>NC_090442.1:991976301-994518080 GCF_031143425.1 Pleurodeles waltl
ACGCACTCACTCAATGGATCCCCATCTCCCATTCTCCCCATCTCATTCCAGTTAGACATGGTTCTAAGAGCCAGTGTACGTTCATTCGACACACATATACACACACGTACTCACTCAATGGATCCCCATCTCCCCATCTCATTCCAGTTAGTCATGGTTCTAAGAGCCAGTGTACTTTCATTTGACACACACACACACACACTCACTCAATCAATGGATCCCCATCTCCCCATCTCATTCCAGTTAGACATGGTTCTAAGAGCCAGTGTACGTTCATTCGTCACACATACAAACACACACACACACACAAGCACTCACTCAATGGATCCCCATCTCATTCCAGTTAGACATGGTTCTAAGAGCCAGTGTACCTTCATTCGACACACATACACACACACGCACGCACTCAATAGATCCCCATCTCCCCACATCATTCCAGTTAGAGATGGTTTCAAGAGCCAGTGTACGTTCATTCGACACACATACACACACACACAGGCACGCACTCACTCAATGCATCCCCATATCCCATTCTCCCCATCTCATTCCAGGTAGACCTGGTTCTAAGAGCCAGTGTATGTTCATTCGACACACATACACACACACACACGCACTCACTCAATGGATCCCCATCTCCCCACCTCCCCATCTCATTCCAGTTAGACATGGTTCTAAGAGCCAGTGTACGTTCATTCGACATACATACACACACACACACACGTACACACTCAATAGATCCCCATCTCCCCATCTCATTCCAGTTAGACATGGTTTTAAGAGCCAGTGTATGTTCATTCGACACACATACACACGCACGCACTCACTCAATGGATCTCCATCTCCCCATCTCATTCCAGGTAAACATGGTTCTAATAGCCAGTGTATGTTCATTCGACACACATACACACATACACACGCACACACTCACTCATTGGATCCCCATCTCATTCCAGTTAGACATGGTTCTAAGAGTCAGTGTATGTTCATTCAACACACATACATACACACACACATGCACGCACTCAATGGATCCCTATCTCCCCATTTCATTCCAGTTAGACATGGTTCTAAAAACCAGTGTACTTTCATTCAACGCACATACACACACACGCACTCACTCAGTGGATCCCCATCTCATTCCAGTTAGACGTGGTTCTAAGAGCCATTGTACGTTCATTCGACACACACACATACACACACACGCACACACTCACTCAATGGATCCCCATCTCATTCCAGTTAGACATGGTTCTAAGAGCCAGTGTATCTTCATTCAACACACATACACACGCACACACACTCACTCAATCCCCATCTCCCCATCTAATTCCAGTTAGACATGGTTCTAAGAGCCAGTGTACGTTCATTCGACACACATACACACACGCACGCACTCAATGGATCCCCATCTCCCCATCTCATTCCAGTTAGACATGGTTCTAAGAGCAAACGTACGTTCATTCGACACACATACACACACACACTCACACACTCACTCAATGGATTCCCATCTCCCCATCTCATTCCAGTTAGACATGGTTCTAAGAGCCAGTGTACGTTCATTCAACACACATACACACACACACACACACACACATGCAAGTACTCACTCAATGGATCCCTATCTCCCTATTTCATTCCAGTTAGACATGGTTCTAAGAGCCAGTGTACGTTCATTCGACACACATACACACACACACGCACTCACTCAATGGATCCCCATCTCCCCATCTCATTCCAGTTAGACATGGTTCTAAGAGCCAGTGTACGTTCATTCGACACACATACACACACACACACGCACGCACTCACTTAATGGATCCCCATCTCATTCCAGTTAGACATGGTTCTTAGATCCAGTGTACCTTCATTCGACACACATACACACACACACACACGCACGCACTCAATAGATCCCCATCTTCCCACATCATTCCAGTTAGACATGGTTTCAAGAGCCAGTGTACGTTCATTCGACACACATACACACACACGCACTCACTCAACGGATCCCTATCTCATTCCAGTTAGACGTGGTTCTAAGAGCCAGTGTACGTTCATTCGACAGACATACACACACGCAAGCACTCACTCAATGGATCCCCATCTCCGCATCTCATTCCAGTTAGACATGGTTCTAAGAGCCAGTGTACGTTATTCGACACACATACACACACACACACACACACACACACACACACACAATCACTCACTAAATGAATCCCCATCTCCCCATCTCATTCCAGTTAGACATTGTTCTAAGAGCCAGTGTACGTTCATGCGACACACATACACACACTCACACACTCACTCCATGGATCCCCATCTCATTCCAGTTAGACGTGGTTCTAAGAGCCAGTGTACGTTAATTTCACACACATACACACACAAACGCATGCACTCACTCAGTGGATCCCCATCTCCCCATCTCATTCCAGTTAAACATGGTTCTAAGAGCCAGTGTACGTTCATTCAACACACATACACACACAAACGCATGCACTCACTCAGTGGATCCCCATCTCCCCATCTCATTCCAGTTAAACATGGCTTTAAGAGCCAGTGTATGTTCATTCGACACACATACACAAACACACACACGTTCGCACTTAATGGATCCCCATCTCCCCATCTCATTCCAGTTAGACATGGTTCTAAGAGCCAGTGAACGTTCATTTGACAGACATACACACACACGCATGCACGCACTCAATGGATCCCCATCTCATTCCAGTTAGAGATGGTTCTAAGAGCCAGTGTACGTTCATTCGACACACATACAAACAAACACACACGCACACATGCACTCTCTTAATGGATCCCCATCTCCCCAACTCATTCCAGTTAGACATGGTTCTAAGAGCCACTGTACGTTCATTTTAAACACATACACACACACACACACACACTCACTCAATGGATCCCCATCTCATTCTAGTAAGTCATGGTTCTAAGAGCCAGTGTGCATTCATTTTAAACACATACACACACACACACACACACACACTCACTCAATGGATCCCCATCTCATTCCAGTTAGACATGGTTCTAAGAGCCAGTGTACGTTAATTCAACACACATACACACACAAACGCACTCACTCACTCAATCCCCATCTCCCAATCTCATTCCAGTTAGACATGGTTCTAAGAGCCAGTCTACATTCATTCGACACACGTACACGTACACACACACACACACACACACACACACACACACACTCACTCACTCACTCAAGGGACCCCCATCTCATTCCAGTTAGACATGGTTCTAAGAGCCAGTGTACTTTCATTCGACACACATACAAACGCACAAATGCACTCACTCAATGGATCCCCATCGCCCCATCTCATTCTAGTTAGACGTGGTTCTAAGAGCCAGTGTACGTTCATTCGACACACATACACGCACGCACTCAATCAATGGAACCCCATCTCCCCATCTCATTCCAGTTAGACATTGTTCTAAGAACCAGTGTATGTTCATTTGACTCACATACACACACACACACACACACACGCACGCACTCAATGGATCCCCATCTCACCATCTCATTCCAGTTAGACATGGTTCTAAGAACCAGTGTACATTCATTCGACACACATACACACACACACACACACACACGCACTCACTAAATGGATCCCCATCTCATTCCAGTTAGATATGGTTCTAAGAGCCAGTCTACGTTCATTCGACACACGTACACACACACACACACTCTCACTCAATGGATCCCCATCTCATTCCAGTTAGACATGGTTCTAAGAGCCAGTGTACTTTAATTCGACACACATACAAACAAACGCATGCACTCACTTAATGGATCCCCAGCTCATTCCAGTTAGACATGGTTCTGAGAACCAGTGTACATTCATTCGACACACATACACACACACACACACACGCACTCACTAAATGGATCCCCATCTCATTCCAGTTAGACATGGTTCTGAGAGCCAGTGTAAGTTCATTCGACACACACACACACGCACGCACTCACTCAATGGATCCCCATCTCCCCATCTCATTCCAGTTAGACATGGTTCTAAGAACCAGTGTACATTCATTCGACACACATACACACACACACACACACACACACGCACTCACTAAATGGATCCCCATCTCATTCCAGTTAGACATGGTTCTGAGAGCCAGTGTAAGTTCATTCGACACACACACACACGCACGCACGCACTCAATGGATCCCCATCTCCCCATCTCATTCCAGTTAGACATGGTTCTAAGAGCCAGTGTACGTTCATTCGACACACATACACACATGCACGCACTCAGTGGATCCCCATCTCATTCCAGTTAGACATGGTTCTAAGAGCCTGTGTACATTAATTTGACACACACACACACACTCATTCAATGGATCCCCATCTCCCCATCTAATTCCAGTTAGACATGGTTCTAAGAGCCAGTGTACGTTCATTCGACACACATACACACACGCACGCACTCAATGGATCCCCATCTCCCCATCTCATTCCAGTTAGACATGGTTCTAAGAGCAAACGTACGTTCATTCGACACACATACACACACACACACACACACTCACACACTCACTCAATGGATTCCCATCTCCCCATCTCATTCCAGTTAGACATGGTTCTAAGAGCCAGTGTACGTTCATTCAACACACATACACACACACACACAGACACACATGCAAGTACTCACTCAATGGATCCCTATCTCCCTATTTCATTCCAGTTAGACATGGTTCTAAGAGCCAGTGTACGTTCATTCGACACACATACACACACACACGCACTCACTCAATGGATCCCCATCTCCCCATCTCATTCCAGTTAGACATGGTTCTAAGAGCCAGTGTACGTTCATTCGACACACATACACACACACACACGCACGCACTCACTTAATGGATCCCCATCTCATTCCAGTTAGACATGGTTCTTAGATCCAGTGTACCTTCATTCGACACACATACACACACACACACACGCACGCACTCAATAGATCCCCATCTTCCCACATCATTCCAGTTAGACATGGTTTCAAGAGCCAGTGTACGTTCATTCGACACACATACACACACACGCACTCACTCAACGGATCCCTATCTCATTCCAGTTAGACGTGGTTCTAAGAGCCAGTGTACGTTCATTCGACAGACATACACACACGCACGCACTCACTCAATGGATCCCCATCTCCGCATCTCATTCCAGTTAGACATGGTTCTAAGAGCCAGTGTACGTTATTCGACACACATACACACACACACACACACACACACACACACACACACAATCACTCACTAAATGAATCCCCATCTCCCCATCTCATTCCAGTTAGACATTGTTCTAAGAGCCAGTGTACGTTCATGCGACACACATACACACACTCACACACTCACTCCATGGATCCCCATCTCATTCCAGTTAGACGTGGTTCTAAGAGCCAGTGTACGTTAATTTCACACACATACACACACAAACGCATGCACTCACTCAGTGGATCCCCATCTCCCCATCTCATTCCAGTTAAACATGGTTCTAAGAGCCAGTGTACGTTCATTCAACACACATACACACACAAACGCATGCACTCACTCAGTGGATCCCCATCTCCCCATCTCATTCCAGTTAAACATGGCTTTAAGAGCCAGTGTATGTTCATTCGACACACATACACAAACACACACACGTTCGCACTTAATGGATCCCCATCTCCCCATCTCATTCCAGTTAGACATGGTTCTAAGAGCCAGTGAACGTTCATTTGACAGACATACACACACACGCATGCACGCACTCAATGGATCCCCATCTCATTCCAGTTAGAGATGGTTCTAAGAGCCAGTGTACGTTCATTCGACACACATACAAACAAACACACACGCACACATGCACTCTCTTAATGGATCCCCATCTCCCCAACTAATTCCAGTTAGACATGGTTCTAAGAGCCACTGTACGTTCATTTTAAACACATACACACACAGACACACACTCACTCAATGGATCCCCATCTCATTCTAGTAAGTCATGGTTCTAAGAGCCAGTGTGCATTCATTTTAAACACATACACACACAAACACACACACACACACACACTCACTCAATGGATCCCCATCTCATTCCAGTTAGACATGGTTCTAAGAGCCAGTGTACGTTCATTCGACACACATACACACACAAACGCACTCACTCACTCAATCCCCATCTCCCAATCTCATTCCAGTTAGACATGGTTCTAAGAGCCAGTCTACATTCATTCGACACACGTACACGTACACACACACACACACACACACACACACACACACTCACTCAAGGGACCCCCATCTCATTCCAGTTAGACATGGTTCTAAGAGCCAGTGTACTTTCATTCGACACACATACAAACGCACAAATGCACTCACTCAATGGATCCCCATCGCCCCATCTCATTCTAGTTAGACGTGGTTCTAAGAGCCAGTGTACGTTCATTCGACACACATACACGCACGCACTCAATCAATGGAACCCCATCTCCCCATCTCATTCCAGTTAGACATTGTTCTAAGAACCAGTGTATGTTCATTTGACTCACATACACACACACACACACACACACACGCACGCACTCAATGGATCCCCATCTCACCATCTCATTCCAGTTAGACATGGTTCTAAGAACCAGTGTACATTCATTCGACACACATACACACACACACACACACACACACGCACTCACTAAATGGATCCCCATCTCATTCCAGTTAGATATGGTTCTAAGAGCCAGTCTACGTTCATTCGACACACGTACACACACACACACACTCTCACTCAATGGATCCCCATCTCATTCCAGTTAGACATGGTTCTAAGAGCCAGTGTACTTTAATTCGACACACATACAAACAAACGCATGCACTCACTTAATGGATCCCCAGCTCATTCCAGTTAGACATGGTTCTGAGAACCAGTGTACATTCATTCGACACACATACACACACACACACACACGCACTCACTAAATGGATCCCCAGCTCATTCCAGTTAGACATGGTTCTGAGAACCAGTGTACATTCATTCGACACACATACACACACACACACACACGCACTCACTAAATGGATCCCCATCTCATTCCAGTTAGACATGGTTCTGAGAGCCAGTGTAAGTTCATTCGACACACACACGCACGCACGCACTCACTCAATGGAACCCCATCTCCCCATCTCATTCCAGTTAGACATGGTTCTAAGAACCAGTGTACATTCATTCGACACACATACACACACACACACACACACACACACACACACGCACTCACTAAATGGATCCCCATCTCATTCCAGTTAGACATGGTTCTGAGAGCCAGTGTAAGTTCATTCGACACACACACACACGCACGCACGCACTCAATGGATCCCCATCTCCCCATCTCATTCCAGTTAGACATGGTTCTAAGAGCCAGTGTACGTTCATTCGACACACATACACACACGCACGCACTCAGTGGATCCCCATCTCATTCCAGTTAGACATGGTTCTAAGAGTCTGTGTACATTAATTTGACACACACACACGCACTCATTCAATGGATCCCCATCTCCTCATCTCATTCCAGTTAGACATGGTTCTAAGAGCCAGTGTACGTTAATTCGACACACATACACACACACACACACGCACGGACTCTATGGATCCCCATCTCATTCCAGTTAGACATGGTTCTAAGAGCCAGTGTACGTTCATTCGATACACACACACACACACGCACGGACTCAATGGATCCCCATCTCATTCCAGTTAGACATGGTTCTAAGAGCCAGTGTACGTTCATTCGACACACATACAAACACACACACACGCACGCATGCACTCTCTTAATGGATCCCCATCTCCCTAAGTCATTCCAGTTAGACATGGTTCTAAGAGCCAGTGTGCGTTCTTTTTAAACACATACACACACACACACACACACACACACACTCACTCAATGGATCCCCATCTCATTCCAGTTAGACATGGTTCTAAGAGCCAGTGTACATTCATTCGACACACATGCACTTACACACGCACGCACTCACTCAATGGATCCCCATCTCATTCCAGTTAGACATGGTTCTAAGAGCCAGTGTACTTCCATTCGACACACATACAAACGCACGCATCCACTCACTCAATGGATCCCCATCGCCCCTTCTCATTCCAGTTAGACATTGTTCTAATAGCCAGTGCACGTTCATTCGACACACATACACACACACACTCAATGGATCCCCATCTCCCCATCTCATTCCAGTTAGACATGGTTCTAAGAGCCAGTGTACGTTCATTCGACACACATACACACACATGCACGCACTCACTCAATGGATCCCCATCTCATTCCAGTTAGATATGTATCTAAGACCCAGTGTACGTTAATTTGACACACACATACGCACTCATTCAATTGATACCCATCTCCTCATCTCATTCCAGTTAGACATGGTTCTAAGAGCCAGTGTACGTTCATTCAACACACATACACACACGCACACACGCACTCACTAAATGGATCCCCATCTCATTCCAGTTAGACATGGTTGTAAGAGCCAGAGTACGTTCATTCGACATACATACATACATACACACACACACACACTCACGCACTCACTCAATGGATCCCCATCTCCCCATCTCATTCCAGGTAGACATGGTTCTAAGAGCCAGTGTACGTTCATTCGACACACATACACACACACACACACGCACTCACTAAATGGATCCCCATCTCCCCATCTCATTCCAGTTAGACATGGTTCTAAGAGCCAGTGTACGTTCATTTGACACACATACACACACACGCACACACTCACTCAATGGATCCCCATCTCATTCCAGTCAGACATGGTTCTAAGAGCCAGTGTGCTTTCATTTTAAACACATACATACAGACACACACACACACACACACACACACACTCACTCAATGGATCCCCATCTCATTCCAGTTAGACATGGTTGTAAAAGCCAGTGTATGTTAATTTGACACACACACACGCACTCATTCAATGGATCCCCATCTCCTCATCTCATTGCAGTCAGACATGGTTCTAAGAGCCAGTGTGCGTTCGTTTTAAACACATACACACACACACACACACACACACTCACTCACTCAATGGATCCCCATCTCATTCCAGTTAGACATGGTTCTAAGAGCCAGTGTACGTTCATTCGACACACATACATACACACACACACACACACACGCACGCACTCACTCAATGGATCCCCATCTCATTCCAGTTAGACGTGGTGCTAAGAGCCTGTGTACATTAATTTGACACACACACACACACGCACTCAATGCATCCCCATCTCCTCATCTCATTCCAGTTAGACATGGTTCTAAGAGCCAGTGTACGTTCATTCGACACACATACACACACACACACACACACGGACTCTATGGATCCCCATCTCATTCCAGTTAGACATGGTTCTAAGAGCCAGTGTACGTTCATTCGATACACACACACACACACGCACGGACTCAATGGATCCCCATCTCATTCCAGTTAGACATGGTTCTAAGAGCCAGTGTACGTTCATTCGACACACATACAAACACACACACACGCATGCATGCACTCTCTTAATGGATCCCCATCTCCCTAAGTCATTCCAGTTAGACATGGTTCTAAGAGCCAGTGTGCGTTCTTTTTAAACACATACACACACACACACACACACTCACTCAATGGATCCCCATCTCATTCCAGTTAGACATGGTTCTAAGAGCCAGTGTACATTCATTCGACACACATGCACTTACACACGCACGCACTCACTCAATGGATCCCCATCTCATTCCAGTTAGACATGGTTCTAAGAGCCAGTGTACTTCCATTCGACACACATACAAACTCACGCATCCACTCACTCAATGGATCCCCATCGCCCCTTCTCATTCCAGTTAGACATTGTTCTAATAGCCAGTGCACGTTCATTCGACACACATACACACACACACTCAATGGATCCCCATCTCCCCATCTCATTCCAGTTAGACATGGTTCTAAGAGCCAGTGTACGTTCATTCGACACACATACACACATGCACGCACTCACTCAATGGATCCCTATTTCCGCATCTCATTCCAGTTAGACATGGTTCTAAGAGCCAGTGTACGTTCATTCGACACACATACACACACACACGCACTCACTCAATGCATCCCCATCTCCTCATCTTATTCCAGTTAGACATGGTTCTAAGAGCCAGTGTACATTGATTCGACACACATACACACACACGCACTCACTCAATGCATCCCCATCTCCCCATATCATTCCAGTTAGACATGGTTCTAAGAGCCAGTGTACGTTCATTCGACACACATACACACACACACACACACACGCACTCACTCAATGGATCCCCATCTCCCTATCACATTTCAGTTACACATGGTTCTAAGAGCCAGTGTACGTTCATTCAAAACACATACACACACACACACTCACTAAATACATCCCCATCTCCCCATCTCATTCCAGTTAGACATGGTTCTAAGAGCCAGTGTACGTTCATTCGACACACATACACACACACACGCACTCACTCAATGGATCCCCATCTCATTCCAGTTTGACATGGTTCTAAGAGCCAGTGTACGTTCATTCGACACACATACACACTGCACACACTCAATGGATCCCCATGTCCAATTCTCCCCATCTCATTCCAGTTAGACATGGTTCTAAGAGCCAGTGTACGTTCATTTGACACACATACACACACGCACGCACTCACTTAATGGATCCCCATCTCATTCCAGTTAGACATGGTTCTAAGAGCCACTGCACGTTCATTCGACACACACACACACGCACTCATTCAATTGATCCATATCGCCCCATCTCATTCCAGTTAGACATGGTCCTAAGAGCCAGTGTACGTTCATTCGACACACATACACACACACACACACACGCACTCACTCAATGGATCCCCATCTCATTCCAGTGGGACTTGGTTCTAAGAGCCAGTGTACATTCATTCGACACACATACACACACACACACACACACACGCACTCACTCAATGGATCCCCATCTCCCCATCTCATTCCAGTTAGACATGGATCTAAGAGCCAGTGTACGTTCATTCGACACACATACACACATGCACGCCCTCACTCAATGGATCCCTATCTCCCCATCTCATTCCAGTTAGACATGGTTCTAAGAGCCAGTGTACGTTCATTCGACACACACACACACACGCACTCACTCAATGGATCCCCATCTCATTCTAGTTAGACATGGTTCTAAGAGCCAGTGTACGTTCATTCGACAAACATATACACACATGCACTCACTCAATTGATCCCTATCTCCTCATCTCATTCCAGTTAGACATGGTTCTAAGAGCCAGTGTATGTTCATTCCACACACATACACACACACACACACATGCATGCACTCACTCAAAGAATCCACAACTCATTCCAGTTAGACATGGTTCTAAGAGCCAGTGTACTTTAATTCGACACACATACAAACGAACACATGCACTCACTCAATGGATCCCCATCTCCCCATCTCATTCCAGTTAGACATGATTCTAAGAGCCAGTGTATGTTCATTCGACACACACACACGCACGCACTCACTCATTCAATGGATCCCCATCTCATTCCAGTTAGACATGGTTCTAAGAGCCAGTGTACGTTCATTCGACACACATACACACACACACACACACGCACTCACTAAATGGATCCCCATCTCCCATCTCATTCCAGTTAGACATGGTTCTAAGAGCCAGTGTACGTTCATTCGACACACATTCACACACACACGCACTCACTTAATGGATCCCCATCTCCCCATCTCATTCCAGTTAGACATGGTTCTCAGAGCCAGTGTACGTTCATTCGAAACACATACACACACACGAACGCACTCACTCAATGGATCCCTATCACCCCATCTCATTCTAGTTAGACATGGTTCTAAGAGCCAGTGTAAGTTCATTCGACACACATACACACACACATGCACTCACTAAATGGATCCCCATCTCCCCATCTCATTCCAGTTAGACATGGTTCTAAGAGCCAGTGTACGTTCATTCGACACACATAAACACACACACACACACACACACACACGCACTCAATGCATCCCTATCTCCCCATCTCATTCCAGTTAGACGTGGTTCTAAGAGCCAGTGTATGTTCATTCGACACACATACATACACACACACGCACTCCCTCAATGGATCCCCATCTCATTCCAGTTAGACATGGTTCTAAGAGCCTGTGTGCGTTCATTTTAAGCACATACACAAATACACACACGCACACACTCACTCAATGGATCCCCATCTCATTCCAGTTAGACATGGTTCTAAGAGCCAGTGTGCGTTCATTTCAAACACATAAACACACACACACACACACACACTCACTCAATGGATCCCCATCTCATTCCAGTTAGTCATGGTACTACGAGGCAGTGTACGTTAATTTGACACACACACACGCACTCATTCAATGGATCCCCATCTCCTCATCTCATTCCAGTCAGACATGGTTCTAAGAGCCAGTGTACGTTCATTCGACACACATTCACACACACACGCACTCACTTAATGGATCCCCATCTCCCCATCTCATTCCAGTTAGACATGGTTCTCAGAGCCAGTGTACGTTCATTCGAAACACATACACACACACACACACACTCACTCAATGGATCCCCATCTACCCATCTCCCCATCTCATTCCAGTTAGACATGGTTCTAAGAGCCAGTGTACATACATTCGACACACATACACACACACACACACACACACTCACTCAATGGATCCCCATCTCATTGCAGTTAGACATGGTTCTAAGAGCCAGTGTACGTTCATTCGACACACATACACACACGCACTCACTCAATGGATCCCCATCTCATTCCAGTTAGACATGGTTCTAAGAGCCAGTGTACGTTCATTCGACACACATACACACACGCGCGCACTCACTCAATGGATCCCCATCTCATTCCAGTTAGACATGGTTCTAAGAGCCAGTCTACGTTCATTCGACAGACGTACACACACACACACACACACACACACACACACACACACACTCACTCAATGGATCCCCATCTCATTCCAGTTAGACATGGTTATAAGAGCCAGTGTACTTTCATTCGACACACATACAAACGCATGCATGCACTCACTCAATGGATACCCATCGCCCCTTCTCATTCCAGTTAGACATGGTTCTCAGAGCCAGTGTACGTTCTTTCGACACACATACACACACACACACACGCACTCACTTGATGGATCCACATCTCCCCATCTCATTCCAGTTAGACATGGTTCTAAGAGCCAGTGCACGTTCATTCGACACACATACACACACACGCAGACACTCACTCAATGGATCCCCATCTCATTCCAGTTAGACATGGTTCTAAGAGCCAGTGTACATTCATTCGACACACATACACACGCACGCACTCACTCAATGGATCCCCATACGCACGCACTCACTCAATGGATCCCCATCTCATTCCAGTTAGACATGGTTTTAAGAGCCAGTGTACGTTCATTCGACACACATACACTTACACACGCACGCACTCACTCAATGGATTCCCATCTCATTCCAGTTAGACATGGTTCTAAGAGCCAGTGTACATTCATTCGACACACATACACAAACGCACGCACTCATTCAATGGATCCCCATCTCATTCCAGTTAGACATGGTTCTAAGAGCCAGTCTACGTTCATTCGACAGACGTACACACACACACACACACACACACACACTCACTCAATGGATCCCCATCTCATTCCAGATAGACATGGTTATAAGAGCCAGTGTACTTTCATTCAACACACATACAAACGCATGCATGCACTCACTCAATGGATCCCCATCGCCCCTACTCATTCCAGTTAGACATGGTTCTAAGAGCCAGTGTACGTTCATTCGACACACATACACACACGCACGCACTCATTCAATGGATCCCCATCTCATTCCAGTTAGACATGGTTCTAAGAGCCAGTCTACGTTCATTCGACACACATACACACACACACACACACACACACATGCACTCACTAACTGGATCCCCATCCCGCCGTCTCCCCATCTCATTCCAGTTAGACATGGTTCTAAGAGCCAGTGTACCTTCATTCGACACACATACACACATACAAACGCACTCACTCAATGGATCCCCATCTCCCCATCTCATTCCAGTTAGACATGGTTCAAAGAGCCAGTGTACGTTCATTCGACACACATACACACACACACGCACACACTCACTGAATGGATCCCCGTCTCATTCCAGTTAGACATGGTTCTAAGAGCCAGTGTGCGTTCATTTTAAACACATACACACACACACACACTCACTCAATGGATCCCCATCTCATTCCAGTTAGACATGGTTCTAAGAGCCAGTGTACGTTAATTTGACACACACACACGCACTCATTCAGTGGATCCCCATCTCCTCATCTCATTCCAGTCAGACATGGTTCTAAGAGCCAGTGTACGTTCATTCGACACACATACACACACACACACACGCACACACTCACTGAATGGATCCCCATCTCATTCCAGTTAGACATGGTTCTAAGAGCCAGTGTACGTTCATTCGACACACATACACACACACACGCAGACACTCACTCAATGGATCCCCATCTCATTCCAGTTAGACATGGTTCTAAGAGCCAGTGTGCGTTCATTTTAAACACATACACACACACACACACACGTACTCACTCAATGGATCCCCATCTACCCATCTCCCCATCTCATTCCAGTTAGACATGGTTCTAAGAGCCAGTGTACGTTCATTTGACACACATACACACACGCGCGCACTCACTCAATGGATCCCCATCTCATTCCAGTTAGACATGGTTCTAAGAGCCAGTCTACGTTCATTCGACAGACGCACACACACACACACACACACACACACACTCACTCACTCAATGGATCCCCATCTCATTCCAGTTAGACATGGTTATAAGAGACAGTGTACTTTCATTCGACACACATACAAACGCATGCATGCACTCACTCAATGGATACCCATCGCCCCTTCTCATTCCAGTTAGACATGGTTGTAAGAGCCAGTGTACGTTCATTCGACACACATACACACACACGCACGCACTCAATGGATCCCCATCTCCCCATCTCATTCCAGTTAGACATGGTTCTAAGAGCCAGTGTACGTTCATTCGACACACATACACACACACGCACACACTCACTCAATGGATCCTCGTCTCATTCCAGTTAGACATGGTTCTAAGAGCCAGTGTGCGTTCATTTTAAACACACACACACACACACACACACACACACTCACTCAATGGATCCCCGTCTCATTCCATTTAGACATGGTTCTAAGAGCCAGTGTACGTTAATTTGACACACACACACGCACTCATTCAATTGATCCATATCGCCCCATCTCATTCCAGTTAGACATGGTTCTAAGAGCCAGTGTACGTTCATTCGACACACATACACACATGCACGCTCTCACTTAATGGATCCCCATCTCATTCCAGTTAGACATGGTTCTAAGAGCCACTGTACGTTCTTTCGACACACATACACACACACACACGCACTCACTTGATGGATCCACATCTCCCCATCTCATTCCAGTTAGACATGGTTCTAAGAGCCAGTGTACGTTCATTCGACACGCATACACTTACACACGCACGCACTCACTCAATGGATCCCCATCTCATTCCAGTTAGACATGGTTCTAAGAGCCAGTGTACGTTCATTCGACACACATACACACACACACGCACTCACTCAATGGATCCCCATCTCATTCCAGTTAGACATGGTTCTAAGAGCCAGTCTACATTCATTCGACAGACATACACACACACACACACTCACTTAATGGATCCCCATCTCATTCCAGTTAGACATGGTTATAAGAGCCAGTGTACTTTCATTCGACACACATACAAACGCATGTGCACTCACTCAATGGATACCCATCGCCCCTTCTCATTCCAGTTAGACATGGTTCTAAGAGCCAGTGTACGTTCATTCGACACACATACACACACACGAACTCAATGGATCCCCATCTCCCCATCTCATTCCAGTTAGACATGGTTCTAAGAGCCAGTGTACGTTCATTCGACACACATACACACACACACGGACTCACTAACTGGATCCCCATCTCCCCGTCTCCCCATCTCATTCCAGTTAGACATGGTTCTAAGAGCCAGTGTATGTTCATTCGACACACATACACACACGAACGCACTCACTCAATGGATCCCCATCTCCCCATCTCATTCCAGTTAGACATGGTTCTAAGAGCCAGTGTACGTTCATTTGACACACATACACACACACGCACACACTCACTCAATGGATCCCCGTCTCATTCCAGTTAGACATGGTTCTAAGAGCCAGTGTGCGTTCATTTTAAACACACACACACACACACACACACACACACTCACTCAATGGATCCCCGTCTCATTCCATTTAGACATGGTTCTAAGAGCCAGTGTACGTTAATTTGACACACACACACGCACTCATTCAATGGATCCCCATCTCCTCATCTCATTCCAGTCACACATGGTTCTAAGAGCCAGTGTACGTTCATTCGACACACATACACACATGCACGCTCTCACTTAATGGATCCCCATCTCATTCCAGTTAGACATGGTTCTAAGAGCCAGTGTACGTTCTTTCGACACACATACACACACACACTCACTTGATGGATCCACATCTCCCCATCTCATTCCAGTTAGACATGGTTCTAAGAGCCAGTGTACGTTCATTCGACACACATACACACACACGCAGACACTCACTCAATGGATCCCCATCTCATTCCAGTTAGACATGGTTCTAAGAGCCAGTGTACTTTCATTCGACACACATACAAACGCACGCATGCACTCACTCAATGGATCCCCATCGCCCCTTCTCATTCAAGTTAGACATGGTTCTAAGAGCCAGTGTACGTTCATTCGACACACATACACACACACACGCACGCACTCAATGGATCCCCATACGCACGCACTCACTCAATGGATCCCCATCTCATTCCAGTTAGACATGGTTATAAGAGCCAGTGTACGTTCATTCGACACACATACACACACACACACGCACGCACTCAATGGATCCCATCTCCCCATCTCATTCCAGTTACACATGGTTCTAAGAGCCAGTGTACGTTCATTTGACATACATACACACACACGCACGCACTCACTCAATTGATCCCCATCTCCCCATCTCATTCCAGTTAGACATGGTTCTAAGAGCCAATCTACGTTCATTCGACACACATACACACACACGCACACACTCACTCAATGGATCCCCGTCTCATTCCAGTTAGACATGGTTCTAAGAGCCAGTGTGCGTTCATTTTAAATTCATACACACACACAGACACTCACTCAATGGATCCCCGTCTCATTCCATTTAGGCATGGTTCTAAGAGTCAGTGTACGTTCATTCAAAACACATACACACACACACACTCACTAAATACATCCCCATCTCCCCATCTCATTCCAGTTAGACATGGTTCTAAGAGCCAGTGTACGTTCATTCGACACACATACACACACACGCAGACACTCACTCAATGGATCCCCATCTCATTCCAGTTTGTATGTGTGTCGAATGAAAGTACACTGGCTCTTAGAACCATGTCAAACTGGAATGAGATGGGGATCCATTGAGTGAGTGTCTGCGTGTGTGTGTATGTGTGTCGAATGAACGTACACTGGCTCTTAGAACCATGTCAAACGCATGCATGCACTCACTCAATGGATCCCCATCTCCCCATCTCTTTCCAGTTAGACATTGTTCTAAGAGCCAGTGTACGTTCATTCGACACACATACACACATGCACGCACTCACTTAATGGATCCCCATCTCATTCCAGTGGGACTTGTTTCTAAGAGCCAGTGTACATTCATTCGACACACATACACACTGCACACACTCAATGGATCCCCATATCCAATTCTCCCCATCTCATTCCAGTTAGACATGGTTCTAAGAGCCAGTGTACGTTCATTCGACACACATACACACACGCACGCACTCACTTAATGGATCCCCATCTCATTCCAGGTAGACATGGTTCTAAGAGCCACTGTACGTTCATTCGACACACACACACGCACTCATTCAATTGATCCATATCGCCCCATCTCATTCCAGTTAGACATGGTTCTAAGAGCCAGTGTACGTTCATTCGACACACACACACACACACACACGCACGGTCTCACTCAATGGATCCCCATCTCCCTATCTCATTCCAGTTAGACATGGTTCTAAGAGCCAGTGTACGTTCATTCGACACACATACACACACACACACACGCACTCACTCAATGGATCCCCATCTCATTCCAGTGGGACTTGTTTCTAAGAGCCAGTGTACATTCATTCGACACACATACACACACACACACACACACGCACTCACTCAATGGATCCCCATCTCCCCATCTCATTCCAGTTAGACATGGTTCTAAGAGCCAGTGTACGTTCATTCGACACACATACACATGCACGCACGCACTCACTCAATGGATCCCTATCTCCCCATCTCATTCCAGTTAGACATGGTTCTAAGAGCCAGTGTACGTTCATTCGACACACATACACACACACACGCACGCACTCACTCAATGGATCCCCATCTCCCCATCTCATTCCAGTTAGACGTGGTTCTAAGAGCCAGTGTACGTTCATTCGACAAACATATACACACATGCACTCACTCAATTGATCCCTATCTCCCCATCTCATTCCAGTTAGACATGGTTCTAAGATCCAGTGTACGTTCCTTTGACACACATACACACACACACACACACGCATGCATGCACTCACTCAATGGATCCCCATCTCCCCATCTAATTCCAGTTAGACATGGTTCTAAGAGCCAGTGTACGTTCATTCGACAAACATATACACACATGCACTCACTCAATTGATCCCTATCTCCCCATCTCATTCCAGTTAGACATGGTTCTAAGATCCAGTGTACGTTCCTTCGACACACATACACACACACACACACACACATGCACGCACTCAATGGATCCCCATCTCATTCCAGTTAGACATGGTTTTAAGAGCCAGTGTACGTTCATTCGACACACATACACACACACACGCACGCACTCACTTAATGGATCCCCATCTCCCCATCTCATTCCAGATAGACATGGTTCTAACAGCCAGTGTTCATTCATTCGACATACATACACACACACACGCACTCACTCAATGGATCCACATCTCCCTATCTCATTCCAGTTAGACATGGTTCTAAGAGCCAGTGTACGTTCATTCGACAAACATATACACACATGCACTCACTCAATTGATCCCTATCTCCCCATCTCATTCCAGTTAGACCTGGTTCTAAGATCCAGTGTACGTTCCTTCGACACACATACACACACACACACACATGCACGCACTCACTCAATGGATCCCCATCTCCTTCCAGTTAGACATGGTTCTAAGAGCCAGTGTACATTCATTCGACACACACACACACACAAACACACGCACTCACTCAATGGATCCCCATCTCACTATCTCATTCCACTTAGACATGGTTCTAACAGCCAGTGTACGTTCATTCGACACACATACACACACAAACACACGCACTCACTCAATGGATCCCCATCTCCCCATCTCATTCCAGTTAGACATGGTTCTAAGAGCCAGTGTACGTTCATTCGACACACATACACACGCACCCACACACTCAATGGATCCCCATCTCCCCATCTCCTTCCAGTTAGACATGGTTCTAAGAGCAAGTGTACGTTCATTCGACACACATACACACACACACACGCACTCACTCAATGGATCCCCATCTCATTCCAGTTAGACATGGTTCTAAGAGCCAGTGTACGTTCATTCGACACACATAAACACACGCACACACTCACTCAATGGATCCCTATCTCCCCATCTCATTCCAGTTAGACATGGTTCTAAGAGCCAGTGTACGTTCATTCGACACACATACACACACAAACACACGCACTCACTCAATGGATCCCCATCTCCCCATCTCATTCCAGTTAGACATGGTTCTAAGAGCCAGTGTACGTTCATTCGACACACATACACACACAAACACACGCACTCACTCAATGTATCCCCATCTCCCCATCTCATTCCAGTTAGACATGGTTCTAAGAGCCAGTGTACGTTCATTCGACACACATAAACACACGCACACACTCACTCAATGGATCCCTATCTCCCCATCTCATTCAAGTTAGACATGGTTCTAAGAGCCAGTGTATGTTCATTCGACACACATACACACACACACACGCACGCACTCACTTAATGGATCCCCATCTCCCCATCTCATTCCAGATAGACATGGTTCTAACAGCCAGTGTTCATTCATTCGACATACATACACACACACACGCACTCACTCAATGGATCCACATCTCCCTATCTCATTCCAGTTAGACATGGTTCTAAGAGCCAGTGTACGTTCATTCGACAAACATATACACACATGCACTCACTCAATTGATCCCTATCTCCCCATCTCATTCCAGTTAGACATGGTTCTAAGATCCAGTGTACGTTCCTTCGACACACATACACACACACACACACACACACATGCACGCACTCACTCAATGGATCCCCATCTCCTTCCAGTTAGACATGGTTCTAAGAGCCAGTGTACGTTCATTCGACACACATACACACACGCACGCACTCACTTAATGGATCCCCATCTCATTCCAGGTAGACATGGTTCTAAGAGCCACTGTACGTTCATTCGACACACACACACGCACTCATTCAATTGATCCATATCGCCCCATCTCATTCCAGTTAGACATGGTTCTAAGAGCCAGTGTACGTTCATTCGACACACACACACACACACACACGCACGGTCTCACTCAATGGATCCCCATCTCCCTATCTCATTCCAGTTAGACATGGTTCTAAGAGCCAGTGTACATTCATTCGACACACACACACACACAAACACACGCACTCACTCAATGGATCCCCATCTCACTATCTCATTCCACTTAGACATGGTTCTAACAGCCAGTGTACGTTCATTCGACACACATACACACACAAACACACGCACTCACTCAATGGATCCCCATCTCCCCATCTCATTCCAGTTAGACATGGTTCTAAGAGCCAGTGTACGTTCATTCGACACACATACACACGCACCCACACACTCAATGGATCCCCATCTCCCCATCTCCTTCCAGTTAGACATGGTTCTAAGAGCAAGTGTACGTTCATTCGACACACATACACACACACACGCACTCACTCAATGGATCCCCATCTCATTCCAGTTAGACATGGTTCTAAGAGCCAGTGTACGTTCATTCGACACACATACACACACAAACACACGCACTCACTCAATGGATCCCCATCTCCCCATCTCCCCATCTCATTCCAGTTAGACATGGTTCCAAGAGCCAGTGTACGTTCATTCGATACACATAAACACACGCACACACTCACTCAATGGATCCCTATCTCCCCATCTCATTCCAGTTAGACATGGTTCTAAGAGCCAGTGTATGTTCATTCGACACACATACACACACACGCACGCACGCACTCACTCAGTTTATCCCCATCTCATTCCAGTTAGACATGGTTCTAAGAGCCAGTGTACGTTCATTCGACACATATATACACACATGCACTCACTCAATGGATCCCCATCTCATTCCAGTTAGACATAGTTCTAAGAGCCAGTGTACGTTCATTCGACACACATACACACACACACACACGCGCATTCACTCAATGGATCCCCATCTCCCCATCTCATTCCAGTTAGACATGATTCTAAGAGCCAGTGTACGTTCATTCGACACACACACACACACACTCACTCAATGGATCCCCATCTCCCCATCTCATTCCAGTTATACATTGTTCTAAGAGCCAGTGTACGTTCATTCGACACACATACACACACACACACGTACTCACTCAATGGATCCCCATCTCCCCATCTTATTCCAGTTAGACATGGTTCTAAGAGACAGTGTACGTTCATTCGAAACACATACACACACACACACACACACACACTCAATGGATCCCCATCTCCCCATCTCATTCCAGTTAGACATGGTTCTAAGAGCCAGTGTACGTTAATTTGACACACATACACACACGCGCGCACTCACTCAATGGATCCCCATCTCATTCCAGTTAGACATGGTTCTAAGAGCCAGTGTACGTTCATTCGACACACATACATACACACACACACATACAGGCACTCACTCAATGGATCCCCATCTCATTCCAGTTAGACATGGTTCTCAGAGCCAGTGTACGTTCTTTCAACACACATACACACCCACGCACGCACTCACTCAATGGATCCCCATCTCCCCATGTCATTCAAGTTAGACATGGTTCTAAGAGCAAGTGTACGTTCATTCGACACACATACACACACACACGCACTCACTCAATGGATCCCCATCTCATTCCAGTTAGACATGGTTCTAAGAGCCAGTGTACGTTCATTTGACACACATACACACACACACACACGCTCGCACTCACTCAGTGGATCCCCATCTCCCCATCTCATTCCAGCTAGACATGGTTCTAAGAGCCAGTGTACGTTCATTTGACACAAACACGCCCGCACTCAATGGATCCCCATCTCATTCCAGTTAGACATGGTTCTAACAGCCAGTGTGCGTTCATTTTAAACACATACACACACACACACACACACTCACTCAATGGATCCCCATCTCATTCCAGTTAGACATGGTTCTAAGAGCCAGTGTACGTTCATTCGACACACATACACTTACACACGCACGCACTCACTCAAAGGATCCCCATCTCCCCATCTCATTCCAGTTAGACATTGTTCTAAGTGCCAGTCTACGTTCATTCGACACACGTACACACACACACACACACTCACTCAATGGATCCCCATCTCATTCCAGTTAGACATGGTTCTAAGAGCCAGTGTACTTTCATTCGACACACATACAAACACACGCATGCACTCACTCAATGGATCCCCATCGCCCCTTCTCATTCCAGTTAGACATGGTTCTAAGAGCCAGTGTACGTTCATTCAACACACATACACACACGCACGCATGCACTCACTCAATGGATCCCCATCTCATTCCAGTAAGACATTGTCCTAAGAACCAGTGAACGTTCATTCGACACACATACACACACGCACGCACTCAATGGATCCCCATCTCATTCCAGTTAGAAATGG
The DNA here is from genome assembly GCF_031143425.1 of Pleurodeles waltl. Taxonomy (NCBI): domain Eukaryota; kingdom Metazoa; phylum Chordata; class Amphibia; order Caudata; family Salamandridae; genus Pleurodeles; species Pleurodeles waltl. The sequence goes on from NC_090442.1 coordinate 991,999,683, forward strand.
TTCTAAGAGCCAGTGTACGTTCATTCGACACACATACACACACACGCATGCACTCACTCAATGGATCCCCATCTCATTCCAGTTAGACATGGTTCTAAGAGCCAGTGTTTGTTCATTCGACACACATATAAACACATGCACTCACTCAATGGATCCCCATCTCATTCAAGTTAGACATGGTTCTAAGAGCCAGTGTACGTTCATTCGACACACATATACACACACGCACTCACTCAATGGATCCCCATCTCCCCATCTCATTCCAGTTAGACATTGTTCTAAGAGCCTGTGTACGTTCATTCGACACACATACACACACACACACGCGCTCACTCAATGGATCCCCATCTCCCCATCTCATTCCAGTTAGACATGGTTCTAAGAGCCAGTGTACGTTCATTCGACACACATATAAACACATGCACTCACTCAATGGATCCCCATCTCATTCAAGTTAGACATGGTTCTAAGAGCCAGTGTACGTTCATTCGACACACATATACACACATGCACTCACTCAATTGATCCCCATCTCATTCCAGTTAGATACGGTTCTAAGAGCCAGTGTACATTCATTTGACACACATACACACACACACGCACTCAATAGATCCCCATCTCATTCCTGTTAGACATGGTTCTAAGAGCCAGTGTACGTTCATTCGACACACTTACAAACACACACGCACGCACGCACTCACTCAATGGATCCCCATCTCCCCATCTCATTCCAGTTAGACATGGTTCTAAGAGTCAGTGTACGATAATTTGACACACATACACACACGCACGCACTCACTCAATGGATCCCCATCTCACCATCTCATTCCAGTTAGACATGGTTCTAAGAGCCAGTGTACGTTCATTCGACACACATACATACACACACACTCAATGGATCCCCATCTCATTCCAGTTAGACATGGTTCTAAGAGCCAGTTTACACTCATTCGACACACATACACACACACGCATGCACTCCCTCAATGGATTCCCATCTCCCCATCTCATTCCAGTTAGACATGGTTCTAAGAGCCAGCGTACGTTCATTCAACACAATTACACACACAGACACGCACGCACTCACTCAATGGATCCCCATCTCCCCATCTCAATCCAGTTAGACATGGTTCTAAGAGCCAGTGTCCGTTCATTCGACACACATACACACACACACACACTCACTCAATGGATCCACACCTCCCCATCTCATTCCAGTTAGACATGGTTCTAAGAGCCAGTGTACGTTCATTCAACACACATACACACGCACTCACTCAATGGATCCCCATCTCATTCCAGTTAGACCTGGTTCTAAGAGCCAGTGTACGTTCATTCGACACACATACACACACACGCATGCACTCAATGGATCCACATCTCCCCATCTAATTCCAGTTAGACATGGTTCTAAGAGCCAGTGTACCTTCATTCAACACACATACACACACACACACACACGCACTCACTCAATGGATCCCCATTTCATTCCAGTTAGACATTTTTCTAAGAGCAAGTGTACGTTCATTCAACACACATACACACACTCACGCACTCACTCAATGGATCCCCATCTCATTCCAGTTAGACATGGTTCTAAGAGCCAGTGTACGTTCATTCGAAACACATACCCACACACACACACACTCAATGGATCCCCATCTCCCCATCTCATTCCAGTTAGACATGGTTCTAAGAGCCGGTGTACGTTAATTTCACACAAACACGCACGCACTCAATGGATCCCCATCTCCCCATCTCATTCCAGTTAGACATGGTTCTAAGAGCCAGTGTACTTTCATTTGACACACATACACACACACACGCACTCACTCAATGGATCCCCATCTCCCCATCTCATTCCAGTTAGACATGGTTCTAAGAGCCAGTGTACGTTCATTCGACACACATACACACACACACGCACGCACTCACTCAATGGATCCCCATCCCCCCATCTCATTCCAGTTAGACATGGTTCTAAGAGCCAGTGTACGTTCATTCGACACACATACACTTACACACGCACGCACTCACTCAATTGATCCCCATCTCCCCATCTCATTCCAGTAAGACATGGTTCTAAGAGCCAGTGTACGTTCATTCGACACACATACACACACACATGCATACACTCACTCAATGGATCCCCATCTCATTCCAGTTAGACATGGTTCTAAGAGCCAGTGTACGTTCATTCGACACACATACACACACGCACGCACTCAATGGATCCCCATCCCCCCATCTCATTCCAGTTAGACATGGTTCTAAGAGCCAGTGTACGTTCATTCGACACACATACACTTACACACGCACGCACTCACTCAATTGATCCCCATCTCCCCATCTCATTCCAGTAAGACATGGTTCTAAGAGCCAGTGTACGTTCATTCGACACACACACACACACACACACACACACACACACACACTCACTCAATGAATCCCCATCTCATTCCAGTTAGACATGGTTCTAAGAGCCAGTGTATGTTAATTTGACACACACACGCACTCATTCAATGGATCCCCATCTCCTCATCTCATTCCAGTTAGACATGGTTCTAAGAGCCAGTGTACGTTCATTTGACACACATACAAACGCACGCATGCTCTCACTCAATGGATCCCCATCTCCCCATCTAATTCCACTTAGACATGGTTCTAAGAGCCAGTGTATGTTCATTCGACACACATACACACACACACGCACTCACTCAAAGGATCCCCATCGCCCCATCTCCCCATCTCATTCCAGTTAGACATTGTTCTAAGAGCCAGTGTACGTTCATTCGACACACATACACACACGCACTCAATGGATCCCCATATCCCATTCTCCCCATCTCATTCAATTAGACATGGTTCTAAGAGCTAGTGTACGTTCATTCGACACACATACACACACACACAAACGCACGCACTCAATGGATCCCCATCTTCCCATCTCATTCCAGTTAAACATGGTTCTAAGAGCCAGTGTACGTTCATTCGACACACATACACACACACGCACTCAATGGATCCCCATCTCATTCCAGTTAGACATGGTTCTAAGAGCCAGTGTACGTTCATTCGACACACATACATACACACACACGCACACACTCAATAGATCCCCATCTCATTCCAGTTAGACATGGTTCTAAGAGCCAGTGCACGTTCATTCGACACACATACATACACACACACACACTCACTCAATGGATCCCCATCTCATTCCACTTAGACATGGTTCTAAGAGCCAGTGTATGTTCATTCGACACACATACACACAGACGCACGCACTCACTCACTCAATGGATCCCCATCTCCCCATCTCCTTCCAGTTAGACATGGTTCTAAGAGACAGTGTACGTTCATTCGACACACATACACACACGCACACACTCACTCAATGGATCCCCATCTCATTCCAGTTAGACATTGTTCTAAGAGCCAGTGTACGTTCATTCGACACACATACACACACACACACACGCACTCAATGGATCCCCATATCCCCATCTTCCCATCTCATTCCAGTTAAAAATGGTTCTAAGAGCCAGTGTACGTTCATTCGACACACATACACACACACACACGCACTCAATGGATCCCCATCTCATTCCAGTTAGACATGGTTCTAAGAGCCAGTGTACGTTCATTCGACACACATACATACACACACACGCACACACTCAATGGATCCCCATCTCATTCCAGTAAGACATTGTCCTAAGAACCAGTGAACGTTCATTCGACACACATACACACACACACACGCACGCACTCAATGGATCCCCATCTCATTCCAGTTAGACATGGTTCTAAGAGCCAGTGTACGTTCATTCGACACACATACATACACACACACTCAATAGATCCCCATCTCATTCCACTTAGACATGGTTCTAAGAGCCAGTGTATGTTCATTCGACACACATACACACAGACGCACGCACGCACTCACTCAATGGATCCCCATCTCCCCATCTCCTTCCAGTTAGACATGGTTCTAAGAGACAGTGTACGTTCATTCGACACACATACACACACGCACGCACTCACTCAATGGATCCCCATCTCATTCCAGTTAGACATTGTTCTAAGAGCCAGTGTACGTTCATTCGACATACATACAAACGCACGCACTCACTCAATGTATCCCCATCTCCCCATCTCATTCCAGTTAGACATGGTTCTAAGAGCCACTGTACGTTCATTCGACACACAAACACGCACGCACTCACTCAATGTATCCCCATCTCCACATCTCATTCCAGTTAGACATGGTTCTAAGATCCAGTGTATGTTCATTCAACGCACATAAACAGACGCACGCACTCACTCAAATGGATCCCTATCTCCCCATCTCATTCCAGTTAGACATGGTTCTAAGAGCCAGTGTACGTTCATTCGACACACATACACACACGCACGCACTCACTCAATGGATCCCCATCTCCCCATCTCATTCCAGTTAGACATGGTTCTAAGAGCCAGTGTACATTCATTCGACACACATACACACACACACACAAGCACTCACTCAATGAATCCCCATCTCATTCCAGTTAAACATGGTTCTAAGAGCCAGTGTACATTCATTCGACACACATACACATGCACACACATACGCACTCAATGGATCCCCATCTCCCCATCTCATTCCAGTTAGACATGGTTCTAAGAGCCAGTGTATGTTCATTCGACACACATACAAACGCACGCACTCACTCAATGTATCCCCATCTCATTCCAGTTAGACATGGTTCTAAGAGCCAGTGTACGTTCATTCGACACACATAAACACACACACACGCACGCATTCACTCAATGGATCCCCATCTCCCTATCTCCCCATCTCATTCCAGTTAGACATGGTTCTAAGAGCCAGTGTACATTCATTCGACACACATACACACACACACACAAGCACTCACTCAATGAATCCCCATCTCATTCCAGTTAGACATGGTTCTAAGAGCCAGTGTACATTCATTCGACACACATACACATGCACACACATACGCACTCAATGGATCCCCATCTCCCCATCTCATTCCAGTTAGACATGGTTCTAAGAGCCAGTGTATGTTCATTCGACACACATACAAACGCACGCACTCACTCAATGTATCCCCATCTCATTCCAGTTAGACATGGTTCTAAGAGCCAGTGTACGTTCATTCGACACACATAAACACACACGCACGCACTCACTCAATGGATCCCCATCTCATTCCAGTTAGACATGGTTCTAAGAGCCAGTGTACGTTCATTCAGCACACATACACACAGACACACGCACGCACGTACTCACTCAATGGATCCCCATCTCCCCATCTCATTCCAGTTAGATATGGTTCTAAGAGCCAGTGTATGTTCATTCGACACACATACACACACACGCACGCACTCACTCAACGGATCCCCATCTCCCCATCTCATTCCAGTTAGACATGGTTCTAAGAGCCAGTGTACGTTCATTCAACACACATACATACACCCACACACACACACACACACACACACACTCAATGCATCCCCATCTCCCCATCTCATTCCAGTTAGACATGGTTCTAAGAGCCAGTGTACGTTCATTCAACACACATACATACACACACACACACACACACACACACACACACACTCACTCAATGAATCCCCATCTCATTCCAGTTAGACATGGTTCTAAGAGCCAGTGTACGTTCATTCTACACACATACACACACACACACACGCAAGCACTCAATAGATCCCCATCTCCCCATCTCATTCCACTTAGACATGGTTCTAAGAGCCAGTGTATGTTCATTCGACACACACACACACACAGACGCACACACGCACTAACTCAATGGATCCCCATCTCCTTCCAGTTAGACATGGTTCTAAGAGACAGTGTACGTTCATTCGACACACATACACGCACGCACTCACTCAATGGATCCCCATCTCCCCATCTCATTCCAGTTAGACATGGTTCTAAGAGCCAGTGTATGTTCATTCGACACACATACACACAGACACACGCACGCACTCACTCAATGGATCCCCATCTCATTCCAGTTAGACATGCTTCTAAGAGCCAGTGTACATTCATTTGACACACATACACACGCACGCACGCACTCACTCACTCAATGGATCCCCATCTTCCTATCTAATTCCAGTTAGACATGGTTCTAAGAGCCAGTGTATGTTCATTCGACACACATACACACACACACACACGCACTCACTCAAAGGATTCCCATCTCCCCATCTCACTCCAGTTAGACATGGTTCTAAGAGCCAGTGTACGTTCATTCAACACACACACACTCGCACACTCTCACTCAATGGATCCCCATCTCATTCCAGTGAGACATGGTTCTAAGAGCCAGTGTACGTTCATTCGACACACATACATGCACGCACTCACTCACTCAATGGATCCCCATCTCATTCCAGTGAGACATGGTTCTAAGAGCCAATGTACGTTCATTTGACACACATACACACATGCACGCACTCACTTAATGGATCCCCATCTTCCCATCTCATTCCAGTTAGATATGGTTCTAAGAGCCAGTGTATGTTCATTCGACACACATACACACACACGCACGCACTCACTCAACGGATCCCCATCTCCCCATCTCATTCCAGTTAGACATGGTTCTAAGAGCCAGTGTACGTTCATTCAACACACATACATACACCCACACACACACACACACACACACACTCAATGCATCCCCATCTCCCCATCTCATTCCAGTTAGACGTGGTTCTAAGAGCCAGTGTACGTTCATTCGACACACATACACACTCACGCATGCACTCACTCAATGGATTCCCATCTCCCCATCTCATTCCAGTTAGACATGGTTCTAAGAGCCAGCGTACGTTCATTCAACACAATTACACACACAGACACGCACGCACTCACTCAATGGATCCCCATCTCACCATCTCATTCCAGTTAGACATGGTTCTAAGAGCCAGTGTACGTTCATTCGACACACATACACACACGCACGCACTCACTTAATGGATCCCCATCTCCCCATCTCAATCCAGTTAGACATGGTTCTAAGAGCCAGTGTCCGTTCATTCGACACACATACACACACACACGCACTCACTCAATGGATCCACACCTCCCCATCTCATTCCAGTTAGACATGGTTCTAAGAGCCAGTGTACGTTCATTCAACACACATACACACGCACTCACTCAATGGATCCCCATCTCATTCCAGTTAGACCTGGTTCTAAGAGCCAGTGTACGTTCATTCGACACACATACACACACACGCATGCACTCAATGGATCCACATCTCCCCATCTAATTCCAGTTAGACATGGTTCTAAGAGCCAGTGTACCTTCATTCAACACACATACACACACACACACACGCACTCACTCAATGGATCCCCATTTCATTCCAGTTAGACATTTTTCTAAGAGCAAGTGTACGTTCATTCAACACACATACACACACTCACACACTCACGCACTCACTCAATGGATCCCCATCTCATTCCAGTTAGACATGGTTCTAAGAGCCAGTGTACGTTCATTCGAAACACATACCCACACACACACACACACACACACTCAATGGATCCCCATCTCCCCATCTCATTCCAGTTAGACATGGTTCTAAGAGCCGGTGTACGTTAATTTCACACAAACACGCACGCACTCAATGGATCCCCATCTCCCCATCTCATTCCAGTTAGACATGGTTCTAAGAGCCAGTGTACTTTCATTTGACACACATACACACACACACGCACTCACTCAATGGATCCCCATCTCCCCATCTCATTCCAGTTAGACATGGTTCTAAGAGCCAGTGTACGTTCATTCGACACACATACACACACGCACGCACTCACTCAATGGATCCCCATCCCCCCATCTCATTCCAGTTAGACATGGTTCTAAGAGCCAGTGTACGTTCATTCAACACACATACACTTACACACGCACGCACTCACTCAATTGATCCCCATCTCCCCATCTCATTCCAGTAAGACATGGTTCTAAGAGCCAGTGTACGTTCATTCGACACACATACACACACACATGCATACACTCACTCAATGGATCCCCATCTCATTCCAGTTAGACATGGTTCTAAGAGCCAGTGTGCGTTCATTTTAAACACACACACACACACACACACACACACACACACACACACACTCACTCAATGAATCCCCATCTCATTCCAGTTAGACATGGTTCTAAGAGCCAGTGTATGTTAATTTGACACACACACGCACTCATTCAATGGATCCCCATCTCCTCATCTCATTCCAGTTAGACATGGTTCTAAGAGCCAGTGTACGTTCATTTGACACACATACAAACGCACGCATGCTCTCACTCAATGGATCCCCATCTCCCCATCTAATTCCACTTAGACATGGTTCTAAGAGCCAGTGTATGTTCATTCGACACACATACACACACACACGCACTCACTCAAAGGATCCCCATCGCCCCATCGCCCCATCTCCCCATCTCATTCCAGTTAGACATTGTTCTAAGAGCCAGTGTACGTTCATTCGACACACATACACACACGCACTCAATGGATCCCCATATCCCATTCTCCCCATCTCATTCAATTAGACATGGTTCTAAGAGCTAGTGTACGTTCATTCGACACACATACACACACACACAAACGCACGCACTCAATGGATCCCCATCTTCCATCTCATTCCAGTTAAACATGGTTCTAAGAGCCAGTGTACATTCATTCGACACACATACACACACACACACGCACTCAATGGATCCCCATCTCATTCCAGTTAGACATGGTTCTAAGAGCCAGTGTACGTTCATTCGACACACATACATACACACACACGCACACACTCAATAGATCCCCATCTCATTCCAGTTAGACATGGTTCTAAGAGCCAGTGTACGTTCATTCGACACACATACATACACACACACACACTCACTCAATGGATCCCCATCTCATTCCACTTAGACATGGTTCTAAGAGCCAGTGTATGTTCATTCGACACACATACACACACACGCACTCAATGGATCCCCATATCCCCATCTTCCCATCTCATTCCAGTTAAAAATGGTTCTAAGAGCCAGTGTACGTTCATTCGACACACATACACACACACACACGCACTCAATGGATCCCCATCTCATTCCAGTTAGACATGGTTCTAAGAGCCAGTGTACGTTCATTCGACACACATACACACATGCAGGCACTCACTCAATGGATCCCCATCTCATTCCAGTAAGACATTGTCCTAAGAACCAGTGAACGTTCATTCGACACACATACATACACACACACGCACACACTCAATAGATCCCCATCTCATTCCACTTAGACATGGTTCTAAGAGCCAGTGTATGTTCATTTGACACACATACACACAGACGCACGCACGCACTCACTCAATGGATCCCCATCTCCCCATCTCCTTCCAGTTAGACATGGTTCTAAGAGACAGTGTACGTTCATTCGACACACATACACACACGCACGCACTCACTCAATGGATCCCCATCTCATTCCAGTTAGACATTGTTCTAAGAGCCAGTGTACGTTCATTCGACATACATACAAACGCACGCACTCACTCAATGTATCCCCATCTCCCCATCTCATTCCAGTTAGACATGGTTCTAAGAGCCACTGTACGTTCATTCGACACACATAAACACGCACGCACTCACTCAATGTATCCCCATCTCCACATCTCATTCCAGTTAGACATGGTTCTAAGAGCCAGTGTATGTTCATTCAACGCACATAAACAGACGCACGCACTCACTCAAATGGATCCCTATCTCCCCATCTCATTCCAGTTAGACATGGTTCTAAGAGCCAGTGTACGTTCATTCGACACACATACACACACACACGCACGCACTCACTCAATGGATCCCCATCTCCCCATCTCATTCCAGTTAGACATGGTTCTAAGAGCCAGTGTACATTCATTCGACACACATACACACACACACACACACAAGCACTCACTCAATGAATCCCCATCTCATTCCAGTTAGACATGGTTCTAAGAGCCAGTGTACGTTCATTCGAAACACATACACACACATGCACTCAATGGATCCCCATCTCCCCATCTCATTCCAGTTATACATGGTTCTAAGAGCCAGTGTACGTTAATTTGACACAAACACGCACGCACTCAATGGATCCCCATCTCCTTCCAGTTAGACATGGTTGTAATAGACAGTGTACATTCATTCGACACACATACAGACACGCACGCATTCACTCAATGGATCCCCATCTCATTCCAGTTAGACATGGTTCTAAGAGCCAGTGTACGTTCATTTGACACACATACACACAGACACACACTCACGCACTCACTCAAAGGATCCCCATCTCCCCATCTCCCCATCTCATTCCAGTTAGACATGGTTCTAAAAGCCAGTGTATGTTCATTCGACACACATACACACGCACGCACGCACTCACTCAATGTATCCCCATCTCCCCATCTCATTCCAGTTAGACATGGTTCTAAGAGCCAGTGTATGTTCATTCGACACACATACACACACGCACGCACTCACTCAAAGGATCCCCATCTCATTCCAGTTAGACATGGTTCGAAGAGCCAGTGTACGTTCATTCGACACACACACACACACGCACGCTCTCACTCAATGGATCCCCATCTCATTCCAGTTAGACATGGTTCTAAGAGCTAGTGTACGTTCCTTTGACACACATAGACACACACACACACACACTCAATGGATCCCCATATCCCATTCTCCCCATCTCATTCCAGTTAGACCTGGTTCTAAGAACCAGTGTACGTTCATTCGACACACATACAAACAAAAACACGCACGCACTCAATAGATCCCCATCTCATTCCACTTAGACATGGTTCTAAGAGCCAGTGTATGTTTATTCGACACACATACACACAGACACACGCACTCACTCAATGGATCCCCATCTCCATCTCCTTACAGTTAGACATGGTTCTAAGAGACAGTGTACGTTCATTCAACACACATACACACACACACACACGCACTCACTCAATGGATCCCCATCTCCCCATCTCATTCCAGTTAGACATGGTTCTAAGAGCTAGTGTATGTTCATTCGACACACATACACACGCATGCACTCACTCAATGTATCCCCATCTCCCCATCTCATTCCAGTTAGACATGGTTCTAAGAGCCAGTGTATGTTCATTCGACACACATACACACGCACGCACGCACTCAATGGATCCCCATCTCCCCATCTCATTCCAGTTAGACATGGTTCTAAGAGCCAGTGTACACTCATTCGACACACATACACACACACACACACTCACTCACTCAATGGATCCCCATCTCATTCCAGTTTGCCATGGTTCTAAGAGCCAGTGTACGTTCATTCGAAACACATACACACACAAACACACGCACTCACTCAATGGATCGCCATCTCCACATCTCATTCCAGTTAGACATGGTTCTAAGAGCCAGTGTATGTTCATTCGACACACATACACACACACACACATGCACGCACGCACTCACTCAATGGATCCCCATCTCCCCATCTCATTCCAGTTAGACATGGTTCTAAGAGCCAGTGTACGTTCATTGGACACACATAAACACACGCACACACTCACTCAATGGATCCCTATCTCCCCATCTCATTCCAGTTAGACATGGTTCTAAGAGCCAGTGTATGTTCATTCGACACACATACACACACACACACACACATGCACGCACGCACACACTCAATGGATCCCCATCTCCCCATCTCATTCCAGTTAGACATGGTTCTAAGAGCCAGTGTACGTTTATTCGACACACATATACACACATGCACTCACTCAATGGATCCCCATCTCATTCCAGTTAGACATGGTTCTAAGAGCCAGTGCAGGTTCATTCGACACACATACACACACACGCGCATTCACTCTATGGATCCCCATCTCCCCATCTCATTCCAGTTAGACATGGTTCTAAGAGCCAGTGTACGTTCATTCGACACACACACACACACACACACACACTCAATGGATCCCCATCTCCCCATCTCATTCCAGTTAGACATGGTTCTAAGAGCCAGTGTACGTTAATTTGAGACACACACGCACGCACTCAATGGATCCCCATCTCACCATCTCATTCCAGTTAGACATGGTTCTAAGAGCCAGTGTACGTTCATTCGACACACATACACACATGCACGCCCTCACTCAATGGATCCCCATCTCACCATCTCATTCCAGTTAGACATGGTTCTAAGAGCCAGTGTATGTTCATTCGACACACATACATACACACACACATACAGGCACTCACTCAATAGATCCCCATCTCATTCCAGTTAGACATGGTTCTCCGAGCCAGTGTACGTTCTTTCGACACACATACACACCCACGCACGCACTCACTCAATGGATCCCCATCTCATTCCAGTTAGACATGGTTCTAAGAGCCAGTGTACGTTCATTCGACACACATACACACATGCATGCACTCACTCAATGGATCCCTATCTCCCTATCTCATTCCAGTTAGACATGGTTCTAAGATCCAGTGTACGTTCATTCGACACACATACACACACGCACTCACTCAATGGATCCCCATCTCATTCCAGTTAGACATGGTTCTAAGAGCCAGTGTACGTTCATTCGGCACACATACACACAGACACACGCATGCACGCACTCACTCAATGGATCCCCATCTCATTCCAGTTAGACATGGTTATAAGAGCCAGTGTACGTTCATTTGACACACATACACACACACACGCTCGCACTCAATGGATCCCCATCTCACCATCTCATTCCAGTTAGACATGGTTCTAAGAGCCAGTGTACGTTCATTCGACACACATACACACACGCACGCCCTCACTCAATGGATCCCCATCTCACCATCTCATTCCAGTTAGACATGGTTCTAAGAGCCAGTGTATGTTCATTCGACACACATACATACACACACACATACAGGCACTCGCTCAATAGATCCCCATCTCATTCCAGTTAGACATGGTTCTAAGAGCCAGTGTACGTTCATTTGACACAAACACGCACGCACTCAATGGATCCCCATCTCATTCCAGTTAGACATGGTTCTAAGAGCCAGTGTACTTTCATTCGACACACATACACACATAGGCACACACTCACTCAAAGGATCCCCATCTCATTCCAGTTAGACATGGTTATAACAGCCAGTGTGCGTTCATTTTAAACACATACACACACACACACACACACACACACACTCACTCAATGGATCCCCATCTCATTCCAGTTAGACATGGTTCTAAGAGCCAGTGTACGTTCATTCGACACACATACACTTACGCACGCACTCACTCAATGGATCCCCATCTCCCCATCTCATTCCAGTTAGAGATGGTTCTAAGTGCCAGTCTACGTTCATTCGACACACGTACACACACACTCACTCAATGGATCCCCATCTCATTCCAGTTAGACATGGTTCTAAGAGCCAGTGTACTTTCATTCGACACACATACAAACACACGCATGCACTCACTCAATGGATCCCCATCGCCCCTTCTCATTCCAGTTAGACATGGTTCTAAGAGCCAGTGTACGTTCATTCAACACACATACACACACGCACGCACGCACGCACTCACTCAATGGATCCCCATCTCATTCCAGTTAGACATGGTTCTAAGAGCCAGTGTACGTTCATTCGACACACATACATACACACACACGCACACACTCAATAGATCCCCATCTCATTCCACTTAGACATGATTCTAAGAGCCAGTGTATGTTCATTCGACACACTTACACACAGACGCACGCACGCACTCACTCAATGGATCCCCATCTCCCCATCTCCTTCCAGTTAGACATGGTTCTAAGAGACAGTGTACGTTCATTCGACACACATACACGCACGCACTCACTCAATGGATCCCCATCTCATTCCAGTTAGAAATTGTTCTAAGAGCCAGTGTACGTTCATTCGACACACATACACACACACACACACACACGCACTCAATGGATCCCCATATCCCATTCTCCCCATCTCATTCCAGTTAGACCTGGTTCTAAGAGCCAGTGTACGTTTATTCGACACACACACACACACACACAGACACGCACTCACTCAATGGATCCCCATCTCCCCATCTCATTCCAGTTAGACATGGTTCTGAGAGCCACTGTACGTTCATTCAACACACATACACACGCACGCACTCACTCAATGTATCCCCATCTCATTCCAGTTAGACATGGTTCTAAGAGCCAGTGTATGTTCATTCAACACACATAAACAGGCGCACGCACTCACTCAAATGGGTCCCTATCTCCCCATCTCATTCCAGTTAGACATGGTTCTAAGAGCCAGTGTACGTTCATTCGACACACATACACACACACGCATGCACGCACTCACTCAATGGATCCCCATCTAATTCCAGTTATACATGGTTCTTAGAGCCAGTGTACGTTAATTTGACACAAACACGCACGCACTCAATGGATCCCCATCTCCTTCCAGTTAGTCATGGTTGTAAGAGACAGTGTACATTCATTCGACACACATACACACACGCACGCACTCACTCAATGGATCCCCATCTCATTCCAGTTAGACATGGTTCTAAGAGCCAGTGTACGTTCATTTGACACACATACACACACACACGCACTCACTCAATGGATCCCCATCTCCCCATCTCATTCCAGTTAGACATGGTTCTAAGAGCCAGTGTACGTTCATTCGACACACATACACACACACACACGCACTCACTCAATGGATCCCCATCTAATTCCAGTTAGACATGGTTCTAAGAGCCAGTGTATGTTCATTCGACACACATACACACACACATGCACGCACTCACTCAAAGGATCCCCATCTCCCCATCTCATTCCAGTTAGACATGGTTCTAAGAACAAGTGTACGTTCATTCGACACACGATCACAAACACACACACACACACACTCACTCACTCAATGGATCCCCATCTCATTGCAGTTAGACATGGTTCTAAGAGCCAGTGTACGTTCATTCGACACACATACACTTACGCACGCACTCACTCAATGGATCCCCATCTCCCCATCTCATTCCAGTTAGAGATGGTTCTAAGTGCCAGTCTACGTTCATTCGACACACGTACACACACACTCACTCAATGGATCCCCATCTCATTCCAGTTAGACATGGTTCTAAGAGCCAGTGTAGGTTCATTCGACACACATACACACACACGCGCATTCACTCTATGGATCCCCATCTCCCCATCTCATTCCAGTTAGACATGGTTCTAAGAGCCAGTGTACGTTCATTCGACACACACACACACACACACACACACTCAATGGATCCCCATCTCCCCATCTCATTCCAGTTAGACATGGTTCTAAGAGCCAGTGTACGTTAATTTGAGACACACACGCACGCACTCAATGGATCCCCATCTCACCATCTCATTCCAGTTAGACATGGTTCTAAGAGCCAGTGTACGTTCATTCGACACACATACACACATGCACGCCCTCACTCAATGGATCCCCATCTCACCATCTCATTCCAGTTAGACATGGTTCTAAGAGCCAGTGTATGTTCATTCGACACACATACACACACACACACAAACACGCACTCACTTAATGGATCCCCATCTCCCCATCTCATTCCAGTTAGACATGGTTCTAAGAGCCAGTGTACGTTCATTCGACACACATACACTTACACACGCACGCACTCACTCAATTGATCCCCATCTCCCCATCTCATTCCAGTAAGACATGGTTCTAAGAGCCAGTGTACGTTCATTCGACACACATACACACACACACACACAAACAAACACACTCACTCAATGTATCCCTAACTCCCCATCTCATTCCAGTTAGACATGGTTCTAAGAGCCAGTGTACGTTCATTCGACACACATACATACACACACACGCACACACTCAATAGATCCCCATCTCATTCCACTTAGACATGATTCTAAGAGCCAGTGTATGTTCATTCGACACACTTACACACAGACGCACGCACGCACTCACTCAATGGATCCCCATCTCCCCATCTCCTTCCAGTTAGACATGGTTCTAAGAGACAGTGTACGTTCATTCGACACACATACACGCACGCACTCACTCAATGGATCCCCATCTCATTCCAGTTAGAAATTGTTCTAAGAGCCAGTGTACGTTCATTCGACACACATACACACACACACACACACGCACTCAATGGATCCCCATATCCCATTCTCCCCATCTCATTCCAGTTAGACCTGGTTCTAAGAGCCAGTGTACGTTTATTCGACACACACACACACACACACACACAGACACGCACTCACTCAATGGATCCCCATCTCCCCATCTCATTCCAGTTAGACATGGTTCTGAGAGCCACTGTACGTTCATTCAACACACATACACACGCACGCACTCACTCAATGTATCCCCATCTCATTCCAGTTAGACATGGTTCTAAGAGCCAGTGTATGTTCATTCAACACACATAAACAGGCGCACGCACTCACTCAAATGGGTCCCTATCTCCCCATCTCATTCCAGTTAGACATGGTTCTAAGAGCCAGTGTACGTTCATTCGACACACATACACACACACGCATGCACGCACTCACTCAATGGATCCCCATCTAATTCCAGTTATACATGGTTCTTAGAGCCAGTGTACGTTAATTTGACACAAACACGCACGCACTCAATGGATCCCCATCTCCTTCCAGTTAGTCATGGTTGTAAGAGACAGTGTACATTCATTCGACACACATACACACACGCACGCACTCACTCAATGGATCCCCATCTCATTCCAGTTAGACATGGTTCTAAGAGCCAGTGTACGTTCATTTGACACACATACACACACACACGCACTCACTCAATGGATCCCCATCTCCCCATCTCATTCCAGTTAGACATGGTTCTAAGAGCCAGTGTACGTTCATTCGACACACATACACACACACACACGCACTCACTCAATGGATCCCCATCTAATTCCAGTTAGACATGGTTCTAAGAGCCAGTGTATGTTCATTCGACACACATACACACACACATGCACGCACTCACTCAAAGGATCCCCATCTCCCCATCTCATTCCAGTTAGACATGGTTCTAAGAACAAGTGTACGTTCATTCGACACACGATCACAAACACACACACACACACACTCACTCACTCAATGGATCCCCATCTCATTGCAGTTAGACATGGTTCTAAGAGCCAGTGTACGTTCATTCGACACACATACACTTACGCACGCACTCACTCAATGGATCCCCATCTCCCCATCTCATTCCAGTTAGAGATGGTTCTAAGTGCCAGTCTACGTTCATTCGACACACGTACACACACACTCACTCAATGGATCCCCATCTCATTCCAGTTAGACATGGTTCTAAGAGCCAGTGTAGGTTCATTCGACACACATACACACACACGCGCATTCACTCTATGGATCCCCATCTCCCCATCTCATTCCAGTTAGACATGGTTCTAAGAGCCAGTGTACGTTCATTCGACACACACACACACACACACACACACTCAATGGATCCCCATCTCCCCATCTCATTCCAGTTAGACATGGTTCTAAGAGCCAGTGTACGTTAATTTGAGACACACACGCACGCACTCAATGGATCCCCATCTCACCATCTCATTCCAGTTAGACATGGTTCTAAGAGCCAGTGTACGTTCATTCGACACACATACACACATGCACGCCCTCACTCAATGGATCCCCATCTCACCATCTCATTCCAGTTAGACATGGTTCTAAGAGCCAGTGTATGTTCATTCGACACACATACACACACACACACAAACACGCACTCACTTAATGGATCCCCATCTCCCCATCTCATTCCAGTTAGACATGGTTCTAAGAGCCAGTGTACGTTCATTCGACACACATACACTTACACACGCACGCACTCACTCAATTGATCCCCATCTCCCCATCTCATTCCAGTAAGACATGGTTCTAAGAGCCAGTGTACGTTCATTCGACACACATACACACACACACACACAAACAAACACACTCACTCAATGTATCCCTAACTCCCCATCTCATTCCAGTTAGACATGGTTCTAAGAGCCAGTGTACGTTCATTTGACACACACACACGCACTCACTCAATGGATCCCCATCTCCCCATCTCATTCCAGTTAGACATGGTTCTAAGAACCAGTGTACGCTCATTCATAACACACACACACGCATGCACTCACTCAATGGATCCCCATCTCCCTATCTCCCCATCTCATTCCAGTTAGACATGGTTCTAAGAGCCAGTGTACGCTCATTCAACACACATACACACACAAGCACGCACGCACTCAATGGATCCCCATCTCCCCATCTCTTTCCAGTTAGACATGGTTCTAAGAGCCAATGTACGTTCATTCGACACACATACACACATGCACGCACTCACTCAATGGATCCCCATCTCCCCATCTCACTCCAGTTAGACATGGTTCTAAGAGCCAGTGTATGTTCATTCGACACACATACACTTACACACGCACACACTCACTCAATAGATCCCCATCTCCCCATCTCATTCCAGTTAGACATGGTTCTAAGAGCCAGTGTACATTCATTCGACACACACACACACACACACACACACACGCACTCACTCAATGGATCCCCATCTCATTCCAGTTAGACATGGTTCTAAGAGTCAGTGTACATTCATTCGAAACACATACACACATGCACTCAATAGATCCCCATCTCCCCATCTCATTCCAGTTAGACATGGTTCTAAGAGCCAGTGTACGTTCATTCGACACACATACACACGCACTCACTCAATGGATCCCCATCTCCCCATCTCATTCCAGTTAGACATGGTTCTAAGAGCCAGTGTACGTTCATGCGACACACATACACAAGCATGCACGCACTCACTCAATAGATCTCCATCTCCCCATCTCATTCCAGTTAGACATGGTTCTAAGAGCCAGTGTATGTTCATTCTAAACACATACACACACACACACGCACTCAATGGATCCCCATCTCCCCATCTCATTCCAGTTAGACATGGTTCTAAGAGCCAGTGTACGTTAATTTGACACACACACGCACGCACTCAATGGATCCCCATCTCACCATCTCATTCCAGTTAAACATGGTTCTAAGAGCCAGGTGCGTTCATTTTAAACACATACACACACACACTCACTCAATGAATCCCCATCTCATTCCAGTTAGACATGGTTCTAAGAGCCAGTGTACGTTCATTCGAGACACATACACACACACGCACGCTGTCACTCAATGGATCCCCATCTCATATAGGTTAGACATGGTTCTAAGAGCCAGTGTACGTTTATTCGACACACTTACACACACGCACTCACTTAATGGATCCCCATCTCCCCATCTCATTCCAGTTAGACATGGTTCTAAGAGCCAATGTACGTTCATTTAACACACACACACACACTCAATGCATCCCCATCTCCCCATCTCATACCAGTTGGACATGGTTCTAAGAGCCAGTGTACGTTCATTTGACACACATATACACGCAAGCACTCACTCAATTGATCCCCATCTCATTCCAGTTAGACATGGTTCTAAGAGCCAGTGTACGTTCATTCAACACATACACACACACACGCACGCACTCACTCAATGGATCCCCATCTCCCTATCTCCCCATCTCATTCCAGTTAGACATGGTTCTAAGAGCCAGTGTACGCTCATTCAACACACATACACACACACACACGCATTCACTCAATGGATCCCCATCTCCCTATCTCCCCATCTCATTCCAGTTAGACATGGTTCTAAGAGCCAGTGTACGCTCATTCAACACACATAAACACACACGCACGCACTCACTCAATGGATCCCCATCTCCCCATCCCCTCATCTCATTCCAGTTAGACATGGTTCTAAGAGCCAGTGTACGTTCATTCGACACACCTACACACACACACACACGCACTCACTCAATAGATCCCCATCTCTTCATCTCATTCCAGTTAGACATGGTTCTAAGAGCCAGTGTACGTTCATTCAACACACATACACACACACACACACGCACTCGCTCAATGGCTCCCCATCTCCCCATCTCATTCCAGTTAGACATGGTTCTAAGAGCCAGTGTACGTTCATTCGACACACATACTCACACACGCACTCACTCACTCAATGTTTCCCCATCTCCCCATCTCATTCCAGTTAGACATGGTTCTAAGAGCCAGTGTACGTTCATTCGACACACATACACACACACGCACTCACTCAATGGATCCCCATATCCCCATCTCATTCCAATTACACATGGTTCTAAGAGCAAGTGTACGTTCATTCGACACACATACACACACACACACACAGGCACTCACTTAATGGATCCCCATCTCCCCATCTCCCCATCTCATTCCAGTTAGACATGGTTCTAAGAGCCAGTGTACGTTCATTCGACACATACACACACACGCACGCACTCACTCAATGGATCCCCATCTCCCTATCTCCCCATCTCATTCCAGTTAGACATGGTTCTAAGAGCCAGTGTACGCTCATTCAACACACATACACACACACACACGCATTCACTCAATGGATCCCCATCTCCCTATCTCCCCATCTCATTCCAGTTAGACATGGTTCTAAGAGCCAGTGTACGCTCATTCAACACACATAAACACACACGCACGCACTCACTCAATGGATCCCCATCTCCCCATCCCCTCATCTCATTCCAGTTAGACATGGTTCTAAGAGCCAGTGTACGTTCATTCGACACACCTACACACACACACACACGCACTCACTCAATAGATCCCCATCTCTTCATCTCATTCCAGTTAGACATGGTTCTAAGAGCCAGTGTACGTTCATTCAACACACATACACACACACACACACGCACTCGCTCAATGGCTCCCCATCTCCCCATCTCATTCCAGTTAGACATGGTTCTAAGAGCCAGTGTACGTTCATTCGACACACATACTCACACACGCACTCACTCACTCAATGTTTCCCCATCTCCCCATCTCATTCCAGTTAGACATGGTTCTAAGAGCCAGTGTACGTTCATTCGACACACATACACACACACGCACTCACTCAATGGATCCCCATATCCCCATCTCATTCCAATTAGACATGGTTCTAAGAGCAAGTGTACGTTCATTCGACACACATACACACACACACACAGGCACTCACTTAATGGATCCCCATCTCCCCATCTCCCCATCTCATTCCAGTTAGACATGGTTCTAAGAGCCAGTGTACGTTCATTCGACACACAATCACACACACACACACACAAACAAACACACTCACTCAATGGATCCCTAACTCCCCATCTCATTCCAGTTAGACATGGTTCTAAGAGCCAGTGTACGTTCATTTGACACACACACACACACACACACACACACACACAAACAAACACACTCACTCAATGGATCCCTAACTCCCCATCTCATTCCAGTTAGACATGGTTCTAAGAACCAGTGTACGCTCATTCAACACACACACACACGCATGCACTCACTCAATGGATCCTCATTTCCCCATCTCACCATCTCATTCCAGTTAGACATGGTTCTAAGAGTCAGTGTACGATAATTTGACACACATACACACACGCACGCACTCACTCAATAGATCCCCATCTCACCATCTCATTCCAGTTAGACATGGTTCTAAGAGCCAGTGTACGTTCCTTCGACACACATACATACACACACACTCAATGGATCCCCATCTCATTCCAGTTAGACATGGTTCTAAGAGCCAGTGTACGTTCATTCGACACACATACACACACACGCATGCACTCCCTCAATGGATTCCCATCTCCCCATCTCATTCCAGTTAGACATGGTTCTAAGAGCCAGCGTACGTTCATTCAACACAATTACACACACAGACACGCACGCACTCACTCAATGGATCCCCATCTCACCATCTCATTCCAGTTAGACATGGTTCTAAGAGCCAGTGTACGTTTATTCGACACACATACACACACGCACGCACTCACTTAATGGATCCCCATCTCCCCATCTCAATCCAGTTAGACATGGTTCTAAGAGCCAGTGTCCGTTCATTCGACACACATACACACACACACGCACTCACTCAATGGATCCACACCTCAACATCTCATTCCAGTTAGACATGGTTCTAAGAGCCAGTGTACGTTCATTCAACACACATACACACGCACTCACTCAATGGATCCCCATCTCATTCCAGTTAGACCTGGTTCTAAGAGCCAGTGTACGTTCATTCGACACACATACACACACACACACACACACTCACTCAATGGATCCCCATCTCCCCATCTCATTCCAGTTAGACATGGTTCTAAGAGCAAGTGTTTGTTCATTCGACACACATACACACACGCACGCACTCACTCAATGGATCCCCATCTCATTCCAGTTAGACATGGTTCTAAGATCCAGTGTACGTTCATTCGACACACATACACTTACACACGCACACACTCACTCAATTGATCCCCATCTCCCAATCTCATTCCAGTAAGACATGGTTCTAAGAGCCAGTGTACGTTCATTCGACACACATACACACACACATGCATACACTCACTCAATGGATCCCCATCTCATTCCAGTTAGACATGGTTCTAAGAGCCAGTGTGCGTTCATTTTAAACACACACACACACACTCACTCAATGAATCCCCATCTCATTCCAGTTAGACATGGTTCTAAGAGCCAGTGTATGTTAATTTGACACACACGCACTCATTCAATGGATCCCCATCTCCTCATCTCATTCCAGTTAGACATGGTTCTAAGAGCCAGTGTACGTTCATTTGACACACATACAAACGCACGCATGCTCTCACTCAATGGATCCCCATCTCCCCATCTAATTCCACTTAGACATGGTTCTAAGAGCCAGTGTATGTTCATTCGACACACATACACACACACACGCACTCACTCAATGGATCCCCATCTCATTCCACTTAGACATGGTTCTAAGAGCCAGTGTATGTTCATTCGACACACATACACACACACACGCACTCACTCAAAGGATCCCCATCGCCCCATCTCCCCATCTCATTCCAGTTAGACATTGTTCTAAGAGCCAGTGTACGTTCATTCGACACACATACACAAACGCACTCAATGGATCCCCATATCCCATTCTCCCCATCTCATTCAATTAGACATGGTTCTAAGAGCTAGTGTACGTTCATTCGACACACATACACACACACACAAACGCACGAACTCAATGGATCCCCATCTTCCCATCTCATTCCAGTTAAACATGGTTCTAAGAGCCAGTGTACGTTCATTCGACACACATACACACACACACACGCACTCAATGGATCCCCATCTCATTCCAGTTAGACATGGTTCTAAGCGCCAGTGTACGTTCATTCGACACACATACATACACACACACGCACACACTCAATAGATCCCCATCTCATTCCAGTTAGACATGGTTCTAAGAGCCAGTGTACGTTCATTCGACACACATACGTACACACACACACACTCACTCAATGGATCCCCATCTCATTCCACTTAGACATGGTTCTAAGAGCCAGTGTATGTTCATTCGACACACATACACACAGACGCACGCACGCACTCACTCACTCAATGGATCCCCATCTCCCCATCTCCTTCCAGTTAGACATGGTTCTAAGAGACAGTGTACGTTCATTCGACACACATACACACACGCACGCACTCACTCAATGGATCCCCATCTCATTCCAGATAGACATTGTTCTAAGAGCCAGTGTACGTTCATTCGACACACATACACCCACACACACACGCAATCAATGGATCCCCATATCCCCATCTTCCCATCTCATTCCAGTTAAAAATGGTTCTAAGAGCCAGTGTACGTTCATTCGACACACATACACACACACACACACGCACGCACTCAATGGATCCCCATCTCATTCCAGTTAGACATGGTTCTAAGAGCCAGTGTACGTTCATTCGACACACATACATACACACACACGCACACACTCAATAGATCCCCATCTCATTCCAGTTAGACATGGTTCTAAGAGCCAGTGTACGTTCATTCGACACACATACATACACACACACACACTCACTCAATGGATCCCCATCTCATTCCAGTAAGACATTGTCCTAAGAACCAGTGAACGTTCATTCGACACACATACACACACACACACACACACGCACGCACTCAATGGATCCCCATCTCATTCCAGTTAGACATGGTTCTAAGAGCCAGTGTACGTTCATTCGACACACATACATACACACACACGCACACACTCAATAGATCCCCATCTCATTCCACTTAGACATGGTTCTAAGAGCCAGTGTATGTTCATTCGACACACATACACACAGACGCACGCACGCACTCACTCAATGGATCCCCATCTCCCCATCTCCTTCCAGTTAGACATTGTTCTAAGAGCCAGTGTACGTTCATTCGACACACATACAAACGCACGCACTCACTCAATGTATCCCCATCTCCCCATCTCATTCCAGTTAGACATGGTTCTAAGAGCCACTGTACGTTCATTCGACACACATAAACACGCACGCACTCACTCAATGTATCCCCATCTCCACATCTCATTCCAGTTAGACATGGTTCTAAGAGCCAGTGTATGTTCATTCAACACACATAAACAGACGCACGCACTCACTCAAATGGATCCCTATCTCCCCATCTCATTCCAGTTAGACATGGTTCTAAGAGCCAGTGTACGTTCATTCGACACACATACACACACACACGCACGCACTCACTCAATGGATCCCCATCTTCCCATCTCATTCCAGTTGGACATGGTTCTAAGAGCCAGTGTACATTCATTCGACACACATACACACACACACACAAGCACTCACTCAATGAATCCCCATCTCATTCCAGTTAGACATGGTTCTAAGAGCCAGTGTACATTCATTCGAAACACATACACACACATGCACTCAATGGATCCCCATCTCCCCATCTCATTCCAGTTATACATGGTTCTAAGAGCCAGTGTACGTTAATTTGACACAAACACGCACGCACTCAATGGATCCCCATCTCCCCATCTCCTTCCAGGTAGACATGGTTGTAAGAGACAGTGTACATTCATTCGACACACATACACACACGCACGCATTCACTCAATGGATCCCCATCTCATTCCAGTTAGACATGGTTCTAAGAGCCAGTGTACGTTCATTTGACACACATACACACAGACACACATGCACGCACTCACTCAAAGGATCCCCATCTCCCCATCTCATTCCAGTTAGACATGGTTCTAAAAGCCAGTGTATGTTCATTCGACACACATACACACGCACGCACTCACTCAATGTATCCCCATCTCCCCATCTCATTCCAGTTAGACATGGTTGTAAGAGCCAGTGTATGTTCATTCGACACACATACACACACGCACTCACTCAAAGGATCCCCATCTCATTCCAGTTAGACATGGTTCGAAGAGCCAGTGTACGTTCATTCGACACACACACACACTCTCACTCAATGGATCCCCATCTCATTCCAGTTAGACATGGTTCTAAGAGCTAGTGTACGTTCCTTTGACACACATAGACACACACACACACACACACACACACTCAATGGATCCCCATCTCCCCATCTCATTCCAGTTAGACATGGTTCTAAGAGCCAGTGTATGTTTATTCGACACACATACACACAGACACACGCACGCACTCACTCAATGGATCCCCATCTCCATCTCCTTACAGTTAGACATGGTTCTAAGAGACAGTGTACGTTCATTCGACACACATACACACACACACACACGCACTCACTCAATGGATCCCCATCTCCCCATCTCATTCCAGTTAGACATGGTTCTAAGAGCCAGTGTATGTTCATTCGACACACATACACACGCACGCACGCACTCAATGGATCCCCATCTCCCCATCTCATTCCAGTTAGACATGGTTCTAAGAGCCAGTGTGTGTTCATTCGACACACATACACACGCATGCACTCACTCAATGGATCCCCATCTCCCCATCTCATTCCAGTTAGACATGGTTCTAAGAGCCAGTGTATGTTCATTCGACACACATACACACGCACGCACGCACTCAATGGATCCCCATCTCCCCATCTCATTCCAGTTAGACATGGTTCTAAGAGCCAGTGTACACTCATTCGACACACATACACACACACACACACACACACTCACTCAATGGATCCCCATCTCATTCCAGTTAGACATGGTTCTAAGAGCCAGTGTACGTTCATTCGAAACACATACACACACAAACACACGCACTCACTCAATGGATCGCCATCTCCACATCTCATTCCAGTTAGACATGGTTCTAAGAGCCAGTGTATGTTCATTCGACACACATACACACACACACACATGCACGCACGCACTCACTCAATGGATCCCCATCTCCCCATCTCATTCCAGTTAGACATGGTTCTAAGAGCCAGTGTACGTTCATTCGACACACATACATACACACACACATGCACGCACGCACACACTCAATGGATCCCCATCTCCCCATCTCCCCATCTCATTCCAGTTAGACATGGTTCTAAGAGCCAGTGTACGTTTATTCGACACACATATACACACATGCACTCACTCAATGGATCCCCATCTCATTCCAGTTAGACATCGTTCTAAGAGCCAGTGTAGGTTCATTCGACACACATACACACACACGCGCATTCACTCTATGGATCCCCATCTCCCCATCTCATTCCAGTTAGACATGGTTCTAAGAGCCAGTGTACGTTCATTCGACACACACACACACACACACACTCACTCAATGGATCCCCATCTCCCCATCTCATTCCAGTTAGACATGGTTCTAAGAGCCAGTGTACATTCATTCGACACACATACACATACACACACACTCAATGGATCCCCATCTCACCATCTCATTCCAGTTAGACATGGTTCTAAGAGCCAGTGTACGTTCATTCGACACACATACACACACACACGCACTCACTCAATGGATCCCCATCTCCCATCTCATTCCAGTTAGACATGGTTCTAAGAGCCAGTGTACGGTAATTTGACACACAAACACACACACTCACACACGTACTCACTAAATGGATCCCCATCTCACTATCTCATTCCAGTTAGACATGGTTCTAAGAGCCAATGTACGTTCATTCGACACACATACATACACACACACATACAGGCACTCACTCAATGGATCCCCATCTCCCCATCTCATTCCAGTTAGACATGGTTCTCAGAGCCAGTGTACGTTCATTCGACACATATACACACCCACGCACGCACTTACTCAATGGATCCCCATCTCCCCATGTCATTCAAGTTAGACATGGTTCTAAGAGCCAGTGTACGTTCATTCGACACACATACACACACGCACGCACGCACTCACTCAATGGATCCCCATCTCATTCCAGTAAGACATGGTTCTAAGAGCCAGTGTACGTTCATTCGACACACATACACACACATGCGCACACTCACTCAATGGATCCCCATCTCATTCCAGTTAGACATGGTTCTAAGAGCCAGTGTACGTTCATTCGACACACATACACACACACACACACACTCACTCAATGAATCCCCATCTCATTCCAGTTAGACATGGTTCTAAGAGCCAGTGTATGTTAATTTGACACACACACGCACTCATTCAATGGATCCCCATCTCCTCATCTCATTCCAGTTAGACATGGTTCTAAGAGCCAGTGTACGTTCATTTGACACACATACAAACGCACGCATGCTCTCACTCAATGGATCCCCATCTCCCCATCTAATTCCACTTAGACATGGTTCTAAGAGCCAGAGTATGTTCATTCGACACACATACACACACACACGCACTCACTCAAAGGATCCCCATCTCCCCATCTCATTCCAGTTAGACATTGTTCTAAGAGCCAGTGT
The DNA here is from genome assembly GCF_031143425.1 of Pleurodeles waltl. Taxonomy (NCBI): domain Eukaryota; kingdom Metazoa; phylum Chordata; class Amphibia; order Caudata; family Salamandridae; genus Pleurodeles; species Pleurodeles waltl. The sequence goes on from NC_090442.1 coordinate 992,027,722, forward strand.
ACGTTCATTCGACACACATACACACACGCACTCAATGGATCCCCATATCCCATTCTCCCCATCTCATTCAATTAGACATGGTTCTAAGAGCTAGTGTACGTTCATTCGACACACATACACACACACACAAACGCACGCACTCAATGGATCCCCATATCCCATTCTCCCCATCTCATTCCAGTTAGACATGGTTCTAAGAGCCAGTGTACGTTCATTCGACACACATATACACACATGCACTCACTCAATGGATCCCCATCTCATTCCAGTTAGACATGGTTCTAAGAGCCAGTGTATGTTCATTCGACACACATAAACACACGCATGCACTCACTCAAATGAATCCCTATCTCCCATCTCATTCCAGTTAGACATGGTTCTAAGAGCCAGTGTGTACGTTCATTCGACACAAACACACGCACTCACTCAATGGATCCCCATCTCCCCATCTCCCCATCTCATTCCAGTTAGACATGGTTCTAAGAGCCAGTGAACGGTAATTTGACACACATACACACACACACGCACTCACTCAATGGATCCCCATCTCACCATCTCATTCCAGTTAGACATGGTTCTAAGAGCCAGTGTACGTTCATTCGACACACATACATACACACACACATACAGGCACTCACTCAATGGATCCCCATCTCCCCATCTCATTCCAGTTAGACATGGTTCTCAGAGCCAGTGTACGTTCTTTCGACACACATACACACCCACGCACGCACTCACTCAATGGATCCCAATCTCCCCATGTCATTCAAGTTAGACATGGTTCTAAGAGCCAGTGTACGTTCTTTCGACACACATACACACACACACGCACTCACTCAATGGATCCCCATCTCATTCCAGTTAGACATGGTTCTAAGAGCCAGTGTACGTTCATTCGACACACATACACACATGCATGCACTCACTCAATGGATCCCTATCTCCCCATCTCATTCCAGTTAGACATGGTTCTAAGAGCAAGTGTACGTTCATTCGACACACATACACACACACACGCACTCACTCAATGGATCCCCATCTCATTCCAGTTAGACATGGTTCTAAGAGCCAGTGTACGTTCATTTGACACACATACACACACACACACGCACTCACTCAATGGATCCCCATCTCTCCATCTCCCCATCTCCCCATCTCCCCATCTCCTCATCTCATTCCAGTTAGACATGGTTCTAAGAGCCAGTGTACGTTCATTTGACACACATACACACACGCACGCACTCACTCAGTGGATCCCCATCTCATTCCAGCTAGACATGGTTCTAAGAGCCAGTGTACGTTCATTTGACACAAACACGCACGCACTCAATGGATCCCCATCTCATTCCAGTTAGACATGGTTCTAAGAGCCAGTGTGCGTTCATTTTAAACAAATACACACACTCACTCAATGGATCCCCATCTCATTCCAGTTAGACATGGTTCTAAGAGCCAGTGTATGTTCATTCGACACACATACACTTACACACGCATGCACTCACTCAATGGATCCCCATCTCATTCCAGTTAGACATGGTTCTAAGAGCCAGTCTAAGTTCATTCGACACACATACACACACACACACACACACACGCATGCACTCAAAGGATCCCCATATCATTCCAGTTAGACATGGTTCTAAGAGCCAGTGTACGTTCATTCGACACACATACATACACACACACGCACACACTCAATAGATCCCCATCTCATTCCACTTAGACATGGTTCTAAGAGCCAGTGTATGTTCATTCGACACACATACACACAGACGCACGCACGCACTCACTCAATGGATCCCCATCTCCTTCCAGTTAGACATGGTTCTAAGAGACAGTGTACGTTCATTCGACACACATGCACACATGCACGCACTCACTCAATGGATCCCCATCTCCCCATCTCATTCCAGTTAGACATGGTTCTAAGAGCCACTGTACGTTCATTCGACACACATACACACGCACGCACTCACTCAATGTATCCCCATCTCCCCATCTCATTCCAGTTAGACATGGTTCTAAGAGCCAGTGTACGTTCATTCGACACACACACACACACACACACGCACTCACTCAATGGATCCCCATCTCATTCCAGTTAGACATGGTTCTAAGAGCCAGTGTACGTTCATTCGACACACATACACACACGCACACGCACTCAATGGATCCCCATCTCCCCATCTCATTCCAGTTAGACATGGTTCTAAGAGCCAGTGTACGTTCATTCGACACACATACACACGCACACACACGCACTCACTTAATGGATCCCCATCTCCCCATCTCCCCATCTCATTCCAGTTAGACATGGTTCTAAGAGCCAGTGTACGTTCATTCGACACACATAAACACACGCACACACTCACTCAATGTATCCCCATCTTCCCATCTCATTCAAGTTAGACATGGTTCTAAGAGCCAGTGTATGTTCATTCGACACACATACACACACACGCACGCATGCACTCACTCAATGGATCCCCATCTCCCCATCTCATTCCAGTTAGACATGGTTCTAAGACCCAGTGTACGTTCATTCGAAACACATATACACACATGCACTCACTCAATGGATCCCCATCTCATTCCAGTTAGACATGGTTCTAAGAGCCAGTGTACGTTCATCTGACATACATACACACACACACACACGCATTCACTCAATGGAGCCCCATCTCCCCATCTCATTCCAGTTAGACATGGTTCTAAGAGCCAGTGTACGTTCATTCGACACACATACACACACGCACGCCCTCACTCAATGGATCCCCATCTCACCATCTCATTCCAGTTAGACATGGTTCTAAGAGCCAGTGTACGTTCATTTGAGACACACACGCACTCAATGGATCCCCATCTCACCATCTCATTCCAGTTAGACATGGTTCTAAGAGCCAGTGTACGTTCATTCGACACACATACACACACGCACGCCCTCACTCAATGGATCCCCATCTCACCATCTCATTCCAGTTGGACATGGTTCTAAGAGCCAGTGTATGTTCATTCGACACACATACATACACACACACATACAGGCACTCACTCAATAGATCCCCATCTCATTCCAGTTAGACATGGTTCTCCGAGCCAGTGTACGTTCTTTCGACACACATACACACCCACGCACGCACTCACTCAATGGATCCCCATCTCATTCCAGTTAGACATGGTTCTAAGAGCCAGTGTACGTTCATTCGACACACATACACACATGCATGCACTCACTCAATGGATCCCTATCTCCCTATCTCATTCCAGTTAGACATGGTTCTAAGATCCAGTGTACGTTCATTCGACACACATACACACACGCACTCACTCAATGGATCCCCATCTCATTCCAGTTAGACATGGTTCTAAGAGCCAGTGTACGTTCATTCGGCACACATACACACAGACACACGCATGCACGCACTCACTCAATGGATCCCCATCTCATTCCAGTTAGACATGGTACTAAGAGCCAGTGTACGTTCATTTGACACACATACACACACACATGCTCGCACTCACTCAGTGGATCCCCATCTCATTCCAGCTAGACATGGTTCTAAGAGCCAGTGTACGTTCATTTGACACAAACACGCACGCACTCAATGGATCCCCATCTCATTCCAGTTAGACATGGTTCTAAGAGCCAGTGTACTTTCATTCGACACACATACACACATAGGCACACACTCACTCAAAGGATCCCCATCTCATTCCAGTTAGACATGGTTCTAACAGCCAGTGTGCGTTCATTTTAAACACATACACACACACACACACACACACTCACTCAATGGATCCCCATCTCATTCCAGTTAGACATGGTTCTAAGAGCCAGTGTACGTTCATTCGACACACATACACTTACGCACGCACTCACTCAATGGATCCCCATCTCCCCATCTCATTCCAGTTAGAGATGGTTCTAAGTGCCAGTCTACGTTCATTCGACACACGTACACACACACTCACTCAATGGATCCCCATCTCATTCTAGTTAGACATGGTTCTAAGAGCCAGTGTACTTTCATTCGACACACATACAAACACACGCATGCACTCACTCAATGGATCCCCATCGCCCCTTCTCATTCCAGTTAGACATGGTTCTAAGAGCCAGTGTACGTTCATTCAACACACATACACACACGCACGCACGCACTCACTCAATGGATCCCCATCTCATTCCAGTTAGACATGGTTCTAAGAGCCAGTGTACGTTCATTCGACACACATACATACACACACACGCACACACTCAATAGATCCCCATCTCATTCCACTTAGACATGATTCTAAGAGCCAGTGTATGTTCATTCGACACACATACACACACACACACGCACGCACGCACTCACTCAATGGATCCCCATCTCCCCATCTCATTCCAGTTAGACATGGTTCTAAGAGCCAGTGTACGTTCATTCGAAACACATATACACACATGCACTCACTCAATGGATCCCCATCTCATTCCAGTTAGACATGGTTCTAAGAGCCAGTGTACGTTCATTCGACATACATACACACACACACACACGCATTCACTCAAAGGATCCCCATCTCATTCCAGTTAGAAATTGTTCTAAGAGCCAGTGTACGTTCATTCGACACACATACACACACACACACACACGCACTCAATGGATCCCCATATCCCATTCTCCCCATCTCATTCCAGTTAGACCTGGTTCTAAGAGCCAGTGTACGTTTATTCGACACACACACACACACACAGACACGCACTCACTCAATGGATCCCCATCTCCCCATCTCATTCCAGTTAGACATGGTTTTGAGAGCCACTGTACGTTCATTCAACACACATACACACGCACGCACTCACTCAATGTATCCCCATCTCATTCCAGTTAGACATGGTTCTAAGAGCCAGTGTATGTTCATTCAACACACATAAACAGGCGCACGCACTCACTCAAATGGGTCCCTATCTCCCCATCTCATTCCAGTTAGACATGGTTCTAAGAGCCAGTGTACGTTCATTCGACACACATACACACACACGCATGCACGCACTCACTCAATGGATCCCCATCTCCCCATCTCCCCATCTCATTCCAGTTAGACATGGTTCTAAGAGCCAGTGTACATTCATTCGACACACATACACACACACACACAAGCACTCACTCAATGGATCCCCATCTCATTCCAGTTAGACATGGTTCTAAGAGCCAGTGTACGTTCATTCGAAACACATACACACACACGCACTCAATGGATCCCCATCTCATTCCAGTTATACATGGTTCTAAGAGCCAGTGTACGTTAATTTGACACAAACACGCACGCACTCAATGGATCCCCATCTCCTTCCAGTTAGTCATGGTTGTAAGAGACAGTGTACATTCATTCGACACACATACACACACGCACGCACTCACTCAATGGATCCCCATCTCATTCCAGTTAGACATGGTTCTAAGAGCCAGTGTACGTTCATTTGACACACATACACACACACACGCACGCACTCACTCAATGGATCCCCATCTCCCCATCTCATTCCAGTTAGACATGGTTCTAAGAGCCAGTGTACGTTCATTCGACACACATACACACACACACACACACACGCACTCACTCAATGGATCCCCATCTAATTCCAGTTAGACGTGGTTCTAAGAGCCAGTGTATGTTCATTCGACACACATAAACACACACATGCACGCACTCACTCAAAGGATCCCCATCTCCCCATCTCATTCCAGTTAGACATGGTTCTAAGAACAAGTGTACGTTCATTCGACACACGATCACAAACACACACACACACACACACACACACACACACTCACTCACTCAATGGATCCCCATCTCATTGCAGTTAGACATGGTTCCAAGAGCCAGTGTACTTTCATTCGACACACATACACACACACACACTCACTCAATGGATCCACATCTCCCCATCTCATTCCAGTTAGACATGGTTCTAAGAGCCGGTGTACGTTCATTCAACACACATACACACACACACACACACGCACGCACTCACTCATTGGATCCCCATCTCCCCATCTCATTCCAGTTAGACATGGTTCTAAGAGCCAGTGTACATTCATTCGACACACATACACACACACACGCACTCACTTAATGGATCCCCATCTCCCCATCTCATTCCAGTTAGACATGGTTCTAAGAGCCAGTGTACGTTCATTCGACACACAATCACACACACACGCACTCACTCAATGGATCCCCATCTCCCCATCTCATTCCAGTTAGACATGGTTCTAAGAACCAGTGTACGCTCATTCATAACACACACACACGCATGCACTCACTCAATGGATCCTCATTTCCCCATCTCCCCATCTCATTCCAGTTAGACATGGTTCTAAGAGCCAATGTACGTTCATTCGACACACATACACACATGCACGCACTCACTCAATGGATCCCCATCTCCCCATCTCACTCCAGTTAGACATGGTTCTAAGAGCCAGTGTATGTTCATTCGACACACATACACTTACACACGCACACACTCACTCAATAGATCCCCATCTCCCCATCTCATTCCAGTAAGACATGGTTCTAAGAACAAGTGTACGTTCATTCGACACACGATCACAAACACACACACACACTCACTCACTCAATGGATCCCCATCTCATTGCAGTTAGACATGGTTCTAAGAGCCAGTGTACTTTCATTCGACACACATACACACACACACACACACACTCATTCAATGGATCCACATCTCCCCATCTCATTCCAGTTAGACATGGTTCTAAGAGCCAGTGTACATTCATTCCACACACACACACACACACACACACACACGCACTCACTCAATGGATCCCCATCTCATTCCAGTTAGACATGGTTCTAAGAGTCAGTGTACATTCATTCGAAACACATACACACATGCACTCAATAGATCCCCATCTCCCCATCTCATTCCAGTTAGACATGGTTCTAAGAGCCAGTGTACGTTCATTCGACACACATACACACGCACTCACTCAATGGATCCCCATCTCCCCATCTCATTCCAGTTAGACATGGTTCTAAGAGCCAGTGTACGTTCATGCGACACACATACACAAGCATGCACGCACTCACTCAATAGATCTCCATCTCCCCATCTCATTCCAGTTAGACATGGTTCTAAGAGCCAGTGTATGTTCATTCTAAACACATACACACACACACACGCACTCAATGGATCCCCATCTCCCCATCTCATTCCAGTTAGACATGGTTCTAAGAGCCAGTGTACGTTAATTTGACACACACACGCACGCACTCAATGGATCCCCATCTCACCATCTCATTCCAGTTAGACATGGTTCTAAGAGCCAGGTGCGTTCATTTTAAACACATACACACACACACTCACTCAATGAATCCCCATCTCATTCCAGTTAGACATGGTTCTAAAAGCCAGTGTAAGTTAATTTGACATACACACACACGCACTCATTCAATGGATCCCCATCTCCTCATCTCATTCCACTTAGACATGGTTCTAAGAGCCAGTGCACGTTCATTCGACACACATACACACACACACACACAAACGCATGCACTCACTCAATGGATCCCCATCTCCCCATCTCATTCCAGTTAGACATGGTTCTAAGAGCCAGTGTACGTTCATTCGAGACACATACACACACACGCACGCTCTCACTCAATGGATCCCCATCTCATATAGGTTAGACATGGTTCTAAGAGCCAGTGTACGTTTATTCGACACACTTACACACACGCACTCACTTAATGGATCCCCATCTCCCCATCTCATTCCAGTTAGACATGGTTCTAAGAGCCAATGTACGTTCATTTAACACACACACACACACTCAATGCATCCCCATCTCCCCATCTCATACCAGTTGGACATGGTTCTAAGAGCCAGTGTACGTTCATTTGACACACATATACACACACACACACACGCAAGCACTCACTCAATTGATCCCCATCTCATTCCAGTTAGACATGGTTCTAAGAGCCGGTGTACGTTCATTCGACACATACACACACACGCACGCACTCACTCAATGGATCCCCATCTCCCTATATCCCCATCTCATTCCAGTTAGACATGGTTCTAAGAGCCAGTGTACGCTCATTCAACACACATACACACACACACACGCATTCACTCAATGGATCCCCATCTCCCTATCTCCCCATCTCATTCCAGTTAGACATGGTTCTAAGAGCCAGTGTACGCTCATTCAACACACATAAACACACACGCACGCACTCACTCAATGGATCCCCATCTCCCCATCCCCTCATCTCATTCCAGTTAGACATGGTTCTAAGAGCCAGTGTACGTTCATTCGACACACCTACACACACACACACACGCACTCACTCAATAGATCCCCATCTCTTCATCTCATTCCAGTTAGACATGGTTCTAAGAGCCAGTGTACGTTCATTCAACACACATACACACACACACACACGCACTCGCTCAATGGCTCCCCATCTCCCCATCTCATTCCAGTTAGACATGGTTCTAAGAGCCAGTGTACGTTCATTCGACACACATACTCACACACGCACTCACTCACTCAATGTTTCCCCATCTCCCCATCTCATTCCAGTTAGACATGGTTCTAAGAGCCAGTGTACGTTCATTCGACACACATACACACACACGCACTCACTCAATGGATCCCCATATCCCCATCTCATTCCAATTAGACATGGTTCTAAGAGCAAGTGTACGTTCATTCGACACACATACACACACACACACACTCACTTAATGGATCCCCATCTCATTCCAGTTAGACATGGTTCTAAGAGCCAGTGTACGTTAATTCGACACACAATCACACACACACACACAAACAAACACACTCACTCAATGGATCCCTAACTCCCCATCTCATTCCAGTTAGACATGGTTCTAAGAGCCAGTGTACGTTCATTTGACACACACACACACACACACACACACACGCACTCACTCAATGGATCCCCATCTCCCCATCTCATTCCAGTTAGACATGGTTCTAAGAACCAGTGTACGCTCATTCAACACACACACACACGCATGCACTCACTCAATGGATCCTCATTTCCCCATCTCCCCATCTCATTCCAGTTAGACATGGCTCTAAGAGCCAGTGTACATTCATTCGACACACACACACACACGCACTCACTCAATGGATCCCCATCTCCCCATCTCATTCAAGTTAGACATGGTTCTAAGAGCCAGTGTACGTTCATTCGACACACACACACACTCTCTCAATGGATCCCCATCTCATTCCAGTTAGACATTGTTCTAAAAGCTAGTGTACGTTCATCTGACACACACACTCACTCACTCAATGGATCCCCATCTCCCCATCGCATTCCAGTTAGACATGGTTCTAAGAGCTAGTGTACGTTCATCCGACACACACACACACACTCTCTCAATGGATCCCCATCTCCCCATCTCATTCCAGTTAGACATTGTTCTAAAAGCTAGTGTACGTTCATCTGACACACACACTCACTCACTCAATGGATCCCCATCTCCCCATCTCATTCCAGTTAGACATGGTTCTAAGAGCCAGTGTACGTTCATTCAACACACATACACACACACACGCGCATTCACTCAATGGATCCCCATCTCCCCATCTCATTCCAGTTAGACATGGTTCTAAGAGCCAATGTACGTTCATTCGACACACATACACACACACACACACATACACACACGCACACACCCAATAGATCCCCATCTCCCCATCTCATTCCACTTAGACATGCTTCTAAGAGCCAGTGTATGTTCATTCGACACACAGACACACGCACGCACGTACTCATTGGATCCCCATCTCATTCCAGTTAGACATGGTTCTCAGAGCCAGTGTATGTTCATTCGACACACATGCACACACACACACACACATTCACTCACTCAATGGATCCCCATCTCCCCATCTAATTCCAGTTAGACATGGTTCTAAGAGCCAGTGTAGGTTCATTCGACACACATACACACACACGCGCATTCACTCTATGGATCCCCATCTCCCCATCTCATTCCAGTTAGACATGGTTCTAAGAGCCAGTGTACGTTCATTCGACACACACACACACACACACACTCACTCAATGGATCCCCATCTCCCCATCTCATTCCAGTTAGACATGGTTCTAAGAGCCAGTGTACATTCATTCGACACACATACACATACACACACACTCAATGGATCCCCATCTCACCATCTCATTCCAGTTAGACATGGTTCTAAGAGCCAGTGTACGTTCATTCGACACACATACACACACACACGCACTCACTCAATGGATCCCCATCTCCCATCTCATTCCAGTTAGACATGGTTCTAAGAGCCAGTGTACGGTAATTTGACACACAAACACACACACTCACACACGTACTCACTAAATGGATCCCCATCTCACTATCTCATTCCAGTTAGACATGGTTCTAAGAGCCAATGTACGTTCATTCGACACACATACATACACACACACATACAGGCACTCACTCAATGGATCCCCATCTCCCCATCTCATTCCAGTTAGACATGGTTCTCAGAGCCAGTGTACGTTCATTCGACACATATACACACCCACGCACGCACTCACTCAATGGATCCCCATCTCCCCATGTCATTCAAGTTAGACATGGTTCTAAGAGCCAGTGTACGTTCATTCGACACACATACACACACGCACGCACTCACTCAATGGATCCCCATCTCATTCCAGTTAGACATGGTTCTAAGAGCCAGTGTACGTTCATTCGACACACATACACTTACGCACGCACGCACTCACTCAATGGATCCCCATCTCCCCATCTCATTCCAGTAAGACATGGTTCTAAGAGCCAGTGTACGTTCATTCGACACACATACACACACATGCGCACACTCACTCAATGGATCCCCATCTCATTCCAGTTAGACATGGTTCTAAGAACCAGTGTGCGTTCATTTTAAACACACACACACACACACACACACACACACACTCACTCAATGAATCCCCATCTCATTCCAGTTAGACATGGTTCTAAGAGCCAGTGTATGTTAATTTGACACACACACGCACTCATTCAATGGATCCCCATCTCCTCATCTCATTCCAGTTAGACATGGTTCTAAGAGCCAGTGTACGTTCATTTGACACACATACAAACGCACGCATGCTCTCACTCAATGGATCCCCATCTCCCCATCTAATTCCACTTAGACATGGTTCTAAGAGCCAGAGTATGTTCATTCGACACACATACACACACACACGCACTCACTCAAAGGATCCCCATCTCCCCATCTCATTCCAGTTAGACATTGTTCTAAGAGCCAGTGTACGTTCATTCGACACACATACACACACGCACTCAATGGATCCCCATATCCCATTCTCCCCATCTCATTCAATTAGACATGGTTCTAAGAGCTAGTGTACGTTCATTCGACACACATACACACACACACAAACGCACGCACTCAATGGATCCCCATATCCCATTCTCCCCATCTCATTCCAGTTAGACATGGTTCTAAGAGCCAGTGTACGTTCATTCGACACACATATACACACATGCACTCACTCAATGGATCCCCATCTCATTCCAGTTAGACATGGTTCTAAGAGCCAGTGTATGTTCATTCGACACACATAAACACACGCATGCACTCACTCAAATGAATCCCTATCTCCCATCTCATTCCAGTTAGACATGGTTCTAAGAGCCAGTGTACGTTCATTCGACACAAACACACGCACTCACTCAATGGATCCCCATCTCCCCATCTCATTCCAGTTAGACATGGTTCTAAGAGCCAGTGAACGGTAATTTGACACACATACACACACACACGCACTCACTCAATGGATCCCCATCTCACCATCTCATTCCAGTTAGACATGGTTCTAAGAGCCAGTGTACGTTCATTCGACACACATACATACACACACACATACAGGCACTCACTCAATGGATCCCCATCTCCCCATCTCATTCCAGTTAGACATGGTTCTCAGAGCCAGTGTACGTTCTTTCGACACACATACACACCCACGCACGCACTCACTCAATGGATCCCAATCTCCCATGTCATTCAAGTTAGACATGGTTCTAAGAGCCAGTGTACGTTCTTTCGACACACATACACACACACACGCACTCACTCAATGGATCCCCATCTCATTCCAGTTAGACATGGTTCTAAGAGCCAGTGTACGTTCATTCGACACACATACACACATGCATGCACTCACTCAATGGATCCCTATCTCCCCATCTCATTCCAGTTAGACATGGTTCTAAGAGCAAGTGTACGTTCATTCGACACACATACACACACACACGCACTCACTCAATGGATCCCCATCTCATTCCAGTTAGACATGGTTCTAAGAGCCAGTGTACGTTCATTTGACACACATACACACACGCACGCACTCACTCAATGGATCCCCATCTCCCCATCTCCCCATCTCCCCATCTCCTCATCTCCTCATCTCATTCCAGTTAGACATGGTTCTAAGAGCCAGTGTACGTTCATTTGACACACATACACACACGCACGCACTCACTCAGTGGATCCCCATCTCATTCCAGCTAGACATGGTTCTAAGAGCCAGTGTACGTTCATTTGACACAAACACGCACGCACTCAATGGATCCCCATCTCATTCCAGTTAGACATGGTTCTAAGAGCCAGTGTGCGTTCATTTTAAACAAATACACACACTCACTCAATGGATCCCCATCTCATTCCAGTTAGACATGGTTCTAAGAGCCAGTGTACGTTCATTCGACACACATACACTTACACACGCATGCACTCACTCAATGGATCCCCATCTCATTCCAGTTAGACATGGTTCTAAGAGCCAGTCTAAGTTCATTCGACACACATACACACACACACACACACGCATGCACTCAAAGGATCCCCATATCATTCCAGTTAGACATGGTTCTAAGAGCCAGTGTACGTTCATTCGACACACATACATACACACACACGCACACACTCAATAGATCCCCATCTCATTCCACTTAGACATGGTTCTAAGAGCCAGTGTATGTTCATTCGACACACATACACACAGACGCACGCACGCACTCACTCAATGGATCCCCATCTCCTTCCAGTTAGACATGGTTCTAAGAGACAGTGTACGTTCATTCGACACACATACACACATGCACGCACTCACTCAATGGATCCCCATCTCCCCATCTCATTCCAGTTAGACATGGTTCTAAGAGCCACTGTACGTTCATTCGACACACATACACACGCACGCACTCACTCAATGTATCCCCATCTCCCCATCTCATTCCAGTTAGACATGGTTCTAAGAGCCAGTGTACGTTCATTCGACACACACACACACACACACACATGCACGCACTCACTCAATGGATCCCCATCTCATTCCAGTTAGACATGGTTCTAAGAACCAGTGTACGTTCATTCGACACACATACACACACGCACACGCACTCAATGGATCCCCATCTCCCCATCTCATTCCAGTTAGACATGGTTCTAAGAGCCAGTGTACGTTCATTCGACACACATACACACGCACACACACGCACTCACTTAATGGATCCCCATCTCCCCATCTCCCCATCTCATTCCAGTTAGACATGGTTCTAAGAGCCAGTGTACGTTCATTCGACACACATAAACACACGCACACACACGCACTCACTTAATGGATCCCCATCTCCCCATCTCCCCATCTCATTCCAGTTAGACATGGTTCTAAGAGCCAGTGTACGTTCATTCGAAACACATATACACACATGCACTCACTCAATGGATCCCCATCTCATTCCAGTTAGACATGGTTCTAAGAGCCAGTGTACGTTCATCTGACATACATACACACACACACACACGCATTCACTCAATGGAGCCCCATCTCCCCATCTCCCCATCTCCCCATCTCATTCCAGTTAGACATGGTTCTAAGAGCCAGTGTACGTTCATTCGACACACATACACACACGCACGCCCTCACTCAATGGATCCCCATCTCACCATCTCATTCCAGTTAGACATGGTTCTAAGAGCCAGTGTACGTTCATTTGAGACACACACGCACTCAATGGATCCCCATCTCACCATCTCATTCCAGTTAGACATGGTTCTAAGAGCCAGTGTACGTTCATTCGACACACATACACACACGCACGCCCTCACTCAATGGATCCCCATCTCACCATCTCATTCCAGTTAGACATGGTTCTAAGAGCCAGTGTATGTTCATTCGACACACATACATACACACACACATACAGGCACTCACTCAATAGATCCCCATCTCATTCCAGTTAGACATGGTTCTCCGAGCCAGTGTACGTTCTTTCGACACACATACACACCCACGCACGCACTCACTCAATGGATCCCCATCTCATTCCAGTTAGACATGGTTCTAAGAGCCAGTGTACGTTCATTCGACACACATACACACATGCATGCACTCACTCAATGGATCCCTATCTCCCTATCTCATTCCAGTTAGACATGGTTCTAAGATCCAGTGTACGTTCATTCGACACACATACACACACGCACTCACTCAATGGATCCCCATCTCATTCCAGTTAGACATGGTTCTAAGAGCCAGTGTACGTTCATTCGGCACACATACACACAGACACACGCATGCACGCACTCACTCAATGGATCCCCATCTCATTCCAGTTAGACATGGTACTAAGAGCCAGTGTACGTTCATTTGACACACATACACACACACATGCTCGCACTCACTCAGTGGATCCCCATCTCATTCCAGCTAGACATGGTTCTAAGAGCCAGTGTACGTTCATTTGACACAAACACGCACGCACTCAATGGATCCCCATCTCATTCCAGTTAGACATGGTTCTAAGAGCCAGTGTACTTTCATTCGACACACATACACACATAGGCACACACTCACTCAAAGGATCCCCATCTCATTCCAGTTAGACATGGTTCTAACAGCCAGTGTGCGTTCATTTTAAACACATACACACACACACACACACACACACACACACTCACTCAATGGATCCCCATCTCATTCCAGTTAGACATGGTTCTAAGAGCCAGTGTACGTTCATTCGACACACATACACTTACGGACGCACTCAGTCAATGGATCCCCATCTCCCCATCTCATTCCAGTTAGAGATGGTTCTAAGTGCCAGTCTACGTTCATTCGACACACGTACACACACACTCACTCAATGGATCCCCATCTCATTCTAGTTAGACATGGTTCTAAGAGCCAGTGTACTTTCATTCGACACACATACAAACACACGCATGCACTCACTCAATGGATCCCCATCGCCCCTTCTCATTCCAGTTAGACATGGTTCTAAGAGCCAGTGTACGTTCATTCAACACACATACACACACGCACGCACGCACTCACTCAATGGATCCCCATCTCATTCCAGTTAGACATGGTTCTAAGAGCCAGTGTACGTTCATTCGACACACATACATACACACACACGCACACACTCAATAGATCCCCATCTCATTCCACTTAGACATGATTCTAAGAGCCAGTGTATGTTCATTCGACACACATACACACACACACACGCACGCACGCACTCACTCAATGGATCCCCATCTCCCCATCTCATTCCAGTTAGACATGGTTCTAAGAGCCAGTGTACGTTCATTCGAAACACATATACACACATGCACTCACTCAATGGATCCCCATCTCATTCCAGTTAGACATGGTTCTAAGAGCCAGTGTACGTTCATTCGACATACATACACACACACACACACGCATTCACTCAAAGGATCCCCATCTCATTCCAGTTAGAAATTGTTCTAAGAGCCAGTGTACGTTCATTCGACACACATACACACACACACACACACGCACTCAATGGATCCCCATATCCCATTCTCCCCATCTCATTCCAGTTAGACCTGGTTCTAAGAGCCAGTGTACGTTTATTCGACACACACACACACACACAGACACGCACTCACTCAATGGATCCCCATCTCCCCATCTCATTCCAGTTAGACATGGTTCTGAGAGCCACTGTACGTTCATTCAACACACATACACACGCACGCACTCACTCAATGTATCCCCATCTCATTCCAGTTAGACATGGTTCTAAGAGCCAGTGTATGTTCATTCAACACACATAAACAGGCGCACGCACTCACTCAAATGGGTCCCTATCTCCCCATCTCATTCCAGTTAGACATGGTTCTAAGAGCCAGTGTACGTTCATTCGACACACATACACACACACGCATGCACGCACTCACTCAATGGATCCCCATCTCCCCATCTCCCCATCTCATTCCAGTTAGACATGGTTCTAAGAGCCAGTGTACATTCATTCGACACACATACACACACACACACAAGCACTCACTCAATGGATCCCCATCTCATTCCAGTTAGACATGGTTCTAAGAGCCAGTGTACGTTCATTCGAAACACATACACACACACGCACTCAATGGATCCCCATCTCATTCCAGTTATACATGGTTCTAAGAGCCAGTGTACGTTAATTTGACACAAACACGCACGCACTCAATGGATCCCCATCTCCTTCCAGTTAGTCATGGTTGTAAGAGACAGTGTACATTCATTCAACACACATACACACACACACACACGCACTCACTCAATGGATCCCCATCTCATTGCAGTTAGACATGGTTCTAAGAGCCAGTGTACGTTCATTTGACACACATACACACACACACGCACGCACTCACTCAATGGATCCCCATCTCCCCATCTCATTCCAGTTAGACATGGTTCTAAGAGCCAGTGTACGTTCATTCGACACACATACACACACACACACACGCACTCACTCAATGGATCCCCATCTAATTCCAGTTAGACATGGTTCTAAGAGCCAGTGTATGTTCATTCGACACACATAAACACACACATGCACGCACTCACTCAAAGGATCCCCATCTCCCCATCTCATTCCAGTTAGACGTGGTTCTAAGAACAAGTGTACGTTCATTCGACACACGATCACAAACACACACACACACACACACACACACTCACTCACTCAATGGATCCCCATCTCATTGCAGTTAGACATGGTTCCAAGAGCCAGTGTACTTTCATTCGACACACATACACACACACACACACACACTCACTCAATGGATCCACATCTCCCCATCTCATTCCAGTTAGACATGGTTCTAAGAGCCGGTGTACGTTCATTCAACACACATACACACACACACACGCACGCACTCACTCATTGGATCCCCATCTCCCCATCTCATTCCAGTTAGACATGGTTCTAAGAGCCAGTGTACATTCATTCGACACACATACACACACACACGCACTCACTTAATGGATCCCCATCTCCCCATCTCATTCCAGTTAGACATGGTTCTAAGAGCCAGTGTACGTTCATTCGACACACAATCACACACACACGCACTCACTCAATGGATCCCCATCTCCCCATCTCATTCCAGTTAGACATGGTTCTAAGAACCAGTGTACGCTCATTCATAACACACACACACGCATGCACTCACTCAATGGATCCTCATTTCCCCATCTCCCCATCTCATTCCAGTTAGACATGGTTCTAAGAGCCAATGTACGTTCATTCGACACACATACACACATGCACGCACTCACTCAATGGATCCCCATCTCCCCATCTCATTCCAGTAAGACATGGTTCTAAGAACAAGTGTACGTTCATTCGACACACGATCACAAACACACACACACACTCACTCACTCAATGGATCCCCATCTCATTGCAGTTAGACATGGTTCTAAGACCCAGTGTACTTTCATTCGACACACATACACACACACACACACTCATTCAATGGATCCACATCTCCCCATCTCATTCCAGTTAGACATGGTTCTAAGAGCCAGTGTACATTCATTCGACACACACACACACACACACACACACACACACACACACGCACTCACTCAATGGATCCCCATCTCATTCCAGTTAGACATGGTTCTAAGAGTCAGTGTACATTCATTCGAAACACATACACACATGCACTCAATAGATCCCCATCTCCCCATCTCATTCCAGTTAGACATGGTTCTAAGAGCCAGTGTACGTTCATTCGACACACATACACACGCACTCA
The DNA here is from genome assembly GCF_031143425.1 of Pleurodeles waltl. Taxonomy (NCBI): domain Eukaryota; kingdom Metazoa; phylum Chordata; class Amphibia; order Caudata; family Salamandridae; genus Pleurodeles; species Pleurodeles waltl. Next base: position 992,045,887 of record NC_090442.1, read on the forward strand.
CTCAATGGATCCCCATCTCCCCATCTCATTCCAGTTAGACATGGTTCTAAGAGCCAGTGTACGTTCATGCGACACACATACACAAGCATGCACGCACTCACTCAATAGATCTCCATCTCCCCATCTCATTCCAGTTAGACATGGTTCTAAGAGCCAGTGTATGTTCATTCTAAACACATACACACACACACACGCACTCAATGGATCCCCATCTCCCCATCTCATTCCAGTTAGACATGGTTCTAAGAGCCAGTGTACGTTAATTTGACACACACACGCACGCACTCAATGGATCCCCATCTCACCATCTCATTCCAGTTAGACATGGTTCTAAGAGCCAGGTGCGTTCATTTTAAACACATACACACACACACTCACTCAATGAATCCCCATCTCATTCCAGTTAGACATGGTTCTAAAAGCCAGTGTAAGTTAATTTGACATACACACACACGCACTCATTCAATGGATCCCCATCTCCTCATCTCATTCCACTTAGACATGGTTCTAAGAGCCAGTGCACGTTCATTCGACACACATACACACACACACACACACAAACGCATGCACTCACTCAATGGATCCCCATCTCCCCATCTCATTCCAGTTAGACATGGTTCTAAGAGCCAGTGTACGTTCATTCGAGACACATACACACACACGCACGCTCTCACTCAATGGATCCCCATCTCATATAGGTTAGACATGGTTCTAAGAGCCAGTGTACGTTTATTCGACACACTTACACACACGCACTCACTTAATGGATCCCCATCTCCCCATCTCATTCCAGTTAGACATGGTTCTAAGAGCCAATGTACGTTCATTTAACACACACACACACACTCAATGCATCCCCATCTCCCCATCTCATACCAGTTGGACATGGTTCTAAGAGCCAGTGTACATTCATTTGACACACATATACACACACACACACACGCAAGCACTCACTCAATTGATCCCCATCTCATTCCAGTTAGACATGGTTCTAAGAGCCAGTGTACGTTCATTCGACACATACATACACACGCACGCACTCACTCAATGGATCCCCATCTCCCTATCTCCCCATCTCATTCCAGTTAGACATGGTTCTAAGAGCCAGTGTACGCTCATTCAACACACATACACACACACACACACATTCACTCAATGGATCCCCATCTCCTTATCTCCCCATCTCATTCCAGTTAGACATGGTTCTAAGAGCCAGTGTACGCTCATTCAACACACATAAACACACACGCACGCACTCACTCAATGGATCCCCATCTCCCCATCCCCTCATCTCATTCCAGTTAGACATGGTTCTAAGAGCCAGTGTACGTTCATTCGACACACCTACACACACACACACACGCACTCACTCAATAGATCCCCATCTCTTCATCTCATTCCAGTTAGACATGGTTCTAAGAGCCAGTGTACGTTCATTCAACACACACACATACACACACACACACACGCACTCGCTCAATGGCTCCCCATCTCCCCATCTCATTCCAGTTAGACATGGTTCTAAGAGCCAGTGTACGTTCATTCGACACACATACTCACACACGCACTCACTCACTCAATGTTTCCCCATCTCCCCATCTCATTCCAGTTAGACATGGTTCTAAGAGCCAGTGTACGTTCATTCGACACACATACACACACACGCACTCACTCAATGGATCCCCATATCCCCATCTCATTCCAATTAGACATGGTTCTAAGAGCAAGTGTACGTTCATTCGACACACATACACACACACACACACACACACACGCACTCACTTAATGGATCCCCATCTCCCCATCTCATTCCAGTTAGACATGGTTCTAAGAGCCAGTGTACGTTAATTCGACACACAATCACACACACACACACACAAACAAACACACTCACTCAATGGATCCCTAACTCCCCATCTCATTCCAGTTAGACATGGTTCTAAGAGCCAGTGTACGTTCATTTGACACACACACACACACACACACACACACACACACGCACTCACTCAATGGATCCCCATCTCCCCATCTCATTCCAGTTAGACATGGTTCTAAGAACCAGTGTACGCTCATTCAACACACACACACACACGCATGCACTCACTCAATGGATCCTCATTTCCCCATCTCCCCATCTCATTCCAGTTAGACATGGCTCTAAGAGCCAGTGTACATTCATTCGACACACACACACACACGCACTCACTCAATGGATCCCCATCTCCCCATCTCATTCAAGTTAGACATGGTTCTAAGAGCCAGTGTACGTTCATTCGACACACACACACACTCTCTCAATGGATCCCCATCTCCCCATCTCATTCCAGTTAGACATTGTTCTAAAAGCTAGTGTACGTTCATCTGACACACACACTCACTCACTCAATGGATCCCCATCTCCCCGTCGCATTCCAGTTAGACATGGTTCTAAGAGCTAGTGTACGTTCATCCGACACACACACACACACTCTCTCAATGGATCCCCATCTACCCATCTCATTCCAGTTAGACATTGTTCTAAAAGCTAGTGTACGTTCATCTGACAGACACACTCACTCACTCAATGGATCCCCATCTCCCCATCTCATTCCAGTTAGACATGGTTCTAAGAGCCAGTGTACGTTCATTCAACACACATACACACACACACGCGCATTCACTCAATGGATCCCCATCTCCCCATCTCATTCCAGTTAGACATGGTTCTAAGAGCCAGTGTACGTTCATTCGACACACATACACACACACACACACATACACACACGCACACACCCAATAGATCCCCATCTCCCCATCTCATTCCACTTAGACATGCTTCTAAGAGCCAGTGTATGTTCATTCGACACACAGACACACGCACGCACGTACTCATTGGATCCCCATCTCATTCCAGTTAGACATGGTTCTCAGAGCCAGTGTATGTTCATTCGACACACATGCACACACACACACACACACATTCACTCACTCAATGGATCCCCATCTCCCCATCTAATTCCAGTTAGACATGGTTCTAAGAGCCAGTGTATGTTCATTCGACACACATACACACACACGCACTCACTCAAAGGATCCCCATCTCATTCCAGTTAGACATCGTTCTAAGATCCAGTGTACGTTCATTCGACACACACACACACACACGCACGCACTCACTCAATGGATCCCCATCTCCTCATCTCATTCCAGTTAGACATGGTTCTAAGAGCCAGTATACGTTCATTCGACACACATACACACAAACACACAAAAACGCATGCACTCACTCAGTGGATCCCCATCTCCCCATCTCATTCCAGTTAGACATGGTTGTAAGAGCCAGTGTACGTTCATTCGACACACATACACACACACACCCACGCACGCACTCAATAAATGGACCTCCATCTTATTCCAGTTAGACATGGTTCAAAGAGCCAGTGTACGTTCATTTGACACACATACACACACGCACGGACTCAATTAATGGATCCCCATCTCACCATCTCAATCCAGTTAGACATGGTTCTAAGAGCCAGAGTACGTTCATTCGACACACATACACACGCACTCACTCAATGGATCCACATCTCCCCATCTCATTCCAGTTAGACATGATTCTAAGAGCCAGAGTACGATCATTCAACACACACACACACACACACACACACGCACACACGCACTCAATGCATCCCCATCTCCCCATCTCAATCCAGTTAGACATGGTTCTAAGAGCCAGTGCACGTTCATTCGACACACATACACACGCATGCACTCACTCAATGGATCCCCATCTCCCCATTTCATTCCAGTTAGACATTTTTCTAAGAGCAAGTGTACGTTCATTCGACAGACATACACACACTCACACACGCACTCACTTAATGGATCCCCATCTCCATAGCTCATTCCAGTTAGACATGGTTCTGAGAGCCAGTGTACTTTCATTTGACACACATACACACACACACACACACACTCACTCAATGGATCCCCATCTCATTCCAGTTAGACATGGTTCTAAGAGCCAGTGTACGTTCATTCGAAACACATACACACACACACGCACTCACTCAATAGATCTCCATCTCCCCATCTCATTCCAGTTAGACATGGTTCTAAGAGCCAGTTTACGTTCATTCGACACACATACACACACGCACTCACTCAATGGATCCCCATCTCATTCCAGTTAGACATGGTTCTAAGAGCCAGTGTACGTTCATTCGACACACATACACACACACACACGCACTCACTCAATGGATCCACATCTCCCCATCTCATTCCAGTTAGACATGGTTCTAAGAGACAGTGTACGTTCATTCGACACACATACACACACACACTCACTCAATGGATCCCCATCTCCCAATCTAATTCCAGTTAGACATGGTTCTGAGAGCCAGTGTACGTTCATTCGACACACATACACACACACACAAACGCATGCACTCACTCAATGGATCCCCATCTCCCCATCTCATTCCCGTTAGACATGGTTCTAAGAGCCAGTGTACGTTCATTCAACACACATACACACACAAACACACGCACACACTCACTCAAGGGATACCCATCTCCCCATCTCATTTCAGTTAGACATGGTTCGAAGAGTGTGTGTACGTTCATTCGACACACATACACACACGCACGCACTCACTCAATGGATCCACATCTCATATAGGTTAGACATGGTTCTAAGAGCCAGTGTACGTTCATTCGACACACATACACACACACACTGGGCTCACTCAATGGATCCACATCTCCCCATCTCATTCCAGTTAGACATTGTTCTAAGAGCCAGTGTACGTTCATTCAACACACATACACACATACACACACACACACTTGCACGCACTCACTCAATGGATCCCCATCTCATTTCAGTTAGACATGGTTCTAAGAGCTAGTGTACGTTCATTCGACACACATACACACACACACACACGCACTCACTCAATGGATCCCCATCTCCCCATTTCATTCCAGTTAGACGTGGTTCTAAGAGCCAGTGTATGTTCATTCGACACTCATACACACACACAAGCACGCACTCACTCAATGGATACCCATCTCATTCCATTTAGACATGGTTCTAAGAGCCAGTGTACGTTCATTCGACACACATACACACACACACACGCACGCACGCTCTCTCAATGGATCCCCATCTCCCCATCTCATTCCAGGTAGACATGGTTCTAAGAGCCAGTCTACGTTCATTCGACACACACACACACACACACTAACTCAATGGATCCACATCTCCCCATCTCATTCCAGTTAGACATGGTTCTAAGAGCCAGTGTACGTTCATTCGACACACATACACACATGCACGCACTCACTCAATGGATCCCTATCTCCCCATCTCATTCAATTAGACATGGTTCTAAGAGCCAGTGTACGTTCATTCGACACATATACACACATGCACGCACTCACTCAATGGATCCCCATCTCCCCATCTCATTCCAGTTAGACATGGTTCTAAAAGCCAGTGTACGTTCATTCGACACACACATACACACACACGCATGCACTCACTCAATGGATCCCCATCTCCCCATCTCATTCCAGTTAGACATGGTTCTAAGAGCTAGTGTACGTTCATTCTAAACACATACACACACACACACACGCACTCAATGGATCCCCATCTCCCCATCTCATTCCAGTTAGACATGGTTCTAAGAGCCAGTGTACGTTCATTCGACACACATACACACACACACGCAGGCACAAACTCACTCAATGGATCCCCATCTCCCCATCTAATTCCAGTTAGACATGGTTCTAAGAGCCAGTGTATGTTCATTCGACACACATACACACACGCACTCACTCAAAGGATCCCCTTCTCATTCCACTTAGACATGGTTCTAAGAGCCAGTGTACGTTCATTCGACACACACATACGCACACACGCTCTCACTCAATGGATCCCCATCTCCCCATCTCATTCCAGTTAGACATGGTTCTAAGAGCCAGTGTACGTTCTTTCAACACACACGCACTCACTCAATGGATCCCCATCTCCCCATCTCATTCCAGTTAGACATGGTTCTAAGAGCCAGTGTACATTCATTCAACACACATACACACACGCACGCACTCACTTAATGGATCCCCATCTCCCTATCTCATTCCAATTAGACTTGGTTCTAAGAGCAAGAGAATGTTCTTTCAACACACATACACACACACACACGCAATCAATGCATCCACATCTCCACATCTCATTCCAGTTAGACATGGTTCTGAGAGCCAGTGTACGTTCATTCGACACACATACACACACACACAAACGCATGCACTCACTCAATAGAACCATGTCTAACTGGAATGAGATGGGGAGATGGGGATCCATTGAGTGAGTGCATGCGTGTGTTTGTGTGTGTATGTGTGTTGAATGAACGTACACTGGCTCTTAGAACCATGTCTAACTGGAATGAGATGGGGAGATGGGGATCCAAGAGCCAGTGTACGTTCATTCAACACACATACACACACAAACACACGCACACACTCACTCAAGGGATACCCATCTCCCCATCTCATTTCAGTTAGACATGGTTCGAAGAGTGTGTGTACGTTCATTCGACACACATACACACACACACACTGTGAGAAGGTAGCCTCTTTCTAGCCTTGTTACCCCCACTTTTGGCCTGTTTGTGAGTGTATGTCAGGGTGTTTGTCACTGTTTTCACTGTCTCACTGGGATCCTGATAGCCAGGCCTCAGTGCTCATAGTGAAAACACTATGTTTTCAGTATGGTTGTTATGTGTCACTGGGATCCTGCTGGTCAGGACCCCAGTGCTCATAGGTTTGTGGCCTATATGTATGTGTCACTGGGACCCTGTCACACAGGGCCCCAGTGCTCATAGGTGTGCATGTATATGTTCCCTGTGTGGTGCCTAACTGTCTCACTGAGGCTCTGCTAACCAGAACCTCAGTGGTTATGCTCTCTCATTACTTTTAAATTGTCACTAACAGGCTAGTGACCAATTTTACCAATTCACATTGGCTTACTGGAACACCCTTATAATTCCCTAGTATATGGTACTAAGGTATCCAGGGTATTGGGGTGCCAGGAGATCCCTATGGGCTGCAGCATTTCTTGTGCCACCCATAGGGAGCTCTGACAATTCTTACACAGGCCTGCCACTGCAGCCTGAGTGAAATAACGTCCACGTTATTTCACAGCCATTTTACACTGCACTTAAGTAACTTATAAGTCACCTATATGTCTAACCTTTACCTGGTAAAGGTTGGGTGCAAAGTTACTTAGTGTGAGGGCACCCTGGCACTAGCCAAGGTGCCCCCACATTGTTCATAGCCAATTCCCTGAACTCTGTGAGTGCGGGGACACCATTACACGCGTGCACTACATATAGGTCACTACCTATATGTAGCTTCACCATGGTAACTCCGAATATGGCCATGTAACATGTCTATGATCATGGAATTGCCCCCTCTATGCCATCCTGGCATAGTTGGCACAATCCCATGATCCCAGTGGTCTGTAGCACAGACCCTGGTACTGCCAAACTGCCCTTCCTGGGGTTTCACTGCAGCTGCTGCTGCTGCCAACCCCTCAGACAGGCATCTGCCCTCCTGGGGTCCAGCCAGGCCAGGCCCAGGATGGCAGAACAAAGAACTTCCTCTGAGAGAGGGTGTGACACCCTCTCCCTTTGGAAAATGGTGTGAAGGCAGGGGAGGAGTAGCCTCCCCCAGCCTCTGGAAATGCTTTGTTGGGCACAGAGGTGCCCAATTCTGCATAAGCCAGTCTACACCGGTTCAGGGACCCCTTAGCCCCTGCTCTGGCGCGAAACTGGACAAAGGAAAGGGGAGTGACCACTCCCCTGACCTGCACCTCCCCTGGGAGGTGTCCAGAGCTCCTCCAGTGTGCTCCAGACCTCTGCCATCTTGGAAACAGAGGTGCTGCTGGCACACTGGACTGCTCTGAGTGGCCAGTGCCACCAGGTGACGTCAGAGACTCCTGCTGATAGGCTCCTTCAGGTGGTAGTAGCCTTTCCTCTCTCCTAGGTAGCCAAACCCTCTTTTCTGGCTATTTAGGGTCTCTGTCTCTGGGGAAACTTTAGATAACGAATGCATGAGCTCAGCCGAGTTCCTCTGCATCTCCCTCTTCACCTTCTGATAAGGAATCGACCGCTGACCGCGCTGGAAGCCTGCAAACCTGCAACATAGTAGCAAAGACGACTACTGCAACTCTGTAACGCTGATCCTGCCGCCTTCTCGACTGTTTTCCTGCTTGTGCATGCTGTGGGGGTAGTCTGCCTCCTCTCTGCACCAGAAGCTCCGAAGAAATCTCCCGTGGGTCGACGGAATCTTCCCCCTGCAACCGCAGGCACCAAAAAGCTGCATTACCGGTCCCTTGGGTCTCCTCTCAGCACGACGAGCGAGGTCCCTCGAATCCAGCGACACTGTCCAAGTGACCCCCACAGTCCAGTGACTCTTCAGTCCAAGTTTGGTGGAGGTAAGTCCTTGCCTCACCTCGCTGGGCTGCATTGCTGGGAACCGCGACTTTGCAGCTACTCCGGCCCCTGTGCACTTCCGGTGGAAATCCTTCGTGCACAGCCAAGCCTGGGTCCACGGCACTCCAACCTGCATTGCACGACTTTCTAAGTTGGTCTCCGGCGACGTGGGACTCCTTTGTGCAACTTCGGCAAGCACCGTTTCACGCATCCTCGTAGTGCCTGTTTCTGGCACTTCTCTGGGTGCTACCTGCTTCAGTGAGGGCTCTTTGTCTTGCTCGACGTCCTTTCTCTCTTCAGGTCCAATTTGCGACCTCCTGGTCCCTCCTGGGCCCCAGCAGCGTCCAAAAACGCCAAACGCACAATTTGCGTGTAGCAAGGCTTGTTGGCGTCCTTCCGGTGGGAAAACACTTCTGCACGACTCTCCAAGGCAAGAGGGATCCGTCCACCAAAGGGGAAGTCTCTAGCCCTTTTCGTTCCTGCAGAAAACTCAGCTTCTTCTGTCCAGTCAAAGCTTCTTTGCACCCGCAGCTGGCATTTCCTGGGCATCTGCCCATCTCCGACTTGCTTGTGACTTTTGGACTTGGTCCCCTTGTTCCACAGGTACCCTAGATTGGAAATCCACAGTTGTTGCATTGCTGGTTTGTGTCTTTCCTGCATTATTCCTCTAACACGACTCTTTTGTCCTTAGGGGAACTTTAGTGCCCTTTGCACTCACTTTTCAGGGTCTTGGGGAGGGTTATTTTGCTAACTCTCACTATTTTCTAATAGTCCCAGCGATCCTCTACAAGGTCACATAGGTTTGGGGTCCATTCGTGGTTCGCATTCCACTTCTGGAGTATATGGTTTGTGTTGCCCCTATCCCTATGTTTCCCCATTGCATCCTATTGTAACTATACATTGTTTGCACTGTTTTCTAAGACTATACTGCATATTTTTGCTATTGTGTATATATATCTTGTGTATATTTCCTATCCTCTCACTGAGGGTACACTCTAAGATACTTTGGCATATTGTCATAAAAATAAAGTACCTTTATTTTTAGTATAACTGTGTATTGTGTTTTCTTATGATATTGTGCATATGACACTAAGTGGTACTGTAGTAGCTTCACACGTCTCCTAGTTCAGCCTAAGCTGCTCTGCTAAGCTACCATTATCTATCAGCCTAAGCTGCTAGACACCCTATACACTAATAAGGGATAACTGGGCCTGGTGCAAGGTGCAAGTACCCCTTGGTACTCACTACAAGCCAGTCCAGCCTCCTACACACACGCACGCACTCACTCAATGGATCCACATCTCATATAGGTTAGACATGGTTCTAAGAGCCAGTGTACGTTCATTCGACACACTTACACACACGCATTCACTTAATTGATCCCCATCTCATTCCAGTTAGACATGGTTCAAAGAGCCAGTGTACGTTCATTCGACACACATACACACACACACTGCGCTCACTCAATGGATCCACATCTCCCCATCTCATTCCAGTTAGACATTGTTCTAAGAGCCAGTGTACGTTCATTCAACACACATACACACATACACACACACACACACTTGCACGCACTCACTCAATGGATCCCCATCTCATCTCAGTTAGACATGGTTCTAAGAGCTAGTGTACGTTCATTCGACACACATACACACACACACTCACTCAATGGATCCCCATCTCCCCATTTCATTCCAGTTAGACGTGGTTCTAAGAGCCAGTGTACGTTCATTCGACACTCATACACACACACAAGCACGCACTCACTCAATGGATACCCATCTCATTCCATTTAGACATGGTTCTAAGAGCCAGTGTACGTTCATTCGACACACATACACACACACACACACACGCACGCACGCTCTCTCAATGGATCCCCATCTCCCCATCTCATTCCAGGTAGACATGGTTCTAAGAGCCAGTCTACGTTCATTCGACACACACACATACACACACTAACTCAATGGATCCACATCTCCCCATCTCATTCCAGTTAGACATGGTTCTAAGAGCCAGTGTACGTTCATTCGACACACATACACACATGCACGCACTCACTCAATGGATCCCTATCTCCCCATCTCATTCAATTAGACATGGTTCTAAGAGCCAGTGTACGTTCATTCGACACATATACACACATGCACGCACTCACTCAATGGATCCCCATCTCCCCATCTCATTCCAGTTAGACATGGTTCTAAGAGCCAGTGTACGTTCATTCGACACACACATACACACACACGCATGCACTCACTCAATGGATCCCCATCTCCCCATCTCATTCCAGTTAGACATGGTTCTAAGAGCCAGTGTACATTCATTCGACACACATACACACGCACGCACGCACTCACTCAATGGATCCCCATCTCCCCATCTCATTCCAGTTAGACATGGTTCTAAGAGCTAGTGTACGTTCATTCTAAACACATACACACACACACGCACTCAATGGATCCCCATCTCCCCATCTCATTCCAGTTAGACATGGTTCTAAGAGCCAGTGTACGTTCATTTGACACACATATACACACATGCACTCACTCAATTGATCCCTATCGCCCCATCTCATTCCAGTTAGACATGGTTCTAAGAGCCAGTGTACGTTCATTCGACACACATACACACACACACGCAGGCACACACTCACTCAATGGATCCCCATCTCCCCATCTAATTCCAGTTAGACATGGTTCTAAGAGCCAGTGTATGTTCATTCGACACACATACACACACACACACACACACACGCACTCACTCAAAGGATCCCCTTCTCATTCCAGTTAGACATGGTTCTAAGAGCCAGTGTACGTTCATTCGACACACACATACGCACGCACGCTCTCACTCAATGGATCCCCATCTCCCCATCTCATTCCAGTTAGACATGGTTCTAAGAGCCAGTGTACGTTCTTTCAACACACACACACACGCACTCACTCAATGGATCCCCATCTCATTCCAGTGAGACATGGTTCTAAGAGCCAGTGTACATTCATTCGACACACATACACACACGCACGCACTCAATTAATGGATCCCCATCTCCCTATCTCATTCCAATTAGACTTGGTTCTAAGAGCAAGAGAATGTTCTTTCAACACACATACACACACACACACGCAATCAATGCATCCACATCTCCACATCTCATTCCAGTTAGACATGGTTCTAAGAGGCAGTGTACGTTCATTCGACACACATACACACACACACACGCACACACGCACACACGCACTCACGCACTCACTCAATGGATCCCCATCTCCCCATCTCATTCCAGTTAGACATTTTTCTAAGAGCAAGTGTACGTTCATTCGACACACATACACACACAGACACACACACACACTAACTCAATGGATCCCCATCTCCCCATCTCTTTCCAGTTAGACATGGTTCTAAGAGCCAATGTACGTTCATTCGACACACATACACACATGCACGCACTCACTCAATGGATCCCCATCTCCCCATCTCACTCCAGTTAGACATGGTTCTAAGAGCCAGTGTATGTTCATTCGACACACATACACTTACACACGCACACACTCACTCAATAGATCCCCATCTCCCCATCTCATTCCAGTAAGACATGGTTCTAAGAACAAGTGTACGTTCATTCGACACACGATCACAAACACACACACACACACACTCACTCACTCAATGGATCCCCATCTCATTGCAGTTAGACATGGTTCTAAGAGCCAGTGTACTTTCATTCGACACACATACACACACACACACACACTCACTTAATGGATCCACATCTCCCCATCTCATTCCAGTTAGACATGGTTCTAAGAGCCGGTGTACGTTCATTCAACACACATACACACACACACACGCACTCACTCATTGGATCCCCATCTCCCCATCTCATTCCAGTTAGACATGGTTCTAAGAGCCAGTGTACATTCATTCGACACACACACACACACACACACATGCACGCACTCAAGGGATCCCCATCTCACCATCTCATTCCAGTTAGACATGGTTCTAAGAGCCAGTGAACGTTCATTCGACACACACATACACACACACGCACGCACGCACTCAATGGATCCCCATCTCATTCCAGTTAGACATGGTTCTAAGAGCCAGGTGCGTTCATTTTAAACACATACACACACACACACACTCAATGAATCCCCATCTCATTCCAGTTAGACATGGTTCTAAAAGCCAGTGTAAGTTAATTTGACACACACACACACGCACTCATTCAATGGATCCCCATCTCCTCATCTCATTCCACTTAGACATGGTTCTAAGAGCCAGTGCACGTTCATTCGACACTCATACACACACACACACAAACGCATGCACTCACTCAATGGATCCCCATCTCCCCATCTCATTCCAGTTAGACATGGTTCTAAGAGCCAGTGCATGTTCATTCTAAACACATACACACACACACACACACACTCAATGGATCCCCATCTCCCCATCTCATTCCAGTTAGACATGGTTCTAAGAGCCAGTGTACGTTAATTTGACACACACACGCACGCACTCAATGGATCCCCATCTCACTATCTCATTCCAGTTAGACATGGTTCTACGAGCCAGTGAACGTTCATTCGACACACATACACACACACGCACACACTCACTCAATGGATTCCCATCTCATTCCAGTTAGACATGGTTCTAAGAGCCAATGTACGTTCATTTAACACACACACACACACACACGCACTCAATGCATCCCCATCTCCCCATCTCATACCAGTTAGACATGGTTCTAAGAGCCAGTGTACGTTCATTTGACACACATACAGACACACACACACAAGCACTCACTCAATTGATCCCCATCTCCCCATCTCATTCCAGTTAGACATGGTTCTAAGAGCCAGTGTACGTTCATTCGACACACATACACACACACGCACGCTCTCACTCAATGGATCCCCATCTCATATAGGTTAGACATGGTTCTAAGAGCCAGTGTACGTTTATTCGACACACTTACACACACGCACTCACTTAATGGATCCCCATCTCCCCATCTCATTCCAGTTAGACATGGTTCTAAGAGCCAATGTACGTTCATTTAACACACACACACACTCAATGCATCCCCATCTCCCCATCTCATACCAGTTAGACATGGTTCTAAGAGCCAGTGTACGTTCATTCGACACATACACACACACGCACGCACTCACTCAATGGATCCCCATCTCCCTATCTCCCCATCTCATTCCAGTTAGACATGGTTCTAAGAGCCAGTGTACGCTCATTCAACACACATACACACACACGCACGCACTCACTCAATGGATCCCCATCTCCCTATCTCCCCATCTCATTCCAGTTAGACATGGTTCTAAGAGCCAGTGTACGTTCATTCGACACACATACTCACACACGCACTCACTCACTCAATGTTTCCCCATCTCCCCATCTCATTCCAGTTAGACATGGTTCTAAGAGCCAGTGTACGTTCATTCGACACACATACACACACACGCACTCACTCAATGGATCCCCATATCCCCATCTCATTCCAATTAGACATGGTTCTAAGAGCAAGTGTACGTTCATTCGACACACATACACACACACACACACGCACTCACTTAATGGATCCCCATCTCCCCATCTCATTCCAGTTAGACATGGTTCTAAGAGCCAGTGTACGTTCATTCGACACACATACACACACACGCACTCACTCAATGGATCCCCATATCCCCATCTCATTCCAATTAGACATGGTTCTAAGAACCAGTGTACGCTCATTCAACACACACACACACACACGCATGCACTCACTCAATGGATCCTCATTTCCCCATCTCCCCATCTCATTCCAGTTAGACATGGCTCTAAGAGCCAGTGTACATTCATTCGACACACATACACACACGCACTCACTCAATGGATCCCCATCTCATTCAAGTTAGACATGGTTCTAAGAGCCAGTGTACGTTCATTCGACACACACACACACTCTCTCAATGGATCCCCATCTCCCCATCTCATTCCAGTTAGACATTGTTCTAAAAGCTAGTGTACGTTCATCTGACACACACACTCATTCACTCAATGGATCCCCATCTCCCCATCGCATTCCAGTTAGACATGGTTCTAAGAGCTAGTGTACGTTCATCCGACACACACACACACTCTCTCAATGGATCCCCATCTCATTCCAGTTAGACATTGTTCTAAAAGCTAGTGTACGTTCATCTGACACACACATGCACTCACTCAATGGATCCCCATCTCCCCATCTCATTCCAGTTAGACATGGTTCTAAGAGCCAGTGTACGTTTATTCGGCACACATACACACACACACGCGCATTCACTCAATGGATCCCCATCTCCCCATCTCATTCCATTTAGACATGGTTCTAAGAGCCAGTGTACGTTCATTCGACACACATACACACACACTTGCACACACTCACTCAATGGATCCCCATCTCATTCCAGTTAGACATAGTTCTAAGAGCCAGTGTACGATCATTCGACACACATACATACACACACACACACATACACACACGCACACACCCAATAGATCCCCATCTCCCCATCTCATTCCACTTAGACATGCTTCTAAGAGCCAGTGTATGTTCATTCGACACACATACACACAGACGCACGCACGCACTCACTCAATGGATCCCCATCTCCCCATCTCCTTCCAGTTAGACATGGTTCTAAGAGACAGTGTACGTTCATTCGACACACATACACACACACGCACGCACTCACTCAATGGATCCCCATCTCCCCATCTCATTCCAGTTAGACATGGTTCTAAGAGCCAGTGTACGTTCATTCTACAGACATATACACACATGCACTCACTCAATTGATCCCTATCTCCCCATCTCATTCCAGTTAGACATGGTTCTAAGAGCCAGTGTATGTTCATTCGACACACAGACACACGCACGCACGTACTCATTGGATCCCCATCTCATTCCAGTTAGACATGGTTCTAAGAGCCAGTGTATGTTCATTCGACACGCATACACACACACACACGCACTCACTCAAAGGATCCCCATCTCATTCCAGTTAGACATCGTTCTAAGAGCCAGTGTACGTTCATTCGACACACACACACACGCACGCACGCACTCACTCAATGGATCCTCATCTCCTCATCTCATTCCAGTTAGACATGGTTCTAAGAGCCAGTATACGTTCATACGACACACATACACACAAACACACAAAAACGCATGCACTCACTCAGTGGATCCCCATCTCCCCATCTCATTCCAGTTAGACATGGTTCTAAGAGCCAGTGTACGTTCATTCGACAAACATACACACACACACCCACGCACGCACTCAATAAATGGATCCCCATCTTATTCCAGTTAGACATGGTTCTAAGAGCCAGTGTACGTTCATTTGACACACATACACACACACACACTCAATGGATCCCCATCTCCCCATCTCAATCCAGTTAGACATGGTTCTAAGTGCCAGTGTACGTTCATTCGACACACATACACACGCACTCACTCAATGGATCCACATCTCCCCATCTCATTCCAGTTAGACATGATTCTAAGAGCCAGAGTACGATCATTCAACACACACACACACACACACACACACACACACACGCACTCAATGCATCCCCATCTCCCCATCTCAATCCAGTTAGACATGGTTCTAAGAGCCAGTGCACGTTCATTCGACACACGTACACACGCATGCACTCACTCAATGGATCCCCATCTCATTCCAGTTAGACATGGTTCTAAGAGCCAGTGTACATTCATTCGATACACATACACACACACATGCACGCACTCAATGGATCCCCATCTCCCCATCTCATTCCAGTTAGACATGGTTCTAAGAGCCAGTGTACGTTCTTTCGACACACATACACACAAACTCACTCAATAGATCTCCATCTCCCCATCTCATTCCAGTTAGACATGGTTCTAAGAGCCAGTGTACGTTCATTCGACACACATACACACACGCACTCACTCAATGGATCCCCATCTCATTCCAGTTAGACATGGTTCTAAGAGCCAGTGTACGTTCATTCGACACACATACACACACACACGCACTCACTCAATGGATCCACATCTCCCCATCTCATTCCAGTTAGACATGGTTCTAAGAGCCAGTGTACGTTCATTCGACACACATACACACATGCATGCACTCACTCAATGGATCCCCATCTCCTCATCTCATTCCAGTTAGACATGGTTCTCAGAGCCATTGTATGTTCATTCGACACACATACACACACACACTCACTCAATGGATCCCCATCTCCCCATCTAATTCCAGTTAGACATGGTTCTGAGAGCCAGTGTACGTTCATTCGACACACATACACACACACACAAATGCATGCACTCACTCAATGGATCCCCATCTCCCCATCTCATTCCAGTTAGACATGGTTCTAAGAGCCAGTGTACGTTCATTCAACACACATACACACACAAACACACGCACACACTCACTCAAGGGATACCCATCTCCCCATCTCATTTCAGTTAGACATGGTTCGAAGAGTGTGTGTACGTTCATTCGACACACATACACACACACACACGCACGCACTCACTCAATGGATCCACATCTCATATAGGTTAGACATGGTTCTAAGAGCCAGTGTACGTTCATTCGACACACTTACACACATGCACTCACTTAATTGATCCCCATCTCAGTCCAGTTAGACATGGTTCAAAGAGCCAGTGTACGTTCATTCGACACACATGCACACACACACTGCACTCACTCAATGGATCCACATCTCCCCATTTCATTCCAGTTAGACGTGGTTCTAAGAGCCAGTGTACGTTCATTCGACACTCATACACACACACAAGCATGCACTCACTCAATGGATACCCATCTCATTCCATTTAGACATGGTTCTAAGAGCCAGTGTACGTTCATTCGACACACATACACACACACACACACACACACGCACGCTCTCTCAATGGATCCCCATCTCCCCATCTCATTCCAGGTAGACATGGTTCTAAGAGCCAGTCTACGTTCATTCGACACACGCACACACACACACACACACACACTAACTCAATGGATCCACATCTCCCCATCTCATTCCAGTTAGACATGGTTCTAAGAGCCAGTGTATGTTCATTCGACACACATACACACACACACACACGCACTCACTCAAAGGATCCCCTTCTCATTCCAGTTAGACATGGTTCTAAGAGCCAGTGTACGTTCTTTCAACACACACACACACGCACTCACTCAATGGATCCCCATCTCATTCCAGTGAGACATGGTTCTAAGAGCCAGTGTACATTCATTCGACACACATACACACACGCACGCACTCACTTAATGGATCCCCATCTCCCCATCTCTTTCCAATTAGACTTGGTTCTAAGAGCAAGAGAATGTTCTTTCAACACACATACACACACACACACACACTCAATCAATGCATCCACATCTCATTCCAGTTAGACTTGGTTCTAAGAGCCAGTGTACGTTCATTCGACACACACACACACACACACACACGCACTCACTCAATGGATCCCCATCTCATTCCAGTTAGACATGGTTCTAAGAGGCAGTGTACGTTCATTCGACAGACATACACACACACACACGCACTCACTCAATGGATCCCCATCTCCCCATCTCATTCCAGTTAGACATTTTTCTAAGAGCAAGTGTACGTTCATTCGACACACATACACACACTCACACACACACGCACTCACTCAATGGATCCCCATCTCCCCATCTCTTTCCAGTTAGACATGGTTCTAAGAGCCAATGTACGTTCATTCGACACACATACACACATGCACGCACTCACTCAATGGATCCCCATCTCACTCCAGTTAGACATGGTTCTAAGAGCCAGTGTATGTTCATTCGACACACACATACACTTACACACGCACACACTCACTCAATAGATCCCCATCTCCCCATCTCATTCCAGTAAGACATGGTTCTAAGAACAAGTGTACGTTCATTCGACACACGATCACAAACACACACACACACACACACACACACACACTCACTCACTCAATGGATCCCCATCTCATTGCAATTAGACATGGTTCTAAGAGCCAGTGTACTTTCATTCGACACACATACACACACACACACACACACTCACTCAATGGATCCACATCTCCCCATCTCATTCCAGTTAGACATGGTTCTAAGAGCCGGTGTACGTTCATTCAACACACATACACACACACACGCACTCACTCATTGGATCCCCATCTCCCCATCTCATTCCAGTTAGACATGGTTCTAAGAGCCAGTGTACATTCATTCGACACACACACACACACACACACACTCACTCAATGGATCCCCATCTCATTCCAGTTAGACATGGTTCTAAGAGTCAGTGTACATTCATTCGAAACACATACACACATGCACTCAATAGATCCCCATCTCCCCATCTCATTCCAGTTAGACATGGTTCTAAGAGCCAGTGTACGTTCATTCGACACACATACACACACACTCACTCAATGGATCCCCATCTCCCCATCTCATTCCAGTTAGACATGGTTCTAAGAGCCAGTGTACGTTCATGCGACACACATACACAAGCATGCACGCACTCACTCAATAGATCTCCATATCCCCATCTCATTCCAGTTAGACATGGTTCTAAGAGCCAGTGTATGTTCATTCTAAACACATACACACACACACACGCACTCAATGGATCCCCATCTCCCCATCTCATTCCAGTTAGACATGGTTCTAAGAGCCAGTGTACGTTAATTTGACACACACACGCACGCACTCAATGGATCCCCATCTCACCATCTCATTCCAGTTAGACATGGATCTAAGAGCCAGTGAACGTTCATTCGACACACATACACACACACACGCACACACTCACTCAATGGATCCCCATCTCATTCCAGTTAGACATGGTTCTAGGAGCCAGGTGCGTTCATTTTAAACACATACACACACACTCACTCAATGAATCCCCATCTCATTCCAGTTAGACATGGTTCTAAAAGCCAGTGTAAGTTAATTTGACACACACACACACGCACTCATTCAATGGATCCCCATCTCCTCATCTCATTCCACTTAGACATGGTTCTAAGAGCCAGTGCACGTTCATTCGACACACATACACACACACACACAAACGCATGCACTCACTCAATGGATCCCCATCTCCCCATCTCATTCCAGTTAGACATGGTTCTAAGAGCCAGTGTACGTTCATTCGACACACATACACACACACGCATGCTCTCACTCAATGGATCCCCATCTCATATAGGTTAGACATGGTTCTAAGAGCCAGTGTACGTTTATTCGACACACTTACACACACGCACTCACTTAATGGATCCCCATCTCCCCATCTCATTCCAGTTAGACATGGTTCTAAGAGCCAATGTACGTTCATTTAACACACACACACACACACACTCAATGCATCCCCATCTCCCCATCTCATACCAGTTAGACATGGTTCTAAGAGCCAGTGTACGTTCATTTGACACACATACAGACACACACACGCACTCACTCAATGGATCCCCATCTCCCCATCTCATTCCAGTTAGACATGGTTCTAAGAGCCAGTGTACCTTCATTCGACACATACACACACACGCACGCACTCACTCAATGGATCCCCATCTCCCTATCTCCCCATCTCATTCCAGTTAGACATGGTTCTAAGAGACAGTGTACGCTCATTCAACACACATACACACACACGCACGCACTCACTCAATGGATCCCCATCTCCCTATCTCCCCATCTCATTCCAGTTAGACATGGTTCTAAGAGCCAGTGTACGCTCATTCGACACACCTACACACACACACACACACGCACTCACTCAATAGATCCCCATCTCTTCATCTCATTCCAGTTAGACATGGTTCTAAGAGCCAGTGTATGTTCATTCAACACACATACACACACACACACACGCACTCGCTCAATGGCTCCCCATCTCCCCATCCCATTCCAGTTAGACATGGTTCTAAGAGCCAGTGTACGTTCATTCGACACACATACTCACACACGCACTCACTCACTCAATGTTTCCCCATCTCCCCATCTCATTCCAGTTAGACATTGTTCTAAGAGCCAGTGTACGTTCATTCGACACACATACACACACACGCACTCACTCAATGGATCCCCATATCCCCATCTCATTCTAATTAGACATGGTTCTAAGAGCAAGTGTACGTTCATTCGACACACATACACACACACACACACGCACTTAATGGATCCCCATCTCCCCATCTCCCCATCTCATTCCAGTTAGACATGGTTCTAAGAGCCAGTGTACGTTCATTCGACACACAATCACACACACACACAAACAAACACACTCACTCAATGGATCCCTAACTCCCCATCTCATTCCAGTTAGACATGGTTCTAAGAGCCAGTGTACGTTCATTTGACACACACACACACACACGCACTCACTCAATGGATCCCCATCTCATTCCAGTTAGACATGGTTCTAAGAACCAGTGTACGCTCATTCAACACACACACACACACACGCATGCACTCACTCAATGGATCCTCATTTCCCCATCTCCCCATCTCATTCCAGTTAGACATGGCTCGAAGAGCCAGTGTACATTCATTCGACACACATACACACACGCACTCACTCAATGGATCCCCATCTCCCCATCTCATTCAAGTTAGACATGGTTCTAAGAGCCAGTGTACGTTCATTCGACACACACACACACACACACACACACACACACGCATGCACTCACTCAATGGATCCTCATCTCCCCATCTCATTCCAGTTAGACATGTTCTAAGAGCCAGTGTATGTTCATTCGACACACACACACATGCATGCACTCACTCAATGGATCCCCATCGCCCCATCTCATTCCAGTTAGACATGGTTCTAAGAGCTAGTGTACGTTCATCCGACACAGACACACACTCACTCACTCAATGGATCCCCATCTCCCCATCTCATTCCAGTTAGACATGGTTCTAAGAGCTAGTGTACGTTCATCCGACACACACACACACTCTCTCAATAGATCCCCATCTCCCCATCTCATTCCAGTTAGACATTGTTCTAAAAGCTAGTGTACGTTCATCTGACACACACACTCACTCACTCAATGGATCCCCATCTCCCCATCTCACTCCAGTTAGACATGGTTCTAAGAGCTAGTGTACGTTCATCCGACACAGACACACACTCACTCCCTCAATGGATCCCCATCTCCCCATCTCATTCCAGTTAGACATGGTTCTAAGAGCTAGTTTACCTTCTTCCGACACACATACACACACACACACACACTCACTCACTCAATGGATCCCCATCTCCCCATCCCATTCCAGTTAGACATGGTTCTAAGAGCTAGTGTGCGTTCATCCTAAACACACCCTCACACACACACACACACTCACTCACTCAATGGATTCCCATCTCCCTATCTCATTCCAGTTAGACATGGTTCTAAGAGCTAGTGTACGTTCATCCGACACACACACACACACACACACACACACTCACACTCAATGGATCCCCATCTCCCCATCTCATCCCAGTTAGACATGGTTCTAAGAGCTAGGGTACGTTCATCCGACACACACACACACTCACTCAATGGATCCCCATCTCCCCATCTCATTCCAGTTAGACATGGTTCTAAGAGCTAGTGTACGTTCATCAGACACACACACACACACACACACTCACTCACTCAATGGATCCCCATCTCATTCCAGTTAGACGTGGTTCTAAGAGCTAGTGTACATTCATCTGACACACACACTCACTCAATGGATCCCCATCTACCCATCTCCATATCTCAGTCCAGTTAGACATGGTTCTAAGAGCTAGTGTACGTTCATCCGACACACACACACACACACACTCACTCACTCAATGGATCCCCATCTCATTCCAGTTAGACATGGTTCTAAGAGCTAGTGTACGTTCATCCGACACACACACACACACACACTCACTCAATGGATCCCCATCTCCCCATCTAATTCCATTTAGACATGATTCTAAGAGCTAGTGTACGTTCATCCGACACACACACACACACACACTCACTCACTCACTCAATGGATCCCATCTCATTCCAGTTAGACATAGTTCTAAGAGCTAGTGTACGTTCATCCCACACTCACTCAATGGATCCCCATCTTCCCATGTCATTCCAGGTAGACATGGTTGTAGGACAAGTGTACATTCATCCCACACACACTCACTCATTGGATCCCATCTCACCATCTTACCATTTCTCCATCTCACCATTTGCCCATTTCCCCACTTCATTCCATTTAGACATGGTTGTAGGAGTTAGTGTACGTTCATCCCACAAACACACACTCTCATTGGATCCCCATCTCCCCATCTCATTCCAGTAAGACATGGTTGTAGGAGCCATTGTTCATTCATCCCACACACACACACACACACACACACACACACACACACACACACTCAATGGATCCCCCATCTCCTCATCTCCCCATCTCATTCCAGTTACACATGGTTGTAGGAGCTAGTGTACATTCATCCCACACACGCTCAATGGATCCCCATCTCATCCCAGTTAGACATGGTTGTAGGAGCCAGTGTTCATTCATCCCACAAAAACACACACTCACTCATTGGTTCCCTATCTCCCCATCTCCTCATCTCCTCATCTCTCCATCTCATTCCAGTTAGACATGGTTCTAGGAGCTAGTGTACGTTCATCCCACAAACACACACTCACTCACTGGATCATTGGATCCCCACCTCCCCATCTCATTCCAGTTAGACATGGTTGTGAAAGTCAGTGCACCTCTGTCGGGCACAGTCAACATTATTTCTTCCTTTGTTCTCCCCATTTCCCCATCTCATTCCAGTTAGACATGGTGTTAGAAAATGGGATATTGGTAAGGGCAGGTAAGTACCTACACTTAGCAATAGGCCACTAACCTCCACTTAGGTCCACTTAGGTCCAGTTAGGTCTCAGTAAATTAAACCTATCTCAACCTTTGGTAGCTTGGCAACGAGTGACAAGGCTTAACTTAGGAGACGAAGCGTAAAGCATTCAAATATCACAAAACAGTAATTAAATAAAACACAGGAAACCGTTTAAAATCCAAAATCAATTCATAAAAATAGATTATATTTTAATCTTTAAAATGACACCAAAACGAATAAAATTGAATAAGGGGAACCGGAGATATGAATTTTTAAAGAATTAATTCTTTCTAGCGCATAGAAGCAACTAGCACTCAAAGGGTTAAAGGTCACACTGGAAAGGAACAAAGTCCAGAGTTCATGCCAACCACGAGGCAACACTGTCACACTTACTTTCAGAAGCTTTTGATTCAGGAAAGTGGTCCACAGCACCAGCCAAGTGTTCAGAGGCTCTGGGATGCCTCTTGGAGTCTGGGACTACAACTCCCACAATGCACCTCTTCAACTTATGGAGTTGCTCCACACGTCTCCAAACTTCTGGATCTTCTTCCAGAGGTCCTTTTTGTGTCCTTGAAGTGTCCACAACTTGATCCAAGGTTCCAGAAGCTCTGATTTCCTTCTTGGGAGTTGGGACTACAATTCCCAGAATGCACCTGGTCAGAATCCTCAAATGGCCACTGGACGCCGGTCAGCTGGGCTCTGCTTCAGGACTTGATGCAGGGGACTCTGGGCAGCTCCTTTGTACCTGTAGCAAACAGGGAGTCCCTTCTTAAAGCAGTAGAAGACAGGTAAAGTCCTTCTTGTGGTGAAGCCCAAGTGTGCAGCTGGTGCAGTCCTCCAGAGTGCAGTGTCCAGGTGCAGGTCTGGGGTCTAGCAGGCCAGTCCTTCTCCTGTAATTCTTCCTTGTTGGAATCTGATAGGGATCTGAGGTGTTGCTGCAGGTCTGCCAGTTTTATCCCTGCTCCTGGGTGAAAAATAGGGGGGTTCTGGTTCTCCAATCAGGTGCAGGGTCCTTCTCCCTGTGATGACCACTTCCTGGAAAGTGTGACAAAAATCAGTCCCAGGGAGCAACATTCCTCAAAAATCCATCAAGGCTGAAAGTGATTTTTGGAGGTTCCATCTGGCTGCACCCACCCACTGGTGCGGCTAAAAATCCTAATCACACCCCTCTCCTGCCCTTTCCTAATCTAATCAAGGGGGAACCTGATTGTCTGTGTTTGCAGGATGTGAGGGAGGTGCTAGGTTGCTCCAAATGTCCTTCTCTTCCTTTCAAGACCAGTTTGGCAGCCCTCTCCCTTCCTGCTTCACCATCTGCTGAGAGGAGGTCTCCCCCCCCCAGGCACACTTCTTTGTGTGGATCCAGGTCACTTCACACCTCATCAAGGCAGCCTGGCCAGGCTGCCAGAGGCTGGCCAATCAGAGCACAGCGGAAAAAACACTGCAGGGCTGAATTTGGCAACTTTTCAAGTAAAGTTTAAAACTCTTTACCTGAACAAGTTATATTAAATCCCACAACTGGAAGTTGTGGGATTTATTATAACAATTAATTTGCTACCAAACTCTTGGTATCTGTTACTTAAGGGGACTTTTAAAGTTAGAATAAAGTCTCCCCATTCTAGCCTATGAAGGCCATTCACTGCATTGAGGGAAAAACACATTTACCTGTTTTACCTCACTAGGGCTTATAAAACTATTTTTATAAGGTCTCTGCTTATAGTAACACCCAGCCCTAGGGGCACATAGGGCACACCTTAGGGGTGACGTATATGTAAAAATAAGGTAGTTTAAGACTTTGGAACTACTTTTAATTCCAAAGTCGAATTTGCATGTAACTTTAATTTAAAAGCAGCCATCAAGGCAGGCCTGCCTTTAAAATGACACTGGGCAACTCAGCAGTGCACCTATGGGTGCACTACCTATGCTGGGGTCCCTAAACCTACATGCCCTACCATATACTAGGCACTTATAGGTAGGTTGACTTGGCCAATTATAATTAGCCTAATTTGCATACTGAGTTTACACAGAGCACAGGCCCTGGGACTGTTTAGCAGTACCCAGGGCACCATCAGAGTCAGGAAACTACCAGCAAAAAGTGGAAAACGGGGGCAAAAAGTTAGGGGTCCTCTGCAATCAGCCCTTTTCTCTCACACATGGTTGTGAAAGTCAGTGCACATCTGTCAGGCACAGTCAACATTATTTCTTCATGTGATCTCCCCATCTCATTCCAGTTAGACATGGTTGTGAAAGTCAGTGCACCTCTGTCAGGCACAGTCAACATTATTTCTTCATGTGTGTAGGAGGCTGGCCTGGTTTGTAGTGGATACCTTGGGTACTTACATCAGGTCCAGTTATCCCTTGTTAGTGAATGTAGTAGTGTTCTAGCAGCTTAGGCTTATAGAGGTAGCTGTAGCAGAGCAGCTTAGGCTGAACTAGGAGACATGCAAAGCTCCTGCAATACCACTATAGTTACACAGTACTTATACGCCGACGGAGAACAAGTCAGCGAGTTGAGCATCACAGGGTGGAGTGCTGGGGACCTGGGCCAGGTTGTGCACAAACGAATTTTGCAAAGAGTGCACAGAGGCCTCAGGAGGTGAAGAAGACACAGTACACAGGGGTACCATCGTTCTTGGGGAAGGCAAGATCTTACCTTCTCCAAATTGTGTCAGCAGGACCCCCTCTGTGACCCGAGGAGCAAGCTCGTTGTTGTGAGATGAGTCCCAGGGTAATGGTCGTTGTCTTGGAAGGTGCCTGCTTGGAGCAGGGGAGTGACTCTGTCACTCCAGGGGAGATGTCTTTGGTTCTTCTGGTGCAAGTTGAAGACAGGGAGTCCCCATAGTGTGCACACCATGGAAACAGTTGCAGTTGCTGACTTGGAGCTTAGGTTACTGAAGAAAAGTGCCTCTTTTAGACACTTTCTTGCAGTTACAGCGTTTCTTGGAGCAGGCTGAAGTTGATCTGAGGTCAGAAGAGTCTGAAGTTGTTGCAGAGGATTCCTGAAGGAAACTTGCAAGCAGAATCGGAAGAGAACCCACAGGAGAGACCCCAAATAGCCCTGAGAGAGGGATTGGCTACCTTATCAGGTATGGAACTATCAGGAGGGGTCTCTGATGTCACTTGCTGGCACTGCCCACTCAGAGCCCTCCAGAGTGCCCCCACACCTTGCAAAGCAAGATGGCTGAAGTCTGGGACACACTGGAGGAGCTCTGGGCACCCCCATGGGGTGGTGATGGACAGGAGATTGGTCACTTCCCTTTCCTTTGTGCAGTTTCCCACCAGAGTAGGAGCGAAGGGGTCCTTGAACCAGTGTAGACTGGTTTATGCATGGAGGGCACCATCTGTGCCCTTCAAAGCATTTCCAGAGGCTGGGGGAGGCTACCCCTTCCCTGTCTGTAAACACCTATTTCCAAAGGGAGAGGGTGTAACACCCTGCTCTCAGATGAAATGCTTTGTTCTGCCCAGACCCCAGGAGGGCAGAACCCTGTCTGTAAGGTGGCAGCAGCTGTAGCTGCAGTGCAAACCTCAGAGCTGGTTTGGCAGTACTGGGGGTCCATGGTGGAGCCCCCATGATGCATGGAATTGGCTCCCCAATATCAAATTTGGAATGGGGGTACAATTCCATGATCTTAGACATGTTACATGACCATATTCGGAGTTACCATTGTGAAGCTACATATAGGTATTGACCTATATGTTGTGTACGCGTGTCGCACTCACAAAGTCCAGGGAAATGGCCCTGAACTATGTGTGGGCACCTTTGCTAGTGCAAGGGTGCCCTCACACTTAGTAACTTTGCACCTAACCTTCAGCAAGTGAAGGTTAGACACATAGGTGACTTATAAGTTACTTAAGTACAGTGAAAATGGCTGTATAGTAACGTGCGTTATTTCGCTCAGGCTGCAATGGCAGGCCTGTGCAATGGTTTGTCTGAGCTCCCTATGGGTGGCAAAAGAAATGCTGCGGCCCATATGGATCTCCTGGAATCAAATGCCCTGGGTACTCCGGTATCATACTTTAGGGACTTACAAGGAGGGTCCATTATGCCAATTGAAATTGGTAAATTAAGCCACTGGCCTACAGTGACAAATTTAAAAGCAGAGAGAACATAAACACAGAGGTTCTGGTAAGCAGAGCCTCAGTGACACAGTTAGGCACTACAAAGGCATACATATTAGGCCACAAACTATGAGCACTGGGGTACTAGCTAGCAGGATGCTAGTGACACAGTAAAACACACTGACACACACTCACAAACATAACAAAAGTGGGGGTAACCATGCCAGAAAGAGGCTACTTTCTCACACAGTGCACCTCTGTCTGGCACACTCTTGAAGTTAACATTATTTCCTCATGTGTCATATGCATCTCCCCATATCATTCCAGTTATACATGGTTGTGCCGGACAGAGGTGCACTGACTTTCACACTCTTGAAGTTATTTTTATTTCCTCATGTGTCACATGCATCTCCCCATCCATCTCATTCCAGTTAGACATGGTTGTGAAAGTCCGTGCACCTTTCCAAAACACTTGAAGTTATTATTTCTTCATGTTTTATATGCATCTCCCCATCATCTGCCCATCTGCCCATCTCATTCCAGTTACCCATTGTTGTGAAAGTCAGTGCACCTCTGTCCGGCACACTCTTGAAGATGGTATTATTTCCTCATGTGTCCTATGCATCTCCCTATCTCATTCCAGTTAGACATGGTTTTGGATGTCAGTGCCTCTTTGTCCCGCTCACTCTTGAAGTTATTTCCTCATGTGTTATACGCATCTCCCAATCATCTCCCATCTCATTCCCGTTAGACATGGTTGTGGAAGTCAGTGCATCTTTGTCCCGCACACTCTTGAAGTTGTTATTATTTCCACATGTGACATACGCATCTCCCTATCTTATTCCAGTTAGACATTGTTGTAGAAGTCAGTGCACCTTTGTCCCGCACACGCTTGAAGTTATCATTTCCTCATGTGTCATACGCATCTCCTCATGTCCCCATCAGCCCATCTCACCATCTCATCATCTCATCTCCCCATCTCATACCAGTTAGACATGGTTGTGGAAGTTAGTGTACTTTTACCCCACACACTCATTGCAGTTTTCTCGTGTCATCTCCCCATCTCATCCTCTCCCCCTCTCCCCGTCTCATACCAGTTAGACATTTAGGAGGCTGGCCTGGTTTGTAGTGGGTACCTAAGGTACTTACACCTTATACCAGGTTCAGTTTTCCCTTATTGGTGAAATGTAGGCAGTATTCTAGCAGCATAGGCTGTCTAGAGGTAGCTGTAGCAGAGCAGCTTAGGCTGAACTAGGAGACATGCAAAGCTCCTGCAATACCACTATAGTTACACAGTACTTATACACAATAAAATACAGTACTCAGTGTTACCAAAAATAAAGGTATTTGATTTTAGTGACACAAGGCCAAAAATATCTTAGAGGCAATACTCCTTCTGAAGGTAAGTATTATACACACTATATACACTACTAACCAAAATCAGGCAAGTAAGCAGTCATAGAATAGATTGCAATAGGCCTAGGGGCCACACAAACCATATACCAAAATAGTGGAATGTGAATCACAAATTCCCCCCTAGGCAGTGTAGTGTGTAGAGGGGCGCTGGGAGTGTAAGAAAACACCAAGGGTAAGTCAAGTACCCCATCCCAGAGCCCGGGAAAGCAGGAGTAAAGTACAGCAAGTTTCCTCAGTACACACTACAAGTCGTGATGAAGAATTATGAAAGAACCAAGCAAGACTGCAATCAACAAATGATGGATTCCTTGACCTGAAGTCCTGTGGAGAGAGGAGACCAAGTTCAGAAGTCGAAGAGTCCAGGAAGCACAGGAACCCATGCCAACCTAGAAGATGGTGCAAAAGGGTTTCCTCCAGTAAGAAGAAAAGTACAGAATAGCACCAAAGAAGATGGTTGTGGGTTCCTGCTTGGTGTAGGTGATGTCCCACATCGAGTTGTTGGATGTAGACTGTTTGTGTCACTGGATTCCACCAACAAGCATTGGTTCACGCAATTACAAGATTTGCATCAAAATGGAGCTTCCTGGACCCAGGAAGGACCTGGGGTCTCAACTCAGACTGAGGAGACAGGGGGCTCTCAGCACTTCAGAGAGCCCACAGAACAGGCAGCCCTCCCCCCCCGCCCCCCCCCCCGGGAGTCCCAGAACACAGGGACAAAGAAGAAGCAAAGTGCGGTTCTCGCAGCACTACAAAGGGAGGTGCCACACCGCTGGACAACAGCTCAGTGAGTTGTGCATAGCAGGATGGAGTGCTGGGACCTGGGCTACACTGTACATAAAGGATTCTTGGAAGAAGTGCACAGAAGCCCAAGAAGCTGGAGAAGATGCAGTGCACAGGGGAAAGCTCTTACATCCACCAAATTTGGACAGCTGGACCTTAGGACAGTCTGGGTCACGTTGGTCTACCACCTGTGTTCCAGGGAGCACACTTGTTGTCAGGAGAGGAGTCCCAGTGTACCGGCCGTCATCGCAGAAGGGTGCCTACAGAAGCAGGGAAGTGACTCCGTCACTCCACGGGAGATTCCTTAGGTTCTTCTGGTGCAGAATGAAAACAGGCAGTCTTCAGAGCATGTACACCTTGGAAACTGTTGCAAATGCTGGCTGGAGCTGAAGTTGCAGGTCACAGGAGTCATCCTGGATTCTTTGTTGTAGTTACAGCGGTTCCTGGAGCAGTCAGCGGTTGATCAGATGATCAGAAGCAGAAGCAGAGGATGCCTGGAGGAGTCGTGCAAGCTGAATCTGAGGAAACGCCCAGAGGAGAGACCCTAAATAGCCCTGAGAGGTAGATTGGCTACCTATCCAGGTATGCACCTATCAGGAGGGGTCTCTGACGTCACCTGCTGGCATTGGCCACTCAGAGGTCTTTGCAGTTTATTTTCTCGTGTCATCTCCCTATCTCATACCAGTTAGAAATGGCTGTGTAAGTTAGTGTACTTTTATCCCACACACTCATCGGAGTTACTTTCTCATGTGTCACCTGAAGCAGATATCTCCCTATCTCATTCCAGTTAGACATGGTTGTGGAAGTTAGTGAACCTTTATCCTACACTGGGAAAACAGAGGTGATTGCAAAGGCCCCCTAACTTTTTGCCCCCGTTTTTCACTTTTTGCTGGTGCGTTCCTGACTGATGATGGCCTGGGTAGTGCTAACGAGTCCTAGGGACTGTGCTATGTATAAAATGAGTATTCAAATGAGGCTAATTATAATTGGCTAAGTCAACCTACCCATAAGTCCTTAGTATATGGTACAGCATGTAGGTTTAGGGGCCTCTGCATAGGTGGTGCCCCCATAGGTGCACTGCTGAGGTGCCCAGTGTCATTTTAGAGGCCTTGCTGGCTGCTTTTAAGTTAAAGTTATATGCAAATTCGACTTCGGAATTGAAAGTAGTTCCAAAGTCTAAAACTACCTTATTTCTACATATGTCACCCCTAAAGTGTGGCCTATGTGCCCCTGGGGCTAGGTGCCATGCAACTATAAGCAGGGACCTTATAAAATTAGTTTTATAAGCCCTGGTGAGGTAAAACAGCCAAATTTGTTTTTCCCTCATTGTAGTGAATGGCCTCCATAGGTTAGAATGGGGAGACTTTATTTTAATATATAAAGTCCCCTTAAGTTGCAGATACCTCAAGTTTGGTATCAAATTAATTGTTTTAATCCCTCTGTGATGGTTACTATGGTAATTATTGAGGGCCACACAGTCAAGATTGGTGGGATTGTAATTATTTATTTCTTCTGTTACAAGTGGGTAAACACCATTTTATTAAGGTAACTGGAGTCCTTCTGGCCTCTTCCTCTTTTGAGACTGGTTACTCTGTCTTGGGATGTGGTGAAAATCGGTTGGTCCCAGGTTCCGTCGTTCCCCGGTACCTTGAAATGAAGGAGAACTATATCAGGTAAGTGTACTAGGGGAATAGGGTTGGGCCTTCACCATGGAGGGGGTGAATGAGGGACAGGGATTATTCAGAAGTGCAGAACACGTGGTGTTTTACTTGCAGACAGGTAAGTGACTCGCACCTGACCCTCCTTCTAGGAGACTACCCCTCCTAGGACTCCATTACTTCCCTCTCATGCCCCTTAACCCCAACAGGTACATTTGAGGTGAAAAATCTCCATACCTTTTGTAGCCACGCTCCTCCAGGAATGTGGCATGGTTCTTTGGCGGTGTCCTCCTTTCTGGCTGGCTTCGAGTCCTCTCCAACACCAAACGATCTTCGTGATCCTCTGTTTTTCTCCTCTTTTTCCTCCTCCTCGTTGCTCCTTGCTGTGTCTGTGTCCCCTTTTGGGTCATCCTCCGACCCCAGCTGTTTTCCTCCTAAGGTCACTCTTTCTTCCTCTTCTCCCACTTTTCTAGGGTCCTTTGTTGCATTATGGCATCCTACTGCTCCTTCTCTCCTTGCCGAACTGTCTCTGTCTCCTTGTCTTTTCCTCTCGGCATCTTTTAGCCCCTCCTCCTTTACCCGGAAGTCATCATTCCAGGCCGGGTCATTTCCCAGCACAGTGCCCCCGGGGCACTTTACAGAGCCGGCGTCGAGGGTTATCATGGAAACCTGTTTGGCCGCTCGCAAACTAGTAATGGCGCCCCCGTTACACCCACAACTTACAATTGTTGGATTGCATATAACTTGTTTAGGTAAAGAGTTTTAGACTTTACCTGAAAAGTTGCAAACTTCAGCCCTGCAGTGTTTTTGCTGCTTTGCTCTGATTGGCAAGCCTTAGGCAGCCTGGCCAGGCTGCCTTGATGAGGTGCGAAGTGGCCTGGCTCAACTCAGATCTCCCTCACATCCTGCAAACCCAGACAATTAGGTGCCCCCTGATTAGAATAGGAGAGGGCAGGGGAAGGGTGTGCTTAAGATTTTTAGCCACACCAGTGGGTGGGCTCAGCCAGAAGTAACCTCCAAAACTTACCTTCAGCCATGATGGATTTTTGAGGAATGTTGCTCCCTGGGATTGATTTTTGCCACACTTCCCAGGAAGTGGTCATCACAGGGGGAAGGACCCTGCACCTGATTGGAGAACCAGGACCCCCCCCCTTAGTTTTTACCCAGGAGCAAGGATAAAACTGGCAGACCTGCGCCCACACCTCAGATCCCTACCAGGAAGAACTACAGAAGAAGGACTGCCCTGCTGGACCCCTGACCTGCACCTGGACACTGCACTCTGGAGGACTACACCAGCTGCACACTTGGGCTCCACCACAAGAAGGACTTTGCCTTGCTTCAACTGGTTCAAGGAGGGACTCCCTGTTTGCTACAGGTGAAAAATTGCTAACCAGAGTCCCCTGCAGTAACTCCTGACGAAACCAACCAGCTGACCACTGTCCAGTGGCCAAAAAGGAGTTTGCACCAGGTGCATTTTGGAAATTGTAGTACGCACCCCCAACGAGCATCTCAAAGCTTCCGGAACCTCGGGGTAAGCTGTGGACCTCAAAAGAACCTTAAAGGAACATCTGGGGAAGATCCAGAAGTTTGAAGAACTTTTGGAAAAAAGCTCCATAAAGGGACAGACCCGCCACAGCAACTCTAGCCGGCTTGCCTCAACCGCGACCCGGCCTGACTTGCAGGTTCATCCCATTGAAGAAAATCTCAGAAAAAGTGACTAAGTCCGAATGTAGAAAGTTGACTGGGACCTCCCAGGCAATATATCCGTAGAGGGCTCCAGGGTCGACGGATCAAGATTCAGGTTTGCCCCGGTTGAAGGATTTTTATCTCGAAAAAACGACTAAGTCCGAAGGTAAATATCTCCACTGAGGGCTCCTACAATGCTTATCCGAGGAAGAGTTCCAGTAGGTCGGAATGGACTGCAACTTGGTCCCACTGAAGAAAATCTCCAGAAAAAAGACTAAGTCCGAAGGTAAACTTTTGACCGAGGCCTCCTGTGAGCTGCAGCTGAGCAGGGCTCCATCGCGGTTTGCCTCAAACTTTGACTCTGCCCTGGTCGAGGTGTGACCAGATGACCAGATTGGCACTGTTAGTTTCTAAGCCCTAAAAAGCATTAATTCTTTAATAATTAATATCTCTGGTTACCCTTATCCGATTTTAATAATTTTGGTGTCATTTTAAAGATATAAATCTCAGATATTTTTTTTATAAATTTTGTGTTTTACTTATTTAATGTTTTGTGATTTTTAAATACTTTACACATGTCTCCTAAGTTAAGCCTTGTTGCTCGTTGCCGAGCTACCACGGGTTGAGCTGAGTTTAATTTATTGAGACCTAAGTGAAGGTTAGTGGCCTATTGCTAAGTATATGTACTTACCTGCCCTTACCAATAATCCATTTTCCAACACACACACATTCATTGGAACTCCTTTCACATATTTCAGCTGATGCAGATCAATAGCATCTCCCCCTCCCCTTCACCACATCCTTCAGACCACCCACCTATTCCAGTTAGGACTCACTCAAAAGGTACTGTTTTAGCCATGTTTGCGGCTTTTGGATGGATTCTAGCAGCTGAAGTCTTTTAGCTACTTGTGAACACCTGCATACCACACTATAAAATACATTCTATTTCAGACCATGATCCCTTGCCACTCCACTGCACAACACCATTTTGCATCTGAATTTGCTACACAAATCAGGTTATTTTCTATGTTACTTTTTCAGTTGTGTAAATTCTTTCTTTAACTTGTGGGTCCTCTGTTGCATTTAATTTTACTTATTCATAATGGTAGTGGAGAAGTCCCTGTTTTGCAGAGGAAGAACTGTCAGTCATGGTGGATGTAAGTAGAGCCAAATTTTTCGAAGCTCAAGTAAAAAATACCACTATATCCCAGAAAAGGCAACTGTGGCCAAGAATAGTTGACAGTGAATGCTGTAGCCAACAACCTGCGCACACAGGAGGACATTAGGAAGAGGTGGAATGACCTGTGAGAGAGAATGAGTTGCCTGGCCTCCAAGCGTTCACCTGGGGGCCCAGGGAGTTGGTGGTGGTTCTCCCAGCCCCCATTACAACTATTTCCCTGGAAGGATAAGGTCTTGCAGAATCTACATTCTGAAGGCATGGCAGGAATCCCTGGTGGAGTGGATCCTGGTCAGTTAGATTTATGAACATCTCACTAAACAGAAATGTCATTTTTGCTCTTATGTTAGCTGTTTACAATGTGTTTTCCACCTTTGTAAAACATATAAACCCAATTTTAAAAATCACTACTCTCTTGTAATCATCAAATTAGTGGCATTATTGGGCTATCTCTCCTTTTCACTACTGGGAAATGTGTAGTCAATATGTATGGTTTTCATTGGTCATTTTTTATATTAACTTTACTGTTTTTATGTATTTTATTGTAGTTAAGATAACCAGTTCAAAACCCTATCCAATAGACTATAAAGGTATGGTGCTATTTGTCTTTTTCACCTTTCAACGTGTGTGTCTTAATTTAGTAAATGTGTGTACATCTCCACTCCATATACTATACTAGGAATGTTCAACTTACAAGTGTTTGTAATGTCAAATTAAAAGTACTTCAACAGCCACAATACCTTGCTTTTGTATCTGGAAAATGTTTGCAATGTGACGTTGGTTATTCTCTCATCTTCTATATATAGCCATGTCAAAACGTTAGGCCTTTCTCAAACCCAATATTATGCAACGAATAAAAATGGGATTTTTGTAGTTTTGTATGTCACTTCCTTTTTTATTTCATTGAAGTGATGTAATTGATTTCACAAATTAAAGTATGTTGCCTTAAAGAATTTATTTCATGTTATACTGTATGCAGAGTATAAGTAGTAACTAAAATAAATGTACTTAGTAGGATTAATGTAATTGGTCATCATATGCGCTTTAAGTTATATACTAGTCTACCTTTTAGGATGTTAGACCTTATAATGGGATACTTATTTCTCCTCTCTATTGAGTGTGGTTGAGTATGTGGTATATTTTATGTACACTTGCTAAGTAATCTTTTTCTTTACAGGGCATCTCTTCACTGTTTTTTTTTTATTTGCATGTGTGTAATTTAGAATATTTTGGTAATTACCAAAAGAGCACTAAAGGTTCTGATCATACTATTCTATTTTTTTATTTATGTTGCTTCATTTGTAGGTCAGAATACATTTGATGCATAACACAAACGTATATATTGTTTTCTTGCAATTAATATTTGGTCCTATACCCAGAGTATGTGGACAACCATCTGCCACAGAGGATACCGCCACTCCAGACCAGAATCAAGCCTTCAGTGAGGACTTCACCTCTGCAATTCCAGATGAGAAGCTGGCTTGCCCATATGATCTGTGTGGGTAGACGGCTCCAGTGAGTCTCACTCTGCCCACACCTAAACCTCCCACCCCAGCTGTTACACCACCTCAGCCAATGGATTCCTACACTTCCTATGTCCAAAGGAACATTACCCCAATCTTGTGCCCTCTGTCCTAGCTGCGGTTGAGCCAGCTCCACCGCCACCTCCTCCAATTCAGGCAGAACCCAATGGGAAGGACACACTGGCTCAAGGCCACAGGGTGGTAGGGGTAGGGTTTGTGGTAGGGAATCTGTGGGCCAGCAAAGTGAGGCCACAGTGTTCGCCGTGACCCAGGCCACTAATGACCAAGTCTTGAAATCCATACGTTAGTCCAAAGACATGATGGGCCAGGTCCCTACAGAGCCCTGGGACATGACGTTGCAGAGGAGCACAATGTAGAAAGGCAGAATGTTGAATCTAATTTGTGCTCCATTACTGGGGGTCTGTTGGACATTTAGGCCCATATTTATACTTTTTGATGCAAAACTGCGCCGACGAATGCCATTTCTTTGTGCCGTGCAGGTGTCGAATTTATACTTTGACGCATGGCGGCGCAAACCACAGGTGTGAGTCTTTTTTTTTTATTTACTCAAACCACTGTGTCACGTTGTAAATGAAAACGATGTTAATGCAGCGAAAATGACTGTGAGCAGGTTTACGACGTCGCAAACCGGATACACAAATTTTTTTGATGTAATTGTGTCAAAAAGCGCTGCAAACACTAAAATGTGCATAGGAGAGCCAAAATGGATCCCAGATGGTTGCACAGACCCCAGGAAGATTACAACAGACTAGGAACCAGCAAGGAGGACCCACAGAAGACTCAGGACAGGGAGAAGAAGAAAATGAAAGTGTTGCTTCAGTGCAGAGGAGCAGGAAATTCTGGTTAAAGAGATGATGGAACACCAGCACCAACTGTTTGTCACCTCAAAGTTGCCAATCAGTAGGGGAGAGGCAATATGGCAACAAATTGTTGACAAGATCAACAGTGTGGCAGAAGTACGGAGAACAGTCATTGAGTGCAAGAAATGCTGGCGTGACTGCAAGCGCAGGACCAAGGAAAAGATGGCCAGGAACAGGAAGGCAGCACTGCAGACTTGAGGTGGGAGTCCAGTACCGCATGAGGCCCTGGACCACATGGAGGAGATGGTGGCAGCGGTCATCCCTGAGGAGATCGTCCCATGGATTCAAGGACAGGACAGCGCAGACTATCAGGAGACAATGCACATGCAGGGAAGTCGCATGGGGAATTAAAATGCACAAATGTGAACTGTAAGCAGGGGGGGTGGACATACCTACTACACAATGGATGTAAGTCATGATATTCAGGGAGATGAATGGGGAAAGGGGCACAGGGGCATGGCCCGTTCTGAGGAAACCTGGGGCACACTACTACACAACACCAACAACCTTTGCATGGGGGGTATGCTGCCATGCCAAGGATGTTGCAAAGGTTAAGCCAGGCCAGGAGGGCAGGGTACAATGTAAAACTGGCAGCCCATCACATGTCAGCCAGTATTCCCCCTACAGTAACCAGGGCCCAATTAACAACCTCTGGCCATACCTGCAAGTGGAATGTTTCATTGACAACTGTTGCCACTACCACCTCTGCTGTGTGTGCAGCTCAAGTAGCTAATGGCAGTAACGTCCCCATGGATCAAACACACCCACATTGAAGGGTTCAGGATGACAACGTTATCAATCCCCTGAAATCAAGACAAATGTTCCAATCCAGTCAAATGTGATTGTCCAAAGTTGCTTTAAACATCAGCCATTGTCATTAACATTAGGAGGTACACAGCACTAATGCCATAGCCATGCTGCATATCTCAGAGTCCATCCAGTGCCTGGGTCACAATAGCTTCAATGACACCATGCAGCATCCCAAATGTCATACTGCTCAGACAACAGCATTGATGGGGAGGACACATGTAACTGGTTACAGAAATGGACCTGCACAGTCAGAGGGAGAATAGAACACTGCTACGACTATCAGTACAATCCAACGTACCACACATTCCCCAACATCAGCAGCATACATTACCAATACTGACAGCCCTATTGTGCCATAACAAACCTAGACATAGTACATCGCAACTACATATAGGTGGATGTGAAAGATCAGAGACTGGGGCAGGTCCAGATTAAGGGTTGTGCTAGTGCCATTAGAGCACCCACAGCCAGTGAAAGGCCTCACCATGAGAATGGAAGTAGACGGAGGGTTGAGTAGGACAAGAAGGTGGCAATTCACAATTTGGCCTGAACCAACACCTAGAGGATGTGATGCTGAAAAGTCCACAAACTGACCACAATACATGGGACATGCAGGTGGGGCATAGGCCTGGGAGAATGCTAATATGAAAGACAGTAACAATGAACAGGAACCAAGATCACAATGTTACAATAATCAGAAGCCAGGCATGTCACATTACAAAGCCCGCAACACAGACACATTAATTGTACTGTATCTCATCGCAGAGGACGATGGCTCTCCTGCGGATATGCCTGGACTACCCTGATGACATGGATGACAAGCTGACAAACATCAGCCAGCAGACCCTCCAAGATGTCCTTGGAACCCTCCAGACCCCACCTTCAGTCACAAGGAGGAGCACAGATACAGCAGCCATCACAGAGGAGCCACCCACCACCCAACCTGTACGACCTGCCAGCTCCAACACAGCTGAGGACTCTGACAACCCTAACACCAGCTTCGAGCAAACTCTAGTTGGAGTACAGCTGGAGCTGGCCAAGGAGGTGCGGGTGGGGATGCAAACGATGGCAGCCAGCCCAGAGGGGGTGCATTTGTGCATGATGTCAACTGAAGAACAGGCAGCAGCTATGCAAGGGTGAACAACAATCTTGCAGGAAGGTGAAAAAGTTTGAAGGAAATCAGTAAAGTTGTAATAGAGTTGACCCAACACCTACAACAACAATCCTGTCAACGCGTGCACAAATGCAATATTGAACCCCTCAGGGCCGACCTGGCTGCCTACCACCATGATGTGGCTGCTATTAAGAACCAGAAGCTCCTCCTTGCTGCAGTACTGCCCTTAAGACCTCCACAGTTAGCCGCTACCGGGATGTCTGACTCCTTGTCTTCAGACACTGAGGTGTGTGTTTGCCCTTAATGGTGATGGTTGTGAAGGGACGAGGAGACTACACACACATCAGAAGATGAAGATGTGGAACAGATCACCTTTACCCATAAGAGTCCTCGGTAGTACTAGTGCCTGCCACATAGCCACCTATTACCAAGGTCCTGTGCTTTGTAACATGCCAGTCTTGCAACAACTGTACTCAAGCACTGTTCTTCAACCCACTGTTTATCTTGTCAGCCTGCACTGTGATTGTCTCTCACTAACTGATTGGCAAATCCTGTCCCTCTGCACTGTCTGACACTTCACCCCAGCATGTCCATTGACATGTCCTTTTGCACTTGTGTCGGATCAAAATGGAAGAAGTCACACTAATGGACTCACAATCATCGACAATGTACATATAGTATTACAACACTTTTCAATAAATAGCACTTACACAACAACTTTGTCTCTGTGTAATGTTACACATCAACCGTGCTGGCCATCAGTGATGTTAACTTCAGGTCAAGGATCATTGATTGTCTATACACCTGACCTGAACGAATCTTGGCTGATAACTATGCACAGTGGCCTGGATTGTACCATCATCTGCCCTCCCTGAGGGTTATTTCTGAGGAAAATATAAACTATACACCAAAATGCTGTGTTGTACAGGATAACGCCTCCTCAAGGGATGTCTAAGCCAGAAAATAGTGCCTTCAATTGTTACTGGAAGTCAAAACATACGTATGTGACATTTTTCCCAATTTTTACCTAACACACACCAAACAGCATGAAGGGATGTGTGTGAGTTTCCATACAAATAAGTAACCGTGCTGAACATTGTAACAAATGATGTGTGTGAGTTATGTATACCATACTACATGAGAGCATACTACCACTCACCTTATAAGGATTTGCTTGGACATCAGGCTGCAGGCAGACTAAGCACAGTGTCCCCAATACCAAATCTGGTAGCAAAGTATGTGACATTGAAAACATACAGCACAAAATAACCACACTTTGGGATCCATAGTAACCGTGAGTGGTGGGTACAAGGGATGGCCGAATCTTAGCTAAGTAGCTTTGGTGTAGCTGCCAATGTAACAGCTTAGTTGGGATATGGTTGCTGCATGGGACACAAAAGCTAATACAAAAGAGAAACTGTTCACTCATGGCAAGGCTCTGACCTACAAGCATTTGACACATACTGTAAAGGGTTACCTAGATATTTATTAAAAAGTAAAAATGGAAGCTAAAACCAGGGGAAACACCTTACCTAATATACTCTAACTACACATTACCCACAACTGTCCCTAACTAACTTAAGCTAAACTTACTTTTCAAATTTAATGAAATGATCTAAACATCAACCCACCCACCCCCCTTATAAGACGGGGCACATTGAGGACAACAGATACTAACCTAAATACATACTATCAAATACTAAACAAATATATATATTTTTTTCTTTTTTTAAAACACCAAAACCCCAACATTGTCCCCCACCCACCCACACACATAATAAAAAACAGTAAAAAAAAGTACCCACCCCCAACCACTACTACTAACTAAACTAACAGCCCATACTAACCTAACACTAAGCTCCCTAAACCCACTAAGTTAAAGAACCAGGAAAGAGGAGGGTGGGGAGGGAATCATGTCTTGAGTATAAGCCTAGAAGATGGCCCTCCTCAGGGTCTTTTTGATGGCAGGCACCCTCCGGTTTACTTGTGCAACCTCCTGCTGCAGTCTCATCATTTTACGTAGGACACAGTCCAGGTTCCTTTGCATCTGGGAAAAAGCTGCAGGGTCTGTGGCTGCAGCAGGGGTGGTCTGGGTGCCAGTGGATGAAGTATACCTTGTTGGTACCATGTCCGTAGGCTGAGGTGCAAGTGGTGCTGTGACTGCTGGACCATCTACAGCAACAGCTCCAGGACCAAAGGTCCCTGCTACTGTTGGTGCCACCTGGGTGGTAGTGGTGCTGCTGGTGGTGGCTGTGGTGGACACGGAAGGGCCCCCTTGGGCAAATGCCCTCCACACTCCGGAGGCTCTTTCATGGTGATATCGTCTTGCCATGTTGCGGTACCCATACTCCACATCCAGAATGTGGCGGTAACGCATTGCCCTGCGCTGAAACTCTCAAAACTGGATGGGAGTCATATTGGCAGCAGTTAAGACAAATAGAAAACCTAACATTAGGTACTTCATTGTGTGAAATGGCTCAAGAAGTAAATCAGACAATACATCTAATGTACCTGTAATATCCAATATCATCATACAGATCACTGATAGTCCCTGAGGAAGTACATGGCAAGCAGGCTTACACATGTCCTATCACCATACAGCACATCCAAACCCTACAAGATGGGTAACAATTGAAATGACTTTGACATAATTTTTCTGCCACATGTCAGGTAAAAATCATGCTGCAAATCCTCCACCACTGACAGGCCAACAAATTTCTATGTTCTTGATGGCAATCTAGGGCCACAAGAGCTGGGATTTGTAAATGGATTTGCCAGTATAGAATGCATGTACTAATCATGAGTGGGTATCCTAGGTTTGGACAAGTGATTTACAGATTTACATGTCTGTGTATCAAACTTGGATCATCAGTCCTAGGTACACTATTCACAACCCTACGCCTGTGCCTGGGGGAGGGGGTGGACAAGCAACTAATCATTTCTACATACCAGGACATCCAGGAAGCTTTGGAAAGCTGTACATGGGTTTGGCCAGCACACCACAGGTAAGGTAGAACTCCAAATACGATACACCCAAACCTTGGACAATCCCATCAACACTTATCTTTGGAAATGCAGACCATTGTCAACATCATTTCCTACCAGTAGCCCATGACTTACAACAAACAGATAGATGCAAGCACACCTCTGGCCATGAGCTACATGCACACCTAGGCCATTGTACTCAAGTGCCTCACACTCGTAGCACAACATGTGGAGCTACATGCTGCTAGGAAGTTAAACAAACAGTCAGACATATTCATTTGTGAATAGGGAAGCTGAAGTCTATGGCTAAGACTTTGGCATCCCTATTCTGGCAGAATCAGGGTCTGACTGGCTGACTAATTCACTAATATGGTCCACTGCTACATTTTCTGATTTCAGATTTTATCCACATAACTCATCCCGATTCACATTGCTGTGCCTA
This sequence comes from Pleurodeles waltl, assembly GCF_031143425.1. NCBI lineage: Eukaryota > Metazoa > Chordata > Amphibia > Caudata > Salamandridae > Pleurodeles > Pleurodeles waltl. The sequence continues at coordinate 992,087,883 of NC_090442.1, forward strand.
CAGCACTTCCCTAGAATCCCAAATTATGACAATACGATAAGGATTGGCCAACTCAAAGATGGGGGAAAAATGATACTGCACTCAAGGAACAAAACAGATCATTGACTAGGGCATCACACCTTGCTATGTGTCCAACACACAGGAGTCAATCACACATCATCAGCAAACACAACACAACACAGAACAGAAATATCAACACTTACTGGAGGTGTCTAGGTCTGCAAATCGAGCCACCTCTCCAATAGTTAGGGTGCAGGTCCACCTGTAAGGCATGGAAGGGAAAAATGTGTTCAATGTCTGTGCACTGTACAACACTTCCAAATACAAATACTATGTGTAATATTAACTCAGAAAGTCAAGCCTCTCAGACATGATGACACTGCATCCTACATACCACTGCAAACATGTACACACCCGGGGACTCCAGTGAGTGATGCACAAATATCTGCACACATGCAGTGGCCCTAACTACCATGTGGTAGCAAACATGCTCCTTCATTAGTGAGCAGACACAATCATGGAGTGTATTCCTCTCATCATGTGTATCCATGAGAGACATGCAAAGCCACTTTCTGTGAGGACTGCAATACCAGTCACCCAGACATTGTGACTAAGACCAATTTTAGACACAGGTACAATGTACAGAGGGCCAGGGACAGTTGTTAGCCCTCAATTTGTATCATTTTCTTCTTTTGATGTGCCACAGCTGTGGTGAGTTCCACCAAGCATAGAGATGTGAACCTGTGTGCATACCTCTTGCCAGCCATCCCTAATTTAAATGTGGCACTACAAACTCAAAATATAAATCTAAGATGTTACCTGAGGTAAGCTATAACTTGTTACGTATGTGTCAGAATCTAGTTCAGACATGTATCCGAAAACAATTGAGGGACACAATATTTCTGGAAAATTTCTGGAATTCCAAGATATGTTTCCTGATGCACTCACCGACCACACATGAAATATATGTTTGAGCCACATTGCCATCATCAATTGACGTGAAGCCAGCACTAATTGTCAGGCTCCTGTTGTGTTTAGAAAGTTAGTCTAACTGTTGCGTCAACAAATGACGGTAATGTATAGGAAATTTGTATACCTCACAGGCAACTGTGGCCCTTATCTATACATATTTTGCACCGCATTTGTGTTGCTTTTTGACACAAAGGTGGCGCAAACTTACAAAATACCATTGTATTTTGTAAGTTTACGCCGCTCTTGCTTCAAAACAGGTCGCAATTGGAGTGCTAACAAAGTAGAAATATGGCCCTGCATGTTTCACTTGCACTCCACATGTTCAAAAACATTGCCGGCAGAATATGAAAAAATCAGCTACTGTCACTACAGAGCATTTAAACGTGCACATTACGCTGATTTGTACTCACCAACAGGGCCACCAATCACAATCCCCAGGTGGTCCAGCAGGTCTTTCTCCCTGGCAAAAAGATTAGCCCAGCGGTGCTTCAGTGTTGTATATTCTCTGCAGATGGTACAACACCTTTGCCCACCAGAGCCTCCTTGCCTCTGTGTGATAGCCTTGGATCACACAACCACCTGCCTCTATCATTAAGGGTAGGAAGTGTCACACCAGCCAAATAAACCCACCCAGCTCCTCCTCTCCCATCCTGCCAAGACGAAGCCTACCCAACATTATTGCACCAAAAATAAATAGGGGATAAAGTGGTACAAAGGAGAATAGAGGAAAAGTAGGACAGGAAAATGCAAAATAACTAAGAACACAGCACAACTATACCCAAACTACCACTACCCACAACAGACTCCCAACACAACAAAGACAAATGTTGACAACACAAATGACCAAAAAAACACTCAGACAGGATACCACAGACAGTTATTATACACAAAAAGACAATTTAAAGACCATACTGGAGACAAAATCACAAAATGCACAAAGTGACAAGTCTAAACACAGCCACACAGTCAGGAAAAATCAGACTGCAAAGTGAAAGTGAAAGTACACCCACCGTACCAAATCTGTAAACAGAATATCCTATTACAACACTTCCTGCCTCAAATGCCGTGCGTTTTTCTTGTTATGCGTCAAAATATTATGACGCTTACAGTCTGTGTATCATTTGTTTTACGCACATGATTAGAAATAACCCTGCATCCATATTGTTAAATATGTTTCATACTTAACCAATTTCTGGGGGTACAGTGTGGGAATTACCGCTCAGGGCCAATGGATATTTCAGGGCATTGTGTGTCATATTTCGACATATGTGTGTCATTTTTAGATGCATGTGCATCTTTTTTTTAACGCATATGCATCAAAATTTCTGTCATTAACTGGGTTTGGGTCATTTCTCATTTTTAATGGGACATGACAGTTGTGACAATACAGAGATAGGCTGATTGCACCCACATTGGGCATTACGGTGTATGGGCACATGTAACAGATCATACTACTGCGGACCATGCTCCTCTACTTGGGGTACCGGATTTTCACTCTTCACTGACGCAATAGATGGCCAAACGTGTGGGATACAATTATGTATTACCCAGTTTGGGCATGTTTTGTGTCGAGAGGATAGCAGGGCGACGTAACTCACTACAATAACTCAATGCCTATGGGTCAATGTGTGTGATTTGGCTACTACTATTGTTGTTGACCCACTGTGTGAGCATCACAAGATTCATTTTTGCAAATCTGCTTGTATGCATGTGGAGTCAATGTGTCCAACCCTCAGATTCAAGTCAGTGTGGAAATGAGAGAAGAAATGTGTTAGTCATACACATAGCAACAACTGCTGTGTGCACTTCCTAGTTTTTTTGGAACATAAACACCACCAGTGACAAAGCATGCACTGGATAGGTAGCAGACGGTTGTTCATGTCAATGTTCCAAAACTTAGCCATCACATGTTGGATACTACTTCCTAGGCACTTGTTTGTTAACCCACCATGAGTCAGGCATGGGATCATACTATGTGGGTACTGTGTTTGTGACACGGAGTCCCACATATAATACACAATTGTAATGTTACGCCACAGTTGGAGTTATATAACTGAGCCATGTCTCTCTGGTGGCAGTGGAGGACCAGCAGACCAAGCAGCACGTGTTCACATATTTCCAGTGGTAAAATGCACAGAGTTGTCTGGTTCATATGTGTGGGCCAATGTTTAGCCTGTATAATTATTGGGGTCTATGTTGTCACAGTTATGTGCAGGTCTAGTCATGAGTCTGTGGAGCCATTTCCTGTGTCTACAAAGTATCCTTTGCAGATCAATAGAAGGAAAGCCAATGAGGATTTGAGAACACACACGGGGATGGTCCAACCCTGTGACTGCAGCCCTTTTATGAGACTGTCAACAGGGCAACCTTGCTGTGCTGACAAAGTTATTGTCTCAGGATTCTTATACGGGCAGGTTTGCTCACAAAATTTGTACACAGGTTGGCCTCTAAAATTCCCACTGCATCTGGGAACATCAGTGCCTCTGTGCTGATTAATCTCACAGCTATTCACCACACAAATCCCATCAATATGTTGGGAGCAATGTGAATCACTGTGTGGACTGTCTGGGTCCTAACATGTGTAAACATTTCATGCACATTATTTGACATTGTTTGTTGTGCTGGAGGCACCATACCCAATCCATGCATACAGCCATGGTACACTGTCACAATTTGTCACTCATGCATAACTGAGACCCAGACAAGGGATAGGCCATGATTCGGCTATTTGGAGACAAGTTTACCCCCATGGTACAATAAATAAACTGATTATGCTATACAATGTATTTGAGTATGCATTGTAGACCCACCTGACACAATACCCCAGGAGGAATATGAGGGTTGGGAAAGCAACTATGATACAAATGTAGGCCCAAGGAACCTTTAGGGTAATGCAAAGACAGGAGCCAGTCAGGCTAACAGGACGCAGGATCAATCAGGATCCAAACATTTCACAAGGTAAATACACAGTGGTCAGACAGAGACTGGTCAAAGGAGGAACAAGACAGTGGAAACAAAAAACTGTTTGTCCTGTGTGTTGGAACATAACACATTAACCAAGGGCTGTGTTACACAGCTGATTTATGCGGCATGGCATAACAGTGTTATAGATTAAATGGCTGCTTCTATGCTGTTCCAAGCAGCTGCAAGGGCAGTGCATGTTCAAATGGCTGGTCTCCATGGAGGTGCTCACAGGTATGTGCAGCATCAGTCTCTCACAAGTCCTGTAGGTGAGATTCAAGTTCAAAGGGCCAACAGTACCTTTCACATGGGAAGCAATGTACAGGTGATAACCGGTCCTAGAGACTACAAGCCAGTGCATTATTTATTCAGAAGTCCATGCAGACAGAAGTACAATGACTATGGCATACCATACTAAAGAGGGAAGCACACTGGATTGACATTGTGAGTCTGGGAGTGTGTAGAGGAAGGATTATCTGGGGACACATATTCCCATTCCAGGGACCTCTGAAGAAGGGTGGGGTGAGACAGGGAACATGGGTGTGTCTGGACTTAGGACATGGGCTGCCATGTGCAGGGGATGTCATGTGAGCAATGCTAGTCATACCTGGGGCACTTGTGCTATGAATTTGCTGCGTATATGGAAATCTAGTCACACATAGTCCTTGCAAAGATAGGTAATGTAAGACCTACTGCTGTCAAGGGTCTGGTCATACATTCCTGTTACCAATGCAATAGCACATCCACTGCCTCATGTATGAGGCTTTTTTTTTCCCCTTATTGACTGATGGTGTCTTAGTTGTGTGCCATATGCTGTGATGAACCATGTTGCCAACATGTATGTGTGAAATAGGTGTGGTCCTCTGCTATTGCCCTTCAAATGTGAAATCTACAGGATATATTTCATTTACAGTGTGAGTGAATGTGGCTGTACATTCACACGCATCTAACTAGTTTGGGAATGTTCTGTGTCCTAATCGGTATTTCAGCAATGCTCCACGAGGCTACACTATGATTTTGATAGTTAGAGATAATGTGATGCAAAAATGATTATCCAGCCCATGATCTAGTGATTAGTATAGGTGTGTATTGACATATGGTAAGACAGTGGTGATGGATGAGTAGAGTTAAAAGAAATTTTGTACAATATGTTGTCTCTGACGCAATCCTGCAGCTCTGTTTGGATGGTCCCCCTCATGTTGATGGACAGCATCCTCCTCTTCCTCCTCTTCAGGCATTTGTGGCTTGGGTTCATATAGGGGAATGTTCCTTCTTACACATGTTGTGCAGGATGGCACCGGTCAAAATTATTTTGCACACCATTTCTGGTGAGTATAGGAGGCTGCCTCCGGTGATGTCGAGGCACCTGAATCTTGACTTCAGGATGTCAAAGGTCCTCTCGACTATGGTGTGTGTCCTCCTATGTGCCTCATTATAGGCACGCTCTGCTGCAGTGCTTGGGTTTGCAAATGGGGTCACAATCCATGGCTGGATCCCATACCCCTGATCAGCTGAAAGAGAAAATTAGTGAGTACATGTTGATGTACCTTCCACCAAATATATTACTTTGCATGGCAGTTGTTCTCTTATGTTGTCAGTGACTCATCGGTGTTTGTGTTATTGTGTGGATTCCTATGCTTCTAGGATGTACCATCAGCATTGGGTTGTTTCCTTATCTGAACGGGTGTTTGGCTGTTGACCGGATGACAGCAGTATTTTTGTAGAGTTACAGTACAGTGTGTACTCCCTTGCATTGTGACTTGTGACATAGGTGTCCCTTTGTCTTAGCTGGGGGTGAGATGATACTTCCATACACAGAATCAGTTCAACAGTGGTGTTAACACGGTTGCATCTATATACCCTGGACATCCCATACAATTTCACATATGCAACAGAATTATTTAACCATCAGTGAGGCCCTTAGATTTCGCAAGGTGACAATGTGCAAAACATCGCCGTACGTTGTGAGCACTGACGTGTTAACAATTGACTATGCACTAATCTCACATGTGTGACAAGTTCACTGCAGACCTATTTCTCTACCCTTGCCAAGTCGACTCAGGTTGTAACGTGTACCTATACTACTGAACATGTTCTAGTTCAGATGGCTAACTTGGTTGTGAGGTTGTCATTTAGAGTTTCAGAAGGTCCGTATGCCAGTACATCTGTTGTGTGTGTGTGTGTTAATTTGTTACAATGCGTATGTGTAGGAATGTGCACTTTCAATATTGTCCCAATAATATGTGCTCTTCGCACAGTCCACTTGCTTCTTGGTAGTGGGCAATGAGAGCGGGAGTGATGTGAGATATTGGTACAGCCTCAATGATTGCACGTGACCTTCATTGGAGTCATCATCATGCTATGTGTGTCATGGTGTTTGACCTGCAGCAAAAAACATTACACACCCCTTACACAGTACGTATTGGTTGGAAGGGTGTTGGATTGAGTGTTATTGATGTGATATGGAAAGATTAATCTTCCCAAATGTACTGCCAGTTGGGGCCATGTCTTTGTCATTGTGTTGTTTTAAATTTTTCCCTTGAGTCTGTGGAGTGGCATCTGTTGTTATTTGGAACTGTCATTTGTCCCTAGGTGTGTCTCCCATTGGTTGAGGATATCAAACATGCCTAGCAGTGTCACAACCTCAGTGTGTTCCTGTCCACGTGTCGATGTCGTGGTATATGTGTTGTGTGTCCTAGAGGGTTGCTGTGCAGTGTGTATATAAGTAGGTTTCTGTACTTACCAACAAGTAAGCCATTTCCATATCGTCCATCCTGGAAGTGTTAATTGATGGTGCAGTGACGGAAGATGAATGAATCATGCACACTCCCAGGATACTTTGCCACGATGTTGGTGATCAAACCCCGGAGATCGACAATAGCCTGCACATTAATGGAGTGCATGTGCTTCCTGTTGCGGTATAGATGTTTGGTTGCAGCAGGTGACACAATGCGTACATGTGTGCAGTCAATGGCACCAAGGACGTGTGGGAAGCCATTAATTTGGCAAAACCCCTTATTTTGTCTCCTGCTGCTTCTACTGTGTGTTGGGGGAAGCTGATGTGGCGGGGTGTGAGGGATATGATGGCATCCAGTACCTTGGGTAGGAAGGCGGAGAATGAATCTGTGAGATCCCAGCAACCAGGGTGCCAGTGGTTTGGAAGGAGCCACTTGCCAACATGTGTAGTACAGCTAGCAGCTTGGTTTCTGGTGGAATGGTGCGGGGTGTCTGCAAGCTGGGTGCCAACTGTGGCTCAATGTTGCGCAGCAGCTGATGAATGGCTTGCCAGTTCAGCATGTATCTCTGAATGATGTCTTGTTGGCGGAGTCCCATAAGGGTTGTCCTGGTGCGGAATATCCTCTCCTGCCTTCTGCGTTGCCTTTGGGGTCCCTGTTGGTGTTGTGGAAGCTGCTGTTGTTGGTCCTGTGATCTGCGTCTGCTTGCATGCTGGATGAAAAGCACCTCCATGTCTTCCTTTTGGAACTCTGCAGTTGCTTCTGTGTGTTTTCATTAAGTACAGGTGTGTTTGCCCCATTTTAACGCCTACCCTGACCCAGGAGTTATTTTTTGACACAAATCAGGTTGTGCGTCATTTTCCAACTCTGCCTCCCAGCCGTGCGTCATTTTTGCACAGTTGCATTAATAAGGTGCACGGGCGTTTAAGTAATTTTTTTGATGGGAACGCCTACCTTGCATGTCATTAACGCAAGGCAATTTCCTGCATCCAGAAAATGACGCACACAGCAGAATTTTGGCATTCGCAGGCTTGGGCGTCAAAGTTTAAATATGGTGCATGGTTTGCACCGAACGTGCATCAAAATTTTTGATGCACATTTGGCGCAAACAGAGTATAAATATTCCCCTTATTATCATATGTTCAGGGCTTTCCCAGCAAAATCACTCTCTGCAGTCATGCAATATCATCCAATATCAGAGCCTCCCTGTCTCAGCTGCAGACAGGGAGGCTCTGCCACAAGCAAAAACACCTGCAGCCAACTCAGCTTTTGCCACTGGTTTCCTGCCCCCTCAAGACGTTCATCTGGACCACCAGGAGAAGATGGCAAGACCACCACCACCAGCAAGAGACACAGAACCTAATTTGCTGCAGTGTGCCCCTACCATTCACTCTGTGGACTATTTTCTGGACAAATGTTCCTTTTTAGTTCCAGTTGTATTATGTACATTGGACTTTAAACATTTTTGCCTCTACAATAAGTTTCATTCTCCACGATGAACTGTTTTTGTTCTTTGTTTTTTTGGTTTTCATTCTGTTTTAGTTGATTTGTGTTCGTAAAATATTCTAAAAACACAAAGTCAAAGACTGGTATTGTATTTCTTGTGGTATTTACTTTATTTCTTCCTTCCATCATTATTTTAAAAATGTAAATCAAAGAACTGTTGCCAAAGAAATTACATTTAGGTAATGTTTCTCCAATTTACAAAAAAGGAAAAACATAACAACAAACCACAAATCTTAGGTGGTCATTATGACCCTGGCGGTATTACAACCGCAGGGCCAAAACGACGGGAGCACCGCCAACAGGCTGGCGGTGCCTCCCGGCGTATTTTGACTACGGCGGTAGCGCCGCGGTCGCACCGCCGGAGCCGGCGTTTTTCCGCCACAATTGTCCCGGCGGATGTAATCCGCCAGGGCAGCGCTGCTTGCAGCGTTGCCCAGGGGATTACGAGTCCCCAACCGCCAGCCTTTTTCTGGTGGTCTGAGCCGCCAGGAAAAGGCTGGCGGTATGGGGAGTCGTGGGGCCCCTGACAGGGCCCCATGCGGCTTTTCACTGTCTGCTGTTCAGACAGTGAAAAGCGCGACGGGTGCAACTGCACCCGTCGAACGGCCGCAACACCGCCGGCTCCATTTGGAGCCGGCTCCCATGTTGCGGCCTACATCCCCGCTGGGCCGCCCGCCAATGTTGGAATGAGGCCCTTAATGTATTAATTTCATACATGTGTAAGAAGGAAGGGTTTTACAATTTAAAGAAAAACAAATTACAACTCATGCATAACCCAAATAATCTGTGCCATTTTTTATTTCTCAAGTTCCAGACCTTGACACCATGGAAGAATGAGATATAGGGCCTGATTACAACTTTGGAGGAGGTGTTAATCCGTCCCAAATGTGACAGATATACCACCAGCCGTATTACGAGTTCCATAGGATATAATGGACTCGTAATACGGCTGGTGGTATATCCGTTACTTTACTGTCACTTTTGGGACGGATTAACACCTCCTCCAAAGTTGTAATCAGGCCCATAATCTTAAAAATCAGATTCAATAGGCAAACTATTATTTATTCATGTCATCAGTTGGAGACTGACATCTTGCCTCACAATTGGAATCCTACATCAAGAACACCAATAGCCAAATCATGGCAGTACTACATTTTGTGGCCACAAGATCATTCCAATATGCTATGGCTGTATTTAGTGGAACATCACAACCAACTAAGTAGTGTGCTGCAAAACGTTCTTTCTATAATGATGAGACACATCAATGGCTGCATACACTTAACACAAAATGAGGATTTTGCCAATGTGAAGGGAGATCAGTTTTCTTTGGCTTGACTTACACATGTGGCTAGAGCAACTTAGGCAGCACATATTGACATGGTTGTAAAGTTCACCAGAAAAAAAGGCTAATGCAACCTCAAGTGCAAGTTGTCTTTGCAGAAGGTATATACATCCAAAGTTTATCTTTCACAGGATCAATTTAGGTTCCCTTGTACTCTGCAATAGCAGCATATAACTTAAATTATCACAACATTTAAATTTTCAAATGAAGATGGCTTGAAAGATCCTAAAAGAGAATAATAAGAATAAATTAATGATTTTACAGGACAAAATAAACAAATAAAAAATGATAGTTATGAGGACATATTTTCCTAGAACAATCACAGATAAACAGTGTAAATTAACACAGTAGTCAGTGTGTCAAAACGTTGATCAACAAACATCTTTGCAGTGGAATTTCCTGAACTATCCATTCCTAAAAATGTTCTGCACAGACTGATATGCTCAGTATATTACAAGTTGTTGTAACATTGAATGTAACAATTTGTAAATATATACTTACACTCATGTAAATTTGTCAATAACATCTTGATGTACATCAATTTCTTCCTCTATACCACTATCATCTTCATTTCCACGACTGCAACTCCACACCCCTGCTGGACAAGCTCACGAACCTCAGCCTCAAGCAACTAGTCACCTCACCCACTCACTCAGCAGGACACACGCTTGACGCAATTTTCACCTCCAGCAGCCACATCACCTTCACTCACACCACCGAACTCCACTGGACTGACCACCACTGCGTCCACTACTCCTTCATAAAACCCCCCACTCACCACCACCAACACACTACACCCTACCGCAAGTGGAACAAGATCTCCAAAGAACACCTGATCGCCAACCTCACACAAGCTCCAACTCCCATCACCACCGACCCCAACACTGCCACCCACAACCTCACACAATGGCTAACAACCTGCGCAGACTCCCTCACCCCATTGAAAAGGAACACCTGCACCGTCAAGACCGCCCCCCTGATTCACCACAGAACTCCAAGCTTCCAAACGAGAATGCTGTAAAATTGAGAGCCTGGCGCCAAGAACCCTCAATGAGCAATTTCTCTGCCCTCAAAAAAGCCATGCGCAAACACCACCAACTCATCCAGACCACCAAAGTCCTTCTACAAAGAACGCATAGGCAACAACACACACAACAGCAAGGAACTCTTGCCATCGTCAAAGAACTCACCAAACCCAAATCCAGCACCATCGACCCTCCCCAAAACCTCTTCAACTCCCTCTCCAACTACTTTCACCACAAAATCGCAAACATACATAACGGCTTCACAGCATCAGCACCCACCATCACCACCACCGACACGACCAACAACACAACGTCCTCCCACACCAGCCAACTACACACCTAGACCCCCACCAACAACAAAGAAATCGAAAAAACCATGAACTCCATCCACTCAGGCTCCCCACAGACCCCTGCCCCCACCACATTTTCAACAAGGCCAGCCAAATCATCGCTCCCCAGCTCTGCACCGTTATCAACAGCTCCTTCCACACCGCAACCTTCCCAGACATTTGGATGCACGCCAAAATCAACGCGCTCCTTAAAAAACCCAAAGCAGACCCGGAAGACCTCACAAACTACCGTCCCATCTCTCTTCTCCCCTTCCCCGCAAAGTTCGCTTAGAAGATAGTTAACGCCCAACTGTCTCACTTCTTAGAACAAAACAGCATACACAACGGCTCCCAGTCTGGATTCCGCAAGAACCACAGCACTGAGACCACGCTCATCACCTGCACAGACGACATCAGGACCAGAGTGGACAAGGGCGAGACCGTCGCCCTCCTCCTCCTAGACCTCTCCGCAGCTTTCAACACTGTATGCCACCAGACTCTCCGCGCACGCCTTTTTGATGCCAGAATTCTACACAAGGCCCTGGAATGGCTCACCTCCTTCCTTGCCGAAGGAACCCAAAAGAGTTCGACTCCCTCCCTTCCGGTCTCCAGCCACCAAGATCATCTGCGGGGTCCCCCAAGGAGCCTCCCTCAGCCCCACCCTCTTCAACATCTACATGGCCCCCCTCGCCAACAGTCTCTGCCCCCACGGAATCACCATCATCTCTTACGCAGACGACACCCAGCTCATCATCTCCCTCACCAGGAACCCAGCCACCGCCAAAATAAACCTGCACGCCAGACTCCTCAACATCGCCAAATGGATGACAGCAAGCCACCTCAAACTTAACTCAAACAAAACAGAAATCATCATCTTCGGCCCCAACAAGACAGAATGGGATGACTCCCGGTGGCCCACCACCCCCAACACCCACCACATACGCACGCAACCTTGGCATCGTTCTAGACTCATCTCTCTCCATGGCCCAGCAAATCAACACCATATCATCCTCCTTCTTCAACACCCTTCGCTTGCTATGCAAGACTTTCAAATGGATTCCTTTAGAAGCAAGAAGAACGGTCACCCATGCCCTCATCAGCAGCAGACTGGACTACGGCAACGCGCTTTACGCAGGGACCACAGCCAAACTTCAAAGAAAATTCCAGTGAATTCAAAAAGCAGCCACACGTCTCACCCTCAACCTCCTTTGCCACGAACACAAATCCACCCACCTAAGATCCCTACACTGGCTGCCCATCAGCAAAAGGATAATCTTCAAAGTCCTCGTCCACGCTTACAAAGCCCTCAACGAACGAGTAAACTTCCACATACCAACTCGACAGCTCCACTCCGCTGACCTCGCCCTCGCTACAGTCCCCCGCATCCAACGCATCACCTCTGGTAGCAAATCCTTCTCCCACCTCGCTGCCAAGACCTGGAACTTCCTCTCCACCAACCTAAGCAAGACCCAGGACCTCCTAACTTTCAGAAAGCACCTGAAGCCATGGCTTTTTGAGCAGTAACCGGCAACCCCCACCCCCAGCCCCTTGAGACCCTAACGGGTGAGTAGTGTGCTTAAGAATTTTTTTGATTGATTTGATTTGGCATTTCAACATCCTCACCCAGTAGCTCATCATGGTCTCCATCCTCTGCAATGTTATGGATGTTCCATGGCAACATGCCAAGTGGATTTTGCACACCTTATCGGGAGAGTAGAGGAGAGCTCAACCAGTATTATCCAGACATCGAAATGTGGCCTTTAGGAGCTTAAAAGCCTTCCCCACTGGCATCTGTGTTCTTCCATGGGCCTCACTGAAGCGGACTTCCCCTGGCATTGTTGGATTCCTTGGGGATGCTAACAGCCATGGACGGGCTAAGCTGAGTCTCCTATATGAAATAAAAAATATATTGAGGAAAATATCTAATCCCAATGTAGAGTCTTAAACTATAAATTAAACAACTAATTATAATGATCGATTGTATAAACCAACATGCCATACCTTCTCAGGTCCAAGTTATGACATTTGCAGGGATACAGTGCGGTTCAGTAGTACACAGGAATCGTGTTGATCCTGGGAAAAGGGTACACATGCTTGAGATGTACAAATCAGGTAAGCAGACGACTTGTACATTGATTGAATGGAAGTACTTCTGATTGCGATAGACCTGTTCTCTTGTGTGTTGGCACTAAGGCAATATATATGCCATCAGTTGCTCCAATCACATGTGGATGTGATTGGAGCAACTGATGGGAGACATGCCATCCAAAGCATAGTAATCTCCCTTCACATTGGCAAAAAAAAAATCCTCATTTGTGGAAACTGGATGAAGCTGTTGATGCATCTCATCATTGAAGAGAACTTCCTGAAGCACACCACTGAACGTTGGTTGTGACATGCCATCAAATTCTGCCACAGTGTACTTGAAGGGTCCGGTGGCCACAAAACTGAGTAGTGCCATGATTTTGACTATTAGTGTTATTGATGTAGGAGCCCTATTGTTGGGCAGAAGATCTGGCTCCAGCTGCTGACGTAAATCAAGAATACTTTGCCTATTTAATCTGGATTTTGGATAATATCCCATTCTTCCATGGTGGCAAGGTCTGGAAATTGTCTAATCTTGAGGCTGTCATCTTCTACCTATCCCTAGGTTCATATGTATGCGTTTAAGAAAAAAGAGAAATATCACTTTACATTTGCAAACCTTTCTTTGATAATCAACACACTGCGGGCATATTTATACTCCGTTTGCGCTGATTGTGCGTCAAAATTTTTGATGCACAATCAGCGCAAACAGTGCCCCGTATTTAAACTTTGATGCCCGAGCCCGCAGACGACAAAATTCCGCCGTGTGCGTCATTTTTTGGATGCGGCAACCCGCCCTGCGTTAATCATATGCAAGGTAGGCGTTCCCGTCCAAAAAATGACTTAAACGGCCGTGCGTCGTATTTATGCTTTCAGGCAAAAATGACGCACGGCCGGGAGGCGGAGCCAGAAAATGACGCACAGCCCGGTTTGCGTCAAAATAAACACCTGGATCAGGGCAGGCGTTAAAATGGGGCAAACACACCTGTATTTAATCACAACACACAGAACAAACAGCAGAGCAGCAACAGGGAGCCATGGAGGTCATTCTAATCCAGCGTGCACGCCAACGAAGAGCCCAGCAGCAACAACAGCAGGGACCCCAAAGGCAGCGCAGAAGGCAGGAGAGGATATTCCACCCAAGAACCACCCTGCAGGGCCTCAGGTAACACAACATCATACAGAGGTACCGGTTGAACTGGCAGGCCATTCAGCAGCTGCTGAGAAATATTGAACAGCAGTTGGCCCCCACTTTGGTGACACCCCACACCATACCAACAGAAACAAAGCTGCTTGCCGTACTCCACATGCTGGGAAGTGGCTCTTTTCAAACAACTGGTGCCCTGGTAGGCGGAATATCACAACCATCATTCTCCGTATTTCTGCCCAAAGTACTGGATGCCATCATTCGTCTGACACTCACCCCACATCTGCTTCCCTAACACACTGCAGAAGCAGCAGGAAACTAAACAGGGGTTCTACGCAATCAGTGGCTTCCCACACGTCCTTGGTGCAATCGACTGCACACATGTACGCCTTCTGCCACCTGCTGCAACTGAATACCTCTACCGCAACAGGAAGCACACACATTCCATCAACGTGCAGGCCATAGTCGATCACCATGGAGTGATCACCAACATCGTGGCTAAATATCCTGGGAGTGTACATGACTCCTTCATCTTCCATCACTGCACCATCAACCAACACTTCCAGGATGGACGGTATGGCAATGGACTACTTGTTGGTACGTACTAAAACCTACTTATATACACACTGCACAGCAACCCTCTAGGACAAACAACACATACACCACAACAGCAACATCTAGACAGGAACACACTGAGGTCCATACATCACTAGCCATGTTTCTTAAGTCACCATTGAACCTGTCACACATTGGATTTCACTGTACAGCCTAATGTGAAGACATTAATGAGTGTGGTTGCCGAAATGTCACCTTGCAAATTGTAAGTGTCCCAATGACCTTTACATTAATACATCGCATAAGCCTAAAGGTATGGGATGTCCAGGATATTTTGATATGGACGTGTTAACAACACAATTCAAACTCTACATGGAACTATCAACTCACCCCAAGTGAAGACACAAGGACACCTGTATCACAAGTCACAATGCTAGGGAGGGCACACTGCACAGAAAATCCCAAAACATACTGATGACAAACGGTTAGCAGACAAACACTTGCTCAGCCAAGGAAACAAGACGATGCAGATGGTCAAGCCTACAAGTATAGGTTGTCACATCAGTACACAAAAGAGTCAAAGACAACACAAGACTACTACTGCCATGAAAGGTCTTTTCAATAGTGCCATATACATCAACATGATCCCATTCTTTTTCTCTTTCAGCTGATCAGGGGTATGGCATCCAGCCATGGATAATGACACCATTCCGCAACCCGAGTACTGCTGCCGAGTGTGCATACAACGAGGCCCATAAGAGGACATGCAGCTTTGTCGAGCGGACCTTCGTCATCCTCAAGTCAAGGTTCCGCTGCCTCGACATCACTGGTGGTAGCCTACTATATTCCCCCAAGATGGTCTGTAGGATCATCCTCACATGTGCAATATTGCACAACATTTGTGTCAAAAGGAACATTCCCCTCCTGGAACCAGACCCATACATGCCTGAAGACGATGAAGAGGA
This sequence comes from Pleurodeles waltl, assembly GCF_031143425.1. NCBI lineage: Eukaryota > Metazoa > Chordata > Amphibia > Caudata > Salamandridae > Pleurodeles > Pleurodeles waltl. The sequence continues at coordinate 992,103,505 of NC_090442.1, forward strand.
GGATGCTGCCCTGCAACAGGAGGGGGAACAACCAAACACGGCTGCTGGAGTGCGTAGGCGCCAACACATTGTGAACAATTTTTTTCAATTATTATCACCATCACCATCACCACTTAATGAACCATTGTAAATAAACACTGATAACAAACACCACATCATGGTCTGACTATTCATTTCGTCACACCTTTAGCTCTAAATATCAGAAGAAGAGTGTCGCCTCATAGAGCATTAATGATATAACAATCAGGACACAGAAAATTCCACTACAAATGTGATGCCTATCATACAACGGTCACATACACACACAATGTAAATGACTGACATCCTGTACAGTTCACCTTTGAAGGGCAATAGCTGAGGACCACACCTATTACACACATACATGTTTGAAACATGGTTCATCGCAGAAGATGGCACACAACTAAAACATCATCACTCAACTAGGGGAAAACAGGCCTCATACATCAGGCAGTTGACATGCTTGTGCTTCAGGAACAGGAATGTATGACCAGAATCTTGGCAGCAGTAATTCCAACTACATACAATCTTTGCAAAGACTATCTGTCACTAGAGTTACACATAAGCAGAACATACACAGCACAAGTGCCACACATATGACAAGCATCCAACACATCACAACCCATCTACATGTCAGCCCTTTTATAAAAACCTTACACACCCATGCGCCTGGTAAGACCCCACCTGTCTGAAGAGGTCCCTGGAATGCTGATATGTGTACCCTGAGATTCCCTCATCTACACACACACACTCACAAGAGTCATCCAGTGTGCCACACCCTTTCCTATGCCTACCATTGTCACAGTACCATTTCACTGCATGGAAGTTAGCTCAAATAATACACTGGCTTGGAGTTTTTAAGGCCTGGTATCACCTGTAGATTGATTCCCGTGTTAAAGGTACTGTAGGCCATTTTAAAGCAAATCTCATCCGACAGGACTTGTGAGACGCTGATGGAGGCCACACCAGTGATCCCTCCATGCACACCACCCAAATTTACATGCACCGTCCCTGCTGATGCCTCCTACAGCATAGATGGTGTCATTTGGGCAATTACACCATTAAGCATTGCTACTAATGGTGCCGTGTAACACTTTATTAGGGTTCATGTGTCACCTTCAAAACAACACAGGACATACACAGTGTGACGTGTCAACTGTCTACTGCTCCCTCTGACCAGTCCTAGTCAGACCACTGATTATGTCATTTGTCAAAGAGCTGGCTCCTGATTGACCCAGCATCCTGTCAGCCTGACTGGCATCTGTCCGTGGGTCCCCTAAAGATACCCGGTGGCCACATATGGACCACACTTGCTGTCCAAAACCTCTTTTTCCTCAGGGGCTAATTTGTCATTTGCCTCATCAATGTATACTCAAATACATTGTATTGCATCATCTGACTGTTATTTGTATCATATTTGTTACAGTGCCCTTGAATAGCGAATTCATGCCCCATCCGTTGTCTGGACCTCATTAATGCCCAAACTACAAAGTGTGACAGTGTACCTGGAACATAACCTTTGATGGTGTACGAGGTCTCCAGCAGAACCAGCAACCTCAGATAATGTCCATGAAAAGTCGACACATATGAGGACCCTGACAGTTCACACGCTGAGTAACATTGTTCAAATAATAGAGATGGCTCGTGTGTGGTGAATACCAGCCATTTAATCCTGCACAGAGGCTATGATGTTTCCTGATGCATTTCCATCCACAGAGGCCAACTTGAGTACAAATGTTGCAATGACACATGCCGGACCCAGACACCTGAGACATTCTCTCACTCAGCACACCACGGTTGCCCAGTTGAAAGTCTCATTACACGTCTTCAGTGACAGGGTGGGACCATCCACATGTAGGTTACCATGTCCTCAATGACTTTACTCACATTTACCTACAAACGATACTCATTAGATACACGATTAGCTGCCACTAACTCATGATGAGACCTGGACGTTACAGTGACAACATACACCTTAACAGTTGATACTGGATCAACATTGGACCACACACATGTACATGTACCATACAATCAACAAAATGGTTGCAAGCAGCCTATCACAGTAGTGTCCCAGTTGTAACCTAGCAGAAAGATTGAAACATGCCACTAAACCAGGTAATGCAGAACGGGTCCCATACATCAAAAATCTATTTGCTATCATGACATAGAGAACGTTGAGAATTTACAATTTAATAAATGCTAAATGGTATGTCAGAATTATCAAAAGAAGTAATAGGGAAAACTTCAAATGGGCAAATGGTATTACAGATTTGCAAAAAGAGAATCATACTCAATTTGCATCTATGGGCCTGCTGCCAATGGTTTAGCATTACAGAATTTGGAAAACCCTTATGATAAATTTGCAAGTCGGGAACAGCAAACCCCAGGGTGCTGGGGGCCTAAGTCCTCCTCTGCTGCTCCCCAAATAGACATTTTTTACGCACATGTGAAGCACACACATGCATTAGGGGCATGTGTGCCCTACATGTCAATAGTGAAACATATTTTAGCTAAATTAACTCGTAATTAGCACATGGTTACCCCCAAAAAAGGTTTAGGCGACAATTGCATTACCTAAATGGCCTTTTTGCTATTTGGAATAGCCTGATACATCTGCTCACAAATTAGCTAATGAAGACATCCTGTAATCTCTTTCATATTTTGAAAGTTGCAATCAGGAATTACCTACATATGTACGCAATTATGAGTAATATCCATTCTGGCCAATCATTACTATTGCACTGTGAATACCTTCTATACATCCTATAAGGGACATTTGCCGTAGCTAACACCAAGGTTTATCACTTAGCACCATTTGGTCATGCAAAATTCCATTATTCATTTGGACAAATGAAATACATATTTGTCATAATGCGTCATATTTTCATGCATACAGCTTGTGCACCATAATTTTTGACGCACAGGAGTGCAAATAATGCAGAGTCAAAAACAAATTTAATAGATAGAAATTATATTTGCCTGCGGCTTCATTTTCACCTCTGGAACTGTAAATTATGCCGCAAACAAATATTATTTACCAATTATTAAAAATATTTTGACTCTGCATTATCTGCACTCCTGTGCGTCAAAAAATATGACGCACAACTTGTATGCCTGAAAATATGACGCATAATGGGAAAAAACGGCGGCCATGTTATGCATGATGTGATGTAATAGGATATCCTGTTTACAGAATCTGTACAGTGGGTGTACTTTCACTTTCACTTTGCAGTCTCTGATTATTCTAGACTGTGTGGCTGTGTGCAAAGTGTTGTCCTGTGAATTTGTGCTTTTGTGTCCAGTGTGCCATCTTACTTGTTATTTTGTCATCAATATATTGTTGTAGAATACTGTCTGAGTGTGTGTTGTATAAATTTGTCCAGTCCAGTGTTGTATTTATTGTCTGTGGGAGTCTGTTGTGGGTACTGTTATATAGGGGATAGTTGGGCTCTTCTATTTGTTAAGTTTTCTTTGTATTTCCTCACTCAAACTTTCCCCATTTCCCCCTTTGTTTTATTTTTTTTTCTACTACTTTTTCCCCTTTTTCTGTGCCTAAATGTCTGGTAGGCCACGTCTTTCCAGGATGGGTGAGGAGGAACTGGGGGGGTTCATATGGCTGGTTTGCCATTTCCTCCCACTGATGCTGGAGGCTAGGGGTAGGGTGATACAGGGGTATCACACATCACTTGGTGCGTCTGTATGGGAGCCAACGGAATGAGCATCAATTGAAGCACCGCTGGGCTGACCTGATCTCCAGGGAGCAAGATCTGCTGGACCACCTAGGAATCATGATTGGTGGCCATGTTGGTGAGTACAGATCATGTAAATGTGCACAATTAAAAGGTGTGTAGTGACATGAGATGATTGGTACCCAATCTGCCAGATAAGTAGCTGACTGTGTGTAATGCTAGGGAAACATACAGGGTAATTGATGCACTATGTGAAGGATGACAAATGCTAGCAGTCAGGCAGCTCATGTTTTCCACACTTACAGGTTGCTTGTAGCAGAATGTAATGTATTGCCGCTTTTGTGTCAGACAAGCGACACATTAATGACGCAATCATGACTCTACAGTTCACAATTGCCAGTGAAGTATGGATGTAGTAACATCATACCTACATATGTTGACATTGGAAACCCTACATGATGCTGAAAATGAGTGCTGCCTTCACGTCAATTGATGATAGCAATGTGGCCCAGACATATGTCTCATGTGTGTATGGTTAGTGTGTAGGGAAAGTGTTCACAGAAGTGCCATGCCTGTTCGGGATAAATGTGCTCCTTCACATTTTATTGATACATGCCAGATCTGAACATGAACCATATTTGTTAAGGAGTCAGGTGCCCTCAGCTAACATCTTAGACAGGTAATTGTTTGTTACTTGTGCCAAAATCCGATTAGGGATGGCAGTCCAAAGGTATGGACTAGGGTACAAACATCTATGTTTGGTGCCAATCACCATTGTTTGGACACATAAATTTAGGAAACTGTAACAACATGAGGTATTGCCAAAGTACCTGGCCCTCTGTACCATGTACCTAACTGTCACAAATGTGTCATGACCACATAGGATGTTTGACAGGTCATGCAGTCCTCAAGTAACCAGCTTTTGGATGTCTCTCTTGGATGCACATGATGAGATGAATACACACCTATATTGTTGCTGAACACTAATGGATGTGCATGTTTGCCACCGCATGACAGTCAGGGCCACTGCATGTGTGTAGAAGTGTGTGTAACTGTAGCAGGAGACCCATCCTATGTAAATCTTGCCCAGGTATTATTCCATGCAGTATGAGCGTGTCTGAAAGTGTTTCATTACTCATGTCAGCTTATTACATTGTATTTGTATTTGAAATTGTTTGTCGGTGCACTGATTCTGAGCACATTCTTCCTTCCATGCTTTACAGGTGGACCTGCACCGTACACAGTGGGAGAGGTGGCTCGTTTTGAGGACCCCGATACCTACAGTGAGTGTTGACATGTGTGGTATGTTTTGTGTTTGCTGGTGATGTGTGATGGACTACTGTGTGTTGAACACATTGCAAGGTGTGATGCGCTGCCCAATCATTAGTCTTGTTCCATTAGTGGGATTTCAGTTATCACATAATTTTGAGTTGACCAATGCTTATCCATTTGTCTGATCTTGGGTTTGTAGGCCATTCCTGTAGGGCCCGCAATGGGAACTGGGGTGAGTCATGTGGAATACACTACTTACAATAAGAGTTGCACTCTGACTCGTCTCGGACTGAGTCTGCATGTCAGGCTGACATTCTCCCAGATAGCTTCTGCAAATGGCTTTTCTGAAGACTGCTGCTTCCTTATTAAGCGATGTACTGAGTACAATGTAGGTTGGATCTTCCGGGAGCATGTACTTCCACAAGTTGTAGTAGAAGTGTGTGGGACTAGAGTGCAATGGCCTAGTTGTGCATGCTATTCATGATCATGGGTGTTCTTGCTCTTCTGTGTCTGTTGAAAATTATGCCTCACTGGATGTATGTGATGTTGCCCTAGGTTTGTACATTTTGACATGAGTGGACCTTGGATAGGACAAGGTTTAGCTGACTCCAATTTGTTGATAGCCCTTACTGGTGGTGTGTGTGTGGAGCCAAAAACATGTTGAGCTTTCTATACACTCCTGGGTGTGCATATATTTTGGGATTGTTTGTTGTTCTTCCCCCCCCCCTCAAACACAGGCATGGGTTTGAGAATAGGGTACCTAGGACTGAAGCAACCAGTATGTTACACATACTTGTGATTATATGATACATGGTTTTGAACCTAGTGTACACACTCAGTTATGGCACATGAGTACTATACTAGCAAATCCCATTACAAATTGCAGACCTTGAAGTTTGTGATTGTTATCACATACACTGACATATGTAATCCAGGCAATAGGCGGAGGATGTGCAGCATGATTGTTAGCTGCAACTGTCAGTACTTTGATGACAAGTTATTGCCAGTTGTTACCCATCATGTAGATTATGTATGTGCTATGTGTGAGATGACCTTTGTAGGCAGGCTTTCCATGTACTTCCTCTGAGACTTTCAATGATCTGTATGGTGATATGAGCTGTTACAAGTACAGTTGATGTATTGTCAGATTGACCACTTGTGCTATTCCACACAATGCAGTTCCTATGGTAAATAGTTGCCCTTTGTCTTCACAGCTGCAAACATGACTGCCGCACAGAGGCATGAATTTGAGAGGCGGGCCATGAGGTACCGACACATCCTGCAGGTGCAGTCGGGGTTCCGAAGGATGGCCCGTAAATACCAGTCGGATCGGGCCTCCGGAGCATGGTGGGCTTCACCACAGGGTGGCCCAAGGTTGCCCACTACATCCACCACCACCACAACCACCGGTTCTCCCCAAGTGGCCCCAACCACAGCGGGGACAGTTGTCCCTGCCTCTGCAGCACACCCAGGCCCCAGCAGTGTGACAGCTGCAGGACAGTCCAGTGGGCTAGGCTCAACACGCCCACAGAGCACCTCTGCCGGGACCCAAACAGCAGTAGCACCACCAATCGACCCTGCGGCATTCCTGGCTTTGGAACGCAAAATGGAGAAAGTTATAAGGAAGGTGGACAATCTTAGCCAGGATGTCGCCTACATCAAGAAGCGGGTCAGGTCTATCAGGCGGACCCTCCGGAGGGCCAACCTCTAGGACTGATGTTTTCAATGGACATGATTCCCCCCCCCTCCCCTCCCTCCTTTTTCCATGTTATTATGATTAGTGGGCTTGAGGGATTAGTGTTAGGTTAGTATAGGTTGTTAGTTTAGTTAGTGTTAGGGAGGAGGGTCGGGGGTCCTGATTCTTTCTACTTTTCCTTATTAAGTGTGTGGGTGGGTGGGGGGCAATGTTGGGGTTCCTGTGTGTTTAAAAAAATAAATAAAAAAAAATAATTTTTTTTAAAAAAAAATACAAAAAAAATATGATTGTTTAGGATAGTATAGTATGTGTGTAGGTTAGTATGTGTTGTCCTGCATGTGTCCTGTCTCATAATGGTGGGTGGGGGGTTGATGTTTAGATCGATTCGTTCTATGTGAAGAGTAAGTTTAGCTTAGGTTAGTTAGGGACAGTTGTGGGTAATGAGTAGTCAGGTTAGATTAGTGTAGGTATGACTTTTCCCTTAGTTGCCTCTGGTGTGATTAGTTTGGAAGAAATATATAGTTAACCCTTTGCATCATGTGTTAACTGCTACTTGATCATGGCCTTGCCATCAGTGTACATGATTGTTGTTCTATGACATTTGTGTCCTATGCTACAAACAAAAACAAACTGAGGTGTAAAATGGTAGCTACCCCAGTGCTACCTTGGTAAGTATACACCATTTGTTAGAACCACCAATCGGAGTTGACATGGTTCACAAAGGATTTGTGTCGATGAGTATGTTTTCTACGTCACAAAGTGTGCTTCCAGACTTGGTATTGTGGGGACATTTTTAGGTCGGACTGCAGTCTGATGTTCAGGGACATCTTTGAAGATGAGGTCTTGTTAACACTCTTGTCTTCTTGTATTCATAACTGACATAGATCATTTGTGAAAAAATTCAGCATGATTACCTATTTGGATGTTTACTCAGAAAGGTTGATTGATGCTGTGTTTTGTAGTGTTTGCTTAGATTAGACTGCATAGTTCAATTTGTTAGTATTGCATGGTGACAACATTTATCAGCCACTATTAGTTGACTTTGATTTCTCTTGATGAAGCATTATTCTGTCCAACACAGCATGATGGTGTGTGGTTTCTCCCTTCATCAGTTATTCTCCTCAGGATGGGCAGGCTATGATGCAATCCTGGCCACTGCACAGATGTATCTGACTACATGATGTCAGGACAGTTGTATTGACAAGCTACATGATTGTCACACAGGCACATTTGTGTTATCTACTGCACAGTTGATGTGTCAAATTACACAGAGACATATTTGGTGTGCAAGTGCTATTTAGTGATAGGTGCTGTAGTGCAATATGTACATTGTCCATTTTTGCTGAGTCCATTCTAGTGCAATCTTACATATTGATCCTACAGAAGGGGTGTAGATAATGCTACTGACATGCTGGGGTGATGTTACAGACAATGCAGAGGGACAGGAATTACCGATTAGTAGGAGAGAGACATTAACTGGGCATGCTGACAAGTTATACAGTGGTTAGCAAAACAGTCATTGAGTATAGTTGTTGTAAGACTGGCATTTGACAAAACGTAGGACCTTGGTCAAAGTAGGCCATGGTGCAGGAACTAGTGCTTCCGGGTTCTCTTCCGTGTGAATGTGATCTGTTCCATGTCTTCTTCTTCTGATGTGTGTGTTGCCTGCTTTGTCCTTGTTGTTGTTGGTTGTGAAGGGGCAACACACACCTCAGTGTTAGAAGACGTGGAGTCAGACATCCCGGTCGCTGCTCCCTGTGAAGGTCTTAAGGGCAGTACTGCAGCAAGGAGGGTCTGCTGGTTTTTGAGAATAGCAGCCACATCACAATGGTAGGCAGCCAGGTCGGCCCTGAGGGAGTCATGATTGCATTCGTGCATGCAGTGGAAGGTTTGGGGTGTGAGGTATTGTGGCAACTCCCTTACTGCAGTGGTGAATTCCCTGACAGTTTCTTGTAGTCCTTGCAGTATGGATGTTAGGGCTTGCACAGCTGCTGCCAGATCTGCAGATGACATCATGCACAAACGCACCCCCTCAAGGCTGGCTGCCATAGTTTGCATCCCCACCCGCACCTCCTTGGCCAGCTCCCGCTGTACTCCAACTACAGTTCTTTCAAAGCTGGTGCCAGTGTCGTCAGAGTCCTCAGCTGTATTGGAGCTGGCAGGTCTTGCAATTGGGGTGGTGGGTGGTTCCTCTGCGCTGGCTGCTTGTTCTGTGCTCCTCCTTGTGACTGAAGGTGGGGTCTGGAGGGTTTCAAGGACCTTTTGGATGGTCTCCTGGGGAATGTTTATGGGCTCGTCATCCATGTCATCAGGGAATTCTGGGACAGGCATATCGGCAGGAGATCCGTCTTCCTCTGCAATGAAACAGGGTAAAATTTGTGTGTCTGTGTTGTGACAATTTTGACGTGACGTGCCTGCCTTTTTATCAATTCACTTTGTGATCTTGTTTTGTATTGATATCTGCTGTCCTTCAGATGGGCATTCTTCCAGGCCTATGGCCCACCTGTGTGTTACATGCATGTTATTGAGTTATCAGACTTGTCAGCCTCATCGCCTCTAGGTGTTGCTTTATGCCAAACAGAGAATAGCCACCTTTTTGTCCTACTCGACCCTCCGTGTATATCCATTCTCATGGTGAGACATTTCACTGGCTGTGGGTGTTCTGATGGTCCTGGCAGCACACTTGACTCTCAGGACCTGCCCCAATCCCTGAGCGTTCACATCGACTTAATTGTAAATGACATGTAGCATATCCTATGCATGGCAATGTTATGATGTGATATGGATGTTGATATTGTTAATGTGTCCTGCTGATGTTGGGTAATGTGTGTTACATTGGATTGCCCTGATAGTCGTATCAGTGTCCTATTTCCCCCTCTGACTGTGCAGGTGTATTTCAGTGACCAGTTGCATGTGTCCCCTCCTCAATGCTGTTGTCAGAGCAGTATGACATTTGTGATGTTGCCTTGTTTGCCAGGTACGGGAAGGACCCTGACATATGCAGCATGGGTTTGTCCTTAGTGCTGTGTCACTCCTATTGTTGTTTACATTGGCTGATGTTTGTGACACCTATGGGCATTGACGTTTGCGTGTACTGGGTCCTTTGTCTTGTTTCAGGAGATTGTTGAAGATGTCATCCTCACCCCCAAATTTAGGTATATATGTTCCATGGGGAGGTTACTGCCATTGGCTACTATAGCTGCACACAGATCAGAGGTGGTAGTGGCAACTGTTGTCGCAGTTACATTGCAGTTGTCGTTTTGGCTGGAGGATTGCTAATAGGGCCCTAGTTACTGTAGGAGATATGTTGGCTGACGAGTGCCAGGATGTAAGTTTGACGTAGTGGCCTTCCCTCCTGTCGAGGCTTTCCCTTTGCTCCATTGTTGGCATGACAGCATGCCTCCATGGGACTGTTGTTGGTATAGTGTGATGTTTTGCCCCAGCTTATGTTTGTGCAGGCCATGCCCCTTGCAGTACCCCTTTACCCATGCCACTCCATGTATATGATGACTTACATGCAATGTGTAGTAGGTATCCCCCCCCCGGTTGCAGTTGACATTAGTGCATTATAATTCCTCATGCGACTTACCCTGCATGTGCGTAGTCTCCTGGTAGCCTGCGCTGTCCTGTCCTTGAATCCCTGTGAGGATCTCCTCATGTGGTCCAGAGCCTCCTGGTGTGCTGGACTCCCACCTCCAGTCTGCAGTGCTGCCTTCCTGTTCCTGGCCATCTTTTCCTTGGTCCTGCGTTTGCAGTCATGCCAGCGTTTCTTACACTCGGTGACTGTCCTGCGTACTTCAGCCACACTGTTGATCTTGTCAACAATTTGTTGCCATATGGCCTCTCTCCTACTGATTGGCAACTTTGAGGTGATAAACAGTTGGTGCTGGTGTTCTGTCACCTCTTTAACCAGGATTTCCTGCTCCTCTGCACTGAAGCAACACTTTCTCTTCTTTCTATAAATGTCCTGGTTCTTGTATGGATCGTCCTGGCTGGTTCCTGGTCTGCTGTCATCTTCCTGGGGTCTGTAGTGGCATCTGGGATCCATTTTGGCTCTCCTATGGTGCACTTGCAGTGTTCGCGGGTATTTTTGATGCTATTGCGTCAAAAAACAGCGCATATCCGGGTTGCGGTGTCGTAAATCGACCCACAGTCATTTCCGCCGCGTTAATGTCGTTTTCCTTTACGACTTGACGCTGCGGTGTGCGTCAAAAATAATGACTCCCACCTGTTGATTGCGCCGCCGTGTGTCAAAGTATAAATTTGCCGCCCGCACGGCGCTATGAAATGGCAGTAGCCGACGGTATATTTTTTGACGCAAAACTGCGGCGGCGCAGTTTTGCGTTAAAAAGTATTAATATGGCCCTGCATGTCTTTAAAAATTTCCATATGTTTTTGTGACATATATGAACACATGCTAAAATTGTTAAATTACTTTCCAACGTCATTTAAAAAATGTCTGATATTTCTAAATGTGTAAATAATACATTATAATTGTATTTACACATTTAAAAAAAAAAAAATCTAAACTTCCATCATAGACTACACCACTATCGCATTTAACAATAGTAACGCATTACATAGTACTGTTATAAATTATAAAAAAAGCAGTAAAATTTGCATTTTGTATATTTTAACAAAGTAGCTACAATTTTGAGTGGTGGAGATGTGCTTAACATTTAAAAAAATACACTTGTTCACACCCTGCAATGGTGGGTGTCTGAGCTTGACATAAGAACATTTGCAATTTGACAGCCGTTGGTGAAAGTTGACCACGTAGTGGGTGAAAACCTCCAAGACGGACATAGCCGTAGGCTAACAAGTGTGACAGCAACTTACTAAACACAATGGATGTGTCCGTCTCCTTTGATGAATGCATACATCCTGTACTTGTACGCAACATTATGAGAAAAGCTCACTTGCTTCCTAACACTGCAGCCAACAACCCCTCCTAAACTTTTGATGCTGTTACCGACCTCTGGGAGCAAAGCAGGAAACAGGGCCCCTAAATTCTCAGCAGAGGAGTTGAAATTGCTGACTATGAAGTTCCTATCCCTGTACAGCCAGCTGTATGGGACACCAAAAGAACAGGTACATGTTTGCAAGGAAAATGTATTTCTAACTGGCCTGTATTTTTTTTTTTTTTTTAATCAAGTTAAAATTGTCACTTATTTATGAAATGTTTGCGCTGCCTTAGCATACTTTTTTTTGGGGTAAAGCATTGCGAACCTAACTCCATATTTATAATTTGATGCTAGACCCGTTTCGCTTCAAAATATCAGAGTTAGCAGCATTTTTAGGGAGCGCCAATCCACCTTGGGACTCATTGCGACAATGAGATGCAAGGAAGGCGTTCCTTTCCTAAAGATGACGCTAGCCACCTAGCGCCATATTTATCTACCGACACAAACATTGCATACCAAGGAAGCGGACCTAAAAGAAAAATGGTACTACATCCGATTTGCGTCAAAATTTAACACCTCGTCCGACCAGCCTTTAAAAAGAGCCCCACACACCACAACTCCAGGAAAAAAGACAGAAGGCGCATTTGAAACCAGCAGGAGAACATGGTAGTACTGCTCCAACTTGGCACACACCGCTGAAGTCGGCGAAGACAGCAGGTCCCTCCACCACCACCGCAGCAACCACAAACACCACCACAGCAGCCACAAAGGCATAGCAGAAGGCGGGAGAGCATCTTCAGACAGTGCACAACCATCCTTGGCCTCAGGAAACAAGATGCGATCAGGATGTACCGACTGAACCGGGAGTCCATTGTATGACTGCTGCGCCACATTGCGTCACACATTAAAGCAAGGATGCAAACTCCTACTACGATTCCACCCATGATCAAACTCCTCGCTGTCCTCCATATGCTGGCATCTGCATATTTTCAGATAACAGGTGCACAAGTGGCTGGTATGTCCCAGCCATCCTTCTCGGTCCTCCTACCTAGGTTCCTGGATGCTGTTGTACACCTCACACCCTACCACATCTGCTTCACAAACACCCAGCATCTGCAGCAAGAGACCAAGCAAGGTTTCTACCAAATTGCTGGGTTCCCGCAACTGGTGCCACCTGCAGCAATGAAACACCTATATAGGAAGCACAAGCACACTCATTCAATCAATGTGCAGGCCATTGTCGACCACCATGGGCTCTTCACGAACATCCTAGCAAAATATCCCAGCAGCGTCCGTGATGCATAAATATTCTGCTATTGCACTATCAACGAGTGGTTCCAGGATAGGCAATATGGCAATGGTCTATTCATAGGTAAGCCACCATACCAATCACTACACACACAACACACCAACCATCTAGGACAAACAAGACAAACAACACACAAAAAACACATGGGCAGGGGTATATGGATATATGAGCAACACATATGCAACATGCCACACTACACCACCTTCATTAAACTTCACATAACACAGCCACCATGCCTGTTCCGTATACCATGAACAGTCCACCATGGTGGAGAGTTTGTGGAGAAAAAAACTGTAAAAATCATGGATGCCATAGTAGGACTCGGTAGGAGTATAGAGGACATACTGGACCTTACATGCTCTGCACTAACCGACCCATGTGAAAAATAGCTGTGCCCCCTCCCAAAGGCTGCACTGTGCATGTGTAGAAAGTGTCCATGAGAAATCATGTATTGGAAGCTAGGAGAAACTACTGCACCAAATTTGATCATACTACAAATGTGTGATATACACCCTCGTACACTTGATAGTTGGCAAAATCATCATCTGCCACAAAAGGTCACTAAGTGTCGCACTGCAAGCGTAGTACCACATGGTAACATGGATGGCACAGTCTGGCTTAGTAGGGAAACTATGGTGTCTCTACATCTGACACCATTGTGGTGCAAGGAGCTGGTAGGTTCCATCTAACAATAGAACACTGCTTCGAATATGGACTACACAACACATTCCTCCAAAATTATAACCAACATTTTGGAATCAATATAAAAATTCCCAGGTCCTTGAGTCAATACCCAAGATTGTCATGTCCATCAACACAGTTCACTGAAACCATTTCACAAGAACAGGAACGTACACTATACCACAAGCAAGTCTGAGTCACCACTCCAACTCCAACTAACAACTGCCATGGTATGTTCCAAACCACCATCAAGCTTTACCAACACATCTTCTCTCTTTCCTTTGCAGCTGATCAAGGTGACGGCATACAGCCATGGGTTATGACTCCATTTGCCAATCCCACAACCATGGAAGAGTATGCCTACAAAGAAGGGCACAGAAGAACATGCAATGTGGTGGAGAGGACATTTGGACTTCTGAAATCAAGGTTCAGGTGCCTGGGCCTCACAGAAGGAATCCTCTTGTACGCTCCATCACTTGTATGCAAAATCATACTGGCATGTGCAATCCTACAAAACAACTGCATCAGAACAAAGTCCCCTTAGATGAACAGGTTGATGTTCCCAACTAGGAGGAGGATGATGATGGAGCAGATCATTTGGGGGGGGGGGGACAACAGAACGCTGCTTCAGGAGTTCACAGGAGACTCCACATTGTTGAACTTCTATACATAGTGATTGAACTAACAACATCACATTGTAAATAGCACAACTAAAATACTTTGCACCTGATTCTCCTTGACCTACTCATTCTCCACTATATATACCATTGGAATGTGACTCAAACATCAAAGACGAGGTAAGAAATAAAACGTTATGTAGCAAATCGTGTGTGGTGTAAGAGGGTCTACTGCCTCCATCTCACATATCAGTGACACGCAATTCATGGGCATGTGACTCCTGAAGGCCTAGATCCATGCACCACTATATATATATATATATATATATATATATATATATATATATATATATATAGTCTTATATATATAGTCTCATAAAGTGCCCAAGGTGCTCATTCCTAGCCCATTTCCCACAACAACACCATGCCTAACAGGATGTATGCAAGGGGGGCACACATAAGGTAGGGGCTGCCAACAAATGGAGCTTAAGTACTGTTGGAACTGAACACTGTCACAACTCAGGGTGATTACTGCTTTGCCTGCCCGGTACATGTGTGACGACATAGGTAACTATGTCCGGGGATTGTAACCAATGTCAGATGCAGAGCCTGCACAGTGTATCCATGGGATTATGTCCTGGCACTGCCATTGGGCACAACCCTGACACATGGTGGACTGTACCTCATGTATGGCACATATGTTGGCTGTGGAGTGGCCAATAGCTTGCCAAATTAAGCAGCTATTGGTGCAGAATCACTATCCAAACACATGACCCATTGTCAGGATCTAAGAATGTAATGGGACAATGTACCACCAAATAACAGTCTATGTGGAATGTAGGCAGTGTGTTACACTCCCTATGTACATAAGATGCACACATTTCACACATCTGCTGTTTTGAGACATGAGTACAGCAAATCCAGATAAACATATGAAGACTGATGTACAGGTGTATGTCCTAGGCAGCAACGGGTTTGCCAGTATCAACAATGCTTGACATGTCAGCATGCATAACAAGTATGCTCTGTATAACAACATCCCATAGCAATACACACCACTCGTTGTCACTCACATGACAGAACAAGTGCATGGTAGTAACAATAGAAAAAGATCGCATACATGTTTTGGGATCCAACATCGCAATAAGGTGTTGGATGTGCAAGTATGTCCATAATTATTCAATAATGTCAGAGACCCAACATTAAACTGAGTGGAAGTAGACTTAGCCATATATGTTGCATGTGGCTAATGAAAAGTACAACACTGAAGTGATTTCACACCTCAACATCATTCATGGTAAGAGTTACCTAGGTTGTGTCATGCTGGCAGAAATGCATACCCATTTTCAATGGAGGTTGTGGATGGACAGCTTAGAGATACCCACAGATACTTGCAAATACATCACAGGAGGTCACTTGGAGTCAACACAAGTACTGTGGCAGGTGTAATGTTGTGTGCGTGGCACTCATTACATCTCACAAATACCGTCAATGAGACGGTAACTATCAAGTAACCAGTAGTAGGAGATGTGTACATCAACAAATTACACAAGTCACATGTAGCATCCTGTCCATGTATGACCAGACAATCTTGCTGTAGAAGATGTGTGCAAAGTGCAAGTAGCCTAAATAATTGGAGCAATGTAGGAGACAATACATGCCTTACCAGTAATGTCGGAAAACATGGAGAAGGAACACACATAGACCAATAATGACTGTGCAACACATCAATGTCTACATTTAACATGGGTACAGCAAGGGTGGCCAGGTCAGTAAATAACCGAGTCATGTTTATCCCTACCATACCCTGGTATTTGCCCATCGCATGCGGCCAAGACAGGAGGCAGTGACACACAACACCATCTGTACCCTGGCACATTCCCAAAATTGAAGTCACAACAGATATACAACCCCTAAACAAAACAAGCTGCACATGGAAACAACTAAGGACATCAGATAATGAAACATGTCCTACACATGCAAGCACCCAGTCTTCTGTACGTGAAAGGGGAAGGCTTACATCAAGTACTGCAGAAGAAAATGTGATATCCAGGTCTGTTTGATTACAGTTGTGCGTGTGTCTGTCCGCAGTGGAGTGTGCATAGTTCTGCTGAGTAGCAGTCATGAAGAGACTAGATCCCCATTCAACCCACACACCACTGCCCTGGCTAAATAAACATATGATATTGTCAGGGGCCTCATGCAAGTGCACAGGAGGCTGAGTAAACTGGAGCTCCATTAACATGTCCCTTCACATGCAACCATGGGTTTGTGTTGCCATACAAATTCACACAGTTGTGATGATGGGTAGGCTGGCATCTATGCCAGACTTCAACACTGATACACAGTGGTATGTCATTGGATGTGGCAGTCATAACAAACATGATGTGGACAAATGTGAGTGCCTAGTTGGAGGCATGCACATAAATAATACATCTCAGCACACATGTACTACTATAATAATGTCTCAGGCATGGTAATGTTGATAGATTCTGAACAAAAGGCAACCTATCACATATGTAAGGGCATAGGTATCACAAGATAAGGAACTGTAAGAAATGACCTTCACATGTGTTCCAACATACGGAAGTATAGGTGGCACTGATGTAACTACACATGCATTTATCAAATGCCAACATGTGTCCATGCAGGTAGATAGTAATGTGAGGTTTGACATCCCATGAACACACTACTGTGGTCATATGTTACAGAAATGGCACTGCACATGTCTTTACACACACAGAATATACAAACCTTCACTAACATATGTGTGCATACCATCTACTGCAACTAAGATGCATGGGGAACCATATGTCACACAGCATTCCGTCCATCACTTGCTCTTTTTGACAACGTTATGTAAAAATGGTGAAGTGAGAAGCACCACAGGAGTGTCAGGGACAGTGATGGTTTGTTTGTGTGTGGGTCTACATTATCTGAGACTATGACCCTCATTACAACCCTGGCGGTCGGTGTTAAAGCAGGCTGGCGGTAAAAAACAAAATGGAATCACAACCACAGCGGAAACCGCCAACACAGACAGCCACTTTAACACTCCGACCGCCACGGTGGTAGCAACAAACACCGCGGCGGTCACCTCCAACAGACAGGCAGAAGACAATGTACCGCCCACCCCATTACAACCCGCCAATCCGCCAGCTTTTCCGGGGCAGTACCAACGCCATCAAAAGCACGGCGGAAACAGTGTTTGGAAGGGAAACCACTCACCTCTCGACACTAAACGAAGAGCCAGGACGCCATGGAGCCCGAGTTACAGGTCCTGCCCATGCTGGTCTACCTCCTCCTCTACCAGGAATATCAAAGGTGACTGCGACGACCACGGTGAGTACTGCACCTAGTACACAGGGGAGGGTGGGAAGAAAAAAGAGAGTGAGACACACACGCAACACCCCTACCCCTACAACACCATACACACAAACACATGCAACAACATTACATACCCACGCGGTAACCCTCAGGAATAACGCAAGGACAAAAGGAATAGAGTCAAATCAGTGATATATTAGACATAGGCAGATATACGTAACAATTATAAAAACAGTATTTACAAATATTTACAATATGTACATAAGGCCATACATTGTCATTCCAAATGTCCGTGGGCCACTGGGCCAAAAATCATGGGCCAAGCCCACACTTGACTCCTGCCTCAATATGGAGGGAACACTGCAGGGGCATCAGGTCGTAAACACACAGGCACCTCAGGGGGATGGGGAAGGGGGGGGTACATCAGCTGGAAGATGGAATAACGCCACTGCTCCTGGAGGGGGCTACATGCCCACAGCGATGTCCTGGGGAGTGGAAAGCCACAGTCTCAAGTGGGTGGTCTGCCCACTGCTTGGTCCTGGGTAGTGCAAAGCCAAAGTCTCTCAAGTAGGTGGTTTGCCCACTGCTTGCTCCTGGGGAGTGCAAAGCCACAGTCTCTGGAGTGGATGGCTTCTCCACTGGTTCTGGAGGGGGCTTTGTGCCCAGTGTGCTTCATACTGCAAAGGAAGGGTGAGTGGATGCATATCTCCACTGGTTCTGGAGGGGGCTTTGTGCCCAGTCTGCTTCATCCTGCCAGGGAAAGGGTGAGTGGATGCATATCTCCACTGGTTCTGGAGGGGGCTTTTTGCCCAGTCTGCTTCATCCTGCCAAGGAAAGGGTGAGTGGATGCATATCTCCACTGGTTCTGGAGGGGGCTTTTTGCCCAGTCTGCTTCATCCTGCCAAGGAATGGGTGAGTGAATGTATATCTGAAGGGGGCTTTGTGCCCAGTCTGCTTCATCCTGCCAAGGAAAGGGTGAGTGGATGCATATCTCCACTGGTTCTGGAGGGGACTTTGTGCCCAGTGTGTTTCATCCTGGCAAGGAAGGGTGAGTGAATGCATATCTCCACTGGTTCTGGAGGGGGTTTTTGTACCCAGTCTGCTTCGTCCTGCCAAGGAAAGGGTGAGTGGATGCATATCTCTACTGGTTCTGGAGGGGGCTTTTTGCCAAGTGATGCAGCACATGGGGTGTGGCAGTTCACATTCCCTCACCTGGGTGTCTGAGGCACGAGATTTGCAGGGACCAGGTAGCATGATAGTCCATGGAGGCAGGGCTAGACTCCATCCTGCGGCACCTAAGGCTGCAAACTGGTGGTAGTGCCAGTGCTGGTGGGGGTGCAGTCAGTGGTGGTAAGAGGCTCCAGCCAGTCTCCTGCAGCCTCGGACGGTCGCACACTGGGGCTGCTGCTGCTGGTAGGGGTCCTACTGTCAGCGGTGCAGGTGGTAGTGCTTGCGGTGGGGATGCTGGCGGTGCTGCCCATGGTGCAGGTGCCGGTGTTGCCAGTGGTGGAAGGAGGCACCAGCTCTTCTCCTGCAGCCTCAGACGGCTGGCCACTGAGGATGCTGCTGCTGACGCTAGTGGTGGCAGTGGCGGTGTAGATGGCGGTGCTTCCTACGGGGATGCTGGCAGTGCTGCCCTCGGTGCAGGTGGTGGGCCTGGTGGTTTTGATGGTGGCCACCAGGCCCTCATCTGCAGCCTCCGACACCTGAAGTGCCTTACCTTGGGTTTTCTGCCCGCTTCCTCATCTTGGCAGATGCTGTTGTGACCTTGGCTCTGGCAGCTGGAGATTTGGAGGAGGCCTTGCTGGGTGGGTCGTGCTCCTTGCCATTGCTGCATGCTGTCCCCTTCTTCACCTTGGCAGGTGGCAGATTGGTTTGGTCCTTTGCAGGGGTCAGTGGCACACTGGCTTGCCTCATGGGTGTCCCCTTTGAGCCTCTGGGAGTTGCAGGTACCACAGCGGACGCAGACTTGGGAGCTGAGGTGCTGGCCTGGGTTCTGGACAACCTGGCCCGAGGGGAAGGACGTGGGGAGGGCTAGGGAACAGGGCAATCTATACCAGGAAAAGATTTTTAGACACACAGGGGCGGGGAGATGATGAGGGTTTGGGAGTAGAGGAAGAGGGAGTAGTTGTAGGAGGTCTCTGTCTGCTAAGTTTGGGTGAAGGTGCATGGACTGGATGCTGTTGTGAGGTGGATGGCTGTTGGGTGGGTGGGTGCTTGCGTTTGTGTACTTTGGGAGGAGGGGTCACAGACGCACTGGGAGAGGACACAGGGGACGTGTGCATGGTAGAGGGGGTGGTGAATGCTCATGAGGGGTGTGTTGTGATGGGCGGGCTGGTGATGGAGGTAGTGGATGAGGATGTAGTGCATGCATGTGTGAGTGGAGACGCTACTGGGAGGGAGGTGGACGAAGAGGAGGAGGGGGACACAGTGGAGGCAGTGGATGTTGGTGTGTCTGCATGGGTATGGTGCTTGTGCAAGTGCCTGTGAGATGAAGTTTGGTGCTTATGTTTTCCTGAGCCACTTTTGTGTGGTGATTTGGGTGAATGCTGGTCTGAAAGTGTGCTTGGGATAGGCTGGGGATGAGGGGTTTGGGTCTGGGTAGAGGAAGTTGGAGGAAGGAGGCTGGACACAGGGACAAGGGATGCTATCAGTGCAGAGGCCAGAGCCTGAAATGCTCTCTGTTGGGCCGCCACGCCAGAGTGAATGCACTCCAGGTATGAATTTGATTGTTGTAAATGCCTCTCGACACCCTGGATGGCATTCAGTAAGGATGACTGCCCTACAGGGAGCGATCTCAGGAGGGCAATAGCCTCCTCACTGAGGGCAGCAGGGCTGACTGGGGTAGGGCCTGAGGTGCCTGGGGCGAATGAGATGCCCACCCTCCTGGGTGAGCAGGCACGGGAAACACGCTGAGAGGCTGCTGGGCGGGTGGTGCTGGTAGGGGGGGTGGCGGCTGTACCTGTTGTTGGGGTGGGCACAGAGGTGTCCGCCACTGCCGGGGAGCCTCCATCGGAGGAATCGTCGCTGTCTGTGGTGTCCCCTCCTGTCCCCGTTGTTGTGCTCCCCTCGCCCTCCATCCCACTGGTGCCCTCACCGTCAGTGGATTCGGCCTCCAGGCCCATGTGGGATGCAGCTCTCTCCGTCGCCGGTGCCTCTGCTCCTCTGCCAGATGATGCTAATGCACATTAGGACAAGGTGACAATACAAAAAGGAAGAGACAGAGGATACACTTGGTCAATGCCAGCAACACCACTACCGTTGGCGTACACAACACACAGGGAGCAGCCCTATGCACTAGGCCATGCCCAACCATTTACTAAGAGAGTCACCAGCCCATGGGGTACCATGCCTAACGCCATCATCTGCACACCAGAAACCCACAGGACCCTGCCCAGTAGTAGATGCCCAATAACACTATTGGGGTAGGAGTGCTCCAGAGCCTGCCCAACAAGAGACCTACCCTGCCATGTTCACCCTGGCCTGGGGCATCCACAGCCCACATCCCCACCCAGGTACCTCCTAACGCGCGCAAAGTCAGGTTTCAGACTCAGTACTCACCCCCTTGTGGCTGCTGTGATACCTTCAAGCGCCCATCCAGCTCCGGATAGGCCACTGCCAGGATGCGGAACATCAGGGGGGTGATGGTGCGACGGGCACCCTTTCCTCGTTGGGAGGCCAGCCCCAGCTGGGCCTCCGCCGTTATCTTTGCCCAGCAGCGCAAGTCCTCCCACCTCTTTCGGCAGTGGGTGCTCCGCCTGTCAAAGACCCCCAGGGTCTGCACCTCCTTGGCGATGGCATGCCAAATACCCTTTTTCTGGTGGGTGCTGACCTGCAGGGAAAAGACAGCAGAAACTGGAATTAGTCACCTGTCCCGACCATCAGACTCCTTGCCCACCAGATCCCACCCATCCTCTGATGCACATACATTGACCACTATACATGCTGCACTCTGGCCAGGACACCTCTGCCCTCCCCCACCATATGGCTTACACACACAGCAATCCCTACATTCCTGGCCCACACATCATCCTCACAGTGTACTCTCCTGTTTGTCTGGAAGACTGTAGAGTAATGTGTACTGGGGGTAGGACCCCATTCACCAGTTTCTCCAGCTCCTCCGCAGTGAAGGCAGGGGCCCTTTCCCCCAGACACATGAGCCATGGTCGGTTCCAGACACAGGTCACAGAAGCACTTGCAGTATAGGTCCTCTCCTGTTGAAGGTCAGGTAGCAAGTGAGTGAACAGACAGAAAATGGCGGTAACCTCCGCGGCAGTGCATACCTTCACCACCGGCGTACATCGCCAATGGCTCCTGGGACCCATAGGGCCCAATGATGACCAATGCGATTTTACGCGGCGGTCATCGACGCCTACAGCGACGGCGCACAACACCAGCGTAATTGCCTCATTTCCACTTCTCCCTCCTCACAGGTCAGGCAGCTCCCATTTCAGGGGGGCACAGGCCATGGCACCTAAATGCGTTACAGCAGACATTGGCACGGCAACTGATTGTTGGATTCATATTTTGTTTCTGTGAAGTAAACAAATAATCATTAGTGCAATAGATGTGTGAATATGACCCTCTGCTCACCGTTCTCTTCCATAGACTCCAACCACTGAGGCAGAATATGAGATGGCGGCATCCTCCGATGTACCTACCCCTGGTGGACCTTGCGACAATGGTGGACAGATACATTATCATTACCTACAGACTTGATTGTGCCACAGCCCAAGAAATGTGAGCCAGACCTGATGTCAGCTATCCGCCAGCCCACAGGTATCCCCCCTCTAGTGCAGGTCCTGTCAGTGCTCCATTTCCTGGCAAGTTGTTCCTTTAGAACAACAGTGGCCATGGCATCAGGGATGTCTCAGCCAATGTTCTCAACGTGTTGACCAGAGTATTATCTGCCCTGCTGAAACACATGTGCAGCTACATCGTGTTCCCCCAGGTGGAGGATTTGGCCACAGTGAAGGCTGACCTTTATGCCCCGGGACATATCCCCAACATCATTGGTGCCATTGATGGTACATAAGTGGCATTTGTCCCCCCCTGCCCCCCCCGGAGAAATAAACAGGTTTACTGGAACAGAAAGAGCTATCACACTATGAATGTGCAGATGGTGTGTTTGGCGGACCAGTACATCTCCCATGTGAATGCCAAATATCCTGGCTCTGTGCATGACACCTTCATCTTGAGGAATAGCAGCATCCCATATGTGATGGGCCAACTCCAGAGGCACCGGGTGTGGCTAATAGGTGAGCCAAAGGTCCCTACACACCATGAGTAGGTGTCTGGGTATTGGGTTGTCCCTAAGGGTTAGTGTGTGTCTAACAGTTGGCCCTCGATATTTGCAGGCGACTCTGGTTACCCCAACCTCTCATGGCTACTGACCCCAGTGAGGAATCCCAGGACAAGGGCAGAGGAACGTTACAATGAGGCACATGGGCGTACAAGGAGGATTATAGAAAGGACCTTCGGCCTCTTGAAGGCCAGGTTCCGGTGCCTCCATCTGACAGGTGGATCACTGTACTACTCACCCAAGAAGGTGTGCCATATCATCGTTGCATGTTGAATGTTGCACAACCTGGCCTTGAGGCGCCAGGTGCCTTTTCTGCAGGAGGATGTGCCTGGAGATGTTCTTATGGTTGCGGTGGAGCCCGTGGACAGTGAGGAAGAGGAGGCAGAGGAAGATGGTGACAACAGAACCAATATAATTCAGCAGTACTTCCAGTGACACACAGGTAAGACACTGTAACTTCACTTTACATTTCAGTTATCTGTTGGACATTGTACAAGGCAGCCTCTTTCCCTAGGTCTATGGCCACTGACTGTACCCTTTGGCATCTCTATTTTCAGACCTCTGTGGCCCACTCTGGCTCCTGCTATGTGTACTGCTGCCCACCAAAGGTCATCCTAAAGTATATTTCACTGTACATTTGAGTTGCAATGCTTTGATAATGTTGTACTAATGCATTGGTGAATCATTTGACAGACTCCATATTTGTATTTATTCCAAGGGTGTTTATTTAGGTGCTCAAAAGTGGAGGGGGATGTGCAAGGGGCTGGGCTGATGGTGGAGGAAAGTTCAGGGTAGAGTCCAGTCTCTTGGTATCACAGGTGCATTGTTCAATGGGGCATAGGAAGGGGAGCAATGGCAGTTCAAGGTGGACAGGGTGATAGTGTGGGACAGAAGGGTGACAATCAGGAGAGTCTTATTTCCTGGCGGGGGTCTTGGCAATGTTCTCTGGCTTCTGCCTGGATCGCCGGGACAGTTTGCGGGGTGGTTCTCCTTCTGCAGGGGGTGGGGTGCTGGTAGCCTGTTGGTCCTGTGGCAGGCCTCCTATCCACGAGCGCCGGCAGAGGTGGAAGGCTGTTCCTCGGTTTGGCTACTGTCAGGCGCCCGTTATTGTGCCACTGCCTTCCTCATGGTCTTGCCCATGCCAGCCTGCATACCTGCAATGGTGACCAGGATTGTGTAGATTTTTGTTAGGTCCTCCCTGATCCCCAGGTAGTGTCCCTCCTGCAGCCGCTGGGTCTCCTGCAACTTGGCCAGTATGTGGCCCATGGTCTCCTGGGAATGGTGGTATGCTCCCAGGATGTTGGAGAGTGGATTTTCTGGGCCTGTCCTCCCCCTGTCGCACAGCAGTCTTCCCAGCTTCCCTGTTGTCCTGTGCCTCTGTCCCCTGAACCGTGTGCCCACTGCCATTGACCCCAGGTCCCTGATTGTCCTGTGTTTGTGGCGTTGCTTGGGGTCCCTGTAGTGGTGGACAAACTGCTGATTGATGTGTCCTGGGGACAGTGGCATGGGACCTCTGGTTAGGTGCTGTGCTTTTGTTTCCTGAGGGGGAGGCTCTGTGGTGGGTTGGGACTGTGGTAGGGGAACCGACTGTCCAGAGGTTCCTGATGGGTGAGGTGTGTCCAGACGTGCAGAGCTGTTGTCGTCACTGTGAGCCTCTTCAGGGGGGAGAAGGGGGACTGGATGTAGCTGGCACCTCCTCTCCGTTGACGTTCAGTATGGGTCCTGTGGGGATGCAAATGCATTGTTAATGTATCTGCGTGTGCCATCTTGTGCATGGGTGTGTTTCCCTGTATGATTGTGATTTGTCAGCTTGGCCTTGTGTGAGTGGTGATTTTGTGGGCTGGGTGAGTCTCTATACTGGGCATGCTGTGGTGATGGGTGTCCATGCATTGGTTAGCTTGCAGGGCTTGGAATTTGGGTGGGTGGGTTGTGATGGTGGGGTATATGTGAGGTGGTGGAGTGATGGGGATGAGGGTAGGGGTAGGAGTTTGTGATGGCATGCAGGTAGGGTGGGGGGGATAAAGTAGTTAAGATTTGACTTACCAGAGTCCAGTCCACCTGCTACTCCTGCAAGGCCCTCAGGATGCATGATCGTCAAGATTTGCTCCTCCCATGTTGTTAGTTGTGGGGGAGGAGGTGGGGGTCCACCGCCAGTCCTCTGTACTGCTACCTGGTGTTTTGCTACCATGGAACGCACCTTTCCCCCGTAGGTCGTTCCACCTCTTCCTGATGTCATCCCTGGTTCTTGGGTGCTGTCCCACGGCGTTGAATGTGTCCACAATTCCCCACCATAGCTCCATCTTCCTTGCAATGGAAATCTGCTGCAACTGTGATCCGAATAGCTGTGGCTCTACCCGGATGATTTCCTCCACTATGACCCTTAGCTCCTCCTCAGAAAACCTGGGGTGTCTTTGGGGTGCCGAGGATGTGGTGTGAGTGATATGTGTGACGATGTATGGGGTGATGCGTTGGGGTGTATGCTGTGATGTGTGTGGATGGTGTATGGGTAATGGTGTTCTGTGCCTGTGAGTGGGTGCTCCTGGCTTGGCTCTCTCTGCTTGCTATCTTACTTTTTCACTGTAAGGGGTTGTGGGTAATGGTGTTTGTTTTATAGTGATGTGGGTGTGGTGTGTGTGTATGTGTGTCAGGTGTGTGTAGTTTGAATTGTCTAATGTGGTGTAGTTTTGTAAGTGTGTGTGTATTTTGAGCGCAGCGGTGTGTACCGCCAATGGTTTACCGCGGTTGAAAGACCACCACGGTGATTCGTGGGTCCTGATACTGTGGGCGTATTCCTGTTGGCATAACAGTGTGGGTTTTGCTATCGCCAGTTTATCACTGACTTTTGGTGTGTGTCTGCATTGTGGTGGAATTCTCAGTGTGGGTCATACTACTCATGGCGGAATACCTCCACGAGTACTGTATGTTGGCGGCCGTCATCATGGCGGTAGGTGGCATTTACCGCCAGGGTTGTAATAAGGGCCTATGTGTGATTGCCTGATCATAGATATTTCAGTTGCTCTGATCTACCACTAGGATGATTTGCTCACTCAGCTAATGGATGACATTATTCACTGTCAACTTGTTAGGCTGATATGTACAATTTACCTTAAGCAATGTTTTCCATTCATGTCTTGCAGGTGGACCTCCGCCCTACACAGTCGGTGAGGAGGCCCAATTTGAAGATCCCAATGCAGCCAGTAAGTGTCATCTTGTGCATCATGTATGTCAATCCTGGGTTTGGTGTGAGTCAGTCTGAAGTGTGGAATGCTATGAAATATGGTTTTGCCTGACCAATGATATAATATCATTGGAGAATGGATGGTGACATCATGTCTACTGGAATATTGTGCAATGAGAATGACTTGCTTGTAGCACATGGGGCAGCGTGTGCTGGCATCGAATTGTGTGTAATAGAAATTGTAATGTCTGGCCGCATATTCATTGATGTCTACCATAATAGGTGTCAGGGCAGCTGTTAATGTATATAGCATGCCTGTTGACAACCACTTTGTCACAGCACTGTTGTCAACACTAAGTGCCACACATAGTTTACACTTACTGACAAGACTGTATAGATGTGGGTTATAACTTCAGACTTCTCTAGAGGGCTTATGTAGGAGATGCATGAACCACAGGTGCCTCGGAACCCTTCATATATAATGAGACTGTAGTACTGCAAGGACCCATATTATGTTGCACAACAGTCAGTAGTGTACACAATTAGTAGACAACTCGGCTCCAGATGGTTGTGGGAAAAGTATGATTCATCCCACGCCAGAGCTCAGCAGTTTTCACAACATGGTCCTGCCACCATGATATTTGTGAGTGATGTAGGTCACATCACATATGCTTATGATGTGAATGCTGTGTGTGTACCTGGTACTTTGATGTCTGACATTGTAGGAGGCTGGACTAGTTTGTAGTGGGTACCAAAGGTACTTATACCTTATACCAGGTCCAGTGATCCCTTATTGGTGAAATGTAGTCAGTGTCTAGCAGCTAGGCTGTCTAGAGGTAGCTTGTAGCAGAGCAGCCAAGGCTAAACTAGGAGACAGTCAAAGCTCTTGCAATACCATTGTAGTCACACAGTACTCACACACATGAAAGAAAATCCTCAGTGTTACAAAAATAAAGGTACTTTATTTTGCTGACACAAATGACAAAAATACCTTAGAAACTATACTCCTTTAGGAGGTAAGTAATATACACAATATATGCACTAGTATCCAAAAACAGGTAGGTACAGTCTGAAAACAGTGCAAATAGTTAAAATCACAATAGGTTGCAATGAGCCTGGGGGGGGAGCACAAACCATATACTGAAATAGTGGAATGCGAAAGCCTGTTTCCCGCCTAGGCAAGTGTAGTGTGTAGAGGGGTGCTAGGAGTGTAAGAAAACACCAAAGGTAAGTAATAAAACCCACCCAGAGCCCAGGAAAAGAGGAGTAAATCATAGTAAGTTTCCTGAAACACACAAGAAGTTGTGATAGAAGATTGTGCAAGAACCAGAAGAGAATGCAAGACACCAACGATGGATTCCTGGACCTGAAGACCTGTGGAAGAAGGGGACCAAGTCCAAGAAGCACTGAGGAGTCCAGGGAGAACAGGAGCCCCTGCTAACCCAGATGAAGTTGCAAAAGAAGCCCCACCGGTAAGGAGACAAACTCAGTTATGCACCCAAGAAGACAGATGCAGGTTCCTGGTTGGTGCAGATGATGTCCCACACAGAATGGATGATTGCAGTCTGGTTTGCGTCGCTGGATTCTGCCAACAAGCCTTGGCACACGCGAAAATCATGGTTGGCGGAAGATGGCGCTACCCAGGACCAGGTAGTGCATCCTCTCAAGGATGATCAGGAGCAAACTGAAAACCAGGAGAATGACGTGGAGGAAAATTCTGACCCCTTAGAGTCAGGGAATCATCCAGAAGATTCAAGGGAGGGCTCTTCCAAAGATCTTCCCCCTTGCAAACCATCTAGTGTAGCTGGCAGTGGGAGGGCTAGTCACTCTGAGAGGGCTCCCTTCACAGCTAGAGGTCAGTGTTAGTAAGATTAGGGAAAGATCTACCTCTGCCCACTCTCATATCACCTCAGTTTCTGAGGGATCCCAAGGTTCAACTCCAGGTGATGACTCCATAGATAGGGAACTCAGAAAGCTGAGATTGGAGGAGGCTAGACTGAGGCTGCAACAGTTGGCCTTAGATCGGGAAGCCTTAGCTGTGGAAAGGGAAAGGCAGGGGTTGGGGTTAGTTCCCCATGGTGGCAGCAGCAACGGTACTTTCAGGAGTTATGGTGTTAGGGAGAATACCTTTTGATTCAAGAAACTTGCAAAAAATTGTTCCCCCTTACAAGGAGGGGGATGATATCTACAAGTGGTTTGCTGCACTTGAGAGGGCATGTAAGTACAGAGGGTCACACAGATGCAGTGAGCTGCTATTCTGTGGTTGTCCTTTTCTGGCAAAGGGAGAGGTAGACTTCTCACTGTGAGGCAGGAAGATTCAGATAACTACAATAGTTTGAAGACAGAACTCTTGGATGGATTTTGCTTTAGCACTGAACAATACAGAATTAAGTTAAGAGAAACCAGAAAAGAGTCTTCACAAGATTGAATAGACTTTGTGGACTGTTCTGTGAAGGCTTTAGAAGGTTGGTTACATGGCAGCAAAGTATCTGACTATGATGGTATTTATAATCTGATTCTGAGAGAGCATATTCTAAATAACTGTGTGTCTGACTTGTTACATCGATACTTGGTAGACTCAGATCTGACCTCTCACCAAAAATTGGGAAAGAAGGCAGACAATTGGGTCAGAATAAGGTTGAGCAGGAAAGCTCATACATGGGGTGACAAAGACAACAAGAAGGATGGTAAGTCACATGACCAGGGTGGGTACAAAGATAAAAAACAAGAGTCTTCATCAGGCCCACAAAAATCCTCTGGTGGTGGGTCTAAATCCTCTTCCAACCAACTGAATAAAAACCCTTGGTGATACATGTGTTGAAACAAAGGCCATTGGGCAAGTGACAGCAGTTGTCCCAAGAAAAACACTAAAGCTCCCACCACCACAACCCCCACATCCACTAGTACCCCTAGTAATAGAAGTGGTGGTGGGAAAACACTGCAAATAACCAATCCAAGGGTGTAGCTGGGCTCACTTTGAGTAGTGGTGGTTGGTTTAGTTAGGGAAACCACTGATGCTGTTTTGGTCTCTGATGGTGACATTGACCTTGCTACCCTTGTTGCTTGTCCCTTTAATATGGATAGCCCCTTAATATGGATAAGTACAAGCAACAACCCCTAATCAATGGTGTTCAGGTTGAGGCCTACAGGGACACAGGTGCCAGTGTCACAATACTAGTGGAAAAACTGGAAGCCTCTGAGCAACACCTACTTGGTGATCAGTACCAGGTGACTGACACCCATAATAACACTGTTAGCCACCCCATTGCTGTTGTGAATCTCAACTGGGTGGGGGGGATTACTGTTTCAAAGAAAGTTGTGGTATCAACTGACCTACTTGTAGAGTGTCTACTAGGCAATGATCTGGAGATTTCAGCTTGGGCTGAGGTGGAGTTGGAGGCTCATGCAGCAATACTGGGCATTCCTGGGTATATATTTGCTTTAACCAGAGCTCTGGTCAAGAAGCAAAGAGGACAGGGAAACGTGGATCCTGGAACAATGGACCAAGTGCTCCCAACAACTAGGGGTTGAAAGGGTAAATCATTATCCACTAACTCTCCCTCCACTGAAGATTCCTCTTTTGATGAGAAGGAGGCTACTTCATATGCAGAACCTACACCATAGGAGCTTCTGGCTGACACAGCTGAGCTCTTGAGTGCAGCGGGGCTTGCCAGGGAGGAGTTACGTGTGGCACAGCAAACCTGTCTTACACTTG
Source organism: Pleurodeles waltl (assembly GCF_031143425.1). Classification (NCBI taxonomy): domain Eukaryota; kingdom Metazoa; phylum Chordata; class Amphibia; order Caudata; family Salamandridae; genus Pleurodeles; species Pleurodeles waltl. Next base: position 992,133,213 of record NC_090442.1, read on the forward strand.
AGGGTTTGAGACAGCAAGCTGTCAAACAGGAGGCAGGGGATTTTGGTGACTCCCACAGAGTGTACTGGGAAAATAATCTCCTTTATACAGAGGCAAGGGACCCAAATCCTGGTGCTACCAGGAGACTGGTCATTCCCTTGCAGTATAGGGAGTTTCTTCTGACACTAGCACATGACATTCCCCTTGCTGGACATTTGGGGCAAAGCAAGACCTGGGACAGACTAGTCCCTCACTTTCAGTGGCCTCACATGTCAGAAGACACAAAAGAGTTTGGTCACTCCTGTGTCACTTGCTGAGCCAGTGGTAAGACTGGTGGCAACCCAAAGGCCTCCTTGATCACCCTGCCAGTGGTTGGGGTGCCCTTTGAAAGAGTAGGAGTTGACATAGTTGGCCCCCTTGACCCTCCTACTACTTCTGGGAATAGGTTTATCTTGGTTGTAGTGGACCATGCCACTAGATATCCAGAAGCAATTCCTCTGAGGACCACTACAGCTCCTGCAGTGGTAAATGCCCTACTGGGAATATTTTCCAGGGTGGGCTTCCCAAAAGAGGTGGTGTCAGACATAAGTAGTAACGTCATGTCTGCATATTTGAAAGCAATGTGGAAAGCGTGTGGGGTAACCTAAACGTTCACCACATCTTATCATTCCCAGAAAAATGGGTTGGTTTAGGGATTTAATAAAACTCTCAAAGGTATGATTATGGGACTATCTGAAAAGCTCAGAATGAGATGGGATGTCCTATTACCATGCCTCCTTTTTACCAACAGGGAAGTACCCCAGAAGGGAGTGGGCTAGAGCCCATTTGAACTCCTTTTTGGTCACCCTGTTAGGGGTCCATTAGCTCTTGTGAAAGAGTGGTGGGAGCAACCAACGAAGCCCCCTAAACAAGATATAGTGGATTATGTACTTGGCCTAAGATCTAGAATGGCTGAGTACATGAAGAAGGCCACTAAAAGCCTTCAGGCAAGCCAATAGTTGCAAAAACAATGGAATGACCAGAAGGCTGTCCTGCGGGTGTACCAACACGGACAGAAGTTGTGGGTACTGGAGCCCCTGGCACCCAGAGCACTCCAGGACAAATGGAGTGTCCTACAGCTGATAGTGGAAAAGAAGGGCGAGGTCACTTATTTAGTAGACCTAGGCACTCCCAGAAGTCCTCTTAGAGTACTTCATGTAAATCGCCTGAAACCCTACAGGGACAGGAAGATGAGTGACCCTCTCCCTGATCTCTTCTCTGCAGCTGATGGCTCAGTAGAAGAAGTTGTTCTTGCAGATTTTCTTTCTGAAGAGCCGAAGGAGGATTGCAAGAACCTCCTAGGACAATTCAGAATTTTTCTCTCTGACGCCTGGCCAGATCACTTGGTGTGAGCACACCATAGATACTAGAGATGGTTTACCTGTCAAAAGTAAGATTTATGGGCAGCATGACCGTGTCAGGGTCCGCATTAAATCTGAAGTTCAGAAGATGTTGGACTTAGGAGTGATTGAGCACTCAGCCCCTGAGCCAGCCCAGTGTTGCTTGTGCCCAAGCCTCATTCTCAAAATGGGAAAAGGAGATGAGGTTTTGTGTAGATTATAGAGGGCTCAATACAGTCACAATGATGGATGCTCACCCTACACCCAGCTTATAGATACACTGGCATCTGCCAAGTATCTCAGCACTTTTGACTTGACTGCAGGGTATTGGCAGATCAAGCTATCAGAAGAGGCTAAACCTAAAACCGCTTTCTCCACCATTGGAGGGCATTATCAGTTCACTGTTGTGCCCTTTGGTTTGAAGAATGCACCTGACACTTTTCAGAGGCTGGTGAACACAGTCCTCCAAGGTCTGGAAGCTTTTAGTGCAGCATATCTTCAGATGTTGCTGTCTTCAGCTCTACCTGGGATGATCACCTTGTCCACCTCTGGAAAGTTTTGGAGGCCCTGCAAAAGGCCGGCCTCACTATCAAGGCTTTAAAGTGCCAGCTAGGGCAGGCGAAGGTGGTTTATCTGGGACACCTGGTAGGTGGAGAACAGATTGAAACACTACAGGGTAACATACAGACTATCTTAGACAGGGCTCCCCCTACAACACAGACCCAGTTCAGAGCCTTTTTTGGTCTCACTGGGTGTTGTAGGAGGTTCATTGAGAACTATGACTCCATTGTTGCCCCTCTTAATTACCTCACCTCAAAGAATATGCCTAAAAAGTTATTGTGGACAGACAGCTATCAAAGCTTTTGAGGAGCTAAAGCAGGCTATGTGTACTGCACTTGTCTACACCGGTTCAGGGATCCCCAGTCCCTGCTCTGGTGTGAAACTGGACAAAGTAAAGGGGAGTGACCACTCCCCTGTCCATCACTACCCCAGGGGTGGTGCTCAGAGCTCCTTCAGAGGGTCCCTGGGTTTTGCCATCTTGGATTCCAAGGTGGCAGGGAACTCCAGGAGCATCTGAGTGGCCAGTGCCAGCAGGTGATGTCAGAGCCCACCCTGATAGGTGCTTACCTGTGTAGCTGACCAATCCCACTTTCAAGGCTATTTAGAGTCTCTTTTTTTGGGTGGGTATTCAGATTCAGATTGCAAGACTCCAGCAGGAATCCTCTGCATCCTATACTTCACCTTCTCATCGAAGAAACTGCATATGGACCCTCAAGGAACTCTACAACTGCAACAGAGAAAGAAAGATGACTTCTGCAACATTGTATCTTCAGCTCCTGCCAGCAACTGCAACTGTTTCCTGGTCATACATCCTCAGAGGACAGCCAGTCTTCAGCCTGCACCAGATGAACGAAGGAATCTCCCTTGAAGTGAAGGAGTCACTTCCCTGCTTCAGCAGGCACCCCTCTGCAGCGACGACTGGTGGCTTGGGTCCCCGCTACCGTTAAAGTGTGTGGATCCAGCATCACGTGTGGTGGACTGAAGTAGTCATGATAGTCCTGATGTCCAACTATCCAACTTTGGTGGAGGTAAGAGCTTGCCTCCCCATGCAAGGCAGTACCCCAGTGCACAGCGTGTTTTGCAGTTGCCAAGGCCTGTTGTTAGTTTTCCACAAACTTCTTTGTGCACCATGCAGCTCCGGCCCCCAGCACCCCTTCCTGCGACACATAATTTCCTGCATGGTTCTGCAGCAGTAGTTCCCTTTGTGTAGTGCTGTGTGGGCCTCCTTTTGCACCTTTTTTGTTCCCGTGCTGTGAGACTACTGTGCACACTTCCTGGTCTTCTGAGGGTTCTCTGAGTTGCTGAGAGTCCCCTCATACTCTCCCTCCTGGGTGGAGTCCACCAGGTCCCTCCTGGTCCCGGGCAGCAACATTTTCTGCTAACCACAATCTTTGCATATGCCAAGGCTTGTTGGTGCAATCCAGCAACTCAACCCAGACTGCAATCATCCATTCAGCGTGGGACATCTTCCTCACCATCCAGAAACCCGCATCTGTCTGCTTGGATACAGTACTCACTGTTGGTTCTTCTTTTGCACCTTCATCCGGGTTAGCAGGGGGTCTTGTTCTCCCTGGACTCTTCAGTTCTTCTTTGACTTGGTCCCCTACTTCAACAGGTCTTTCAGGTCAGGGAATCTATTGTTGGTGTCTTGCAGTCTCTTATGGTTCTTGCATAATCTTCTTTATCGTGTTCTTGTGTGTTCTAGGAAAGTTAATGTAATTTACTCCTGTTTTCCTGGGCTCTGGGGTGGGTTCTATTGCTTACCTTTGGTGTTTTCTAATTCTCCCAGCGCCCTTCTACACACTACACTTGCCTAGGTGGGAAACCGACTTTCGCATCCCACTTTCTTAGTATATGGTTAGTATTGGTCCATTTCTAACTATTGTGATTTTTAGTATTTGCACTGTTTTCTGTTTGTACAGCTATTTCTGCATTCCAGTGTATATAATTTGTGTATTACTTACCTCCTAAGGGAGTATAGTCTCTATGGGATTTTTGGCATTTGTGTCACCAAAATAAAGTACCTTTATTTTTGTAATACTGAGTATTTTCTTTCATGTGTGTGCGTACTGTGTGACTACAGTGTATTGCATGAGCTTTGCATGTCTCCTAGTTAGGCCTTGGCTGCTCATCCATAGTACTCCTAGAGAGCTTGGCTTCTAGACACTGACTACATTTCACTAATAAGGGATAACTGGACCTGGTATAAGGTGTAAATACCTTAGGTACCCACTACAAACCAGGCCAGCCTCCTACAATTAACCAGAAACAAACCCAACAATGTTCAAAATAGTGACAATGCTACATATGACATTCCTTCTTTAAATACTGTACATCCAATATTAATAAATGCAGAATCTGCACTTAAACCTTGTGATTTATGGATAGTTACAGCATACGCAAGACAGAATGGGAACTACTTCTGCCAGACATAGAAGTCTTTTACAAGTAAAAAGAGTACAACACATTGGCCCTCATTACAACCCGGGCGTTTAAGATACCATGGCCGCGGCGGAAATCCGCTACTGGTATTACGACCCACATCTTGTAATCCGCCACAATACAGATACCCACACCACAAGTCCGCCACACCAAAGATCAGTGATAAACTGGCAATAGCAAAAACTACACCGTCACACCAACAGGAATACGCCCACACTATCACAACCTACGAATCAACACAGCGGTCATTCAACCACTGTAATCCATTGGCGGTACACACCGCCGCGCTCAAAATACACACACATTTACAAAACACAACCACATTGGACAATTCAAAATACACACACCTGATACACATACACACTCATAACACTATAAAACACACACCCATATTACCCACAAACCCTTACAACACATTTTTTGGAAGAAGCACAGAGAGAGAGACTAGCAAACACAACACCAGCATCCACAGGCACACAACACCATCACTCATACAACATCTACGCACAGTCAGAATTGTCAACAGGGTCAACGCAGTGGGACAGCACCCCAGAACACGGGATGACAGCAGGAAGAGGTGGAACAACCTACGGGGGAAGGTGCGTTCCGTGGTATCAAGACACCAGGTAGCAGTACAGAGGACTGGAGGTAGACCACCACCTCCTCCCCCACAACTGACATTGGAGGAGCAAGTCTTGGCAATAATGCATCCTGAGGGCCTTGCAGGAGTAGCAGGAGGACTGGACTCTGGTAAGTCATATCTTTACTACTATGTCCCCCCCACCCTACCTGCATGCTATCACAAACCCCTAGCCCCACCCTCACACCCATCACCCCAACACCCCAAGGATACCCCACTATCACAATCCACACATCCTAAAACCAAGCCTTGCATGTCACACCAATGCATGGACACCCATCACCAAAGCATGTCCAGTACAGATACTCACCCAGGCCCCAAAATCACCAATCACACAAGGGGCAAAGACAATAAGCCAAGTACAGGAGTAGAGGGTAACTCACACATTGCACAAGATGGCACACACAAATACAATAACACTGCATTTATACCCCAACAAGACCCATACCCAATGTCACCGGACAGAAGGTGCCAGAGATATCCAGTCACCCCACAGAAGAGGCCCACAGTGACGACAGGAGGTCTGCACGCCTGGATCAAGAGGACCAGCCCGGCCCATCAGGGACCTCTGGACAGTCGGTTCCCTTTCCACAGGCCCAAACCACCACTGAAACCTCCCCCCTCAGGAAACAGCACCCACCCAGTGGGCCCATCCCTCTGTCCCCAGGACACGTCAATCAGCAGTGTGTCTTCCACTACATGGACCCCAGGCAAACCCACCAACCCAAGACAATTAGGGACCTGGGGTCAGTGGCAGTAGGCACACACGGTTCAGGGGACAGAGGCACAGGATAACAGGGAAACTGGGAGGACTGCTGTGCGACTGGAGGAGGACAGGCCCAGGGAACCCACTCTCGACGAGGCACTCTCCAACATCATGGGAGCATACCATCACTCCCAGGAGACCATGGACACGGTACTGGCCAAGTTTCAGGAGACCCAGCGGCTGCAGGAGGAACAGTACCTAGGGATCAGGGAGGACTTGAAGTCTATTAACACCACCCTGGTCACCATTGCAGGGGTGCTGGCAGACCTGGCCAACACCATGAGGGAGGCAGTGGCACACCAAAGGGCCCCTGACACTAGCCAAACTGAAGGACAGTCCTCCACCTCCGCCGGCGATAGTGGACAGGAGGCCCCGCCACAGGAACAACAGGCCACCAGCACCCCACCCCCTGCAGAAGGAGAACCAGCCCGCAAACGGTCCCTGAGATCCAGGAACAAGACAGAGAACCTTGCCAAGACCCCCGCCAGGAAATAATACTCTCCTGATTGTCACCCTTCTGTCCCACTATGTCAACCCGACAACCTTGACCTGCCATCACTCCACTTCCTATGCCCCCTTGGACAATGCACCTGTGATGCCAAGAGACTGGACTCTACCATGGACATTCCTCCACCATCACCCCAGCCCATTGCACAGCCCCTCCACTTATTAGCACAGAAATAAACACCCTTGAATCAAAAATCAATCTGGAGTCAGTCTGTACTTTCACAAATTTGTAATTGCAACCTCTCAGAAAAATAGCAGTGTCAATGTTCATTGCACATACCAATGTTCGACAGTTATTGGGCATCAGTAAACATAGTAGAAGGAAGAAAGTGGTACCCAGATCTGTGAAATGGAAAGCCAAAGTGAAATATCAGGGTCCATACACCGAGGTAAAAAGGCAGAATCATGCAATGTCCTATAGTAGTATGATATGAGAGGAGCAGTGCCAGTCTCTTACCTGTGTCTCACTGGATCTATTGCATGATGTTGTTTCGGTTGTCTATATCTTCTTCTTCTGCCTCCTCTTCTTCACTGTGCACAGCCTCCACAGCTGCCACAAGACCAACATCAGGCTGTAGGAAAGTACCATCTTGCCTGGCATGTTACACCCATATTTCACTGTATATATGTTGTTTTAGTGTATGTGTCACTGGGACCCTGCCAGCCAGGGCCCCAGTGCTCATAAGTGTGCCCTGTATGTGTTCCCTGTGTGATGACTAACTGTCTCACTGAGGCTCTGCTAACCAGAACCTCAGTGGTTATGCTCGCTCTGCTTTCTAAATTGTCACTAACAGGCTAGTGACCAATTTCACCAATTCACATTGGCATACTGGAACACCCTTATAATTCCCTAGTATATGATACTGAGGTACCCAGGGTATTGGGGTTCCAGGAGTTCCCTATGGGCTGCAGCATTTCTTTTGCCACCCATAGGGAGCTCTGACAATTCTTACACAGGCCTGCCACTGCAGCCTGAGTGAAATAACGTCCACGTTATTTCACAGCCATTTACCACTGCACTTAAGTAACTTATAAGTCACCTATATGTCTAACCTTTACCTGGTAAAGGTTGGGTGCTAAGTTACTTAGTGTGTGGGCACCCTGGCACTAGCCAAGGTGCCCCCACATCGTTCAGGGCAAATTCCCCGGACTTTGTGAGTGCGGGGACACCATTACACGCGTGCACTATACATAGGTCACTACCTATGTATATCGTCACCATGGTAACTGTGAACATGGCCATGTAACATGTCTAAGATAATGGTATTGTCACCCCAATGCCATTCTGGCATTGGGGAGACAATTCCATGATCCCCTGAGTCTCTAGCACAGACCCGGGTACTGCCAAACTACCTTTCCCGGGGTTTCACTGCAGCTGCTGCTACTGCCAACCCCTCAGACAGGTTTCTGCCCTCCTGGGGTCCAGCCAGGCTTGGCCCAGGAAGTCAGAACAAAGGACTTCCTCAGAGAGAGGGTGTTACACCCTCTCCCTTTGGAAAAAGGTGTCACGGCTGGGGAGGAGTAGCCTCCCCCAGCCTCTGGAAATGCTTTGATGGACACAGATGGTGCCCATCTCTGCATAAACCAGTCTACACCGGTTCTGGGATCCCCCAGCCCTGCTCTGGCGCGAAACTGGACAAAGGAAAGGGGAGTGACCACTCCCCTGACCTGCACCTCCCAGGGGAGGTGCCCAGAGCTCCTCCAGTGTGCTCCAGACCTCTGCCATCTTGTAAACAGAGGCGCTGCTGGCACACTGGAATGCTCTGAGTGGCCAGTGCCAGCAGGTGACGTCAGAGACTCCTTCTGATAGGCTCTTACCTGTGTTGCTAGCCTATCCTCCTTCCTAGGTAGCCAAACCTCCTTTTCTGGCTATTTAGGGTCTCTGCTTTGGGGAATTCTTTAGATAACGAATGCAAGAGCTCATCAGATTTCCTCTGCATCTCTCTCTTCACCTTTTGCCAAAGGATCGACCGCTGACTGCTCAGGACGCCTGCAAAACCGCAACAAAGTAGCAAAGATGACTACTGCAACCTGGTATCGCTGATCCTGCCGCCTTCTCTACTGTTTTCCTGGTGGTGCATGCTCTGGGGGTAGCCTGCCTCCTTCTTGCACCAGGAGCTCTGAAGAAATCTCCCGTGGGTCGACGGAATCTTCCCCCTGCAACCGCAGGCAACAAAAGACTGCATCACCGGTCCTCTGGGTCCCCTCTCAGCACAACGAGGGTGGTCCCTGGAACTCAGCAACTCTGTCCAAGTGACTCCCACAGTCCAGTGACTCTTCAGTCCAAGTTTGGTGGAGGTAAGTCCTTGCCTCCCCACGCTAGACTGCATTGCTGGGTACCACGTGATTTTCAGCTGCTCTGGCTTCTGTGCACTCTTCGAGGATTTCCTTTGTGCACAGCCAAGCCTGGGTCCCCGACACTCTAACCTGCAGTGCACAACCTTCTGAGTTGTCCTCCGGCGTCGTGGGACTCCCTTTTGTGTCTTTGGGTGAGCTCCGGTTCACTCCTCTTCCAAGTGCCTGTTCTGATACTTCTGTGGGTGCTGCCTGCTTCTGTGAGGGCTCCCTGACTTGCTGGGCACCCCCTCTGTCTCCTCATCCAAGTGGCGACATCCTGGTCCCTCCTGGGCCCCAGCAGCATCCAAAAACCCTAACTGTGACCCTTGCAGCTAGCAAGGCTTGTTTGCGGTCTTTCTGTGTGGGAACACCTCTGCAAGCTTCTACACGACGTGGGAGATCCATCCTCCAAAGGGGAAGTTTCTAGCCCTCTTCGTTCTTGCAGAATCCCCAGCTTCTACCATCCGGTGGCAGCTTCTTTGCAGCCTCAGCTGGCATTTCCTGGGCATCTGCCCACTCTCGACTTTGTCACGACTCTTGGACTTGGTCCCCTTGATCCACAGGTACTCTCGGCTGGAAATCCACTTTGGTTGCATTGCTGGTGTTGGTCTTCTTTGCAGAATTCCCCTATCACGACTTCTGAGCTCTCTGGGGAATATAGGTGCCCTTTACACCTACTTTTCAGGGTCTTGGGGTGGGCTATTTTTCTAACCCTCACTGTTTTCTTACAGTCCCAGCGACCCTCTACAAGGTCACATAGGTTTGGGGTCCATTCGTGGTTCGCATTCCACTTTTGGAGTATATGGTTTGTGTTGCCCCTATACCTATGTGCTCCTATTGCAATCTACTGTAACTTTACATTGCTTGCATTACTTCTTTTTGCTATTACTGCATATTTTTGGTATTGTGTACATATATCTTGTGTATATTTGGCATCCTCATACTGAGGGTACTCACTGAGATACTTTTGGCATATTGTCATAAAAATAAAGTACCTTTATTTTTAGTATATCTGTGTATTGTGTTTTCTTATGATATTGTGCATATGACACCAGTGGTATAGTAGGAGCTTTGCATGTCTCCTAGTTCAGCCTAAGCTGCTCTGCTATAGCTACCTTCTATCAGCCTAAGCTGCTAGAAACACCTCTTCTACACTAATAAGGGATAACTGGACCTGGTACAGAGTGTAAGTACCCCTTGGTACCCACTACAAACCAGGCCAGCCTCCTACAGGCCCATCCTTCTGCAGAAAAGGCATCTGGCGTCGCAAAGCCAGGTTGTGCAACATACAGCATGCCACGATGATCTGGCACACCTTCTTCGGTGAGTAGTATAGGGAGCCACCTGTCAGATGGAGGCACCGGAACCTGGCCTTCAGGAGGCTGAAAGTGCGCACAATTATCCTCCTAGTTCACCCATGTGCCTCATTGTAGCGTTACTCTGCCCTTGTCCTGGGATTCCTCACTTGGGGTCAGTAGCCATGAAAGCTTGGGGTAACCAGAGTCACCTGCAAATATCGAGAGACAACTGTTAGACACACACCAACCCTTAGGGACAACCCCATACCCAGACACCTATGTCAACTGTGTTGGGACCTTGGGCTCACTGTAGGAAAGTACCATCTTGCCTGGCATGTTACCCCCATTTTTCACTGTATATATGTTGTTTTAGTTGTATGTGTCACTGGGACCCTGGTAACCCAGGGCCCCAGTGCTCATAAGTGTGCCTGAATGTGTTACCTGTGTAGTGACTAACTGTCTCACTGAGGCTCTGCTAACCAGAACCTCAGTGGTTATGCTCTCTCATTTCTTTCCAAATTGTCACTGACAGGCTAGTGACCATTTTTACCAATTTACATTGGCTTACTGGAACACCCTTATAATTCCCTAGTATATGGTACTGAAGTACCCAGGGTATTGGGGTTCCAGGAGATCCCTATGGGCTGCAGCATTTCTTTTGCCACCCATAGGGAGCTCTGACAATTCTTACACAGGCCTGCCACTGCAGCCTGAGTGAAATAACGTCCACGTTATTTCACAGCCATTTTACACTGCACTTAAGTAACTTATAAGTCACCTATATGTCTAACCTTTACCTGGTAAAGGTTAGGTGCAAAGTTACTTAGTGTGAGGGCACCCTGGCACTAGCCAAGGTGCCCCCACATTGTTCAGAGCCAATTCCCTGAACTTTGTGAGTGCGGGGACACCATTACACGCGTGCACTACATATAGGTCACTACCTATATGTAGCTTCACAATGGTAACTCCGAATATGGCCATGTAACATGTCTATGATCATGGAATTGCCCCCTCTATACCATCCTGGCATAGTTGGCACAATCCCATGATCCCAGTGGTCTGTAGCACAGACCCTGGTACTGCCAAACTGCCCTTCCTGGGGTTTCACTGCAGCTGCTGCTGCTGCCAACCCCTCAGACAGGCAGCTGCCCTCCTGGGGTCCAGCCAGGCCTGGCCCAGGATGGCAGAACAAAGAACTTCCTCTGAGAGAGGGTGTGACACCCTCTCCCTTTGGAAAATGGTGTGAAGGCAGGGGAGGAGTAGCCTCCCCCAGCCTCTGGAAATGCTTTGTTGGGCACAGAGGTGCCCAATTCTGCATAAGCCAGTCTACACCGGTTCAGGGACCCCTTAGCCCCTGCTCTGGCGCGAAACTGGACAAAGGAAAGGGGAGTGACCACTCCCCTGACCTGCACCTCCCCTGGGAGGTGTCCAGAGCTCCTCCAGTGTGCTCCAGACCTCTGCCATCTTGGAAACAGAGGTGCTGCTGGCACACTGGACTGCTCTGAGTGGCCAGTGCCACCAGGTGACGTCAGAGACTCCTGCTGATAGGCTCCTTCAGGTGTTAGTAGCCTATCCTCTCTCCTAAGTAGCCATACCCTCTTTTCTGGCTATTTAGGGTCTCTGTCTCTGGGGAAACTTTAGATAACGAATGCAAGAGCTCATCCGAGTTCCTCTGCATCTCTCTCTTCACCTTCTGATAAGGAAACGACCGCTGACCGCGCTGGAAGCCTGCAAACCTGCAACATAGTAGCAAAGACGACTACTGCAACTCTGTAACGCTGATCCTGCCGCCTTCTCGACTGTTTTCCTGCTTGTGCATGCTGTGGGGGTAGCCTGCCTCCTCTCTGCACCAGAAGCTCCGAAGAAATCTCCCGTGGGTCGACGGAATCTTCCCCCTGCAACCGCAGGCACCAAAAAGCTGCATTACCGGTCCCTTGGGTCTCCTCTCAGCACAACGAGCGAGGTCCCTCGAATCCAGCGACTCTGTCCAAGTGACCCCCACAGTCCAGTGACTCTTCAGCCCAAGTTTGGTGGAGGTAAGTCCTTGCCTCACCTTGCCTGGCTGCATTGCTGGGAACCGCGACTTTGCAGCTACTCCGGCCCCTGTGCACTTCCGGCGGAAATCCTTTGTGCACAGCCAAGCCTGGGTCCACGGCACTCGAACCTGCATTGCACGACTTTCTAAGTTGGTCTCCGGCGACGTGGGACTCCTTTGTGCAACTTCAGTGAGCACCGTTTCACGCATCCTCGTCCACACTTCTCTGGGTGCTACCTGCTTCAGTGAGGGCTCTTTGTCTTGCTCGACGTCCCCTCTCTCTTCGGGTCAAATTTGCGACCTCCTGGTCCCTCCTGGGCCCCAGCAGCGTCCAAAAACACTAAATGCACGATTTGCAGCTAGCAAGGCTTGTTGGCATTCTTTCGGCGGGAAAACACTTCTGCACGACTCTCCACGGCAAGAGGGATCCGTCCACCAAAGGGGAAGTCTCTAGCCCTTTTCGTTCCTGCAGAAACCTCAGCTTCTTCTGTCCAGTCGAAGCTTCTTTGCACCCGCAGCTGGCATTTCCTGGGCATCTGCCCATCTCCGACTTGCTTGTGACTTTTGGACTTGGTCCCCTTGTTCCACAGGTACCCTAGATTGGAAATCCACAGTTGTTGCATTGCTGGTTTGTGTCTATCCTGCATTATTCCTCTAACACGACTATTTTGTCCTTAGGGGAACTTTAGTGCACTTTGCACTCACTTTTCAGGGTCTTGGGGAGGGTTATTTTTCTAACTCTCACTATTTTCTAATAGTCCCAGCGACCCTCTACAAGGTCACATAGGTTTGGGGTCCATTCGTGGTTCGCATTCCACTTTTGGAGTATATGGTTTGTGTTGCCCCTATCCCTATGTTTCCCCATTGCAGCCTATTGTAACTATACATTGTTTGCACTGTTTTCTAAGACTATACTGCATATTTTTGCTATTGTGTATATATATCTTGTGTATATTTCCTATCCTCTCACTGAGGGTACACTCTAAGATACTTTGGCATATTGTCATAAAAATAAAGTACCTTTATTTTTAGTATAACTGTGTATTGTGTTTTCTTATGATATTGTGCATATGACACTAGGTGGTACTGTAGTAGCTTCACACGTCTCCTAGTTCAGCCTAAGCTGCTCTGCTAAGCTACCATTATCTATCAGCCTAAGCTGCTAGACACCCTATACACTAATAAGGGATAACTGGGCCTGGTGCAAGGTGCAAGTACCCCTTGGTACTCACTACAAGCCAGTCCAGCCTCCTACATTGGTTGGGCAGCGGTGGGATAAGTGCTTGAGACTACTTACCACTCTTGTCATTGTACTTTTCATAAGAGAAAAATATACAAAACAAGGTCAGTGTATATACACATAGCCAAAAAGTTTTGCATTTCCTCTTTTCACTCTTTTCTAAGTGCTGAAAAGTACTCCTAAACTTTCAAAAAGTTCTTAAAAGTTTAAAAAGTTTTTTTCTGTCTTTCCAAAAAGTTCTGAAAACTTTTTTCTCTTTTTCTATCACTTTAACTCTCTCTAAAAATGTCTGGCACAGGCCAAAGTGTTGATCTGTCCAAACTTGCATATGACAACCTTAGCTGGAAAAAAGCAAGGAGTCTCTGTATAGAGAGAGGTTTGAGTGTAGGGAAGAATCCTTCCTTGGAACTGTTACTAAACATGCTTAGAGAACAGGATAAGGCCATAGGTGCCCCATCTGTTGAAAAAGTACCTAATAGTTCCCAATCTGATTCAGGGACTCCCCCAGGAAAAGATTCAGGAAAGAAACTTCCTAGCCTGCCCATTACTAGACAATCTAGCATAGATGGTAATGATGATGAGCCACACCAAATAAATAGTGTTGTCTCACATCATAGCAAAAGCATTTATTCTCACCATACTGGTAGTAATGTTTCTGTAAACCAAGCTGTTAGGGTGCCTTCTGTAAGGGACAGGTCTCCTTCTGTTCATTCCCATCATAGCTCTGTTTCTAGAAATGTCCCTCCCACCAACCCTGATGACAGAATGTTAGAGAGGGAACTCAATAAGTTGAGGGTGGAACAAACCAGACTGAAGCTTAAAAAGCAACATCTGGATTTGGATAGACAGTCTTTTGAATTAGAGAAGGAAAGACAGAAGTTGGGTTTAGATACCCATGGTGGCAGCAGCAGTATTCCCCATAGTCATCCTGCAAAAGAGCATGATTCCAGGAATCTGCACAAGATAGTTCCCCCTTATAAGGAGGGGGATGACATTAACAAGTGGTTTGCTGCACTTGAGAGGGCCTGTGTTGTACAGGATGTCCCTCAAAGGCAGTGGGCTGCTATCCTATGGCTATCATTTAGTGGAAAAGGTAGGGATAGGCTCCTTACTGTGAAAGAAAATGATGCTAATAATTTCCAAGTTCTTAAGAATGCACTCCTGGATGGTTATGGCTTAACCACTGAACAGTACAGGATAAAGTTCAGAGAGACCAAAAAGGAGTCTTCACAAGACTGGGTTGATTTCATTGACCAGGCAGTGAAGGCCTTGGAGGGGTGGTTACATGGCAGTAAAGTTACTGATTATGACAGCCTGTATAACTTGATCCTGAGAGAGCATATTCTTAATAATTGTGTGTCTGATTTGTTGCACCAGTACTTGGTGGACTCTGATCTGACCTCTCCCCAAGAATTGGGAAAGAAGGCAGACAAATGGGTCAGAACAAGAGTGAATAGAAAAGTTCATACAGGGGGTGACCAAGATGGCAACAAAAAGAAAGATGGTAAGTCTTCTGACAAGGGTGGGGACAAATCTAAAAATGAGTCTTCATCAGGCCCACAAAAACACTCTGGTGGGGGTGGTGGGTCCAAATCCTCCTTCAATCAGAACAAGGAAAAGAAACCATGGTGCTATTTATGTAAAATAAAAGGCCATTGGACAACAGATCCCAGTTGTCCAAAGAAAGGCACCACAGCTCCTACCACTACAACCCCTACTGCTACACCTAGTGTCCCTACTAATAGCAGTGGTGGTGGGAGCAAACCTACTAATAGCCAATCCAAGGGAGTAGCTGGGCTCACTTTTGGTAATTTAGTTTTGGTTGGTCTGATTAGGGAGACCACAGAGGCTACTTTAGTCTCTGAAGGGGCTATTGATTTAGCCACTTTGGTTGCTTGCCCCCATAACTTGGAGAAGTACAAGCAACTAACCCTAATAAATGGTGTTGAGGTCCAGGCCTACAGGGACACAGGTGCCAGTGTCACAATGGTGATTGAGAAACTGGTGCACCCTGAACAACACATACTTGGACACCAGTACCAAGTAACCGATGCTCACAACATAACACAAAGCCACCCCATGGCTGTTGTAAATCTCAACTGGGGGGGGTAACTGGTCCAAAGAAAGTTGTGGTAGCTTCAGATTTACCTGTAGACTGTCTATTAGGGAATGATTTGGAGACATCAGCTTGGTCAGATGTGGAGTTGGAGGCCCATGCAGCAATGCTGGGCATCCCAGGGCATATTTTTGCTTTGACAAGGGCTCAGGCCAAAAAGCAAAAAGGACAGGGAAGCTTGGATCCTGGAACAATGGACCAAGTGCTCCCTAAAGCTAGGGCTAGTAGAAGCAAACCACTTCCTACTATCCCTCCCTCTACAGTGGATTCAACTTCTGAGGAAGAAGAATTCCCTCCCTGTGCAGAACCTACACCAGAGGAGCTGGAAGCAGACACTGCTGAGCTTTTGGGTGAAGGGGGGCCTGCCAGAGAGGAGCTGAGTGTGGCACAGCAAACCTGTCCCACATTAGAGGGTCTCAGACAGCAAGCTGTCAAACAGGCTAATGGGGATGTCAGTGACTCTCACAGAGTTTACTGGGAGGACAACCTCTTGTACACTGAGCATAGGGATCCTAAACCTGGAGCTGCCAGGAGATTAGTGATTCCTCAGGAGTACAGAAAGTTTCTCCTAACACTGGCACATGACATTCCCCTAGCTGGGCACCTGGGTCAAATGAAAACTTGGGACAGATTGGTTCCATTGTTTCATTGGCCTAGGATGTCTGAGGACACAAAAGAATTTTGTAAGTCCTGTGAAACCTGTCAAGCCAGTGGCAAGACAGGTGGCACCCCAAAGGCACCCCTTATCCCACTGCCTGTGGTCGGGGTTCCCTTTGAAAGGGTAGGGGTTGACATAGTTGGCCCCCTTGACCCTCCTACTGCTTCAGGCAATAGGTTTATCTTGGTGGTAGTGGACCATGCCACAAGATATCCTGAAGCAATTCCTTTAAGGACCACTACAGCTCCTGCAGTGGCAAAGGCCCTCCTGGGAATATTTTCCAGGGTGGGCTTCCCAAAGGAAGTAGTATCAGACAGAGGAAGCAATTTCATGTCTGCATACTTAAAGGCCATGTGGAAGGAGTGTGGTGTAACGTACAAGTTCACAACACCCTATCATCCACAAACAAATGGACTGGTGGAGAGATTTAATAAAACTCTCAAAGGCATGATTATGGGTCTCCCTGAAAAACTCCGCAGGAGATGGGATATCCTTCTACCATGCCTCCTTTTTGCCTACAGGGAGGTACCCCAGAAAGGAGTGGGCTTCAGCCCCTTTGAACTTCTTTTTGGACACCCTGTTAGGGGTCCACTCACACTTGTAAAGGAGGGTTGGGAACAACCTTTAAAAGCTCCTAATCAGGATATTGTGGATTATGTACTTGGCCTCAGATCAAGGATGGCTGAGTACATGAAAAAGGCCATTAAAAACCTTCAGGCCAGCCAAGAGCTCCAGAAGCAATGGCATGATCAGAAGGCTGTTTTGGTTCAGTACCAACCAGGGCAGAAAGTATGGGTCTTGGAGCCTGTGGCCCCAAGAGCACTCCAAGATAAATGGAGTGGTCCCCACACAATTGTTGAAAAGAAGGGAGAAGTCACCTATTTAGTTGACTTAGGCACTGCCAGGAGTCCCCTTAGGGTGCTCCATGTCAACCGCCTGAAACCCTACTATGACAGGGCTGATCTCACCCTGCTCATGGCAACTGATGAGGGACAGGAAGAAGACAGTGATCCTCTACCTGATCTCTTCTCTTCCACAGAACAAGATGCTCTTGTGGAAGGTGTAGTTTTGGCAGATTGTCTTACTGCTGAGCAGAAAGACCATTGCATAAATCTCCTAGGACAATTTTCAGAACTCTTCTCTACTGTGCCAGGCACCACTTCTTGGTGTGAGCACACTATAGATACTGGAGACAGTTTACCTGTCAAAAGTAAGATCTATAGGCAGCCTGACCATGTCAGGGACTGCATAAAGCAAGAAGTTCAGAAAATGTTGGAACTAGGAGTGGTTGAGCACTCTGACAGTCCATGGGCTTCCCCTGTGGTACTAGTACCAAAACCCAATTCTAAAGATGGAAAGAAGGAAATGCGGTTTTGTGTAGACTATAGAGGTCTCAACTTGGTAACCAAAACTGATGCTCACCCTATACCCAGGGCAGATGAGCTTATAGATACACTGGCATCTGCCAAGTATCTAAGCACTTTTGATTTGACTGCATGGTATTGGCAGATCAAATTATCAGAAGATGCTAAATCTAAGACTGCATTTTCTACCATTGGAGGACATTACCAGTTTACTGTAATGCCTTTTGGTTTGAAAAATGCACCTGCCACTTTTCAGAGGTTGGTGAACACAGTCCTGCAAGGGCTGGAAGCTTTCAGTGCAGCATATTTGGACGATATAGCTGTCTTTAGCTCCAGCTGGGATGATCACCTGGTCCACCTATGGAAAGTTTTGGAGGCCCTGCAAAAGGCAGGCCTCACTATCAAGGCTTCAAAGTGCCAGATAGGGCAGGGTAAGGTGGTTTATCTGGGACACCTTGTTGGTGGGGAACAGATTGCACCACTTCAGGGGAAAATCCAGACAATTATTGATTGGGTTCCCCCTACCACTCAGACTCAGGTGAGAGCCTTCCTAGGCCTCACTGGGTACTACAGGAGGTTCATTAAGAACTATGGCTCCATTGCAGCCCCTCTTAATGACCTCACATCCAAGAAAATGCCTAAAAAGGTATTATGGACAGCAAACTGTCAGAAAGCTTTTGAGGAGCTGAAGCAGGCCATATGCTCTGCACCTGTCCTGAAAAGCCCTTGTTACTCTAAAAAAATTCTATGTCCAAACTGATGCATCTGAATTAGGAGTAGGGGCAGTCCTATCACAACTTAATTCTGAGGGCCAGGATCAACCTGTTGCTTTTATTAGTAGGAGGTTGACCCCTAGAGAAAAGCGTTGGTCTGCCATTGAGAGGGAGGCCTTTGCTGTGGTCTGGGCTCTGAAGAAGTTGAGGCCATACCTGTTTGGCACTCACTTCATTGTTCAGACAGACCACAAACCTCTACTTTGGCTAAAACAAATGAAAGGTGAAAATCCTAAATTGTTGAGGTGGTCCATATCCCTACAGGGAATGGACTATACAGTGGAACATAGACCTGGGAGTAGCCACTCCAATGCAGATGGACTCTCCAGATATTTCCACTTAGACAATGAAGACTCATCAGGTCATGGCTAGTCTTATTGTCCTTCGTTTGGGGGGGGGGGTTGTGTAGGAAAGTACCATCTTGCCTGGCATGTTACCCCCATTTTTCACTGTATATATGTTGTTTTAGTTGTATGTGTCACTGGGACCCTGGTAACCCAGGGCCCCAGTGCTCATAAGTGTGCCTGAATGTGTTACCTGTGTAGTGACTAACTGTCTCACTGAGGCTCTGCTAACCAGAACCTCAGTGGTTATGCTCTCTCATTTCTTTCCAAATTGTCACTGACAGGCTAGTGACCATTTTTACCAATTTACATTGGCTTACTGGAACACCCTTATAATTCCCTAGTATATGGTACTGAGGTACCCAGGGTATTGGGGTTCCAGGAGATCCCTATGGGCTGCAGCATTTCTTTTGCCACCCATAGGGAGCTCTGACAATTCTTACACAGGCCTGCCACTGCAGCCTGAGTGAAATAACGTCCACGTTATTTCACAGCCATTTTACACTGCACTTAAGTAACTTATAAGTCACCTATATGTCTAACCTTTACCTGGTAAAGGTTAGGTGCAAAGTTACTTAGTGTGAGGGCACCCTGGCACTAGCCAAGGTGCCCCCACATTGTTCAGAGCCAATTCCCTGAACTTTGTGAGTGCGGGGACACCATTACACGCGTGCACTACATATAGGTCACTACCTATATGTAGCTTCACAATGGTAACTCCGAATATGGCCATGTAACATGTCTATGATCATGGAATTGCCCCCTCTATACCATCCTGGCATAGTTGGCACAATCCCATGATCCCAGTGGTCTGTAGCACAGACCCTGGTACTGCCAAACTGCCCTTCCTGGGGTTTCACTGCAGCTGCTGCTGCTGCCAACCCCTCAGACAGGCAGCTGCCCTCCTGGGGTCCAGCCAGGCCTGGCCCAGGATGGCAGAACAAAGAACTTCCTCTGAGAGAGGGTGTGACACCCTCTCCCTTTGGAAAATGGTGTGAAGGCAGGGGAGGAGTAGCCTCCCCCAGCCTCTGGAAATGCTTTGTTGGGCACAGAGGTGCCCAATTCTGCATAAGCCAGTCTACACCGGTTCAGGGACCCCTTAGCCCCTGCTCTGGCGCGAAACTGGACAAAGGAAAGGGGAGTGACCACTCCCCTGACCTGCACCTCCCCTGGGAGGTGTCCAGAGCTCCTCCAGTGTGCTCCAGACCTCTGCCATCTTGGAAACAGAGGTGCTGCTGGCACACTGGACTGCTCTGAGTGGCCAGTGCCACCAGGTGACGTCAGAGACTCCTGCTGATAGGCTCCTTCAGGTGTTAGTAGCCTATCCTCTCTCCTAAGTAGCCAAACCCTCTTTTCTGGCTATTTAGGGTCTCTGTCTCTGGGGAAACTTTAGATAACGAATGCAAGAGCTCATCCGAGTTCCTCTGCATCTCTCTCTTCACCTTCTGATAAGGAAACGACCGCTGACCGCGCTGGAAGCCTGCAAACCTGCAACATAGTAGCAAAGACGACTACTGCAACTCTGTAACGCTGATCCTGCCGCCTTCTCGACTGTTTTCCTGCTTGTGCATGCTGTGGGGGTAGCCTGCCTCCTCTCTGCACCAGAAGCTCCGAAGAAATCTCCCGTGGGTCGACGGAATCTTCCCCCTGCAACCGCAGGCACCAAAAAGCTGCATTACCGGTCCCTTGGGTCTCCTCTCAGCACGACGAGCGAGGTCCCTCGAATCCAGCGACTCTGTCCAAGTGACCCCCACAGTCCAGTGACTCTTCAGCCCAAGTTTGGTGGAGGTAAGTCCTTGCCTCACCTCGCTGGGCTGCATTGCTGGGAAACGCGACTTTGCAGCTACTCCGGCCCCTGTGCACTTCTGGCAGAAATCCTTTGTGCACAGCCAAGCCTGGGTCCACGGCACTCTAACCTGCATTGCACGACTTTCTAAGTTGGTCTCCGGCGACGTGGGACTCCTTTGTGCAACTTCGGCAAGCACCGTTTCACGCATCCTCGTAGTGCCTGTTTCTGGCACTTCTCCGGGTGCTACCTGCTTCAGTGAGGGCTCTTTGTCTTGCTCGATGTCCCGTCTCTCTTCAGGTCCAATTTGCGACCTCCTGGTCCCTCCTGGGCCCCAGCAGCGTCCAAAAACGCCAAACGCATAATTTGCAGCTAGCAAGGCTTATTGGCATTCTTACGGCGGGAAAATACTTTTGCACGACTCTCCATGGCGAGTGGGATCCGTCCACCAAAGGGGAAGTCTCTAGCCTTTTTCGTTCCTGCAGAAACCTCAGCTTCTTCTGTCCAGTCGAAGCTTCTTTGCACCTGCAGCTGGCATTTCCTGGGCATCTGCCCATCTCCGACTTGCTTGTGACTTTTGGACTTGGTCCCCTTGTTCCACAGGTACCCTAGATTGGAAATCCACAGTTGTTGCATTGCTGGTTTGTGTCTATCCTGCATTATTCCTCTAACACGACTATTTTGTCCTTAGGGGAACTTTAGTGCACTTTGCACTCACTTTTCAGGGTCTTGGGGAGGGTTATTTTTCTAACTCTCACTATTTTCTTATAGTCCCAGCGACCCTCTACAAGGTCACATAGGTTTGGGGTCCATTCGTGGTTCGCATTCCACTTTTAGAGTATATGGTTTGTGTTGCCCCTATCCCTATGTTTCCCCATTGCAGCCTATTGTAACTATACATTGTTTGCACTGTTTTCTAAGACTATATTGCATATTTTTGCTATTGTGTATATATATCTTGTGTATATTTCCTATCCTCTCACTGAGGGTACACTCTAAGATACTTTGGCATATTGTCATAAAAATAAAGTACCTTTATTTTTAGTATAACTGTGTATTGTGTTTTCTTATGATATTGTGCATATGACACTAGGTGGTACTGTAGTAGCTTCACACGTCTCCTAGTTCAGCCTAAGCTGCTCTGCTAAGCTACCATTATCTATCAGCCTAAGCTGCTAGACACCCTATACACTAATAAGGGATAACTGGGCCTGGTGCAAGGTGCAAGTACCCCTTAGTACTCACTACAAGCCAGTCCAGCCTCCTACACTCACCTATTAGCCACACACGGTGCCTCTGGAGTTGCCCCATCACATAAGGGATGCTGCTAATTCTCAAAATGTAAGCGTCATGCACTGAGCCAGGATACTTGGCATTCACATGGGAGATGTACTGGTCTGCCAAACACACCATCTGCACATTCATGGAACGGTAGCTTTTGCGGTTTCTGTACACCTGTTCATTCCTGCAGGGGGGACAAATGCCACATGTGTACCAACAATGGCACCAATGATGTCGGGGATATGTCCCAGGGCATAGAAGTCACCTTTTACTGTGGGCAAATCCTCCACCTGAGGGAAAACGATGTAGCTGCGCAAGTGTTTCAGCAGGGCAGACAACACTCTGGACAACACGTTAGAAAACATTGGTTGTGACATCCCTGATGCCATGGCCACTGTTGTCTGAAAGGACCCACTGGCCAGGAAATGGAGTACTGACAGGACCTGCACTAGAGGGGGGGATACCTGTGGGCTGGCGGATAGCTGACATCAGGTCTGGCTCCAATTGGGCACACAGTTCTTCAATTGTGGCCCTATCAAGTCTGTAGGTGATAATGATGTGTCTGTCTTCCATTGTCGACAGGTCCTCCAAGGGTCTGTATACTGGAGGATGACGCCATCTCATCATCTGCTCCAGCGGACGTGCCCTATGGAAGAGAAGGGTGAGCAGAGGGTCATACACCACATAGCTTCACAAGGGTGTTTAGAACAATCGTGATGTAATAGTTGTGTTGCGCTGTCTGTCCGTACTCCTGCCCAAAATTGCTGTGATGCAGTTAGTTGCCCTGCCATGTGCCCCCCTGAAATGTCAGCTGCCTGACCTGTAAGAAGGGGCAAGGGGAAATGATGTAACTGCGCTGGCGTTGTGCAGCGTCGCGGTAGGCGGACGAAAACTGCAGCGCAAATCAGCATTGGTTATCATTGGGCCCTGTGGGTTCCAGGAGCCAATGACGATGCACGCAGGCGGTGACGGTACGCACCACCGCGAGTGTGACTGCCATTTTCTATCTGTTCACTCACTTGATACCTGACCTTCAACAGGAGAGGACCTACACTGCAAGTGCTGCTGTGACCTGAGTCTGGAAGCAACAATGGCTACAGTGTCTGGGGAAAGGGCCCCTGACTTCACCGCTGAGGAGTTGGACAACCTGGTGGCTGGGGTCCTCCCCCAGTAGACGCTACTCTACGGTCTGCCAGACAAACAGGTGAGTACACTGTGAGCATGATGGATGGGACATGAATGTATGGAGTGGCGTGGATGGAAGATACGGGGGCAGAGGCCAGCATGTGAGGATGGTCAGTGTATGTGTTCCTGGGCTAGGGTGGGAGGTTTGGGGCCAATGAGTAAGAAGAACCGGACGGGGGAGTAAAATCTATTCTTACTTCACTTTTCCTCTAGGTCCGCGCCCAAGGAAGTGCGGACCCTGGGGATCTATCACAGTCGGAGCATCCACTGCCGCAAAAGATGGGAGGACCTGCACCGCTGGAGCAAGAAGATGGCAGAGGCCCAGCTGGGGATGGCCTCCCAACATGGAAGTGGTGCTCGGTGCACCATGGCCCCCCTGATGTACCGGATCCTGGCGGTGGCATATCCTGAGTTGGCTGGGCGCTTGAGGGCATCACAGCAGCCATAAGGGGATGAGTACAGTCTCATTCAGATGACTCTGCACGCTTTATGAGGTTTCTGGGTGGGGAAAGTGGGCTGTGGGTTCCCCTAGGCTAGGGCAGACGTGCCAGGGTAGATCCATTGTTAGGCAGGCTCAGTGGCACTCCCACCTCAAAAGTGGTAGTGGCCCTCTACACCTAGTCAGGCTCCTGTGGGTTCCAGGTGTGCATCAAATGGGCCTAGGCACCGTCCCCCAGGGGCATGTGATTTTCCCCTGAACTGTTAGTGCATGGCCTAGTGCATAGGGCTGCTCCCTGTGTGTTGTGTTGTGTTGTGGTGTTACAGGCATTGAGCATGTGTCTCTTCTGTCTTGCCTCCCCTTTTGGTTTTGTCACCCTGTCCTTGTGTGCATTAGCATCATCTGGCGGAAGAGCATTGGCACCGGAGCAAAAGGGAGCTGCAACCCACATGGCCCAGGAGGGTGAATGTACGGAATCTGAAGGCACCAGTGGGACGGAGGGCGAGAGGAGCTCCACGACGGGCACGGGAGGAGACACTAGTGACAGCGACTCCTCCTCTGATGGGAGCTCCCTTGCGGTGGCGGGCACATCTGTGCCCACCGCATCAACAGGTACAGCCGCCACCCCCCCCCTACCGGCACCGCCCTCCCAGCAGCCCCTCAGCGTGGTTCCCGTGCCCGCTCACCCAGGAGGGTGGGCATCTCCTTCGCCCCAGGCACCTCAGGCCCTGCTCCAGTCAGCCCTGCTGCCCTCAGTGAGGAGGCTATTGACCTCCTGAGATCCCTCACTGTTGGGCAATCAACCATTCTGAATGCCATCCAGGGTGTCGAGAGGCATTTGCAACAAATAAATGCATACCTGGAGGGCATTCATTCTGGCATGGCAGTCCAACAGAGAGCATTTCAGGCTCTGGCCTCAGCACTGATGGCAGCCATTGTCCCTGTGTCCAGCCTCCCCCCTCCAACTTCCACTACCCAGACCCAATCCCCTCTACCTCAGCCTATCCCAAGCACACCATCAGACCAGCATGCACACATCAACACACAACAGTGGACATGGCAAAAATAAGCACCACACATCCCACAGGCACTCATACAAGCACCATCCCCATGCAGACACACCAACATCCACTGCCTCCACGTCCTCCTCCTCCTCCCTCCCAGTCTCGTCTCCACTCACACCTGCATGCACTACATCCTCAGCCACTACCTCCATTACCAGCATGCCCATCACCACACACCGCTCACGTGCAATCACCACCCCCACTACCATGCACATGTCCCCTATGTCCTCTCCCAGTGTGTCTGTGAGCCCTCCTCCCAAAGTACACAAACGCCAGCACACACCGACTCAACAGCCATCCGCCTCACAACAGCCTCCAGCCCATGCACCCTCACCCAAACTCAGCAGACGTACACCTCATACAACCACTACTTCTTCCTCCACTCCCAAACCCCTTCCATCTTCCCATCCCAGTGTGTCTAAAAAACTTTTCCTGGCTAACATTGACCTCTTCCCTACACACCCCATCCTTCCCCTAGGGCCAGGATGTCCAGATCCCAGCCCAGCACCTCAGCCACAAAATCTTCAAGCACTGTGATCCCTTCAAGTCCAGTAACATGAAAGGCGGCACCCATCAGGGCTGCCAGTGTGCCATCTAGTGAGGCCAAGGATCACCCTATTCCACCACCTGCCAAGGTGAAGAAGGGGCCCATGTGCCGTAGGGAAAAGCCGCACCAACCACCCAGCAAGCCATCATCCAAGACAAAAGAGGACAGTGCCAAGGTCCCAGCAGCGACTTCCAAGGTGGGGAAGGGACGCAAGGCTAAAGGAAAGTCAGCTCGGGGCACAGAGCCTCCGGGTGAGGGACTGATCACCCCTTCTGCAAGACAGAACAGCAACCTGTAAGGCGGTGGCCAATGCAGCAAACACCTCCACCTGCACCTGCACCTCCACCTGCACTGCTACCTGTACCGCCACCTGCACCGTCACCTGCACGTCTGCTGCCTCTGCACAGTCCCCAGCATCATCCCCAGTGGGAAGCCGTCCGAGGCTGCAGGAGACGTCCTGCTGTCTCCCTCCACAGGTGCTGACACATGCACCATCGCCAGCATCTCCGCCACAGACACCACCGTCACATGCCCCGCGACGTGCTCAGACAGTGCCACCACAGCCCACATGAACATCATTCCCAGTGGGCAGTCGTCCAAGGCTGCAGGAGACGTCCTGGACCCTGCACAGACTGCATGAGGCATCACAACCAGCACTGGCAGTACCAGCAGTTGGCAGGCAAAGTCGCCACAGGGTGGAGTGCGTCTCTTCCTCCATGGAGTATCATGCTACCTCTTCCCAGAAAATCTCGTGGCTCACACACCCAGGCGAGGGAATGGGAACTGCCACACACCATGTGCAGCACTCTGGGCACCAAGCCCCCTCCAGAACCAGTGGAGAAAAGCATCTACTACCCCAGTCCTTGGCAGGATGAAGCACTTTGGGCACAAAGCCCCCTCCAGAACCAGTGGAGAAAAGCATCCAATACCCCAGTCCTTGGCAGGATGAAGCACTCTGGGCACCAAGCCCCCTCCAGAACCAGTGGAGAGATACATCCACTACCCCAGTCCTTGGCAGGATGAAGCACACTGGGCACCAAGCCCCCTCCAGAACCAGTGGAGATACATCCACTACCCCAGTCCTTGGCAGGATGAAGCACTCTGGGCACCAAGCCCCCTCCAGAACCAGTGGAGAGATACATCCACTACCCCAGTCCTTGGCAGGATGACGCACTCTGGGCACCAAGACCCTCCAGAACCAGTGGAGAAAAGGATCCACTAGAGAGACCGTGGCTTTGCACTCCCCAGGACCAATCAGTGGGCAACCCACCCACTTGAGAGACTTGTGAGACTGTGGCTTTGCACTCCCCAGGACCAAACAGTGGGCAACCCACCCACTTGAGAGACTTGTGAGACTGTGGCTTTGCACTCCTCAGGACCAGGCAGTGGGCATGGAGCCCCCTCATGGCGTAGTGGTGTCGTCCCATCATCCGGCTGAGGTGCCCCCCTTCCCCTTCCCCCTGAGGTGCCTGTTTATTTTCAACCTGATGCCCCTGCTGTGTTCCCTCCGTTTAGAGGCAGGTATCATGTGTGGGTTTCACCCGTGCATTTTGGGACCACTGGTCCACGGACAATGAATGGAACACTATCCGGATTTGTGTAGTTGCTGTACATTTTGTATATATTGCTCTTTTACAGACCTGTTTCCCTATCTGGATTTTCAATGATTACACTTGTTACAATCATTTCATTTGGTCCTCGCATTCTTCCAGAGGGTTACGGGGGGTAAGTGTAATGTTGCTGCATGTATTTGTGTGCATGGTGTTGTGGGTAAGGGTGGGGGTGATGCGTGTTGTGTGTGTATGTGTGTCACTCTCTTTTCCCTCCCCCTCCCTCCACTGTGTGCTAGGTGCAGTACTCACTGTGGTCGTCGCCGCCGCCGTCTTTGATGTTCCTGGTAGAAGAGGAGGGAAACCAACATTGGTAACACCTGTAGTTCAGGCTCCATGGCATCCTGGTTCCTCGTTGGGTGTCGAGAGGTGAGTGGTTTCCCTTCTGTGTACTGTTTCTGCTGTGCTTTTGATGGCGTTGGTACCACGCCCAGAAAAGCTGGCGGATTGGTGCCTTGTAATACAGTGGGCGGTAAATTGTCTTCCCTCTGTCTGTTGGCGGTTACCGCTGCAGTGTTTGTTTCTACCGCCGTGGCGGTCGGAGTGTTAAAGTGGCTGTCTATGTTGGCAGTTTCCGCCATGGTCGTGATCCCATTTTTTTTACCGCCGGCCTGTTGGCGATATTACTGCCACTTTAACACCGACCGCCAGGGTTGTAATGAGGGCCATTGTCTAATTTGCCTTATGCCATCAACCTAATCGAACTTTATAGCTAAGAATTTAACCTCATCACCATTAGGGAATCAGTAACTTTACCTATAGCAACATTTACTAGTCCTTCTTCAACATTTAAATTAAGTCTCAAAATTACTCTACAGTTTTTGCACACTTATAATCACTTCTCCAGTCCAGCAGTCCGGGATACAGATTTCTCCAAAGAGTTCAATTTTTCTTGTAGTTTTACACTCAGCAGCACTGTCCCTCCCTGGTGTTCCATTTTGTTGATAGCTGTAATTTCCAAAATGTCTTCTTTTTCCAGTACCAATAATTCTGAATTGAAATTGGCACACTCTTGAAGAGTAGGCACTAAAGAAACTATGGATTTCCCCTCATTTCAGAAATTAAATATTAGCCCTGCAGCTGAGTTGTTAGAGGAAATCAGTTTCTTGCTAAGTTGACTTCCCAAAGTACATTTTCCCTCCTATGTCAAAACTCATACTCTAACGTCCTTAAAAATATTTCCCTATTCCATGTCATGCTGGTACTTGAAGTATTGCCAGATGTTTAGATTTCCAATACTTCTCAATGAGTTCCTGGTTTCTTCATGCAAAAGAGTCTTGAAAACAGGCTTTTCTTTTACATGAGTTAGTTGCAGTAGGTCACCAAAAACAATTCAATGCTTTCCTCCAAACAAGATGTCATATTCTGTTTTTCAAATTTGTTGCATTCTCAAATAAACAAAGGCAAGCATTAAATTTGAAACCATGCTTACCTCAACAATAATTAAAAGCTTACATTTCTTTAAAACTCCTGCCACTTCAAGACAAGCTTCACCAGATAACTTCTGGTATTCCAGTTCATTGCCATATTCAACCGGTAGCATAAGTCGTCTACGTAAAGTATTTATTTGATATTCTGTGCAGCTAATCCAGTAGGTGCTGTTCCTACAAACAGTATGTTTGATTCTGTAGCCTTAGGTATGTAAGTAGAGATTCACTTTAATTTAAAAGCTTTTCCTGGTACCAGCTTGACCACTAATATATAATAGTATGGGCTTGAATGATGAACAATTGCATGGTTTCTACTAATGAAAATATCCATGATCGATTGTGCATTTTACTTCAATATAAATGTCTTTCTGTTCATTGTTGAGTTGTGCAACTAACTGTTCCAGGTCAACAGATTCCTGTCTTGCTTGCTCCATTACAGTTTCCACTTCATTCATAGCTATGGCAGCTTCATTTTCAATAATAGGTTCACCCATGTGCCTCATTGTAGCGTTACTCTGCCCTTGTCCTGGGATTCCTCACTTGGGGTCAGTAGCCATGAAAGCTTGGGGTAACCAGAGTCACCTGCAAATATCGAGAGACAACTGTTAGACACACACCAACCCTTAGGGACAACCCCATACCCAGACACCTATGTCAACTGTGTTGGGACCTTGGGCTCACCTATTAGCCACACACGGTGCCTCTGGAGTTGCCCCATCACATAAGGGATGCTGCTAATTCTCAAAATGTAAGCGTCATGCACTGAGCCAGGATACTTGGCATTCACATGGGAGATGTACTGGTCTGCCAAACACACCATCTGCACATTCATGGAATGGTAGCTTTTGCGGTTTCTGTACACCTGTTCATTCCTGCAGGGGGGACAAATGCCACATGTGTACCAACAATGGCACCAATGATGTCGGGGATATGTCCCAGGGCATAGAAGTCACCTTTTACTGTGGGCAAATCCTCCACCTGAGGGAAAATGATGTAGCTGCGCAAGTGTTTCAGCAGGGCAGACAACACTCTGGACAACACGTTAGAAAACATTGGTTGTGACATCCCTGATGCCATGGCCACTGTTGTCTGAAAGGACCCACTGGCCAGGAAATGGAGTACTGACAGGACCTGCACTAGAGGGGGGGATACCTGTGGGCTGGCGGATAGCTGACATCAGTTCTGGCTCCAATTGGGCACACAGTTCTTCAATTGTGGCCCTATCAAGTCTGTAGGTGATAATGATGTGTCTGTCTTCCATTGTCGACAGGTCCACCAAGGGTCTGTATACTGGAGGATGACGCCATCTCATCATCTGCTCCAGCGTACGTGCCCTATGGAAGAGAAGGGTGAGCAGAGGGTCATACACCACATAGCTTCACAAGGGTGTTTAGAACAATCGTGATGTAATAGTTGTGTTGCGCTGTCTGTCCGTACTCCTGCCCAAAATTGCTGTGATGCAGTTAGTTGCCCTGCCATGTGCCCCCCTGAAATGTCAGCTGCCTGACCTGTAAGGAGGGGCAAGGGGAAATGATGTAACTGCGCTGGCGTTGTGCAGCGTCGCGGTAGGCGGACGAAGACTGCAGCGCAAATCGGCATTGGTTATCATTGGGCCCTGTGGGTTCCAGGAGCCAATGACGATGCACGCAGGCGGTGACGGTACGCACCACCGCGAGTGTGACTGCCATTTTCTATCTGTTCACTCACTTGATACCTGACCTTCAACAGGAGAGGACCTACACTGCAAGTGCTGCTGTGACCTGAGTCTGGAAGCGACAATGGCTACAGTGTCTGGGGAAAGGGCCCCTGACTTCACCGCAGAGGAGTTGGACAACCTGGTGGCTGGGGTCCTCCCCCAGTAGACGCTACTCTACGGTCTGCCAGACAAACAGGTGAGTACACTGTGAGCATGATGGATGGGACATGAATTTATGGAGTGGCGTGGATGGAAGATACGGGGGGCAGAGGCCAGCATGTGAGGATGGTCAGTGTATGTGTTCCTGGGCTAGGGTGGGAGGTTTGGGGCCAATGAGTAAGAAGAACCGGACGGGGGAGTAAAATCTATTCTTACTTCACTTTTCCTCTAGGTCAGCGCCCAAGGAAGTGCGGTCCCTGGGGATCTATCACAGTCGGAGCATCCACTGCCGCAAAAGATGGGAGGACCTGCACCGCTGGAGCAAGAAGATGGCAGAGGCCCAGCTGGGGATGGCCTCCCAACATGGAAGTGGTGCTCGGTGCACCATGGCCCCCCTGATGTACCGGATCCTGGCGGTGGCATATCCTGAGTTGGCTGGGCGCTTGAGGGCATCACAGCAGCCATAAGGGGGTGAGTACAGTCTCATTCAGATGACTCTGCACGCTTTATGAGGTTTCTGGGTGGGGAAAGTGGGCTGTGGGTTCCCCTAGGCTAGGGCAGACGTGCCAGGGTAGATCCATTGTTAGGCAGGCTCAGTGGCACTCCCACCTCAAAAGTGGTAGTGGCCCTCTACACCTAGTCAGGCTCCTGTGGGTTCCAGGTGTGCATCAAATGGGCCTAGGCACCGTCCCCCAGGGGCATGTGATTTTCCCCTGAACTGTTAGTGCATGGCCTAGTGCATAGGGCTGCTCCCTGTGTGTTGTGTTGTGTTGTGGTGTTACAGGCATTGAGCATGTGTCTCTTCTGTCTTGCCTCCCCTTTTGGTTTTGTCACCCTGTCCTTGTGTGCATTAGCATCATCTGGCGGAAGAGCATTGGCACCGGAGCAAAAGGGAGCTGCAACCCACATGGCCCAGGAGGGTGAATGTACGGAATCTGAAGGCACCAGTGGGACGGAGGGCGAGAGGAGCTCCACGACACGCACAGGAGGAGACACTAGTGACAGCGACTCCTCCTCTGATGGGAGCTCCCTTGCGGAGGCGGGCACATCTGTGCCCACCGCATCAACAGGTACAGCCGCCACCCCCCCTACCAGCACCGCCCTCCCAGCAGCCCCTCAGCGTGGTTCCCGTGCCCGCTCACCCAGGAGGGTGGGCATCTCCTTCGCCCCAGGCACCTCAGGCCCTGCTCCAGTCAGCCCTGCTGCCCTCAGTGAGGAGGCTATTGACCTCCTGAGATCCCTCACTGTTGGGCAATCAACCATTCTGAATGCCATCCAGGGTGTCGAGAGGCATTTGCAACAAATAAATGCATACCTGGAGGGCATTCATTCTGGCATGGCAGTCCAACAGAGAGCATTTCAGGCTCTGGCCTCAGCACTGATGGCAGCCATTGTCCCTGTGTCCAGCCTCCCCCCTCCAACTTCCACTACCCAGACCCAATCCCCTCTACCTCAGCCTATCCCAAGCACACCATCAGACCAGCATGCACACATCAACACACAACAGTGGACATGGCAAACATAAGCACCACACATCCCACAGGCACTCATACAAGCACTATCCCCATGCAGACACACCAACATCCACTGCCTCCACTGTGTCCTCCTCCTCCAGGTCCTCCTCCTCCTCCCTCCCAGTCTCGTCTCCACTCACACCTGCATGCACTACATCCTCAGCCACTACCTCCATTACCAGCATGCCCATCACCACACACCGCTCACGTGCAATCACCACCCCCACTACCATGCACATGTCCCCTATGTCCTCTCCCAGTGTGTCTGTGAGCCCTCCTCCCAAAGTACACAAACGCCAGCACACACCGACTCAACAGCCATCCGCCTCACAACAGCCTCCAGCCCATGCACCCTCACCCAAACTCAGCAGACGTACACCTCATACAACCACTACTTCCTCCTCCACTCCCAAACCCCTTCCATCTTCCCATCCCAGTGTGTCTAAAAAACTTTTCCTGGCTAACATTGACCTCTTCCCTACACACCCCATCCTTCCCCAGGGCCAGGATGTCCAGATCCCAGCCCAGCACCTCAGCCACAAAATCTTCAAGCACTGTGATCCCTTCAAGTCCAGTAACATGAAAGGCGGCACCCATCAGGGCTGCCAGTGTGCCATCTAGTGAGGCCAAGGATCACCCTATTCCACCACCTGCCAAGGTGAAGAAGGGGCCCATGTGCCGTAGGGAAAAGCCGCACCAACCACCCAGCAAGCCATCATCCAAGACAAAAGAGGACAGTGCCAAGGTCCCAGCAGCGACTTCCAAGGTGGGGAAGGGACGCAAGGCTAAAGGAAAGTCAGCTCGGGGCACAGAGCCTCCGGGTGAGGGACTGATCACCCCTTCTGCAAGACAGAACAGCAACCTGTAAGGCGGTGGCCAATGCAGCAAACACCTCCACCTGCACCTGCACCTCCACCTGCACTGCTACCTGTACCGCCACCTGCACCGTCACCTGCACGTCTGCTGCCTCTGCACAGTCCCCAGCATCATCCCCAGTGGGAAGCCGTCCGAGGCTGCAGGAGACGTCCTGCTGTCTCCCTTAACAGGTGCTGACACATGCACCATCGCCAGCATCTCCGCCACAGACACCACCGTCACATGCCCCGCGACGTGCTCAGACAGTGCCACCGCAGCCGACATGAACATCATTCCCAGTGGGCAGTCGTCCAAGGCTGCAGGAGACATCCTGGACCCTGCACAGACTGCATGAGGCATCACAACCAGCACTGGCAGTACCAGCAGTTGGCAGGCAAAGTAGCCACAGGGTGGAGTGCGTCTCTTCCTCCATGGAGTATCATGCTACCTCTTCCCAGAAAATCTCGTGGCTCACACACCCAGGCGAGGGAATGGGAACTGCCACACACCATGTGCAGCACTCTGGGCACCAAGCCCCCTCCAGAACCAGTGGAGAAAAGCATCTACTACCCCAGTCCTTGGCAGGATGAAGCACTTTGGGCACAAAGCCCCCTCCAGAACCAGTGGAGAAAAGCATCCAATACCCCAGTCCTTGGCAGGATGAAGCACTCTGGGCACCAAGCCCCCTCCAGAACCAGTGGAGAGATACATCCACTACCCCAGTCCTTGGCAGGATGAAGCACACTGGGCACCAAGCTCCCTCCAGAACCAGTGGAGATACATCCACTACCCCAGTCCTTGGCAGGATGAAGCACTCTGGGCACCAAGCCCCCTCCAGAACCAGTGGAGAGATACATCCACTACCCCAGTCCTTGGCAGGATGACGCACTCTGGGCACCAAGACCCTCCAGAACCAGTGGAGAAAAGGATCCACTAGAGAGACCGTGGCTTTGCACTCCCCAGGACCAATCAGTGGGCAACCCACCCACTTGAGAGACTTGTGAGACTGTGGCTTTGCACTCCCCAGGACCAAACAGTGGGCAACCCACCCACTTGAGAGACTTGTGAGACTGTGGCTTTGCACTCCTCAGGACCAGGCAGTGGGCATGGAGCCCCCTCATGGCGTAGTGGTGTCGTCCCATCATCCGGCAGAGGTGCCTCCTTCCCCTTCCCCCTGAGGTGCCTGTTTATTTTCAACCTGATGCCCCTGCTGTGTTCCCTCCGTTTAGAGGCAGGTATCATGTGTGGGTTTCGCCCGTGCATTTTAGGACCACTGGTCCACGGACAATGAATGGAACACTATCCGGATTTGTGTAGTTGCTGTACATTTTGTATATATTGCTCTTTTACAGACCTGTTTCCCTATCTGGATTTTCAATGATTACACTTGTTACAATCATTTCATTTGGTCCTCGCATTCTTCCAGAGGGTTACGGGGGGTAAGTGTAATGTTGCTGCATGTATTTGTGTGCATGGTGTTGTGGGTAAGGGTGGGGGTGATGCGTGTTGTGTGTGTGTGTGTGTCACTCTCTTTTCCCTCCCCCTCCCTCCACTGTGTGCTAGGTGCAGTACTCACTGTGGTCGTCGCCGCCGCCGTCTTTGATGTTCCTGGTAGAAGAGGAGGGAAACCAACATTGGTAACACCTGTAGTTCAGGCTCCATGGCATCCTGGTTCCTCGTTGGGTGTCGAGAGGTGAGTGGTTTCCCTTCTGTGTACTGTTTCTGCTGTGCTTTTGATGGCGTTGGTACCACGCCCAGAAAAGCTGGCGGATTGGTGCCTTGTAATACAGTGGGCGGTAAATTGTCTTCCCTCTGTCTGTTGGCGGTTACCGCTGCAGTGTTTGTTTCTACCGCCGTGGCGGTCGGAGTGTTAAAGTGGCTGTCTATGTTGGCAGTTTCCGCCATGGTCGTGATCCCATTTTTTTTACCGCCGGCCTGTTGGCGATATTACTGCCGCTTTAACACCGACCGCCAGGGTTGTAATGAGGGCCATTGTCTAATTTGCCTTATGCCATCAACCTAATCGAACTTTATAGCTAAGAATTTAACCTCATCACCATTAGGGAATCAGTAACTTTACCTATAGCAACATTTACTAGTCCTTCTTCAACATTTAAATTAAGTCTCAAAATTACTCTACAGTTTTTGCACACTTATAAACACTTCTCCAGTCCAGCAGTCCGGGATACAGATTTCTCCAAAGAGTTCAATTTTTCTTGTAGTTTTACACTCAGCAGCACTGTCCCTCCCTGGTGTTCCATTTTGTTGATAGCTGTAATTTCCAAAATGTCTTCTTTTTCCAGTACCAATAATTCTGAATTGAAATTGGCACACTCTTGAAGAGTAGGCACTAAAGAAACTATGGATTTCCCCTCATTTCAGAAATTAAATATTAGCCCTGCAGCTGAGTTGTTAGAGGAAATCAGTTTCTTGCTAAGTTGACTTCCCAAAGTACATTTTCCCTCCTATGTCAAAACTCATACTCTAACGTCCTTAAAAATATTTCCCTATTCCATGTCATGCTGGTACTTGAAGTATTGCCAGATGTTTAGATTTCCAATACTTCTCAATGAGTTCCTGGTTTCTTCATGCAAAAGAGTCTTGAAAACAGGCTTTTCTTTTACATGAGTTAGTTGCAGTAGGTCACCAAAAACAATTCAATGCTTTCCTCCAAACAAGATGTCATATTCTGTTTTTCAAATTTGTTGCATTCTCAAATGAACAAAGGCAAGCATTAAATTTGAAACCATGCTTACCTCAACAATAATTAAAAGCTTACATTTCTTTAAAACTCCTGCCACTTCATGACAAGCTTCACCAGATAACTTCTGGTATTCCAGTTCATTGCCATATTCAACCGGTAGCATAAGTCGTCTACGTAAAGTATTTATTTGATATTCTGTGCAGCTAATCCAGTAGGTGCTGTTCCTACAAACAGTATGTTTGATTCTGTAGCCTTAGGTATGTAAGTAGAGATTCACTTTAATTTAAAAGCTTTTCCTGGTACCAGCTTGACCACTAATATATAATAGTATGGGCTTGAATGATGAACAATTGCATGGTTTCTACTAATGAAAATATCCATGATCGATTGTGCATTTTACTTCAATATAAATGTCTTTCTGTTCATTGTTGAGTTGTGCAACTAACTGTTCCAGGTCAACAGATTCCTGTCTTGCTTGCTCCATTACAGTTTCCGCTTCATTCATAGCTATGGCAGCTTCATTTTCAATAATAGGTTGTCTAAAAGGATCCTGACTCAGTGGTCCTGAACTATGGCTGTTTTGAGAACTATCCTTAGCTACCTCAGCAGCAATCATTTCTTCTTGTTGTATTTCATAATTTAGCATTTGTAAATAGTTAGTGAAAATTTAACACTGAATAGTATATTTGACAGCATTGAAAGAATCTTCATAGTAGTCATAGGTGGTCATTACAACCCTGGCGGACGGTGTTAAAGCTGCGGTAAGACCGCAAACAGGCCGGCGGACAAAAAAAGGGAATTACGACCCTGGCGGAAACCGCCAACTAAGACAGCCACTTTAACACATCGCCCGCCACGGCGTTACAGACAAACAGCACGGCGGTCACCGCCAACAGACAGGCGGAAGACAATGTACCGCCCACACTATCACAACACACCAATCCGCCACCTTTTCCGGGGCGGATTCACCATGGATAAAAACACGGCGGAAACAGCCTTTGCTATGGGAAAACGCTCACCTCAACACATCCCACGAGGAACGACGACACCATGGAGCCGGAACTACAAATCTTACCTGCCCTTGCATTCCTGCTCATCTACGAGCAACAGCGGCGTAGGCGCAGAACATACCGGTGAGTACAGCACCTGCGACACGGGGAGGGGGGAGGCAAAAGTTACGGGGACACCCACCAAACACTCCCACCCTCGCATATTACAACATACACACCAATGCAGTCACAAAAATCACAGTAACAACCCACAATCCCCCCGGAAGAATGCAAAGACAAAGCGAATAGCGGTCAAACTTTGTATTGTGTCAATATACTACTCATTAAAAAATATACAGATATATATATCACGAAATCTGACGAAAATAAATGTACAATACAAGAAGTAGTGCAGATATGTACACAACAATGTCCGTGCACCAACCGTCCAAAAATGCATGGGCGACGCCCACAATAGATACCTGACCAAATCCGAGAGAACACTGCCGGGGCATCAGATAGAAACAATACAGGCACCTCAGGAGGAAGGGAAGGGGGGGAACCTCAGCCACATGAATGCGAAGCCAGATCCACGACGGGGCTCCATGCCCATTGATGTATCCTGGGGAGTGCAAAGCCACAGTCTCTCAAGTCACTTCAGTGGGTGGGTTGCCCACTGTGCCATCCTGGGGAGTGCAAAGCCACAGTCTCTCAAGTCTCTACAGTGGGTGGGTTGCCCACTGTGCCATCCTGGGGAGTGCAAAGCCACAGTCTCTCAAGTCTATACAGTGGGTGGGTTGCCCACTGTGCCATCCTGGGGAGTGCAAAGCCACAGTCTCTCAAGTCTCTACAGTGGGTGGCTTGCCCACTGTTACATCCTGGGGACTGCAAAGCCAGAGTCTCTCAAGTCTCTACAGTGGGTGGCTTGCCCACTGTTACATCCTGGGGACTGCAAAGCCACAGTCTCTCAGCGGTCTTCACCATGGCAGTCTTTGCCCTGTTCAGCGGTGCTTAGCCATGGCAGTCTTGGCCTTGTTCAGCGGTGCTTAGCCATGGCGGTCTTGGCCTTGTGCAGCGGTGCTTAGCCATGGCGGTCTTTGCCCTGTTCAGCGGTCTTCACCATGGCGGTCTTTGCCCTGTTCAGCGCTCTTCACCATGGCAGTCTTTGCCCTGTTCAGCGGTCTTCACCATGGCGGTCTTTGCCCTGTTCAGCTGTCTTCACCATGGCAGTCTTTGCCCTGTTCAGCGGTCTTCACCATGGCAGTCTTGGCCTTGTTCAGCGGTCTTCACTATGGCGGTCTTTGCCCTGTTCAGCGGTCTTCACCATGGCAGTGTTTGCCCTGTTCAGCGGTCTTCACCATGGCAGTCTTGGCCTTGTTCAGCGGTCTTCACCATGGCGGTCTTTGCCCTGTTCAGCGGTCTTCACCATGGCGGTCTTTGCCCTGTTCAGCAGTCTTCACCATGGCGGTTCTGGTACAGATATTGATGTGTGGCATTACGATCTCCACACTGGACATTGGTGTGTGGCATGCCGAACTCCACACTGGACATTGGTGTGTGGCATGACAATCTCCACACTGGACATTGGTGTGTGGCATGACAAACTCCACACTGAACATTGGTGTGTGGCATTACGATATCCACATTGGACATTGGTGTGTGGCATGACGAACTCCACACTGGACATTTGTGTGTGGCATGACAAACTCCACACTGGACATTGGTGTGTGGCATGACGATCTCCACACTGGACATTGGTGTGTGGCATGACGAACTCCACACTGAACATTGGTGTGTGGCTTTATGATCTCCACATTGGACATTGGTGTGTGGCATGACGAACTCCACACTGGACATTGGTGTGTGGCATGACGAACTCCACACTGGACATTGGTGTGTTGCATGACGATCTCCACACTTGACATTGGTGTGTGGCATGACGAACTCCACACTGGACATTGGTGTGTGGCATTACGATCTCCACACTGGACATTGGTGTGTGGCATGACGAACTCCACACTGGACATTGGTGTGTGGCATGACGTTCCATCATCGCCCAGCGGGGCTGTGGGATCCTGGTCCCTCCTGGGCACTGACTCTGGCGGTGGTCTCCTGACCAGTAACGATACTTGGGCCCTCCTGGGCACTGACTCTGGTGGTGGTCTCCTGACCAGTAACGATACTTGGGCCCTCCTGGGCTATGGCTCTGGCGGTGGTCTCCTGACCAGTAACGATACTTGGGCCCTCATGGGCACTGACTCTGGCGGTGGTCTCCTGACCAGTAACAATACTTGGGCCCTCCTGGGCACTGACTCTGGCGGTGGTCTCCTGACCAGTAACGATACTTGGGCCCTCCTGGGCTATGACACTGGCGGTGGTCTCCTGATCAGTAACGATACTTGGGCCCTCCTGGGCACTGACTCTGGCGGTGGTCTGACCAGTAACGATACTTGGGCCCTCCTGGGCACTGACTCTGGCGGTGGTCTCCTGACCAGTAACGATACTTTGGCCCTCCTGGGCACTGACTCTGGCGGTGGTCTCCTGACCAGTAACGATACTTGAGCCCTCCTGGGCTATGACTCTGGCGGTGGTCTCCTGACCAGTAACGATACTTGAGCCCTCCTGGGCTATGACTCTGGCGGTGGTCTCTGACCAGTAACGATACTTGGGCCCTCCTGGGCTATGACTCTGGCGGTGGTCTCCTGACCAGTAACGACGGTGCTGGCGGTTGGGTCTGGACCGCCGGAAATGATGGCGCACTTCTCCGCTGTGACACTCACAACAGGTTGGGGAGACTTCCTCTGGACATTCCCCACCTTCTTTTGAGTTACAGATGACTCACCAATCGCCTTGGATCCCATGTAACTGTTTGTCCCACCAGGAGTCTTGACACGGTCCCGTCGTCCACTCTCCAATTTCGAAGCCTTTACAGTGGGTGGGCTGACAGTGCCTTGGCTCCGGGTCCTACTGCCTGCCCTGGTGGACGGGGCACTCCAAAAACCTGGTACACGCACCACTGGTACTGGAGGCTTTTTGTCTGAGGCGCTACGACGGGACTGATGAATTGGAGGAGGGGTGGGGGCAAAAAGGTCAATTTGACATAGGGACAGTTTCTGACGTACACTGGGATGGGTAGCTGGAGGGGCTCTTGGAGTGGAGGAAGAGGAGGTGGTTGTAGGAGGTGTCACTTTAGGTGTTTTGGGTGCAGGTACTGGAAGCTGTCGTGAGGTGGATGGATGTTGGGTGAGTGATTGCCGGAGTTTGTGTACTTTGGGAGGGGGCGTCACAGACACACTGGGAGAGGACACAGGGGAGGTGTAAATGGCAGTGGAGGTGGTGAGTACAGGTGAGCGGCTAGTGGTGCTGGGTGTCCTGGTGCAAGTCCTAGTGCCTGTAGATGTGGTGCATGCAGGTGTGTGTGTAGACGACACTGGGAGGGAGGAGGGAGGAGGGAGAAGAGGAGGGGGACACAGTGGAGGCAGTGGATGTTGCTGTGTCTGTTTGGGTCTGATGCTTGTGTGAGTGCCTGTGGTGTGTGTGGTGCCTATGTTTGCTTGAGCTACTTGTGTGTATGCTGGTCTGTAGGTGTGCTTGGGATGGGCTGGGGTACAGGGGATTGGGTCTGGGTGGAGGAAGTTGGAGGGGGGAGGCTGGACACAGGGACAATGACTGCCATCAGTGCTGAGGCCAGAGATTGCAGGGTTCGCTGAAGGACAGCCTGACCAGAATGAATGCCTTCCAGGAATGCATTATCGTGTTTCAACTCTCGTTCTACACCCTGGATGGCATTCACAATGGTAGACTGCCCAACAGTGAGTGACCTGAGGAGGTCAATGGCCTCCTCACTGAGGGCAGCAGGGGTGACTGGGGCAGACCCTGAGGTGCCTGAGGCGAAGGTG
The DNA here is from genome assembly GCF_031143425.1 of Pleurodeles waltl. NCBI lineage: Eukaryota > Metazoa > Chordata > Amphibia > Caudata > Salamandridae > Pleurodeles > Pleurodeles waltl. The sequence continues at coordinate 992,172,810 of NC_090442.1, forward strand.
ATGCCCACCCTCCTGGGTGAGCGGGCACGGGGCGAACGCTGAGGGGCTGCTGGGATGGCGGTGCTGGTAGGGGAGGTGGCGGCTGTACCTGTAGAAGTGGGGCACACAGATGGTGCCGCCACCACAGGGGAGCTCCCATCGGCGGACGAGTCTGTGTCGCTGTTTGGTGATCCTGTGGCCGACGTGAAGCTCCCCTCGCCCTCCGTCCCACTGGTGAATTCAGAGTCTGTGGTGTGGCCCTCCATGGCCATGTGGGATGCAGCTCCCTTGTGCTCCGGTGCCACTGTACCTCCGCCTGTTGATGCTGATGTACAGAAGGACAGGGAGAGCAGAAAAAGGGTGGAGACAGAAGAAAGAGAGGTTTAGTGCATGGCATACTGCTACCGTTGGCGGACAAGACAAACACAGCAGCCCCCTGCATTACGCCATGTTCCTGCCCTCTGCACATGCAATTTCTGGGATATGGCCTACATGGCAATGGTAGAAATCAGCCCACATGGATGGCAAAGGGGCAAGTATACATCAATTTGCCTTTTTTTTTTAACTGGGGTAGAGTGCCACATGGCCTACATAACGGAGGTGCCTTGCCTACCTAACTCGCCCTGGCCTAGGGACACCCACAGCCCACCACCCCCAGCCAGACAGCTCCACTGCACGCAAAGTCCATAGGATGAGGTTGTACTCACCTCCTTGTGTCTGCTGTGATGTCCTTAAGCGCCCATCCAACTCCGGGTAGGCCACCGCCAGGATCCGGAACATCAGAGGGGTCATGGTGCAACGGGCACCCCTCCCACGTTGGGAGGCCATCCCCAGCTGAGCCTCCGCCGTCTTCTTGCTGCAGCGGCGAATGTCCTCCCATCTCTTCCGGCAGTGGGTGCCCCGTCTCTGGTGGGCCACCAGGGTCCAGACTTCCTTGGCGATGGCACGCCAAATGTCCCTCTTCTGGTGGGCGCTGACCTACATGACATGCACAAGGAAAGAGGAACAGTCATTACCTACAGCACCGTTGTTGTAATTGGCCCCCTCCCAACTCTATCCCTGTGGCCCATTCATCCCCATGCATGACTGTTCTATGTACTCTGCCCCCTTCCCTCATCCACCCAGCCCTCTCCACCCAGGCCTAGCCCATACAACGTGCTCCCTGTCTACTAACCTGTTGGTCTGGAGGACTGTGGAGTAGCGTATACTGGGGGAGGACCCCATCCACAAGTTTCTCCAACTCCTGTGCAGTGAAGTCAGGGGCCCTTTCCCCAGACGCAGCAGCCATCGTCGCTTCCAGACCGAGGTCACAGCAGCACTAGCAGTGTAGGTCCTCTCCTGTCGAAGGTCAGGTATCTAGTGATTGAACAGATAGAAAATGGTGGTGACGTCCGCGGCGGTGACGTCCGCGGCGGTGCGCATCATCACCGCCAGCGCACCTGTTCATTGTCTCCTGGGACCCATAGGGTCCAATGTTAACCAATGCAGCATTGCGCCGCGCTCTACGACCGCCTACCGCGACGGTGTCCAATGCCAGCGCAGTTACCCCACAATTCCAATGTCCCAGTTTAGAGGTCAGGCAGCCGCCATTTCAGGGGCCCACATGGCTTTAATTACTACTGCGTCACACATACCGAGGCCTACACTCAAAACCTTTCCCGGATGGATTAATTGTCTGTTGTAGTCTTGTGTGTGACTGTGGGTACATACCTGGAGGAATGCTGACAGTTTCTTCGCTGTTGTCCTTCCTAGGCACCATCAGTTGGGACATATTGGAAGATGGCGGAATCCGCCGGTGTACCGACCGCTGGTGGACCTGTTGACAATGGAAGAGCGACATGTCATCGTGACCTACCGGTTTGACCGTGCCACAATCCAGGAACTATGTACCCAGTTGGAGCCAGACCTGATGTCACCAATCCGCCATCCGACTGGAATCCCCCCAACGTGCAGGTGCTGTCAGTGCTCCATTTCCTTGCAAGTGGGTCTTTTCAGACAACTGTAGCCATGGCATCAGGAATGTCCCAGCCTATGTTTTCCAACGTGTTGTTGTTGTCCAGAGTGTTGTCTGCCCTGCTGAAACACGTAAGGAGATACATCATTTTCCCTGAGGTGGAGGATTTGCCTACAGTGAAAGGTGACTTCTATGCCCTTGGACATATCCCCAACGTCATAGGTGCCATTGATGGGACCCATGTAGCTCTGGTCCCCCCCGCAGGAATGAACAGGTGTACAGGAACAGGAACAGTTATCATTCCATGAATGTCCAGATGGTCTGTTTGGCAGACCAGTACATCTCGCAGGTAAATGCAATGTTCCCTGGCTCAGTGCATGACGCCTACATCCTGTGGAATAGCAGCATCCCTGATATGATGGGTGAACTCCAGAGGCACCGTGTATGGCTATTGGGGGACTCTGGTTACCCCAACCTGTCCTGGCTACTGACCCCAGTGAGGAATCCCAGGACCAGGGCAGAGGAACGGTACAATGAGGCCCATGGGCGGACTAGGAGGGTGATCGAGTGGACCTTTGGCCTCCTGAAGGCCAGGTTCAGGTGCCTCCATATAACAGGTGGGTCCCTATTCTACTCACCGAAGAAGGTGTGCGACATCATCATCGCCTGCTCCATGCTCCATAACTTGGCATTGCGATGCCAGGTGCCTTTTCTGCAGGAGGATGATCCAGATGACTGTGTTGTTGCAGCGGTTGAGCCTGTGGAGCCTGTGGACAGTGATGAGGATGAAGCTGATGAAGATGAAAACGACAACAGGGAGTCAGTCATACAGCAATATTTTCAATGAGACACAGGTGAGTACAATTTCATGTTTCACATTATATTACATTTCACACGTCTACCTCTATCCTCTACCTACATTTCACTCCCTATTTGGTAACTGAGTTGTCCCCTTCCCTTTCAGTTTCACTATTGTGGTAACCTACGTGTCAACAGCTTGCACCCTTGAAAGGCTTGTGATGTGTGACATTGGTATGTTGACCTTCCAATGGGTAACCTTTTTTAACACTGTAATTGACAATACAAAGTTCACAATCATTGACTGACTCCAATATTATTGAGGTTTCAAGGGTGTTTATTGAAGTGCATAAAAATGTAGGGGGTTTGTGAAATGGTGATGGGTGATGGTGGAGGAATGTCCATGGCAGAGTCCAGTCTATTAGTCTCACAGGTACATTGCACATCTGGCCATTGGAAGTGGAGCTGGGGCAGTTCCAAGCTGGATAGGGTACCAAAGTGGGACAGTGGGGGGACAATCAGGCTGGTCTTATTTCCTGGTGAGGGTCTTGCCATCTTGCTCTGTCCTGTTCCTGGATCTCAGGGCCCGCTTTCGTGGTGGTTGTCCGTCTGCAGGGGGTGGGGTGCTGGTGTGTTGGTCCTGTGGCGGGGCGTCCTGTCCACTAGCGCCGGCGGAGGTGGTGGGCATTTCATCGTCCTGGCTAGTGTCAGGGGCCCCTTGGAGTGCCACGGAGTCCCTCAAGGTCTTTTGAATGTCCGTCAGCACCCCTACGATGGTGCCCAGGGCGGAGCCGATGGTCCTGAGCTCCTCCCTGAACCCCAAATACTGTTCCTCCTGCAGATGCAGTGTCTCCTGCAACTTGGCCAGTACCGTTGCCATTGTCTCCTGGGAGTGGTGGTATGCTCCCATGATGGAGGATAGGGCCTCGTTGAGAGTAGGTTCCCTTGGCCTGTCCTCCCTCTGTCGCACAGCAGCCCTCCCAGTTCCCCTGTGTTCCTGTGCCTCCGTCCCCTGGACCATGTGCCCACTACCACTGCCCCCAGGTCCCTGTTGTTGTTGGGGTGGTGGGTTACCCTGGGTGACCTGTAGTGGTGGACACACCGCTGATTGACCTGTCCTGGGTAGGGAGGTATGGGCCCGCTGGGTGGGTGCTGTGCTGGTGTTACCAGAGGGTGTAATCTCGGTGTTGGGCTGTGGCTGGGCAAGGGGAACCGACTGTCCTGAGGCCGACAATGGTCTGGGCTAGTCATCAAGATCCAGTAGGGCAGAGCTGCTGTTGTCACTGTGGGCCTCTCCTGGGGGTGGAGTGGTGTTGTCTGGACCCTCTGGTGTGGTGACGTTCCTTCGGGTTCCTACGGGGGTATAAGTACATGATTATGGCATGTGTGTGTTTCATGGTGTGCAATGGTTGGGTGTGCGTGAACCCCAGTGCAGGCATTCCTGTGTGGGGGCTTGTGTGGTGATGTTTGGGGGGTGTTGTGGGTCTGTGCAGTGGGCATGCTTTAGTGATGGGTGTCCATGCTTAGTTGTGTCATGTAGGTCTTTGGGTTGGGATGGGTGGTTGGTGTTATGGGTAGATTAGTGAGGAGTTAGGGTGATAGGGGAGGGTGTGAGGGTGGAGGTGTGTGATGTCATGCAGGTAGGGTGGGGGATATGATAGTGAAGATTATACTTACCAGTGTCCGTTCCTCCAACGACTCCTGCAAGGCCCTCAGGATGCAGGATGGACAAGACTTGCCCCTCCCATGTTGTTAGTTGTGGGGGAGGAGGTGGGGGTACGCCGCCAGTCCGCTGTACCGCGATGTGGTGCCTGGATACCGTGGAGCGCACCTTCCCCCGTAGGTCGTTCCACCTCTTCCTGATGTCCTCCCTATTTCTTGGGTGCTGTCCCACAGCGTTGACCTTGTCGACTATTCTTTGCCATAGCTCCATCTTCCTGGCTATGGATGTGTACTGTACCTGTGAGCCAAATAGCTGTGGCTCTACCCTGATGATTTCCTCGACCATGACCCTGAGCTCCTCCTCGGAGAAGCGGGGGTGTCTTTGGCGTGACATGGGGTGTTGTGTGTGATGTGTGGGGTGGTGTATGTGTTGATGAGTGTGGTGAGTGTAGTGGTATGTGGTGTTTTGTGCGTGGATGTTGTGTGGGTGATGGTGTAGTGTGCCTCTGTGTGATGGTGTTATCTATTCTGTGCTGTCTCTCTCTGGCCTTCGTCTCGAAATTGTGGTCGTAGGGGTTTGTGTGTGATGTGGGTGTGTGTTTTATATTGTGTTTGGTGTGTGGGAGTGGTGTGTGTATGTGTATCAGTTGTGTGTATTTGTAATTGTCCAATGTGGCGGTGTTTTGGAGCTGTGTGTGTATTTTGAGCGTGGTGGTGTGTACCGCCAATGGAATACCGCGTTTGAAAGACCGCCGCGTGGATTCGTGGGTCGTAATAGCATGGGCATGTTTCTGTTGGCGTGGAGGTGGAGGATTTGTTTCCGCATTAGTATCGCTGACCTTTGGTGTGGCGGACTTGTGTGGGTGTCTGAATTTCGGCGGAATCCGTGATGTGTGTCATAATAGCTGTGGCGGTCTACCGCTGCCGCGGCGGTGTATTGGCGGTCTTCTGCACGGCGGTAAGCGGCTTTTACCGCCAATGTTGTAATGACCCCCATAGTCTCCCAGTAATTCCAATTCTCTACGCCAAGTTTTGAACAGTTGAAGAGCACGATGAAAAAACTCTTGTTTGACAGCTACTTTTTCAGATGTTAATTCGATTTCCTTTTGCGTGTACCACCACACCACTGACACATCCAAGTACTGCATATTTCCTTTCTATGTTTTCACTTACATTGCTTCTATTTTTTGAAGAATTTCATAAAGACACGTGTCTTCTGGATCTGGACTTCTTCTTGGATAAAATGTATCCAACATATTTGACTTCACAATGTCTGTACTTTGCTAGTCAGACTCTGCTAGGTACTGTTTTTTTGGGAAAGACCTTAACACTCTATTTCATGTACTAGATAGGCCCAAACTTACAGCTAGACCTGGCATCCTTGGTGTGGTTTCCCCTGTCTTTATGCCTCTGCTTCCTGTGTTTTTGACTGTGTGCAGGACTTTGGGGGTCATTCCAACCCTGGCGGTCGGTGTTAAAGCGGCGGCCAAACCGCCAACAGGCAAGCGGTCAAAAAAATGGAATTCTGACCCTGGCGGAAACCGCCAACACAGCCCGCCACTTTAACACTCCGACCGCCACGGCGGGACAAACAAACAGCGCGGCGGTCACCGCCAACAGACAGGCGGCAGACAATGTACCGCCCATCCTATCACAACTCACCAATCCGCCACCTTTTCCGGCGGAAACAGACTACGAACGGGAAAACGCTCACCTCTACACACTCCACGAGGAATCTGGACAGCATGGAACCAGAACTACACATCCTACCAGCTATTGTCTACCTGCTCCTCTACCAGGAGCACGAACGCCGGCGCAGAAGACAACGGTGAGAACTGCACCTACGACACAGGGGAGGGGGGAGGAGAAAAGATTACGGGCACACACATACGCAACACACCCAATCAATGCAGAGCAACAACTCAGAGTGACACCCCCCAAACCCCCCGGAAGAATGCAAAGACAAAATAATATTATCATGAAATTCAAATATATTGTAAGGCTAAGTAAAAAAATAATTCGAACATCTCATAACTATATACACATATGTAAATTGTCCTGTCAAAATAGGCTTTCAGTCATTGTACGTGGGCCAATGGTCCGCAACACATGGGCAAAGCCCACACAGGAGACCCGAATCCATTGGAGAGAACACTGCAGGGGCATCAGATAGCAAAACTACAGGCACCTCAGGGGGAAGGGAAGGGGGGGCACCTCAGCCACATGAGTCCATGATGCCAGATCCACGAGGGGCCTCCATGGCCACTGTGCCATCCTGAGGAGTGCAAAGCCACAGTCTCTCAAGTCCCTACAGTGGGTTGGCTGCCCACTGTCAAATCCTGGGGAGTGCAAAGCCACAGTCTCTCAAGTCCCTACAGTGGATGGGCTGCCCACTGTCATATCCTGGGGAGTGCAAAGCCACAGTCTCTCAAGTCCCTACAGTGAGTGGGCTGCCCACTGTCATATCCTGGGGAGTGCAAAGCCACAGTCTCTCAAGTCCCTACAGTGGGTGGGCTGCCCACTGTCATATACTGGGGACTGCAAAGCCACAGTCTCACAAGTCCCTACAGTGGGTGGGCTGCCCACTGTCATATCCTGGGGAGTGCAAAGCCACAGTCTCTCAAGTCCCTACAGTGGGTTGGCTGCCCACTGTCATATCCTGGGGAGTGCAAAGCCACAGTCACTCAAGTGGATTACAGACTCCACTGGTACTGGAGGAGTCTTGGTGCCCAGAGTGTATCGTGCAGCCCTGCCTGACACAGATCCGGGCCTGCCCCTTCTGCCAATGGGCCAGCGGTGCTGAGACGGCGGTGGCCAGCGGAGCGGTGCTTGAGAGGATGGGCCCAGCGGAGCAGTGCTTGAGATGAAGGGCCTAGCGGAGCGGTGCTTGAGATGAAGGTCCCAGCGGAGCGGTGCTTGAGATGAAGGGCCCAGCGGAGCGGTGCTTGAGAGGAAGGGCCCAGCGAAGCGGTGCTTGAGATGAAGGGCCCAGCGGAGCGGTGCTTGAGATGAAGGGCCCAGCGGAGCGGTGCAGAGACGGCGGTGCCCAGCGGAGCTGTGCTTGAGAGGAAGGGCCCAGCGGAGCGGTGCTTGAGATGAAGGGCCCAGCAGAGCAGTGCTTGAGAGGATGGGCCCAGCGGAGCGGTGCTTGAGAGGAAGGGCCCAGCGGAGCGGTGCTGAGACGGCGGTGGCCAGCGGAGCGGTGCTTGAGAGGAAGGGCCCAGCGGAGCGGTGCTTGAGATGAAGGGCCCAGCGGAGCGGTGCAGAGACGGCGGTGCCCAGCGGAGCGGTGCTTGAGAGGAAGGGCCCAGCGGAGCGTTGCAGAGACGGCGGTGCCCAGCGGAGCGGTGCTTGAGAGGATGGGCCCAGCGGAGCGGTGCTTGAGAGGAAGGGCCCAGCAGAGTGGTGCTTGAGATGAAGGGCCCAGCGGAGCGGTGCAGAGACGGCGTTACCCAGCGGAGCGGTGCTTGAGAGGAAGGGCCCAGCGGAGCGGTGCTTGAGAGGATGGGCCCAGCGGAGCAGTGCTTGAGACGGCAGGGCCCTGTTCAGCGGTGCTTGTCTTGAAGGGCCCTGTTCAGCGGTTCTGGAGACGGCGGGGCCCTGTTCAGGGGTGCTTGACTTGAAGGGCCCTGTTCAGCGGTTCTTGTCTTGAAGGGCCCTGTTCAGCGGTGCTTGTCTTGAAGGGCCCTGTTCAGCGGTTCTTGAGACGGCGGGGCCCTGTTCAGCGGTGCTTGACTTGAAGGGCCCTGTTCTGCAGTTCTTGTCTTGAAGGGCCCTGTTCAGCGGTGCTTGTCTTGAAGGGCCCTGTTCAGCGGTGCTTATCTTGAAGGGCCCTGTTCAGCGGTTCTTGACTTGAAGGGGCCTGTTCAGCGGTTCTTGTCTTGAAGGGCCCTGTTCAGCGGTGCTTGTCTTGAAGGGCCCTGTTCAGCGGTTCTTGAGACGGCGGGCCCTGTTCAGCGGTGCTTGACTTGAAGGTCCCTGTTCAGCGTTGCTTGTCTTGAAGGGCCCTGTTCAGCGGTTCTGGAGACGGCGGGCCCTGTTCAGGGGTGCTTGACTTGAAGGGCCCTGTTCAGCGGTTCTTGTCTTGAAGGGCCCTGTTCAGCGGTGCTTGTCTTGAAGGGCCCTGTTCAGCGGTTCTTGAGACGGCGGGGCCCTGTTCAGCGGTGCTTGACTTGAAGGGCCCTTTTCAGCGGTTCTTGTCTTGAAGGGCCTTGTTCAGCGGTGCTTGACATGTGTCTCCAGGGCACCAGATCCGGCCAATATATGGTGTTCACTCGCCATCCGATTTCTCGCTTGCGGGCCCTCCTGTGCTGGTGTCCCGTGCCCGTGGATGTCCTCCTTCAACCCCGGAATGGGGCTGGTTGGCCCCTCCTGGGCAGCTCGCCTGCTGCCGAACTTGTCGGCCGTGCTGCCCTTGCCATCCTTCCGTGAGTCTCTGTGGCCCTTGCCTCCCTTTGTAGATGTGCTAGGTGGCACCCCACTTCCTGACGGTGCCAGGGTAGTGCCTGTGGAGGCTGCCGTCTCTGTCCTCTCGCGCCGGGCCTTCCCTTTTTTGGATTTCTTCCCAGGGGGTGGGCTGGCTGTCCCTTTACTGCTGGCCGATGTACCTGCCCTTGAAGGTGGTGGACTCCAATATCCCTGGACTATGGTCCTTGTAGGTCCAGGGGTTGTGGTGGCTGAGGTGCTGATTGGACTCTTACGAGATGGAGGGGGTGGGTCAGGTGATGGAAAGAGGTTAATTTTGGGGAGGAAAAACTTTTTAGGAGCAATGGGAAGGGTAGGGGCAGTGGGTATGGGAGTGGAGGAAGAGGATGTGGTTGTAGGAGAGTCAAGTGTGCTGTCTTTGGGTGCAGGTGCTTGTGCTGGAGGCTGTCGTGAGGTGGATGGCTGTTGGGTGGGTGGCTGCCTGCGTTTGTGTGGTTTGGAAGAGGGGGTGACAGACACAGTGGGAGAGGACACAGGGGATGTGTAAATGGCAGTGGGGCTGGTGACTGCACGTGTGCGGAGTGTTCTGGTGGGTGTGCTGGTGATGGACGTAGTGGCTGATGATGTTGTGCATGCAAGTGTGAGTGGAGACGTCACAGGGAGGGAGGAGGGAGACGAGGAGGAGGGGGACACAGAGGAGGCAGTGGCTGTTGGTATGTCTGCATGTGGCTGTTGCTTGTGTGAATGCCTGTGTGATGTGTGGTGCTTATGTCTGGATGAGCTGCCCTTGGGTGTTGAGGTGTGTGCAGGCTGGTCTGTAGGTGTGTCTGGGATAGTCAGAGGAACAGGGGAGTGGGACTGGGTGGAGGGAGTTGGAGGAGGGAGGCAGGAGACAGGGACAATGGCTGTCGTCAGTGCTGAGGCCAGAGCGTTGAACGATCGCTGATGGGCAGCCTGACCCGAATGAATGCCCTCCAGGGATGCATTGCTCCGGTGCACCTCCCTTTCTACACCCTGGATGGCATTCAAACGGGTAGAATGCCCAACAATGAGCGTCCGGAGGAGGTCAATGACCTCCTCACTGAGGGCAGCAGGGGTAACTGGGGCAGGGCCTGAGGTGCCTGGGGCGAAGGAGATGCCCGCCTTGGTGTGCGAGCGGGCACGGGGCGAATGCTGAGGAGCTGCTTGGAGGGCAGAGCGGGTGCGCTGGGTGGCGGCTGTACCTGTTGTTGCGGTGGGCACGGATGTTGCCGCCACCATAAGGGAGCGCCCTTCCGAGGACGTGTCTGTGTCGCTGATGTCTCCACGGGTCCCCGTTGTGGAGCCCCCCTCGCCCTCCGTCTCACTGGTGAAATCAGAGTCCGTTGCATGGCCCTCCGGGGCCATGTGAGATGCAGCTCCCTCGTGCTCCGATGCCACTTCTCCTCCGCCTGATGATGCTAATGCACACATGAACAGGAAGAGCAGCAAAAAAAGGGGGGGGGGACATAAAGACATGTTGAGTGCATGCATTGACAACACAGTTGGTGGAGAGGACAGACACAGAAGCCCCCTGCACTATGCCGCGCACTTGGGGTACACTACTCAATCAGTGAGACTTGCCCTACAAGCCAATGGACGACAACTGCACACATATGTGACACAGGGCCATGGATAGCTGTACTTGGCACCCTACAGAGGTGGGGGCACAGGGCCATGCCTTACGGGTGGGACTAGCCTACAGAAATCGCCATGGCCTAGGGATACCCACAGCCCTCCTCCCCCACCCAGACACCTCCACTGCGCGCTAAGATAGCAGAATGTGCTGGTACTCACCCCCTTGTGTCTGCTGTGATGTCCTCATGCGCCCATCCAAATCTGGGTAGGCCACCGCCATGATCTGAGACATCAGGGGGTCAATTGACGAGTGGCACCCCTCCTACGTTGGGAGGCCATCCCCAGCAGAGCCTCCGCGGTCTTTCTGCTCCCGCGGCGGATGTCCTCCCACCTCTTGCGGCAGTGGGTGCCCTGTCTGTTGTGGACCCCCAGGGTCCGGACGTCCTTGGCGATGGCACGCCAAATGTCGATTTTCTGATGGGCGCTGACCTATGTGACATGTACAGGGAGAGGAAATAAAATATCATAATTTTCTGCATGCTCGATGTGAGTGGACCCCCTCCCCACCCTTGCCATATGGCACATGCTCTCATCTGTCGTTTGATGCATGCCTCATTCGCTCCCCTCCCCACCATCGTTCATTCACCCCACTCAACCCAGGCATTGGTGGTAAAGCATGGTCCCAGTGTACTTACCTGTTGGTCTGGAGGACAGTAGAGTAGCGCATACTGGGGGAGGACCCCATCCACGAGTTTCTCCAATTCCTCAGAAGTGAAGGCAGGGGCCCTTTCCCCAGTCGCAGCAGCCATTGTCTCTTCCAGACCGAGGTCACAGCAGCACTTGCAGTATAGGTCCTCTCCTGTGGATGATCAGGTCTCGAGTGATTAAGCTGATAAAAAATGGCGGTCACGCCCGCGGCGGTCCGTACCGCGGCGGTGCGTACCGCGACCGCCGGCGCACATCGTCATTGGCTCCTGAAACCCATAGGGTTCAATGTTAACCAATGCGGCTTTGCACCGCGGTCTGCGACCGCCTACCGCCACGGTGTGCCACGCCAGCGCATTGACCTCACATCCCACTGTCACACTTCACAGGTCAGGCAGACGCCATTTCAAGGGCCCACATGGCTTAAATTCTACTGCGTCACACAGGCCTAGGCCTTGCATCGCCACTCATACAAGCCATTCAATGCATAGAGATTCGTGTACTGTGTAAGCTGTGGGAACGTACCTGTGGGTTGATTGACTCTGTGCTCCATGTTGTCCTTCCTAGGCACCATCCGCTGGGACTTGCGAGGAGATGGTGGAATCTTCCCGTGTACAGACCGCTGGTGGACCTGTCGACAATGGAAGAAAGACATGTCATACTGACATACAGGCTTGACAGAGCCACTATACAGGAACTGTGTGCCCAGCTGGAGCCAGACCTGATGTCACCCATCCGCCAACCCACAGGGATTCCCCCTCTAGTGCAGGTTCTGTCAGTACTCCATTTTTTGGCAAGTGGGTCATTTCAAACTACAGTGGCCATTTCATCAGGGATGTCTCAGCCTATGTTTTCAAAGGTGTAGTCCAGAGTGTTGTCTGCCCTGACGAAATACATGCGGAGCTACATTGTTTTCCCTGAGGTGGGCGATTTGGCTACAGTGAAGGGTGATTTCTATGCCCTTGGACATATTCCCAACATCATTGGTGCCATTGATGGGACCCATGTGGCTTTGGTTCCCCCCAGAGAAAGTGAACAGGTGTACAGGAACAGAAAAAGTTATCATTCAATGAATGTCCAAGTGGTCTGTTTGGCTGACCAGTACATCTCCCATGTCAATGCCAAGTTCCCTGGGTCAGTGCATGATGCGTACATCATGCGAAATAGCAGCATCCCTTATGTGATGGAACAGCTACAGAGGCACCGTGTGTGGCTAATTGGTGACTCTGGTTACCCCAACCTGTCATGGCTACTGACCCCAGTGAGGAATCCCAGGACCAGGGCAGAGGAACGGTACAATGAGGCCCATGGGCGTACTAGGAGGGTGATCGAGCGGACCTTCGGCCTCCTGAAGGCTAGGTTTAGGTGCCTGCATATGACAGGTGGGTCCCTAATATACTCACCAAAGAAGGTGTGCCATATCATCGTGGCCTGCTGTATGCTTCACAACCTGGCTTTGCGACGCCAGGTGCCTTTCCTGCAGGAGGATGGTCAAGATGGTGGTGTTGTGGCAGCTGTGGAGCCTGTGGAGAGTGAAGAGGAGGAAGACGACAGGGACGACACAGACAACAGGAACACAGTGATACAACAGTATTTTCAATAACACACAGGTAAGAATCAACACCGCCATTTTACAATTACTTTCAGTCTCGTGCCTCTCTACTGTCTGAGTTTCCCCCCAGTGTATGTTAACTGAGTTGTGACTTTCCCTTCCGTTTTCAGAGATGTGGGCCCCACTGCGTGACCTCTGCTTTGTTTGCCCATGGACTTCAGCTGTGTGACAGTGGTATGTTGTCATCACAATGTAACTGAACATTTTGGCACTGTTATGTCTAATACATTTGTTCAAAATACAAGCAGACTCCAGATTGTTTTTGTGCAATAAGTGATTTTATTTAAGTGCTAAATTTAGGGACATGGTTGCAAATCGGTGATGGGTGATGGTGGAGTATTGTCCATGGCAGAGTCCAGATTTTCAGTCTCACAGGTGCATTGTCCATATGCCTGTGGATGGATGGAGCAGGGGCAGTTTAAGGTTGGACAGGGTGACAATGTGGGACAGTAGGATGACATCAGGGGGTATCCTTTGCTGGCGAGGGTCTTGGCATCCTACTCTGTCTTCTTCCGAGATCTCAGGCCCCGCTTGCGGGGTGGTTCTTCTTCTGCAGGAGGTGGGGTTCTGGTGGCCTGTTGTTGTGTGGGGGCCTCCTGTCCACTAGCGGAGGTGGTAGCCTGTTCTTGGTCCATGCTAGTGACAGGGGCCCTTTGTGGTGCCACATGGTCCCGCAATGTGGTGACAATCTGGTTTCCATTGCGGAACTAATGGTTCGGAGTTCTTCCCTGAACCCCATGTACTGTTCCTCCTGCAGTACCTGGATCTCCTGGAACCTGGCCAGTACCGTAGCCATCGTCTCCTGGGAGTGGTGGTATGCTCCCATGATGGAGGAGAGGGCCTCGTGGAGAGTGGGTTCCCTGGGCCTGTCCCCCCCCCTGTCGCACAGCAGCCGTCCCAGTTCCCCTGTTTCCCTGGGCCTCTGTCCCCTGGACCGTGTGCCCACTACCACTGCCCCCAGGTCCCTGCTGTTGTTGGGGTGGTGGGTCAACCTGGGTGCCCTGTAGTGGTGGACACACCGCTGATTGACGTGTCCTGGAGACAGAGGCATGGGCCCGCTGGGTGGGAGCTGTGCTGGTGTTCCCAGAGGGGGTTAGGTCTGCTGTGGACTGTGGCTGTGTGAGGGGAACCGACTGTCCCGAGGTCCCCGATGGGCCGGGCTGGTCATCTGGGTCCAGGGAGACAGAGCTGCTGTCATCACTGTGGGCCTCTTCTGGGGGTGGAATGGACATTTCTCGACCCTCCTGGGCGGTGTGGTGGCGTTCGGGTCCTGCAGGGGTATAAGAGTATGGTTATTGCTTCTGTGTGTGCCATAGTGTGCAATGGGTGGGTGCCCGTGTACCCCAGTGCTGGCATTCCCTTGTGGGGGCTGTTGTGACGGTGGCTTCTGGGGGAGATGGGTATGTGCAGTGGGCATGCTTTGGTGATGGGTGTCCATGCTTTGTGGACGCATGCAGGGCTAGGTGTTGGGATGGGTGGGTTGTGATGGTGAGCCATTTGCAAGGAGTTGGTGTGATGGGGGTGGGGGTGAGGGTGGGGGTATGATTTGGCATGCAGGTGGGGTGGGGGGAATGAAGTAGTGTAGATTTGACTTACCAGAGTCCATTCCTCCAGCTACTCCTGCAAGGCCCTCAGGATGCAGGATGTTCAAGACTTGCTCCTCCCATGCTGTGAATTCTGGGGGAGTAGGTGGGGGTCCGCCGCCAGTCTTCTGCACCGCGATGTTGTGCCTTGATACCATGGAACGCACCTTCCCCCGTAGGTCGTTCCAACGCTTCCTGATGTCGTCCCGATTTCGTGGATGCTGTCCCACAGCGTTGACCCTGTCCACTATTCTTTGCCATAGCTCCATCTTCCTGGCATTGGTGGTGTGCTGCACCTGTGTCCCGAAGAGCTGGGGCTCTACCCGAACTATTTCCTCCACCATGACCCGGAGTTCAGCGTCTGAAAACCGGGGGTGTATTTGGGGTGCCATGGGGTGGTGTGGATGAGGTGTGGGGTGGTGTATGTTTTGTAGAGTGTGGTGAGTGTGGTGGTCTGTGGTGTTTTGTGCGTGGATATTGTGTGGGTGATGGTGTGATTTGCCTCTGTGTGATGGTGTTCTCTATTCTGTGCTGTCTCTCTCTGGCCTTCTGTCGGATTTTTTGGTCATAAGGGTTTGTGGGTGATGTGGGTGTGTGTTTTATATTGTGTTGGGTGTGTGGGAGTGTTGTGTGTATGTGTCTCAGGTGTGTGTATTTTGAATTGTCCAATGTGGCTGTGTTTTGTAAAGGTGTGTGTATTTTGAGCGCGGCGGTGTGTACGCCAATGGAATACCGCGGTTGAAAGACCGCTGCAGGGATTTGTGGGTCGTAATGGCATGGGCGTATTTCTGTTGGCGTGACGGTGGAGGTTTGGTCATCGCCAGTTTTTCGCTGGCCGTTGGTGTGGCGGACTTTTGTGGATGTCGGGTTTTTGGCGGTTTGCCAGTTGCGGGTCAGAATGACCGTGGCGGTTTACTGCGCCCGCGGCGGTGTTATGGCGGTCTTCTGACCGACGGAAAGCGCCTTTTACCGCCGAGGTAAGAATGACCCCCTTTGTTTTTGCTGGTTTTGGTCCTCTGGGCACTTTACTACTACTGACCAGTGCTAAAGGGCAAGTGCTCCCTTTGTAAACTGTATGTGTAATTGCCTTTTCCATGATTGGCATATTTTATTTACTAGTAAGCCCCTAGTAAAGTGCACTAGAGGTTCCCTGGGCCTATAAATCAAATGCTACTAGTGGGCCTGCAGCACTGATTGTGCCATCCACATGAGTAAGTGTGTAAACGTGGCTCAGACCTGCCACTGCAGTGTCTCTGTGTATAGTTTTAACCTGCCAATTCAACCGGGCAAGTGTACCCGCTTGCCAGGCCAAAACCTTCCCTTTTTGTACATGTTAGGCACCCCTACAGTAGGCTCTAGGTAGCACCATGGCCAGGAGGCAGTGTATTTTAAAGGTAGGACATGTACTGATGTGCTTTACATGTCCTGAAATACTACCACTACTGCTAAGCCTATCTCTCTCATAGGTTCACATGGGGACTGCCTTTAAATATCTTTTACGTGCAGTTTCCCAATGGGAGCAGATAAGATGTGAGGTGTGGGTTCTCTGAACTCACAATTTAAAACTACATCTTTTTGGTAAAGTTGTTTTTTTAGATTGTCAGTAAGAAAATCTTACTTTTCGAAAGTGGGCATTCTCTTGCTTAACAATTATGTGCCTCTGCCTGTCTGTGGAATTCACTCCTGGGTCAGACTGATGTTTGGCTGTTTGTGAATTCCCTCAAGACGGTGACACAGAGGGAGCTGGGGAATTTCCTGGATATCCTGATGAGTCTCCTGGGCTAGAGTGGGGAGGTAGGAGCCAACACACCTGAAAGTGCTGTGTCCTTCTTCACACAATGCAGTCTCCAACCCCCTGGTACGTGACTGGGGCCAGGCCTGGGCAAAAGATGATCTTGTCAACAATAGAGACTTTCCTTTGAACTTTGCCTACTTCAAAGGCAGAAAGGGGTATAAGTAGTGAGCCTAAAACCCCAGA
This sequence comes from Pleurodeles waltl, assembly GCF_031143425.1. Lineage (NCBI taxonomy): Eukaryota > Metazoa > Chordata > Amphibia > Caudata > Salamandridae > Pleurodeles > Pleurodeles waltl. Next base: position 992,189,102 of record NC_090442.1, read on the forward strand.
CTTTTCGATTACTTCTGGATCAAGAGGAGCCTCTGCCAAGGAGAAGAGCTGAAGAGTAGGAAGAGGAGTACTGCCCCTTTGCCTGTAAGTGTGCTTTGCTGGGGTGGTATGCTGTTGCTGCTTCTGCCTTTGACAGGACAACAACTGGACTTTGCTGTGTTTTCCTGCTTGTGAAGTGTCTCCAAGGGCTTGGATTAAGCTTGCCCCCTGTTCTGAAGTCTCACGTCCATCAAAGACATCTTCGGCCAGCACCTGGAGTCTATTGCAGAGACCCCTACCCTGCCAAGTGGTGCCTTGAAAAGAGAAGCAGGTGGAACCAAAACGTTGATAGCGATGTGACTTCTTTCCACAGGAAGTGGTCACATACTGGGTGTGGCCACCCTAAGGTGGGTGGCCCATTGGCCACTAACAGGTACTCCCCTAAACACCCACTAAATGCAATATTTAGTGGGTATTCCTAGATCTGCATATGAGATTTGATGGACACAATAACATCAGTGACAAAGAAGACCCAAGGTTTGAGAACAGAAGTCCTGCTGCAAGAAAAAAAAGGTACTGAACCCTGCTTGCTGCACCCAGGACTCGACAATCAGTGCTGATGGGTCAACTGGTCACCAGACAGACTTAAAGAACCCCAGAGGACCTCCAACCTTCCAAAAATTGGTAAGAACCTCCCTCCAGAGCTAAGACATCACTCCTTCCACCCAACAAGCAAGAACCAGTGAAATCTAGTTCACTGACGGGCTGACCAATGAACAGGACACAGCAGCCAATCCAAATTTAACTCTGTGGACCCAGATGACAAACCCTGTCAGTGTGGAAAGTTTGGTGGCACTGCAGCCTCCAGTGGCTGAGACATGTCATAGACCAGGGTGCTGGACCCCCAGTCTCAGACACCCAGAAGAAAAGTCCACTGAGGACTCTCTGAGGACCAGAAGCAAGCACAGTGGAGGGACTTCAGGACACCCAAGACCCACCCCCCCAAAAGAGTGGCCCTGCTGAACTGCAATCCACCATCCAAGTGACCTGAACCTGGCTCCAAAAGCTCCTTGACACACGACCCTTCGCTGATCTATCTGCACTGCACCCAGACTCTCTGGACCTTGCTTCAGAAAACCAGCTGTGCTCTAGGGGTCCCTGACCCTTTGCAACCTCTACACGAGCACAACCACTAAGACCCAGATTTAAGAGGGCCTATCGCCGTTCTAACAACATCTTACTGTCATTTTTTAAGCTAATATGGTGTTAGATGGCCAATAAAGCTGCATATTTACAAAGTGGTGCAATGTATGCACTGCGCCACTTTCTAACCCCTTGCGCTACATTATGCCTGCGCCAGGCATAATGTATGCAAAGGGGGTGTTCCCCTGTTAGGGGGGCCTAAAATGGTGCAAAGAAATCTGAGATATCCTTGCGTCATTTTCTTCAGCAATTTTCAGGCGTTAAAATGAGGCTCTTATTGGTTATCATGGGCTTCTCAGTGCTTTGCAGGATTACCGTCAACATTTTTGACACTAATCCTGCAAAGTGCCAAACTATCGTCAAATTATGACACTAGTTTCCTAAGTACCGCCATGGTACACCGTATATTAAATACGCTGCAAAAATGGTGGTGTTAGAGGGGTGCTAAGGGGTGCTGAAAAAGTGTTGCTGCACTAGGTGCAGCGCCTAATTTTCATAACTATGCCCTAAGTTTTATAGAACAGGTTTGTGAATATAGGTGAGTGTGAGAAAGTAGCTTCATTCTAGCATGGTTACCCCCACTTTTGACCTGTTTCTGAGTTTGTGTCAGTGTGTTTTTACTGTGTCACTGGGATCCTGCTAGCCAGGACCCCAGTCTTCATAGATAAAAACCTATGTCAGTGTGTTTTGCCAGGACCCCAGTGCTCATAGTTTCGCCTAATGTGTATGCCTTTATAGTGCCTAACTGTGTCACTGAGGCTCTGCTAATCAGAACCTCAGTGCTTATGCCCTCTCTGCTTTTAAATTTGTCACTGTAGGCCAGTGACTACATTTACCAATTTCAATTGGCAGCCCCCTTATAAGTCCCTAGTATATGGTACGTAGGTACCCAGAGCATTGGGGCTCCAGGAGATCCATATGGGCTGCAGCATTTCTTTTTCCACCCATAGGGAGCTCAGACAAACCCTTACACAGGACTGTCACTGCAGCCTGCGTGAAATAGTGCACACAATATTTCACAGCCATTTTTACTGCACTTAAGTAACTTATAAGTCACCTATGTGTCTAACCTTCATTTGCTGAAGGTTAGGTGCAAAGTAACTAAGTGTGAGGGCACCATTGCACTAGCAAAGGTGTCCCCACATAGTTCAGGCCCATATCCTCAGATTTTGTGAGTGTGGGGATGCCATTACACTCGTGCACTACATATAGGTCAATACCTATATGTAGCTTAACAATGGTAACTCCGAATATGGCCATGTAACATGTCTAAGATCATGGAATTGTCCCCCAATTTCAAATCTGGTATTGGGGAGCCAATTCCATGCATCCTGGGGGCTCCACCATGGACCCCCAGTACTGCCAAACCAGCTCTCTGGGGCTTGCACTGCAGCTAAGCTACTGCCACCTCACAAACAGGGTTCTGCCCTCCTGGGGTCTGGGCAGCCCAGTCCCAGGAAGGCAGAACAAAGCATTTCCTCTGAGAGCAGGGTGTTACACCCTTTCCCTTTGGAAATAGGTGTTACAGGCTGGGGAGGGGCAGCCTCCCCCAGCCTCTGGTAACGCTTTGAAGGGCACAGATGGTGCCCTCCTTGCATAAGCCAGTCTACACCAGTTCAGGATCCCTTCTCCCCTGCTCTGGTGGGAAACTGGACAAAGGAGGGGGGAGTGACCACTCCCCTGTCCATCACCACCCCAGGGGTGGTGCCCATAGCTCCTCCAGTGTGTCCCAGACTTCGGCCATCTTGCTTTGCAAGGTGTGGGGTCACTCTGGAGGGCTCTGAGTGGCCAGTGCCAGCAGGTGACGTCATTTTCAGATACTGCTTGCAAGTTTCCTTCAGGAATCCTCTGCAACAGCTTCAGACTCTGCTGACCTCGGATCAACCGCAGCCTGCTACAAGAAATGCTGTAACTGCAACAAAGTGTTTACAAGAGACACTTTTCTTCAGCAACCTCAGCTCCAAGTCAGCAACTGCAACAGTTTCTATGGTGTGCATGATCTGGGGACTCCCTGTCTTCATCCTGCACCACAAGGACCAAAGGAATCTTCCGTGGAGTGACAGTCACTCCCCTGCTCTAAGCAGGCACCTTTCAAAGTGACGACTGGTACCCTGGGACTTCTCTCATGGTGACGAGCGTGCTCCTAAGGACACAGAGGGTGGACATCAATGTAGACTGCCCTGAGGTCCTACTGATGCAATTTGGAGGAGGTAAGACCTTGCCTTCCCCAAAAACGATGGTACCTCTGTGTATTGTGTCTTCTTTGCCTCCTGAGGCCTCTGTGCACTCTTTTCAAAATTCCTTTGTGCACATCCTGGCCCAGGTTCCTATCACTCCACCCTGTGATGCTCAACTCGCTGAGTCGTTCTCCGGTGGCATGGGACCTTCTTTTATTGTGCTGCATCAACTGCATTTTGCACCTCCTTTGAACCTGGATCCCAGTGGCTTCTGGGGGTGCTGGCTGGCATCCTGAGGGCTCTCTAAAGTGCTGAGAGCTACCTCTTCCTTCTTGCACAGAGTTGAGGCCCCAGGTCCCTACTGGATCCATCCAGCGCCATTTTGATGGAAAATGCACTTTTGTCGTAGCCAAGGCTTGCTGGTGCCTTCCAACACGAAATCTCATCTGCAACAATCTTCACATCGTGGGACATCTTTTGCATCATGCAGAAAGCCACTGGCTACTTCCAAAGGTGTATTTCTGCAGTCTTCGACTCACCAGGGGCTCTTCTTTTGCACCCTCTTCTGAGTAGGCAGTGGCTCCTGTCCTTCATGGAACTTCTTTCAAGTTCTGGACTTGTCTCCTTCCTTTGCAGGTCTTCAGGTCCCATAATCCAGCAGTTGTTCTTTGCAGACTTGGTTGGCTGCTGCAAAATCCCAAAAACGAGGTGTAGTGTGTCCTAAGGAAACTTGCAGTACTTTACTCCTGCATTTCTGGGCTCTGGGGTGGGGTAATTTACTTACCTTTTCTATATTCTTACTCTCCCAGCGATTCTGCACACACTACACTTGTCTAGGGGGAATTCGTGATTCACATTCCACTTTTTTAGTATATGGTTTGTGTTGCCCCTAGACCTATTTTCTCCCATAGCATTCTATAGGATTTCTTACCGTTTGCATTGTTCTATGACTACTTACTTGTCTAATTTTGGTGTCTAGTGTATATATTGTGTATAATACTTACCTCCAGAAGGAGTATTGTCTCTAAGAAAGTTTTGGTACTGTGTCACCCAAATAAATACCTTTATTTTTGGAAACACTGAGTATTGTTTTGACTTGTGTATCAGTGCTATGTAACTATAAGTGGTATTGCATGAGCTTTGCATGATTCCTAGTTCGGCCTAAGCTGCTCTGATATAGCTACCTCTATCAGCCTAAGATGCTAGAACACTACTACATTCACTAACAAGCGATAACTGGACCTGGTAAAAGGTGTAAGTACCCAAGGTACCCACTACAAACCAGGCCAGCCTCCTACAGTGAGACACTGTACCTATCATAAACCATATGGCACTGAAAGTGCAGAAGTGATAAACTACAAATAAAAAGTATATCTCTTACCATATAAGCACATACCACCTTCCTATAACCTTCATATAGCCTACTTTAGACATAACTTATATCTAGTAAAGAGAAATCAATGTCTTGGAAACTGGTTAGAAATGCCAACTCCAATTCACATTTAAATTCTGTTGTAGCACACAAATGGCATGGTTTAAAAACTACTAGTGTTAATCATTTTCGAAAATAAGTGCTTTACAAAGCATGTTAATGAAGTTTAAATATCTCTCTGGTTCTATCTGAGACACTAGTTTTCTCTGTTATATAACCTTCTATTCCTCTTATCTACACACACACCTATGAATGCACATTTGTTGTAAACATACACTCTAATTGATACACCTGTTAAATGGCTTTCATTGATATGTGAAATACGACCACATTTTCATTTTAACTCTTTTCTTTGTATAAGCATGAAATCTCAGCAGAACAATGGTACACCCAGGAACCATTAATAGCAACCTTTTCAACCTAGGGCTCAATGATACTTTCCTAGTTAACAAATCAAAAACTGTCTCATATATTTAGTTTGTCTTATCCCACATCTGAATGGTTAGTGGATGTTAACCCTTTCTTGTAGTTTTGGAAAGAAGCCCAATTTGGTAGAGTGTGTGAGTGGAGTTGCAACTCCGTCGGAGCACTCAGCACGGTCACCCTGTGTAACTTCAGGTGCTCGAAAATGTATTTATCATTATGTTTCGGTTATTTCTCAGGTACATTTAACATACTATGTTGATAGTGAACTGGAAAAGTATTCTTTTTCAGTAGCTACTGTACCAAAACTACTCCTATTTCAAGTTATAAATTGCACTTTAATAACTGCCCTTCCCCCTCACACTGTTTCACCTCAGCTGCCACAGCAACCTCTTTGGAACACTCCCCTGTACGAGTAGTTCAGAAGTTCACAACACTATCTTTCAGCAGCATTCTAGTTTCAATATTTTCTGTAGCAGATGTGGTTGACTATTACAGAATGTAAGCATATCCAAAATAGAGTTACTTGTTTGTGAAATAATTGGAGCTAATCACAGATCTGCTGACTTAATGTTTTAAATCACAACCTATTTTTATCTACCAATGTAGTTACTACATCCAATGAAATTTGTGCTTTTTTTAAACCAGATGATGTCCTCCATTTTAACCACCTCAAATCTTGAAAACTCCCTCATTGAGCTGCAGCCTTCTCCTGTATGCTACTGCCCCTTCCCTTCAATATGGTTAGAGCGTGCATTGTAGGTCCTAGCTATGTTTTTTGGGCTAGCGAGTATGCTAGAAAGAATGGCATTGACAGGGGCTTGGGTCTGCCTAATGTGGATATTACTTGGGTTGGCCAGAGAGGTTTCAAAGTGGCAAGAATTGCTTCCATTGGTTGAAAACATTGTGGATTACTAACCCTCTCACCTCACGATTGTGCACTGTGGTGGTAATGACCGGGGCACACTGACTGGGGTAGGACTGGAAATCCTTATGAAGGCTATCTTTGGCCAGTTATTGACATTGCCTCTGTGTTCTCTAACATATGCCAGCAGCAGAAATGGAAGTGGTCAACTGAATTTTGTCCACAGATAGACAAAGCCAGGAAACATATTAATACAACAGTTTCAGCATTCCTCAGAGTCTATAACATGGGCTCTATCTATAATAAAAACCTCCACTTTAATATGCATGGAATATATTGAAGAGCTGGTGTTCACTTCACGGATGAAGGCAACAGAGTGTTTCTGAGCAACTTGATACTCTGCATCTGCTCTTATGGCTACTAATCATATTCACACAATGAACATAAAGGCTCTTCTTAGAGCCACCCTATTTCCCAAACACTATTGAAATTTCAAACAATAATTTTTTAACAAATATTTTGGAGACGCAACTCCATTATGGATCTGCAAACCAAAAGCACACATCAAATCCATAGCATAAAACATAACATGTATTTGTAAAGTGCGCACAACCCATAGGTATCTAGGCGCTGAATAACAGATGTTTATTGTTACCCAACTCAATGGTACTCATTATATCAACCTAAACATTTTGAATGAAAGGCTGAGTGGACCCGCCGGAATTTGTACCTGTGATAATGAGGTTGAACACAAGTTCCTACAGTAGGTGCATTAGTCCACTAAGCCACTAGACTCGTCAACACCCCACTTATTGTTCATATGTCTTTATTTCACTCTCTCCATGTCTCAATACATTTTTGAGTACCTGCGTAAACATCTAATGGGGTCTGTGAATGGATGCATGAGTGTCTGAGCAGGTGCTGGAGTCACTGAGTGGGTCTATGAGTAGGTGTGTGACTGTGAGTGGTTGTGTTAGAGTATGAGTGGGTCTGTGAGTGGGTGCATGAGGGTCTGACTGGGTCTGTGAGTGGGTGTGTGAGTGTATGAGTGGGTCTGTGACTGGATGCATATATATCTGAGTGGGTGTGTGACTGGGTAAGTGAGACTATGAGTGGATCTGAGAGTGGGAGTCTCACAGTGGGCTTCTGAGTGGGTGAGAGTCTGAGTGTGTCTGTGAGTGAATGACTGCGAATGTGACTGGGTCCGGGAGTGGGTGTGTGAGTCTGAGTGGGTGTATGAATGTCAGAGTGGGTCTGAATTGGTGCATGATCACTGAGTGGGTCTGTGAGTGGGTGCATGAGTCAGATAGTCAAGCACACACTCAGACCTAGTCAGACACTCATGCATCTACTCAGACCCACTCTGGCTCATAGACCAACTCAGACCCACTTAGGGGGTCATTATGAACATGGGGGTAAACACTGTTGCCCGCCGTGGCGATAGTGAACAGAATACTGCCATTGGCGGTGAACAGAAACCCATCATATAAAGATGGCAAAAACAGAATCTACCAATTTCTGATATCACCAGCCACCGCCAAGCACACAAATCCCCACCCTCCAAATAATGATGCACAAATCACCACGGCGGTCAGTGGATGACGAACAACCAATGGCGGTACAGGGCGCCACGGCCAGCAAGAGGACCCAACAGCAAGAAATGCACACATTGGCAAGTTTGAAACCCACACACCTGACATACATCCACAACACTATAAAACACTCACAGACACACCCCACAATCCTTTGTATCTCCAATAGGAGAAGCCAGGCTGACAACACTACAGGCAGACGCTGAATGCAACAGCACACAACTCACACATCCAACTACACAACTGCACCCTCACCAATATCCACACAACACACCACCCACAACACACACCATGGCACCGTCTAAGCGCTCACGCTTCACAGAAAGGGAGCTAAGAACAATGGTGGACGAGATACTCAAGGTCGAGCCACAAATATTCGGGGCGCAGGTCCAGCACACACCCATTGCCAGGAAGATGGAGTTATGGCAGACAATAGTCAACAAGGTCAACGCAGTTGGAAACCATCCACGCACAAGGGACAACATCTGCCAGAGATGGAACAGCCTGCGTGGGAAGGTGAGGTCCATGGCATAAAGACACAAAATTGCAGTCCAGAAGACTGGGGGAGGACCCCCACCTACACCCCCGACTACACTGACTGGGAGGAAAAGGTACTGGCCATCCTGCACCCTAAGGGCCTCACTGGACTAACTGGAGGAATGGACTCGGTTAAGTCATCTACAATTACCCCATATCCACCACACCTGTAATGCATGCACCTCCACACCCCTCCAACTATCACCAACTGCCCCACCCAGGCCACAATCACTACATTCAGTCACCCTGCAGGCCCACATCCCTCCCCCTGTGCACAGCCACCTACCCTTGCAAGGAATCACAATGGCACTTCACCACCCACAATGTACCTCAACATCCCATGCTAAATGGAATGGCAACCCCTCAATAGGTCCCTGCATGGCCCAACAGTGGAAAACCTGCACAAAATAGTCCTGCCCTGTTCACCCAATCTGATTCAGGAAACGTAACAAAACATGTCCATTCCCCCACAGGCACCACCACCCATGCCTCCCTGATGGAAAGGACCAGGAGTTCCAGCTCCCCACATGGAGACAGAGGCACCACTCAGGACACCTGTGAGGGTAGCATGGACAGTGAGGAATACCCTGGCCCATGACAAAGCCCTGGACTGTCACCATCCAGCAGCCCCACCCAGGACACCACTGACACCCCTACCACCCAGCCACCAACATCAACTCTGGCCAAACGACCCCCCACCAGTGTATCTAGGCCACAGACTGGTGGAACACAAGGACAGAGGCCACAGTCACCACCGACCAACAGGCAGGATGACGATGGCCCCAGTACAAGTGGTACCGCCAGACCTGTGCATGGGACACAGGCCCAGTGGAAGGGCATCAGTGCCAAGGGGGGAGGCCAAAGGATAGATGCTGCAGCCAAGGAGATGATCTCTGGGGTCCTGGGAGCATACAACCATACCCAGGGCAGGATGGGCCAGATCGTGGCCACCCTGGAGCAGCATCAAAGGCTACAGATAGCACACCACCAAGTGGCCATGGAGCAGTGGAAACAGCTCAATGCCACCATGGCCGCCATTGTAGGGGGGCTGCTGCATCACTTTCCAAACCAGCCTCAGACACCCACAAACCAGGAAGTCCCTACCACAGACCACGATACAGACCAGCCATCAACATCAGCAGAAGTAACTGGACTGGTGCAACTATCTAAGGACATACAGGAGACCAGCACCCCTACCCGTACAGTCCAACAACAGGCACTCAAACGGCCCCTCAGGCCCATATATGGTACTGGTACACCTTCCAAGACCAAGGCACCGTCAAAGAAGTGACTCTGACACAAACTGTCTCCCAAGTGTGCCACTGAACCACCATCCCCAATGGCCAATACCAACTCCACAACCTGCAAGGGACAGATTAACACATTACCAGAGCCACACAATCGCTGAGACCATGCAGCCAGTATGGACATCCACCACCAGCCCACTGCCATAACTGTAAAGAGCACCATGGCATCCCTGACACCTATTAAAACACATGTACACCAATGTCAATGTCCCCTGTCATTATGCTGAATCAAATTGAAGTGTGAATGCATTTGCCAATTAAATCATATAATCAGACCTTTATGGCAGGGATGGCACCCCACGCACATCATTGTGTGGAGTAAACAGAAACGTCTAACTAGTTGTTCATCATGTCACTTGAATACCTTGTTATAGTGTAAATGTCTACAGACCCAATTCCCCCCATAGAGAGTAAGTCATACTGACAGTATGCAGTACAGACAACATCAGTAAACAGTACTTCTTAGTCACTCGAAGTATAGTTGGATCAGTTGGTTCCTGCAGTGTACATCTTCCCCCTCTTCATCATCACCATCACTCTCATCCCCTCTCAGAGGAAGCTGGTCTGGATATACATCACCCACCTCCTCCAAGAGGGGAATAGATTTCCTCACAGCCATGTTGTGCAGCAGGCCACCACTATTCTACACACCTTCTCAGAGTAATAGCACAGGGAACCCTCAGAGATATGGAGGCAACGGAATCTAGCTTTCAGGAGACGTATGGTGCGTTCAATCACCCTCCTTGTACGTCCATGGGCCTCATTGTAATTCCTCTCAGCATCAGTTCTAGGATTCCTCAGTGGTGACAGTAGCCAATGCATGTTGGCGTAGCCAGAATCTCCTGCAAAAGTGGGAAAAACAGGACTGTAACTAACTACCCTCAGTTGCAGATAGCCTGGCTATAAGCAATGTACATTTAAATTGTTAGAAACACTGACCTATGATCCATCCTCTGTCCCCTTGTAGTTGTTCCATCATGTCTGGCACACTGCTGTTCCTCAGCACATATGAATCATGGACTGATCCAGGGAACATGGCATTTACATGTGAGATGTACTGGTCTGCAGTACACACCAACTGAATGTTCATAGAGTGAAAGTTCTTCCTGTTTCTGTACACCTGTTCACTTACTCTTGGGGGGATAAGAGCTATGTGGGTGCCATCGATGGCATCTATCACATGGGGAATGTTGGCAAAGGCATAAAAGTCTGACTTGATGGCAGGTAGTTCAGCACTTTGGGGAAACCTCACATATGACTGCAGGTGTTGTACAAATGCATCCAGGAATCTTGACAGGATGAGGCAAAGCATTGGCTGTGAAAAGCCTGCACCTATGCCCACAGTCACCTGAAACGAGTCCGTGGCCAGGAAATGGAGTATAGAGAGCACTTGCTCTTCAGTAGGAATGGCATGCTGATTCCGATTAGCCGGTCCCAGTGCTGGATCCAGTAATGCACAAAGTTCATGAATAGTAGCACGAGTGAGTCTGTAATTGATAATGATGTGACGTTCCACCATGGTCTCCAAATCAACAAGTGGTCTGTACCTAGATGGGGCCGTCCCTCGCCACATGGATCTATACCTAGATGAAGTGGAGAACACATGTCAGGTACACAAATTAATTTGCACAACATGTTGTGTATATAACACTGCTGTCATACATGTAGGTGACACATAAGCATTGTAGGATGTTAAACTGTAATGACATGTCCTAACTGATACATCTGGACTGTTGTGATGAGTAAATTTTCTTTTGCCCTTGCGGGCTGGGGTCCATAGGGCCAGCATGGGGCCAATGACCAAATAATAACTGCATAGTATTAATGCTATTTTAAGTGTCTGTCCCATAGGAAACGTATGGCCAGCGGTATCACATGTGCCTATTCTGACCTCAGTGTTTCATTCCTGTGTGTCTACTACAGGTCAGCCCCCATCAGACGAGGGGACTCTGGCACGCCATCGCCAGGGAGGTGCGGACCCTGCGGGTCTACAACCGGCAGAGAACCGGCAGAGCACCCACTGCAGGAAGCGGTGGGAGGACCTGTGGTGCTGGGTGAGGAAGACCTGCTGGGTCCAGCTGGGGAAGTCCTCCCAACGAGGAAGGGGTGCCCATCGGGCCCTGACCCCCGAATCCACTGCATTCTGGCAGTGGCATATCCAGACTTGGATGGGCGCTTGAAGGCTGCACAGCAGACACAAGGGGGTGAGTACCAAGACCATTGTATGCCTCCTTGATGGCTGTCTGAGGGTGCTGTAATACGTATGCTGTCTAGTGGCAGGGACTCTGACTAATGTCATTTAGCATAATGGCCCCCATGGGCAGTTAGATGATAATGGGCAGGTCTGCAGTTCTTCAGGTCCTTCTGTAATGTTGGAGATGGATGTATACCAGGGTTGTGGCCACTAGTCAGGGGCATAGCCATGAGTATATCTGTAGGTACTGCATGTTGGTATATTTGCTGGGTGGGAGTATGTGTGAACCAGGTATGTACATCCATTCAGCTATTTACAGATTTCTCTCCTGTTTTGTCTCCCCACCCCTGTACTCTTGTGTTGTCTGTGTACATCACCATCATCTGGCGAGTGGGGATGCAGCAGCCCACAGTTCCAAGGAGGCAGAGTCTAGCGGTGCCAAAGGGACCAGTGGGTTGGAGGGCGAGGGGAGAACCATGGGGGAGGCAACTACCACTGGAGGTAGTGATTCTGATACCTCCTTCAATGGGAGCTCCCTGGTGGTGGCAGACCCTAGTGGGCCCACCCATTCTTTGTCATCTTCCACCCCCCCATACCATCACCGCCCTCCCAGTTGCACCCCACCCAGTTGCCCGTGCACGCTCACCCAGAAGGGTTGGCGTCTTCTTCGCCCCAGGCACCTCATCCCCTGCCCCAGTCAGCCCTGCTGCCCTCACAGAGGAGGCTATTGACCTCCTGAGGTGCATCTCTGTAGGGCAGACAACCAATGTGAATGCCATCCAAGGGCTAGCATCCCAGATGCAGCAGACTAATGCCTATCTGGATGGCATTCACTGTGCCGTGTCTGGCCTACAGATCTTTTCAGGCTCTGGCCTCATCTTTGATGGCAGCCAGTGTCCCTGGTCTTTCTCTTCCACCATCAACCACCTCTACCCCTTCCAGCACCCCACTCCCTTCATCCATCCCAAGCACATGTTTGACAGCCATGCTCACACCTCAACACACAAGAAGCACACAGAGAAACACAAGCACCACGCTTCCCACCACAGTCATACACACAGCCAACATACAAAGGCACACTCATCAACATCCACTTCCCCCACTGTGTCCATCTCTTCCGCTTCCCTTTCTGTCACCTCTACATGCACACTCACAGACACTGCACCTTCATTCACTGTTTCTGGCCCCATTCTTGCAGTCACCACAACATCAGAAATCCAGCCATGCACCCCAGACACCACACCTGCACTCACCACAACGACTCTTAGTACCACTTGCAGCACACTCACCAAACTTGCAGACATCCAGACAACATTCATGTACACTGGCAGCCTGTCTTGTCAAACTGCGTCCACCCCCCTCCTCCCAAGACACTCAAATGTTCCCAAACACCCACCCAACACACATCCACTGCACCTCAGCATACTGTACAGTCACCTGCATCCACGTCACTCACACCTACACCTGTTACGACCACTACCTCTACCTTCACTCCCACACCTTCCTCCAGGTCCACCCCGACTGCCCCTAAGAAGCTTTTCCTATCCTGCGTAGACCTTTTTAAACCCACTGGCTCACCCCATCTCATCCCTAAATTTGCACACCTTCTTGCCCTGTCCACTCTTCCCATGTCCAAGTCCTCCCCGGTCTCCTCTTCACAGTCCCATGAACCTTCCCGTGTGAGCAAGAGGCAAGTTCTGGCCATTTGGGCCCATCCACCTGTTTGCTATGGACTGGCCATTGGCCTAAAGTGGACAATCTGTTGCTCCTGGAGCTTTATTAAAGTTTGTGTGGCCAGTGTTGGTGTTGGCACACTCTGGATCCGTGGTTCCTCGTTTCATTGTTGGGGGGGGGGTGTTGTGCACATGTGGGTACTTTGGGCAGGTTCTCTTGGGCTTTTGTCGGTTAAATACCTCTTGCTCAGGTGTGTATGACTTGTGATGTTGGGAGGGGTTGTGGGTGCTTTGCGGGGTGGATGGAGTGGGTGGGTATGTAACTGTGCCCTTTCTTCCCTTGTTTAGTAGGTTGCGGTACTTACCGTCGCCTTCGTCGGTGGTCTCGGTCGTGGAAGTATATGGCAAGGAGCAGCACTGGCATGATTTGCAACTCTCTCTCCATGTCTGCTTTGGCATGTTGTGTGAGCCTCCGGTGCGTGTTTCCTTTTATTTGGTTCGTTTCCACCAGGCTTTGCATGGAGGTGGTTCCTGCCCCGGAATCGACGGTGGTCTAGTGCTTCATTATTTGTTGGGCGGGTAGGGCCTTTCCTTCAGCCTGTGGGTGGCCTCCTCCGTCATTGTCAACACTCCTCTGCTGGCGGTGGGTGTTTTTCAGGCTGCCTGTTTTTCATGTGCTTCATTATTTGGCGGCCCAGACTGCCTGACTGTTGGCAGTGCGGTCTTTCCCGCTGTGTTCCTAATGAGGGCCTTAGTCACAAACACACACTCACAGACCCAATCAAAGTTGGTCTGTGAGTGGGTGAATGAGTGACTAAGTGGGTTGGTGAGTAAGTGTGTATCTGTGGGTTTGTGAGTGGGTACGTGAGCAGTGGGTGACTGAAAGTCTGAGTGCCTGTGAATGGGCGAGTGAATCTGAGTGGGTCTGTGAGAGAGTGAATGAGTCTATGAGTGGGTCTGTGACTGGGTGTATGAGTGTCTGAGAGGCCCTATGCATGAGTGCATGACTGTCTGGGTCTATGAGTGGGTGCATGAGTCACTGAGTGTGTCTGAGTGTGTGAATGACTGTCTGAGTGGGTCCATGAGTGGGTGCATAAGTGGCTCAGTGGGTCTGTGAGTGAGTGTGTAAGTATCGGAGAGGGCCTATGTAGGAGGCTGGCCTAGTTTGTAGTGGGTACTTACACCTTATACCAGGTCCAGTTAACCCTTATTAGTGAAGTAGTAGTGTTCTAGCAGCTTAGGCTGATAGAGGTATCTACAGCAGAGCAGCTTAGGCTGAACTAGGAGACATGCAAAGCTCATGCAATACCACTTAGAGTTACACAGTACATACACAAGTAAAGACAATACTAAGTGTTTCCAAAAATAGAGGTATTTATTTGGGTGACACAGTACCACAAATATCTTAGAGACAATACTCCTTCTGGAGGTAAGTATTATATACAATATATACACTAGACATAAAAATTAGACAAGTAAATAGACATAGAACAATGCAAGCAGTAGGGAATCCTATAGAATGCAATGGGAGAAAATAGATCTAGGGGCAACACAAACCATATACTAAAAAAGTGGAATGTGAATCACAAATTCCCCCCTAGACAAGTGTAGTGTGTGCAGAATCGCTGGGAGAGTAAGAATACAGTAAAGGTAAGTGAATTACCCCACCGCAGAGCCCAGACAAGCATGAGTAAAGTACTGCAAGTTTCCTTAGGACACACTACACCTTGATTTGGGGATTTTGCAGAAGCCAACCAAATCTTCAAAGAGCAACTGCTGGATTATGGGACCTGAAGACCTGCAAAGGAAGGGGACCAAGTCCAGAAGTCGAAAGAAGTTCCAGGAAGGACAGGAGCCCCTGCCAACCCCAAAGAGGGTGCAAAAGAAGAATCCCTGGTTAGTCCAAGACTACAGGAATGCACCTTAGGAAAATGCCAGCGGGTTTCTGCATGATGCAAAAGATGTCACACAGCGTGAAGATTGTTGTAGATGAGATTTTGTGTCAGAAGTCGCCAACAAGCCTTGGCTATGACAAAGGTGTGTTTTTCATCAAAATGGCACTGGATGGAACCAGAAGGGACCTGAGGGCCTCAACTCTGTGTGAGGAGGAAGAGGCGGCTCTCAGCACTTTAGAGAGCCCTCAGGATGCCAGCCAGGACCCCCAGGAGTCGCAGGACTTGGGTTCCAGGGAGGTGTCAAATGCGGTTGATGCAGCATATCAAAAGAAGGTCCCATGCCTCCGGAGAACAACTCAGCGAGTTGAGCATCACAGGATGGAGTGCTGGGGACCTGGGCAAGGCTGTGCACAAAGGAATTTTGAAAAGAGTGCATAGAGGCCTTACGGGGCAAAGAAGACACATTACACAGAGGTATCGTCGTTATCGGGGAAGGCAAGGTCTTACCTCCTCCAAATTGTGTCAGCAGGACCTCAGGACAGTTTATGTCGATGATGTCCACCCTTTGTGACCTTAGGAGCATGCTTGTTGTTGTGAGAGGAGTTCCAGGGTACTGGTCGTCTTGGAAGGTGCCTGCTTGGAGTAGGGGAGTGACTCAGTCATTCCACGAGAGATTTTCTTGGTTCTTCTGGTGCAGGATGAAGACAGGGAGTCCCCAGAGCGTGCACACCGTGGAAACTGTTGAAGTTTCTGACTTGGAGCTGAGGTTGCTGAAGAAAAGTGTCCCTTGTAGACACTTTGTTGCAGTTACAGCATTTCTTGGAGCAGGCTGTGGTTGATCCGAGGTCAGAAGAGTCTGAAGTTATTTTAGAGGATTCCTGAAGGAAACTTGCAAGCAGAATCTGAAGAGAACCCACAGGAGAGACCCTAAATAGCCCTGAGAGGGGGATTGGCTACCTTATCAGGTATGGACCTATCAGGAGGGGTCTCTGACGTCACCTGCTGGCACTGGCCACTCAGAGCCCTCCAGAGTGCCCCCTCACCTTGCAAAGCAAGATGGCTGAAGTCTGGGACACACTGGAGGAGACCAGGGGAGTGGTCACTCCACTTTCCTTTGTCCAGTTTCCCACCAGAGCAGGGGAGAAGAGGTCCCTAAACTGGTGTAGACAGGTCTATGCAAGGATGAGGGCACCATCTGTGCCCTTCAAAACATTTCCAGAGGCTGGGGGAGGCTACCCCTCCCCAGCCTGTAACACCTATTTCCAAAGGGAGAGGGTGTAACACCCTGCTCTCAGAGGACATGATTTGTTCTGCCTTCCTGGGTCTGGGCTTTCCAGACCCCAGGAGGGCAGAACCCTGTATGTGAGGTGGCAGCAGCTGTAGCTGCAGTGCAAGCCTCAGAGAGCTGGTTTGGCAGTACTGGGAGTCCATGGTGCCACAAGGATGCATGAAATTGGCTCCCCAATACCAGATTTGGAATGGGGGGACAATTCCATGATCTTAGACATGTTACATGGCCATATTCGGAGTTACCATTGTGAAGCTACATATAGGTATTGACCTATATGCAGTGCACACGTGTAATGGTGTCCCCAGACTCACAAAGTCTGGGGAAATGGCCCTGAACTATGTGGGGGCACCTTTGCTAGTGCAAGGGTTCCCTCAAACTTAGTAAATTTGCACCTAACCTTCAGCAAGTGAAGGTTAGACGTATAGGTGACTTATAAGTTACTTAAGTGCAGTGAAAATGGCTCTGAAATCTTGTGTGCGTTATTTTACGCAGGCTGCAATGGCAGGTGTAGGAAGTTGGCTCTGTATGTGCTATTTCAAAGTAAGGAATAGCATGCACAGAGTCCAAGGGTTCCCCTTAGAGGTAAAATAGTGGTAAAAATAGATAATACTAATGCTCTATTTTGTGGTAGTGTGGTCGAGCAGTAGGCTTATCCAAGGAGTAGTGTTAAGCATTTGTTGTACATACACATAGACAATAAATGAGGTACACACACTCAGAGACAAATCCAGCCAATAGGTTTTTATATAGAAAAAATATCTTTTCTTAGTTTATTTTAAGAACCACAGGTTCAAATTCTACATGTAATATCTCATTCGAAAGGTATTGCAGGTAAGTACTTTAGGAACTTCAAATCATCAAAATTGCATGTATACTTTTCAAGTTATTCACAAATAGCTGTTTTAAAAGTGGACACAGTGCAATTTTCACAGTTCCTAGGGGAGGTAAGTATTTGTTAGGTTAACCAGGTAAGTAAGACACTTACAGGGCTTAGTTCTTGGTCCAAGGTAGCCCACCGTTGGGGGTTCAGAGCAACCCCAAAGTCACCACACCAGCAGCTCAGGGCCGGTCAGGTGCAGAGTTCAAAGTGGTGCCCAAAACACATAGGCTAGAATGGAGAGAAGGGGGTGCCCCGGTTCCGGTCTGCTTGCAGGTAAGTACCCGCGTCTTCGGAGGGCAGACCAGGGGGGTTTTGTAGGGCACCGGGGGGGACACAAGTCCACACAGAAATTTCACCCTCAGCAGCGCGGGGGCGGCCGGGTGCAGTGTAGAAACAAGCGTCGGGTTTTCAATGTTAGTCTATGAGAGATCTCGGGATCTCTTCAGCGCTGCAGGCAGGCAAGGGGGGGATTCCTCGGGGAAACCTCCACTTGGGCAAGGGAGAGGGACTCCTGGGGGTCACTTCTCCAGTGAAAGTCCGGTCCTTCAGGTCCTGGGGGCTGCGGGTGCAGGGTCTCTCCCAGGCGTCGGGATTTTAGGTTCAAAGAGTCGCGGTCAGGGGAAGCCTCGGGATTCCCTCTGCAGGCGGCGCTGTGGGGGCTCAGGGGGGACAGGTTTTGGTACTCACAGTATCAGAGTAGTCCTGGGGTCCCTCCTGAGGTGTTGGATCGCCACCAGCCGAGTCGGGGTCGCCGGGTGCAGTGTTGCAAGTCTCACGCTTCTTGCGGGGAGCTTGCAGGGTTCTTTAAAGTTGCTGGAAACAAAGTTGCAGCTTTTCTTGGAGCAGGTCCGCTGTCCTCGGGAGTTTCTTGTCTTTTCGAAGCAGGGGCAGTCCTCAGAGGATGTCGAGGTCGCTGGTCCCTTTGGAAGGCGTCGCTGGAGCAGGATCTTTGGAAGGCAGGAGACAGGCCGGTGAGTTTCTGGAGCCCAGGCAGTTGTCGTCTTCTGGTCTTCCGCTGCAGGGGTTTTCAGCTGGGCAGTCCTTCTTCTTGTAGTTGCAGGAATCTAATTTTTCTAGGGTTCAGGGTAGCCCTTAAATACTAAATTTAAGGGCGTGTTTAGGTCTGGGGGGTTAGTAGCCAATGGCTACTAGCCCTGAGGGTGGGTACACCCTCTTTGTGCCTCCTCCCAAGGGGAGGGGGTCACAATCCTAACCCTATTGGGGGAATCCTCCATCTGCAAGATGGAGGATTTCTAAAAGTTAGAGTCACTTCAGCTCAGGACACCTTAGGGGCTGTCCTGACTGGCCAGTGACTCCTCCTTGTTTTTCTCATTATCTTCTCCGGCCTTGCCGCCAAAAGTGGGGCCTGGCAGGAGGGGGCGGGCAACTCCACTAGCTGGAGTGTCCTGCTGGGTTGGCACAAAGGAGGTGAGCCTTTGAGGCTCACCGCCAGGTGTGACAATTCCCGCCTGGGGGAGGTGTTAGCATCTCCACCCAGTGCAGGCTTTGTTACTGGCCTCAGAGTGACAAAGGCACTCTCCCCATGGGGCCAGCAACATGTCTCGGTTTGTGGCAGGCTGCTAAAACTAGTCAGCCTACACAGATAGTCGGTTAAGTTTCAGGGGGCACCTCTAAGGTGCCCTCTGTGGTGTATTTTACAATAAAATGTACACTGGCATCAGTGTGCATTTATTGTGCTGAGAAGTTTGATACCAAACTTCCCAGTTTTCAGTGTAGCCATTATGGTGCTGTGGAGTTCGTGTTTGACAGACTCCCAGACCATATACTCTTATGGCTACCCTGCACTTACAATGTCTAAGGTTTTGTTTAGACACTGTAGGGGTACCATGCTCATGCACTGGTACCCTCACCTATGGTATAGTGCACCCTGCCTTAGTGCTGTAAGGCCTGCTAGAGGGGTGGCTTACCTATACTGCATAGGCAGTGAGAGGCTGGCATGGCACCCTGAGGGGAGTGCCATGTCGACTTACTCGTTTTGTCCTCACTAGCACACACAAGCTGGCAAGCAGTGTGTCTGTGCTGAGTGAGAGGTCTCCAGGGTGGCATAAGACATGCTGCAGCCCTTAGAGACCTTCCTTGGCATCAGGGCCCTTGGTACTAGAAGTACCAGTTACAAGGGACTTATCTGGATGCCAGGGTCTGCCAATTGTGGATACAAAAGTACAGGTTAGGGAAAGAACACTGGTGCTGGGGCCTGGTTAGCAGGCCTCAGCACACTTTCAAATGTAAACATAGCATCAGCAAAGGCAAAAAAGTCAGGGGGCAACCATGCCAAGGAGGCATTTCCTTACAGCAGGCCTGTGCAAGGGTTTGTCTGAGCTCCCTATGGGTGACAAAAGAAATGCTGCAGCCCATATGGATCTCCTGGAACCCCAATTCCCTGGGTATCTAGGTACCATAAACTAGGGACGTATGAGGGGGGTCCAGTATGTCAATTGAAATTGGTAAATGTAGTCACTGGCCTACAGAGACAAATTTAAAAGCAGAGAGAGCATAAGCACTGAGGTTCGGATTAGCAGAGCCTCAGTGACACAGGCACTACACAGGCATACACATTAGGCCGCAAACTATGGGCACTGGGGTACTGGCTAGCAGGATCCTAGTGAGACAGGCAAAACACACTGACACACACTCACAAAGAGGCCAAAAGTGGGGGTAACCATGCTGGAAATAAGCTACTTTCCTACAGCCTGTGAGTGTGTGCATGACTGAGTGGATTTGTGAATGAGTATGTAAGTGTTTGAGTGGCTCTGTGAGTGGTTGCATGAGTTCCTGAGAGGATATGTGAGTGAGTGCATGAGAGCCTGAGTAGGTATGTGAGTGGGTGCATGAGTCTTACTGGGTCTAAGTACATGCATACCAATCTCAGTGGGTCTGTGAGTGGGTGTTTGACTGTTTAAGTAGGAGTGTGCATGGGGGCATGAGTGAGTGGATGTGAGTGTACCAGTGGTCTGTGAGTGGGTGTGTAAGTATCTGTTTGGGACTCAGTGGGTGCATGAGTCTCTGAGTGGGTCTGTGAGTGGGTGTGTGAGTGTATTTATGGGTGGGTGAGTGACATTCTGAGTGCATTCGTTAGTGTTTGAGAGTTTGTGAATGTACTTTTTTCCTTTTTAGTAAGATTCGTGACTGTCACGGTGCTCAGCGCAGCCTTCTATGTAAAACTGTAACAGAGTCACAACTCCAGGCAGGTGGAAAAGAAGTTTTTGGCTTCTTAAAACTCCTAAAGCATCCCTCAGACTCCCAAGAAATGCCCAATGGGATCAGGATACTTCTACCCTGACCCTTTCTATAGTTTGTAGTATATATTTATGTGAGAAAGGCCACTTTTGACATGGCACTCCCCACTTTTTGCCTGGAAAATGATGTGGTTTCAAACTGTCAGTGCCCTGGTCAACTGCTGAACAGGTTCCCAGGGCCAGATCCCTTTCCCAAAACTATACAATGTTTGGCACTTCAGCCACGCTTGTAAGTCCACAGTAAATGGTACCTTGGTACCTAGGGAATGGGTACTGAGAGGGCCCTTGGGCTGCATCACCAATTGTGCCACTCTGAGAGGACCCACATCAGCCTCATGTAGACTGCCATTGCAAGTATATGACAAGTTGTATCTAAAAGTTACAAAATCCGACATGGCACTCACCAACAGTGCCATGCCCAACAACACTGCATGCAATAAAGGTAAGTCACCAATGAGGCAGATATTCCAGCCCTAAGGCAAGGTAGACTATAATGCACATGAGGACATATGTGTTCATGAACAAATATGCCCCTTACTATGTCTTTACAAAACCTTATAACCTAGTAAGTGTACAGTGAAGCCACATCAAATAAATGACACTGGTCACTACAAGTTCCGCAGCTACAAGATGGTCTCCCTGAATACTGGGTTGTTTGATGTCAAACAACTCAAAATAATAAACCCACACTAATACCAGCATTAGATTTAATACCTTAGATGTGCCCCCTGCAAAACCTAACAGCGCTGGCATAGTTGCTGACTGGTCTTATCCAGCCTGCCACCACCAGACAAAAATCTGAACATGTGTGTGTCAACATTTATTGATACTGTGAGTACAAGAAATGCTTAGCACAGCTCCAAGATAAGCCTAACTGCTCGCCGACACTACCACAAAAACAGAGCATTAGGTGGTCTGCTTTTTACCTCTGTATACTAAAGTGAGGGTTCTTGGACCCTATATAGTGTACGAAAATAATGTGCACTGTGCAGAAAAAGCCAGCCTCCTACATTTGTTGGATCAGCAGTGGGTTACAGGACTTTACATTTGCTGATACCATTTTGTCAGTAAGTGATCACATGAACAAATCTAAAAATTGTTTGTAGCCTAGTGGTATTTTGCAATTTGACTATTTTTCTTCATTTTAAAATGAATAGCTAGGGCCTTGTAATGTCCCTAAAACCGTGATTTGAAACTAAGGGGCAGATTAGGAGTCTGGAGGTTACAAGACCGCCAGACTCACAGTGGCATTTGGACCGCAGTGGGTGTAGCCGTCTGACCACCACATTAAGGGTAGACCTGCCAACCTACCGCCATGCCCGCCAGGATCAAAGATCTTGAGGGGATGACATCAGTGCTGGTTGTAATCAGCCACAGTGGCACTGAACTCTGCTCTGCCCTGCTGATTACAACCTTGTTCTCTACCAGCCTTTTCATGGCGGTTTCACCACCATAAAAAGGCTGGTGGCGAACAAGTGCATGGGTGGGGCCTGGGCAGTGCATGGGTCCTAATGCCCAGCACCCTTGAAATGCACATTGTCTGCTGTGTAGACAGTGCTCATTCCAAGGGTGCTGGTGCACCCTGCATGCAGCAACATTGCTGACGGCTCAATTATGAGCTGAGAGCAATGCTCCCACACCTTTACCACTATGCTGACCAGCGAAAACCTTGGTTTCTACTGGTCAGCCTTGTGGGACAGTTGTAATGGGTCTGGTGGGGCGATCACCAGCACCACATCAGTCTCCTTGTTGGGAGTTTGGCAGATGGATGTTTCTGTCCGCCAAACCCCGAAGGACCCTCCAAATGTCTTTACAATAGTTAGGCCTTCGAAAAAGTTTCCAAAAGTTTTTCCAAAAGATATAAAGGTTCCAACTTTAGTGATAAAAATGTCTGATGCAGAGAACCAGGCTAAGGAACGATACTTGGCCCCTTGGATTGCATTCAGATACCCCCAACTAAGGGCTCTCTGCAAATGTTACCAAATTAACACTGGTGCTCATGCTACCACTGAAAAGCTTAGGCAGCCTGTGAGAGAATATGAGACTACACACTAAGTGGTTGAAGGGGTACCCTCAAAAAGAAAATCAAGAACACTCCAGTGAAGCTGAGGATGATGAGGTAGGATCCTTCATCTCAGAAGTAGGAGTCCCTCAGAGGAGGACATAGCTCTAGAAAAGTTAACTAAAAGACTGGCTTTAGAAGCCCAGCTTTTGGAGATTTAAGTTCAAAGGAGAGAGTTGGGCTTAGAACCCATCTCTTATGGCAGCATTCAAATAACTAGGGAGAAGGAGAAGTCTCTCAACCTAAAACTCCCCAAAGTAGTTGTCCCACTGTTAGAAATGGGTTCTCTGGTTGGCAGTGAGGCTGACCCTGCACCTGGTCCACTCAGATCAGTACCTGTTAGGGAAACTTTCACCAGTGAGGATAATGTCACAAAGATCCATCCCATGGCAATGGTATCTTTGGTCTGGGCGGAAGTAGTTGGACAAAAAGAAGTGGCTGTGTCCCTATCCGTCCCTGTAGATTTCTCTAAATCATTTCCAAGCAGACAATGTCGCTGGGCTGAAGTTGAACTGAGGACTCCTGTAGGAGGTTACTGTCTACATGGTGTACGAAAATGACGTGCACTGTGCAAAAAGTCCAAGCAATCCCACTTTGGTATCCAGAGGTAAAAAACTGACCACCTAATGATCTATTTTTGTGGTAGTGTGGGCGAGCAGTTAGCACATCTTCAAGATAAGCCTAACTATTTGTTGTACTCACAGTATTAAATGTGGAAACACTCGGGAGAATAGCTTGTGACCAGTTTACAAAAATACTTCAGATTTGTATACACTTTTTTAAGACCAAGATCATCAAAATAGGGTAAGTACTTTTTAATTTATGATTTTTTGAAATGTAGAGAATATAGGCCCTCATTATGACATTGGCAGTAAATCCCACTTACCGCTGGGCCGACTGCCGCCAACATAACGCAGCGGCGGCAGATAACTGGCAAGCATATTATGACACACACATACTAATCTGTCACTATACAGCCACACACACAAGTCCGCTAGCCCAAAGGTCAGTGATAAACTGGCGGTATCAAACCCATGCTGTTACGCAAACAGAACTACACCCATCACAATATGACCCACGAATCACCGCGGCGGACATTCAATGGCGGTAAACCATTGGTGCTACATACCGGCGTGCTTATAATACACACACTCAAACAAAACTACACCACATTGGACAATTAAAACTACACACACCTGAAACACATACACACACCACACCCACACCACTATAAAACACCCACCCACAATACCTACATCCCTTTACGACTAGAAATATTTGCCACCAGAGAGGGATACAGCAAGAGCACCCACACAATCAGAGCCACATAACACCATCACCTATACACCATCCACGTACCTTACATCACACACCCCAACATATCACCCCACACACCCTCACCCACACCACTCACACTACACCCAGGGCACCACAACAACACCGCAGGTTCTCAGAGGAGGAGCTAAGGGTCATGGTGGACGAAATCATCCGTGTAGAGCCACAGCTATTTGGATCACAGGTGCAGCTGACATCCATTGCTAGGAAGATGGAGCTATGTCGGAGAATCGTGGACAGGGTCAACACCGTGGAACAGCACCCCAGAACAAGGGACGACATCAGGAAGAGGTGGAATGACCTATGGGGGAAGGTGCACTCTGTGGCAGCAAGACACCAACTAGCTGTACAGAGGACTGGCAGTGGACCCCCACATCCTCCCCCACAACTAACAACACATGGGAGGAGCAAGACTTGGCAATCATGCATCCTGAGGGCCTGGCCGGAGTAGGAGGAGTACTGGACTCTGGTAAGTCAAATCTCTACTACAATCACCCTCCCTACCTGCATGCCATCACAAACCCCCACCCTCACTCTCACTCCCATCACTTCACCACCTCCCACATACCCTACCATCACAACCCACTCATCCCAATACCAAGCCCTGCATGCAACACCAATGCATGGACACCCTTCACAGACCTGCATGGACGCCTATCACCACTGCATGCACACTGGAGAGAATCACCTGGCCCACCAAATAGCAACTCGCACAAAGGCAAACCTGCCAGGGCAACAACAACCGTAGAGGGCAACACACCCATGCACACTATGTCACACGCAGAAACAATAACACTGCATTCACATCCCCACAGGTACCCCAGCCAATGTCACCGGAAAAGAGGTGCCAGCAACATCCAGCCCTCCCCAGAAGAGGCCCACAGTGATGACCGCAGCTCTGCCTGTCTAGATCTGGATGACCAACCTAGCCCATCAAGGATCTCCGGACAGTCGGTTACCCAGGCACAGTCCCACACCACCACAGAGCCTCACCCCTCAGGAAACACCACCACAGCACCCACCCAGCGTGCCCATACCTCTGTCCCAGGACACGTCAATCAGCAGTGTGTCCACCACTAAAGGGACCCCAGACCACTTCACAAACACAGGATGATCAGGGACCTGGGGTCAGTGGCAGTGGGCACACGGTTCAGGGGACAGAGGCACAGGACAACAGGGAAGCTGGGAGGACTGCTGTGCAACATGGGGAGGACAGGCCCAGGGAACCAACTCTCCAGGAGGCACTCATCACGATCCTGGGAGCATACCAACATTGCCAGGATACGCTGGGCCAGATACTGGACAAGTTGCAGGAGAACATGCGGCTGCAGGAGGGACAGTACCTGGGGATCAGGGAGGACTTGAAGGACATCAACACCACCCTGGTCTCCATTGCAGCGGTGCTGGCAGACATGGCCAACACTATGAGGGAGGCAGTGGCACACCACCAGGCCCCTGATACTAGCCAAACCGATGAACAGCCCTCCACCTCTGCTGCTGCTAGTGGACAGGAGGCCCTGTCACAGGATCAACAGGCCATCAGCACCCCTCCCCCTTCAGATGGAGCACCACCCGGCAAATGTTCTCTGCGATCCAGGCAAAAGCCAGAGACTATTGCCAAGACACCTACCAGGAAATAAGACCCTCCTGTTTGTCACCCTTGTGTCCCACTATGTCACCCTGTCCACCTTGAACTGCCATTGCTCCCATCCTATGCCCCCTTGGACAATGCACCTGTGATACAAACTGACTGGACTCTATCCTGGACTTTCCTCCATCATCAACCCATCCCTTTCCACTAGCACTTAAATAAACACCCTTTGAAAAATACAAGTATGGAGTATGTCAAATGATTTTAGTATGTACGTTTTTCCAGGTTTAAACATTGCAATTCAAAAGTACAGTAATGTATACATAGGAAAGACCTGTAGTTCGCTGCAGTCAACATACCAGGAGCGATAGTGGGGCACAAATATCTGCAAATAGAGATGCCAAAGGGTACAGTGAGTGGCCATAGAAGTTGGAAAAACAGCCTGCCAGTGACAATGTCAAACAAAAACTGTCAATTAAATGTGAATTTACACTGTCTTACCTGTGTGTCATTGAAAGTTTTGACTAATTATTGCACTTCTGTTGTCCTTATCCTCATCCTCTGCCTCCTCATCTTCACTGTCCACAGGGTCCAATGCTGCCACACGGCCACCCCCAGCCACCTTCCCCTGCAGAAAAGGCACCTGGCCAGGCAAGGTAAGGTTGTTCAACATACAGCATGCCACGATGATCTGGCAGACCTTTTTGGGTGAGTAGCGCAGGGATCCATCTGTTAGATGGAGGCACCGAAACCTGGCCTTCAGGAGGCCAAAGGTCCTCTCTATAATTATTCTTGTTTGCCCATGTACCTTATTGTAACGCTCCTCTGCCTTTGTCCTGGGATTCCTCACAGGGGTCAGAAGCCATGACAGGTTGGGGTAACCAGAGTCACCTGTAAAAATCGAGGGGCAACTGTTAGCAACACACTAACCCTTAGGGGCCACACCATACCTATACACCAACATATACTGGGTGGGAACCAGGGCTCACCTATCAGCCACACACAGTGCCTCTGAAGTTGAACCATCACATTTGGGATGCTGCTACTCCGCAGGATAAAGGCATCATGCACAGACCCAGGATATTTTGAATTGACGTGGGAGATGTACTGGTCCACCAGGCACACCATCTGCCCATTCATGGAGTGAAAGCACTTTTGATTTCTGATCACCTGTTCATTTCGCCGGGGGGTGGGACAAATGCAATATGTGTTTCATCTATTGCCCCAGTAATGTTGGGGATATGTCCCATTCCATAGAAATCAGCTTTCACTGTGGCCAAATCCTCTACCTGGGGGAAAACGATGTAGCTGCGCATGTGTTTAATCAGGGCAGACAACACTCTGGTCAGCACTATTGTGAACATTGTCTGAGACATTCCTGATGCCAGGCCCACTGTGACTTGGAAAGAACCTGTTGCCAAGAAATGGAGCACAAATAGGACTTGCACAAGAGGGGGGATCTCAGTGGGGTGATGGATAGCAGATATTAGGTTTGGGCTTCAATTGGGCACACAGCTCCCTGATTGTGGCCCTGTCCAGTCTATATGTGAGGATAATGTGCCTGTCCTCCATTGTTGCCAAGTCCACCAGGGGTCTGTACATGGGGGGATGTCTCCATCTCCTATTTATCTGCAGCGGTTGCAATCTATCGGCCAAAATGGTGAGAAGCTGGTCATTATCTCTTAATTCCAAACACTACAGTTCAATGCATGTTGTGATTGTAACAGTAATTTGTTGGAGATGCCCAAATGGTACATTTGTGCACTGTGACGCAGTTAGGATCCATTGGCCTGCCCCCCACCCCTGAAATGGCGTTCTCCTGTCCTGCATGGAGGGACAGGTGGAAATGAGGTAATTCCGCTGACGTTGCGGGAGGCGGTCGAAAACCGCCATACAACTCCTCATTGGTTAACATTGGGCCCTATGGGGTACAGTGGCCAATGATGATGTATGCCAGCAGTGACAGTATGCACAGCGCCAGACGTCACGCCATTTTCTATCTGTTCACTTGCTAACAGACCTTCAACAGGAGAGGACCTACACTACATGTGCTGCTGTGACCTGTGTCTGGAAACTACCATGGCGAGTCCTGGTATTGCAGGGTTGGTACCATGTTGGGCTGGGTTCTGATGTGAAAGTACTCCAACCAAGCTAGTAGGCATCCACTACTGGGCAGGGGTCTGTGGGTCTCAGGTATGCTGTAATTGGTGTTAGGTGTCCCAATCCATGGCCTGATGACTAGCATTGTGACTGGTAGTGCATTGCCTAGTGCGTAGGGCTGTTCCCTTTATGTGAGTGTGTCGGGTACGCCAACGGTGGTGTTGGTGCTGCCATTGACCAAGTGTATCCTTTGTGTCTCCCTCCCTTTTTGTTTTGTCACCCTGTCCTTATGTGCATTAGCATCATCTGGCGGAGGGGCAGCGGCACCGGCGACGGAGGGAGCTGCATCCCACAGGAACCAGGAGGCCGAATCCACCAACGGTGAGGGCACCAGTGGGACAGTGGGCAATGGGAGCACCACGGCAGAGACAGGAGGGGGCAGTCCAGACATAGATTCCTTCTCTGATTGAAGCTCCCTGGTGGTGGCGGACTCCTCTGTGCCCACCCCAGCTACAGGTACAGCCGCCACCCCTCGTTCCAGCACTGCCCTCCCAACAGCTCCTTAGTGAGTTTCCTGTGCCCACTTACCCAGGAGGGTGGGTATCTCCTTCGCCCCTGGCACCTCAGGCCCTGTCCCTGTTAGCCCTGCTGCCCTGAGTTAGTAGGCTATTGACCTCCTGCGATCCCTCTCTGTTGAGCAGTCAACCATTTTGAATGCCATCCAGGGGCTGGCAGCCCAGATGCAACAGACAAATGCATTCTTGGAGGTCGTTCACACTGGCATGGCGCCCAACATAGATCAATCCAGGCTTTGGCCTCCTCTCTGATGGCAGCCATTGTCCCTGTTTCTATCCTCCCCCTCCAATTTCCTCTACCCAATCCCATTCCCCTCAAACCCAACCTATTCCAAGCACACAGTCAGACGAGCATGCACCCAGGACAACACACAAGTGTGAACATGGCAAACACAAGCGCCACACTTCATCCCACAAGCACTCACACAAACACCATCCAGAATCAGACATACCAACATCCACTGTCTCCACTGTGGCCCCCTCCTCCTCCTCGTCCACCTCCCTCCCAGTATTGTCTCCACTCACACCTGCATGCACTACATCCTCATCCACTAAACCCATCACCAGCACACCTAACAGCACATGCCCCTCGCTGGCAGTCACCACCCCCACTTCCATGCACACGTCCCCTGTGTCCTCTTCCACTGTGTCTGTGCCCCCTCCTCCGAAAGTACACAAACGCAGGCACTGAGACACCCAACAGCCATCCACCTCACAACAGCATCCAGCCCATGCACCTGCACCAAACACAGCAGACAGACACGTTCTTCCACCACTCCCTCTTCTTCCACTTCCAAACCATTTCCCTATTCTCGCCCCATTGTCCCTAAGAAGCTTTTCCTCACAACCATGACTTCTTCCCTACCCCTCCCCACCGTCCCTCACATCAGGCCTGGGCGGTCAAACCCCAGGCAAGCAACTCAGCCACCCAGTCCACGGGCACAGTAGTGTCCACAGCTACTCCAGGTGGGAGAGGATCCCGGGACACTGAAAGGGTGCCTGCACCGAGTGCTGCAAGGAAGGGCAGGGAGGCACCACCACCTGCTGCAAGGAAGGCCAAGGAGGCACCCCCAGCTGCTGCCAAAAGGAGCACAGAGCCATCCCCAGCTGCTGGCAGGAAAGGCAAGGGACCTGTACCAGCAGGCAGAAAGGACAAAAGGCCCAGTGCTGGGACTCAGTTGGAGCCCCCACCACCAGCCATGGTGGTTCAGCCATCCGAGGCTGCAGAGAAAGGGCTGGAGCCTCCCCCCACCACTGCCAGCGCCGCCACCAGCACCACCACCACCAGCAGCAGTAGCCCCAGCGGGCAGCCATCCGAGGCTGCAGGGGATGGCCTGGAGCCTTCCCGCATGACTGCCAGCTCCACCAGCAGCACCACCACTGAGCAGCCATCACCGCTGGCGGGCAGTGTGTAGTCCTGCGTCCATGGGCTGTTGTGCAGCCTGGCCCCATCAAATCCTGTGGGTCTGACACCCAGGTGAAAGACTGTGACCTTGCACTCCCCAAGATCTGCATCACAGGGCACAATGTCCCCTCTAGAACCAGTGGAGTAGCCATCCACTCACCCCATCCTCCACAGGATGAAGCTCACTGGGCACAATGCCCCCTCCAGAACCAGCAGAGTAGCCATCTACTCACCCCAACCTCCCCAGGATGAAGCTCACTGGGCACAATGCCCCCTCCAGAACCAGCGGAGTAGCCACCCACTCACCCCATCCTCCACAGGATGAAGCTCACTGGGCACAATGCCCCCTCCAGAACCAGCGGAGTAGCCACCCACTCACCCCATCCTCCACAGGATGAAGATCACTGGGCACAATGCCCCCTCCTGAACCAGTGGAAGGAGTCACCCACTTGAGAGACTGTGGCCTTGCACTACTCAGGACCAAGCAGTGGGCAAATCACCCACTTGAAAGACTGTGGCCTTGCACTCCCCAGGACAGAGTGATGGGCATGTTGCCCCCTCCAGTACCAGTGGCATTGTTACATCTTACGGCTGAGGTGCCCCCCCCATACCCCGTCTCCCTGAGGTGCCTGTCTGTTTTCAACCTGATGCCCCTGCAGTGTTCTCTCAGTGTTGTTACAGGAGTAAGGTGGGGCCTTGGACAATGTGATGTGGCCCTGTGGCTCACTGACATTGAGGACTGGGCAGTGTCCCTACATTTGTAGTTATGTATATACTTTTTGATTTTGATGCACGTATTTATAGTATTTTATCTTATTACACTCACTTTAATCAGTTCCTTTTTGTCTATGCATTATTCCTGAGGGGTACGGGGTATATATGTAATGTTACTATATCTGGTTATGTGTATGGTGTGGGGGGTGGGGGTGTTGTGTCTGTGTCATTCTCTTTTTCCTCCCACCCTCCCCTGTGTGCTAGGCGGCAGTACTCACCGTGGTCGTCTTTGCCGGCATTGGTGTTAGTAATGGAGCAGAAGGACAAGAGCATGGGGAAGACATGCAACTCGGGCTCCATGGCGGCATGGTTCTTCTTTCAGTGTCAAGAGGTGAGTCATTTCCCTTCTGTGCATTGTTTCCGCCAGGCTTTTGATGTCGTTGGTACCACCCCGGAAAAGGTGGTGGATTTTTGTCGCATAATACAGTGGGTGGAACATTGTCTTCCACCTGGCTGTAGGCGGTTACCTCCGTGGTGCCTATTGGTTTCGCCCTGGCGGTCGGTGTGTTAAAGTGGCTGTCTGTCTGAGCGGTTTCCGCCGTGGTCCTAATTTTAGATTTATTACTGCCGGCCTGTTGACGGTATTACCGCTGCTTTATCACCGACCGCCAGGGTCGTAATGAGGGCCATAGTCTTTTTGTGCATCATTACGCACCATGGTAATTAATGGGAAAGACTGTAAGGATGCATATAAAATCATCAATGCTCTCACAAGTGTCATCTTCTATTTTTAGGTCGAGGTTGTTGAGATGTCCTGTGGGCTATCTGGAGAAGTTTGCTCGGTACAGTGCAGATAGGTCAGCCAAGGTTAGTGCACCAGGAAGTCCTTTTAGCCAGGTACAGGTCACTTTGAGGGTGGATTGCAGGTCAGCAAGGCCACTCAGGGGGGTGGTTCTTGGGTGTCTCTGGTCCTCGGAGTCTGGAATGGATTTTTCTTCTGGGTGTCCGATTCTGGGGGTCCAGTACCTCAGGTATTGGGACATCTCGGGTCCAGAAGGTTGCAGTGCCACTACACTTGGCATTCTGGCAGGCTTTGTTCCTCGAGTTCATCTGGTGGATTTTTGTTTGGGCTAGTGTGTCTGGTTTGTTGGACAGCATCCAGTCACTAAACTAGACTTCACTGGTTTCTTGCCTGAACTGTGCAGGAAGTGATGCTCTCACTCATAGGGAGGTTTTTGGTAATTTTCAGAAGGCTGATAATCCTCTGTTTTTTTTTTTTTAGTCCTTCCATTGTCAAGTCGACACCTTTGTGGCCAATTTCAAGCCCTTGGTGTAGCAGGCAGGATTTGGTGCCTTTTTCTTCTTGCAGCAGGACTTCTGTTCTTGTTCCTTGTGTCTTCTTTGTCACTGGTCTTCTTGTGTTCATTGAATCTGATCTGTAGGTCTAGGGATGCCCACTAAATACTGCATTTATTGGGTGTTTGGGGGAGTACCTGGTAGTGGCCATTGGGCCACTTACCTTAGGGTAGCTACATCCATTATGTGACCCCTTCCTTTAGGAAGGGGAACACATCCCTAATCCTGATTTGCTTTTTTCCTACCATCTACGATGGAGGGAAATTAAATGGAGTGGTTACCTCGCCTTTCTCACATGAAGGGTGGTACAGGCTGGAGGTGGCCACTCCTCCTACACTGGCTACATTTTCCAACCAGTTTTGCCTCTCATTGGGGGAGACGTTGAACAGCCATCTGCTGCTAGCAGCAGAGTCGGAGGTCAGATTTCAAAGGCGGTAAAGCCTTTTAAGCTCACCGCCGGTCCAGGGTGCCTGTATGGGGGATGATGTGTAGTACCTTCACCCAGGAAAAGCTTTGTGTTCTGGCTCCTGAGAATAGCGGCTCTCACCCCAGGAGTCCAGACTTCTGTCTGGTGGGGGCAGGCTGGTAGAAACCCATCAGCAACTGTGCCACAGCTGTTAGGTTTTGCAGGGGGCACCTCCAAAGTGCCCTCTGTGTACATTTTATAATAAATCCAACACTGGCATCAGTGTGGGTTTATTATTCAGAGTTGCTTGATACCACTTTTCTTCATGCAAAAGAGACTTGAAAACAGGCTATTCTTTTACAGGCGTTAGTTGCAGTAGGTCACCAAAAACAATTCAATGCTTTTCTCCAAACAAGATGTTGTATTCTGTTTTTAAAATCTGTTGCATTCTCAAGTGAACAAAGGCAAGCATTACATTTGAAACCATGCTTACCTCATCAATAATTAAAAGGTTTAAGCCCATATTTATACTTTTTGACGCAAAACTGCGCTAACGCAGTTTTGCGTCAAAAAAATTTGCGCCGGCTAACGCCATTCTGAAGCGCCATGCGGGCGGCGTATTTATTGAATGGCGTTAGCCGGCGTTAGCCGCCGGTGCCGTCTGTTGTGCGTTAAAAAAAACAACGTACACCAGGCAGCGCCGGCGTAGGGGAAAATGGAGCTTGGGCGTCAAGAAATGGGGCAAGTCAGGTTGAGGCAATTTTTTCGCCTCAACCCGATTTGCGCCATTTTTTTTCACTCCCAACCCCCATAGAAATGACTCCTGTCTTAGCAAAGACAGGAGTCATGCCCCCTTGCCCAATGGCCATGCCCAGGGGACTAATGTCCCCTGGGCATGGTCATTGGGCATAGTGGCATGTAGGGGGGCACAAATCAGGCCCCCCTATGCCACAAAAAAAAAAAAAACACTTACCTGAACTTACCTTAATGTCCCTGGGATGGGTCCCTCCAGCCTTGGGTGTCCTCCTGGGGTGGGCAAGGGTGACAGGGGGTGTCCCTGGGGGCATGGGAGGGCACCTCTGGGCTCCTTCAGAGCCACAGGTCCCTTAACGCCTGCCTTTTGCAGGCGCTAAAAAACGGCGCAAAAGCGGCCGTACGTCATTTTTTTTGACCCGCCCACTCCCGGGAGTATAAATCCGACGCACATGCCTCGAAGTCGATTTTTTAGACGTGAACGCCTACCTTGCATCTCATTAACGCAAAGTAGGTGTCCATGCTAAAAAATGACGCAAACTCCATGGACTTTGGCGCTAGACGCGTCTAACGCCAAAGTGTAAATATGGAGTTAGTTTTGCGTCGAAATTGCGCCAAAAAAAACGACGCAATTCCGGCACAAACGGAGTATAAATATGCCCCTAAGTTTTGAAGAAACTCTTGCCACTTCATGACAAGCTTCACCAGATAACTTCTGGTATTCCAGTTCATTGGCATGTTCAACCGGTAGCATAAGTCGGCCATGTTCAACCGGTAGCATAAGTCGTCTACGTAAAGTTATTTCTTTGATATTCTGTGCAGCTAATCCAGTAGGTGCTGTTACTACAAACAGTATGTTTGATTATGTAGCCTTATGTGGGTAAGTGGAGATTCACTTTAATTGAAAAAGCTTTTCCTGGTACCAGCTTGACCACTAACATATCATAGTATGGGCTTGGAGGATGAGCAATTGCATTGTTTCTTCTCATGAAGAAATCCATGTTCTATTTTGTATTTTACTTCGATATAAATGTCTTTCTGTTTGTTGTTGAGTTGTGCAACTAAATCTTCCACATATACAGATTCCTATCTTGCTTTCTCCATTACAGTTTCCACTTCAGTCATAGCTATTGCAGCTTCGTTTTCAATAATAGATTGTCTAAGAGGATCCTGACTCAGTGGCCCTGAACTATGGCTGTTTTGTGAACTATCCTTAGCTACCTCAGAAGCAATCATTTCTTCTTCTTGTATTTCGTCAATTAACATTTGTAAATAGTTAGTGAAAATTGAACACTGAATAGTATCTTTGACAGCATTGAAAGAATCTTCACAGCAGTCATAGTTTCCCAGTAATTCTAATTCACTATGCCAAGTCTTGAACAGTTGAAGAGCAACATGAAAAAACTCTTGTTTGACAGCTATGTTTTCAATGGTTAATTAGATTTTCTTTTGCATGTACCACTAAACAACCGTCACATCCAAGTCCTGCATATTTCCCTTCTATGTTTTCACTTACATTGCTTCTATATCTGTAGTTTTGGAGAATTTCATAAAGACACTTGTCTTCTTGATCTGGACTTCTTGGATAGAATGTATCCAACATATTTGACTTCACAATGTCTGTACTTTGCTGGTCAAACTCTGCTAGGTACTACTTTTCTGAGAAAAACTTTAACACTGTATTTTGTGTACTAGTTAGGCCCAGACTTACTGTTAGACCTGGCATCCTTGATGTGATATTCCCAGTGTTTATACCTCTGGTTCCTGTGTTTCTGACTGTGTGCTGAACTTTTGTTTTTGCTGGTTTTGGTCCTCTGGGTGCTTTACCACTGCTGACCAGTGCTAAAGTGCAAGTGCTCCCTGTGTAAAGTGTATGTGTAATTGGCTCTTCCATGACTGGCATATTTGATTTGCTAGTAAGTCCTTAGTAAAGTGCACTAGAGATGCCCAGGGCCTGTAAATCAAATGCTACTAGTGGGCCTGCAGCACTGATTTTGCCATCCACATGAGTAAGCGTGTAAACATGGCTCAGACCTCCCACTGCAGTGTCTGTGTGTGCAGTTTTAACCAGCCAATTCAACCTGGTAAGTGTACCCACTTGCCAGGCCCAAACCTTCCCTTTTTGTACATGTAAGGCACCCCTACAGTAGGCCCTAGGTAGCCTCATGGGCAGGATGCAGTGTATGTTAAAGGTAGGACATGTACTGATGTGTTTTACATGTCCTAAAATACTATCAAATTCGGTTTTCACTATTGCAAGGCCTGTCTCTCTCATAAGTTAACAAGGGGACTGCCTTTAAATTTCTTTTACGTCCAGATTCCCATTGGGAGCAGATGCAGATTTGGGGTTTGGGTTCTCTGAGCTCACAATTCAAAAATACATCTTTTAGTAAAGTTTTTTTTTTTTTTTAGATTGTCAGTATGACAATGCCACTTTTAGAATCTGGACATTTTCTTGCTTAACCGATCTGTGTCTCTGCCTACCTGTGGAATCCACGCCTGGGTCAGACTGATTTTGGGCTGTTTGTAAATTCCCTCTAGACAGTGCCACAAAGAGAGCTGGGATGTAGCCTGGATATCCTGATGAGTCTCCTGGGCTTGAGTGGGGAGGTTGGAGGCGACACACCTGAAAGGGCTGTACCTGTCCTCATGCAATGCAGTCTCTAACCCCCTGGCGTGTATCTGGGGAAAAGCCTGGGCAAGGGAGGATCTTGTCAACAACAGATACTTTCCTTTGAAGTTTGCCTACTTCAAAGGTAGAAAGGGGTGTAAGTAGTGAACCCCAAACCACAGACTTTTAGAATACTTCTGGATCAAGAGGAACCTCTGCCAAGGAGAAGAGCTGAAGGGTAGGAGGAGGAGTACTGCCCCTTTGCCTGTGAGTGTGCTTTGCTGGATTGACATGCAGTTGCTGCTTCTGCCTTTGAGAAGACAACTGGACTTTGCTGTGTTTTTCAACTTGTGAAGTGTCCCCGAGGGCTTCAACTGAGCTTGCCCCCCTGTTCTGAAGTCGCACAGCCTTCAAAGACTTCATCTGCCAGCACCTAGACTCTATTGCTGAGAATCCTACCCTGCCAAGTGGTGCCTAATCCAGTCCCTGCACCCTTGAAAGGAGAAGCTGGTGGAACCAAAATTGTGATAGGGATGTGACTTCTTTCCACAGGAAGTGGTCACATACTGGTTGTGGCCACCCTAAGGTAGGTGGTCCATTGCCCACTAGCAGTACTCCCCCTAACACCCACCAAATGTAGTGTTTAATGGGCATCCCTAAACCTACAGATCAGATTTGACAGACACAGGAAGACCAGGGACAAAGAAGATCTGAGGCACAAGAACAGAAATCACGCTGACAAAGAAAGGTGCCAAACCCTGGTTGCTGCTCCTAGGACTCAACAATCCCAGTTGAGGTGTTGCCTGGAAGCCTGAAGGACTCTAAAAAAAACAGAGCACCTCCAGCCTTCTGAAACTTGCCAAGAACCTTCCTCAGAGTGAATGTAGCATCCTCCTGCAAGCAAGGAACCAGTGAAGTCCTGTATACTGACTGACTCTAGGCTAGTGAACCGGACTCTACAAAGGTGCCATGTTTTGTGGCACTGCAACTTTCAGGCCTGAGATGCCCCATTGCCCATGGTACTGGACCCCCAAAGTCAAATACCCAGAAGCAAAGTCCACTCCAAACTCTCAAAGCCCAGAAGCAAGCACCAGTTGAGGGACTTCAGGACACCCAAGAACCACCCCCAGAGTGGTCCTGCTGACCTGTAATCTACCGTCCAAGTGACCCGCACCTGGTTCCAAGGACTCCCTGATGCACAACTCTTGGCTGACTTATCTGCACTGCACCCGGCCTCCCTGGCCCCCGCTACACCAAAACAGCTGACCATTGGGGGTCCCTAACCCCTTGTGACCTCTACCCTCCAAGGGGAGCATCCGGAATTACCTTTAGAGCCACCTGTGGAATGTTTCTAAGTGGTCCCCTTTTCATTGTACCCCAGCTCCAAGACTTGTATCTGCTGTTCCTGCTTGAACCAGTAACCATCCAAACTTCTCCAGCTGGCCACGTGACATCTCTCTGACCTCAATCTAAAAATAGGTGTCTCTTTTGAGAATATTGCCTGATTTTATGTGCATTTTTAAAGATTTTCCCATTTATTCATATGGTGCATATTTGCGCACAAACAGCATATATTTTCTAAATTTGAAAAATCATAACAACAGAAGTACTTACCATATAATGATGAACGTGGTCTTAAAAAATGTATAATAATCAGAAGTATTTCTGTAAATTGGTCTCGAGTTATTCTTAGCAGTGTGTCCAGATTTATTGATACTGCAAGTACAACAAACGCTTAGCACATCTCAAAGATAAGCCTAATTGCTCACCCACACTACCACAGAAACAGAGCAATAAGCTGTCTGCTTTTTATCTCAGGATACCAAAGTGGGGTTATTTGGACTGTCTGCACAGTGCTCGTCTTTTTCGTACACTATATAAAGAGCCAGCCTCCTACAATTTTCATGCCCCCGGACTGTGTCCCAGTTTATAAAATGGTGGCGGCAACTTTCTGGTTGTGGCTAATCAGTCACTGTGCTGCTCTTTGCAGAGGTGTCACAATGGATCTGTGTCTCTATATATACCAAATTGTTTTTTTTTCCTTTTATATACCCAAAAAACTGAATGGATTTATACCGAATAACAAAAAGGGCTCTTTCTCGACCAACAGATAACTTTCTGCCAAATTTGGTCTAATTTCGTCAAGCATTTCGGGCTGTAGTCAAGTTCAAAATCCCTATTGAAAAATCCATGGGGGAAAAGCATTCTGAAACCCCACTTTTTCTCAATCCCCGCTTGATGGTTCACCCCAAGACTTTCCAGAGAGCAGGTGAAGTGAGTGTCATATCTTTGGGGAAAGTTTTGTGAAGATTCATCAACCAGGGACAAAGAAATAGGCAAGTCAGAAAATGCTTTATCTATGGCAGCAAGGTCCTAAATATAACTACCTAGAGGCGACTGCCATTAGGTAGGTAATATATATATATATATATATATATATATATATATATTTATATATATATATATATATATAATATCTTGTGCCCCTGCCATGCACAGTTTTCTCATCAATAATTTTACTGCAAATATTACAATGATACTATATTTGCATCATATATATGCTATATGTGATAATTTTTTTTTTATTATTATTATTTTTTTTAGTCCCCATTCCACCACCCTCGCTTTGGTAGAGAGAAAAAAGAAAAGGCCGAGGCCCTTGATTTATGCATCCAAGTGCGAGGCCCACAGCACTACTGGGCCACACCACCTGTCCTACACACTCCAATTTTTCCCACAGACTGCCATCTACCACATCTTACTATTTTATTCAGGGTGTGGTCATACCAAAGCGACACCCAATTAGGTGAGGGGAGTTTTAATCATTGGACTTAAATTTTGAGAGGAGGAATCCAGAAAAACAACAAAAAAAAATTACACATCGAAACACACTCCAGACTTATTAACTACTGATAAACATTTTCCCAATCCACCCAAAAATTGTCTCTTCTACTAAGAGGACCACATTTTTCCATTTTACATAACCGATTTACTGATAATTGCCAGTCCTGGACAAAGGGGGGTAATGAGTTCACTCATTTGCAACATATTTCCCGTCTGGCCAAAAGCATTAATACAAACAACAAATGCTCTTGCTGCACAGTCACTTTCTGCAACTTTATATCTGGTTCGCATACCCCAATCACTACCATAAGGAGATTTATTCTTAAGTTATCACCAAAAATTGCCTTAAGAATACTTCCTATATCCTCCCAGTACTTACTCAAAATTGGACATTGCCAAAACATATGAACATCATCTGCATTGGCTTCCCCACACCGCAGACAATTTTTGTTGGATTTCCTAATAGCAGTTAATCTAGCTGGTGACCAATATACCCTATGTAATGTAAACAGATGATTCTTCTTCAATGCCGCAGATTTAATAGTACACCACAACTCAGAACATGACTTTTGCCATGAAGAAGTAATTTCTAGAGTAGGGAAAATCTTCCCCCCATTTCAACACAGGGAGAGAAAAAACATCTTCTACTACTTCCAACTGTACATGATACCAGAAGGCAATCTCCTTTTTAATACATGTCTGATTAAATTTCCCCTCCCACAAACTCCTCCCTATTTCTCCTACTTGGCAAGACTTGACCCAACTAGATAATTGGAGATACTTAAACTTAGAAATTGTCCCACCTGTACACTCCTGGAATGCAGACCAAGATATTAATTCGGAGTCTTCCATAATCTGCCCCCATCTTACCACACCGCAAATTCTCAGTGGAATTGATAATTTATCCATACGACAATCAGGGGTACCTGGTGAATCCCAAATGGGAGCAGAGCTACAATAATAAGTTATCTCTAACACCTTCCGAAATTGTATCCAGACCTTACAGGCATGTCTGGGGATCTTCAAGCGAACCTTCTTAAAATACTTTGGATGTCCAAGTTTATATAGAAAATTATCAGCTCCTTCCGCAAGATGCGCCGTCAAAGCTCTCCAAACCGATGAATACTCTGACTTCTTATTCAATAACATTCTAATATTCTTTAGTTGAAAAACCAGATAGTACCTATAAAAATCTGGAGATGCTATGCCCCACCACTCCTTCTTTCTATTTAGCTTCTTCCATGATATCCTTACTTCCTTAGAAGCCCAAACAAATGTGGATAAGTCCCCCTGTAGTTTTTGAAACCAACCCAACTTAAACTCTAAAGGAATAGTATTAAATAAGAAAGTAAACTTTGGAAGAATGCACATCTTTAATATGTTAGATCTTCCAATTATGGAAAGTGGAAGAGCAGCCCATGCCTTTAGAAGCTTTTTAGTTTCCATATAAGCTCTGTCAAAATTAACCCTAGCCACATCACTAAGATCAGTCGTAAACTGAATTTCCAAATATTTAATCTCCTGTTTAACTAACGGAGAAACATAGGCTATATTCCAACACATAATTTCCGTCTTTTCTGTATTTATACTAAAACCTGAAATTCCACAAACTGCTCCATCAATGTACTAATAATAGGTAGGGTACCCGCCACATCACTGGTATATAGCATCAGGTCATCCGCATATAATGCTACTTTCTTTTCCCAACCCCCACTCCGAAAAGGGGGAATATCCCTGCAGGTCCGTAACAAGATTGCCAAAGGTTCAATATATAAATTAAAAAGCAAAGGTGACAAAGGACAACCCTGTCCAGTACCCCGACTAATCCTAAATTCCTGAGACAACAAACCATTAACCAATATTCTCGCAGTTGGGTATCTATACAGTTCCCTAATAGCCCTAATAAAAGACATTCCCAGTCCACCTGTTTCCATCACAACCTGCAAAAAAGACCAATTAACACAATCAAAAGCTTTGGCAGCATCGAAAGTCAAAACCGCCAAAGGAGCCTTTTCTTGTAACGCTAAGTCTACTGCGGCAAGTAAATCGTGGGTTAACTCATAAAGCTGTCTACCCTCCATAAAACCCTTCTGATCTGGATGAACCAAGTTACCTATAACTTTCCCTAATCTTCTAGACAGAATCCCTGTATACAACTTGTAATCTGAATTTAGTAATGAGATAGGTCTATACGATGAACATAATATTGGATCCTTGCCTGGTTTTAACAATAAGCTAATTATAGCTTCATTCCATGATTTAGGTACCTGTGTCCCCTCTAAAAGCATAGAATTAAATAATTCCAATAAAATTGGTATAAGTTCCTCCCCAAGTACCTTATATAACTAATTTGGTAGACTATCAGGCCCAACTGCCTTCCCTTTCTTCAAAGCTTTTATAACTTCAGCAAGCTCTCCCCCACTTATCTCACTACCAAGTAACTGCCTTGCCGATTCATCCAAAACAGGGAGATGAGCTTTTTTAAAAAATGCTCTAATCGTCTCCTCTGAGTTTGCAAGGTTCTCCGTATATATTTCTTGAAAAAACGACACAAAGGCTCCCTCTATTTCTGACTGCTCAACACAAGACTGACTTACAGAATCCAATTTAATCGAAAAAATATGCCTATTTGAGTAATTTGACTTAACCTTCCAAGCTAACAATTTGCTGCACCCATCTCCATATTCATAATGCACGTACCGACTACTTTCCCACTTTAATCTATTGCGGTTCTCCAAGAAAAAATCTAACTCCATCCGAACTTTTTTCTCTTGACGTACCAATTCCTCTAGTTGCCCTTCCTTCCCTTCTCTTCGTGCATTGTGCATTAATACCTGTAAGGCATTTAAAGATGTTTCCATACTTCCCAACTTCTCCTTCTCTTCCCGACTCCTATAAGTCGCCAAGATAATAAGTCTCCCTCTAATATATGCCTTATAAGCATCCCATACACACCATAAACTTGTTGATCCACGATTCAAGTCAAAATACTCTCTCGTGTCTTTCTTTGGCACCTCCAATATTGAGTCATCTAAAAATAAAGAGCGATTTATTGTACACCTAGGACCCGGACTCTCCACCTTAATACCCAGATGTAGCTTTAAAGCTGAATGATCCGAAAGGTGTGCTGGGATGTGGGCTACTTTTATCACATCTGTACACAGGCTCTTATGTATTAAAAAAAAAGTCTATTCTAGATTTATGTCCATATTTTTTATTATAGAATGTATATCTAGCTCCTTCACCCCCTTTCCAATGCCAGATATCGACCAAACCTAAGTCCAGCATGGCTTGCTTCACCTGTGACCTAGTTTTAGGTGAGTTAACCGTACCCCAAAGGGTCGATTTATCTAGAGCAGGATCCAACAGTATATTGAAATCACCTCCTAACACCACCTGATACCTAGCTAGAAGTAAAATATTATATAATTCTTGAAATGATGTCGGATCGTCTAAATTTGGACCATAATAACCTGCCACTGTAACCCAGTATCCATATACACACACTTCTACCACTACCCATCTACCCCTGGAATCTACTTGCACATTTCCTACCTTAAACCTTATAGACTTTTTAAGCAAAGTTGCCACACCTTTGACCGCACAAGATTGAGTAGAGCATGCACTATATAACACCCATTTCATTAGTTAAAGCCAATTTTCCCACTCTTCTCATTGTAAATGAGTTTCCTGCAGTATAATTATCTCTTCCTCGGCCAATCTTAAATATTCAAAAATCTTCCTCCTCCTATGCACCACCCTTAGGCCATTAACATTCCATGAGAGAAACTTTAACCGTAAACTACCGTACTTAGTCATTTTAAAAAAAAGAAGCCTGGTCACTATCCTCCCCCTCCTATCTAAACAAATTATGAGAACTCTCTTATTTTTGTCTTTTTGTACCCGCATGCCCCTACACCCAGAGCCAAACCACCCCTCCACCCACCAAACCAGCACCCAACCAAAACCCCAACCCAGGGGAACCCTCCCTACATCTTTTAGGATAACCATCCTGCTATCCTTATTTGAGCTCTCCGTCGGACATGATTTCTCATTTCTACTGAGACGCCTTAATCTGCTCTATGAAAGCCCTGACCTCCCCCGGATCTCTCATATTGTGCATTTTATTTCTCCACATAATACGTAAAGCAGCCGGAAACCTTAACTGTACAGTGGCCCCAAGAGATCGGAGCTCCTGCATGAAGTTCCCCAATTCCCACTGCCTATCCAACGTTGCTCTAGACACATCTGATCTCACACGAAAAGACCAATCTCCTTTAGAGAAATTTCCGATTTTAAGGGCTTCGGATAGAATTCTCTCCTTGATTGTATATGTAGCAAAGTTTATCAGAATCCTCCTGGGGTTTTTCCTTCCAGGGATCTTCCTAAACGGGTCCTGATGAACTCTTTGGATATCCTCCTCTAAATTCAAAGAAGCTAAGCTCGGAATAGCCTCCTTGATCAGAGAAATCACATACCCTTTAATATCCTCCCCTTCTAAGCCCTCAGGAACTCCCAGCAGCCTAATATTGTTTTTCCTCATATTGTTTTCCAACGACTCCAATTTATCCTGCAACATCTTTTCTCCAAGTTTTAGCTGTGAGATATCCTTAGAATGTACCAACAACAGCTCCTCCTGGGCCTCCACCACAGCTTCCAGCTTACCCAACCTATCTGATAACAAATTAATTTTGCTCTCCAACACTTCACAGGCTTCCTGAATTCTAACTTGATTATTTTCTGAGATCTCAAACTTCTCCCTAATCTCTTTAGTAAGTGAAATTAACAATTCCTGCATATCTGTGCTATAAGTCGCTGAAACGGCTGAGGGAGTGACCTCTACTTCCGCCAAAGTTAGTGTGACAGAAGAGGCCTCCATTCGTCCTACTGGGTCCTCTGCTAGCTGATCTGACATATTACTATCAGAGCCCGCAGATTGTTGTGTTAACCCCAGACCACCTAAAGAAGGTTGGACGTCCGCCATACCCTTTGGGGGGAGGGTTGTATTCCGAAAGTATCTAGTAATCAAAAACTCACTTTTCCCCGCAGGATCAGCCCGACCCTCCTTTGAAGAAAATTGGGGCGCCTCCAAGGGTAGTACTTTATGTTCAACCCCCCTCCTCACAGCACCTTTACTGCACGTCTCAAAACCACTTTCACCTCTGTTTTTGTCTATAGCCGTTACTGGTAAATGGGGAGTAATACTCGCCCCCAGGGGGCCAGGCTTACCTTTCTTTACACCCTCCAACTCACTGACCTCTGCCCGGGCGCCCTTGGGGCGACCCTTGACCGGCGACATACACTGTGACGCTCTTGTGCCATCCCCAACTCCTCTCCTCCAACTTCCACCTAGGTTTTTCCTAATAGAAAACCCAGGAGTTTCTGGTAGCCCTCCACGAAGAGAGCAGCGAGAGGTATAGTGTCTCCCACGCCGCACACCCCTCGCAGCCTCTGCCCATATGCTGGAGTCCGACGCGCGCTTCCAGCACCGCTCCTCGTCACCCTTCGCCGGAGCGCGCGTCCCCCCTTTCCTGTCCACCGTTTTCTTAACAGCCCGTCCTCGGCCGAGCACTAATGCGGCTAAAAAAAACAAAAACGCAGCCACAGACACACGCGGCTTGAGAGCTCCCTGTCTGCCGTTTTCTTAACGACCCGTCTGGGGCCGAGCACAAATGCGGCTAAAAAAAACCAAAACGCAGCCACAGACACACGCGGCTTGAGAGCTCCCTGTGGCTCCGACGCTCCACTTCCTCGATCGAGGCTCTGACGCAGCGTGACGCTCCAACGCCTTGCTTCCGACGGAGAGATCGCAGACCAGCTCTCTAACTGGCTGCCATATTCCACCCAACCGACTCTATCGACTGTTGTCTTGCACAATATGGCCATACTATATATGATGTTACTAAGATACTATCAGCAATGCCAAAGATGTCATGAGTGATGTAATATCTGTGGTAATTAGCAATGCATAGCCAGGGCGTAAGTTATATTTACCTTAGGGAACAAGGATATATATATATATATATATATATATATATATATATATATATATATATACATACACACACATATATATATATATATATATATATATATATATATATGTAAATGTATACTCACTGGAAAAAACTATTGGTTACAGGGACGTTACAATTATGCTCAGTTTTTACACACAAAAAACATAGAACTTAATCAGTTATACTTGTCTGAGTGAAATATAACTCACACCCCCGCACTGCTTATGACCTCATATTATATCACTCATGACATGGACATTGACAAAACTGATGACACCTCAAATGATCACTGATTATATCATCCAGTGAATGTTTCCTACGTTTTTCACACAGAAATATATACAGAGCTACTGTATAC
This sequence comes from Pleurodeles waltl, assembly GCF_031143425.1. Classification (NCBI taxonomy): domain Eukaryota; kingdom Metazoa; phylum Chordata; class Amphibia; order Caudata; family Salamandridae; genus Pleurodeles; species Pleurodeles waltl. Next base: position 992,233,934 of record NC_090442.1, read on the forward strand.
GTTAAATTTATATTCTTCCCTTCGTACTGAATTTTAGGATTTGTAACATAGATCATCTGAAGTATAATCCTGCTTTCAAAGCGGTGTACTATTTATGAATGTACTAATCTCTTCGCTGACATGTCTTCTGATGATGTTTCTGTAGTGCTTTGCAAAACTCTAAGCTGTTTATTGAGGCTTCACTCGAAAGTGATGGCTGAGTATAGATCTGTTTTATGACATACAAACCATGTTTCGTAGACCTCTTTTTTGTGAAGAATTACTGTAGTAGTAGGTTGCAGTAAATTCATATGTTTAGTAAGATGGTTTTCGGGGCATTGTGGTAGACATTTACAATAAGCTGACCTCTCTGCTGTTATCTTTTTGCCAGATGAATAATTTAACCAGTATTTTTGTGACATAGTGCCCTTTCCGCTAAGACCACTCTACTCTGTTTGTGTTGTAGTGGTATTTGTAAAACTGACATATGTGCTAAAACCTCTTTCCATGTTGACAAATGGTGTTCTGGTTTGTGACAGACTAACCTGTACGGCTAGATTTCTTACTTTGGTGACTGGTGATTGAAGCAGTGATTGACTAAAGACAGGACTATCTGTTTAGACTGCTCTCCTGGGGAATGAGGGAGTGTAGCAGTTGATAATGCGCAGCACAGAGCTCACTGTAACCTTATGTTAATGGGGCTTGTAACGTGCATAGCTACCCTGATAACAGGGCTTCCCAGTGCTGGACCCAGGGGACATACAAGCCTTAACTTCGGGCACCCTATGGGGTGGGGGAGGGCTAGATGGAGAAGGTCCAAGTCTTAAGAAATTTCCTGAAAAGCAGATGGTATAGGGTTTTCCTGCAGGACAGGGGGAATGAGTTCCAGGGAGAGGCGGCCAGAGCATGGAAAGAGCAGCCACACGCTCTTGCTCACCTGATTTGGGGAACAATGGGCAGGTTGAGACTGACTGAGTGAAAGGGTCATCAAGGTCGATAAGGTGAGGTCAGACAGAAGGGGAACCCCCTGGGTGTTCAGGGTCTCATGACTGATGTACAAGGTATTGGAGTGAATACCCTTATCCACAGAGAGCCAATGAGCTTGCAAAGAAACCGGATGGAGAGCACAATTTGGGGAGGGAGATTATCAGCCTAGCTGCTGTACTTTGGGCCAGCTGGAGTCTTCCTGTGACCAATTTGTTAGCTCCCATGAGCAGAACTTTGTAGTAATTTAATTGGGACAGAATTACTGCCTGAATAATGGTTGGTTGGGTCAGTGATTTGAAAAAGCCCATGATGGGCTTAAGGCTTCTCAAGATCCCAAAGCAAAGTACCAGCTACAGACTTGGGATGGGTCTCATTCTTCGCACCTCTGCAGCACAGGAGGAACTAGATATTTTTCTCTGGTGTTTTTCTGGGGGGAACAAAATCTAAACTAGCATCAGGAGGTAAAAGAGACCAGCAGGAAGGACAGCAGAGAGAACCAGAAGAGGAAGAACAAGTGCCACAGAAAGGAATCCATTGCTTGGAGTTTTTCTCTATACCTTCTGGAGAAAAGGCTGTTGCAAAGGTTGTAAAATGCAACCTTTGCAGCAAAAACCTATCCAGAGGGACTCGTAAGAAGTACTCACATGGCACCCAGTAGCATACTGAAGCACTTGCAAACCATCCCTCCCCGTCACCTCATGAAATCAATCAGACATGGAGCAGGATGCGGCACAGTCACCAACAGCATCTGCTGCACTTCAGATTGCTCCTGGAGACCCAGTGCCTGCAACTTTTACAGTGAACATTCCTGCTGTTATTCAGCAGAAGCTAAAAGTGCATTATTTTGCAGTGTGCAACAGAGTTGTTTAGTTGGTGAGCAGTCTATGCCAGCATTTGTACAGGCTGTAGTAAACCACAAGTGCTACTTCTTTCAATACGACTATTTGCACATGTTCTATGAATTTCTCCAGATAATTTGTTATAGTTCCAATTAGTTTTAAAACAAAGCACAAGAAGTTTCAAAAACACATAAAAAATCCTTTTTGGAACCAGTTTTTTTTATTTAAAGAAAGAACCTATGTTTTGTTTCTTTGTAAATTTATGAATACTTGTTGCCATGTGTCTATTTGTATATCACTATAAGTGGGTGTGTGAGTGTTTGTTTGGGTGTCTCATTGGTTGTGTGAGTGGCCCTGCCGGTATGTTAGTGGCTGCAATTATAGTTTTGTGGGGTTTGTGAGTGGGTGTCAGAGTGGTTGTGTGAGAAGATGCAGTAGTGTTTTTCAGGTTGTGTTAGTGAATGGGTGTGTGTGAAACTATTAGGAAATTTAGGCAAAGCACTGAAAAATAGCATTTTGCAATATTTTTATGAATGTATTCAATCACAAGTGATATTTACTGAATAAGTCCCCGCAAAGATGGTAACGTGCCACCAAGGGGGTTCTGTGTGCACGATTAAATAACAACTTGTTTACAAATGTGAAGCAGGATCCTTTATTTTGAATTTTTTCGTAACATTTTGTTTTGTTATTGCCATATTTTTAAAACATTGGGAAAGGGCAGTCCCCACAATATATATCTCCTCCTTTGGTGCCGTTTCAAGAATCCTCACAAAACTTTCCATAAAAAAAAGTTAATCCACCTCAGCTCCTTTTTGGAAGGTTTTGGGGTGATCTGTCAAGCGGGGATGTGGAGAAAGATGGCGGTGGGGGGAGGACATAAAATCCCAATGCATTTTCCACAGACTTTTTAAGGCAACATTACAGCAATAACTACTGAATGAGTAACCTTGATTCTAAATAAAGCATTTGCCTTCATACATGTTGCTTCCTTCTTTTTTTAGCTGTTGCTAATGTATTCTCAGAATACCCATGGGTGAATAAATAAAAAGGATGGATGAGTGAAAGGGAGGGTGGATGAAAAGATGAAAGCATGGATAGATGTATGAGTGGACAGGATGGTGGATGAATCGAAGAATTAAAGGGTGTGTGGATGAATGAGTGAAAGGGTGGCTGGATCGATGATGAGAGAAAGGATTGATGGATGAGTGAGGATGGATGAGTGAAAGCATGGATGAATGAAAGGAAGGGCGGATGTATGCATGGATAAAAGAGTAAATGGATGGATGAGTGAAAAGGAGGGTGGATGGATGAAAGCATGAATAGAAGGATAAGTGAAAAAATGGATAGGTGAGTAAATGGAAGGGAGAGAATGGATAGAGGTATGGATGGGGGAAGTGTGAAAGGATGAATAAGTGAATGAATGGATGACATGACTAAAAGGGAAGATGAGTGGAAGGGTAGATGGATGAGTGAAAAGATGGATGGTTGAGTAAAAGAGTGGATGGATGAGTGAAAGGGGTGATGGATGAAAGAAGGGATGATGGAGTGAAAGTGTAGATGAATGGATGAGTGAAAGGTGAAAGGATGATGGGTTTGATGAATAGGTTTGGAGATGGATAAATAGGTTGGATATGGATGGCCAAATGGATGGAATGGTGAAAATGGTGAAAGACTGACTGATGGATGAAAGAATGAATGAATGACATAATAACATGGTGGATTTCGGCAGGTGGATGGAAGGATAAAAGGATGAATGGATAGATGCTTGGCTGGAGGAAACAATTGAGCTTTTCTGGGAAGGATCATGATGACTTGCTTCATTTGCTTGGTGCCATGAGAGCTTTGGCTCAAAGTGGGGGTAATTTAATTTTTTGGCTAGTCCCTTGGCTTCAAGGATCTCTATCTCTAAGTTTGTCTATGTTGTACACTCAGACATTGGAAAAGGTAAGTAAAACTCCTACCTCCACCCTAATGCCATTTGCAAAACCTCCACATTAATTCCAATTGCATATCCCTAATTCTAGGTTTGGAAGACCTCTTGGCCTGGTCACCCTACCTTGTGTGTTCTGAGGGAAGACCTTAATGGCTAACCTGTGTGGCTGTGTGGTTACCTAACTTTTTAGCTTGCCCACCACTCAAGGTCAGACAGATAAGCACAGAAAGGTGCAGGCGTATTTCACTCATTTATCTGCAGCTTTATTAACTAAATCGTTTAGATGTACTTATGTGACACTACAGAAAATCAGGCAATTACATATTTTAATAATAAAAACATGTTCTGTTAATTTCTATCCTACAGATAGGTATTAGTTTACTGGTCACCTTGTATTCAAAATGTGGTCTTAGATTAGAATGCCCTGTTTTGTGAATTTACTGTGCCACTGGAACTTCATATTATTTTATGCTCTGATGGCGCAGTGTGCCAGCCCATATTTACAAGGCCACTCAAAACCACCTTGCGTGGCTTTTCAGGGCCTCGTAAATATGGACCCTTTTCATGCATAACATTGCGTGAAAGGTGAGTTCCATGGGTGTTCCTTGGAGTGTTCCCATGCAACACCCATGGAACCTGAAGGAATCTGATGCACTCACAGATTTCCAACTCAGGGGTCGCATAAGAGTGACGCAACAGGGAGAAATGTCTTTATTTCCCCCCGTTTTTTCTTCTTTCTATGTGTGCTGCATTCAGCAGCACACATAGGAAGAGAAAAACACCTTTTGTGATTGTTTTTGTGCAGGAAGCTGTCCGTTCCTGCATAAAAACAATCATCCCCATGATGTTCGCCAGTTTCCCATATCCGCGACTGGTGGACAGCTTTTTGATAAGTAACAGTACTTGTTATAGGCACAGGTCACAGTAAATTTGAAAAGGCAAGAAAATGTCTGATATTCTGCCCGTTAGCCCCTAGAAATGTTGAGAATATTTTTTATTCAGCTATCTACTGAAGGAAATTTGGTGCTGGGTGTGCGTTTCAAGTTTTCAATCTGTGCTGAATAAGTCATTTTCATTTACTTCACTGGTAATATTAATTTTTCATGCGGGGTTTCTGAAAGTTGATGATTGCTAGAATAGGGAGTGAGGTCAGCTTACTTATTGTTTAATGTCCCTTCACGGTCAGAGTCTCAGTGCTCGCATCTATCCAAATCGTTGCTCTGACCCCAGTGCACGGGCTGCAGAACAAAGCGCCATTAATGATCTCAAATGTCACATAACAGACAGCCATTATCTGTCCTTTAAAGGAGACCACTGTGTATTGTCTGTTTGCCGTATTGGCTGGTATGTGTCTGAATTTCACATCATTTACCGTAAAATGAAGTAGTTTTGACACTCCAGTGAAAATCTTCATTTTACACAGTTCTGTTTAAGAAACCAACCTTATTTCCTGGTCAACCAATATTATGAAATTATGAAAGAATCTCGGAAAGGGATATTGGGTGTTTGAGGCCAGGATGGCACCTTTTTGCAGAAGAACTGTGAAAGACGCCATGAAAGTCAAGAACCAGTGAGATGATGCGGAGTTTTAAAATGTTAGGGCAGAATTATATATGTGCAGACTGGAGCCAGGGGGGAGAGGCTGCGGTCAAGGTCACCTCATTGTTTCCAGTCCTGAACTTTTCTATGACAGGCTAATGCATTGTCTGTGTGGCAGTCTTGTTTTGCTTCCCTTGAATTAATTGAACTAATACGCCTAAATCAATGAATTACAGGTGAAAACTTGAGGACTAAGACATCTTGCATAATGGTCTGGAGTGAGGTGCTAACCCTACCTGGAGCAGAGAGGAAAGAACCCTCAAAGTAACTGTCATGATACTAAATCACTTTTCCATGGTAGAGTATTGGTAAAATTACAAAAGTCAATGGCCAATACTCTCGCCCCAATCAAGAATCCCTCCAATAGACACACCAACAGACAGACCTTCTGCTTTACCGCTGACCTCCACGAATCTAAGCAAAGCTGCCGAAGACTCGAAAGAAAGTGGCGCCAAGAACAGACTCTGGACAACCACACAGCCTTCAAAACGTCATCCGCAGACACCACCAACTTATCCAAGCCTCCAAAAGAACCGCCTTCAAAGACTGAATCCACAACAATGCACACAGCCACAAGGAGATCTTCAATTTCGTGAAGGAACTCTCCAACCCCAGCTCCAACGTCAACAACATCCCACCATCCCAAGACCTCTGCGACTCCCTAGCCTCCTACTTCCACCGCAAGATCGCAGACATCCATGACAGCATCAGCACCTAGACCCCCCCGGCAACCACCAACACCACAGATTCACCTCCGACCAACCTCCTGCTCTCCTGGACCCACATCAATGACACCATCGAAATCATGAACACCATCCACTCCGGCTCTCCATCTGACCCCTGCCTTCACCACATCCTTAGCAAAGCAAGCTCCGTCATCACACCCCAACTACGGAAGATCATCAACAGCTCCTTCGAGTCTGCCACCTTCCCGGAGAGCTGGAAACACGCCAAGATCACCGCCCTCCTGAAAAAACCCAAGGCGGACCCAAAGGACCTCAGGAACTTCCGGTCTATCTCACTGCTACCCTTTCCGGCAAAAGTCATTGAGACCCGTTTCCTAGAGGAGAACTGCACCCTGGACCCTTCCCATTCCAGATTCCGCAGCAACCACAGCACCGAAACCGCCCTCATCGTTGCCACCGACGACATCAGAACCATACTGGACAGCGGCAAAACCGCGGCCCTCATCCTCCTGGACCTCTTGCTGCTTTCAACACTGTATGCCACCACACCCTACGCTCACGCCTCAGCAATGCTCGAATCCGGGACAGGGCCCTGGACCGGGTCACCTCCTTTCTCACCGGCAGAACCCAGAGAGTCTGCCTCACCCCATTGCACACGAAGGCCACTGAAATCATCTGCGGCGTACCCCAGGGTCTGTCCCTCAGCCCGACCCTCTTCAACATCTACATGGCCCGCTCGCTAACATCGCCCGATCCCACAACCTCAACATTATCTCATACGCCGACGACACCCAGCTGATCCTCTCCCTCACCAAGGACTCCACCAAGACCTACCTCCACAAAGGAATGAAGGCCATCGCCGAATGGATGAAGAGCAGCTGCCTCAAATTCAATTCGGACATGACGAAAGTCCTTATCTTTGGCTCCGCCCCCTCTGCATGGGATGACTCCTGGTGGCCTGCCACTCTCGGAACCGCTCTGACTCTTACCGACCACACACGCAACCTAGAATTCATCTTGGACCCCTCACTGTCCATGACACCAGCAATTCAACGCCATCTCCTCCTCCTGCTTCAACACCCTCCGCATGCTCCAAAAGATCTACAAATGGATACCCACAGAAACCAGAAGAACAGTCACCCAAGCCCTCATAAGCAGCAAACAGGACTACAGCAATGCCCTCTATGCAGGAACCACAGCCAAGCTCCAGAAGAGGCTGCAACGCATCCAGAACGCCTCCGCACGCCTCATCCTGGATATTCCCCACCACTGCCACATCACAGACCACCTGAAAGACCTGCACTGGCTCCCAGTAAACAAGAGAATAACCTTCAAACTCCTCACCCACGCTCACTAAGCACTGCACAACACTGGACCAGAATACCTCAACAAACGACTCTCCTTGTACACCCCGCGTCGGCAGAACTACAACTGGCGGTAGATCATTTTCACACCTCGCCGCCAAAAAGTGGAACACTCTTTCCACCCCCCCCACCTGTGCCAGACCAAAGACCTCCTTAACTTCAGGAAACTTCTCAAGACCTGGCTGCTCAAGCAGTAGCAGCACCTCCCTCCCCATCCTTTCCCCCCTCCCCTCAGAGCCTTGAGACCCTCAGGGGTGAGTAGTGCACTTTACAAATCCCATGATTGATTGATTGATTGACCACCTTGGACAAAATGGTAGAGCAGCAAGCAACAGAAAAGACATCATTCATCATGGAAAGTGTAGCAAGCACTCAAATAAGCCTCACAACAGAAAAGGTGTAAGTAAAATGACTAAACTAAAATGTGAGCAGAGGCTGGCTGTACCTGACAGTCCTGATCATCGATCAAAGCTGGTGACCATTGGTATTCTTCAAAAGCAGACTTTGATCAACAATGTTTATTCACGTCAACAGTCACAATTGCCTTACATAACATCTAAACTTACATTCGTTACAGCTAATTGTGGAGAATTAGAGTGGAGGGGGCAACTCACAAGAGGAAGAACCTCAAGCAATGTCTGGAAGTCCCACTACTCAATCCAGTTGGGAATCAGAAATTAACTGATTTGACACAGCCTGAACTGAACTCTACACAAAATAGTACCTCTCAGACATGCTCTGTTAAGGAACAGTAGGGTGACAACCTCACACTTGGTCAATATGACTACTATCTCTAGTCAGGTTTGTTAGTCTAACTACTTCAATGTTCAATGCTACTAAACCCAGAGTGCATTAGGATATCACACAAAATTCTCTAACTGGGTGTGTAATGACCTGGATGAAGGTGGTCACCCTAATGAGTGGTGTGCTATCCTGTCGCATGCAGAAACATCTCATCAGTCTTGTGGATGCTCTGGAATCAGCAGAGCTTACAAGGATGCCTTTCTTCGGATACACTCACGGATGGTAATAGGAGATTTTGACATGGATAGTGAGTGTGAGGAGCTGGTGCTAGGATTCCATGGGGAACTGTCACTGTTGAGCAGTGTGAGGTGCTGTCACAACAAAGAGAGAAATTGGTTCAACTATTATTGCATGTCCTCATCAAACAAAAGATCCAGATTACGTAAAACATCCTCTGTTTGAACCTAAAGGATTTTTTTTTTTCAAGCGTGTGCAGGGCGAGATTAGAAATTAATGGTGCCAGAGTGTTTCAGCCCATCAACCAGCCCAAAAAGTGTTTTAGGCTTACCTCATGGTGATGAGGATCCCTACTGTAGATAGTGTATACACTTGTGCAAACACAAGAATAGGTCTTGAAAATCAAATGTGAGAAATCAACTTCCTAACTCGGGGTTAATCAGACCACCTGGTCTTGGCAGAAGAGGACATCCTCAGCAGTCATACATTATTCAAGAATAATGTGCCGCATCATGCCTATTTGGACTTCTGACGGCAGAAGTGACTAGGTGGCACAGAAAACTGAAAAGACTGTAAACGGCATTACTAACACCTCTAAATTAAAAATGTTACATTCTACTGAAGAAGAACACATTTCCTAAATCATGTGTCTGAAGATACCAACACTTGCTCTACTAACAATGGTGAATACTAGAGACTATTACCTAAAGTGTATGTTGTCATGCACTGCATTTACTACAATGCATTAAGGCAAATTACATGCTTGTATGACAGGCAGCATGCCACCTCTCCTCTTAAATGAGTCTGGAATTAATTAGATCACTTACAAAACAAAGGTCTAATGCTTGAGCTGGAAGAAGGAGTGAGTTGGACCATCTAAGATGAGCACTTGGGTTCTTACATTGAGGTGAAGTATTTTACACTAAGATATTTGTGAGACTTCACTTTGGAAAACACACAGATGCACGGCTTCAATATCGTCTCCAAAATATTGTGAGGCACAAACAGTGTCAAAAAGATATGATGGTGACAAGGATATTGTTGTACAAAATATTTCAGCTAAGAATACTGTTTTTTAAGTGTGTGTTATTATTTTTTAAATATAGTTGTATATAATTTTGATGTCGTAATGCTTTTAATGTTTATTTTTTTGTGTTTTGAGTGTATTTTTTAGGAACAGTTTTATTGTTTTGGTAATATTTTTAAATTGTTGTTTTGGAGTTCCCTTCAAACAGAGAAATCCATTTGTCTATGCTGCTTTAACTGTACGCTACGTTCTAGTGTTACCGAAGACTGTGCCAACTAAAACTATGGTAATGGAAAAACCACAAAGCAAATATATTTAACCCCTTCATCCTCTCGAATAATTAAATCTTTCCCTGCACTCAGCCACCCTAAGAAAGCATCCAAAAGGACTGTGTTGTTCAGATTATCTTGCATCTTTTTATTTCTCAAGCGGGTGTCAGGTAGAGACATGACAATGGAGTGTTATTTTCATTTTTTTTTAAATATTTGTGTTGGTGGGTTTGTAGTGGAATGGAGTGAGGAGATATTTAAATGTATTTTTCATTTTTTATACATTTTCTTTAATTTGTAAAATGATTAGGTTAAATAGATAAAAAATTAAATGAATTATTTAATTGTTAAATCATTTAATGTATGTTATTACAAATATTTATTTTATTGTTTAATTCTTAATTATTCCTATTACTTATGTAAATATTTTACATTAATTTTAATTTCAATTGATTAATTAGGTTATTAATTATGCAAATACTTTGATGACATTGATTTATTTCCAGTTTTAGTATATTATGTTTTTAAAGGATTTACTTTTTGAAAAAAATATTGTGATTCATTTAAAGTTTTTTTTACTATCATGGCACATTATTTGTTGGTTGTTGTGTTTGAATGGGAGTAGGATGGAAAGTGTTTCTTTTGTAAATTTTCTTGGTGCTTATCATTGGCAAAGGATGTTTAAACAGGTAATTGTTTTAAAAAATAAGCAATTTTGCAGAGCTGTTTTGTGTTTATAAAAATGTGTTTTTTAAAATAAATTACATTTCTATTATATTTTCATTTGATTATATCAATGTTTAAGGTTGTGATTTCTTAACTATATTTTATAATAATTATTGCATATGTTCTCAACCTTTTTCCCCACTGTTGTTCAAGTTGGAGTTTGTATAGTAAATCTGACCCCTCCAAATTCCAACATGTTTGCTATTGTTGCTTAGCTTGGAGATTAATAAATCTTGCCCCTTCAAAACCCAACAGTTTCCCTACTGTCCCTAAAATTAGAGTAGGTATAGTAACTCTGCCCCCTCTAAAGTTCAGCAGTTTCCCTACTGTTGCTCAGACTAGGGTGGCAGCAGTAAATCTGACCCTTTCAAAGTCCAACACTTTCTCTACTGTTGCTAAGGTTGGAGTGGGAATATTTATATCTGACACCTCCTAAATCCTAGTGTAGCTCATATTGCAGTGGAATAGTAAACCTATCCCCTCCAAAATCCAATATTTTCCCTACTGTTGTTTAGATTGGTGTGCGATTAGCAAATCCAACCCTTATAAAGCAACATTTCACTAGTATTGCTTACGTTGAGAGGGGACTAGAAATATAACTTCTCCAGAGTCTAAAGCTTTCCCTACTCTTGCAAAGATTGGAGCAGGAATAGTAAATCCGACCACTCTAAAGTCCAGTACTTTACATGGTTTTGCTCACATTGGAGTCTGATATTCCAAATTCCAACACTTACCTTAGTTTTGCCTACGTTGGAGTAGGAATAGCAAATTTATCCCTCCAAAGCCAAAATTTGTCTTATTTTCCTTACTATTTTCCTACTAAATACTATATATATTTTGTAATTATTTAAGAGGCTACATAATTTGAATTTTTTACTGTATGTAGTTTATGTTTACCATTTTTGTCTCTTTAGTCTTTTTTCATTAACTATATATCTATTTATCTATCTACCTATATAGATAGATAAATAGATAGATAAATATATATATAGATAATGAAAAAAGACTAAAGAGTCCAAAATGCTAAACCTAAAATATATAAAATAAAAATATATATAAAGTACCTACTGGTGGTCACCAGTAGGCAGTAATGGCTACAATCATATTTCCACAGAAGAAGCATTTTTGACTTGCCTATATCTTTGGCACCGTTTGACGTATCTTTACGGAATTGTCCAAAAAAAGTGGCCCAGTGATTCTTGTTGCACATGGAACGTTTTGGGATGATCCGTCAAGAGGGGGCCAAGAAAAAGGGGGTTACAAAAAATGTGTTTCCCATGTTTATTCCCATAGTACCTTTAGACATAACTACAGCCCAAACCGCTGGACGGAATTACAACAAATTTGGCAGAAAGTTAGCTTTCGGTATGCAGATCACACTTTCGCTTATCTGGTCTAAATCTGTTCAGTAGTTTTGGAGAAATTAAAGGAAAAAACAATTGATATAGCTAGGGTCACTGGTCCTTCGCAAATAAGCGATGATTGACCACTGTACTCAGCCATGTGTCTGCCCAAGAGAGTATATTGGTAGTGGACTGTACTCTGTTGTGTCCCTGGTCACTGGGACATTATGCAAGACACATGAGCATGCGCCAACTACCATACTTACAAAAACAATAACACATCTTGTCTATCGCACATGGGCTGTCTCCAATATTCATAGAGAGATGGCTGCCTCTAACACATCAACCTGGCAATGTAACAGGTAGGAATCTGCCCAGGACTCACCTCCTTGTAGCTGCTGTAGTTCTAGTAAATTCCCCATCAAGCTCGGGGTAGGCAACCGCTATTATGCAGGCCAGCAGGGGGTCAGGGTCCAGCAAACGTCCCGCCCACGTTAGGAGGACAACCCCATCTAGACCTCCAAAATTTTCCAGGCCCAGCACAGGTCTCCCACCTTTTGCCACAGTTGATGCTCCCTCCACTGGTGATAGATCCCCAGGGTCCCCACCTTCCAGGCGATGGCTCCCCAAATTCATTGCTTCTGATGAATGTTGACCCATATGGATGCAATAGACAAAGTCACAATTTCACTTTTTTAAGGTAACTGGTTGTTTAGCACATATTTTGGAAGCACTAGCACAAGCATTTTGTAATTGTCAACACACTACATGTGTAAAGCACATATGGTGATAGGTACAGGGACATAAATACATACTTTTGGAGTCATCTGCTGACTATCCATAACACTGGACATGGCCTACACTGACTAAGCAAGCCCACTAACATCAGGTAACCCAGGGCCAAACAACATGTACTGTGATGTGAGCCATTATGAAGCACAACACACCATTGTGACCTTCTGAAGGGTAAACTACTTGTGCATGACTGTACAGACACCTTTACATCCAGGCACAATGACTCGCTGTATACGATCCATACAGGCTGCTACCATGGTGCAGACTGCACCTATGACTTAGGTGACAATGAAAGGGATGGCATGGGTGTCACTGAAAGCCTCTTTTCTGAGGGTTTATGGACCTGTGGTCTGCCTAATGGATTCTCACACCACTCTAGAGTGGGTTTGTGTGGAATGTACTGGTGTCACAGGAGACACCTTTTACCATATATGGCACTCCTTAAGAGATGACATTCAACATACCAAGTTTTGTTTTGTCTGATTGATTGCATGTAACAAAGCTAGTGATTCACATGCCATGATCTCCTCTGCATTAACCAACTATCTGCACTGTGAGTTGTCACTTGTGCAATAGGCCTGCACTGTACAAACATGACTTATGGAAAGGTGGCAACAGACCTGTGGGACTAACAGTCCTGTCATAAGTCATGACACACATTGACAATGAGGGTCAATGGAAATAAGTACCAGGTCAAGTGGGTACCTCAGTCCCCATTCCTAATGTAGTCAGTGTAAAAGTATTCAGGCCAAATCTTGCTTCTGAAGACTCATTTTGACCAAAATCCAAGGATCTGCAGGTCTACCGGGCGTGGACCCAGTGCCTCAGTTGCATAGTCACAGTTACTGTGCACCAACCTAGGCTATGTCCAATACTGTGAAAAGGCTTTTACAGGCCTTGCTGTCTGCAGGCTGAGCATACAGAACCTATATGAGCATCATATTTCCATTACTTCCATTCATGACAGTGCATCCTGTGGTCATCCTATGTGTGAGTTCAGGGTTGTGTGGCACTCCGAAGGGCTCGGTGAGTTTTACATTGTTCTCACATGACACTTTGCCAAGGCCTGATCTGGGCTGAGTGATCTGTGGAACTTTACACATTGTTAACAAAATCCTCAACTGACTCAAACAGTATCTCAAACAGTATACATACACAGCTCGTGCTATAATGCAAATACATTTACTGTGTCATTAACCTTCAGCGGACCATCAGATATATCATTGTTTGGCTGTAAAGTTGAATTGCATAGATATGTGAATGCAACAGAAGGAGGATGTAGGGCTTACAATACATCACACAAAACAATGGTCATTTGAAACACACTTACAGTGTTCCACAATCTACAACCTGTGCATCCTATGAATGGACCACAGATTGTGACAACAGGCAATCAAATAACTCACTGGGACTCAAAGGCACACTGCAGCCTGTGAGGAAGAAAAGGATGGTGTTGAACAGAGACAAATGTGCCAATGAGGTAGTTACCTGCTCCTCTGGGGAGCCCTAGAGGTGCCCATACAGGAAAAAGACATCTTCCATGAGCCTCTAAAGCTCCTCTGGAGAGAAGGCAGGGGCTCTTTCACCTGCTTGGCCTGGCATGATTGTTTCCTGAGGTGGCACACAGCAGCTGAAGTGGCGAAGGTGTTGATGGCCGCAGTGTCAGGAGGCAAGTGAAATATTTTCCAAACCGTGGCATACATGTACCTCACGTATGTGGTCATCACCGTCAACGAACACAGTCATTAGGCTGTGAACATCAAAGTCAACAATATTAGCCTATGGCTGTGTCCTCCGCAGTTGAAACCGCGCATCGCGTGTTCGACTTTCTTCGGCGGCGGGAGAGATCTAAAGTCCAATGAACAAGATCAGGCATCCACCAGTTTGGCAGTTGAAACTACAGCTTTGGAGACTGTTAAATGCATCACAACATCTACAAATGTGAAGTAGCATATCAATATATACAGTATATAAAGCTCCCTTGATATGTAGGTTCTCCTACACAATCATCAGTGTAGTGCTTTGCTGGTCAGTGATGCCATATAACCACGGTGCACTGTACCCCGCCAGTGACAGTATTTTTGGCGGTTGCAACATAATTTACAATATCAAGAGGCAAAAGCGGAGCAGAGAGGTGTGTTATGTGCACATATATGTTGTATACAGATATGTAGACAACAATGGGGATCATAGCTGGACCGTGAGTAGTAGACAGTTTTGATGTGTAATGGGTGTGATGTATTTCCAGTCAGTAATGTTTTGTCATATGACTTTGGTCTTACTCATCAGGTATGCTGGTCTGGACACAGTGACTAATTCTAAAAACTCATTTGATTGCACATATAGGTACCCTGGGAGAGGGAGGGTGTGTTAACCTCCAGTCTACCGTCCATTTCCAAACCTTTAGACCATGGAAGAATGTGAAGTAATAAAGCAGGTCCATCTGAATATGCAAACAATCCAAGATGTATGTTATCAGTTGGAGCTAGATCTCATGCCTCAAAACATTAATCTGACACGTATACTACCCATTGTGAGACTCGTGGTTGTATTATACTTCCTGGCCACAGGGTCCTTTCAGTGTACAGTAGCTTTATCTGGTGATACATCACAACCTATGTTCAGTGGTGTCTTAAAAGATGTGCTATCACAAATGATGAAACACATTGACAGCTATGTCAGGTTCCCCTGATGTAGTCTCCTCCCACATGTGGTGGGAACTATTGATGGCACCCTTATTGCATTGATGCCTCAGCATGCCAGTGAACAAGTCTATTGATACAGGAAGCACTTCCATTCTATCCCTGTGCAAGTTGCCTGCTTCTCAGATCTGTACATTTCAAATGTCTGTGCCCAGTTCCCAGGTTCAGCCCATGATTCCTTTGTAATGTGGAATGGCACCATATCCCAGCTGATGTCACAAATACAACTGAAGAGGGCCTGGCATGTTGGTAAGTCACATCTGTCCTGATCTTGTGTGTTCATTGTTAGGTGGTACAATCAGGAAGTGTGCGACTCATTGTAGCACTTATGTCTCATTACAAAACAGGAGACTCACCATATCCCAACCATCCTCTGTTGCTAACACCACTGAGGAATCCAACTATGCCAAGGGACGTCCGCTTCAATGAGATCCATGAAAGAAGACAGCAACCAGTTGAGCGGGCTTTTGGGCTCTTGAAGACCAGATTTCGCTGTCTGGACAAGATTGGGGGTGCCTGCCTCTGCTCACCGAGGAAGATGAGTCAAATCACCATGGCCTGCTGCATGCTCCATAACATCGGCCTACGAAGGAACATCTCTTTCATCCCAGAGAAGGGGGAGCCAGAGCTGGTACCGGGTGAGGATCCTGAAATGCCAAATGAAGATGATAGTGGTGAAAAGAAAGGAGGTGACTTGCAACAAGCGCTCGTCAACAGCTTCTTCTCATGAGTGTAAGTATGTCAAGAGATGTCATGACTTTAACTCTACAATGAGCTCTTTTGATGATGTGAGGAATGTATTTGTTGGAAATGTTAGGAAGCTGAAGCTATGGCTAATACTGGCAAAGTGTGTCTGATGAGGAAGCTTTTGCCACAATCACATTTTGGAGATGTTGCTTTGTGTGAGATTTATAACATGGACTGCATTCTCCATACGTTTGCTAAGTGAATTGTGTCATATGTATGGTTTCATAGCTATACTCCTTGTTTTTGCATTTGTTCAGGTACCTTCACCATGAAATCTTCATTAGGACATTTCCAAGTTGTGACATTGGCAGGTATATTATGTTGTTGGGACCTCGAAGTGGACATGGATTGTTGCTGGGAATGTATGTTACAGATTTTGGGCGCAAAAGACCTGTGCCAAGACAGCTTTCACAGTGATAGGATGAAAGCTTAGAAGACTCCAATGAACTTGTTCCTTGTCATGTGGTGGCCCAGATGCATCATATGTGTCATCATGTGGTCAGAAATTTTGTAGTCCCTGAATTTATGTCAGTTTCCCTTCACATTGTGTAAATACTCTTTTTGTGTGAACTGTATGTAGCTGTTGTTGCATTTCATCATTGTAGGCCAAAGTAACTGTGCCACATCACTAACATTTGTTTGTGTCATACCAGCAGATGCAAAAGTACTGGAATGTAATTACTCTGTGATCAGGAACTGTGGCACTGCCATCTGTCTGGATCCTGCATTACATTGTTGTAGCTTAGCAGCGAT
This sequence comes from Pleurodeles waltl, assembly GCF_031143425.1. Classification (NCBI taxonomy): domain Eukaryota; kingdom Metazoa; phylum Chordata; class Amphibia; order Caudata; family Salamandridae; genus Pleurodeles; species Pleurodeles waltl. The sequence goes on from NC_090442.1 coordinate 992,250,667, forward strand.
TAGATTAAGCATTAGCAGAAGACATCTTGTATTTAGTAACTATTGTGAACATTTCGCGGAATCCATTTTGTATTCATGGCAGCCATTTTCTCTGCCACATGTGCTCACCATGTGCTCTGTCCTACCTTTCTGTTAAGTACTCTTGAAAATCTGCCTAGTGACAAGTTATATTTAGCATCTCCCACTTTCGCACATGCTCAGTAAGGTCTGCAGCTGTTAGTCCTTGAAAACTGTTAGCCCCTCCTACCTGTCAACTGTGCATTTCCACATGACCTTACATGTATGCAAGTCTTGCTTCTATAAATCTGCCACCTCCTTTTAGCCCCTGCGTGGGTATAAAAGGACCATGCTCTCTCAGTTCAGTGTGCTACTTCAAACATTACCGAAGGGTGCTGTTTGAACTGTAGTACCACCTCATGAGGTTTAATAAACTTTGTCTTTTATTTCAGTTTCTGTGCCATCTTCTTCCTACATGGTCTGAGGACTTTGTGCAGAGAAAGGTGAACCCCTTGCACCAGTAGGCCTTGCTGAGGCTTACTTCAACAAATTGGCGCCCAAACAGGGACTCATCGGCGACTCGGACGCCCAACGGATTGGTCGCAACGAAGGATTGGGATCTCGCTGCGGACGATCAATCCCTGAGGAGACCCGAGTCTTGGCAAGCACTGCGTTTTTCCCTTCTTTCTGATTTGACCATCCAGGTGGCGCCTGTCCTCGACTGAGATCCTTTTTGTTCATGCATCATGCAGTGACCATTTGGTCGATTTTAGAACTTGGCAGTTGGAACCTGGCTACCCTGTGATTGGTAAGAGCCGTTTTATGGCACTTGCTGTGGGTTTTGATGCCTTTGTTTGGTAATGTAGTTTAGCACTACTTACTGTGGCTCTCGTGTTTTGGGTGACTAGTCAATTTGTGTCCTTTGAATTGATATATACATTGCAATTTATATAGGCAGGTAATGAGGAGAATTTTCTCCAATTTAATTTTGATTTGAACGGCACCTTAAGTGCTACTTTGATTATAATATTGCATATTCTGCACTATTTTTGGCATGCCTGTTTTTAGCGCACTTCGTAGGATGTGTTGCTTTTGTAATGGTACCAATTTGAGACTGTAAGAATCGCAACCGGCACCCCCAGAGGGGACGCCAAATAGAGATATGTATGTTAAACATGGTCTTTCTTCTATAATGTACAGCACATTATGGAATAAATACACTCGTGCGGATCCTGAGTTACGTTGGCCTATGCATGGGTCATTTGATTTGCGAAAGATTGAGGGGCATATTTATACTCCGTTTGCGCCGAATTTGCGTCCTTTTTTTCGACGCAAATTCGAAGCAAAACTAACTCCATATTTATACTTTGGCGTTAGACGCGTCTAGCGCCAAAGTTCATGGAGTTAGCGTCATTTTTTAGCGTGAACACCTTCCTTGCGTTAATGAGATGCAAGGTAGGCGTTCCCGTCTTAAAAAATGACTCCTAGGCATGTGCGTGGTATTTATACTCCCAGGCAAAAATGACGCCCGGGAGTGGGCGGGGCAAAAAACTCTGCATTTGCGCCTCTTTTTAACGCCTGGGTCAGGGCAGGCGTTAAGGGACCTGTGGGCTCAGAATGAGCCCAGAGGTGCCCTCCCCTGCCCCCAGGGACACCCCCTGCCACCCTTGCCCACCCCAGGAGGACACCCAAGGATGGAGGGACCCATCCCAGGGATGAAAAGGTAAGTTGTGGTAAGTATTTTTTGTAAAAAAAAATTGTGGCATAGGGGGGCCTGATTTGTGCCCCCCTACATGACACTATGCCCAATGACCATGCCCAGGGGACATAAGTCCCCTGGGCATGGCCATTGGGCAAGGGGGCATGACTCCTGTCTTTGCTAAGACAGGAGTCATGTTAATGGCGTCTGGGCGCCCAAAAAAAATGGCGCAAATCGGGTTAAGACGATTTTTTTGCCTCAGCCTGACTTGCCCCATTTTGGGACGCCCAAACGCCATTTTTCCCTACGCCGGCGCTGCCTGGTGTACGTCATTTTTTTTCACGCACACCAGGCAGCGCCGGTCGGCTAACGCCGGCTAACGCCATTCAATAAATACGGCGCCCGCATGGCGCTTCAGAATGGCATTAGCCGGCGCTAATTTTTTTGGCGCAAAACTGCGTTAGCGCAGTTTTGCGTCAAAAAGTATAAATATGGCCCTGAGTATGTGGAACAATGTATGTGTAAGCGAAAGTCTAGGCAAGATATGTTTGACTGTGTACGAATGTGGGAGAAAGAAGTGCGTGGACAAGTGAAGCGTGAGCAAGCCTTGCTTGAGAAAGAGCAGCAGAAGAATGTATATGTGAAAGCATTGGAAATGAGAAAGAAAGAAATAAATGACTTAAAGGAGCTAGAAGAGAAAGAGCGTAAATTACAGGTAACTGGCCAATACACCATTAGGCAACCTCTCTATCCTATCCTTAATAAACCACATGATGATTTTTTGTTACTAGATCGCCCTCCACCTCCGTATGTCGTTCCTTCTGCCCCTCATGAGTTAGCTAAGGTCTCCAGTTCGGAGCAACAGAAGATGCGAGACAGTCGCTCTATGTTGCCTGCTGACCATGCGTCTGAGCTTATATCTATTGCTCGTAAAACAATTTGTAGCGTTGTCTCTGCTTCTGAACTTTTAGATAACATGAAAGGGTGGACGGAAAAGGAGCAGCTATATTTTACTGAGGCATTTGGCTCAGAAGTTATTGAACTATATCGGAAATATTCTGATGACTTAGAGCCCGATGATGTATCAGCTGATCATAAGCAAATGCGTGATGGTCCTTTTGTTTTCTCCCAGGTGGCTGATGCAATCAGGCGTTTGGTGAAATTATGTGTTGTGGCAGTCCATTTGCAAGAGGAGAAAAGGGCTGTGGACGTAGTTGAACGGACATCTCAGACCGGTGGGGTGCAAGCTTCCATCTTCAGAACAGATAAGACTATGATAGTTCACGCGAAACCAATGCGGGAGGCTGCGCCGTTGTATGCTCCTTCTAAAGGATTGGGTACAAGTGATGATAAAACTTCTGTTGATGCTAAGGGTTATTTTATTTATAATTGGGTGTATACTCCTTGGAATAGGGCAGATTTAATGGCACTTAAAACAGCATTACCTGACCCGTGGAAAAATCCAGCCGCCTTTTATGAGGAAGTTGAGGGAGCAATTAGTTCTTGTACTATGACTTTGGCTGACATTGATTTATTTTTCGGATTTATATTACCGCCAGATATGTGGAGAACTGTTCGTAAAAATTGATGATCGTGTAGTTTTTGGGGCGTCATGGAAAGAATTAGAACAGATGGACGGGGATAGGGAACCTGAGAAAAAGCCATATCAGTTGATTCTAGATCTTCCTGCAGCCATATTAGTTAAGTTAAAAATGATTATTCCCCCTAAAAAGATAGATTGGACTGTTTTAGCGTCTTGTAAGCAAAAGGCAGATGAATCGGTCTCTGATTTCTTTACACCCTTTGAAGAAGCATTTCATGATTTTAGCGGCCAGTTATTGTCAGATGATACGGGCATACATTTGTTTGTCGATAAATATGTCGCAAATCTGTTACCAGGAATAGCTAGTCGTCTAAAAGCTAGTGAAAGTTCATGGACTACCTCTACTCTGGTTTCTCTTTTGACTATGGCTCAGTATTATGAGCGTCAGGAATTAGAAGCAAAAGGTAGCGAGGATAAAAAGATTAAAGAATTAAAGACGAAGGTTATGTTGGCTCAAGCTTATGGTCCGCCTTTTAGAGGTAGTGATAGAGCTGGACGTAGATCTTATGGTTCTTCTTACACTCGTTCGAATTTGTCTGTTGATCAGTGTCCGTATTGTAAGAAATTTGGGCATTGGGCTGCCGATTGTCCAGCACTACGTGTTCAGCAGTGTTCACGTGGTCGGGGACAAATGAGAAATCGTTCAGGATATTCAGGACCTAGAAGAAGCACGAACGATCATGCTAGGGTTGATGCTAACGTACGAGGGCAGGATGGGTTTAACACTTTTGATAGACGAAACCAATACCAGATGTCTAACCATGTGCAGCCTGATTTCCAAGATTCTGCTTATGAATAGGATTGCCTAGGATGCAGTAAGGAATCAGTTGAAGTTCCAGTAGATCAGAGGGGTCCCTATGTTACAGCACGTTTTGGGTTCTACTGATCAGCTTCTGGTTGATACAGGAGCTACTCGTAGCGCCTTGTCTAAACAATTGATTCCTAGGGCTCCCCTGTCTGGCTTAACCACTACATCGATAGGTTTCGATGGAACATCTTCCCCTAGCCCATTGTCACAACCACTTGCATTCCATGTTGATAAATTTACTGCTCCATGTCCATTTTTGCTTTCTCCAAATACACCAGACAATATTGTGGGTCTTGATATGCTCAAGTATTTCAGGGCTACAATATGATGCTCTCCTGAAGGGGTGTGTGTTATTTTAAATGATAATCGTCCTGTGATGGAAAGAGTTTGTCTTGTTAAAGAGGATATTGCATTAGCTTCACTCCCTAGTACTTTGTGGGCTACTTCAGATACTGATGTGGGACAAATGATTATTCCATCGGTACATATTAGTGTCAAGGAGGGAGCTGTATTGCCACGTTTGCCTCAATACAAAATTTCACAGGAGGGCGAAGAAGCACTCACACGAATTGTGCATGATCTTATTGCAGTTGGAGTTGTTGAGGAAGTTCTGTATAATGTTTGTAACAGTCCGATTCTTCCTATTCTGAAAAAGGATTCCGATACCAGGATTTACCGATTCATTATTGATTTACGAGAAGTCAATAAGATTGTGATACCACAATATCCTGTGGTATCTGACATCACGACACTTCTTACTTTGGTTCCCCCGACAGCAACTACGTTCTCTGTGATAGACTTGAAGAATGCTTTCTTTTCGATCCCTATTTATCATGACAGCCGATATTTGTTTGGTTTTACTTTGAATCAACGATCATATAGATTTTGCAGAGTTCCTCAAGGCTATACTGAGAGTCCAAGTATTTATAGTCAAGCGTTAAAACAACAACTTGATTCTTTTGTTTTGCCTGAAGGTGTGGCTCTCATACAATATGTCGATGATATTTTGTTGGCGGCTGATACCCCTGAGCAATGTGAAAAGTGCACTTTGTCCTTACTTTCTTTTCTTGCTTCACACCATCATAAAGTGTCACAAAAGAAATTGCAATATTGTAGACCAAAGGTAACCTATTTAGGTCACCTTTTGTCTAAGGAGGGCCGTGCTCTTACATCAGATCGTATTCAAGCAATTTTAGACACACCAGTACCCTCTATTCAGAAAGATGTTCGTGCATTCCTTGGTCTTACTTCTTTTTGTAGGCAATGGATATTGGGGTTTTCACACATTGTCAAACCTTTGCTAGCACTTTTGACTAAAGATACTCCAATGCCCCTCCCATGGACAGATGAATGTGAACTGCTTTCCGGCAGCTACGACAAGCCCTTTGTTCAGCACCAGTGTTAGGTACTCCAGATTACATGAAGCCTTTTGCACTTTACATACATGAGAAAGATGGATGTGCATTGTCAGTTTTAGTACAGACACATGGCGATAAGCAGCGTCCCTGTGCATATTTTTCAGCAGTACTTGATCCTGTCGTTCGAGCGTTGCCTGGGTGTTTTCGTTCAGTTGCCGCAACAGCTGTGTCAATACGTCAGAGTGAAGGGATCGTTTTGTAACATAAGCTGTTGGTGTTAGTACCCCATGCGTTGATTCTCTTTTAAATCAAACAAGGACACAACATTTAACTAGCGCTCGCATTACAGGATGTGAATTGACATTGCTGGCTCCTCACATTACACTGAAGAGATGTGCAACACTAAGGGGCATATTTATACTCCGTTTGCGCCGAATTTGAGTCATTTTTTTCGACGCAAATTCGACGCAAAACTAACTCCATATTTATACTTTGGCGTTAGACGCATCTAGCGCCAAAGTTCATGAAGTTAGCGTCATTTTTTGGCGTGAACACCTTCCTTGCGTTAATGAGATGCAAGGTAGGCGTTCCCGTCTTAAAAAATGACTCCCAGGCATGTGCGTGGTATTTATACTCCCGGGCAAAAATGACGCCCGGGAGTGGGCGGGGCAAAAAAACCCGCAATTGCGCCGGATTTTAACGCCTGGGTCAGGGCAGGCGTTAAGGGACCTGTGGGCTCAGAATGAGCCCAGAGGTGCCCTCCCATGCCCCCAGGGACACCCCCTGCCACCCTTGCCCACCCCAGGACGACACCCAAAGATGGAGGGACCCACCCCAGGGACATTAAGGTAAGTTCAGGTAAGTATATAATTTTTTTTTTTGTGGCAAAGGGGGGCCTGATTTGTGCCCCCCTACATGCCACTATGCCCAATGACCATGCCCAGGGGACATAAGTCCCCTGGGCATGGCCATTGGGCAAGGGGGCATGACTCCTGTCTTTGCTAAGACAGGAGTCATGTTAATGGGGGTTGGGCGTCGTAAAAAAATGTCGCAAATCGGGTTAAGGCGATTTTTTTGCCTCAGCCTGACTTGCCCCATTTTTGGACGCCCAAACGCCATTTTCCCCTACGCCGGCGCTGCCTGGTGTACGTCGTTTTTTTTTACGCACACCAGGCAGCGCCGGTCGGCTAACGCCATTCAATAAATACGGCGCCCGCATGGCGCTTCAGAATGGCGTTAGCCGGCGTATTTTTTTTTACGCAAAACTGCGTTAGCGCAGTTTTGCGTCAAAAAGTATAAATACGGGCCTAAATCTAACCGCTTTGTTGCCGTATCCGGTGACTCAGCCTCAGTCACAAGAAACACATGATTGTATATTCCTTACCGAAGAACAGACAAAGGGTCGTATTGATTTACAAGAGACGCCCCTTCCAGATGTAGATGGGGAATTGTGGGTTGATGGGTCTTGTTTGAAGTTGCCAGATGGTACGACCTCAGCTGCATATGCAATCACCACAATACACACGGTAGTGGAGACAGCTCGTATACCACAGAAGTCAGCTCAAGCAGCTGAACTAATAGCCTTGACACGAGCATGTGAGCTTAGTACTGACTTATGTGTGAACATTTATACAGACAGCCGCTATGCTTTTGGAGTGGCTCATGGTTTTGGTTTGCTTTGGAAGGAGAGAGGCTTTCTCACATCCCACGGGATACAGATAATGCACGGAGAATTAGTGCATAACCTCTTGACTGCATTGACATATCCAAAGAAACTAGCTATTGTGAAATGTAGTGCACATAAGAAAGTGACTGATAAGATAGGGCAAGGTAATGCTCTTGCGGACCGCGTAGCACGTGAGACTGCGATGCAGCGAAGTACTACTTCTATGTATGTAGTGAAGTCACAAGCTGAACGTTGGCATAACGCTAGACAAGACGTATTAGATATACAGAAATCTGCTTCTGTGAAAGAACGTGAGCAATGGTCTTAAGATGGAGAATTGGATGATTGGGGCTGTTGGCGGAATAAGCAGATGGATAAATGGAAATTACCTATAGCTTTTGTACAACATATGGTTCAGCTGGCACATGGGCTGGCACATGTTGGACCTTCAACAATAACGAAGTTGCTTACGCAAGTTTGGGAGCATCCAGAAATTTCCAGTACAGCTAAGAGAGTAGTACAGTCTTGTTTGATCTGTTTACAATACAATCCTGGAAAAGGGACACGTACTCCTGCGGGAGGGTTTGCTACACCAACTGCACCTTTTGATCTTCTGCAAATGGATTATATTCAGCTTGAACACTGCAACAATTTAAAGTATGTCTTGGTGGTGGTATGTGCCTTCAGTAAATGGATAGAGGCGTACCCCACAAAGGATAATACTGCCATTACCACAGCGAAGGTGCTTTTGAAATAATTTTTCCCTAGGTTTGGTGTTTGCAGACTTTTATGGAATGATAACGGACCTCATTTTGTTGGGGAAGTTATTAAGTATGTCCTGAAAGGCTTAGGGATCAAACAGAATTTCCATGCGGTTTTCCACCCACAATCAGCAGGGTTGGTGGAAAGGTATAATGCTACTTTGAAGCGGAAGTTAGCGAAGATACAGGCTTCCACATCCTTAACTTGGCCGGATGTATTACCATTGGCATTATTGTCTATTAGGTCAGTGCCACACTCTTGATTCGGCCTTAGTCCATACAAAGTGGTATTTGGAAGGCCAATGAACATTTGGGGAGTTCTTAAGCCAAATTCTGTATATGATGTACCTTGTGTCCTGATGAAAGATTATTTGGTACAGTTAACCGACAATTTGGTTTCTATTCATCAACAGGTTCGAGAAGCACTTCCTGACAGATCTACAGGTGAAGGCCATGAACTCCAACCTGGTGACCAGGTGATGATTAAGTCCTTTGAAAGATCAAGCAGCTTGGAACCAAGGTGGCGAGGCCCAGAACAGGTGCTCCTTGCGACAAGGACAGCAGTTCGAGTGACGAACCGAAAGAATTGGGTCCATAGTACTCACTGCAAGAGAGTGCGACCTACCTTGGTGGAACCTGCTGTGCTGACCGATCATCGATAGATTTTGACTACGGAGAAAGGCCGTGCTATATCACCTGACGAATCTGCAGAGGTCTTCCCGGACCATACGACTTCTGGAGTGTCGCAATATAATTTGAGACCGAGGAAAGAATCTGATTTTTTTTTTGTAAAACTGGTTGAGCTACCACCCTGGGTTAGTGAAACGGAGAGCAAATGTGGCAAGGGGGGTGGGGATCAGCCATGCATTAGAGTAGTGACACCCGTCTTGGCCTGTGGTGAAGAAATCAGCGGCTGCCCAGGGATAAGAGCTCCAACAATTGTTTTTAATTCACTTCTGAAAGGGTCGATTATCACTGTTGCCAAAATGAATAACAAACTGATCATTAGTATTATGGGGTTTGTTGTTGTTTTGGTGATTATAGCAATAATCACTTGGTTTGTTGAAAAGAAGGCTCCTGCTCGTGAGTTTTTTGTTGTCACTACTCCAGTACCAGAGGATCACTATTACTTTACGCTTCCCTATCAGGAGCAGAAGCACAGTCAATCGTACTTCAATAATACTTTTATTCAGATATTGCATCATACTCATAATGCTACAAATACTACTAACTGTTGGGTATGTGGAATGATACCTGTGCATCAAAAGAAAGGAGGAACACCTTTCATTCCTCTTCCTTTTTCACACAATGGTTCTTGTCAAGCTTGGTACACGCTTTTGTTTGCATCTGGAAAATGTACAGAGGGTGGACTTCTTTTTTGCCTTAATAAAGTATACTACCAAGACAAAGATGGGTATCCCCAAGCCAAAGGAACTAAATGGGAATGGGAAGAGTATCTACCGGACAATGTTTCAATACCATATGTCTTCACAAATATAAGAGACTCTGACAAGAAAGAACAATTTGTGATTTCTGTTACAAAAACTAAAGCAGATTTATGTATACATAGCATTGGGCGAATTCCAGTAGGGATAAGCGATTGTACCTTGATTTTAACTATTGAGGGTATAAATAATAGTAGTTTTATAGCTTCACATAATACATATTTTGTTTGTGGTAACTATGGATATTACCAACTACCTGTTGGGTGGTCAGGTGTGTGTTATGTATCTTTTCTATTACCCCCTGTGTTTTTGGCCCCTGCATCATATCACCGAAATTTTAAACTGTTCAATGACATCATTAAAAATAGATATAAAAGGGCAATAAGTAGAAATGAGGTAGACCAAACGGATACTAGCCTGCAACAATATGTTGATTTTAATTTTGAGTTTTTCCCCTTTGTGGGTGCTGCGTTAAACAGTAGGAAAGTGAGACGATTGACCAGGGTTGTGGAAGCTGTTACCAATCAGGCAGCTCTGGCACTTGAGAATATTACTGAGGAGCTCCAAATTGCGAGGATTGTAGCGCTCCAAAATCGTATCGTACTAGATGTGATATTAGCTGACCGAGGTGGTGCATGTCGCCTCATCGGTAGTAGTTGCTGTGTTTTTATTCCTGATCACTCACCTTCAGTATATGATGCAATATCTAAATTGCATAAAATTGCTGCAGAAATCCACACAGAGACTGGTACTTGGACTTTTTCTGGATGGTTTTGGGCTCTTCTTTCCGCCTGGGGCTGGAAACTACCTACTATTCTGTGTGTAATGATTGCAATATTTTTCACATGCTGTATCTGTATTCAGTGTGATCCAATGTTCTGCTCCATGTGTATTACTGCTTGTATTCCTACCAAAAGAAATATTACAGAAATGAAAGCACAACATATGTTAGATAAGGAAATAGCTGAAATGATGAGCATAAATATACAATATTAATATTTAGATTATCCTAGAAAGACGAATGTCTTCAGCTAATGCTGAAAGGGTCGTCTGTTGTAGTTTAGCAGCGATTAGATTAAGCATTAGCAGAAGACATCTTGTATTTAGTAACTATTGTGAACATTTTGCAGAATCCATTTTGTATTCATGGCAGCCATTTTCTCTGCCACATGCTGCCACGTGCTCACCATGTGCTCTGTCCTACCTTTCTGTTAAGTACTCTTGAAAATCTGCCTAGTGACAAGTTATATTTAGCATCTCCCACTTTCGCACATGCTCAGTAAGGTCTGCTGCTGTTAGTCCTTGAAAACTGTTAGCCCCTCCTACCTGTCGACTGTGCATTTCCACATGACCTTACATGTATGCAAGTCTTGCTTCTATAATTCTACCACCTCCTTTTAGCCCCTGCGTGGGTATAAAAGGACCAGGCTCTCTCAGTTCAGTGTGCTACTTCAAACATTACCGAAGGGTGCTGTTTGAACTGTAGTACCACCTCATGAGGTTTAATAAACTTTGGGCCTCATTACAACATTGGAGGGCGGCTACCGCCGCCTGCCAAGCTGTAACCGCCGTGCGGCCGTACTCCCGCGGTGCCCATTTGGACATCCCCGCTGGGCCGGCGGGCGGAAACCAAGTTTCCGCCCGCCGGCCCAGCGGGGATGTGGCCCGCAACATTGGAACCGGCTCCAAATGGAGCCGGCGGTGTTGTGGCCGTGCGACGGGTGCAGTTGCATCCGTCGCGCTTTTCACTGTCTGCAGAGCAGACAGTGAAAAGCAGCATTGGGCCCTGTCAGGGGGCCCCTGCACTGCCCATGCCAGTGGCATGGGCAGTGCAGGGGACCCCAGGGGCCCCACGACTCCCCGTACCGCCAGCCTTTTCCTGGCGGTTCAGACCGCCAGAAAAAGGCTGGCGGTCGGGGAGTCGTAATCCCCTGGGCAGCGCTGCCCTGGCGGATTACATCCGCCGCTGTCATAATACGCCGGGAGGCACCGCCAGCCTGTTGGCGGTGCTCCTGTAATTTTGGCCCTGCGGTTGTAATACCGCCAGGGTCATAATGACCACCTTTGTCTTTTATTTCAGTTTCTGTGCCAACTTCTTCCTACATGGTCTGAGGACTTTGTGCAGAGAAAGTTGAACCCCTTGCACTAGTAGGCCTTGCTGAGGCTTACTTCAACAACATGATGTGGGATTACTTTTGAGAGGTGGGCGATATGGCTCCAGCTGATGATATCAACCATAATAATTTTTGCCTATTCTACAGGACAATGTCTGATGTGTTTATCCCTTGAATGTTCAGGGGCTCCGTGTTTGTAAATTTTATCACTTACACAGTATGATTCAATCATTGATGATTTGCTATGTTTTAGACATATTGACAGCCTGTAGGCTGAAGATTGTAATAACATTTCTTCTTTGACAAGACACTTGTATGTATGTGTTTGTATGGAATGGTTATAATCCTGAGCTATACACTGTGTACATATCCCTGCTTCGATAAGTACCTTGTTTTTTTCATTTTATGGTTCACATGTTTTTACATATCTACATTGCTAAATGTAAACTTTAAGACAGCAGACAATGAGGTTGTGACTGGTGAATGTATTGCAGTGCTAAGAGTGAAAACAAACTTGTGGCAAAAAGTAACATAAAAAAAAAGTGAAGGGGTCAGTCATGCTGAATTAAATCATAGGAGTAGTTGTCACACCAACATAAGTCCAAAGTCTAGTGTACGCCTCCCATCAGGAAATGGAATGGGGTTCAGGATCAGTCCACAGAGTGAATGTGTGACACACAAAGTAGGACATTAAGGATGAGCTTTCTTGCTGGCACTGGTGAGTGTATTGACATCCACACCTCCTAGATTTTTACATGGATGTCCTCACTTGGGAAGGTGGGGGGGTTCAGTTGCTGCAGAGTCAGAGATGTCTGAGGGTGGTTGGTCCACTGGCAGGACCTACCTTTCTGAAGCTGCAGCAGATGTACTTGGGTGTGATGTAGTTGGCCCACAGGAACGGGTAGATGGTGGTCGAAAAACCCTGCTCAGGGTTGTATGGATGTCCCCCAGCACCCTGTACGGTGCCAATGTGAGAATGATGGTCCTCGATTTGTTCGTTCATGTCCCTCTGCAGCTGCTTGATTTCCCAGAGTTTGGTTAGCACCTGGTTTATCACGCACTGGGACTCCTGATAGACCTCCAAGGCTTGGTTGATGATATCCTGGTCATGAGTAGCCACAGTGGCCCGCCCTGCTAGCCCACAGCATCCTTCAAATGTGCTCTATCCTCACAAGCCTGTGCCCTTGGCGTTGGGTACCCTCTCCAACTAAGTCGTGGACCCTTAGTCAGGAATGTTGATTTGCACCTCAGGATCCAGGCCTGGGGAGCACAAGATGGCAGCAATTGTGCTAGGTACACAGGTTTTTGGGCACGCTGTCTGTGATATAAAAGCAGCTGGGGTGGAAGGTACTGTGGCCACAGTGAGACTCACTGTTGCCGTCTGACCAGGCTGCCCAGATGGGCAAGGATTGTCATCTACTTCCACATGTCCAGGAGTTTTGTCATCACTAAGGACTTCATCCAGAGGTGGGTTGGGAGTCTTGTCGGTGAACAATGTCTGACCAGGTGCTGTGCCAGCTCGACTTTTTGGGAAATAGTGTACATTGTTATATGTTGAAGGATGAAATCTACATCCAAAGGTTTTGTGTCACTATAAGTAAAGACCTTGGACAATCATATTGTTAGGTTTGCTGATTGTGATATGTTACCATGGTACTGAAGTTGTAGACATGACATGTAAAGTTTGCAGAAACTAATAGACTCAAGCAGCTCATTAGATGTGTTGATCAGTTGCACTTTAGATAAGGGAATGAACATGACATCTTACAAATAGGTGAGCCAACACAATGGAGAGGAAACATGTGCATTTGACCATTCCAAGGCCTAGTTGTGTGAGATAAAGATAAACACACAACTTTGTTGTATATGTAACTGTAACCATCATATGAGCAATGTTGAGTCAATGCGCTAGCTGGCACTAACAATCTCTTAATGCCTTATGAATACTTAATGTACACACTTGGTAAGGTGTGCAGGAAAGTGCCCTTTTCGGCATGATTGCCCCCCTCCCCACTTTTGCCTGATGTTGATAGTAACTTAACTGAGTGTGCTGTGATCCTGCCAAGCAGTCCCCAGTACCAGTGTTCTTTTCCTAAATCTATACCATTGTTTCCACAATTGGTACACCCCGCCACTGATCTAAGTCCCTTGTAAAAGGTACCAGTGGTACCAAGGGCTAGGTGGCCAGGGAGGGTCCCTAAGGGCTGCAGCATCTATTATGCCATCCTAAGGGTCCCTCACCAAACACATGCACACTGCCATAGCAGCTTGTGCGTGGTGGTGGGGAGAAAAAGGTAAAGTCAACATGGCATTCCTCTCTGGATGCCATGCTTACTAACCACTGCTTGTGGCATAGTTGAGTCACCCCTGTAGCAGGCCTTATAGCCCTAAGGCAGGGTGCCCTATACCACAAGTGAGGGCATAGCTGCATGAGCAATATGTCCCTACAGTGTCTACGTCCATTTTTAGACACTAAGGCCCTCATTATGTACATGGCGGTTCAGACCACCACCAGCATGGCGGTCTGAACCTCCATTTAAACAGTACAGGGAGGACAGCCTATGGCGGCCCTCTGCCACCGCCAGGCTACCACCAACAGGCAGTCTGACGATGGCGGATAACATTATCCGACAGGGCAGCGTTGCCCTTCGGATAATGTACCCTGATTCCCCCAGCCTTTCCATGGTGGGTTCCCCCGCCAGGGTAAGGCTGGCGGAAGGGGTGCTCTGGGGGCCCCTGCACTGCCCGTGCAATTTGCATGGGCAGTGCAGGGACCCCCAGACAGTGCCTCATCGCGCAGGTCACTGCCCGATTTACCGCAATGTCCTGGCCCAGCAGAATGTTCATTATGCGGCCGGCAGGGTCCCAGGAGGGCTGCCGGTCAGTGAAATGACCGCCAAGATGAACACAGCAGTAAACACGGCCGTTTTCATAATGACCCCCTAAGTGCAGTGTGGCCATATTAAGTACATGGGCTGGGAGTTTGTCATTACGAACTCCATAGCTCCATTATGGCTCCGGAGAAGACTGGGAAGTTTGATATCAAACTTCTCAGCACAATAAACCCACACTGATGCCAGTGTTGGATTTATTGTAAAATACACACAGAGGGCATCTTAGAGAAGCCCCCTGTATTTTAACCCAATCCTTTGGTGTATGGCTGTCCAGTCTGTGCCAGCCTCCCACTAACAGACAAGATTCTGACCCCATGGGGTGAGAGCCTTTGTGCTCTCTGGGGTCAGGAACAAAGCTTGTTATGGGTGGAAGCACTTCGCACCTCCCTCCTGCACAAACTGCAACACTTGGTGGTGAGCCTCAAAGGCTCAAGCCTCCTGTTACAGTGCACCAGGGCACTCCAGCTTGTGAAGATGCCTGCCCCCGGACCAAGCCCCACTTTTGGCAGCAGGTCCGGTGGGAAAATTATGAAAAACAAGGAGGAGTGACCACTGCAGCTGTTACACCCCTAGGGTGTCCAGAGCTGAAGTCACCCCCTCCTTGCAGAATCCCCCGTCTCGCTTAGGAGGAGAGTAGCCAATAGGGACAGGAATGTACCCCCCTCCTCAATAGGAATGGGTACAGTAAGGGTATAGCCACCATCAAAGACAGTAGCCATTGGCTACTGCCCTCTGACCCTTTTGACACCCCTAGAACTAGTATTTAAGGGCACCCTTGAAGCTTGCTCTTCAGATTCCTGGTGACCTCAAGAAGGACTGAAGAGCCAACCACAGCAGTGAAGACTCCAGATGAAAACTGACTTGGCCCCAGCCCTACCAGCCTGTCTGCAGCTTCAAGACTCCTGCTACAAAAAGGTGATGCATCCTGCAGGACCAGCACCCTCTACAAACCCCCCTGAGGACTGCCTGCCCAGTAGAGGACCAAGAACTCCTGAGGGCAGCAGCCCTGTCCACAAGAAACATCCAAAAAGAACTCCAGAACCGCCCTGGATCTGCAAGCTCTGCCCACTCTGCACCCCACACCCACAGCCTGAGTCCAGGTGGTCCAGAGAAGGTCCTCAGGCAATTTTGACCTAGAGTCCACCAGGGTTTACCCTTGCTGGCCGACACGACTACGCCTGCAGCATAAATCTGGAAAACAACCCTGACCTTGAGCGGATACAATGAAGATTACCAACGCCCAAAGGCACCCCTGCATCCAGAGCCCCTTGGCCTTGGGGAATCCAACTGATGGTCCAGCAATGTCCAGCGGGCTCCTCTCCTACCTGTCGGGCCTTTGGTTTTCCATAATCGACTCCCTGGACCCAGCCTGCAGCTTCTTTGTGACCCCCGGGGTTCCCCACTGTAAAAGCATTCGGCACCTGATGCTGTGTTTGCACTGCACCCGACCACCCTTGTGCCGCTGAGGGTGTGTGGTTGGTGCTGACTTGTGGCCTCCGTGGTGCTCATCTAAACCCGGAAGTCTTGGGTGCTTACCCGCAGCCTGTTTCTTTCCAAGTGCCCCCAATCCTCAAAGTGTTCCATTGAAAACCCGACAATAACTTTGACCTCTGCACCCGGCCGCCCTGTGTTGCTGGTGGTGCACTTTTGGGGTCAACTTGAACTTTGACCTGTGGACATTCTAACCTCCGAAGACTGGGATCGTAAGTCACGTACTTACCTGTAAACTGTGCTAGCACTTTCCCTCCCCTAAGACTGCATTGGTTCCTATGGGTAAATTGCAGTGTCTACTTTTGAAAGTGTTACTTACTTGTAAACTGTTTTATCTGCAAAACCTAAACAAAGTGCATTTGATATACTTACCTGCAACAAATATCCTTTTGTTTCTAGAAATAAAGTAACAAAATATATTTTTGCAATATAAAAGCACTGGCCTGGAGTTAGTCATTGATTGTGTGCCTCATTTCTTGACTGTGTGTGTACAACACATGCTTTACAGTACCCTCTGATACGCCTAACTGCTTGACCACACTACCACAAAGGAGAGCATGAGTATTATCTACTTTAGCCTGTGTTAAGCCTTTTGGGATGCACTGGACTCTGTACACACTATACCTCATTTTGTACAGTATACACAGAGCCAGCTTCCTACATTGGTTTAACAGCAGTGGGGTCTACGACTTTGCATCTGCTGGACTACTCAGCCAACATCTGATCACACAACTAAGTTCCAAAATTGCGGTTAGATTCAAATGATTTTTGAATTGGACACTTTTTCTAAATGTTTTAATGTTTTGCTAGGGCCTTGGTTAAGTCCTCTTTAGCATTTATTTTTAAGTTTAAACGGTTACCATGGTTAGGGGTAAGTAGCTAGAAGTAGTTTTAGTTCCTGAAAGAAATCCCCAACTTTAGTAACATAGGGGGTCATTACGACCTTGGCGGTATAAGGCGCTTACCGCTGTGCAGAAGAGCGCCAATACACCGCCGCGGTAGACCGCCACAGCTATTATGACACACATCTCGGAATCCGCCAAAATTCAGACACCCACACAATACCGCCACACCACAGGTCAGCGATAAACATGCGGAAACAAATCCTCCACCTCCACGCCAACAGAAACACGCCCATGCTATTACGACCCACGAATTCACGCGGCGTGTTCTTTCAACCACGGTATTCCATTGGCGGTACACACCGCTGCGCTTAAAATACACACACATCTACAAAACACCGCCACATTGGACAATTCCAAATACACACACCTGATACACATACACACACCACTCCCACACACCCACTACAATATAAAACACACACCCACATCACACACAAACCCCTATGACCACAATTTCTGAGAGAAGGCCAGAGAGAGACAGCACAGAATAGAGAACCCCATCACACTGAGGCACACTACACCATCACCCACACCACACCCACGCACAAAACACCACATACCACTACTCTCACCACACTCATCAACACATACACCACCCCACACCTCACCCACACCACCCCATGTCACGCCAAAGACACCCCCGCTTCTCCGAGGAGGAGCTCAGGGTCATGGTCGAGGAAATCATCCGGGTAGAGCCACAGCTATTCAGATCACAGGTACAGCACACATCCATACCCAGGAAGATGGAGCTATGGCAAAGAATAGTCAACAGGGTCAACGCTGTGGGACAGCACCCAAGAAATAGGGAGGACATCAGCAAGAGGTGGAACGACCTACGGGGGAAGGTGCGTTCCACGGTATCCAGGCACCACATCGCAGTACAGCGGACTGGCGGCAGACCCCCACCTCCTCCCCCACAACTAACAACATGGGAGGAGCAAGTCTTGTCCATCTTGCATCCTGAGGGCCTTGCAGGAGTCGTTGGAGGAACGGACACTGGTAAGTCAATTCTTAAATATCATATCCCCCACCCTACCTGCATGCTATCACACACCCCCACCCTCACACCCTCCCCTATCACTCCAAATCCTCACCTATCTACCCATGACACAAACCACCCATCCCAACCCCAAAACCTGCATGACCTAACTAAGCATGGATACCCATCACTAAAGCATGCCCACTGCACAGACCCACAACACCCCCCAACTATCACCACACAAGCCCCCACACAGGAATGCCTGCACTGGGGTACACGCACACCCAAACATT
This sequence comes from Pleurodeles waltl, assembly GCF_031143425.1. Taxonomy (NCBI): domain Eukaryota; kingdom Metazoa; phylum Chordata; class Amphibia; order Caudata; family Salamandridae; genus Pleurodeles; species Pleurodeles waltl. The sequence continues at coordinate 992,268,680 of NC_090442.1, forward strand.
GCACATCATGAAGCACACACCTGCAATAATCATGTACTCATACCCCCGCAGGAACCCGAAGGAACGTCACCACACCAGAGGGTCCAGACAACACCACTCCACCCCCAGAAGAGGCCCACAGTGACGACAGCAGCTCTCCCCCACTGGACCTTGATGACCAGCCCGGACCATCGTGGGCCTCAGGACAGTCGGTTCCCCTTGCCCAGCCACAGCCCAACACCGAACTGCCACCCTCTGGGAACACCAACACAGCACCCACCCAGCGGGCCCAAACCTCCCTACCCAGGACAGGTCAATCAGCGGTGTGTCCACCACTACAGGGCACCCAGGCTAACCCACCACCCCAACAACAACAGGGACCTGGGGCAGTGGTAGTGGGCACACGGTCCAGGGGACGGAGGCACAGTACACCATCACCCACACCACACCCACGCACAAAACACCACATACCACTACACTCACCACACTCATCAACACATACACCACCCCACACCTCACCCACACCACCCCATGTCACGCCAAAGACACCCCTGCTTCTCCGAGGAGGAGCTCAGGGTCATGGTCGAGGAAATCATCCGGGTAGAGCCACAGCTATTCAGATCACAGGTACAGCACACATCCATAGCCAGGAAGATAGAGCTATGGCAAAGAATAGTCGACAGGGTCAACGCTGTGGGACAGCACCCAAGAAATAGGGAGGACATCAGCAAGAGGTGGAATGACCTACGGGGGAAGGTGCGTTCCACGGTATCCAGGCACCACATCGCGGTACAGCGGACTGGCGGCAGACCCCCACCTCCTCCCCCACAACTAACAACATGGGAGGAGCAAGTCTTGTCCATCTTGCATCCTGAGGGCCTTGCAGGAGTCGTTGGAGGAACGGACACTGGTAAGTCAATTCTTAAATATCATATCCCCCACCCTACCTGCATGCTATCACACACCCCCACCCTCACACCCTCCCCTATCACTCCAAATCCTCACCTATCTACCCATGACACAAACCACCCATCCCAACCCCAAAACCTGCATGACCTAACTAAGCATGGATACCCATCACTAAAGCATGCCCACTGCACAGACCCACAACACCCCCCAACTATCACCACACAAGCCCCCACACAGGAATGCCTGCACTGGGGTACACGCACACCCAAACATTGCACATCATGAAACACACACCTGCAATAATCATGTACTCATAGCCCCGCAGGAACCCGAAGGAACGTCACCACACCAGAGGGTCCAGACAACACCACTCCACCCCCAGAAGAGGCCCACAGTGACGACAGCAGCTCTGCCCCACTGGATCTTGATGACCAGCCCGGACCATCGTGGGCCTCAGGACAGTCGGTTCCCCTTGCCCAGCCACAGCCCAACACCGAACTGCCACCCTCTGGGAACACCAGCACAGCACCCACCCAGCGGGCCCAAACCTCCCTACCCAGGACAGGTCAATCAGCGGTGTGTCCACCACTACAGGGCACCCAGGCTAACCCACCACCCCAACAACAAGAGGGACCTGGGGCAGTGGTAGTGGGCACACGGTCCAGGGGACGGAGGCACAAGGGAACTGGAAGGGCTGCTGTGCAACAGAAGGAGGACAGGCCAAGGGAACCTACTCTCAACCACTCCCAGGAGACGATGGCAATGGTACTGGGCAAGTTGCAGGAGACCCTGCGTCTGCAGGAGGAACAGTATTTGGGGTTCACGGAGGAGCTCAGGACCATCGTCTCCGCCCTGGGCACCATTGTAGGAGTGCTGACGGACATTCAAAAGACCTTGAGGGACACCGTGGCACTCCAAGGGGCCCCTGACACTAGCCAGGACGATGAACTGCCCACCACCTCCGCCGGCGCTAGTGGACAGGAGGCACCGCCACAGGACCAACACACCAGCACCCCATCCCCTGCAGACGGACCACCACCACGCAAGCGGGCCCTGTGATCCAGGAACAGGACAGAGCAAGATGGCAAGACCCCCACCAGGAAATAAGACCACCCTGATCGTCCTCCCACTGTCCCACTTACTTACCCTGTCCAAATCGGAACTGCCCCAGCTCCACTTCCAATGGCCAGATGTGCAATGTACCTGTGAGACTAATAGACTGGACTCTGCCATGGACATTCCTCCACCATCACCCATCCCCATTTCACAACCCCCCTTCATTGTTATGCACTTAAATAAACACCCTGGAAACACTAATAAAACTGGAGTCAGTCAATGATTGTGAACTTTGTATTGTCAATTACAGTGTTAAAAAAGGTTACCCATTGGAAGGCCAACATACCAATGTCACACATCACAAGCCTTTCAAGGGTGCAAGCTGTTGACACGTACGTTACCACAATAGTGAAACTGAAATGGAAGGGGACAACTCAGTTAACAAATAGGGAGTGAAATGTAGGTACAGGATAGAGGTAGACGTGTGAAAGTTAATAATCTGCGAAACATGAAAATGTACTCACCTGTGTCTCACAGAAAATATTGCTGTATGACTGACTCCCTGTTGTCGTTTTCATCTTCATCAGCTTCATCCTCATCACTGTCCACAGGCTCCCCAGGCTCCCCCGCTGCAACAACACCGTCATCTGGATCATCCTCCTGCAGAAAAGGCACCTGCCGTTGCAATGCCAAGTTATGGAGCATGGAGCAGGCGATGATGATGTCGCACACCTTCTTCGGTGAGTAGAATAGGGATCCACCAGTCATATGGAGGCACCTTAACCTGGCCTTCAGGAGGCCGAAGGTCCGCTCGATCACCCTCCTAGTCCGTCCATGGGCCTCATTGTACCGTTCCTCTGCCCTGGTCCTGGGATTCCTCACTGGGGTCAATAGCCAGGACAGGTTGGGGTAACCAGAGTCCCCCAACAGCCATACACGGTGCCTCTGGAGTTCACCCATCATATCAGGGATGCTGCTATTCCGCAGGATGTAGGCGTCATGCACAGAGCAAGGGAACATAGCATTTACCTGCGAGATGTACTGGTCTGCCAAGCAGACCATCTGGACATTCATGGAATGATAACTCTTCCTGTTCCTGTACACCTGTTCATTCCTGTGGGGGGGGGACCAGAGCTACATGGGTCCCATCAATGGCACCTATGACGTTGGGGATATGTGCAAGGGCATAGAAATCACCTTTCACTGTAGGCAAATCCTCCACCTCAGGGAAAATGATGTATCTCCTTGCGTGTTTCAGCAATGCAGACAACACTCTGGACAAGACGTTGGAAAACATAGGCTGGGACATCCCTGATGCCATGGCCACTGTTGTCTGAAAAGACCCACTTGCAAGGAAATGCAGCACTGACAGCACCTGCACGTCAGGGGGGATTCCAGTCGGATGGCGGATTGGTGACATCAGGTCTGGCTCCAACTGGGTACATAGTTCCTGGATAGTGGCACGGTCAAACCGGTAGGTCACGATGACATGTCGCTCTTCCACTGTCAACAGGTCCACCAGCGGTCGGTACACCGGCGGATTCTGCCATCTTCCAATATGTCCCAACTGACGGTGCCTAAGAAGGACAACAGCGAAGAAACTGTCAGCATTCCTGCAGGTATGTACCCACAGTCACACACAAGACTACAACAGACAATTAACCCATCCGGGAAAGGTTTTGAGTGTAGGCCTCGGTATGTGTGACGCAGTAGTAATTGAAGCCATGTGGGCCCCTGAAATGGCTGCTGCCTGACCTCTAAACTGGGACAATGGGATTATGGGGTAACTGCGCTGGCGTTGGACACCGTCGCGGTAGGCGGTCGTAGAGCGCGGCGCAATGCTGCATTGGTTAACATTGGACCCTATGGGTCCCAGGAGCCAATGAACAGGTGCGCTGGCGGTGATGATGCTCCCCGCCGCGGACGTCACCGCCGCGGACGTCACCACCATTTTCTATCTGTTGAATCACTAGATACCTGACCTTCGACAGGAGAGGACCTGCACTGCTAGTGCTGCTGTGACCTCGGTCTGGAAGCGACGATGGCTGCTGCGTCTGGGGAAAGGGCCCCTGCCTTCACTGCACAGGAGTTGGAGAAACTTGTGGATGGGGTCCTCCCCCAGTACACGCTACTCTACGGTCCTCCAGACCAACAGGTTAGTACACAGGGAGCACGTTGTATGGGCTAGGTGTAGGAGGCTGGACTGGCTTGTAGTGAGTACCAAGGGGTACTTGCACCTTGCACCAGGCCCAGTTATCCCTTATTAGTGTATAGGGTGTCTAGCAGCATAGGCTGATAGATAATGGTAGCTTAGCAGAGCAGCTTAGGCTGAACTAGGAGAAGAGTGAAGCTCCTACAGTACCACTTAGTGTCATATGCACAATATCATAAGAAAACACAATACACAGTTATACTAAAAATAAAGGTACTTTATTTTTATGACAATATGCCAAAGTATCTTAGAGTGTACCCTCAGTGAGAGGATAGGAAATATACACAAGATATATGTACACAATACCAAAAATATGCAGTATAGTCTTAGAAAACAGTGCAAACAATGTATAGTTACAATAGGATGCAAGGGGGACACATAGGGATAGGGGCAACACAAACCATATACTCCAAAAGTGGAATGCGAACCACGAATGGACCCCAAACCTATGTGACCTTGTAGAGGGTCGCTGGGACTATTAGAAAATAGTGAGGATTAGAAAAATAGCCCACCCCAAGACCCTGAAAAGTGAGTGCAAAGTGCATTAAAGTTCCCCCAAGGACATAGAAGTCGTGATGGAGGAATAATGCAGGAAAGACACAAACCAACAATGCAACAACGGTGGATTTCCAATCTTGGGTACCTGTGGAACAAGGGGACCAAGTCCAAAAGTCACAAGCAAGTCGGAGATGGGCAGATGCCCAGGAAATGTCAGCTGTGGGTGCAAAGAAGCTTCTACTGGACAGAAGAAGCTGAGGTTTCTGCAGGAACGAAAAGGGCTAGAGACTTCCCCTTTTGTGGACGGATCCTTCTCGCCGTGGAGAGTCATGCAGAAGTTTTCCCGCCGAAAGAACGCCAACAAGCCTTGCTAGCTGCAAATCATGCGGTTAGCATTTTTGGGTATTGCTGTGACCCAGGAGGGACCAGGAGGTCGCAAATTTGACCAGGAGGTAGAGGGGATGTCGGGCAAGACAAGGAGCCCTCTTAGCAGCAGGTAGCACCCAGAGAAGTGCCAGAAACAGGCACTACGAGGATGCGTGAAACGGTGCTCACCCGAAGTTACACAAAGGAGTCCCACGTCGCCGGAGACCAACTTAGAAAGTCGTGCAATGCAGGTTAGAGTGTCGTGGACCCAGGCTTGGCTGTGCACAAAGGATTTCCGCCGGAAGTGCACAAGGGCCGGAGTAGCTGCAAAAGTCGCGGTTCCCAGCAATGCAGTCTAGCGAGGTGAGGCAAGGACTTACCTCCACCAAACTTGGACTGAAGAGTCACTGGACTGTGCGAGTCACTTGGACAGAGTTGCTGGATTCGAGGGACCTCGCACGTCGTGCTGAGAGGAGACCTAAGGGACCGGTAATGCAGCTTTTTGGTGCCTGCGGTTGCAGGGGGAAGATTCCGTCGACCCACGGGAGATTTCTTCGGAGCTTCTAGTGCAGAGAGGAGGCAGACTACCCCCACAGCATGCACCACCAGGAAAACAGTCGAGAAGGCGGCAGGATCAGCGTTACAGAGTTGCAGTAGTCGTCTTTGCTACTATGTTGCAGGTTTGCAGGCTTCCAGCGCGGTCAGCAGTTGATTCCTTGGCAAAAGGTGAAGAGAGAGATGCAGAGGAACTCGGATGAGCTCTTGCATTCGTTATCTAAAGTTTCCCCAGAGACAGAGACCCTAAATAGCCAGAAAAGAGGGTTTGGCTACCTAGGAGAGAGGATAGGCTAGCAACACCTGAAGGAGCCTATCAGAAGGAGTCTCTGACGTCACCTGGTGGCACTGGCCACTCAGAGCAGTCCAGTGTGCCAGCAGCACCTCTGTTTCCAAGATGGCAGAGGTCTGGAGCACACTGGAGGAGCTCTGGACACCTCCCAGGGGAGGTGCAGGTCAGGGGAGTGGTCACTCCCCTTTCCTTTGTCCAGTTTCGCGCCAGAGCAGGGCTAAGGGGTCCCCTGAACCGGTGCAGACTGGCTTATGCAGAAATGGGCACCAAATGTGCCCATGAAAGCATTTCCAGAGGCTGGGGGAGGCTACTCCTCCCCTGCCTTCACACCATTTTCCAAAGGGAGAGGGTGTAACACCCTCTCTCAGAGGAAGTCCTTTGTTCTGCCATCCTGGGCCAAGCCTGGCTGGACCCCAGGAGGGCAGAAACCTGTCTGAGGGGTTGGCAGCAGCAGCAGCAGCTGCAGTGAAACCCCAGGAAAGGCAGTGTGGCAGTACCAGGGTCTGTGCTACAGACCACTGGGATCATGGGATTGTGCCAACTATGCCAGGATGGCATAGAGGGGGTAATTCCATGATCATTGACATGTTACATGGCCATATTCGGAGTTACCATTGTGAAGCTACATATAGGTAGTGACCTATGTATAGTGCACGTGTGTAATGGTGTCCCGCACTCACAAAGTCCGGGGAATTGGCCCTGAACAATGTGGGGGCACTTTGGCTAGTGGCAGGGTGCCCTCAAACTAAGTAACTTTGCACCTAACCTTTACCAGGTAAAGGTTAGACATATAGGTGACTTATAAGTTACTTAAGTGCAGTGTAAAATGGCTGTGAAATAACGTGGACGTTATTTCACTCAGGCTGCAGTGGCAGGCCTGTGTAAGAATTGTCGAAGCTCCCTATGGGTGGCAAAAGAAATGCTGCAGCCCATAGGGATCTCCTGGAACCCCAATACCCTGGGTACCTCAGTACCATATTCTAGGGAACTATAAGGGTGTTCCAGTAAGACAATGTAAATTGGTAAAATTGGTCACTAGCCTGTTAGTGACAATTTGAAAGAAATGAGAGAGCATAACCACTGAGGTTCTGGTTAGCAGAGCCTCAGTGAGACAGTTAGGCATCACACAGGGAACACATACCTATAGGTCACAAACTTATGAGCACTGGGGTCCTGACTAGCAGGGTCCCAGTGACACATAACAAACATACTGAAAACATAGGGTTTTCACTATGAGCACTGGGCCCTGGCTGGCAGGATCCCAGTGGGAAGGTGAAAACACCCTGACATACACTCACAAACAGGCCTAAAGTGGGGTTAACAAGGCTAGAAAGAGGCTACTTTCTCACACTAGGCCTGGATGGAGAGGGCTGGGTGGATGGGGGAAGGAGGCAGAGTACATAGAACAGTTATGCATGGGGATGAATGGGCCACAGGGATAGAGTTGGGAGGGGGCCAATCACAATGACGGTGCAGTAGGTAATGACTGTCCTCTTTCCTTGTGCATGTCATGTAGGTCAGCGCCCACCAGAAGAGGGACATTTGGCGTGCCATCGCCAAGGAAGTCCGGACCCTGGGGGCCCACCAGAGACGGGGCACCCACTGCCGTAAGAGATGGGAGGACATTCGCCGCTGCAGCAAGAAGACGACGGAGGCTCAGCTGGGGATGGCCTCCCAACGTGGGAGGGGTGCCCGTCGCACCATGACCCCCCTGATGTTCCGGATCCTGGCGGTGGCCTACCCGGAGTTGGATGGGCGCTTAAGGACATCACAGCAGACACAAGGGGGTGAGTACTACCTCATCATATGGACTTTGCGTGTAGTGGAGGTGTCTGGGTGGGGGTGGTGGGTTGTGGGTGTCCCTAGGCCAGGGCGAGTTAGGTAGGCAAGGCCCCTCCGTTTTGGAGGCCATGTGGCACTCTACCCCAGCTCAAAACAGAGGGAAGTTGATGTATAGTTGCCCATTTGCCATCCATGTGGGCAGATTACTACCATTGCCATGTAGGCCATATCCCAGAAATAGCATGTGCAGAGGTCAGGAGCACGGCGTAATGCATGGGGCTGCTGCGTCTGTCTTGTCCGCCAACGGTAGCGGTATGCCATGCACTAAAACTCTCTTTCTTCTGTCTCCACCCTTTTCCTGCTCTCCCTGTTCTTTTGTACATCAGCATCAACAGGCGGAGGTACAGTGGCACCGGAGCACGAGGGAGCTGCATCCCACATGGCCATGGAGGGCCACACCACAGACTCTGAATTCACTAGTGGGACGGAGGGCGAGGGGAGCTTCACGTCGGCCACCAGATCATCAACCAGCGACACGGACTCGTCCGCCGATGGGAGCTCCCCTGTGGTGGCAGCACCATCTGTGCGCCCCACTTCTACAGGTACAGCCGCCACCTCCCCTACCAGCACCGCCCTCCCAGCAGCCCCTCAGCGTGTGTCCCGTGCCCGCTCACACAGGAGGGTGGGCATCACCTTCGACCCAGGCACCTCAGCCCCTGCCCCAGTCACCCCTGCTGCCGTCAGTGAGGAGGCCATTGACCTCCTCAGGTCACTCACTGTTGGGCAGTCTACCATTGTGAATGCCATCCAGGGTGTAGAACGAGAGTTGAAACACAGTAATGCATTCCTGGAAGGCATTCATTCTGGTCAGGCTGTCCTTCAGCGAACCCTGCAATCTCTGGCTTCAGCACTGATGGCAGCCAATGTCCCTGTGTCCAGCCTCCCCCCTCCAACCTCATCCACCCAGACCCAATCCCCTGTACCCCAGCCCATCCCAAGCACACCTACAGACCAGCAGGCAAACAAGTCAACACCAAAAAGTAGCTCAAGCAAACATAGGCACCACACACACCACAGGCACTCACACAAGCATCACACCCATACAGACACAGCAACATCCACTGTCTCCACTGTGTCCCCCTCCTCCTCTTCTCCCTCCTCCCTCCCAGTGTCGTCTACACACACACCTGTATGCACCACATCTACAGGCACTAGGACTCGCACCAGAACACCCAGCACCACAAGCCGCTCACCTGCACTCACCACCTCCACTGCCATTTACACGTCCCTTGTGTCCTCTCCCAGTGTGTCTGTGACGCCCCCTCCCAAAGTACACAAACGCCGGCAATCACTCACCCAACATCCATCCACCTCACGACAGCCTCCAGTACCTGCACCTGCACCCAAAACACCTAAAGTGACACCTCCTACAACCACCTCCTCTACCTCCACTCCCAGACCCCCTCCAACTACCCATCCCAGTGTCCGTCAGAAACTGTCCCTCTGTCAAATTGACCTGTTTGCCCCCACCTCCCATTCATCAGTCCCGTCGTAGCGCCTCAGCCAAAAAGCCTCCAGTAATAGTGGTGCGTGTTCCAGGTTTTTGGAGTGCACCGTCCACCAGGGCAGGCAGTAGGACCCGGAGCCAAGGCACTGTCAGCCCACCCCCTGTAAAGGCACCGAAATTGGAGAGTGGACGACGGGACCAAGTCAAGACTCCTGGTGGGACAACAAGTGAAATGGGATCGAAGGCGATTGGTGAGTCAGCTGTAACTCCAAAGAAGGTGGGGAAAGTTCCGAGGAAGTCTCCCCAGCCTGTTGTGAGTGTCACGGCGGAGAAGTGCGCCATCATTTCCGGCGTTCCAGACACAACCGCCAGCACCGTCGTTACTGGTCCAGAGACCACCGCCAGAGTCATTGCCCAGGAGGGCCCAAGTATCGTTGCTGGTCAGGAGACCACCGCCAGAGTCAGTGCCCAGGAGGGCCCAAGTATCGTTGCTGGTCAGGAAACCACTGCCAAAGTCAGTGCCCAGGAGGGCCCAAGTATCGTTACTGGTCAGGAGACCACCGCCAGAGTCATTGCCCAGGAGGGCCCAAGTATCGTTACTGGTCAGGAGACCACCGCCAGAGTCAGTGCCCAGGAGGGCCCAAGTATCGTTACTGGTCAGGAGACCACCGCCAGAGTCATTGCCCAGGAGGGCCCGAGTATCGTTACTGGTCAGGAGACCACCGCCAGAGTCATTGCCCAGGAGGGCCAGAGTATCGTCAATGGTCAGGAGACCACCGCCAGAGTCACAGCCCAGGAGGGCCCGAGTATCGTTACTGGTCAGGAGACCACCGCCGGAGTCATTGCCCAGGAGGGCCCGAGTATCGTCACTGGTCAGGAGACCACCGCCGGAGTCAGTGCCCAGGAGGGACCAGGATCCCACAGTCCCGCTGGGCGATGATGGAACGTCATGCCACACCCCAATGTCCAGTGTGGAGTTCGTAATGCCACACCCCAATGTCCAGTGTGGAGTTCGTCATGCCACACCCCAATATCCAGTGTGGAGTTCGTCATGCCACACCCCAATGTCCAGTGTGGAGTCCGTCATGCCACACCCCAATGTCCAGTGTGGAGTTCGTCATGCCACACACCAAATGCCATCATTGAAAAAGATCTCTGGCAAAGAGCCCCCCCACCAGGGGTGGTGCCCGTCAGACATTGCAGTGCCGGTCTGACGAGGAGCAGTTCCGATGATGAAGCATGACATCCTATGGATGTGTGAGGTTTCTTGCTCCTAGAATTTAGGACCCCCACCATTAGTTTCCGTTCTTTCTGGTTGGAACAGTGTATCATATATTTCTTGACGTTTCCATTGGGAGGATATACACTGGACCATAATTCCTCCTAATCCCCCTCTTTTTTTAGTAGAAATGAATAGCGCCAACCGGTCGCACATCGACCAGGGCAAAGTCAAAGTTTGAGGCCGACCACGATGGAGCCCTGCTCGGCTACAGCTCGTGGAAGGCCTCAGTCAAAAGTTTACCTTCGGAATTAATCGTTTTTCTGGAGATTTTCTTCAGCAAGACCAAGTCGCCAGTCCAATCCGACCTCCTAGAATTCTTTCTCTGATATGTGTCGCGGTAGCCCTTGGTGGAGATTTTTAACTTCGGACTTATTCATTTTTTTTAGATGAAAATCCTTCCACCGGGGCAAACCTGAATCTTGATCCCACGTCCCTGGAGCCCTCTTCGGATACACTGCCTAGGTCAACTACCTACATTCATACTTAGTCACTGTTTTGGAGATTTTCTTCACCGGGACAAACCTACAAGTCAGGCCGGGTCGCAGTTGAGGTAAGCCGGCTAGAGTTGCCGCAGCGTGTCGGTCCCTTTATGGAGTTTTTTCCAAACCTCTGGATCTTCTTCCAGGTGTTCCTTTGAGGTTCTTTTGAGGTTCATAGTTCACACCAAGGTTCCAGAAGCTCTGAGATGCTGCTTGAGGGTGCAGACATCAACGCCCAAAATGCACCTAGCGCAAACTCCTTTTTGACCACTGGGCAGTGGTCAGCTGGTCAATTTCTTCAGGAGTTGGTGCAGGGGACTCTGGTTAGCAATTGTTCACCTGTAGCAAACACGGAGTCCCTCCTTGAACCTGTTGAAGCCAGGCAAAGTCTTTCTTGTGGTGAAGCCCAAGTGTGCAGCTGGTGCAGTCCTCCAGAGTGCAGTGTCCAGGTGCAGGTCAGGGGTCCAGCCTGGCATTCCTTCTTCTGTAGTTCTTCCTTATTGGAATCTCGTAGTGATCTGAGGTGTGGGTGCAGGTCTGCCAGTTTTATCCCTGCTCCTGGGTGAAATACAGAGGGGTCCTGGTTCTCCAATCAGGTGCAGGGTCCTTCCCCCTCTGATGACCACTTCCTGGGCAGTATGGCAAAAATCAATCCCAGGGAGCAACATTCCTCAAAAATCCATCATGGCTGAATGTGATTTTTGGAGGTTACATCTGGCTGACCCCACCCACTGGTGTGGCTAAAAATCTTAAACACACCCTTCTCCTGTCCTCTCCTAATCTAATCAGGGGGCACCTAATTGTCTGGGTTTGCAGGATGTGAGGGAGGTTCTGGGTTGCTCCAAATGGCCTTCCCTGTCTTTGAAGACCAGTTTAGCAGCCCCCCCCTTACTGCCTCTCCATCTGCTGAGGGGAGATCTCCTCCCCAAGGCACATCTCTTTGTGTTGAGCCAGGCTAGTTCACACCACATCAAGGCAGCCTGGCTGGGCTGCCAGAGACTGGCCAATCAGAGCAAAGCATCAAAAACACTGCAGGGCTGAAGTTGGCAACTTTTCAGGTAAAGTTTAAAACTCATTAGCTGAACATGTTATATTAAATCCCACAACTGGAAGTTGTGGGATTTATTCTAACAATTAATTTGATACCAAACTGAAGGTATCTTTTACTTAAGGGGACTTTTAAAATTAAAATAAAGTCTCCCCATTCTAGCCTACGGAGGCCATTCACTAGAATGAGGGAAAAGCGTTTTACCTCACCAGGGCTTATAAAACTATATTTATAAGGTCCCTGCTTATAGTTACATGGCATCCAGCCCTTGTGGCACATAGGGCATACCTTAGGGGTGACTTATATGTACAAATAAGGTAGTTTAAGACTTTGGAACTACTTTTAATTCCAATGTCGAATTTACATGCAACTTTAATTTAAAAGCAGCCAGCAAGGCAGGCCTGCCTTTAAAATGACACTGGGCACCTCAGCAGTGCGCCTATGGGGGCACCACCTATGCAGGGGTCCCTAACCCTACATGCCGTACCATATACCAAGGACATATAGGTAGGTTGACTTAGCCAATTATAATTAGCCTAATTTGCACACTCCTTTTATACAGAGCGCAGGCCCTGGGACTAGTTAGAAGTACCCAGGGTGCCATCAGAGTCAGGAAAACACCAGCAAAAAGTGAAAAATGGGGGCAAAAAGTGGAAGGGCCTCTGCAATCATCCCTGTTTTCTCACACAAGCCCCCTTCCCCAGGCCCACACACCCAGGAGACTGAGCCCAACCCTGGGAGACTCTTCCTGGCTTGTTAGGCGAGGAAGACAGTGAGGAAAACTGGCTGTCCCTTTGCAGGGCCTACTCTGCCTCACATCCTTCTGTCATGATCACTCTCTCTGGGTAGTGAACCTATCCCAGCAGTGAAAGGACCCATCTTAAACTGAAACTTTCCTCTGGGGGTCTTCCTCCTCTCTCTCTGCCATCTTGGGTAGTGAGGTGCCCACCGCCCTTATCCCTAACTTTGCTAAGGCAACACCCAGCTTGCACAAAGAGGTCACCCACCATGATCAACAGGGTCAGCGGGTCTACTTTGCTTTTGGCCCAGGGGTCTGCCTCCCAGGCCACGTGCAGTGCTGCCATGAAGGCTAGCACCCAACAGAGGCTACTGACAGCTGTCTGCACCCAGAACCACACCCTAAGCTCTCCACTGACAGGTGGTTGAGCTGCTTTAGGGGAAACTGTGGGGTCCTGGCACCCCTCTTGCTGTCTAGAGTGGGGGGCTACCACCTCCTGTGGCAGACACCCTCCTTCCACTCTCACTTCTGTCACTGCACAGGCAACACCCTGCAGCTGGACAGCTGCCTGACTACTCATGACTTCCTTGGGGTCAGGTGAGGCCTCACCAGTGCCAACTTTGGGCTACCCCCCTACTAGGGCAGGAGGCCTTTGGCTCCCTGGAAATCTCTTTAAGAGTGGCCTACCCTTCCTTTTCTTCTTTCCTTTTCTTGGGGAACCCTGACTCCTAACTATAGGGACTAGCTCCCCAGGTCTTTGGGTTGGGGGCGGGGGCGCCCTGGGCGACCGCCCCATCTGGGCCAGACTCACCTCTGGGAGGTCATTGCCCAGGATACAATCTAGGGGGAGGTCAGCACTCACTACCACCCTAAACCAGTCAAGGATACCCTCCCTCTCTAGGGGCACTATGGCTACAGGTTTGGAGGTGACCTCCCCTGTGGCTATCCTGACTTTCCTAGTCTCCCCTGGGACATATATGTCTGGGGTCACCAACCGGCCACTCACTATAGTCTGACTGGCACAGGTGTCTCTCAGGCTAGCGGTAGGGATCCCATTCACCTGAATGGGGTGAAAGTGACTACTCCCACCCTCAGTGATCACTAGCTTAGCATCTTGTCCTGTCTCCCAGCCCAATGCTATGAGGACCTCATCATCTGAGGATTCCTCCTCTATGGCTACCCTGGACAGCCCAGTGCTAACCACTTTCCTTGGACAGGCTGCATCTCCCCTGAAGTGACCTTTCTGCTGACAGTCAGAGCAAGCCTTCCTGTGCAAGAGCTTTTTCAACCCTGGGACTCCCTTCCTCTGCTTGTCAGAGTAGGAGTAGGATTTATTCCCCTCCTTCTTAGAGTTCTGGGGTACAGAGGGAGTCTATTTAGTGGGCTTATCACCTCCCACCTTAGGGTTTTGGAGACCTGACCCCCCCCCCTTCTTGCAGTCTCCCCCCCCTGGAAAGCTTGACAACCACCCTGGTTCTTAACCACTCATCAGCTGCCTCCCTCAGCTCTCTGGGATTGGTCAGCTTAAAGTCCACTAGATGCTGGTGTAACCTTTCTTGCATACAATTGGTCTGTATGTGCTCTCTCGTGATCAAATTGTATAACCCCTCACAAGTTTTTACTTTGTACCATGAATCCAGCCCTCTAGTGTCTTAAGTGAGGTGTCTACAAAATCAACCCAAGACTGGGTAGTGATCTTTTGGGTGTCCCTGAACTTCATCCTGTACTGCTCTGGGGTCAGACCAAACTTCTGGGTTAAGCACCTCTTCATACTAGGGTACAAATCTGCCTCCTCCCCACTTAAGGTTAGAAGCCTATCCCTGCCTGAGTTGGGGACCAACTCCCATCGAAGTGAACCCCAGTATTGAGGCCTAACCCATCTCATTTGAGTGCCCACTCAAAGGCCTTCAACCACTTGTCTATGTCACCCCCCTCCACATAAGCAGGAACTACCCCATTGGGTAGTCTGGGACAACCCCCCCAACCCCCCCACCCATGGACACCTCAACTTCTCTGGTGCTGCCCCCATCTCTGTTCAATTCTTGCCCACTTTTTATTCTCTAAGACCAACTTCTCTGACTCTGAATCTATGAGGGATTCCTGGGCCTCAGGTTCCCTTTCCCTGAGGCCCAGTTCTGCTTCCTCTTGGTCTGATACTACAGACCCTCACCTCCCACTAGCTCTGAATGGGGGCCTTAGCTGCTGAGATCACAGTGAGGCAATCATCCTCCTCCTCCTGGAGGTTGGAAGGATATCTTCCCTCTCACTTCTTACCTTTGAAGCTTCCTCTGTCTCTTTCTGCACTACCCAGGCTTCAATGGACTTGACCATCACAGCCTTCCTAAGATTGTTAGTAGCAGGTAATCTCCTTTTTCTACACAACACCCTAAGCTCAGCTGCAGTAAGTGTGGGTAGGCTAGACAGATCAAGCTCCATGGTCTTTCTTAAGTTTTAGGTCACTTAAAAAAAACTTTGGCACCAATTGATCAGAACACTTTAGAAAAATCAAATATTAACCCCTTCGCTGCCAGGCCTTTTCCCCCTCCTGTGCCAGGCCTTATTTTGCCTATTTGGGGCAGTTCGCGCTTAGGCCCTCATAACTTTTTGTCCACATAAGCTAACCAAGCCAAATTTGCGTCCTTTTTTTCCAACATCCTAGGGATTCTAAAGGTACCCAGACTTTGTGGGTTCCCCTGAAGGAGGCCAAGAAATTGGCCAAAATACAGTGAAAATTTCGTTTTTTTTCAAAAAAATTGGAAAAAGGGGCTGCAGAAGAAGGCTTGTGGTTTTTCCCCTGAAAATGGCATCAACAAAGGGTTTGCGGTGCTAAACTCAGCAGCTTCCCAGCTTTCAGGAACAGGCAGACTTGAATCAGAAAACCCAATTTTTCAACACAATTTTGGCATTTTACTGGGGCATACCCCATTTGTGCAATTTTTTGTGCTTTCAGCCTCCTTCCAGTCAGTGACAGGAATGGTCATGAAACCAATGCTGGATCCCAGAAACCTAAACATTTCTGAAAAGTAGACAAAATTCTGAATTCAGCAAGGGGTCATTTGTGTAGATCCTACAAGGGTTTCCTACAGAAAATAACAGCTGAAAAAGAAAAATATTGAAATTGAGGTGAAAAAAACATCAATTTTTCTCTACTTTTTACTCTGTAACTTTTCCCTGCAATGTCAGATTATCGAAAGCAATATACCGTTACGTCTGCTGGACTCCTCTGGTTGCGGGGATATATAGGGTTTGTAGGTTCATCAAGAACCCGAGGAACCCAGAGCCAATAAATGAGCTGCACCCTGCAGTGCGTTTTCATTCTATACCGGGTATACAGTAATTCATTTGCTGAAATATAAGGAGTAAAAAATAGCTATCAAGAAAACCTTTGCATTTCCAAAAAGGGCACAAGATAAGGTGTTGAGGAGCAGTGGTTATTTGCACATCTCTGAATTCCGGTGTGACCATAGTAGCACGTGAATTTAGGGAATTTCTCAAATAGATGTCTTTTTTACACACACCCCTATATTTGGAAGGAATAAATGTAGAGAAAGACAAGGGGCAATAACACTTGTTTTGCTATTCTATGTTCCCCCAAGTCTCCCGATAAAAATGATACCTCACTTGTGTGGGTAGGCCTAGCGCCCGCGACAGGATATGCCCCAAAACACAACGTGGACACATCACAGAAAACAGAGCTGTTTTTAGCAAAGTGACTACCTGTAGATTTTGGCCTCTAGCTCAGCCGCCACCTAGGGAAACCTACCAAACCTGTGCATTTCTGAAAACTAGAGACCATGGGGAATCCAAGGAGGGGTGACTTGTGTGGCTCGGACCAGGTTCTGTTACCCAGAATCCTTTGCAAACCTCAAAATTTGGCTAAAAAAACACATGTTCCTCACATTTCTGTGGCAGAAAGTTCTGGAATCTGAGAGGAGCCACAAATTTCCTTCCACCCAGCGTTCCCCCACGTCTCCCGATAAAAATGATACCTCACTTGTGTGGGTAGGCCTAGCGCCCGCGACAGGATATGCCCCAAAACACAACGTGGACACATCACAGAAAACAGAGCTGTTTTTAGCAAAGTGACTACCTGTAGATTTTGGCCTCTAGCTCAGCCGCCACCTAGGGAAACCTACCAAACCTGTGCATTTCTGAAAACTAGAGACCTAGGGAAATCCAAGGAGGGGTGACTTGAGTGGCTCGGACCAGGTTCTGTTACCCAGAATTCTTTGCAAACCTCAAAATGTGGCTAAAAAAACACATGTTCCTCACATTTCTGTGGCAGAAAGTTCTGGAATCTGAGAGGAGCCACAAATTTCCTTCCACCCAGCGTTCCCCCACGTCTCCCGATAAAAATGATACCTCATTTGTGTGGGTAGGCCTAGCGCCCGCGACAGGATATGCCCCAAAACACAACGTGGACATATCACAGAAAACAGAGCTGTTTTTAGCAAAGTGACTACCTGTAGATTTTGGCCTCTAGCTCAGCCGCCACCTAGGGAAACCTACCAAACCTGTGCATTTCTGAAAACTAGAGTCCTAGGGGAATCCAAGGAGGGGTGACTTGTGTGGCTCGGACCAGGTTCTGTTACCCAGAATCCTTTGCAAACCTCAAAATTTGGCTAAAAAAACACATGTTCCTCACATTTCTGTGGCAGAAAGTTCTGGAATCTGAGAGGAGCCACAAATTTCCTTCCACCCAGCGTTCCCCCACGTCTCCCGATAAAAATGATACCTCACTTGTGTGGGTAGGCCTAGCGCCCGCGACAGGATATGCCCCAAAACACAACGTGGACACATCACAGAAAACAGAGCTGTTTTTAGCAAAGTGACTACCTGTAGATTTTGGCCTCTAGCTCAGCCGCCACCTAGGGAAACCTACCAAACCTGTGCATTTCTGAAAACTAGAGACCTAGGGAAATCCAAGGAGGGGTGACTTGAGTGGCTCGGACCAGGTTCTGTTACCCAGAATTCTTTGCAAACCTCAAAATGTGGCTAAAAAAACACATGTTCCTCACATTTCTGTGGCAGAAAGTTCTGGAATCTGAGAGGAGCCACAAATTTCCTTCCACCCAGCGTTCCCCCACGTCTCCCGATAAAAATGATACCTCATTTGTGTGGGTAGGCCTAGCGCCCGCGACAGGATATGCCCCAAAACACAACGTGGACATATCACAGAAAACAGAGCTGTTTTTAGCAAAGTGACTACCTGTAGATTTTGGCCTCTAGCTCAGCCGCCACCTAGGGAAACCTACCAAACCTGTGCATTTCTGAAAACTAGAGTCCTAGGGGAATCCAAGGAGGGGTGACTTGCGGGGCTCGGACCAGGTTCTGTTACCCAGAATCCTTTGCAAACCTCAAAATTTGGCTAAAAAAACACATGTTCCTCACATTTCTGTGGCAGAAAGTTCTGGAATCTGAGAGGAGCCACAAATTTCCTTCCACCCAGCGTTCCCCCATGTCTCCCGATAAAAATGATACCTCACTTGTGTGGGTAAGCCTAGCGCCCGCGACAGGATATGCCCCAAAACACAACGTGGACATATCACAGAAAACAGAGCTGTTTTTAGCAAAGTGACTACCTGTAGATTTTGGCCTCTAGCTCAGCCGCCACCTAGGGAAACCTACCATACCTATGCATTTCTGAAAACTAGAGACCTAGGGGAATCCAAGGAGAGGTGACTTGTGTGGCTCGGACCAGGTTCTGTTACCCAGAATCCTTTGCAAACCTCAAAATTTGGCTAAAAAAACACATGTTCCTCACATTTCTGTGGCAGAAAGTTCTGGAATCTGAGAGGAGCCACAAATTTCCTTCCACCCAGCGTTCCCCCACGTCTCCCGATAAAAATGATACCTCACTTGTGTGGGTAGGCCTAGCACCCGCGACAGGATATGCCCCAAAACACAACGTGGACATATCACAGAAAACAGAGCTGTTTTTAGCAAAGTGACTACCTGTAGATTTTGGCCTCTAGCTCAGCCGCCACCTAGGGAAACCTACCAAACCTGTGCATTTCTGAAAACTAGAGACCATGGGGAATCCAAGGAGGGGTGACTTGTGTGGCTCGGACCAGGTTCTGTTACCCAGAATCCTTTGCAAACCTCAAAATTTGGCTAAAAAAACACATGTTCCTCACATTTCTGTGGCAGAAAGTTCTGGAATCTGAGAGGAGCCACAAATTTCCTTCCACCCAGCGTTCCCCCACGTCTCCCGATAAAAATGATACCTCACTTGTGTGGGTAGGCCTAGCGCCCGCGACAGGATATGCCCCAAAACACAACGTGGACACATCACAGAAAACAGAGCTGTTTTTAGCAAAGTGACTACCTGTAGATTTTGGCCTCTAGCTCAGCCGCCACCTAGGGAAACCTACCAAACCTGTGCATTTCTGAAAACTAGAGACCTAGGGGAATCCAAGGAGGGGTGACTTGTGTGGCTCGGACCAGGTTCTGTTACCCAGAATCCTTTGCAAACCTCAAAATTTGGCTAAAAAAACACATGTTCCTCACATTTCTGTGGCAGAAAGTTCTGGAATCTGAGAGGAGCCACAAATTTCCTTCAACCCAGCGTTCCCCCACGTCTCCCGATAAAAATGATACCTCACTTGTGTGGGTAGGCCTAGCGCCCGCGACAGGATATGCCCCAAAACACAACGTGGACATATCACAGAAAACAGAGCTGTTTTTAGCAAAGTGACTACCTGTAGATTTTGGCCTCTAGCTCACCCGCCACCTAGGGAAACCTACCAAACCTGTGCATTTCTGAAAACTAGAGACCTAGGGGAATCCAAGGAGGGGTGACTTGTGTGGCTCGGACCAGGTTCTGTTACCCAGAATCCTTTGCAAACCTCAAAATTTGGCTAAAAAAACACATGTTCCTCACATTTCTGTGGCAGAAAGTTCTGGAATCTGAGAGGAGCCACAAATTTCCTTCCACCCAGCGTTCCCCCACGTCTCCCGATAAAAATGATACCTCACTTGTGTGGGTAGGCCTAGCGCCCGCAACAGGATATGCCCCAAAACACAACGTGGACATATCACAGAAAACAGAGCTGTTTTTAGCAAAGTGACTACCTGTAGATTTTGGCCTCTAGCTCAGCCGCCACCTAGGGAAACCTACCAAACTTGTGCATTTCTGAAAACTAGAGACCTAGGGGAATCCAAGGAGGGGTGACTTGTGTGGCTCGGACCAGGTTCTGTTACCCAGAATCCTTTGCAAACCTCAAAATTTGGCTAAAAAAACACATGTTCCTCACATTTCTGTGGCAGAAAGTTCTGGAATCTGAGAGGAGCCACAAATTTCCTTCCACCCAGCGTTTCCCCACGTCTCCCGCTAAAAATGATACCTCACTTGTGTGGGTAGGCATAGCGCCCGCGACAGGATATGCCCCAAAACACAACGTGGACATATCACAGAAAACAGAGCTGTTTTTAGCAAAGTGACTACCTGTAGATTTTGGCCTCTAGCTCAGCCGCCACCTAGGGAAACCTACCAAATCTATGCATTTCTGAAAACTAGAGACCTAGGGGAATCCAAGGAGGGGTGACTTGTGTGGCTCGGACCAGGTTCTGTTACCCAGAATCCTTTGCAAACCTCAAAATTTGGCTAAAAAAACACATGTTCCTCACATTTCTGTGGCAGAAAGTTCTGGAATCTGAGAGGAGCCACAAATTTCCTTCCACCCAGCGTTTCCCCACGTCTCCCGCTAAAAATGATACCTCACTTGTGTGGGTAGGCATAGCGCCCGCGACAGGATATGCCCCAAAACACAACGTGGACATATCACAGAAAACAGAGCTGTTTTTAGCAAAGTGACTACCTGTAGATTTTGGCCTCTAGCTCAGCCGCCACCTAGGGAAACCTACCAAACCTATGCATTTCTGAAAACTAGAGACCTAGGGGAATCCAAGGAGGGGTGACTTGTGTGGCTCGGACCAGGTTCTGTTACCCAGAATCCTTTGCAAACCTCAAAATTTGGCTAAAAAAACACATGTTCCTCACATTTCTGTGGCAGAAAGTCCTGGAATCTGAGAGGAGCCACAAATTTCCTTCCACCCAGCGTTCCCCCACGTCTCCCGATAAAAATGATACCTCACTTGTGTGGGTAGGCCTAGCACCCGCGACAGGATATGCCCCAAAACACAACGTGGACATATCACAGAAAACAGAGCTGTTTTTAGCAAAGTGACTACCTGTAGATTTTGGCCTCTAGCTCAGCCGCCACCTAGGGAAACCTACCAAACCTGTGCATTTCTGAAAACTAGAGACCATGGGGAATCCAAGGAGGGGTGACTTGTGTGGCTCGGACCAGGTTCTGTTACCCAGAATCCTTTGCAAACCTCAAAATTTGGCTAAAAAAACACATGTTCCTCACATTTCTGTGGCAGAAAGTTCTGGAATCTGAGAGGAGCCACAAATTTCCTTCCACCCAGCGTTCCCCCACGTCTCCCGATAAAAATGATACCTCACTTGTGTGGGTAGGCCTAGCACCCGCGACAGGATATGCCCCAAAACACAACGTGGACATATCACAGAAAACAGAGCTGTTTTTAGCAAAGTGACTACCTGTAGATTTTGGCCTCTAGCTCAGCCGCCACCTAGGGAAACCTACCAAACCTGTGCATTTCTGAAAACTAGAGACCATGGGGAATCCAAGGAGGGGTGACTTGTGTGGCTCGGACCAGGTTCTGTTACCCAGAATCCTTTGCAAACCTCAAAATTTGGCTAAAAAAACACATGTTCCTCACATTTCTGTGGCAGAAAGTTCTGGAATCTGAGAGGAGCCACAAATTTCCTTCCACCCAGCGTTCCCCCACGTCTCCCAATAAAAATGATACCTCACTTGTGTGGGTAGGCCTAGCGCCCGCGACAGGATATGCCCCAAAACACAACGTGGACACATCACAGAAAACAGAGCTGTTTTTAGCAAAGTGACTACCTGTAGATTTTGGCCTCTAGCTCAGCCGCCACCTAGGGAAACCTACCAAACCTGTGCATTTCTGAAAACTAGAGACCTAGGGGAATCCAAGGAGGGGTGACTTGTGTGGCTCGGACCAGGTTCTGTTACCCAGAATCCTTTGCAAACCTCAAAATTTGGCTAAAAAAACACATGTTCCTCACATTTCTGTGGGAGAAAGTTCTGGAATCTGAGAGGAGCCACAAATTTCCTTCCACCCAGCGTTCCCCCACGTCTCCCGATAAAAATGATACCTCACTTGTGTGGGTAGGCCTAGCGCCCGCGACAGGATATGCCCCAAAACACAACGTGGACATATCACAGAAAACAGAGCTGTTTTTAGCAAAGTGACTACCTGTAGATTTTGGCCTCTAGCTCAGCCGCCACCTAGGGAAACCTACCAAACCTATGCATTTCTGAAAACTAGAGACCTAGGGAAATCCAAGGAGGGGTGACTTGTGTGGCTCGGACCAGGTTCTGTTACCCAGAATCCTTTGCAAACCTCAAAATTTGGCTAAAAAAACACATGTTCCTCACATTTCTGTGGCAGAAAGTTCTGGAATCTGAGAGGAGCCACAAATTTCCTTCCACCCAGCGTTCCCCCACGTCTCCCGATAAAAATGATACCTCACTTGTGTGGGTAGGCCTAGCGCCCGCGACAGGATATGCCCCAAAACACAACGTGGACATATCACAGAAAACAGAGCTGTTTTTAGCAAAGTGACTACCTGTAGATTTTGGCCTCTAGCTCAGCCGCCACCTAGGGAAACCTACCAAACCTGTGCATTTCTGAAAACTAGAGACCTAGGGGAATCCAAGGAGGGGTGACTTGTGTGGCTCGGACCAGGTTCTGTTACCCAGAATCCTTTGCAAACCTCAAAATTTGGCTAAAGAAACACATGTTCCTCACATTTCTGTGGCAGAAAGTTCTGGAATCTGAGAGGAGCCACAAATTTCCTTCCACCCAGCGTTCCCCCACGTCTCCCGATAAAAATGATACCTCACTTGTGTGGGTAGGCCTAGCGCCCGCGACAGGATATGCCCCAAAACACAACGTGGACACATCACAGAAAACAGAGCTGTTTTTAGCAAAGTGACTACCTGTAGATTTTGGCCTCTAGCTCAGCCGCCACCTAGGGAAACCTACCAAGCCTGTGCATTTCTGAAAACTAGAGACCTAGGGAAATCCAAGGAGGGGTGACTTGTGTGGCTCGGACCAGGTTCTGTTACCCAGAATCCTTTGCAAACCTCAAAATTTGGCTAAAAAAACACATGTTCCTCACATTTCTGTGGCAGAAAGTTCTGGAATCTGAGAGGAGCCACAAATTTCCTTCCACCCAGCGTTCCCCCACGTCTCCCGATAAAAATGATACCTCACTTGTGTGGGTAGGCCTAGCGCCCGCGACAGGATATGCCCCAAAACACAACGTGGACATATCACAGAAAACAGAGCTGTTTTTAGCAAAGTGACTACCTGTAGATTTTGGCCTCTAGCTCAGCCGCCACCTAGGGAAACCTACCAAACTTGTACATTTCTGAAAACTAGAGACCTAGGGGAATCCAAGGAGGGGTGACTTGTGTGGCTCGGACCAGGTTCTGTTACCCAGAATCCTTTGCAAACCTCAAAATTTGGCTAAAAAAACACATGTTCCTCACATTTCTGTGGCAGAAAGTTCTGGAATCTGAGAGGAGCCACAAATTTCCTTCCACCCAGCGTTCCCCCACGTCTCCCGATAAAAATGATACCTCACTTGTGTGGGTAGGCATAGCGCCCGCGACAGGATATGCCCCAAAACACAACGTGGACACAACAGAAAACAGAGCTGTTTTTAGCAAAGTGACTACCTGTAGATTTTGGCCTCTAGCTCAGCCGCCACCTAGGGAAACCTACCAAACCTGTGCATTTATGAAAACTAGAGACCTAGGGGAATCCAAGGAGGGGTGACTTGTGTGGCTCGGACCAGGTTCTGTTACCCAGAATCGTTTGCAAACCTCAAAATTTGGCTAAAAAAACACATGTTCCTCACATTTCTGTGGCAGAAAGTTCTGGAATCTGAGAGGAGCCACAAATTTCCTTCCACCCAGCGTTCCCCCACGTCTCCCGATAAAAATGATACCTCACTTGCGTGGGTAGGCCTAGCGCCCGCGACAGGAAACGCCCCAAAGCGCAACGTGGACACAACCAAAATTTTGGAAGAAAACAGTGCCTACCTGTGGATTTTGTTCTGTAGCTCAGCCGGCACCTAGGGAAACCTACCAAACCTGTGCATTTCTGAAAACTAGAGACCTAGGGGAATCCAAGGAGGGGTGACTTGCGGGGCTCGGACCAGGTTCTGTTACCCAGAATCCTTTGCAAACCTCAAAATTTGGCCAAAAAAACACCTTTTCCTCTCATTTCTGTGGCAGAAAGTTCTGGAATCTAAGAGGAGCCACAAATTTCCTTCCACCCAGCATTCCCCCAAGTCTCCCGATAAAAATGATACCTCACTTGTGTGGGTGGGCCAGGTGCCTGCAACAGAATAAGGCCCAAAACCTGAAGAGATAGAAGGGATAGGTATTTTTGCAATATATCATTTTGATGTGTGCACATACGTCTGTGATGTGCCAAACACTAAAATAGTGAAAAGAAACACACTTAGGTTATGTGAAGAAGACCCCTCACCCACCAACCAAGTTGGTGGCATGCTTCATCATCGGGGTCCCACCCGAGGTACCTAGCGTGTCACAGGGTTGCTGCGACGCCTGATTACAGCGGAGCAGGTTTTGTCATTTTTTACAACACATACTGGTTGGATTTGGCACGAGGGTGAGTGATGGTTCAGTGGATCAAATTTTATTAACAAGAGATTTCACAAAAATGAAATGCACTGCTAATAACTGAAAGGCAAAAAAGTGAACCAATGACTCACAGCTCGTGAGCTGTAAAGCCGCGACAAGGCACCAACCGCTTTACAGTCCATTCACACACCTTTCATACATGACACGCACAAGACCATTCACACCGCCAGCCACGGGCCCAGCACATTACAACACTCACATCGACAGACCGCGCCACTTAAGGGCCCATCACTTACATACGCCACATGCCTGATACAAGAATCACACCAGCTGATGGGAGTGTGGACTGCCGTTTGGCTGGCACCGCCAGCCAAGCGCCACCCCACGCACACTGCCAGCCAAGCGCCACCCCACGCACACCGCCAGCCAAGCGCCACTCCACGCACACCGCCAGCCAAGCGCCACCCCACGCACACCGCAATCACTTTTTTTTATTTATAAACAACAAATAAACTACTAATTATAAAATAGGCACAAAACTACAAACACAAAACCTCAAACTAAATACACGACAGATGCCAACCGTGAAACATATGAAAATATAAAACAGACAGCTTACGCTCACGGTATTTCCCAAAAGTTTTTCCTTGTGTGGTAACTTCTAAAACAGCTGGGCACACACAGCCCAGGCTTTGAAGGGCATTCGGGGCAGTACATCCGGCTCTCCCTCCGGATTGATCTCCGGGCACATACTCTACATTTCTTTGTGGGCATGTCTTTTTTGGGAGTGGGAGGAATGTGATCTGGAAAGTGCCGATCTTTCAATCTAGCCACATCCTCCACCACTTCTACTCTAGGAACTCTTGCCGGTTCCACCACAATAAGGCTTTCTATCACCGACTCCTGAAATTTAACAAAAGTCATCCTTGACTCAGGTGAACAATCCTTGTATACAATAAAGGCATTAAAAGTTGCCAAATGAAATAAATGTAGGGCCAACTTTTTATACCACACATACGACTTACGAAGAGCAGTGTAAGGTTCCAACCTCTGATCTACTCTATCAACACCACCCATGTGCCTATTGTAGTCCAAAATGCACGCAGGTTTGCGCACTTCCGCAACCTGACCCCAAACAGCCACAGGGGAAGTACTCTCATCATGGATGGTCGATAGCATGTACACATCCCTCCTGTCTGAAAATTTCATAGCTAACAGCTCATTATTCCGCAAGGCACTGCACTGTCCCCTCTCAAGTTTTTTACAGACAAGCTCCCTTGGATAGCCTTTGCGGTTAGAACGGATTGTGCCACAAGCAACAGTGTCCACCCTAAACAACTCCTTGAACAACTGCACTCCAGTGTAGAAATTATCTACGTACAAATGGTGACCTTTGTTAAACAGCCGTCTAGCAAGTTCCCACACAATTTTTTCGCTAACTCCAAAAGTGGCCGGACAACCAGGAGGGTCAATACTGGAATCCCTTCCAGTGTAGACCCGGAAATTATAAACATATACTGTACTGCTTTCTGACAGCAGATACAATTTAATCCCATACCGTGCCCTCTTACTAGGGATGTACTGCTTAAAAACTAAACGCCCCTTGAAAAGGACCAAAGACTCGTCCACACTTATCTCTTTGCCTGGAACATAGACCTCTGAAAACCGATCCACAAAATGATCAAGGACAGGCCTAATCTTAAAAAGGCGGTCACAATCAGGGTGATCTCGTGCCAAGGCTAAAGCATTGTCTACAAAATGCAGCATACGAAGAAGAAGCAAATACCGATTACGTGTCATAGTTGCAGGAAATATAGCAGTTGCCATCAAGGGACTAGTAGACCAATAAGAAGCCAGTGACGGCTTCCTGATCAACCCCATCAAAAAAGACAAACCTAAAAACCTTTTCATCTCTTCCAGATATGTGGGAACCCAATGAGTAGCTCTAGACTGAGGCTTAAGTCTGGCAGCGTTGTCCCGCAAATATTGCTCTGCATACACATTTGTCTGCTCCACAATCTCTTCCAAAAATACATCGTCCATAAACAAGTGAAAGAAATGGACAGGCAGAAAGTTTTCCGTATTAACTCTACACCCTGGGAGACTAGTAAATGCAGGTAACTGTGGCTGCTCCATGTTTGGGGCAATCCAGGTGTCAGGTCTTCTAATGGGAAACCCTTCAGCCCCAGGCTGCTGCACTCTTGGCACATCAATGTCCTCCTCTAACTCAGGCCCTTCATCTGCACTGAGAGTAGCTTCCTCATCAGAAGAATACTCTTGGACAGAAAACTCACTTCCAGAATCTCCTGCTTCCTCCTCTGCCTCAGATGCAGAGTCAGTGTCGTAATCATGGTCTGAAGACGACTCAAAGAGCATGCGAACAACCTGCTGAGCGGTCACTTTGCGGCTAGCCATGATCCTAACAACAAATGGATTGCCAACAACAACTAGCACTAAAATAAGTAATAAACAAAGTGTAGCTTTATCACAAAGAGTTATGTACTACAAAAAACTATACCACTCAGTTGCCTGAAATAGCTACTCATCAAGCAACTACTCTGCACAGACACAGCAATCACCAATGATATCCCACTAAAAAGAAAAAAGAAAAAAGCAAATTAGACATATGACAACACAAACATCACTGTGCTCAAATCTAAGGACAATGTCAAACACACAATACTGCATTTAGTACACCACCTACAAACATGTCATTCATGCATGTCAACAATACTCCTTTGGAGTAAATTGCTTTCACTTACCTAAAACATGCAGCTATGCAAACCACTGGACAACTACTGCCAAAACCGCTAAGATCCACAGCAAAGGAAGCAAAAGCGTTGAACTAGAAGAAAAAGAAGAAATAAATTGTTATAATCACAAATACAAATACTTTGCCAGTTGACAAACACCCCACCACCAAGAACTTGTCCCTGGTACCTAAGTGGATCCTGCCCCCCCTCGGGGGTAGATGGGCGTAAAAAAATTAGCCGAAATGGGCAACACCTCTGTGCCCCCTTTTAGGGGGCAACCCTTCCCAAAGGGGGCACCCCCAGCACAAAACAAAAAAATCCCTGCCGTATTGGTGGTTTCTGCCCTCCTTGGGGGCAGATGGGCCTACAAAATTACACACACACCACACAATCCCTGGCGCCTAGTGTGCTTCCACCCCCCGGGGCCAGATCGTCCAAAAAATGACTGGTCTGCCATCGGGGGGGCCGAAACAGAAAAAAAAAACTCCCCAGGGGAGAGACCCTTGCCCAAGGGGTTGCCCCCAAAATAAACAACAAAAACAAAATCCCTGGTGTCTAGTGGATTTTGCCCCCCCGCCCCCCCCCGGCGGCAGATCAGCCCAAAAATTGGCAATCTGCCCCCGGGGGGAGGGGGGGGGGCAAATACTAAAAAATTTGTCCCCCAGTGGGACGCCCCTTGCCCAAAGGGTCGCCCCCCCAAAAAAACTTTACAATAAAAATAAATCCCTGGTGTCTAGTGGTTTTCAACCCCCCTCGGGGGCAGATCTGCCAAAAAATCAGCGGATCTGCCCCCCGGGGGGGGGGCTAAATACAAATAAAAATTCCCCGGGGGGGCCACCCTGGCCCAAGGGGTCGCCCCCAAAATAAACATAAAATACTATATCCCTGGTGTCTAGTGGTTTTCACCCCCCCCTGGGGGCAGATCTGCCGAAAAATCGGCAGATCTGCCCCCAGGGGGGGGCGAAATACAATAAAAAAATGCCCCCGGGGGAGGGCGACCCTTGCCCAAGGGGTCGCCCCCAAAATAATCAATATAATAAATTTTCCCTGGTGTCTAGTGGTTTTCGCCCCCCCCTGGGGGCAGATCCGCCGAAAAATCGGCGGATCTGCCCCCAGGGGGGGGCGAAATGCAAAAAAAAATTGCCCAAGGGGTCGCCCCCAAAATAATGGCAAAATAACACTATCCCTGGTGTCTAGTGGGTTTCGCCCCCCCCCTGGGGGCAGATCCGCCGAAAAAACGGCGGATCTGCCCCGGGGGGGGCGAAATACTAAAAATAATTGCCCCCGGGGGGGGCGACCCTTGCCCAAGGGGTCGCCCCCAAAATATTGAACACAGTAAATCCCTGGTGGCTAGTGGAGATTCCTGCTCCACGATCGCGGGCTCTGCCCGCGATCGTGGAGCAGGAATCTAATGAAAACAGGCACCGGGGGAAAGGAAAAACCCTTTCCTTTCCCCCCGTGTCTGTTTCCACCACCCCCGACCCCCAAAAACGAAGAGGACTTACTTTTTGCGTCCTCCTCGGTAGACGCGCTGGAAGCAAATGGCTTCCAGCGCGCCCGGCAACACTAGATGACGTCAGCGTGCTGTGCGCGCGCTGACGTCATCGGATTGCCGTGGGGGGGGGCGGGGGTGGAAGGGGAAGGTCTTCCCCTTCCATCCCCGCCTGGCGGGGGAGGGGGGGTGCACGGGGGGCGCGCTAGCGCGCCCCCAAGTTCCCCTGTGCCTAGGACGAGATGATCTCGTCCAAGGCACAGGGGAACTGTAGCCTTGGACGAGATCATCTCGTCCAAGGCACCCAAGCGGTTAAGTAATTAAAAATTATTCCACATTTGAAAAGTCAATGATAATTTTGCACTTGGTCAGTTTAGAGGATTTTTAACTTATTTCACTTAAATCTATAATGTGATATTAAACACAAGTCCCAGATCCCACCACTGGGCACCAGAAATGTTGGAAAATGGGGCATTGGTAAGGACAGGTAAGTACCTCAACTTAGCAATAGGACACTATCCTCCACTTAGGTGCAGTTTGGTCTCAGTAAATTAAACCCAGCTCAACCCTTGGTAGCTTGGCAACGAGCCATATGTGTAAAGCATTTAAAAATCACAAAACACTAACTAAGTGAAACACAAAACACAATAAAAACCCAACACCAATTCATAAAAATATATTATATTTTTATCTTTAAAATGACACCAAAACGAATAAAATTGGATAAGGGGAACCAGAGATATGAATTTTTAAAGAATCAATGCTTTTTAGTGCTTAGAAACGAATAGCGCCAATCAGGTCACACCTCGACCAGGGCAAAGTTAAAGTTTGAGGTTGACCACGATGGAGCCCTGCTACGCTACAGCTCGCGGGAGGCCTTGGTCAAAAGTTTACCTTCGGACTTAGTTGTTTTTCTGGAGATTTTCTTCAGCGGGACCAAGTCGCCAGTCCAATCTGACCTCCTGGAACCCTTCCTCGCATACACGTTGTGAAAGCCCTCAGTGGAGATTTTTACCTTCGGACTTAGTTGTCTTTTGGAGATGAAAATCCTTCAACCAGGGCAAACCTGAATCTTGATCCAACGTCCCTGGAGCCCTCTTCGGATACACTGTCTGGGAGGTCCCGGTCAACTTTCTATGTTTGGACTTAGTCACTTTTTTAGAGATTTTCTTCAACAGGACAAACTTGCAAGTCAGGCCGGGTTGCAGTTGAGGCAAGCAGGCTAGAGTTGGCGTGGCTGGTCAATCCCTTTATGGAGCTTTTTTCCAAAAGTTCTCCAAACTTCTCCAAACTTCTGGATCTTCTTCCAGGTGTTCCTTTAAGGTTCTTTTGAGGTCCACAGTTCACCCCAAGTTTCCAGAAGCTCTGAGATGCACCTTGAGGGTGCGGACTACAACTCCCAAAATGCACCTGGCGCAAACTTCTTTTTGACCACTGGACAGTGGTCAGCTGGTCAATTCCTTCAGGAGTTGGTGCAGGGGCCTCTGGTTAGCAATTGTTCACCTGTAGCAAACAGGGAGTCCCTCTTTGAACCAGTTGAAGCCAGTCAAAGTCCTTCTTGTGGTGAACCCCAAGTGTGCAGCTCGTGCAGTCCTTCAGAGTGCAGTGTCCAGGTCAGGGGTCCAGCAGGACATTCCTTCTTCTGTAGTTCTTCCTTGTTGGAATCTGGTAGGGATCTGAGGTGTGGGTGCAGGTCTGCCAGTTTTATCCTTGCTCCCGGGTGGAAAACAGGGGGGTCCTTGTTCTCCAATCAGGTGCAGGGTCCTTCCCCCTGTGATGACCACTTCCTGGGAAGTGTGGCAAAAGTCAATCCTAGGGAGCAAAATTCCTCAAAAATCCATCATGGCTGAAAGTGATTTTTGGAGGTTACATCTGACTGAGCCCACGCACTTGTGTGGCTAAAAATCTTAAACACACCCTTCTCCTGTCCTCTCCTAATCTAATCAAGGGGCACCTAATTGTCTGGGTTTGCAGGATGTGAGGGAGGTGCTGGGTCGCACCAAATGGCCTTCCCGGCCTTTGAAGACCAGTTTGGCAGCCCACCCCCATTCCTGCCCCTACATCTGCTGAGGGAACATCTCCTCCCCCTGGCACATCTCTTTGAGTTGAGCCAGGCCACTTCACACTTCATCAAGGCAGCCTGGCCAGGCTGCCAAAAGCTGAGGAATCAGAGCAAAGCAGCAAAAACACTGCAGGGCTGAAGTTGGCAAGTTTTCAGGTAAAGTTTAAAACTCTTTACCTGAACAAGTTATATTAAATCCCACAACTGGAAGTTGTGGGATTTATTATATCAATTAATTTGATACCAAACTTGAGGTATCTTTTACTTAAGGGGGCTTTTAAAATTGGAATAAAGTCTCCCCATTCTAGCCTATGGAGGCCATTCACTACAATGAGGGAAAACAAATTTGGCTGTTTTACCTCACCAGGGCTTATAAAAACAATTTTGGGGACGCGCTGGTGTCAACATCTTTTGGGGGCTCTGAATCTCGACCTGAGGTGGGACTATGTCCCCCAGGCACCCTTGCAGCAAAGCTTGCGCTCATAAGCGCCCCTTCACGCTGCACGCAGCGTGGGATGCGCTGGTGTCAATATCTTTTGGGGGCCCTGAATCTCAACCTGGGGTGGGACTACGTCCCCCAGGCAGCAGAACTCGAGCTCATAAGCACCCCTTCACTCATGCAGCGTGGGACATACCCGGGCATGTGCACGGGCGAAGACTACGCCAAGACAGGTCGTCTTCGCCCGTCATCGCCTGAGAGAGGCTGGGCTGGGCGTTATTATTATCCAAGAAGTAAGTTAGAAATTTACTATCTCTAAGACTGATTAACTTGGTTATATCCTCTGCTGTTTATTATCGTGCAACATTGAGATGGGGAAAGGGAAGGCTGTGGGTACTCCTATATATGTCAGTGGGCCAAAGAAATCTAGGAAACAGCTTAAAAATAAAACAAGTCTTATACCCAACCAAGGAAGTCATTCCTTAGAAGACATAGACATTCTAATAGAAGAAGTGGAGGCTATTTTAAGAGATAACTCGAACTCTTTGCCTTTACAACAGGGTCTCACGTTACAAAAATACCAGACATATTTAAGAAAAAACAACGGCTGCCTAATTCTTCCAAGGAGACTGTACTAAAAAGGACTACTGAAACAACTGGGCTGGAATTATCCCCAATACCCTGTAGTGGGTTGGACATAGTGTTGAATATCACAGGTGGCCCTCCAGTAGGGGATGAGGCTCCCTGTCGAGCCCTGAGGTTCTGGTAATACCTATGATTCCATGCTCAAATCGGTATGGGCTCTTGGGGAACGATGAAGGACCTGGTTCTGGAGGGGGACTGGTGCCCAGAGTGCTTTATCCTGTGAAGGACAGAGGTAGTGGATGGATCTCTCCACTGGTTCTGTGCCCAGAATGCTTCATCCTGTGAAGGACAGAGGTAGTGGATGGATGTCTCCACTGGTTCTGGAGGGGGACTGGTGCCAGAGTGCTTTATCCTGTGAAGGACAGAGGTAGTGGATGGATCTCTCCACTGGTTCTGGAGGGGGAGTGGTGCCCAGAGTGCTTTATCCTGTGAAGGACAGAGGTAGTGGATGGATCTCTCCACCGGTTCTGGAGGGGGACTGGTGCCCAGAGTGCATCACTCACCCCGTGACGGACCCAGTTGCATCAGTGCCCCTGCCGCTCATGGGCTAGTGGTGCTTGAGTTGGCAGTGCCCTATTCAGCGGTGCTTGAGTTGGCGGTGCCCTGTTCAGCAGGGCTTTAGTTGGTGGTGCCCTGCTCAGCGGTGTTTGAGTTGGCGGTGCCCTGTTCAGCGGTGCTTGAGTTGGCGGTGCCCTGTTCAGCGGTGCTTGAGTTGGCGGTGCCCTGTTCAGCGGTGCTTGAGTTGGCGGTCCTTCATGGCCCAGCGGGGCTTTTGCTGGCGGTCCTTCATGGCCTAGCGGGGCTGGTGCTGGCGGTGGCCTCCTGGGCAGCTGGACTGGGGCTGGCGGTGGCCTCCTGGGCAACTGGGCTGGGGCTGGCGGTGTCCTCCTGGGCAGCTGGGCTGGGGCTGGCGGTGGCCTCCTGGGCAGCTGAGCTGGGGCTGGCGGTGCCCTCCTGGGCAGCTGGGCTGGGGCTGGTGGTGCCCTCCTGGGCAGCTGGGCTGGGGCTGGCAGTGGCCTCCTGGCCAGCAGGGATGATGACGGTCTTCTCCGCCGTGCAGCTCTTCCCAGACTTGCCGGGTTTCTTGTGGCCCTTCCCCACCTTGGAAGGTGTCACAGCTGACTCAACACTCCCATTGGGACCCCTGGGAGCGGCTTTGGTGGCTGGAGTCTTACCCCTCTCCCGCCGGGCACTGGCCAACTTCTGATGCTTCACAGGTGGGGGACTGTCTGTGCTTTGGCTCCGTGCCACACTGGTTGTCCTTGTGGCCAGTGCACTCCACATACCAGTGACTACAGGCACCACTGGTGCCGGAGATGTTTTGGCTGAGGTGCTACTTCGGGACCTATGCGATGGACGGGGTGGGGGAGGCGTGGGAAAAAGGTCAAGGGTGGACAGGAAAAGTTTTTGGGACACATTGGGACCGGTAGCTGGGTGGGGTTTGGGAGTGGAGGAAGAGGTGGTGGTAGTAGGAGGTGTTCGTTTGGTGACTTTGGGTGAAGGTGCATGCGCTGGAGGCTGTCGTGAGGTGGATGGCTGTTGGGTGAGTGTATGCCTGCGTTTGTGTATCTTGGGAGGGGGCGTCACAGACACACTGGGAGAGGACACAGGGGACATGTGAATGGTAGTGGGGGTGGTGACTGCACGTGAGCGGGGTGTGCTGGTGGGTGTGCTGGTGAGGGACGTAGTGTCTGTAGAGGTAGTGCATGCAGGTGTGAGTGTAGACGAGACTGGGAGGTAGGAGAGAGACGAGGAGGAGGGGGACACAGTGGAGGCAGTGGATGTTGGTGTGTCTGCATGTGTGTGTTGCTTGCGTGAGTGCCTGTTGGATGTGTGGTGCTTATGTTTGCCTGAGCTTCCCTTGTGTGTTGAGGTGTGTGCAGGCTGGTCTGATGGTGTGCTTGGGATAGGTAGAGGTACAGGGGATTGGGTCTGGGTGGAGGAAGTTGGAGGTGGGAGGCTAGAGACGGGAACAATGGCTGCCATCAGTGCTGAGGCCAGAGTTTGAAAAGCTCGGTGAAGGGCCGCCTGACCAGAATGAATGCCCTCCAGGAATGCATTAGTTTGTTGCAACTGCCTTTCTACACCCTGGATGGCATTCAAAAGGGTAGACTGCCCAACAGTGAGGGACCTGAGGAGGTCAATGGCCTCCTCACTGAGGGCAGCAGGGGTGACTGGGGCAGGGCCTGAGGTGCCTGTGGCAAAGGTGATGCCCACCCTCCTGGGTGAGCGGGCACGGCGCGAAGACTGAGGGGCTGCTGGGAGGGCGGTGCTGGTAGAGGGGGTGGCGGCTGTACCGGTAGATGCTGGGGCACAGATGTTGCCGCCACCACAAAGGAGCTCCCATCAGAGGACGAGTCCGTGTCGCTGGTGTCAGCTCCTGTCCCCACCGTGGAGCTCCCCTCGCCCTCCGTCCCACTGGTGAATTCAGACTCCGTAGTGTCGCCCTCCAGGGCCATGTGGGATGCAGCTCCCTCGTGCTCTGGTGCCACTGCTTCTCCACCTGATGATGCTAATGCACACAAGAACAGGGAGACCACAAAAAGGGGGGACAACGACAGAAGAAAGACATGTTGAGTGCATGGATTACCGCTACCGTTGGCGGACACGACAGACACAGAAGCCCCCTGCACTACGCCACGCTCTTGGGCTCCACTGTTCAATTCCTGGGAAATGGCCTACAAGGCTATGGATGACATCTGCACACATAGATGACACAGGGGCATGGCTAGGTGTACTTGGCACTCTACAGAGGTGTGCTGGGGAGCCACATGGCCTGCCTTACAGAGGGGCCTTGCCTACGGAACTCGCCCTGGCCTAGGGAAACCCACAGCACTCCTCCCCCACCCAGACAACTCCACTGCACGCAAAGTCAGCAGAATGAGAGTGTACTCACCCCCTTGTGTCTGCTGTGATGCCCTCAAGCACGCATCCAACTCTGGGTAGGCCACCGCCAGGATCCTGAACATCAGGGGGGTCATGGTGTGACGGGCACCCCTCCCACATTAGGAGGCCATCCCCAGCTGAGCCTCCAGCGGCGAATGTCCTCCCATCTTTTACGGCAGTGGGTGCTCTGTCAGTGGTAGACCCCCAAGGTCCGGATGTCCTTGGCGATGGCACGCCAAATGTCTTTCTTCTGGTGGGCGCTGACCTACATGAAATGTACAGGGGAAGAAGAGAAGTCATTACCAACTGCACTGTCAAAGTGATTGGCCCCCATCCTACCCTTGCCATGTGGCACATGCATTCACCGTCTTTCATGCACGCAGCACTCTGCCCCCTTCCTTCTTACATCCAGCCCTCTCCACACAGGCATTGCCCATACAACATGCTCCCTGTGAACTTACCTGTTTGTCTGGAGGACCGTAGAGTAGCGTGTACTGGGGGAGGACCCCATCCACAAGCTTCTCCAACTCCTCCGATGTGAAGACAGGGGCCCTTTCCCCAGACGCACGAGCCATTGTCTCTTCCAGACCGAGGTCACAGCAGCACTTGCAGTGTAGGTCCTCTCCTGTCGAAGATCAGGTATCGAGTGATTGAACAGATAGAAAATGGCGGTCACGTCCACGGCGGTGCGTACCGTCACCGCCGGCGTACATCGTCATTGGCTCCTGGGACCCATAGGGTCCAATGTTAACCAATGCAGCATTGCGCCGCGGTCTTCGACCGCCTACCGCGACGGTGTACAACGCCAGCGCAGTTACCTCACATCCCATTGTCCCACTTTACAGGTCAGGCAGCCGCCATTTCAGGGGCCCACATGGCTTCATTTTCAACTGCGTCACACATACCTAGGCCTAGACTCAACACACATACAGGCCACCTTTTGTGTATGATTGGTGTTCTGGGTAAATGTGGGTACGTACCTCTGAGTTGTTTGACTCTGTGTTCGCTGTTGTCCTTCATAGGCACCGTCTCCTGGGACATGTGAGGAGATGGCGGCATCCTCCGGTGTACCGACCGTTTGTGGACCTGTCGACAATGGA
This sequence comes from Pleurodeles waltl, assembly GCF_031143425.1. Lineage (NCBI taxonomy): Eukaryota > Metazoa > Chordata > Amphibia > Caudata > Salamandridae > Pleurodeles > Pleurodeles waltl. Next base: position 992,304,496 of record NC_090442.1, read on the forward strand.
GAAAAGACATTTGATAATCACCTACAGGCTTGACCGTGCCACAATCCAGGAACTGTGTACCCAGTTGGAGCCAGACCTGATGTGAACAATCCGCCATCCCACAGGAATCCCCCCTCAAGTGCAGGTGCTTTCAGTGCTCCATTTCCTTGCACGTGGGTCATTTCAAACAACTGTGGCCATGGCATCAGGGATGTCCCAGCCTATCTTTTCCAACGTATTGTCCAGAGTGTTGTCTGCCCTTCTGAAACACATGCGGAGCTACATCGTTTTCCCTCAGGTGGAGGATTTGCCTACAGTGAAAGGTGATTTCTATGCCCTGGGACATATCCCGAACATCATAGGTGCCATTGATGGGACCCATGTGGCTTTGCCCCCCCCCCCCCCAAAGGAGTGAACAGGTGTTCAGAAACCGGAAGAGTTATCATTCTATGAATGTACAGATGGTATGTTTGGCAGACCAGTACATCTCCCATGTGAATGCCATGTTCCCTGGCTCAGTGCATGACGCCTACATCCTGAAGAATAGCAGCATCCCTTATATGATGGGTCAACTCTAGGGGCACCGTGTGTGGCTATTAGGTGAGCACCTGGAAGCTAGTCAGTGGGAATGGTTGTCTGGGTTTATCCCTCCAGGTTAGTGTGTGTCTAACAGTTGCCCCTCGCCATTTGCAGGTGACTCTGGTTACCCCAACCTGTCATGGCTACTGACCCCAGTGAGGAATCCCAGGACAAGGGCAGAGGAACGCTACAATGAGGCCCATGGGCGAACTAGGAGGGTGATTGAGTGGACCTTCGGCCTCCTGAAGGCCAGGTTCAGCTGCTTCCATGTGACAGGTGGATCCCTATTCTACTCACCAAAGAAGGTGTGGCAGATCATCGTGGCCTTCTGTATGCTTCACAACTTGGCTTTGCGACGCCAGGTGCCTTTTCTGCAGGAGGATGGTCCAGATGGCGATGTTGTTGCAGCTGTGGAGCCTGTGGACAGTGATGAAGAGGAAGCAGAGGAAGAAGACATGCAGAACAGGGACTCAGTGATCCTGCAATATTTCCAGTGAGACACAGGTAGGAATACAAACCTGCCTACTACATGTACTTTGACACTACTAACTCTTTCCTGTCTGTCATTTTCACCCAGTGTATGGTCACTGAGTTGTCACTTTCCCTTACGATTTCACAGATGTGGGTCCCACTGTGTGACATCTGCTTAGATTCCTCATGGACTAGAGCTGCGTGACATAGGTATGTTGACATTACTATTTAAAAAACATTTTGTCACTGTAATTGCTACTACACTATTTCGAAATCAGACAGACTCTAGATCATTTTGTGCTTTAGGTGTGTTTATTTAAATGCTCAATATTGGAGGGGGTAGTGAAATGATGAGGGGTGATGGTGGAGGAATGTCCAGTCTATTAGTCTCACAGGTGCATTGCCCATATGGGCATAGGAAGTGGAGCTGGGGCAGTTTAATTATGGACAGGGTGACAAAGTGGGACAGTAGGATGACAATCAGGGTGGTCTCATTTCTTGGCGGGAGTCTTGGCATCGTGCTCTGTCTTTGACCTGGATCTCAGGGACCGTTTGCGGGGTGGTTCTCCCTCTGCAGGGGTGGGGTGCTGGTGTGGTGGTCCTGTGGCAGGGCGTCCTGTCCACTAGTGCCGGCGGAGGTGGTGGGCAGTTTGTCTCCCATGCTAGTGTCAGGGGCCCCTTGTAGTGCCACAGTGTCCCTCCTGGTGTTGAGTACTTCCTTCAGCACCCCTACGGTGGTGCCCAGGGTGGAGTTGATGGTTCTGAGTTCCTCCCTGAAGCCCATATACTGTTCCTCCTGCATGCGCTGGGTCTCCTGAAACTTGGCCAGTACCGTTGCCATCATCTCCTGGGAGTGGTGGTAGGCTCCCATGATGGAGGAGAGGGCCTCATGGAGAGTGGGTTCCCTTGGCCTGTCCGCCCCCTGTCGCACAGCAGTTCCCCTGTGTTCCTGGGCCTCCGTCCCCTGGACCGTGTGTCCACTACCACTGCCCCCAGGTCCATGTTGTTGTTGGGGTCGTGGGTTATCCTGGGTTCCCTGTAGTGGTGGACACACAGCTGATTGACGTGTCCTGGGGACGGAGGTATGGGCCCGCTGGGTGGGTGCTGTGCTGGTGTTTACAGAGGGGGGAAGGTCTGTGGTGGACTGTGCCTGTGTGAGGGGAACCGACTGTCCAGAGGCCCCTGATGGTCCGGGCTGGTCATCTAGATCCAGTTGGACAGAGGTGCTGTCATCACTGTGGGCCTCTTCTGTTGGTGGTGTGGACATGTGTGGACCCTCGTGTCCAGTGACATTGGGTAGGGGTCCTGCAGGGGTATAAAAGGATGTTTATTACATCTGTGTGTGTAATGGTGTGCAAAGGGTGGGTGACCGTGTACCCCTGTGCTAGCATTCCTGTGTGGGAGCTTGTGTGATGATGGTTTAGGGAGGTGTATGGGTATGTGCAGTGGGCATGCTTTGGTGATGGGTGTCCATGCATTGTTGTTGCATGCAGGGCTTGGTGTTGGGATGTGTGGTTTGTGATGTTGGGACATATGTGAGGAATTGGGGTACTGGGGGTGAGGGTGGAGGTATGTGATAGCATGCAGGTAAAGTGGGGGATGTAATAATTGAGATTTGACTTACCAGAGTCCATTCCTCCACCTACTCCTGCGAGGCCCTCAGGATGTAGAATCGCCAAGACCTGCTCCTCCCATGTTGTTAGTTGTGGGGGAGGAGGTGGGGGTCCGCCGCCAGTCCGCTGAACCGCCAGGTGGTGTCTTGAGACCACAGAACGCACCTTCCCCCGTAGGTCGTTCCACCTCTTCCTGATGTCCTCCCGATTTCTTGGGGGTTGTCCCACTGCATTGACCCTGCCCACTATTCTGCGCCATAGCTCCATCTTCCTTGCAATTGAGGTGTGCTGAACCTGTGATCCGAATAGCTGTGGCTCTACCCGGACAATTTCTTCCACCATGACCCTGAGCTCCTCCTCCGAGAACCTGGGGTGTCTTTGCCGTGCCATGGGGTGGTGTAGGTGATGTGTGGGGTGGAGTGTGTGGTGATAAGTGTGTTGATATGTAGTGGTGTGTTGTGTGAGGTGTGTGGAAGTTGTGTGGGTGATGGTGTTGTGTGCCTGTGGATGCTGTTGTTCTTGCTGGTGCTGTCTATCTCTGGCCTTCTTTCAGAATTTTTGGTCGTAGGGGTTTGTGGGTGTTGTTGGTGTGTGTTTTATATTGTATTGGGTGTGTGGGAGTGGTGTGTGTATGTGTATCAGGTGTGTGTATTTTGAATTGTCCAATGTGGCTTTGTTTTGTAAAAGTGTGTGTATTTTGAGCGCGGCGGTGTGTACCGCCAATGGAATACCGCAGTTGAAAGACCGCCATGTGGATTCGTGTGTCGTGATAGTGTGGGTGTATTTCTGTTGGTGTGACGGTGGAGGTTTTTTTTCGCCAGTTTATCACTGACCTTTGGTGTGGCGGACTTGTGTGGGTGTCTGAATTTTGTCGGATTCCGAGCTGTGGGTCATAATAGCTGTGGCGGATTTCCGCGGCCACGGCGGTGTGTTGGCGGTCTTCAGCACAGCGGTAAGCGGCTTTTACCGCCAATGTTGTAATGAGGGCCTTTATTCCTACATATCTGCATTGCTGGCTTGAGTTTTGTATCTGATTTATAAATTCATGAATGTGCGATTTAGTAAATGCAATTACTGAAGCACAACATAATATGTACAACTCCCCTTTATTACCAAATTTAGATTTTATACGATTCGTTATGCAAATTTAAATTTGGTGTTCGGTATGGAAGATAATTTGTGGAATTTAAGTTGAAAATTGCAAATCTTAGCTGCAAATAGGAAGTCGACAAGGAGCACTGCTGCATAACGAAGCATTCGTGTGTTGTGATAGTGTGGGTGTATTTCTGTTGGCGTGATGGTGTCGGTTTTGTTTTTGCCAGTTTATCACTGACCTTTGGTGTGGCAGACCTGTGTGGGTGTCTGACTTTTGGCGGATTCCGAGATGTGGGTCATAATAGCTGTGGCGGAATTCCGCGGCGTTGTGTTGGCGGTCTTCTGCACGGCAGTAAGCGCCTTTTACCGCCAATGTTGTAATGACCGCCTTAAATCCTTGCCACCCTCCGCTGGCCTACCCACAAATTATGAAGATGCAAATGGCAGGAAGGCTAATATTAGCCGTAGATGTGATCTGACCTTGACAGGAAATAATTTGCACTTACCACAGGGTATTGATTGACTACCCACTGATCCCAATTTAATAACTTCTACTTGGGGCCCGGTGGGTAGGACAGTGGTGTCCAATAACTTAGTTGGTCATGGGGAAGCCAAGTGTTCTGACTAATTTGGTAGCTTCTATCTGGCGTTTGGCGGGTTGGCCTGGGGTGTCTATCTAGTCTGATGATTAGGGGAAGTTCAAGGCCTTGAGCCTAGTGATATGGGAACTAAAACTGAACTTTCTATCATGTCTTGGAATCTGGCTGGGCTGGGTAGGAAATTGTTGGATCCTGACTGGGCCAATTATATAAATAAACAGGATATATGTTTATTCCAGGAAACATGGGCTACGGACCCTGTTTGCTTGGATGGGTTTCTATCTTACCAAGTGATGGCCCTACCTGCGGATGGAAATACTGGTCGTGCCAAGGGAGGCTTTCTGATATTCGTTAATGAGAGGTTACAGTGCAGTCATTCGATATTAAAAATTGATTCCCCAGACTTATTAGGTGTGCAGCTTGTATTTAACAGAGGTCTTAAGATTGTGATAATTAATGTTTACACAAGGTCTGTGTCGCGGGTACAGGAGTCCCAGACCATAACCCAGCTATCCGAATACCTAGATACCCTGCCCCCAAATGTTAAGGTACTAGTTGCGGGGGACATGAAGTGCACATTTGAAACCTCCTACTTAAGTAGTGATCTAGTAGACAAAGAGGATGAGCAATGGGGTATTCCTCGTTTGGTTAATGAGCAATTTTGTAGTCGTTCTTGTGTGGCCTTACAATTGACATCATTGTGTCTTAAGTATGATCTAAGGGCATGTAATGGCCGAACACTTTCTGATCCAAATATTGCATTTACCTTTAAATGAGGCAAATCGTCCAGTGTTATTGATTACTTTCTATTGGATGTCAGGTTATAGCCAACGCTGGAGGACATGAAGGTGGAATTCTGTCATGATAATGATCATAATCCTTTGCTTCTTACCTTATATAGGGGGTCATTACAATCTCAGCGGTCTTTTTGCAAGACCGCCGAGGGACCGCCGTGCAGAATACCGCCTGTGCAGGTGGTTTGCCGCTCGGCGTATTATGACTGTTGGCTGCTCTCCGTCGTTATTCCAACGGAGAGCCGCCAACAGCCATACTTGTGGGCGGCGGGGAAGTGGAGGTTGCTCCACCTCTACGGCCACGCCAACAGAACACCGCCCAGCGAATTACGTCCTGTGATTCGCCGTGGCGGTGTTCTGTTGGCGTGGCGGTGTCGGCGGAGCTGCCCCCATGGCTCCCATCCCCTCCCGGAGGATCGACGGAACAGGTAAGTCGATCATCCGTTAGGGGAGGTGGGTGGGGGGTGTTGTGTGTTGTGTGCGTGCATGGGGGTGTGTGTGTGTGTATGTAGAGGGGGTGTGTGAGTGCGTGTATGCTTGCGGGGGTGTTGTGTGTATGGGAATGAGTGCGTGTATGGCTGTGGGTATGTCTGTATGGATGTGTGCGTGTATCTTTGAATGTGGTGTGCGTGCCTGACTGTGTGTGTGGCTGTGGGCATGTATGTCGGGGTGTGTGCGTGTGTGTGTTGGTGGTGCCAGCATGAGTGTCGGGTGTGTGTGAGTAATGTTATGTTGGGGGTCAGGGGGCCCTGCCACCTTTGGGGGGTGGCAGGGGTGGTGGGGGGTGTAGGGAAGGGAGTCGGGTGGGGGTGGGGAGTGGGGGAGACCCTATCAGTGCCAGGGAAGGAATTCCCTGGCACTGATAGTGCTTACCGCCGGTTCAAACCGCTGGAAATCCACGGCGGTAAGTCGGGTCCAAATACCGCCGGCGGTATACTGACGGCCGCAGGGCTGGAGACCCAGGTCTCCAGCACGGCGGTCGTTTCTGCCCTGGCGGGCGGGACGGAGAACCGGCGGATGACCGCCATGGTCATAATTCACCAAGGTAGGACCGCCAGCCGGTTGGCGGTCTTACTGCCGGTTCATCGCCATCCACCAGGGTTGTAATGACCTCCATAGTGTTGATTTTAGGAGGTTTTTGAATATTCCTCGTACTGTTGTCCCTGAGCCACAACTAAATAATACTCTTACCAGTGTCAGCTGGCCAAAAGTTTTGTCTAACCCATATACAATCAGGGAGATCTGTAAATTGTTCACTGGTGTTATGGCAGATTATGAGGGACATAAGGTTGCTGACATTCCAATCCTTACCATCCATGAGATATTGATACATAAGCTGCAAAATGTCTTTTATAAAAGAACTTCCACTAAGCCACTTGGTCACATATCAAAAAATAAAGAATGGTTTAATAAGGATTGTTCAAAGGCCAAATACTTATTGAAACAAGCTATTGTGCACCGCTCTCAGGGGGCGATTAGAACAGCCAGACTAGCCTACTATAAAGTTATAGCACAGGCAAAGAAAAGTCAGGACGATTTAACTTGGCAGAACTTGTTGAATGCTGCCAGACTTAATAATAACATGCCCTTTTGGAAAGTACTATCCGATAGCCAGAGAGAGGGCAAGAATATAATTTGTACCCATATTCAACCCGAGAGCTGGGTTGACCATTTTTCTAATCTTTATGCTATGCCATGTGATCCTTCCCCTTGTAACCTCCACTCCCAACAGCTTGCTGTAGTGAGCTCACCATTTGGTGATCTGGGAACGGATGCGTGCAAACAGGATGATTACACAGTTTTCACTTTGGAGGAAAGATTAGCCACAATTAATTCCTTGAAATCCTCCAAAGCCCCAGGTCCAGATAAGATACCAGGGGACCTATATAAATCTGAGCCAGTGATCTGGTCTACTTATATAAATGTGATATGTAATGCAATAGCAGCGGGGGGCTCAATACCCAGTACGTGGAAAGGGGCTGAAATAGTTTCTATTTATAAAGTGGTGAGTTCCCCTGGCAACTATAGACCTATTAGCCTTATTGATAGTCTTCAAACAAAATTTGCTAAACAACTTTTGGGAAGGCTTTTAGATTGGGTTGATACCCGTTACGAGATGTCTCCACTTCAGGCAGGCTTTAGCCCCAAAATTAGCACTATGAATCAGGTCTTTAGGTTGCCACTTTTACACTGGAAATATGTAACGCTTGCTAAACAAATATTTTATGTTGCCTTCGTGGACCTTCAGTCCGCGTTTGATATGGTCCCTAGAAGGAAATTATAGGATGTTTTATACAAAGTAGGTACTCCAACAAACATAGTTTACCTCTTGCCAAGATTACATGTGGGCCCATACAGTCAGGTGAGGCGCTGTAATCAGGGCGAATTGACAGATCATATTGCTATTCAACAGGGGGTTTGTCAAGGGTGTGTTTTGGCACCCACCTTATTCACTTTATATATAAATAAGGTGGTACAAGCTGTGTCTTTTTGCCAAAACAACACCCCTTCTCTGAAGAAACAGAAGATCCCTATACTACTTTTTGCAGATGATTCTCTTCTTATCTCTAAGACCCCAATGGGTCTTCAGATCCTTGTGGATAAGTTTACGACCTTTTGCACTGACCATGGGCTTGAACTAAATGCTAGTAAAACCAAATTAATGGTACTTAGAGCCCGTTCAGCCAAGAGATGTACTATTACTTTAGCTGGGGCTCCTTTGGGGGAAGTGAGCTCAACAGATTACCTGGGTGTGAGGATCTCTAATAAACTGCTCTGGGAAGAACAGGTTAACAAGAGTGTGTACCCCCTTCAACATAGATCTGGGGCTATTCTGCGCTTTTATAAAAGTATAACTACAAATGCGGTTTCCCCGACCATAAAGATTTATATAGCTAAAGCACATTTATGTCGCTGAAGTGTGGGGCTCTTGCAAGACTTTTCAATTAGCAGTGGGTGAGAATACTTTTGATAGAGCATTACTTGCGTGCCAGGTAGTACCCCCTTGATCACTACTTTTTTAGATCTTGGTTTTAATCGTAGCTCTGATATGATAGCCTTGAAACCATTACTCTTTTGGGTAAGAATTTGGACAACTCCCCAGCTTGTTAGTTATAGGGATTCTCTTCTTGATCTTTTAAAAAGACCCAATGTAACATCAATTCCATGGTTCAGGCATGTTTTTAAGTGGTTTCGTACCTTGGGCCTTGGGAAGTATACGGAGAATCCACAGGATTTAGAGGAGGCCCATAAACTGTCCTTGAAAAAAGAATAGTGACTTATATGTACAAATAAGGTAGTTTAAGACTTTGGAACTACTTTTAATTCCAAAGTCGAATTTGCATGTAACTTTAATTTAAAAGCAGCCAGCAAGGCAGTTTGTGGCCTATCTGTATGTGTTCCCTGTGTGGTGCCTAACTGTCTCACTGAGGCTCTGCTAACCAGAACCTCAGTGGTTATGCTCTCTCATTTCTTTCAAATTGTCACTAACAGGCTAGTGACCAATTTCACCAATTTACATTGGCTTACTGGAACACCCTTATAATTCCCTAGTATATGGTACTGAGGTACCCAGGGTATTGGGGTTCCAGGAGATCCCTATAGGCTGCAGCATTTCTTTTGCCACCCATAGGGAGCTCTGACAATTCTTACACAGGCCTGCCACTGCAGCCTGAGTGAAATAACATCCACGTTATTTCACAGCCATTTTACACTGCACTTAAGTAACTTATAAGTCACCTATATGTCTAACCTTTACCTGGTAAAGGTTAGGTGCAAAGTTACTTAGTGTGAGGGCACCCTGGCACTAGCCAAGGTGCCCCCACATTGTTCAGGGCCAATTCCCCGGACTTTGTGAGTGCGGGGACACCATTACACGCGTGCACTACATATAGGTCACTACCTAGATGTAGCTTCACAATGGTAACTCCGAATATGGCCATGTAACATGTCTATGATCATGGAATTGCCCCCTCTATACCATCCTGGCATAGTTGGCACAATCCCATGATCCCAGTGGTCTGTAGCACAGACCCTGGTACTGCCAAACTGCCCTTCCTGGGGTTTCACTGCAGCTGCTGCTGCTGCCAACCCCTCAGACAGGCATCTGCCCTCCTGGGGTCCAGCCAGGCCTGGCCCAGGATGGCAGAACAAAGGACTTCCTCTGAGAGAGGGTGGAAAATGGTGTGAAGGCAGGGGAGGAGTAGCCTCCCCCAGCCTCTCGAAATGCTTTCTGGGGCACAATTCTGCATAAGCCAGTCTACACCGGTTCAGGGGACCCCTTAGCCCTGCTCTGGCGTGAAACTGGACAAAGGAAAGGGGAGTGACCACTCCCCTGACCTGTACCTCCCCTGGGAGGTGCCCAGAGCTCCTCCAGTGTGCTCCAGACCTCTGCCATCTTGGAAACAGAGGTGCTGCTGGCACACTGGACTGCTCTGAGTGGCCAGTGCCACCAGGTGACGTCAGAGACTCCTTCTGATAGGCTCCTTCAGGTGTTGCTAGCCTATCCTCTCTCCTAGGTAGCCAAACCCTCTTTTCTGGCTATTTAGGGTCTCTGGGGAAACTTTAGATAACGAATGCAAGAGCTCATCCGAGTTCCTCTGCATCTCTCTCTTCACCTTCTGCCAAGGAATCGACTGCTGACCGCGCTGGAAGCCTGCAAAACTGCAACATAGTAGCAAAGACGACTACTGCAACTCTGTAACGCTGATCCTGCCGCCTTCTCGACTGTTTTCCTGGTGGTGCATGCTGTGGGGGTAGTCTGCCTCCTCTCTGCACTAGAAGCTCCGAAGAAATCTCCCGTGGGTCGACGGAATCTTCCCCCTGCAACCGCAGGCACCAAAAAGCTGCATTACCGGTCCCTTGGGTCTCCTCTCAGCACGACGAGCGAGGTCCCTCGAATCTAGCAACTCTGTCCAAGTGACTCCCACAGTCCAGTGACTCTTCAGTCCAAGTTTAGTGGAGGTAAGTCCTTGCCTCACCTCGCTAGACTGCATTGCTGGGAACTGTGACTTTTGCAGCTACTCCGGCCTCCGTCCACTTCCGGCGGAAATCCTTTGTGCACAGTCCAGCCTGGGTCCACGGCACTCTAACCTGCATTGCACGACCTCCTAAGTTGTTCTCCGGCGACGTGGGACTTCTTTGTGCGACTTCGGGTGAGCACTGTTATATGCATCCTTGTAGTGCCTGTTTCTGGCACTTCTCCGGGTGCTACCTGCTGCTAGGAGGGCTCCTTGTCTTGCTCGACGTCCCCTCTACCTCCTGGTCCAATTTGCGACCTCCTGGTCCCTCCTGGGCCACAGCAGCATCCAAAAATGCAAACCGCACGATTTGCAGCTAGCAAGGCTTGTTGGCGTTCTTTCGGCGGGAAAACACTTCTGCACAACTCTCCACGGCGAGAGGGATCCGTCCACCAAAGGGGAAGTCTCTAGCCCTTTTCGTTCCTGCACAAACCTCAGCTTCTTCTGTCAAGTAGAAGCTTCTTTGCACCCACAGCTGGCATTTCCTGGGCATCTGCCCATCTCCGACTTGCTTGTGACTTTTGGACTTGGTCCCCTTGTTCCACAGGTACCCTAGATTGGAAATCCATCGTTGTTGCATGGTTGGTTTGTGTCTTTCCTGCATTATTCCTCTATCACGACTTCTTTGTCCTTTGGGGAACTTTAGTGCACTTTGCACTCACTTTTCAGGGTCTTGGGGTGGGCTATTTTTCTAACCCTCACTATTTTCTAATAGTCCCAGCGACCCTCTACAAGGTCACATAGGTTTGGGGTCCATTCGTGGTTCGCATTCCACTTTTGGAGTATATGGTTTGTGTTGCCCCTATCCCTATGTGTCCCCATTGCATCCTATTGTAACTATACATTGTTTGCACTGTTTTCTAAGACTATACTGCATATTTTTGGTATTGTGTACATATATCTTGTGTATATTTCCTATCCTCTCACTGAGGGTACACTCTAAGATACTTTGGCATATTGTCATAAAAATAAAGTACCTTTATTTTTAGTATAACTGTGTATTGTGTTTTCTTATGATATTGTGCATATGACACTAAGTGGTACTGTAGTAGCTTCACACGTCTCCTAGTTCAGCCTAAGCTGCTCTGCTAAGCTACCATTATCTATCAGCCTAAGCTGCTAGACACCCTATACACTAATAATGGATAACTGGGCCTGGTGCAAGGTGCAAGTACCCCTTGGTACTCTCTACAAGCCAGTCCAGCCTCCTACAATCACCAAGTGGCACTCAGCCTTTGAGAGGGCCTCTGGAACCAGAAGATTGAAAAAGTCTCACTGGGGAGCTCTTCTTTGGAAACTGTTCACTGGTAAGTATAAGGATAGGCTCTTCACACTCACTGGTGCAGATGCTGAATCCTATGGCCGCACGAGGTTACCCTAACTGAGGGCTTTGGATTCACCACCGAAGAACATAGAATTAGGTTCAGGGTTCACAAAACCTTGAGCCAGTTCTGGGTTGATTTTGTAGACTACTCAGTGAAAACACTAGACGATTGGATAACTGGAAGTGAAGTGCATGATTATGAAGGGCTTTATAACTTGTTTATGAAAGAACACAGTTTAAGTAACTGCTTCAATGAAAAGTTGCATCAATATCTGGTAGACCTAGGTCCAATTTCTCACCAGGAATTGGGAAAGAAGGCATACCACTGGGTCAGGACTAGGGTGACCAAGACTTCCAGTGGAGGTGACCAAACGAAAGAGGTTACAAAGCCTCCCAGGAGAAGGGTAGTGAAACACTTAATGATAAAAGTAAATAGTCTTCTAAAGGCCCACAAAAGCCTGAGCAGGAGGGTAGGCCCAAAGCTCTTCACAATCTTCTCATGGGTACAAAGATAAATGTATGGACCCCAAAAAGGCCTGGAGTTTCAACTGTAGGCAGAATGGACACCAAAATGGAGACTCAGCATGTCCAAAAACGAATCCCCATTGCACTGCACCAGCTAGCTCTGGTATAGCCAGTTTCCATGTGGGATGAACAGTGTGCTCAGTGCAAATCAGGGTTCACACTGTCTCTACTTTTGTTTCTGAGGGTGGGGTAGATGTTGCCTCTCTTGTTGTCTGGCCCTCTCATATAAACAAATATAGACAGCAGCCCTTGATTAAGGTAGAAGCCCAGAGGCATAGAGGTACCAGTTGTAGGAGGTTGACCTGGTTTGTAGTGGGTACCAAAGGTACTTACACCTTATATCAGGTCCAGTTCTCTTATACTGAAATGTAGCCAGTGTCTAGAAGCCAGGCTGTCTAGAGGTAGCTGTAGCAGAGCAGCCAAGGCTGAACTAGGAGACATTCAAAGCTCTTGCAATACCTCTATAGTCACAGAGTACTCACACACGAAAGCAAATACTCAGTGTTACAAAAATAAAGGTACTTTATTTTGGTGACACAAATGCCAAACATTCCTACAGACTACACACCCTTAGAAGGTAAGTAATATACACAATATAAACACTAGTATCCAAAAACAGGTAATTACACAGTCAGCAAACAGTGCAAACAGTAGGTTGCAATTGGCCTAGGGGGAACACAAGCCATATACTAAAATAGTGGAATGCGAAAGTCGGTTTCCCACCTAGATAAGTATAGTGTGTAGAGGGGCGCTGGGAGCATAAGAAAACATCAAAGTTAGTGATAGAACCCACCCCAGAGCCCAGGAAAACAGGAGTAAATTGTAAGGAAATGCCTCCTTGACATGGTTGCCCCCTGACTTTTTGCCTTTGCTGATGCTATGTTTACAATTGAAAGTGTGCTGAGGCCTGCTAACCAGGCCCCAGCACCAGTGTTCTTTCCCTAACCTGTACTTTTGTATCCACAATTGGCAGACCCTGGCATCCAGATAAGTCCCTTGTAACTGGTACTTCTAGTACCAAGGGCCCTGATGCCAAGGAAGGTCTCTAAGGGCTGCAGCATGTCTTATGCCACCCTGGAGACCTCTCACTCAGCACAGACACACTGCTTGCCAGCTTGTGTGTGCTAGTGAGGACAAAACGAGTAAGTCGACATGGCACTCCCCTCAGGGTGCCATGCCAGCCTCTCACTGCCTATGCAGTATAGGTAAGACACCCCTCTAGCAGGCCTTACAGCCCTAAGGCAGGGTGCACTATACCATAGGTGAGGGTACCAGTGCATGAGCATGGTACCCCTACAGTGTCTAAACAAAACCTTAGACATTGTAAGTGCAGGGTAGCCATAAGAGTATATGGTCTGGGAGTCTGTCAAACACGAACTCCACAGCACCATAATGGCTACACTGAAAACTGGGAAGTTTGGTATCAAACTTCTCAGCACAATAAATGCACACTGATGCCAGTGTACATTTTATTGTAAAATACACCACAGAGGGCACCTTAGAGGTGCCCCCTGAAACTTAACCGACCATCTGTGTAGGCTGACTAGTTTTAGCAGCCTGCCACAAACCGAGACATGTTGCTGGCCCCATGGGGAGAGTGCCTTTGTCACTCTGAGGCCAGTAACAAAGCCTGCACTGGGTGGAGATGCTAACACCTCCCCCAGGCAGGAATTGTCACACCTGGCGGTGAGCCTCAAAGGCTCACCTCCTTTGTGCCAACCCAGCAGGACACTCCAGCTAGTGGAGTTGCCCGCCCCCTCCGGCCCGGCCCCCACTTTTGGCGGCGAGGCCGGAGAAAATAATGAGAATAACAAGGAGGAGTCACTGGCCAGTCAGGACAGCCCCTAAGGTGTCCTGAGCTGAGGTGACTCTAACTTTTAGAAATCCTCCATCTTGCAGATGGAGGACTCCCCCAATAGGGTTAGGATTGTGACCCCCTCCCCCTGGGAGGAGGCACAAAGAGGGTGTACCCACCCTCAGGGCTAGTAGCCATTGGCTACTAACCCCCCAGGCCTAAACACGCCCTTAAATTTAGTATTTAAGGGCTACCCTGAACCCTAGAAAATCAGATTCCTGCAACTACAAGAAGAAGGACTGCCTAGCTGAAAAACCCCTGCAGAGGAAGACCAGAAGACGACAACTGCCTTGGCTCCAGAAACTCACCGGCCTGTCTCCTGCCTTCCAAAGATCCTGCTCCAGCGACGCCTTCCAAAGGGACCAGCGACCTCGACATCCTCCGAGGACTGCCCCTGCTTCGAAAAGACAAGAAACTCCCGAGGACAGCGGACCTGCTCCAAGAAAAGCTGCAACTTTGTTTCCAGCAGCTTTAAAGAACCCTGCAAGCTCCCCGCAAGAAGCGTGAGACTTGCAACACTGCACCCGGCGACCCCGACTCGGCTGGTGGAGATCCGACGCCTCAGGAGGGACCCCAGGACTACTCTGATACTGTGAGTACCAAAACCTGTCCCCCCTGAGCCCCCACAGCGCCGCCTGCAGAGGGAATCCCGAGGCTTCCCCTGACCGCGACTCCTTGAACCTAAAGTCCCGACGCCTGGGAGAGACCCTGCACCCGCAGCCCCCAGGACCCGAAGGACCGGACTTTCACTGGAGAAGTGACCCCCAGGAGTCCCTCTCCCTTACCCAAGTGGAGGTTTCCCCGAGGAATCCCCCCCTTGCCTGCCTGCAGCGCTGAAGAGATCCCGAGATCTCTCATAGACTAACATTGCGAACCCGACGCCGGTTCCTACACTGCACCCGGCCGCCCCCGCGCTGCTGAGGGTGAAATTTCTGTGTGGACTTGTGTCCCCCCCGGTGCCCTACAAAACCCCCCTGGTCTGTCCTCCGAAGACGCGGGTACTTACCTGCAAACAGACCGGAACCGGGGCACCCCCTTCTCTCCATTCTAGCCTATGCGTTTTGGGCACCACTGTGAACTCTGCACCTGACCGGCCCTGAGCTGCTGGTGTGGTGACTTTGGGGTTGCTCTGAACCCCCAACGGTGGGCTACCTTGGACCAAGAACTAAGCCCTGTAAGTGTCTTACTTACCTGGTTAACCTAACAAATACTTACCTCCCCTAGGAACTGTGAAAATTGCACTAAGTGTCCACTTTTAAAACAGCTATTTGTCAATAACTTGAAAAGTATACATGCAATTTTGATGATTTGAAGTTCCTAAAGTACTTACCTGCAATACCTTTCGAATGAGATATTACATGTAGAATTTGAACCTGTGGTTCTTAAAATAAACTAAGAAAAGATATTTTTCTATATAAAAACCTATTGGCTGGATTTGTCTCTGAGTGTGTGTACCTCATTTATTGTCTATGTGTATGTACAACAAATGCTTAACACTACTCCTTGGATAAGCCTACTGCTCGACCACACTACCACAAAATAGAGCATTAGTATTATCTATTTTTACCACTATTTTACCTCTAAGGGGAACCCTTGGACTCTGTGCATGCTATTCCTTACTTTGAAGTAGCACATACAGAGCCAACTTCCTACATTGGTGGATCAGCGGTGGGGTACAAGACTTTGCATTTGCTGGACTACTCAGCCAATACCTGATCACACGACAAATTCCAAAATTGTCATTAGAAATTGATTTTTGCAATTTGAAAAGTTTTCTAAATTCTTAAAAGACCTGCTAGGGCCTTGTGTTAGATCCTGTTTAGCATTTCTTTTAGAGTTTAAAAGTTTGTAAAGATTTGAATTAGATTCTAGAACCAGTTGTAGATTCTTAAAAAGTATTCCAACTTTTAGAAGCAAAATGTCTAGCACAGATGTGACTGTGGTGGAACTCGACACCACACCTTACCTCCATCTTAAGATGAGGGAGCTAAGGTCACTCTGTAAAATAAAGAAAATAACAATGGGCCCCAAACCTACCAAAATACAGCTCCAGGAGCTTTTGGCAGAGTTTGACAAGGCCAACCCCTCTGAGGGTGGCAACTCAGAGGAAGAGGATAGTGACTTGGAGGAAAATTCCCCCCTACCAATCCTATCTAGGGAGAACAGGGTCCCTCAAACCCTGACTCCAAAAATAATAGTCAGAGATGCTGGTTCCCTCACAGGAGAGACCAACACCTCTGAAATCACTGAGGATAGCCCCAGTGAAGAGGACATCCAGTTAGCCAGGATGGCCAAAAGATTGGCTTTGGAAAGACAGATCCTAGCCATAGAAAGGGAAAGACAAGAGATGGGCCTAGGACCCATCAATGGTGGCAGCAATATAAATAGGGTCAGAGATTCTCCTGACATGTTAAAAATCCCCAAAGGGATTGTGACAAAATTTGAAGATGGTGATGACATCACCAAGTGGTTCACAGCTTTTGAGAGGGCTTGTGTAACCAGAAAAGTGAACAGATCTCACTGGGGTGCTCTCCTTTGGGAAATGTTCACTGGAAAGTGTAGGGATAGACTCCTCACACTCTCTGGAAAAGATGCAGAATCTTATGACCTCATGAAGGGTACCCTGATTGAGGGCTTTGGATTCTCCACTGAGGAGTACAGGATTAGGTTCAGGGGGGCTCAAAAATCCTCGAGCCAGACCTGGGTTGACTTTGTTGACTACTCAGTGAAAACACTAGATGGTTGGATTCAAGGCAGTGGTGTAAGTAATTATGATGGGCTGTACAATTTATTTGTGAAAGAACACCTGTTAAGTAATTGTTTCAATGATAAACTGCATCAGCATCTGGTAGACCTAGGACCAATTTCTCCCCAAGAATTGGGAAAGAAGGCGGACCATTGGGTCAAGACAAGGGTGTCCAAGACTTCAACAGGGGGTGACCAAAAGAAAGGGGTCACAAAGACTCCCCAGGGGAAGGGTGATGAGACAACCAAAACTAAAAATAGTAAAGAGTCTTCTACAGGCCCCCAAAAACCTGCACAGGAGGGTGGGCCCAGAGCCTCTTCACAAAACAATGGGTACAAGGGTAAAAACTTTGATCCCAAAAAGGCCTGGTGTCATAGCTGTAAACAGCATGGACACCAAACTGGAGACAAGGCCTGTCCCAAGAAAGGTTCCACTCCAAACTCCCATCCAGGTAACACTGGTATGGCTAGTCTCCAAGTGGGATCAACAGTGTGCCCAGAGCAAATCAGGGTCCACACTGAAGCTACTCTAGTTTCTGAGGGTGGGGTGGATTTAGCCACACTAGCTGTCTGGCCGCCTAACATGCAAAAATACAGACAGCAACTCTTAATTAATGGGACTAGAATAGAGGGCCTGAGGGATACAGGTGCCAGTGTCACCATGGTGACAGAGAAACTGGTTTCCCCTGGCCAATACCTGACTGGAAAAACTTACACAGTCACCAACGCTGACAATCAGAGAAAAGTACATCCCATGGCAATGGTTACTTTAGAATGGGGAGGGGTCAATGGCCTGAAACAGGTGGTGGTCTCCTCAAATATCCCAGTGGACTGTCTGCTTGGAAATGACCTGGAGTCCTCAGCATGGGCTGAGGTAGAACTAAAAACCCATGCAGCAATGCTGGGTATCCCTGAACTGGTGTGTGTGAAAACCAGAGCACAATGCAAGGCACAGGGTGAACAAGTAGAGCTGGAGTCTGGAAGAATGGCCCAGCCTACCAAGAGGAAAGGAAAGTCAGTTGGGAAACCAACTGCAACACAGCAAAAGAAAGGGAACCTCTCTTCTCAGGAAGAAGTTCTGCCCTCTGAGGGAACTGAGCCTTTGGAGCTTGAACCTTATCAGGTTGAGCTCTTAGGCCCAGGGGGACCCTCAAGGGAGGAGCTGTGTAAGGGACAAGAAACCTGTCCCTCTCTTGAAGGCCTTAGGCAGCAAGCTGCTGAAGAGTCCAAGGGCAAGAAAAATGGAACACATAGGGTCTATTGGGAAGATGGACTCCTGTACACTGAGGCCAGAGACCCCAAACCTGGTGCCACTAGGAGAGTGGTAGTGCCTCAGCTGTTCAGAGAGTTCATCCTAACATTGGCCCATGACATTCCCCTTGCTGGACATTTGGGACAAACCAAGACGTGGGAGAGGTTAGTCAACCACTTCTACTGGCCCAATATGTCCAACATGGTTAAGGAGTTTTGCCTCTCCTGCCCCACCTGTCAAGCCAGTGGTAAGACAGGTGGGCACCCAAAGGCCCCCCTCATTCCACTTCCAGTGGTGGGGGTTCCCTTTGAAAGAGTGGGTGTGGACATAGTTGGTCCACTAGAACCTCCCACAGCCTCAGGAAATATGTATATCCTGGTAGTAGTGGATCATGCTACCAGGTATCCTGAAGCTATTCCCCTTAGGTCGACTACTGCCCCTGCAGTAGCCAAGGCCCTCATTGGTATCTTTACCAGGGTGGGTTTCCCTAAGGAGGTGGTGTCTGACAGAGGTGCCAACTTCATGTCAGCATACCTAAAGCACATGTGGAATGAGTGTGGAGTGACTTATAAATTCACTACACCATACCATCCACAAACTAATGGCTTGGTTGAGAGATTCAACAAGACATTAAAAGGCATGATCATGGGGCTCCCAGAAAAGCTCAAAAGGAGATGGGATGTCCTCTTGCCATGTCTGCTTTTCGCTTACAGAGAGGTGCCACAGAAGGGAGTAGGATTCTCACCCTTTGAACTTCTGTTTGGTCATCCTGTAAGAGGACCACTTGCCCTTGTTAAAGAAGGCTGGGAGAGACCTCTCCATGAGCCTAAACAAGACATAGTGGACTATGTACTTGGCCTTCGCTCTAGAATGGCAGAGTACATGGAAAAGGCAACCAAAAACCTTGAGGCCAGCCAACAGCTCCAGAAGTTTTGGTATGACCAAAAGGCTGCACTGGTTGAGTTCCAACCAGGGCAGAAAGTCTGGGTTCTGGAGCCTGTGGCTCCCAGGGCACTCCAGGACAAATGGAGTGGCCCTTACCCAGTGCTAGAAAGGAAGAGTCAGGTCACCTACCTGGTGGACCTGGGCACAAGCAGGAGCCCCAAGAGGGTGATCCATGTGAACCGCCTTAAGCTCTTCCACGACAGGGCTGATGTCAATCTGTTGATGGTAACAGATGAGGATCAGGAGGCAGAGAGTGAACCTCTCCCTGATCTTCTGTCATCAGACCCAAAAGATGGTACAGTAGATGGAGTGATCTACTCAGACACCCTCTCTGGCCAACAGCAAGCTGATTGTAGGAGAGTCCTACAACAGTTTCCTGAACTCTTCTCCTTAACCCCTGGTCAGACACACCTGTGTACCCATGATGTGGACACAGGAGACAGCATGCCTGTCAAGAACAAAATCTTTAGACAATCTGACCATGTTAAAGAAAGCATCAAGGTGGAAGTCCACAAGATGCTGGAATTGGGAGTAATTGAGCGCTCTGACAGCCCCTGGGCTAGCCCAGTGGTCTTAGTCCCCAAACCTCACACCAAAGATGGAAAGAAAGAGATGAGGTTTTGTGTGGACTACAGAGGGCTCAATTCTGTCACCAAGACAGATGCCCATCCAATTCCAAGAGCTGATGAGCTCATTGATAAATTAGGTGCTGCCAAATTTCTAAGTACCTTTGACTTGACAGCAGGGTACTGGCAAATAAAAATGGCACCTGGAGCAAAAGAAAAGACAGCATTCTCCACACCTGATGGGCATTATCAGTTTACTGTTATGCCCTTTGGTTTAAAGAATGCCCCTGCCACCTTCCAAAGGTTGGTGAATCAAGTCCTTGCTGGCTTGGAGTCCTTTAGCACAGCTTATCTTGATGATATTGCTGTCTTTAGCTCCACCTGGCAGGATCACCTGGTCCACCTGAGGAAGGTTTTGAAGGCTCTGCAATCTGCAGGCCTCTCTATCAAGGCATCCAAATGCCAGATAGGGCAGGGAACTGTGGTTTACTTGGGACACCTTGTAGGTGGAGGCCAAGTTCAGCCACTCCAACCCAAGATCCAGACTATTCTGGACTGGGTAGCTCCAAAAACCCAGACTCAAGTCAGGGCATTCCTTGGCTTGACTGGGTATTACAGGAGGTTTGTGAAGGGATATGGATCCATTGTGACAGCCCTCACTGAACTCACCTCCAAGAAAATGCCCAAGAAAGTAAACTGGACTGTGGAATGCCAACAGGCCTTTGACACCCTGAAACAGGCAATGTGCTCAGCACCAGTTCTCAAAGCTCCAGATTATTCTAAGCAGTTCATTGTGCAGACTGATGCCTCTGACCATGGGATAGGGGCAGTTTTGTCCCAAACAAATGATGATGGCCTTGACCAGCCTGTTGCTTTCATTAGCAGGAGGTTACTCCCCAGGGAGCAGCGTTGGAGTGCCATTGAGAGGGAGGCCTTTGCTGTGGTTTGGTCCCTGAAGAAGCTGAGACCATACCTCTTTGGGACTCACTTCCTAGTTCAAACTGACCACAGACCTCTCAAATGGCTGATGCAAATGAAAGGTGAAAATCCTAAACTGTTGAGGTGGTCCATCTCCCTACAGGGAATGGACTTTATAGTGGAACACAGACCTGGGACTGCCCATGCCAATGCAGATGGCCTTTCCAGGTTCTTCCACTTAGAAAATGAAGACTCTCTTGGGAAAGGTTAGTCTCATCCTCTTTCGTTTGGGGGGGGGGTTGTGTAAGGAAATGCCTCCTTGACATGGTTGCCCCCTGACTTTTTGCCTTTGCTGATGCTATGTTTACAATTGAAAGTGTGCTGAGGCCTGCTAACCAGGCCCCAGCACCAGTGTTCTTTCCCTAACCTGTACTTTTGTATCCACAATTGGCAGACCCTGGCATCCAGATAAGTCCCTTGTAACTGGTACTTCTAGTACCAAGGGCCCTGATGCCAAGGAAGGTCTCTAAGGGCTGCAGCATGTCTTATGCCACCCTGGAGACCTCTCACTCAGCACAGACACACTGCTTGCCAGCTTGTGTGTGCTAGTGAGGACAAAACGAGTAAGTCGACATGGCACTCCCCTCAGGGTGCCATGCCAGCCTCTCACTGCCTATGCAGTATAGGTAAGACACCCCTCTAGCAGGCCTTACAGCCCTAAGGCAGGGTGCACTATACCATAGGTGAGGGTACCAGTGCATGAGCATGGTACCCCTACAGTGTCTAAACAAAACCTTAGACATTGTAAGTGCAGGGTAGCCATAAGAGTATATGGTCTGGGAGTCTGTCAAACACGAACTCCACAGCACCATAATGGCTACACTGAAAACTGGGAAGTTTGGTATCAAACTTCTCAGCACAATAAATGCACACTGATGCCAGTGTACATTTTATTGTAAAATACACCACAGAGGGCACCTTAGAGGTGCCCCCTGAAACTTAACCGACCATCTGTGTAGGCTGACTAGTTTTAGCAGCCTGCCACAAACCGAGACATGTTGCTGGCCCCATGGGGAGAGTGCCTTTGTCACTCTGAGGCCAGTAACAAAGCCTGCACTGGGTGGAGATGCTAACACCTCCCCCAGGCAGGAATTGTCACACCTGGCGGTGAGCCTCAAAGGCTCACCTCCTTTGTGCCAACCCAGCAGGACACTCCAGCTAGTGGAGTTGCCCGCCCCCTCCGGCCCGGCCCCCACTTTTGGCGGCGAGGCCGGAGAAAATAATGAGAATAACAAGGAGGAGTCACTGGCCAGTCAGGACAGCCCCTAAGGTGTCCTGAGCTGAGGTGACTCTAACTTTTAGAAATCCTCCATCTTGCAGATGGAGGACTCCCCCAATAGGGTTAGGATTGTGACCCCCTCCCCCTGGGAGGAGGCACAAAGAGGGTGTACCCACCCTCAGGGCTAGTAGCCATTGGCTACTAACCCCCCAGGCCTAAACACGCCCTTAAATTTAGTATTTAAGGGCTACCCTGAACCCTAGAAAATCAGATTCCTGCAACTACAAGAAGAAGGACTGCCTAGCTGAAAAACCCCTGCAGAGGAAGACCAGAAGACGACAACTGCCTTGGCTCCAGAAACTCACCGGCCTGTCTCCTGCCTTCCAAAGATCCTGCTCCAGCGACGCCTTCCAAAGGGACCAGCGACCTCGACATCCTCCGAGGACTGCCCCTGCTTCGAAAAGAAAAGAAACTCCCGAGGACAGCGGACCTGCTCCAAGAAAAGCTGCAACTTTGTTTCCAGCAGCTTTAAAGAACCCTGCAAGCTCCCCGCAAGAAGCGTGAGACTTGCAACACTGCACCCGGCGACCCCGACTCGGCTGGTGGAGATCCGACGCCTCAGGAGGGACCCCAGGACTACTCTGATACTGTGAGTACCAAAACCTGTCCCCCCTGAGCCCCCACAGCGCCGCCTGCAGAGGGAATCCCGAGGCTTCCCCTGAACGCGACTCCTTGAACCTAAAGTCCCGACGCCTGGGAGAGACCCTGCACCCGCAGCCCCCAGGACCCGAAGGACCGGACTTTCACTGGAGAAGTGACCCCCAGGAGTCCCTCTCCCTTACGCAAGTGGAGGTTTCCCCGAGGAATCCCCCCCTTGCCTGCCTGCAGCGCTGAAGAGATCCCGAGATCTCTCATAGACTAACATTGCGAACCCGACGCCGGTTCCTACACTGCACCCGGCCGCCCCCGCGCTGCTGAGGGTGAAATTTCTGTGTGGACTTGTGTCCCCCCCGGTGCCCTACAAAACCCCCCTGGTCTGTCCTCCGAAGACGCGGGTACTTACCTGCAAACAGACCGGAACCGGGGCACCCCCTTCTCTCCATTCTAGCCTATGCGTTTTGGGCACCACTGTGAACTCTGCACCTGACCGGCCCTGAGATGCTGGTGTGGTGACTTTGGGGTTGCTCTGAACCCCCAACGGTGGGCTACCTTGGACCAAGAACTAAGCCCTGTAAGTGTCTTACTTACTTGGTTAACCTAACAAATACTTACCTCCCCTAGGAACTGTGAAAATTGCACTAAGTGTCCACTTTTAAAACAGCTATTTGTCAATAACTTGAAAAGTATACATGCAATTTTGATGATTTGAAGTTCCTAAAGTACTTACCTGCAATACCTTTCGAATGAGATATTACATGTAGAATTTGAACCTGTGGTTCTTAAAATAAACTAAGAAAAGATATTTTTCTATATAAAAACCTATTGGCTGGATTTGTCTCTGAGTGTGTGTACCTCATTTATTGTCTATGTGTATGTACAACAAATGCTTAACACTACTCCTTGGATAAGCCTACTGCTCGACCACACTACCACAAAATAGAGCATTAGTATTATCTATTTTTACCACTATTTTACCTCTAAGGGGAACCCTTGGACTCTGTGCATGCTATTCCTTACTTTGAAGTAGCACATACAGAGCCAACTTCCTACATTGGTGGATCAGCGGTGGGGTACAAGACTTTGCATTTGCTGGACTACTCAGCCAATACCTGATCACACGACAAATTCCAAAATTGTCATTAGAAATTGATTTTTGCAATTTGAAATGTTTTCTAAATTCTTAAAAGACCTGCTAGGGCCTTGTGTTAGATCCTGTTTAGCATTTCTTTTAGAGTTTAAAAGTTTGTAAAGATTTGAATTAGATTCTAGAACCAGTTGTAGATTCTTAAAAAGTATTCCAACTTTTAGAAGCAAAATGTCTAGCACAGATGTGACTGTGGTGGAACTCGACACCACACCTTACCTCCATCTTAAGATGAGGGAGCTAAGGTCACTCTGTAAAATAAAGAAAATAACAATGGGCCCCAAACCTACCAAAATACAGCTCCAGGAGCTTTTGGCAGAGTTTGACAAGGCCAACCCCTCTGAGGGTGGCAACTCAGAGGAAGAGGATAGTGACTTGGAGGAAAATTCCCCCCTACCAATCCTATCTAGGGAGAACAGGGTCCCTCAAACCCTGACTCCAAAAATAATAGTCAGAGATGCTGGTTCCCTCACAGGAGAGACCAACACCTCTGAAATCACTGAGGATAGCCCCAGTGAAGAGGACATCCAGTTAGCCAGGATGGCCAAAAGATTGGCTTTGGAAAGACAGATCCTAGCCATAGAAAGGGAAAGACAAGAGATGGGCCTAGGACCCATCAATGGTGGCAGCAATATAAATAGGGTCAGAGATTCTCCTGACATGTTAAAAATCCCCAAAGGGATTGTGACAAAATTTGAAGATGGTGATGACATCACCAAGTGGTTCACAGCTTTTGAGAGGGCTTGTGTAACCAGAAAAGTGAACAGATCTCACTGGGGTGCTCTCCTTTGGGAAATGTTCACTGGAAAGTGTAGGGATAGACTCCTCACACTCTCTGGAAAAGATGCAGAATCTTATGACCTCATGAAGGGTACCCTGATTGAGGGCTTTGGATTCTCCACTGAGGAGTACAGGATTAGGTTCAGGGGGGCTCAAAAATCCTCGAGCCAGACCTGGGTTGACTTTGTTGACTACTCAGTGAAAACACTAGATGGTTGGATTCAAGGCAGTGGTGTAAGTAATTATGATGGGCTGTACAATTTATTTGTGAAAGAACACCTGTTAAGTAATTGTTTCAATGATAAACTGCATCAGCATCTGGTAGACCTAGGACCAATTTCTCCCCAAGAATTGGGAAAGAAGGCGGACCATTGGGTCAAGACAAGGGTGTCCAAGACTTCAACAGGGGGTGACCAAAAGAAAGGGGTCACAAAGACTCCCCAGGGGAAGGGTGATGAGACAACCAAAACTAAAAATAGTAAAGAGTCTTCTACAGGCCCCCAAAAACCTGCACAGGAGGGTGGGCCCAGAGCCTCTTCACAAAACAATGGGTACAAGGGTAAAAACTTTGATCCCAAAAAGGCCTGGTGTCATAGCTGTAAACAGCATGGACACCAAACTGGAGACAAGGCCTGTCCCAAGAAAGGTTCCACTCCAAACTCCCATCCAGGTAACACTGGTATGGCTAGTCTCCAAGTGGGATCAACAGTGTGCCCAGAGCAAATCAGGGTCCACACTGAAGCTACTCTAGTTTCTGAGGGTGGGGTGGATTTAGCCACACTAGCTGTCTGGCCGCCTAACATGCAAAAATACAGACAGCAACTCTTAATTAATGGGACTAGAATAGAGGGCCTGAGGGATACAGGTGCCAGTGTCACCATGGTGACAGAGAAACTGGTTTCCCCTGGCCAATACCTGACTGGAAAAACTTACACAGTCACCAACGCTGACAATCAGAGAAAAGTACATCCCATGGCAATGGTTACTTTAGAATGGGGAGGGGTCAATGGCCTGAAACAGGTGGTGGTCTCCTCAAATATCCCAGTGGACTGTCTGCTTGGAAATGACCTGGAGTCCTCAGCATGGGCTGAGGTAGAACTAAAAACCCATGCAGCAATGCTGGGTATCCCTGAACTGGTGTGTGTGAAAACCAGAGCACAATGCAAGGCACAGGGTGAACAAGTAGAGCTGGAGTCTGGAAGAATGGCCCAGCCTACCAAGAGGAAAGGAAAGTCAGTTGGGAAACCAACTGCAACACAGCAAAAGAAAGGGAACCTCTCTTCTCAGGAAGAAGTTCTGCCCTCTGAGGGAACTGAGCCTTTGGAGCTTGAACCTTATCAGGTTGAGCTCTTAGGCCCAGGGGGACCCTCAAGGGAGGAGCTGTGTAAGGGACAAGAAACCTGTCCCTCTCTTGAAGGCCTTAGGCAGCAAGCTGCTGAAGAGTCCAAGGGCAAGAAAAATGGAACACATAGGGTCTATTGGGAAGATGGACTCCTGTACACTGAGGCCAGAGACCCCAAACCTGGTGCCACTAGGAGAGTGGTAGTGCCTCAGCTGTTCAGAGAGTTCATCCTAACATTGGCCCATGACATTCCCCTTGCTGGACATTTGGGACAAACCAAGACGTGGGAGAGGTTAGTCAACCACTTCTACTGGCCCAATATG
This sequence comes from Pleurodeles waltl, assembly GCF_031143425.1. Classification (NCBI taxonomy): domain Eukaryota; kingdom Metazoa; phylum Chordata; class Amphibia; order Caudata; family Salamandridae; genus Pleurodeles; species Pleurodeles waltl. Next base: position 992,330,302 of record NC_090442.1, read on the forward strand.
TCCAACATGGTTAAGGAGTTTTGCCTCTCCTGCCCCACCTGTCAAGCCAGTGGTAAGACAGGTGGGCACCCAAAGGCCCCCCTCATTCCACTTCCAGTGGTGGGGGTTCCCTTTGAAAGAGTGGGTGTGGACATAGTTGGTCCACTAGAACCTCCCACAGCCTCAGGAAATATGTATATCCTGGTAGTAGTGGATCATGCTACCAGGTATCCTGAAGCTATTCCCCTTAGGTCGACTACTGCCCCTGCAGTAGCCAAGGCCCTCATTGGTATCTTTACCAGGGTGGGTTTCCCTAAGGAGGTGGTGTCTGACAGAGGTGCCAACTTCATGTCAGCATACCTAAAGCACATGTGGAATGAGTGTGGAGTGACTTATAAATTCACTACACCATACCATCCACAAACTAATGGCTTGGTTGAGAGATTCAACAAGACATTAAAAGGCATGATCATGGGGCTCCCAGAAAAGCTCAAAAGGAGATGGGATGTCCTCTTGCCATGTCTGCTTTTCGCTTACAGAGAGGTGCCACAGAAGGGAGTAGGATTCTCACCCTTTGAACTTCTGTTTGGTCATCCTGTAAGAGGACCACTTGCCCTTGTTAAAGAAGGCTGGGAGAGACCTCTCCATGAGCCTAAACAAGACATAGTGGACTATGTACTTGGCCTTCGCTCTAGAATGGCAGAGTACATGGAAAAGGCAACCAAAAACCTTGAGGCCAGCCAACAGCTCCAGAAGTTTTGGTATGACCAAAAGGCTGCACTGGTTGAGTTCCAACCAGGGCAGAAAGTCTGGGTTCTGGAGCCTGTGGCTCCCAGGGCACTCCAGGACAAATGGAGTGGCCCTTACCCAGTGCTAGAAAGGAAGAGTCAGGTCACCTACCTGGTGGACCTGGGCACAAGCAGGAGCCCCAAGAGGGTGATCCATGTGAACCGCCTTAAGCTCTTCCACGACAGGGCTGATGTCAATCTGTTGATGGTAACAGATGAGGATCAGGAGGCAGAGAGTGAACCTCTCCCTGATCTTCTGTCATCAGACCCAAAAGATGGTACAGTAGATGGAGTGATCTACTCAGACACCCTCTCTGGCCAACAGCAAGCTGATTGTAGGAGAGTCCTACAACAGTTTCCTGAACTCTTCTCCTTAACCCCTGGTCAGACACACCTGTGTACCCATGATGTGGACACAGGAGACAGCATGCCTGTCAAGAACAAAATCTTTAGACAATCTGACCATGTTAAAGAAAGCATCAAGGTGGAAGTCCACAAGATGCTGGAATTGGGAGTAATTGAGCGCTCTGACAGCCCCTGGGCTAGCCCAGTGGTCTTAGTCCCCAAACCTCACACCAAAGATGGAAAGAAAGAGATGAGGTTTTGTGTGGACTACAGAGGGCTCAATTCTGTCACCAAGACAGATGCCCATCCAATTCCAAGAGCTGATGAGCTCATTGATAAATTAGGTGCTGCCAAATTTCTAAGTACCTTTGACTTGACAGCAGGGTACTGGCAAATAAAAATGGCACCTGGAGCAAAAGAAAAGACAGCATTCTCCACACCTGATGGGCATTATCAGTTTACTGTTATGCCCTTTGGTTTAAAGAATGCCCCTGCCACCTTCCAAAGGTTGGTGAATCAAGTCCTTGCTGGCTTGGAGTCCTTTAGCACAGCTTATCTTGATGATATTGCTGTCTTTAGCTCCACCTGGCAGGATCACCTGGTCCACCTGAGGAAGGTTTTGAAGGCTCTGCAATCTGCAGGCCTCTCTATCAAGGCATCCAAATGCCAGATAGGGCAGGGAACTGTGGTTTACTTGGGACACCTTGTAGGTGGAGGCCAAGTTCAGCCACTCCAACCCAAGATCCAGACTATTCTGGACTGGGTAGCTCCAAAAACCCAGACTCAAGTCAGGGCATTCCTTGGCTTGACTGGGTATTACAGGAGGTTTGTGAAGGGATATGGATCCATTGTGACAGCCCTCACTGAACTCACCTCCAAGAAAATGCCCAAGAAAGTAAACTGGACTGTGGAATGCCAACAGGCCTTTGACACCCTGAAACAGGCAATGTGCTCAGCACCAGTTCTCAAAGCTCCAGATTATTCTAAGCAGTTCATTGTGCAGACTGATGCCTCTGACCATGGGATAGGGGCAGTTTTGTCCCAAACAAATGATGATGGCCTTGACCAGCCTGTTGCTTTCATTAGCAGGAGGTTACTCCCCAGGGAGCAGCGTTGGAGTGCCATTGAGAGGGAGGCCTTTGCTGTGGTTTGGTCCCTGAAGAAGCTGAGACCATACCTCTTTGGGACTCACTTCCTAGTTCAAACTGACCACAGACCTCTCAAATGGCTGATGCAAATGAAAGGTGAAAATCCTAAACTGTTGAGGTGGTCCATCTCCCTACAGGGAATGGACTTTATAGTGGAACACAGACCTGGGACTGCCCATGCCAATGCAGATGGCCTTTCCAGGTTCTTCCACTTAGAAAATGAAGACTCTCTTGGGAAAGGTTAGTCTCATCCTCTTTCGTTTGGGGGGGGGGTTGTGTAAGGAAATGCCTCCTTGACATGGTTGCCCCCTGACTTTTTGCCTTTGCTGATGCTATGTTTACAATTGAAAGTGTGCTGAGGCCTGCTAACCAGGCCCCAGCACCAGTGTTCTTTCCCTAACCTGTACTTTTGTATCCACAATTGGCAGACCCTGGCATCCAGATAAGTCCCTTGTAACTGGTACTTCTAGTACCAAGGGCCCTGATGCCAAGGAAGGTCTCTAAGGGCTGCAGCATGTCTTATGCCACCCTGGAGACCTCTCACTCAGCACAGACACACTGCTTGCCAGCTTGTGTGTGCTAGTGAGGACAAAACGAGTAAGTCGACATGGCACTCCCCTCAGGGTGCCATGCCAGCCTCTCACTGCCTATGCAGTATAGGTAAGACACCCCTCTAGCAGGCCTTACAGCCCTAAGGCAGGGTGCACTATACCATAGGTGAGGGTACCAGTGCATGAGCATGGTACCCCTACAGTGTCTAAACAAAACCTTAGACATTGTAAGTGCAGGGTAGCCATAAGAGTATATGGTCTGGGAGTCTGTCAAACACGAACTCCACAGCACCATAATGGCTACACTGAAAACTGGGAAGTTTGGTATCAAACTTCTCAGCACAATAAATGCACACTGATGCCAGTGTACATTTTATTGTAAAATACACCACAGAGGGCACCTTAGAGGTGCCCCCTGAAACTTAACCGACCATCTGTGTAGGCTGACTAGTTTTAGCAGCCTGCCACAAACCGAGACATGTTGCTGGCCCCATGGGGAGAGTGCCTTTGTCACTCTGAGGCCAGTAACAAAGCCTGCACTGGGTGGAGATGCTAACACCTCCCCCAGGCAGGAATTGTCACACCTGGCGGTGAGCCTCAAAGGCTCACCTCCTTTGTGCCAACCCAGCAGGACACTCCAGCTAGTGGAGTTGCCCGCCCCCTCCGGCCCGGCCCCCACTTTTGGCGGCGAGGCCGGAGAAAATAATGAGAATAACAAGGAGGAGTCACTGGCCAGTCAGGACAGCCCCTAAGGTGTCCTGAGCTGAGGTGACTCTAACTTTTAGAAATCCTCCATCTTGCAGATGGAGGACTCCCCCAATAGGGTTAGGATTGTGACCCCCTCCCCCTGGGAGGAGGCACAAAGAGGGTGTACCCACCCTCAGGGCTAGTAGCCATTGGCTACTAACCCCCCAGGCCTAAACACGCCCTTAAATTTAGTATTTAAGGGCTACCCTGAACCCTAGAAAATCAGATTCCTGCAACTACAAGAAGAAGGACTGCCTAGCTGAAAAACCCCTGCAGAGGAAGACCAGAAGACGACAACTGCCTTGGCTCCAGAAACTCACCGGCCTGTCTCCTGCCTTCCAAAGATCCTGCTCCAGCGACGCCTTCCAAAGGGACCAGCGACCTCGACATCCTCCGAGGACTGCCCCTGCTTCGAAAAGAAAAGAAACTCCCGAGGACAGCGGACCTGCTCCAAGAAAAGCTGCAACTTTGTTTCCAGCAGCTTTAAAGAACCCTGCAAGCTCCCCGCAAGAAGCGTGAGACTTGCAACACTGCACCCGGCGACCCCGACTCGGCTGGTGGAGATCCGACGCCTCAGGAGGGACCCCAGGACTACTCTGATACTGTGAGTACCAAAACCTGTCCCCCCTGAGCCCCCACAGCGCCGCCTGCAGAGGGAATCCCGAGGCTTCCCCTGAACGCGACTCCTTGAACCTAAAGTCCCGACGCCTGGGAGAGACCCTGCACCCGCAGCCCCCAGGACCCGAAGGACCGGACTTTCACTGGAGAAGTGACCCCCAGGAGTCCCTCTCCCTTACGCAAGTGGAGGTTTCCCCGAGGAATCCCCCCCTTGCCTGCCTGCAGCGCTGAAGAGATCCCGAGATCTCTCATAGACTAACATTGCGAACCCGACGCCGGTTCCTACACTGCACCCGGCCGCCCCCGCGCTGCTGAGGGTGAAATTTCTGTGTGGACTTGTGTCCCCCCCGGTGCCCTACAAAACCCCCCTGGTCTGTCCTCCGAAGACGCGGGTACTTACCTGCAAACAGACCGGAACCGGGGCACCCCCTTCTCTCCATTCTAGCCTATGCGTTTTGGGCACCACTGTGAACTCTGCACCTGACCGGCCCTGAGCTGCTGGTGTGGTGACTTTGGGGTTGCTCTGAACCCCCAACGGTGGGCTACCTTGGACCAAGAACTAAGCCCTGTAAGTGTCTTACTTACTTGGTTAACCTAACAAATACTTACCTCCCCTAGGAACTGTGAAAATTGCACTAAGTGTCCACTTTTAAAACAGCTATTTGTCAATAACTTGAAAAGTATACATGCAATTTTGATGATTTGAAGTTCCTAAAGTACTTACCTGCAATACCTTTCGAATGAGATATTACATGTAGAATTTGAACCTGTGGTTCTTAAAATAAACTAAGAAAAGATATTTTTCTATATAAAAACCTATTGGCTGGATTTGTCTCTGAGTGTGTGTACCTCATTTATTGTCTATGTGTATGTACAACAAATGCTTAACACTACTCCTTGGATAAGCCTACTGCTCGACCACACTACCACAAAATAGAGCATTAGTATTATCTATTTTTACCACTATTTTACCTCTAAGGGGAACCCTTGGACTCTGTGCATGCTATTCCTTACTTTGAAGTAGCACATACAGAGCCAACTTCCTACATTGGTGGATCAGCGGTGGGGTACAAGACTTTGCATTTGCTGGACTACTCAGCCAATACCTGATCACACGACAAATTCCAAAATTGTCATTAGAAATTGATTTTTGCAATTTGAAATGTTTTCTAAATTCTTAAAAGACCTGCTAGGGCCTTGTGTTAGATCCTGTTTAGCATTTCTTTTAGAGTTTAAAAGTTTGTAAAGATTTGAATTAGATTCTAGAACCAGTTGTAGATTCTTAAAAAGTATTCCAACTTTTAGAAGCAAAATGTCTAGCACAGATGTGACTGTGGTGGAACTCGACACCACACCTTACCTCCATCTTAAGATGAGGGAGCTAAGGTCACTCTGTAAAATAAAGAAAATAACAATGGGCCCCAAACCTACCAAAATACAGCTCCAGGAGCTTTTGGCAGAGTTTGACAAGGCCAACCCCTCTGAGGGTGGCAACTCAGAGGAAGAGGATAGTGACTTGGAGGAAAATTCCCCCCTACCAATCCTATCTAGGGAGAACAGGGTCCCTCAAACCCTGACTCCAAAAATAATAGTCAGAGATGCTGGTTCCCTCACAGGAGAGACCAACACCTCTGAAATCACTGAGGATAGCCCCAGTGAAGAGGACATCCAGTTAGCCAGGATGGCCAAAAGATTGGCTTTGGAAAGACAGATCCTAGCCATAGAAAGGGAAAGACAAGAGATGGGCCTAGGACCCATCAATGGTGGCAGCAATATAAATAGGGTCAGAGATTCTCCTGACATGTTAAAAATCCCCAAAGGGATTGTGACAAAATTTGAAGATGGTGATGACATCACCAAGTGGTTCACAGCTTTGGAGAGGGCTTGTGTAACCAGAAAAGTGAACAGATCTCACTGGGGTGCTCTCCTTTGGGAAATGTTCACTGGAAAGTGTAGGGATAGACTCCTCACACTCTCTGGAAAAGATGCAGAATCTTATGACCTCATGAAGGGTACCCTGATTGAGGGCTTTGGATTCTCCACTGAGGAGTACAGGATTAGGTTCAGGGGGGCTCAAAAATCCTCGAGCCAGACCTGGGTTGACTTTGTTGACTACTCAGTGAAAACACTAGATGGTTGGATTCAAGGCAGTGGTGTAAGTAATTATGATGGGCTGTACAATTTATTTGTGAAAGAACACCTGTTAAGTAATTGTTTCAATGATAAACTGCATCAGCATCTGGTAGACCTAGGACCAATTTCTCCCCAAGAATTGGGAAAGAAGGCGGACCATTGGGTCAAGACAAGGGTGTCCAAGACTTCAACAGGGGGTGACCAAAAGAAAGGGGTCACAAAGACTCCCCAGGGGAAGGGTGATGAGACAACCAAAACTAAAAATAGTAAAGAGTCTTCTACAGGCCCCCAAAAACCTGCACAGGAGGGTGGGCCCAGAGCCTCTTCACAAAACAATGGGTACAAGGGTAAAAACTTTGATCCCAAAAAGGCCTGGTGTCATAGCTGTAAACAGCATGGACACCAAACTGGAGACAAGGCCTGTCCCAAGAAAGGTTCCACTCCAAACTCCCATCCAGGTAACACTGGTATGGCTAGTCTCCAAGTGGGATCAACAGTGTGCCCAGAGCAAATCAGGGTCCACACTGAAGCTACTCTAGTTTCTGAGGGTGGGGTGGATTTAGCCACACTAGCTGTCTGGCCGCCTAACATGCAAAAATACAGACAGCAACTCTTAATTAATGGGACTAGAATAGAGGGCCTGAGGGATACAGGTGCCAGTGTCACCATGGTGACAGAGAAACTGGTTTCCCCTGGCCAATACCTGACTGGAAAAACTTACACAGTCACCAACGCTGACAATCAGAGAAAAGTACATCCCATGGCAATGGTTACTTTAGAATGGGGAGGGGTCAATGGCCTGAAACAGGTGGTGGTCTCCTCAAATATCCCAGTGGACTGTCTGCTTGGAAATGACCTGGAGTCCTCAGCATGGGCTGAGGTAGAACTAAAAACCCATGCAGCAATGCTGGGTATCCCTGAACTGGTGTGTGTGAAAACCAGAGCACAATGCAAGGCACAGGGTGAACAAGTAGAGCTGGAGTCTGGAAGAATGGCCCAGCCTACCAAGAGGAAAGGAAAGTCAGTTGGGAAACCAACTGCAACACAGCAAAAGAAAGGGAACCTCTCTTCTCAGGAAGAAGTTCTGCCCTCTGAGGGAACTGAGCCTTTGGAGCTTGAACCTTATCAGGTTGAGCTCTTAGGCCCAGGGGGACCCTCAAGGGAGGAGCTGTGTAAGGGACAAGAAACCTGTCCCTCTCTTGAAGGCCTTAGGCAGCAAGCTGCTGAAGAGTCCAAGGGCAAGAAAAATGGAACACATAGGGTCTATTGGGAAGATGGACTCCTGTACACTGAGGCCAGAGACCCCAAACCTGGTGCCACTAGGAGAGTGGTAGTGCCTCAGCTGTTCAGAGAGTTCATCCTAACATTGGCCCATGACATTCCCCTTGCTGGACATTTGGGACAAACCAAGACGTGGGAGAGGTTAGTCAACCACTTCTACTGGCCCAATATGTCCAACATGGTTAAGGAGTTTTGCCTCTCCTGCCCCACCTGTCAAGCCAGTGGTAAGACAGGTGGGCACCCAAAGGCCCCCCTCATTCCACTTCCAGTGGTGGGGGTTCCCTTTGAAAGAGTGGGTGTGGACATAGTTGGTCCACTAGAACCTCCCACAGCCTCAGGAAATATGTATATCCTGGTAGTAGTGGATCATGCTACCAGGTATCCTGAAGCTATTCCCCTTAGGTCGACTACTGCCCCTGCAGTAGCCAAGGCCCTCATTGGTATCTTTACCAGGGTGGGTTTCCCTAAGGAGGTGGTGTCTGACAGAGGTGCCAACTTCATGTCAGCATACCTAAAGCACATGTGGAATGAGTGTGGAGTGACTTATAAATTCACTACACCATACCATCCACAAACTAATGGCTTGGTTGAGAGATTCAACAAGACATTAAAAGGCATGATCATGGGGCTCCCAGAAAAGCTCAAAAGGAGATGGGATGTCCTCTTGCCATGTCTGCTTTTCGCTTACAGAGAGGTGCCACAGAAGGGAGTAGGATTCTCACCCTTTGAACTTCTGTTTGGTCATCCTGTAAGAGGACCACTTGCCCTTGTTAAAGAAGGCTGGGAGAGACCTCTCCATGAGCCTAAACAAGACATAGTGGACTATGTACTTGGCCTTCGCTCTAGAATGGCAGAGTACATGGAAAAGGCAACCAAAAACCTTGAGGCCAGCCAACAGCTCCAGAAGTTTTGGTATGACCAAAAGGCTGCACTGGTTGAGTTCCAACCAGGGCAGAAAGTCTGGGTTCTGGAGCCTGTGGCTCCCAGGGCACTCCAGGACAAATGGAGTGGCCCTTACCCAGTGCTAGAAAGGAAGAGTCAGGTCACCTACCTGGTGGACCTGGGCACAAGCAGGAGCCCCAAGAGGGTGATCCATGTGAACCGCCTTAAGCTCTTCCACGACAGGGCTGATGTCAATCTGTTGATGGTAACAGATGAGGATCAGGAGGCAGAGAGTGAACCTCTCCCTGATCTTCTGTCATCAGACCCAAAAGATGGTACAGTAGATGGAGTGATCTACTCAGACACCCTCTCTGGCCAACAGCAAGCTGATTGTAGGAGAGTCCTACAACAGTTTCCTGAACTCTTCTCCTTAACCCCTGGTCAGACACACCTGTGTACCCATGATGTGGACACAGGAGACAGCATGCCTGTCAAGAACAAAATCTTTAGACAATCTGACCATGTTAAAGAAAGCATCAAGGTGGAAGTCCACAAGATGCTGGAATTGGGAGTAATTGAGCGCTCTGACAGCCCCTGGGCTAGCCCAGTGGTCTTAGTCCCCAAACCTCACACCAAAGATGGAAAGAAAGAGATGAGGTTTTGTGTGGACTACAGAGGGCTCAATTCTGTCACCAAGACAGATGCCCATCCAATTCCAAGAGCTGATGAGCTCATTGATAAATTAGGTGCTGCCAAATTTCTAAGTACCTTTGACTTGACAGCAGGGTACTGGCAAATAAAAATGGCACCTGGAGCAAAAGAAAAGACAGCATTCTCCACACCTGATGGGCATTATCAGTTTACTGTTATGCCCTTTGGTTTAAAGAATGCCCCTGCCACCTTCCAAAGGTTGGTGAATCAAGTCCTTGCTGGCTTGGAGTCCTTTAGCACAGCTTATCTTGATGATATTGCTGTCTTTAGCTCCACCTGGCAGGATCACCTGGTCCACCTGAGGAAGGTTTTGAAGGCTCTGCAATCTGCAGGCCTCTCTATCAAGGCATCCAAATGCCAGATAGGGCAGGGAACTGTGGTTTACTTGGGACACCTTGTAGGTGGAGGCCAAGTTCAGCCACTCCAACCCAAGATCCAGACTATTCTGGACTGGGTAGCTCCAAAAACCCAGACTCAAGTCAGGGCATTCCTTGGCTTGACTGGGTATTACAGGAGGTTTGTGAAGGGATATGGATCCATTGTGACAGCCCTCACTGAACTCACCTCCAAGAAAATGCCCAAGAAAGTAAACTGGACTGTGGAATGCCAACAGGCCTTTGACACCCTGAAACAGGCAATGTGCTCAGCACCAGTTCTCAAAGCTCCAGATTATTCTAAGCAGTTCATTGTGCAGACTGATGCCTCTGACCATGGGATAGGGGCAGTTTTGTCCCAAACAAATGATGATGGCCTTGACCAGCCTGTTGCTTTCATTAGCAGGAGGTTACTCCCCAGGGAGCAGCGTTGGAGTGCCATTGAGAGGGAGGCCTTTGCTGTGGTTTGGTCCCTGAAGAAGCTGAGACCATACCTCTTTGGGACTCACTTCCTAGTTCAAACTGACCACAGACCTCTCAAATGGCTGATGCAAATGAAAGGTGAAAATCCTAAACTGTTGAGGTGGTCCATCTCCCTACAGGGAATGGACTTTATAGTGGAACACAGACCTGGGACTGCCCATGCCAATGCAGATGGCCTTTCCAGGTTCTTCCACTTAGAAAATGAAGACTCTCTTGGGAAAGGTTAGTCTCATCCTCTTTCGTTTGGGGGGGGGGTTGTGTAAGGAAATGCCTCCTTGACATGGTTGCCCCCTGACTTTTTGCCTTTGCTGATGCTATGTTTTGAATTGAAAGTGTGCTGAGGCCTGCTAACCAGGCCCCAGCACCAGTGTTCTTTCCCTAACCTGTACTTTTGTATCCACAATTGGCAGACCCTGGCATCCAGATAAGTCCCTTGTAACTGGTACTTCTAGTACCAAGGGCCCTGATGCCAAGGAAGGTCTCTAAGGGCTGCAGCATGTCTTATGCCACCCTGGAGACCTCTCACTCAGCACAGACACACTGCTTGCCAGCTTGTGTGTGCTAGTGAGGACAAAACGAGTAAGTCGACATGGCACTCCCCTCAGGGTGCCATGCCAGCCTCTCACTGCCTATGCAGTATAGGTAAGACACCCCTCTAGCAGGCCTTACAGCCCTAAGGCAGGGTGCACTATACCATAGGTGAGGGTACCAGTGCATGAGCATGGTACCCCTACAGTGTCTAAACAAAACCTTAGACATTGTAAGTGCAGGGTAGCCATAAGAGTATATGGTCTGGGAGTCTGTCAAACACGAACTCCACAGCACCATAATGGCTACACTGAAAACTGGGAAGTTTGGTATCAAACTTCTCAGCACAATAAATGCACACTGATGCCAGTGTACATTTTATTGTAAAATACACCACAGAGGGCACCTTAGAGGTGCCCCCTGAAACTTAACCGACCATCTGTGTAGGCTGACTAGTTTTAGCAGCCTGCCACAAACCGAGACATGTTGCTGGCCCCATGGGGAGAGTGCCTTTGTCACTCTGAGGCCAGTAACAAAGCCTGCACTGGGTGGAGATGCTAACACCTCCCCCAGGCAGGAATTGTCACACCTGGCGGTGAGCCTCAAAGGCTCACCTCCTTTGTGCCAACCCAGCAGGACACTCCAGCTAGTGGAGTTGCCCGCCCCCTCCGGCCCGGCCCCCACTTTTGGCGGCGAGGCCGGAGAAAATAATGAGAATAACAAGGAGGAGTCACTGGCCAGTCAGGACAGCCCCTAAGGTGTCCTGAGCTGAGGTGACTCTAACTTTTAGAAATCCTCCATCTTGCAGATGGAGGACTCCCCCAATAGGGTTAGGATTGTGACCCCCTCCCCCTGGGAGGAGGCACAAAGAGGGTGTACCCACCCTCAGGGCTAGTAGCCATTGGCTACTAACCCCCCAGGCCTAAACACGCCCTTAAATTTAGTATTTAAGGGCTACCCTGAACCCTAGAAAATCAGATTCCTGCAACTACAAGAAGAAGGACTGCCTAGCTGAAAAACCCCTGCAGAGGAAGACCAGAAGACGACAACTGCCTTGGCTCCAGAAACTCACCGGCCTGTCTCCTGCCTTCCAAAGATCCTGCTCCAGCGACGCCTTCCAAAGGGACCAGCGACCTCGACATCCTCCGAGGACTGCCCCTGCTTCGAAAAGACAAGAAACTCCCGAGGACAGCGGACCTGATCCAAGAAAAGCTGCAACTTTGTTTCCAGCAGCTTTAAAGAACCCTGCAAGCTCCCCGCAAGAAGCGTGAGACTTGCAACACTGCACCCGGCGACCCCGACTCGGCTGGTGGAGATCCGACGCCTCAGGAGGGACCCCAGGACTACTCTGATACTGTGAGTACCAAAACCTGTCCCCCCTGAGCCCCCACAGCGCCGCCTGCAGAGGGAATCCCGAGGCTTCCCCTGAACGCGACTCCTTGAACCTAAAGTCCCGACGCCTGGGAGAGACCCTGCACCCGCAGCCCCCAGGACCCGAAGGACCGGACTTTCACTGGAGAAGTGACCCCCAGGAGTCCCTCTCCCTTACCCAAGTGGAGGTTTCCCCGAGGAATCCCCCCCTTGCCTGCCTGCAGCGCTGAAGAGATCCCGAGATCTCTCATAGACTAACATTGCGAACCCGACGCCGGTTCCTACACTGCACCCGGCCGCCCCCGCGCTGCTGAGGGTGAAATTTCTGTGTGGACTTGTGTCCCCCCCGGTGCCCTACAAAACCCCCCTGGTCTGTCCTCCGAAGACGCGGGTACTTACCTGCAAACAGACCGGAACCGGGGCACCCCCTTCTCTCCATTCTAGCCTATGCGTTTTGGGCACCACTGTGAACTCTGCACCTGACCGGCCCTGAGCTGCTGGTGTGGTGACTTTGGGGTTGCTCTGAACCCCCAACGGTGGGCTACCTTGGACCAAGAACTAAGCCCTGTAAGTGTCTTACTTACCTGGTTAACCTAACAAATACTTACCTCCCCTAGGAACTGTGAAAATTGCACTAAGTGTCCACTTTTAAAACAGCTATTTGTCAATAACTTGAAAAGTATACATGCAATTTTGATGATTTGAAGTTCCTAAAGTACTTACCTGCAATACCTTTCGAATGAGATATTACATGTAGAATTTGAACCTGTGGTTCTTAAAATAAACTAAGAAAATATATTTTTCTATATAAAAACCTATTGGCTGGATTTGTCTCTGAGTGTGTGTACCTCATTTATTGTCTATGTGTATGTACAACAAATGCTTAACACTACTCCTTGGATAAGCCTACTGCTCGACCACACTACCACAAAATAGAGCATTAGTATTATCTATTTTTACCACTATTTTACCTCTAAGGGGAACCCTTGGACTCTGTGCATGCTATTCCTTACTTTGAAGTAGCACATACAGAGCCAACTTCCTACATAAATCACAGAAGGTTTCCTGAAGCACACAAGAAGTCATGGAAGAAGATTATGCAGGAACCAGAAGAGACTGCAAGACACCAACAATGGATTCCTGGACCTGAAGACGTGTGGAAGAAGGGAACCAAGTCCAAGAAGCACTGAAGAGTCCAGGGAGAACAGGAGCCCCTGCTAACCCTGATGAAGGTGCAAAAGAAGAACCACCGGTGAGAAGACAAAGGGGGTCAGGGCCAACGACCACGAGAGCACCGCCAACAGGCTGGCGGTGCTCTCAAGGGCATTCTGACCGCGGCGGTTTGGCCGCGGTCAGAAAGGGAAAACCGGCGGTCTCCCGCCGGTTTTCCGCTGCCCTATGGAATCCTCCATGGCGGCGCAGCTTGCTGCGCCGCCATGGGGATTCTGACACCCCATACCGCCATCCTGTTCCTGGCGGTTCGCCCGCCAGGAACAGGATGGCGGTATGGGGTGTCGTGGGGCCCCTGGGGGCCCCTGCAGTGCCCATGCCAATGGCATGGGCACTGCAGGGGCCCCCGTAAGAGGGCCCCCAAAGAATTTCAGTGTCTGCCTAGCAGACACTGAAATTCGCGACGGGTGCAACTGCACCCGTCGCACCTTCCCACTCCGCCGGCTCCATTCGGAGCCGGCTTCCTCGTGGGAAAGGGTTTCCCGCTGGGCTGGCGGGCGGCCTTCTGGAGGTCGCCCGCCAGCCCAGCGGGAAACACAGAATCACCGCAGCGTTCTTTAGACCGCAGAGCGGTGTTCTGTCGGGGGAACTCTGGCGGGCGGCCTCCGCCGCCCGCCAGAGTTAGAATGACCCCCAAAGTCAGTTATGCACCAAAGAAGAAAGATGTGGGTTCCTGGTTGGTGCAGAAGATGTCCCAGATGGATGATTAAAGTCTGGTTTGCATCGCTGGATTCTGCCAATAAGCCTTGGCACACAAAAAACTCACGGTTGGCGGAAGATGGCGCTACCTGGGACCAGGAGGGACTTAGTGGTCTCTTCTAAAGAGGGGGAGACAAAGGGGGCTCTGAGCAACTCAGAGAGCCCTCAGAAGACCAGGCAGTGTGCATAGGAAACCAACAGCATGGGGACAAAGAAGGTGCAAATGGAGGCCCACTCAGCATGACACAAAGGGATCCCATGCTGCCGGAGAACCACTCAGGAAGTTGGGCGTCACAGGATGGAGTGCTGGGGATCTATGCTGTACTGTGCACGAAGAACTTTGTGGAAGGTTGCACACAAGTCTTGTCAACTGCAAGTCATGCAGTACATGGGGTACTGTCTTGCGAGGGGAGGCAAGCTCTTATCTCCACCAAAGTTGGACAGCTGGACCTTGGGACTGTAGGGGTCACTTTAGTCCACCACCCTCGTTGCCAGATCCACTCTCGTCATCTGGAGAGGTGCCTGCTGAAGCAGGGAAGTGACTCCGTCACTCCACTGGAGATTCCTTCAGTTCTTCTGGTGCAGGCTACGCAAGTAAGCACCTATCAGGTGAGGGCTCTGACATCACCTGCTGGCACTGGCCACTCAAATGCTCCCAGAGTACTCCACCACCTTGGAATCCAAGATGGCAAAACCCAGGGACAATCTGGAGGAGCTCTGGGCACCACCCCTGGGGTGGTGATGGACAGGGGAGTGGTCACTCCCATTTCCTTTGTCCAGTTTCACGCCAGAGCAGGGACTGGGGGTCCCTGCACTGGTGTAGACTGGATTATGCACGGAGGGCACCTTTTGTGCCCTTCAAAGCATTTCCCTCCCATGCCTGTAACACCTATTTCCAAAGGGAGAGGGTGTAACACCCTCTCCCAAAGAAAACCCTTTGTTCGGTCTTCCTGGGCTTCAGCTGCTCAAGGAGTAGGAGGGTAGAAACCTGTCTGTGAAGTGGCAACAGCTGGGGCTGCCTGGAAAACCTCAGAAGGCAGTACTGGGGGTCCATAGTGGAGACCCCAGAGTGCATGGGATTGTACAACCAATGCTAGAATCAGCCCTGGGATACAGTTCCCAGTTGTCCGGCACCTTACATGGCCATATTTAGGGTTACCATTGTGAAGCTGGACATAGGTATTGACCCATGTCCAGTGCACGCGTAAAATGGCGTCACCACACTCACAAAGTCCGGGGAAATGTTCCTGGATGACTTGGGGGAACCTCTGCTAGTGCACAGGTGCCCTCACATACAGGTACTTTGCACCCTGCCCTCAGGGCTGGAAGGCCTGACATACTGATGACTTATAAGTGACCTGGTGCTGTGTAAATGGTGCATGCACCATTTTACACAGGCTGCAATGGCAGTCCTGTTGAATCCTTTGCATGGGCTCCCTATGGGTGGCAAAAGTAATGCTGCAGCCCGTATAGATCCCCTGGAACCCCAGTGCCCTGGGTACCTAGGTACCATATACCATGGACTTATAAGGGGTGACCAGTATGCCAATTTGCAGTGAAATACTGGGTTACTGTTATGTAGTGATCAATTTAGGAACAGAGAGAGCATGAGCACTGGGGTTCTGGTAGCAGGACTCCACTGACATAGCCAAGCATACTTTCAAAAACAGTGAAACATACTGACAAGCAGGCCATAAACCATAAGCACTGGGGTACTGACTAGCAGGATCCCAGTGACACAGTCAAAACACACTGACATCAGGCAGAAATTGGGGAGGGAGGCATGCCAAAAAGAGGTTAGTTTCCTACAACAGTGTCACTATGGTGACAGATTAACTGGTTTCCCCAGGACAGTATTTGGTTGGACAGACACATCCATTGACCAATATTGACAATATAACTAAGTTCCATCCCATGGCTGTTGTGACCTTAGAATGGGGAGGGGTTACTGTCCTGAAACAGGTAGTGGTCTCTTCTACAATCCCAGTTGACTGTCTGCTAGGGAATGACCTGTAGTCCTCAGCTTGGGCTGATGTAGACCTCTAAATCCATGCAGCCATGCTGGGAAACCCTGAGATGGTGTGTGAAGACTAGAGCACAAAGCATTGCACAGGGTGAGAAATAAGCATTGGAGCTGGAATAATGCCCAACAGTCCAAGAGAAAGGGCACAAAGACTGGGGGACCAACTTCTGTACAGCAAAAAGCACAAGCCTCCTCTTCTCAGAAAGAAGTCTTAATATCCTCTGAGGGAACTGAGTCAATGGAACTTGAACCTTACCAGAGAAAGCTCTTGGGCCCAGGAAGACCCTCTAGAGACCAGCTGTGCCAGGGACAGATGACCTGTTCCACTTCTGAAGGCCTGCGGCAGCAAGCTAGCTAAACAGTAAAGGGAGATGTCAGTAGCTCCCACAGGGTCTATTGGGAGGAGGGACTCTTGTACACTGAGGCCAGCGACCCCAAACCTGGTGCCACAAGGCGAGTGGTAGTGTCTCAGCAGTTCAGGGAATTTCATCCTTACTCTAGCACATGACATCCCCCTAGCTGAGCATCTGGGTCAAACTAAAACACGGAATAGGCTAGCCAGCTACTTTCTACTGGCCCAACATGTCACCCAAGGTGAATGGGTTTTGCAGCTCCTGTGTCACCTGCCAAGCCAGTGGCAAGGAAGGTAGCCACCCAAAGGCCCCTCTAATTCCACTCCCAGTGGTTGGGGTTCCCTTTGAAAAGTTTGGTGTGGACATAGTGAGTCCACTTGAACCACACACAGCTGCAGGAAACCAATATATACTGGTAGTAATGGATCCTGCTACCAGGTATCCTGAAGCAATTCCCCCTAGGTCTATTACAGCAGTAGCCAAAGCCCTCATTGGTATCCTTACAGGGGTAAGGTTTCCTAAGGAGGCGGTTGCTGACAAAGATGCCAACTTCATGTCAGCTTACCTAAAACACATGAGGAATGACTATGGGGTAACTTAAAAGTTCACCACACAATACCCTCCACAAACCAATGGATTTGTTGAAAGGTTCAACAAGACATTGAAGGGCATGATTATGGAACTCCCTGAAAAACTCAAAAGGAGTTGGGATGTCTTTTTTCCATGCTTGCATTTCACCTAGAGTGGATCTTCAGAAGGGAGTAGGATTTTCCCCCTTTGAACTTCTGTTTTTCCACCCTGTTGGGGGACCACTTGCACTTATGAAGGAGGGTTGGGAGAGACCTCTCCACAAACGTAAGCTCGACTTGGTGGGCTGTGTACGAAGCCTCTGCTCTAGAATGGCACAGTACATGCAAAAGGCATTCAAAAATTGTGAGGCCTGGCAACAGCTCCAGAAGCAGTGGTATGACCAAAAGGCAGCACGGGTGGAGTTTAAACCAGGGTAGAAGGTGTGAGTTCTAGAGCATGTGGCTCCAAGGCACTCCAGGACAGGTGGAGTGGCCCTTACCCTATCCCAGAAAAGAACAGTGAGGTCACCTACTAGCAGAACACCCAAAAGGGTGATCCATGTGAACCGTCGCAAGCTTTTCTGTGACAGGGCTGATGTAACCATGCTGATGGTTACTGGCGAGGATCAGGAAGCAGAGTGGACATCTCCCTCACCTCCTCTCTCACAAACCTAAAGATGAGTCAGTTGAAGGAGTTGTCTACTCACACACCCTCACTGCCCAACAGAAGGCTGACTGCAGGCAAGTTTTCCAGCAGTATGCTTAGCTCTTCTCCTTAACCCCTGGCCAGACACACCGATGAACACATGATGTGGACATTGGAGACAGTTTGCTTGTCAAATCAAAGATCCATTGGCAGTCTGACCAAGTTAAGGAGAGCATCAAAGTTGAAGTCAACAAGATGCTGGCTTTAGGGGTTATTGAACACTCTGACAGCCCCTGGGCTAGCCAGTGGTCTTAGTCCCCAAAATTCACCCCCATGTTGGAAAGAAAGAAATGAGGTTTTGTGCGGACTACAGAGATCGCAACTCTGTCACCAAGACAGATGCTCCCCCTATTCCAAGGCCTGATGATAGACAAATTAGGTGCAGTCAAGTTTCTCAGTACCTTTGACTTGACTGCAGGGTACTGGCAAATTTTCAGGGCACCAGAGGCAAAAGAAAATGCAGCATTCTCTACACCTGATGGGCATTATCATTTCACTGTTATGCCCTTTGTTTTAAAGAATGCCCCGGCCACCTTCCAAAGTTTGGTGAATCAAGTCCTTGCTGGCATGGATGTCCTTCATTGCAGCATATCTAGATAGTATTGCTGTCTTTAGCTCCTCCTAGCAGGATCACTTACTCCATCTGGGGAAGGCTTTTGCAGGCTATGCACTCTGCAGGCCTAACTATCAAGGCATCTAAATGCCAGACATGTCAGGGCACTGTTGTATACTTGGGCCACCTTCTAGGTGGAGGCAAGTGCAACCCTTACAACCCACGACCCAGACAATTCTGGACTGGGAAGCTCCTACCACCGAAACTTAAGATAGGGCATTCCTTGGCTTGACTGGATATCAAGGAGGTTTGCAAAGGGGTATGGACCTATTGTGACCCACCTCACAGAACTGACCTCTAAGAAGATGCCCAAGAAAGTAAACTGGACAGTTAGTTGTCAAAAGGACTTTGACATCCTGGAAGAGTCAATGTGCTCATCACCAGTTCTCAAAGCTCCAGTCTACTGTAAGCAGTTAATTGTGCAGACAGATGCCTCTGAACATTGGATAGGAGCAGTCCTGTCCCAAACCAATGATGGTGGCCATGACCAGCCTGTTGCTTTTATTAGCAGGAGGTTACACCCCAGGGAACAGCGTTGGAGTGCTATTGAGAGGGAGATATTTGCTGTGGTTTGATCCCTGAAGAAGTTGAGACCTTACTTGTTTGGTACTCACTTCAGTGTTCAAACTGACCACAGACCTCTCGTATGGCTGATAAGGTAAGAACCCTAAACTATTGAGGTGGTCCATCTCCCTACAGGGAACAGACTTTACAGTGGAACATAGACCTGGGACTGTCCATGCCAAAACAAATTGACTTTCCAGGCTTTTCCAATTAGACAATGAAGACTCTCTTGGAAAAGGTTAGTCTCATCCTCTTTTGTTGGGAGGGGGTTCTGTAGGAAACGGTCCCTTTTGGCATGGTTACCTCCTGATGTTGATGCTAACTTGACTGAGTGTGTGCTGGGATCCTGCTAACCAGGCCCCAGCACCAGTGTATTTTCCCTAAAACTGTACCATTGTTTCCACAATTGGTACAACCCTGGCACACAGCTAAGCCCCTTGTAAAAGGTACCAGTGGTACCAAGAGCTCTGTGGCCAGGGAGGGTCCCTAAGGGCTGCAGCATGTATTATGCCACCCTAAGGGCCCCCTCACCAAACACATACACACTGCAATAGCAGCTTGTCTGTGCTGTTTGGGAGAAAAGGGTAATGTCGATGTGGCATCCCTCTCTGGGCGCCATGCCTGCCAACCACTGCCTGTGGCATAGGTAGGCCACCCCTCTAGCAGGCCTTACAGCCCTAAGGCAGCATACACTATACCACAGGTGAGGGCATAGCTGCATGAGCAATATACCCCTACAGTGTCTATGTTCATTCTTAGACATTGTAAGTGCAGTGTGGCCATATTAAGTACATAGGCTGGGAGTTTGTCATTATGAACGCCACAGATCCATGATGGCTTTACTGAAGACTGAGACGCTTGGTATCAAACTTCTGAGCACAATAAACTCAAACTGATGCCAGTGTTGGATTTATTGTAAATTGCACACAGAGGGCATCTTCGAGATGCCCCTTGTATTTCACCCAACCTTTTAGTGTAAGGCTGACCAGTCTGTGCCAGCCTGCCACCAACAGATGAGTTTCTGACCCCATGTGGTGAGAGCCTTTGTGCTCTCTGGGGTCAGGAACGAAGCCTGCTCTGGGTGGGGGTGCTTCACACCTCTCCCCTGCAGGAGGCTCAAGCCTCCTGTTACAGTGGCCCATGGCACTCCAGCTAGTAGAGATGCCTGCCCACCAGACCAAGCCCCACTTTTGGCAGCAGGTCCGGCTGGAAAGTTAGGAAAAACAAGAAGTGACCACTGCAGCTTGGACCACCCATAGGGTGTCCAGAGCTGAAGGTGACCCCCTCATCGCAGAATCCTTCATCTTGCTTTGAAGGAGAGTAGCCAATAGTGATAGGAATGTGCCCCCGCCCAAAGCAGTGGGCACAGGAAGGGTGTAGCCACCCTTAGGGACAGTAGCCATTGGCTACTGCCTTCTGACCCTTGTAACCCCCCCCCCCCCTAAATCTAGCATTTAAGAGCATCCCTGAACCTTGCTCTTCAGGTTCCTGGCAACCTCAAGAAGAAGAAGAAGAAGAAGAAACACTGAAGAGCCCCAGCAGTGAAGTCTCCATACAACAAATGACTTGTCCCCAGCACTACTGGCCTGTCTGCAGTTCAAGACTCCTGCTACAAAAAGGCAATGCAACCTGTAGGACCAGCAACTCCTACAAATCCCCAGAGGAATGCCTGTCCAGCACAGAGGACAAAGACCTCCAGAGGACAGCTGCCCTGTCCAGAAGAAACATCTAAAAAGAACTCCACAGCCACGCCAGACCTGAAAGCCTTGCCCACTCTGCACCTGATGCCCATGGCCCGAGTCCAGGTGGCCCACCGGTCCAGAGAAGGTCCCCAGGGGTTCCAACTTCGAGTCCACCCTGGGTTAACCCCTCCTGGCCAACACGACAACGCCTGCATTCTAAATTCGGAGGACCCCCTGACCGTGACCAGATCCAACAAAGATTTCTGATGCCCAAAGACACCCCTGCATCTGCAGCCCCCTGGCCTTGGGGAATCCAACCAATGTTCCAGCAGGCTCCTCTCCTACCTATTCAGCCTTTGGGTTTTTGCAGCTGACTCTCTGGCCCAAACCTGCATCATCTTTGTGGCCCCCGAGGATACCCCATTGAAAAGCATTGGGCGCCCCACGCTGTGTTTGCACCATGCACCCGGCCACTCCTGTGTCACTGAGGGTGTGTGGTTGGTGCTGACCTGTGATCCCCCGGTGCTCATCTAATCTCCCCAGGTCTGTGCTCTAAAGTCACGGGTACTTACCTGCAACCTGTTTCTTTCCGAGTGTCCCCAGTCCTCATAGGTTTCCATTGAAAACCCAACACCAACTTTGACCTCTGCACCCGGGTGGCCCTGTGTTGCCGGTGGTGCACTTTTGGGGTCAACTTGAACTTTGACCTGTGGACATCCTAACCTCCGAAGACTGGGATCGTAAGTAGAGTACTTACCTGTAAACTGTGCTAACACTTTTTCTCCCCTAGGACTTTATTGGTTCCTATGAGAAATTGCACTAAGGGTCCGATTATGAGTTTGGTAGACGGGAACACCCGTCCACCAAACTCCCAACCAAGTGGTTACCGCGTGCTGGCTACCTCCCTGCTGGCCCCATTTAGACTTTCCAGCTGGGCTGACCGGCGGAAACCAAGGTTTCTGCCAGTCAGCCCAGCGGGAAAGTGGCAGCAGCATTGTTGCCAGATCATAATCGAGCCAGCGGCAATGCTGTCGCCTCCAGGGGGCACCAGCACCCTCTGTGCAGTACTAGGGTACTGGGCAAGGGGATCCATGCGCTGGCCATGCCACGGCATAGGCAGTGCAGGGGCTCCCCCATGTGAACCCCTGCACCTGTTCTCCACCAGTCTTTCATGGCAGTTTCACCTCCATGAAAAGGCTGGTGGAGAACCAGGTTGTAGTCATCAGGGTGGCAATGACTTCAGAGCCGCCCTGGCTGACTCCAACCTGCACGTCAGAATCTCCACAACCTCTGCTGTCCGACAGCCACCGCCACACTCATAATTAGACCAAAAAATGTCTACTTTTGAAATTGAAAAGTGTTACTTATTTGTAAACTGTTTTGTCTGAAAAACCTAAACAAACTGCATTTGATATATAAGCTTGATACAAACTTACAAGTGTACTTAGCTGCAACACAAATCCTTTTGGTTTTAGAAATAAAGTAGCAGAATATATTTTTGCTATATAAAAACATTGGCCTGGAGTTAGTCATTGAGTATGTGCCTCATTTCTTGACTGTGTGTACAACAAATGCTTTGCACTACAATCTGATAAGCCTAACTGCTCGACCATACTACCACAAAAGAGAGCATTAGTATTATCTACTTTAACCTCTGTTAAGCTTTTGAGGATCCACTGGACTCTGTCCTCACTATACCTCATTTTGTTATAGTATATATAGTCAGCTTCCTGAAGGTATCATTCCTGTCCTCAATATTTTCATTTTGGGATACCAGGACAAGAGCAAACTGAGGGGACAGACACGTCTGAGTTGAGCATGATATGTAGATTGCTCACTCCTGTGTGAGTGAACATCATTTGCGAGATGGTACACAAATGTGTTTGGGCAAGCGCAAAATGGCCTGTTGGTTTGAGTTACAGAAATAGGGCCTCCTGGTAGTTGTAGTCATGTCACTTGCTGACTCCCCACACTACACAAATGTTAAACTCCCAAGGGAGGGTACATCATTTGAGATATGGCACACAACTGTGTTTGGGCAAGTGCAGAATGGCCTGTTGGTTTGAGTTACAGAAACAGGGTCTCTAGGTTGTTGTATGCATGTCACTTTTTGGCTCCTGGCACTACACAAATGCTAAACTCCTGGGTGCATGAACATCAGTTGTGAGGTGGCAAACAGGTGTATTTGGGCATGTGCACAAAGACCTGTTGGTCTGAGTTACAGAAACAGGGCCTCCTGGTAGTTGTAGTTATGTCACTCTCTCGACTTCCCAACACTTGACAATGTTAAGTCTTCAATATCTGTTGCCACACTGCAGTTAGGTTGGACCATACAGTTACATGTTGACTCATACCATGGGTCCTGGGATGATCTTTTGATATTTAAACACTTGCAGACCCCATTCCGTGTAATGGGGATTGATACATATGATGTTATGTACAACAATACACATTGACAAGCCTAAATCTCTGCTACTCTGGGTATTGCATGATAGGAAGTAGATGAACAACCCAGTGGCAAAAGATGTGATGTGAGTATCCAGGACACTGCATGTTTGTGTGTTTTAACTTACCAGACTCCGCTCCCTCAGGAATTCCTGTCAAGGCCTCTGGATCCATGACGGCCGAGACCTTCTCCTCCCAGGGAAAGAGTTGTAATGGGACACTGGGAGGACCATCACCAGTCTTATTGGCCTCCATGTGTTGCCTGGAGGCAAAGAAATGTGCCTTCCCCCTCAGGTTGTTCCACCTCTTCCTAATCTCCTCCTTTGTGTGCAGGGTGGTACATACAGCAGTCACTCTGCGGACTATCCTTTGCCACATTTCCATTTTCCTACTGAGAATGGTATGCTGGACTTGGGCTCCAAACAATTGTAGCTGTACTCATATAATTTCATCCACCATGACTCGCAACTCATCTTGAGAAAAACAGGGATTTTTATGATGTGACATGGATGTAAATAAACGTGGGTGACAGGGACTTACTTAACAAAAGAAGTGATATAAGGAGTAAATGGTCAAAAGTGTGTGAAAGGTGTTAAATAGGATGGTGAAAAAAGGAGTATCTTATCTATCAAGAATAAAATGGTCTCTGGTTTCTTTCTGGCAGTGCTGTAGTTGAGAGGAAAAGGATCATGGTCTGGGAAAGGGGCGTGTTTTATAGTGTTATTTGCAGGTGTCTCCACTGAGCCAGTGTATGTCAGCTGTGTTGTTTTTGACTCCATCCAATGGGCACTTGTCTGTTGCTTTGCTGAAAGTGTACCGTGGCGGCCAACCGCTGTTAGCTAACCGCCGCAAGGAGACCACCAAGTCAAATGGGCTGATTGGGTCCCCGTGGCCATCACGGCGACGGACTGCACACCTCCAATATGACAGGCCGCTGCACAGCTGGCGGGCTGCCATTTGTATTGGCATCTGGCAGTTCAGCCCGGATACATCATAATATGGCCATCTGGAGACCGCCACCACAGCAGTCTTTCTATCCTACCGCCAAACTCATAATCAGGTCCTTACTATTGTAGGGAAGGAAGGATCAGCATATCCTCAGTCAGTAGATAACTAAGGGCCTGATTCCGACTTTGGCGGGCGGCGGAGGCCGCCCGCCAAAGTCCCGCCGACAAATGACCGCACCGCGGTCAAAAGACCGCGGCGGCCATTCTTACATTTCCGCTGGGCCGGCGGGCGCTCTCCAAAAGAGCGCCCGCCGGCCCAGCGGAAATACCCCTGCAACGAGGATGCCGGCTCCGAATGGAGCCGGCGGAGTTGCAGGGGTGCGACGGGTGCAGTGGCACCCGTGGCGTATTTCAGTGTCTGCATTGCAGACACTGAAATACTTTGTGGGGCCCTCTTACGGGGGCCCCTGCAGTGCCCATGCCATTGGCAAGGGCACTGCAGGGGCCCCCACGGGCCCCGCGGCACCCCCTACCGCCATCCTGTTCCTGGCGGGAGACCCGCCAAGAACAGGATGGCGGTAGGGGGTGTCAGAATCCCCATGGCGGCGGAGCGCGCTCCGCCGCCATGGAGGATTCTGTAGGGCAGTGTGAGACCGCCGGTTTACCCTTTCTGGCCGTGGCTGAACCGCCGCGGTCAGAATGCCCTTGGGAGCACCGCCAGCCTGTTGGCGGTGCTCCCGTCGTCGGTGACCCTGGCGGTCACCGGCCGCCAGGGTCAGAATGACCCCCTAAATGTCCTTTGATTTGAAAGATGGCTCCTTAAAGTCCAGGGCCACTATGTGGTCATATGAAAAAAAACTTTGAAGCAGGAATATACTTGCTAAATGAAGTAGTTTTATTTTCCCCTCTGCAAAGGTGTAATTCCATTGTAGCATGTACTTATGTATGTATTTATGAATGTATGTTTGTAGTATTTGCAAATTGTGAATGTGACTAAAATGTAGCAGAGTGCTGTATATGGCCAAAGGCAAAGGTGTCAGTTAGTGGCAGCTGGATTCTGAGAGAGAATTATACGGTTACCCCACCATAATGTAGTGTTTTTTAAAGTGGTGTATCTTACTCTATTTCTCTAAATTGAAGCAGGATTGGGGATTTTTTTCCCAATCCTGAGCGCATGGATGGAGAAGGTATTTTGCCTTGTTTTTCCTTCTTTCCACTTCTTTGTCTTCAGCCTAATGGTATCCTGGCAACAGGTCTGCCAAAAGCAGCCAGGGGAGGGCCTTTGTCAGCCAGATAGACAGAGGAACTGGTCTTGATAGTTTTGTAGAAGAAACAGATGGTTTTGAGGGTGTTATGGTCTGACTAATGGAGCCAAAGGAGTTCCATAAAGATGAGGATGAGGTCTTGTTCTTCAAGCTCTTGGTGAGACATCCAGTGACATGTAGAATATCTTTAAGAGAAACCATAACGGAGTTTGGGGGACATGGAAAAGGTATTTACCACCATCCAGATGCAAGAAGTTGAATGGAAAGGAGGACAAGCTGGAAGTTTGTGGAGCTCTGTGAATGATAGGAATATTCTGGAATAATGAGGTGCCCCTGTCAATGAACAGATGCCTGTTGTATAGTTAAACTTAGAACTAGTAAAGGACATTGCCATTGAATGACATTCTGTACTTCAGGGTATGGATGAGGGTGGGATGGTCAAAGATGTAAAGGCATTGGAGTGGTCCAACAGCATTAGAAGATAAAGGTTATACTTATCTGTGGTGAAAAGGGTATAGTCTTTTATTTGTCAGATTAGATGTGATCTTGGAGTTGTGCATAGTACACTTTTTCGATGATCTTGCCAATGAAGGGTAGGTTAACAATCAAAAATATTGGGGGATGGAGGCCTACCTATAATGGTGTAGTCTCTTTTGTACACATGTAAAGACTAAGGCGGTCATTCTGACCCTGGCAGTCATGGACCGCCAGGGCCGGGGACCGTGGGAGCACCGGCAACAGGCTGGCGGTGCTCCCAAGGGCATTCTGACCGCGGCGGTATGGCCGCGGTCAGAAACGGAAAACCGGCGGTCTCCCGCCGGCTTTCCGCTGCCCTGAGGAATCCTCCATGGCGGCGCAGCTTGCTGCGCCGCCATGGGGATTCCGACCCCCTCACCGCCATCCTGTTCCTGGCGGTTTTGACCGCCAGGAACAGGATGGCGGTGAGGGGTGTCGTGGGGCCCCTGGGGGCCCCTGCAGTGCCCATGCCAATGGCATGGGCACTGCAGGGGCCCCCGTAAGAGGGCCCCTAAAAGATTTTCAGTGTCTGCCATGCAGACACTGAAAATCGCGACAGGTGCTACTGCACCCGTCGCACCCTTCCCACTCCGCCGGCTCCATTCGGAGCTGGCTTCCTCGTGGGAAGGGGTTTCCCGCTGGGCTGGCGGGCAGCCTTCTGGCGGTCCCCCGCCAGCCCAGCGGGAAACACAGAATAACCGCGGCGGTCTTCTGACCGCGTAGCGGTATTCTGTTGGGGGAACTTTGGCCGGCGGCCTCCGCCGCCCGCCAATGTTAGAATCACCCCCTAAGGGCCTAATTTATAATATGGCAAATGACCCATTGTTCCACCAGGGGATCGGCATAAATTACTCTGTCCTCATGGTGGACTGCCCACCAAATTTATAAATGGCCACCAAGCAGGTGGAAATTTATAATGAATTGACAGGAACTGCATTCACTGTGGTTCCTGTCACTGTATTTCGCTGTTTAGTACAGATGTGTATCAGCATAATGAAGCCCTACATCAAACAGCTTTCTTATTTTATTTTCAAAAAGAAAATCCCGAAATAGAGTTTTCTTTTTGAAAATAAAACAAGTGATGTTTCCCATCTCAAATTGAGTCATCTCCTATGGAGAGGGGGGCATTATTTAAATGTTACTGTCTCTCACCACCAGGGTTTGTCTGGTGGTGACACAAAGTAATAAAAATAGCTGCATGTCCACCTATCCTGATTGGGTGGGTGGACATATAGCCATTTCTCCAAATTCCCATTCCCCGGCGGGCCATTGGAGATGTTTGGTTATAGTGGTGACGGAGTAGTCACCGGGATTGCCAAATTTATGGTCCCCTCATCTAATCCAGGCAGGCAAACCATTATGTTGATGGTAAGTGTACTCCGTTGCGACGGAGTATTCTTACTGCCAACATATAAAGTAGGCCCTGAGATGTCAATGTATTATTGGAGGCTGGATTTTTTGTAACATCTGAAACAACTTTGCCACAAAATTACGTTGGGTATGAAATTGGAAGTCAACATGGCTGCTGGTCGGAGGTGTAATAAATAGTGCGGGGAGGGGGGGGGGGGGCAATACAAAGAAAGTGGATTGCGGTTCTTTCTTTAAAGACCGGTTATATTCTTGCAATGGCTTAGACTCTAAGCAAAAGGCAAATCCTTCCAGTGTGGGCCTATTCGGTTCAAGCTTAGGTGGATCCCGACTAACATTTGGAGTGGCTTACAATATTTATTACTCACTTGACCTATGAATTGTATCAAATTTAATAAAACAACATAAAAACTAAACGTTCACAAGCACTCCCAAACATCTTCTTGAAAAAGAAACAAAAACACATTGCACACAGATGGTCATTCTCCCTGCGGATCTCCATTGCCAAGTGCAAGGTTAAGAGTGTGAAACTCGCTTCAAATTAAGGCTTATTTTACCAAATGTGTACAATGAACAAAAGAGTTTAATGTTTAACTTACGAAAACATCAAGAGCCTGCAGCTCTCCACACCCAAGTATTTTATTTCCTTACTTTTAGCCAAGGTTAACTTCCACATGTGCAATACAATTTGAGCCTGTTTAAAATAAAATATCAACTACAAATAAAGTGTTGTGCATGTCACACCTCTCTAACTTTCATACATTTTACAACGTAAACTGGTGTTCACATATGGGAAGGATTCCCGTGGTATCCATTCAGTGCCTGCCAAAATAAATTACATTACACGCTTTCTCACTCGCCCCTTTCAAGGAATGTTATGGATTCCTTACAGTGAAGGTCATAGTTGATGAATGAAATGGAACTCTGCTTTCAGGTCCAGTTGGAATGTTACAAAAAGGCATAGAATGAATGTATAATGTATTCTTTCACAGCAGCAAGCAGGCAACAGCTGTAAAGTATCTGATCATCCTTGCACCCAGAGTTCAATGTCAATACAAGCAATAATATGACAAAGAAAGTACAACTGAAAAACACATTACAGAGAACTGCGGCTACAAAGGAACCAGAACAACATCTGTTACATTAGCATTAGAAAGCCCGCCTAAACAACTGTTATAATCAATTCATTCATTTACATCGAAAATGTATTTCATAATCCCGGTTTTTCCATGAACAACCTAACAATAACCGTGACCCTAAACTGTGACCTTATCATTATCCCTTATAATACTGCCTAACCTCCTTAGTTGTAGCATCCTTAATACTTACAGTGGCATGTTTATTCGTTTTAACTATTTCCAGAATAAATATGCATTGTTAGGTACAGCAAAATGAATTCATTGTTCTTTTATAATAGAGATGTATTTTCTGTTAAAGATTTCATTATAATGGCATAATATCTCCCCCAAATGCCTGTATCTACACTTTGATATCTGGGAAATAAAATGTTGTTTAATAATGCTGGTGTGCCTGTGCTAAAGGAACGCCAACATTAAATATATTTATGCTGAGGAGTTATGAGTCTGCATTACCCACTGGCAGTCCCCACTGAGTAGTTATACTTAAGATCATGTTTCCATAGGAAATGGAGTTCTTACTTTGCTAATAACTTTGGTGCGTTTGACAAATTTTCACAAAACTTTACCCAAAACGTCTCCTCGACCTCAGATTACCCCCAAAACATTCCAGGAATGAGCTGTCAAACAAGGACTGAGAGAAAGGAGACATCCATGCAGTTTCCTGTAGGAACTTTAGACATAGCTACAGCCAAAATGGCTGAACAGAAATACACTGGATTTGAAAGAAATCAAGATCTTTACCCAGATAGCGTGCTTTTTTGGTCTGCGTTATTCAAGACCTTTTCATTTTACAAAAAATATATGTATCATATATTTATTTAAAGGGACTTTCAGCCACCACTCTGTTGTATTGCAGTTGCCCCCACCAAAGGATGACACAGGAGATGCGCAGTAGAATTTTTGCATTGGGGTTGCCATAGAATGTGACCCCTGCGTGGTGGTCTGTCAAGAAGGTGTATGGCTTCCCTTAGATAAACATGAGGTAGTGCTTGCAAGCCCAGGCTAACCCTAGGGTTTCTTTCTGCAGTTGGGGGTTTGCTCGTTCTACTTCCAACAGGTTGCTGCTTGCATATGCAACGATGTGCCTTGGTGAGTCTCTTCCGGGCTTGTTTTGTGTGAGAATGGCTCCTAACCCCACTAGACTGGCATCTATGGTGAGCTACGTGCATAGGGATGCATAAAAAAATGCTAAGTGGTCCATGGCTGTGATGGCCTTCCGAATGTTCTCAAACACCTTGTCACAGTTCGAGGTCCAGCAAAATGTCTGCACTTGTTTGATCAGTTCACAAAGTGGGTGGCTCACTGTGGCAAAATCTTTGTAACGAGCACAGTAGCTCGCCAAACCCAGAAATTACCTCACTTCTGCTACATCCACTGTCCATTGCAGAGCGTTTCTACCTTGCTGGGGTCTGGCCGCATCCCTTTCTGGGAGAAGATGTGTCCAAAGAAAACAAGTTCTCTCTTTCGCAGCTCGCATTTGTCTTCATTCAGTGTCAGGCCAGCAGTTTCCAACTGCCTGCATACCTCCTGCTTTGCCGAGTCGTGCTCATCATCTGTGCGACCAAATACTAGGACATCACCGCTATAATTTAGACAGTTCTTTACACACCGAATAATTTGTCTCACCATGTCCTGAAATATTTATGCTGTTGATGACACCCCAAAGCTTAATCGTTTGTAACTAAATAGTTCTAAGTGAGTGGAAAATGTGGTGATGTAGTGGGACTGCGGGTCTAATTGCAGTTGATGCTAGCCCTTCAATAGGCCAAGATTGGAGAATACAGAGGCCCCAATGAGGCAGCTGATCATGTCATTTAGGTGTGGGCCTTGGTGTTGTTCTCTTTCAATGGCTGTGTTCAGTAGGCACATGCTAATGCAGATTCGGATTTTCTACATGTTTTTCTATGGCACAGCCAAAATGGGGGACACTCAGGGAGTTACTCGATGATGTCTTGCGCTGGCAGGCTCTTTAGTTATTCCTCTACCTGCAGCTGTAGGTGCAAAGGGACTCAGGGGGGATTTGGAGCCATTGGCTTGATCGCTTTGTTGACGTGAAGGGTGACTTGCGTGTCTTCAGCCTTCCAAGTCCTTTGAGGATTGCAGGGTGTTCTCGTAGGATGTTGTGATGCTCAGCCATGTGATACATCATGGCTAGTAGGCCCATCACTTGCGCAGTGACATTGCTGAGCAGACACAGCGTTGGAACGTGTCCCCATAGGACATGTACCTCTTCTCGCACAGATGTGTCATTATATGTGGGTGTCTGTGTGAATTTCCCCCCGTTTGCTACGGGGCATCTCGCACCCATGTAAAAATGTCAACAGTGGAAGGCAACAGCCTACTTCAACGTGCATATAATGTTGCATGTGGCTCCAATGTCAAGAACAAAGCGTACTGTGTGATTCCCGACCTGCAGATCTGCTGTTGCTGTCTTCTTTATTTGATATTTGTCAACTATTGATGTGTCGCGCATGATGACTTGATGTCATTCTTAGCCAGGCAGGTTGCCTCTTCTCTGTCTTGATGTGTCCGCTCATGCAGACGCTTGCAAAGTGGTTATCGTGGTTGCATTTCTGGCATTTGTGTCCCGTGGCAAGTACCAACATGCGGATATTCCAGGTCCCAGCAATAGCACGTCCCTTCTTGTTTTACCTTCTGAGTAGCAGAGGTTTGTCATGTCTACTGTGGCTGACGGCCATGCAGTGAGCCTGTTCCATTGTTCGTACTCTGTATGGCATGCAATGTGGCCCTGGCTTCTGACCTTGCCAAGGTCAGTATTTTGTACAACATGTAAGAGAAGAAGAACCACGGCACATCCCAGGATCAAGATGAGAAAACTTTATTTCTTTGTGTTACAACAGGGTAGAAATCCTCTGATATCATGAAATGCACTGGATGAATGATATGGAAGCACTATACAACTTTCATATTTTTGTACAAACAGCCGACACGTGTTTCGTCATCCTTGACTTTTTCAAGGCTTTGTAGTGTGCGTACTGGATGGTCAATCCTGATAAGAATCCAAGAAAAAACTGAACCGCACAGGATGGTGTGTAAGTTGTAAGGTGGTTAAAGTTCAATGACTGGGACCATGGTAAGTCTAGAATACACTACTTCTTCTCTTACATGGACTGTGACCCTTGGGTGACAGCTTACTGCACCCTGTGGCTGGGTGTATTACCACTTGAGCATCTCCTCGTGTCTAATTGGACATACCATCATGAACTTTTAATATTTATGACAATAGAAACTTTGGATGTGCGCACCGTATATACACAGCCACAAAATCACTGTTGATATCCATTTTGTACAACATGTATGTTTCTTTCAGTATTTTTGTGTGGAATCCAGTTAAGTGGCATCCTTCGATGATGCACACCCCGATGGCTGCCTCATTGTCGAATTTGTGAAAACTAGTCACCTACTGCAAATCTGACAGTCATAGCAAATTTGTCAAGTGATTCATCTGCTCGTTGACATGCTGTGTTGAACATGTAGCATTCGAAGTCAGCATTTCGCTGGGGGTCGAAACTGTCCATGAGGCATTTTATTAGGTGTTTGTATGTAGTGATGGACTCAGGCGGGAAAGTAGGGGGCATATTTATACTCCGTTTGCGCCGGAATTGCGTCGTTTTTTTTGACGCAATTCCGACGCAAAACTAACTCCATATTT
The DNA here is from genome assembly GCF_031143425.1 of Pleurodeles waltl. NCBI lineage: Eukaryota > Metazoa > Chordata > Amphibia > Caudata > Salamandridae > Pleurodeles > Pleurodeles waltl. The sequence continues at coordinate 992,362,033 of NC_090442.1, forward strand.
ATACTTTGGCGTTAGACGCGTCTAGCGCCAAAGTCCATGGAGTTTGTGTCATTTTTTAGCGTGGACACCTACTTTGCGTTAATTGTATGCACGGTAGGCGTTCCCGTCTAAAAAATTTACAATACGGCATGTGCGCCGTATTTACACTCACGGGCAAAATTCACGCCCGGGAGTGGGCGGGTCAAAAAAAATGACGTACGGCCGCTTTTGTGCCGTTTTTTAGCGCCTGCAAAAGGCAGGCGTTAAGGGACCTGTGGGCTCTGAAGGAGCCCAGAGGTGCCCTCCCATGCCCCCAGGGACCCCCCCTGTCACCCTTGCCCACCCCAGGAGGACACCCAAGGCTGGAGGGACCCATCCCAGGGACATTAAGGTAAGTTCAGGTAAGTGTTTTAAAAAAAAAAATGTGTGGCATAGGGGGGCCTGATTTGTGCCCCCCTACATGCCACTATGCCCAATGACCATGCCCAGGGGACAGAAGTCCCCTGGGCATGGCCATTGGGCAAGGGGGCATGACTCCTGTCTTTGCTAAGACAGGAGTCATTTCTATGGGGGTTGGGAGTGAAAAAAAAATGGCGCAAATCGGGTTGAGGCGAAAAAATTGCCTCAACCTGACTTGCCCCATTTCTTCACGCCCAAGCCCCATATCCCCCAACGCCGGCGCTGCCTGGTGTACGTCGTTTTTTTTTTACGCACACCAGACGGCGCCGGCGGCTAACGCTGGCTAACGTCATTCAATAAATACGGCGCCCGCATGGCGCTTCAGAATGGCGTTAGCCGGCGCTAATTTTTTTTACGCAAAACTGCGTTAGCGCAGTTTTGCGTCAAAAAGTATAAATATGGGCCTAGGTCTTCAACGTCATCCCGTACCAAATTTAGAAACTGGTCCCTTGTCTGTTCATCTGTGTGATTTTTGCAAGTAGCTCGCAGATAGTGTTCAAACTGCCTGATTCATTTCTCCCAGCAAGCACCCTTTATTTGAGAGTCAGAAAGGTCAAACGGCAGAGGGCGCCTGCAAATTACACTCGGAAATCTGCCTTCTTTGCATTTATCAGTCATGGTCAGGGAGGCTGCTTTTGTCGAGGCTGCAATTTTAGACTGCGTGATGGTGATGTACAGCTGTTGTCACATTGCTCTTTGCCAGGGGTCTCACTTCTACTGATTTTTTTAGTCAATGTCTGTACACACGCTGTGATACAGCAGTGTTTATATAGATTTGTCATGCATATCCTGCGTTCATATAGCCACAGGATGTTTGTTACTGGCTATAAGTGCAGATTCTTTGGCATGCCTGACTTCAAAATGGCTGCTGCAGTAGTTTCTATTGCATGCCTGATTTTAAAATGGCAGCTGCAGTAGTTTCTATGATGTGCCTGACTTTAAAATGGCCGCTGAGGGTTCTAGGGAGATCATTGATTAACATGCCTGACTTAAAGATGGCTGCCAATGAGGCCACGTTCTTGTGAGATCTCACGTAGGCTGGAGGTCATACACGGGAGAGACGGGGGAGGTTTAATGACAGGTACAGTCTAGCGGTGCTTACCATTGAACTCCTCAGTTGTGGACGCATAGCCAGAGGCATTCAAGGTTGCGTTGATGTCTGCAGAACAAATCAATCAATCAATCAAAGATTTATAGAGCGCACTAATCACCCATTAGGGTCTCAAGGCGCTGGGGGGGAGCTACTGGTCGTAGAGCCATGTCTTGAGGCGTTTCCTGAATGTCAAGAGGTCTTGGGTCTGACGAAGGTGGAGCAGTAGGGAGTTCCAGGTCTTGGTGGCTAGGTGAGAGAAGGATCTTCCTCTGGCGGTAGTGCGGTGGATGAGGGGGATGAAGGCGAAGGCAAGGCTGGCGGAGCGAAGATTGCGGGTGGGAGTGTGGAAGGTGAATCTGTCTTTGAGGTAGGCTGGGCCTGTGTTGTGGAGGGCCTTGTGTGCGTGGATGAGGAGTTTGAAGGTGATCCTCTTTGATACTGGTAGCCAGTGAAGGTCTCTGAGGTGGGGGGAAATGTGGTCACGGCGTGGGATGTCCAGAATGAGGCGGGCAGATGCGTTCTGGATTCTTTGCAGTTTTGTTAGGAGTTTGGTTGTTATTCCTTCATATAGTGCGTTTCAGTTGTCCAATCGGCTGCTGACTAGGGCGTGGGTGACAGTTTTCCTGGTTTCAACGGGAATCCACTTGAAGATTTTGCAGAGCATGCGGAGAGTGTTGTATCAGGAAGACGAGATGGCATTGACCTGCTGAGTCATGCTGAGTGTGGAGTCCAAGATGAATCCTAGGTTACGTGCGTGGGTGGTGGGTGAGGGCACGGTTCCTAGGGAGGTGGGCCACCAGAAGTCATTCCAGGTTCAGGGGTTTGTGCCAAAGATGAGGATTTCTTTCTTGTCTGTGTTTAACTTAAGGTGGCTTGATTCCATCCAGCTGGCGATGGCGTGAAGTCCGTTGTGGAGGTTGTTCTTTGCAGTTGTAGGGTCTTTCATGAGGGAAAGGATGAGCTCAGTGTCGTCTGCGTAGGAAACTATGTTGAAGTGGTGGGTTCGTGCGATGTTGGCGAGGGGGGCCATGTAAATGTTGAAGAGCGTGGGGCTGAGCGAAGATCCTTGGGGAACGGTGGGAGGCAGACACTCTGGGTTCTGCCTGAGAGAAATGACGAGATCCAGTTGAGTGCCTTGTCGCGGATTCCAGCGTTGTGGAGGCGTGTGCGGAGAGTGTGATGACATATTGTGTCGAAATCTGCGGAGAGGTCCAGGAGGATGAGTGCTGCTGTTTCTCCTTCATTGAACATGGTCCTAATGTTGTCTGTGGCAGCAATGAGTACAGTCTCAGTGCTGTGGTTTCTACGGAATCCGGATTGGGAGGTGTTGATTACCTTGCTGTCCTCCAGGAACCGGAATATTTGGCTGTTTACAATTTTTTCGATGACCTTGCCTGGGAAGGGGAGGAGGGAGATCGGATGATAGTTTATGGGGTAGTCTGGGTCTGCCGTTGGTTTCTTTAGCAGGGCGTTGATTTCTGCGTGCTTCCATCTTTCTGGGAAGGTGGCTGACTCGAAGGAGCTGTTGATGGTTTTGCAGAGGTGGCGGGCGATGATGATGTTTGCCTTATTGAAGATATGGTGTGGGCAGGGGTCCAATGGTGATCCGGAGTGGATGGAGGCCATGGTGGTGGCAATGTCCTCTATGTTGACGGGGGTCCAGGTATGGAGGAGGTGGGTGCTGCTTGGAGTGTTGGGCTCTTGGGTGTTTGGAGTCAGCTGGTGGGTCTGGGGTTTGAAGCTATTGTGGATTTCTTCTATCTTTCGACGGATGTGGGTTGCCAGTGAGTTGCAGAACTCCTGTGATGGCGGGGGTTCGTTGGAGCAGGTCCTGGGGGTCGAGAGCTCATTGACGATGCTGAAGAGCTATTTAATGTTGTGAGCGTTGGCGTCGATGCGGTTTTTGAAGTCTTTCCTTTTGGTGGTGCGGATCAGTTGGTGATGTTTGCGTTGGGCATCCTTGAAAGCGATGTGGTTGGAGTTGGTAGGGTCAAGGTGCCAGGTTTTTTCCATTCTGCGACATAGCCGTTTGGATTCCTGTAGTTCTGGGGTGAACCAGCTGGCCTTGATTCTGTGGGAGGTGTTTGGGGTTTTTTTGAGCGGTGCGAGGGTGTTGGTGCAATCTTCTATCCAGCGATGCAGGTTGGTGGTGGCTATGGTGGGGTCCAGGGTCCCAGGGAGTGGGGCCCGGGAAAGAGTGGAGATCAGTTGATCCCTTGTTATTTTGCTTCAGTTGCGTCAGGGGAGTTGTGTGCGGTGGTGGTGAGTGAGTGGTTTTTGGTAGGAGAAGTGGATGCAGTGGTGGTCTGTCCAACTGAGTTCGGTGGTGTGGCTGAAAGAGACGTGGTTGCCTGCTGAGAAGTTGGGGTAGAGTGTGTGGCCTGCGGAGTGGGTGGGTGTAGTGACGAGTTGCTTGAGGCCGAAGTTGTCAAGGTTATCGATTAGGTTGGTGGTGTTGATATCGTTGTTATTTTCTAGGTGGAAGTTTACGTCACCAAGGAGGATGTAGTCTGTTGAGGTGAGGGCTTGGGAGCTGATGGCATTGGCGATGTCGTCACAGAACTGCGGTCTGGGTCCAGGGGGCCTGTAGACCAGTGTTCCTCTGAGTGTGTTGTTGGCGTTGATGTGGATTTTGAAGTGGAGGTGCTCGGCGGAGTTGATGGTGTCATAGGAGTTGATGGAGACTCTTATGGTGTTTTTGTGGACTGTGGTGATTCCTCCTCCTGGTCTGTTGATTCGGTCTCTTCTGGTGATCTTGTAGTTTTCAGGTATGGCTATGGCTACGTTTGGTTCTGAGGCCGAATTCATCCAGGTTTCGGTGAGGAATGCGACGTCGGGCGAGTATGTGGTCAGGAGGTCCCAGAATTCAATTGCATGTTTGTGGACGGAGCGGGTGTTAAGTAGGATGCATCTTAGGCAGTTGTCTGTTTTGATTTGGAGTTTGGAGGTTAGGTTGCAGGGGAAATTGCAGGCTTTGCAGGAGAAGGGTCCTTTGGTGCGCGTCGGTGTGGACTGGAAGCAGATGGAGGAGCGTCCTGGATTAAGGGCGTGGAGTTCGTTGGCAGTGTAAAGGTGTTTGGTGGCGTGGGAGGCGTGTTGGCCAGGGGGTCTGGAGCTGGGTGCGGTCTTGGCGCGGACAGGCGCAGACGGGCTTGCCTTTGGTGTGCCTTCGATGCGCCAGCGGCACGTCCGCACTGCGGCCAGCATAAGAGGGGAGGTAGGAGGGAGTGGCAGCTGGGAGGAGGGAGCGAAACCTCCAATGGGAGTGCGGGGCGGGGCAGCAGGAGTCAGGAGTGAAAAGAGCTCCGAGGAGGAGGGAGGGGGGCGGGGCCTTCCAGGAAAGGAGAAGCCAAGAAGCCCAAACAAGCCCAGACAAGCCCAAAACAATGGCAGCACTTACTGGAGCAGTGGTGAGGAGGAAGCGACTTGCCTGCAAGGAGGAGCATGTCTTGGTTTCGCTCCGATGCAGGGAGTGTGTTGTGGTGTGCAAGTCCTCCATCATCGCCAGTTGTCATGTCGCAGTTGCCCCCACCAAAGGACGACATAGGAGACCATAAGGGGTGCAAATTCTGTATTTCTTTCTTTCTCTTTTCTGCCCCTGGCGGGCACATCTGTCATCGCCTAGTGCTGGGCCAGTAGTGCTGTAGTTGTGACCGGAATCCTGCCTTGGTCTCCAGTGACCAGAAGCGGTGCCCAATGACCACACGTACACCTGGTGTGCTGTGGTCCTAGTGCCCTGTGTCGACACGCTCTTCACCCATTGGTCTGTTGTTCTGTAATTCACATAGCATACCACACTGGGCAGAGGTTCACCCTTCTTAAGCCTCTGGTTAATGTCACTTTGAGTGACTGCATTTGCTCTTTCACAAAGTGCACAGTCGCACACAAGGAGTTCCCTTTAGTCCCAGTGTTGCCTGATGTGATAGCAAAGCGATTTTGAAGGGAGCACAGGGCATATTCCAGCTTTATCTGTTCCTATCTCTTTCCAGTGCTGTTGTAAATTCCTTTTGAAGTGAACTGCTGCCATTTCACAGCATACCATTTTGTATTAGTGGACTCTGTTTCACCAGACATTCTTTGATAAACTATGTCCTGGAAGAAAACCAAACTTTATGGTGTTTAGTTTGTAGCACACTTGTTACAGTTTTAGTTAAACATAAATGGGGTGTCATTTGGGTTTTAGTATCCAATATTTTATATTGTGAATCATCTTTCCTTCTTTCTTTTTCACATTTTTCTTTCCTTCTGCACTTTTTTCTTTCTTTCTTTTTTGCCTTTGTTTTCTTTCCTTCTTTCCTTTATTCTGCCCTTCTTTTTTCTCCTTTCCTTTTTTCTTTCTTTCTTGTTACTTTCATTCTTTGAATTTTACCTTCTTTCAGCTGTTGTTTGATTCTTTCTTTTTTCTATTTTCCTTTTTTTTTCCTTCTTCCTTCCTTGCATCCTTCCTCCTTATCTACTTTCTTTCTTTCTTTCCGGCAATTTGTTCCTTATTTCTCATCTTCCTTCTTTCCTTCCTTTCTTTTTTGCCTTCATTACTTTTTCTTTCCTTCTTTCCTCTCATTTTTTGCACCTTTATTTATTGTCTTCCTTACTTTCCCCTTTTCTTTCCCCTTCTTTTTTTGCCCTATTTCCTTCTTGCTTCCTTTCCTTTTGCATTATTTCTTTCTTATTTACCTTGTTTACTTCTTTATGTCCTTCATTATTTTTTTATTTCTTTTGTCTTTTTTGCCTCAAACCTTTTGTCTTTCCTCTTTTTCAGTTTTGCCTTCTTTTATTCTTTCTTTCTTTTTGCCTTCTTTCTTTCTTTTGTGCCTTCTTTTGGTATTTCTTTCCTTTCTTTTTCTTTTCGTCTTTTCATTTTGACTTCTTCCCTTCTTTCCTCCCTTCTTTCTTTCTTTTTGGTTTCCTTTCCTCCTTTTTTGCCTCCCTCCATCCCTTCCTTTTTTGTGTGCCTTCCTTCTTTTTTTGTGTGTGCCTTCCTTCAATGTTAGTCCATTTTTGTCATTGGTTGGCTTCACTGTGAGTTATGGCATGCTGTCTTTTCACAAAGAGCACAGCCACAGAGAAGGTAGTTCCCTTCAGTGCTGGGTGTTTAAAGGTAATGTGTATTTTTATGAAACCAACAAAACACTGTTGCCTTTAGCCATTGTTTTTTTTTGTTGATTTAACAAGAGCAAGGCAGCTTCCCGAAAAATGTTTTGCAAAGTCCATGACAAAAAAAGAATTGCCAAAAGGCTGCTGGCCAACGCCAGACTTATAGACTTTGCTAATGTTTGTTGTGATTTAGTGTAAAGCCATTCAGTATTTTTGTAGAAACTAAGGGGCATATTTATACTCTGTTTGCGCCGAATGTACGTCAAAATTTGTGACGCACATTCGGCGCAAACACTGCCCCATATTTATACTTTGACGTCCGACGCAGCGGGCATCAAAGTTCCACCATTTGCGCCATTTTTTAGAAGGGTGAACCAGCCTTGCGTTAATTATATGAAAGGTAGGCGTTCCCTTCTAAAAAAAGACTTTAAAGCCTGTGCCCCATATTTATACTGTGACGTCATTTTGACGCACAGGAGGGGGCAGGCCTTAAAAAACGGCGCCCAGCCTGATGGGCGCCGTTTTTTAACGCCTGGGTCAGGGCAGGCGTTAAGGGACCTGTGGGCTCAGAAGGAGCCCAGAGGTGCCCTCCCATGCCCCCAGGGACACCCCCTGCCACCCTTGCCCACCTCAGGAGGACACCCAAGGATGGAGGGACCCATCCCAGGGAAGTTAAGGTAAGTTCAGGTAAGTTTTTTTTTTCGTTTTTGTTTGTGGCATAGGGGGGCCTGATTTGTGCCCTCCTACATGCCACTATGCCCAATGACCATGCCCAGGGGACATAAGTCCTCTGGGCATGGCCATTGGGCAAGGGGGCATGACTCCTGTCTTTGCTGGAATGGCGTTAGCCGGCGTTAAACTTTTTGACGCACAACTGCGTTGGCGCAGTTGTGCGTCAAAAAGTATAAATATGGGCCTATGGTTCAAAATGTATGTAAAAAGTTTCAATTTGATTAGATGCCACAACGTCAACAAAGACTCATTTCCGATGTCCTTAAAAAAGTATGAAAAGAAAAGGTAGGGAACGCGCCCATCTCTGAGGGACAAACCATTATGTTTATTTTCCTTTTAACAGTATAGTGGATCCACAGATCCATGATAACATTTATAAATGAAGGAAGGCAGCTCTCCTCAAGTAAGAGCTTCCCGATGTGAGTCATAGCCTGGGAGGAGGGGGGCAGTCCAATTTTGTTTTAGGGAGGAGGATACAGCACACCTTCCAGGGCCACTTGAAGCCCCAGGGACCACATCCCTTGGGGCTGCTATAATATTTTTGGGTAGCGTATCGTGCAGCCTCCCTCCTCGAGCCTTTTGAAGGCTCTGTGCTGGTCCCCTCCCTGAACCTTTTGACGGCCCCTGGGACCCTTTCCCAAGAGGTGTACTTCAATCATGAAAAACCAAAAAACAAAATGGTAGCTGGCGTTTTCTTTAAAAATATTATGAGCCTGGAGTGGGTTAGGCCCTGGGCGTCATAAATGTTTAGGCCCTTATTTATACTTTTTTAGCGCCGCATTTGCGTCGTTTTTTGACGCAAAATCAGCACAAACTTCCAAAATGCGGCGCTAAAAAAGTTAAGGGGCATATTTATACTCCGTTTGCGCCGAATTAGCGTCGTTTTTTTCGACGCAAATTCGGCGCATAACTAACGCCATATTTATACTTTGGCGTTAGACGCGTCTAGCGCCAAAGTATGGGCAAATAGCGTCATTTTTTTGCGTGAACGCCTTCCTTGCGTTAATGAGATGCAAGGAAGGTGTTCCCGTCTAAAAAAATGACGGCGACGCAAATGCGTCGTATTTATACTCCCGGGCAAAAATCACGCCCGGGAGTTGGCGGGGCCGAAAACCCCGCATTTGCGCCACTTTTTAACGCCTGGGTCAGGGCAGGCGTTAAGGGACCTGTGGCCTCAAAATGAGCCCACAGCTGCCCTCCCATGCCCCCAGGGACCCCCCCTGCCACCCTTGCCCACCCCAGGAGGACACCCAAGGATGGAGGGACCCACCCCAGGGACATTCAGGTAAGTTCAGGTAAGTATAAAAAAAAAAATTGTAATATTTTTTTTTTGGCATAGGGGGGCCTGATTTGTGCCCCCCTACATGCCACAATGCCCAATGACCATGCCCAGGGGACATAAGTCCCCTGGGCATGGCCATTGGGCAAGGGGGCATGACTCCTGTCTTTACTAAGACAGGAGTCATGTAAATGGCGTCTGGGCGTCGTTTAAAATGGCGCAAATCGGGTTAAGACGATTTTTTAGCGTCAACCTGACTTGCGCCATTTTTAAGACGCCCTAACGTCATTTTTCCCTACGCCGGCGCTGCCTGGTGTACGTGGTTTTTTTCCACGCACACCAGGCAGCGCCGGTCTGCTTGCGCCGGCTAACGCCATTCAATAAATACGGCGCCCGCATGGTGCTTCAGAATGGCGTTAGCCGGCGCAAAATTTTTTTAAGCTAAACTGCGTTAGCGCAGTTTAGCGTCAAAAAGTATAAATACGGGCCTAAATACGGTTAATATTTGGGTGGGGGGCATGCATGCAGCACCACTCCCGAAGCCTAATACTGCCTCAGAGACCTCATTAGCCGAAGCATTTTCTTTAATGTAGGGGAAGTGGGTATGCACCCCCTCTCCCTTAGTGGAATACAGCCACAGATTCCAAGCCCCTTAGGCTTAATATCTCAGCAGAGGCAGAAGAAAAAACTGTTCTTGCCAGGAAGCAAACTTGAAATGCCGGCTTCTGCCAGTACCAAGAAGCGTGCTGGCAGGGGAGCAGCCCCAGGTGCAGAGGCCATGGGCCTCCTGCGCAGTCTTTATGGCAGCACAGGAGTGGGCTCTCGGTGCTCCCCCAAAAAAACAGAGCTGTTGGGCAGAGCACTTTAGTGACATATATGTTTTTTTTTAAATATTTTTGTTGGGTGATGCTCTATCTTTAAAAATACTTGCAATACAGTACAGTGGTCAGCTATGTGAACAAGGTTCTTTAAATAACCAAAAAGCGTCAGGGCAGCACGTGGCAAAAACGAGCAAGTTAGCAAATATAGCACAACTCTGGTGTGTTGGTAGCTTTTTTCATGAGCAGTGGGGAAAATAAAAAATAATATATATGTAGGGAACACAGCATGTGAATTAAAAAATCTAATTTTTGACACACACAAACAAATAAGAGCAAAGACAGAAAATATCCAGTGGCGAGACACTTAAAATTAAAACACAAGAGTAAATTGACACAATTAAAGTTTTGTGGAATTGATATGGGGAAGAAAAAGAAAATAGAAAAAAAAACGCAACCACTGGGATCATGGTATATGCACTCAATAAGGCTTGAACCAAGGTGTGTAACCTTTTGTGCATTTGATGTTAGAAACAATGGGTTAGAAACAAGACTATGGCATAGCAAGATCTGTGATGATCCTGGGCTATGGCAAAAACAATCTTAGGAAACAAATGGGTTTCAGGAACGAATGGAGACACAATGGGGGTATACTTCCTAAAATCTTGCGCCGGGTTCGCATAACAAAAGTGATGCAAATCGATGCAATTTCTTTTAATCTATTTTCTTTCCAGCGCGTCATTTTGTAGGCACAAACTAGTGTGTTGTGCGTGCCAACAAAATGACACCGCCAGTTATGTCAAAAACTTTATTTTTAATGTATTAGCCATGCGGTACAGCATCGGCGATGCTGCGCCGCATTGCTACAACATTTGTAAAGCCAATAGGCCAAAGGGCGAAAATTTTTGACCTTGCCAATGAGTGTTTCCCCTTTTGTCACCATGGACTTCATTCTGTAATTCTAAGATGCTTATTATTGGTGATTGTTAGACATACAGAACTTGTTGAACTGTTTTGTCATCTTCACTGTATGGTCCCTTTTATATGAATGCCAACAAACATGCCTTCTGGCAAAACCAATACATTTTACACACAAGGTCAAAGCAGGTGGTGGCTTTACTTCGTAATGTCCATTTATACTTGCATCTCTTTAAATCAGATTCCAACACAGTTTTCTTGTGTCATTTACCTGACATGCCAGCTGTGGGGCCATTCTACCGTAGGTCACTGTCTGAGCATTTTTAAAAGAAGCCTCTATCTGGGGCAAAACAGTAGCGCTGGTTTTGCTTGATACCATAGATCATGGCCACTTGATTTATGCAATTCTGCGGTCACAGCTTTTTCCACGTTATGGATCAGCTACACCTGCCATAAAATCCATCATCCGATGGATTATGTACTTGCAGCTTTGAAGCAAAAAAATGTAGAAACAAATTTATCATTATTTGAGACAACAAAGCACACCAACCTTCTACGCTGCATCAAATGGAGTGTGCAGGAATGGGCCATATTTGTTAACATATGGTACATTCCTGCTCTCTCACTATGCTAGTGCATTAAATGCTTCCTAGCACTAACACAGGCACTCTTGCACCATGATGCAAGGGTGCCTACATTGCAGGCAGGATTGTTTTTATGTATTAAGGGACACCTCCTGCACACAAACAATCCTTAGAGGCTTTTTCCTCTTTCTAAGTGTGCTGCAGAATTTCTCCTCATTGCACCTCTGTTGGGAAGATGTTCAATTTTGACACATTCCCAGGTTTACTAATCTTGAAAATCTGGGAGTGCGGCAAAAAGCATGGATGAGTGTGTGGATACACTCACTGTACACCCATGTAACGTCTTCCCCGCATAGACTAATGCAAGGCAGTGACTTGCACTATCTTGCATTATTCCAGATTTACTAAGCCACGCAGGGCCTCACAAGGTGGCTTTGCATGGCATGGTAAATCTGATTTAAGGATTGTGTTGCCCTCGCGTTGTCGCTTAGGTTCTCATTATCCTAATGAGACTACTGGATTAGAGTGGCAGAATCACTTGTATTGCAGGGGACTGAGTCTGATCCCGCACCATGTGACACCAGTCGGACAAATCTGGGTTTCTTCTGGCTAACTAGCAGTGCCACATCTCCACCCAAGAGCAAGGATGACTGGGGAACTGGGTGCATAACATAAATTACTCCTCAGGGGAATTGTGGTCACTCAGATCGCATCCATATCTCTCAGTTACTTTAGTGTCACATATGCAAGGACAATCAGAGGCAGAGCATAGTTCAATAAGGTTTCATTGAAGTAAATGTGTAGGAAGTTGGCTCTGTATGTGCTATTTCAAAGTAAGGAATAGCATGCACAGAGTCCAAGGGTTCCCCTTAGAGGTAAGATAGTGGCAAAAAGAGATAATACTAATGCTCTATTTTGTGGTAGTGTGGTCGAGCAGTAGGCTTATCCAAGGAGTAGTGTTAAGCATTTGTTGTACATACACACAGACAATAAATGAGGTACACACACTCAGAGACAAATCCAGCCAATAGGTTTTTGTATAGAAAAATATCTTTTCTTAGTTTATTTTAAGAACCACAGGTTCACATTCTACATGTAATATCTCATTTGAAAGGTATTGCAGGTAAGTACTTTAGGAACTTTAAATCATAAAAATTGCATGTATACTTTACAAGTTATTGACAAATAGCTGTTTTAAAAGTGGACACAGTGCAATTTTCACAGTTCCTAGGGGAGGTAAGTTTTTGTTAGTTTTACCAGGTAAGTAAGACACTTACAGGGTTCAGTTCTTGGTCCAAGGTAGCCCACCGTTGGGGGTTCAGAGCAACCCCAAAGTCACCACACCAGCAGCTCAGGGCCGGTCAGGTGCAGAGTTCAAAGTGGTGCCCAAAACACATAGGCTAGAATGGAGAGAGGGGGGTGCCCCGATTCCGGTCTGCTTGCAGGTAAGTACCCGCGTCTTCGGAGGGCAGACCAGAGGGGTTTTGTAGGGCACCGGGGGGGACACAAGCCCACACAGAAATTTCACCCTCAGCGGCGCGGGGGCGGCCGGGTGCAGTGTAGAAACAAGCGTCGGGTTCGTAATGGAAGTCAATGGGAGATCTCGGGATCTCTTCAGCGCTGCAGGCAGGCAAGGGGGGGATTCCTCGGGGAAACCTCCACTTGGGTAAGGGAGAGGGACTCCTGGGGGTCACTTCTCCAGTGAAAGTCCGGTCCTTCAGGTCCTGGGGGCTGCGGGTGCAGGGTCTCTCCCAGGCGTCGGGACTTTAGGTTCAAAGAGTCGCGGTCAGGGGAAGCCTCGGGATTCCCTCTGCAGGCGGCGCTGTGGGGGCTCAGGGGGGACAGGTTTTTGTACTCACAGTCTTAGAGTAGTCCTGGGGTCCCTCCTGAGGTGTTGGATCGCCACCAGCCGAGTCGGGGTCGCCGGGTGCAGTGTTGCAAGTCTCACGCTTCTTGCGGGGAGCTTGCAGGGTTCTTTAAAGCTGCTGGAAACAAAGTTGCAGCTTTTCTTGGAGCAGGTCCGTTGTCCTCGGGAGTTTCTTGTCTTTTCGAAGCAGGGGCAGTCCTCAGAGGATGTCGAGGTCGCTGGTCCCTTTGGAAGGCGTCGCTGGAGCAGGATCTTTGGAAGGCAGGAGACAGGCCGGTGAGTTTCTGGAGCCAAGGCAGTTGTCGTCTTCTGGTCTTCCTCTGCAGGGGTTTTCAGCTAGGCAGTCCTTCTTCTTGTAGTTGCAGGAATCTAATTTTCTAGGGTTCAGGGTAGCCCTTAAATACTAAATTTAAGGGCGTGTTTAGGTCTGGGGGGTTAGTAGCCAATGGCTACTAGCCCTGAGGGTGGGTACACCCTCTTTGTGCCTCCTCCCAAGGGGAGGGGGTCACAATCCTAACCCTATTGGGGGAATCCTCCATCTGCAAGATGGAGGATTTCTAAAAGTTAGAGTCACTTCAGCTCAGGACACCTTAGGGGCTGTCCTGACTGGCCAGTGACTCCTCCTTGTTTTTCTCATTATTTTCTCCGGCCTTGCCGCCAAAAGTGGGGCCTGGCCGGAGGGGGCGGGCAACTCCACTAGCTGGAGTGTCCTGCTGGGTTGGCACAAAGGAGGTGAGCCTTTGAGGCTCACCGCCAGGTGTGACAATTCCTGCCTGGGGGAGGTGTTAGCATCTCCACCCAGTGCAGGCTTTGTTACTGGCCTCAGAGTGACAAAGGCACTCTCCCCATGGGGCCAGCAACATGTCTCGGTTTGTGGCAGGCTGCTAAAACTAGTCAGCCTACACAGATAGTCGGTTAAGTTTCAGGGGGCACCTCTAAGGTGCCCTCTGGGGTGTATTTTACAATAAAATGTACACTGGCATCAGTGTGCATTTATTGTGCTGAGAAGTTTGATACCAAACTTCCCAGTTTTCAGTGTAGCCATTATGGTGCTGTGGAGTTCGTGTTTGACAAACTCCCAGACCATATACTCTTATGGCTACCCTGCACTTACAATGTCTAAGGTTTTGTTTAGACACTGTAGGGGTACCATGCTCATGCACTGGTACCCTCACCTATGGTATAGTGCACCCTGCCTTAGGGCTGTAAGGCCTGCTAGAGGGGTGTCTTACCTATACTGCATAGGCAGTGAGAGGCTGGCATGGCACCCTGAGGGGAGTGCCATGTCGACTTACTCGTTTTGTCCTCACTAGCACACACAAGCTGGCAAGCAGAGTGTCTGTGCTGAGTGAGAGGTCTCCAGGGTGGCATAAGACATGCTGCAGCCCTTAGAGACCTTCCTTGGCATCAGGGCCCTTGGTACTAGAAGTACCAGTTACAAGGGACTTATCTGGATGCCAGGGTCTGCCAATTGTGGATACAAAAGTACAGGTTAGGGAAAGAACACTGGTGCTGGGGCCTGGTTAGCAGGCCTCAGCACACTTTCAATTGTAAACATAGCATCAGCAAAGGCAAAAAGTCAGGGGGCAACCATGCCAAGGAGGCATTTCCTTACACAACCCCCCCCCAAACGAAAGAGGATGAGACTAACCTTTCCCAAGAGAGTCTTCATTTTCTAAGTGGAAGAACCTGGAAAGGCCATCTGCATTGGCATGGGCAGTCCCAGGTCTGTGTTCCACTATAAAGTCCATTCCCTGTAGGGAGATGGACCACCTCAACAGTTTAGGATTTTCACCTTTCATTTGCATCAGCCATTTGAGAGGTCTGTGGTCAGTTTGAACTAGGAAGTGAGTCCCAAAGAGGTATGGTCTCAGCTTCTTCAGGGACCAAACCACAGCAAAGGCCTCCCTCTCAATGGCACTCCAACGCTGCTCCCTGGGGAGTAACCTCCTGCTAATGAAAGCAACAGGCTGGTCAAGGCCATCATCATTTGTTTGGGACAAAACTGCCCCTATCCCATGTTCAGAGGCATCAGTCTGTACAATGAACTGCTTAGAATAATCTGGAGCTTTTAGAACTGGTGCTGAGCACATTGCCTGTTTCAGGGTGTCAAAGGCCTGTTGGCATTCCACAGTCCAGTTCACTTTCTTGGGCATTTTCTTGGAGGTGAGTTCAGTGAGGGCTGTCACAATGGATCCATATCCCTTCACAAACCTCCTGTAATACCCAGTCAAGCCAAGGAATGCCCTGACTTGAGTCTGGGTTTTTGGAGCTACCCAGTCCAGAATAGTCTGGATCTTGGGTTGGAGTGGCTGAACTTGGCCTCCACCTACAAGGTGGCCCAAGTAAACCACAGTTCCCTGCCCTATCTGGCATTTGGATGCCTTGATAGAGAGGCCTGCAGATTGCAGAGCCTTCAAAACCTTCTTCAGGTGGACCAGGTGATCCTGCCAGGTGGAGCTAAAGACAGCAATATCATCAAGATAAGCTGTGCTAAAGGACTCCAAGCCAGCAAGGACTTGATTCACCAACCTTTGGAAGGTGGCAGGGGCATTCTTTAAACCAAAGGGCATAACAGTAAACTGATAATGCCCATCAGGTGTGGAGAATGCTGTCTTTTCTTTTGCTCCAGGTGCCATTTTTATTTGCCAGTACCCTGCTGTCAAGTCAAAGGTACTTAGAAATTTGGCAGCACCTAATTTATCAATGAGCTCATCAGCTCTTGGAATTGGATGGGCATCTGTCTTGGTGACAGAATTGAGCCCTCTGTAGTCCACACAAAACCTCATCTCTTTCTTTCCATCTTTGGTGTGAGGTTTGGGGACTAAGACCACTGGGCTAGCCCAGGGGCTGTCAGAGCGCTCAATTACTCCCAATTCCAGCATCTTGTGGACTTCCACCTTGATGCTTTCCTTAACATGGTCAGACTGTCTAAAGATTTTGTTCTTGACAGGCATGCTGTCTCCTGTGTCCACATCATGGGTACACAGGTGTGTCTGACCAGGGGTTAAGGAGAAGAGTTCAGGAAACTGTTGTAGGACTCTCCTACAATCAGCTTGCTGTTGGCCAGAGAGGGTGTCTGAGTAGATCACTCCATCTACTGTGCCATCTTTTGGGTCTGAGGACAGAAGATCAGGGAGAGGTTCACTCTCTGCCTCCTGATCCTCATCTGTTACCATCAACAGATTCACATCAGCCCTGTCATGGAAGAGCTTAAGGCGGTTCACATGGATCACCCTCTTGGGGCTCCTGCTTGTGCCCAGGTCCACCAGGTAGGTGACCTGACTCTTCCTTTCTAGTACTGGGTAAGGGCCACTCCATTTGTCCTGGAGTGCCCTGGGAGCCACAGGCTCCAGAACCCAGACTTTCTGCCCTGGTTGGAACTCAACCAGTGCAGCCTTTTGGTCATACCAAAACTTCTGGAGCTGTTGGCTGGCCTCAAGGTTTTTGGTTGCCTTTTCCATGTACTCTGCCATTCTAGAGCGAAGGCCAAGTACATAGTCCACTTTGTCCTGTTTAGGCTCATGGAGAGGTCTCTCCCAGCCTTCTTTAACAAGGGCAAGTGGTCCCCTTACAGGATGACCAAACAGAAGTTCAAAGGGTGAGAATCCTACTCCCTTCTGTGGCACCTCTCTGTAAGCGAAAAGCAGACATGGCAAGAGGACATCCCATCTCCTTTTGAGTTTTTCTGGGAGCCCCATGATCATGCCTTTTAATGTCTTGTTGAATCTCTCAACCAAGCCATTAGTTTGTGGATGGTATGGTGTAGTGAATTTATAAGTCACTCCACACTCATTCCACATGTGCTTTAGGTATGCTGACATGAAGTTGGTACCTCTGTCAGACACCACCTCCTTAGGGAAACCCACTCTGGTAAAGATACCAATGAGGGCCTTGGCTACTGCAGGGGCAGTAGTCGACCTAAGGGGAATAGCTTCAGGATACCTGGTAGCATGATCCACTACTACCAGGATATACATATTTCCTGAGGCTGTGGGAGGTTCTAGTGGACCAACTATGTCCACACCCACTCTTTCAAAGGGCACCCCCACCACTGGAAGTGGAATGAGGGGGGCCTTTGGATGCCCACCTGTCTTACCACTGGCTTGACAGGTGGGGCAGGAGAGGCAAAACTCCTTAACCATGTTGGACATATTGGGCCAGTAGAAGTGGTTGACTAACCTCTCCCACGTCTTGGTTTGTCCCAAATGTCCAGCAAGGGGAATGTCATGGGCCAATGTTAGGATGAACTTCCTGAACAGCTGAGGCACTACCACTCTCCTAGTGGCACCAGGTTTGGGGTCTCTGGCCTCAGTGTACAGGAGTCCATCTTCCCAATAGACCCTATGCGTTCCATTTTTCTTGCCTTTGGACTCTTCAGCAGCTTGCTGCCTAAGGCCTTCAAGAGAGGGACAGGTTTCTTGTCCCTTACACAGCTCCTCCCTTGAGGGTCCCCCTGGGCCTAAGAGCTCAACCTGATAAGGTTCAAGCTCCAAAGGCTCAGTTCCCTCAGAGGGCAGAACTTCTTCCTGAGAAGAGAGGTTCCCTTTCTTTTGCTGTGTTGTAGTTGGTTTCCCAACTAACTTTCCTGTTCTCTTGGTAGGCTGGGCCATTCTTCCAGACTCCAGCTCTACTTGTTCACCCTGTGCCTTGCATTGTGCTCTTGTTTTCACACACACCAGTTCAGGGATACCCAGCATTGCTGCATGGGTTTTTAGTTCTACCTCAGCCCATGCTGAGGACTCCAGGTCATTTCCAAGCAGACAGTCCACTGGGATATTTGAGGAGACCACCACCTGTTTCAGGCCATTGACCCCTCCCCATTCTAAAGTAACCATTGCCATGGGATGTACTTTTCTCTGATTGTCAGCGTTGGTGACTGTGTAAGTTTTTCCAGTCAGGTATTGGCCAGGGGAAACCAGTTTCTCTGTCACCATGGTGACACTGGCACCTGTATCCCTCAGGCCCTCTATTCTAGTCCCATTAATTAAGAGTTGCTGTCTGTATTTTTGCATGTTAGGCGGCCAGACAGCTAGTGTGGCTAAATCCACCCCACCCTCAGAAACTAGAATAGCTTCAGTGTGGACCCTGATTTGCTCTGGGCACACTGTTGATCCCACTTGGAGACTAGCCATACCAGTGTTACCTGGATGGGAGTTTGGAGTGGAACCTTTCTTGGGACAGGCCTTGTCTCCAGTTTGGTGTCCATGCTGTTTACAGCTATGACACCAGGCCTTTTTGGGATCAAAGTTTTTACCCTTGTACCCATTGTTTTGTGAAGAGGCTCTGGGCCCACCCTCCTGTGCAGGTTTTTGGGGGCCTGTAGAAGACTCTTTACTAGTTTTAGTTTTGGTTGTCTCATCACCCTTCCCCTGGGGAGTCTTTGTGACCCCTTTCTTTTGGTCACCCCCTGTTGAAGTCTTGGACACCCTTGTCTTGACCCAATGGTCCGCCTTCTTTCCCAATTCTTGGGGAGAAATTGGTCCTAGGTCTACCAGATGCTGATGCAGTTTATCATTGAAACAATTACTTAATAGGTGTTCTTTCACAAATAAATTGTACAGCCCATCATAATTACTTACACCACTGCCTTGAATCCAACCATCTAGTGTTTTCTCTGAGTAGTCTACAAAGTCAACCCAGGTCTGGCTCGAGGATTTTTGAGCCCCCCTGAATCTAATCCTATACTCCTCAGTGGAGAATCCAAAGCCCTCAATCAGGGTACCCTTCATGAGGTCATAAGATTCTGCATCTTTTCCAGAGAGTGTGAGGAGTCTATCCCTACACTTTCCAGTGAACATTTCCCAAAGGAGAGCACCCCAGTGAGATCTGTTCACTTTTCTGGTTACACAAGCCCTCTCAAAAGCTGTGAACCACTTGGTGATGTCATCACCATCTTCAAATTTTGTCACAATCCCTTTGGGGATTTTTAACATGTCAGGAGAATCTCTGACCCTATTTATATTGCTGCCACCATTGATGGGTCCTAGGCCCATCTCTTGTCTTTCCCTTTCTATGGCTAGGAGCTGTCTCTCTAAAGCCAATCTTTTGGCCATCCTGGCTAACAGGAGGTCATCTTCACTGAGAGCATCCTCAGTGATTTCAGAAATGTGGGACCCTCCTGTGAGGGACTCACTATTTCTGACTAACACAGTTGGAGACAGGACTTGAGGGGTCCTGTTCTCCCTATTTAGGACTGGAGGAGGGACATTGGCCTCCAAGTCACTAATTTCTTCCTCTGTGATGTCATCATCAGAGGGGTTGGCTTTTTCAAACTCTGCCAACAGCTCCTGGAGCTGAATTTTGGTAGGTCTGGAGCCAATGGTTATTTTTTTGATATTACAGAGAGACCTTAGCTCCCTCATCTTAAGATGGAGGTAAGGTGTGGTGTCGAGTTCCACCACCTGCATCTCTGTATCAGACATTATTCTGCTAAGAGTTGGAATACTTTTTAAAGAATCTAAAACTGTTTCTAGAATCTAATTTCAAACTTTTAACAAACTTTTAAACTCTAAAAGACAATGCTAAACAGGGACTTAACACACAAGGCCCTAGCAGGACTTTTAAGAATTTAGAAAAATTTTAAATTGCAAAAATGAATTCCTAATGACAATTTTGGAATTTGTCGTGTGATCAGGTATTGGCTGAGTAGTCCAGCAAATGCAAAGTCTTGTACCCCACCGCTGATCCACCAATGTAGGAAGTTGGCTCTGTATGTGCTATTTCAAAGTAAGGAATAGCATGCACAGAGTCCAAGGGTTCCCCTTAGAGGTAAGATAGTGGCAAAAAGAGATAATACTAATGCTCTATTTTGTGGTAGTGTGGTCGAGCAGTAGGCTTATCCAAGGAGTAGTGTTAAGCATTTGTTGTACATACACACAGACAATAAATGAGGTACACACACTCAGAGACAAATCCAGCCAATAGGTTTTTGTATAGAAAAATATCTTTTCTTAGTTTATTTTAAGAACCACAGGTTCAAATTCTACATGTAATATCTCATTTGAAAGGTATTGCAGGTAAGTACTTTAGGAACTTTAAATCATAAAAATTGCATGTATACTTTACAAGTTATTGACAAATAGCTGTTTTAAAAGTGGACACAGTGCAATTTTCACAGTTCCTAGGGGAGGTAAGTTTTTGTTAGTTTTACCAGGTAAGTAAGACACTTACAGGGTTCAGTTCTTGGTCCAAGGTAGCCCACCGTTGGGGGTTCAGAGCAACCCCAAAGTCACCACACCAGCAGCTCAGGGCCGGTCAGGTGCAGAGTTCAAAGTGGTGCCCAAAACACATAGGCTAGAATGGAGAGAGGGGGGTGCCCCGATTCCGGTCTGCTTGCAGGTAAGTACCCGCGTCTTCGGAGGGCAGACCAGAGGGGTTTTGTAGGGCACCGGGGGGGACACAAGCCCACACAGAAATTTCACCCTCAGCGGCGCGGGGGCGGCCGGGTGCAGTGTAGAAACAAGCGTCGGGTTCGTAATGGAAGTCAATGGGAGATCTCGGGATCTCTTCAGCGCTGCAGGCAGGCAAGGGGGGGATTCCTCGGGGAAACCTCCACTTGGGTAAGGGAGAGGGACTCCTGGGGGTCACTTCTCCAGTGAAAGTCCGGTCCTTCAGGTCCTGGGGGCTGCGGGTGCAGGGTCTCTCCCAGGCGTCGGGACTTTAGGTTCAAAGAGTCGCGGTCAGGGGAAGCCTCGGGATTCCCTCTGCAGGCGGCGCTGTGGGGGCTCAGGGGGGACAGGTTTTTGTACTCACAGTCTTAGAGTAGTCCTGGGGTCCCTCCTGAGGTGTTGGATCGCCACCAGCCGAGTCGGGGTCGCCGGGTGCAGTGTTGCAAGTCTCACGCTTCTTGCGGGGAGCTTGCAGGGTTCTTTAAAGCTGCTGGAAACAAAGTTGCAGCTTTTCTTGGAGCAGGTCCGTTGTCCTCGGGAGTTTCTTGTCTTTTCGAAGCAGGGGCAGTCCTCAGAGGATGTCGAGGTCGCTGGTCCCTTTGGAAGGCGTCGCTGGAGCAGGATCTTTGGAAGGCAGGAGACAGGCCGGTGAGTTTCTGGAGCCAAGGCAGTTGTCGTCTTCTGGTCTTCCTCTGCAGGGGTTTTCAGCTAGGCAGTCCTTCTTCTTGTAGTTGCAGGAATCTAATTTTCTAGGGTTCAGGGTAGCCCTTAAATACTAAATTTAAGGGCGTGTTTAGGTCTGGGGGGTTAGTAGCCAATGGCTACTAGCCCTGAGGGTGGGTACACCCTCTTTGTGCCTCCTCCCAAGGGGAGGGGGTCACAATCCTAACCCTATTGGGGGAATCCTCCATCTGCAAGATGGAGGATTTCTAAAAGTTAGAGTCACTTCAGCTCAGGACACCTTAGGGGCTGTCCTGACTGGCCAGTGACTCCTCCTTGTTTTTCTCATTATTTTCTCCGGCCTTGCCGCCAAAAGTGGGGCCTGGCCGGAGGGGGCGGGCAACTCCACTAGCTGGAGTGTCCTGCTGGGTTGGCACAAAGGAGGTGAGCCTTTGAGGCTCACCGCCAGGTGTGACAATTCCTGCCTGGGGGAGGTGTTAGCATCTCCACCCAGTGCAGGCTTTGTTACTGGCCTCAGAGTGACAAAGGCACTCTCCCCATGGGGCCAGCAACATGTCTCGGTTTGTGGCAGGCTGCTAAAACTAGTCAGCCTACACAGATAGTCGGTTAAGTTTCAGGGGGCACCTCTAAGGTGCCCTCTGGGGTGTATTTTACAATAAAATGTACACTGGCATCAGTGTGCATTTATTGTGCTGAGAAGTTTGATACCAAACTTCCCAGTTTTCAGTGTAGCCATTATGGTGCTGTGGAGTTCGTGTTTGACAAACTCCCAGACCATATACTCTTATGGCTACCCTGCACTTACAATGTCTAAGGTTTTGTTTAGACACTGTAGGGGTACCATGCTCATGCACTGGTACCCTCACCTATGGTATAGTGCACCCTGCCTTAGGGCTGTAAGGCCTGCTAGAGGGGTGTCTTACCTATACTGCATAGGCAGTGAGAGGCTGGCATGGCACCCTGAGGGGAGTGCCATGTCGACTTACTCGTTTTGTCCTCACTAGCACACACAAGCTGGCAAGCAGAGTGTCTGTGCTGAGTGAGAGGTCTCCAGGGTGGCATAAGACATGCTGCTGCCCTTAGAGACCTTCCTTGGCATCAGGGCCCTTGGTACTAGAAGTACCAGTTACAAGGGACTTATCTGGATGCCAGGGTCTGCCAATTGTGGATACAAAAGTACAGGTTAGGGAAAGAACACTGGTGCTGGGGCCTGGTTAGCAGGCCTCAGCACACTTTCAATTGTAAACATAGCATCAGCAAAGGCAAAAAGTCAGGGGGCAACCATGCCAAGGAGGCATTTCCTTACACAACCCCCCCCCCCCAAACGAAAGAGGATGAGACTAACCTTTCCCAAGAGAGTCTTCATTTTCTAAGTGGAAGAACCTGGAAAGGCCATCTGCATTGGCATGGGCAGTCCCAGGTCTGTGTTCCACTATAAAGTCCATTCCCTGTAGGGAGATGGACCACCTCAACAGTTTAGGATTTTCACCTTTCATTTGCATCAGCCATTTGAGAGGTCTGTGGTCAGTTTGAACTAGGAAGTGAGTCCCAAAGAGGTATGGTCTCAGCTTCTTCAGGGACCAAACCACAGCAAAGGCCTCCCTCTCAATGGCACTCCAACGCTGCTCCCTGGGGAGTAACCTCCTGCTAATGAAAGCAACAGGCTGGTCAAGGCCATCATCATTTGTTTGGGACAAAACTGCCCCTATCCCATGTTCAGAGGCATCAGTCTGTACAATGAACTGCTTAGAATAATCTGGAGCTTTTAGAACTGGTGCTGAGCACATTGCCTGTTTCAGGGTGTCAAAGGCCTGTTGGCATTCCACAGTCCAGTTCACTTTCTTGGGCATTTTCTTGGAGGTGAGTTCAGTGAGGGCTGTCACAATGGATCCATATCCCTTCACAAACCTCCTGTAATACCCAGTCAAGCCAAGGAATGCCCTGACTTGAGTCTGGGTTTTTGGAGCTACCCAGTCCAGAATAGTCTGGATCTTGGGTTGGAGTGGCTGAACTTGGCCTCCACCTACAAGGTGGCCCAAGTAAACCACAGTTCCCTGCCCTATCTGGCATTTGGATGCCTTGATAGAGAGGCCTGCAGATTGCAGAGCCTTCAAAACCTTCTTCAGGTGGACCAGGTGATCCTGCCAGGTGGAGCTAAAGACAGCAATATCATCAAGATAAGCTGTGCTAAAGGACTCCAAGCCAGCAAGGACTTGATTCACCAACCTTTGGAAGGTGGCAGGGGCATTCTTTAAACCAAAGGGCATAACAGTAAACTGATAATGCCCATCAGGTGTGGAGAATGCTGTCTTTTCTTTTGCTCCAGGTGCCATTTTTATTTGCCAGTACCCTGCTGTCAAGTCAAAGGTACTTAGAAATTTGGCAGCACCTAATTTATCAATGAGCTCATCAGCTCTTGGAATTGGATGGGCATCTGTCTTGGTGACAGAATTGAGCCCTCTGTAGTCCACACAAAACCTCATCTCTTTCTTTCCATCTTTGGTGTGAGGTTTGGGGACTAAGACCACTGGGCTAGCCCAGGGGCTGTCAGAGCGCTCAATTACTCCCAATTCCAGCATCTTGTGGACTTCCACCTTGATGCTTTCCTTAACATGGTCAGACTGTCTAAAGATTTTGTTCTTGACAGGCATGCTGTCTCCTGTGTCCACATCATGGGTACACAGGTGTGTCTGACCAGGGGTTAAGGAGAAGAGTTCAGGAAACTGTTGTAGGACTCTCCTACAATCAGCTTGCTGTTGGCCAGAGAGGGTGTCTGAGTAGATCACTCCATCTACTGTGCCATCTTTTGGGTCTGAGGACAGAAGATCAGGGAGAGGTTCACTCTCTGCCTCCTGATCCTCATCTGTTACCATCAACAGATTCACATCAGCCCTGTCATGGAAGAGCTTAAGGCGGTTCACATGGATCACCCTCTTGGGGCTCCTGCTTGTGCCCAGGTCCACCAGGTAGGTGACCTGACTCTTCCTTTCTAGTACTGGGTAAGGGCCACTCCATTTGTCCTGGAGTGCCCTGGGAGCCACAGGCTCCAGAACCCAGACTTTCTGCCCTGGTTGGAACTCAACCAGTGCAGCCTTTTGGTCATACCAAAACTTCTGGAGCTGTTGGCTGGCCTCAAGGTTTTTGGTTGCCTTTTCCATGTACTCTGCCATTCTAGAGCGAAGGCCAAGTACATAGTCCACTATGTCCTGTTTAGGCTCATGGAGAGGTCTCTCCCAGCCTTCTTTAACAAGGGCAAGTGGTCCCCTTACAGGATGACCAAACAGAAGTTCAAAGGGTGAGAATCCTACTCCCTTCTGTGGCACCTCTCTGTAAGCGAAAAGCAGACATGGCAAGAGGACATCCCATCTCCTTTTGAGTTTTTCTGGGAGCCCCATGATCATGCCTTTTAATGTCTTGTTGAATCTCTCAACCAAGCCATTAGTTTGTGGATGGTATGGTGTAGTGAATTTATAAGTCACTCCACACTCATTCCACATGTGCTTTAGGTATGCTGACATGAAGTTGGTACCTCTGTCAGACACCACCTCCTTAGGGAAACCCACTCTGGTAAAGATACCAATGAGGGCCTTGGCTACTGCAGGGGCAGTAGTCGACCTAAGGGGAATAGCTTCAGGATACCTGGTAGCATGATCCACTACTACCAGGATATACATATTTCCTGAGGCTGTGGGAGGTTCTAGTGGACCAACTATGTCCACACCCACTCTTTCAAAGGGCACCCCCACCACTGGAAGTGGAATGAGGGGGGCCTTTGGATGCCCACCTGTCTTACCACTGGCTTGACAGGTGGGGCAGGAGAGGCAAAACTCCTTAACCATGTTGGACATATTGGGCCAGTAGAAGTGGTTGACTAACCTCTCCCACGTCTTGGTTTGTCCCAAATGTCCAGCAAGGGGAATGTCATGGGCCAATGTTAGGATGAACTTCCTGAACAGCTGAGGCACTACCACTCTCCTAGTGGCACCAGGTTTGGGGTCTCTGGCCTCAGTGTACAGGAGTCCATCTTCCCAATAGACCCTATGCGTTCCATTTTTCTTGCCTTTGGACTCTTCAGCAGCTTGCTGCCTAAGGCCTTCAAGAGAGGGACAGGTTTCTTGTCCCTTACACAGCTCCTCCCTTGAGGGTCCCCCTGGGCCTAAGAGCTCAACCTGATAAGGTTCAAGCTCCAAAGGCTCAGTTCCCTCAGAGGGCAGAACTTCTTCCTGAGAAGAGAGGTTCCCTTTCTTTTGCTGTGTTGTAGTTGGTTTCCCAACTAACTTTCCTGTTCTCTTGGTAGGCTGGGCCATTCTTCCAGACTCCAGCTCTACTTGTTCACCCTGTGCCTTGCATTGTGCTCTTGTTTTCACACACACCAGTTCAGGGATACCCAGCATTGCTGCATGGGTTTTTAGTTCTACCTCAGCCCATGCTGAGGACTCCAGGTCATTTCCAAGCAGACAGTCCACTGGGATATTTGAGGAGACCACCACCTGTTTCAGGCCATTGACCCCTCCCCATTCTAAAGTAACCATTGCCATGGGATGTACTTTTCTCTGATTGTCAGCGTTGGTGACTGTGTAAGTTTTTCCAGTCAGGTATTGGCCAGGGGAAACCAGTTTCTCTGTCACCATGGTGACACTGGCACCTGTATCCCTCAGGCCCTCTATTCTAGTCCCATTAATTAAGAGTTGCTGTCTGTATTTTTGCATGTTAGGCGGCCAGACAGCTAGTGTGGCTAAATCCACCCCACCCTCAGAAACTAGAATAGCTTCAGTGTGGACCCTGATTTGCTCTGGGCACACTGTTGATCCCACTTGGAGACTAGCCATACCAGTGTTACCTGGATGGGAGTTTGGAGTGGAACCTTTCTTGGGACAGGCCTTGTCTCCAGTTTGGTGTCCATGCTGTTTACAGCTATGACACCAGGCCTTTTTGGGATCAAAGTTTTTACCCTTGTACCCATTGTTTTGTGAAGAGGCTCTGGGCCCACCCTCCTGTGCAGGTTTTTGGGGGCCTGTAGAAGACTCTTTACTAGTTTTAGTTTTGGTTGTCTCATCACCCTTCCCCTGGGGAGTCTTTGTGACCCCTTTCTTTTGGTCACCCCCTGTTGAAGTCTTGGACACCCTTGTCTTGACCCAATGGTCCGCCTTCTTTCCCAATTCTTGGGGAGAAATTGGTCCTAGGTCTACCAGATGCTGATGCAGTTTATCATTGAAACAATTACTTAATAGGTGTTCTTTCACAAATAAATTGTACAGCCCATCATAATTACTTACACCACTGCCTTGAATCCAACCATCTAGTGTTTTCACTGAGTAGTCTACAAAGTCAACCCAGGTCTGGCTCGAGGATTTTTGAGCCCCCCTGAATCTAATCCTATACTCCTCAGTGGAGAATCCAAAGCCCTCAATCAGGGTACCCTTCATGAGGTCATAAGATTCTGCATCTTTTCCAGAGAGTGTGAGGAGTCTATCCCTACACTTTCCAGTGAACATTTCCCAAAGGAGAGCACCCCAGTGAGATCTGTTCACTTTTCTGGTTACACAAGCCCTCTCAAAAGCTGTGAACCACTTGGTGATGTCATCACCATCTTCAAATTTTGTCACAATCCCTTTGGGGATTTTTAACATGTCAGGAGAATCTCTGACCCTGTTTATATTGCTGCCACCATTGATGGGTCCTAGGCCCATCTCTTGTCTTTCCCTTTCTATGGCTAGGAGCTGTCTCTCTAAAGCCAATCTTTTGGCCATCCTGGCTAACAGGAGGTCATCTTCACTGAGAGCATCCTCAGTGATTTCAGAAATGTGGGACCCTCCTGTGAGGGACTCACTATTTCTGACTAACACAGTTGGAGACAGGACTTGAGGGGTCCTGTTCTCCCTATTTAGGACTGGAGGAGGGACATTGGCCTCCAAGTCACTAATTTCTTCCTCTGTGATGTCATCATCAGAGGGGTTGGCTTTTTCAAACTCTGCCAACAGCTCCTGGAGCTGAATTTTGGTAGGTCTGGAGCCAATGGTTATTTTTTTGATATTACAGAGAGACCTTAGCTCCCTCATCTTAAGATGGAGGTAAGGTGTGGTGTCGAGTTCCACCACCTGCATCTCTGTATCAGACATTATTCTGCTAAGAGTTGGAATACTTTTTAAAGAATCTAAAACTGTTTCTAGAATCTAATTTCAAACTTTTAACAAACTTTTAAACTCTAAAAGACAATGCTAAACAGGGACTTAACACACAAGGCCCTAGCAGGACTTTTAAGAATTTAGAAAAATTTTAAATTGCAAAAATGAATTCCTAATGACAATTTTGGAATTTGTCGTGTGATCAGGTATTGGCTGAGTAGTCCAGCAAATGCAAAGTCTTGTACCCCACCGCTGATCCACCAATGTAGGAAGTTGGCTCTGTATGTGCTATTTCAAAGTAAGGAATAGCATGCACAGAGTCCAAGGGTTCCCCTTAGAGGTAAGATAGTGGCAAAAAGAGATAATACTAATGCTCTATTTTGTGGTAGTGTGGTCGAGCAGTAGGCTTATCCAAGGAGTAGTGTTAAGCATTTGTTGTACATACACACAGACAATAAATGAGGTACACACACTCAGAGACAAATCCAGCCAATAGGTTTTTGTATAGAAAAATATCTTTTCTTAGTTTATTTTAAGAACCACAGGTTCAAATTCTACATGTAATATCTCATTTGAAAGGTATTGCAGGTAAGTACTTTAGGAACTTTAAATCATAAAAATTGCATGTATACTTTACAAGTTATTGACAAATAGCTGTTTTAAAAGTGGACACAGTGCAATTTTCACAGTTCCTAGGGGAGGTAAGTTTTTGTTAGTTTTACCAGGTAAGTAAGACACTTACAGGGTTCAGTTCTTGGTCCAAGGTAGCCCACCGTTGGGGGTTCAGAGCAACCCCAAAGTCACCACACCAGCAGCTCAGGGCCGGTCAGGTGCAGAGTTCAAAGTGGTGCCCAAAACACATAGGCTAGAATGGAGAGAGGGGGGTGCCCCGATTCCGGTCTGCTTGCAGGTAAGTACCCGCGTCTTCGGAGGGCAGACCAGAGGGGTTTTGTAGGGCACCGGGGGGGACACAAGCCCACACAGAAATTTCACCCTCAGCGGCGCGGGGGCGGCCGGGTGCAGTGTAGAAACAAGCGTCGGGTTCGTAATGGAAGTCAATGGGAGATCTCGGGATCTCTTCAGCGCTGCAGGCAGGCAAGGGGGGGATTCCTCGGGGAAACCTCCACTTGGGTAAGGGAGAGGGACTCCTGGGGGTCACTTCTCCAGTGAAAGTCCAGTCCTTCAGGTCCTGGGGGCTGCGGGTGCAGGGTCTCTCCCAGGCGTCGGGACTTTAGGTTCAAAGAGTCGCGGTCAGGGGAAGCCTCGGGATTCCCTCTGCAGGCGGCGCTGTGGGGGCTCAGGGGGGACAGGTTTTTGTACTCACAGTCTTAGAGTAGTCCTGGGGTCCCTCCTGAGGTGTTGGATCGCCACCAGCCGAGTCGGGGTCGCCGGGTGCAGTGTTGCAAGTCTCACGCTTCTTGCGGGGAGCTTGCAGGGTTCTTTAAAGCTGCTGGAAACAAAGTTGCAGCTTTTCTTGGAGCAGGTCCGTTGTCCTCGGGAGTTTCTTGTCTTTTCGAAGCAGGGGCAGTCCTCAGAGGATGTCGAGGTCGCTGGTCCCTTTGGAAGGCGTCGCTGGAGCAGGATCTTTGGAAGGCAGGAGACAGGCCGGTGAGTTTCTGGAGCCAAGGCAGTTGTCGTCTTCTGGTCTTCCTCTGCAGGGGTTTTCAGCTAGGCAGTCCTTCTTCTTGTAGTTGCAGGAATCTAATTTTCTAGGGTTCAGGGTAGCCCTTAAATACTAAATTTAAGGGCGTGTTTAGGTCTGGGGGGTTAGTAGCCAATGGCTACTAGCCCTGAGGGTGGGTACACCCTCTTTGTGCCTCCTCCCAAGGGGAGGGGGTCACAATCCTAACCCTATTGGGGGAATCCTCCATCTGCAAGATGGAGGATTTCTAAAAGTTAGAGTCACTTCAGCTCAGGACACCTTAGGGGCTGTCCTGACTGGCCAGTGACTCCTCCTTGTTTTTCTCATTATTTTCTCCGGCCTTGCCGCCAAAAGTGGGGCCTGGCCGGAGGGGGCGGGCAACTCCACTAGCTGGAGTGTCCTGCTGGGTTGGCACAAAGGAGGTGAGCCTTTGAGGCTCACCGCCAGGTGTGACAATTCCTGCCTGGGGGAGGTGTTAGCATCTCCACCCAGTGCAGGCTTTGTTACTGGCCTCAGAGTGACAAAGGCACTCTCCCCATGGGGCCAGCAACATGTCTCGGTTTGTGGCAGGCTGCTAAAACTAGTCAGCCTACACAGATAGTCGGTTAAGTTTCAGGGGGCACCTCTAAGGTGCCCTCTGGGGTGTATTTTACAATAAAATGTACACTGGCATCAGTGTGCATTTATTGTGCTGAGAAGTTTGATACCAAACTTCCCAGTTTTCAGTGTAGCCATTATGGTGCTGTGGAGTTCGTGTTTGACAAACTCCCAGACCATATACTCTTATGGCTACCCTGCACTTACAATGTCTAAGGTTTTGTTTAGACACTGTAGGGGTACCATGCTCATGCACTGGTACCCTCACCTATTGTATAGTGCACCCTGCCTTAGGGCTGTAAGGCCTGCTAGAGGGGTGTCTTACCTATACTGCATAGGCAGTGAGAGGCTGGCATGGCACCCTGAGGGGAGTGCCATGTCGACTTACTTGTTTTGTCCTCACTAGCACACACAAGCTGGCAAGCAGAGTGTCTGTGCTGAGTGAGAGGTCTCCAGGGTGGCATAAGACATGCTGCAGCCCTTAGAGACCTTCCTTGGCATCAGGGCCCTTGGTACTAGAAGTACCAGTTACAAGGGACTTATCTGGATGCCAGGGTCTGCCAATTGTGGATACAAAAGTACAGGTTAGGGAAAGAACACTGGTGCTGGGGCCTGGTTAGCAGGCCTCAGCACACTTTCAATTGTAAACATAGCATCAGCAAAGGCAAAAAGTCAGGGGGCAACCATGCCAAGGAGGCATTTCCTTACACAACCCCCCCCCCCAAACGAAAGAGGATGAGACTAACCTTTCCCAAGAGAGTCTTCATTTTCTAAGTGGAAGAACCTGGAAAGGCCATCTGCATTGGCATGGGCAGTCCCAGGTCTGTGTTCCACTATAAAGTCCATTCCCTGTAGGGAGATGGACCACCTCAACAGTTTAGGATTTTCACCTTTCATTTGCATCAGCCATTTGAGAGGTCTGTGGTCAGTTTGAACTAGGAAGTGAGTCCCAAAGAGGTATGGTCTCAGCTTCTTCAGGGACCAAACCACAGCAAAGGCCTCCCTCTCAATGGCACTCCAACGCTGCTCCCTGGGGAGTAACCTCCTGCTAATGAAAGCAACAGGCTGGTCAAGGCCATCATCATTTGTTTGGGACAAAACTGCCCCTATCCCATGTTCAGAGGCATCAGTCTGTACAATGAACTGCTTAGAATAATCTGGAGCTTTTAGAACTGGTGCTGAGCACATTGCCTGTTTCAGGGTGTCAAAGGCCTGTTGGCATTCCACAGTCCAGTTCACTTTCTTGGGCATTTTCTTGGAGGTGAGTTCAGTGAGGGCTGTCACAATGGATCCATATCCCTTCACAAACCTCCTGTAATACCCAGTCAAGCCAAGGAATGCCCTGACTTGAGTCTGGGTTTTTGGAGCTACCCAGTCCAGAATAGTCTGGATCTTGGGTTGGAGTGGCTGAACTTGGCCTCCACCTACAAGGTGGCCCAAGTAAACCACAGTTCCCTGCCCTATCTGGCATTTGGATGCCTTGATAGAGAGGCCTGCAGATTGCAGAGCCTTCAAAACCTTCTTCAGGTGGACCAGGTGATCCTGCCAGGTGGAGCTAAAGACAGCAATATCATCAAGATAAGCTGTGCTAAAGGACTCCAAGCCAGCAAGGACTTGATTCACCAACCTTTGGAAGGTGGCAGGGGCATTCTTTAAACCAAAGGGCATAACAGTAAACTGATAATGCCCATCAGGTGTGGAGAATGCTGTCTTTTCTTTTGCTCCAGGTGCCATTTTTATTTGCCAGTACCCTCCTGTCAAGTCAAAGGTACTTAGAAATTTGGCAGCACCTAATTTATCAATGAGCTCATCAGCTCTTGGAATTGGATGGGCATCTGTCTTGGTGACAGAATTGAGCCCTCTGTAGTCCACACAAAACCTCATCTCTTTCTTTCCATCTTTGGTGTGAGGTTTGGGGACTAAGACCACTGGGCTAGCCCAGGGGCTGTCAGAGCGCTCAATTACTCCCAATTCCAGCATCTTGTGGACTTCCACCTTGATGCTTTCCTTAACATGGTCAGACTGTCTAAAGATTTTGTTCTTGACAGGCATGCTGTCTCCTGTGTCCACATCATGGGTACACAGGTGTGTCTGACCAGGGGTTAAGGAGAAGAGTTCAGGAAACTGTTGTAGGACTCTCCTACAATCAGCTTGCTGTTGGCCAGAGAGGGTGTCTGAGTAGATCACTCCATCTACTGTGCCATCTTTTGGGTCTGAGGACAGAAGATCAGGTAGAGGTTCACTCTCTGCCTCCTGATCCTCATCTGTTACCATCAACAGATTCACATCAGCCCTGTCATGGAAGAGCTTAAGGCGGTTCACATGGATCACCCTCTTGGGGCTCCTGCTTGTGCCCAGGTCCACCAGGTAGGTGACCTGACTCTTCCTTTCTAGTACTGGGTAAGGGCCACTCCATTTGTCCTGGAGTGCCCTGGGAGCCACAGGCTCCAGAACCCAGACTTTCTGCCCTGGTTGGAACTCAACCAGTGCAGCCTTTTGGTCATACCAAAACTTCTGGAGCTGTTGGCTGGCCTCAAGGTTTTTGGTTGCCTTTTCCATGTACTCTGCCATTCTAGAGCGAAGGCCAAGTACATAGTCCACTATGTCCTGTTTAGGCTCATGGAGAGGTCTCTCCCAGCCTTCTTTAACAAGGGCAAGTGGTCCCCTTACAGGATGACCAAACAGAAGTTCAAAGGGTGAGAATCCTACTCCCTTCTGTGGCACCTCTCTGTAAGCGAAAAGCAGACATGGCAAGAGGACATCCCATCTCCTTTTGAGTTTTTCTGGGAGCCCCATGATCATGCCTTTTAATGTCTTGTTGAATCTCTAAACCAAGCCATTAGTTTGTGGATGGTATGGTGTAGTGAATTTATAAGTCACTCCACACTCATTCCACATGTGCTTTAGGTATGCTGACATGAAGTTGGTACCTCTGTCAGACACCACCTCCTTAGGGAAACCCACTCTGGTAAAGATACCAATGAGGGCCTTGGCTACTGCAGGGGCAGTAGTCGACCTAAGGGGAATAGCTTCAGGATACCTGGTAGCATGATCCACTACTACCAGGATATACATATTTCCTGAGGCTGTGGGAGGTTCTAGTGGACCAACTATGTCCACACCCACTCTTTCAAAGGGCACCCCCACCACTGGAAGTGGAATGAGGGGGGCCTTTGGATGCCCACCTGTCTTACCACTGGCTTGACAGGTGGGGCAGGAGAGGCAAAACTCCTTAACCATGTTGGACATATTGGGCCAGTAGAAGTGGTTGACTAACCTCTCCCACGTCTTGGTTTGTCCCAAATGTCCAGCAAGGGGAATGTCATGGGCCAATGTTAGGATGAACTTCCTGAACAGCTGAGGCACTACCACTCTCCTAGTGGCACCAGGTTTGGGGTCTCTGGCCTCAGTGTACAGGAGTCCATCTTCCCAATAGACCCTATGCGTTCCATTTTTCTTGCCTTTGGACTCTTCAGCAGCTTGCTGCCTAAGGCCTTCAAGAGAGGGACAGGTTTCTTGTCCCTTACACAGCTCCTCCCTTGAGGGTCCCCCTGGGCCTAAGAGCTCAACCTGATAAGGTTCAAGCTCCAAAGGCTCAGTTCCCTCAGAGGGCAGAACTTCTTCCTGAGAAGAGAGGTTCCCTTTCTTTTGCTGTGTTGTAGTTGGTTTCCCAACTAACTTTCCTGTTCTCTTGGTAGGCTGGGCCATTCTTCCAGACTCCAGCTCTACTTGTTCACCCTGTGCCTTGCATTGTGCTCTTGTTTTCACACACACCAGTTCAGGGATACCCAGCATTGCTGCATGGGTTTTTAGTTCTACCTCAGCCCATGCTGAGGACTCCAGGTCATTTCCAAGCAGACAGTCCACTGGGATATTTGAGGAGACCACCACCTGTTTCAGGCCATTGACCCCTCCCCATTCTAAAGTAACCATTGCCATGGGATGTACTTTTCTCTGATTGTCAGCGTTGGTGACTGTGTAAGTTTTTCCAGTCAGGTATTGGCCAGGGGAAACCAGTTTCTCTGTCACCATGGTGACACTGGCACCTGTATCCCTCAGGCCCTCTATTCTAGTCCCATTAATTAAGAGTTGCTGTCTGTATTTTTGCATGTTAGGCGGCCAGACAGCTAGTGTGGCTAAATCCACCCCACCCTCAGAAACTAGAATAGCTTCAGTGTGGACCCTGATTTGCTCTGGGCACACTGTTGATCCCACTTGGAGACTAGCCATACCAGTGTTACCTGGATGGGAGTTTGGAGTGGAACCTTTCTTGGGACAGGCCTTGTCTCCAGTTTGGTGTCCATGCTGTTTACAGCTATGACACCAGGCCTTTTTGGGATCAAAGTTTTTACCCTTGTACCCATTGTTTTGTGAAGAGGCTCTGGGCCCACCCTCCTGTGCAGGTTTTTGGGGGCCTGTAGAAGACTCTTTACTAGTTTTAGTTTTGGTTGTCTCATCACCCTTCCCCTGGGGAGTCTTTGTGACCCCTTTCTTTTGGTCACCCCCTGTTGAAGTCTTGGACACCCTTGTCTTGACCCAATGGTCCGCCTTCTTTCCCAATTCTTGGGGAGAAATTGGTCCTAGGTCTACCAGATGCTGATGCAGTTTATCATTGAAACAATTACTTAATAGGTGTTCTTTCACAAATAAATTGTACAGCCCATCATAATTACTTACACCACTGCCTTGAATCCAACCATCTAGTGTTTTCACTGAGTAGTCTACAAAGTCAACCCAGGTCTGGCTCGAGGATTTTTGAGCCCCCCTGAATCTAATCCTATACTCCTCAGTGGAGAATCCAAAGCCCTCAATCAGGGTACCCTTCATGAGGTCATAAGATTCTGCATCTTTTCCAGAGAGTGTGAGGAGTCTATCCCTACACTTTCCAGTGAACATTTCCCAAAGGAGAGCACCCCAGTGAGATCTGTTCACTTTTCTGGTTACACAAGCCCTCTCAAAAGCTGTGAACCACTTGGTGATGTCATCACCATCTTCAAATTTTGTCACAATCCCTTTGGGGATTTTTAACATGTCAGGAGAATCTCTGACCCTATTTATATTGCTGCCACCATTGATGGGTCCTAGGCCCATCTCTTGTCTTTCCCTTTCTATGGCTAGGAGCTGTCTCTCTAAAGCCAATCTTTTGGCCATCCTGGCTAACAGGAGGTCATCTTCACTGAGAGCATCCTCAGTGATTTCAGAAATGTGGGACCCTCCTGTGAGGGACTCACTATTTCTGACTAACACAGTTGGAGACAGGACTTGAGGGGTCCTGTTCTCCCTATTTAGGACTGGAGGAGGGACATTGGCCTCCAAGTCACTAATTTCTTCCTCTGTGATGTCATCATCAGAGGGGTTGGCTTTTTCAAACTCTGCCAACAGCTCCTGGAGCTGAATTTTGGTAGGTCTGGAGCCAATGGTTATTTTTTTGATATTACAGAGAGACCTTAGCTCCCTCATCTTAAGATGGAGGTAAGGTGTGGTGTCGAGTTCCACCACCTGCATCTCTGTATCAGACATTATTCTGCTAAGAGTTGGAATACTTTTTAAAGAATCTAAAACTGTTTCTAGAATCTAATTTCAAACTTTTAACAAACTTTTAAACTCTAAAAGACAATGCTAAACAGGGACTTAACACACAAGGCCCTAGCAGGACTTTTAAGAATTTAGAACAATTTTAAATTGCAAAAATGAATTCCTAATGACAATTTTGGAATTTGTCGTGTGATCAGGTATTGGCTGAGTAGTCCAGCAAATGCAAAGTCTTGTACCCCACCGCTGATCCACCAATGTAGGAAGTTGGCTCTGTATGTGCTATTTCAAAGTAAGGAATAGCATGCACAGAGTCCAAGGGTTCCCCTTAGAGGTAAGATAGTGGCAAAAAGAGATAATACTAATGCTCTATTTTGTGGTAGTGTGGTCGAGCAGTAGGCTTATCCAAGGAGTAGTGTTAAGCATTTGTTGTACATACACACAGACAATAAATGAGGTACACACACTCAGAGACAAATCCAGCCAATAGGTTTTTGTATAGAAAAATATCTTTTCTTAGTTTATTTTAAGAACCACAGGTTCAAATTCTACATGTAATATCTCATTTGAAAGGTATTGCAGGTAAGTACTTTAGGAACTTTAAATCATAAAAATTGCATGTATACTTTACAAGTTATTGACAAATAGCTGTTTTAAAAGTGGACACAGTGCAATTTTCACAGTTCCTAGGGGAGGTAAGTTTTTGTTAGTTTTACCAGGTAAGTAAGACACTTACAGGGTTCAGTTCTTGGTCCAAGGTAGCCCACCGTTGGGGGTTCAGAGCAACCCCAAAGTCACCACACCAGCAGCTCAGGGCCGGTCAGGTGCAGAGTTCAAAGTGGTGCCCAAAACACATAGGCTAGAATGGAGAGAGGGGGGTGCCCCGATTCCGGTCTGCTTGCAGGTAAGTACCCGCGTCTTCGGAGGGCAGACCAGAGGGGTTTTGTAGGGCACCGGGGGGGACACAAGCCCACACAGAAATTTCACCCTCAGCGGCGCGGGGGCGGCCGGGTGCAGTGTAGAAACAAGCGTCGGGTTCGTAATGGAAGTCAATGGGAGATCTCGGGATCTCTTCAGCGCTGCAGGCAGGCAAGGGGGGGATTCCTCGGGGAAACCTCCACTTGGGTAAGGGAGAGGGACTCCTGGGGGTCACTTCTCCAGTGAAAGTCCGGTCCTTCAGGTCCTGGGGGCTGCGGGTGCAGGGTCTCTCCCAGGCGTCGGGACTTTAGGTTCAAAGAGTCGCGGTCAGGGGAAGCCTCGGGATTCCCTCTGCAGGCGGCGCTGTGGGGGCTCAGGGGGGACAGGTTTTTGTACTCACAGTCTTAGAGTAGTCCTGGGGTCCCTCCTGAGGTGTTGGATCGCCACCAGCCGAGTCGGGGTCGCCGGGTGCAGTGTTGCAAGTCTCACGCTTCTTGCGGGGAGCTTGCAGGGTTCTTTAAAGCTGCTGGAAACAAAGTTGCAGCTTTTCTTGGAGCAGGTCCGTTGTCCTCGGGAGTTTCTTGTCTTTTCGAAGCAGGGGCAGTCCTCAGAGGATGTCGAGGTCGCTGGTCCCTTTGGAAGGCGTCGCTGGAGCAGGATCTTTGGAAGGCAGGAGACAGGCCGGTGAGTTTCTGGAGCCAAGGCAGTTGTCGTCTTCTGGTCTTCCTCTGCAGGGGTTTTCAGCTAGGCAGTCCTTCTTCTTGTAGTTGCAGGAATCTAATTTTCTAGGGTTCAGGGTAGCCCTTAAATACTAAATTTAAGGGCGTGTTTAGGTCTGGGGGGTTAGTAGCCAATGGCTACTAGCCCTGAGGGTGGGTACACCCTCTTTGTGCCTCCTCCCAAGGGGAGGGGGTCACAATCCTAACCCTATTGGGGGAATCCTCCATCTGCAAGATGGAGGATTTCTAAAAGTTAGAGTCACTTCAGCTCAGGACACCTTAGGGGCTGTCCTGACTGGCCAGTGACTCCTCCTTGTTTTTCTCATTATTTTCTCCGGCCTTGCCGCCAAAAGTGGGGCCTGGCCGGAGGGGGCGGGCAACTCCACTAGCTGGAGTGTCCTGCTGGGTTGGCACAAAGGAGGTGAGCCTTTGAGGCTCACCGCCAGGTGTGACAATTCCTGCCTGGGGGAGGTGTTAGCATCTCCACCCAGTGCAGGCTTTGTTACTGGCCTCAGAGTGACAAAGGCACTCTCCCCATGGGGCCAGCAACATGTCTCGGTTTGTGGCAGGCTGCTAAAACTAGTCAGCCTACACAGATAGTCGGTTAAGTTTCAGGGGGCACCTCTAAGGTGCCCTCTGGGGTGTATTTTACAATAAAATGTACACTGGCATCAGTGTGCATTTATTGTGCTGAGAAGTTTGATACCAAACTTCCCAGTTTTCAGTGTAGCCATTATGGTGCTGTGGAGTTCGTGTTTGACAAACTCCCAGACCATATACTCTTATGGCTACCCTGCACTTACAATGTCTAAGGTTTTGTTTAGACACTGTAGGGGTACCATGCTCATGCACTGGTACCCTCACCTATTGTATAGTGCACCCTGCCTTAGGGCTGTAAGGCCTGCTAGAGGGGTGTCTTACCTATACTGCATAGGCAGTGAGAGGCTGGCATGGCACCCTGAGGGGAGTGCCATGTCGACTTACTTGTTTTGTCCTCACTAGCACACACAAGCTGGCAAGCAGAGTGTCTGTGCTGAGTGAGAGGTCTCCAGGGTGGCATAAGACATGCTGCAGCCCTTAGAGACCTTCCTTGGCATCAGGGCCCTTGGTACTAGAAGTACCAGTTACAAGGGACTTATCTGGATGCCAGGGTCTGCCAATTGTGGATACAAAAGTACAGGTTAGGGAAAGAACACTGGTGCTGGGGCCTGGTTAGCAGGCCTCAGCACACTTTCAATTGTAAACATAGCATCAGCAAAGGCAAAAAGTCAGGGGGCAACCATGCCAAGGAGGCATTTCCTTACACAACCCCCCCCCAAACGAAAGAGGATGAGACTAACCTTTCCCAAGAGAGTCTTCATTTTCTAAGTGGAAGAACCTGGAAAGGCCATCTGCATTGGCATGGGCAGTCCCAGGTCTGTGTTCCACTATAAAGTCCATTCCCTGTAGGGAGATGGACCACCTCAACAGTTTAGGATTTTCACCTTTCATTTGCATCAGCCATTTGAGAGGTCTGTGGTCAGTTTGAACTAGGAAGTGAGTCCCAAAAAGGTATGGTCTCAGCTTCTTCAGGGACCAAACCACAGCAAAGGCCTCCCTCTCAATGGCACTCCAACGCTGCTCCCTGGGGAGTAACCTCCTGCTAATGAAAGCAACAGGCTGGTCAAGGCCATCATCATTTGTTTGGGACAAAACTGCCCCTATCCCATGTTCAGAGGCATCAGTCTGTACAATGAACTGCTTAGAATAATCTGGAGCTTTTAGAACTGGTGCTGAGCACATTGCCTGTTTCAGGGTGTCAAAGGCCTGTTGGCATTCCACAGTCCAGTTCACTTTCTTGGGCATTTTCTTGGAGGTGAGTTCAGTGAGGGCTGTCACAATGGATCCATATCCCTTCACAAACCTCCTGTAATACCCAGTCAAGCCAAGGAATGCCCTGACTTGAGTCTGGGTTTTTGGAGCTACCCAGTCCAGAATAGTCTGGATCTTGGGTTGGAGTGGCTGAACTTGGCCTCCACCTACAAGGTGGCCCAAGTAAACCACAGTTCCCTGCCCTATCTGGCATTTGGATGCCTTGATAGAGAGGCCTGCAGATTGCAGAGCCTTCAAAACCTTCTTCAGGTGGACCAGGTGATCCTGCCAGGTGGAGCTAAAGACAGCAATATCATCAAGATAAGCTGTGCTAAAGGACTCCAAGCCAGCAAGGACTTGATTCACCAACCTTTGGAAGGTGGCAGGGGCATTCTTTAAACCAAAGGGCATAACAGTAAACTGATAATGCCCATCAGGTGTGGAGAATGCTGTCTTTTCTTTTGCTCCAGGTGCCATTTTTATTTGCCAGTACCCTCCTGTCAAGTCAAAGGTACTTAGAAATTTGGCAGCACCTAATTTATCAATGAGCTCATCAGCTCTTGGAATTGGATGGGCATCTGTCTTGGTGACAGAATTGAGCCCTCTGTAGTCCACACAAAACCTCATCTCTTTCTTTCCATCTTTGGTGTGAGGTTTGGGGACTAAGACCACTGGGCTAGCCCAGGGGCTGTCAGAGCGCTCAATTACTCCCAATTCCAGCATCTTGTGGACTTCCACCTTGATGCTTTCCTTAACATGGTCAGACTGTCTAAAGATTTTGTTCTTGACAGGCATGCTGTCTCCTGTGTCCACATCATGGGTACACAGGTGTGTCTGACCAGGGGTTAAGGAGAAGAGTTCAGGAAACTGTTGTAGGACTCTCCTACAATCAGCTTGCTGTTGGCCAGAGAGGGTGTCTGAGTAGATCACTCCATCTACTGTGCCATCTTTTGGGTCTGAGGACAGAAGATCAGGGAGAGGTTCACTCTCTGCCTCCTGATCCTCATCTGTTACCATCAACAGATTCACATCAGCCCTGTCATGGAAGAGCTTAAGGCGGTTCACATGGATCACCCTCTTGGGGCTCCTGCTTGTGCCCAGGTCCACCAGGTAGGTGACCTGACTCTTCCTTTCTAGTACTGGGTAAGGGCCACTCCATTTGTCCTGGAGTGCCCTGGGAGCCACAGGCTCCAGAACCCAGACTTTCTGCCCTGGTTGGAACTCAACCAGTGCAGCCTTTTGGTCATACCAAAACTTCTGGAGCTGTTGGCTGGCCTCAAGGTTTTTGGTTGCCTTTTCCATGTACTCTGCCATTCTAGAGCGAAGGCCAAGTACATAGTCCACTATGTCCTGTTTAGGCTCATGGAGAGGTCTCTCCCAGCCTTCTTTAACAAGGGCAAGTGGTCCCCTTACAGGATGACCAAACAGAAGTTCAAAGGGTGAGAATCCTACTCCCTTCTGTGGCACCTCTCTGTAAGCGAAAAGCAGACATGGCAAGAGGACATCCCATCTCCTTTTGAGTTTTTCTGGGAGCCCCATGATCATGCCTTTTAATGTCTTGTTGAATCTCTCAACCAAGCCATTAGTTTGTGGATGGTATGGTGTAGTGAATTTATAAGTCACTCCACACTCATTCCACATGTGCTTTAGGTATGCTGACATGAAGTTGGTACCTCTGTCAGACACCACCTCCTTAGGGAAACCCACTCTGGTAAAGATACCAATGAGGGCCTTGGCTACTGCAGGGGCAGTAGTCGACCTAAGGGGAATAGCTTCAGGATACCTGGTAGCATGATCCACTACTACCAGGATATACATATTTCCTGAGGCTGTGGGAGGTTCTAGTGGACCAACTATGTCCACACCCACTCTTTCAAAGGGCACCCCCACCACTGGAAGTGGAATGAGGGGGGCCTTTGGATGCCCACCTGTCTTACCACTGGCTTGACAGGTGGGGCAGGAGAGGCAAAACTCCTTAACCATGTTGGACATATTGGGCCAGTAGAAGTGGTTGACTAACCTCTCCCACGTCTTGGTTTGTCCCAAATGTCCAGCAAGGGGAATGTCATGGGCCAATGTTAGGATGAACTTCCTGAACAGCTGAGGCACTACCACTCTCCTAGTGGCACCAGGTTTGGGGTCTCTGGCCTCAGTGTACAGGAGTCCATCTTCCCAATAGACCCTATGCGTTCCATTTTTCTTGCCTTTGGACTCTTCAGCAGCTTGCTGCCTAAGGCCTTCAAGAGAGGGACAGGTTTCTTGTCCCTTACACAGCTCCTCCCTTGAGGGTCCCCCTGGGCCTAAGAGCTCAACCTGATAAGGTTCAAGCTCCAAAGGCTCAGTTCCCTCAGAGGGCAGAACTTCTTCCTGAGAAGAGAGGTTCCCTTTCTTTTGCTGTGTTGTAGTTGGTTTCCCAACTAACTTTCCTGTTCTCTTGGTAGGCTGGGCCATTCTTCCAGACTCCAGCTCTACTTGTTCACCCTGTGCCTTGCATTGTGCTCTTGTTTTCACACACACCAGTTCAGGGATACCCAGCATTGCTGCATGGGTTTTTAGTTCTACCTCAGCCCATGCTGAGGACTCCAGGTCATTTCCAAGCAGACAGTCCACTGGGATATTTGAGGAGACCACCACCTGTTTCAGGCCATTGACCCCTCCCCATTCTAAAGTAACCATTGCCATGGGATGTACTTTTCTCTGATTGTCAGCGTTGGTGACTGTGTAAGTTTTTCCAGTCAGGTATTGGCCAGGGGAAACCAGTTTCTCTGTCACCATGGTGACACTGGCACCTGTATCCCTCAGGCCCTCTATTCTAGTCCCATTAATTAAGAGTTGCTGTCTGTATTTTTGCATGTTAGGCGGCCAGACAGCTAGTGTGGCTAAATCCACCCCACCCTCAGAAACTAGAATAGCTTCAGTGTGGACCCTGATTTGCTCTGGGCACACTGTTGATCCCACTTGGAGACTAGCCATACCAGTGTTACCTGGATGGGAGTTTGGAGTGGAACCTTTCTTGGGACAGGCCTTGTCTCCAGTTTGGTGTCCATGCTGTTTACAGCTATGACACCAGGCCTTTTTGGGATCAAAGTTTTTACCCTTGTACCCATTGTTTTGTGAAGAGGCTCTGGGCCCACCCTCCTGTGCAGGTTTTTGGGGGCCTGTAGAAGACTCTTTACTAGTTTTAGTTTTGGTTGTCTCATCACCCTTCCCCTGGGGAGTCTTTGTGACCCCTTTCTTTTGGTCACCCCCTGTTGAAGTCTTGGACACCCTTGTCTTGACCCAATGGTCCGCCTTCTTTCCCAATTCTTGGGGAGAAATTGGTCCTAGGTCTACCAGATGCTGATGCAGTTTATCATTGAAACAATTACTTAATAGGTGTTCTTTCACAAATAAATTGTACAGCCCATCATAATTACTTACACCACTGCCTTGAATCCAACCATCTAGTGTTTTCACTGAGTAGTCTACAAAGTCAACCCAGGTCTGGCTCGAGGATTTTTGAGCCCCCCTGAATCTAATCCTATACTCCTCAGTGGAGAATCCAAAGCCCTCAATCAGGGTACCCTTCATGAGGTCATAAGATTCTGCATCTTTTCCAGAGAGTGTGAGGAGTCTATCCCTACACTTTCCAGTGAACATTTCCCAAAGGAGAGCACCCCAGTGAGATCTGTTCACTTTTCTGGTTACACAAGCCCTCTCAAAAGCTGTGAACCACTTGGTGATGTCATCACCATCTTCAAATTTTGTCACAATCCCTTTGGGGATTTTTAACATGTCAGGAGAATCTCTGACCCTATTTATATTGCTGCCACCATTGATGGGTCCTAGGCCCATCTCTTGTCTTTCCCTTTCTATGGCTAGGAGCTGTCTCTCTAAAGCCAATCTTTTGGCCATCCTGGCTAACAGGAGGTCATCTTCACTGAGAGCATCCTCAGTGATTTCAGAAATGTGGGACCCTCCTGTGAGGGACTCACTATTTCTGACTAACACAGTTGGAGACAGGACTTGAGGGGTCCTGTTCTCCCTATTTAGGACTGGAGGAGGGACATTGGCCTCCAAGTCACTAATTTCTTCCTCTGTGATGTCATCATCAGAGGGGTTGGCTTTTTCAAACTCTGCCAACAGCTCCTGGAGCTGAATTTTGGTAGGTCTGGAGCCAATGGTTATTTTTTTGATATTACAGAGAGACCTTAGCTCCCTCATCTTAAGATGGAGGTAAGGTGTGGTGTCGAGTTCCACCACCTGCATCTCTGTATCAGACATTATTCTGCTAAGAGTTGGAATACTTTTTAAAGAATCTAAAACTGTTTCTAGAATCTAATTTCAAACTTTTAACAAACTTTTAAACTCTAAAAGACAATGCTAAACAGGGACTTAACACACAAGGCCCTAGCAGGACTTTTAAGAATTTAGAAAAATTTTAAATTGCAAAAATGAATTCCTAATGACAATTTTGGAATTTGTCGTGTGATCAGGTATTGGCTGAGTAGTCCAGCAAATGCAAAGTCTTGTACCCCACCGCTGATCCACCAATGTAGGAAGTTGGCTCTGTATGTGCTATTTCAAAGTAAGGAATAGCATGCACAGAGTCCAAGGGTTCCCCTTAGAGGTAAGATAGTGGCAAAAAGAGATAATACTAATGCTCTATTTTGTGGTAGTGTGGTCGAGCAGTAGGCTTATCCAAGGAGTAGTGTTAAGCATTTGTTGTACATACACACAGACAATAAATGAGGTACACACACT
This sequence comes from Pleurodeles waltl, assembly GCF_031143425.1. Taxonomy (NCBI): domain Eukaryota; kingdom Metazoa; phylum Chordata; class Amphibia; order Caudata; family Salamandridae; genus Pleurodeles; species Pleurodeles waltl. The sequence continues at coordinate 992,405,055 of NC_090442.1, forward strand.
CAGAGACAAATCCAGCCAATAGGTTTTTGTATAGAAAAATATCTTTTCTTAGTTTATTTTAAGAACCACAGGTTCAAATTCTACATGTAATATCTCATTTGAAAGGTATTGCAGGTAAGTACTTTAGGAACTTTAAATCATAAAAATTGCATGTATACTTTACAAGTTATTGACAAATAGCTGTTTTAAAAGTGGACACAGTGCAATTTTCACAGTTCCTAGGGGAGGTAAGTTTTTGTTAGTTTTACCAGGTAAGTAAGACACTTACAGGGTTCAGTTCTTGGTCCAAGGTAGCCCACCGTTGGGGGTTCAGAGCAACCCCAAAGTCACCACACCAGCAGCTCAGGGCCGGTCAGGTGCAGAGTTCAAAGTGGTGCCCAAAACACATAGGCTAGAATGGAGAGAGGGGGGTGCCCCGATTCCGGTCTGCTTGCAGGTAAGTACCCGCGTCTTCGGAGGGCAGACCAGAGGGGTTTTGTAGGGCACCGGGGGGGACACAAGCCCACACAGAAATTTCACCCTCAGCGGCGCGGGGCGGCCGGGTGCAGTGTAGAAACAAGCGTCGGGTTCGTAATGGAAGTCAATGGGAGATCTCGGGATCTCTTCAGCGCTGCAGGCAGGCAAGGGGGGGATTCCTCGGGGAAACCTCCACTTGGGTAAGGGAGAGGGACTCCTGGGGGTCACTTCTCCAGTGAAAGTCCGGTCCTTCAGGTCCTGGGGGCTGCGGGTGCAGGGTCTCTCCCAGGCGTCGGGACTTTAGGTTCAAAGAGTCGCGGTCAGGGGAAGCCTCGGGATTCCCTCTGCAGGCGGCGCTGTGGGGGCTCAGGGGGGACAGGTTTTTGTACTCACAGTCTTAGAGTAGTCCTGGGGTCCCTCCTGAGGTGTTGGATCGCCACCAGCCGAGTCGGGGTCGCCGGGTGCAGTGTTGCAAGTCTCACGCTTCTTGCGGGGAGCTTGCAGGGTTCTTTAAAGCTGCTGGAAACAAAGTTGCAGCTTTTCTTGGAGCAGGTCCGTTGTCCTCGGGAGTTTCTTGTCTTTTCGAAGCAGGGGCAGTCCTCAGAGGATGTCGAGGTCGCTGGTCCCTTTGGAAGGCGTCGCTGGAGCAGGATCTTTGGAAGGCAGGAGACAGGCCGGTGAGTTTCTGGAGCCAAGGCAGTTGTCGTCTTCTGGTCTTCCTCTGCAGGGGTTTTCAGCTAGGCAGTCCTTCTTCTTGTAGTTGCAGGAATCTAATTTTCTAGGGTTCAGGGTAGCCCTTAAATACTAAATTTAAGGGCGTGTTTAGGTCTCGGGGGTTAGTAGCCAATGGCTACTAGCCCTGAGGGTGGGTACACCCTCTTTGTGCCTCCTCCCAAGGGGAGGGGGTCACAATCCTAACCCTATTGGGGGAATCCTCCATCTGCAAGATGGAGGATTTCTAAAAGTTAGAGTCACTTCAGCTCAGGACACCTTAGGGGCTGTCCTGACTGGCCAGTGACTCCTCCTTGTTTTTCTCATTATTTTCTCCGGCCTTGCCGCCAAAAGTGGGGCCTGGCCGGAGGGGGCGGGCAACTCCACTAGCTGGAGTGTCCTGCTGGGTTGGCACAAAGGAGGTGAGCCTTTGAGGCTCACCGCCAGGTGTGACAATTCCTGCCTGGGGGAGGTGTTAGCATCTCCACCCAGTGCAGGCTTTGTTACTGGCCTCAGAGTGACAAAGGCACTCTCCCCATGGGGCCAGCAACATGTCTCGGTTTGTGGCAGGCTGCTAAAACTAGTCAGCCTACACAGATAGTCGGTTAAGTTTCAGGGGGCACCTCTAAGGTGCCCTCTGGGGTGTATTTTACAATAAAATGTACACTGGCATCAGTGTGCATTTATTGTGCTGAGAAGTTTGATACCAAACTTCCCAGTTTTCAGTGTAGCCATTATGGTGCTGTGGAGTTCGTGTTTGACAAACTCCCAGACCATATACTCTTATGGCTACCCTGCACTTACAATGTCTAAGGTTTTGTTTAGACACTGTAGGGGTACCATGCTCATGCACTGGTACCCTCACCTATGGTATAGTGCACCCTGCCTTAGGGCTGTAAGGCCTGCTAGAGGGGTGTCTTACCTATACTGCATAGGCAGTGAGAGGCTGGCATGGCACCCTGAGGGGAGTGCCATGTCGACTTACTCGTTTTGTCCTCACTAGCACACACAAGCTGGCAAGCAGAGTGTCTGTGCTGAGTGAGAGGTCTCCAGGGTGGCATAAGACATGCTGCAGCCCTTAGAGACCTTCCTTGGCATCAGGGCCCTTGGTACTAGAAGTACCAGTTACAAGGGACTTATCTGGATGCCAGGGTCTGCCAATTGTGGATACAAAAGTACAGGTTAGGGAAAGAACACTGGTGCTGGGGCCTGGTTAGCAGGCCTCAGCACACTTTCAATTGTAAACATAGCATCAGCAAAGGCAAAAAGTCAGGGGGCAACCATGCCAAGGAGGCATTTCCTTACACAACCCCCCCCCAAACGAAAGAGGATGAGACTAACCTTTCCCAAGAGAGTCTTCATTTTCTAAGTGGAAGAACCTGGAAAGGCCATCTGCATTGGCATGGGCAGTCCCAGGTCTGTGTTCCACTATAAAGTCCATTCCCTGTAGGGAGATGGACCACCTCAACAGTTTAGGATTTTCACCTTTCATTTGCATCAGCCATTTGAGAGGTCTGTGGTCAGTTTGAACTAGGAAGTGAGTCCCAAAGAGGTATGGTCTCAGCTTCTTCAGGGACCAAACCACAGCAAAGGCCTCCCTCTCAATGGCACTCCAACGCTGCTCCCTGGGGAGTAACCTCCTGCTAATGAAAGCAACAGGCTGGTCAAGGCCATCATCATTTGTTTGGGACAAAACTGCCCCTATCCCATGTTCAGAGGCATCAGTCTGTACAATGAACTGCTTAGAATAATCTGGAGCTTTTAGAACTGGTGCTGAGCACATTGCCTGTTTCAGGGTGTCAAAGGCCTGTTGGCATTCCACAGTCCAGTTCACTTTCTTGGGCATTTTCTTGGAGGTGAGTTCAGTGAGGGCTGTCACAATGGATCCATATCCCTTCACAAACCTCCTGTAATACCCAGTCAAGCCAAGGAATGCCCTGACTTGAGTCTGGGTTTTTGGAGCTACCCAGTCCAGAATAGTCTGGATCTTGGGTTGGAGTGGCTGAACTTGGCCTCCACCTACAAGGTGGCCCAAGTAAACCACAGTTCCCTGCCCTATCTGGCATTTGGATGCCTTGATAGAGAGGCCTGCAGATTGCAGAGCCTTCAAAACCTTCTTCAGGTGGACCAGGTGATCCTGCCAGGTGGAGCTAAAGACAGCAATATCATCAAGATAAGCTGTGCTAAAGGACTCCAAGCCAGCAAGGACTTGATTCACCAACCTTTGGAAGGTGGCAGGGGCATTCTTTAAACCAAAGGGCATAACAGTAAACTGATAATGCCCATCAGGTGTGGAGAATGCTGTCTTTTCTTTTGCTCCAGGTGCCATTTTTATTTGCCAGTACCCTCCTGTCAAGTCAAAGGTACTTAGAAATTTGGCAGCACCTAATTTATCAATGAGCTCATCAGCTCTTGGAATTGGATGGGCATCTGTCTTGGTGACAGAATTGAGCCCTCTGTAGTCCACACAAAACCTCATCTCTTTCTTTCCATCTTTGGTGTGAGGTTTGGGGACTAAGACCACTGGGCTAGCCCAGGGGCTGTCAGAGCGCTCAATTACTCCCAATTCCAGCATCTTGTGGACTTCCACCTTGATGCTTTCCTTAACATGGTCAGACTGTCTAAAGATTTTGTTCTTGACAGGCATGCTGTCTCCTGTGTCCACATCATGGGTACACAGGTGTGTCTGACCAGGGGTTAAGGAGAAGAGTTCAGGAAACTGTTGTAGGACTCTCCTACAATCAGCTTGCTGTTGGCCAGAGAGGGTGTCTGAGTAGATCACTCCATCTACTGTGCCATCTTTTGGGTCTGAGGACAGAAGATCAGGGAGAGGTTCACTCTCTGCCTCCTGATCCTCATCTGTTACCATCAACAGATTCACATCAGCCCTGTCATGGAAGAGCTTAAGGCGGTTCACATGGATCACCCTCTTGGGGCTCCTGCTTGTGCCCAGGTCCACCAGGTAGGTGACCTGACTCTTCCTTTCTAGTACTGGGTAAGGGCCACTCCATTTGTCCTGGAGTGCCCTGGGAGCCACAGGCTCCAGAACCCAGACTTTCTGCCCTGGTTGGAACTCAACCAGTGCAGCCTTTTGGTCATACCAAAACTTCTGGAGCTGTTGGCTGGCCTCAAGGTTTTTGGTTGCCTTTTCCATGTACTCTGCCATTCTAGAGCGAAGGCCAAGTACATAGTCCACTATGTCCTGTTTAGGCTCATGGAGAGGTCTCTCCCAGCCTTCTTTAACAAGGGCAAGTGGTCCCCTTACAGGATGACCAAACAGAAGTTCAAAGGGTGAGAATCCTACTCCCTTCTGTGGCACCTCTCTGTAAGCGAAAAGCAGACATGGCAAGAGGACATCCCATCTCCTTTTGAGTTTTTCTGGGAGCCCCATGATCATGCCTTTTAATGTCTTGTTGAATCTCTCAACCAAGCCATTAGTTTGTGGATGGTATGGTGTAGTGAATTTATAAGTCACTCCACACTCATTCCACATGTGCTTTAGGTATGCTGACATGAAGTTGGTACCTCTGTCAGACACCACCTCCTTAGGGAAACCCACTCTGGTAAAGATACCAATGAGGGCCTTGGCTACTGCAGGGGCAGTAGTCGACCTAAGGGGAATAGCTTCAGGATACCTGGTAGCATGATCCACTACTACCAGGATATACATATTTCCTGAGGCTGTGGGAGGTTCTAGTGGACCAACTATGTCCACACCCACTCTTTCAAAGGGCACCCCCACCACTGGAAGTGGAATGAGGGGGGCCTTTGGATGCCCACCTGTCTTACCACTGGCTTGACAGGTGGGGCAGGAGAGGCAAAACTCCTTAACCATGTTGGACATATTGGGCCAGTAGAAGTGGTTGACTAACCTCTCCCACGTCTTGGTTTGTCCCAAATGTCCAGCAAGGGGAATGTCATGGGCCAATGTTAGGATGAACTTCCTGAACAGCTGAGGCACTACCACTCTCCTAGTGGCACCAGGTTTGGGGTCTCTGGCCTCAGTGTACAGGAGTCCATCTTCCCAATAGACCCTATGCGTTCCATTTTTCTTGCCTTTGGACTCTTCAGCAGCTTGCTGCCTAAGGCCTTCAAGAGAGGGACAGGTTTCTTGTCCCTTACACAGCTCCTCCCTTGAGGGTCCCCCTGGGCCTAAGAGCTCAACCTGATAAGGTTCAAGCTCCAAAGGCTCAGTTCCCTCAGAGGGCAGAACTTCTTCCTGAGAAGAGAGGTTCCCTTTCTTTTGCTGTGTTGTAGTTGGTTTCCCAACTAACTTTCCTGTTCTCTTGGTAGGCTGGGCCATTCTTCCAGACTCCAGCTCTACTTGTTCACCCTGTGCCTTGCATTGTGCTCTTGTTTTCACACACACCAGTTCAGGGATACCCAGCATTGCTGCATGGGTTTTTAGTTCTACCTCAGCCCATGCTGAGGACTCCAGGTCATTTCCAAGCAGACAGTCCACTGGGATATTTGAGGAGACCACCACCTGTTTCAGGCCATTGACCCCTCCCCATTCTAAAGTAACCATTGCCATGGGATGTACTTTTCTCTGATTGTCAGCGTTGGTGACTGTGTAAGTTTTTCCAGTCAGGTATTGGCCAGGGGAAACCAGTTTCTCTGTCACCATGGTGACACTGGCACCTGTATCCCTCAGGCCCTCTATTCTAGTCCCATTAATTAAGAGTTGCTGTCTGTATTTTTGCATGTTAGGCGGCCAGACAGCTAGTGTGGCTAAATCCACCCCACCCTCAGAAACTAGAATAGCTTCAGTGTGGACCCTGATTTGCTCTGGGCACACTGTTGATCCCACTTGGAGACTAGCCATACCAGTGTTACCTGGATGGGAGTTTGGAGTGGAACCTTTCTTGGGACAGGCCTTGTCTCCAGTTTGGTGTCCATGCTGTTTACAGCTATGACACCAGGCCTTTTTGGGATCAAAGTTTTTACCCTTGTACCCATTGTTTTGTGAAGAGGCTCTGGGCCCACCCTCCTGTGCAGGTTTTTGGGGGCCTGTAGAAGACTCTTTACTAGTTTTAGTTTTGGTTGTCTCATCACCCTTCCCCTGGGGAGTCTTTGTGACCCCTTTCTTTTGGTCACCCCCTGTTGAAGTCTTGGACACCCTTGTCTTGACCCAATGGTCCGCCTTCTTTCCCAATTCTTGGGGAGAAATTGGTCCTAGGTCTACCAGATGCTGATGCAGTTTATCATTGAAACAATTACTTAATAGGTGTTCTTTCACAAATAAATTGTACAGCCCATCATAATTACTTACACCACTGCCTTGAATCCAACCATCTAGTGTTTTCACTGAGTAGTCTACAAAGTCAACCCAGGTCTGGCTCGTGGATTTTTGAGCCCCCCTGAATCTAATCCTATACTCCTCAGTGGAGAATCCAAAGCCCTCAATCAGGGTACCCTTCATGAGGTCATAAGATTCTGCATCTTTTCCAGAGAGTGTGAGGAGTCTATCCCTACACTTTCCAGTGAACATTTCCCAAAGGAGAGCACCCCAGTGAGATCTGTTCACTTTTCTGGTTGCACAAGCCCTCTCAAAAGCTGTGAACCACTTGGTGATGTCATCACCATCTTCAAATTTTGTCACAATCCCTTTGGGGATTTTTAACATGTCAGGAGAATCTCTGACCCTATTTATATTGCTGCCACCATTGATGGGTCCTAGGCCCATCTCTTGTCTTTCCCTTTCTATGGCTAGGAGCTGTCTCTCTAAAGCCAATCTTTTGGCCATCCTGGCTAACAGGAGCTCATCTTCACTGAGAGCATCCTCAGTGATTTCAGAAATGTGGGACCCTCCTGTGAGGGACTCACTATTTCTGACTAACACAGTTGGAGACAGGACTTGAGGGGTCCTGTTCTCCCTATTTAGGACTGGAGGAGGGACATTGGCCTCCAAGTCACTAATTTCTTCCTCTGTGATGTCATCATCAGAGGGGTTGGCTTTTTCAAACTCTGCCAACAGCTCCTGGAGCTGAATTTTGGTAGGTCTGGAGCCAATGGTTATTTTTTTGATATTACAGAGAGACCTTAGCTCCCTCATCTTAAGATGGAGGTAAGGTGTGGTGTCGAGTTCCACCACCTGCATCTCTGTATCAGACATTATTCTGCTAAGAGTTGGAATACTTTTTAAAGAATCTAAAACTGTTTCTAGAATCTAATTTCAAACTTTTAACAAACTTTTAAACTCTAAAAGACAATGCTAAACAGGGACTTAACACACAAGGCCCTAGCAGGACTTTTAAGAATTTAGAAAAATTTTAAATTGCAAAAATGAATTCCTAATGACAATTTTGGAATTTGTCGTGTGATCAGGTATTGGCTGAGTAGTCCAGCAAATGCAAAGTCTTGTACCCCACCGCTGATCCACCAATGTAGGAAGTTGGCTCTGTATGTGCTATTTCAAAGTAAGGAATAGCATGCACAGAGTCCAAGGGTTCCCCTTAGAGGTAAGATAGTGGCAAAAAGAGATAATACTAATGCTCTATTTTGTGGTAGTGTGGTCGAGCAGTAGGCTTATCCAAGGAGTAGTGTTAAGCATTTGTTGTACATACACACAGACAATAAATGAGGTACACACACTCAGAGACAAATCCAGCCAATAGGTTTTTGTATAGAAAAATATCTTTTCTTAGTTTATTTTAAGAACCACAGGTTCAAATTCTACATGTAATATCTCATTTGAAAGGTATTGCAGGTAAGTACTTTAGGAACTTTAAATCATAAAAATTGCATGTATACTTTACAAGTTATTGACAAATAGCTGTTTTAAAAGTGGACACAGTGCAATTTTCACAGTTCCTAGGGGAGGTAAGTTTTTGTTAGTTTTACCAGGTAAGTAAGACACTTACAGGGTTCAGTTCTTGGTCCAAGGTAGCCCACCGTTGGGGGTTCAGAGCAACCCCAAAGTCACCACACCAGCAGCTCAGGGCCGGTCAGGTGCAGAGTTCAAAGTGGTGCCCAAAACACATAGGCTAGAATGGAGAGAGGGGGGTGCCCCGATTCCGGTCTGCTTGCAGGTAAGTACCCGCGTCTTCGGAGGGCAGACCAGAGGGGTTTTGTAGGGCACCGGGGGGGACACAAGCCCACACAGAAATTTCACCCTCAGCGGCGCGGGGGCGGCCGGGTGCAGTGTAGAAACAAGCGTCGGGTTCGTAATGGAAGTCAATGGGAGATCTCGGGATCTCTTCAGCGCTGCAGGCAGGCAAGGGGGGGATTCCTCGGGGAAACCTCCACTTGGGTAAGGGAGAGGGACTCCTGGGGGTCACTTCTCCAGTGAAAGTCCGGTCCTTCAGGTCCTGGGGGCTGCGGGTGCAGGGTCTCTCCCAGGCGTCAGGACTTTAGGTTCAAAGAGTCGCGGTCAGGGGAAGCCTCGGGATTCCCTCTGCAGGCGGCGCTGTGGGGGCTCAGGGGGGACAGGTTTTTGTACTCACAGTCTTAGAGTAGTCCTGGGGTCCCTCCTGAGGTGTTGGATCGCCACCAGCCGAGTCGGGGTCGCCGGGTGCAGTGTTGCAAGTCTCACGCTTCTTGCGGGGAGCTTGCAGGGTTCTTTAATGCTGCTGGAAACAAAGTTGCAGCTTTTCTTGGAGCAGGTCCGTTGTCCTCGGGAGTTTCTTGTCTTTTCGAAGCAGGGGCAGTCCTCAGAGGATGTCGAGGTCGCTGGTCCCTTTGGAAGGCGTCGCTGGAGCAGGATCTTTGGAAGGCAGGAGACAGGCCGGTGAGTTTCTGGAGCCAAGGCAGTTGTCGTCTTCTGGTCTTCCTCTGCAGGGGTTTTCAGCTAGGCAGTCCTTCTTCTTGTAGTTGCAGGAATCTAATTTTCTAGGGTTCAGGGTAGCCCTTAAATACTAAATTTAAGGGCGTGTTTAGGTCTGGGGGGTTAGTAGCCAATGGCTACTAGCCCTGAGGGTGGGTACACCCTCTTTGTGCCTCCTCCCAAGGGGAGGGGGTCACAATCCTAACCCTATTGGGGGAATCCTCCATCTGCAAGATGGAGGATTTCTAAAAGTTAGAGTCACTTCAGCTCAGGACACCTTAGGGGCTGTCCTGACTGGCCAGTGACTCCTCCTTGTTTTTCTCATTATTTTCTCCGGCCTTGCCGCCAAAAGTGGGGCCTGGCCGGAGGGGGCGGGCAACTCCACTAGCTGGAGTGTCCTGCTGGGTTGGCACAAAGGAGGTGAGCCTTTGAGGCTCACCGCCAGGTGTGACAATTCCTGCCTGGGGGAGGTGTTAGCATCTCCACCCAGTGCAGGCTTTGTTACTGGCCTCAGAGTGACAAAGGCACTCTCCCCATGGGGCCAGCAACATGTCTCGGTTTGTGGCAGGCTGCTAAAACTAGTCAGCCTACACAGATAGTCGGTTAAGTTTAAGGGGTCACCTCTAAGGTGCCCTCTGGGGTGTATTTTACAATAAAATGTACACTGGCATCAGTGTGCATTTATTGTGCTGAGAAGTTTGATACCAAACTTCCCAGTTTTCAGTGTAGCCATTATGGTGCTGTGGAGTTCGTGTTTGACAAACTCCCAGACCATATACTCTTATGGCTACCCTGCACTTACAATGTCTAAGGTTTTGTTTAGACACTGTAGGGGTACCATGCTCATGCACTGGTACCCTCACCTATGGTATAGTGCACCCTGCCTTAGGGCTGTAAGGCCTGCTAGAGGGGTGTCTTACCTATACTGCATAGGCAGTGAGAGGCTGGCATGGCACCCTGAGGGGAGTGCCATGTCGACTTACTCGTTTTGTCCTCACTAGCACACACAAGCTGGCAAGCAGAGTGTCTGTGCTGAGTGAGAGGTCTCCAGGGTGGCATAAGACATGCTGCAGCCCTTAGAGACCTTCCTTGGCATCAGGGCCCTTGGTACTAGAAGTACCAGTTACAAGGGACTTATCTGGATGCCAGGGTCTGCCAATTGTGGATACAAAAGTACAGGTTAGGGAAAGAACACTGGTGCTGGGGCCTGGTTAGCAGGCCTCAGCACACTTTCAATTGTAAACATAGCATCAGCAAAGGCAAAAAGTCAGGGGGCAACCATGCCAAGGAGGCATTTCCTTACAAAATGCATCTTAAATAATAAGGCATGTATTACAATAACTAGGACGTTGAAGTACAATAAGATTAAGATTGTGACAAGGAAAGTAAAACACAAAAATTACGCTACCATGTTGTCACTAGAATTTATAAGGATAGTTCCTACCTAAGCTATGTTAGAACACAGCATGTTAAGTTCTAATTCTGTCTTTCAGGTTCCCCATGGAGAGACATCATCCCTCATACCTGAGCAAGAGGCCTGTAGTGTACATAAGCAGCTGCAGCAAAGCAATCAGCATACAGTCATGGTCACCTAGCTGGAATCTCCCTCTAACGTACATGGGTCAAAGTAGTGTTTTTATAATAAAACATCTGATGTTCCAAGAAAGGATACCCACATAAGAGTGTGTATGTTTCTGTGAACATTGGAGACAAAGCGTACCACTTTTGCCGGCAACCTATCTTACTGCAGCCTTGAGAAAGCAGAAAGTGAAAGAAATGTCTTGTTTAAGAACGCAGTGCTGACCTAGGCGAAGAACACCATAGATAGAGAAAATAAAACAAGACCACAAATGTGGCTACTGTTAAAATAATATAATAAAGCTGAATAAAACATATCTAGGTTAAAGTGCACAGCGGCAGGCCTAGTTTGCTAAAATAACGTGTATAAAGTTATAGCGAAATTGGCTACACAACAGCGCCACCCTGTGTGACGCAAGGGCAATGCATTCCTGCAGCCTGGTGGGTTGATATGAAATGACTCAGGCTCATTGTAAGGGTTAACCCGGCACCTCTCATTCGCTCAACCTTGTATTAAGGAGTTAAACTGACACAAGTGAAGTGAAATTGTTGCCCAGACAGTGTTATCATGTGCAAAAATCACAAACAAGTAACAATACTGCCACAAAATATGCCGTGTTACGCCATCTTTTCTTGCCGCATGATTTAGTCAGTCGTTCTGCATAATTTGGCCCTCCTTTGCTGCATAATTCCAGAGACCCCGCCACAGGCACAGTGAGATAGTAACTATGAGGTGGGGTGGGACACATCTTTCATTACCCTAGCACAGTGGTTTTCAAACATGTTCATGCCGCATCCCTCCAGTGAGAAAAAATAAATCATCGGGTCCCCCCTTCAGAATTTTTCAGAACTATTCTATTAAGCTGGCAAAGTTTAAATAAGTCTAGACTTACTTAAACATTGCAGTTAAGTCTGTTACCTTTTTACAGATGCAATTAAAAAAATTCTGCTTGAAACAAAGGACTATTATCTGCATAATCTTTCTTTTGGCCAGAGCCTGGCACCCCCCCACCCCCACCCGGGTTCACTTGAGGCCTCCCAGTTTGAAGACCCCTGCCTAGCACCTAAATCTGCAAGAGCGGGTGCAATTGCAGGGGGACGCATCACTTTAGTTGGCTAAAGTGTCAGTTGGGCCCAGATGTGGCTATAGATGCGATCTGTTCCTCTGCAGCAAGGCTGATCAATGTAGACTCAATTAGCAACTCCTGTACCCTCAATCCCTGGCATTTTTACATGAGGGATTTGACCTTCGACCCTCGTGGATGTATTATAAATCGCTGTGAATTCCTTCTCAGGTATTTCACAGCGATGCTCTAGGACAGCACATGTTACCACCTAACATGTGGCATTTATATTCCATACCGGACCGATGCAAGCCTGATCAAAAATTAGTTGTCAAAATTTAAAATGTGGTGGTCAAACTGTGTGGAGATTTTACGGTGTACTAGACTGAGGAAGCTGTAAGAAATTTTTTGCTTTGTCAAGAGAAGAGAGCTGCACTCCCTGGTGGGTGTGGCCAAAGACCTGGTCCTTAGTCCACGATCTACTCCCATGAACTATTGGAAGGGGACAGGCTTCCGTTCTCGCTCAACGTGAGAGCCTGTGACACATTGGTGTCTATTTTAAGGAGACACTAGGATGATACCATCATCTGCACAATTGGTCTCAGATATTTGTAATCTATAATTAAGAAATGGTTTCAAACTAGTAACTCAGTTGGCCCTCAAATAAGCCCGAATATTCATTGGGGTAGGTAGATGTTACCACCGTCACACAGCCCAACTCTAACGCCCAGTGTGACAAGTGAAAAGTGACTAGTCGACTTTTGCAGAAGGTTCCACTGCGTGGCAACATACGCAGCTGCTGTAACGTGTTAATTCTTTTGATATAGAAACAAAGTATTTGTTGTTAAACTCTGAAAATTATAAATTATGTGGCAACTAAGAACATGATGCAGTCACCGAATAACATAACTCCAGTGGTCCGGTTATATAACACGCTAGCTTCTGGGGGTGAAGGAAAGGGCCATGTTAGGTGATTCTTATGTGGCCTGTGTGCTAGGGCTTGAATTAGGTCTGTATATTTATGAATGTTGGTTATCCGGTCATGTGATGATATGTACCTCAGTTTGTATGCATCTGATTATTTGAGATTCATGAAAGACCTGGGGTTTTGTGCGTGTTATTTGTGAGGTATGTTTGTAATATGCTTGTGATTGAAATATGACTGTGTGAAAGATTCGTCTGTAAAAGGAGCCCTGAATGTGCATCAAGAGCCATATTTAAACTTTTTTTTATGCCACATTTGCATCATTTTTTGACAGAAAAGTGGCGCAAACTTATAAAATACAATTATGGCCCTGATTTATACTTTTGACACTAAACTGCGCTAACGCAGTTTAGCATCAAAAAGTATACCGCCGGCTAGTGCCATTCCAAGATGCCGGCCGGGTGTCTTAATTATGGAATGGCGCAATCCCGCGCAAAGGGTGGGCTAAAGTCATGGAGAACAACATTAACCAGGTGGGGGTTGTGGTATGGGAGAAGGGGGGTTTGCACCAAAAAATTACATTAGGCTGATTAGAGTAAAAAAAGATTACTCTAACCAGCCTAGCGTCATTTCTTGATGCAAAAGCTACCATACCACATGACTCCTGTCTTGTACAAGACAGGAGTCAGGCCCACCACCCCAGTGGCCAGCACAGGGGACAAGGGACCCTGGACATGGTCATTGCACCCAGTGCCATGTATGGGGGCACATTTCAAGGCCCCCAATGGCACTTAAAAAAATATTCAAAACTACTTAGCTCTACTTACCTATGCTTACCTGGGATGGGGTACCCCATACTCTGCTGTCCCTGTGGTGTGGCTGAGGGTGTCCTTGGGACCTGGGGAGGGCACCAGTGGACTTATTCCATGGTGTTCCACCATGGGAATAGGCCCACAGGTCCCCTAACGCCTGCCCTAACCCAGGCATTAAATAATGGCACTAAACAAGCTTAGAGCCATTATTTAGGCCCGCCTCCCTCATGTGCAACATTTCTGCACGGGAAGATAAATAAGGCACATGGGGCCAGATGTAGGAAAGGATTTGCAACTCGCAAACAGCAAAAACTGCCGTTTGCGAGTTGCAAATCGCATTTTCCTATGCAGAAATGCATTCTGCGAGTCGGACCGACTCGCAAAATGCATTTCAGAATCGCAAATAGGAAGGGGTGTTCCCTTCCTATTTGCGATTCCTAGTGGTATGCAATACCATTTGCGACCGCATATGCGGTCGCAAATGGTGTTGCAGTTACCATCCACTTCAAGTGGATGGTAACCCACTCGCAAATTGGAAGGGGTCCCCATGGGACCCCTTCCAGTTTGTGACTGGACCCAAAAACATTTTTTCAGGGCAGGGAGTGGTCCAAGGGACCACTCCCTGCCCTGAAAAAATACCGAAACTAAAGGTTTCGTTTTTTTTTTTAAGTGCAGCTCGTTTTCCTTTAAGGAAAACGGGCTACACTTAAAAAAAAAAAACTGCTTTATTTAAAGCAGTCAGGAACACGGAGGTCTGCTGACTACAGCAGGCCTCCATGTTTGCGAGTGCCCATAGTCGGTATGGGGCCGCAATTTGCGACCCACCTCATGAATATTCATGAGGTGGGTCATTGCGACCCCATAGCGACTCGCAGACGGTGTCTGAGACACCGTTCTGCATAACATTTTGCGAGTTGCAAATAGCGAGTCGCTATGACTCGCTATTTACAACTCGCAAAATGTTTCTTTGCTACATCTGGCCCATGGACCTTAGAGTAATTTTTTTGTCTAGGAACGCTTACATTGCATCTCATTGACACAAGGAAATTTTCCACAGGAAAAAAATGACTTTATCTCAAATATTTTGACGCTAGACGGGTCTAGCGTCAAAATCTAAAATATGGAGTTCAGTTTGCGCTGAAATAGCATCAAAAAAATGACACTATTTCAGTGCAAACAGAGTATAAATATGCCCCTATATTTTGTAAGTTTGCGCCGCTTTTCCGTCAAAATATGATGCAAATGTGACGCAAAAAAAGTTGAACTATGGGCCCAAATGGGAATGCACATGGCACAATTTGTAGGAATAGGTGGGTCGGTATGGGAAACGATGATAAATGAGTGGTCCACATTTGCAACAAGATCTGTGCAAAATAGGAGCCTGCAAGCAAAACGTGTGTGTGAGATGTGTTTAATGTGGCCAGATGTTGAAAGGATGTGAGAGGCTTGGATTTCTCATTTGAAAAGTGGATGAATGTTTGAGTGCGTGCACAGTTGGGATCCTGGTTTCTGTGTATGTGTTTAGAGATGCAAATGTCTTGTGATATGTTTGAGGAGAGCCTGTCATGTGGCACATTGGTTTGTGAAAGTTTTATCTTTCTAAGAAATGTCGTTCAGTGGTATATGTGGTATATGTGAGAGACAGTGGACAGTGTGTATTGGGTTTCAAGTTGTAGAAGATATTAACTTGATTCAAATTGCAAGTGCATCCAGTGGCTCGTGCTGCAGAACTAATATGTGGTAGTACTCCTTTCAAGTGTTTTTTCAAGGCTGTTCTCGAGATATGCTTTGTGTAGAGTGATATATCTTTTAGCAGGATAAAGCCCAGGCACAAAGAGATGTGCACCTGACTGTTATCAGCCCAGCTGCAAACTCGAATCAGGTGGGCAACACCAAAGGATCCCTTTCACCTTGCGCAAGAAACTCTTCAGTCCCAGACATTACCCCTACCCTTCACCAAATGGCAGTGCTTAGGAAAACTAATCAGAAAATCCCTGCTAATAAAAGTCCACATGTAATTTCTAAATGTATCCCTGTGTCCATCCTCCTCGCTTCATGTCTCAATTTCCAACATTCACAAAGCAATGAAGGCAATACACATCTGTCTGAGAAAGCAATCTTAATCCTCCATCTTGCACCATTTCACACCAGGAGCATCTAAGTGGATCTTACTTTATTTCTTTAATGGTTTACCATCAGATGACATTTGCATTGGTATTTTCAGAATCTCCTTTTGATGTGTGTGTTATTTACCCCATAGAGTTTCTCTTGTTGCTATGATCATGAGGTGACTGCTTTCTTCAGGCTCAATGTAAAGTTCTCTTTATTTCCCTCCGCATGTGCCCAGCAATTACGTTATGCTTCCAACCCTTGAGCTCATCAGATCTCCTTATTGAATTGGTGGTCTAGCTGTAGGCTTGCAGCAGACAGACTGTTCGCTTGATTCTATATTATGTACTAAAAATTACGTAATATAGAGCTATCTCATATGCAAATAATGTTTCTTTCTAGTCTTGCAACCTCAGATTGCATGCTGTGTCAAAAAGCTTTCTATATATCCCTAAAACCCCCCATGAAAAAAGTATCTTCCCTTAACACTTTTAACTGTTGCCTGTCCTTTTTTCTTTGCAATGACCCTTTCTTTCCCTTACATCCTTGGAACACCTCCTCTATCTAAGCACAGCCTACTCTAAATTACACATATGTGCCTTAATCTCTACAAATGTATTTTTGCAAATTGGTCATGCCTCATTTCAAAGAACACAACATCTCCATATTTGAAAGCCATAGCCCTGCAACCTAACAATACATAATTTCCTCTAGTTTATCTATTAATCCCACCAACCAGCTGCATGAACTCCCATACCTCCCCACTAATAACATGATCTACCACAAATGAATTGGAGTAACCAACATTAACCAATACCCACTGGATTAAACACTAATCTTGAGTCCCAAAAACAGTGCTGCCTGGTATAATGCATTTAAGTGTTTTATCAGGGCTAATTAGTGTCATATAAATGCAATTACAACACAATACAATATGAAGCCCAAATCAGAGTTCTACAGCACCATGGAATAACAGTGTCAAGTGTGCATGCAGAACAAGCATGTTTTCCTCTGGCCAAAGAAAGTGCTCCATGCCAAAGAGTATATGGCACACGTGCTGTAGTATACCACATCACGACTGACTGCCGGGAGGCAGAGTTAGTGTTGGAATGAGATGTCCCAGCATGGTAAGCAGACATTTACCCTTATGCTAGTGAGTCACCTGCATGTGATATCTGGTGTTCTGAATTTTGTGGTGCAGCTCATATGCTAACCCAGCATGTTTGCTGAAGCACAGGCATGTCCTTTGACTCATGGGTCTACATCCTGGCTCTGAGACTTGGAGGGATGCACCAAGCTGACAAGGGGCGCCTGTCCAAGTCCTGGGTTGTTGGTATTATGAGGTAGTGGCAGTGTACTGTTTTTATAATTCTCGCACTAAACAAACATTTTTTCTCCAATTTTAAAGATGTGTGACACATACTGTCCCCACCAGTGCAAAGTTCTGCTTATATGAGACATCAAGACGCTTGCACTGATATTTTATGTGAATGTTGAGAATGTGTTGTGTAAAGCGTGTATGAATGTTGGACTCTGCAGGATATGAGTGTGAGATTGCTGAGAGTGGTGGGGTCTTCAAAGGATTGCCCCTGATTTTCTCTGGCACAAGATGAAGGTTATGGCACAGCCTCTCCAGACAATAGAAGCGTTTAACCTGCTTTCTTGGTCGGGAGGGTGTTACCATAGACACAGAAAGACAGAGACCGGGCTGCCTTTAGAAATTCTAAGGTGACCATTTACCACAGGATTGTTGAGTAGTCCTTCCTGAGCACAGCTGTTTGTGTTTATGGTGGGTAAATTGGTCTGAGGCAGCAGATTTGAACACAGGAAATGTTCACGGCTGAGCTTGGCACTTTTGTCTTTCTCTGAATGTTCCTTCAGAAAGGCTGATAATACCCAGGTGCAGAGGTTTGAAATGTCCTTGTGCTTATCACCGTTTACAAAGACTGTGTTTGCACTGCTGAAAGAACAGGTGATTTAAAAAGAAACTATGGCAAACCAGATGCTGGGCATGACAGAGGGATCAACATACATTGTCTGGAAACTGCATATAAAAGTGGGACCCAACCTACCCCACTGGGTTCCAGTTCCTAGTTCTTCAAGACCTAGCAAGGAAGTACTGCACAATGCGCCCGAAGGAGTGCTAAGATCAAAGGTTGATGTCTACCTGGTAACCTGCAGTGGCGGCTCCACTGCTGTGGCGGAGGAGCGTCACCTCTCTGCCATCAACAGAGATTTCTTAGACCTTACACTTTATACTAAAGGCGACAAAATCTGCTCTAAACTATACAAAAAAAAACACAGCATGTAATGCCATCCTACATGCAAGCAGCTCACACCCGGCCTCTCAAATCAAGGCCATACCATATGGAGAACTCACCTGAATCAGGAGAAACTGCAGTGAAGATACTGTCTTCCATGAGGAATCAAAAGGAATGAACACACGATTCCTACGGAGGGGCTATTCACCTAATACTCTAGCACGAGCTAGTAACAGAATCAATCATGTTAAAAGGTCAGATCTTCTGGTGACATCTACTAAAAAGAGTGACTCACCCAGACCTCCATCTTTTATTACCCCCTTTAATGCACTCAGTTCCAACATATAAAAGATTTTTCACAAACACTGGCCCTTTCTCCTGGCAGATGGTTTTCTCAAAACCAGTCTCCTACTTAAACCTAACATCACTTATAGCAGGGGAACGGCCTTATGTAATCACTTGTGCCATAGTTTTCTTCCACCTAAGCAAATAGAGACTTGGATACCGACAGCACCACATGGTTCTTACAAATGCACCACATGGTTCTTACAAATGTGGTAACTGCAATATGTGCTGTTTCATCAAAGATAAGCTTACTGAATTCCAATACAATACACCAGTTACGTACAAGATTAACACATTTATCAATTGTAACACCAAATTTGTTGTTTACTGTATAATCTGTTCTTGTGGTCTCATCTATGTGGGTAGTACCATCCGACCACTTAAGGAGAGATTACAAGAACACATCAGGGCCATCCGCAATAACAATGTCAACTATCCTTTTGCGGTCCACTACAATGCCAAACATGGACGACAAGAAATACTGGGCATTAGCATACATGGTATTGATTCAGTTAACACACCACCCACAGGTGGTAATAAAACGTTACTGCTTAGACAATTAGAAAGCAGCTGGATCATTAGACTCAGAGCGGTGGAGGAAGGCATTAATGTGGACAGAGATCTATATACCTTTCTTTAATACCCTTTTTTACAATACTCATCCGATTACACTCTTGAAACTATGGTATTTGTCTGGATGAGTCTCTGACTGGTCACCACTGTTTTATTCTACTTCAAGAAAACGAATTGACATACAATGTGTTTCTTTGCTCACCTACATTTTTGCCAGGAGACTGTGCCTTGTTGGATATTTATTTACTCTTGTCTTACTGTTTGATTTCCACTGTTACTTCTGCATTGTTGTTAACAATTCATTGTTGTATCTCCAATAGTACATCTATGATGCTCTGTATTTATTCTCATCACTTTTACATTTGACTTCTACACCTCTCTTGGGCCACCATACTATTTGTTTGTATCATTATTCTCTATGTAATCATACTCTGTTATAAAATGGCCGCCACTTTCGGGCTTTCAAATCTCCTGACTTTACACACGGAGTCTGTTCTCCATTTCTACCTAGCCTGTTTAACCAAGCACAGCCTTTAAATAGATTCGGACACACTCACAGACATACACACTACTTTATCCCGACGCGACCAGCACGGGTGTATTTCAACAACACTTGAGGTAAGAAACGACAATGTTTGCTGGTCTCTGCGACTACCGGCTTACCCACAGGGGGAACCGTTACGTTTTTTCCACGTCTAAGGACTTAGTGGTTTGGGCACCTTCACTCGTTTCCCAAGCCGATCCTCTCATTTTACTTAGTGCCGTTTTTCTACACGTAACTGCCGTTACCCGCCTTATTGTTATATTTTTTACTTGACTTCTCTTCCACTATTTTGTACTTGACTTCTCTTCCAATGCTATTTAATGCTTGGGCACTATTAGGTTTTTGTACCGACACTAAGAGTAATACGGACGCCGCTTTTTCCAAGCGGCGCCAGTCGGGCAGGCTCTGGCTTAGTAACTTTTCCATGCCGAGCCTTGATTTATAACAACACGCGTTTAATTTTACTTTTTCGCCTACACGTGGTTTCTGGCATTTCAATCGGCTTCCAGTATGCCTCACACATGGTAACTTTACCACAGAGGCCATTACGGGACCTCTACAGATTCCGCTGCTTATAAGTGGCTTTAGTTGGGCAGGCTCTAGCTCAGATACATTTTTTTGCTGAACTTGGATATATAGCATTACTTTTTATTCTTCCTTTTGTTTGGTTTAGCATTTCTAATGGCATCTCATTTGGCTTTCCCCGGATGCCTATCACATGGAGACATTCATACTTTAGTCAACATTATGTATTTTTTGTTGTTTATTACTTATTAGACACAAAGGGGGTCATTACGAACTTGGAGGGCGGCTACCGCCGCCCGCCAGGCGGTAACCGCCGTGCGGCAGCCAATGCGGCCGTACTTACGCGGCCCCCATTCCAACATTCCCGCTGGGCCGGCGGGCGCAAACCAAGTTTGCGCCCGCCTGCCCAGCGGGAATGAGGCCACAACATAGGAGCCGGCTCCTAATGGAGCCGGCGGTGTTGCGGCCGTGCGACGGGTGCAGTTGCACCCGTCGCGCTTTTCACTGTCTGCTATGCAGACAGTGAAAAGCTGTCCGGGGCCCTGTTAGGGGGCCCCTGCACTGCCCATGGCAGTGGCATGGGCAGTGCAGGGGCCCCCAGGGGCCCAGGACACCCCTTACCGCCAGCCTCTTCCTGGCGGTGCAAACCGCCAGAAACAGGCTGGCGGTAGGGGGGTCATAATCCCCAGGGCAGCGCTGCTTGCAGCGCTGCCCTGGCGGATTATCACCGCCGGGGCTAAAACGGCGGGAAACCGCCGGCCCCGGCGGTGCGACCGCGGCTCTACTGCCGCGGTCGTAATAAGGGCCTCCGTACCGCCAGCCTGTTGGTGGTACGGACGCCACATTACCACCTAATTGTTGTTTGCTCCATTTACCTTAGGCTTATCATGGCCACCATTGATCTTTGCAACGTTCATTGACTGCACCTAGAGAACAAAAATTACTACCACCAGTCCATTTTATGGTTTAACCATATCCTGGTATACATTACGCAAATCCAAAGGTACCTGACACTTTCTTGACATTCACGTTTTAATTAACTTTCACTTATAGCTCAGCGCAATTCGCACTTTTATTTTTTCTCTAGATCATGATGCACCTGCACGTTCTCCCTTGTACCTCCCCGTATGTTCCTACTATTGGGTTGACTTGGCTGTCCTCCTTAACAAACCTGATCTGATCAGCTGGTTATGGGACCTTTATGGGCACTCTAATTTTTGGGTTCTTTCTTCATATGTTATCTACGCATCCCTCCATATAATTTATATACTATACACTTGTGCACACTTTCTCGGGTTCTCTTTCACTACCATTTTGCAAAGGATAAAGATATCTGATTATTCCATGTACGATGTCCACTTGATCGATTTATAACTATTGTTCATCTATGTTTTCACAGCCTTGACAATGTCTTGAAGACGAAACATGTGTTGCCTGTTTTGCTGTACGGACTTTTTGTTATTTGTGGTCATCTGATTGTAACCTTGACCATTCATTTTCATCTGGCTGCTCTGGATACATGGACTTACTGTACAACGTTCTCTTTGTGATTGTGACTTGGATGACCCATTTGCATCTATAATAAATTCCTCTGCACCAACTTTCCTGATCGGACATCTACTTAATTCCTGAACATTGTCTGGATTTACGATACGGGTGTGCCCTGGCCACTCTGTTCTCGCTAATTAGGCAACCACCCACTCCTCAGTGTGTGGCCCTCCGACACCTGTTGGTGGCAGGTGTTTAGCTAGCCTGGCACCCACCATTGTTTCACCTATTTGACTTTGTTCTGAACAATCATTGGATATACTTTGTGCTGATGTGCGAGCACCTGTTGGCATTCTCCACCTCCTGCTTTTGACTTGCTGAGATATGTGTCTCCCTTAAAGCACTCCCTCAGATGACTGACAAGCCGAACCATGCCTTGGGTAATGTTATGAAAAGCTACCAAGACATGACAAAGATGCACTAGGAACATCTACACCTTGGCAGTGAAGTTGGTAAAGGCAATAAGCAAAAAATGCCAAGGTTACTCTTCAGGTTAATCTATATACACGATTCTAAAGAGGCATCTCAACCTCGGAGAGATACACCAACTGGCTACCTCACACCTCTGCCACAACCTCCTACACCGCCTTAAGCTCCACCTGCTTTACCTGTACCACCATAAAAGCAACTTCCACCAACTCAATCACCGACAAGACAAGCATACTCTCAAACAATTTCACCACCAGTATTACTCAGGAGGGGAGCTAGGATAAAATATCCTTTATTGTACAATTTGCAAATTCTATCCCTAACTCAGCGCGTGAAAACCACTTTGAAAAATAAATTACTCTCTAACATTTTGGTGCAAAACCTGTGGCATATTTAATCTATATTGAATGTTTGAGTTGGAATTTACAACATAGTATAGACTTACCTATACCTTGGTCTTTGTTTACCTTTAAAGTGCATTTGATGTAAAAACATCATTATGAGTTATGGTAAATTCAGCAACCAAACTAGCAGCTCCATAAAAACATGAGTTAAATAGTCGATCCTGCACTTGCATACCCTGACCTCTGTTCTGTACCCTACTCCGGATACCTGGATGTGGGCATAGATCATTACCAAGTTCTAAATCTATATGTAAGCCATTTTACATGGCAATGTAGTGCTACATGCAACAGGCTACAGCAATCTTGCACGCAACTTCCAGGGGGTACACAAGCTTCTCCCTGCACAGTAAAGACACCTGAATCGTGACTTAAGATTCCCAAAAGTTCATTCAATTTTGTCTTGTGTACATATGTGTGCCCTATTGTACTTCTGTTGTGGTGCTGTGGTTGGACATCTGTATGGTTTGAGGAGGTGGGGAGAGAGCATACACAGCATAACCTGCAGCAAAGGTGTAATTTTTTTTAAAGTGGCCTTTTTACTAAATGCACGTCATGTGTATCTGCATACAGTGGGTGTGAGGGTAATGTGTGTGTATTGTGCTGTAGGGATTAATGAGTATATTTCAGATGCCACTCCAGCTGTACATTTTGCCCCAGTGAAAGAAGTCACTACATAACAATGAACCACATGTCTGAATCCCCAGTAATCAAGCAATGTGCAAGAGGTGACTACTGGAAGATGTAGCTTTTGGGTGTGCTTCCAGGAAAGGCAGCATATGCATCTGTGAAACAGTCCCAGGCGTTGCAGACAGCTTCTAGGTTGATGGAGTGCCAGTGGTGTCAGCTGCAGAAATGGTGTGCTTTGTGGTGAGATGGCTGAAGTGCCACATGGGTACAGCCAATGGCCCCTACCTCATGATGGAGGTGAGCAAAGGCATACAATTTCTTTGCCTTTCCACTAGTGACTTTGGTAGTGAATAGATGGAACTATGGGTAACACCTGAAAAAGTCAAGGCAATGCCCTGAAGGGTGATGCAATCAAGCCACTCTAATATTTCATGTTTCTGATAGCAAGCACGTACATGCCCCACA
Source organism: Pleurodeles waltl (assembly GCF_031143425.1). NCBI lineage: Eukaryota > Metazoa > Chordata > Amphibia > Caudata > Salamandridae > Pleurodeles > Pleurodeles waltl. Next base: position 992,428,196 of record NC_090442.1, read on the forward strand.
AAGGGAGGCACGGCTAAGTGAGAGCACTCCAGATTTCAGTAACAGCATCCCCTCCCCAAGACAGTCGAAAAAGGGATGAAGAAAATTACATCAATGTAGAATATCATCAATCACACCCCTCAAATCAAGACTGTAGGCACTGAAATATAGCAATATTGTTATATTGATGTCACCCATCAATAAGCAGTTTTCTGCAAGAGCGTCAAAGCAGCTGAGCTAGTTGAGAGAATATTTATTCTGTATCCAGCAGTGGTGTTTGGCCTGCATCAAGAGCTGAGTCTCCAGTTCCAGAAAACCCGGACAAGGCCAGCTCATTCAGGATTGCTACCTCAAAACAAAAAAAAAGTAGCTCCTATGCTACCAGCTGTTGCCACCCTTCCAGCCCATCCCAAACATTCTCAGGTGAGGTAAAATGCTATGACGTCTGTTCCACCAATATTCCGAGTAGAGCAGGGAATCACATCATACTTCAGGCCCTTCTTCACCAATTCTCCTTTCATCTTCAAAGGTTATACATTGATTGTACACAGCCTGCATAAAGTACAGAAAAAATGGAAAAATTGTGTTGTGTCAATTGTGCCAAGTTTCAAGAGTTCACAAAATCTTTCAGCAAATAGAATCATATGATGTCTCGAAAGTCAAGGATGTGGCTTCCTATCACTCTGGGTTGTTCCGTAGGTCTCTGTGGTTGGACGGTACTCATTAACTCCACTCCACTGAGAAGAGTTTTGACAGTTATTTCATCATCAGGTGGTCAAGGATAAGTGGTTCAACAAGCAACTCTACCACAGTCCCTCTGCCCCTTCAGGTACCCCCACCAGGTGAATGTTATTCATTTGGGTGTGATCCTCTGCATTCTCAAATCAGCTTGCAGGGCATTAGGCATCTTTTTTAAGTTGCTTGATTTCTGTTGATGGTCAAGTTGCTATAGATTTTGATATGTCTTTGATTGGTTTGTCTGCAATTGGAGTGATTGTTCATAGCATATATTTTGTTTTATGCCCTTGCACGATTTCAGGACTCCTCACTGGCTAATACATATGTGTGTATATACGTTGGTTTTCAGATAGTATTTTCTGCTCCCACAGGACTGCACTGATGTAACATTGTCACAAAAAGAAAAGGTAGACATTTTGCTGAATGTAGTGATGTTTTCTTTTAAAAACAAAAACGTTGGGGAGAGGGTCAATATTATGAAAATACTAATAATAATTGGTGTCTACACAGGGTAAATTAACGACATTACCTGTAATGCATACCTTTTGGCATGCCTAAATCCAACATGGATTATTATGCCCAATTGGGCTTTTAATGTGATGAATATGTCTGTGCAATAATGTTAGAAATGGGGTCTCTAGCTGGCAGAGGTGTACACCCTTGTCCAAATAGGGATCACAATCCAAGTCAGGGTAAATCACACACAATCCAAATGATCCTGTGCCCACCCTCTGGTAGCTTGGCTCTGAGCAGTCAGGCTTAACTTAGAAGGCAATGTGTAAAGTATTTGTGCAATAAGTCATGCAATAACACAGTGAGAACACTACAAAAAGACACCCCAGAAATTTAGAAAAATATAGAATATTTATCTGATTAAATTAGGGTCAAAACGATCAAGGTTTGATCATCACAAGTTGAAATATCACTTTTTGTAATGATAAGAGTGTCTTTATTTCTTAAAAACAACGACTATCTCTTGCAAGCACAAAGTACCTGGTTTGCGTCAAAATTACACGCACGAAGATGCATGACGAGGAAATGCATGCAAAAAGGTAGGTGTGCATCAGATTTCCAGGCGCACACAGACAATGCATGGATTCTTTTCCACGCGGCAAGGGCTTTGCGTTGAACTCCGGCACACAGACTTGATTGAATCCTCATTGCGATGCGGGATCTGTGGACGCCCAGGGACGATGTGTGAAAATCCTTGACATGCGGGACAAAGTCACAGCTGTTGCATCGATCTGGTGGACGATGTGGTAGAGGTTCAGCTGCACGGTTGGCGTTGCATCGATTACTCTTGCAGGAAGTTGGGGTGCCTCATTTCGGCTCGGCAATACGTCAATCATGTGGGCTGTGCATTGAAGTTCCAGTCGTAATATTGACGCTGCGTCAATCTCCACTTGGGGAACTGAGCTGTGGTGTTCCGCTTCGGCAATGCAGTGATTTTCTCACCGCTGGACAGGCTGTGCGTCGATTCCAGCAGGCTATGCATCAATTTTCGCTGCAAAAGGAGTTTCTTTGCAGAGATGAAGTCTTTTTGACCCTGACCCTTCAGGAAACAGGAGGCAAGCTCAATCCAAGCCCTTGGAGAGCACTTCTCAGCAGAGCCAGAGGTCAGCAAGGCAGCAGGGCAACAGCACGGCAGATGTCCTTTTCAGCAAAGCAGTCCAGGTGAGTCCTTTGGGCAGCCAGGCAGCTTCTTCTGAAAGATTGCAGGTTCTGGTGCAAGAAGTGTCTGATTTGGTAGGGTCAGGGACTCAGTTTATATACCCAAAAGTGCCTTTGAAGTGGGGGAGACTTAAAAAAGTGGTTTTGAAGTGCACAAGGTCCCCTTTCATTATAACCCTGTCTGCCAGGGTCCCAATAGGGGGTTTGCAGTCCATTGTGTGAGGGCAGGCCACTGTCCTTTGAATTGTGTGTCAGGTCCTCCACCCTTCCAGCGAAGGAAGCCCCATGCAGTATGCAGATGTCTGCAGGTATGATTGAGCATCCTGTGTATGTGATTGTCTGGGTGAAATGCACAAGGGAGCTGTCAACCAGCCCAACCCAGATGTGGATTGGAGACAGGTTGTACAAAAGTGGCATTTCTAAAATAGTAATATAAAATCCAACCTCATCAGTCAGCAGGATTTTGTATTACCATTCTGGCCATACTAAATATGACCTGTCTACCCTTTTCTGATCAGAATCTACCACTCAAACAATATATAAGGGTAACCCTAATGTTAGCCTATGAAAGAAGCGGTCCTCACAGCAATATAAAAAGGATTTAGGAGTTTTCCACTACCAGGACATATAAAACACACAGGTATATGTCCTGCCTTTTACCTACACAGCAGCCTGTCCTATGGGTTGCCTAGGGCCCTCCTTAGGAGTGACTTATATGTAGAAAAAAGGGTGTTTAAGGCTTGGCAAGTACTTTTGAATGCCAAGTCAAAGTGACGGTGAAACTGCCCACACAGGCCTTGCAATGGCAGGCCTGAGAAATAGTTAAGGGGCTACTTATGTGGGTGACACAATCAGTGCTGCAGGAACACTAGTAGCATTTGATTTACAGGCCTTGGGCACATGCAGTGCATTTTACTAGGGACTTACAAATACATTCAATATGCCAATTGGGTATGAGACAATGTCACCATGTTTTTAAGGGAGAGAGCATATGCACTTTAGCACTAGTTAGCAGTGGTAAAGTGCGCAGAGTCCTAAAACCAGCAAAAACAGTGCCAAAAAAGTGGAGGGAGGCAGGAAAAAAACTGGAGGTGACCACTCTAAGGCTGTCAGGTCTAACAAATAATATTTGCTATATTGTGTGAGAGTAAGATTGTTAAAGAGCATGCTTAGAATTAACTTATGGCATAAACACCGACCTCTAACCCAAATAATAATTATCATATTTTAAATGAATTCACCTGGTAGTGTTGATCTAGGAACTGATGTGTTGATGTTTTCAACTCCAATCACCACCTGTGGCTGGAGGGTTGACTCAATTAGGACTTTGCTAGGTGAACCAGTTTGGATTCTGTGCTGAGGCCTCCTCCTGTAGTCCTTTTATCTTGCCTCCTGCTCACTACTCTCTGGCTGGTCCTCCTGGTGCCCTTGTAGCATCCCTCCTGCTTGCTTCTCTGCCTTTGGTCTGGGGGCAGAGGTTATATCATTACTTCCTGTTTGTTACCCTCATTGCATTTGTATGGTATTGTAGCTGCTTCTATATCTGTTTTTAGTGGCCACGTGTATTGTCATACAGGCCTTCCCAAACGTTTGTAATTTTCAGCTACACACTGCTGAACCAGGATCTGCCCTTCCTGGATGCTAAAATCACGTATTTTTTTCTTCCTGCTACGGTTTACCACTAGTTAGGTCAAGTGCGCAAGCGCTTTTACCTGTAGTAAGCATTGTGGGCTTTTAACCATGGCCACCCATCACTTTCACTCATTCGTGGGCTTGCTTTTCAAAAATCCTTTGTTATCATAGGTAAATGCTTTACATTTGTCCCTCCTTGGGGCAGTTTTGTTACCGCTTTGCAGACTGCCCGTTACATGGATAATGGCACGATTGCAGATACGTCTGACTGAGAACAGACTTCTTTATCTTTTTGTGTCTCTCCTCCGCGTTCATGCTCATAGTGGCGATAGCGCTTCGAATCGGCTGGCTTATGTCAACTTTTCTACTTTTTATTTTCAATTTAAGTAGCAAGAAAAGTCCAGTTAGGAATTTACAACGCTTATAGCTCTATCCCTAGCAAACGCGAGACCCATTGCATTGCAAATGCTTGTTTTGATTTTGTCTTTATGCTGCTGTGGAACTGGACTTCTGCTTCTCCCATTGGCTCCCTGACTCCCTGTCTCTGCAGCAGTGCTCCATGCCGACTTCCTATTTGCAGCTAAGATTTGCAATTTGCAACTTAAATTCCACAAATTATCATCCATACCGAACACCAAATTTAAATTTGCCTAACAAATCCTATAAAATCTAAATTTGGTAATAAAGGGGAGTTGTACATATTATGTTGTGCTTCAGTAATTGCATTTACTAAATCACACTTTCATGAATTTATAAATCAGATACAAAACTCAAGCCAGCAATGCAGATATGTAGGAATAAAGGCCCTCATTACAACATTGACGGTAAAAGCCGCTTACCGCTGTGCAGAAGACCGCCAACACACCGCCGCGGCCGCGGAAATCCGCCACAGCTATTATGATCCACAGCTCTGAATCCGCCAAAATTCAGACACCCATAGAAGTCCGCCACACCAAAGGTCAGTGATAAACTGGCGAAAAGAAAACCTCCACCGTCACGCCAACAGAAATACGCCCACACTATCACGACACACGAATCCACACGGCGGTCTTTCAACCGCAGTATTCCATTGGCGGTACACACCGCAGCGCTCAAAATACACACACTTTTACAAAACACAGCCACATTGGACAATTCAAAATACCCACACCTGATACACATACACACACCACTCCCACACACCCATTACAATATAAAACACACACCCACATCACCCACAAACCCCTACGATGCAATTACCGAGAGAAGGCCAGAGAGAGACACCACAAACAACTTCCAAACATCCACAGGCACACAATACCATCACCCACATAACTTCCACGCACCTCACACAACACACCACTAAATATCACCCCACTTATCACTACACATGCCACCCCACACATCACCCACACCACCCTGTGGCACGGCAAAGACACCCCAGGTTCTCTGAGGAGGTGCTCAGGGTCATGGTGGAGGAAATCGTCCGGGTAGAGCCACAGCTATTCGGATCACAGGTGCAGCACACCTCCATAGCTAGGAAGATGGAGCTATAGCACAGAATAGTGGACAGGGTTAACCCAGTGGGACAGCACCCAAGAAATCGGGATGACATCAGTGTAGGAGGCTGGACTGGCTTGTAGTGAGTACCAAGGGGTACTTGCACCTTGCACCAGGCCCAGTGATCCCTTATTAGTGTATAGGGTGTCTAGCAGCTTAAGCTGATAGATAATGGTAGCTTAGCAGAGCAGCTTAGGCTGAACTAGGAGACGTGTGAAGCTACTACAGTACCACTTAGGGTCATATGCACAATATCATAAGAAAACACAATACACAGTTATACTAAAAATAAAGGTACTTTATTTTTATGACAATATGCCAAAGTATCTTAGAGTGTACCCTCAGTGAGAGGATAGGAAATATACACAAGATATATATACACAATAGCAAAAATATGCAGTATAGTCTTAGAAAACAGTGCAAACAATGTATAGTTACAATAGGATGCAATGGGGAAACATAGGGATAGGGGCAACACAAACCATATACTCCAAAAGTGGAATGCGAACCACGAATGGACCCCAAACCTATGTGACCTTGTAGAGGGTCGCTGGGACTATTAGAAAATAGTGAGAGTTAGAAAAATAACCCTCCCCAAGACCCTGAAAAGTGAGTGCAAAGTGCACTAAAGTTCCCCTAAGGACAAAGAAGTTGTGTTAGAGGAATAATGCAGGAAAGACACAAACCAACAATGCAACAACTGTGGATTTCCAATCTAGGGTACCTGTGGAACAAGGGGACCAAGTCCAAAAGTCACAAGCAAGTCGGAGATGGGCAGATGCCCAGGAAATGCCAGCTGCAGGTGCAAAGAAGCTTCTACTGGCCAGAAGAAGCTGAGGTTTCTGCAGGAACGAAAAGGGCTAGAGACTTCCCCTTTGGTGGACCGATCCCTCTTGCCGTGGAGAGTCGTGCAGAAGTATTTTCCCGCCGAAAGAACGCCAACAAGCCTTGCTAGCTGCAAATCGTGCGGCTAGTGTTTTTGGACGCTGCTGAGGCCCAGGAGGGACCAGGAGGTCGAAAATTGGACCAGCAGAGAGAGGGGACGTCGTGCAAGACAAGGAGCCCTCTCTAAAGCAGGTATCACCTGGAGAAGTGCCAGAAACAGGCACTACGAGGATGCGTGAAACGGTGCTCACCCGAAGTCGCACAAAGGAGTCCCACGTCGCCGGAGACCAACTTAGAAAGTCGTGCAATGTAGGTTAGAGTGCTGTGGACCCAGGCTTGGCTGTGCACAAAGGATTTCCGCCGGAAGTGCACAAGGGCCGGAGTAGCTGTAAAAGTCACGGTTCCCAGCAATGCAGCCCAGCGAGGTGAGGCAAGGACTTACCTCCACCAAACTTGGACTGAAGAGTCACTGGACTGTGGGGGTCACTTGGACAGAGTCGCTGGATTCGACGGACCTCGCTCGTCGTGCTGAGAGGAGACCCAAGGGACCGGTAATGCAGCTTTTTGGTGCCTGCGGTTGCAGGGGGAAGATTCCGTCGACCCACGGGAGATTTCTTCGGAGCTTCTGGTGCAGAGAGGAGGCAGACTAACCCCACAGCATGCACAAGCAGGAAAACAGTCGAGAAGGCGGCAGGATCAGCGTTACAGAGTTGCAGTAGTCGTCTTTGCTACTATGTTGCAGGTTTGCAGGCTTCCAGCACGGTCAGCAGTCGATTCCTTGGCAGAAGGTGAAGAGAGAGATGCAGAGGAACTCGGATGAGCTCTTGCATTCGTTATCTAAAGTTTCCCCAGAGACAGAGACCCTAAATAGCCAGAAAAGAGGGTTTGGCTACCTAGGAGAGAGGATAGGCTAGCAACACCTGAAGGAGCCTATCACAAGGAGTCTCTGACGTCACCTGGTGGCACTGGCCACTCAGAGCAGTCCAGTGTGCCAGCAGCACCTCTGTTTCCAAGATGGCAGAGGTCTGGAGCACACTGGAGGAGCTCTGGACACCTCCCAGGGGAGGTGCAGGTCAGGGGAGTGGTCACTCCCCTTTCCTTTGTCCAGTTTCGCGCCAGAGCAGGGCTAAGGGGTCCCCTGAACCGGTGTAGACTGGCTTATGCAGAATTGGGCACATCTGTGCCCAAGAAAGCATTTCCAGAGGCTGGGGGAGGCTACTCCTCCCCTGCCTTCACACCATTTTCCAAAGGGAGAGGGTGTAACACCCTCTCTCAGAGGAAGTCCTTTGTTCTGCCATCCTGGGCCAGGCCTGGCTGGACCCCAGGAGGGCAGATGCCTGTCTGAGGGGTTGGCAGCAGCAGCAGCTGCAGTGAAACCCCAGGAAGGGCAGTTTGGCAGTACCAGGGTCTGTGCTACAGACCACTGGGATCATGGGATTGTGCCAACTATGCCAGGATGGCATAGAGGGGGCAATTCTATGATCATAGACATGTTACATGGCCATATTCGGAGTTACCATTGTGAAGCTACATATAGGTAGTGACCTATATGTAGTGCACGCGTGTAATGGTGTCCCCGCACTCACAAAGTTCAGGGAATTGGCTCTGAACAATGTGGGGGCACCTTGGCTAGTGCCAGGGTGCCCTCACACTAAGTAACTTTGCACCTAACCTTTACCAGGTAAAGGTTAGACATATAAGTGACTTATAAGTTACTTAAGTGCAGTGTAAAATGGCTGTGAAATAACGTGGACGTTATTTCACTCAGGCTGCAGTGGCAGGCCTGTGTAAGAATTGTCAGAGCTCCCTATGGGTGGCAAAAGAAATGCTGCAGCCCATAGGGATCTCCTGTAACCCCAATACCCTGGGTACCTCAGTACCATATACTAGGGAATTATAAGGGTGTTCCAGTAAGCCAATGTAAATTGGTAAAAATGGTCACTAGCCTGTTAGTGACAATTTAGAAAGAAATGAGAGAGCATAACCACTGAGGTTCTGGTTAGCAGAGCCTCAGTGAGACAGTTAGGCACCACACAGGGAACACATACATATAGGCCACAAACTTATGAGCACTGGGGTCCTGACTAGCAGGGTCCCAGTGACACATAACAAACATACTGAAAACATAGGGTTTTCACTATGAGCACTGGGCCCTGGCTAGCAGGATCCCAGTGAGACAGTGAAAACACCCTGACATACACTCACAAACAGGCCAAAAGTGGGGGTAACAAGGCTAGAAAGAGGCTACTTTCTCACACAACCCCCCCCCCCAAACGAAGGACAATAAGGCTAACCTTGGCCAGTTGAGACTTTATTGTCTAAGTGGTGATAAGTAGAGAGTAGCTCTGCAATAGACTGGTTACTCCCTTTATCATCCACTATATGGTTACTTCCCTGTGGGGATGTAAACCACCCTGTTTGAAGTTTTTTAGCTAAGCAACAATGTGAAGATGTATTTTCAGAGTTTCTATCAGTAAGTTTTAGTTTAGAGCAGTGGGAATTGTCCACTGAACCTATTTGTAGTGATGGAAATGCCAGACAGGGATGCTGTCTCAGAAAAGCCATAGCTGGGCAAAAACTTTGTCCATATGGCTGGAAGAGAGAACAGGGATGCTGTTTCTCTTGGGTTGGAGCAGGGCAGGGATGCTGTCCTATGAGCTCCACACTAGGGCAGGGATGCTGTCCTAAGTGTTGTGAGGCAGTGCAGAGTTTCTGCACTAAAGTTTCTCTGGGAGGGTTGGAGGGATGCTCCATGTTAACTAAAATGGTGCTCTTTTTGTCACCAATGTCAGTTATCCCACAGAGAGGTACTTCTACCTCAGGGACTACAGTTTTGCCAACTGATGATTCCCTTGGAACAGGTGCCACCCCAGGAGAGGTTTCTCCCACCACAGGAATGGTATCCTGAATGGTAGGGTGGTTAGGGGATACTGTGATACCCTTTTTACCTGTTGTTGGAGAGGGATCCTGAGTTTTCAGGCCTTCTCTCCTTTGCTTTTTCATTTCAGTAGAAATGAGAGGGAACAATTCCTCTGGGATGCCCAGCATGGCTGCATGGGCATAAAACTCTACATCAGCCCAACCTGAGGCCTCTAGGTCATTACCTAAGAGACAGTCTACAGGTAAGCTAGGTGATACCACCACCTGCTTAGGGCCAGTAACTCCACCCCAACTAAACTGAATTATAGCTAAGGGAAGAAACTTAGTGGAGTTATGGACATCAATAATCTTATACTGTTGTCCAATGATGTGTTGATCAGGGTGCACTAGGTTTTCAGTCACCAAAGTGATACTGGCACCTGTGTCCCTGTAGGCCAAGGCCTCAACACCATTTATTGAAACTGTCTGCCTGTACTTATCCATTGTAAGGGGACAAGCAGCCAGTGTGGCAAGGCCAATGCCACTAGGTGTGACAGAAACTGTCTTGGGACTGACTACCCCAGTTTCTATGATGGACCCATAAGTGAACCCAACTACACCCTTTGCTTGACTGTTGCCAGCAGTCCCACCACTAGTACCACTACTGCTAGGGGCACTAGAGCTTGATGTATTAGTGGTGGTAGGCTCAGGGGGTTTACCTGGACAGGACTTATCCCCTGGCCTATGGCCTCTATTTTTACACACAAAGCACCAAGGCTTTTTAAATTGTGTAGGTTGAGAAGAAGAGGAAGAATTTGTTTTATCTCCACCCCCTGAAGAGTGTTTAAGATTTGAAGTGGGATCTTTGGTTTTACCCTTATCCCCATGCTTATCTTGAGATTTTTCACCATCTTTCTTCTTAGTGTTCTCTTTGTCACCCCCTGTATGAACTTTTCTGTTCACCCTTGTTCTGACCCATTTGTCTGCCTTCTTTCCCAATTCTTGGGGAGAGGTCAGATCAGAGTCTACCAAGTACTGGTGCAACAAATCAGACACACAATTATTAAGAATATGCTCTCTCAGGATCAAGTTATACAGGCTGTCATAATCAGTAACTTTACTGCCATGTAACCACCCCTCCAAGGCCTTCACTGAATGGCCAATGAAATCAACCCAGTCTTGTGAAGACTCCTTTTTGGTCTCTCTGAACTTTATCCTGTATTGTTCAGTGGTTAAGCCATAACCATCCAGGAGTGCATTCTTAAGAACTTGGAAATTATTAGCATCATTTTCTTTCACAGTAAGGAGCCTATCCCTACCTTTTCCACTAAATGATAGCCATAGGATAGCAGCCCACTGCCTTTGAGAGACATCCTGTACAACACAGGCCCTCTCAAGTGCAGCAAACCACTTGTTAATGTCATCCCCCTCTTTATAAGGGGGAACTATCTTGTGCAGATTCCTGGAATCATGCTCTTTTGCAGGATGACTATGGGGAATACTGCTGCTGCCACCATGGGTTTCTAAACCCAGTTTCTGTCTCTCCTTCTCTACTTCTAAAGTCTGTCTATCCAAATCCAGCTGTTGCTTCTTGAGCTTCAGTCTGGTTTGTTCCACTCTCAATCTATTGAGCTCCCTTTCTAACAATCTGTCATCAGGGTGGGTGGGAGGGACATGCCTTGAAACAGAAGTATGGTGAGAATGGACAGAAGGAGACCTGTCCCTTACAGAAGCCACCCTAACAGCTTGGCTAACAGAAACATCACTACCAGTATGGTGAGAATAAATGCTTTTGCTATGATGTGAGACAACACTATTTATATGGTGTGGCTCATCATCATTACCAACTATGCTAGACTGTCTAGTAATGGGCAGGCTAGGAAGTTTCTTTCCTGAATCTTTTCCTGGGGGAGTCCCTGGATCAGATTGAGAACCATTAGCTACTTTTTCAACAGATGGGGCACTTCTAGCCTTATCCTGTTCTCTAAGCATGTTAAGTAACAGTTCCAAGGAAGGATTCTTCCCTACACTCAAACCTCTCTCTACACAGAGACTCCTTGCTCCTTTCCAGCTAAGGTGGTCATATGCAAGTTTGGACAGATCAACATTTTGGCCTGTGCCAGACATTTTTAGAGAGAGTTAAAGTGATAGTAAAAGATAAAAAGTTTGTCAGAGCTTTTAGAAAGACAGAGAAAAAAAACTTTTTAAACTTTTTAGAACTTTTTAGAAAGTTAGAAGTACTTTTCAGCACTTAGAAAAGAGTGAAAAGAGGAAATGCAAAACTTTTTGGCTATGTGTATATACACTGACCTTGTTTTGTATATTTTTCTTTTATGAAAAGTACAATGACAAGAGTGGTAAGTAGTCTCAAAGCACTTATCCCACCGCTGCCACCAATGTAGGAGGCTGGACTGGCTTGTAGTGAGTACCAAGGGGTACTTGCACCTTGCACCAGGCCCAGTTATCCCTTATTAGTGTATAGGGTGTCTAGCAGCTTAGGCTGATAGATAATGGTAGCTTAGCAGAGCAGCTTAGGCTGAACTAGGAGACGTGTGAAGCTACTACAGTACCACTTAGTGTCATATGCACAATATCATAAGAAAACACAATACGCAGTTATACTAAAAATAAAGGTACTTTATTTTTATGACAATATGCCAAAGTATCTTAGAGTGTACCCTCAGTGAGAGGATAGGAAATATACACAAGATATATATACACAATAGCAAAAATATGCAGTATAGTCTTAGAAAACAGTGCAAACAATGTATAGTTACAATAGGATGCAATGGGGAAACATAGGGATAGGGGCAACACAAACCATATACTCCAAAAGTGGAATGCGAACCACGAATGGACCCCAAACCTATGTGACCTTGTACAGGGTCGCTGGGACTATTAGAAAATAGTGAGAGTTAGAAAAATAACCCTCCCCAAGACCCTGAAAAGTGAGTGCAAAGTGCACTAAAGTTCCCCTAAGGACAAAGAAGTCGTGTTAGAGGAATAATGCAGGAAAGACACAAACCAACAATGCAACAACTGTGGATTTCCAATCTAGGGTACCTGTGGAACAAGGGGACCAAGTCCAAAAGTCACAAGCAAGTCGGAGATGGGCAGATGCCCAGGAAATGCCAGCTGCGGGTGCAAAGAAGCTTCTACTGGCCAGAAGAAGCTGAGGTTTCTGCAGGAACGAAAAGGGCAAGAGACTTCCCCTTTGGTGGACGGATCCCTCTTGCCATGGAGAGTCGTGCAGAAGTGTTTTCCCGCCAAAAGAACGCCAACAAGCCTTGCTAGCTGCAAATCATGCGGTTAGTGTTTTTGGACGCTGCTGAGGCCCAGGAGGGACCAGGAGGTTGAAAATTAGACCAGCAGAGAGAGGGGACGTCGAGCAAGACAAGGAGCTCTCTCTGAAGCAGGTAGCCCCCGGAGAAGTGCCAGAAACAGGCACTACGAAGATGCGTGAAACGGTGCTCACCCGAAGTCGCACAAAGGAGTCCCACGTCGCCGGAGACCAACTTAGAAAGTCGTGCAATGCAGGTTAGAGTGCCGTGGACCCAGGCTTGGCTGTGCACAAAGGATTTCCGCCGGAAGTGCACAGGGGCCGGAGTAGCTGCAAAAGTCGCGGTTCCCAGCAATGCAGCCCAGCGAGGTGAGGCAAGGACTTACCTCCACCAAACTTGGACTGAAGAGTCACTGGACTGTGGGGGTCACTTGGACAGAGTTGCTGGATTCGAGGGACCTCGCTCGTTGTGCTGAGAGGAGACCCAAGGGACCGGTAATGCAGCTTTTTGGTTCCTGCGGTTGCAGGGGGAAGATTCCGTCGACCCACGGGAGATTTCTTCGGAGCTTCTGGTGCAGAGAGGAGGCAGACTACCCCCACAGCATGCACAAGCAGGAAAACAGTCGAGAAGGCGGCAGGATCAGCGTTACAGAGTTGCAGTAGTCGTCTTTGCTACTATGTTGCAGGTTTGCAGGCTTCCAGCGCGGTCAGCAGTCGATTCCTTGGCAGAAGGTGAAGAGAGAGATGCAGAGGAACTCGGATGAGCTCTTGCATTCGTTATCTAAAGTTTCCCCAGAGACAGAGACCCTAAATAGCTAGAAAAGAGGGTTTGGCTACCTAGGAGAGAGGATAGGCTAGCAACACCTGAAGGAGCCTATCACAAGGAGTCTCTGACGTCACCTGGTGGCACTGGCCACTCAGAGCAGTCCAGTGTGCCAGCAGCACCTCTGTTTCCAAGATGGCAGAGGTCTGGAGCACACTGGAGGAGCTCTGGACACCTCCCAGGGGAGGTGCAGATCAGGGGAGTGGTCACTCCCCTTTCCTTTGTCCAGTTTCGCGCCAGAGCAGGGCTAAGGGGTCCCCTGAACCGGTGTAGACTGGCTTATGCAGAATTGGGCACATCTGTGCCCAAGAAAGCATTTCCAGAGGCTGGGGGAGGCTACTCCTCCACTGCCTTCACACCATTTTCCAAAGGGAGAGGGTGTAACACCCTCTCTCAGAGGAAGTCCTTTGTTCTGCCATCCTGGGCCAGGCCTGGCTGGACCCCAGGAGGGCAGATGCCTGTCTGAGGGGTTGGCAGCAGCAGCAGCTGCAGTGAAACCCCAGGAAGGGCAGTTTGGCAGTACCAGGGTCTGTGCTACAGACCACTGGGATCATGGGATTGTGCCAACTATGCCAGGATGGCATAGAGGGGGCAATTCCATGATCATAGACATGTTACATGGCCATATTCGGAGTTACCATTGTGAAGCTACATATAGGTAGTGACCTATATGTAGTGCACGCGTGTAATGGTGTCCCCGCACTCACAAAGTTCAGGGAATTGGCTCTGAACAATCTGGGGGCACCTTGGCTAGTGCCAGGGTGCCCTCACACTAAATAACTTTGCACCTAACCTTTACCAGGTAAAGGTTAGACATATAGGTGACTTATAAGTTACTTAAGTGCAGTGTAAAATAGCTGTGAAATAACGTGGACGTTATTTCACTCAGGCTGCAGTGGCAGGCCTGTGTAAAAATTGTCAGAGCTCCCTATGGGTGGCAAAAGAAATGCTGTAGCCCATAGGGATCTCCTGGAACCCCAATACCCTGGGTACCTCAGTACCATATACTAGGGAATTATAAGGGTGTTCCAGTAAGCCAATGTAAATTGGTAAAAATGGTCACTAGCCTGTTAGTGACAATTTAGAAAGAAATGAGAGAGCATAACCACTGAGGTTCTGGTTAGCAGAGCCTCAGTGAGACAGTTAGGCACCACACAGGGAACACATACATATAGGCCACAAACTTATGAGCACTGGGGTCCTGACTAGCAGGGTCCCAGTGACACATAACAAACATACTGAAAACATAGGGTTTTCACTATGAGCACTGGGCCCTGGCTAGCAGGATCCCAGTGAGACAGTGAAAACACCCTGACATACACTCACAAACAGGCCAAAAGTGGGGGTAACAAGGCTAGAAAGAGGCTACTTTCTCACAATCAGGAAGAGGTGGAATGACCTACGGGGGAAGGTGCGTTCCGTGGTCTCAAGACACCAACTTGCGGTTCAGCGGACTGGCGGCGGACCCCCACCTCCTCCCCTACAACTAACAACATGGGAGGAGCAGGTGTTGCCGATTCTGCATCCTGAGGGCCTCGCAGGAGTATATGGAGGAATGGACTCTGGTAAGTCAAATCTTAACTATTACATCCCCCACCCTACCTTCATGCCATCACATACCCCCGCCCCCACCCTCACCCTCACCTTCACCCCCATCACTCCAACTCCTCACAAATGTCCCAACATCACAAACCACACATCCTAACACCAAGCCCTGCATGCAACAACAAAGCATGGACACCCATCACCAAAGCATGGCCACTGCACATACCCACACACACCCCTAAACCACCATCACTCAAGGTCTCACACAGGAATGCAAGCACTGGGGTACACGGTCACCCACCTATTGCACACCATGGCACACACACATGTAATAAACATCCTTTTATACCCCTGCAGGACCCCTACCCAACGTCAACGGACAGGAGGGTTCACACATGTCCACACCACCAACAGAAGAGGCCCACAGTGATGACAGCAGCTCTGTCCAACTGGATCTAGATGACCAGCCCGGCCCATCATGGACCTCGGGACAGTCGGTTCCCCTGACACAGTCACAGGCCCTTACAGAGCTTCCCCCCTCTGGAAACACCAGCACAGCACCCACCCAGCGGGCCCATAACCTCTGTCCCCAGGACACGTCAATCAGCAGTGTGTCCACCACTACAGGGAACCCAGGCTAACCCACCACCCCAACAACAACAGGGACCTGGGGGCAGTGGTAGTGGGCACACGGTCCAGGGGACAGAGGCCCAGGAACATAGGGGAACTGGGAGGGCTGCTGTACGAGAGAGGGAGGACAGGCCAAGGGAACCCACTCTCCAAGAGGACCTCTCCAACATCATGGGAGCCTACCACCACTCCCAGGAGACAATGGCAACGGTACTGGCCAAGTTTTAGGAGACCCAGCGCCTGCAGGAGGAACAGTATTTAGGCTTCAGGGAGGAACTCAGATCCATCAATTCCACCCTGGGCACCATCGTAGGGGTGCTGAAGGAAGTACTCAACACCAGGAGGGACACTGTGGCACAACAAGGGACCCCTGACACTAGCCTGGACGATGAACTGCCCACCACCTCTGCTGGCGCTAGTGGACAGGAGGCACCGCCACAGGACCACCACACCAGCACCCCACCCCCTGCAGAGGGAGAACCACCCCGCAAATGGTCCCTGAGATCCAGGACAAAGACAGAGAACGATGCCAAGACCCCCGCCAAGAAATGAGACCATCTTTCTGTCCCACTTTGTCACCCTGTCCATCCTCAAACTGTCCCAGCTCCGCTTCCTATGCCCATTTGGGCAATGCACCTGTGAGACTAATAGACTGGACTCTGCCATGGACATTCCTCCACCATCACCCCTGACCATTTTACAACCCCCTCCAATATTGAGCACTTAAATAAAGTCCCTTGAAGCACAAAACAATCTGGAGTCATTCTGTGATTTCGAAATAGTGTATTAGCAATTACAGTGGCAAAATGCTATATCAAATGTAATGTCAACATACCTATGTCACACAGCTCTAGTCCATGAGGAAACAAAGCAGATGTCACACTGTGGGACACACATCTGTGAAATCGTAAGGGAAAGTGACAACTCAGTGACCATACACTGGGTGAAAATGACAGACAGTAGAGAGGTAGTAGTGTTAAAGTACATGTAGTAGGCAGGTTTGTATGCTTACCTGTGTCTCACTGGAAATATTGCAGGATCACAGAGTTCCTGTTGTCGATGTCCTCTTCTTCTGCTTCCTCGTCTTCACTGTCCACAGGCTCCACAACTGCAACAACACCGCCATCTGGACCATCCTCCTGCAGAAAAGGCACCTGTCATCGCAAAGCTAAGTTGTGAAGCATACAGCAGGCCACGATGATCTGGCACACCTTCTTTGGTGAGTAGAATAGGGATCCACCTGTCATATGGAGGCACCTGAACCTGGCCTTCAGGAGGCCAAAGGTCCGCTCTATTATCCTCCTAGTTCGCCCATGAGCCTCATTGTAGCGTTCCTCTGCCTTTGTCCTAGGATTCCTCACTGGGGTCAGTAGCCATGACAGGTTGGGGTAACCAGAGTCACCTGCAAATGGCGAGGGACAACTGTTAGACACACACTAACCTGTTGGGATATCCCCAGACCCAGACAACCATTCCCACTGACTTGCTTCTAGGTGCTCACCTAATAGCCACACACGGTGCCACTGGAGTTGACCCATCACATAAGGGATGCTGCTATTCCGCAGGATGTAAGCGTCATGCACTGAGCCAGGGAACTTGGCATTAACATGGGAGATGTACTGGTCTGCCAAACACACCATCTGCACATTCATGGAATGATAACTCTTCCGGTTTCTGTACACCTGTTCACTCCTGGGGGGGGGGGTACCAACGCCACATGGGTCACATCAATGGCACCTATGATGTTGGGGATATGTCCCAGGGCATAGAAGTCTCCTTTCACTATAGGCAAATCCTCCACCTGAGGGAAAACGATGTAGCTCTGCATGAGTTTCAGCAGCGCAGACAACATCCTGGACAACACGTTGGAAAACATAGGCTGGGACATCCCTGATACTATGGCCACTGTTGTTTGAAATGACCCACTTGCAAGGAAATGGAGTACTGACAACACCTGCACTTGAGGGGGGATTCCTGTGGGATGGCGGATAGCTGACATCAGGTCTGGCTCCAGCTGGGCACACAGTTCCAGGATTGTGGCACGGTCAAGCCTGTAGGTGATGATCACATGCCTTGTCTCCATTGTCGACAGGTCCGCCAGCGGTCTGTACACCGGAGGATGCCGCCATCTCCTCACATGTCCCAGCGGACGGTGCCTATGAAGGACAACAGCGAGCACAGAGTCAACCAACTCAGAGGTACGTACCCACAGCTTACACAGAACACGAATCATAATCCGAAATTTGGCCTGTATGAGTGTTGAGGCAAGGCCTAGGTATGTGTGACACAGTTAAAAATCAAGCCATGTGGGCCCCTGAAATGGCGGCTGCCTGACCTGTAAAGTGGGACAATGGGATGTGAGGTAACTGCGCTGGTGTGGAACACCGTCGCGGTAGGCGGGCGAAGACCGCGGCGCAACGCTGCATTGGTTAACATTGGACCCTATGGGTCCCAGGAGCCAATGGCGATGTACGCCAGCGGTGACGGTACGCACCGCCGCGGACGTGACCGCCATTTTCTATCTGTTCAATCACACGATATCTGATCTTCGATAGGAGAGGACCTACACTGCAAGTGCTGCTGTGACCTCGGTCTGGAAGAGACAATGGCTCAAGCATCTGGGGAAAGGGCCCCTGCCTTCTCATCGGAGGAGTTGGAGAAACTCGTGGATGGGGTTCTCCCCCAGTACACGTTACTCTACGGTCCTCCAGAAAAACAGGTAAATACACTGGGAGCCTGCTGTATGGGCTATGCCTGTGTGGAGTAGGGTGAATGAAAGATGGGGGGGAGATTGAGTCGTGCATGAAATGACGGTGAGTGCATGTGCATCATGGCAAGGGTAGGGATGGGGGCCAATGACTGTGACGGTGCATTTGGTAATAACTTTTCTTTTCACCCTGTCCAATTCATGTAGGTCAGCGCCCACCAGAAAAAAGATATTTGGCATGCCATTGCCAAGGACGTCGGACCCTGGGGGTCTACCACAGACGGAGCACCCACTGCCGTAAGAGATGGGAGGACATTCGCCGCTGGAGCAAAAAGACGGCGGAGGCCCAGCTGGGGATGGCCTCCCAACATGGGAGGGGTGCCCGTCGCACCATGACCCCCCTGATGTTCAGGATCCTGGCTGTGGCGTACCCGGAGTTGGATGGGCGCTTGAGGGCATCACAGCAGCCACAAGGGGGTGAGTACACTCTCATTCTGCTGATTTTGCGCGCAGTGGAGGTGTCTCGGTGGGGGAGGTGGGCTGTGGGTTTCCTAAGGCCAGGGCGAGTGTGCTAGTTAGGTCCACTTGTTCTGGCAGACCTTGTGGCAACCCACCCCACCTGTGTACAGTGCCAAGTACACCTAGTCAGGCTCCTGTGTCATCCATGTGTGCAGATGTTGTCCATAGCCTTGTAGGCCAAGTCCCAGGGATTGAACAGTGGAGCTCAAGTGTGCGGCGTAGTGCAGGGGGCTTCTGTGTCTGTCGTGTCCGCCAACGGTAGCGGTAATGCATGCACTCAATGTGTCTTTCTTCTGTGGTTCCCCCCCCTTTTTGTGGTCTCCCTGTTCTTGTGTCCATTAGCATTATCAGATGGAGGAGCAGTGGCACCGAAGCAGGAGGGTTGCTGCATCCCACATGGCCCTGGAGGGCGACACTACGGACTCGGAGTTCACGAGTGTGACGGAGGGGGAGGGGAGCTCCATGGCAGGGACAGGAGCTGACACCAGTGACACAGATTCGTCCTCTGATGGGAGCTCCCTTGTAGTGGCGGCAACATCTGTGCCCCCGCATCTACAGGTACAGCCGCCACCCCCTCTACCAGCACAGCCCTCCCAGCAGCCCCTCAGCCTTTGCTCCGTGCCCGCTCACCCAGGAGGGTTGGCATCACCTTCGCCCCAGGCACCTCAGCCCCTGCACCAGTCACCCCTGCTGCCCTCAGTGAGGAGGCCATTGACCTCCTCAGGTCCCTCACTGTTGGGCAGTCTACCATTTTGAATGCCATCCAGGGTGTAGAAAGGCAGTTGCAACAAACAAATGCATTCCTGGAGGGCATTCATCCTGGTCAGGCGGCCCTTCAGCGAGCTTTTCAGACTCTGGCCTCAGCACTGATGGCAGCCATTGTCCCTGTCTATAGCCTCCCCCCTCCAACTTCCTCCACCCAGACCCAATCTCCTGTACCTCAGCCAATCCCAAGCACACGTTCAGACCAGCATGCACACTCGTCAATACACAAGGGAAGCTCTGGCAAACATAAGCACCACACATCCCACAGGCACTCATGCAAGCATCACACACATGCAGACACACCAACATCCACTGCCTCCACTGTGTCCCCCTCCTCCTCGTCTCCCTCCTCCCTCCCAGTCTCGTCTACACTCACACCTGCATGCACTACATCTACAGCCACTACTTCCATCACCAGCACACACACCACCACACCCCGCTCACCTGCAGTCACCACCCCCACTGCCATTCACACGTCCCCTGTGTCCTCTTCCAGTGTGTCTGTGACGCCACCTCCCAAGATACACAAACGCAGGCACACACCTACCCAACAGCCATCCACCTCACGACAGCCTCCAGCGCATGCACCTTCACCCAAAGTCACCAAACGAACACCTCCTACAACCACAACCTCTTCCTCCACTCCCAAACCCCCTCCAGCTACCCATCCCAGTGTTCCCCAAAAACTTTTCCTGTCCAAGCTTGACCTCTTTCCCTCACCTCCCCCACCCCGTTCATCTCCTAGGGCCCTACTCTCCAGGTCCCAACCTAGCACCTCAGCCACAACATCTCCGGGACCAGTGGTGCCTGTAGTCACCGGAATCTGGAGTGCACCACCCACCAGGGCAGCCAGTGTGGCACAGAGCCACAGCACGGACAGTCCCCCACCTGTCAAGCATCAAAAGTTGGCCAGTGCCCGGCGGGAGAGGGGGAAGACTCCAGCCACCAAAGCCGCTCCCAGGGGTACAGGTGGGAGTGTGGAGTCAGCTGCGACACCTTCCAAGGTGGGGAAAGGCCACAAGAAAGTCAGCAAGTCTGGGAAGAGCAGCACGGCAGAGAAGACCGCCAGGAGGCCACCGCCACCAGCCATGCTGCCCTGGAGGCCACCGCCACCAGCCCTGCTGTCCAGGAGGCGACCACCATCATCCCCGCTGCCCAGGAGGCCACCGCCACCAGCCCTGCTGCCCAGGAAGCGACCGCCACCAGCCCTGCTGCCCAGGAGGCCACCGCCACCAGCCCTGCTGCCCAGGAGGCCACCGCCACCACCAGCCCAGCTGCCCAGGAGGCGACCCCCATCATCCCCGCTGCCCAGGAGGCCACCGCCACCAGCCTTGCTTCCCAGGAGGCCACTGCCAGCACCAGCCCAGCTGCCCAGGAGGCGGCCGCCATCATCCCCGCTGCCCCGGAGGCCACCGTCACCAGCCCTGCTGCCCAGGAGGCCAACGCCACCAGCCCAGTTGCCCAGGAGGCCAACGCCACCAGCCCAGCTGGGCCATGAAGGACCGCCAGCACCAGCCCCGCTGGGCCAGACAGGACCGCCAGCACCAGCCCCGCTGGGCCAGACAGGACCGCTAGCAGCTGAGTCACTACAAAGGACCCCGCCGCACCAAGCACCGCTGAACAGGGCAACGCTGCCACAAGCACCGCTGAACAGGGCACCGCCGCCACAAGCACCGCTGAACAGGGCACCGCCGCAACAAGCACCGCTGGACAGGGCACCGCCGCAACAAGCACCGCTGAACAGGGCACCGCCACAACAAGCACCGCTGAACAGGGCACTGCCGCCACAAGCACCGCTGGCCCATGAGCGCCAAGGGCACTGATGCTACTGAGTCCGTCACGAGCAGGATGAAGCACTCTGGGCACAAAGCCCCTTCCAGAACCAGTGGAGTATCACATCCACTACCTCTGTCCTTGGCAGGATGAAGCACTCTGGGCACAAAGCCCCCTCCAGAACCAGTGGAGTATCACATCCACTACCTCTGTCCTTGGCAGGATGAAGCACTCTGGGCACAAAGCCCCAAAGCCCCCTCCAGAACCAGTGGAGAAAGGCATCTCCTGAGAGACTGTGGCTTTGCACTCCCCAGAATGGAGCAGTGGGCAACCCACCCACTGTAGAGACTTGAGAGACTGTGGCTTTGCACTCCCCAGGATGGAACAGTGGGCATGTGGCCCCCTCGTGGATTTGGTGTTGTGCACTCAACCGGCTGAGGTGCCCCCCTTTCCCTTCTCCCTGAGGTGCCTGTTTTATTGCTATCTGATGCCCCTGCAGTGTTCTCTCCGTCATATTTGGGGTTTGAGTGTTGACCTCGCCCATACCGTGTGGACCCAGTGTTCCACAGACTTCAATGGAGCACTACCTGGACTGGTTCCATGGCGTCCTGATTGCTTGTGGGGTGTGTAGAGGTGAGCGTTTTCCCTTCGAAGTCCTGTTTCCGCCGTGTTTTTGTCCGCGGTGAATCCGCCCCGGAAAAGGTGGCGGATTGGTAGGTTGTGATACTGTGGGAGGTACATTGTCCTCCGCCTGTCTGTTGGCGGTGACCGCCAAGCTGTTTGTTTGTACCGCCGTGGCAGTCTGAGTGTTAAAGTGGCTGTCTTTGTTGGCGGTTTCCGCCACGGTCGTGATTCCATTTTTTCCGCCGGCCTGTTTGCGGTTTTACCGCCGCTTTAACACCGACCGCCAGTGTTGTGATGACCACCGAAATGTTTTAACTCAATCATACAATGTAGATATTTAAGAACAAAATCTGCCGATTTCAGTGGAAGCCAACCTTATAATAACAGATTTTAAGTCCCAGGAGTGACAATCGTTTTTTGTGTTAATTGCATTTTCCAGGGTTTGTCTGAAAATATTGTGGGATAGTGAGCAGCAGGAAAAACAAATTAAAACGTGCGTGAGATTACTGGAATGGCAGAGAAATGTAAAGTTCACCTAATTGTGCAGACCGAAGATGAAAGGCCCAGACGGACCATTTAGAACAATAGCCAGCATTTGAGGATCACTTTTAATTACTGTCAAACTTTAGAGAAGGAAGTCGTCTAGACAGCGTTTTACAACATTGGAGACGTGAATAAAGTTTAGTTTGCTGCTGAAATACAAGCAACCTGCAGAGACAACTGCAAGCTGGAACTTCCCAGCAGCTGGATTAAAGAGATGAAGTCATCAAAAACCACAAACACATCAAATCACATCACAGCTCTAAATGGTGCATTTTTGGAGCACATTATCAGATTTAGGTAAATTATTCCACAGAGTCAGGTATAAGCTTTACTGTTTTAGAAAACACAAGATACTACCACTGATTGCATTCTCCAGTCAGTTGTTGTACGCAATGACACAAACGTTCACTGCACGTTTGACAATCATTGTGCAGTCTTGTACGCTGCATTCGTCTCTCCCAGAAATGCGCAAAAAAGAAAGACAGGAAAACCTCTGCAGATCCAGCTGTGCAACCGCTGAGTGCCTGCTGACAGATTTTACCACCAGATGTTCTTTATAAAGGGAATGCGAGGCCCTGGGAACAAATGTCAAGAACATCTAAAGCTTGCATACTTTTCCTCTCATTTCTTTACCTTCCGCCACAAGTGTAATGCTTAATCATATAACTGTAACTCAAGTTTAGAGCTGCCTTCTGTCATCCATGCACCTCAGAATCATAACCACTAACCACTTGTTTGCCAAGCACTTTGGAACTTCAACAAGAGGTATGAAAATATAATAGAATTAATACAGCACAGTCTTTGTGGGGCAGTGTGGGGTCTGCGGCGATGACATTTTACTGCTAAGGACATTCAGCCTGCACACTCCCATGGCACACAGCGCTGCTCCTTACCTGCAGGCGGCTCAAAGTGCAGTAGGGCTCAGGCTTCTGCAGTCCACATGTCGAGGACGCCCTCAGCTGCTGCGCTGGGCCAATGAAAATATTCTTTCAGTTTTCAAGCCAACATGTATTTCACCAGGGCTGGATAGGAAACCCAAAGCAGCCCTGGCAAATTTTGTCCGACGAGACCCCATTGGGTGCATAGCGAGAAAGCCTGACCACTACAATGGGGTTTTGGGAGTTCTCCTCCCCCCAAGAAAATGTGGGAAAAATGGCAAAACTTTGCATTCTACAACACATTTTTCATTTTATATTCAATTGTATCAGTTTTTAAAGCACAGTAAATGTCGACCTTACAGAGCACCAGAATACAGTAAGCTTTATTGGAGTTCTTCAATGATTCCATCATCATCACCCACTAGCAGTGCCTCTCATCTCTCCATAGCGCATCTCATTAGTTTTATAGTGCCTTTCTTAACCGCCTAGGGTGTAGGAGCATTTTACATTGTGCGCACATACAGAAACAATGAATCAGACATGTGTAAATCAATGTATAGAAAACGCTGACAAAGGGGACTACAAGATGTAAGATTCACGTCATCCATAGTGGTAGGCATTGTTTAAGAGTGCTTGGTCTGGGGAAGCATAAACTCAGGATTCAAAACATAACACTGTTGTTAGGCTTGACTTTACTGATAGCAATCTATTTCTATGCAAACAAACCCTTTTTAACAAAATTCAGATAATCAAAGACTGGGAAAAGCCTAATTTTCAAACCTGCACTATTCAGTTTGTATGCACCTCTTTGACGGCAGTTCATAGCTCACTGTGCTAGATTATGATTGCAACCTATGAACTTCATCGTAACTAAAAGAGCTCTGTGACAAAAGCAGTATCCCACTGAGCTACGAACATAAAATACTGCTCTGTGATCCACATATTATATGCTGTTTGCAGCAGGCATATTAACTCTCTGTGCTACCTGAAATGAGTCAAACCTGTTACTAGACAAAACCCGATCTCTCTCCAGCAGGTACATTAATCTCCAGATTTATCTTGGGACTTTTATAGTTGCCTGAAAACTGTTTGGAACACTACAGTGCTTTGAAAACTGCTGCACTGCTACAAAACCAGTCCCCAGTAACAAACGTGACCCCCCCAACTTTCCAGCCTCCCGGGTAAATGCCCGATGCCCGGTGCAGCCAGTCCAGCCTTGACAATCACCCACCATCAAGCAGGACATACACTGGACCACATTCAAGCAAAACCTAATCATGTAATGATTGATTCCATTATGGAACTTCCCTGGACAGGTCACAGGGTGATATTTTTTCAACTGCTTTGGGAAAGGCTAAGACTTTTTATCAATTCGCTATTAAAGCTTCTTAAAGGTCATGGCCCAGAATCAACACTGATTAATTAAAAAGTCTTCTTGAAATTACACAACTAGACGTGCAGTTAAACAACATTATCTGCTTTATAAGTAATTTCAATAACTTCTCATTAAATCAGTATATTGTGTCATGGGAACACCCCATTCGAGTCAGTAGGTTCAAGGGAACACAGGCAATATGAGGAAATATTCAAAACCTGTTTCACCTGATCCAATATTTATGAGGAAGTGTTGTCTTGACCTTTTATACTGATCATCTACCTCCAGAAGGGGCAGCGGGCTCCATTCCATTGACTCTTTCCAGCCCACTGCCCACCCACTAATGCTGACACAGCCACGCAATGAACTAACCAAACAGTCTCACTGCCAAGAAGGCCATCCAGACCTATTGAGTGATGAGGTCATTGAGATGTGTCCCACTTCTGGGGTGATTAGCCGTGGGCATAAGTAGGGACCTTATGTTAAGTGCCCCTGTAGGACATGTTTGTAGAGGCACATACTCTCTATTTAGTAAGTTCAGGTTCTTCCAATACTGTAGTCTGCTTGCAATGTAATGTTTGGATCCAGATGGACAGTCCTCAACACATTAGAGTGGTGTTGGTGTTGAGAAGCACTTGATCCTCACCACCTGGGTTGAAGCAATGATATTATCTATTGAACCATCATGTGCAACCAATTACTGGTTGGAGGTCGTGACAGGCTTCAGATGGTTTGGTGGCAGTGCTTCTTGTACCTGAGAATGGAAACTATTAAGGCATTGGATCTTTTGCTTTCAGCATATTAAAGTCACATCATTAGATAGGTGCAAATAGAGTAATGCTGGGGACACTAGTGGGTGGGCAGAAGAATCATTGTCCTGCTCTCTAATATATCCTGAAAGCTTTGCCTACTCCTTTGGCTAGGAATGGGTCTCATTGACATAATGGCTAAAGGTATTTTTTTCATGCCATTTGAGGCCTGTTTCCACAAATATTTTCAATATTTGTTTTTTCAAAGTTCTATTGAAATGTTAAACTTTCCCCAAAGATGTGAGATCAGTGTGAAAATATTATGGATGTCTATGACTTTATGCAGTTTCTGGATTATTGATGACACAAAACGAGTCCCTTTGTCACTTCTAATCATAACTGGTAATGTGAAACTTAGGATAATGTCCCACATCAGTCTTTTGCAACAGTAGTTGCATCAGCCCATTCACACGGGAAAGCTTCCACCCATCCTGAGAACATAGCGACAATAACCAACATGTATTGATAAGAACAGCAATAGATCATGTGAATAAAGTTGTTATGTCTTTAAAGGGACCCCATATAGAAGGATGGGCTGCATGGGTTGTTTTGATACTCTCTGCAATATTACATTCTTCACAATAAGTGCAGCAATGGCAGTATCGCTGAGAAAGAGTGGGAAAATAAGGAGCAACCCAAGGAGTAGCAGTAGCATGAATCAGGTAATTCCTGCTAACATGGGCAATGTTGTGATACAAATTAAGTAAATTGGCTAACACACATCTTAGAGCATCAATTTAACCATTCTTGATTAATCCTAGACCACAGGTAGACCATCATGATGCCTGAGTCACCCATCTCTAGATTTTATTCCCACTTTCAGGTGTCTAATCCTGTATGATCGAAAGGTCATGTAAAGTAGGCATAAGGGTGCCAGTAGTTTCAAACAGATACAATGTTACATCAGAATCAGGCTGCGAGGTAGCACTTTTCCCTTCAGTATCAGCCATGGCATTTCTAGAGACACCTCATCCTGTGAAGTCTGGAGAGCAGCACATTTGACTACTGCTATCTCCCCTGGAAGCTAAAGAGCAGAAGGCTTTTTTTCATACACCCCATTATTTGGTTGTGTTCCCCGTGAAGTAAGGCACCCCCTCTGCAGCCTGAGGAGTCCTGCATAGCTCCGAAGGCACATTTAGGATGGTGAAGCTTGAGTGAGTGAAATCTGGGAGGAACATATCTGAGGTAAACATCAGCTTTCTACTCCTTCATGCTCTGTTCATACAATACTTCCTACCACCAACCTTCACTCATTATTTCTAAGGCAAGATCCATCAACATAGAACCCAGTATCATAATCAGGCAGAAGTATGTCATTGAATTACATTTTATCCTTAAATTGGTGGGATGTAGTCATGAACCAGTCATGGAGTTCGCCACCCTGTGAAGTAAGGAACAACGAGAGAGCATTTAGCACTGACATTTTAGAACTGTGAAATTGAGACAGACACTAATAACATTTCATATTTTGACAATCTCGACAAAGAAAGATGTTGCATTTTAGTTGTCGGCTATAGAAGGACATCGAGTGTAAATCTGGTTCAGTGTTGGGTGATCTTACTACAATATTTTCAGGAA
The DNA here is from genome assembly GCF_031143425.1 of Pleurodeles waltl. NCBI lineage: Eukaryota > Metazoa > Chordata > Amphibia > Caudata > Salamandridae > Pleurodeles > Pleurodeles waltl. The sequence goes on from NC_090442.1 coordinate 992,455,348, forward strand.
CTTCAACCAGGTTGGCTGCAGCCTCCACAATACATAAACATTTGGACACTCCAACAACTACAGCACCCAAAGCACATGAAAAATCAGCAATCAGTTTCTTTTTGTAATTTGATCTTGTGCTAGTACCCTTAGGGCAAAGCCATCGATTTCATGACAATACAATGTGAGTGCTTTGGAATAATGAGGCAAACCTAGGGCTGAAGGTGAAAACAAAACTGTTTTAAGAGGCGAGAGCATTTTCTACTTCTATGGATCAAGGCAAAGGCTGGAGGGGGTGTGTTCTTTTGGAACCCTGAAGTGGTTAGAAAAAAACTTGCAGTGCCCAAAATTCTTTGATGACAATAGCCTGTCACATAAGGGTTCACAGTTTTAACAGGACAGGATATATTACAAATAGCATAGAGGCAATTAGTGGACAGATTTCAATCTCTGGCCTAAATATTGTACACAAAGCGGAATAGAAATATTCTTTTGATGTTTATGCCTATGTTTAGCTAATTCACTGAACAAATACAATGAATCATATTTTCATTGGTTCACAAAGTCTGAAGCAACCAACAGATTGTCTAAATGCTGGATAAAGGTAGTACCACATGGAAAACTAGAATGTCTAAATCTTTTTTAAAAGATGGTGAAAATATGGAGGGCTGCTCATTATACCCCTGGAGTAGTCAAGTCTATGTTATCATTTTCCCTCAAATGACAGAGCAAAGAAGAAATTACTTTCAGGGTGTTTAGGTGAACGACATATCAACATCAGTAAAACTGATAGGTATGGGCAGGATGCATGTAAGTATTGAACAAAGTTAAGAACAGCAACAAAACTAGCTAGTATAACAGAATTAGTAGATCTCAGATCTTTCACAAAACAATATGATCTTTCACAAAACAATATGGGGCATATTTATACTCTGTTTGCGCCGGAATTGCGTGGTTTATTTTGACGCAATTCCGACGCAAAACTAACTCCATATTTATACTTTGGCGTTAGACGCGTCTAGCGCCAAAGTCCATGGAGATTGCGTCATTTTTTAGCGTGGACACCTACTTTGCGTTAATGATATGCAAGGTAGGCGTTCCCGTCTAAAAAATTTACTCCGAGGTATGTGCGCCGTATTTACACTCCCGGGCAAAATTCACACCCGGGAGTGGGCGGGTCAAAAAAAATGACGTCCAGCCGCTTTTGCGCCGTTTTTTAGCGCCTGGTCAGGGCAGGCGTTAAGGGACCTGTGGGCTCGGAAGGAGCCCAGAGGTGCCCTCCCATGCCCCCAGGGACACCCCCTGCCACCCTTGCCCACCCCAGGAGGACACCCAAGGCTGGAGGGACCCATCCCAGGGACATTAAGGTAAGTTCAGGTAAGTATTTTTTTTAAAGTTTTTTGTGGCATAGGGGGGCCTGATTTGTGCCCCCCTACATGCCACTATGCCCAATGACCATGCCCAGGGGACAAAAGTCCCCTGGGCATGGCCATTGGGCAAGGGGGCATGACTCCTGTCTTTGCTAAGACAGGAGTCATTTCAATGGGGGTTGGGAGTCGGAAAAAATGGCGCAAATCGGGTTGAGGCGAAAAATTTGCCTCAGCCTGACTTGCCCCATTTTTTGGCGCCCAAGCTCCATATCCCCCTACGCCGGCGCTGCCTGGTGTACGTCATTTTTTTTCACGCACACCAGGCAGCGCCGGCGGCTAACGCCGGCTAACGTCATTGAATAAATACGGCGCCCGCATGGTGCTTCAGAATGGCGTTAGCCGGCGCTACTTTTTTTGACGCAAAACTGCGTTAGCGCAGTTTTGCGTCAAAAAGTATAAATATGGCCCTATGTTTTCTTCCCACGCTTTTTAGTTGGTAAAATTCAAGTGCTACCAATGCTGGTACAAACAACTAATACACCATGCTCTAATAGTGAAGCAATAACGGGAAAACTCTCCTCTTCAGTTTCTTGTTGGATGGGAAGTTTCTTCATAGGGTTTGGACAACTTTTGACAGGGTTAGTTACAGTACATCCTACTTCACTGGTATAAAAGAGGGCCTGTTCTAGAACATTGGGCACTTCTTCAGAAGGGACGGACTTTCAGCAGCATCAGTAATATGAGAACATAAATTTAGCAACATCCAAAAAAGACACCATTGTTAGTGCAATATATAGTGCAATTCAACTTACACAGATAGTCCTTCCCTGTAAATTGGGAGCGTGGGTAGGGCCCAAAAGGAATGTGTGATACAGACATAACACTGAAATCATGGTGTGTGTTTCTGTGATTCGTAATGCCAACTGTATCAATGTTTTGCATGGGTGAGGAAGAAATGGAAAATCGATTTTTTTTTTAAGTAGATTGGCCGGAAAGGCATTAGGGAGACAACCATTGATACCATACTGAATGTATGTCTTTTTCTGATCCACAGGAATTAGGGTGTGCATGAGGAAATTTGCTTCTCTGCTATCTAAATAGGTCAGGTACCGGTTTTGATAAAGGGGGGGGACATTTAGGAGAAGGGATACTTGACTGCTTGTGTTGATCAGAGGACTTCTGAATTTGGTCCAAACAGTCCCTCTATCGATGCCACAAATACCCTCAGATAAAAAGGGTCTCTCTCCTGGTGGGCCAAACTCTCCTTCTCTTTCTCCTGCCCTCTCCCAACTCTTTCAACTCCTTCTCCTTTCCCCCACTCTTTGATGCCTTTTAAAAAGATTGCCACTTAAGGCACATTAATTTAATTTCTCTAGCATCTTTAAGTCCCCAAACTGGAATTAACTATCAAAACCAACTTTCATACATGTTATTATTTTTACAGCCCACACAAATATTGTGCAGTTGCTTCTGCAAATGTTGCAACAACCCTTGAGCAAAAGCTGCCCTACAACCCCAGTGGCAGTTTCAGTCGCATAGACAATCGTAGATGTTGGTCGAGGATACCATTCAATAGATCCAAATAATCAGCAAGTGATTCACCCTTATTTTGTTTACAACTATCCATTTTCACCTAGCCTTTCTTGGTGAGATATTTGTCAGTTATTGACCAATGCATCTGTAGCAGTGGTCACTTAGCTTTGGTTGTTACTCTGTCTCAACCTTAGCAGATGTTAAAACTCAGTCATTGGTTAATATGAGCACAATTGGAATTATATAACTCAAACTTTGTTTATACTTCCTCCCTAGACTTAGAAGGATTCTCTCAGATTTTGGGGAACTGTCTAATGATGTTTAGAAGGTTGGAGGGGAACAGGTTATATGAATGGTAACCTGTATCCATCCTCCAGGTGCTGCCTTAAAGATTTCAGTGTGTCTGGAGCATAATCTAAAATATCTACATTAGATCTATATCCCGTTTTTGGTTTCTGGCTCGATTCTCTCATGGAGACTGTCTTGGGTAATACTCAGGTCAGTCATATGTCCCACCTGTGAGTATAAGTGGGCTGTTGTGGTGTTGCACTTCTGTCTTTCCTCTTTCTCTCTGCACTACTGTTCCCCAAGCCAGCTGTGCCCACTGCCCCCATCCTCCTAGAACACCATCTACAGTCACCAGAGAAATCCTCTTCTGTATTGTGCTTGACCTTAGCAGTGATTTGAGTAAAAAGGGAAGGGTAAGGCTATAGACTCAGTAAGCAAGCTTTAATTCTACCCTTTGTATGACTGATTTCATAGGTCAACTTTTCTTGATTGTCCTTAAAACCCCCAGCTTCAGATGCTTGCCAGTGTTTCAGAGCTTCCTCACAGCGATCCAGGAAGTCTGCCATTTTCCTGGTGAAAAGTTGTTTGTAGATGCCTCCAATCTGCTTTTAAGGTTAGCTATTTGTTCTAAATAAAGGTACCTTCATCCGGAAAACACGTTTCTGTCCTCCTGTCTTCCTCAATGCACTTATCCCAGTTCTGTAAATACTTGCACATTTATTTTGCCATACTGGAGATGCATAAAGTCAGTGGGAGTTTCCTTTTGTGGGATCTTGGCGGTTTTAGATATACTGGTTGCCATTTTTAGGTCTGAATATGCTTTTCTTTATATTTCTTCACCCCATACAATTATTCTGTGTACATCATATACAGATGAGACATGCTTTGTGAAGAACAACTTACAAACTCCCCATATACCCTCTTTCCTCCCATCCTGACCTTTTTTTCCCCTGGCCCTCCCAGTGCTCCAAAACTATGCAGTGTCCCAATTTTAGTGTTCTTGAGTTTCTCTGGCAGCCCAATTCGGGTCCCATTGGGGTGCGTTGTTAGCGAACAGTAGTACAATAGTCCTCCAGCTTCAAGGAGTATATGGGTTTTAGTCCTCGAAGATGCCTTGGGCAAGTCAGATCTCTAAAGCCTCTGCTAAAGTAGGCTAACATGGTTGCCATTTTTAGACTACTTTACCAGGTGCGGCCCGTCCTTTAGGATGGAGGGGCCAACCCCCCCACCTTTTGCCCCTCAAGAAGAGTGTCTATCAGGCTGAAAAATGGTTGATGCAGAAAGCATCAGCCATTGACACTCTCCCTGGGCGCTTCAGTTTTAAGCCCTGAAGTGCCCAGGGCGAGTGTCAATCAGTGACACTTCGTCACAGAGTGGGGTGGGGTCAGCCAATGAGGGAAGGCAGCAGTCCCAACCCTCCTGGGACCTGGAGGCTGAAGGTAAGTGTGTGTGTGTGCGTGTGAAGTTTTAAATTGAATGTTTGGTGCGCGCGTGCATGTTTGAGTGTAATGAGTGTTGTTAATGGATGTGCGTGCGTGTGTGAAAGAATGAGTGTGTGCGATCTCTTAAAATGAATGTTTGGTGCGTGCGTGCATGTTTAAATGTTATGAGTGTTGTTAATGGATGTGCGTGGATGCGTGTCTGTGTGTGAAAGAATGAGTGTGTGTGTGTGTATCCCACCTGTCCCCCTCCCTCCTAAAGCTGCCGGCCGCCAATGGGCAAAAGTGACGTAACACGTAAGAACGTAGTCCCCAACAAGAATGATAAATAATGCAAAAAAAGGCAGAGAATGGGCTGAAGTGTGGACTATCTGGAAGTATGCTTGCAATGGTAGGTAAGAATAAACGTTCTGTTTTTAAAAATTATTTAATCACTTAAGAAAGTTGGATCTGAAGTTAAATGTAAATTTTGCCTCAAAGGCAAATGATCCAATCACTCTTTATTCCGAAAATGCACCTGTTGGACCTGGCTTTTTGACAGGGTCATCCCCAAACTTTTTGCCTCCTTCCTCCTATTTTTTCTGACCTGTTGTTGTTGGCTTTTGACCTCTGGGCACTTTACCACTGCTAACCAGTGCTAAAGTGCATATGCTCTCTGTGTAAATGGTACTATTGATTGGGTTATCCATGATTGGCTATTTAATTTACTTATAAGTCCCTAGTAGAGTGCACTATATGTGCCTAGGGCCTGTAGATTAAATGCTGCTAGTGGGCCTGCAGCACTGGTTGTGCCACCCACTTCAGTAGCCCCTTAACCCTGTCTCAGGCCTGCCATTGCAAGGCCTGTGTGTGCAGTTTCACTGCCACTTCGACTTGGCATTTAAAAGTACTTGCCAAGCCTAGAACTCCCCTTTTTCTACATATAAATCATCCCTAAAGTGTGCCCTAGGTAACCCCTAGAGCAGGGTGCTGTGTAGGTAAAAGGCAGGACATGTACCTGTGTAGTTATATGTCCTGGTGGTGTAAAACTCCTAAATTCGTTTTTACACTACTGTGAGGCCTGCTCCCTTCATAGGCTAACATTGGGGCTGCCCTCATACACTGTTGAAGTGGCAGCTGCTGATCTGAAAGGAGCAGGAAGGTCATATTTAGTATGGCCAGAATGGTAATATAAAGTCCTGCTGACTGGTGAAGTCGGATTTAATATTACTATTCTAGAAATGCCCCTTTTAGAAAGTGAGCCTTTCTTTGCACTAAAATCTTGTTGTGCCCTTCAATCCACGTCTGGCTAGGTTTAGTTTACAGCTCCTTGTGCATTCACTCAGACACACCCCTAACACAGGGTACTCAGCCTCACTTGCATACATCTGCATTTTGAATGGGTCTTCCTGGGCTGGGAGGGTGGAGGGCCTGCCCTCACACAAAGGACTGCCACACCCCCTACTGGGACTCTGGCAGACAGGATTGAACTGAAAGGGGGCTTGGTGCATTTCTTAGACACTCTTTGAAGTCACCCCCACTTCAAAGGCACAACTTAGTATAAAACAGGGCCTCTGCCCTACCTCATCAGACACTTGCTGGAGAAGAAACCTGAACCAGAAACTACATCCTGCCAAGAAGAACTGCCTGGCTGCTCAAAGGACTCACCTGTCTGCTTTTCTACAAAGGACTGCTGCCTTGCTGTTGGCCTGCTGCCTTGCTGAACTGCCTGGCTGCTCAAAGGACTCACCTGTCTGTTTTTCTACAAAGGACTGCTGCCTTGCTGTTGGCCTGCTGCCTTGCTGAACTCTTGTCTGGCTGTAAAAGTGCTCTCCAAGGCCTTGGATAGAGCTTGCCTCCTGTTCCCTGAAGTCTCAGGACCAAAAAGACTTCTCTCTTCCACTTGGACGCTCCGTGCGCCGAAATTTTCGACGCACAGCTTGTTCCGCGGCAAGAAAAACGCCGCACACCGACGCTGATCGACGCGACGCCTTCGGGACGACCGAGACTTTGACGCACGGCCTAGCAAGGACAACGCCGCCCGACTTCCTTGGAGAAATCGACGCAACGCTTGCCGTGGGATCAAAACTTTGACGCACGGGCTCGCAAGGACAACGCCGCCCGACTCCCCAGGAGAAATCGACGCAACGCCTGCCGTGAGATCGAAACTTCGACACGCAGCCCCTCAGAATGACGCGCAGCCGGAAAACAAGCTGGAAAATCCACGCACAGACCCGGGACATCTGGTACTCCCCGCGATCCACAGAAAGAGACTGTCCGCGCGCCGGAAAACGACGTATGACTTCCCGCGTGGAAAATAACGACGCAAGTCCGTGTGTGCTGAGGAGAAATCGACGCACACACCAGTTTTCCACGTATCTCTTCTCCTGTGGCCCTCTGAGGAGATTTTCCACCAGAAACCAGGTACTTTGTGTTTGAAAGAGACTTTGTTTGCTTTCTAAAGACTTAAGACACTTTATATCACTTTTCAGTGATATCTTTACAAATTCATATTGCAACTTTGATCGTTTTGACCTGCAAATACCCAGATAAATATTATATATTTTTCTAAACACTGTGTGGTGTATTTTTGTGGTGTTATATTATGGTATTGTATGATTTATTGCACAAATGCTTTACACATTGCCTTCTAAGTTAAGCCTGACTGTTCGTGCCAAGCTACCGGAAGGTGAGCACAGGCTGATTTTGGATTGTGTGTGACTTACCCTGACTAGAGTGAGGGTTCTTGCTTGGACAGAGGGCAACCTGACTGCCAACCAAAAACCCCATTTCTAGCATTGGTGATCAGCGGTGAGGATAGGACTTGTGTTTGTGCAGTGACATACAGTAGCTAAGTATTTCACTACCTACCCACAGTTGAAGGTCAACTTGATTTTTCATCTTTTTTGGCTTTTGATTCTCTGATGTCCTCCTGGATATACTATTGATATTTTGGACTTTGGATTTTGGTTTTTGCTGGTAAGATCTTATCAGAATGGGATTGCTTACCTACTCATTCTTTGTTCGTACTGACCACCTCACTAAGGCTGACCTAAGGAAGCTTTGCAGAAAATGGGGCCTTCCTGTAGCAAGGAGATCTACTAAGGCGGAGATGCTACATAACTACATAGTCTGGGGGGAGGAAAGATGGGCAGAGAGAGAGGCAGCAAGAAACCAAATGACTAAGTACCCCTCAGATGAGGAGGAGGACTACGCACATGAGGAGGAAGACTGCTCACATGAGGAGGAAGACTACTCAGATGAGGAAAGAGACCCAGAGATAGATGAATGGCTCTGAGGTCAAAGGCGACAGGAGCAACAATTAGAGGAGTATCTTGCAAGGGTTGAGGCAAAAAGACTCTTAGCCCTGGAAGAAGAAAAGATTGCAGCTCAAGAGCTGAGCTGTAAAGAGCTGAAACTGGAGGCGGAAGGGCTGAGTCCAGTTCAGATGGTGGCAGCAAAAATCTTGCATCCGGTACTGCTGAAGAAGGGCACAAGCCCAGAGATGTGGTGCCCAACTTGAAGAAGGGAGTTGACACACCCCAGGTGGATCAAGAGTATGAGGTAGTTTCCGTTATGCACAGGGTCCCTGAGAAGGATTGGGGAACTGGCACAGGGAGTCATATTCCTACTGGGGGGAGGGACACTTTCCTGACTCTAGCAGAGAGTGACAGAGAAAAGGGTTCCCCCCTGGTGGACGTCCTGGATATAGAGTGTAGAGACATCCCAGAAGAGTATGGGTTGAGTGTCAGAGACAGGCAGATACTGTCTCACCAGTCTCAGGAGGGTGATGTAGAGTGCTTTTCCAAGGCTGAGTTACTGGATGGTTGGGTGAAGGGTACTGTGGTTAAGACATGTGAAGGGCAGAGGGATGTAATTGCTGGAGAGCATATGTCTGGTCCTTATTTTCCAGAGCTACGCCAACACCAGGTGGAGTGTGAGTTCTCTGACCCCAGGGAACTTACAATGGAGGCAGACTTCTGGGTGAGTACCAGAGAGTCTGAAGAGGCATTTGGGGGTGCTCCTGAAGGGAGTGGTCTAGGTGGTTCCCAACTGAGTGAGGTGGGAAAGGATTGTAGTGTCCCAGGTAGGTCCCAGGTCCTAGAGGGTTCCATGAGGGAACACTAGGAGGGAAGCCTAGCCTGTACCGTAGGGCCACCTTTTGAGGGAAGCCCCGCAGTGTCAGAAGAACTTGGGGGGGTGACTGTAGCCAGCATCCCAACAGTTCTGGTGTCTGGCAGTACCACTCCTAGTGAGGGGGTGCAGAAGTCCAGACATAGGGTTGAGAGGGGGTTCCAGACCCCAGTGGAGGACCTTGAGAGTCAGGGGTCAGCTCTGAGAGCAGAGCCCCCCAGGAATGACCCAGGTGAAACTGTTTCTGGTTTAGGGGAAACCCAGACTCTGCCGGATGGGCAGAGGTCGGGAGACCTGCGCCAACCAGACTCTTGTGTGGCCCTTGGGGACGGTGTGTCCCTTGTGGGGGGTGAGAGTGCCCCCCAGGAAGTCCTGGCATGCCAGGCAAAGATTCAACCTCAGGGTGGTGACTCTGGGTTGGATACCCAGGTTCAGAGGTTAAACTCTGACCTGGTGGGAGGTAGGTGTGCCTCCCAAGAAGTCCTGCTGTGCCAGGCAATTGTCCAACCTCAGGGTGTTGACTCTGGGTTGGATGGCCAGGTTCAGAGGTTAAACTCTGACCTGGTGGGAGGTAGGTGTGCCTCCCAGAAAGTCCTGGTGTGGCAGGCAATTGCCCAACCTCAGGGTGGTGACCCTGGGTTGGAGAACCAGGCTCAGAGGTTAAACTCTGACCTGGTGGGAGGTAGGTGTGCCCCCCAGAAAGTCCTGGTATGCCAGGCAATGATTCAACCTCAGGGTCATGACTCTGGTTGGATACCCAGGTTCAGAGGTTAACCTCTGACCTGGTGGGAGGTAGGTGTGTCTCCCAGGAAGTCCTGATATGCCAGGCAATTGTCCAACCTCAGGGTGTTGACTCTGGGTTGGATGGCCAGGTTCAGAGGTTAAACTCTGACCTGGTGGGGGGTAGGTGTGCCCCCCAGAAAGTCCTGGCGTGCCAGGCAATTGTTCAACCTCAGGGTGGTGACCCTGGGTTGGAGAACCAGGTTCAGAGGTTAACCTCTGACCTGGTGGGAGGTAGGTGTGCCTCCCAGAAAGTCCTGGTGTGCCAGGCAGTTGCCCAACCTCAGGGTGGTGACCCTAGGTTGGAGAACCAGGTTCAGAGGTTAAACTCTGACCTGGTGGAGGGTCAGTGTGCCCTCCAGGAAGTCCTGGCGTGCCAGGCAATTGTTCAACTTCAGGGTGGTGACTCTGAGTTGGATGGCCAAAGTCAGAGGTTAAACTCTGACCTGGTGGAGGGTCAGTGTGCCCTCCAGGAAGTCCTGGCGTGGCAGGCAAATGTTCAACTTCAGGGTGGTGACTTTGAGTTGAATGGTCAGGTGCCGAGGTTAAACTCTGACCTGGTGGGGGGTAGGTGTGCCTCCCAGAAAGTCCTGGTTTGCCAGGCAGTGATCCAGTCTGAGGGTACAGACCCTGGGCTGGAAGACCAGGTTCAGGGTGTCCCCCCGGACCTGGAGGGAGGGGCTACTGATAACAGTGCCCCTACCATGTTGTCTTCTGAGGAGGCCACTCCTAGTTGGAGGGTGCTGGACCCCAGAAGGGAGGGCAGGGGGAGGGAAGCCTCACTCCGGGCCCTAGTCCAACCTGAAGGTACAGACCCCAGGTTGGAGGGCCAGTTGCAGGTTAACAGCCCTGCACTGGTGGAGGAATGGTACAGGGTGACTTCTATAAGCACCCTGACCATGTTGGACTCTGGGGGTACCGCTCCAGGAGGGAGGGTACAGAGCCCCAGAGGGGAGGACCAGGTTCAGGCTGTCATCCCTGACCTGGTGGAAGGGAGAGTGGTTAAAGGGTGCCCAGCACCTGGGGCTACCGCCCCCACTCCCCACAGCCACAGTGGTGGGAGAGCTTTGAGAGGCCTGGGGCCTGGCTCTCATCCCTGGCAGCTGTCAGTAACCACTGTGGCTTGCTGTCCGGGTGGACAGAGTTATCCCTGGGGGGGGGACAAGTGTGACACCCCGGGGGGTAGAGTGGGCAACACCACTGTGTTGGTCATGGTGGTACTATCCTGCTCCTGGGACACATCTGTGAGCAAAGTAAGGTTAGGTGCTGCACAGATGGGATCCGCAGGAAAGGAGAAAGGTTCCCCATGGGTTGGCTTAGTGGGCCCTGAGAGTATGGACAGAGGGATCCAATTGGAGTCAGGAAGGCGAAGAACTGGAGCATGCCCCTGCTGTTGTGGGCCTGGGTCCTTGTTCTGTCGCCTCAAACAGGGAAGTACATCAGGATAGTGATTGTTCTCCCCTGGCTTTAGGCTGGTAGGGGGTCATGTTGGACCTGGCTTTTTGACAGGGTCATCCCCAAACTTTTTTGCCTCCTTCCTCCTATTGTTTCTGACCTGTTGTTGTTGTCTTTTGACCTCTGGGCACTTTACCACTGCTAACCAGTGCTAAAGTGCATATGCTCTCTGTGTAAATGGTACTATTGATTGGGTTATCCATGATTGGCTATTTAATTTACTTATAAGTCCCTAGTAGAGTGCACTATATGTGCCTAGGGCCTGTAGATTAAATGCTGCTAGTGGGCCTGCAGCACTGGTTGTGCCATCCACTTCAGAAGCCCCTTAACCCTGTCACAGGCCTGCCATTGCAAGGCCTGTGTGTGCAGTTTCACTGCCACTTCGACTTGGCATTTAAAAGTACTTGCCAAGCCTAGAACTCCCCTTTTTCTACATATAAGTCATCCCTAATGTGTGCCCTAGGTAACCCCTAGAGCAGGGTGCTGTGTAGGTAAAAGGCAGGACATGTACCTGTGTAGTTATATGTCCTGGTAGTGTAAAACTCCTAAATTCGTTTTTACACTACTGTGAGGCCTGCTCCCTTCATAGGCTAAAATTGGGGCTGCCCTCATACACTGTTGAAGTGGCAGCTGCTGATCTGAAAGGAGCAGGAAGGTCATATTTAGTGTGGCCAGAATAGTAATATAAAGTCCTGCTGACTGGTGAAGTCGGATTTAATATTACTATTCTAGAAATGCCACTTTTAGAAAGTGAGCATTTCTTTGCACTAAAATCTTGCTGTGCCCTTCAATCCACGTCTGGCTAGGTTTAGTTGACAGCTCCTTGTGCATTCTCTCAGACACACCCCAAACACAGGGTACTCAGCCTCACTTGCATACATCTGCATTTTGAATGGGTCTCCCTGGGCTGGGAGGGTGGAGGGCCTGCCCTCACACAAAGGACTGCCACACCCCCTACTGGGACTCTGGCAGACAGGATTGAACTGAAAGGGGGCTTGGTGCATTTCTTAGACACTCTTTGAAGTCACCCCCACTTCAAAGGCACAACTTAGTATAAAACAGGGCCTCTGCCCTACCTCATCAAACACTTGCTGGAGAAGAAACCTGAACCAGAAACTACATCCTGCCAAGAAGAACTGCCTGGCTGCTCAAAGGACTCACCTGTCTGCTTTTCTACAAAGGACTGCTGACTTGCTGTTGGCCTGCTGCCTTGCTGAACTGCCTGGCTGCTCAAAGGACTCACCTGTCTGCTTTTCTACAAAGGACTGCTGCCTTGCTGTTGGCCTGCTGCCTTGCTGAAATCTTGTCTGGCTGTAAACGTGCTCTCCAAGGGCTTGGATAGAGCTTGCCTCCTGTTCTCTGAAGTCTCAGGACCAAAAAGACTTCTCTCTTCCACTTGGATGCTCCGTTGACGCACAGCCTCGCAAGGACAACGCCGCCCGACTTCCCAGGAGAAATCTACGCGACGCTTGCTGTGAGATCAAAACTTTGACGCACGGCCTCGCAAGGACAACGCCGCCCGACTCCCCAGGAGAAATCGACGCAACGCCTGCCGTGAGATCGAAACTTTGACGCGCAGCCCTGCAGAACGACGCGCAGCCGGAAAACAAGCAGGAAAATCCACGCACAGACCCGGGACATCTGGTACTCCCCGCGATCCACAGAAAGAGACTGTCCGCGCGCCGGAAAACGACGTACGACTTCCCGCGTGGAAAATAACGATGCAAGTCCGTGTGCGCTGAGGAGAAATCGACGCACACACCAGTTTTCCACGTATCTCTTCTCCTGTGGCCCTCTGAGGAGATTTTCCACCAGAAACCAGGTACTTTGTGTTTGAAAGAGACTTTGGGGGTTATTCTAACTTTGGAGGAGGTGTTAATCCGTCCCAAAAGTGACGGAAAAGTGACGGATTTACCACCAGCCGTATTACGAGTCCATTATATCCTATGGAACTCGTAATACGGCTGGTGGTATATCCGTCACTTTACCGTCACTTTTGGGACGGATTAACACTCCTCCAAAGTTAGAATAACCCCCTTTGTTTGCTTTCTAAAGACTTAAGACACTTTATATCACTTTTCAGTGATATCTTTACAAATTCATATTGCAACTTTGATCGTTTTGACCTGCAAATACCCAGATAAATATTATATATTTTTCTAAATACTGTGTGGTGTATTTTTGTGGTGTTATACTATGGTATTGTATGATTTATTGCACAAATGCTTTACACATTGCCTTCTAAGTTAAGCCTGACTGTTCGTGCCAAGCTACCGGAGGGTGAGCACAGGCTGATTTTGGATTGTGTGTGACTTACCCTGACTAGAGTGAGGGTTCTTGCTTGGACAGAGGGCAACCTGACTGCCAACCAAAAACCCCATTTCTAACAGCGCCTGTGTGCTATTTACACCTGCTACCAAATACTGAGTTTTTTTTTCTCAACTGTTATTTAGCATGAGTTATAAACCCTTTTTTTTAACGTGTAGATGAGCTTCTTGTTCAATATGGCTGCCAAGCCACTACCATTTGGAAATATAAAACAAGCGGCACAGAAGGAAAGCGCCCGATCAGGCTTTCGCGCTTATCTTGTAATGCCAGGAGAGCGAGACGAACAAAACAAAAGAAAGTTGTGCGGCATCCCGAAGCGGCATCCATGATTAAAAATGAAGCACGGTGGCCGTGAATCGGACGTCGCACTGATGTTAACAAAAAGTAACAATGGGACTTGTGCACAAAATAACAATTAATACGAATTAATAAAAAAATTGCAGCTCAGCAACATGGTGTAGGAAAGTAGCATCTTTTTAGCATGGTTACCCGCACTTTTTGCCTGATGATACTATGTTTGGACTGTATTCGCTGAGATCCAGCTAAACAGGACCCCCGTGACTGTGCTCTCTCCCTTTAAATTTGATTGTTTGGACTTCACACACCCCACCTTTGGCATACTAGTGCCCCCCATATAAGCTCCTAATATATGGTACCTAGGTATCCAAGGCATTAGGGCACCAAGGGTTCCCCATGGGCTGCAGCATGTATTACGCCACCCATGGGAGCCCATGTAAAATGTGTCTGCAGGCCTGCCATTTCAGCCTGCATGAAAAAGTGCCTGCACCAGGTCACTGTAAGTCACCCCTATGGTAGGCCCTCCTAGCCTAGAGGGCAGGATGCAGGTATCTGTGTATGAGGGCACCACTGCATGAGCAGAGGTGCCCCCACGGACTCCAGCTCCATTTTTCTGGACTTTGTGAGTGCGGGAAAGCCATTTTACCCTTGTACTGGACATAGGTCACTACCTATGTCCACCTACATTATGGTAACTCCAAACCTGGGCATGTTTGGTATCAAACACGTCGGAATCATACCAGAGTACTGTTGCCAGTATTAGTTGTATTATTCCATGCACTCTGGGGGGCTCCTTAGAGGGCCTCCAGCATTGCTACTACCAGCTGGTCTGCATTGGTTTTAAATTGAAGTGTAGAAACCAATTTTAGAATTACTGAGCTGATCTTGCAATAATTCCGCGTGAATTCCTGTCCCCTAAAGCAGGCAGAGGTTAAGGGCAAAGTTGCCAAATAGAACTGTCTTAACCTCCCAAGGTACAGAAGATGTACTTACATGATATGTGTGGCTCAGCTTTTTGATTTTGGTTGTTACTGACAGAGATGGAAATGGTGGGTGGAAGACTCACGCATAAGCAGATTTTTGTGTAACTTGTGAATCTTTCACACCTACGTCATTGGAGAAGGGTTTTGGCTCCGCCCACTTGTTGGGATCCACGAGTACATATTTCGATTGGGCAGAAGTTGTGTTCCACAAACAAAAGTGCCTTCTCTCCACACATCTATGATCATTTTGTACATTTATAAGCTGTCTGAGGTTAAAGGGGCACCAATAACATTGTACTGATATTAAAGTGTTTTAGATAACTAGATAATGTATAGTGTTTTTGTCCAGCAGCAGCACAGATGGGAGAACGGCAGTCATTACCCTACATGAATTTTAAGTCTGGCTTAAAAGTACATTCATAAGCTAGACCTATTGGCATTGCCAAGATTTGCTTTTATATAGCTTTGTCTGCCCAAAGGATGTAAAAGTGATTTGCTCAGACAAGATCACAACAATGGAGATGAGTACTTGACTGGCTCCTGAAATGGTGTCTCTTCTGGAAAGCTGAACTTGTTGCACGGTGAAGGTTAAATCATCACTGCCTCAGGTACTCTGAGTACAGGCACTGAAAGTTCCTGCTCCCCTTTTACGTCAGCTTTGACCATTTTCATCGTATATTTCATAACTCCCCCGTCTGACTCGTAAATACCATTTGTAGTTTTCAAGAAAGGTTTGTTAAATATTTAGGAAACCTTACATGCGTAGTGAAGGTCATAGGTCATAGATCACACTTAGAGAAAAGTTGAACACGTTAAATATTTTTGAGACAGTCTGAACCTGGCCCTTCACAAAGAGAGAGGAGAGCTTCTCCATGTGTAACTTCCTCAGCAGAACACCATGTCGCATGAAATTGTAGTTCCTTAATTAATTCTGTATTTTGATGTATTCTCTAATGCATGTTTACATTTTGAATTCTGGCATAACAGGATCCTAAATAAAGTTAAATTAAAAACCTAACGTTGTCGTGAAAGCTGGTAATGGAACTACTTTTAATACTCCGAAGACGTGGGTTCATGCATGATTAAGCTCCCAAATTTTACTGTTTGGACGGCTTTGTTTTTGGATTCCCGCTGGGAGTGAGACAGCCAAATGGAGACACACTGGTGCCCTACATGTGGGGTGGGGGCAGGCACTCATAAAAAAGGTACTTGACAGCAGGTTTGTATTGGTTACAAGAAAGGGTAGGTTTTGAAATCATCAGAGCTGCATCAAAGGTACACGAAGTTTCCTCTATAGCTTTCCTGCGCGTTCGTATTTTTGCACATTTGTCTCATGGTGTCCTTGGAGGTCAGAGACATTACAGCAACCTTCAAGTTATGCCAGCAGGCTGCCAGGTGAAGTGGTGCCTCCTCTCTATCCCTCTGTCCATAGAGTAAAGGAGCTCTGGTCAGTTTTTTGGGAACACTGTCCTAAGTCTCCTAGGCATGGGAAAAGTGACCTCTGGTGAGGTGTTTGTGAAGATTAAGGCCCATATTTATACTTTTTGATGCAAACCTGCGCTGTCAAAAAGTTTAACACCAGCTACCGCCATTCCAACGTGCCAGCCAGGCATCCTATTTAAGGAATGGCGGTAGCCGGCGATGCGGCCTGGTTAGCATCAAAATAAATTACTCTAACCGGGCAGCGGAGGCGTAGGGAAGACTGGGGGTTGTGCATTGATAACGCGTCCCAACCTAGATAATTTACTCACTCAGGGACTCGTTTTAGGCCAATGAATCTTTTGACCCTGATTGAAGTCTCCTTAAGACGAGATAACTAATCAACATGTCAATTAATAGGTCAATAACCTCATCAATATTCACAATAGCAAATCAATCGAATTAATCAGTGACGTCAATAAAATTGAAACACACCATGACCTTTCAGTCATGAATAACCACACAATATTTTGTAAGATTTATTATATTTATTCCCTATTGATTACACTCTACTAGCAAGTTTATTAGTCTCAAAACCAGAAAACACATCAACAATGTCATAATATGGCAACTCGAATAAGATTTCATCAAAGCTCAGATCATAAACATTAGAACATAGCACGACGTCAACATGGATTAACTTTAGCAGAGTATCATTAGAGAATTATTCAACAAAGCATAGATTCAGTCATTTGTCTATTTGCGTCTGGTTAGTGAACTCCTTAACTAACCTTGAATCAGCATTAGCATGTTGGGCTTCATGCAAAACAATTTAGCAACACAAATTTTGAATATATCTAACTATGGTCTCTATCAAAAGAAGCAGTTGGTACCTAGAAAGAAAGGCAAATAGACAATTACAATTTCATCATCATATAGTTACCCTCCGTAATGAGTCAGCATACAGAGTCAGTCTTCGTGCTCAGGACATCAGTTGATTCGCCATCAGCCAGAAAACACAGCAAAGTTCAGCAAGACCGGCAATAAGGAATACCTCCCTCATAAGGAGGAAAAGTATAGAACGGGCTAGGCAAAGGTGAGGATGGTTTGAAGAGTCAAACAGCGAAGTCTTTAAGCAGAGTAACAAAGTGGCTGGGTGATAGCAAAAAGGCACGTAATGGCTAAGGCAAAGGAATGGCATGTAATGGCTGATTTCTCCTCTGGTCATGCGGTTAAATTAAAATTGTCGAACAAGTCTCTAATTTCCAATTGTTCAATATTTGGTGCATCATTATCTTTATCCAATAGTCCATCGGTCACCTCATTACGATTGTCACCCCATAACAGTTCTCACGTAGATTATTGGTTCCTGGGTTTGACGCCTCCAACGGGTAGAATGTCAGGTGAGGAATAAGTGACATTTGTTACTCAAGTCAGTAGTCCCATTGTCTTCCCTAGTCTAAATGACCTTGTACCTGTTGCGAATTACACTGTTGCGCTCCACAAGAATGTCTCCTTGAGCACATCGGGTTCTCATGAGAAGATTTACTACGGTTACACACACATTTCTAACTTCTCGAAAAGTACAGCTTCATGTCCTTCAGCAAGTCAGCACATTGCACGTTAGAAAAACACATTTAATATGAAACCGGGTAGCTAGGCCCGACTCATGCTAACTAAGGCCTAGTGATTAATTAGCAAAACCTTAACATATAACTCTTAATACTAATACAAAATCATACATTAGTACATTAATATTTCATTATTAGTCAATTTCATTAATCATCGAATACAATAGTGGCCACTCCCCGTGGGCACATTTCATACACATGCGTTAGCGTTTACATTTTCTATGCAATTTCACTAAGCATTATATTGCAAGCTTCTCATGTTAATTATTAGATTTTAATCACACTCCATCAGCGTCAAAGAATGGTGCAAGTCAGGTTAGAGTAAAAAAAATTACTCTAACTTGACTAGCGTCATTTTTTGACGGACAACCCCCATGGAAATGACTTCTGTCTTAGCAAAGACAGGAGTCAAGCCCTCCTGCCCAATGGCCATGCCCGGGTAACTTCTGTCCCCTGGTCATGGCCATAGGGCACAGTGGCATGTAGGGGGGCCGAAGTTAGGCCTCCTTATGCCACCTAAAAAAAAAAAATTACTGACCTCCACTTACAGTAGATGGTTCCCCCCATCCATGGGTCTCCTCCAGGGGTTGGCGAGGGTGGCAGGGGGTGTCCCTGGGGGCAGAGAAGGGCACCTGTAGACTGCTTCCATGGTCAGAAACCATGGAAATAAGCCCACAGGCCCATTAACGCCTGCTCTGACCCAGGCATTAAAAAACAGTGCAAATCCGGCTATGCGCCATTTTTTAAGGCCCGCCTCTTCCTGCGCGTCAAAATGACGTGGGAGGATAAATAAGGCGTACATGCCTTAGTAATTTTTTGCACGGGAACGCCTACCTTGCATGTTATTAGTGCAAGGTAGGTTTTTACGTACAGAAAATGACTCAAACTCCATAACTTTTGCGCTGGATGGGTCTAGCGCCAAAGTATAAATATGGAGTTAAGTTTCCACCAAATTTGCGTAAAAAAAAGACGCAAATCCGGCACAAACAGGGTATAAATATGGGCCTAAATACTTTTGGAGTTAGAGCTCTCATATGCATGAACCTTTGTGGTTAGGTTCTATGAAGTTTCTAGATAACTGTGTTATGTTCCCATGGAAGACTTATATTCTACTCTTGAACTATATGATAACATTCTGACAAAGCAAAGCCTAACTTTTCATTAATGCCTCTCTCAAGCTGTGTCAGGCCCATAATATAGTGGTATTGTGTTTTAAGGGGTTAAGTCTTGCTGGTAGACAGGCTGCCATCATAGGGGTACTGCTCTGCCTTAACACGCTGAGGGTGAAGTGTAGAGGGTAGTTGTTTCTCAGTTTGGAAGTCCATATTAAGGATTCTCAGAACAATAATAGAGAAAAAGACCCAAATTGTTATAATTGGTACGAGTACCTTCTGACTGGCCTCCAACCCAAATTTCTCTCACAAATACCCACTCACAATAAGACATTACTTCTTTCATGACGAGGCTAATATTTCACTAACTTCTTTCGTACCTTTTTTTGTAAAATGAAAGGGATTCTTTAAATCTTGAAAAAGGAAAAGCTGAGTGAAGACTTCTGAGCAGGTGTTTTAAATTAACATAATCACCACCCTGTCAGCCATTAGCGTGAGAACTATTCACACTATCTGAGAACTTCCAGAATCTAAGTGTCAGGAATAAAGACGTCACCGTTTTTATGAGAATGTTCCTCTTGGGGAGGGGAAGAGGAAGAGAACTTCCTGAGCCAATTGGCACGTGGTAAAGTGATTGTGAAGGCAGACTCAATAGTGTGACACAGAGACGAAAAAATAAGAGATTACTCTGGTTAATCCTCTCTGAGCCTTGGTCCTCTTGAGTCCTAAATAACAACCAGAGAGGTGGCTCAACTCGTAACACAAAACTTATTACTGTGTGTGCAACCACACATACCAGTATTTAATGCTCTTTGGGAGCTTTGTAGGCTAAGTACACTTGTTTTCAGAAACGCACCACATTGGCAGTGCTTCTTGGTCTCTGCCATATACTCTGACAAAACCTTATAGAACAAAAAATGCCTTTATGGGATTAAAAAATGTTTTTATCTCCTCTAATGCACGGGTTATAAAACAGTAAAACCTTGTCAGTGAAATATTAAATTACAGCTTCAATCTGTGGCCATACGGGGCGAGGGAAGGAGGGAGCTAAGCCCACTTGACCAAACCCCCTTTGGAGAAAAGACAGAAGTAAATACCGCTAACGTCCTTATTGTTGACTAGTTGTTTCAAAGCTCATGATACGTTCATCAAGTGCTTGGTCTAAAACTTATGATTTTGTAAGAAGGAAAGATTCTCACCTGAAACTTTAAGACCTTCTTGATCCTGTCACTCAGTCGGCCAGCCTTTGCTGTCACTGGTGCTTCATGAAACCAACATGAGTGTCTCACAAAGTTCCTGTTATCTAGGTCTTTCTGCTGAGCTGATTAACAGACCTTGGTTTCCAAACCTAATGGACAAACAGGCCCCACCCGAGTGGTCAGGCCGGCAGATGACATTTAGTCATTTTAATTGGACAGGCTACGCTCAGTGACCTCTGAATCATTTTTGAAAAAAGAGATCTTGCATCCCACAATTCTTTAGTTGAACCAACTTTAAGGTGTCCACATCATTCAATGTCAGTGCAGCTTCATGACACTGGGCATCCCATAGATGGCAAACAAGGGCAAATGAAACAGTTACCGCTCAACAGGATTTGATGACCATATCTCTGAACTTTATCATCAATTACCCCAAATTCTTTAAAGATATACACTATATTTATATTAGTGTTTCCCAAACTGTGGGTCAGTTGATTTTTGTTGGATTGCGAAAGCCCAAGAAACAGATAAAGATGACTTTAAATTCTGTATTTATCTTGTCACATTCACTACACTTCAAAGACAGAGGTCAAATTTCAGACTGCGTTCCGGCAAATTGCTGCTTATTTTTTTCACATAGGGATTGGTGTTTACAAACTCCTTCCACTTTGTGGTCAGACAAAGAAAAGTAAAGTGAGTATTTTGTGACAACCTCGCTTTTTTGTAAGACACAACAAAATGTAAACAGTATATGAACTGTACACATTCAGCAGTTAGGAAAGCAAAATGAAGCACATTTTTTGTAATCCTGAAGTGTGGTGGAAACAAAGATTAAAATAACATCAAAACAGAATCAAGACACTAGGGCCTGATTTATACATTTTTATCACTGCATTTGCGTAATTTTTTTATGCGAAAGCGGTGCAAACTTACAAAATATAACTAACTATTGTAAGTTTGTGCCACTTTTGCATCAAAAAATGACTCAAATGCGACACTAAAAAAGTAAAAATCAGGCCCTTGGTGATGCACTTGTGATAAATATTCACTCAAACCCGAATTGCAGAATTATAATTTATGAGCAACATAGTTTAATCAGTAAAACTGTATGTCTGCAGGTTTAGTGGCAGTTTCAATAGAAAACTTGCTGTCTGTAAATGACAGTGCGCTACCACACAAAACTTTAGTTAGATTAAAAATGTGTCTGTGTAATTTCCATTAAAACTAAGTGAGTCGTGAAAGTTTATCAATCCAATAATTGGTTGTGGTTTAAAAAATTTGGGAAGTGCTGATTTATATGATGTCTTCTGTCCCACCTTCATCCAACTAGGAATCATTGTTTTAACTAAAAAACGTTTGACATATAAACCAACAATATGGTTTTAACAATATATTGCTCTATTGTGTCGGTTTAGAAAACTATTCAAGAACCATTATTTTCATCTTATTTTTGCTTGACCTTTTTTTGCTTTGCAACATGTCGATGCAAATTGCAGTGCAAGTGCACAATTTCTTACTGATCCACATCCACTTACAGCTTGCAAAAAATGAAAAATGAGGCAAACTGCAGCTGGTGCAAAATTACCAATTGAGTCTGTGGTCTGGGAATGTTAAGTATAGAAATGTAGTAGATATGAAAAATGTTCCTTTTGTACCACTGTTGTGAATGGTCCTCCCTATGGAGTCACATCCAAACCTTTTTCCTTCCTCCTCCTACTTTTGCTGGATGTTTTGTTTCTGTTGGCCTTAGGAGTATGTGCACCTTACCATTGGTAACCAGTGCTAATGTGCTGGTGCTCACTCCATAAAAGATGGTTTCATTGGTTTATACCCAATTGGAATATTTAATTTACTTGTACGTCCCTTGTAGAGTGATATTAAACCATCTAACAGAGCTTGTAAATTTAAATGCTACCAGTGGGCCTGCAGTGCTAACTGTGCTACCCACCTAAGCAGCCGTCTAAAAGGTGTCCCAGGCCTGCCATTGCAGCCTGAATGCAGTGTCACTCTCCCATGCCGACTTGGTATTTAAAACCCCTTGCCAAGCCTTAACCTCCCCTTTTATTACATATAGGTACCTTTTATTACAGGTAGGCCCCAGGTAGCCCAAAGGACAGGGTGCTGTCTATTTAACCCTTTCGCTGCCAGGCCTTTTCCCCCCTCAGGTGCCAGGCCTTTTTTTTGGCTATGTGGGGCAGATCGTGCTTAGGCCCTCATAACTTTTTGTCCACATAAGCAACTGTAGGAAGTTGGCTCTGTATGTGCTATTTCAAAGTAAGGAATAGCATGCACAGAGTCCAAGGGTTCCCCTTAGAGGTAAAATAGTGGTAAAAAGAGATAATACTAATGCTCTATTTTGTGGTAGTGCGGTCGAGCAGTAGGCTTATCCAAGGAGTAGTGTTAAGCATTTTTGTACATACACATAGACAATAAATGAGGTACACACACTCAGAGACAAATCCAGCCAATAGGTTTTGTTATAGAAAAATATCTTTTCTTAGTTTATTTTAAGAACCACAGGTTCAAATTTTACATGTAATATCTCATTTGAAAGGTATTGCAGGTAAGTACTCTAGGGACTTTGAATCATTACTTTAGCATGTATACTTTTTACATAAAACACAATAAGCTGTTTTAAAAGTGGACACAGTGCAATTTTCACAGTTCCTGGGGAAGGTAAGTTATTGTTAGTTTTCACAGGTAAGTAAGTCACTTACAGGTTTTAGTTTTTGGTCCAAGGTAGCCCACCGTTTGGGGTTCAGAGCCACCCCAAAGTTATCACACCAGCAGCTCAGGGCCGGTCAGGTGCAAAGGTCAAAGAGGTGCCCAAAACACATAGGCTTCAATGGAGAGAAGGGGGTGCCCCGGTTCCAGTCTGCCAGCAGGTAAGTACCCGCGTCTTCGGAGGGCAGACCAGGGGGGTTTTGTAGGGCACCGGGGGGGACACAAGTCCACACAGAAAGTACACCCTCAGCAGCGCGGGGGCGGCCGGGTGCAGTGTGCAAACAAGCGTCGGGTTTCCTTTAGTTTTCAATGGGAGACCAAGGGGTCTCTTCAGCGATGCAGGCAGGCAAGGGGGGGGCTCCTCGGGGTAACCACCACCTGGGCAAGGGAGAAGGCCTCCTGGGGGTCACTCCTGCACAGAAGTTCCGTTTCTTTAGGGGCTGGGGGCTGCGGGTGCAGGGTCTTTTCCAGCCGTCGGGAAATGGAGTTCAGACAGTCGCGGTCAGGGGGAGCCTGGGGATTCCCTCTGCAGGCGTCGCTGTGGGGGCTCAGGGGGGACAACTTTGGTTACTCACAGTCGTAGAGTCGCCGGAGGGTCCTCCCTGAGTTGGTTGTTCTCCACCAGTCGAGTCGGGGTCGCTGGGTGCAGTGTTGCAAGTCTCACGCTTCTTGCGGGGAGTTGCAGGGGTCTTTAAATCTGCTCCTTGTAACAAAGTTGCAGTTCTTTTGGAGCAGTGCCGCTGTCCTCGGGAGTTTCTTGTCTTTTTCGAAGCAGGGCAGTCCTCAGAGGATTCAGAGGTCGCTGGTCCCTTGGAAAGCGTCGCTGGAGCAGGTTTCTTTGGAAGGCAGGAGGCAGGCCGGTAAGTCTGGGGCCAAGGCAGTTGGTGTCTTCTGTTCTTCCTCTGCAGGGGTTTGTCAGCTCAGCAGTCCTTCTTCTTGTTAGTTGCAGGAATCTAAATTCTAGGTTCAGGGAAGGCCCTTAAATACTAAATGTAAGGGCGTGTTTAGGTCTGGGGGGTTAGTAGCCAATGGCTACTAGCCCTGAGGGTGAGTACACCCTCTTTGTGCCTCCTCCCAAGGGGAGGGGGTCACATCCCTAATCCTATTGGGGGAATCCTCCATCTGCAAGATGGAGGATTTCTAAAAGTTAGAGTCACTTCAGCTCAGGACACCTTAGGGGCTGTCCTGACTGGCCAGTGACTCCTCCTTGTTGGTTTCTTTGTTTCCTCCAGCCTTGCCGCCAAAAGTGGGGGCCGTGGCCAGAGGGGGCGGGCAACTCCACTAACCTGGAGTGTCCTGCGGTGCTGTGACAAAGGGGTGAGCCTTTGAGGCTCACCGCCAGGTGTTACAGCTCCTGCCTGGGGGAGGTGTTAGCATCTCCACCCAGTGCAGGCTTTGTTACTGGCCTCAGAGTGACAAAGGCACTCTCCCCATGGGGCCAGCAACATGTCTCTAGTGTGGCAGGCTGCTGGAACCAGTCAGCCTACACAGATAGTCGGTTAGGTTTCAGGGGGCACCTCTAAGGTGCCCTCTGTGGTGTATTTTACAATAAAATGTACACTGGCATCAGTGTGCATTTATTGTGCTGAGAAGTTTGATACCAAACTTCCCAGTTTTCAGTGTAGCCATTATGGTGCTGTGGAGTTCGTGTTTGACAGACTCCCAGACCATATACTCTTATGGCTACCCTGCACTTACAATGCCTAAGGTATTGCTTAGACACTGTAGGGGCACAGTGCTCATGCACTGGTGCCCTCACCTATGGTATAGTGCACCCTGCCTTAGGGCTGTAAGGCCTACTAGAGGGGTGACTTATCTATACCTGCATAGGCAGTGAGAGGCTGGCATGGCACCCTGAGGGGAGTGCCATGTCGACTTACTCGTTTTGTTCTCACCAGCACACACAAGCTGGCAAGCAGTGTGTCTGTGCTGAGTGAGGGGTCTCCAGGGTGGCATAAGACATGCTGCAGCCCTTAGAGACCTTCCCTGGCATCAGGGCCCTTGGTACCAGAGGTACCAGTTACAAGGGACTTATCTGGATGCCAGGGTGTGCCAATTGTGGAATCAAAAGTACAGGTTAGGGAAAGAACACTGGTGCTGGGGCCTGGTTAGCAGGCCTCAGCACACTTTCAATTCAAAACATAGCATCAGCAAAGGCAAAAAAGTCAGGGGGTAACCATGCCAAGGAGGCATTTCCTTACAGCAACCCACACCAAATTGGCACCCTTTTTTGTTTCAACATCCTAGGGATTCCAGAGGTACCCATAGTTTGTGGGTTCCCCTGGAGGAGACCAAGAAATCAGACAAAATGTAGCAAGAAATTATTTTTATTTTATTTTTTAATGGGGGAAAAGGGCTGCAGAAGAAGGCATGTGTTTTTCCCCTGAAAATGGCATCAACAAAGGGGTTGCAGTGCTAAAATAACCATCTTCCCAGCTTTCAGGAACAGGCAGACTTGAATCAGAAAACCAAATTTTTCAACAGTTTTGGCATTTTACTGGGACATACCCCATTTTTACTACTAAGCCTCCTTCCAGTTAGTGACAGAAATGGGTGTAAAACCAATGCTGGATCCCGGAAAGCCAAACATTTCTGAAAAGTAGATAAAATTCTGAATTCAGCAAGGGGTCATATATATATAGATCATACAAGGTTTCCTACAGCAAATAAAGCTGAAATAAAAATATTGAAATTGAGGTGAAAAGAACAGCCATTTTCCTCCACGTTTTATTCTGTAACTTTTTCCTGCGATGTCAGATTTTTAAAAGCAATGTACCGTTACGTTTGCTGGACTCTTCTGGTTGTGTGGATATATACGGCTTGCAGGTTTCGTCAAGAACCCTAGGTACCCAGAGCCAATAAATGAGCTGCACCTTGCAATGGGTTTTCATTCTCTACCGGTTATACAGCAATTCATTTGCTGAAATATAAAGAGTGAAAAATAGGTATTAAGAAAACCTTGATATTTCTGAAATGGGCACAAGCTAAGGTGTTGAGAAGCAGTGATTATTTGTACACCTCTGAATTCTGGAGTCCCCATACTAGCATGTGAATTACAGGTAATGTCTCAAACAGATGTCTTTTTTACACACTGTCTTACATTTGAAAGGCAAAAATGTAGAGAACCAAATAACACTTGTTCTTCTATTCTGTGTTCCCCCAGGTCTCCCGATAAAAATCGTACTTCCCTTGCATGGGTAGCCTAATGCCCACAACAGGAAAAGCAACATGAACACATCACATTTTCCTCACATTTCGGTGACAGAAAGTTCTGGAATCTGGTAGGAGCCACAAATTTCCTTCCACCCAGCATTCCCCCAAGTCTCTCAATATAAATGGTACCTCACTTGTGTGGGTAAGCCTAGTGCCCGCGACAGGAAATGCCCCAAAACACAATGTGGACACATCACATTTTCCCAAAGAAAATAGAGCTGTTTTTGGCAAAGTGTCTAGCTGTGGATTTTGGCCTGTAGCTCAGCTGGCACCTAGGGAAACCTACCAAACCTGTGCATTTATGAAAACTAGACACCTAGGGAAATCCAAGATGGGGTGACTTGTGGGGATATCACCAGGTTCTGTTACCCAGAATCCTTTGCAAACCTCAAAATTTGGCACAAAAAAAACACTTTTTCCTCACATTTCGGTGACAGAAAGTTCTGGAATCTGGGAGGAGTCACAAATTTCCTTCCACCCAGCGTTCCCCCAAGTCTCTCGATAAAAATGGTACCTCAGTTGTGTGGGTAAGCCTAGTGCCTGGAACAGGAAATACAACATGGACACATCACATTTTTGCATTGAAATCTGACATATTTTTTGCGTAGCTGTGGATTTTGGCGTAGTGCCCGCGAAAGAAAATGCCCCAAACACTATGTGGACAAATCAAAATTATCAAATACAAAACTACCTGTTTTTGCAGGGTCACCTGCGTTTTGGGTCCTGGGCTCAGCAGCCATATAGGGAAACCTGCCAAACCCAAACATTTCTGAAAACGAGACACCTGAGGGAGTTTAGGGAGGTGTGACTTGCGTGGATCCCCCAGTGTTTTCTTACCCAGCATCTTCAGCAAACCTCACATTTAGCTAAAAAATCACATTTTTCCCACATTTCTGTGTGGGATCACCGCACCGGGACAAATTTCCTACCACCCAACGTTCCCGTCAGTCTCCCGATTAAAATGATACCTCACTTGTGTAGGTGGGCTAAGTGCCTGTGACAGGGAAGACCCAAAAACATGTCAAAATTGAGGCGGAATCAAAGCGGGTCCAAAAGGGCAGTTTGAAAAAAAATTATTTTAGGCTGACAATGGGGCAGAATTTTTATCGGTACAGATGAGACAATGCTGGGTGGTAGGAATTTTGTGGATTCCTGCAGATACCAGAAGGTCCCATCACAAAAATGTGGGATAAATTTGTGATTTCTAGCAAAGTTGGAGGTTTGCAGGGCATTGTGGGTAAGAAAATGGTGCTGGGTGCATCTGAAGCATACCACTCTGGACCCACACAGATGTTTAGTTTTCAGATGTGTCTAGGTCTTGTGGATTTTTCTACATGACAGCGTCCCAAAGTCCAAAAAGTGCAGACCTCACCATTCCAAGTGGTATGATTTTGAGAGTTAGCCAAGCTCTCATGGCCCAAATGTAAAACCAAAACCCAAAATAATCAAATGTCCTCTTGCTTGCCATGGGATAAGATGTTTTAGTGTGCGGGGAAAGAACTAAAAGACTGTTACCCCCTTCAGTTGGGGTGGGGGCATAACCATGCCCATACTGGTTGGTAGCTACACCCCACTATTTTATATATTTTTTTAATTCCCTGGCATCTAGTAGGCTTTCAGCCCCCCCACCACCGGGGAGTGGATTAGGGGTAATTGTCCCATCTGCCCACCAGTGGGCAGAACAACTTTGGCCCCATTTATTTGAAGTGGGGGTATGGACATCTCCACCCTCTTTTTTGGATAAAAAAATCTTCCCTGGTCTCTGGTGGGGTATCTGCCCCCTTTGGGGGCAGATGGACCTTCACAAAATAGTCCGATCTGCCAGCCAGGTGGGGCAGAATACAGATAATGTTTCCCCCAGGGGAGCGGCCCTTGCCTAAGTGGTCACTTCCCACCTATAAAAAATAACCGATCTAATTACAATAGGCTGATCGAGGCAGCAATGGCCTAAAATAAATTTGCCCCCCCAGGAGTGGGACCCTTGCCTAAGGGGTCGCTTCCCTCATGTGAAACTGACCTAAAAATATCCCTGATGTCTAGTGTCCCAAGAGGGGCAGAAATTGCCTAAAGACAATTTGCCCTAAGGGAAAGCGACACTTGCATCGCAAACAGGCAGCAGAAATGCAGACAGAGACATGAAAGGAAAGGAAATGACTTTCCTTTCCTTTCATGCCTCTCTCGCCCACTCGACGTGATCGGAGGAAAAATGCTTTTGCATTTCTCTTCCAATCCGAGGGGGCAGCCTCTGATGAAGTCAGCGTGCGATCACACGCTGATGTCATCAGATGCCACAGTGGGGTTGGGGGTTCCACCCCTGCCCAGGGGAGGGGGTGCCAGGCCCTCAGGGGGAGTGCTAGCGCTTCCCCCAAGGACCCCTACCAGGACGTAAGGGTTATGTCCTCGGCACCCAAGCGGTGCTGCTGAGGACATAACCCTTACGTCCACGGCACACAAGAGGTTAAAAAGTAGGACATGCACTTTTACTTTTTATGTGTCTTAGTAGTGAAAAACTCCCTAATTTGTTTTTCACTACTGTGAGGCCTACCCCTCCCGTAAGAAAGCATTGGGGCGTCCTAATTATTCTTAAAAAGCTGTCATTCTTAATTGAAAGGAGGTAGATATGTCATGTTGGCACCTATGGACTTGTAATGATAAAACCTATTTAATGGTAAGGTCAAATTTATCATTAAAAGTTTGAAAATGCCACTTTTAGAAAGTTGGCATTTTCCTGCCCTTAGCCCTCTGTGCCAGCAGCATGTCTTAGGTCAAATGACTGGGTGTAACTGACAGTTAGGACTTTGTGAATTCCTCCTAGACAGTCACACAATAGTGAAATTAGCAGAACCTGAATGGCCCATTAACTGGCTTGATAGGGGGAGGGCATTGCTGAGCACAGCCCCACTGGCACCTGAATGGGCTGTGCCCAGTCTCCTCACAATAGGCCTAATAGGCCTAACAAACCTGTATTGTCCCTGTAGCCACCATGGAGCCAGGGTAGGGGAGACAGGAGACTCCGAGAACTTCAAAGAACCTCTCTGGAAACATCTCCCAACTTCTAGAAGCAGGGCACCAAAGTATAAAATAGGGCTCTCAGACCCACTCTTCAGTTCACTACTGGATCTGTGGAAGGTCTCTTAGAGGACTGCCTGCTGTTGTGACCTGCTGTATACTCTGCCAGACTTCTGCTGTTCCTGGAAGGGCCGGGTTGCAGCCTGGAGCCTGCCTTGAACCCTCAGAGGCCAACCCTGCTATTGAGCCCTGAATCTTTACCTGCACCCAGGACTTCGAGAAGAGACTCCAAGGGTTAGTTTGCTGGCCTCCTGTTCAGAGCCACAGGGACATAACAAGCTCCCACCATCTTGAACCTGCAACTGGACCCAGCCTGGGTGAGCCCTGTACCCCCACGTGGTCTACATACACACCTGGACCCTTGGTAGTGGTGCTAAAAGTGGCCAGGTGTCCGTGGTTGGCACTTTTATCGTTTAGGTGCTATTTTAAACCTTAAAAATTATAAATTCGTAACTCTGTTTCTACTGATTGGATTTTTGTTGTTTTGTTGTTAAATAATTTAGTAACATTTACTTGATTTTTCTAAATTGGTTTGGGATTTTTCTGGTTTTGTCACTTTATTTCTGTTTGTGTGCTACATAAATACATTACACATTGACCCTAAGTTAAGCCTGACTGCTTTTTGTGCCAAGCTACTCAGCGTTAAGCACCAGTTCATTTAGTGACATTTTTGGTCCTTCCTGCTGAGAAGAGCTGAGGTTGACAAAGTCCTGGCAGAGATGAGGAGAAGGGCTGAGGCTGAGAGAAACCTGCCATGGAGGTAGAACAAAGAAAAGCTGAGGATAAGAGAGCCTTGGAAGAGAAAAAAGTTCTTGCTGGCTCATGAACAGAGTCTTATTGAGCTGGACTTAAGAACCAAACAGCTGTTAGAGTTCAGCAATAGTGGCAGTGATACCCCAGTGTCTACAGGACAGCAAGTAGATTACACACCCTAGGACCTGGTGGCTGACTTTAATGTAGAGGAGTGATATAGGCAGGTGGTTTGAGGCATATGCAATAGCTCTAGAGGTACAGAGAATCCCTAAGTAGGATTGGGGAGCTCACCATTGGAGGCATATTCCTGGTGATGGTAGGGACGCACTACTTGCCCTAAAGAAGTGGGACAGGTTGAGATATTCCACCATGAAAGTGACCCTTGTCAAGAAATATGGATTCATCACAGAGAGTACAGGTTGAGGTTCAAGGGCAGTCAGAAACTGCTTACCGGTCCTGTGGAGATTTTATGGACTATTTTTCCAAGGTACTTGGGCCCATATTTATACTTTTTGACGCTAAACTGCGCTAACGCAGTTTAGCGTCAAAAAATTTTGCGCCGTCTAACGCCATTCTGAAGCGCCATGCGGGCGCCGTATTTATGGAATGGCGTTAGACGGCGCAATCAGACCGGTGCTGCCTGGTGTGCGTGGAAAAAAACCACGTAGACCAGGCAGCTCCGGCGTTGGGAAAAAATGACGTTAGGGCGTCTTAAAATGGCGCAAGTCAGGTTGACGCTAAAAAATCGTCTTAACCCGATTTGCGCCATTTTTTCGACGCCCAGACGCCATTTCATGACTCCTGTCTTAGTAAAGACAGGAGTCATGCCCCCTTGCCCAATGGCCATGCCCAGGGGACTTGTGTCCCCTGGGCATGGTCATTGGGCATAGTGGCATGTAGGGGGGCACAAATAAGGCCCCCCTATGCCACAAAAAAAATAAAAATATAAAAAAAATTATACTTACCTGAACTTACCTGTACTTCACTGGGATGGGTCCCTCCATCCTTGGGTGTCCTCCTTGGGAGGGCAGGGGTGGCAGGGGGGGTCCCTGGGGGCAGGGGAGGGCACCTGTGGGCTCATTCTGAGCCCACAGGTCCCTTAACGCCTACCCTGACCCAGGCGTTAAATTCAGGCGCAAATGCGGGTTTTTTTGACCCGCCACCTCCCGGGCGTGATTTTTGCCCGGGAGTATAAATACGACGCATTTGCGTCGCCGTCATTTTTTTAGACGGGAACGCCTTCCTTGCATCTCATTAACGCAAGGAAGGCGTTCACGCTAAAAAATGACGCTCTTTCTTCATACTTTGGCGCTAGACGCGTCTAACGCCAAAGTATAAATATGGCGTTAGTTTTGCGCCGAATTTGCGCCGAAAAAAACGACGCTAATTCGGCGCAAACGGAGTATAAATACGGGCCTTGATGTTCGGGTGAAGGATAGTGATTTAAACACCTAAGAGGAGCTGTACAATTTGATTGCCAGAGAACACGTTCAGTCACTGTTTTCCAGAGCTATGCCACCACCTGGTTGATTGCAGGTTTACTGACCCCAGGGAGCTTGCAAAGAAGGCAGACCACTGTGTGAGTACCAGACTGCCTAGGAAGGCATTGGGGAATGGGCTGAAGGAGGATTGCTCAGGTTCCCCCTATCAGAGTGGGGGGGATGTTACACAGTGGCCCAGACAGCTCCCGGTATAGTGTAGGGGAAAGGGGTCCCATGAGTCTTCCAAGGACAGGAGGGGAGGTTATGGTGGGCAGATACCCAGGATCCCCCATTTCCAACCCAAGGGCTTGGGCTACTCCCAGAGGGAGGGCAAGCAAGGGGACCTGGTCTATACCAAGGGACCATCCACTGTGGGGGTTCCAGTGTCAGGAGAACTGGGTGGGTGGATGCCAAAGGCATCCTGCCAGTTCAGTTTTCTGGAGGTAAGGCTCCACAGTGGGGGGTACAGAACCCCAGAAGGAGAGATAGAGGAGGCAGGACTCGCATCTGACTCCTATTTAGCCTCAAGGTACAGATCCAGGGCTGAATGGCTGCCAGTCGCATGATACCATACCCAAACTGGTGGGAGTGACTGTTGAGAAAGGGTGCAACACTCCTGGGGCTACTGCCCCCCACTCTGAGAAACCACAGAGGTCAGAGACCCCGGGATGGCCTGGGGCCTGATTGTTGACACTGACAGCTGTCAGTGGCCTCTATTGGTTGATGTCCTTATGGACAGAGATTTCCTTGGGTTGAGAACAAAAGTCAGATCCAAGAGGCGAAATAGGCCACATCACTTTGTATGCCATGGCAGTTCTCTCTGCCTACTGGGATGCATCTGTGGGCAAGTTAGGGTTAGGTGCTTCACAGATGAGGTCCACTGGTGAGGAAAAGGGTTCCCCATAGGTCAGTTCAGTGGCTCCAGAGAGTACAGACAGAAGGGTCCAACTGAGTTCAGCGAGGTATAGAACGAACAAGTGCCCCTGCAGTAGAAGGCCATTGTTCACGATCTACCACCTAATAGGGAAGACCATCAAGGTATTGATTAGTCTCCCCTGGCTTCAGGCTGGAAAGGGGGCTTGTTGGAAGTGGCCTTCACTACAGAGTCACCCCCAAATGGTTTGCCTTCCTCCTACTTTTACTGTTTTTTTTGCTTTGGTTGGCCTTAAGACTCTGTGCAAGTTACCACTGCTAACCAGTGCTGAAGTGACCTCTCCCTAAAACATGGTGTAATTGGTTTATGCCCAATTGGCATATTTAATTTACTTGTAAGTCCCTTGTGGGGTGGTATACCATATTCCCAGGGCCTGTAAATTAAATGCTTCCAGTGGGCCTGCAGCACTTATTGTGCCACCCACCTAATAGCCCTCTAAAACTTGTCCCAGGCCGACCACTGCAGCCTGAATGCAGGGTCACACTGCCATGTCGACTTGGCATTTACAACCCCTTTCTAAGCCTTAACCGCCCCTTTTATTACATACATGTCATCCCTAAGGTAGGCCCTACGTAGCCCATAGGGCAGGATGCTATGTAAATAAAAGGGAGGACATGTGCTTTTATGTTTTACATTTCCTAGTCATGAAAAACTCCCAAATTTGTTTCTTACTACTATGAGGCCTACCCCTCCCATAATTAACATTGGGGATTCCTTATTATATTTAATGAGCTGTAATCCCTAAATGAGAAGAAGCTGATATATTATCTTTAGTACATATGAACTTGTAATGATAAACCCTCTTTAATGGTGAAGTTGAATTTATCCTTACTATTTTGAAAATGCCATTTTTAGAAAGTTGGCATTTTCGTGCATTTAGCCCTCTGTGCCTGCAGCCTGTCTTAGGCCAAATGTCTGGGTGTAACTGACAGTTAGAACTTCCTCCCAGAAAGACAGTCACACAATAGTGGATTAGCAGAGCCTGAATGGCCCATTATCTTGCTTGATGAGGGACGGGGCTAAGCACTGCCCCTCGTGCACCTGAATAGGCTGTGCCCTGTCTCCTCACAATAGACCTAACAACCCTGTAGTGTCATTGCAGCCAGCATGGAGCCAGGGCAGAGGAGACACAAACTCCCAGAACTTCAAAGAACCTCTCTGGAAACTTCTCCCAACTTCTAGAAGCAAGGCACTAGGGTATAAAAATAGGGCTCTCAGATCCACTTTTCAGTTCACTACTGGACCTGTGGAAGGACACTTAGAGGACTGCCTGCTGATGTGACCTGCTGTGTATTATGTAAGACTGCTGCTGTACCTGGAAGGACTGCTTTGGTGTCTGGAACCTGCCTTGAACCCTCAGAGGCCAACCCTGATGCTGAGCCCTGCATCTTTGCCTGCGCCTAGAATCCCCAGACGTGACTTCAAGGGATAGTTTGCTGGCCTCCTGTTCAGAGCCACAGGGACATAACAGTCTCCCACCATCCGGAACCCGCACCTGGACCCATCCTGAGTGAGTTCTGAGCCCCCAAGAGGCCTCCATACACTCCTGGGCCCTGTTGTGTTGTGCTAAAAGTGACCAGATGTCCATGGTGCTTTTATTGTTTAGGTGCTATTTTGAACCTTAAATGTTGTTTCATTGTTAAATAGTTTAGTACAATTTACTCTATTTTTCTAAATTGGTATGGAAATTTTCATGTGTTGTGTTTCCACTTTATTACTGTTTGTGTGCTCCATATAAAATTCACACATTGACTCTAAGGTCAAATTACCCCAGAGATGCTACCATCAAATGATCCGGTTCACCAAACGTGCCGCTCTGGCTGACTGCATCAAAGACAGCAACAACACAAGCAAAGAAATGTACATCATTGTGAAAGATTTCACCTCTCAAGTGACCGCACCCAACTCAATGACCCCCCCCCTTGCAGGACCTCTGCAACAATCTCTCTCAATTCTTCAGCAAGAAATTCACTAGAGAAACAGATGCCTCATTGAATACCTCAATGACCACCAACAGCAAGAAAACTGCCCTCATAGCCAGCAAAGATGACTATTGACAGAGAGGATACAGTGGCACTCATCCTCCTGGACCTCTCCTTCGTGTTTCACATGCTCTCCTAACCCATCCTCATCCAATGCCTACATGACATTGGAACTCATAGACACATAGGCCCATATTTATACTTTTTGACGCAAACCAGCGCCGGCGCTGGTTTGCGTCAAACAAATTACCGCCGGCTAACACCATTCCAACGCACCAGGCGGGCGCCTTATTTATGGATTGACGGTAGCCGACGCCTGCGGCCTGGTTAGAGTAAAAAAAATTATTCTAACCGGGCAGCGCAGGCGTAGGGAAGAATGGGGGTTGTGCGTCAAAAAATAGTGCAAGTCAGGTTAGAGTCAAAAAATCATGTCACTAACCGGACTTGCGCCATTTTTTCACGCACAAACACTATTGAAATTACTCCTGTCTTAGCAAAGACAGGAGTCATGCCTCCCTGCCGAATGGCCATGCCCAATGGACTTGTGTCCCCTGGGCATGGCCATTGGGCATAGTAGCATGTTGGGGGACCAAGTTAGGCCCCCCTCTGCCACTAAAAAATTACTTACTCAACTTACCTGTACTTACCTGTGCGCCATTTTTTAAGGCCCGCCACCTCCTGTGCGTCAAAATGACATGGGAGTATAAATAAGGCGCACGGGTGTTTAAGTCATTTTTTGGACAGGAACGCCTACCTTGCATGTCTTTAACGCAGGGTGGTTTCCCGCATCCAGAAAATGAAGCACACTGCTGAATTTTTACGTTTGCGGGGTCAGGCATCAAAGTATAAATATGGTGTTAAGTTTGCGGCAAATTTGAGTCAAGAATTTTTACTCAAACTCGGCGCAAACAGAGTATAAATATGCCCCTTACTCCGATAAAACGTTGCAGTCAGTCTTGCACTGTACATTCCGCAGAGTTCCGTAAGGAACCTCCCTGAGCCTGACCCTCTTTAACATATACATGATCCCTCTGGCCAGCATCACCCACGCTTATCTCATCAATGTCAATATGCAACTCATTCTTTTCCACACAGATAAGATGCCCAGAATCCAAATTAAGTTCCGTGCCTCCATGACTGAAATCGCACAGTAGGTGAAGGCCATCTGTCTAAAGTGCACATCGACAAGACTGAAATCATAATCTTTGGGAAGAGCACTTCAACCTGGGACTCCACCTGTGGGACTCCACAAAGAACTAGAACTGGTTTCCACCTCTACTACTCATGTCAAGAATCTCAGCAAACTTGACGTGACCACCCCAGTCAATGCCATCACGGAATCATTCTTCCATACCCTGAAGATTCTGAGGAAGATTTTCAAATGCCTCCCAATCAGCACCCGGAAAACCATCACTCACGTCCTCTATGCCGGTATCAGTGAAAACTCACTAAAATGCTACAGACCATTTAGAACTCAGCAGCCAGAATGACACTCAACCTCCCATGACACACTCACATCTCACCACAGCTGAAGGAGCTCACCTGGCTTCCCATACACAAATGAGCAAAATTCTAATTCCTCACCCAAACTTTCAAGGCACTACATAACATTTGCCTAGCATACCTCAACACTTGCATCTGCTTTCACAAACCTTCCAGACACCTCTGCTCATCTGGTCTCCTACTTGCACACATCAAGCCTTCTCCTACATCACTCCTGAAGTATGGACCAACCTTCCACTACACATAGGAGCCTCTTCCTCACTTCTTGAATTCAACAAAAAGCTTAATATCTGACTTTTTGAGTGGTCCTAACTCACACCTTCTCCACACCAGGATAACCTCCTGGGTGAGAGTGCATTCTACAAATCTGCACAACATAAAAGAGAAAATCTTTAAGTATACTTTTGTAAACTGAATCTAAAGGGGGATCATTAATATAGTCAGTAGTTACCCTGAAAATCTGGTTTTGATCTGGCTCTCCTGGACAACGTTGGATTCCTCTAGTTCTAAAGCTGTACAGCATATAGTAGTCTTTAGTCTCTCCTATTTTCCTCCTGAACATATTAGCTGCACCAGTTCTTGTACATGATTTTACACTTTAGGCCCAAACTATGCAATTTATGAATATGCAAGTATTTGTGTAGAATGCAAAATACTTGCGACCTCTTAAGGCTTCTTCCCTTTTACTGATTACTGTTTTGGTAATACTTATGAGAGAAGCTACGCAGAGTTTCAAAGTTAAGATTTACTTGGGGAGGTGGAATGCAGTCAGGCTGCGGAGGCAAAATTATTTTTCATAAACATTAAAAAAAGGCTGAAAACACAGAATCCCTATGTTTCCATAAAACCTTTTTCATCATCATCACGTTCTTTCTCATCACTCTAGTAATTCATGCAGTAAACGTATATATTAAAGGGCTTCTGTTTTAAACGAAACCTGAAAACTGTAAGAAAATAAATAAGTGAAGAAGAGTTTCAAAAAAAGTTCACTTATAGCCAGGCACACATTCAATATACTGCTAAAACACGCACGCTAGTCACCTAGATGGTACATGCATGTTTATGTTTCCTCAACAGAGTGATTTTTTTTTTAGAAAATTGAGGCCCTGTTTACCCAAGATTACCCGCCAGGCTCCAGTAAAGCACGGATTAAGCGAAATCCCTGTTTTCAAAGCTTTTGGCAAATAACCCTCATTGATTCCACGGTTTATGTTTTAACACCTGTTACCGCAGATTGCAAGAGGTGACAGGCAGAAGACCACCAGCACGTAGTTTCTCGTGGAATGTGTGCTTTATCAGGAGATAAGCTTGGAATTCCAGAGTCTTTGGCTGGGACTTTATATATTTTCATTTGAAATCTGCTTCCCTTAAAACCTTTCCTACTTTTTAACCATTTTATCTTTCTTAGGCGTCTGTAGTTTGTATGTTTAACTCTGGTGCTGTTTCTTTTTTTAGGAAGCAGTCTTTAATTGTTTCTTCTTGTTTGCAACATACGGTTCGGTATATTTAATAACTCTGTATTGCAGTGAGAGAGCTAGCTTATATAATCTATATTAACATGAAATGTTTAGGAATTAATGTGTGATAATGCCGCATAGAAACAGATGTAGTGAATTTTGCTTAAACGTGCACTTGAAATGTGACCACGGGGAGTGGCCGCTAATCTATACGTGGACTAATAATGATAACTAACATGTTTATAAAATGTTATACTGAATAAGTTTTATACTAATTATTAATGATTGCGTTATTAAATTTGTGCTGAAATCCTTGTAGGCCTTAACCTAGCATGAGCGAAGCTTAGTTGCTTGGCTCTCATATTAAATGTATTTTTCCTATCTTGCAGTGTGCTGACTCGCAAAAGGACATGACCCCTTGTTTTTCTTCAAACTAGAAGCTGAATGTAACCATAGTAGATCCATTCCCACGAATTCCTCATTGCTTGTAGAAAATATTAAACAAAATGCAACAGTGTAGATTAATGTAATGTACAAGGTCGTTCAAACCGGTGAAGACAATGGAACTACTGACCAAAAGATGTGCAAATAATTACAGAAAGAAAAGATGAAATCATACCGGACGTGCTACCTCTGAAGACATCGAACATGAGAACCAATGAGAAGCTTGTAAAATAATATGGGGTGAAAGAATAATGACATAATCTGTTTTCCAATAGGGTAAAGATAGTGGGGTATAGCAAAGGTCCAATAGAATTTTGGGGGAATGTACAACGAAAAAGGGATAAAAACTCATGACACAGGGAGCCATTTAGGTGGCTTAGGGAATGCTATTGATTTTATCCAGAAACTTTGTCACTCTGTTTGGTGACTTACTGGTTCGTTTAGAACCATCATCATCCTTAGATTGCCCATATTACACTTTACCTCCTTATGAGGGAAGTGCCCCTTTTTTGCCCTAGAGCTGAGTTCTGACTGATGGCGATTTGACAGATGTCCTGAAGACGAAGACTGAACCAGTGTGCTGACCTAAACCTTGGAGGGTAATTATGACAATGCATTTGTGATTTGTCTGTTTGCTTTTCCTTTCTAGGTACCAACTGCTTACTTTTGACAGAGACCATAGTTAGATGTTTTCCAAATTGGTGTTTTAAATTGTTTTGCATGAAGCCCAACATGCCAATGCTAATTAGCGGTTAGGACAGGTGTTCACTACACTGACGCAAATAGACAAACGACTGAATCTATGCTTTGTTGAACTGACGTGTTATTGACACTCTGCTAAATTGATCTATGTTCACGCCGTGTTACGTTTTGATGTTTGTGATTTTTACCTTGATGAAATCTTATCAAAGTTGCCATATCGTGACTATGCTATTATGTTTCTTGGTTTGGAGATTAACGCATCTGCTTTTAGAATTGTAACCAATAGGGAATAAAACTCGTAAAATTCTATTAAACTGGTGTGGTTATTCATGACTGCAAGGTCATGGTAGTGTTTTGAATTGATTAATGACTTTGACTAAATTGAAATGTATTGTTGCGATAAATACTGATGACATTATTGACGTATTGATTGACATATTGATTAGCTATCTCGTCCTAAGGTGTCTCTCAACTGGGTCAAAAGATTCATTGGCCTAAAACGAGTCCTGATGAGTAATAAATTGTCATAAAGGGACGCGTTACCAGTTCTGGTAGCAGAGCAACGGTTTGGCCCTTTGGGGCCCTAGGACGGAGAATTATTGTTTAGATTGTTTTTCTGAGATAATGCAAATTGGAGATATGATGTGTTTCTAAATTCACCATGACTTTCCTGGGATCTCAGAGCCTGCCTAAGTGAGTTGGGAA
Source organism: Pleurodeles waltl (assembly GCF_031143425.1). Taxonomy (NCBI): domain Eukaryota; kingdom Metazoa; phylum Chordata; class Amphibia; order Caudata; family Salamandridae; genus Pleurodeles; species Pleurodeles waltl. The sequence continues at coordinate 992,494,241 of NC_090442.1, forward strand.
TGTTCTCGGCATCTTAGCATGAGTGGTGTAGGATTTGCGCTTGCTCAGCTTATGCATTTTGCAGGTGATTTGTGAAGTTTGTGTGTATTTAGGTCAGGTAATGTTCTTTTAGTAGGAGTGGGCGTACTCCGCAGTATGAGAGTAGAGAAGTCGGCATACTTCATATGAGTGTGGCGCTTTGGGCTCAAAATTATCCACGTGGTTGGTTGTTAATGTACGGACCCTTCGTGGTCTAAGACTCCAGAGTATATTGATAAGTGTAGGAGACACTTGGGTTTATGTTGTAATTTGTGCGGTTTAGTAGGTCAATTGGGCGTGGTTGACAAGTCGAGTTTGAGTCAATAGTGTGAGTGAAACCTTCGATGGAGATTTGGCAAGTTCTAAAGTGCACTAGGACAAACCATTGACAAGTCGAGAGTAGGATTTGCGGGTCGAATTCTGCTTGCGGGTGCGGGAACTGAGAAGGAGAGAGTAGCGGCCGAGGCTTCAAGTGAAATCTCTGTAAAGTTCTGAAGCGAATGTGCTACCCTTCCTGTAGTAAACCGGCAAATTTGAGTTGTTGTTGCTAAAAGTGCTTGCAGTAATTTTGCATTAGTTTCGTGTGAAACTAGTGAGGGGCGAACGAGCCGCAAGACTTTGTCAGCTGCAGTGTATGAGTGTGACGTCAGTGGTGCCGCGCTGAGATAGGTCAGTTGCCGAGAGGGGTCGCGCACGGATTTGCTGCCGTCCGTGAGAGACAATAGGTTGAGAAAGGTGGGTGAAGAGTATCCTGGGAATTAAAGTCACTTTCTGATTAAATACAAACAAAAGAAAAGACGCAAAGATGAACTTTATCAAGGCTTTTAGAAGCGCTCTGAAATGAGACGCATACATTTTGGCGAGTGAAGGGGAGCCTACAGCGCCTGAGGGTACTCCAGCTTATTTAGTCATGGAGGAAAAAGGTGTTGCGCCTTGCTTATGGATGAAACAGTGGCACAAACTGACGGAAAAGGAGGGATGATTGGCGTTTCCGGAACACGGAACGTTCAATACGAGAGTTCTAGAGAATGTGAGGTGGATGTTGAGTGTACAAAAGCCACCTCCGAGGCCGGCTTAGTACGAGGCTTTAGCAGTGGGGGATTTAATGGCTATTAAACAGAGACAACAGAAATTCAAAAGGAAAATGAGAAGGTCAGAAAAGACTTTAGCTGAGGCTAGGTGGCCAAATGAGAGCAAAATGTTGAGACGAGGAATAGTTGATGGACTTAAATTGTTTCCAGCAATAGCACAAGGAGACGAGACGCAGGGGAAGAAAGCCACCTGTAAGACAGACAAAGACTCTGTGTTGGACTTTTTGCCTTACGCAGGGTCATCCCCAGTCTTTTTGCCTCCTTCCTCCTGGTTTTTCTGACCTCTCGCTGTTGGCTCTAGGACTCTGAGCACTTTTTCACTGCTGACCAGTGCTAAAGTGCAGGTGCTCTCCCATCTAAAGTTGGTATGATTGGGTTATACCTAATTGGTATATTTAATTTACCTATAAGTCCCTTGTACAAGTGGTATCTCTATACCCAGGGCCTGTAAATTAAATACTACTAGTGGGCCTGCAGCGCTGCTTGCGCCACCCACTGAAGTAGACTTTCAAACCTGTCTCAGGCCTGCTAGCGCAGGGCCTGTGTGCGAAGTTTTCTGCCACAGTGACCTGGCATCTAAACTTACTTGCCAGGCCCAGAACTCCCCTTTTACTACATGTAAGTCACCCCTAAGGTACGCCCTAGCTAGCCCTATGGGCAGGGTGCCATGTATGTAGAAAGGCAGGACATGTGCCAAGTTGCGTGGCTTGTCCTGGTAGTGACAAACAGCCTAACTGGTGTCACACTGCTGTGAGTGCTGCCTTCTCATAGGATTGCATTAGAAATGCCCTGCCTTATGTGTAAGGGGTATTGTCTGATTTATGAGGGGTTGCGTAGGCGTGTTTGGTATGGTTGTGATGGTGATAATAAATGCTGCTTACTGGTGTGGGTGTATTTTTTATTACTATCACAGAAATGCCACTTCTAGAAAGTGCGCATTTATCTGTGCTTATGACTCTGGTGTTTTGCAGCTTGACTCCAATCCACGTCTGGGCAGAGTGACAGTTGGGGCTTTGTGCATACTTTTCATACAGCCTGTACACAGGGAGGGTGGAGGTGTCACAGAGGTGCATCTGCATACTGAATAGTTTTCCTGGGCTGAGAGAAGGGAGAGGCGTGGCACACCTGCATTTGTAAAGACTGTGCCCTGGCCTCACACAATAGGGTTGTTAACCCTCCACTGATGTTTGGAGCCTGTGCTGAAAGGAGAGAGGGGGCACTCCCAGAACCAGTTGTAACTGGCTGGAACCTCCTCTCCCTACCATTGTAAAACACTGTAAGAACTGACTATGAGTACAGGGGAATTTTCCCCACAATTTGGAGACTCTTGGAATCATCTTGGAACTGGACACCAAAGGCTGAAAGGACTCATCAGGAACCGCCATGGACTGCTGCTGCTGTGCTGACCTGTGACCTGCCTGGTCACTGTGAAGGACTTGCCACTTGCTGCCTTTCCCTTGTGCTGGCCTGTAGCTGGGCCCTCCACCTGAGGACCTTTGTAAGGAAATGCCTCCTTGGCATGGTTACCCCCTGACTTTTTGCCTTTGCTGATGCTATGTTTTGAATTGAAAGTGTGCTGAGGCCTGCTAACCAGGCCCCAGCACCAGTGTTCTTTCCCTAACCTGTACTTTTGATTCCACAATTGGCACACCCTGGCATCCAGATAAGTCCCTTGTAACTGGAACCTCTGGTACCAAGGGCTCTGATGCCAGGGAAGGTCTCTAAGGGCTGCAGCATGTCTTATGCCACCCTAGAGACCCCTCACTCAGCACAGACACACTTCTTACCAGCTTGTGTGTGCTAGTGAGAACAAAATGAGTAAGTCGACATGGCACTCCCCTCAGGGTGCCATGCCAGCCTCTCACTGCCTATGCAGTATAGGTAAGACACCCCTCTAGCAGGCCTTACAGCCCTAAGGCAGGGTGCACTATACCATAGGTGAGGGCACCAGTGCATGAGCACTGTGCCCCTACAGTGTCTAAGCAAAACCTTAGACATTGTAAGTGCAGGGTAGCCATAAGAGTATATGGTCTGGGAGTCTGTTTTACACGAACTCCACAGCACCATAATGGCTACACTGAAAACTGGGAAGTTTGGTATCAAACTTCTCAGCACAATAAATGCACACTGATGCCAGTGTACATTTTATTGTAAAATACACCACAGAGGGCACCTTAGAGGTGCCCCCTGAAACCTAACTGACTATCTGTGTAGGCTGACTGGTTCCAGCAGCCTGCCACACTAGAGACATGTTGCTGGCCCCATGGGGAGAGTGCCTTTGTCACTCTGAGGCCAGTAACAAAGCCTGCACTGGGTGGAGATGCTAACACCTCCCCCATGCAGGAGCTGTAACACCTGCGGTGAGCCTCAAAGGCTCACCCCTTTGTCACAGCACCGCAGGGCACTCCAGCTTAGTGGAGTTGCCTGCCCCCTCCGGCCACGGACCCCACTTTTGGCGGCAAGGCTGGAGGAAACAAAGAAAACAACAAGGAGGAGTCACTGGCCAGTCAGGACAGCCCCTGAGGTGTCCTGAGCTGAAGTGACTCTAACTTTTAGAAATCCTCCATCTTGCAGATGGAGGATTCCCCCAATAGGATTAGGGATGTGACCCCCTCCCCTTGGGAGGAGGCACAAAGAGGGTGTACTCACCCTCAGGCTAGTAGCCATTGGCTACTAACCTCCCAGACCTAAACACGCCCTTAAATTTAGTATTTAAGGGCTCCCCTGAACCTAAGAATTTAGATTCCTGCAACTAACAAGAAGAAGGACTGCTGAGCTGACAAACCCCTGCAGAGGAAGAACAGAAGACACCAACTGCCTTGGCCCCAGACTTACCGGCCTGTCTCCTGCCTTCCAAAGAAACCTGCTCCAGCGACGCTTTCCAAGGGACCAGCGACCTCTGAATCCTCTGAGGACTGCCCTGCTTCGAAAAAGATAAGAAACTCCCGAGGACAGCGGCACTGCTCCAAAAGAACTGCAACTTTGTTACAAGGAGCAGATTTAAAAACCCCTGCAACTCCCCGCAAGAAGCGTGAGACTTGCAACACTGCACCCGGCGACCCCGACTCGACTGGTGGAGAACAACCAACTCAGGGAGGACCCTCCGGCGACTCTACGACTGTGAGTAACCAAAGTTGTCCCCCCTGAGCCCCCACAGCGACGCCTGCAGAGGGAATCCCCAGGCTCCCCCTGACCGCGACTGTCTGAACTCCATTTCCCGACGGCTGGGAAAGACCCTGCACCCGCAGCCCCCAGCCCCTAAAGAAACTGAACTTCTGTGCAGGAGTGACCCCCAGGAGGCCCTCTCCCTTGCCCAGGTGGTGGCTACCCCGAGGAGCCCCCCGCTTGCCTGCCTGCATCGCTGAAGAGACCCCTTGGTCTCCCATTGAAACCTGAAGGAAACCCGACGCGTGTTTGCACACTGCACCCGGCCGCCCCCGCGCTGCTGAGGGTGTACTTTCTGTGCTAATTTGTGTCCCCCCCGGTGCCCTACAAAACCCCCCTGGTCTGCCCTCCGAAGACGCGGGTACTTACCTGCTGGCAGATTGGAACCGGGGCACCCCCTTCTCCCCATTGAAGCCTATGTGTTTTGGGCACCTCTTTGACCTTTGCACCTGACCGGCCCTGCGCTGCTGGTGTGATAACTTTGGGGTTGCTCTGAACCCCCAACGCTGGGCTACCTTGGACCAAAAACTGAAACTTGTAAGTGATTTACTTACCTGACAAAACTAACAAAAACTTACCTCCCCCAGGAACTGTGAAAATTGCACTGTGTCCACTTTTAAAACAGCTTATTGTGTTTTATGTAAAAAGTATACATGCTAAGGTAATGATTCAAAGTTCCTTGAGTACTTACCTGCAATACCTTTCAAATGAGATATTACATGTAAAATTTGAACCTGTGGTTCTTAAAATAAACTAAGAAAATATATTTTTCTGTAACAAAACCTATTGGCTGGATTTGTCTCTGAGTGTGTGTACCTCATTTATTGTCTATGTGTATGTACAACAAATGCTTAACACTACTCCTTTGATAAGCCTACTGCTCGACCACACTACCACAAAATAGAGCATTAGTATTATCTCTTTTTGCCACTATCTTACCTCTAAGGGGAACCCTTGGAATCTGTGCATGCTATTCCTTACTTTGAAATAGCACATACAGAGCCAACTTCCTACATTGGTGGATCAGCGGTGGGGTACAAGACTTTGCATTTGCTGGACTACTCAGCCAATACCTGATCACACGACAAATTCCAAAAATTGTCATTAGAAATTGATTTTTGCAATTTGAAATTTTTCTAAATTCTTTAAAGTCCTGCTAGGGCCTTGTGTTAGATCCTGTTTAGCATTTCTTTTAGAGTTTAAAAGTTTGTTAAAAGTTTGAATTAGATTCTAGAACTAGTTTTAGATTCTTAAAAAGTATTCCAACTTTTAGAAGCATAATGTCTAGCACAGATGTGAATGTGGTGGAACTCGACACCACACCTTACCTCCATCTACAGATGAGAGAGCTAAGGTCACTCTGTAAAATAAAGAAAATAACAATGGGCTCTAGACCTACCAAACAACAGCTCCAGGAGCTGTTGGCAGAGTATGAAAGAGCCAACCCCTCTGTGGATGGCAACACAGAGGATGAAGATAGTGAATTGGAGGAAGATTCCCCCCTACCAGTCCTATCTAGGGAAGACAGGGCCTCTCAAGCCCTGACTCCACAAATACTAGTCAGAGATGCTGGTTCCCTCACAGGAGGGACCAACTTCTCTGAAATCACTGAGGATAACTCCAGTGAAGAGGACATCCAGTTAGCAAGGATGGCCAAAAGATTGGCTTTGGAAAGACAGATCCTGGCCATAGAAAGGGAAAGATAAGAGATGGGCCTAGGACCCATCAATGGTGGCAGCCACATAAATAGGGTCAGAGATTCTCCTGACATGTTGAAAATCCCCAAAGGGATTGTAACAAAATATGAAGATGGTGATGACATCACCAAATGGTTCACAGCTTTTGAGAGGGCTTGTGTAACCAGAAAAGTGAACAAATCTCACTGGGGTGCTCTCCTTTGGGAAATGTTCACAGGAAAGTGTAGGGATAGACTCCTCACACTCTCTGGAAAAGATGCAGAATCTTATGACCTCATGAAGGGTACCCTGATTGAGGGCTTTGGATTCTCCACTGAGGAGTATAGGATTAGATTCAGGGGGGCTCAAAAATCCTCAAGCCAGACCTGGGTTGACTTTGTAGACTACTCAGTAAAAACACTAGATGGTTGGATTCAAGGCAGTGGTGTAAGTAATTATGATGGGCTGTACAATTTATTTGTGAAAGAACACCTGTTAAGTAATTGTTTCAATGATAAACTGCATCAGCATCTGGTGGACCTAGGACCAATTTCTCCCCAAGAATTGGGAAAGAAGGCGGACCATTGGGTCAAGACTAGGGTGTCCAAAACTTCCACAGGGGGTGACCAAAAGAAAGGGGTCACAAAACCTCCCCAGGGGAAAGGTGGTGAGACAGCCAAAAACAAAAATAGTAAAGAGTCTTCTACAGGCCCCCAAAAACCTGCACAGGAGGGTGGGCCCAGAGCCTCTTCACAAAACAATTCTGGGTACAAGGGTAACAACTTTGATCCCAAAAAGGCCTGGTGTCGTAGCTGTAGTCAGTCTGGACACCAAACTGGAGACAAGGCCTGTCCCAAGAAAGATACCACTTCTAACTCCCATCCAGCTAAAACTGGAATGGCCAGTCTCCAAGTGGGATCAACAGTGTGCCCAGAGCAAATCAGGTGCCACACTGAAGCTACATTAGTCTCTGAGGGTGGGGTGGATTTAGCCACACTGGCTGCCTGGCCCCCTAACATGCAAAAATACAGGCAGCATCTCTTAATTAATGGGACAAGTGTAGAGGGCCTGAGGGATACAGGTGCCAGTGTCACCATGGTGACAGAGAAACTGGTTTCCCATGGCCAATACCTGACTGGACAAACCTATCCAGTCACCAATGCTGACAATCAAACTAAAGTACATCCCATGGCAATTGTAACTTTAGAGTGGGGAGGGGTCAATGGCCTGAAACAGGTGGTGGTCTCCTCAAATATCCCAGTAGACTGTTTGCTTGGAAATGACCTGGAGTCCTCAGCATGGGCTGAGGTAGAACTGAAAACCCATGCAGCCATGCTGGGTATCCCTGAACTGGTGTGTGTCAAGACAAGGGCACAGTGCAAGGCACAGGGTGAAAAAGTAGAGCTGGAGTCTGGAAAAAGGGCCCAGCCTACCAAGAGAAAAAGAAAGTCAGCTGGGAAACCAGCTGCAACACAACACCAAAAAGAGAACCTCTCTTCTCAGGAAGAAGTTCTGCCCTCTGAGGGAACTGAGCCTATGGAACTGGAACCTTATCAGGTTGAGCTCTTAGGCCCAGGGGGACCATCAAGGGAAGAGTTGTGTAAGGGACAAGAAACCTGTCCCTCTCTTGAAGGCCTTAGGCAGCAAGCTGCTGAAGAGTCCAAAGGCAAGAAAAATGGAACACATAGGGTCTATTGGGAAGATGGACTCCTGTACACTGAGGCAAGAGATCCCAAACCTGGTGCCACTAGGAGAGTGGTAGTGCCTCAGGGTTTCAGAGAGTTTATTCTGACCTTAGCCCATGATATTCCCCTTGCTGGGCATTTGGGACAAACCAAGACGTGGGAGAGGTTAGTCAACCACTTCTACTGGCCCAATATGTCCCAGAAGGTTAAGGAGTTTTGCCTCTCCTGCCCCACCTGTCAAGCCAGTGGTAAGACAGGTGGGCATCCAAAGGCCCCCCTCATTCCACTTCCAGTGGTGGGGGTCCCCTTTGAAAGAGTGGGTGTGGACATAGTTGGTCCACTAGAACCTCCCACAGCCTCAGGAAATATGTACATCCTAGTAGTAGTGGATCATGCTACTAGGTAACCTGAAGCTATTCCCCTTAGGTCGACTACTGCCCCTGCAGTAGCCAAGGCCCTCATTGGTATCTTTACCAGAGTGGGCTTCCCTAAGGAGGTGGTGTCTGACAGAGGTACCAACTTCATGTCAGCATACCTAAAACACATGTGGAATGAATGTGGAGTGACTTATAAGTTCACTACACCATATCATCCACAAACTAATGGCCTTATTGAGAGATTCAACAAAACATTAAAGGGCATGATCATGGGGCTCCCAGAAAAACTCAAAAGGAGATGGGATGTCCTCCTGCCATGTCTGCTTTTTGCTTACAGAGAGGTGCCTCAGAAGGGAGCAGGATTCTCACCCTTTGAACTCCTGTTTGGCCACCCTGTAAGGGGACCACTTGCTCTTGTTAAAGAAGGCTGGGAGAGACCTCTTCATGAGCCTAAACAAGACATAGTGGACTATGTACTTGGCCTTCGCTCAAGAATGGCAGAGTACATGGAAAAGGCAAGTAAAAACCTTGAGGCCAACCAACAACTCCAGAAGTTGTGGTATGACCAAAAGGCTGCACTGGTTGAATTTCAACCAGGGCAGAAAGTCTGGGTTCTGGAGCCTGTGGCTCCCAGGGCACTTCAGGACAAATGGAGTGGCCCTTACCCAGTACTAGAAAGGAAGAGTCAGGTCACCTACCTGGTGGACCTGGGCACAAGCAGGAGCCCCAAGAGGGTGATCCATGTGAACCGCCTTAAGCTCTTCCATGACAGGGCTGATGTAAATCTGTTGATGGTAACAGATGAGGACCAGGAAGCTGAGAGTGAGCCTCTCCCTGATCTCCTCTCATCAGACCCTAAAGATGGCTCAGTAGATGGAGTGATCTACTCAGACACCCTCTCTAGCCAACAGCAGTCTGACTGTAGGAAGGTCCTGCAGCAGTTTGCTGAACTCTTTTCCCTAACCCCTGGTCAGACACACCTGTTTACCCATGATGTGGACACAGGAGACAGCATGCCTGTCAAAAACAAAATATTTAGACAGTCTGACCAAGTTAAGGAAAGCATCAAGGTGAAAGTCCACAAGATGCTGGAATTGGGAGTAATTGAGTACTCTGACAGCCCCTGGGCTAGCCCAGTGGTCTTAGTCCCCAAACCTCACACCAAAGAAGGAAAGAGAGAGATGAGGTTTTGTGTGGACTACAGAGGTCTCAACTCTGTCACCAAGACAGATGCTCATCCCATTCCTAGAGCTGATGAGCTAATAGACAAATTAGGGGCTGCCAAATTCTTAAGTACCTTTGACTTAACAGCAGGGTACTGGCAAATCAAAATGGCCCCTGGAGCAAAAGAAAAGACAGCATTCTCCACACCTGGTGGGCATTATCAGTTCACTGTTATGCCCTTTGGTTTAAAGAATGCCCCTGCCACCTTCCAAAGGTTGGTGAATCAAGTCCTTGCTGGGTTGGAATCCTTTAGTGCAGCTTATCTTGATGATATTGCTGTCTTCAGCTCCATCTGGCAGGATCAGCTGGTCCACCTGAAGAAGGTTTTGAAGGCCCTGCAATCTGCAGGCCTCTCTATCAAGGCATCCAAATGCCAGATAGGGCAGGGAATTGTGGTTTACTTGGGACACCTTGTAGGTGGAGGCCAAGTTCAGCCACTCCAACCCAAGATCCAGACTATTCTGGACTGGGTAGCTCCAAAAACCCAGACTCAAGTCAGGGCATTCCTTGGCTTGACTGGGTACTATAGGAGGTTTGTGAAGGGATATGGATCCATTGTGACAGCCCTCACAGAACTCACCTCCAAGAAAATGCCCAAGAAAGTAAACTGGACTGTAGAATGCCAACAGGCCTTTGACACCCTGAAGCAAGCTATGTGCACAGCACCAGTTCTAAAAGCTCCAGATTACTCCAAGCAATTCATTGTGCAAACAGATGCCTCTGAACATGGGATAGGGGCAGTTTTGTCCCAAACAAATGATGATGGCCTTGACCAGCCTGTTGCTTTCATTAGCAGGAGGTTACTCCCCAGGGAGCAGCGTTGGAGTGCCATTGAGAGGGAGGCCTTTGCTGTGGTTTGGTCCCTGAAGAAGTTGAGACCATACCTCTTTGGTACTCACTTCCTAGTTCAAACTGACCACAGACCTCTCAGATGGCTGATGCAAATGAAAGGTGAAAATCCAAAACTGTTGAGGTGGTCCATCTCCCTACAGGGAATGGACTTTATAGTGGAACACAGACCTGGGACTGCCCATGCCAATGCAGATGGCCTTTCCAGGTTCTTCCACTTAGAAAATGAAGACTCTCTTGGGAAAGGTTAGTCTCATCCTCTTTCGTTTGGGGGGGGGGTTGTGTAAGGAAATGCCTCCTTGGCATGGTAACCCCCTGACTTTTTGCCTTTGCTGATGCTATGTTTTGAATTGAAAGTGTGCTGAGGCCTGCTAACCAGGCCCCAGCACCAGTGTTCTTTCCCTAACCTGTACTTTTGATTCCACAATTGGCACACCCTGGCATCCAGATAAGTCCCTTGTAACTGGTACCTCTGGTACCAAGGGCCCTGATGCCAGGGAAGGTCTCTAAGGGCTGCAGCATGTCTTATGCCACCCTAGAGACCCCTCACTCAGCACAGACACACTGCTTACCAGCTTGTGTGTGCTAGTGAGAACAAAATGAGTAAGTCGACATGGCACTCCCCTCAGGGTGCCATGCCAGCCTCTCACTGCCTATGCAGTATAGGTAAGACACCCCTCTAGCAGGCCTTACAGCCCTAAGGCAGGGTGCATTATACCATAGGTGAGGGCACCAGTGCATGAGCACTGTGCCCCTACAGTGTCTAAGCAAAACCTTAGACATTGTAAGTGCAGGGTAGCCATAAGAGTATATGGTCTGGGAGTCGGTTTTACACGAACTCCACAGCACCATAATGGCTACACTGAAAACTGGGAAGTTTGGTATCAAACTTCTCAGCACAATAAATGCACACTGATGCCAGTGTACATTTTATTGTAAAATACACCACAGAGAGCACCTTAGAGGTGCCCCCTGAAACCTAACCGACTATCTGTGTAGGCTGACTGGTTCCAGCAGCCTGCCACACTAGAGACATGTTGCTGGCCCCATGGGGAGAGTGCCTTTGTCACTCTGAGGCCAGTAACAAAGCCTGCACTGGGTGGAGATGCTAACACCTCCCCCAGACAGGAGCTGGAACACCTGGCGGTGAGCCTCAAAGGCTCACCCCTTTGTCACAGCACCGCAGGGCACTCCAGCTTAGTGGAGTTGCCCGCCCCCCTCCGGCCACGGCCCCCACTTTTGGCAGCAAGGCTGGAGGAAACAAAGAAAACAACAAGGAGGAGTCACTGGCCAGTCAGGACAGCCCCTAAGGTGTCCTGAGCTGAAGTGACTCTAACTTTTAGAAATCCTCCATCTAGCAGATGGAGGATTCCCCCAATAGGATTAGGGATGTGACCCCCTCCCCTTGGGAGGAGGCACAAAGAGGGTGTACTCACCCTCAGGGCTAGTAGCCATTGGCTACTAACCCCCCAGACCTAAACACACCCTTAAATTTTGTATTTAAGGGCTCCCCTGAACCTAAGAATTTAGATTCCTGCAACTAACAAGAAGAAGGACTGCTGAGCTGACAAACCCCTGCAGAGGAAGAACAGAAGACACCAACTGCCTTGGCCCCAGACTTACCGGCCTGTCTCCTGCCTTCCAAAGAAACCTGCTCCAGCGACGCTTTCCAAGGGACCAGCGACCTCTGAATCCTCTGAGGACTGCCCTGCTTCGAAAAAGACAAGAAACTCCTGAGGACAGCGGCACTGCTCCAAAAGAACTGCAACTTTGTTACAAGGAGCAGATTAAAAAACCCCTGCAACTCCCCGCAAGAAGCGTGAGACTTGCAACACTGCACCCGGCGACCCCGACTCGACTGGTGGAGAACAACCAACTCAGGGAGGACCCTCCGGCGACTCTACGACTGTGAGTAACCAAAGTTGTCCCCCCTGAGCCCCCACAGCGACGCCTGCAGAGGGAATCCCCAGGCTCCCCCTGACCGCGACTGTCTGAACTCCATTTCCCGACGGCTGGGAAAGACCCTGCACCCGCAGCCCCCAGCCCCTAAAGAAACTGAACTTCTGTGCAGGAGTGACCCCCAGGAGGCCCTCTCCCTTGCCCAGGTGGTGGCTACCCCGAGGAGCCCCCCCCTTGCCTGCCTGCATCGCTGAAGAGACCCCTTGGTCTCCCATTGAAACCTGAAGGAAACCCGACACGTGTTTGCACACTGCACCCGGCCGCCCCCGCGCTGCTGAGGGTGTACTTTCTGTGCTAATTTGTGTCCCCCCCGGTGCCCTACAAAACCCCCCTGGTCTGCCCTCCGAAGACGCGGGTACTTACCAGCTGGCAGACTAGAACCGGGGCACCCCCTTCTCTCCATTGAAGCCTATGTGTTTTGGGCACCTCTTTGACCTTTGCACCTGACCGGCCCTGAGCTGCTGGTGTGATAACTTTGGGGTTGCTCTGAACCCCCAACGGTGGGCTACCTTGGACCAAAAACTGAAACTTGTAAGTGATTTACTTACCTGACAAAACTAACAAAAACTTACCTCCCCCAGGAACTGTGAAAATTGCACTGTGTCCACTTTTAAAACAGCTTATTGTGTTTTATGTAAAAAGTATACATGCTAAAGTAATGATTCAAAGTTCCTAGAGTACTTACCTGCAATACCTTTCAAATGAGATATTACATGTAAAATTTGAACCTGTGGTTCTTAAAATAAACTAAGAAAATATATTTTTCTATAACAAAACCTATTGGCTGGATTTGTCTCTGAGTGTGTGTACCTCATTTATTGTCTATGTGTATGTACAACAAATGCTTAACACTACTCCTTTGATAAGCCTACTGCTCGACCACACTACCACAAAATAGAGCATTAGTATTATCTCTTTTTGCCACTATCTTACCTCTAAGGGGAACCCTTGGACTCTGTGCATGCTATTCCTTACTTTGAAATAGCACATACAGAGCCAACTTCCTACAACCTTGTCTTAAGATTCTTCTCCCCCATCAATTTCTTCACGAGGGGTGCTTCTCCGTGGTTACGGCTGCCATAGCACTGATTGCAGCGCGCTTATGGAGACTTGGGAGCTCGTAGGCGCCTTGCTGCATTGTGCCCCTTTAAATAAGACTACCGAAGCAGCCCGGGAAGCTGGAAGAACACTCGCGCACCGCATCGGGTGCAGGCGAGTGTCTGCTCAGGCCCCAGGAGGGGTCTGATCTTCTTGTGGCTTCACGGCAGGACCAGGGGAAGGTGCGGGGAGTGCCCCCTTCCCCCTGGCCTCTGCGTTAGGAGCAGGACGCTCCTTTTCCTGCTGTTAGGTAAAACAGTCATTATTGTGCCCCCCCCCAGCTTGGTGGAAGGGCCAGTGGAGGCCCGGGGGGGCCCCCAGAGATCACGGGTCCCGGGAGGGGCCTGTCATTAAACCGGAGGGGGTGCGTGGTGCCCCCCTCCTGCCCTAAGTTGTTTTTGCTGGCTTTGGCCCCCCTCGTGAGGGCCGGTTGAGGCCCTGGGGGGCCCCCAGTAATCACGGTCCCCAGAGGGGCGCTGTCTATAAAAGAGAGGAGGTGCATGTCGCCCTCCTCTGACCCCAGAGTATAAGGGAGGCCCCCGTTTTGCGCATAGGAGCGCCGGGGGCCCCATTGTTCGCCTTCTAGGCACTGGAGGTGCCTTCATCCAACCAGGTACTGTTTAAAGGACCAATATAGTTGCAATCTAAAGTTCTTTCTACACACTTTTGTTTGATTCATATATTACCTACCTGCGTTTGATGTTTTTACATATGTGTATGCAAATGTTCCTTTTATGGACATGCTTGCTAATATGTTTTTCTAACTTGCCATATGTTTTCTAATGTTTCTACTATGGGCATTTTATGATATTCTTATGACAAGTGCTGTGATGTAATAACGTGTTTTCCTGACTACTGCTTATGTTGCAGAATACTGAGTAACCTGTGTGTAATGTGTGACTACTGCTAGGTTGCAGAGTAACTAATGTGTAACGTTCTGACAACTGCTAAGGTAGCAGGATAGTACTTGTGAGAAGGTAGCCTCTTTCTAGCCTTGTTACCCCCACTTTTGGCCTGTTTGTGAGTGTATGTCAGGGTGTTTGTCACTGTTTTCACTGTCTCACTGGGATCCTGATAGCCAGGCCTCAGTGCTCATAGTGAAAACACTATGGGCCTGATTCTAACTTTGGAGGACGGTGTTAAACCGTCCCAAAAGTGGCGGATATTCCACCTATCGTATTACGAGTTCCATAGGATATAATGGACTCGTAATACGGTAGGTGGTATATCCGCCACTTTTGGGACGGTTTAACACCGTCCTCCAAAGTTAGAATCAGGCCCTATGTTTTCAGTATGGTTGTTATGTGTCACTGGGATCCTGCTGGTCAGGACCCCAGTGCTCATAGGTTTGTGGCCTATATGTATGAGTCACTGGGACCCTGTCACACAGGGCCCCAGTGCTCATAGGTGTGCATGTATATGTTCCCTGTGTGGTGCCTAACTGTCTCACTGAGGCTCTGCTAATCAGAACCTCAGTGGTTAAGCTCTCTCATTTCTTTCCAAATTGTCACTAACAGGCTAGTGACCATTTTTACCAATTTACATTGGCTTACTGGAACACCCTTATAATTCCCTAGTATATGGTACTGAGGTACCCAGGGTATTGGGGTTCCAGGAGATCCCTATGGGCTGCAGCATTTCTTTTGCCACCCATAGGGAGCTCTGACAATTCTTACACAGGCCTGCCACTGCAGCCTGAGTGAAATAACGTCCACGTTATTTCACAGCCATTTTACACTGCACTTAAGTAACTTATAAGTCACCTATATGTCTAACCTTTACCTGGTAAAGGTTAGGTGCAACGTTACTTAGTGTGAGGGCACCCTGGCACTAGCCAAGGTGCCCCCACATTGTTCAGAGCCAATTCCCTGAACTTTGTGAGTGCGGGGACACCATTACACGCGTGCACTACATATAGGTCACTACCTATATGTAGCTTCACAATGGTAACTCCGAATATGGCCATGTAACATGTCTATGATCATGGAATTGCCCCCTCTATGCCATCCTGGCATAGTTGGCACAATCCCATGATCCCAGTGGTCTGTAGCACAGACCCTGGTACTGCCAAACTGCCCTTCCTGGGGTTTCACTGCAGCTGCTGCTGCTGCCAACCCCTCAGACAGGCATCTGCCCTCCTGGGGTCCAGCCAGGCCTGGCCCAGGATGGCAGAACAAAGAACTTCCTCTGAGAGAGGGTGTGACACCCTCTCCCTTTGGAAAATGGTGTGAAGGCAGGGGAGGAGTAGCCTCCCCCAGCCTCGGGAAATGCTTTCTTGGGCACAGATGTGCCCAATTCTGCATAAGCCAGTCTACACCGGTTCAGGGACCCCTTAGCCCCTGCTCTGGCGCGAAACTGGACAAAGGAAAGGGGAGTGACCACTCCCCTGACCTGCACCTCCCCTGGGAGGTGTCCAGAGCTCCTCCAGTGTGCTCCAGACCTCTGCCATCTTGGAAACAGAGGTGCTGCTGGCACACTGGACTGCTCTGAGTGGCCAGTGCCACCAGGTGACGTCAGCGACTCCTGCTGATAGGCTCCTTCAGGTGTTAGTAGCCTATCCTCTCTCCTAGGTAGCCAAACCCTCTTTTCTGGCTATTTAGGGTCTCTGTCTCTGGGGAAACTTTAGATAACGAATGCATGAGCTCAGCCGAGTTCCTCTGCATCTCTCTCTTCACCTTCTGATAAGGAATCGACCGCTGACCGCGCTGGAAGCCTGCAAACCTGCAACATAGTAGCAAAGACGACTACTGCAACTCTGTAACGCTGATCCTGCCGCCTTCTCGACTGTTTTCCTGCTTGTGCATGCTGTGGGGGTAGCCTGCCTCCTCTCTGCACCAGAAGCTCCGAAGAAATCTCCCGTGGGTCGACGGAATCTTCCCCCTGCAACCGCAGGCACCAAAAAGCTGCATTACCGGTCCCTTGGGTCTCCTCTCAGCACGACGAGCGAGGTCCCTCGAATCCAGCGACTCTGTCCAAGTGACCCCCACAGTCCAGTGACTCTTCAGTCCAAGTTTGGTGGAGGTAAGTCCTTGCCTCACCTCGCTGGGCTGCATTGCTGGGAACCGCGACTTTGCAAGCTACTCCAGCCCCTGTGCACTTCCGGCGGAAATCCTTTGTGCACAGCCAAGCCTGGGTCCACGGCACTCTAACCTGCATTGCACGACTTTCTAAGTTGGTCTCCGGCGACGTGGGACTCCTTTGTGCAACTTCGGCGAGCACCATTTCACGCATCCTTGTAGTGCCTGTTTCTGGCACTTCTCCGGGTGCTACCTGCTTCAGTGAGGGCTCTTTGTCTTGCTCGACGTCCCCTCTCTCTTCAGGTCCAATTTGCGACCCTCTGGTCCCTCCTGGGCCCCAGCAGCGTCCAAAAACGCCAACCACACGATTTGCGTGTAGCAAGGCTTGTTGGCGTCCTTCCGGCGGGAAAACACTTTTGCACGACTCTCCAAGGCGAGAGGGATCCGTCCACCAAAGGGAAAGTCTCTAGCCCTTTTCGTTCCTACAGAAACCTCAGCTTCTTCTGTCCAGTCGAAGCTTCTTTGCACCTGCAGCTGGCATTTCCTGGGCATCTGCCCATCTACGACTTGCTTGTGACTTTTGGACTTGGTCCCCTTGTTCCACAGGTACCCTAGATTGGAAATCCACAGTTGTTGCATTGCTGGTTTGTGTCTTTCCTGCATTATTCCTCTAACACGACTATTTTGTCCTTAGGGGAACTTTAGTGCATTTTGCACTCACTTTTCAGGGTCTTGGGGAGGGTTATTTTTCTAACTCTCACTATTTTCTAATAGTCCCAGCGACCCTCTACAAGGTCACATAGGTTTGGGGTCCATTCGTGGTTCGCATTCCACTTTTGGAGTATATGGTTTGTGTTGCCCCTATCCCTATGTTTCCCCATTGCATCCTATTGTAACTATACATTGTTTGCACTGTTTTCTAAGACTATACTGCATATTTTTGCTATTGTGTATATATATCTTGTGTATATTTCCTATCCTCTCACTGAGGGTACACTCTAAGATACTTTGGCATATTGTCATAAAAATAAAGTACCTTTATTTTTAGTATAACTGTGTATTGTGTTTTCTTATGATATTGTGCATATGACACTAAGTGGTACTGTAGTAGCTTCACACGTCTCCTAGTTCAGCCTAAGCTGCTCTGCTAAGCTACCATTATCTATCAGCCTAAGCTGCTAGACACCCTATACACTAATAAGGGATAACTGGGCCTGGTGCAAGGTGCAAGTACCCCTTGGTACTCACTACAAGCCAGTCCAGCCTCCTACATTGGTTGTGCAGTGGTGGGATAAGTGCTTGAGACTACTTACCACTCTTGTCATTGTACTTTTCATAAGAGAAAAATATACAAAACAAGGTCAGTGTATATACACATAGCCAAAAAGTTTTGCATTTCCTCTTTTCACTCTTTTCTAAGTGCTGAAAAGTACTTCTAAACTTTCAAAAAGTTCTTAAAAGTTTAAAAAAGTTTTTTTTTTTCTGTCTTTCCAAAAAGTTCTGAAAACTTTTTCTCTTTTTCTATCACTTTAACTCTCTCTAAAAAAATGTCTGGCACAGGCCAAAGTGTTGATCTGTCCAAACTTGCATATGACAACCTTAGCTGGAAAAGAGCAAGGAGTCTCTGTATAGAGAGAGGTTTGAGTGTAGGGAAGAATCCTGCCTTGGAACTATTACTTAACATGCTTAGAGAACAGGATAAGGCCATAGGTGCCCCATCTGTTGAAAAAGTACCTAATAGTTCCCAATCTGATTCAGGGACTCCCCCAGGAAAAGATTCAGGAAAGAAAATTCCTAGCCTGCCCATTACTAGACAATCTAGCATAGATGGTAATGATGATGAGCCACACCAAATAAATAGTGTTGTCTCACATCATAGCAAAAGCATTTATTCTCACCATACTGGTAGTAATGTTTCTGTAAACCAAGCTGTTAGGGTGCCTTCTGTAAGGGACAGGTCTCCTTCTGTTCATTCCCATCATAGCTCTGTTTCTAGAAATGTCCCTCCCACCAACCCTGATGACAGAATGTTAGAGAGGGAACTCAATAAGTTGAGGGTGGAACAAACCAGACTGAAGCTTAAAAAGCAACAGCTGGATTTGGATAGACAGTCTTTTGAATTAGAGAAGGAAAGACAGAAGTTGGGTTTAGATACCCATGGTGGCATCAGCAGTATTCCCCATAGTCATCCTGCAAAAGAGCATGATTCCAGGAATCTGCACAAGATAGTTCCCCCTTATAAGGAGGGGGATGACATTAATAAGTGGTTTGCTGCACTTGAGAGGGCCTGTGTTGTACAGGATGTCCCTCAAAGGCAGTGGGCTGCTATCCTATGGCTATCATTTAGTGGAAAAGGTAGGGATAGGCTCCTTACTGTGAAAGAAAATGATGCAAATAATTTTACAGTTCTTAAGAATGCACTCCTGGATGGTTATGGCTTAACCACTGAACAGTACAGGGTAAAGTTCAGAGAGACCAAAAAGGAGTCTTCACAAGACTGGGTTGATTTCATTGACCATTCAGTGAAGGCCTTGGAGGGGTGGTTACATGGCAGTAAAGTTACTGATTATGAAAGCCTGTATAACACAATCCTGAGAGAGCATATACTTAATAATTGTGTGTCTGATTTGTTGCACCAGTACCTGGTAGACTCTGATCTGACCTCTCCCCAAGAATTGGGAAAGAAGGCAGACAAATGGGTCAGAACAAGGGTGAACAGAAAAGTTCATACAGGGGGTGACAAAGATGGCAATAAGAAGAAAGATGGTGAAAAATCTCAAGATAAGCATGGGGATAAGGGTAAAACCAAAGATCCCACTTCAAATCTTAAACACTCTTCAGAGGGTGGGGATAAAACAAATTCTTCCTCTTCTTCCCAACCTGCACACATTAAAAAGCCTTGGTGCTTTGTGTGTAAAAATAGAGGCCATAGGCCAGGGGATAAGTCCTGTCCAGGTAAACCCCCTGAGCCTACCACCACTAATACATCAAGCTCTAGTGCCCCTAGCAGTAGTGGTACTAGTGGTGGGACTGCTGGCAACAGTCAAGCAAAGGGTGTAGTTGGGTTCACTTTTGGGTCCATAGTAGAAACTGGGGTAGTCACTCCCAAGACAGTTTCTGTCACACCTAGTGGCATTGGCCTTGCCACACTGGCTGCTTGTCCCCTTACAATGGATAAGTACAGGCAGACAGTTTCAATAAATGGTGTTGAGGCCTTGGCCTACAGGGACACAGGTGCCAGTTTCACTTTGGTGACTGAAAACCTAGTGCACCCTGATCAACACATCATTGGACAACAGTATAAGATTATTGATGTCCATAACTCCACTAAGTTTCTTCCCTTAGCTATAATTCAGTTTAGTTGGGGTGGAGTTACTGGCCCTAAGCAGGTGGTGGTATCACCTAGCTTACCTGTAGACTGTCTCTTAGGTAATGACCTAGAGGCCTCAGGTTAGGCTGATGTAGAGTTTTATGCCCATGCAGCCATGCTGGGCATCCCAGAGGAATTGTTCCCTCTCATTTCAAGTGAAATGAAAAAGCAAAGGAGAGAAGGCCTGAAAACTCAGGATCCCTCTCCATCAACAGGTAAAAAGGGTATCACAGTATCCCCTAACCACCCTACCATTCGGGATACTATTCCTGTGGTGGGAGAAACCTCTCCTGGGGTGGCACCTGTTCCAAGGGAATCATCAGCTGGCAAAGCTGGACTCCCTGAGGTGGAAGTACCTCTCTGTGGGATAACTAACATTGGTGAGAAAAACAGCACCATTTTAGTTAACATGGAGCATCCCTCCAACCCTCCCAGAGAAACTTTAGTGCAGAAACCCTGCACTACCTCACAACACTTAGGACAGCATCCCTGCCCTAGTGTGGAGCTCATAGGACAGCATCCCTGCCCTGCTCCAACTCAAGAGAAACAGCATCCCTGTTCTCTCTTCCAGCCAGATGGACAAAGTTTTTGCCCAGCTATGGCTTTTCTGAGACAGCATCCCTGTCTGGCATTTCCATCACTACAAATAGGTTCAGTGGACAATTCCCACTGCTCTAAACTAAAACTTACTGATAGAAACTCTGAAAATGCATTTTCACATTGTTGCTTAGCTAAAAAACTTCAAACAGGGTGGTTTACATCCCCACAGGGAAGTAACCACATAGTGGATGATAAAGGGAGTAACCAGTCTATTGCAGAGCTACTCTCTACTTATCACCACTTAGACAATAAAGTCTCAACTGGCCAAGGTTAGCCTTATTGTCCTTCGTTTGGGGGGGGTTGTGTGAGAAGGTAGCCTCTTTCTAGCCTTGTTACCCCCACTTTTGGCCTGTTTGTGAGTGTATGTCAGGGTGTTTGTCACTGTTTTCACTGTCTCACTGGGATCCTGATAGCCAGGCCTCAGTGCTCATAGTGAAAACACTATGGCCCTCATTCTGACCTTGGCGGTCTTTTCGCAAGACCGCTGAGTTACCGCCGCGGTGAAGACCGCCGACCGCGGCGGTGTGCCGCTGTGCGCATTCTGACCGCTGGGAGCGTTCCGCCGGAAAACCGCCAGCAGCCACACTGGCGGTCGGCGGGAAAGTGGAGACTGGTCAACCTCCACCGCCACGCCAGCAGAACACCGCCCACAGAATTACGACCCACATTTCCGTGTGGCGGTCTTCTGTTGGCGGTCTTCTGTTGGCGGTCACGTCCCTATGGCTCCCGTCGCCTCCCGGAGGACCAACGCACAAGGTAAGTTGATCGTCCGTGAGGGGAGGGGGTGGGGGGGTGTTGTGTGATGTGGGCGTGCATGGGGGTGTGCGTGTGAGTGTGTAGAGGGGGTGTGTGAGTGCGTGTATGCGGGCGGGGGGTGCTGCTGTGTCTATGGGTAATGTGTGCTGTTCGGCAGGTGCGCATGTCGGCATGTATGTGTGCGGGTATGTGTCCCCGTTGTGTATGTGTGTGTAGGGGGTGTGTATATGTGCATGTTGGGGGTGTGTGCATGTCGGGGTACATGTATGTGCATGTCGGGGTGGGGGTGGGGAGGGGGTTCGTACCACCTCTGGGGGGTGGCAGGGGGGTGGAGGGTGTGGGGGGAGGACTCGGGTGGGTAGTGGGGGGTGGGGGAGACCCCTATCAGTGCCAGGGAAGGAATTCCCTGGCCCCGATAGTGCTTACCGCCATGGTTCGCACGGCGGTTCCCGCCCGCAAGAAACCGCGGCGGTAGGCAGGGTCATAATACCCTTGGCGGTCTTGGGACGACCGCCGGGCCGGAGTGCGCAAACTCCAGCCCCGCGGTCATGACCGCCGTGGCGGTCGGAGTGGAGAAGTAGCGGTCGGTCGCGGTGGGGACCGCCGCGGTCAGAATGCCATTTTTAATACCGCCGGTCTGTTCGCGGTCCGACCGCCGTCTCTCCGCCGACCGCCAGGGTCAGAATGAGGGCCTATGTTTTCAGTATGGTTGTTATGTGTCACTGGGATCCTGCTGGTCAGGACCCCAGTGCTCATAGGTTTGTGGCCTATATGTATGTGTCACTGGGACCCTGTCACACAGGGCCCCAGTGCTCATAGGTGTGCATGTATATGTTCCCTGTGTGGTGCCTAACTGTCTCACTGAGGCTCTGCTAATCAGAACCTCAGTGGTTATGCTCTCTCATTTCTTTCCAAATTGTCACTAACAGGCTAGTGACCATTTTTACCAATTTACATTGGCTTACTGGAACACCCTTATAATTCCCTAGTATATGGTACTGAGGTACCCAGGGTATTGGGGTTCCAGGAGATCCCTATGGGCTGCAGCATTTCTTTTGCCACCCATAGGGAGCTCTGACAATTCTTACACAGGCCTGCCACTGCAGCCTGAGTGAAATAACGTCCACGTTATTTCACAGCCATTTTACACTGCACTTAAGTAACTTATAAGTCACCTATATGTCTAACCTTTACCTGGTAAAGGTTAGGTGCAAAGTTACTTAGTGTGAGGGCACCCTGGCACTAGCCAAGGTGCCCCCACATTGTTCAGAGCCAATTCCCTGAACTTTGTGAGTGCGGGGACACCATTACACGCGTGCACTACATATAGGTCACTACCTATATGTAGCTTCACAATGGTAACTCCGAATATGGCCATGTAACATATCTATGATCATGGAATTGCCCCCTCTATGCCATCCTGGCATAGTTGGCACAATCCCATGATCCCAGTGGTCTGTAGCACAGACCCTGGTACTGCCAAACTGCCCTTCCTGGGGTTTCACTGCAGCTGCTGCTGCTGCCAACCCCTCAGACAGGCATCTGCCCTCCTGGGGTCCATCCAGGCCTGGCCCAGGATGGCAGAACAAAGAACTTCCTCTGAGAGAGGGTGTGACACCCTCTCCCTTTGGAAAATGGTGTGAAGGCAGGGGAGGAGTAGCCTCCCCCAGCCTCTGGAAATGCTTTCTTGGGCACAGATGTGCCCAATTCTGCATAAGCCAGTCTACACCGGTTCAGGGACCCCTTAGCCCCTGCTCTGGCGCGAAACTGGACAAAGGAAAGGGGAGTGACCACTCCCCTGACCTGCACCTCCCCTGGGAGGTGTCCAGAGCTCCTCCAGTGTGCTCCAGACCTCTGCCATCTTGGAAACAGAGGTGCTGCTGGCACACTGGACTGCTCTGAGTGGCCAGTGCCACCAGGTGACGTCAGAGACTCCTGCTGATAGGCTCCTTCAGGTGTTAGTAGCCTATCCTCTCTCCTAGGTAGCCAAACCCTCTTTTCTGGCTATTTAGGGTCTCTGTCTCTGGGGAAACTTTAGATAACGAATGCATGAGCTCAGCCGAGTTCCTCTGCATCTCTCTCTTCACCTTCTGATAAGGAATCGACCGCTGACCGCGCTGGAAGCCTGCAAACCTGCAACATAGTAGCAAAGACGACTACTGCAACTCTGTAACACTGATCCTGCCGCCTTCTCGACTGTTTTCCTGCTTGTGCATGCTGTGGGGGTAGCCTGCCTCCTCTCTGCACCAGAAGCTCCGAAGAAATCTCCCGTGGGTCGACGGAATCTTCCCCCTGCAACCGCAGGCACCAAAAAGCTGCATTACCGGTCCCTTGGGTCTCCTCTCAGCACGACGAGCGAGGTCCCTCGAATCCAGTGACTCTGTCCAAGTGACCCCCACAGTCCAGTGACTCTTCAGTCCAAGTTTGGTGGAGGTAAGTCCTTGCCTCACCTCGCTGGGCTGCATTGCTGGGAACCGCGACTTTGCAAGCTACTCCGGCCCCTGTGCACTTCCGGCGGAAATCCTGTGTGCACAGCCAAGCCTGGGTCCACGGCACTCTAACCTGCATTGCACGACTTTCTAAGTTGGTCTCCGGCGACGTGGGACTCCTTTGTGCAACTTCAGCGAGCACCATTTCACGCATCCTCGTAGTGCCTGTTTCTGGCACTTCTCCGGGTGCTACCTGCTTCAGTGAGGGCTCTTTGTCTTGCTCGACGTCCCTTCTCTCTTCAGGTCCAATTTGCGACCTCCTGGTCCCTCCTGGGCCCCAGCAGCGTCCAAAAACGCCAACCGCACGATTTGCGTGTAGCAAGGCTTGTTGGCGTCCTTCCGGCAGGAAAACACTTCTGCACAACTCTCCAAGGCGAGAGGGATCCATCCACCAAAGAGGAAGTCTCTAGCCCTTTTCGTTCCTGCAGAAACCTCAGCTTCTTCTGTCCAGTCGAAGCTTCTTTGCACCCGCAGCTGGCATTTCCTGGGCATCTGCCCATCTCCGACTTGCTTGTGACTTTTGGACTTGGTCCCCTTGTTCCACAGGTACCCTAGATTGGAAATCCACAGTTGTTGCATTGCTGGTTTGTGTCTTTCCTGCATTATTCCTCTAACACGAATATTTTGTCCTTAGGGGAACTTTAGTGCATTTTGCACTCACTTTTCAGGGTCTTGGGGAGGGTTATTTTTCTAACTCTCACTATTTTCTAATAGTCCCAGTGACCCTCTACAAGGTCACATAGGTTTGGGGTCCATTCGTGGTTCGCATTCCACTTTTGGAGTATATGGTTTGTGTTGCCCCTATCCCTATGTTTCCCCATTGCATCCTATTGTAACTATCCATTGTTTGCACTGTTTTCTAAGACTATACTGCATATTTTTGCTATTGTGTATATATATCTTGTGTATATTTCCTATCCTCTCACTGAGGGTACACTCTAAGATACTTTGGCATATTGTCATAAAAATAAAGTACCTTTATTTTTAGTATAACTGTGTATTGTGTTTTCTTATGATATTGTGCATATGACACTAAGTGGTACTGTAGTAGCTTCACACGTCTCCTAGTTCAGCCTAAGCTGCTCTGCTAAGCTACCATTATCTATCAGCCTAAGCTGCTAGACACCCTATACACTAATAAGGGATAACTGGGCCTGGTGCAAGGTGCAAGTACCCCTTGGTACTCACTACAAGCCAGTCCAGCCTCCTACAGTACTGATATGTGATGTTTGGTCTGATAATTGCCTTGTGTACAATACAGTATATTTTCATATAATCTGGTGTTTTGTTTCCTTTGTGGCGGGGATATTGCATCACATGTGTTGTGTGTGTTGTGCAAACGCTTTACATATTGCCTCTGGGTTAAGCCTGACTGCTCGTGCCAAGCTACCAAGGGGGTGAGCAAGGGGTTATCTTGGACGTGTAACTCCCTTGCCCTGACTATAGTGGGTAAGTTCTGCCTGGCTGAGGTGCATACCCTAGCCAACCAGAAACCCCATTTCTAACATTGGTCGTCAGCGGTGAGGATAGGACTTGCGCTTGCACAATACCATTGTGACTCATTATTTCACTACAAGGATTGCGTTTCGACCATCACATGTTTGGCTTCTCTTAACTTTCTCTCTTTGGTCATTTTTCCTGTTTTCAGTTCTCACGCTTGGGTATTGTGGTTGTCACAGTTGAGTTATTTGTACCTTTTCAAGATGGGGCCTACCTTTGATTTAGAGGACCTGCCGTTTTACACGCAGGAGGAATTAGAGGGGTTCTGTAGAGAGAGAGGGCTGCCTGTAGAAGGGGACCTGAGGAGATCTCTGAATTTTTTTGAAAGGTTTGTGACATATACCCAAGGAGGGAGTGTGCTTAGGGGGTACCCAGAGGATCCCGAGTGTAGCAAGGGTTCCCAATGGGAGGGCTCCCAGACCTCATCCCTAGAGAGTGCTAGAGAGACTGATCAGGAGGGTGAGAATGGCCGGTTGGGGACGCCAGTTGACAGAGAAGGCCCCAGTGATAGGGAGTCCCTTGCTGGGTCCAGTGTAAAAAGCAGGGATACCTCTCATTCCTTGACGCCTGATGAGATAAGAGATAGGCGGGAAGAGAGGGACCTGAAGTTGCAGTTAGCGCGCCTAGCTGTTGAGGAGAGAAGGGCTGAGTTAGAGAAGGCCTTAGTACAGGAGAGAATGGCAGAGGCAGAGAGGGCCTTTGCCAGAGAAAGACTCGCTCTAGAGCGCAGTCTGAAGGTTCTGGACTCACCAGCACTGCAGGTGGAGTCCAGTGGTGGCAGCAATGTACAGTGCTGTAGCAAAGATGTTCCTCGCATACCCATAGATCTGGTACCTAGGTTCCAAGAGGGGGGTGACATACGTCAGTGATTAAAGGAATATGAGAGGGCTCTGGTGGAGCGCAGGATCCCTGAGAAGGATTGGGGAACTGGCCTAGGGAGCTTTATTCCTGAGGAGGTGAGGGATGCCCTACTGACTCTAGAAGAGTGTAACAGGGAGGGGTACTCCACTGTAAAAAATGCACTGATTGTGAAGTATGGTTTTTCCCCTGAGGAATACAGAAAAAGGTTTAGGGGTGGTACGAAACTGTCCCACCAGTCTTGGGAGGAGTTTGTGGAGGATTGCTGCATTGCACTAGATGGATGGGTGAAGGGTAGCACAGTAAACAATTTTGAAGGGCTGTTTAATCTGATTGTCAGAGAGCACCTGCTTCGTTGTTGTTTTTCAGAGTTACGCCAACACTTGTCAGTGTGTGAGCTCTCTGACCCCAGGGAGCTTGCAAAGGAGGCAGACTTCTGATTGCGTACCAGAGGATCTGGTGTGGCATTAGGGGGTGTTCCTAATGAGAGTGGTCTAGGTGTTTCCCAACCAGGTGTGGTGGGAAAGGCTTGTGTCCCAGGTAGGTCCCAGTGTATTGGGGGGGGTAAGGCACACCATGTCCAGTCTCAGAGGAGAGGGAATGGGGTTGGGCTGAGGCTCAGGGTACCTGAGCTCCAGTCCCAGGTCCTGGAGGGTTCCATGAGTGAACGCCAGGAGGTAAGCCTAGCCTGTGCCGTAGGGCCAGCTGTTCAGAAGGATCCCATTTTGTCATTAGGACTTGGACGGGTGGCTGGTGATAGCGTTCCGCCGGTCCTGGTGTCTGGTAGTCTCGCTCTACAGCGGAGGAGCCGGAAATCCAGGCATAGGCTTGACAGGGGGCTGCGGGCCCCAGTGGAGAACCTGGAGGGTCAGGGGTCAGCTCTGAGAGCAGAGCCCCCCAGGAATGACCTTGGTGAGGCCATTTCTGGGCTGGGGGGAATCTAGACTCTGTCAGATGGGCAGAGGTCAGGAGACCTGCACCAGCCAGACTCTTGTGTGGCCCTTGGGTAAGGTGTTTCACTGGTGGGGGGTAGGTGTGCCCCCCAGGAAGTCCTGGCGCACCAGGCAATGATTCAACCGCAGGGTGGTGACTCTGGGTTGGATGATCAGGTTCAGGGGGTAAACTCTGACCTGATGGGGAGTACGTGTGCTCCCAAGGAAGTCCTGGTGCGCCAGGCAGTGGTTCAACCGCAGGGTAGTGACTCTGGGTTGGATTGCCAGATTCAGGGGGTAAGCTCTAATCTGGTAGGGGGTAGGTGTGCTCCCAAGGAAGTTCTGGTTCGCTGTGCAATGGTCCAGTCTAAGGTGTCGTCCCTGGACTAGATAGACAGGTTCAGGGGGTAAACTCTGACCTGGTTGGGGGGGTGGTTAGTGTGCTCACCCCCCCCTGTGAAACTTCTGGTGGCTTCTCTCGAGGTGGGGAGACGCAGGACTCTGGAAGTGGGGTTCAGGGAGGGGGAAGCCCGCCCCGGACCCCAGTGCAACCCAAGGGTGTCGTCCCTAGGTTGGGTGGTCAGTCGCCAGGTAGTGATCCTGGGCTGGTGAGAGAGTTGTGCAGGGCTGCTGTACCCAGCACCCTGGCAAGTGTGGATTCTGGTGATACCCCTCCTAGGAGAGGAGGGCGGGATCCTAGACGGAGGGGCAGAGGGAGGAGACCCTCACCTCTAGCCCCTGTAGAACCTATGGGTGCGGACCCTAGGTTGGCGGATCAGTGGCAGGGTAGAGCCCCTGAACTGATTGGAAATGGAGTGGAGACAGGTTGCTTTGCACCTGGGGCTACCGCCCCCCACTCGTTATGGTTTCAGAGACCAGAGGCTCCTAGATGGCTTGGGGCCTGGTTCTGGCCATTGGCAGCTAGAGAATCCCCGTGGGTTGGTCTAGGCTGCCTGGGAAGCATTGACAGAGAGATCCAAGTGGAGTCAGGAAGGTGTAGAACTGGAACATGCCCCTGCTGTTGTGGGCCTGGGTCCTTGTTCTATCGCCCCAATCAGGGAAGTACATCAAGGTATTGATTGTTCTCTCCTGGCTTTTGGCTGGTAGGGGGTTGTGTTGGACTTTTTGCCTTACGCAGGCTCATCCCCAGTCTTTTTGCCTCCTTCCTCCTGGTTTTTCTGACCTCTCGCTGTTGGCTCTAGGACTCTGAGCACTTTATCACTGCTGACCAGTGCTAAAGTGCAGGTGCTCTCCCATCTAAAGTTGGTATGATTGGGTTATACCTAATTGGTATATTTAATTTACCTATAAGTCCCTTGTACAAGTGGTATCTCTATACCCAGGGCCTGTAAATTAAATACTACTAGTGGGCCTGCAGGGCTGCTTGCGCCACCCACTGAAGTAGACTTTCAAACCTGTCTCAGGCCTGCTAGCGCAGGGCCTGTGTGGGCAGTTTTCTGCCACAGTGACCTGGCATTTAAACTTACTTGCCAGGCCCAGAACTCCCCTTTTACTACATGTAAGTCACCGCTAAGGTACGCCCTAGCTAGCCCTATGGGCAGGGTGCCATGTATGTAGAAAGGCAGGACATGTGCCAAGTTGCGTGGCCTGTCCTGGTAGTGACAAACAGCCTAACTGGTGTCTCACTGCTGTGAGTGCTGCCTTCTCGTAGGATTGCATTAGAAATGCCCTGCCTTATGTGTAAGGGGTATTGTCTGATTTATGAGGGGTAGCGTAGGCGTGTTTGGTATGGTTGTGATGGTGATAATAAATGCTGCTTACTGGTGTGGGTGTATTTTTTATTACTATCACAGAAATGCCACTTCTAGAAAGTGCGCATTTATCTGTGCTTATGACTCTGGTGTTTTGCAGCTTGACTCCAATCCACGTCTGGGCAGAGTGACAGTTGGGGCTTTGTGCATACTTTTCAGACAGCCTGTACACAGGGAAGGTGCAGATGTCACAGAGGTGCATCTGCATACTGAATAGTCTTCCTGGACTGAGAGAAGGGAGAGGCGGGGCACACCTACATTTGTAAAGACTGTGCCCTGGCCTCACACAATAGGGTCGTTAACCCCCCACTAATGTTTGGAGCCTGTGCTGAAAGGAGAGAGGGGGCACTCCCAGATCCAGTTGTAACTGGCTGGAACCTCCTCTCCCTACCATTGTAAAACACTGTAAGAACTTACTATAAGTACAGGGGAATTTTCTCCACAATTTGGAGACTCTTGGAATCATCTTGGAACTGGACACCAAAGGCTGAAAGGACTCACCAGGAACCGCCATGGACTGCTGCTGCTGTGCTGACCTGTGACCTGCCTGGTCACTGTGAAGGACTTGCCACTTGCTGCCTTTCCCTTGTGCTGGCCTGTAGCTGGGCCCTCCACCTGAGGACCTTGTCTTAAGATTCTGCTCCCCAGGGGCAGGGTGCTGTGGCCCCTGACCCCTGCATCCATTTCTTCACGAGGGGTGCTTCTCCGTGGTTGCGGCTGCCATAGCGCTGATTGCAGCGCGCTTATGGAGACTTGGGAGCTCGTAAGCTCCTTGCTGCATTGTGCCCCTTTAAATAAGATCACCGCAGCAGCCCGGGAAGCTGGAAGAACACTCGTGCACCGCATCGGGTGCAGGCGAGTGTCTGCTCGGGCCCCAGGAGGGGTCTGATCTTCTTGTGGCTTCACGGCAGGACCAGGGGAAGGCGCGGGGAGTGCCACCTTCCCCCTGGCCTCTGCGTTAGGAGCAGGACGCTCCTTTTCTGCTGTTAGGTAAAACAGGCATTATTGTGCCCCCCCCAGCTTGGTGGAAGGGCCAGTGGAGGCCCGGGGGGCCCCCCAGAGATAACAGGTCCCGGGAGGGGCCTGTCATTAAACCGGAGGGGGTGCGTGGTGCCCCCCTCCTGCCCTAAGTTGTTTTTGCTGGCTTTGGCCCCCCTCGTGAGGGCCGGTTGAGGTCCTGGGGGGCCCCCAGTAATCACGGTCCCCAGAGGGGCCTGTCTATAAAAGAGAGGAGGTGCATGTCGCCCTCCTCTGACCCCAGAGTATAAGGGAGGCCCCCGTTTTGCGCATAGGAGCGCCGGGGGCCCCATTGTTCGCCTTCTAGGCACTGGAGGTGCCTTCATCCAACCAGGTACTGTTTAAAGGACCAATATAGTTGCAATCTAAAGTTCTTTCTACAGACTTTTGTTTGATTCATATATTACCTACCTGCGTTTGATGTTTTTACATATGTGTATGCAAATGTTCCTTTTATGGACATGCTTGCTAATATGTTTTTCTAACTTGCCATATGTTTTCTAATGTTCCAACTATGGGCATTTTATGATATTCTTATGACAAGTGCTGTGATGTAATAACGTGTTTTCCTGACTACTGCTTATGTTGCAGAATACTGAGTAACCTGTGTGTAATGTGTGACTACTGCTAGGTTGCAGAGTAACTAATGTGTAACTTTCTGACAACTGCTAAGGTAGCAGGATAGTACTGATATGTGATGTTTGGTCTGATAATTGCCTTGTGTACAATACAGTATATTTTCATGTAATCTGGTGTTGTGTTTCCTTTTTGGTGGGGATATTGCGTCACGTATGTTGTGTGTGTTGTGCAAACGCTTTACACATTGCCTCTGGGTTAAGCCTGACTGCTCGTGCCAAGCTACCAAGGGGGTGAGCAGGGGTTATCTTGGATGTGTAACTCCCTTGCCCTGACTAGAGTGGGTAAGTTCTGCCTGCCTGAGGTGCATACCCTAGCCAACCAGAAACCCCATTTCTAACACTCTGGTAAACCTAAAGAGACTAAGAGATCTTGGATAGAAGAAGATGATTCAGACGATGAAGAATTCCTAAATCAGATATTACATGATCGCCCGCCACCTTATGCGGTAAGCGACAATGTCCCGAGCACTAGTGCGGCTCCTGGGAACCAGACGCAGGGGAAGGGAGTTACCGATACAGTACAGACTAGTGATACGGGTTTGATAGAGAATGGTGTCAGTGTACCCACTGCACCAGACATGCAGATACAGTTGCAACCTCCACCGCAGATACAGAGAATCTACCCAGACGTCCCAGTACTAGAGACTACTACAAATCTGAAAAATGCCGCCTGACCCAATATATACAAAATCAAGGTTAGTGCAGCTTGAGACAACTCCACAATTGCTGCCCCAGCCGCAGCAACAGCTGATACCAGGATATAATCCAGCAGCAGGACCTCCATTAATACCTGCCCCGGCTTCAGAGAATCAAACTTTTGGAGTTGCTACTCCACAGAGTTTGGGACCAGGTCAGACACCAGCTGCCATATCATTGCCAATTACTGTCGGTCCACCGGTGCCATTGTATGTGCAAGGCAAGCCTGGCATGTGTGATCAGGGAGTAATGACCCAAGATGCAATAAGAGGAGGGTCCATAGGAACTCCCCAGTTAATGGCCCCAGGAGAGCAATTAATTGAAAGACCAAGGTCTTTACTAGACCTTAGCCCGGTTGAAGCACCGTTGGAGGTAATGAGACAGGCAGGGCTAACTCCGCAGTCAATAAGTACAAATGCTTCACAGTCGCCAATGATGCATGCAGGGAATATTTCACTGCAAGGTTTTACGGTACAACAAGTGAATGAGTGGTTCGAAAAAACTTACGCTCGAAAGACCGCAGCAACTGTAAAGAAGTTAGAAAGGTCTGAGAAAGATGAGTACCTGAACTTTATGAGACTGGCCGTGGAGGCTGCTGGGGGTGAACAGATTAGAGTCATACACAAAAGCAGAATTGAGGTATCTGTGCCCTAAAATCACTAAAGAAGTAGGTAAGGTACATCAGAGGTTGGCGAATCTGGCAGACAAATACAATATTGACATTGAGAATACTAAACATTTGAAGAGAAGTTACAGACTAGACTTTGACTCAAAGGACTTCGAGCACATGAGGTCTGCCGGAATGAAAGCACCTCTAAAAGAAATACTGCAAAGTGCTCAGATCTGGGGAGCCTTAGAAAAGTGGAAAGGCAGATAGGCAAAGAAAAGAGACAAGGAGAAAAGTGACAGTCCGGGATCAAGTCAAACTAAAGCTTCACCAGATACAGGATCAGTAAAGATGTTGCAGATGAGAGAAACAGCTGGTGGGGTTCTGATCCATGTACCGTGGACTAGGGGAGACATTCTGTAATTCACAAATGATTATCCCCGGTTGAGGGAGAAGCCGATAGAGTGGTATCAGCAGACAGATAGGTTTGTGAAGCTTGCGAAGTGTCTCTGGGAAGAGTTAAATACCTTGTTTGAGATCATTGTTCCGCCCGACTTATGGCTTGAGTGCAAGAGAGGTGTAGACTGGCTGACACAGGAGCCGGCAAGCGATAATGCGACCGGAGCACCCTCTGAGGAGGTGATGAAGTACTATCACAAAGTGATTGAGTTTTTGAAGCAGAAAGTGTCGCCGAAAGTGACAGATTGGCAGAAAATCGACTGGACCTATCAGGAGGTTAAAGAATCGATCCATGCTTACTATGAGAGGTTGTTGATAGCGTTCAACCATTACAGTGGTACTGAGACTATTGAGCCGAAAGACATGAACCATCTCATGTTCAGATTTGTTGAAGGGCTGAGACCAGAGGTTAGCCAGATGATTAAGAATCATTTGATCTGTTGGCAAGTGAAGCCGATTGATGAGGTGTTGCAATATGCGAAATACTGTAGTGACGAGATTGAGCTGAAGCAGAGAAAGTTGAAGGAGAAAGTGATGGTGATGCAGATAAGGGCAGCACAGGTAGGTATGCAGGGAAATGGAATCCAGCAGATGATACAGCAGCAACCGCAAGGGAATGGTGTGTTTCAGGCGCAACCGAGAGGTCGAGGTTTTGTGAATAGCGGTCCAGACTTGAACACTGTTGTAGTCCAAAATGACGTACTAGAGATGAAAAAGATGTCACCATGTCACACGTGCGGGGGCGTGGGGCATTGGAAGCGGGAATGCCCGAATGTGGTGCATGATGGTGTCGTTCAACAAAGCACAAATGTTGGTACATTTAAAAATGTGAGAGGTACAAAATTGAGAAGTCAAAATCCGAACTTCCAAAATAACATGGTTTAGATGCAGGGGTTACAGCCCATGCAGCAAATGCAATTTCAGTGTGTTCAACCAGCACAAATGCAGCAAGTACCACAGCAGGTTCCCATGGTACCTAGACAGCAAATGCAATTACCATTAACTCCAATGGGACAGCAACAGGTGATGCTTCCTCAGCAGGTCACAGGTCAAGTAATGAGCCAAAATAATACAGTACAGCAATTCCCATTGTGTGGTGAAGATGGAATGAATGGGGAATGATCGGATGAGAGTTCAGACAGTGAAGAGTGCAGGCTTGCAGCGTCCTTAGAAGAGGACCAGAGGGGACCCTATGTAGAGGAAAAGGTGATGGGTCACAAGGTTTCATTCTTGGTTGACACCGGAGCTACACGCTCTACAGTCAGAAGTGCAGAGGTTCCGAAATTGCCACTTTCAGGCCGTACTATAAGGGTGTTAGGAGAAGCAAACCAGTATTTGACAAACCCGACCACAGATCCGGTGCAAGTTGAGATTGGCAACTTCCAGGGACTGCATAAATTTGTAGTCTGCGATTCAAGTCCCGTGTCCCTACTGGGAAGAGACTTATTGTGTAAGACGAAATGCTCAATTACCTGTTCCAATGATGGAATTGAGGTGCAGACAAACAGTGATGATGAAGGGGATGATCGTCAGTTCTCAGAGTTAGAGACAGAAACCGCAAATGAGGATTACCCTTTGATAACCTTATTCCCGATGCTTACAGTGACTGACTTACCAGCTGAGTTACAGGGAACAGTGACCGAGAAAGTGTGGGACTTGACAGGAAAAGAAGTGGGGCTGATAAAAGGAGTGGAACCAGTTAAAGTACAAGTGAAACCAAATGCAGTGTTTCCCCAGGTGCCACAGTACCACATGGCACAAGATGTCCTTATTCAAGTGTTGCAAATAATTGTGGATTTTGTAAAGCAAGGAGTTCTGTTAGAGGTATTGAGCAGCCCATGTAATTCACCAATAATGGGTTTGAAAAAGCCTTGTGGGAAGGTTTGAATTGTGCAGGACTTGAGGAAAATAAACGAGATTGTAGTAAAATGTTGCCCCATAGTGCCGAACCCAGCAGTGATTTTGTTTCAGGTTCCGTGTGATGCAGAATGGTTCACCGTTGTAGACTTGTAACAAGCTTTCTTTTCGGTGCCTCTTTATGAGGACAGCCAGTTTTTATTCAGTTTCAAATTCCTGGACAAGGTGTACAGTTGGTGCAGAATTCCTCAAGGGTTTTCTGAGTCACCGTCCATCTTCAATCAGATATTGAAGAAGGACTTGAAGTCATTGGAACTGTCTTTCAGTTCGACTCTGGTGCAGTACATTGACGACTTACTGATTGCGTCCAGAACAAAAGATGACTGCAGGAATGACACAATTGCCCTATTGAACCATTTGGGAAAGAACGGACATAAAGTGTCTCCAAAGAAGTTGCAGTACTGTCAAAGAGAGGTGAAGTACTTAGGACACTTGATTGAGAAAGGGTCCAGGAGAATATCAAAGGAAAGGGTGACAGCTATTTTGCAGATGAACCCCCCGACAACAAAGAGGGATGTCAGGATGTTTCTGGGAATGGTGGGCTACTGTTGCCAGTGGATACCCAACTTTTCAATTATCTCTAAACCATTGATAAAGCTGACAGGCAAAGAAACTAAGGATGAACCGTATACCAAAGCTTGAGTCATTCATGGAATTGAGAGAGTGCATGTGCAGGGCACCAGCTTTGGGTATGCCTGACTACACAAAGCCTTTTCTACTGTTTTGTCATGAACGTGATGCTTGTTCTTTGTCTGTCTTGACCCAGGTCCATGGAGGCGCAAACCGTCCTGTAGCATATTTTTCAGCTACCTTGGACCCAGTCGCAGCAGCCTTACCGGGTTGTTTGCGCGCAGTTGGTCAAAGCCTCACACAGTGTGAAGGCATAGTAATGGGACATCCCTTAACAGTAATGGTTCCGCATTCAGTTGAAATCCTGTTGACTCAAACTAAAACTCAGCACATGACAAATGCCCGACTTACCCAATATGAGACAATTATTTTGGGGTCACCAAATGTCTCCTTGAAGCGATGTACTGTATTGAACCCGGCAACTCTACTTCCTGTTGAAAATACTGAAATTAATAATGAAGAGGAAGTGGAGCATGATTGTCTTGAGGTAACAGAACTATGTACCAAGCCCCGACCTGACATTCAAGATAAGCAGTTAAAAGAAAATGACTGCATTATGTTTGTTGATGGATCCTGTTTGAGAGACTCAGTCGGAATGCTGAGAGCCGGTTATGCGGTGTTTACAATAGCTGGTATTATTGAAGCTTGCTGGCTCGAGAGAGTGTATTCCTCACAAGTGGCAGAGTTCATTGCCCTTACTAAGGCATGCCACGCAGCTGAAAATCTGAAAGTCACTATCTATACTGACAGCAGATACGGATTTGGAATTGTACATGATTTTGGCCAATTGTGGTCACAGAGGGGTTTTATGACCTCTTCTGGTTCTCCAGTGAAAAATGGCGAACAAATTAAGGATTTGTTACATGCGATTCAGTTACCTCTTGAAATTGCCATTGTGAAATGCAATGCTCATGTTAAGTCACAAGACTTTGTGTCAATGGGAAACGGCTATGCAGATCAAGTCGCAAGGTTTTGCGCATTGAACTGTATATCATTCAAGGATCAGTGGGAATTGTTACCGCAAACTGAAAATGAAACATGCTTGAACTTTGCATTAAGGGTGGTTGATACACTAGATTAGTTAAAATCACTACAGGGTCGTGCTAGCAGAGAGGAAAAATGCTCCCAGCAGAGAATGCAATGTGTAGAGAGAGATGACGACTTGTGGGTCTCAGAGGACGGGAAGCTGGTTTTGCCAAACAGTCTTCTATAACAATTTGCAAGGCTTTATCATGGACAGGCCCATCTTGGGAGAGATGCAATGATCAGGTCATTCAAAATTGACTGGTTTAACCCTAAATTCAGACAAGCCGCAGAGGTTACCTGTCACAGGTGCATCATCTGTCAACAGATGAATGCCTTAAAAGGGACTGTGGTAACGTTGAGCCACATAGGGAGAACTGGTGGTCCATTTAGCAAGATGCAAATGGATTTTATTGAGATGCCTGTTTGTGGAGGATTGAGGTACATGTTGGTGATTGTGTGTGTTTTCAGCCATTGGATTGAAGCTTACCCCACACATAGAAGTGACAGTCTCACAGTTGCAAAGCTGTTGCTTAGAGAACTAATACCCAGGTTCGGTTTTCCAGTCTCTTTAGAATCAGATAGGGGCAGACACTTCGACAATGAGGTGATTAAGCTCTTGTGTGCTGCATTAGACATTGAACAGAAGCTGCATTGTAGCTACCGCCCTGAAGCATCAGGAATAGTAGAACAAATGAATGGTACCTTGAAGTTGAGAATGGCAAAAATGTGCGCAGCTATCAATATGAAATGGCCAGATGCATTGCCCTTAGTGCTGATGTCGATGAGAAACACCCCTGATAAGAAGACAGGACTATCACCCCATGAGATCCTTATGGGCAGAGCTATGAGGCTGCCCGCAGTACCTGCAAATGCTCTTGTGAATATCACGGATGATATGATGTTGGACTACTGCAAAGATTTGGCTGATGTGGTTCGCTCTTTTACCCACCAGGTGGAAGCCAACAAATTGCCACTGATCAGTGATCCAGGTCACACCCTGCAAACCGGTGACTGGGTGGTTGTCAAGAAACACGTGAGAAAGTTGTGTTTGGAGCCACGCTGGAAGGGGCCATATCAAGAAATACTGACAACAACCACAGCTGTGAAATGTGCAGGCGTTCCAAACTGGATACATGCCAGTCACACAAAGAAGGTAACATGTCCGAATGATGAGAAACTTGAAGTTTCCGACTCAGCAATTCCAGAGAAGGAAGTCTCAGGGCCAGAAAATAGCCAAGGGGGAACTGAAACTGCAGGAGAAACCACTGAGAACAGCCTAGTCCCTCAAACAGTAAATGAGTTCGAGAGAGGTGACAGTGAGCTTATCTCAGTAGAGGCAGCAGGAGAACTAAATCAAGGAGAGGTTCTCCCAGAAGTAGACGGATACGGGTTAGAACTTGAACCTATTACAGACCCAGAAGAAGAAGAAGGGGAAATAGTAGAGAGAGGCCAAAGCACACAGGCATCCCCTGAGCCAATTGCAGGTCCGTCAAGAGAAAACACCATAGCACAAGAGGAGGGTGCTGTTCAGCATCCTGAAAGGCCAAGCAGGAAGAAGACGCACAAAGGTGATAATTGGCCAGAGAAGCAGGCTGCGAAAGAAAAGGTTGTGCCAGGTGAAACAATAGCAGAAGAAACTGATACATCCTGAGTAGAGGATCTAAGTGAAGGAGAATTACAAAGTGAACGCAGGTTGAAAAGAAAAAGAACTGCAAATAGAAGGTACGCAGGTCCTGAATGGGCATATGCAACGACATCTGAATGGCAACAAGAATTCCTAGCGTTCTGTTTTGATCGAGAAGTACCAGGCCAATACTACAGTACCTGAAATCAATCAGAGAAAGAGACTGTGTTAAAACTGAAAATGAAAAAGAAAATTGAAAGCTGAAAAGCTGAGAAAGAGACTTATAAATTACCGGATGTGACACTGATAACCTGAATTGACTTTGAAACCCGATTATGACAAGCTGCTAACCTGATTGACAAAAGGGTCCCGGAGTGAGTGAAACGCTGTGAATACACGCAGAGAGAAAGAAAGACTTTGCATTAAAAAAAAAGGAGCTTTTAGTTTTCCTCAAGTTGATTGTTTGTTTTGAGATATTCTGCTATCTGATTCTTTACAAACCATGGCTCATAATAGAGGTAGTAGCAAGAAAGGTAAAGTGTGTGGTTGGTTAAGTGTTATATTAGGTATTGTGTGTGCAATAATATTTGTAGGTGTGATTGCGGGAATGCCGTGGTTGGATAAGAAAGCGACTAACAATGCTTCAAAACCTGAGACTACAACACTAACACCGTGGGAAAGGTTTGAGCAAGATACAAAACACTTGCATGAGGGAACTAACTCAAAATGGGAACTCTCCACTAACGTCTTCTATCGCTTGCTGAATGAGTATGTTGAGACCATGGATGCGAAAAACTGTTATGTGTGCACAAAGATTCCTTCATCAGTGCAGGAAGGGGTCACATATCAGAGCCTTCCACTGGCATACGGGATAATTTGTAGCTTGCTATTAACAAGATTCTATAATCAAGAGCATGTTCAATACTTTTATTCAAATTTGGATGTGGTGTTTTCTTTTGTGCCAGTGATTGAGTTTCTGAACAAATTGGCTAAAGAGCATAGTATAAAAATAGTTAGAGGCTTCTTCGAACCGACACTTACATTTGGAACAGCTTATGCACACCGCAACAATCTGACTTGCTTATTAACACCTGTAGCGAAAAGCTTCTTAGATCACACTGATGATAGACGCAAAGCTTTGAAAGAGAGACTAGAAAAGGGGCTAGAGAAATGCACATATGCAAATAAATATGCTTACACAGCAATAAAAACACAAGGCAAATTAGCTATAGATGCATTACATGTAGGAAGGCTTTGTATATATAGGCCGAAATCTGAACATGACACTTTATTTGTGGGAACGAGTGAATGCAGGCATGTGTTTTTGTTTCAGAGTAAATGGACGTTCATGTTAAATGGACAGGATCCAGCGATCCCTGGGATCTATTATATCTGTGGACTTAGGGGCATATTTATACTCTGTTTGCGCCGGAATTGCGTCGTTTTTTTAACGCAAATCTGACGCAAAGCTAACTCCATATTTATACTTTGGCGTTAGACCCGTCTAGCGCCAAAGATCTTGGAGTTAGCGTAATTTTTTTGCGTGGACACCTACCTTGCGTTAATGATATGCAAGGTAGGCGTTCCCGTCTAAAAAATGACTCCAAGGCATGTGCGCCTTATTTAAACTCCTGTCCAAAAATGGCGCACGGGAGTGGGCGGGTCAAAAAATATGACGTCCAGCTGCTTTTGCGTCATTTCTTAACGCCTGGTCAGGGCAGGCGTTAAGGGACCTGTGGGCTCGGAAGGAGCCCAGAGGTGCCCTCCCATGCCCCCAGGGACACCCCCTGCCACCCTTGCCCACCCCAGGAGGACGCCCAAGGATGGAGGGACCCATCCCAGGGAATTTAAGGTAAGTTCAGGTAAGTATTTTTATTTAAATTTTATTGTGGCATAGGGGGGCCTGATTTGTGCCCCCCTACATGCCACTATGCCCAATGACCATACCCAGGGGACAGAAGTCCCCTGGGCATGGCCATTGGGCAATGGGGGCATGACTCCTGTCTTTGCTAAGACAGGAGTCATGTCAATGGAGGGTGGGAGTAAAAAAAATGGCGCTAATCGGGTTGAGGCAGATTTTTTGCCTCAGACCGACTTGCCCCATTTTTTTACGCCCAAGCTCCATTTTCCCCTACGCCGGTGCTGCCTGGTGTGGGTCTTTTTTTTTTACGCACACCAGTCAGCTCCGCCGGCTAACGTCGTTCCATAAATAAGGTGCCCGCATGGCACTTTGGAATGACGTTAGCCGGCGTTAACATTTTTGACGCACAACTGCGTTGGCGCAGTTGTGCGTCAAAAAGTATAAATATGGCCCTTAATGCTTATTACTGTCTCCCTAAGGGATGGTATGGGACATGTTATTTGGGGATAGTTTTCCCAAAGATTTACCAGATCGATGACTTAAAGCAAATACCTAAAGAGTCTGAATTACAACATGCTAGACAAAAACGCGAGACAGCGGCTGCTGTCGTTGGTAAGATATTTGGAGCCATAATTCCTTCAGTAGGGGTTATCTTAAACTCCATAAAGATTCGAAAGTTGTCTACTATTGTGGATAACATGCTGACAAATTTTACAGGGGCTATACTCCTGATGGATACTGAACTTGCTGCGGAAAGAGCTATGACTCTTCAAAATCGGCTTGCTTTAGACATTCTTTTAGCAAAGAGCGGCGGAGTCTGCAAGATGCTCAACGAGCGTCATTGTTGCTCATATATACCAGATAATAGTAAAAAGAAGAGAGGTATGCTTACTAACCTAGAGATAGTGCAGATTTGAAGCATTTAAAGGAACCTGGAGTGTGGGAGAAAGTGGGAAAAGGAATTGCCAGAGTAGGGAGCTGGTTTAGCAACATTTAGAATGGGGTTCTAGCAGAAATATTAGAAGGTCTATTAAGTGTTCTGGCCTGTTTATTAAGTTTATGGGGAAAACTTGCAAAATTAATGACAACATTTGAAGAAATTGGACAAAGAGAAATAAGAAAAATTAGGAAAGTGAAAGGGAGAAAATGTTTAACAAAATTTGGGAAAGTTCACACAAGGGACAAGATGTTGAAATGCGCATTATGCGCAAGGTGAAAAATTAAAGTGTAAGGTCGAAAGGGAAAGGTTTGTGTGATGACGAATGTCATCAGAGGAGAGACTGAGAGAGCGTAGCTTATATAATCTATATTTACATGAAATGTTTATGAATTAATGTGTGATAATTCTGCATAGAAACAGATGTAGTGAATTTTGCTTAAACGTGCACTTGAAATGTGACCACGGGGAGTGGCCGCCAATGTATACGTGGACTAATAATGATGACTAACATGTTTATAAAATGTTATACTGAATAAGTTTTATACTAAGTATTAATGATTGCGTTATTAAATTTGTGCTGAAATCCTTGTAGGCCTTAAGCTAGCATGAGCCGAAGCTTAGTTGCTTGGCTCTCATATTAAATGTATTTTTCCTATCTTGCAGTGTGCTGACTCGCAAAAGGACATGACCTCTTGTTTTTCTTCAAACTAGAAGCTGAATGTAACCATAGTAGATCCCTTCCCACAAATTCCTCATTGCTTGTAGAAAATATTAAACAAAATGCAACAGTATAGATTAATGTAATGTACAAGGTCGTTCAAATCGGTGAAGACAATGGAACTACTGACCAAAAGATGTGCAAATAATTACAGAAAGATGAAATCATACCGGACGTGCTACCTCTGAAGACATCGAACATGAGAACCAATGAGAAGCTTGTAAAATAATATGGGGTGAAAGAATAATGACATCATCTGTTTTCCAATAGGGTAAAGATAGTGGGGTATAGCAAAGGTCCAATAGAATTTTGGGGGAATGTACAACGAAAAAGGGATAAAAACCCATGACACGGGAGCCATTTAGGTGGGTTAGGGAATGCTATTGATTTAATCCAGAAACTTTGTCACTCTGTTTGGTGACTTACTGGGTTGTTTAGAACCATCCTCATCCTTAGATTGCCCATATTACACTTTACCTCCTTATGAGGGAAGTACCCCTTTTTTGCCCTAGAGCTGAGTTCTGACTGATGGCGATTTGACAGATGTCCTGAAGACGAAGACTGAATCAGTGTGCTGACCTAAACCTTGGAGGGTAATTATGACAATGCATTTGTGATTTGTCTGTTTGCTTTTCCTTTCTAGGTACCAACTGCTTACTTTTGACAGAGACCATAGTTAGATGTTGTCCAAATTGGTGTTCTAAATTGTTTTGCATGAAGCCCAACATGCCAATGCTAATTAGCGGTTAGGACAGGTGTTCACTACACTGACGCAAATAGACAAACGACTGAATCTATGCTTTGTTGAACTGATGTGTTATTGACACTCTGCTTAATTGATCCATGTTCACGCAGTGTTACGTTTTGATGTTTGTGATTTTTGCCTTGATTCAATCTTCTCAAAGTAGCCATATCGTGACTATGCTATTATGTTTCTTGGTTTTGAGATTAACGCATCTGCTTTTAGAATTGTAACCAATAGGGAATAAAACTCATAAAATTCTACTAAACTGGTGTGGGTATTCATGACTGCAAGGTAATGGTAGTGTTTTGAATTGATTAATGACTTTGACTAAAGTGAAATGTATTGTTGTGATAAATATTGATGACATTATTGACGTATTGAATGACATATTGATTAGCTATCTCGTCCTAAGGTGTCTCAACTGGGTCAAAAGATTCATTGGCCTAAAACGAGTCCTGATGTGTAATAAATTGTCATAAAGGGACGCGTTACCAGAGGCATATGCTGAGGTTACAATACTGGTTAG
Organism: Pleurodeles waltl; assembly: GCF_031143425.1. Classification (NCBI taxonomy): domain Eukaryota; kingdom Metazoa; phylum Chordata; class Amphibia; order Caudata; family Salamandridae; genus Pleurodeles; species Pleurodeles waltl. The sequence goes on from NC_090442.1 coordinate 992,536,081, forward strand.
TAAACATGAGTATCCAATCCTCACGTGCACACTTCTATGTAATATACCTTTTTCCGTCTCAAAATGTTCCCGAAGGAACCCCAGATCTTTCACTGTTTATTTGGGACCACTATTGCTATGTATATCCCTGTTCCGTGTATCTACACCTATTCATTTCTCGAAGCCAGCCTGTAAATTATGGAGTTCTGTAAATCCATTGGCGGGCAGTGTCCCTTTTTGGCCAGTAGACATCCTATCCTGATTAGATTTTCTGTGTGATGTGTGCCCCTTATGATTCTGTGAGGGCAAACACCATCATTTAGACACCCCAAAATTTATCTTATTTGGATCTCCCACAGTTCACAGGATCGGAGATGGTGTCAACCTAAATTTCATGAGGCAATGTAACCATGCGTTAAGGCACCTTTCCAAAAATCAAATCAGCAGAATAAAATAGCTCATGAAGAACAGGGTTTAGAACTGAGTTCTAGATCAATGAAAATGTGAAGGTTTTTTTTTTTTTTTTTTTTTTTTTACAAAAGTTTTTAATAAACAGTACAGAGTCAATGCCGTGAAGGCTCTCAGGTGCAGAGTTATACAGAGTAGGCAAAAATCAGGAAAAGGGAAGTCTTTTGGTTCACCCCCAAAATCAAGGGGTTCTTATGCACAATTCTTGAATAGAAAGCTAGTAATACTACAGACTAATTGTGGTGTGAGCAAAAGTATAATTTATTTAGCACATCACAGCACAAGTAAATAAACTTAATTGCTTTAACACATAAGCTTATACCATTTTCTCCATTGACTATTCGTCATCCTCTATGCTACTGTCATCCGCATCTTCCTGCACAAAAGCAAAATATGAAACATTGACAATAAGACTTTCTTCAAGTTAATAGGTCCAGTATAGAAACAGAAGATTATGGTTACAAGCAGAAATTTCATATCCACACCATGGAAAGTTAATTGTGTGCAAAACAATACAGCAATGAAAATAAACTGCGACCTCAACTTGAGTGTTAGCTGCGGAGCCTGTGTAGAGAGGATTTGCGCAGGGGGGGAAGCAGGAAGCAGTGACAGAGATGTCATCCATATTCTTCAAAGTGGACTTTTCACAGATATGTAATCTAGCTAAAATACATTGATAACTTAGGGCCAGATGTACCAAAGGTTTGCGACTCGCCAACGGGCAGAATCGCAATTTGCGACAGTGCAAAATCGGAAATGGGATGCAAAAAGCCCATTTCCGACTCGCAAAAAGCGATGGGACCCGTTTGCGAGTCGCATCCGTTGCGACCCCATTTTGCGACCCGCAAATAGCAAGTCGCAATTTGCGAGTCGCAAACCTTATGCAATTGCAACTCGCAAATTGCGACTAGTCGCAAAAAGCCCAGTTTGCATGTCCCATTTACCACTAACTCAGAGCAGGTGGTAACCATTACCAAAGTATAAAAGGGGACCCAGAAGCCATCTGGGTTATTCAAGATGGCGGAGATATACCTGATAGCAGTGAGGAGGAGAGTCTACGCAGCCCAGCAGAGGAGGAGGAGGGGCCACAGACAGGAGAAGATATATAGAACCAGGCAGACTCTTTTTCAGCAAACTGAAGAGGAGATCTATGACAAATACCGCCTTAGCAGCGCAGCCATTCTAGAATTAATAGATTTACTCAAACCACAGCTAGAACACCAGACTCTGCGTGGCTGCGCCATACCTACGCATGTGCAAGTACTATGCTCACTGCACCTCTTGGCCTCAGGGAGCTATCAGGGGGTCATTGCTGTGGCAGGTGGGGTATCCCAAAGTGCAGTGTCAAGGTTCCTCAGGGCCTTCCTAGATGCCTTAGTCACGCACATGTCTCACTTCATATACTTACCAAGGAATGAGGCAGAAATGAACAGCACCAAGCTGGACTTTTACAGGATTGCCCACTTTCCCCATGTCATAGGGTGTGTAGATGGGACACACATTCAAATATGCCCCCCTGCAAATCTGGAACACATTTTTCCGCAACAGAAAGTGTACCCACTCACTCAACATACAGGTTGTTTGTGATGCCCATTATGTCATCACGGACATCGTAGCTAAGTTTCCAGGCAGTACCCATGACTCATACATTTTTAGGCATAGTGGGATACATCAACGCCTGGAACGTGGGGAATTCGGAGACGGTTACCTCCTAGGTAGAGCCACAGACACTTGCAGACATACACACAGGTCACTGTGCACGACTATCTGGACTTCCTAACAGTGTACTTTTGTGCCCAACAGGTAACAGTGCCTATGCTCTCAGGCCTTGGATCATGACTCCGTTTTTAACACCCAGCACTGAATCAGAGAGGCAATACAACAGTGTGCATAAGAGGACCAGGAACCTGATAGAGCGCACCTTCAGACTCCTGAAGGCAAGATTCAGATGCCTCCACCGCAGTGGAGGCGCCCTCCAATACACCCCCATTACCGCATTCAAAATTGTGGTCGCATGCGCCATCCTCCACAACATAGCCACCCGACGTGGGCTACCTCTCACCCCTGCAGACCCAGATCCTGATGATGAAGAGCAAGAACAACCACATCGCCATCATGGGGATAGGAGTCTAGCTAATCAAGGCAGACTGAGACGGGAACACATTGCAACACAATATTTTGGACGGTACGTGTCAACTCCCACCATACTCACCTATTGACCAAAAACTCCATTTGTTAAGTGGAACAAAAATAACTGTTTTATTACTGTAATTAAGAAACTATATACAAGTCGAAATTGTCCATGGGCAGGAAAATGCCAACCAGTCATGTGGCACATTAACGCCATGTGCCACATTTAATGGTCCTGGGTGTTCTCTATGATCTTCTGCCCCTCCTGCCAGCCTGGCTGGTCCCTGCTGCGTCCGTGGTGCTCTGCCTACCACTCTTGAGCACCCTGCTGTCAGTGGCAGAGACACTGCTCACTGTTGAGCCCTCCTCACTGTCTTGGGGTGTTTCCCCTGTGGCCCTCGACATTTCCCGTGTCTCCATAAGTTCGATGATGTGGGTGAGACGTCCCAGGCCCCTGGCAACATCCCCAGCAAAATGGCCCATCTCTACTTGCAGCCCAACTGTCCTCCTCGACAGGCCTGTTGTATTCATGGCGAGCCTGCCGATCGATGTGGCCATCCTGTCCAGTCTGTGCATTATCTGCCGATCTCTGCGCCGCCCAGCCTCTGCCTGGGCCAGCAGTCCTCCCGCCAGTTCCCTAATGGCAAGGGCAAGGTCCCCAGTGTTCTGGCACATCATGTCCATGCGTCTGTTGAGGTGCTGCATGCTTGCATGGTTGTTTCGCACAAAGCGGTGCAGCACACCACTAATCCTGCCCAAAATTCTGTTCTGCAGGCGCTGACCACGCAGCAGATGTGCCTCACTGGTGGTTGGAGGAAGTATCCCGAATGCAGACTGCAGCCCAGATGGTCTTGACCTGCGACGCCTGCGCAGCGGTGGCTGCCCTGTGCTCCCACCTGTGTCCTCCCTGCCTGTTGCTGGGGCAGCTTCTTGCGTGATTGTTGCAGCAGGTGTGGCTACTGCAGGGATGCTGCTGACCGTGCAGGTGGGGGTGCTGGCGGGTCCTGGGGTGTCCTCCTGGGCCTGGGTGCTTGGGGTGTTGGGGTGTCTTGCTGGAGACCTGTGGGACATGGGGAACAGACTGTCAGTGTCTACTATCTATTGCACACATCCTAATAAACATTTGCCTATGAACTGCCTATTTGACTACATTTCCCATAATGCATCATTCTGGCAATTTCTACGCTGAAATGGAGCTATTTTGGTTGTGCATGCACCTGTGTACATGGTGGGTGGGGGTATGGCATTGATAGGGGTACAGGCTTATCACATGGTACTCACCGGTTGATGTGCTGGGCTCTGAGGTGTCCAGGTCCCCAAATCCACACACTGCCTCCTGCTCCAATGTTTCTTCCACCCTTTCTTCCAGGGGTGTGGGTGGTGGCACAGATGATGGTCCCCCTCCTGTGCCTCTCATCTCCCGGAGCCTTTCAGCCACCCTCTCCTTGGTCCGGGAGCGGAGGTCATACCACCTCTTCTTAATGTCCTCGATTGTCCTGTGGCTCACACCCAGGGAATTGACTTTATCCTGAATGTCCTGCCAGAGTATTTTTTTTGTGGCCTCAGGAACATTGAGGGCTGCTCTCCCAAAAAGCTCATCATGGTGCTGACAGCATTCCTCTGTCAGCACCACCAGCTCCCTCTCAGAAAATTTGAGCTTCCTCTTTCTTGGGGTTCCCTCCATGGCAGCTGCTGTTTGTTGTGTGTGAAGACTGGCAGTTATAAAAGGGTGTGGTCCTCCCTCCTCCCAGGTGTATTTGTAAACTTCCTGGCTGTGATGTCATCATCATGTGCCAGGAAGTGTTTCCAGAGTGTTCTGGTGTGCTTTCTGGAGTGTTCTGCTGCACCTGCAAGCAATTTTCAAGGTAATCGCAATTTGCGACACCTACTCGCTAATTGCGAGTTCGTTTTTTGCACACTCGCAAAAAGCGACCTCGCAATCTGCGGACTCGCACACTGCGTTGCGAGTCCGGCTGCGAGTCGCAAATTCGGATCGTTTTTTTTTCTGGCATTACATATTGCGACTCGCATTTTGCGAGTCGCATCAACTCGCAAAATGCGAGTCGCAATTTTTATTTTTGCTACATCTGGCCCATAATTTCTATACATCAAAAGAAATTTGTTTGAAAGACAATTACTCTATACGAGTCTGTAGTTGTATAAACAGAGTGAAAGTGCACATTAATCATTGATAATGATATGCAAAAATATCTTTTAAATACTTTAGCCAATCCCAAATGGACCACTTTCAGGAAAGCATCTCAGTGCTTGATCGGCACAATTGAGCAATCTTTGGGTACTTCCTTGAAACATGGAAAAATTGCAGTTATCCATTCTACATATGGGTCAATTTCACAATTGGAATTTAGTAAACCACTTTGGAGGGATGTCATACCTTATAGGTGGAACATAACCTGGATTAGAAGGTAGTATAACAACATTACTAATTTGTAAAAAGCCATCCTGCCACTCCTAGTCCCACCCTGGTTCTCACCTCCTCCTCCTTCTGGGCCCGTAATGTCCCAAAATGATCAGGTCACTATTACTGAGTGGTACATTTGCGATATTCTGTGCCTGCCAATAGGATCTATATTTACACTTCCAGCAGGATGAAGTCTGGGAATGTAGTGAATTTACCTTGGCATTCTAACAATGCATGTTTCAACTGAAGATATCAGGAGATTTGGAAATCGTGAAGACCATATTCATTTGACAGTGCCTCAAAGGATCCCTAATGACCCCAAATGACACCCATTCTATAGATCCTGGTTAGATCCCACTGTTGGAATCCCTTCAATGCCAGCACCTCTGGGAGCTGCATTCCCTGCCATGATGGTGTTTCGGGTGACGTACTGTTATTGATTGAAGAGACAAACTAATACCTCTTTCCAGGAAAGTAATGATACTCTGGTGTGCACAGGAAGAGAAACAGGAACATGCAACCCACAGAAGGAGTCTATTAATATAGGACACATGAATTAATCCAACTCCAACTAGATCTCGGGGTCATCCCTAGGCCCAAATATTTAATCATTTATAACTGGCAACTGAGCAATCTTTTGAATAAATATGTGTCGGCCAGGAGCAGGCCACCATAAAACAATGACCAATGCAATTATTCCTGGACATTCCTGGGGCTTTCCCACACCATAGAAAGGGACAAGCACCAGCTCTAACAGCAACGAAAAAAGAGATCTGGAATTTCAGATGGGTGGTTTTAAAGGACATATAGAAGCCTCGTGAGAGAGATCATCTTGACCATGCCACTCGGCCCAGAGCAGAGATTGGAAGAGATATCCCATGTGCTGAGGTCCTTTCTAAAGCCAGTCAAAATGGGAGTTATATTGAATTCCCAACAAGTTTTGGGGGTCATGGTGATTTTCAATGGAACATTCCTGTAACTGAAGCCAGCGCCTTCCCAGTACTATCATTCCACCCTCTTCTGATTGAAATTAGGGTACATCTGTCCCAGTTCACCCTGGGCCGGAGGCCTCCCATACAGAAAGAATTGTGATCAATATCTCACCCGGTGACTGTAGGTGGCAGAGTAAGAGCAGCATGTTGTCTTGAAGCAGACATACCTTTTCCTTCCTTCTAAAAGGTGTGTATTCAGCAGCCCTGAGGTTAGTTGGGCTTCAGCCATCTTCCTACGATCGTGCTTGACGTCCATGAGTCTTCGACCTGTTACTTTTTAGGCCGAGTGTGCAAGTGCTTTGACCTGTTGTAATGTATCTGTGGGCTTTTATCCACACCCACCACACTCCTATCACTATCACTCATTTGTGGACTTACCTTTCAAAAACCCTTTGTTATCATTGGTAAATGCTTTACATTTGTCCCTCCTTGGGGCGGTTTTGTTACCTCCCTGGACAACAACCCTGTTACATGGATAATTGCACGTTTACTGATACGTTTGACTGCAAGCGAACATCTTTCTCCTTTTCTGTCTCCTTCGTGCTCATGCTCATGGCAGCCATGGCGCTTTGAATCCACTCACTTATGTCAACTGTTTTACTTTTCATTTTCAGTTTATGTGCAATGAAGGTCCAGTTAGGAATGTACAGCACTAATAGCTCTAACATGAGCAAACACAAGACCAATTGCATTGCAAATGCTTGTTGATTGTTTGCAGAAGGCCTCATCTCTCATTGCCTCTCCTCGCGTGTCTGTCAGTTAGTCAGACGTTTCTCATATATAGAACTGCTTGCCGTCTATCCTCTGTAGGAGCTGGCACACCACATGTTCTCCATCCCAGGCCTCAGTTAGCAGTCTGAAGTCCTACCATGGCATCCACCCCTCATATTCGCTGCCCCAAGCGGCACCTAAAATCTGAGTCTCTGCTCACAGTCTGCCTTAATTTTAAAGACATTTAAAGTGTGCAGTTCTGCCAGAGTGCCCAGGCTGGATACACATACCTCCTTCTCCGATTGCACCTTTACAGAGCACCAGCGTATATCGGAACCCAGCAGTAGTTCAGGACATGGCAGTCGCTTTTCCTCCTCTAGTGCCATCCAACATGGAAACATGAGGCCCTGAGAGTCGATAGGCTGCAGCCAAAAGGTGATCCTTGTTTCTGTGCTTTCAAAGAATCCTGCATCACAGCAGGCATCATCTCCATACAATGGGTCATATTTATCAGATTTTCACGCAGTGCAGCAAGCCACCTTGCTGCACTGTGCTGCATGAATGGGAAAGGGCAGGAATGTTCAGTATTTAGCATTATAAGGCGTTTTCATGTCGTTTCCTTGTGCTTGCGGCCTTTTGGCTGCCTAGCGCCAATGCAGGCTCCCTTGTGCCGTGGTGCAAGGGTGCATGCGATGCTGACAGGATTGTTTTTGTGCAGGGAGAGACACTTTCCTGCACAAAAACACTACTCTGAGTAGTTTTCCTCTTTCTACGTGTGCTGCAGAATGTTAAATAACTAGGAAAAATAGAGATATTTCCACTCGTTACACCTCACCTGGGGAAGTGTAGGATTTTGACGCATTCCTAGGTCTACCAGTAATGGTAAAACTGGGAATATGCCAAAATCCATGGATGGATGCATGGGAACACCCATACTCCACCCATGGAATGCCTACCTGGTGCAGAGTAACGCAATGCAGCAATTTGCGTTGAGTTACTCCTGATTTACCAAGATATTCAGGGCCACGCAAGGTGGCCTTGCGTAGCTTGCTAAATCTTACCTAGTATGGCGCAAGTGTGTTGCAACACTTTGATAAATATGCCCCCATGTATCTGGTCTTATCATTTTGGGCCTTTCTGCCATCCAGCAATCTCAAGCGGACGCACCATTCTTATCTTATAGCACTGATCTCATGCGGGACATTTTCGATTTCTTCTTCCAAAATAAAGTGCACACTCTCACCACTGCCTCAGGTCTCACTTGGGTCAGATTGTATTTTTGGGTACAATAATTACAGGGATTGGTATAGATGGTTGCAGTGCTTAATTTGTAAATAAAAAGGTGCCGGTGCCCAAAGCCCTTATCTTAAACATGCGGCTGCTGCAATTAAATGTGCGAACACGTAATTCTGAGGCAGCGTAATCCTGAAGCCATCTCAGGCCTTGTCAATCCATTTAAAGCCACTCCCGGTCCCTTCAGCTCACCCCTGCAGCTTTCTATCATTGTGACGCTTTTTCGTTTTCATCTTCCCCCATCTTTCCCAAATGTGTCTTTTGCTCACAGCAAATGTTTGAGGCAGAAGACTAAGCCCCGGCCCTCAAAAATAAGTGCCGGTGCTCAGCACCGGTAACAACAAGCACAAATTAAGCACTGGGTGGTTAGGATGTCGGGTAGGAGATGTGGCAATACGTGTCTGCCATTGTGGCTTGATAGCTACGTCCCTTTGATGCCAGTTTCAACTAAGGAATTATGAATGCATTTATGAATTCTCTATCCTACTCCCATATATGTTAATACAAGAGAACATTATAAATATTCATCCGTCTGTAAAAAATGCTACACTTATAGGCGGCCTGATTCACAAAAGGTTTTAATGAAGTGAATAATTTAAAACCTAAGGCCTCTGGGCACCTGTGTCTCTAGGAAAGTCGTAGATATCCATAAGAGCTTAAGGGCATATTTATACTCTGTTTGCGCCGGAATTGCGTCGTTTTTTTTTACGCAATTCTGACGCAAAACTAACTCCATATTTATACTTTGGCGTTAGTCGCGTCTAGCGCCAAAGTCCATGGAGTTTGCGTCATTTTTTTGCGTGGACACCTACTTTGCGTTAATGAGATGCAAGGTAGGCGTTCCCGTCTAAAAAATTGACTCCGAGGCATGTGCGCCGTATTTACACTCCCGGGCAAAATTCACGCCCGGGAGTGGGCGGGTCAAAAAAAATGACGTCCAGCCGCTTTTGCGCCGTTTTTTAGCGCCTGGACAAGGCAGGCGTTAAGGGACCTGTGGGCTCGGAAGGAGCCCAGAGGTGCCCTCCCATGCCCCCAGGGACACCCCCTGTCACCCTTGCCCACCCCAGGAAGACACCCAAGGATGGAGGGACCCATCCCAGGGACATTAAGGTAAGTTCAGGTAAGTATTTTTTTTTGTGGCATGGGGGGCCTGATTTGTGCCCCCCTACATGCCACTATGCCCAATGACCATGCCCAGGGGACATAAGTCCCCTGGGCATGGCCATTGGGCAAGGGGGCATGACCCCTGTCTTTGCTAAGACAGGAGTCATTTCAATGGGGGTTGGGAGTAAAAAAAAATGGCGCAAATCGGGTTGAGGCGAAAAATTTGCCTCAGCCTGACTTGCCCCATTTTTTGGCGCCCAAGCTCCATATTCCCCTACGCCGGCGCTGCCTGGTGTACGTCATTTTTTTTCACGCACACCAGGCAGCGCCGGCGGCTAACGCCGGCTAACGTCATTGAATAAATACGGCGCCCGCATGGCGCTTCAGAATGGCGTTAGCCGGCGTTAGCGCAGTTTTGCGTCAAAAAGTATAAATATGGCCCTAGGTGATTAGAAAGTGATGAAGATTTCCGTAGGGATATTTTCTGATGTGAGATTCCTGTGGAATTGTGTGTCCTTGCTTGGATTTTATGCAACTGTGCTATAAAAAGCGTTCCTGTCAGCTTTGTTGTAGGATTTTCTCCATAATGAGTCAAGTCTTTTCAAGAGAATTGTTTGCGTTTTAAGGGTACGGGTATATCATTTGTTTGAAGGATTTTTTATGTAGTTTTTCTTTCTTGAATAGAGCTTATTTAATTTAAGTTAAGCCCACAGGTCCCTTAACGCCTGCCCTGACCAGGCGCTAAAAAACGGCGCAAAAGCGGCTGGACGTCATTTTTTTTGACCCGCCCACGCCCGGGAGTGTAAATACGGCGCACATGCCTCGGAGTCAATTTTTTAGACGGGAACGCCTACCTTGCATATCATTAACGCAAAGTAGGTGTCCACGCTAAAAAATGACGCAAACTCCATGGACTTTGGCGCTAGACGCGTCTAACGCCAAAGTATAAATATGGAGTTAGTTTTGAGTCAGAATTACGTCAAAAAAAACGACGCAATTCCGGCGCAAACAGAGTATAAATATGCCCCCTACTATCTTAGCGTTGGGAAACACTCACATTGTGCCCTCACAAGAACTGCCCGGCACTTATTAATTTGTTTCTTAAGAAAATCTTTCAAAAGAATAGCGCTAATTTAGATGCGGGCTTAACTTTGCCAGAGGCATCGAAAAGTGGGAGCTCATTATCTAGCTGCCATAGCCTACTGAATTTAAACTACAAATGAGCATTGTGAAAACCTGATAGCCGACAACAAGCCTTCCAGTACTCACGAATGCTAGCTGTGTTCTGGAAAACAATCAAAGAGCAGGCAGCACCATATTTAACAAAAATCATAAATACCGCTCTCTCCCCAGGGACTCCAACTAAGTGCTCTAAATGAGTCACTGCGAGGCCTCTATTGAAAAACACACTGGATCCTATTGTCCTGCTAACTACAGACGTATTTCTACATCACCTTATATTTCAAAATAGAGGAAATCCATGTTCCACCAATGACAAAAACCTGTCGTGACTCAAAAGCTACTTTACGCCATGGAAGCCGGTTTCGGTCAGATACGGTTACAGAGCTGGTTTTCGCTTCCCTCACAGACAATATAAGGATGATGAACAGAAGTGATGCAAGAGTTTTTATTCTTTTGGACCTCTCTAACACCTTCCGCATCATCGACCATAATATCCTATTACATGTCTTAGGCTCCTAATCTTTTTTTCTGGACATGTTTTGGTATAAATGTCTTCATTTCTTACTGGTAATCTCAAAACAATTCAACTAGGCTCTTCCACTCCTCGTCTACGCCTTCACTATCGGCAATTTGTTCTTACCTGTGCTAATTTGTATATACTCTCCTGCTCAACACGTTTAATGTCAAATCATTTTTTTACACTGGTGGTACCCAACACATCATCAACCTTCAGGACACCATCATTGACTCTGCCTCTTAACTTCCCAGCACCTCTCGAAGAGACTCAGTTAAGGGTGACCAGGAACATTTTGAAATTGAATCCCTCCAAATCTGAAACTCTGTCTATACAAAACATTAGTACTTCCTGGACAGTCAAGTCTTACCACCATTACAAGATAAATGTCCCAAACCTCTTTAGGCAGTTTGCAACTTGGTCACCATTCTAGACTCACAACTGACCCTCGAAACACATGCTGCTTGTATCTACTGTACTTTGGATTATAGCAATTTAATCCAATTATGGTTTCCTAAAAATATCATTGTCTACAGATATCTAAAATACTGTTGTAATTCTTTTTGGGTAAAAAATATTCCACCAACTACACTGGGTAAAATGATCCTATTCAAATCTGTTTGCATTCTCCATGCAGTACTGTACAATAGAGCCCCGATATTTGTAATAAGTAAATGTCATAAGGATGCCCCTTATCTTCCTAGGTTGACAATTTGCTGGTGAAAAAGAGAATCTCCACAAATGGGGTGGTGGTTCTACCAGTGCCCTCCGGAAGCAGTGGGCAAAGGAGGAGAAAATAATTGCCTTGGTGTCCTTAGTTCTCAACAGTGATTCCATCACATTGGCAACTGCCCCCTCTGGTGCAACCAGCGATGATTTTGCCAACAAGTCTGCTATCTAGATTTGGACGAATCTGAAGTTTGTAATAATCTTTAATGCTCAATTGGTGACATCAATAGTAAATAATCAATAAATTCACCTTAATATTTCATATAATAGCATGATTTAAACATTCGGCAACCATGTCTACTAGTGCAATATTATTGTAATAGTATTTATATAGCGCTTACTACCTCTGACGAGGCGTCGAAGCGCTTTTCGGCGAGTAGCACACTACTCCGGAACCCAACAAGAATTAGTGATGGATTAGTATTGGGAAATATGAGTACAGTTTTAGTATTATTATGAGTTAATTTGAGCCGCGGATATGAAAGTTTGTTAGTTAGATTGACTGGAATAATGGAGGGGTGGAGGAGGAAAGAAATCCAGTAATGTTAATTGGGAGTATATCCCTCATTTACTCATCCCAAAGACTTGGGATGAGTAAAGGGGGATGGAGGAGGGAAGAGTCTGTGGAAGGGTTAGGGAAATCATAGTAGCAGGGTGAGATAAATGAGGGCGAATTTAGTAGGGTTGTTTGGGAGGTCATGGTATAGAGTGAGGTTTGGTGAGTTAGATGTGGAAGCGGAGGGAAGAGCTTAGGCAGAGTAATTTAGGAGATGAAAGTAGTAGAATGGATTTGGGATGAGTCAGAGTGGGAACGGAGGATAGATTGATAGAGGCATGACATATGATGATGGGTAGATAAGTGTGATAAGATGAGAACAGGGAGTCATAGATATCTAGTATAACAACCCACCCAGGAGCCATGCAATGACCCACGAACATGCCAAGCACAGAACAACATACACACATACATACATACATATATATATATTTATACATACACACACACATACATACATGAATACACACACATATGCAGATACAATACATAATTAGAATTCATGGGTAAATATACTTAGTCAAACAGGTTTAAAGAGTGTGTGTGTGTGTGTGTAGTTTATTGTTATGACATAGTAGCGATACATATTTTCAAAAGAACAATACATAACTAGAAAAATACACATAATCAGAAAAAATATTTATCAACATAGGCATATGCAGTCCATACTTGTTTGAATATGGTGGTTATGAAGGAAAGAGCCAACTCTTGAGTAGTTTCTGAAGACAAGAAAGTTATCTGTGGCTCTTATAGTTGGGGGTAATGAATTCCATAGTTTGGCTGCTTGAACGGAGAAGGATGTTCCACCTATAGTCTTTTTCTTGTATGGTGGTGTTCTAAGGCGGGTGCCAATCTTGAGCGGAGGTTTCTTTGTTGGATGTATTTGGTTATTTTGTTTCTGATAAAAAGCCGTCCTGTTCCATGTATAGCTATGTGAGTGATACAAAGCAGCTTGAAAGTGCATCTTCTGGCAACGGGTAACCAGTGTAGTGCTCTCAAGGCAAGGGAGATGTGAGCTTGCGGCTTTACATGTAATAGTAGCCTGGCTGAGGAGTTCTGAATACGTTGTAGTTTTTTCATAATAGATAGAGATGATCCATGGTAGAGGCCATTGGCATAATCCAGTTTGGATAGTACAAGCGAGATAGTAGCTTGCACGTTGTGTGGAAATCCGAGGTGGGGAAGATGCATCGTAGAGTCTTCAAGGTGATGAAGCTTGTTCATGCTAATTTGTCCACTTAGGCATCCATAGTTAACTTGGAATCCATGGTGATTCCAAGGTTTTTAACTTCCTTGGATAATTGAGGAGGTGGTCCGTGATCGTCAGGCCAGAAGCACAGAGGGCCATAACTTTTCCAGTCACCACATGAGTATTTCTGTTTTGGAGGTATTTAGTTTGAGATGGTTCCAGATCATCCACTGATAAACGGCTCTGAGGCAACTGAAGATTTCTGAGTTTTCAATGTTTTTGGGGCATTCTAATTTAAGTAGTATTTGTGTGTCATCTGCATAGTTGTAGCATGTGAGATGGAAATCATTGGTCAGTTCTGGTCACGATATCATGTAGATGTTGAAAAGCAAAGGTGAGATGATTGATCCTTGGGGGACCCCTGTTTTTGTGAGGTAGGGTTTGGACGAGAAGGGGGCGAGTAGATGATATTAGATCTTTTTTGAAGATAGGAAGTAATCCAGTCGAGAGCTGTCCCTTGTATGCCGGCTTCGTGGAGTCTTTCAATTAGGGTGTCATGGTCAACCGTATCAAAGGCAGCCGAGAGGTCCAAGAGAAGTAGTGCAGCAACTCCATTGCGGTCGACTGTGTTTTTAAGATCATCCCAGATTGCTATGAGTGCCGATTCAGTGCCTCTTCCTGGGCGGAATCCAGTTTGGCTGTCTGAAAGTATAGAATTGTCTTCAATGAATTGTGACATCTAGGCGAATGCTGCTCTTTCTATCAATTTGCCCAGGAAAGGTCCATTTGTGATTGGTATGTAGTTGTTGGGGTCTTGCAGGTCTAGGTTTGTTTTCTTTAATAACAGTCATATGTATGTCTTTTTCAGGTCTACAGGAAAAGTTCCTGTAGTTAAAGAGTTGTTGATGATTCTTCTTACAGCTGTGGCAGTAGAAGTAGATAAAAGAATGTTCTTGAAGATTTGTGGTGGACAAGGGTCAGCAGGGCAACCGGAAGGCCTGCTTGCTTTGACCAAATCCATAAATTCACTTTGGGATATTTGTTGGAAGGACTGTAGAAGCTGGGTTGGTTTATTCTTAGAGGGTATTTTAGGAAAGGGGTTGGTGCTGATGGTTTTCTTCTGTTTTAAATAGGAGTCTAACGTGTCTGCCTGGGTTGTGTAGTGAGTGGCCAATTTGTTTGTTAAATTTTGAGTAGTGGGATGACTTCCTTCCATGCATGTAGGTTTTCGAAATTCATTGAGAATTTTATAAAATTTGTTGGTTGTAGATTTAACATTTTGAATTCTGTCTGAGTAGTACCTTTTTTAGCTTTTTTGATTGATGATTTGTATATTCTGTTAAGTTTGTGTACCTGCAGTTTGTCTTGACTATTTGTTTTGAGCCAGGACCGCTGCAACTTTCTGATTTGTTGCTTTATCTTTTTAAGTTCTGTGTTTCTCCAAGGTGTTGGTTTTCTTTTGTCGTGTTTAGTTTTTCTGAGTGGTATTAGGATATCAAAAGCTTTCTGTAGCCACTCATAACGTTTTGGCACAGAATTAATTGTATCTAGATCTGTGCTGGTTGTTAGTTGTGTTTCTAAGTCATCCAAATTGAGTTTAATCCATGGTCGATAGGTGCATGTATGTAAGTAGTTGTGGGGTGTGTTGATTTGTGGAGTTTTATGTTGGAAAGTTATTAAATGGTGGTCTGACCAAGTGATTGGCGTGATGCTATGAACGGTAACTAGTTCAGGCTTAGCAAAATTGACATCTAGGATGTGTCCAGTGATGTGTGTGGGATTGTGTACAATCTGATGTAGGTTCAATGCGACTAGGCCAGTGGTGATAGCTTTTGGATGGGGCATATTGGGTTTGTCAAACCAAATGTTTAGATCCCCCAAGAACGCATAGGTTGGAGTATTGTGCAATAAGGTTTGAGCATGTATCTAGAAAAGCATCTGGGAATGTGGAGTTGTTAGGTGGAGGTCTGTAAAGGAGGAGAAAGTTACAGGAGGAAAATGGAGTAGGGTGGCATCTAGCGTGGAGGGCTTCATAACCTTGTATGGAAATGTTGTCTGTTTTACTGAGGTTTGTTGCCTGTTTGACTATAATATCTAGTCCACCTCCTCTCTTGCCTATACAGTTTTCTGTGATGGTTTGATAGCCCGGAGGAAGGGCTTCGTGCAACACTGGGGCCATGTCATCTCCCACCCAGGATTCAGTTATGAATAGTAAGTCAGGTTGTGTGTCTGTGAGCAGGTCGTGGATGTGGTGCTTGTTTTTTGAGAGTGATCGAGCATTTATGAGCTGGCCGTTTAGAAAAGGTGTGTTAGTGGTAGTGTTGTTTTGTTTAGGAGAAGGGTGAGTAGTATAATATGAGCTTGAAGCAGGAGTGTGCTTGTGGTAGGTGTTTGTGAAGAGTGAGAAAGTAGGGGTAAAGATAGGACGGGACTTGTATTCTTTGTGTAGTCCTGAGGGTGGGAGTGGGTGTGACGATAAGTATAATGAAAGTTTGTGTTGATTTGATGTGCTGATGTGTGTGGTCTGTATTGTTTTTGTGGAATAGTGAGAGGGGGTATTGATGTCGTTGTTTTTGGTGAGGGATTTGTATGTGAGATAGTGCTGGTGAGTGGAATTAGAGTGTTAGATGGGGTGTTGATGTGTTTTGGAGATGAATGTGCGAGGTGTGTAAGGGGCGATGGATGTGTGTCAGGGGAGTTAGTGTTAATTGTGGTGACTGGAAGAGGTAATATGTGTGGTGGAGTGAAGTGTGGGGATTGTATGGTTATATGGTATTGGTGAACAGAGGGGAAGGGTGTTTGTAGATGGTGTGTTGGAAGGCTGGGTTTGGGCATTGTTATGATGAAAGGTGGTCTGTGTGGAGCAAACAGTGGAAAGTGTTGTTGGTTAGTATGAGCAGGGAGTGTGTATCTGGAAGGCTGAGACTGAGAGAAATGTATAGTGTGGTTTTGTGTTGTGTGGGTGATGGCAGGTTGTGTTAGTGGGTGGACAGAGTAGTCTTTGTTGGGAGAATGCAGGTGTTTGACTGTTGTAGTTGTGGAGGATATGTGTATTTGTATTGTATAATGGGTATTGTGTTGAGTGATGGGACATTGCAATCTCTCTGCGGTCAGTTTGTGATGCATGAGTTGGATATCTTTGCAGATAATGTGTTTGCATGTTGATGGATGTGTAGGGACTGAAATCATTCCGGGTCAATTGAGGATTGGGCAGCATTTGTGTCCCTAGTCCCTACCAGGCCCAAACAGGCAACTGCCCTTGTCCTCGATGCCCGTCTGAGACGCCCTGAGTCCTAGGCTTAAATAGCCCTACTGGCCAAAAGGAACCTGGTCATAACCCTAACCAATCCGATTTCTAACCCTGATTCAGACAACTAATGGGAGACCCAGCCCTAATCACCAATCATACCCCTAATCCTGGCCACCAATCACAGCCCCAGCCCTAGAACCAGCAGCCAATCAGATTCTCAGCCCTATCCACCAATCACAGCCCTAGAACTAACAGCTAATCAGAATCTCAGCCCTATCCACCAATCACAGCCCTAGAACCAACAGCCAATGAGAATCTCAGCCCTATCCACCAATCACAGCCCTAGAACCAACAGCCAATCAGATTATCAGCCCTATCCACCAATCACAGCCCCAGGCCTGGAGCCAGCAACCAATGGAAAGACCAGCTCCCAACAACCTATCACAACAACATATGCAACAACCAATAGGAACTTATATAAGGAGCAAGTTAACTGAAGTCCAGTCCCTGTGGCCAGGGAGGAGGCAGCTGCTGCTCTATTCGGAATCTCCTTGGATACAGACAGGCTGAATCCACACTTCCAAGCTAGCAGAGTCTACTTTCCAGGTAAGGGAGAGATTGTTTAAAAACCAACACTGAAATACTGCTGGTCGCGCGCTCAGAAATAAAATATTTTTAAGGCAAAAAAACAGGGGGAACAGACAGTTTCTAAACACAATTTAAATCACAGAAACAGATTAAAACAGCCTCCTAAAACACACTCTGCAAGGTGTATGTAGCCTTTTTACTTAGAAAGGGGGGGGGGTGATGAAGTAATGTGCCACAAACTAGAAAGGTAATTCGCACAGTCACAGCAAAAATGAAATTGAAATTAAACACCACTTTAAAAGGCCAAGCTTCCTGAAACCCAGAAAAACAGGCACAGGTAGCTGAAATAAACACCTTTGAACAAATAATACTATTTACCCAGAAACGTCTGGAGGCTCCTTACCTAGGCCTTTTAGCAATCCCGAACACTGGGCTGAGCTGGTCATGAATTGATCACGCTTTTGGCAAAACATCATCCTTCCACCTGTATTCTTGATGTGTGTGAAGCTTACTGCCGTGAAGTACCAATTTTATCTGTAAAACGAAGCTTTAACTGCCACTGCACCTGACCTGTCCAGAGTGACAATGCTTTTAGTAGTGTTGCACATTCTTTTATTAGGTAGGTGAAGGAGAGAGGGTATATATCTGCAGTGGGCACAGAAAGGTTTCAAGTGTTACTTTCTATACTGAAGGGACCAAATGTCCAGGAATCATCAAGACTAGCCTGGAAACACTGTGACCAGTCTTTAAGTGATAGGGGCTACGGGTAGTTTGCTTTTTCCTGTCTGGCAGGTATCAGCAGACTTTCGTCCCCTAATGCTGATCAAGGCAGATTGTGGTAATATCTTTGCAAAGGGGAGGGTCAGTAAGATGGTACCAAGTGCCAAGGAATCAGGAAGGCTAGTCTGAAACATTGTGACCAGCCTTAAGGTACTGAGCAGTAGATTTATTTATCCCTAGAATGTGGCCACAAGGCCAAAGGTCAGACTTCTTGGATGAACAAGACAAGCAAAGGCTCTGCTCTCCCAGGGCAGACCTGAGCTGCAGTATCCAGCAGGCTTAGTCAACAGTCTCTGTTGGGTGGAGGCAGGAGTTCCCTAGGACAAGAAATGACATCTAATGGCACTATTGTTTCAGATTACAGATCTTTTGCTAGAGATGAGAGCAGAGTTAATGGGGGGGGGGAACAATTGGACCAGACAGAGAAGATCTAAAGGAAGTTAGCTTGTGGAGGCACATATTAAAAAGTGTTTTTCACAAGGCTCGCAGGTCAGAGTTATAGTTGGGCTAAGACTGAACATAATGGGAACTACTAAATCTGTGCCATGCTGCTGTCCTAGTCGACAAAATGGAAGCAGGATAAGTCTCATTTCACCAAATTGCCTCTTTTTAACCCAGAAATGTCATTCAATACTAACAATGATAGTATACAGTGTCTGGGAGAATATGTTACAGGGCCAGCAGGATGTCTCCTTATGTAAACTAGAAAGGGATGGGGTCTCTAAGATAGATAAGTATTAGGCCCACATGGAGGGATGACTACAGAAGCGTAACATGAGGCAAGCCAATCCACTCTTGCATTGTGAGGGTAGTAACCGAACAAGTGTGTTTTGTCTCTCACTCTTGCCTGTGCAGCGTGGGAATTTGGCTAATGTCTAAGCCAAGACCAGAATTTGACTCGCCCAACTGGTGTTTTCTGCTTTTTGGGTGTTTTGCGAACTTGAGAGGGGCCTCAGGTGTGAACCCCTGCTCAAAATGTTGGCTTCCTTTGGCCTAGCACTTCCGTCCTCATTCATGGGGTGTATGTGTTCAGCAGTAGGCTGTATCCTCGCCTTAAAAAAACATAACAAGCGAATGGCTACTGCTCAAAGCACCAATTTTTCAATTCTATTACGCGTTCAGCAGCATCTCTACTTGGCATGTTGCATTTTGTATTTCATAGCCTTCTGTGATTACCCCTTCATTTTTGGCATACATTCACTGAGCAGCCTGCTGCAGGTGGTATCTGTATTTTGTTTAATCCTTATTACAGTTATAATTATGATGATAATTATCTCTGTCACATGTCACATAGTGTCACCCATCACACCTCCAGGCACTGGGTCCCATAAGATGATAACTACATCGTGGTGATCATCATGCACAGGAAAACAAATCCCACATAGACCCAAAACTAAAACAACACCCTTCCAACGCCATACCCATCATACTGTAGCTTACTATTCACATGGGCAAGCACTTCAGTGAGCACATATGGCTAGTAAGCTCTATATAAATATTAAAACACAATACAAATACAATAAACAAACAATGGACGTGGATGTAAACAGAAGGGTCTTTTTGTAATCTCGAGTCCAATAGGAAATGGTATTAACCTTGAATGCACAATATTGAGTGCAGTTGTTTGGAGTATTTCTTTTATCAATGAGTGGTCTTTTATATCAACTTCACAAAAACAAGTACTTTTTTTTGTTAAATACCAAGTTTTATTTATTTTTCCATTGCCTTCCCATTACCTTTTATTGGGAGGTTCTCCATCATGAAACTCCTCTACGTACCAAGAATATTTACCCTTATTGCGGCATAGCCCCAAACTCATATATGCTGCCTTCGCACATTATTTTGTTTTGCTTCGTGTATGGCACTGTTGTTTCCTCTTGTCCAGTACCCCCATGCATCATCCCTTTCCTTTTCACAAAAGCCTTGCACAGCCTTCCTTCCATTCCCCCAAGCTTTCCCCAACCAGTCTGTACTTCTCCCTCTGCAGTACCATTGCCCCTTTATGGCCAATGGCTCCGTCATTGATATCTTCCTCAGAGACTAGACAGTAGACAGACTCTCAGCTCCAGTGTCTCCTGGCCAACTTCGCCTCGTTATCTGGGTCATCTAGTGTAAATGTTCAGCAGTAGGCACTATTCCCGCCTAACTCATGCTCGCTCATGTTACCAAAGGAGTGGAATACCCTCAATGCATGTTACCATCTCGAGTACTGGGCCTTCAGTTGTCAGACACACATAACCCTTTGGTGCTTTCTGGCAGATTTGGTGCCGTGCGGAAGCCTATAAATAAGAGAGGGACCACCAAGCAGTAACGAATGCAACAGCAAAGGTACCAATAAGCACACCAACTTCCAACACAAGAAATCAGACAGAACATGTTACTCTAAAAGTATGTCTAGCACCCAATCTACTGGGGTCTCTATAGGCACTGATATGAGTAAGGCAGAGAATTATCCCTACAGAAGTTACTGGTATACCAGTTTGAACAACCACGTGTCGAGGTCCCATCTAAACCTCATCATGGAGGTACGTAGGTACGTAGGTGGACAGTTTCACAGCTTAGGTGCACACACAGAAAAGAAATGCCATCCTGCTCTAACTTTCCGAAAACTAGGACTTTTAACAAATGGCTCCTGTAGATCTCAATCATCTCGCAGGAAGGAAATCATCCGTTCCTCCTTAACGAATCAAGCCGCCTTACAATGTAAAGGTTTGTGTACAAGAGATAGGACTTAAACTGGATCTTCGGTTTAATTAGCTGTCTGTAAATGAGACAGAATAGGGCGGTATGAGCTGTGCTTTATTTATAAAATAATAAGTGCTGAGTCTCCAAAGTTCTGCTGATGGGTCAGAGGCTTGCGCTATCCTATGTCAGGAGTTCTGGATGCCAAGGATGCATAACCTTGATTCCTCCTTATGCCTCTTTCATCCACCCCCAGACATTCCCTAATCCGTTATCCCACTCTATTAGGTTCTTTTCCACTGCTTTCTTTATTACTATTTTTCTGAATTTTTCTTCCTTCTTTTTCCACCTTTTATGTTTTTCTTTCTCTAGAGCTGCATCAAAGTCTGATGAGGAAAAATAAGCGCCGGTCCCCAATTATGAGTCCCGGTGGACTCTGCCTGCAAACCACCAGCTAAAATTGAGCACCGATATGATTACATTTTCTGCCGTCTGCCACACAATGAGCTGTGGTTTCTGTGCTGTGTGCAAACTTTTGATTAGGTTCAAGGCATTTCCAGATAAGCCACATTGGCATACTGGAGCCTAAATCCGATCAGAGCCTGCATTCCTGATCCAGGCAAGGTGACATTTTACACCAAATGTGCAGTTGGTGGCAGCATGCTGATACGGTTGCGGATACATGGTTGACCATGGATAGTTGTGAATCTATCTTCATCCCCAAGCTTTTCACCACTGGATGGGGGCGAACCCAATTCCAGAGGTCAGTACTTACTGGACTAGAGAGCACCACGATTATTCCCTACATGGACCTCAAGGTTTTTTTTGTATTATGTTTCAGCATATTGGTCTCCATTCATTACCTGATGAGCAGCAGTTTTTGTTGGTATTCCAAAAGAAAATCCGGTTTGTTGTCCATCCTCAACAGAATATGGGTATCATCTGCATATATGCATGCTTTAACTAGTGCTATTAGTCTTCTATTCATTTTAGAGAGATAGGGTGAGAACAGGAGCCTTATTGGTCCCCATAAGATGTACTGACTGTCTATAAGATATCAGGAGCAAACAGCATTGCTTGGAAGAGCTCAGACAAAAATGAGCTAAACCACTTTAAGGCCGAGCTCTCTAATCCTACCGTCCTAATATGCTCCACAAGAATGGCATGAACCACAATGCAGGATTCACTGTGCATACCTACAAACTATGTTCATAACAGCACTGACCACCATGACAAGCTACATGCTAACATCCATAAGAACACACTGGGAAAGAATTCTGAACACTATTATTATAATTAAGCATTTATATAGCGCATGTTTCACCCAAAAGGTATTACGGCACTAGGGACCTTAGGAACCAAAGAACAGTAGTAGCACAGTCCAACCAGCCAGGAACCGAGCTTTTTGACACCTCCCCCCCTCCACACTGTGGTTACCCAATAAACCGGCGTTTTTTTTTTTTAAGTGCGGCAACTGAACAAGACTACATCTTTCTCTTTTAATACTCCCACTACGTTTCCAGTGAAGGAATTTATAAATTGCAACACAAGGTACACTGTGTACGTGATAATATGCGTATGTGGCCTTATATACGTTGGCAGTACCATACGCCCCCTGAAGGAACGCATACAGGAGCACATCAGGGCTATAAGGAACCTCACACCTAACTATCCACTGGCTATACACTTTGCCTCTGCACATGGAGAGTCAGACATCCCTAGGATTAGATTTTTCGTATTCAAACATATCACCCCTTCTCCCAGAGGGGGAGATAAGACCAAAGAATTCTGAAAGTGTGAGGCTAGATGGATTCTTCAGTTACGGGCTGTTGAGAAGGGTCTAAACACGGACAAGGAACTACATGTTTTCCTCACCTGAATCCATTTACCATTTACTATACAGTGTCTTAACTGCCTCCCGAGTTCATTTCAATAAATTACGGGTTTTGTTGCCGTCTTCGTCTCTTATATACAGATGTAACATCATGTCCTATACAGTTTCCACTGATGTACTAACTATTACCTTTCACTTTACAATGTTAGCGTATCTGACTCTGCAGGCATACTCTGTTTACTCCCATCACTGTACAATGTTGTCTAAGTTACACCTTCTACATCTCTATGTTGCACTTACTATGTTTGGTTACCATTTGCGGACTTTATTGTGCTTTCTGTATGTTACTATGTACACCATCTTGGCTCCGTCAACTTTTCCAGTTCTATATACGATGTGTTCTTCACACTGTGCTGCATTTTTACAACACTTGGCATCTAATTTTGCAATGATGTACGGGCCCCTATATTGGTACTTTGTTGTAACATCTGATCCACACTTAACATGTTCTTTGATAACTGTGTGTTTATTATTCTGATGACACACTCTGTTTATACTCACCACTGTACATACTGGCTGGATTCACTATCCACGTTTGGTACTGTTAAGTTTTACCCTCGTTTATCTTTGCTTTACTTACTATTGTTATCACCATATTTATGACACAATGGTCTGTAATATATTACAGTGTACACTTCTTGGCTCTGCTGATTTCTGCAAGACTTGCATGTATATACTAATACCAGAGGTTCTAGGTTTACTATATATCTCTCCATACTGCTTTTATATGCACAACAATTAGCTTACATTTTACACTGATATACGGGCCCTCTAGGATGAGCCCCAGTGTGACGTCTGACCCACACTTAGCACATGCCCCTATGACTGTACATATATGTTATCCACCCCTAATTCCCATGGTTTCTTTCACACATAGATAAGGGTGTACTTTTACTTTCATCCACTTCTATGTTGCTTAGTGACTGTTCCGACTTATTGGTCGTTATTTATCTCACCATGGTTCCCCCAATATGGCCGCCACTTTCTGCCTCTATGGACTTTTCGGGGTTCCTGTGCTACAATTTTGGCATAGTCACGGGACCCCACTCCCCTCACCCCCTCTTCTTTCACAGTATTCCTCTCCTTATTTAAACCCCGGCTGGTGTCTCCCCGGACCGGCACCACTTTGGACTGTTTTGCACATTTCGTTCACTCGGTGAGTAAGACTTGCATTTCTCATTAATCTTAAATTTATGTACCATAGACAACGCGCCGTCTCACTGTTACTTTTTCTTCGGTACATTTGGTAGTCTATGTACTCCATTTCTACTGTTTAATGCCACACAACTTCCATGAATTATCTCGTCATTCCCCTCCATGTACTTTTCGAGGCGCCGGTTTTCACCTCATAGCCACCTCCGCACGCTTTACTTTTTACCCCCGCATTTCCTACCTTACCGGCTTTGTATATGTTAGCAGCACCTACAGGTGGCTCCAAGCCCCACCTTTTCATCTCACTTCCTAGGACGCCCATTTCGCCACACATTCCCCAAGCCCCACCTTTTCATCTCACTTCCTAGGACGCCCATTTCGCCACACATTCCCTACTGCATTTCACCGCTTTCACTGGCACCCACTCTACCTTTACTTCCCACACTTATACATTAACGTTCTTGCCCCCGAGCCTCATGCAGCTTATGATTGGACGTAGTTCACTGTTATTAACTCCAGCCTTGCAACTCAGGCCTTTCAGCTCTCACCACACTGTATTGTCCTTTGTTACCCACCATTATCCGTGTCTTACACGTATGTATTCACTTCTGTATGCGCTTTTCCTTCACCTGCTCAACAACCGTTGGCTTCTTACTCACCTGTGTGCCCATCTCGTCTTTCCACTCTCACTATCATTCATGTTTCTGTTAGAACTATCTATGGCACCTTTCTTTTATCACCCACACTCTACCATTCATGACAACAATTTTTGATACATTCGTGCCTTTCACCTTTTTAGGACTTACCAAAGTCCACGTCTCTCCCTCAACGTGGGGCTGTACACTGATTACTGCCGGTTTACACCCCCGGGGACACTTTTCCTGTTACCTACTGATCTTCCGAGAACTTGGATTTACACTTGATATCAGTACTTAAAGGTACCTTTGTTCTTAAGTTACCCCTTCACTTTCTTATCACTTACCTCATGGCGAACAGCATTTACTTATTTATTCTTTCTATGTTTCCCAACATCAGCTTTCCCCGATACGTCTTATACGCACTCCTGGGAATTATCGCTCATTTCTACAGCCTTTTTTAGGTAGGCGTTTCTTCCTTTTACTCTGTACTTACCCTTTTCTACCTACTGTCTGACCACCGTTCTCTACCTTTGCGGCTTACTACCGTACTCACTCCTGGTTACGACTACGCTTATCTGGGGTCTTACATTTGTTCTATACTTTATAGGTCACCTTGGTCTCCACATGCTATTTTTCATCAGTCTTTTGATACCATCACACATTTGACTAGGGGTTTTTGATTCACCTTTTCACACGTGTGTAGTTTGCCATGTTTCTTTACACTAATACACTGTTGTATCACTCTCTTGAATACCTCTGTTCCAGTATACGTGTACATCTCATAAAAGCGATTACTATATGTATTTTCAGCCTTGATAAAGTCACAAGTGTGACAAAACACGTGTCGACTGAATATATTGGGATTGTACTGGCTGTACCTTTTGGATGTAACTGTGAAGTGATGACTACAGTCCAATTAAATGATCTACTGGAACTCAACAAGGACTCTGCCTTACTTATTACTGGATTTACGACATGCAATGTGCATATTTATTATAATTGAGCAATACGCTATATGAGTGCGGTGGTTTTCTTTGTTTATACCTAGAAACTATGTTCATAACAGCACTGACCACCATGACAAACTACATGCTAACATCCATAAGAACACACTGGGAAAGAATTCTGAACACTATTATTATAATTAAGCATTTATAGAGCGCATGTTGCACCCAAAAGGTATCACAGCACTAGGGACCTTAGGAACCAAAGAACAGTAGTAGCACAGTCCAACCAGCCAGGAACCCAGCTTTTTTCTGAGGGACAGCAAGTCCTCCACTATTCTAAGGGGGACCGGGTGCTGATTCCATAGTTGTGCTACACTGAGAAGGCCCGCCCTCCCATTCTTGATTAATTAACATTGGGAACGCAGGCTAGGAGTTAAGATTCCTCCTCTGGACATATCTGGAGAAAACAATTCTGCAGAGGGACTGGTCCAAGTTCATGTAAAGCTTTAAAAACAATACTTTAAGATTTGAAAGCTATTCTCTGCTTAATCAGTAGCCAGAGAAGCTACTTTAAGGCATCTGAGGTTAAGGACCTTTTGGCACGATTCAGGGCCAGCTTTGCCTCAGCAGTCTGTACTCTATATAGTCTGTTTATTAAATATTCTGGAGCCCCAAGCAGAAGAGGGTTGCAATAGTCAAGCCTGCTCAGGGTCACACTAGAGATAATTAAAGTTTTTGCATCGGGGGCATGGCTTTGGCAGTGACCAACATGGCCGCTCAGTGTTAAAGCTCCCGTCGGATCGGAGCCCACATTTGGCAGAGCCTTGTAATTGTGAATGAAAAATGCCCATCCACTGACTCAGCTCAATCCTGATCGACTGGTGGGGGCGGTGGTGCGGACCGAATGCCCACTGACAACTGGCAGAGCCGTGGATGATCTGTGGCCTACACCCAGGCCCTGCACCTCAGAAGACCCACAGCAACAGGGCTTGAAGCACAGGCCATAAGAGCTGCATGGTGCAGCTCATATTCACAACCAGCTCCCCCTCTCCCCGCTTTTACCAGTCTATGGCCCATATTTATACTCCCTCTGCGCCGATTGTGCGTCAAAACTTTTGACGCACAATCAGCGCAAACGTTGCCCCGTATTTAAACTTTGACGCCCGAGCCCGCGATCGACAAAATTCCACTGTGTGCGCCATTTTTTGGATGCGGCAACCCGCCTTGCGTTAATTATATGCAAGGTAGGCGTTCCCGTCCAAAAAATGGCTTAAACGGTCGTGCATCGTATTTATGCTTTCGGGCAAAAATGACACACGGCCGGGAGGCGGAGCCAGAAAATGACGCACAGCCCGGTTTGCGTCAAATTTTAACGCCTGGGTCAGGGCAGGCGTTAAAATGGGGCAAACACACCTGTATTTAATCAGAACACACAGAACAAACAGCAGAGGAGCAGAGCAGCAACAGGGAGCCATGGAGGTGATTCTAATCCAGCGTGCACGCAGACGCAGAGCCCAGCAGCAACAACAGCAGCAGCTACAACAACACCAGCAGGGACCCCAAAGGCAGCGCAGAAGGCAGGAGAGGATATTCCGCCCAAGAACAACCCTTCAGGGCCTCAGGGAACACAACATCATACGGAAGTACTGGTTGAACTGGCAGGCCATTCAGCAGCTGCTACAAAACATTGAACAGCAGTTGGCCCCCACTTTGGTGACACCCCGCACCATCCCAACAGAAACAAAGCTGCTTGCCATACTTCATATGCTGGCAAGTGGCTCTTTTCAAACAACTGGTGCCCTGGTTGGCGGAATATCACAACCATCATTCTCCGCCTTTTTCCCAAAGTACTGGATGCCATCATTCAACTGACACCTGCCACATCTTCTTCCCTAACACACTGCAGATACAGCAGGAAACTAAACAGGGGTTCTACGCAATCAGTGGCTCCGCACACGTCCTTGGTGAAATCGACTGCACACATGTACGCCTTGTGCCACCTGCTGCAACTGAACACCTCTACCGCAACAGGAAGCACACACATTCCATCAACGTGCAGGCCATAGTCGATCACCGGGGATTGATCATCAACATCGTGGCTAAATTTCCTGGGAGTGTACATGACTCATACATCTTCCGTCACTGCACCATCAATGAATACTTCCAGGATGGACGGTATGGCAATGGACTACTTGTTGGTAAGTACAAAAACCTACATATACATACACTGCACAGCAACCCTCTAGGACACACAACACATACACCACAACAGCAACATGTGAACAGGAACACACTGAGGTCGTGACATTGCTAGCCATGTTTCTTAAGTCACCATGGAACCTGTCACACATTGGAAATTACTGTACAGCCTAATGTGAAGACGTCAATGAGTGTGGTTGCCTAAATGTCACCTTGCAAATTGTAAGTGTCCCAATGACCTTTACATTAATACATTGCCTAAGTCTAAAGGTATGGGATGTCCAGGGTACTTTGATATGAACGTGTTAACAACACTTTAAATTTTAACTGTGCATGGAACTATCATCTCACCCCCAGTGAAGACACACGGACACCTGTATCACAAGTCACAATGCTAGGGAGGGCACACTGTACTGCAAATCCCAAAACATACTGCTGACAAACGGTTAGCAGACAAAAACTCGTTCAGCCAAGGAAACAACACAATGCAGATGGTATAGCCTACAAGCATAGGATGTCACATTAGTACACAAAAGAGTCACAGACAACACAAGACAACTACTGCCATTAAAGGTCTTTTCAATAGTGCCAGCTACATCAACATGATCCCATTCATTTTTTCTTGCAGCTGATCAGGGTTATGGCATCCAGCCATGGATTATGACACCATTTGGCAACCCGAGTACAGCTGCAGAGCGTGCATACAACGAGGCCCATAGGAGGACACGCAGCATTGTCGAGAGGACCTTCGGCATCCTCAAGTCAAGGTTCCACTGCCTCGAGATCACTGGTGGTAGCCTCCTATATTCCCCCGAGATGGTCTGTAGGATCATCCTCACATGTGCAATATTGCACAACATTTGCATCAGAAGAAACATTCCCCTCCTGGAACCAGAGCCACACATGCCTGAAGAGGAGGAAGAGGAGGATGCTGGCCTGCAACAGGAGGGGGAACTACAGAACACATCTGCTGGTATACGCAGGCGGCAACAGATTGTAAATAATTTCTTCTGAATATGATCACCTTCACCACTTTAGTTAACTAATTTAAAAAAACACCTATTATAATCACCATATCATGGTCTGGCTATTCCTTAATACACACTTTCATCTCTACTTATCAGAATAAGAGTGTTGCCTCATGGAGCATTGCTGAGATACTGAGTAGGACATGGAACATCCCAGAGCTTATGTGATGCCTAA
This sequence comes from Pleurodeles waltl, assembly GCF_031143425.1. NCBI lineage: Eukaryota > Metazoa > Chordata > Amphibia > Caudata > Salamandridae > Pleurodeles > Pleurodeles waltl. Next base: position 992,564,683 of record NC_090442.1, read on the forward strand.
CATACAATGGTCACATACACACACACTCTTAATGACATATATCATGTACATATCTACTTTGAAGGCCTATAGCAGAGGACCACAACTATTTCACACATACATGTTGAAAGCAAGGTCCAACACAGCATGGTGGTGTATGGTTTCTCACTTCATCAGATTATTCCCTCAGGATGGGCAGAGTATGATGCAATCATGGTCACTGTGCAGATTTCTCTAACTACATAATAGCTGGACAGTTGTATTGACAAGCTACGTTATTTGACAGTAGGGACATTTCAATTATCTACAGCGCAGTTGATATGTCACATTACCCAGAGACAGATTTGTTGTGTAAGTGCTATTTATTGAAAAGTGCTGTAGTGCTATATGTACATTGTTCATGATTGTGAGTCCATTACAGTGATATCTTCCAGTGTGATCCAACACAAGGGTTTGCCAAAATGCTTTTGTCATGCTGGGGTTGCTGTTTCAGACAGTGCAGAGGGACAGACTTAGCCAATGAGTAGGAGAGAGACAATCACTGGGCTGGGTGACAAGTTATACAGTGGTTAGCAGAACAGTGCTTGAGTACAGTTGTTGTAAGACTGTCATGTTTCAAAACGCAGGACTTTGGTAATAGTTGGCCATGTGGCAGGGACTAGTGCTTCCGGGTACTTTTCCTTGTGAATGTGATCTGTTCCATGTCTTCTTCTTCTGATGTGTGTGTTGCCTGCTTTGTCCTTGTTGTTGTTGGTTGTGAAGGGGCAACACACACCTCAGTGTTAGAAGATGTGGAGTCAGACATCCCAGTCGCTGCTCCCTGTGAAGGTCTTAAGGGCAGTACTGCTGCAAGGAGGGCCTGCTGGTTCTTGAGAATAGCAGCCATATCCAATGGTAGGCAGCCAGGTCGGCCCTGAGGGGTTCAATGTTGCATTTGTGCACGCGTTGACAGGATTGCTGTTGTAGGTGTTGGGCCAACTGTATTACAGCTGTGCTGATTTCCGTCTGGGTTTTATGCAGTTCCTGCAAGATAGATGTTAGGGCTTGCATAGCTGCTGCCTGATCTGCAGATGACATCATGCACAAACGCATCCCCTCAAGGCTGGCTGCCATAGTTTGCATCCCCACCCGCACCTCCTTGGCCAACTCCCGCTGTACTCCATCTACAGTTCTCTCAAAGCTGGTGCCAGTGTCGTCTGAGTCCTCAGCTGTATTGGAGCTGGCAGGTCTTACAATTGGGGTGGTGGGTGGTTCCTCTGCGATGGCTGCTTGTTCTGTGCTCCTCCTTGTAACTCAAGGTGGGGTCTGGAGGGTTTCAAGGACCTTTTGGATAGTCTCCTGGGGAATGCTTATCAGCTCGTCATCCATGTCATCAGGGAAATCTGGGACAGGCATATCGGCAGGAAATCCATCTTCCTCTGCAATGAAACAGGGTACAATTAGTGTGTCTGTGTTGTGACAATTTTGACGTGACGTGGTTGCCTTTTGATGAATTCACTTTGTGATCTTGTTTTGTATTAATATCTGCAGTCCTTCAGATAGGCATTGTTTCAGGCCTATGGCCCACCTGTGTGTCACATGTATGTTATTGAGTTATCAGACTTGTCAGCCTCATCGCCTCTAGGTGTTGGTTTATGCCAAATAGAGAATTGCCACCTTCTTGTCCTACTCGACCCTCCGTGTAGATCCATTCTCATGGTGAGACCTTTCACTGGCTGTGGGTGTTCTGATGGCACCAGCAGCACACTTAACTATCAGGACCTGCCCCAATCCCTGATCGTTCACATCGACTTAAATGTAATTGACATGTTGCATATCCTATGCATGGCAATGTTATGATCTGATATGGATGTTGACATTGTTAATGGGTCCTGCTGATGTTGGGTAATGTGTGTTACATTGCATTGCCCTGATAGTCGTATCAGTGTCCTATTTCGTCCTCTGACTGTGCAGGTGTTTTTCAGTGACCAGTTACATGTGTCCCCTCCTGAATGCTGTTGTCTGAGCAGTATGACATTTGGGATGTTGCCTTGTTACCCAGGCACAGGATGGACCCTGACATATGCAGCATGGGTGTGTCCTTAGTGCTGTGTCGCTCCTATTGTTATTTACTTTGGCTGATGTTTGTGACAACTATGGGCATTGACATTTGAGTGCTCTGGGGCCTTTGTCTTGTTTCAGGGGATTGTTGCAGATGTCATCCTCACCCCCTAATTTAGGTGTGTATGTTCCATGGGGAGGTTACTGCCATTGGCTACTTGAGCTGCACACAGATCAGAGGTGGTTGTGGCAACTGTTGTCGCAGTTACATTGCAGTTCTCGGTTTGACTAGAGGATTGCTAATAGGGCCCTAGTTAATGTAGGAGGTATGTTGGCTGACGAGTGCCAGGATGTCAGTTTGACGTAGTGACCTTCCCTCCTGTCGTGGCTTTCCTTTTGCTCCATCGTTGTCATGACAGCATGCCCCCATGGGACTGTTGTTGGTGTTGTGTAATGGTGTGCCCCAGGTCTTCTCAGAACGGGCCATACTCCCATGCCGTGCCCCTTTACCCATGCCACTCCATGTATTAGATGACTTCCATGCATTTAGTGGTCGGTATCCCCCCCCATGCTCACAGTTGACATTATTGCATTATAATTCCCCATGCGACTTACCCTGCATGTGCGTTGTGTCCTGGTAGTCTGCGCTGTCCTGTCCTTGAATCCCTGTGACAATCTCCTCAGGGATGACGGCTGCGACCATCTCCTCCATGTGGTCCAGGGCCTCCTGGTGTGCTGGACTCCCCCCTCCAGTCTGCAGTGCTGCCTTCCTTTTCCAGGCCATCTTTTCCTTGGTCCTGCGTTTGCAGCCATGCCAGCGTTTCTTGCACTCGATGACTGTTCTGCGTACTTCTGCCACACTGTTTATCTTGTCAACAATTTGTTGCCATATAGCCTCTCTCCTACTGATTGGCAACTTTGATGTGACAAACAGTTGGTGCTGGTGTTCCGTCACCTCTTTAACCAGGATTTCCTGCTCCTCTGCACTGAAGCAACACTTTCTTTTCTTCTTAAAAGTGTCCTGGTTCTTGTGTGGGTCCTCCTGGCTGGTTCCTGGTCTGCTGTCATCTTCCTGGGGTCTGTAGTGGCATCTGGGATCCATTTTGGCTCTCCTCTGGTGAAATGGCTGTGTTTTTTTACGCTATTGCGTCAAAAAAAACGGCGCATATCCGGTTTGCGGTGTCGTAAATCGACCCACAGTCATTTCCGCCGCATTAACGTCATTTTCCTTTACAACTTGACGCCGCGGTGTGCGTAAAAAATAATGACTCCCACCTGTTGTTTGCGCCGCTGTGCATCAAAGTATAAATCTGATGCCTGCACGGCGCACCAAAATGGCGTTAGCCGGCAGTAATATTTTTGATGCAAAACTGCGCCAGCGCAGTTTTGCGTCAAAAAGTATGAATATGGGCCTATGTGCTTTGGGCCAGCTGTTACTTCAGCTTGCCTTCTGACAATGCTGGGAAGAGCTGATCTTTGGACCCGCCACGTTCCTCGCTGGGCCCGCTGACATGGCGGCCTGCATCTGGGCCGGCTGCCTCCTCTGGGACACACCCACCCAACTTCATGGGATGACTGGATTATGGAGCCCATGCCCTCGCCCTAACAGGTATGGACTCCTCACCTAGGCCCCCGTGATGAACATACTGCCATTATAGTGCTGTGCGACCAAGGGCACCTTGGTAACCATCATCCTGAGGAACGCATTGTATAATTACCCTGCTTACCCCCTGCTAATGAGACGCTCACATAGCCTCACTGCTGCACTGCTACCCGTCACACAGACAGCATGGGGATCGCAGCCTAAACCTCTTCTAGTCCGAGGGGACCAGATTGCCTGCCGACTGTGCCCACACGACCGGGCACTGTGACCCGAAGTGGGGTCTGCACTCACTGCTATGCTGGGGGCTCGTTGGAGGGCTACATGAAAGATTGGGCACCTAAAAGCTCTCCACCTTTATCTCACACAGGCTCAAAAACGCTCCATGACAGAACAATAAAGGGCAAGGGGGATTCCAAGCAACACAAACCCACATTTGACAGGCATAAACAAACACTGCAACAAGGGGCGCCCATGATGGTGGAGCCGGAGGCTCATGGGGGAGAAAGCCACTACGATAATGATAGAACTTCATGCTGGCTTTAAGGCACTAGACGGTAGGTTCTACAGAATAGCTTGCCGCCTTGACTGCATGGGCTAGCGTCTTGACAAACAGGGTGCGCGGTTGGTGCATGCAGAAGACCGGATATCCAAAACCGAGGATGCTTCTGTCGCGAAAAGTGGAGGCCTTAGAATCCCAACTGCACACAGTCGCAATAAAAACAAAGACCTCGAAGTATGAAGTTAGCGCAACAACATCCGTATCTTGGAGGTTCCATAAACAACAAACAAGGGCACATGGACCTTTCTGTTGAATGCCTGCTTACTGACCTGTTCGACCAACCCAACTTCTCCTCCACATATGTTGTAGAACACGCCTACAGGTCACTCATGGCGTGTCCGGTGCCTGGAGCCTACCCATATCCCTATGTCGCCTGCTTTCTGAACTTCAGAGAGCGTGACACAGCACTCTGCCTGGCTCGCAAAGAGGCCCCATCGCAACATCAAGGTGCTACAATCTCCATTTATCCCAATTACACAGTGGCAGTGCAGGAGGACAGGTGGAAGTTCTAAGATGCTAAATCTGCTCTCAGGAAACATGGACTCCGTTATGACATGCTGTACGCTGCCAGGCTGCGTGATGATGTCCAAGATGGACTTTTGCAAGAAATACTCAAGATTATCCCCGCATCAGGACCGTTTGTCATCCAGTCACTCTCCGACGCACGCCCCTGGCGCACCTAGCCAAGAATTTATTTGCATGACATGAACTTAAACTGAGAATGCTGACCACAGACAACCAGCGCCCTCTTTCCCAGTGGTGGGTCTGATGCTGGATACACACTTTACAGCAGCTCCCCAGAACACACTTGCTTTACTGAGTCAGAGTGTCTGGCCTATTCAACATGGGATCCATCCACGGTAGCGTTGTTACCCCTCCATAGTTGACACCATGTTATATGATGTATTGGGTTTACTTTGTTTAGTTGTACTTTGGGTGTCACCTGTTTACTTCTCTGTTGTTCACCCGTGCACACACGCACAACATCTTCACACCACTTTTCACCAACTAGATGACTGACACACCACAGACACCACTGCCAACACTGGATGTTACCCTACTGTCCTGGAATATCAGGGGCCTCAACAATCCGCATAAAGGAAAGGAGGTTTTACAGTACTTGACCCATCATAGCACACAGATCATCTTCTGACAAGAGACCCATACCACCCACTTCTAACTGTACATTTGCTAAGCAATGGGGACTCCACCGTTACTTTTTGAATTACAGCTCTTATTCCCTCAGGGTTTGCAGTCTGATCCATCAAAACCTGCCCTTTCATCATCAGCACACAATAATGGACGCAGAAGGCAGATATCTCCCAGTGAGGGGCATCCTGGCATGCCACAAGTTGCTCTACTCAATATATATGCACCTAACATTGCCACCCCTGAATTCTTTCACTCAATCCAATCCCACATTCACAGAGAACCAGCTGACCATTTGATACTAAGGTGGGATTTCAACTTGCTTCAGGATACAGACCTGGATACCACATCTACCCACCCATCCACAAAGAGGCAATCTCAGCTAATACGCTAGGATATTTGCAAAACTCACTTGCTGTGTGACTCCTGGTGCCTATCCCCACCAAAACACACCCATATACATTTTATTCTGCCCCACAGTACCATGCATCCTGCTATGTGGTCTGCAATGCCTAAATAGGGGTGGCTTTTTAATATTTAAAGGATGTTTTTCTCCTGTTAAAAAGGGTTATTGTGGCAGCTGGGACTGCAGGCTTTAATCCGCAGTTGACAGTCTACCGTGGTAGGCCTGGAGTCATGTTTGCCTGGTCACACTAGTGAATGCCACAGTGATGTTGTATTAAATAGGTGGCATTTAACTTTCCATGTCATGGGTGTATTTTGGGCACCATATACTACGGCGCATAGGAAAGGTAGACGTGCAAATTAGGCAGTAGCCAATTTTGACATGTTGTAAAGGTCAGAGCATATGCAATCTGTAGGTGGCTGGTCCAGTGTGTGGTGGACACCTATGATGTTAAACCTTATACTGGGTCCAGGGAACCCTTATTAGATAGTGTTGCAGTGTCTAGGTAGCCAGGGCTCTCTAGTGGTAGCTGTGGTGAGCAGCCAAGACTTATCTAGAAGGAGCATGAAGCACTTGCAATACCACAGTAGTCAACAGTAACTTATCACACATGAAAGGAACCACACAATGTTGCAAAAATTACAGGAACCCCAAACTAGATTTCTATAGGCAAGCCCCCTTATAGAGGTAAGTACACACAAAATATACACATGTAAGTATTAGGAAATAGCACAAAATAGCAAGGATCCTATAGGGCAGCCAAACCATATACTAAAAAAGTGGAATGCGACAATGGCTCCCCCACCAAAGGATATGGAGTAGTTAGCCATGGGTTGGGATAGAGTGGAACCCCAAGAGGTAAGTATCTAGAAGAACCTGAGCGACCAGGAGAGCAGGGGTAAGTTACCTGGTCATCCCATAGGCTAACATAGGGACTTGTAAATGAAATATTGCAAGAACGGGATCAGGCCAGTGGAATCCAATGGTAGATTCTGGATAAAGAGGACCTGCAAAAGACTGGGACAGAGTCCAGTCCACGCAGGAGTGTCCAGGTGGGGTAGGAGGCAAAGCCTAGCCTTCTGTGGGTGAAGATCCTGGTCAACGGTGGTGGATGAAGTCCAGCTGCGAAGTCCAGGAGCTGCAGAGGAGTTGAAGTCAAGAGCTGTCCCTCGATGGTCGCTGGATTGCAGATGAGTCAGTGATCAGGAGGACTACCAACAAGCAAATGGAACTGTTGGAGATTTGCAGCGCTGAAGAGGACCAGCAAGGTCTGGGGGACTCAAGCCTTGGAGGGGAGTCTGGCCTGACCCTCAGAAGACAGAGGAGCTAGCAGTTGGAGCCCTCACGAGCAACCCACTGGCAGCAGGCACAATAAGTTACAGTGAGGCCCAGGCAGCACACCTGAAGAGGAGTTCCATGTTGCTCGAGCAGAAGTGTGGAGACTGTCCTTGCAGAGGTAAACTCCTGGGGGCCGGGGCTACTTGGAGCCTGGAGATATCTCAGAGCAGGAGTCAACAAGCCTTGGTTGCTGCAACAGTTGTGGTGCACAGGGTTTCTGTCTTGGCGGAACACGGAAGGACTCACTGTCTCCCAAGTTGGACAGAAGGCAGGGAGGATCCAAGGGACCCCTCAGAACCACCACCTGTGTGGGAGATGCTTCACAGGACAGCAGATCCCAGCAGCCAGATGTTGTTGCTTAAGGAGCCTGAAGATGCAGGAGAGTGACTCCTTCACTTCAAGGGAGATACCTTTTTGCTTCTTTTGTGAAGCTGAGAGGATGCACACCCATGGAAGTGTTGCAAGGTGCTGACAGGAGCTGTGGAAACAATGTTGCAAAGAGAGGTCGTCTTGGTTTTGCAGTGTTGCTCGGTTCCAGTGAAGTCCAGCAACAGTTCTGGCAGCCAGAAGCAGGCAAGGTCATTGCAGAGGAATCCTGGTGGAGTCTTGCATGCTGAATCGGGGGACTCACTCACAAGGGAATCCCTAAATAGCCCAAAAAGGGGCTTGGTCACTTTGCAAGGTGACCACCTATGAGAGGGGGTCACTGATGTCATCTGCCTAGCCTGACCAGTCAGATGCTCCCAAAGGCCTCTGTCTATCTTGTTGTCAAGGTGGCAGAATCAAGTGGCCACATGGAGGAGCTCTGGGCACCATCCCTGGGGTGGTGATACACAGGGGAGTGGTCACTCTCCTTTCCATTGTGCAGATTCGAGCCAGAGCAGGAATGGGGGTCCCTGCACTGGTGCAAACTGGATTATGCAAGGACAGCAACAGATGTTCCCTTCAAAGTAAACTGGTGGCATGGGAGGCTACCCCTCCCAGCATTGTACCACCTATTTTCAAGGGAAAGGAAGTTTCACCATCTTTGTTCTGCCTTCCTCTGCTTGAGCTGGTCAAGCAGCTGGAGGGTAGAATCCTGTCTGAGGTGCTGCAACAGCATGGGCTGCTTGCAGAACCTGAAAGACTGGTAGGAGCAATACTGGGGGTTCCTCTAGGGAGCCCACAGAGTGCATGGAGTCATGCCACCAATACTGGCGTTAGTATGGAGGTATGATTCCAACATGTTTGATACCAAATATGCCTAGGTTTGGAGTTACCATTATGTATCTGGACAATAGGTAGTGACCTATTCCCCTCACTTACGAAGTCCTGGGAATTGAAACTGGCATTCATAGGGGCACCTCTGCTCGTGAAGGGGTGCCCACACACACAGGGACCTACACCCTGCCCTTAGGACTGGAAGGGCCTACCAGAGGGGTGACTTACAGTGACCCAGTGTAGTGAACAGCAGTGAAAGGGTGGTGCATGCGTTGAGTGCATTTCCATAGTCAAGTCGGCTGCTGATGAGGGCCTGCATCACTGTCTTCCTAGTCCTGATGGGAAGCCACTTAAAAATCCTGTGGAGCATGTGGAAGCAGGCTGTGGAAATGGCATTGACCCGGCGTTTCATATAGAGTTTTCTGGCAAGAATGATTCTGGGGTTGCCGGCGTATATTTTTGGTGTGGGTGGTGGGGTGGTCCGAGCTCTGCTAGACAACTAGGAGTTGTTGCAGCAGGTTGAGTGTCCATGTTGAGCTTCAGGCAGTTGTCCTTCATCCAGGCGGAAACGTTATTCATAAAGTTGTGGAAGTTGGTCTTTGTCTTAGTAGAGACTGTGGAGAGCGAGAGGACGAGCTGCGTGTTGTCAGTGTAGGAGATGATGTTGATGTTGTACGATCTCACAATGTCTGCGAGTGGTGTCACGTACATGTTGAAGAGTTTTGGGCTTAGGAAGGTATCTTTGGGGACAACCCAGATGGTGTGCTTGACCTGTGAGGTGAAGGCAGACTCTGTGGGTTCACCTCCTCCTGGCATTTTGCTCGGTCTGATATTCACTAGTAAAAAAATAAAATTGAAGGTATTTTTCCTTTGTTTTCCACTATGAAAATTCTTAATCCTCGTTTGCCTCAACGATGCCTTTTTTTGTTCACACTCAAACAGTTACACTGTTGAGGTGACAGAATACCTCTGTGTGATGAACAACTTTCTGAGGAAACATTTCAGTGAAGAGATCTCTCAGCTTGCAATGCCACTCATCCTTACTTCAAACGTATTTACAGTTTTCTTTTTAGTTGATATTGTACCAATGACATACATGTGAATAAAAACAATAACTTGGAATGCTTTCAAATTGTTAATACTGCATCACAAGCATTATGGGGGTCATTCTGACCGCCGGGGCCAGGGTCGGCGGGAGCACCGCCGACAGGCCGGCGGTGCCCCGCAGGGCATTCTGACCGCGGCGGTTCGGCCGCGGTCAGATGCGGAAAACCGGCGGTCTCCCGCCGGTTTTCTGCTGCCCGTGTGAATCCCCCATGGCGGTGGAGCGCGCTCCGCCGCCATGGGGATTCTGACACCCCCTACCGCCATCCTGTTCCTGGCGGGTCTCCCGCCAGGAACAGGATGGCGGTAGGGGGTGCCGCGGTGCCCCCGTAAGAGGGCCCCAAAAAGAATTTCAGTGTCTGCCTAGCAGACACTGAAATTCGTGACGGGTGCTACTGCACCCGTCGCACTCCAGCAACTCCGCCGGCTCCATTCGGAGCCGGCTTCATCGTTGCTGGGTCTTTCCCGCTGTGCTGGCGGGCGGCCTTTTGGCGGTCGCCCGCCAGCACAGCGGGAAAGCCAGAATGGCCGCCGCGGTCTTGTGACCGCGGTGCGGTCATTTGGCGGTAACCGCATGGCGGGCGGCGACCGCCGCCCGCCGCGGTTAGAATCACCGCCTATGTGTTTTGTGCTTTTCCTACAGCACACTGTTCACAAATTCTTTGGTTTTTTAGAAAGCGGTCTTCGGTATATTGTTGCTAGTCATTGTGAGTTTGATCAACATTTGTTCCTTGTCTCCTTGAACTGAAATATATTTCTCCCGTTCTTACTCCGTTTCTCTTGGTGTCTAGACCCCTTTCTGAGGGGCATATTTATACTCCGTTTGCGCCGAATTTGCGTCATTTATTTCGACGCAAATTCGACGCAAAACTAACTCCATATTTATACTTTGGCGTTAGACGCGTCTAGCGCCAAAGTTCATGGAGTTAGCGTCATTTTTTTGCGTGAACACCTTCCTTGCGTTAATGATATGCAAGGTAGGCGTTCCCGTCTTAAAAAATGACTCCGATGCTATTGCGTCGGATTTATACTCCCGGGCAAAAATGACGCCCGGGAGTGGGCGGGACTAAAAAACCCGCATTTGCGCCGGATTTTAGCGCCTGGGTCAGGGCAGGCGTTAAGGGACCTGTGGGCTCAGAATGAGCCCAGAGGTGCCCTCCCAAGCCCCCAGGGACACCCCCTGCCACCCTTGCCCACCCCAGGAGGACACCCAAGGATGGAGGGACCCACCCCAGGGAAGAAAAGGTAAGTTGTGGTAAGTATTTTTTTTAATTTTTTTTTGTGGCATAGGGGGGCCTGATTTGTGCCCCCCTACATGCCACTATGCCCAATGACCATGCCCAGGGGACAGAAGTCCCCTGGGCATGGCCATTGGGCAAGGGGGCATGACTCCTGTCTTTGCTAAGACAGGAGTCATGTTAATGGCGTCTGGGCGCCAAACAAAATGGCGCAAATCGGGTTAAGACGATTTTTTTGCCTCAGCCTGACTTGCCCCATTTTTGGACACCCAAACGCCATTTTTCCCTACGCCGGCGCTGCCTGGTGTACGTGTTTTTTTTTCACGCACACCAGGCAGCGCCGGTCGGCTAACGCCGGCTAACGCCATTCAATAAATACGGCGCCCGCATGGCGCTTCAGAATGGCGTTAGCCGGCGCTAATTTTTTTGGCGCAAAACTGCGTTAGCGCAGTTTTGCGTCAAAAAGTATAAATATGGGCCTGAATGTCTAGTTTCTCACTTACCAGCCCAGTGTCCCACTGCACCAGAATTATCTGGCACAATGCCCTCAGTACCACTGTTGTCCCTGTTACCAACGCTAGGATGCTCCCACTCTACCAATGGAGGAGATGGGCCAGTCTAGACCCCTACATCGAAAACAAACATTTACCTCTAAAGCTAAGCATTGGATAAAGAGATGGGAGGAGGGAGAGTCAGGTGACAGCCAAGGCCAGCTTTTAGCAAGGGCAATCTGGACCCAGGCCCAAGGCGCCAACCTTTATAGGGTGCACTGAGTGGTCTGTATGAAATCAGTCTCAGGCATGCAGTCAGGCTCAGGCAGCAGTTTCTCTCGGACATGGCTCCAGTCAAGGCTGGACTGGGAAACAAAATCAGCCCTGGCAAAAATTTTCAGCGCAGCCCTGCTCCCGTCCTCCTTGCTCTCTCATCTCTCTCTCCCACTTTCTCTTTCAACAACCCCCCCACACACACACCTCCCCTTGCTGACTTTACCTAAGGAAGCTGAAGAAAGTGGCAGATGTGCCAACAGTAGCTCTCTTCCCTAAAAAATGGCTTCTAAAGTCTCCAGCCAAAGGGGGAAATTCCAGATGAAAAAACAGGCAGCCCGGGCCTGACTCCAATTATTCTGCCTAAATTGTTTTTAATCTTTTTCCTTCTAGCATGCTGTAGGCAGAGTGTTTAACATCTAGCACCCCCACAATCCCCCTCCTACCTCCCTCCCACCTCATACCATCGCACATGTTCACACCTTATTTTTCATTCACCGACAACAACTGTGCACCAGTGTGAAGGAGGTGAGATTTTGGGCAATTAAAGTGAATTGAGGGAGGAGCAGAAATTATTGTATTCATAGGCCACTCACTGCTGTGAGCTACCAACTGACTTGTGAACAGAAAAGGGACCTAATTACTAGCTGGTGTTTGGGTGTCAAATTTGATTCTGCCCAGGGTGCTATCTATGCAAAGGGCAGCTCTCCAGCTAGATATGTGCATGCCCTGCCCATTTCTTTCGGAGCGCTGAGATTTTTGGGAGGAAGGTGACCTAGGGACTTGAATGAGATGTTCTCATTGGCATGCTGAAGGGCATAGGCAAAGTGGGCCATTGTCCAGGATGTCCACCTTTCAAGGTCCCCCTGCTAAAGTGAGTGGGATAGCTGAAATGTTTGCCATAATAACACTGCTCATAAAAAGCAGCTCAGTTTTCTAATTTGAGAGCTGAGCAGGCTTACTAGAAACTTAGGGCTCGATTTACTAAGGGTTTGTGCAGTGAAAAATCTAGCAGAGTGACTCAAAGCAGCACAAACTCCTGCAAAAGTATTTACTTTCCAGTATAAAAGCTATTGTGTGCTGAAAATGAGCTCTTTTTCAGCAAAATAGCAGTTTGCCCTGTTTTGTACCACCTTGCGCCTAGAGGGGGAATTACTTGGATGTTACTTGGTCAAAGCACAAGACCCATCTAATAAGATAGCCAATCTTGGCTTGGTGTCAAAAACATTACGCCTCCTCAAAGCAGGCGTTCACATGGAGAAATGTTTTCATTTATCCAAACATTCCACACATTGAATGTGTGCTGTACTGTACAGCACACACAATGTGTGACTATTTAAGAATTTGTGTAAGAATAGAACTTTGACTGGAACGATATGGTTCCACTACAAATTCTAATAGATAACCCACATGCACAGCTTCACCATGGTTCAAGAGTTGTATGTGGCTCTAGGCAGCCTGTTTGTATTCTGGCATGGAGGAAGTGAGCAGCAGCTGGTCATTGTTAATAATGTAATGTAATAATGTATAGCTTTTTCCCCCTTGCACAATGCAGCTTAGCAAATTCATACTTATCCCAAACATGGTGTCCTAAAATATATCTTGCGTTGGGTCCTACAAATTCTTAAAATGTAACTGCCCAATCATTCAACATTCCCTAGGCACTCTGGCCTACAGTGAGAATTTTCTGGGCCTGAGTCCACGTTGCTGGTGTGCCTGCTCTCTTGAGGTGATTTTTGTAAAAGCTTTGATAAGGCTATGTTAGTGAGTTGTGATTGGGTTAGAGTCATGATGGAGGGCGCAGGTAACAAAACTATCTCTTTCTTCTGAAGAATAATTTGGAGAACAGAGCAGAGCCTATAGTAGAGTCCTCTATTCCAAATGCTAGTCCACCTTTGGCGCACAAATGCAACCCTATTTTAACACTGTTCCCTCCGCTGATGGTAACAATCAGAGGCCTTGTAATGCCAGGTTTGCTTGAAAACATCAAAAAGCAACTGGAAAGGCCTCCAAGTTTTTCAAGTAGTAGATGTGGTTTTCAACACCTGGATCGGGGGGGGGGGATACTGCGCTTTGTGAACATGATTGATTTCAGACAACTGGAAGGAGAATGAGCAGTAAATTACAGAACTACCGGGAAGTGGGAGTTTTTGCCTGAGGGGCACAGCTGAGACCTTTGTTTGCCTTAAGAGAAGTACTCTTCAAATAGCTCTGAAAGCTCTCTTTAACTTTATCACACAGAAAGATATAATTGTAAAGGGCACATTGTAAAATCCTCTACATTAGTAGCATCCAAATGTATGTAAAACTATGAGTACCTAGGATAATGTGTAGTGCATATGTCAAAACCCACGTTTTCACGTTTGATATGTTATAAAACTCATTTTTTATTAAGAGTAATCCAAAATCCAATTAAAATCTAGTATGACTATCCGAAATAAATGGTATTTTATGGTAACATATTAAAGTATAAACCAAAGCAACTTGTATACACCTCCCGTCATACAACAAAATGTGCATGTGTTCAGGTTCACACTACCCCAGAGAGAAGGATCTTGTTAGAAAGGATTAGAAACTAAGTGGCGTTTTGTCATCTCTTGGACAGGGGATTCAAAACACACGTTTTGAAGATGTGTTTTAGGATGCCTGTCCTCTGCTCCGGTTGGAAATAGCTGTGTCGTCATGCACTTTAGGTTTCTTCTTAATAAACCAATGTCTTTTTCCTCCAGTAAATCGACATTCATGAGTCCAGCACAGACATAAATTCACAAACGTGGCAGGGGTAACGAAAGTGAAGTTACTAGGCATGTAGGCCTACGATGGCACTATAGGAAGTTATCCTATGTGACCTTTGACTAGGATGACATCACATGGCATGATGTCATGTGTCACTTGGTCATGATGCCTTCACAGGATTTAACCTCATGTGACCTTTAAAAACGCGTCTAGTGAGGGTTTCCTCTAAACAGGCACATTTTTTCATATTATTAAAAAACCAACATGGCAAAGCCAACATGACTCGCTTTGGAGACCTATTGATTCTGCCAACAGCATGAAAGCAGATGCTGTACAGCATAAAGAAAGATTAAAAACGATAACCAAAAAGACGCAGCCCCTAGTCCATGTCATTTTGTAGGAGGGTGCATGCATTAAACACACATGCGAGCCTACAAAATAACGCTGCCCAGTTGCCACGTCTTCGCGTTTTTTTGTTTTTACCAGAACAGGTCTGCTCAAACAATGAATACATGCATGAACTGTAACTGACTTTCATGCCTCTATTTAAAATGAAATATCTGTAAGTGTGTACAGTGCAGTAATATAGGGATCCGAGTACCAAAATAAAATACTGATCACAGCTTGGATGCGACAGTCATGACTTTTAAAGTGCAGTAGTAGTAGTAGTAGTAATCTTTAGTTAATAAAAACCATAACAATCAGCACTTAATATTCAATATATAATATTCTATAAAATTCCATAAAATAATTAGTACTAAAATCCTACCAAAATAGTGCAATAGTCATATTTATAAAACTAAAGTGCAACGTGCTGACTTTTTGACAGCTTTCAATTCTAAAGCAGTACAGGGACAAGACTAACCATTGACATACTTTTAAAACACATGGGTGGTCATTATGACCTTGGCGGTCCTGCACCATCACGCCTGTGGTCGCGGTCAGACCACTGACAGGGTGGCGGTGCAGGGCCACCAAATAATTACATTGCTATTGAACTGGCTGCATCGCAGCCAGTTCAACATTCTGTACTGCCAGGGTGGTGGGACCGGCTGGCCGAAGGTTGACCACCTTCGAGGAGGCGGTCCAATTAACATTGCCTGCGGTATTTTGAGTATACTTACCACCAGGGATTCCGTGGCAGCAACCCTGCCACGAAATCCCTGGTGGTACGGATACTGGCAACAGGAATACTCAAGCAGCGAAAAAAGGCCCTCCCTCCCCCCCGTTCTGACTCCCCCATCCACACATCACACTTTCATACATACACGCACACATCCACACTCTCCCTCATTCACACACACATGCACACACGGCCATGGCCCCCTCACCCTCCACATACACACACACATTCTCCCCCCACCCCCTGCATGCACGCATTCACACAAGCACACAGACACTTGAACACACACAACACCACCTGCCATCCTTCTCCATTCACACACACACCCCCATTCATGCACACAACACTCAACCCCCCCCCCCCCCCCCCCCCCTGTCGGTCGATCACCTTATCTGGTGGTTGTCCAGGAGGGTACGGGGTCCATGGCGCTTGCTCCACCGCCAGCGCCCCGCCAACACAACACTACCACGCCGTCTCCAATGTTGTAATACGCAGGCGGGGTTGTGGTGACGTGGTGGTAGCGACGGAGCAAGCTCCACTACACCGCCGACTGCCAGTATGGCTGCTGGCGGCTTCCCTGCCAAATAGTGGCAGAAAGCAGCCAGCAGCCATAATATGGTGGTCTAAAGACCGCCAACACTGGCGCTCAAGTCGCAGCCGTGACTTCGGCAGTCCACGAAATAGACCACCAAAGTCATAATGAGGGCCATGATGTCCAAGACCTAGTTGATACTACAAACTAAAACAATACTTATATCAACTCTTCAATGTAAGCTAAGATTGAACAAAAAATAGTTGCAATAAGTTTTATTTGCATAATGTGTTAGCTTAGCTGGTTGGCTTTATTAGATTTTTACTGCTGGATTGTCGGTGCATAGACTAAAGGTGTTTACCTTTGTGCTAGTTTAGCCTATACCGCAATATTAAAGATGTCTAAAACAAGAGGCCGGATAAATACCGCCCAAAGTCCTGCTATTATGCCTATGGAGATTAGAAATGTGTCTGTATTTAATTGATTAGCTGGGTCATCTTTTAATTGTCCTCCTACGCACTATAATACAGCATGCAATTTAACCTTCTGTCAGCATTACCATACTATTATACCTAGGGGCTATTTAACCAGGCTCGTTTTTTTTTTTAATTATGACACACTACGCTACTGAGAGGTGCCTATACTTAAGAAATTGCTTGCTTGTGTATGAAAAAACAAAAACTTAACCAATCTCGTGTTCAGTTGGGGATTAGCTGGGTTAAGGCTTCTTATAATTGCCCCTCTACATGTTCTAATACCACATTCAATAAAAGCTTTTTTCAACAGAGTAGCCTGGAACATATACAACTGAGGACATATACAGATCAGATGTATACGATCTTCTTGCTTACAACCACGGAGTTTGCATGAAACATCACCACTGTATCTTCATGATGGCTGTTCGGCCAAAGTTGGAAGCTCACCAAACCTAATTAACATCAGTTTTCTTTTCAACTATGTCAGGAAAGTTAAAGACAAATACACAGCAGGTTTCAAAGTTTCATATTGTTTGATTACCATCCATGCATGTGAACGGCTGAAGTGCAGTAGCATTCAGATATTACTAGAATGAAGCACCAATAGTAGTCAGCGGCTCGGGGAGACCAGCAACATGGAGATGGGATAGCATGGAGAAGAGCCCTAGGAACAGAAGCATGCAAACAAACAAGAGGAACATAGGGAGCAGGGGCACAGAAGCACATGCCCCTGAGATGGCCACACAAGCCAAGGTTGATGCCAGAAGCACACAGGTGAGAGTCAGTGATGCAGGGGGCACAGAGGCTTATGGGTGAGAGTTTGGGTAGGCATAAGAGAGAGAGATACAGAGCATGGAGAGGGAGATAAGCACTTGAAGAAGCACATGAGGGAGACAGCCTGTAAACAAATGCACTCTCATGGAGGGCTTCAACAAAAATAAAAAAGTAGCACCTAGAATGTGAGCGGTGGAATTACACAAGTACTTCGGAAATGCTCCAGCAGGGGGCCAAAGCAAGAAGAGGAAATGATCCCAGCACACGCTGATCAACGAGAAGCAAGCAAACGCAAGTGATCATTAGGCCAACCAGTGCTAAGCAGCTGGCAAGCTCTAAGCCCACTATAACCTAACAAAATGATTCATAAGAAACTGTTGATCTGCTGTCTCAGGCAAGACCTAAAAATCACACTTAGGTATTTAGTAAGGATTTCTATGAGAGGACCAGTCTGAATTATAACCACTCCCTCCCTCTGTCTGTGCCCCTGGTCAATATGTCCTTGTGTCTCCAGTTAACTCATAAAAATATAGATATGGTAAGTTAAACTACTTTATGTTTGGCAGTATCGGGCTTGGGTGATCAGTGCAGATCAGCATTTCGTTTAGAAGAAAATTTGACCTATCAATGTAGAACGAAACATTTCGTGCTGGTCTAAAGTAGTACGGCACATGGTGTTGAAAAAAGTCTATAGCTAATTAGTACATATAAACAGGCAGATATTACCCTTATTGGTCAGCAGCTGAGTGGGTATTATATACAACAAAGCTGTCATTTTTTCATAAATGTAATACGTATTTCTAACTTCATGTACCACTTAGTGGCCACAAATATAGTTATAGACTGCACATAGGTTTGGAGCTTGTGTTTCCAATCCATGATGTTCCTAGATAGCAAAGGTCTGCTGTCATCATAACAAAACTACAAGTTGAAAAATAAGACATTTTAGGGTGACGTTGTCTAATATGGGAAATAAAAGGGATGTTTTTGTAATGCTGCATTTTTCTGTATACTATGGATTCCTCACAGACTTTTTAGGCTTCACTTGGGAATGCACTGGCATACCAGCCAGTGGTGGCCAGTAGTGAGATGATTAGTGCTAAGTGTACCAAAAGCAAAAGGAAAGCCAGAGGTATTAGCCCTCAACATTGGTGACCACTATGCCTTTCATAAAGCCCATGGAGGTGATCTTTCTTCATTTTGTTTTGTTCATCATCAGAGCTGTTTTCTAATGGCTGGGTGACATCCTCAAAGTGTAATTCTTTTTTTTCAATGAGCATGACTTACGCCTCACATCTCAGAAAATGTAGCAGTTCCAAAAAATGTGTTTGTCCGTGTGTACGCCCATTTTTACTCATACTCCTGTGTGGCAACTGCCTGTGGGTTCTTTCCAGTCCACTCATCACAAATTGAGTCATTGCCTTAATACTTTCTGGGATGGGGAAATTGAGGATGGGCTTGTGTTTGTGTGTATATGTGTGTGTATGTGTGTCCTTATTTAATACCAATAAAATAGTTCTGTTTAACATACTATAAATAAAGCACTCCTTGTTGTACATTATAAGGATATTGTAAGTCACCAAGGAGTTTTATAACCATGTAAAGGAATAAGTTCAAAGATCCTTTATAAGGTTATGGAACTTCGAGGTAACTTGCAATATCCTTATTATGTATGTCACGCTACATGGTCACGTCATCGCCTTTCCCACAATCCACTTAAAACCTTGGTGCATAGTTCTTTCATGCGAAAGAATGAGCAAGTTTTTCAAATATGAACCTCTAGTGCAAAATGAAACCCTAGTCTTGCTGACATTCCTTTATATGGTTATGGAACTCCTCGGTGACTTGCAATATCCTTATACAACAGGGGGTACTGTATCCCTTATTTAATAGTCGAGTTCAGACGTCTTTTCTTTATATTCAGCAACTGGGTGTGAAACAAGTGGCCGATTATAAAGAAATTAGATACTGCTTTTTATACAGAAATTATAGAATCTCATGTATTATATTTGTATAAAAAGGCTAGTGTTCTTTTTTCTGTGCAATGTCAGTGTGCTTACAGAAGCTTCACCAAAGGTCAACTTGGTCAGAAAAATCCCGCAAGCGTTTGCCATTTTTCAAATAGAACAAAAGTAAAAAGTAAACTTTCCCAGAAAACAAAATTTGATACATTTTCCATCTGGGCTGGGTTTAGTTAGACTAAAAACAAGGAGGAACTGGACTATGCTTAACAGGGGAAGCAGATATTTCAGGAAGAACTGCAAAAGGTTCACTTGACGGAAATAACTGTGTGGAGGATGCACTGTTGGACTGACATCACTGAGAGCCATGAGAACCCAGAAGCGCATCTGGTCAGGAGGAGAAGAGCAACATCTAGGTCATGAAGCTACATCGTTTCCTTTCATCGTAAGAGAGTATTGCCCCCGAACTATCAATCAATCAATCAGTACTTGCAAAGTGCGGCTTATCACACATAAGGTTATCCGGGTGCTAGGCTGCTAGGCTAATTTGAAGAGCCAGGTCTTGATTCTCTTTCTGAAGTCCGTCAGCGAGGGTGATGTTTGGATAATGGAGGGGGAGGGCATTCCAGGACTTGACCGCGAGGTGAGAGAAGGTGACTTGCAATATCCTTATATAACAGGGAGTACTGTCTCCCTTATTTAATAGTCGAGTTCGGACGTCTTTTCTTTATATTCGGCAACTGGGTGTGAGACAAGTGGCCGATTATAAAGAAATTAGATACTGCTTTTTATACAGAAATTATAGAATCTCATGTATTATATTTGTATAAAAAGGCTAGTGTTCTTTTTCTGTGCAATGTCAGTGTGCTTACAGAAGCTTCGCCAAAGATCAATTTGGTCAGAAAAATCCTGTAAGCGTTTGCCATTTTTCAAATAGAACAAAAGTAAAACGTAAACTTTCCCGGAAAAAAAAATGGATACATTTTCCATCTGGGCTGGGTTTAGTTAGACTAAAAACAAGAAGAAGGAACTGGACTATGCTTAACAGGGGAAGCAGATATTTCAGGAAGAACTACAAAAGGTTCACTTGACGGGAATAACTGTGTGGAGGATGCACTGTTGGACTGACATCACTGAGAGCCAAGAGAACCCAGAAGCGCATCTGGTCAGGAGGAGAAGAGCAACATCTAGGTCATGAAGCTACATCGTTTCCTTTCATCGTAAGAGAGTATTGCCCCCGAACTATCAATCAATCAATCAGTACTTGCAAAGTGCGGCTTATCACGCGTAAGTTTATCCAGGTGCTAGGCTGCTAGGCTTATTTGAAGAGCCGGGTCTTGATTCTCTTTCTGAAGTCCTTCAGCGAGGGTGATGTTTGGATAATGGAGGGGGAGGGCATTCCAGGACTTGACCGCGAGGTGAGAGAAGGTGACTTGCAATATCCTTATACAAAAGGGGGTACTGTCTCCCTTATTTAATAGTCGAGTTCGGACGTCTTTTCTTTATGTTCGGCAACTGGGTGTGAGACAAGTGGCCGATTATAAAGAAATTAGGGCCAGATGTAGGAAAAAGGGAAATTGCGACTTGCAATTTGCGAGTCCGTGCGACTCGCAAATTGCAACTTGCAATTTGCCATGCAGAAAGGTGTCTCAGACACCTTCTGCGACTCGCAATGGGGTCGCAAAGACCCACCTCATTAATATTAATGAGGTGGGTCGCAGTTTGCGACCCCATTGCGAGTATGGGCACTCACGGGGATGGTGGCCTGCTGGAGACAGCAGACCACCATGTCCGTGACTGCTTTTTAATAAAGCAGTTTTTTTTTTCTATCTGCAGCCCGTTTTCCTTAAAGGAAAACGAGCTGCACTTAGAAAAAAAAAAACGAAACCTTTTGTTTCGGTATTTTTCAGAGCAGGCAGTGGTCCATAGGACCACTACCTGCTCTGAAAAATTGTTTTTGTGATCATTCACAAAGGGGAAGGGGTCCCATGGGGACCCCTTCCCATTTGCGAATGAGTTACCATCCACTTGAAGTGGATGGTAACTGCGAGTTCATAGCGTTGCGAGTCGCAAATAGGAAGGGAACACCCCTTCCTATTTGCGAGTCGGAAACGCATTTTGCGAGTCGGATCCGACTCGCAAAATGCATTTCTGCATCGCGGAGAGGCTTTTGCGTCTCGCAAATGGCGTTTTTCGCCGTTTGTGAGTCGCAAAACCCTTCCTACATCTGGCCCTTAGATACTGCTTTTTATAAAGAAAGTATAGAATCTCATGTATTATATTTGTATAAAAAGGCTAGTGTTCTTTTTCTGTGCAATGTCAGTGTGCTTACAGAAGCTTCGCCAAAGGTCAACTTGGTCAGAAAAATCCCGTAAGCGTTTGCCATTTTTCAAATAGAACAAAAGTAAAAAGTAAACTTTCCCAGAAAAAAAAAATTGATACATTTTCCATCTGGGCTGGGTTTAGTTAGACTAAAAACAAGAAGGAGGAACTGGACTATGCTTAACAGGGGAAGCAGATATTTCAGGAAGAACTGCAAAAGGTTCACTTGACGGGAATAACTGTGTGGAGGATGCACTGTTGGACTGACATCACTGAGAGCCATGAAACCCAGAAGCGCATCTGGTCAGGAGGAGAAGAGCAATGTAAGGAAATGCCTCCTTGGCATGGTTACCCCCTGACTTTTTGCCTTTGCTGATGGTATGTTTTGAATTGAAAGTGTGCTGAGGCCTGCTAACCAGGCCCCAGCACCAGTGTTCTTTCCCTAACCTGTACTTTTGTTTTACACAATTGGCACACCCTGACATCCAGATAAGTCCCTTGTAACTGGTACCCCTGGTACCAAGGGCCCTGATGCCAGGGAAGGTCTCTAGGGGCTGCAGCATAGCTTATGCCACCCTGGGGACCCCTCACTCAGCACAGACACACTGCTTGCCAGCTTGTGTGTGCTGGTGAGAACAAAACGAGTAAGTCGACATGGCACTCTCCTCAGGGTGCCATGCCAACCTCACACTGCCTATGCAGTATAGATAAGTCACCCCTCTAGCAGGCCTTACAGCCCTAAGGCAGGGTGCACTATACCATAGGTGAGGGCACCAGTGCATGTGCACTGTGCCCCTACAGTGTCTAAGCAAAACCTTAGACATTGTAAGTGCAGGGTAGCCATAAGAGTATATGGTCTGGGAGTCTGTCAAACACGAACTCCACAGCACCATAATGGCTACACTGAAAACTGGGAAGTTTGGTATCAAACTTCTCAGCACAATAAATGCACACTGATGCCAGTGTACATTTTATTGTAAAATACACCCCAGAGGGCACCTTAGCGGTGCCCCCTGAAACCTTAACCAACTACCCGTGTAGGCTGACTGGTTCTAGCAGCCTGCCACACTCGAGACATGTTGCTGGCCACATGGGGAGAGTGCCTTTGTCACTCTGTAGCCTGTAACAAAGCCTGCACTGGGTGGAGATGCTATCACCTCCCCCAGGCAGGAGCTGTAACACCTGGCGGTGAGCCTCAAAGGCTCACCCCCTTTGTTCCAGCACCACAGGGCACTCCAGCTAGTGGAGTTGCCCGCCCCCTCCGGCCACGGCCCCACTTTTGGCGGCAAGGCCGGAGGAGATAATGAGAATAACAAGGAGGAGTCACTGGCCAGTCAGGACAGCCCCTAAGGTGTCCTGAGCTGAAGTGACTCTAACTTTTAGAAATCCTCCATCTTGCAGATGGAGGATTCCCCCAATAGGGATAGGAATGTGACCCCCTCCCCTTGGGAGGAGGCACAAAGAGGGTGTACCCACCCTCAGGGCTAGTAGCCATTGGCTACTAACCCCCCAGACCTAAACACGCCCTTAAATTTAGTATTTAAGGGCTCCCCTGAACCTAAGAATTTAGATTTCTGCAACTTACCGAAGAAGAAGACTGCTGAGCTGAAAACCCCTGCAGAAGAAGAAAGAAGACACCAACTGCTTTGGCCCCAGTCCTACCGGCCTGTCTCCTAACTTCTAAAGAAACCTGCTCCAGCGACGCTTTCTCCAGGACCAGCGACCTCTGAATCCTCAGAGGACTGCCCTGCTTCAAGAGGAACAAGAAACTCCAGAGGACAGCGGCCCTGTTCCAAAAAGACTGCAACTTTGTTTCAGAGGAGCAGATTTAAAGACCCCTGCAATCCCCGCAAGAAGCGTGAGACTTGCAACACTGCACCCGGCGACCCCGACTCGACTGGTGGAGAACCAACACCTCAGGGAGGACCCTCCGACGACACGGAGACTGTGAGTAACCAAAGTTGTCCCCCCTGAGTCCCCACAGCGACGCCTGCAGAGGGAATCCCGAGGCTCCCCCTGACCGCGACTGCCTGACTCTAAAATCCCGACGGCTGGAAAAGACCCTGCACCCGCAGCCCCCACCACCTGAAGGATCGGAACTCCAGCGCAGGAGTGACCCCCAGGAGGCCCTCTCCCTTGCCCAGGTGGTGGCTACCCCGAGGAGCCCCCCCTTGCCTGCCTGCACCGCTGAAGAGACCCCTTGGTCTCCCATTGACTCCCATTGGAAACCCGACGCTTGTTTGCACACTGCACCTGGCTGCCCCCGCGCTGCTGAGGGTGTACTTTTTGTGTGAGCTTGTGTCCCCCCCCCGGTGCCCTACAAAACCCCCCTGGTCTGTCCTCCGAAGACGCGGGTACTTACCTGCTGGCAGACTGGAACCGGGGCACCCCCTTCTCTCCATTGAAGCCTATGCGCTTTGGGCACCACTTTGAACTCTGCACCTGACCGGCCCTGAGCTGCTGGTGTGGTGACTTTGGGGTTGCTCTGAACCCCCAACGGTGGGCTACCTTGGACCCCTATCTTAACCCCGTAGGTGGTTTACTTACCTGCAAAACCTAACAATATTTTACCTCCCCCAGGAACTGTGAAAATTGCACTAACGGGGTCATTCTGACCTCGGCGGTAAAAGGCGCTTACCGCCGGTCAGAAGACCGCCATAACACCGCCGCGGCAAACCGCCACGGTCATTCTGACCCGCAACTGCCAAACCGCCGAAAACCCGACATCCTCAATAATCCGCCACACCAAACGTCAGCGAAAAAATGGCGCTGACCAAACCTCCACCGTCACGCCAACAGAAATACTCCCATACCATTCCGACCCACAAATCCACGCGGCGGTCTTTCAAACGCGGTATTCCATTGGCGGTACACACCGCCGCGGTCAAAATACACACACCCATAGAAAACTCAGCCACATTGGTCAGTTCGAAATACACACACCTGATACACATACTAACACCACTCCCACACACCCAACACAATATAAAACACACACCCACATCACCCACAAGCCCCTACGACCTGAAATCAGGAGGAACGGTACATGGGGTTCAGGGAGGAACTGAGGAACATCGGTTCCGCAATGGGGACCATCGTCCTGGCCCTTACCCAGATCGTCACCACATTGCGGGACCATGTGGCACCCCAAAGGGCCACTGTCACTAGCCCAGGCCAGGAACAGCCTACCACCTCCGCCGGCGCTAGTGGACAGGAGGCCCCCACACAACGACAGGCCACCAGAACCCCACCTCCTGCAGAAGAAGAACCACCCCGCAAGCGGAACCTGAGATCTCACAAGAAGACAGAGTAGGATTGCAAGACCCCCGCCAGCCTAAGATACCCCCTGATGTCATCCCACTGTCCCACATTGTCACCCTGTCCAACCTTGAACTGCCCCTGCTCCATCCTTCCACAGGCATATGGACAATGCACCTGTGCGACTGAGAACTGGACTCTGCCATGGACATTACTCCACCCCCACCCATCCCAGCTTCCCAATCATTTACCTATATCTAGCACTTTAAATAAATCACTTATTCCACTTAAATAAACAGGAGTCTGCTTGTATTCTTAAATGTATTACACATAACGGTTCAATAATGTCCAGTTACTTTGTGATGACAACATACCAATTTCAATAAGCTTTAGTCCATGGGCAAACAAAGCTGAAGTCAGGCAGTGGGTCATACAGCTCTGAAAAGGGAAGGGATAGTCACAAATCAGTTAACAGGAACTGGGGGGAAACAGACAGTGGAGACACATGAGGCCTTAAGTAAATGTAAATTGGGGTGGCTGTTTCTTACCTGTGTGCTACTGAAAGTATTGTTGTATGACTGTATCCCTGTTGTCCGTGTCGTCCCCTCGTCTTCCTCCTCTTCACTCTCCACAGGCTCCACAGCTGCAACAACACCACCATCTGGACCATCCTCCTGCAGAAAAGGCACCTGGCGTCGCAATGCAAGATTGTGAAGCATACAGCAGGCCACAATGATCTGGCACACCTTCTTTGGTGAGTACATGAGGGATCCCCCTGTCATATGCAGGCACCTAAACCTGGCCTTCAGGACCCCGAAGGTCCTTTCTATGATCCTCCTAGTTCACCCATGGGCCTCATTGTACCGTTCCTCTGCCATTGTCCTGGGATTCCTCACTGGGGTCAGTAGCCACGACAGGTTGGGGTAACCAGAGTCACCAATTAGCCACACACGGTGTCTCTGTAGCTGTTCCATCACATAAGGGATGCTGCTATTTCGCATGACATACGCGTCATGCACTGACCCAGGGAACTTGGCATTTACATGGGAGATGTACTGGTCAGCCAAACAGACCACCTGGGCATTCATCGAATGATAACTTTTTCTGGTTCGGTACACCTGCTCACTGTCTTTGGGGGGAACCAAAGCCACATGGGTCCCATCAATGGCCCCAGTGATGTTGGGGATATGTCCAAGGGCATAGAAATCACCCTTCACTGTAGCCAATTCGCCCACCTCAGGGAAAATAATGTAGCTCCGCATGTATTTCATCATGGCAGACAACACTCTGGACAAAACCTTAGAAAACATAGGCTGAGACATCCCAGATGATATGGCCACTGTTGTCTGAAACGACCCACTTGCCAAAAAATGGAGTACTGACAGAACCTGCACCAGAGGGGGAATCCCTGTGGGTTGGCGGATGGGGGACATCAGGTCTGGCTCCAGCTGGGGACATAGTTCATGTATATTTGCTCTGTCAAGCCGGTATGTAAGTATGATATGTCGTTCTTCCATTGTCGACAGGTCCACCAGCAGTCGGTACACGGGAGGATTCATCCTTCTCCTCGCAAGTCCCAGCGGACGGTGCCTAGGAAGGACAACATGGAACACAGATTCAAGCAACCCACAGGTTCGTTCACACAGCTTGCACAGTACACGAATCGCTATGCATGGAACGGCTTGTATGAGTGGCAATGCAAGGCCTAGGCCTGTGTGACGCAGTAGAAATCATGCCATGTGGGCCCTTGAAATGGCGGCTGCCTGACCTGTGAAGTGTGACAGTGGGATGTGAGGTCACTGCGCTGGCGTGGCACACCGTGGCGGTAGGCGGTCAAAGACCGCGGCGCAAAGCAGCATTGGTTAACATTGAACCCTATGGGTCTCAGGAGCCAATGACGATGTGCGCTGGCGGTCGCGGTACGCACCGCCGCGGGCGTGACCGCCATTTTCTATCTGATTAATCACTCGAGACCTGATCATCCACAGGAGAGGACCTATACTGCAAGTGCTGCTGTGACCTCGGTCTGGGAGATACAATGGCTGCTGCGACTAGGGAAAGGGCCCCTGCCTTCACTTCCGAAGAATTGGAGAAACTTGTTGATGGGGTCCTCCCCCAGTATGCGCTACTCTACGGTCCTCCAGACCAACAGGTTAGTACACAGGGTGCACGCTGAATGGGCTATGCCTGTGTTGAGTGGGGTGTATGTAAGATGGTGGGGAGGGGAGCGAATGAGGAGTGCAACGCACGACAGATGGGAACATGTGCCACATGGCAAGGTTGGGGAGGGGGGGCCACTCACATCCACCATGCAGAAAAGTGATGAGATTTCCTTTCCCACCCTGTGCATGTCAAATAGGTCAGCGCCCATCAGAAGATCGACATTTGGCGTGCCATCGCCAAGGACGTCCGGGCCCTGGGGGTCCACAACAGACGGGGCACCCACTGCCGAAAGAGGTGGGAGGACATCCGCCGCGGGACCAGAAAGACCGCTGAGTCTCTGCTGGGGATGGCCTCCCAACGTAGGAGGGGTGCCAGCCGCCAATTGACCCCCCTGATGTCCCGGATCCTGGCGGTGGCCTACCCCGATTTGGATGGGCGCGTGAGGACATCACTGCAGACACAAGGGGGTGAGTATCAGCACATTCTGCTATCTTTGCGCGCAGTGGAGGTGTCTGGGTTGGGGAGGAGGGCTGTGGGTAACTCAAGGCCAGGGCGCTTTCTGTAGGCTAGTCCCCTCCGTTAGCCATGGCCCTGTGCCCCCGCCCCCCACCTCTGTAGGGTGCCAAGTACAGCTATCCATGGTCCTGCATCACCCATGTGTGTATTTGTCGTCCATAGACCTGTAGGCCTAGTCACAAGAACTGAGTAGAGTACCCCGATTGCGCAGCGTAGTGCAGGGGGCTTCTGTGTCTGTCCTCTCCGCCAACGGTGTTGCCAATGCATGCACTCAACCGGTCTTCATTTCTCCCCCCACCCATTTTCTTTTTCTTCCTGTGCATGTGTGCATTAGCATCATCAGGCGGAGGAGAAGTGGCATCGGCGCTCGAGGGAGCTGCATCTCACATGGCCCCGGAGGGCCATGCAACCGACTCCGAGTTCAGCAGTGAGACGGAGGGCGAGGGGAGCTCCACAACGGGGACCCGTGGAGATGTCAGCGACACCGACACGTCCTCGGAAGGGAGCTCCCTTGCGTTGGCGTCAACATCCGTGCCCACCGCAACTACAGGTACAGCCGCCACCCAGCGCACCAGCTCCGCCCTCCAAGCAGCCCCTCAGCGTTCGCCCCGTGCCCGCTCACACACCAAGGCGGGCATCTCCTTCGCCCCAGGCACCTCAGGCCCTGCCCCAGTTACCCCTGCTGCCCTCAGTGAGGAGGTCAATGACCTCCTCCGGACGCTCATTGTTGGGCAGTCTACCCTTCTGAATGCCATCCAGGGGGTGGAAAGGGAGGTGCATCGGAGCAATGCATACCTGGAGGGCATTCATTCGGGTCAGGCTGCCCATCAGCGATCGTTCAACGCTCTGGCCTCAGCACTGACGGCAGTCATTGTCCCTGTCTCCAGCCTCCCTCTTCTAACTCCCTCCACCCAGTCCCAGTCTCCTGTTCCTCAGCCTATCCCATCCACACCATCAGACCCGCCTGCACACACCTCAACACCCAAGGGCAGCTCATCCAGACATAAGCACCACAGATCCCACAAGCATTCACACAAACAACATCCAGATGCAGACATGCCAACAGTCACTACCACCTCTGTGTCCCCCTCCTCCTCGTCTCCCTCCTCCCTCCCTGTGACGTCTCCACTCACACCTGCATGCACACCACCATCAGCCAGTACTTCCATCACCAGCACACCCTCCATTACAGTCAGCACACGTGCAGTCACCACCCCCACTGCCATTTACACGTCCCCTGTGTCCTCTACCACTGTGTCTGTCACCCCCTCTTCCAAACCACACAAATGCAGGCAGCCACCCACCCAACAGCCATCCACCTCACGACAGCCTCCAGCCCAAGCACCTGCACCCAAAGACAGCACACTTGACTCTCCTACAACCACATCCTCTTCCTCCACTCCCATACCCACTGCACCTACCCTTCCCATTGCTCCTAAAAAACTTTTCCTCTCCAAAATTAACCTCTTTGCATCACCTGACCCACCCCCTCCATATGGTAAGAGTCCAAAGAGCACCTCAGCCACCACCAGCCCTGCATCTGGTATCACCATAGTGCAGGGCTATTGGAGTCCACCAGATCCTAGGGAAGGAACATCGGCCAGCAGCAAGGGGACAGCCAGCCCACCCCCTGGGAAGAGGACAAGAAAGATTAAGGGCCGGCGCAAAAAGCCTGAGACGGCTGCCACCAGGGAGAGTGGCCTTGCCACGTCACCTGCCACATCATCTAAGGGAGGCAAGGGCCAGAGAGCTGCAGCGAAGGAGGGCAAGGGCAGCAGGGCGGAGAAGACATGCAGCAGCCGAGCGCACCAGGAGGGCCCCACCAGCCCCATACCGGGTGTGACGAACGACACCCAGGGGCACAAGGCTCCATCACAGGAGGGCCCCGCTACCGCAAGGTCGGAGGGCGACTAAGCGGGGAGTCTTGGCCAGGTCTGGCTCCCTTGAAAGACAGGACAAGCACCGCTGAAGAGGGCCCCGCCAAGACAGGCACCGCTGAACAGGGCCCCGCCGTGAAAAGCACCGCTGAAGAGGGCCCCGCCAAGACAGGCACCGCTGAACAGGGCCCTGCCGTGAAGAGCACCGCTGAAGAGGGCCCCGCCGTGAAGAGCACCGCTGAAGAGGGCCCCGCCAAGACAGGCACCGCTGGACAGGGCCCCGCCGTGAGGAGCACCGCTGAAGAGGGCCCCGCCAAGACAGGCACCGCTGAACAGGGCCCCGCCAAGACAAGCACCGCTGAACAGGGCCCCGCCGTGAAGAGCACCGCTGAAGAGGGCCCCGCCAAGACAGGCACCGCTGAACAGGGCCCTGCCATGAGGAGCACCGCTGAAGAGGGCCCCGCCAAGACAGGCACCGCTGAACAGGGCCCCGCCAAGACAGGCACCGCTGAACAGGGCCCCGCCAAGACAGGCACCGCTGAACAGGGCCCCGCCGTGAAGAGCACCGCTGAAGAGGGCACAGCCATCTCAAGCACCGCTCCGCTGGGCCCTTCCTGTCAAGCACCGCTCCGCTGGGCCCTTCATCTCAAGCACCGCTCCGCTGGGCCCTTCATCTCAAGCACCGCTCCGCTGGGCCCTTCATCTCAAGCACCGCTCCGCTGGGCCCTTCATCTCAAGCACCGCTCCGCTGGGCACCGCTGTCTCAAGCACCGCTCCGCTGGGCCCTTCATCTCAAGCACCGCTCCGCTGGGCCCTTCATCTCAAGCACCGCTCCGCTGGGCACCGCCATCTCAAGCACCGCTCCGCTGGGCACCGCCATCTCAAGCACCGCTCCGCTGGGCACCGCCATCTCAAGCACCGCTCCGCTGGGCCCTTCATCTCAAGCACCGCTCCGCTGGGCCCTTCATCTCAAGCACCGCTCCGCTGGGCCCTTCCTGTCAAGCACCGCTCCGCTGGGGCCTTCCTGTCGAGCACCGCTCCGCTGGGGCCTTCATCTCAAGCACCGCTCCGCTGGGCCCTTCATCTCAAGCACCGCTCCGCTGGGCCCTTCATCTCAAGCACCGCTCCGCTGGGCCCTTCATCTCAAGCACCGCTCCGCTGGACCCTTCATCTCAAGCACCGCTCCGCTGGGCCCTTCATCTCAAGCACCGCTCAGCTGGGCCCTTCATCTCAAGCACCGCTCCGCTGGGCACCGCCGTCTCAAGCACCGCTCCGCTGGGCCCTTCCTGTCAAGCACCGCTCCGCTGGGCCCTTCATCTCAAGCACCGCTCTGCTGGGGCCTTCCTCTCAAGCACCGCTCCGCTGGGCACTGCCGTCTCAAGCACCGCTCCGCTTGGCACCGCCGTCTCAAGCACCGCTGGTCCATTGACAGTGCCGGTTCTGTGTCGAGCAGGTGTTCACGAAGCACTCTGGGCACCATGCCTCCTCCAATACCAGTGGAGTCGGTTATCCATCTGATGGACTGTGGCTTTGCACTCCCCAGGATGGTACAGTGGGCATGGAGGCCCCTCGTGGATCTGGCGTCGTGGACTCATGTGGCTGAGGTGCCCCCCTTTCCCTTCCCCCTGAGGTGCCTGTTGTTTTATCATCTGATGCCCCTGCAGTGTTCTCTCCAATGGTATCCGGTCTCCTGTGTGGGCTTTGCTCATGTGTTTGTACACATTGGCCCACGGACTATGGATATTGAACGGACTGTGCAGGACTTATTGACTATGTTTATACTTTGCACTATGTTCATTATTTCTTTTATATATTTCATATGGCATATTTACCATGACTTCAATGAACCTATTTTATACATAAATTTTAAACTTCATTTGAATTATGTCTTTGCATTCTTCCAGGGGGTTTGGGGGGTGTCACTCTGACTTGTTGCTCTGCATTGGTGTGTAGGTATTGGGGGGGTGGGTTGGGGGGTGGGTGTATCGCGTATGTGTGTGCCCGTAAGCTTTCCTCCTCCCCCCTCCCCTGTGTCGTAGGTGCAGTACTCACCATTGTCGTCTGCGCCGGCGTTCGTACTCCTGGTAGATGAGCAGGTAGACAATAGCGGGTAGGATGTGTAATTCGGGCTCCATGCTGTCCTCCTTCCTCGTGGAGTGTGTATAGGTGAGCGTTTTCCCGTTCGTAGTCTGTTTCGCCCGTGTTTTTATCGGCGGGGCTCCCGCCCCGGAAAAGGTGGCGGATTGGTGAGTTGTGATAGGGTGGGCGGTACATTGTCTGCCGCCTGCCTGTTGGCGGTGACCGCCGCACTGTTTGTCGGTCCCGCCGTGGCGGTCGGAGTGTTAATGTGGCGGGCTGTGTTGGCGGTTCCCGCCAGGGTCAGAATTCAATTTTTTGGACCGCCTGCCTGTTGGCGGGTTGGCCGCCGCTTTATCACCGACCGCCAGGGTTAGAATGACCCCCTAAGTGTCCACTTTTAAAACAGCTATTTGTGTTTTATGTAAAAAGTATATATGCTACTATAATTATTCAAAGTTCCTAAAGTACTTACCTGCAATACCTTTCAAATGAGATATTACATGTAGAATTTGAACCTGTGGTTCTTAAAATAAACTAAGAAAGTGTGTGTTCCTCATTTATTGCCTGTGTGTATGTACAACAAATGCTTAACACTACTCCTTTGATTAGCCTACTGCTCGACCACACTACCACAAAATAGAGCATTGGTATTATCTCTTTTTGCCACTATCTTACCTCTAAGGGGAACCCTTGGACTCTGTGCATACTATTCCTTACTTTGAAATAGTGCATACAGAGCCAACTTCCTACAAGCAACATCTAGGTCATGAAGCTACATCATTTCCTTTCATCGTAAGAGAGTATTGCCCCCGAACTATCAATCAATCAATCAGTACTTGCAAAGTGCGGCTTATCACGCGTAAGGTTATCCAGGTGCTAGGCTGCTAGGCTTATTCGAAGAGCCAGGTCTTGATTCTCTTTCTGAAGTCAGTCACCGAGGGTGATGTTTGGATAATGGAGGGGGAGGGCATTCCAGGACTTGACCGCGAGGTGAGAGAAGGTGCATCCTCTGCTGTGGCTACTGCGAATGCGAGGAGTCTGTCCCAGAGCAAGGGAGGTGGAGTAAAGGTTTCTGGATGGTTGGTGGACGTTCAGGCAGTGGTTCAGGTATGCTGATCCTTGGTCATCGAGGGCTTTGTAGATGTGTGTCAGTAGTTTGAATTGGCATCTTTTCTAGACAGGGAGCCGGTGGAGGTTCCTTAGATGATAGGTGATGTTGGACCATTTGGGCAGCATGCGGATCAGTTTGGCAGCAGAATTCTGTATTGTCTGGAGCCTTCTCATAAGTTTGGTGGTGGTTCGTGTGTACCGTGCGCTGCTGTAGTCCAGGCAGCTGGTGATTAGGGTTTGTGTGAATGTTTTTCTGGTGCTTGTAGGGAGCCATTTGAAGATTCTTCCAAGCATGCTAAGAGTGTGGAAGCTGGCAGAGGAGACAGTGTTGATCTGTTGTTTCAAGGTGACTTTGCTGTCCAGGTCATTCCTAGGTTGCGGGCATTGTCTTTTGGTATGGGGGAGGGTCTGAGTTCCACAGGCCACCAGGTGTCATTCCAGAGGGAGGTATGGTTGCCAAAGATCAGCACTTTTGTCTTGTCTGTGGTGAGCTTCAGACAGTTGTCCTTCATCCAGGCTGCAATGTTCTTCACTTGGACATGTCTGAGCCTGAGTTACAAGTCATCAACATTTAGGAGTACCATACAAACTTCCTAAAACATCCTACTATCGCCCTATCTCTACCGATCCGACTCCGTGCTTACAACGCAAGATTCGCGGCATGATAATGGAAGCAGAAGCAGCCGGATGGATTACTCAACAAGAAGCGGAATTCCTTGATACAAAAAATCCTAGGATTCCATACTTTTATTGCCTCCATAAAATCCATAAGGGTCTTCCTCCCCCGGGACGCCCCATAGTGTCTGGGATTGATTCACTTTTAGAGCCCCTGTCTAAATTTTGTGACTTCTTCCTACAACCCATTGTCCAGAAAACATCTACCTTTTTGAAGAACACAAAAGACACATTGGTTTTATTAAATGACATCAATGAAGCAGGTACTACAGACATATTAATATGTCTAGATGTAGAGGCTCTATATACTAATATTCCGCAAGAGGCCACACTCGCCGCTGTGGAGGAGATACTCCTAACAGACACTTGGATCTATAACACCCCTGTGAGCTTTATTATGCAATGTGCAGGTGTGGCTCTCCAAGAGAACTTTTTTCAATTTGAGAAAAACCTCTTTCATCAGATACAAGGTACATCTATGGGGAGCACTTTCGCACCTAGCCTGGCCTGCCTATATATGTTTACCTTCGAGCAACGCCACATTTTGACTCCTGACCAACCTTTCTTTTCCAACATCAAACTGTGGCGCCGATATATAGATGATATCCTAGTGATTTGGAAGGGCGATATGGATCGTGCTATTGCCTTCACCCAGTGGGTCAACACTTTGGATACCCACCTTCGTTTCAGCTCCACCATCTCTGACAAGGAAGTATCCTTTCTTGACCTACAAATCACACTCAGAGATGGATATCTTAACTCGTCCGTATACCATAAACCCACGGATAGAAACAGTCTTTTACTTTACAACAGTTATCATCCAAAAGCCCTGCGAGATAATTTACCTTTTGGGCAATTCCTGAGGATACGACGTAACTGTTCAGATAAAAATGATTTCCACACACAAGCTAACACTTTATGTCGGAAACTTTGTGAACGTAACTATCCTGTATCTAATATTCGACAGGCAAAGAAAAGGGCCAGCAACATCCCTAGGGAAATATTATTGACTAACAATATTCGTACACAACAACCGAGATTAACCTGTGTAACCACGTTCACCCCTCTTAGTAATCAAATAAAAGGGATTGTCCGTAGGCTCTGGCCCATCCTCACTAGTGCAGGCGCTACATTAGAACGCCCTCTATTTGCCTTCAAGAGAACCCCTAACATTAAGGACCTAGTTGTCCATACGAGACCTACGACAAACCGGCCCCTTGACAACACTGGCCCTAGTCAATGGCTGAAAGTGGTCGTGCATTGCTCGACTTCTACAGAAGTAAGTGCCCCCTTTATTGTTAAAACTCTCGACTTTTATTTCTAGAGTCTCGTTGCTACATGGTCTAGTAGCACTAGCCATGTTTCTTTGATGTTACGCGTGTGTGCCCGCGTTTGCATGTGGCCACCTAGGAGAATGCCTCTGGGCGCTTGGGCGCCGTATTATTAGGAGAAACGCGCTATTGAATTTGCGCACTCTCCCATTTCTCCCTGTCAAATTAGTGAGACGCATTGTAACACTCACGCGCTCACTCCTTTTCAGCACAGCCTTTTTTCGTGGCTATGAACGCGTTAAAAAATGGCGCGCGTTCCTAAATTTATACCGCCTACGGATTTTGTGTAGTTTTGGCATGTAGACCAGCATTTCATCTGCGTCGATTTTTTCGAACTATCTATAACTATAACGCACTGTTGAGTTCTTTCCTTATAATACTTATGATAGTTTTGTCTTGTGCCACTTTTGCATTTTTTCCTTTCGTTCTTTGATGTGTGTCTCAATACGGAACTTTCTTTTTTCATAAATGCCTGTGCAATACCATATGGATTTTTGTCTAAACTAATGCTTATGTCATCAATAAGATGGTCGTTACCTCTATAATGTGATTGCTTCCTTTATGATTTATTCAATCTGATGCAATTTACCTGACATAATATGAGGTCTGGTACTATTATTTTCAAAAAGGAGTTTTATCTTGAATAACTCACTCTATCTTTTGTGGTCATAATTAATGTGTTGCGCAAACAAATTTTATGACTATCATATGTAACAGTTATGTTTGTGTTTTCTGTTTGTATAAATAGACCATAGTGGATTTTTAGAGCCTGGTACCACCCCGATGAGGCCCTACCATTAGTTTTTGGAGGGTAAGCAATGTGGAACTCTTTTCATTGCCAAGTTGGCTTTTGCACATTTTCAATAATGTTATCATTATATAACTTTTCTTCGTCACATGGCACTTTTGGGGTCCCTCACCTACGTATGGGGTTTCACAACATAGGATATTGTGAATACATTGTCCTTGAGAATTATGTTATGTTTTAACCTTGGTTTCTTTCTTTCCAAATTTTCTAAGGTTTTGATTTCTTTATTTTAGGGATTATCCATTGTTTAAAGGATTAGGTATGTACTTAGGTCCTGATGAATCGCATAAGATCATGTTTGATATCAGACATGTTGGAATCATGCAACTACACCAATTCCAGTGCTGGTTGCATGATCCTATGTACTTCGGGGGTTCTTTTGAGATTCCTAGTTCTGCCTTTGCAGCCGTACGGGGGCTGGTTGCCATCCCACGCTGCTGCAGATTCCAGACACTTTATGCCCTCCTGCTGATGAGCCTAATTCAAGCAGGGGAAGACAGAACAAAGGATTTCCTGCAATAGGGAGGTGTGACCACCTCTCCTTTTGAAATAAGTGTCTCTGGGTTGGGGAGGAGGGTGGCCTCTGAGCACCACCAGACTGCTTTGAAGGACTCATTTGGTGCACTCCTTGCATAATCATGTTTGAACCAGTTCAGGATCCGTTGGTTCTCACTCTGGCACGAAAACACAGAGGACAGGGGAGTGAACACCCCCCTGTTCAGCTCCTACCCTAGGGAGGTGCCTAGAACTATCAGGTGGATGGTTGATTCTGCCATCTTGGAAAGAAGGTGAGCATAGGCCCCTGGGGGCATCTGACTGTTTAGGCCACATAGATGACGTCCCTGACCCCCTCTGATAGATGGGTCACTAAAGAGAGTGACCAACCCCTTTTTAGGGTTACCTAAGGGCTCCCCCAAGGGTGGGTTCTCATATTCCCAAGCAAGACTCTTCAAGGAACTCTCTGCAAGACATCTTCTGCTCCTAGCCTCCGAAACCGCTATTGTCCCGCTTTTGGAATTGAAACAATGCTGTATCCAATTGGGAGGGCTCCGACTGCAACATTGTTTCTCCAGCTACTGTAAGATTTCTGCATCCAAGAAACAAGAAGGAATCTCCCTTGGAGTGAAGGAGTCACTCCCCTGCATGTGCAGGCACCTCAAGATGAAGACGACTGGCTGGTGGATCCTGCTGTTCCACATACAACGAAAAGGCTCTATTCACAGGTGGTGGTTCTGTGGTCCTCCTTGGGTCCAACTTGTCTGCTGACCAGCTTGGGAGACTGTAGATCCCTGCTCCAGCCACTGAAATGGAACTCCTTTTTACCATGACTGGTGCTCTTGCCAAGGCATGTTGGCTCTTCCTCTAAGAGATCTTTGAGCTCCAAGAAGCCCCAGACCCCAGCACTCTACAACTCTAAGATCAGCTTCCGCTCTGCAGCTCCTGTGATGTGGAACTCCTGTTTTTGTGCTGTTAAGGCCTCTCTGTGTGTTGCCATGTGCCTGCTGTCAGTGGGTCCCTTCTGGGGGCTCCTCTGACTCCGGCTGGCTTTTCTTCCTGCTTTATGACTGCTCTGACTCCCTTCTCAGGGTCGAGTCACTAGGACATTGCTGGTTCTCCAAAACCTTCAATATTCCTTACATCAGCTATTTGCATTTGCCACATCTTGTTGGTGGGCCTGCCGGCTACTGATCCTCCTGCAGTCCGGTGCCCAACGTGGGACAGCTTGTGGCTGACTCCAAGGATCTCTTACATTCCCCTGGACTTCGCCCTTCCCCATCCTGCAGGAACTTAACCTCCAAAAGGGTGGGCATTGCCTTTTTGCACCGCCTGGACATCTCCAAGTGGTTTGGACACGGTCACCTTACTTTTTCAGGTTCTTCATGTCCTGAATCCACGCTTGGGTTCCCCCGGCCTAGTCCACGGGTCGTGACAGCAGCTGGATAACCAAGGCTTCCATTGACTCCAATGAGGGTTTCCGATGCCACTTCATCCCTAAGCCTCCAGACTCCCTGGTGTAGGTACTCTGGTCTTCTGGGTATCCACACATAGGGGCTCTTTCCAACCTTCTTTGTGCCAACTGGTTTCCTTGGGGTCCACTGGAAATGGTCCTGAATCCATAAAAATCCACTGTGACACTCCTGTGTTAGCCTACGGACATGAAGCACTATAACAACGCCCAACTCGGGCGCCTGTGGGACTTCTGGTACTTACCTCTGGTGATTTCTTACTCCTCCAGCCCCTGGAATTCTAACACACTTACCTTGGTTGGGCACCTCCATTCTTAGACCACTTTCTTAGTATATGGTTTGGTCCCCCCATAGGGCCCCATGTATTTCTATGCCATTCCTGTTTGCTTCTCAGTGTATATTCCAATGTTCGTAAAGCATTAGTGCTGTAATAAAGAATTAATTATTTTTGCAACACCTAGGGCCATATTTATACTTTTTGACGCAAAACTGCGCTAACGCAGTTTTGCGCCAAAAAAATTAGCGCCGGCTAACGCCATTCTGAAGCACCATGCGGGCGCCGTATTTATTGAATGGCGTTAGCCGGCGTTAGCCGACCGGCGCTGCCTGGTGTGCGTGAAAAAAAACCACGTACACCAGGCAGCGCCGGCGTAGGGAAAAATGTCGTTTGGGCGTCCACAAATGGGGCAAGTCAGGCTGAGGCAAAAAAATCGTCTTAACCCGATTTGCGCCATTTTTTTACGACGCCCATCCCCCATTGAAATGACTCCTGTCTTAGCAAAGACAGGAGTCATGCCCCCTTGCCCAATGGCCATGCACAGGGGACTTCTGTCCCCTGGGCATGATCATTGGGCATAGTGGCATGTAGGGGGGCACAAATCAGGCCCCCCTATGCCACAAATTGTTTTTAAAAAAAATACTTACCTGGACTTACCTTAATGTCCCTGGGGTGGGTCCCTCCAGCCTTGGGTGTCCTCCTGGGGTGGGCAAGGGTGGCAGGGGGTGTCCCTGGGGGCAGGGGAGGGCACCTCTGGGCTCATTCTGAGCCCACAGGTCCCTTAACGCCTGCCCTGACCCAGGCGCTAAAATCCGGCGCAAATGCGGGTTTTTTAGACCCGCCCACTCCCGGGCGTCATTTTTGCCCGGGAGTATAAATACGACGCAATAGCATCGCAGTCATTTTTTAAGACGGGAACGCCTACCTTGCATATCATTAACGCAAGGAAGGTGTTCACGCAAAAAAATTACGCTAATTCCATGGACTTTGGCGCTAGACGCGTCTAACGCCAAAGTATAAATATGGAGTTAGTTTTGCGTCGAATTTGCGTCGAAAAAAACGACGCAAATTCGGCGCAAACGGAGTATAAATATGCGCCCTAGTGTGGTTCTTTCTTGTGTGAAAGTTACTGACTGGCTACTGTGGTACTGCAAATGCTTTACACTCCTCCTAGATAAGCTTTTGCTGCTCAGCACAGTTACCCCTAGAGAGCTTTTGCTATCTGGACACCTAAACACTAATACTAAGGGTTGCCTGGACTCACTATAGAGTGCCACACCATAGGTGTACACCATAAACTGAGCCAACCTCCTACATTGGTGGTACAGCGGTGGGATAAAACACTTGCATTAGCTTTACCACTTCGTCATCAGTGACTTTCAATAAGAAAGATCACTACTGACAGTTGGGTACATACTGTGCTAGTAACTTCAGGCACTTCTAAACGTTTTGCTTGGGTAGTCAGGGGTGTAGCATAGCCCTTCCTCCAAACTTTGTAAAAGTGTAAAACTTTAGAGTAGGGAGGTATACTACATACACTACTCTAACACTTTGGCCCTCCTTACGAGTTTGGTGGTCTTCGGGCAAAACCACCATGCAAAATGGCGGCACTGTACTGCTAGTGTAGGCGGTATAGCGGTCACCGGATTACGAGTCACAAAACACAAACCGCCCAAAAACAGACACAAAACCAACACCACCAGGACAACCCACAGTGAAAGAGTGACTGATCAACTGCTGGCCCCACCACGCCGACACCATTCTGACCGTCATATTTACAGGCAACCTCCAGCACAGCTGTACATGCACGGTGGTAAACCGCTGGTGGTTCGCACCACGGAGGTACAAAAAGGCACCACCAAACGTAGCCAACACCACATTGGCTACACCTGAAACTCGTACACACACCACCACACACGCCACCATATAAAACCTACACACACACACACACAATCCCTAGCAACAACTACAAGCAGCCACAGACACACTCGACACGAAGCACACCCCAAACACAACAATAACAATCACACAGCACACATTGTACAAATTACCACCACAGCCCACCAGCAGCCATAGCCAAACACCCTCACATCACCACACACCCTGCACTGCACTGCACCCTACACGCACACCACATACCCACCCCACAACATGTCACGCCAGAAGCACCCACTGTTCACTGACAATGAGTTGCAGGTCATGGTGGACGAGATCATCAGAGTAGAGCCACAGCTCATGGGAGTCTAGGTACAGCAAACATCGATATGCAGGAAAACGGGGTTATGCCAGAGGATTGTCGACGGGGTTAACACAGTTGGCACCTACACACGCACAAGGGAGGACATCAGGAAGTGGTGGAAGGACCTCAAGGAGAAGGTCCGTTCTATGGCGTCCAGGCATCAGATAGCCATCAACATGACTGGCAGTGGGCCCCCACCTCCTCCCCTTCAGTTAACATCCTGGGAGGAGAAGGTCCTGGACATCAGCGGAGGGCTTGACTCTGGTAAGTCAACAATACCCCCCATGCACCACCTACCCCTGCCCAGCATGCCTCCCCACCACCCACCACCCTCCAGCCTACTACAACCCACCCCACTGCACCCGAACCAAACACACCACACCCTTCCTCTGCATGCCACACCACCCCTCTCCCACCATCCCTACTCACTCACTCCCAATGTACAGATGACAACCACAATGTGAATAACCACAGCTCCCACAATCCAGCAAAACGCACACAGCAACACACCACAGACCCACTGCACAATGGAACATCTGCATGGACAACCATACCACAGCCCACACCTACTGGCTGCCACGACTTTGTCCCAACACATGGCAATGGCAGCAATGCCAACTACCATCCACAACCCCTCATGCCACATGGAAACCATGCCACAAACCTCTACACCAAATCAATGTCTGCAGTGTAGCAGCTGTCATTGCCATCACTGGAAAGCAAGTTGAGCCACTGCATGCATCACAACAGGGACATAAAACTACAGTAACACAACTAATATCTAGCATTTCCATCCACAGGTACCCCTGCCACTGCCACCCTGCAGAGGATGCCAGGCTCAGACAGCCCTCCCCAGTTTGAAGGCCCCACTGGTTGTCTGGATGGGGACGATTTCCCTAGCCAATCTGGGGCCACTGGACAGTCCACCAACAGCAGACCCACCCTTGACACACCCAATGCCAACAATATCAGAGCCAACCCCTGAACCCCAAACCTGTGCCCCAGGGACCTCACAATCAGAGATGTGCCCCATAGTACAGGGCCAGAGTCAAAGGCACACACCCCAAACAATGAAGGCCCTGCTGCTACTGGGGGTGGGCACACGGTGCCAGGGGCACAGGGGGCCAGGGGCAGTGGGAGGGGAACCATGGTCCAAGGTTCAGGCTGCCACACCAACTGACTGCCCAGGATGCCCTCAACCGAGTCCTGGGTGTATACCAGCAGACAAATGACACAGTGGCCCAGATCCTCACTACCGTGCAGGAGACCCAGAAGCTGCAGGGGGAATAGCATCAGGAGCCCATGCAACAGTGGCAGGCCCACAATGCCACCATGGCCTCCATAACGGGTGCTCAAGGACCTGACCACCATCATTTGTGAGTCCACCACCTAGCAGCAGGCCCCTTCCACTGGCCACATCCCATCAAAGCCCTCCACGTCAACGGCAGCCAGTGGTATGGAGGCCCTGCCACAGGACCTGCAGGACACCAACACCCCTACCCCTGTAACTGAGGGACCCTCACGCAAGCAAGGTCGTCCAACTAGACATCCAGGCGGACATGATGCCAAGACCACAACCACCGCCAGGAAGTGACCCTCTCCTGAACATTCTACCTTGTGTGTGACAAAACCCCTGCTGACTGACCACTCTCATGTCTTTGTTTTCCCATGGCCAGCATACTGGACCTGGACTACCCACAGCTGGCCTCACCACTCCGATTATCTCACCCGCCATGACCCCACTCATTACCCCTCCCAAATTAACACCATTGAGCACAGTTACTGCTTACGTCTTTATTTGTCATGATTACGAATGGAACTGCCAATACATGTGCAACTGGCAACCCATCGCCCAGCACATGCATGGGAGGGTGAGAGAGGGGGAGCAAAACGAAGCAAGGACGATTGTGGAGCAACCAGTAGCTGGAGATATGTGTTACGGGAGGCAAGAGGTCAGGCAGGGACCAGAGTACAACACTACAATGTCCTGAAAGTAGATCAAGACAGAGACAACAATCACTATAGGAGTCACAGATGCCAACTCAACACAAATGCACCAAGGTAGATATGGCAGTCAAATCCACAATCATATGGCCAGTACCAACGCACAAAAACAACACATACCAGCCCAATGGTTCCACCCTCACATCACCCAGCGTCACACCTGACCCCATACTCACTGCCACCAACAACATTGTAGCACTGCCACCCAATGTCGACTGCCAGGATAGATGCTGCACAGATGAAACAACCCTGTGTGGCACACTCATAGCCCTTGAACTGGCAGCTCAGGGAACATTGTACATACATGTTGATGGCACTAGTGTACCACCACAACAGCTGCCTGACTATAGGCCTGACCTGTACACTGTGACTACCTAAATCAGTGGCACATGTGACACCCACCCCAACCCACCCAGAGGCAAAGTTGCAACCAATACCGTCAATGGTCACAGACAACAGGTGGTAGCAGGGACAAGGCAGACAGTTGTAGAGGACACATACCAGACAGTTGAAATATACCTACATCTCAGTAGAAGTACTGTCGAATCAGCTCTACCCTGGAGTCTTCTGCATCCTCATCATTCTCCTCTATATCACTCCCCATGTCCTCTTCATCAGCCACTGGTGCAGCTACCCCTTCCTCTCCATCCAGGCATGGGATGTGATGCATCAGGGCCAGATTGTACAGCATGCATCAGGCCACAATGATCTGGCACACCTTCTATGGGTTGTAGAGCAGGGCACCCCCGGTGATATGCAGACACCGGAATCTGGCCTTCAGCAGACCGAAGCACCTCTCAATGACCCGTTTGGTATGACCGTAGCCCTCATTGTAATGATCCTCTGCATCAGAGGTTGGATGCCTCACGGGTGTCAGGAGCCAGGGCAGGTTGGGATAGCCAGAGTCACCTGTGTGCACAGAGGTAAGAGGCATGTTAAGATTGGGAGGGCGATAGGGCAGGGACACCAGAGTGCAGAGAGCTGAGGGGCACACATATGCAGGGGTACATACCGATGAGCCAGGCCCGCTCCCTCGTAAGTAATGCCATCATGTGTGGGACGCTACCGTTCAACAGGATGAAGGAATCATGCACAGAGCCTGGGAACCTGGCGTCACCTGGGAGATGTATTGGTCTGCAAAACACACCACCTGCACATTAACCGAATGAAAGTTTTTGCGGTTCCTATTGACCTGTTCACTCCTACTGGGTGGCACCGGGCAATGTGGGTGCCATCAGTGGCCCCAATGACATGAGGGACATGTGACACTCCGTAGAACGCAGCCTTGACAGTGGGCAATTCTGCACTTTGGGAGAACTGGATGTAGCTGCCCAGACTTTGAGAAGAGAACATAGTACATCCCTCAGGATGTTGCTAAACATGGGCTGCGACATCCCTGCTGCCAGGCCCATTGTTATCTGTAAGGAGCCTGAGGCAAGGTAGTGGAGGATTGACAACACCTGCAATGTGGGAGGAATGGCATTGGGATGGCAAATGGCAGGCAACAGATTCGGCTCCAACTGGGCCACCAGTTCCATGGTGGTCTCACGGTTCAGGCGATCGGTCTGGATGACATGATGCTCCTCCAGGGTGGAAAGGTCAATTAGGGGCCTGTACACCAGTGCATTCCTCCTCCTCAACCTTACATTGTACCTGGGAACAGGAGAGAGTTGGTATTATATTGTGCACCATAGACTGTGTAGACTGTTGATGTGGCCATAGGTCACCAAATGTCACCCATGACGCACTAACACTTCCCCCATAATACACACTGGACATGTAATAGGGCCCCAGCCTTCACCCAGGAAGATTTGGAGCGGCTCGTGGATGGGGTCCTGCCCCTCTATGGACAGTTGTATGGGGCACTAAAGCAGCAGGTGGGCCCAGTGTCATTGTCCTGTATGTGACTTGTGCGCATGGGGGCCTTGGTAGGGCCTGTAATGTCCAGAAGGTCTCACAGAAGCAGTAGGCAGCTATCCTGTGGCTCTTCTTTGCAGACAAAGGCAGAGACAAACTTTTGGCAGTTAGATAAGAGGATGCAAGCAACTACAAAGACTTGAAGGAGGCTCCGATTGATGGGGTTGGGCTCACAACTGTGGTGTATAAGATTAGGTTTGGGGAAACTCAGAAGGAGTCCTCTCAAGTCTGGGTAGAGTTTGTTGACTGTGCAGTTAAGGCTCAGGAAGGCTGGCTACATGGTAGTATTGTGTATAACTTTGAAGGGCTGTAAAATCTAATCATGAGGGAGCATATCCTTAATAACTGTGTGTCTAACAAACTGCACCAATACTCAGTGGACTCTGATATGTCCTCTCCCCAGGAATTGGAAAATAAGGCAGACAAATGGGTTCGCACCTGGGTGGTTAAGAAAACTCACAGTGGGGGTGACGGGAACAATAAGAACACTTCTAAGTCCCAAGAGAAAGATGGGGAGAAGCCTAGAGACAAAAAGAAAGAAACTCCTTCAGCCCCCAAAAACCTGTCAAAGAGGGTGGGACTCAAGTCACTTCTCCCAATAAAAGTGGGTACCAGGGTAAGAAATGGGATGCCGCCAAGGCATGGTGCTGTGACTGTGAGGAGACAGGGCACCAAAGGACTCTGCCTGTCCTAAAACAAACCCACTAACCAACCCAGGGGTTGCCAGTATAGCCATAATGGATGCTTCCTCAGATGAGAAGGCCCTCATCTTTTCTGATAGTCAGAAGCCTTCTGTTTGCAGGGCCCTAGAAGTTAATGAGAACAAAATAGTACCCCAATCACGTTGGGAGCTGCAGAAAGGTACTGACTGAGTTGAATCAATCAGTACTTGGTCCCTGCTCCACATTGAGGAATGGAAATGATGCTTGGCCTGCAGTGACTAATTACGAGGCTGTAAAGAAGAGTGCCACGCAAACCATCAAATGGTAAGTGACAGATGCTCCAAGCCCTTTACTGTACACAACAGTTTTGCAAGCGAGACGCATGTGCTTGTGCATACCCTTGCAGGCTTGACCTTAAAAAGTAGTTCCATAAAAGTGAGTAGTGGAGATATGTC
Organism: Pleurodeles waltl; assembly: GCF_031143425.1. Lineage (NCBI taxonomy): Eukaryota > Metazoa > Chordata > Amphibia > Caudata > Salamandridae > Pleurodeles > Pleurodeles waltl. Next base: position 992,609,325 of record NC_090442.1, read on the forward strand.
ATCCATTTAAAAGTATGTTAAAGAGGATAGGCTCCAAAAGAGAGACAAACACAAAAAGAGAAAGGCAAGCCATTGAATATGAAGCAAGCAAATGAGGGTGACAATAAAGCTAACTAACAGTAAGGAATGGACAGGAACCATCTTTAAGTTCTTGGTAAGCCCACAGTGGGTCTTTACAACCAGACAGACACCTTGTGTTGCCTGGTAGACGAGATTTAAAAAAAGCAAAATAAAACTGGGATAAAGGCGGTTGAAACACTTGTATACAACAATGGAAAATAATAGAGAAAATAAACAGCGGGACAAACTAAGTAAAAAACGGACCGGGTAGGAAATAAAAGTGTGCTTCGCAATTTAAAATTACATGGCTACAGAAAACTAAGGCAAAATGTCAGAAAAGAAAAAAAAAAACTATGGAACACAAAAAATATGTACCAGGATGTGAAAGGAACAAAAGGATGAAATATGAACAACGACGTTTATAGAGACATCCGAGTAAAAGGAGCTAAAGAATAAAAGAGGAACACCAAATTGTTCCAAAAAGGGTGATGTGTCAAAAACAAGAACGAGTAAATAAGGAAGAAATAGGGAAATTAGAAGAAAATACTGAAGCAGAAACGTCTTAACTGGAATAGAAAGGAGAAGCAGAGATGAAACCAAAACGAGGAGAAAAAATGAAGGCCCACAACCAAAGGGCGATCGAGGGGCCGGAGGGAAACCTCGCCGAGGCCCGGAGTAATAAAGCATGCTGAAACGTGGTGCGAGGACAATGGCGGGGGGGGACCGGAAGTGGTCTCCCCTGGTAACGGCCCCTCCCCCCCCCCCCAACAGCTTGCACCCCGAGCAGAAGCGGGGAAAAGGAGGAGGGCCGCCAAAAGTGTTGGGCCAATGGGGGCCCATGGCAATTTTCAAATCCCCCCGTTTGCACCGGGGGACAGCCTTAAAATGGGGCTGCCCGGACCGGAACCCCTCATCTTTGGGGTGGCCCGTGCAGCGCGAGGAGCAAAGAACAGGACCGACGACCCTGACGACCACCTAACTCCTACCTTGCACACGGGGGACCGCCCAGTCGGGTGACGCGACTCTGGATTTGCATCGAGGAAGGAGCACTGACTTCACATATACGGGAGGCGTTACTGCCGGTGAGCGTGACCGCGAACAGGAACACCCGCTGCCCAAACCTCAGCCCTCCCACCAGTCAACAAAGGAGCGCCGACACCGGGGAGCCACACAATCGGGAGGCGCTACTGCCGGTGAGTGCGACCGCGAGCGGGGACTCCCGCTGCACAAATTTCAGCCCTGCCACCAGGCAACAAAGACTCACCTGCCAGAGCCACACGCAGAGCGTCTGCTTGGGGAAGCCGCCGGAACACGCCGGCTCGTCACCCTGCACGTGGGACCGCCTCCGGGCGGCGCGACCTCGGGCAGCAATTTAATCAGCTGGCGCAAACAAAATAGAAGCCATCCAACACATCCCTAAAAAGAAGCAGCAGAAGGAGCGCCGCCTGTACCGCGTGCCGTTTCCTTGGCAACAGGAGCCGTGCGTTTGGTATTTCCGGCTCCGCTTGGTGTTTCTTTGGCAACAGGAGCCGCGCGTTTGGTATTTCCGGCTCCGCTTGGTGTTTCCTTGGCAACAGGAGCCGCGCGTTGGTATTTCCAGCTCCGGCGTGCGTTTCTGTTTTGATTAGGCGGCACAGCCTACAAGCCCAGCGTTTTCCGCACGCATACAGGACCGGATTAAAACATTTATTAAATAAGAGAGGGGCGGCATAATTGGACCAGTGGAAGGGAGCAGATCAAAGAGAGAAGAAGCCTACAGCACAGTCAAACGCCTTTAAAGTACATTTTGCAACAACTGTAGCAAGGGACAGCCCTCAGGGCGACGCGACCTGGCTACAACCACAGACACCAACTAAAACCGGGGACAGCCCTCTGGGCGACGCGACCCGAGTTACGCAAGCGAGACTGTAACAGGGGACAGCTCAATTGGGGCGACACAACCCTGTTACAGGAGAACCTAAAAGTAGGGCAAGGAAGCCAAGTGCCAACATGGCAAACCACAGCGAAAGCCACGAGATCAACATCGAAGAAATCATAAAGGCGGCAAGAGAAGCGGCGGCAAAGCGCAGCAAAGAGTGGATCCTGAAGCAGATCAAGGGGGACCAAGCAAGCGTGATGCCAGCACAAGAAGGGCACGACAATGTAAGGAAATGCCTCCTTGGCATGGTTACCCCCTGACTTTTTGCCTTTGCTGATGCCAAGTTATGATTTGAAAGTGTGCTGAGGCCTGCTAACCAGGCCCCAGCACCAGTGTTCTTTCCCTAACCTGTACCTTTGTCTCCACAATTGGCACACCCTGGCATCCAGGTAAGTCCCTTGTAACTGGTACCCCTGCACCTCTCAGCACAATAAATGCACACTGATGCCAGTGTACATTTTATTGTGAGATACACCCCAGAGGGCATCTTAGAGATGCCCCCTTGTTGAAGTAAGCCTCAACAATGCCTACTAGTGCAAGGGATCGCCCTTCTCTGCACAAAGTCCTCAGACCATATAGGAAGAAGTTGGCACAGAAACTGAAATAAAAGACAAAGTTTATTAAACCTCATGAGGTGGTACAGTTCAAACAGCACCCTTTGGTAATGTTTGAAGTAGCACACTGAACTAAGAGAGCATGGTCCTTTTATACTCACGCAGGGGCTAAACGAAGGTGGTACAATTATAGAAGCAAGACTTACATACATGTAAGGTCATATGGAAATGCACAGTCGACAGATAGGAGGGGCTAACATTTTCAAGGACTAGTTGACACATTACTGTCTGTTACTGATTACTAACAGCTGCAGATCTTACTGGGCATGTACGAAAGTGGGAGATGCTAAATATAACTTGTCACTAGACAGATTTTCAAGAGTAGTTAACAGAATGGTAGGACAGAGCACATGGCGAGCACATGGCAGAGAAAATGGCTGCCATGAATACAAACTGGATTCCGCCAAATGTTCACAATAGTTGCTAAATACAAGATGTCTTCTGCTAATGCTTAATCTAATCGCTATTAAATTACAACAGATGACCCTTTCAGCATTAGCTGAAGACATTCGTCTTTCTGGGATAATCTAAATATTCATCTTGTATATTTATGCTCATCATTTCAGCTATTTCCTTATCTAACATGTGTTGTGCTTTCATTTCTGTAATATTTCTTTTGGTAGGCATACAAGCAGTAATACACATGGAGCAGAACATTGGACCACACTGAATACAGATACAGCATGTGAAAAATATTGCAATCATTACACACAGGATAGTCAGTAGTTTCCAGTCCCAAGCGGAAACAAGAGCCCAAAACCATCCAGAAAAAGTCCAAGTACCAGTTTCTGTGTGGATTTCTGCCGCAATTTTATGCAATTTAGATATTGCATCATATACTGAAGGTGAGTGCTCTGGAATAAAAACACAGCAACTACTACCGATGATGCGACATGCACCACCTCGATCAGCTAATATCACATCTAGTACCATACGATTTTGGAGCGCTACAATCCTCGCAATTTGGAGCTACTCTGTAATATTCCCAAGTGCCAGAGCTGCCTGATTGGTAACAGCTTCCACAACCCTAGCCAATCGTCTCACTTTCCTACTGTTTAACGCAGCACCCACAAAGGAGAACAACCCTAAATTAAAATCAACATATTGTTGCAGGCTAGTATCTGTTTGGTCTACCTCATTTGTACTTATTGTCCTTTTAAATCTATTTTTAATGATGTCATTGAACAGTTTAAAATCTCGGTGATATGATGCTGGGGCCAAAAACACAGGGGGTAATAGAAAAGATACATAACACACCTGACCACCCAACAGGTAGTTGGTAATATCCATAGTTACCACAAACAAAATATGTTTTATGTGAAGCTGTAAAACTACTATTATTTACACCCTCAATAGTTAAAATCAAGGTACAATCGCTTATCCCTACTGGAATTCGCCCAATGCTACGTATACATAAATCTGCTTTAGTTTTTGTAACAGAAATCACAAATTGTTCTTTCTTGTCAGAGTCTCTTATATTTGTGAAGACATATGGTATTGAAACATTGTCCGGTTGATACTCTTCCTATTCCCATTTAGTTCCTTTGGCTTGGGGATACCCATCTTTGTCTTGGTAGCATACTTTATTAAGGCGAAAAAGAAGTCCGCCTTCTGTACGTTTTCCAGATGCAAACAAAAGCGTATACCAAGCTTGACAAGAACCATTGTGTGAAAAAGGAAGAGGAATGAAAGGTGTTCCTCCTTTCTTTTGATACACAGATATCATTCCACATACCCAACAGTTAGTAGTATTTGTAGCATTATGAGTATGATGCAACATCTGAATTAAAGTATTATTGAAGTACGATTGACGGTGCTTCTGCTCCTGTTAGGGAAGCGTAAAGTAATAGTGATCCTCTGGTACTGGAGTAGTGGCAACAAAAAACTCACGAGCAGGAGCCTTCTTTTCAACAAACCAGGTGATTATTGCTATAACCACCAAAACAACAACAAACCCCATAGTACTAATGATCAGTTTGTTATTCATTTGTAGCAACAGTGATAATCGACCCTTTCAGAAATTAATTAAAAACAATCATTGGAGCTCTTATCCCTGGGCAGCCGCTGATTTTTTCACCACAGGCCAAGACGGGTGTCACTACTCTAATGCATGGCTGCTCCCCCCCCCCTTGCTACATTGGCTCTCCGTTTCACTAACCCAGGGCGGTAGCTCAACCAGTTTTCTCCAGCACTACGGGGTCTTTCCTCGGTCTCAAATTATATCACAACACTCCAGAAATTGTATGGTCCGGGAAGAACTCCGCAGATTCGTCAGGTGATATAGCATGGCCTTTCTCCGTAGTCAAAATCTCTCGATGATCGGTCAGCACAGCAGGTTCCACCAAAGTAGGTAGCACTCTCTTGCAGTGAGTACTATGAACCCAATTCTTTCGGTTCGTCACTCGAACTGCTGTCCTTGTTGCAAGGAGCACCTGTTCTGGGCCTCGCCACCTTGGTTCCAAGCTGCTTGATCTTTCAAAGGACTTAATCATCACCTGGTCACCAGGTTGGAGTTCATGGCCTTCGCCTGTAGATCTGTCAGGAAGTGCTTCTCGAACCTGTTGATTAATAGAAACCAAATTGTCAGTTAACTGTGCCAAATAATCATTCATCAGGACACAAGGTATTTCATTTTTTTTGTAAACAAATTTTATTGCATTTCTTAACGGCAATAAGTAGGAAATTCAACACTTGTGAGTACATAGCAATAAAAAATTAAAAAACAACTTTTACATACTCATAAGACCAGTGATCTCCAACCTACTCATTCCCACTTATCTAGCATTCTATTGTCATGTTATCTACCCTACTCCCCATCCCTCTACCTCCCCAACTGTACCCTCCCCCCAGTGATGATGCTAGTAGTATGCCTAGATTGTCGTTTTGTGTGTAGATGTGATATGAAGGAGTCAGCCCTCTGCTCTTAACGTGTACGTGGTTCTCCGAATAGCCTACACCTAGAATCTCACCTCTGGGTCATCTTGCACTGCAACTATTTGTTGGGACTATTGACAGTTTCAAAATGGCATCTTATCGCCCTTCGCTTAGAGGGACTGGTTCAACCCGGCTTTCTTCTTTAAAGGAATCAAGTATTGCATCCCAGGATTGTGCCGCCCCCAGGGGCCGTCTACCCATTCTCTCCTCACTATGAAGGACAGAGCTCTCACATCCAGCCCATCTAATTAGCTCTCTGGACCATTGGGACAATCTTGGTCCAATCGGCTTTTTCCAGGATATCGCTATTTCCCTCTTGGCCAACACGAAGGCCAGATCCCTGAATCTGTTGGTTATTTTGTACTTAGCCGTGCGTGGAAACCACCCTAGCAAACATTGCCCTATCGTGCAAGGGGCTTCTCTTCCCATTGCTCCAGATACCAGTCTACACACCCCTGCCCAAAATCCTTTCCCAACAGGGCAGTTCCAGAACATATGTCCAAATTCAGCCCTGTCCAACCCGCACCTCGGGCATCCCAATCCCTCCACCCCAAAGTATCTGCTGATCCGTTCAGGAGTGAGATAAGCCCTATGTAGGACATAAAAATTAATCAGCTTAAATCTGGCATTGCGAGTCATCTTAGGGAAACCACCAAGCATACGCTCCCAATCCTCGTCGGATATAGCTGTGCCCAGGTCTACCTCCCAGGACGATTTGAGCTGAGACAAAGGTGTGGCCATATCCTCCCGAATTCTGTTGTAAAGGTTAGAAACTGCTCTGAAGGCCCCCGAAGAGGTCACCAAATATGTACAGGTTGTTTGTGTTGCGGGCCCCCCAGTTCCTGTTAACCAATGTTTTCTGATACTAGCCGCCACAGAGCCAAATAATAAAAAGTGTCCCTTCTGTAGATTAAATTGTGACCGCAGTGCTTCAAATGACATCAGTGTTCCCTCCCTAAACAGTGCTCCCACCGACTGTATCCCAGCTTCCACCCAGGACCGGAGGCCGCCCCAGTCTCCACGATGAGGTAAAGCCCTTAAGGACATGATGGGCAGGTCCGGGGAGTAAGGAGTCCTTACTTTGATTTTACGCAAAAATCTCCTCCAACATCGCGCAAGGACTTCAAACTCAGGGGAGTCATTCTTCCCCATACTCGGGTACCCTAGTAACAGTTCGTATAATCTAGCTTCTGGGGGAGTAAACGCCTTAACCCTCAACCCTGTTGCAGCCCTGCTGGATATCCATTGTGCCAACCATTGAAGTTGCGCTGCCAAGTAATAAGCCTCAAAATCCGGGACTGCTAGGCCACCATCTATTGAACGCCTCTGTAGTTTGGACAGAGCAACTCGCTTTCGACTGTCTCCCCAGATAAATGCTATGACCATGGTCTCCAGTTCTGTAAATATGGCCTTAGGAACCCATACCGGCAGGACTGTGAAATAGTACAGGAGACGAGGCAGTACCACCATCTTAAGGATGGCTACCCTCCCCGCCACAGATAAAGGCAAGGTTTGCCAAAAAGCCATGTTGGATCGGGTAGAACTCAGTGCGCCTCCAATATTGCTGTCGGTTATATCCTGTGGGTCGTGAAAAACCTTGACCCCCAAGTATGAGAGGCATCTTGGAACCCACTGGACATTTCCCAATTCTAATGGAGGCGTTACTGTAGCATTCAAAGGAAACAAGCCGGTCTTACCCCAATTCACCCGTAGACCAGAAAGCTCACCAAACTGCGAAAGCAACTGTTGGGCCCGGGGTAGGTCTCTGTGTATATCGTCTAGGAAAATCAATAGATCGTCTGCATACAACGCTATTTGATGTCTCTTGTCCCCTGCCACTATACCAGGGCCCCCTCTCTCCCCCCGCGCCGCCGCCGCCAACGGCTCCATAGCCAGTGCAAACAACAGCGGCGAAAGGGGGCATCCCTGTCTGGTACCCCGTTCAACGACATAGGGGTTGGATATGATCCGTCCCGTACGTACTCTAGCAATGGGTTTAGTATACAGCAGTCTGACCCAGGCAATGTATTCCGGTCCAAATCGAAGATGGGACAACACTGTATAAAGGAATGACCACTCCAAGCTGTCAAAGGCCTTTTCTATATCGACTGCGAGGACTCCGGGGGCTGAGCTGGACGATTTTCGATCATTCATGACTGCTATAAATCTGCGTATGTTATCCGCTGTGCTGCGCCCCGGGATGAACCCCGCCTGATCAGTATGAATTAGTGTTGTCATGTGGGGGAGCAGTCTGGTGGCCAGAACCTTACTGAGGATCTTGTAGTCCAGGTTCAGCATGGATAGAGGTCTGTATGCCCCAGCTTCCGTTGGATTTTTCCCTGTTTTAAGCAAGGGTATTATTACTGCCTCCCTCGCTGTTGCCGGTAAGATTCCCCTATCTCTGGCAGATTGATATAGAATCTCGAGTCTAGGAGCTAACTGATCTATATATGCGGCATAGAATTCGATGGGAAGACCATCTGTACCCGGAGTCTTTCCCCTCGATAGCTCACTAATGGCCTTCCGAATCTCTGGTTGTGTAATGGGGCCCTCAAGTTGTGGTGTAGCATCTGGCGGCAGTGTCTGCAACTGCAGTCCGGATACATAATTATCGATAGAGCTACCGTCTGTACAGAGAGTGCTTTTATATAATCGTTCATAAAAGGCCATCAGGTGAGAGTTAATTTGCTCCTGCCCGTAAAGGGAATTCCCATCCTCCGAGATCATTTCCAGGATGGGCGACGTCTTATGTGTTTGCGATACCACCCAAGCTAACATCCGACCTGCTTTGTCTCTCTCCTCATGTGCCCGTGTAATATAGTTTTGGTAGTCAAAACATCTAAGGCGCTCCTCACAGTCAGCCACCGTTGCTCTAAGCTCTAAGATAGAAGGCTGAAGGAGCGGATTTTCAGGCCTTTTTTTCTCCATCTCCCGCAGTTCACTCTCTGCTTTTTCAGTATCCCTAAGTAAAGACCTTCGGACCCCCACAGCACCCGCAATACAGCGCCCTCGCACTACCACCTTAAAAGCGTCCCATTCAATCAATGGGTTATTTGTCGAAGCCTCATTATCTATAAAGTAATGGACAATATGCTGTCTTAGCTCTTCCTGAAAGGGTTCGTCTTCTAGGGATTCAATCTTCAGCCGCCAGGTGGGGATGCGGGAAGGGGGTGAACCCCAGCCTATCTCCAATAAAAGAGGATTATGATCGGAGATAGTGCGGGACAGGTATTCAACATTATGCACTCGAGGGGAAATGTCTGGCGAGCAGAAAAACACATCTAAACGGACATGGAGCTCGTGCCAAGGGGAGAAGAAGGAATAGTCTCTGGCCCCCGGGTGCAGCTTTCTCAGGACATCCACAAGTCCCCAACTCGCCTGCCAGGAAGAAAATAATCTTGCTACTCTCATCAACGGAGAATCGTGTAACGGGGGGTGGGAGCGATCTCTAGAAGGATCGGCCACACAATTAAAATCGCCCCCCATCACGAGGGGGAACTGCATATAGGCGGCCAAGTGGCCCGATAAGCGAGTGAAGAACTCCCCCTGATCCCCGTTCGGGGCATAGACATTAATCAACGCCAGATCCCTTCCCTCCAATCGCCCTCGGATTGCTACAAAACGACCCTCCGGGTCTATGAGCTTGTCCAAAAGTTGGAATGGGACCCCAGCTCCGATCCATATCAAAGTACCCCTGGCAAATGCAGAATAAGAGGTATAGTATGTCTGGCCTCTCCACCTTTTCTGCAGAGCAAGCCCTTCAGACTGGGTTAAGTGTGTTTCTTGAAGCAGCGCAATCTGAATCCCCCTCCGCTTCAAATGAGAAAATACCTTATATCTTTTAGCCATTGTGTGCATACCCCGTACATTCCATGATAAAAATTTATAATTGCCTAATGACGCCATAGCTGTGTTTCAAGCCCCATCTGTGTCCAATCCCGTGTAGGGCTAGCATTTACCACTAGGAACCCTGTTCTCACTTCACACACCATCAGTAGATCAGTGATAGCTACCCACCATTCATCACTCCCCCTAAACATACCCCAAAAATTAACACCCCAACTCCCTCTCCCCAGGACAAAAGTTAAAACAGCTCTCATCCAAACGACTCAAAATCTTAACTAGCTTATTGTAATTGGGGTTACTCCAAGTTCTTCGAAGGAGTGGGCCATCCCTCTGATCCCCACTACCGGATTACAGGGTGTCGTAGTACTTGTGGACCCATTTTCTCGCCCATCTGGTGAGGATAACCTCCACAGCAACAGCCAGTGCTCCCTCCTCACTAAGCACCACGATGTCCGCCACTGGAAACCTTCATTACTAGGACAACTGCCACAAGAGCAGTTTGGTATGAGGGCTTTCATATGATACAGTCAGAGGTGCCCGGAGTTATGACTGGTCCCGATCCGTCGGATACCCGAGAGGACTCTGACTCATGCTCTGAATCAGATGGTTCACAGTTCGCTGCAGACTGCACTTGTGACCCGCGATCCGAGCCGTTCAATGAAGCTGCTGCCTCCATGGCTTTTCGCCTCTCCGTTTGCATCTCCCCATGCGAAGGACTGTTTACAGTACGGGCCGTTTTGCGTTTAGCCTCTCTCTTCCGCCCATGACCGGGGACTTGTCCCGGAGGACCATTCCCCTCTTGTGGAAGCTGGTCAAGCCATTGCCATACCTCTTCCGCCGTAGTGAAAAACTGTGTCCCTTCTTTGGTTACTACTCTAAGTTTTGCCGGGAACATCATGCCATATTGCAGACCTAATTGGCGCAGTTTCTGTTTTGCAGCACTGAAGGTGGCCCTTTGTTTCTGAACTTCCCGGGAAAAGTCTGGGAAAATACGAACCTTGTGGTTGTCCATTGTACGATCCCCTTTGGTTCTGCTTTGATGCAATAGGTAGTCTCTGTCTCGGTAATGGAGCAGCTTGGCTATTATTGGCCTCGGGGGGTTCCCGGTGGGGGAGGGCGTGCCGGTACTCTATGAGCCCTTTCAATGGCAAAAAAGGGAGAAAGTCCATCGCCCGCTAAGCCCTCTCGAAGCCATTGCTCGAGGAACTCCGCCAGGCCTGTTTGAGGGACACTTTCAGGCATTCCAATCACCCGAATGTTATTGCGCCGTGACCTATTCTCGGCATCTTCTGCTCTTAGTTATAAGGTCCTAATTCTGGACTCCAGCAATTTTGTGGCCTTAGTAGAATCCTTGACCTCCGGGAAGAGCTCTTTAAGTTGTCTGTCTGTGGTGGACACCTTTTCAGCCAGGCGGCGGTGATCGTCCCGTAGTACTGTAAAATCCGTAGCTAATGCATCAATTTTCCCCTCCAGTGCTACCCGGGAAGCCGTTATAGCTTGCAAGACATCTTGAAGTGTGGGATCGGTATGTTCACCCCCCGAGGCGTCATTTCTGTGTTCGGGCGTATCTGCCTGTGTCTCAACTGTGGTCCCCTCTTTTTGTTCTGTGTCTCTTCGGCGACCGGTTTTACCCATTTTCTGAGGTGTAGCTTCAACAACGGCTGTTCAATGGTCATTAAACATTTATTCTTTCATCCCAACTCGGTGCCCTGCTCCGCCAGGGGGATCTCCAGTCCTTCATTAATAAATTGCTGTTTCCAGCACACTATGCCCGCGTGTGAGATTTATCGCCTCTTGTTACCAGCCATCCTCCTCACTCTAGACTACTGACCATTCCCGAGGGGTATTTCACTCCAGAAGGATGGGCCCCTCACTCCCTCCTCCTAGTCAGGGTGCAATCACATCAAGCCCAATTTCTTCACCGGTCATGGGGGGTACCTTCAAGTCTGACTGGCTCTCATCCTGGATTTTGGGGTCGCCTGCGCTCTTATGCTCTCAGCACCGCGCAATTGGGGGAATCTCTGCAGCACGGGGTCCTTGGTGCCGCTTCACCGTCTCGTCCGTGAGTCAGGGTGCGATCTCATCCAGCCCGATTACTTCGCTGTTCATGGGGAGAACCTTCAAGACGGAGTGGCTCTCAACTTGAATTTGGGGATCTCCTGCGCTCTTGTGCACACAGCGCCGCGTCATCAGGGGGAATCTCCGCAGTACTGGGACTTTTGCGCCGCTTCTCTGTCTCGTTCGAGTTCGCCCCTTCTAACCATTAGCTTCGCCTTTCTCGCTCCAGCCCCCTTCCGGCGGACCAAGGAGTCGGGCCGCACCGGAAAAGGCCCCTCGGATCCACTGCGTCTCTCTCAAGCAGTCGTCGCCAAAGGTAGGTTGTCTCTGGAGCCCCAGGAGAGATCCCGGCGCTATCGCCCCTTATCGAGTCCCATCCGATTCAGCCTTAGGGCGTGGGACGCCGCGCCGCGAATGCCCCGCGGTCCCTATTTGGTCTCCGCCGCAGTACTGGACCTCTCTGTTCGTCGCTATGAGTCCCCAAAAGTATCCCCTAGTGCACCCTTCGTTCTCTGACTCCCGGGGGGATACCCTGGAAGGGAGCAAGAACCTGCCTTTACTGGGTCCTCCGCCTCCAAAAACGCCGTTCAAGTCGCGGCCGCCATCTTCTTTTTTTCTCTCCCTTCCTCGCGGCACTCCGTCGGGCGCTAATTCGGCCCCGAAATTCTCCTTTTTCCGGGGTCGGACCCCGCCAAATGAGTCTCCGGACCCCCCCGACCCTACTGATAGTCCGTGGGGCGTGCAGGGGGTCCACCTCCTTTCAGACTGGACCGGAGTGGGGATCACTGGTAGGAGCCTCACGGAGAGGCTTCCACTGCCATCGGCGTCAGGCCACGCCCCCCGACACAAGGTATTTCATATACAGAATTTGGCTTAGGAACTCCCCAAATGTTCATTGGCCTTCCAAACACTATTTCGTAAGGAGTAAGGCCGATTCGAGAGTGTGGCACTGACCTAATAGACAATAATGCCAACGGTAATGCATCCGGCCAAGTTAAGGATGTGGAAGCCTCTATCTTTGCTAACTTCCGCTTCAAAGTAGCATTATACCTTTCCACCAACCCTGCTGATTGTGGGTGGAAAACCGCATGGAACTTCTGTTTGATCCCTAATCCTTTCAGGAGATACTTAATAACTTCCCCAACAAAATGAGGTCCGTTATCATTCCATAAAAGTCTGCAAACACCAAACCTAGGGAAAAATTATTTCAAAAGCACCTTCGCTGTGGTAATGCCAGTATTATCCTTTGTGGGGTACGCCTCTATCCATTTACTGAAGGCACATACCACCACCAACACATACTTTAAATTGTTGCAGCCTTCAAGCTGAATATAATCCATTTGTAGAACTTCAAAAGGTGCAGTTGGTGTAGCAAACCCTCCCACAGGAGTACGTGTCCCTTTTCCAGTATTGTATTGTAAACAGATCAAACAAGACTGTACTACTCTCGTAGCTGTACTGGAAATTTCTGGATGCTCCCAAACTTGTGTAAGCAACTTCGTTATTGTTGACGCTCCAACATGTGCCAGCCCATGTGCCATCTGAACCATAGGTTGTACACAATCTATAGGCAATTTCCATTTATCCATCTGCTTATTCCGCCAACAGCCCTCATCATCCAATTCTCCTTCTTCAGACCATTGCTCACGTTCTTTCACAGAAGCAGATTTCTGTATATTTAATACGTCTTGTCTAGCATTATGCCAACGTTCAGCTTGTGACTTCACTACATGCATACAAGTAGTACTTTGCTGCATCGCAGTCTCACGTGCTACGCGGTCCGCAAGGGCATTACCTTGCCCTATCTTATCGGTCACTTTCTTGTGTGCACTACATTTCACAATAGCTAGTTTCTTTGGATATGTCAATGCAGTCAAGAGGTTATGCACTAATTCTCCGTGCATTATCTGCATCCCGTGGGATGTGAGAAAGCCTCTCTCCTTCCAAAGCAAACCAAAATCATGAGCCACTCAAAAATCATAGCGGCTGTCTGTATAAATGTTCACACATAAGTCAGTACTAAGCTCACATGCTCATGTCAAAGCTATTAGTTCAGCTGTTTGAGCTGACTTCTGTGGTATACGAGCTGTCTCCACTACGGTGTGTATTGTGGTGATTGCATATGCAGCTGAGGTCGTACCGTCTGGCAACTTCAAACAAGACCCATCAACCCACAATACGACCCTTTGTCTGTTCTTCGGTAAGGAATATACAATCATGTGTTTCTTGTGACTGAGGCTGAGTCACCGGATATGGCAACAAAGTGGCTGGATTAAGTGTTGCACATCTCTTCAGTGTAATGTGAGGAGCCAGCAATGTCAATTCATATCCTGTCAGGCGAGCGCTAGTTAAATGTTATGTCTTTGTTTGATTTAAAAGAGCATCACCCGCATGGGGTACTAACACCAACAGCTTATGTGACAAAACTATCCCTTCACTCTGACGTATTGACACAGCTGTTGCGGCAACTGAACGAAAACACCCAGGCAACGCTCGATCGACAGGATCAAGTACTGCTGAAAAATATGCACAGGGACGCTGCTTATCGCCATATGTATGTACTAAAACTGACAATGCACATCCATCTTTCTCATGTACGTAAAGTGCAAAAGGCTTCATGTAATCTGGAGTACCTAACACTGGTGCTGAACAAAGGGCTTGTCGTAGCTGCCGGAAAGCAGTCTCACATTCATCTGTCCATGGGAGGGGCATTGGAGTATCTTTAGTCAAAAGTGCTAGCAAAGGTTTGACAATGTGTGAAAACCCTAATATCCATTGCCTACAAAAAGAAGTAAGACCAAGGAATGCACGCACATCTTTCTGAGTAGAGGGTACTGGTGTGTCTAAAATTGCTTGAATACGATCTGATGTAAGTGCACGGCCCTCCTTAGACAAAAGGTGACCTAATAGGTTACCTTTGGTCTACAATATTGCAATTTCTTTCGTGACACTTTATGATGGTGTGAAGCAAGAAAAGAAAGTAAGGACAAAGTGCACTTTTCACATTGCTCAGGGGTATCAGCTGCCAACAAAATATCATCGACATATTGTATGAGAGCCACACCTTCAGGCAAAACAAAAGAATCAAGTTGTCATTTTAACCTTTGACTATAAATACTAGGACTTTCAGTATAGCCTTGAGGAACTCTGCAAAATCTATCTGATTATTTATTCAAAGTAAAACCAAACAAATATCGGCTATCAGGATGAATAGGGATAGAAAAGAAAGCATTCTTCAAGTCTATCACAGAGAACGTAGTTGCTGTCGGGGGAACCAAAGTAAGAAGTGTTGTGATGTCAGACACCACAGGATATTGTGGTATCACAATCTTATTGACTTCTCGTGAATCAATAATGATTCGGTAAATCCTAGTATCAGTATCCTTTTTCAGAACAGGAAGAATCGGACATTATACAGAACGTCCTCAACAACTCCAACTGCAATAAGATCATGCACAATTCGTGTGAGTGCTTCTTCGCCCTCCTGTGAAATTTTGTATTGAGGCAAACGTGGCAATATAGCTCCCTCCTTGACACTAATATTTACCGGTGGAATAATCATTTGTCCCACATCAGTATCTGAAGTAGCCCACAAAGTACTAGGGAGTGAAGCTAATGCAATATCCTCTTTAACAAGACAAACTCTTTCCATCACAGGATGATTATCATTTAAAATAACACGCACCCCTTCAGGAGAGCATCGTATTGTAGCCCTGAAATACTTGAGCATATCAAGACCCACAATATTGTCTGGGGTATTTGGAGAAAGCAAAAATGGACATGGAGCAGTAAATTTATCAACATGGAATGCAAGTGGTTGTGACAATGGGCTAGGGGAAGGTGTTCCATCTAAACCTATCGATGTAATGGTTAAGCCAGACAGGGGAGCCCTTGGAATCAATTGTTTAGACAAGGCGCTACGAGTAGCTCCTGTATCAACCAGAAACTGATCAGTAGAACCCAAAACATGTGCCTTAACATAGGGACCCCTCTGATCTACTGGAACTTCAACTGATTCCTTACCCCATCCTAGGCAATCCTATGCATAAGCAGAATCTTGGAAATCAGGCTGCACTTAGTTAGACATCTGGTATTGGTTCCGTGTATCAAAAGTGTTAAACCCTTCCTGCCCTCGTACATTAGCATCAACCCTAGCATGATCATTCGTGCTTCTTCTAGGCCCTGAATATCCTGAGCGATTTCTCATTTGTCCCCGACCACGTGAACACTGCGGAACACGTAGTGCTTGACAATCGGCAGCCCAATGCCCAAATTTCTTACAATACGCACACTGATCAACAGACAAATTCGAACGAGTGTAAGAAGAACCATAAGATCCACGTCCACCTCTATCACTACCTCTAAAAGGCGGACCATAAGCTTGAGCCAACATAACCTTCGTCTTTAATTCTTTAATCTTTTTATCCTCGCTACCTTTTGCTTCTAATTCCTGACGTTCATAATACTGAGCCATAGTCAAAAGAGAAACCAGAGTAGAGGTAGTCCATGAACTTTCACTAGCTTTTAGGCGACTAGCTATTCTTGGTAACAGATTTGCGACATATTTATCGACAAACAAATGTCTGCCTGTATCATCTGACAATAACTGGACGCTAACATCATGAAATGCTTCTTCAAAGCGTGTAAAGAAATCAGAGACCGATTCAGCTGCCTTTTGCTTACAAGACGCTAAAACAGTCCAATCTATCTTTTTAGGGGGAATAATCGTTTTTAACTTAACTAATATGGCTGCGGGAAGATCTGATATGGCTTTTTCGCAGGTTCCCTATCCCCGTCCATCTGTTCTAATTCTTTCCATGACGCCCCAAAAACTACACGATCATCAACTTTACAAACAGTTCTCCACATATCTGGCGGTAATATCAATCCGAAAAATAAATCAATGTCAGCCAAAGTCATAGTACAAGAAATAATTGCTCCCTCAACTTCCTCATAAAAGGCGGCTGGATTTTTCCGCGGGTCAATGCTGTTTTAAGTGCCATTACATCTGCCCCATTCCAAGGAGTATACACCCAATTATAAATAAAATAACCCTTAGCATCAACAGAAGTTTTAACATCACTTGTACCCAATCCTTTAGGAGGAACATACAAAGGCGCGGCCTCCCGCATTGGTTTTGCGTGAACTATCATAGTCTTATCTGTTCCGAAGATGGAAGCTTGTACCCCGCCGGTCTGAGATGTCCGTGCAACTACGTCCACGGCCCTTTTCTCCTCTTGCAAACGGACTGCTACAACACATAATTTCACCAAACGCCTGATTGCATCAGCCACCTGGGAGAAAACATAAAGACCATCACGCATTTGCTTATGATCAGCTGCTACATCATTGGGCTCTAACTCATCAGAATATTTCCGATATAGTTCAATAACTTCTGTGCCAAATGCCTCAGTAAAATATAGCTGCTCCTTTTCAGTCCACCCTTTCATGTTGTCTAAAAGTTCAGAAGCAGAGACAACTCTACGAATTGTTTTACGAGCAACAGATCTAAGCTCAGACGCACGGTCAGCAGGCAACATAGAGCGACTGTCTTGTATCTTCTGTTGCTCCGAACCGGAGACCTTAGCTAACTCATGAGGGGCAGAAGGAACGACATACGGAGGTTGAGGGCGATCTAGTAACAAAAAATCATCGTGTGGTTTATTAAGGATAGGATAGAGAGGTTGCCTAACGGTGTATTGGCCAGTTACCTGTAATTTACGTTATTTCTCTGCTAGCTCCTTTAAGTCATTTATTTCTTTCTTTCTCATTTCCAATGCTTTCACATATACATTCTTCCGCTGCTCTTTCTCAAGCAAGGCTTGCTCACGCTTCACTCGTCCACGCTCTTCTTTCTCCCACATTCGTACACAGTCAAACATATCTTGCCTAGACCTTCGCTTACACATACATTGTTCCACATACTCAATCTTTCGCAAATCAAATGACCCATGCATAGGCCAACGTAACTCAGGATCCGCACGAGTGTATTTATTCCATAATGTGCTGTACATTATAGAAGAAAGACCATGTTTAACATACATATCTCTACTGGGCGTCCCCTCTGGGGGTGCCGGTTGCGATTCTTCCAGTCTCAAATTGGTACCATTACAAAAGCAACACATCCTACGAAGTGCGCTAAAAACAGGCATGCCAAAAATAGTGCAGAATATGCAATATTATAATCAAAGTAGCACTTAAGGTGCCGTTCAAATCAAAATTAAATTGGAGAAAATTCTCCTCATTACCTGCCTATATAAATAGCAATTTATATATCAATTCAAAGGACACAAATTGACTAGTCACCCAAAACACGAGAGCCACAGTAAGTAGTGCTAAACTTCATTACCAAACAAAGGCATCAAAACCCCCCATAAGTGCCGTAAAATGGCTCTTACCAATCACAGGGTGTCCAGGTTCCAACTGCCAAGTTCTAAAATCGACCTAATGGTCACTGCATGATGAATGAACAAAAAGGATCTCAGTCGAGGACCGGTGCCACCTGGATGGTCAAATCAGAAAGAAGGGAAAAACGCAGTGGTTGGCAAGACTCGGGTCTCCTCAGGCATTTATCGTCCGCAGCGAGATCCCAATCCTTCGTCGCGACCAATCCGTCGGGCGTCCGATTAGCTGATGAGTCCCTGTTCGGGCGCCAATTTGTTGAAGTAAGCATCAGCAAGGCCTACTTGTGCAAGGGGGTCACCCTTCTCTGCACAAAGTCCTCAGACCATATAGGAAGAAGTTGGCACAGAAACTGAAATAAAAGACATAGGGGGTCATTTTGACCTCGGCGGTCTTTTTTAAAGACCACCGAGGGACCGCTGTGCGGAAGACCGCCAGTGGTGGCGGTTTGCCGCTCGGCCTATTATGACCGTTGGCAGCTCTCCGTCCTTTTACGGACGGAGAGCCGCCAGCAGGCATACTGGCGGGAGGCGGAGAAGTGGAGGTTGCTCCACCTCCACCGCCACGCCAACAGAACACCGCCCAGCGAATCACGTCCTGTGATTCGCCATGGCGGTGTTCTATTGGCGGTGTGGTGTCGGCGGAGCTGCCCCCATGGCTCCCGTTCCCTCCCAGAGGATCGTCGGACCAGGTAAGTCGATTGTCTGTGAGGGGAGGGGGGTGTTGTGTGTTGTGTGGGTGCATGGGGGTGTGCGTGTGTGTATGTAGAGGGGGTGTGTGAGTGCGTGTATGCTTGTGGGGGTGTTGTGTGTATGGGAAAGAGTGCGTGTATGTCTGTGGGTATGTCTGTATGGATGTGTGCGTGAATGTTTGAATGTAGGTGAGGGTGTCTGACTGTGTGTGTGGATGTAGGCATGTATGTCAGCGTGTGTGCGTGTAAGTGTGTAGGTGGTGCCTGCGTGCGTGTCGTGTGGGTATGGGTGATGTGATGTTGGGGGTCGGGGTGGGGAGGGGGGCCCTGCCACCTTTGGGGGGGTGGTGGGGGGTAGGGGAGGGAGTTGGGGTGGGGGGCGGGGTAGACCCCTATCAGTGCCAGGGAAGGAATTCCCTGGCACTGATAGTGATTACCGCCATGGATTTCATGGCGGTTCAAACCGCTGGAAATCCACGGCGGTAAGCCGGGTCCAAATACCACCGGCGGTCTAGTGACGGCCGCCGGGCTGGAGACCCAGGTCTCAAGCCCAGCGGTCGTTTACGCCCTGGCGGGCGGAACGGAGAACCGGCAGATGACCATGGCGGTAACCGCCATGATCATAATTCCACAAAGTAAGACCGCCAGCTTGTTTGCGGTCTTACTGCCGGTTCTCCGCCTTCCACCAGGGTCATAATGACCCCCAAAGTTTATTAAACCTCATGAGGTGGTACTACAGTTCAAACAGCACCCTTCGGTAATGTTTGAAGTAGCACACTGAACTAAGAGAGCATGGTCCTTTTATACCCACGCAGGGGCTAAAAGAAGGTGGTACAATTATAGAAGCAAGACTTACATACATGTAAGGTCATATGGAAATGCACAGTCGATAGTTAGGAGGGGCTAACAGTTTCAAGGACTAGTTGACACATTACTGTCTGTTACTGATTACTAACAGGTGCAGATCTTACTGGGCATGTGCGGAAGTGGGAGATGCTAAATATAACTTGTCACTAGACAGATTTTCAAGAGTAGTTAACAGGGAGGTAGGACAGATCACATGGCGAGCACATGGCAGAGAAAATGGCTGCCATGAATACAAAATGGATTCCGCCAAATGTTCACAATAGTTGCTAAATACAAGATGTCTTCTGCTAATGCTTAATCTAATCGCTATTAAATTACAAGACCCTGAAAACATACCCGACTTCCACTGTGGGCTGACTAGTTTTGCCAGCCTGCCACACACCACACATGTTGCTGGCCACAGGGGGAGAGTGCCTTTGTCACTCTATGGCTAGTAACAAAGCCTGTACTGGGTGGAGGTGCTTCTCACCTCCCCCTGCAGGAGCTGTAATAACTGGCGGTGAGCCTCAAAGGCTCACCCCCTTTGTTACAGCGCCACAGGGCATTCCAGCTAGTGGAGATGCCCGCCCCCTCCAGCCACGGCCCCACTTTTGGCGGCAAGGCCGCAGGAGATAATGAGAAAAACAAGGAGGAGTCACTGGCCAGTCAGGACAACCCCTAAGGTGCCCTGAGCTGAGGTGACTCTGACTTTTAGAAATCCTCCATCTTGCAGATGGAGGATTCCCCCAATAGGATTAGGGATGTGCCCCCTTCCCCTCAGGGAGGAGGCACAAAGAGGGTGTAGCCACCCTCAGGGCTAGTAGCCATTGGCTACTAACCCCCAGACCTAACCACACCCCTAAATTGAGTATTTAGGGGCCCCCAGAACCAAGGAAGATGGATTCCTGCAACCTAAGACGAAGAAGGACTGCTGACCTGAAGCCCTGCAGAGAAGACGGAGACACCAACTGCTTTGGCCCCAGCCCTACCGGCCTGTCTCCCCACTTCAAGAGAAACTGCAACAGTGACGTGCTCCCCAGGTTCCAGCCACCTCTGAAGCCTCAGAGGTCTACCCTGCATCTAAAAGGACCAAGAGCTCCCAACAGCGGCCCTGTTCGAAATAAACCAAAACTTGCAACAAAGAAACAACTTTAAAAGGACTCCATGTTTCCCGCCGGAAGCGTGAGACTTTCCACTCTGCACCCGACGCCCCCGGCTCGACCTGCGGAGAAACAATACTACAGGGAGGACTCCCTGGCGACTGCGACCCTGTTAATAGCCAGAGTTGACCCCCCTGAGCTCTCCCAGCGACGCCTGCAGAGGGAATCCAGAGGCTCCCCCTGACCGTGACTGCCTGCTTCCAAGAACCCGACTCCTGGTAAAGACACTGCACCCGCAGCCCCCAGGACCTGAAGGATCCGACCTCCAGTGCAGAAGCGACCCCCAGGTGGCCCTCTCCCTTGCCCAGGTGGTGGTTACCCCAAGCAGCCCCCCCTTGCCTGCCTGCTTCACTGAAGAGACCCCTGGGTCTCCCATTGAAACCTATTGCGAAACCGACGCCTGTTTGCACACTGCACCCGGCCGCCCCCGTGCTGCTGAGGGTGTACTTTCTGTGCTGACTTGTGTCCCCCCCGGTGCCCTACAAAACCCCCCGGTCTGCCCTCCGAAGTCACAGGTACTTACCTGCTGGCAGACTGGAACCGGGGCACCCCCTTCTCCATTGAAGTCTATGCGTTTTGGGCACCACTTTGACCTCTGCATCTAAAAGGACCAAGAGCTCCCAACAGCGGCCCTGTTCCAAAGAAACCAAAACTTGCAACAAAGAAACAACTTTAAAAGGACTCCACGTTTCCCGCCGGAAGCGTGAGACTTTCCACTCTGCACCCGACACCCCCGGCTCGACCTGCAGAGAAACAACACTACAGGGATGACTCCCCGGCGACTCCGACCCTGTGAGTAGCCAGAGTTGACCCCCCGGAGCCCTCCCAGCGACGCCTGCAGAGGGAATCCAGAGGCTCCCCCTGACCGCGACTGCCTGATTCCAAGAACCCGACGCCTGGTAAAGACACTGCACCCACAGCCCCCAGGACCTGAAGGATCCGACCTCCAGTGCAGAAGCGACCCCTAGGTGGCCCTCTCCCTTGCCCAGGTGGTGGTTACCCCGAGGAGCCCCCCTTGCCTGCCTGCTTCACTGAAGAGACCCCTGGGTCTCCCATTGAAACCTATTGCGAAACCGACGCCTGTTTGCACACTGCACCCGGCCGCCCCGTGCCGCTGAGGGTGTACTTTCTGTGCTGACTTGTGTCCCCCCCGGTGCCCTACAAAACCCCCCTGGTCTGCCCTCCGAAGTCACGGGTACTTACCTGCTGGCAGACTGGAACCGGGGCACCCCCTTCTCCATTGAAGTCTATGTGTTTTGGGCACCACTTTGACCTCTGCACCTGACCGGCCCTGAGCTGCTGGTGTGGTAACTTTGTGGTTGCCCTGAACCCCCAACGGTGGGCTACTTTGGACCCAACTTTGAACCCTGTAGGTGGTTTACTTACCTGCAAAACTAACAATTACTTACCTCCCCCAGGAACTGTTGAAATTTGCACTGTGTCTAGTTTTAAAATAGCTTATTGCCATTTTTGCCAAAACTGTACATGCTATTTTGCTGATTCAAAGTTCCTATGGTACCTAAGTGAAGTACCTTTCATTGGAAGTATAGATTGTAAATCTTGAACCAGTGGTTCTTAAAATAAACTAAGAAAAGATACTTTTCTATATAAAAACCTATTGGCCTCGAATTGTCTTTGAGTGTGTGTTCCTCATTTATTGCCTGTGTGTGTACAACAAATGCTTAACACTACCCTCTGATAAGCCTACTGCTCGACCACACTACCACAAAATAGAGCATTAGAATTATCTCTTTTTGCCACTATCTTACCTCTAAGGGGAACCCTTGGACTCTGTGCATGCTATTTCTTACTTTGAAATAGTACATACAAGCCAACTTCCTACATTGGTGGATCAGCGGTGAGGTACAAGACTTTGCATTTGCTGGACTACTCAGCCAATACCTGATCACATGACTAAATTCCAAAAATTGTCATTAGAAACTGATTTTTGAAATTGGAGCTATTTTTCAAAAAATTGTAAAGACCTGCTAGGGCCTTGTGTTAGTCCCTGTTAGCATTTCTTTTAGAGTTTAAAAGTTTTGTAAAAGTTTGAATTAAGTTCTAGAGATAGTTTTAGATTCTTAAAAAGTATTCCAACTTTTAGAAACAAAATGTCTGGTGCAGAAGAGAGAGTGATGGAATTCAACCTCACCCCTTACCTGCATCTTAGGATGTCAGAGTTAAGGTCTCTCTGTAAAATCAAAAAGATAAAGACTGGTTCAAACCCTACCAAAGTACAGATCCAGGAGCTCTTGGCAGAGTTTGCTAAAAACAACCCCTCTGATGATGGCATCACAGAGGGGGACACTAGTGAGCTGGAGGAATTCCCACCTCCAACCCTAGATAGGGAGAACAGGGTTCCTCCAACCCTGACTCCAGAAGTGATAGTCAGAGATGCTGCTTCTCTCACAGGAGAGTCCAGCAACTCTGGAAGCATTGAGGACAGCCTCAATGAAGATGACCGCCTGCTAGTCAGGTTGGTCAAAAGATTGGCTTTGGAAAGACAGATCCTAGCCCTAGAAAGGGAAAGACAAGAGATGGGCTTAGGTCCCATCAATGGTGACAGCAACATAAATAGGGTCAGAGATTCTCCTGATATGCTAAAAATCCCTAAAGGGATTGTAACTAAATATGAAGATGGTTATGACATCACCAAATGGTTCACAGCTTTTAAGAGGGCTTGTGCAACCAGAAACGTAAACAAGTCTCACTGGGGTGCTCTCCTTTGGGAAATGTTCACTGGAAAGTGTAGGGATAGACTCCTCACACTCTCTGGAAAAGATGCAGAATCATATGACCTCATGAAGGCTACCCTGATTGAGGGCTTTGGATTTTCAACTGAGGAGTACAGGATTAGGTTCAGGGGGGCTCAAAAATCCTCGAGCCAGACCTGGGTTGAATTTGTTGACTTCTCAGTCAAAACACTGGATGATTGGATTCATGGCAGTGGTGTAAATGATTATGATGGGCTGTACAATTTATTTGTGAAAGAACACCTGTTAAGTAATTGTTACAATGATAAACTGCATCAGCATCTGGTAGACCTAGGACCAATTTCTCCACAAGAATTGGGAAAGAAGGCGGACCATTGGGTCAAGACTAGGGTGACCAAGACTTCCACAGGGGGTGACCAAAAGAAAGGGGTCTCAAAGACTCCCCAGAGGAAGAGTGTTGAGACATCCAAGGGAAAAAGTAAAGAGTCTTCTACAGGGCCCCAAAAACCTGCTCAGGAGGGAGGGTCCAACGCCTCTTCACAACCAAATTATGGGTACAAGGGTACAAATGTTGATCCCAAAAAGGCCTGGTGTCATAGCTGTAATCAGCAGGGACACCAAACTGGAGACAAGGCCTGTCCCAAGAAAGGTTCCACTTCAAACTCTACTCCAGTTAGCACTGGAATAGCCAGTCTCCAGGTGGGATCAACAGTGTGCCCAGAGCAAATCAGGGTTCACACTGAAGCTACATTAGTCTCTGAGGGTGGGGTGGACTTAGCCACACTGGCTGCCTGGCCCCCTAATATGCAAACATACAGGCAGCAACTCTTAATTAATGGGACTAGTGTAGAAGGCCTCAGGGATACAGGTGCCAGTGTCACCATGGTGACAGAGAAACTGGTTTCCTAAGGTCAATACCTGGCTGGACAAACTTATCCAGTCACCAATGCTGACAATCAGACTAAAGTACATCCCATGGCAATGGTAACTTTAGAGTGGGGAGTGGTCAATGGCCTGAAACAGGTGGTGGTCTCCTCAAATATCCCTGTAGACTGTTTGCTTGGAAACGACCTGGAGTCCTCAGCATGGGCTGAGGTAGAACTCAAAACCCATGCAGCCATGCTGGGTATCCCTGAACTGGTGTGTGTCAAGACAAGGGCACAGTGCAAGGCTCAGGGTGAAAAAGTGGAGTTGGAGCCTGGAAAAAGGGCCCAACCCTCCAAGAGAAAAGGAAAGAAGACTGGGGAACCAGCTTCAACACAACCAGAGAAAGAGAACCTCTCTTCCCAGGAAGAATTTCTGCCCTCTGAGGGAACTGAGCCCATGGAGTTGGAACCTTATCAGGTTTAGCTCCTAGGCCCAGGGGGACCCACAAGGGAACAGTTGTGTAAGGGGCAAGAAACATGTCCCTCTCTTGAAGGCCTTAGGCAGCAAGCTGCTGAAGAGACCAAAGGAAAAATCACTGGAACCCAAGAGTCTACTGGTAAGATGGACTCCTCTACACTGAGGCAAGAGATCCCAAACCTGGTGCCACTAGGAGAGTGGTAGTGCCTCAGGAGTTTAGGAAGTTCATTCTGACCTTAGCTCATGATATTCCACTTGCTGGGCATTTGGGACAAACCAAGACTTGGGAAAGACTAGTTAACTATTTCTATTGGCCCAACGTGTCCCAGAAGGTAAAGGAGTTTTGTGTCTCCTGTACCACCTGTCAAGCCAGTGGTAAGACAGAGCAAACGTGTCAACCAGGGGCGAAGTACAACCGCAGACCGAAGCAAAGAAGAGGCAGAGGCACGCGAGCAAAGGGGACAAAAAAGGGGACAAGAAGTAAACGGGCGAGCTTCCCGAGCCTGGACCAAGCAAACGAGCGAAGGCGAATATGGGTGAGCAAATTAACGCAATTGTGCAAGAATGTTTGAAATCAATGGCGCCATTGCTATTTGCGAAGCCAGGGGAGGCGCATGACACAGAGGGGCCTGGGGGAGGAGAACCCAGGGGGGATGCAACCCACAGCGACATCAGGGAAAGGGGAGCCCCAGCCGCTAAAGCAGCTACCCCACCAGATCATTTCCCATCACCCAGCAGGGGAGAAGAAGAAACAACGGCCATGGGTAACAAAACATCCCCAACCCAAGCCTGGGGAGGGGATACCGAAGGGAGTAGGCGCAGGCAGGACAGCTCACGATCAGAAGGTTTAACGCCAGATGCATACAAAAGGGGGAGCCTTGGGAGACCCTACATGGTGGCCAGAGCGCCCGGCCTCGCAAGCATGATACCGTTGGCAGTAAAGGAGCGAATTTGGCGCAGAGAATTCATTGATATATTTTCACTACTAGAAATTCAGGTGGAGGGCTTAGACCTAACCACAGTAGATAAGAAGGAGGAAGATAGAAGGGAGAGAAACAGGGTTAAGAAGGAAAATAATTTTGACAACTGGCTAGACGCTTTCAGGATCATGGCATGCATTACAGTCGAAAAATTCCCTCACTGCGCAAAAGACTTATGGCTCTACGAGTCTAAGATACATGAGGCACAAAGGCAATTCGCTGGGGACGCATGGCTCGATTATGACAAAAGTTTTAGACTAAAAATGCAGGCCCATCCCGAAATGGAATGGGACGAAGAAGATGTGGCAGGATATATGCATAAAATGATGGTAGCAAGGGAAGCCAGGAGCTGGGCCAACAAAGGTGAACAGCCCTTTCGAGGGAGTTTCCATAAAGGTAGACAAGAGAAAGCAAAACCCTTCTATAAAAAGCCACAGTACTCACAGTGGAAAGGGCCTCAGGCAGGGAAAGGTGCAACAGCAATATGCTGTAAATACGACAAGGACGAATGCACTTGGGGGCGGCATGCAAATTTAGACACGTATGCTCCACATGCGGAGGCGGGCACCTCGCAGCCAAATGCAGCAGAGGAGGAGCTAACAGCCACAAGAAAGAAAAAGAAAAGAAGAAATAGCCAGGGCGACATGTCAGCCTGGATGGGGAGAACAGTAGAATTGGCTAGATCCCCCATGAACACAGGCTATTTAAGGCAGCTAGCCAACGATTACAACAACAAAAAAGACGCAACACTATTATGCGAAGGCTTTGAACAAGGCTTCAGAATCCCTTCCAAATGCAGAAACCTCAAAACAGAGCCCAAGAACCTGCGCTCAGTGGGGGACTACCCAGGAATTGTAAAGATCAAGATCAACAAGGAGATAGCGCTAGGGAGGGTAGAAGGCCCGCTAACTGGCCCCCCTCTGCCCGGGTTAATAATTTCTCCTCTGGGGGTTGTACCCAAAAAAGAACAAGGCAAATTCAGGATAATCCACCATCTATCCTACCCCGAAGGCCATTCGGTAAATGACGGTATTGAACCAGACGATTGCGCGGTAGGGTACGCATCAGTGGAGGACGCAGTTGACATAGTGCGCACCAAGGGGCAGGGCGCCCTAATGGCGAAGGCGGACATAGAGTCAGCTTTCAGACTACTCCCTGTCCACCCTGAAAGCTATCACCTCCTAGGTTTCAAGTTTGAGGGGATGACATATTTTGACAAAGCACTGCCCATGGGATGCTCCATTTCCTGCGCATACTTTGAGAAATTTAGCACGCTCATCGAATGGCCACTGCACAAACAACATCCAAGTGGGGGAAACTCCACTACCTGGACGACTTCCTATTTGTAGGTCAGCCCGGAGGGCAGGAATGCCAGAAAGTATTAGAGGCTTTCCAGAAGCTAACCAATAGGCTGGGGGTCCCACTAGCCAAAGAGAAAACCACAGGCCCCACCACCAAGTTAGTTTTTCTGGGCATCGAACTAGACTCAGTGGCTGGTACATCCCGCATCCCCCATGACAAGGTGGAGGACCTAGCAAAGGACATAAGGGGGCTCCTGGTCAAACAGAAGGCAACACTGGGCGAGTTGCAACAGCTGATTGGCAAACTCAACTTTGCAGCAAAGGTCATCCCGGTAGGTCGGGTATTCGCCAGGCGGATTTCACACCTAACCAAGGGTCTGGTGAAAAAGCACCACCACGTCAGATTGAACAAAGGGGTCAAACAAGACTTGGCTACCTGGCTTGACTTTTTGGTGGACTTTAATGGCACACTCATATGGAGGGAAGGCTGGGTGTCCGCTAAACAGTTACAACTGTACACGGATGCAACAGGCAGCACAGGCTCTGGGGCCTCACTAAAAGACAAATGGTGCGCAATGAAATGGCCTCAGAGATGGACAACGTTAGGAATCATGAGGAACATCACGCTCCTAGAGCTATTCTCCATCATAGTGGCCCCAACGATATGGAAAGATCACATGAAGGACATGAAACTCACACTATGGTCAGACAACCAAGCAGAAGAACACGCAGTGAACAAAGGGTCTTCACGATGCTTGCTAGTGCTGAAGCTACTGAGATACATGGTGAGAATGCAACTAGCGGGAAACCTGGATATTAGGGCGAGGCATGTGCAAGGCATGGTTAACAGTAAAGCAGATGCACTCTCTCGATTCCAGATGGGGAGATTCAGGAGCCTAGCCCCCGGAGCGGAACGAGAGATGACGCCTTTCCCCCCCAACCTGTGGGGGCTGGTGGGGGGGACCTAGCAGTACTGATAGCCCATGCCCTAGCGCCCAAACCAGCAAAAAGATATGCAACACACGCAGCGTGAGTACAAGAGGTCACGGGCCTGCAAGATTTCATGTGTCACGGCGAAGCGCAAGAAGCAGAAGCAGTAAAGAAATTCATACACTGGGCTTTCTCTAAGAAAAAATCAAAAGCATGGGCGCAGGCGCACCTATCAGCTGTGGCGCATTTTAGTAAATTAGCAACAAGCAGAGACCCTACCAATTCACACTACATAAGAGCAGCAATGAAGGGGTGGCGCGGGCTAGAGGGGCACACAAAGGACCAGCGGCGTCTGATAGAGTTCAGCACACTGAAGCAACTCGTGGGAGCACTCAAGAGCCTGTGCAGGAATAATTTTGAGTACACCCTTTTCAAAGCGGCATTCTCCCTAGCATTCTTTGGGGGCATTTAGGATAAGCGAGCTGGTGGCCCCCTTCAAAACAAAGAGCTCCACAGCGTGCCTACAATGGCAGGACGTACTGATAAAACAGAAGCACATGCAAATACTCCTAAGAAGATCAAAAACTGACCAATTCGGAAAGGGGGCAAAAATTGAGCTAAGATGCCTGGACGGGCAAGAAGTCTGCCCAGTGTGCAGCGTGCAGGAGTTCCTCAAAATAAGGCCCGAAGGGCAGGGCGCGCTTTTAAAATACGAGAACAGGGAATGTTTGAGCATATTCCAATTCAAAGCTGTGCTCAAAGGGGCGCTTTCCAGGGCTGGGCTCACAGCAAGTGAGTTTGGCACGCACTCTTTCCGGATAGGGGCAGCAACAGCTGCAGCCCAACGCGGAATGTCTGAAACAGGCATAAAGACAATTGGCAGGTGGAGCTACAACTCCTACAAAGGTTACATAAGAAAGCGACAAACGAGCAAGCTGGAATAGAAACCTCTCCACTGTCACCTTCCTCTCACAGGTAAAGAATACAGAACAGCATGGGTCATCAGGCATTCTTTCATGAGGAGGGCACGGGATTGGTGGTTTCAAAGACTTTCCACAATGGAACAACGCCCGAAACGGACAAGGGTATTTTGGTTTGGCTTCCCAGGCATGAAGTGGGGACATCTCCAAGCCAGGCTGGAGGAGATCATAGCTGCACAGGGGAAAGGGCCTGACGTGCTAATAATACATCTAGGGGGCAACGACCTAGCACGACTAGGGAGGAAAAGTTTACTAGAAAGCACAAGGTCAAACCTCACAATGGTTGCAAGGCACCTGATCAAATCAATGTTGATCTGGTCTGAAATTATCCCTAGGCAGAAATGGAGGGGGGGGCAAGTCCATAGGGGCACTGGACCAATCTAGAAAGAAATTAAACATAGCAGTGAAAAAAATGTGCGCCCAAAACGGTTGGGAAAGCATCAGACACAGGCTCATCAACCTACAGAGACCAGAATATTTTGCGAAAGACGGGACACACTTGTCTCCCCAAGGAATGGAAGTGTTCTGGAAAAATCTGTGGGCGGCACTGCAACCCGCAGGCTGCGAATAGAGGGAGCTTGACGGGGGAGCCGCCTGTTGGGCGACAACCCAAAGACGGCGTGGCGGAGAAGGTCAGATCAAAAACATTGAAGGCCACACCCAACACAGCAGGGTGGCAGGGCTACTTACCTTGGGATGCCTCACGGCAGGGTAAGTCAGTCAGGGGAGATACTCGAAACACAGCGCTCGCAGCCCGGGTCCACCGGAGAGCCAGGACTAAACAAGGTAGCTAACGCCAACGCCAAGGGGCAAATAGGGGCAAATACGTAAAGGACTAAACGGGAGAGTGATGCTTGGCTAATTAGCAATGGACAGTTGACATGCAGATATAAAAGATGTGGGGGGGGGGCTGTTAAGATGTAAATGTGTAATGACAAACCGTAATAATGCAATAATAACCCAAGGGCTGTCAGGCTCATGGGTGAAAGATGATTTATGACAAATGCATTACCCTCCCCCACTTGGCACATCCCTGACATGCCCTAATGATTTATGACCCTCATAAAAGCAGGGCAAGCAAGATGCAAATCGATGTTCAGTTGTAAATAAACTGCGGCCAAAATTCCCAAACAGAACCAGTGTCATGTACGAATTATTTATGCTATGTATATTACGGGAATGGGCCGACTGAAAGGGTTTAAAGAAAACAAATGTCTGGGTTCCGCCCCTCCGTGGGGCAAGGGTTCGCACCTGTTGCCTCTATTACACTGAAGTTCCTGTGTATCGCCCTCCTCCGGTTATCTCCTTAACCGCCCACCTATGCTTTACAACTCTGACGACCGCTGGTTGTGGGACTCAATCGACGGTCTCCAGAATTCATCCCCTGAGGGGGTGCCTGCGCCGGCCTCAAGGCGTAACCATCTGCGCGCGCGCGAGACCCTCCCACCCGTAGGTTTGGGGCTTGTGCTCGGGTTACTGTGGACGCGGAGTTAGAGCAGAAAAGAGCTTAGCCCGGCAGGACACAGCGCCCTCTCTGCCACCCGCACCATGGGGCTCCTCCAGGCGCCGCTATGCGGCTTCATAGGTAAGAACGAAGGGGTAAACTATGCATGCACTGGGGGTCCCATAGAGAGGGTGCATGCTGCCCACAGGAGGCCCTGCAGCTGGGCTTAGTCACCATGTGCTTACCTGGGGCAGTGGCTGGTCTACGAGGAGGGTGGGGGGGCGGATGTCTTAGGTGAGACCCGGGACAGAGGCTGTCTGAGTATGCGACCTAGTTCTTTGACTTGTACGGCCATGTGGGGAGACCTGAAACAGAGACTGCTGCTGCCTTTGGGTGAGACTTAAAGAGCTGTGAGCTCGGATGCTGCTGCTTTGTGGACGGATTTGGAGCAGGGGCTGCAGGCTTTGGGTATTGTTGCCTCAGGCTGATATCGGCGCGAGGGGCTGTATGCCTGTGAGAGACCTAGAGTGACTTTGTTACCGGGACACAACTTTTCCAGTTCTAGTTTTTTATTAATATATCATAGCACTCTGGGAGTTGTAGTCTTGGCTCATTTTAATTGCGTCAGTGAATAGGACCAACACAGTGATATGTGAAAGCAAAGTCCAGAAATGGAAAACAGAAGTTCAAGTGACACTGAACCACCTGGGCACACAATGGTGAGACGTGAGGTAGACACTGTAAGTGCCCTGGGTGAGACCTGGTTCAAGGGTTCCTGCTACTGTGGTGTGAAATTGGGACCAGTTGATGCCTTAGAAGGAGCCTTCCTGTAGCACGGCCTTCTGCTGTCTTGGGGTGAGACCTGGAGCTCAGCCTCTGCTGCTTTATGGTGAGACTTGGAGCTGGTGCTGCCTTGGAATGAGACCCTGAGCAGGGACTAGCTGCTTTGGTGTGAGATCTGTATAAGGGAGTATAGGTGTCTTGGGCGGCCCTGAAGCTGGGGCCGAGTTGTCCTAGGATGAGACTGCGATCTGCCGCTTTAGGATAATTCCCAGAGTTTGAGTTATTCTGCTTTGGGTGAGGACTGGAACAAGAACTTAATACCGTTTCCTTGGTGTGAGACTTGAAGCTCGGATTCTTCTACTTTAGTGTGAGACTTGGAAGTAGGAGATGCTGCTTTGAGAGACACCTGAGGCAATTACTGTAGCCTTATAGTGAGATTTGGCGGAGACTGTAGTTGCCTTCGGGGGAGACCCGGAGCAGGGCCGTAGGTGCCCTTGATGAGACTTTAAGTTCTACTGCCTCGTATTGAGACCACGAGCTGCTGTCACATTTGGACGATGCCCGAAGCATCGGTTTTCTACTGGCAGCACGTGGGTGCTTGTTGCGACAGGGCACCTCTTCTACACCCTTCAAGGCAGGACTCGCAGCCGTGGATGCCCCCATTCCCCCACGAGGCCCCCTTTTATCCATATGCCCCCTTTTATCCATATGCCCCCTTTTACCCATATGCCCCCTTTTACCCATATGCCCCCTTTTACCCATATGCCCCCATTTACCCCATCCGGCGTGGCACGCCCACCACATTCAGTCCCGTCGCTGCCAGTACTCACAGCCCATTTCCTGAACATGCCTCTGACCTCCTCCAGGGGTCGTCTGGGTGCTTCCTGCTCTCTTCCCCCCCGTTTCTCCTGGTTGGGGGAGGGAATGGGCATGAGAATTGCCTTTTGGTGCTCCTTAGGGGTGTCACGCAGCGGGGCTAGATATTCCTCAGTGGGAGGTAAACGGAACAATCATATCCGTGCCAGAGTAAGTGAGCTTCCCGTCCCACATAAACAGACAGATGCCAGCTGCCCAAAGATGAGAGACCGTCTGGTTTAACGCTCGGAGCACCATTCCCGGAGCACAGGGCAGCCTTTGTAAGGGGCTCAGGGGTGTGCCCCGCTCCTGAGCCGTCTGCCCATGGGACTCTACGTTCTCCAGCCAAAGCCCCCTTTCACTGATGTGAAGCCATGTTTGGTGTCACTGGGCTAATGCGCCCACTGCAGGGGTCTGTTTTTCGTTTCCTTGTCGGAGTCTCTGCGGATACGTCCAGTCGTTCGTCCTTCAAATGTGAATACCAATGAGTTGAGTAACACATATATTATATATGAGGGTGCCAATAAATCTTCAGGTTAAATGTACACTTTACAAGGACACGTGTGGGCCACATAATCACATTAACACCAGTGTGCAGCGCGCGTCTCTGCACCCGGGAATGAAGAGGGCCCTAGGACCTGGCTGAAGGTCACTCCAGGGTCCAACAGCTCCCTCCTTCCCTCCCTTGGAAGTGGAACATAACTTTCGCCTCACTCGTAGAGCTGACTTTCATGAATGTCTCCTGGAAATGCATTCCGCGATCCTGCAATCAGGAAAGCTGCTCTGCGGGCCCTAATCCCCACAGCAGGCGCCGGTCCCCGTGGGTGCATCTGGCTTTAATCGGGGACATGGGCGGGAGAGGAGGGACACTTAACTTTCTGCATTCCAGCTCGGGGGCTTCTCGGCGCCAAGCGGAGCAGAGAAGTGCACGCTATTACCTCCCAGAATGTTCATTGTTTCAGATTTGGCTGATTTAATTGTATTTTGCTAGAGGTTATAACATTCTTTAACCTCCTGCCTGCATACCTACAAGTCGTTTCTTTCTCCCCTTCTAGTGAAACCTTGTTGCTTCACCAACTGTTATTTGTTCCCCTGCTCGAAAAGTCGTCACCGCTTTTAGATTAACTTTTCATCAATCTGCGCTGCGGGGGCGCGCTGTTATTCATTGTTTGCCTTTGTTCAGGGGCTGAATTCTTGTGTGTTTAGCAGGTTAATGTGTCCGTTGTTTGCTGAGTACGAGCTTTCCTACGTGAGTCGCCTGCCCCATCCCCCACCAAAAGAAGGTGTTTCCCCCATACTCTGCTGTGTCCCCATCCCACCCACTGCTGTGGCTAAAACCCCTCCATCCCATGGTCTACTTTGGTATGTCCCTCCCCCACCCTGCCTGTTGTGGCTACATCCTCCCCCATTCTTCCCATTTCGTGTGTGTGTTTGGGCTTGCATGCCACTCTTTTTTTGCAGGTGGTTGCCTGTTTCCATTTTCGCTATGCGAATTTTAGCAATCTGCGTCCTTTGGGGGGTGTTGCTGTTAGGCGCGCTTTGCCTTTGTGCAGTGTACCTGTTTGCTGCCTTTTGCTTCTTTCTTTGGGGATTACAGCTAGACCACTCCTATGCCTGCCGTGGATTTTATTGTTGTCACCCCTCTCCCCCGTGTCTTCTTACTTTCGCTGTACACTGTGCTGTAGGACCACACTCTGACATGCAGATGTTACTCTTGCATAAACCCCTCCAGACGGCCCATTCCCGTAAATAAAAGTAGTACATGACTCTGTTATTGGTTTGGGAAATGTTGGCCGCAGTTTATTTAAAATTGATTTACAGCCTGTTTGCCCTGCTTTTATGAGGGCCATAAATCATTCCGTCATTTCAGATGCATGTGCAAAATGGGGTAATGCGTTGTCATAAATCATCTTATCACCCATGAGGTTAAAGACCCTTCCCTGACCCAAAGAAGATGAGGGGTTCTGGTCTGGCCAGCCTTTAAGGCCTTAGCCTTGCCCCAGGCGTGTCAGGGGAATTTCAAACAATGCAGAGGCCCCCCATTAGACCACATAAAGTTTATTGCCCCCCTCCTTCTGCTTCCGCCCGGAGCGAGGTGGGGGCGACACAAGGGGAGACCACTTCTGGTCCCCCACCATTGTTTGCGCTCTGCGTTTTGGTGCAAATTGTTACTCGAGGGCCTCTGCGGGGTTTCCGCTCCGGCCCCTCAAGCGCCCTTCGGTTGCGGGCCTTTTCTCCTTTATGCTGTACCTTTACTGAATTAGTCCTGTTCGCCTTTTTTCTGTGTCTTTGGGTGTTTGGTTAAAGCCTACCAGACAGCACAGCTTTGTGGTATGGAAAGACTTATTGGGGACATTCGGAAAGCTTCCCTAGTAGCGCCTCCCGCTCATTGCTTACCATTGACTGTGTGTTAACTCAAAGTTACTTGCCTTCTTTTTGCTGTCTTTATTTGTTTTAGGCTGTCTAGTATGTCTGTCCCTCCAGTTGAACATGGCCTGTTTACTGTATTCTTCCACTAGTGCTTGCTTTCTGTAAACATACCTTTAAAATGTGTTCTTATCTTGTCACATTAGCTGTGTATTCAAAGACTAAGGTCTAAGGTCGGGCTCTGTCTTCTGAGCGAGCTTGGTGTTTACTTTTCTTTTTCTGACTTCAAAGTGAGGCGATTTATGTGGGTTTTGGTGGTGTGCTGGAGGAAGGCTATACAATGTTATTTTATTTTTCTAGTACACAATACATTTTAAATATCTGTAAATGAACTGTGCAACTATTTCGGATGGTATCAAATTTAAGAAAGCACTAGTGCAGCACATTTTATTGTAATTTTGAAGTGTGGTGGAAACAAATATTTAGGTACAATCAAAACAAATAATTTCACTAGATGATGCCATTTCTACACATTGTGCGCTATATAGGTGTATCAATAAAACTGTATGTCCATGCAACTGTAATGATAGTTCCAATAAAGAATGTGTTGTCTGGAGTGGCAGTGCGCTATTACACCATGCGTAACTCCAGTCTACGACACACCACATGACTCTACTCTATGCCACTGCCCTCTGACACTTCACTCTACCCCATGACACTCCACTCTGACACTCTTCACCATTCTACTCCACTCTGTGCCACTCTGTTGTAGAACGCACCACCCAAGAATACTCTTCACCCCTCTGCTTCACTCCACTCTACTCCGCTGCACTCTGCCACAACACCCTACTCTGCTTTATTCCCCTCCGCTCTATGCCTGTCAGCTCTAGAATACTCTACACCCTTCCACTTTACTCCACTGTACTCCCCTCCACTTTGCTCTACTCCACCCTGTGCCACAGCACTCTACTCCACTCTTTCTCTACTTTGTACCTCCACTCTACGCGTCTCCACTCTACCCCGTCCACTCTACACCATTCTACTTCGCTCCACGACACTGTAAGCCACTCCACTGTACTCCAGGCAACTCTCCTATACCAACGTTTAACCATGCTGAACAACAGCCACACACATTGCCAAAGCCAAAAGGTCTTGCACAGGGGAAACCTATTGGCTTTGCCAATGCTTATTCCTTTTTACATCATCTTGTTGGCCAGGGATGTTAAACCTCCAGCCTCTTGTGGCCACAAACTGAGTTCTCCATCTCAACTTTGCGGGACTGGGGCTGCTCTCTGCCCTTACTAGTAGACGCTTTCCTCCCTACACTCTTTCCCTACTGTCTGTCACATGCTTTTCTACGTCCACCACCATCCACTCTGGCCCTTCCTCCTCCCTTCAGAGTCTTCTGTAGTTCCCTCCTCCCCTTCATGGTCTCCTCTCAATTAGGCATCAGGCGTTTCGATGGGAGGCTGGAAAGGTGTGGGGGGGGGGGGGGCGCTTTTATTAAAGGGGGCTGTTTCTGTAGTGGTGCAGCAGTTTTGAATCCTGCTTAGTTCCTTTATATAGCCAACAGTTTCCAGGCAACAATAAAAGTGCCCAAGATAACTCTGGTGATTAATGTACCTGCTGGAGAGAGATCTTTTTGTCTGGTGTCAGTTTTGACTCATCTAAGGTAGCACAGAGGGTTAATATGCCTGCTGCAAAGAAAGTGCACTATGCAGATTACAGAACAATATTCTATGTGCATAGCTCAGTGTGATACTGCTTTTGTCTCACAGATCTTGTTGCTGTGCAGTTCATAAATTACACTCCTAATCTAGCACAGTGAGCTATGAACTGTCATCAAAGAGCTGCATGAGAACTGCATGGTATAGATTAGATAATTGTTTTTTCCCAGATTATGATTATCCTAACTTTGCTAAATAGGGTTGTTTTTTTGGGTAGAAGTAAATAGTCATTAGTAAAGCCAACCCTAACCACAGTGATACGATCTGAATCCCGAGTTTATGTTTCCCAAGACCAAGCAGTCTTTAAAAATGCCTACCAGAATGGATGGCATGTGAATCCCTCTCCTTGTAGACTCCTTTGTCAACATTTTCTATACACTTATTTACACACGTATGATTCATTGTTTCTGTGTGTGTGATGTAAAGTGTCCGAAACACCCTACACTGGTAAGGGAAGGCACTTGAAAACAAATGAAATCCATGTGAGCTAAGGGGAGATGAGAGGCTTTGTTAGAGAGTGATATTGAAGAGCCCCAATAAAGATTACCATATCCTGGTGCACTGTAAAGTCATCATTTTACTATGCTTTTAGTGGTCCGCTCGCTCCTGCTGTATGTACCCGATGGGGGCCGGTCTAACAACATTTTCCAGGGCTGATTTGGGTTCCCAGCAGTGACGTAAAAAAAGCCCCTACGGCACCTGTGCTGCGATTGCTCCCCCCCATTCCACCCGTCACTGTCTACAGACGAATGGGTCCCTGGCCCGAGAGCTCCTGACTGGGTCCGGAGAGTGGGGGCCCACTATATATTTTGCTGCCCCACGGCAAGTTTTGTCACGCCACTGTTTCCCAGTCCGGCCCTTTTCCTTTCCCGCCCTGTGAGGCTCCTAGGTGCTCCTACTTGAGGTCTGATCTCCAGAGCCAGGGGCGTGACGTTGTAAACCTACAACCCCTAGTTTGCACTGTTAGTTCTGTGGCAGCGGTGTGCCTCGTTCTCAGCGCAGAGCTGCAGCGCTTCTGTTATCTTTGGGCACTGACGCGAGACAAGGAGCCGGGCGCAGTTTATAGGCTCCAATAAACTGATTACAGGAACAAACCAGTTAACTGCCACATAACATCAAAGTGCGGAAATAACTGAAGTCCTTCCAGCCTAAGAAGCATTTCTTGTAACTGAAAGGAACGCATACTCTGTTTCTAAAAGTGGAGGGGGTCGGAGGCGTATAAACAAAGTGTACGTTAGAAAAAGTCAGTGGTAAACGTCGACCTGAAAGGTCCCGACCAGAACAAGCTTAAACTCTTAATTTCGCGCTTCGATGCCACAAAGGAGGCCACTTGGGTTAGGTTTGCTGAGCCTACTTACCTTAATTTGCACGCACACATAAAACACTGGTTAACCTGTGCCCTTTTACTGACGCATTCTTTAATGCCCACATTTTGCCACGGTCCCCCAACACAGATCCCATACTGAATGAATATAGTTTTTTTTAAGAACTTTGTTTTTATTAGTTTTTACCAAACACAATACAACCAAACAGTGCCATAGAATTGTTTCAGGTTACAGAAATGGTTGGAGCTCTGAGATTTCCGAGCCCAACAGGTATATAATATGAGGCATCAGTTCTAAGATGTTAAATGAGAAATAGTCATTTATACATAGACCAAATCATCGCGCCAAAACAATATTTCCGATCCACCATAGGAGGTTAATACACATTTGATCGCCCTACTTTACCCCGATTAACACCACCTTTCGATATTTATTCCTCGTCTCACCAGGAGAGTCAATGCTGGACTCTTTGCTATCTGCTAAGCGCTCAAGCAGTTGTCCCCATGCTAGAATCTCAGCAGCTGCCCTTTCATCTGTGCGTGTTTGTTTCATGTGATGTTTTTCTGCCAACCCGGACGCCGCTGGATCTTTCCATTGCTGTACAAGGGGCCTTCGGGTTCCCATCCATCCAGTTGCTACCCATCTCTTTGCAAGCAGTAGGGCCAGCTGGGCAAATTGAATGGGATTTTTCATTCCGTGGGTCTGGCTAACACGCCCAGCAAACAGGTTTTCGGGGTGTACCGGAGTCGCTGGCCTGTGGCAGCCTCTATTCTAGAGATCACCTCCACCAAGAAGTCCTGGACCTCTAGGCAAATCCATGCTAGGTGCAGATATGTGGTCACAGCCTCTCCGCACTGCCTGCATTTTGCTCCCTTCTTAGGATAGATCTTATTCAGTAACCGTGGTGTTGATAATTAAAATGTAGTAGTTTGAACCTGTTATTACTTGAGACTGTGCGGACCAGCTCAGAGGCCTGTCCCCATTCAGCATCTGATATTTCTTCTTGCATAACCCTCTCCCAAGCGCCATGTGCCACACACACTGTTGGTTGGTAGTCGTTCCTAAGTGCCTTATAGAGCAGTGTGATCAGGTGTTGCCCCTCCCTCATCTCAGAAGTCCCCCCAATACTTCTGACTCCATGGGGCATCTGGAAAATCTCTCTATACTTCGTGTGCCACCCTCTCCAGCTTGCCATAGTGCAGAAATTGTCCCTGACCCACTCCGAAGGTCTCCTGCGCTTCCTGAAAGGAAATTAAATGGTACCCTGGGTAAATGTCTCCCGTCAAGATGCAGTCGCCCTCCCTCCATTGTTCCATAAACATGGATTCTTCAATGGCCCTGAAGGGCGCTATGTCCCATAATTTCAGTTCCCTGTCAAAGGGTGTTCTTCTAATGATCCTGTGTACCACCTGCTCCCACAAAGTGGCAGTCGCTTTTACTATAGCGGCATTGGGTGTGACAATCCACCCCCCTTCATCAGGACAATGTATTCCCTCCCAACAAACCCCCAAATAATCTCTTTTCCCACCCATACAATTCTGACAACCACCTGGCCGTGTGTTGTGACCGTGCCTTGTATAATATAGCTGTACATCTGGTACCGCCAGGCCTCCCATCTTCTAGGTTCCTTCTCAAAGTATTGAGGGAAACCCTGCTACTGTGACCAACCCAAATCAATGACACTAGTAGCCCTCCAAGCTTACGAAAAAGGCAGAACCAAATGGAAACAGGGTATTCTGTACAAGGTACATGCAGCGGGGAGAAACATAATCTTTTCCACCATTACTCTCCCCATCATAGAAAGTGGAAGCCTATTCCAAAAAGTGACAGAACTCGACAGACCTCCTACTACTCTCTCCACATTGAGGCAGTGACAAGCTTCTTTTGTGCGAGCAATCCGAATGCCTGTTTATCAGAAACCCTCCACTTCCTTCCATAGCTCCACCTTCGGCGATTGGTCCCCCTCCCCTGAGGGAACATCAAGTATTTTCAGGTGTTTATCTGAAGCCCTGAGTGCCTACGGAACCTTACCATCTTCCGCATCAGTATTGGCACTGTCTCTTCTGGGGATCTGGTATAAATTAGGACATCATCAGCGTACAGAGAGATAACATGAGTCTGCGTCCCCAATCGAATTCCATAACGATTGATATTGCAACACATCAGTATGGCAAGTGGCTCAATTGCTGGAGCGATCAGGAGTGGCAATAAGGTACACCCCTGCCTAGTTACCATACTTGCCTCCAAGGGTGCAGAGAGTTGGCCCCCAACCTTGACCCAAACAGTAGGGTCTGTATGTAATGGGCAAATCCAGGCACAGAAATTGGGGCCCAAATCCCATTCCACTTAATACTGATAACAGGTACTTCCATTCAACCATGTCAAAGGTCTTTTCTAAGTCCAATGACACCACGGCTGAATCTTGTTCATCTCAGATGTCTTGTGAAATACGTGGGCAAAGCACCTAAAATTAAGTGTAGTGCTTCGTGCCAACATGAAACCACTTTGGTCCTCATAAATGAACTCCGGTATCACTCCCCTTAATCTAGTCGCTAGGACTTTGCAAAGGATTTTGACATCTGATGTGAGCATCGTAAGAGGTCTATAAGCGGACAGGTCCGCAAAATACTCCCCACTCCCCCAGCTTATGCATTAGGCAAATAATCCTTTCGAGCTTTGAGGCTGTTAATATTCTCTTATCCAGTGAGTCCTGAAACACCCCTAATAGACTAGACAGGAGCGTAGCTTTGTATGTCAGATAAAACTCCTCCGGGAGACCATCCCTGCCTGGAGCCTTAAATTTATTGAGTGATTTTACCGCTTCTTCCAGTGTGATGTCCTTCTGTAGCTCCTGTCTCTGGTCTGCATCCCTAAATGAATATAGTAAAGTCCAGATTTTTA
This sequence comes from Pleurodeles waltl, assembly GCF_031143425.1. NCBI lineage: Eukaryota > Metazoa > Chordata > Amphibia > Caudata > Salamandridae > Pleurodeles > Pleurodeles waltl. The sequence goes on from NC_090442.1 coordinate 992,649,505, forward strand.
AGGTAGCGCTTCAAGCAAACCAGAAGGACTGAGAAGTTCATCTACTCAGTGCTTCATAGGTACTAGGCCTCAAGATGTTGAATAACACTAGTCTTAATGTACTGGCCTATACTTTACTGCTACAAACCATTGGCAAAGCTGATATGCCCCAAAAACGCAACCTATTGGTTTTGCCAGTGCTTGTGGCAGAGTTATCAATAAGGGAAGTTCACAATTTTGAGAGCTGCATTCTAATCTGCCCGCAAAGGTGGGGAAATGGTTCCTAAGCAAAGAAAACACTTATTTTTAAAGCCCCGATGCGCTAGAAGCAGAAACCAAAGGCGTCTGTAGCCCACAGGCCCATTTCTCTCAGCTACGTTTTCTGTCTATCATTGCACAGGGCCACCTACTCTCACAGTTAAACCTGAAGTGCTGCTTTTGGCCTGTGCTGCCAGAGGCAGCCTTCTCTCAGGCAGTAGAATTTTGAGACAATGTCGATGCAACATGTTAGCCCAAAAGGCCACTAGGAGGAAAGGAGACAGCAGGGGGAACGCAGAATGAAAAACACTTCACTAGCCGCAACCTTTAGGCAACACTTTTTTTTTTTTATATTTCAGTGAAGGCAAATAACAATCAGGTCCAGGAACCTTTCTGAAGTTTTTTTTTTTTAAAGTTAATGCAACTTGTTAAATTTAAGTAAGCAATATCTCCCAGATCCTGAAGCCTAGCTCCTTTTACATCCGATAGCTATTACCACCCGGAAGTCACAGCCCCTCCTTACTTTGTCCTCACTTTAGCCGTACCAGTCCTATTATTACCCTATCTATCCCCACACACTCTTCTTTATAGTTCAGTAATCATAACCAGGCCCTAGCTGCTCCAACAGCCTCATTGCCTTCTCTTCAACTCCAAAACTACCCTCTCACCTGCAGCGCTGTCACTCTCGAAGTTCCAACACATTCCCACACTCGCCCCCTGCTCAGGAAAGCAGATCTGCTTCTCAAGCATCCAGCTGCAAGGCCCATGATTCACACGCCTACCTATCCTGCCCAGCACCTCATGTTCTTCCCCAGCCATCCTCACTCACCCTTAGACCTTTTATTACCTCGAACAACCCCATCCTATTAAAACCATCCTCTAAGACTACCTCACCTGTCATAACAAAAGACATACTGCAGTTTGGTAAAACTTCTACTGAATTGAAAATCAACGATTTCTCTGTCCTATTCATATCCTTGGCGAAGGATCTCAAGGAGGCGCCTAACATCACCCACCTCATTTCTAAGTTATATCCCATACATCAGCCCAAGCTTGCATGGCACCGCACTCACTCAGCGCCTCACTTCCTCATAGGCAAGTAAGTCATCCATCAATAGCCACACCCAAGACACTCCCTGGATGTTATATGGAGCCCTGCATATGGAGAGCTGTCACTTCTCTCTCTAGAAGAGACATTGAAGAACTCCTAGCTGACTATGGCAAAAGGAACCTGGTCAGAATACTCCATAGTGGCACTCTCACCCCTTCCATTAAAAGAAGAGTAAGAAAACTTCAACCCACTCCTGGAAAACGGTGAAGGCCACCACAGCAAGAATGAAATTCAAACTTCCTCCACAATCGATCCAGCTTCACTCAATGCTAAAATGCCTCCAGCAAAACTGATGACCGGCAGTTAAGCACAATCTAGAAATAGGAGATCTGATTGTGGAACATGTCCTGGACGTCACTTTCCTAAGGAAAACCCGGCTTTATGAAACAATCAACCAGCCCTTGATTTATTGGTCCCAGAAGGATCATCCTTCGGAATTCTCCAAACATGTGGGAAGTGGCAACAATCTTGAACGACTCCGCCAGAAAGATCACTAAGAAACATCTATCATTTGAATGTCTCTCAGTAGAGCTCAAGATGATTGATTGGTGTCCCGTTTAAACTGTACTTTATATTCCCCCCCGCTATAACTCAACATTTGATGATGCTTTCTTCGAATTTATCACTGATAATGTGATCAGATCAGTCAATAACATACCTCAGGGACATTAGTCTCCATTGGGGTAATCACTATGACACCACAGATTCTCTCCTGTTACCTAAACAACAATTTGTTCACTTCTGCTTAAAACAGCTCACTCAACGAGTTACTCTAGAACACATCATTGCAAAAAAGAACACACAAAGACGAAGATCTTCGCAATCCTCTCAACTGACTGTTGTGATCACTCTCCAGTTATAATCTCCACAAACGTGCCGAATATTGTTATCATCAACAAGCAACTGAAAAGACAAAAAATGGAACAGATCCCTAAGAAATCTGGACAGAAACTGGCTCATCTCTGCTCTGGAGTACAGAATTCCTCACATTTCGAATGAATCAGATCTCAATGTGGCGACTAACCAAAACGTGGAATCTGTGTTTAGGATTCCTCACACCCTGGCTCATAAAACATTGAAAAGGCTGAAAACCAAAAATTCTGTCTCTTTGTTATCAAAATAACTAAGCAAAGAAAGAAAAGCCCAGTTAAACGAAACTACATAGCATATCTTTAGGGATTAAGTGCAGCTCATCAAGAAACAGGTTAATCAAGCAAATAAATGCCCTAAGGAACTATTTGCCGGAACGTGAAGTATATTGATAAATAAACGTAGGGAAAAAAGAGAATTAAAAAAAGCAATAATAGTTAATTATGCATAATTGTTACAGACAGTATATTGAATGTGAACTATTTTATTCACTTAAATTATTTCTTCTTGTTAATACATTTTGATTTATGATAATTTCCAAGGCTTTAAGTGTGCAAATCACAAACGTGAAGGTTTTATTCAACCACATAATATTTAGTGTATTTTCAATAATGAAACATGGCAACAACTTTATTTTTTTATAAATATTTGTTTTATAGTCATTTAATTTAATCTGAATTGCAATGCTGAATTTATTTAATTTACAAAAATTAAAGCGCAATGTCCAGGTCCCAGTAATAGCTGCAGAAAGTAAACAGTGCTCTTCAAGATTAACATGTGAATGAATGGAAAAACAAAACTAAGAAATCGCATAGGATGAAACTAAATCACGACAAGCCAATTTTAAGGAAAGATAGTTTTAAGGAAATACAAATAAACCAAACATTAAAGGAAACATTTTAAATAAAAGATAGTTTTAAGGAAAAATACATTAGTGACTAGTGAAATGTTTTGCGGTCCGGGGTTGGTAACATGCAGGGATGATGGGTTTTTGGGAGCCAGGAGTTGGTGCAGTTCAGGCATAGAAAGGGTTTTTTGGGGAGTTTCTTTGGGTATCTGAAATGGGTGGAGTTTAGGGATGTTGAGAGGTTTTTAGGGCTAATGGAGGAGTGGAGTTTAAGGGATGAGTGGAGTTTAGGGCTGATGAGGGGACTTAAGGTTCTGTGATGGGTAGAGTTTAGGAGTGGCGAAAGTTTAGGTGGGGGTGAGAGATTCTAAGGATTCAGGAATGGATGGAGGTTAAACAGTAGTGTACCAAAGATGCACTGGGTCCTATTGCCAGCAAGGAAATGGCCCTTCTGACCGATGTTGGAGTACGGAAATAAAGCATTGTCAAGGATCAGTGAACCCCTCAGGGCTCTGAGCCCTGGTGCACTGCGCCTGCCACACCAATTGTAATTATGCCCCTGAGTTTAAACATAGAAAGGGGTTCAGGGATAGGTAGAGTTTAGGGGTGCTGAGAGATTTTTTAGGAGTCATGGATTTGTGGTGTTTAAAGGTGGTGAGGATTTCTTTAGGGTTCAGGGATGGGAGGAGTGTAGGGGTAGAAAGGACTTTTAGTGTTCAGGGATGGGGGTAGTTTAGGCGTAGGGATGGCTGTGCTTTAGACATAGTCACTTTTTAAAGTTTATTTGGGTGTAGTTTAGGGGCTGTGTAGGATTTTAGGGTTTTGGTGGGTGTAGTGTAGGTGTAGTTAGGGTGTATCATGGTTAGGGATGGATGATGTTTAGGGGTTGTGACGTGTCAGTGATAGACGTTGCTTAGACCTGGTGAGGCGGACAGCAGCAAATTAAAACCATGCAAATTAATTGTTTGATAATGTAAAAGCTATAAATCTGAAATAAGGTCCCTGAAGTAAAGCACTGAAATAAATAACTCCAGCAAAACTGTTAGTGAAAGTAAGACCTGCAACCATTGCATATACATCCTTAGAAAAATAAGAATGCAAAAGCCATTTCGAATAAAAACAAATTCTATGAATTGGTTTCTATTAAATCGTAAATGCCATTCATTCTGAAAATGTTCATTGAACAGTTTTAAGTGAAATGGTTTCGCAGTAATGGTATTCCATTACAACCTTTTTCTATGCAGTCACATGCAACCCATCAAGACATGTTTTATCTTCTGTTCTTGCAGTGTTGGCTGGTGATCTTTGAAGTGATGGGGCCAAAAAGATGCCTTCAATTGTATGTAGAGCGCAAGCAAAGCAAATGAGCCCAGCCTCTTATAGGGAAAGTATTCGAATAAGAGGGTGAAGGGGGATTAGAGAGGAGGGGTTGGGTGGAGATTAACATCTGGTAAGGAAATTTTGAGAAAAATTAGATCCAACAGTGCATTTCGAAACACAAGTTCAACATAGAATTCTTATAAAGCCACAGACTCTGGAAGGGCATTAATTAAATATCTAAATCCTTTCACAGTGTGTGTGCCAGGCCAATAAAATCTGACACCCTAAATGATTTAACACAGTTTTTCCAAAATATGCAGTAGGTGCCCCATAGCTTGTACCAGTATTTTGTCATGAGTGACCTCCCATATGCTATGCCTCGCCAGGACAAAAATGACATACATTATGCCAGAATTGTGCCATTAGTGCAGCCCATACACCACGGGTGTGTTGCCTTTAGCACACATGCCTTTACAGTGAAAGCTAGGTATATTTAAGGCAAGTGTGTTTATATATTAGGGTTTGGGGTGGGTGTGGGTATTGTGTGTTAGGGTGGTAAGTTCGTTTTTATGGTTTCGGATGGGTAAGGGTATAGGATGGTGAGGTGTTTTTATGGTGTATGTGTGGGTAAGGGTAGAGAGTGGTAAGGGTGGTTTTAGAGTTTAGGGGTGGGTAATGGAATAGGGTGGTAAGGCTACAAAAAAAAGGGCAGGGATCTGGGGGGACGCCACTGCTCTCTACACCACTGCACTCTGACACACTCTACTGTTGGAACACAAACACAACACATTTTTTGTTATTTTTGAACAGTGCTGGAAACAAATACTTAAGTATGATCAAAACAAATCATTACACTAGGTCAATGGTTCCCAACCTTTGACTTCTGTGGACCCCCACTTTATCAATACTGGAACCTGGGGACCCCCACTGAATCGTTATTTGAATCAGGGACCCTCCCCCCCCCCACTGGGTCATTACTGAAAGCTGGATACCTAATCTAAGCTGTCGCAGACCCCCTGATGAGGCTTCACCGACCACCCAGGGGTCCCTGGACTACAGCGGACCCCCTGAGGAGGCTTAGCAGACTCCCAGGGGTCCCCAGACCACAGGTTGGGAACCACTGCATTAGGTGATGCCATTTCCACACACTATCATCTGTCCACTATATAGAGTTATTAGTAAAACAGTATGTTTGTGCAAATGTACTGGTCATTTCATTTGAAAATGTGTTGTCTGTAATAGCAGGGTGCTACCACACCATGCATTTTCCACTCCACTCTACATCACTGCACTCTACGCCACTTCAAGCTACGCCATTCCAGTCTAGGCCACACCAATCTACTCTGCACTCCTCCACTGTACTCTATGCCACTCTGCAACACTGCACTCAATGCCAATGCACTTTACTCTATAGCACTCAACTCTACGCCCCCGCATTCTACACCAATCCACAGTACGCCACTCTAATCTACTCTGTACCACTGCACTTTACACCACTTTATTCTACACCATTACACACTCTGCGCAACTGCACTCTACCCCTGAAACAATCTACTCTACACCATTGCACTCCATTCTACACCACTCAACTCTACACCACTGCACTATGGGCTCTTAAATATGCCCCTAAGGGGCTGTAGGAAGTTGGCTCTGTATGTGCTATTTCAAAGTAAGGAATAGCATGCACAGAGTCCAAGGGCTCCCCTTAGAGGTAAAATAGTGGTAAAAAGAGATAATACTAATGCTCTATTTTGTGGTAGTGTGGTCGAGCAGTAGGCTTATCCAAGGAGTAGTGTTAAGCATTTGTTGTACATACACATAGACAATAAATGAGGTACACACACTCAGAGACAAATCCAGCCAATAGGTTTTGTTATAGAAAAATATATTTTCTTAGTTTATTTTAAGAGCCACAGGTTCAAATTTTACATGTAATAGCTCATTTGAAAGGTATTGCAGGTAAGTACTCTAGGAACTTTGAATCATTACTTTAGCATGTATACTTTTCACATAAAACACAATAAGCTGTTTCAAAAGTGGACACAGTGCAATTTTCACAGTTCCTGGGGGAGCTAAGTTATTGTTAGTTTTCACAGGTAAGTAAGTCACTTACAGGTTTCAGTTTTTGGTCCAAGGTAGCCCACCGTTGGGGGTTCAGAGCAACCCCAAAGTTATCACACCAGCAGCTCAGGGCCGGTCAGGTGCAAAGGTCAAAGAGGTGCCCACAACACATAGGCTTCAATGGAGAGAAGGGGGTGCCCCGGTTCCAGTCTGCCAGCAGGTAAGTACCCGCGTCTTCGGAGGGCAGACCAGGGGGTTTTTGTAGGGCACCGGGGGGGACACAAGTCAGCACAGAAAGTACACCCTCAGCAGCGCGGGGGCGGCCGGGTGCAGTGTGCAAACACGCGTCGGGTTTTCAATGGAAGTCAATGAGAGATCAAGGGATCTCTTCAGCGTCGCAGGCAGGCAAGGGGGGAGCCACCACCTGGGCAAGGGAGAGGGCCTCCTGGGGGTCACTCCTGCACAGAAGTTCCGTTTCTTTAGGGGCTGGGGGCTGCGGGTGCAGGGTCTTTTCCAGCCGTCGGGAAATGGAGTTCAGACAGTCGCGGTCAGGGGGAGCCTGGGGATTCCCTCTGCAGGCGTCGCTGTGGGGGCTCAGGGGGGACAACTTTGGTTACTCACAGTCGTAGAGTCGCCGGAGGGTCCTCCCTGAGTTGGTTGTTCTCCACCAGTCGAGTCGGGGTCGCCGGGTGCAGTGTTGCAAGTCTCACGCTTCTTGCGGGGAGTTGCAGGGGTCTTTAAATCTGCTCCTTGTAACAAAGTTGCAGTTCTTTTGGAGCAGTGCCGCTGTCCTCGGGAGTTTCTTGTCTTTTTCGAAGCAGGGCAGTCCTCAGAGGATTCAGAGGTCGCTGGTCCCTTGGAAAGCGTCGCTGGAGCAGGGTTCTTTGGAAGGCAGGAGACAGGCCGGTAAGTCTGGGGCCAAGGCAGTTGGTGTCTTCTGGTCTTCCTCTGCAGGGGTCTTTCAGCTCAGCAGTCCTTCTTCTTGTAGTTGCAGGAATCTAGTTTCTAGGTTCAGGGAGAGCCCTTAAATACTAAATTTAAGGGCGTGTTTAGGTCTGGGGGGTTAGTAGCCAATGGCTACTAGCCCTGAGTGTGAGTACACCCTCTTTGTGCCTCCTCCCAAGGGGAGGGAGTCACATCCCTAATCCTATTGGGGGAATCCTCCATCTGCAAGATGGAGGATTTCTAAAAGTCAGTCACTTCAGCTCAGGACACCTTAGGGGCTGTCCTGACTGGCCAGTGACTCCTCCTTGTTGTTTTCTTTGTTTCCTCCAGCCTTGCCGCCAAAAGTGGGGGCCGTGGCCGGAGGGGGCGGGCAACTCCACTAAGCTGGAGTGTCCTGCGGTGCTGTGACAAAGGGGTGAGCCTTTGAGGCTCACCGCCAGGTGTTACAGCTCCTGCCTGGGGGAGGTGTTAGCATCTCCACCCTGTGCAGGCTTTGTTACTGGCCTCAGAGTGACAAAGGCACTCTCCCCATGGGGCCAGCAACATGTCTCTAGTGTGGCAGGCTGCTGGAACCAGTCAGCCTACACAGATAGTCGGTTAGGTTTCAGGGGGCACCTCTAAGGTGCCCTCTGTGGTGTATTTTACAATAAAATGTACACTGGCATCAGTGTGCATTTATTGTGCTGAGAAGTTTGATACCAAACTTCCCAGTTTTCAGTGTAGCCATTATGGTGCTGTGGAGTTCGTGTAAAACAGACTCCCAGACCATATACTCTTATGGCTACCCTGCACTTACACTGTCTAAGGTTTTGCTTAGACACTGTAGGGGCACAGTGCTCATGCACTGGTACCCTCACCTATGGTATAGTGCACCCTGCCTTAGGGCTGTAAGGCCTGCTAGAGGGGTTTCTTACCTATACTGCATAGGCAGTGAGAGGCTGGCATGGCACCCTGAGGGGAGTGCCATGTCGACTTACTCATTTTGTTCTCGCTAGCACACACAAGCTGGTAAGCAGTGTGCCTGTGCTGAGTGAGGGGTCTCTAGGGTGCCATAATACATGCTGCAGCCCTTAGAGACCTTCCCTGGCATCAGGGCCCTTGGTACCAGAGGTACCAGTTACAAGGGACTTATCTGGATGCCAGGGTGTGCCAATTGTGGAATCAAAAGTACAGGTTAGGGAAAGAACACTGGTGCTGGGGCCTGGTTAGCAGGCCTCAGCACACTTTCAATTCAAAACATAGCATCAGCAAAGGCAAAAAGTCAGGGGGTAACCATGCCAAGGAGGCATTTCCTTACAGGGGCATATTTGAAAAAAGTGGTGCTGCACACAGTGCTGCACCACTTTTCTTGCACCCCTTTTCTTGCACCCCTTAGTGCTCCTCTAATGCCACCATGTGTGTGCTGTATTTAAAATACGGCACAACATGGCGGTAATTAGGGGACTAGTGGCAGAATTTTTACGATAGTCCGGTCTTTGCAGGATTAGCATTAAAAAAAAATGATGCTAATCCTGCAAAGCACCCAGAGGCCCATTGTAACCAGCAGATGCCTCCTTTTAACGCCTGCTCTGAGCAGGCGTTAAAAGTGCCAGAAAAAAAACTATGCACCATTTTTTTGCCCCCCATCAAACGGGGGAATGTCACCTTTGCATACATTATGCTTGGCGCAGGCATAATATAGCGCAAAGGGATAACTTGTGGATTTTAAGAGCTGGAAAGAGAAAAGTGGGGGAGAAAGAAAACATTGAGAGTAAACCGAGTAAAGGAAAGAACAGAGTAAGATGGGTGAAACAGACCCTCCCAAATGAAATGGCAGCTAAAAATAGATTTAATTGGCTCCCCCACGTCCTCAAACAGAAGTCACTGTAGAACTGCAGGGGGCACTGCAGAACAGCAGGAGGTGCATTAGCAGAGTTCTGTGTGAACCCCAATACAGCAATACTGGGGCGTTTCAGATCAGGATTGGGGTATAGACAGAGCTTTGTCCAAGATCAGTGCTAGAATAACAGGAAGGCAGCGGGTGAGGAATGAGAAACGGAGTGCTGTGTAATTCTTGGTATTGGAATAATGGGGCGCTGCAGCTTAGGGTTGAGGTGCACTGACAGTGGTATGTGGGCTGCAGTACTGGAATTGTAACGGGCACACAAGGTCAGAAGTGAGGTATGTTAATGGAGCTATGTGTGGAACCTTGTATTGGTGTGCCAGTGTTGCCAAGTGTTAGCCTGGAGGTGCCCTGGTAAAGCTGCGAGTGGGGCCCAGCATTGGAGTGGCTTGCCTTTGAACCACAGGACGGACAAGATGCGTGTGTGTGAGCCTTAGTACTAAGAAGAATGTGCACTGAATGTTAGAATTGATGGATTCTCTCAGAGCTGTGGTGGTTCCCATCAACAGTGGCATTGGATGTTAGACTTGAGGTGCACTGGCAGAGCTATGTTTTGCTCTTTTGGGTCCAGTACTGGCTTGGCTGTGGGACTGAATATTAGAATTGAGCTGCTGTGACAGAACTGTATGTGAGTGGGGTCCCAGTATAGGAACAGAGGTGACCTCACTGGGGTAGAATTGAGGTGTACTGATGGAGCTGCGCCAGAGGTCCCAGTACTGGAACAGCAGAGTGTACTGACTGTAAGAACTGAGGTGCTTTGGCAGACAGCATGTGTGGGGTGCTGGCACAGCTGAGGGGATTTGAGTGTGTGAACTGAGGTGCACTGATGGCGCTGAAAGTGGGATCCCATTATGGAGCAGAAGTGGGCACTGACTCTAATGATTGCGGAGCCCTGGTAGACCTGGGTGCCTAGGCGATAAGCAATTACAAGCGATCCTCTGCCCTGGAGACCACAGGCAGGCACACTTGGTTAAAAAAATCCAAGCCAAAGAAGGGCGGGAGCCAGGGAGCTAAGTGAGGGTGTAGAGTGCCCACAAAGACCACATGTTACCAAGATAACAGTCTGATTTATAGCCTTGTTTAAATCGAAGCTCAGAGCAAGAATGCTCTTCAAATGAAAAGGAAAGCTTCCCTGGACAGGAGCAGGAAACAAAGATTTTAAGAAAGAAAACAGTTAAACAGGACAAGGCTTAACTATACAGTAGTTGGTCCCTGCTCGCACACAGAAAAAGGAGGGACAAAGAGGCATGACTGACCACTAACAAGCAAGGATTTTTAAATGACACTGAACCCAACAAATGAAACTGCTGGAAGCCCACAGAAGAAGTATACTTAAATGTATACAAGAGGTGTTTACGCTCGACCTCAAAAGTTATGCAGACAGCTGAACTGCCAACCAAGACTGAAACTTTTTATTTTTTATTTTTATTGAAGTGTCAAGACTTTGGATTAAAGTCTTGACACTTCAGTTAAGAAAACATGTTTGTCTTGCTTGGCAGTTTAGCTGTCTGCATGAACTATTGCTAATCATTTCTTTAAAATATAAACAGAGTGGACCTTGGCTCCACCCAGAGGAGTATTTCTCTTTCACCTCATGCTATTAATCGACTGTTAGGTGTAACATTCTGCGTCCTAGTGCTTTCATTGCAATGCATATTAGACTGTTTAAAAACTCAAAAGTACACTACATCATTACACATTGAAATTTTTTATTTCTTTAATGCACTGTAAACAGAAAGCAGTTGTTTTTTTTTTCTTTTTTTTTCCAGTTTTTTCTCCACTGCAGCAGACTTTTTTAGATCTTGACTACGAAGACCTACTGTGTACAAAACCAGTTCTTATCATTGACTTTGGTTCAGCTGAATGCTTAACATTTTTGGGCTTTCTTGTCAATCGTATTTGTTTGCCACTTATTCAGTGGCTTTACTTCCTCGTCTTGTGTTTTCCTTCCAATGAAGCATACCTTCTTTACAAACATTTATATTGAAATGAATTTATTCTTTTACACCATGGGTACTTGCAAACATTTTCCCAGGGGCCAAAAAGTTTGGTCTGTGATGTGACCGAGGGGTGCATTCATGCCAGCCTTCAGGGGATCTGCGTGAAGGGGATGAAGGGTGTTGCTAGTAGGCAGGGTGTAGGGGAAGCAAAGTATAAACATATAGTGGGTGAACAGAACAATGTGAAACCAGAAAACCTAGGATTCATCCCAGCTTCCCCACTTAACCAAATTGTGTGATTCTAGCTAATTGGTTTATTTCTATTTCCCTCCTTTTTCTTCATTATCACACATAAGAGGGCTGTAAAATACAGGACTTCAGGATCTGCGCCCTACAAAACCTTGTCCTGTGTTTGGTTTAATAAACTATGATGGTGTTCTGGTATAATAGGAACCTAGGCCACCCAAAGAGTGCACATAACAACTGTCTTGCGCCTTAGTTCACTAGTCACATTGTTGGCGGGAGGAGGGGAAGAGGTGAATGCTCCTAAATTAATTTTTTAAACTATCACTTAAAGGAATACATCTCAATGCACATATGTAACCTAAGGTGCTGGGGTGAAACGGTTCTGTTTGTAAATTAAAAAAAAAAAAGCTTTGAATTTTGAAGTGACTTTTGCTACAAGATGTTGTTAAAATGAAGCTATTGCTTTCTTTAACTTGGTTCACTTTGAAATAAATGATTGCCTGTTTATTTAACATCTTTTTATGCTAGTCGGGTAAATAGCAGTCTAGTGCTGCTGTTGAGCAGGGGACCGCACTTTGAGTATCACTCTTCTACATCAGGGAATTCGTTTTTTTAATCCTTTTATACCTTTATGGGGGTGTATATGCTTTATTGTTCTCACCTTGGTATGCTGCTCCTTATTCCCATCCTCACTTTGCAATCTGTGCTGCTCCCCACACTTTCAAGGTTGCCTGTTTTGTCCATTCCTCCTTGTCCAGTGGCTTTTTTTAAAAGCTCTTCCGTTGAATGTCTTACCCTCCCTGCTCCGACTTCCTTCTTCTGCTTGGTTCCTTCTCCTGCTTGGCGGCATTTACTTGCTCACTCGGCCTGCTCCACTATTGCTCCCCCATCACGTCCTTTTAGTCTTGTTTCTTTTGTAGCAAAAAACCCACAATACTTTGTATTTTCTTGTTTTGAGGGCCAAGCAGCTATAATTTGCTTATGCTCACGTTTTACATTTTTTCCATTTACTCCTCCAAGATAGCTGTCCGGCATCTTGGAATAGTAAATTATAAAATAAAAATAAAAACATTCTTGCAGTACAATGGTTCATCTATGCACATGTGATGACGCATGCACACATACGCCTAATTGCACTGGGGCTTTTTACTTCTCACATACAGATGACCCAAAGGAGACCTGTTGTCGACAATACCAATAAAATTGACACTTGGGTTAGACCATTGCTTTCCATTTGTTGTCTTTCTTACAATTCCCGTTGCTTTCCTCTGTTTTTGAAAGCTTTCCTTCCTTTTCTTGTGTTTCTTCCTTCCCTGGAGCACAGGTTCTTTACTATTCCTTTGATAGGATGAATTGTATCACACTGCTTACATTCAGGGGACTTATTTTTTCTTTTTCTTTGTGCACTCCCTGCAAGTGCCTGTGTGTTCATGCAAGCTCCCTTGTGTGCTGCTTCGCTTGTCAAACTCCACGATTTCCATGTTGATCCTCCTCTCCTAGCTTGTCTGTTCGCCACACCCTCCCTGCTTGTTCCAGTTTTTATTGTCTTTAAATTATTTTTTTTCTGTACATCTCTCACACACCTGCTTCATTGCTTCCCACACTGTTGCACCACTCATCAGCGCATGCATAACCTCCCCCATACTCTCCAGTATTGCTCCCCTCCTCTCTGCCTAGGTTTAAATTTACTGCTCTAAGTTGGCCATCATAAAATGGTAAATAAAAACCGAATACAAAAGGCTGTCCAATGTTATGATGTATAGGCGCAAATGTGTAATGACATGAACAGGTTTGTGGTGGCACTTGATGATTGAATGCAAAAATTAGGAATTACCAATGTGCACAGCTACTCTGAAGAGTGTCTCTGCGCTAGACCTGCAAAAGGATTGTTGCTGCATTATAACATATATGTGCCCATTGATTGATTATGCATCTGCATCATCACTTTTTTTTTTAAATGTGTCTAATGCTGGGCAACTTTGGGAAAAACTCTTAGCTAAGCCTGGAGGTCTGCATTTCTCATCAAAAGGTGAGATCTATTGGTTTTGACAAAAAGCTTGTTTTTTTCAGACGATACTGTTTAGTACTGACGGTAGGCATTTTTTCTTTTTTTTTTCTTTTGACTAATGCTGAAAAGCATCAACAAAAACCATAGTACACTTTCCTCACTAGTCGAAAATCCATTACCCAGTCAAAGAAGGATTTCCCCTTTAAAGCAGTTTTTTTGCTGTAGGTACTTCCAGAGCACCCTTGGAGTGGTATACGCGTTCAAGTCCAGTTTACAGGAGTCAGCTGTCCACTGTGCTCTGGGCTGTGGACCGAGTCTGGCTAGAGGGGCATTACTCATTAAACCTGTACCTTCAAAACCACGGTTGCGGTTGGGATTTTATGGTGGTAAGTGTGTTCATAGGTTGGAGTAACCCACAATAGGCACATGGATTTATTTAGCGCACTCCCTACTGGTCAGAACAAGGGGGGCATGGCCTCCTTTTTAATCAGCAGTAGCTCTAGAACTGTGGCAGCTTGGTAGTTGGGTCCAACACTGCTAGAATCGGGTAAATCTCTGCCTGCTAATACAAAAGGCAAAATAACAGGTTTCTCCAGGTCTCATAGGGTGGCAGAGGATGGGGGTCCAGACAATGCACAGGGTATGTCTGGGATGATGCGGGCTCCCCTTCTTAGTTGATGATGCTAACAAAGCAGCTCTTTGAGCCAGATACCATAGTGTGATTTCTGGCAGCTGGGTGCATCAGCGTTTCTCTTCATGCTGCTGCACGAGACCTACTGGGTGACTAGTTGAATTTTTGAACACAGTACTTACATTCCTGGCAAGTATTAGAGCCTCCACGTTTGAATTTCCATGTGCACTTCCAAACTTGGGCTGCGATTTCACAGGCTCCCTGCCCTGTTGTTCCTCCAGAAACTGCTTTAGGTTACCTGGAGGAGATGCTTAATGGCCATCTAGACATCCATTTCATAGGACGGATGGTGATCCTTGTACTAAAATTGCATTTCTGTTTACATTCCTCAAAGTCTATAGCACAAACAGTTTTCCACAATCTCTGCCACTGATTCAGAAGGTCAGACAGTTACAAATATTCTAACTTTGTATCTTTCTGTTTGGCGTTTCTAGTTCGAGACTCCGGTAAAAAGCTTCAGATATTAACAGGGCTACTCTGAAGTTCCCTGATTGGTAAACATTGGTCACATGATTATTGTTAGCTGGATTCCCAGGAGCTACCCATAGCAGCAATACACACACACCTGGTGTGCCTAGTGATGCACATGCACCAACTTGACTCATCAGTAATTAACGTTTATTTCCTGCTATGGTATGTCTGACTATGGTGTTCTTCATTGTGGCGAGGTATCCTACAGTGGAGTAAGTAGGCATGATGCAAGACCCAGCTAGACAGGCACTGTGGATTAGCAGGTTTACTGAGTTCCATCTGCTCAGTGCAACAGCAGAGTCCAGCCAATTTTGGGGTGCGTTTCATGCACTCTGCAGATGCAACCTCGACTGTTGCTAACTGTAACAAGGAACAACCAAAGAAAAGTGCTCGTATTTTACAACCACTTCAAGTGATGTCAATTGATAGGCAGCATTCTCTTTGATGAAGTGTCTCCGATCTTATGTCTCTAAAATCCTAAGGTTACCAGAAGAGTCATTGCTAGGGAGATAAGGGGTGTTCATCTGAGGAGTGGAGAACTATATGGCAATCACAAAAGAGGCCGGGTGTGTGGTGTCTGTAGACAATTGGTTTGTTTTTAACAATTTTCTATGGCCAATCTGGAACACACTCAACGCGGTGCCGGTTTTTTTAGGCTTGCTCAATGGATTCAGTTATTCACATGATTGAGATGAGGTGCTGATAACGAAAGAACTAAACCTTTGTCTGTAAACACAGATGTATGCCATGGCTGTGTCTTGGCACACACATGGTTTACATTGCATATTAATCCGGTTGTAGCATTTCAGGAGCATTGCTTAAACGATGCACCAGTTTTAGGTGGAAACAATATTCCAGTATTCTAACCCAACTATTTGCTGATGATCATCTCACAAACATCGAAAGATCTCCAAATTGAAAAACTGAACAGGTTTTCGGAGTTTAAAAAGAGAGAGAACGTGGTCTACAACTGTGTCAATGACCAAAGTTATGGCAGTCCAGCTGTGTAAATCACGTAGGCTTAATGTGAAATGAGAGAAGCCCATTTTGGAAATGATCACTGATATTGATTACCTGGACATTAAGTTGGCATTATACATAAAGCGGCATAAGCAGATTTCTAAAAGTAATGCTTGAAACGCAGCACTGGTGCTACCCTGTGATTTGCAACAAGGCTTGAGAGGGGTAGCGAGTGGAAACCACATCTTGTGGACTTTATAAAGACTTGGCACAAGATATCAAAGCTATATATTGGAGGTGGGTTGAAACTAAAAACATTAAGCAACCAAAGATTGGGGAGGTTGATGCCTTCTTATTGAACAAGTGTGCCTCAGTGAGCGTTACTTAGAAGTTGTTGAACCCCGAGGTGGCTGTATATTCAATTTCACTTTGCCACATTTCCTTAATCCTCATTAACCCAGTTTTGGGGGTCTCAATATTATCACGGTTTAGGTACTGAATTATCTTGGGTGCATTTCTTTGTTTTTCTGCCCTATGTTTAAGCACAGCTTAACGGGTGGCTGCTACAAATCCTAGGCAACATTGGAATAATGGAGTTCCATGTGTCTCTTATAATGCATACATTTGACACTTAAGTGCCGAGATCCGTTGCTATAGCAAGAGACCTGATCTTTGCCTGGAGCATTTGTCGTAGACTTTTTAACCTTTGCCAGTATGCCACTACTGACAAATCTCAGTCAGTCTGGCCTTGATAAACTAATCCATTTGATTATGATTTTCCAAATCATTTTGTTCAATCTTTTCTCCTGGTGATATGTAATGTGGTTTGCACAGTGCACTTAAGTAAGTTTTTTTGTTGTTGTTTTTTTTTTGTTTAAAAAATAACGATTTTTAACTTTTTCAAATAACGATTTTGTAAGGAAATATTTCTTGAATGTTCCATATGTTTTTTATACATTTTATAGTCGAATAGGCAGTTATTACTTGAATTACAAGGTTGCACGTTGATTTCACATGAGAGATGAGATATTACTCAGAAGTTGTTTACTATTCCTAAATGACGGGTGGGGAAAATAGATGCGGTAATAAAACAGGATAGAAGATTTAGGTAGAAGCTGGTGCATTTATTGTTTTACATAATTGTTAAAATATTGTTTTTGATGATTGGTGAGATTTTTGAACAATTGTTTGAAATTGTGAGAATGGGCTGAGTTCAAATTTGTGAGTCTCACCCTTGAAACTGGTGTTTTATTTGGTGCAATTGATATTGTCATTGAAGTTTAAGGAATAAGCTTGCTTTGGTTTAGCTTGGGGAAATATGAGTATTATTTCGAAGGGGATTGAGCTTGTGGCTTTGCATTTTAAATTCTCAAAGAAGTTGTGGAGATGTTTTTAAACAAAAATTCCACTTATTTTAAAGGTAGCACCTTTACTGATTGAGTTGTTTTGTGACTCAAGCGTTGCTAGTTATAGGTGACTCACCTCTGAAGACCAGAGAAAAGTTGTGTTGTGTGTGTCAGAGTTTTGTGTTGCATTATATTACTGGGAGACTGACGTCCGTGATAGTCCTAATGTTTCTAAGAGTGATGCGGGCCTCTAGAGCTTTATAGGTTAGATTATTTAGAAGTGTTTTCTAGAACCCCTGGCAGAAGACAGTGCTGTGGTGATGGATGGTTAACATCCATGAGTGTATTTTAGAATAATAGAAGTAAGTGATAGGATCAGTGAACCTTGAAGTACTTTATGCACAATATCAACAGGCAGGAGATGCTTCGGTGTAGTATATTACTGCCTTTCTACATGGGGAAAAAGTTGTAGGCAAAGTCAGAATGAGTTATTCTGTGAATTGATCAATGAAGTCCGTATTTTGGAGAAGGATGGACAATGATATACAGCTACAATGTTTTCCATGTGGGTAGATGGGGGATTATTTCAGGAATTCAAACATGTTTAAAGTTATGGAGTTAATATGTTTACTTTGGAAATTATTCCTGTATGTCATTACTTGTCTCTTGTGATTTACTTTTGTCTATTCATGAGTAAATTAAGGGTTCTTAAAGGACTATTTGTATGGTTATTTGTTGGGAAAAGTCATATTAACAGGTTCCAGTAACATTACTAAACTTAGATAGATTTGTCTGCTTTGAATATGACCTCCACATAGGTTTCATCCAGGGGTCTGTCCCTCTATTCTGACAGGGCAGTTTAGGTTCCTCCTGCTACAAAGTGGCGAGCTTCTTCAAGGTCCCTGTCCTTGTTATAATGTCCGCTTGTTCTGATGCAGCCAGATTCTAAAGTCCAGAGGAATCCCAACTACTGACTTTAAGCAGGAGGAGGGGTGTATTTATCCTACCTATTGGGGATTCAAAGACCATCCAAGATACTAGCAGTCTTCATAGTCAAAAATCCTCTTCCAGTCAAAGGAAAGTGCCTTGCTTTCACCTCCCTGGGCTTCTGAGACATAAAAGCAGAGGTCTAGCTTTTCAAATTAGTCAATGTTCTCTGAGATTACTCAATTGGCTTAGTCCAACTTTCCCTTGTTGCAAGGCGGTGGTCAGTTCGAAACAGGAAAGAGGGGCTGGCAGGTTTCACTGAAAACTGATTTGCAAGTATTGATTGGCTCGGCTCACCAGATAGCTACAATTTCCGGTCATAAACCCAAAAATAAAGGAAATGCAGGTTATCGTCTTCACAGAGGAATCAGGCAATGGGTGGGGAATCCACCGTTATGTAAGGCTCCGAAAATGCGTCCTCTCTGGACATCATACCATTCAAGTTATGGGGGGGCCTGTCAGATTCCATGGGTGCAGTATCAGAAGGTCCTTTCCTCTCCTGGGGACAGGTAAAACGCCTCTACCCTCACTCCAGTCATCTGACTTCCAACACGTTACTTTGTTGCCTGTATGAGTGGGCAGTAGCCTAATTTGACTATGAGCTGGAGACACTTAGGCTACACTCTCTTACCAGTCGAACTGAGGCTGTACTGTTGATTGTTGTGACAGAATTGCAGACTGTCGACTGTACTAGTGGTAAGTTTAAGGCAGGCCAGGAAAGAAGCTAATAGGACAAGCATGCACAGATCTTCCAAGCCATGCTTTGGACTACTTTCCCTTCAATTTCCCTATAGAAGAGCATTTTGCTAGGTATTTATCCTACTTTCAGCGTGGCTCTAGCTTTTTCTCCTTGCTGGATTTAATGGACGCAGCAACCACATCTGCCACACTAGGAAGATTATAACTAGTTAACCAGTTACAACTGAGGTAATTAGTTGTAGGTGGTTAGCTAGATTGAAAAGTATAAGTTGCTGCATTAAGCACTTTCCCATATTATGTCTTGTGATAATAAATGGTAAAAATTATCTTTTCTATATGGTACCTACATTTACTACCACACTAATGATTTATAGCCAGTGGTAATAATTATCCTGAAACAAGTGTGTATTATTAAATTAATCTGCTAAATCAGGCCCTGAAATAAATCCTTACAGGATTATCTGATACTGTTTGTTTTTTGCCATCTTCCTCCCAATGAAGAGTTTTCTTCAGAAATTTGTGCCTTAATGTAAACACTTGAGGCTAAATACAAAGGGATGTTAATTAACAACGTGATATGAAATATTAGAAATGTCTTTGCTTGTCTGACACAATACCTTTCATGGTAAATAAAGTTGCACTGATGCCCTTTTTGATTTTGCTGGTGATTACAGCCTCTTATATGACACATTATGAATTTGCATTACCAGTAATCCCTCTTACCGGTGAGTCTGTTTTCTCTGACTACTCATTAGTTCTTTTGAAATTTTTCTCTTAAGTTCATTGTTTATTGGATAATACAATTTAAATAAGATTTTTAAAATAATAGTCTGGTAGGAACACTTATATATACCCAGTCCTGACTGGCGACTGATAATCCCATTATTCAACGGCTGTCTTTGCACCTATGATAACTAAACGGTTATTAACTTTCCATCATATGTCAAGTAAGGTGCCATCTATATTAAGATTCTAGGCCACATATAGAGTACATACAACCTCTGACTTGCCTCTTAGTATTTTCATGGCATTGGTGTCATCAAGGGCAGATATTTTTCTAAGTTTATGTTTTAAAACTATTACTTTCAGTAAATTCTTCCCACGGCATTGACATAATATGATGTAGAAGGTGAAACGCTTACACATGTTAAATAACTTTGAATTTTGAGGAGCCTTCATCATATTTTTACATGATGTTTCATGTATGATTTATTTACATGCCAAATCTTTTCAAGGCTTGGCTTGTGCACGGACCTTTATAGCCAAGCCGTACCCTTCGCTCTACAATGCCTATTCATTTGTTGTCTCGCCCAAGTGTAGGAGGCTGGCCTGGTTTGTAGTGGGTAACTTGAGTACTTACACCTTAGACCAGGTCCAATTATCCATTATTAGTGAAGTAGCAGTGTTCTAGCAGCTTAGGCTAATAGGGGTAGCTATAGCAGAGCAGCTTAGGCTGAACTAGGAGACGTGCAAAGCTCATGCAATACCACTTATAGTTACACAGTACTTATGCACAAGTAAAGACAATACTCAGTGTTAAGAAAAATAAAGGTATTTTGGGTGACACAGTACCAAAAATATCTTAGAGACAATACTCCTTCTGGAGGTAAGTATTATACACAATATATACACTAGACACCAAAATTAGACAAGTAAATAATCATAGAACAATGCAAACAGTAGGAAATCCTATAGAATGCAATGGGAGAAAATAGGTCTATGGGCAACACAAACGATATACTAAGACAGTGGAATGTGAATCACAAATTCCCCCCCCTAGACAAGTGTAGTGTGTGCAGAATCGCTGGGAGAGTAAGAATATAGAAAAGGTAAGTAAATTACCCCACCCCAGACCCCAGAAAAGCAGGAGGAAAGTACTGCAAGTTTCCTTAGGACACACTACACCTCGTTTTGGGGATTTTGCAGCAGCCAACCAAGTCTGCAAAGAGCAACTGCTGGATTATTGGACCTGAAGACCTGCAAAGGAAGGGGACCAAGTCCAGAAGTCAAAAGAAGTTCCAGGAAGGACAGGAGCCCCTGCCAACCCAGAAGAGGGTGCAAAAGAAGAGTCCCTGGTTAGTTGAAGACTGCATAAATGCACCCTAGGGAGATGCCAGCGGGTTCCTGTATGATGCAAAAGATGTCCTACAGCGTGAAGATCGTTGCAGGTGAGATTTCGTGTTGGAAGGCGCCAACAAGCCTTGGCTACAACAAAAGTGCGTTTTCCGTCAAAATGGTGCTGGATGGACCCAGGAGGGACCTGGGGCCTCAACTCTGTGTGAGGAGGAAGAGGGGGCTCTCGGCACTTTAGAGAGCCCTAAGGATGCCAGCCAGCACCCCCAGGAGCCACAGGATCCGGGTTCAAAGGAGGTGCAAAACACAGTTGATGCAGCACAACAAAAGGTGGTCCCACGCCGCCGGAGAACAACTCAGCGAGTTGAGCGTCGCAGGATGGAGTGCTGGGGACCTGTGCCAGGCTGTGCACGAATGAATTTTGTAAGAGTTTAGAGGTCTCAGGAGGCGGAGAAGACGCAGTACACAGGGGTACCATCGCTCTTGGAGAAGGCAAGGTCTTACCTCCTCCAAATTGCGTCAGCAGGACCTCAGGACAGACTATGTCGATGATGTCCACCCTCTGTGTCCTTAGGAGCACCCTCGTCTCTGGGAGTGGAGTCCCAGGGTACAGGTCGTCATCTTGGAAGGTGCCTGCTTGGAGCAGGGGAGTGACTCCGTCACTCAACGGGAGATTTCTTTGGTTCTTCGGGTGCAGGATGAAGACAGGGAGTCCCCAGAGCATGCATACTGTGGAAACGGTTGCAGTTGCTGACTTGGAGCTGAGGTTGCTGAAGAAAAGTGTCTCTTGTAGACACTTAGTTGCAGTTACAGAATTTCTTGGAGCAGGTTGCGGTTGATCCGAGTTCAGAAGAGTCTGAAGTTGTTGCAGAGGATTCCTAAAGGAAACTTGCAAGCAGAATCTGAAGAGAACCCACAGGAGAGACCCTAAATAGCCCTGAGAGGGGAATTGGCCACCTTATCAGGTATGGACCTATCAGGAGGGGTCTCTGACGTCACCTGCTGGCACTGGCCACTCGGAGCCCTCCAGAGTGCCCCCACACCTTGCAAAGCAAGATGGCTGAAGTCTGGGACACACTGGAGAAGCTCCGGGCACCCCCCCTGTGGTGGTGAGGACAGGGGAGTGGTCACTCCCCTTTCCTTTGTCCATTTTCGTGCCAGAGCAGGGGAGAAGGGGTCCCTGAACCGGTGTAGACTGGTTTATGCAAGGAGGGCACCATCTGTGCCCTTCAAACCATACCCAGAGGCTGGGGGGGGGGGGCTACCCCTCCCCAGCCTGTAACACGTATTTCCAAAGGGAGAGGGTGTTCTCCGAGGAAATGCTTTGTTCTGCCTTCCTGGGACTGGGCTGCCCAGACCCCAGGAGGGCAGAACCCTGTCTGTTAGGTGCCAGCATCTTTAGCTGCAGTGCAAGCCTCAGAGCTGGTTTGGCAGTACTGGGGGTCCATAGTGGAGCTCCCAGGATGCACGGAATTGGCTCCCCAATACCAGATTTGGAATGGGGGGGACAATTCCATGATCTTAGACATGTTACGTGGCCACATTCGGAGTTACCATTGTGAAGCTACATATAGGTATTGACCTATATGTAGTGCACGCGTGTAATGGTGTCTCCGCACTCACAAAGTCTGGGGAAATGGCCCAGAACTATGTGGTGGCACCTTTGCTAGTACAAGGGTGCTCTCACACTTAGTAACTTTGCACCTAACCTTCAGCAAGTGAAGGTTAGACATATAGGTGACTTATAAGTTACTTAAGTGCATTGAAAATGGCTGTGAAATGGTGTGTGCACTATTTCACGCAGGCTTCAATGGCAGTCCTGTGTAAGGGTTTGTCTGAGCTCCCTATGGGTGGCAAAAGAAATGCTGCAGCCCATATGGATCTCCTGGAACCCCAGTGCCCTGGGTACCTAGGTACCATATACTAGGGGATCTAGTATGCCAATTGAAATTAGAAAATGAAGTCGCTGGCCTACAGTGACAAATTTAAAAGCACAGAGAGCATAATCACTGAGGATCTGATTAGCAGAGCCTTAGTGACCCAGTTAGGCACTACACATTAGGCCACAAACTATAAGCACTGGGGTCCTGGCTAGCAGGATCCCAGTGACACAGTAAAAACACACTGACACACACTCACAAACAGGCCCAAAGTGGGGGTAACCATGCTATAAAGAGGCTACTTTCTCACACCAAGTGTCATTAAATTAATTGTGAAATCACTTAATGATGACTGCTGGGCAGTGTGTGTTGGCTGCCATGTGTAAACCGGAATATGTAGAGCTTTTTATGTTGTTTTTATTGACCACATACCACCACTGTCACTAAATAGTCAACCTCTGGAATGTTTGTTGAATTCATTCTATAGTTCTCAAATTAGCAAATTTCACGCATCATGATATGCCTATTTGCAGGAGTATCCATGTATTTGGTTGTTGAGCTGTTGAAACTAGCTCACGTTTTGATGCTTGCATAGTTTAATAGTCCAAATTTCATTCATTTTTTCATGATTACCAATTCCCTACTACTTCCACCCACTGAATAATTTTCTGCTATTTAACCCGTGTTTCCTCAGTACTGTGCCTCACGTGCCTTCACACACAAGCCCAGGAGCCAGAGTTCAGCTATGGCTGCGCGGAAGGAAGTTGCTACCCAGCTACAGGCGACCTTCTTATTGGCCGAGCGCAACAGCTGACGGCGTCCTCCACGTGCGGACTGCACAAGCCCGAGCCCTACTGTATTGTGAGCCACCTGCAGGTAAGGAACAGTACTGCATCCCTTGGGAGTGTGTGGGTTGAACGACCTCAGCTGCAGCATCTCATCACAGCACCCCCCCACCAGTCTCCCCTCCCACACTTGAGCTTCAAAAATGTTCCCATAGCCTCCCCAAGCACTTTATGGCGAACATCTGGCGGAGAAGCTGTCATCAGGCACTCATTGTTTGTACAGTTGGACCTGCGAGGATTTTTTTCTTTCTTTCCCTTTTGCACGTTACAGTCAACAGAGAAGCCCCCGTCCTTCCCTGGAAAGAGCAGTGGGAGGAGGGAAATATGCTTGCAAGTTTGCACACTGATTGTAAAACGCACAGCAAACAAATGTTTATGCTGTTGTGTCGAACAATTGCCAGAGAGTGCAGCCAGTGACTGTATCTTGTGTTTTCTAAAACAACGAACATTTTTTAAACTTTCTCTGTGAAATCATTTTGAACTACTTCGGATATGTTTTAGATTTAAATTCTTTAACGCTGGAATCGCGAGGTGTGTTTTTGAGGACTTCATCTCTTTAATCCAGCTGCTGTGACGCTTCAGCTTGCATTTGTCTCTTCCGGTTGCTTGTATTTCAGCAGCGCACTTAACTTTATTCACATGTCTCCAGTGTTGTAAAAAACTGTCTAGACGGCTTCCACCTCAGAAGTTTGACAGTAATTACAAGTGTTCCTCAAAAGCTGGCTATTGTTCTAAAATGGTCTCTGCGCGCTTTTCATCTTTGCCCAGCAGCGTTAACTGAAATATTGTTTTTTTCCTGTTCCGAGGTTCTTGATTACTTTTTACATTATTCAGCTTTCTCATCACTTGCCCTGCCGCATATTCAACAACCTAGCACAATACATTTAAAACAGAAGAATCCTGCCTATGGGACCTAGCATCATATTTTTAGAGCGGTAAATGGCACTCGACAGAATCGTTTCTTGAATATCTATGAAACAGGGCAGGTCCCTAGTAGGATGGACAGGCCGCGTTTGTTGGAGAGAGATTTTAATGCACACTGTGAGAGGACTTTGCATCTAGGCTTTCACGACCCCTTCGGAGTCATCTTGCCCAGTTGCATGAGATAGAAGGCATGCCTTTAAAACTTGTGTTTAGAGCAGTAAGGCACAGGAGATAATTTGTGAACGATTCCCTGATCCAAAGGCACAAACCTTGATGTTCACATACTGCCCAAGAACGACTCTTGAGAATTATGGATCTGCTCAGATACCCCTAAATGAACTAGGTTAAACACCAGGGGGAGTAAACTGCTTATTAACCCACTGACGCTAACTGTAATGGTAGAATGGAATTGTTGGATGATGGTTAAAGCGCATTGACCTAGCCTTCCAAGACAATCTGCCCAATGCCGAGAATTTAGGAGTGGAACAGAACCTGCTCCCTCCTTCTGTTATGGCTTATGCTGGAGAGTGGTTAAAACCAGTCCCAAGAGGGCCACCCTCAAGAACTCCAGTAACATTAGACGTTTCAGTACCATTGTAGCGTTGTGATTTTGAGATATCCTGCCCTTGTGCTTCTCAGTGCTGCCCTGTGTTTTTTAGAGAGAGCTCAACAGCATTGAGACTACTTGAGGTTCTCCTTTTTTTTGCCAAAATCTTATTTAACGTATACAGCCAATAACAGTGCATTATCCAGCAAAGATGGAGACTGCCAAACCTCCCTCCCCCCCCCACACACACAAGGGTCAAGAGCAGACATATGGTACAGTATGAATGCGCTTACAAAGATGGATAATACCTCAAAAACAGGTAATGATATTTGTGTTATGTGGTTCGACATAATTATACAATAAATGAGTACATAATGTAGAGAGCCACCCCAACCATCTCAATAATCCATTCCTCCTCTAGATCAAGGAAATGTGTTATGAACGGGATCAAGTATTTTAGCCCATTTCGTCAGGTCCTCGGGAGGGTCTCACTTAACTGTATTTTGTGATATCAGAGCTGGGCCCTGATGTAAGGGGTCACTCAATGCGAACCCCTTTTCTGAGAGTAACTACTGCTGACTTTTACTAGGCCAGGTAGCATTCACCATGCTAGTTCTATTATTCTTCATCAGCCCAAATAACTTTTTTCCTGTACCCCTTTCTATATACTGCTTCATCCTGCAAAAAGTCTGTACAGTCTATGATAACTGGGGTCCCGCATCTTCATCGTATCTGACTAAGTCTTGAAGTAAATCTGTTGATGAGTGAGTTTGTGCTGTCCATTGGACTACACAAATGTGTGTGCTGCACATGATGGGGGAGTCACCTTTGTGCTGGGATATTATCATTTAATGGTTCGCCAGCCTGTATGTCTAAGAGCTACCTCATAGGTAGTTGAGTTAGTCACCACAGACTCCTTTGTGTTTCCTCTGCTACAGTGAAACCCACCCTCCCCAATTTCCTGGATTCTACTCGTTTCCCAGTGAAGCTGCAAGTCTGCAGAAATCCAAAAATACCTATTCACCTGAAACAGCCAAACTAGTCTCAGGGTGGCCACCAAAATTAGTAACCCACTAAAACTTGCCTGCAATAGACAGAAATACTTCTATACTCCTTCAGGTTTAGTGAAAAATTGGAATATCTACAAAAAGTCTTTGACACACATACTCTCTGTAGCGTGTGCCACACAGCAGACTGCCCATTGCAGATTTTGGGGAAACTGCCAGATGTTGCTGGAAACCACACACTAGCTGCAGAAACCAAGACGCAAAGATCTCAAACTCTGTCATTTGTTTTTATTTGTTACAGTATCACAGTTTGATTGAAATTGCTTTGTTTTTTTAAGCAAGCGTAATAATTTTTCATGAGTATAAAATGCATTTTTAGCTTAATGCCACCTTGATTCAGAGTGATGATTGACTTATTGTTCAGCCTGCCTAGGTTACAACCTTGAAACTCAAATGTTGCTGATAGAAACACCTTCATTATTTGCATTTTGGTTTATTTAATGGTTCTCGTTTTGGTTTTCCTGTATTGTTATTGTTGGTGTGAAGTTTTTCATTTCTTACGTCCTTGAATCTGTGATGGTATCAATATTGTTTTTCTTGTTTAGCCATAACTGGCAAGATGATCTTTGTCAGTTGTATTCTGTGTTTATTGTTCATATCCATGTTAGCTTTCCACTGGTTTTATTGGTGTGAAGGCCTTAGAATGCCAAACCTTGGATTCTCTGCTGGCATTTGTTGGTTCCACCATTAGTCATTGTTGGTGTGGAGCCCTTGGAGCCCTTTACAGTCTTGCATCCTCAGGTATTTTTTGGTGATATCCATGTTGGTTTTTCCCTGTTGAAAAATTGTTGGTGTGAACGCTTTTGTTTCTTACATCCATGGTTCACTGGCGCTATCCATGCTGGTTTTCCTCTGTTTGATCATGGTGTAGCGGTGAGCCTACTATGATGATGAAGACTAAGGAGTGGCTATCGATAATGATTCCATCATCCTGAAATTTTGTAGATTCGATGGGAATGGAAAATGTTTTGTAGGTGTTGCGCTTTCTGTACTGAGCTACTTAAATTTACATGTTTTAGCTCTTTTCTAACCCCATAAGAGAGGTTGCCAAGAAGAGAAGGAGATTGAAAGTGTACTTATTTAAAAACAACCTGGACTTCTTTATATCATAACATTGTCGTTAGCAGTAGATTAACTCAGTTGAAAATTGGGTTCCCAAAGTATGCAAGCAATTTTGTCCATTTTTATTTATCTGAATTCAGAAAAAATATAGTGTCTTAAAGTGAGGGTAAGACACTCGAGAAGAAAAATACATTAAAATGATTTTGCAGCTTTTCTGATAAAAGGTGGAACTCGGTACTTATTTGTCAAGAAAAAAGCCCTTAAGTAGTGTTACACCTAAAGGGTTGGTATTATCACCTTTATTGTTCATCTCCTACATGGCATCAGATAGATTTAGTTACTGTAATGGGCATTTTTTTTCTTCCACCGGAAGCTTTTAGAGAGAATCATTTCTACTTTTTCAGTTCAAGAAAGTGTTCAAATTGTCGATTCATTATAACTACTAGATTATACTATTTTAACTGTGCATTTAGTACTTCCAACCGAATCCATTAAAATGTTGCAAATTGTTCAAAATGCACCAACCAAACTAATATTAAACATCAACAAATTCAGTTCCATCTCAGTAGTGTTAGCTTCACTCGATTGTCTGACAGTTCAGCAATTGATCAACTTCAAAGGATTGTGTGTAGTTCAAAAATCGTTGGAGAGGGAAAATATGACCCTCTAACAAGCCGTTTCTCTTTTACTTTCCGAAATGTAATCTGGAGATTCAAACAGGTGTTATTAGTAAAGGTACCCAGATTTTCCAGATCAAGGCTCAGAGACAGTTCAGTAGTTGGGGCAAAACTGTGGAACTCCCTTCTCTCCCCAATTAAAACCAAACGGTTGTTACTGAAATGTAGGAAGCTAATCAAGACCTGGCTTTTCATTCAATAGGATATGAATTATTTGTACATTTTCAGCTGTTACATTGATATTTTTTTCCCAGCACTAAGGTACTTTAGGATGTATGTGCTTCGTAAATATCATAATTAAAATAAGTGTGCTTTCAGTTATATACCATCAAAAAAATCCCTATTGCTTTGCTCTTACAAAAAAACCCTGTGAGGGTTGAGGTGCAACGCAGTGCCAGGAAAAGGGTGAATATTTAACTGGAGAAAGCAGCACACGAAGGACAGAACTAGAAAACACATG
This sequence comes from Pleurodeles waltl, assembly GCF_031143425.1. Lineage (NCBI taxonomy): Eukaryota > Metazoa > Chordata > Amphibia > Caudata > Salamandridae > Pleurodeles > Pleurodeles waltl. The sequence goes on from NC_090442.1 coordinate 992,677,661, forward strand.
CAGTGTCATGGAATGCTTAATGAAAAAGAAACAAAGCAGTAGTTCTAACTGTGAGAAGTGAAAGAACGAAAGACAGCCAATCAAAAGAATCACAAAGTGGCTATGCTCCAGGAGAGGGACCAAAAAAATAAACCGCCATTGACAAAAAGCAACTAAATGACTGATCATAAAGCTCATCAGTGGTAAACAACGGGCGGGCTATATGCCTAATATAAGTTTGCAATAGATTTTTCACTATTAGCTTGCACTATGACTTTTCCATTGCTTGCTAGTCATTGCCTATCATTCATGTGAGATTTAAGCTTCGTACAGGACGTAAATAGTAAGATCCCTAAAAACATAAGCAGTGGTTTTTTTGCATTATTTTTACAGAGGGATGCTTGCATTGTATTAGTTGCAACAGCAACAAAGTGATGGATGTAATGCTTTGAATCATTCTTAAAAGCAAGAAGGACAGATGATGGACGGAATGCTAAATGAGGTAAACTTTCACCCCCCAGTCGCAGATCTAGGTTTAATCCATCATTTTGTTCGCTCCCCACGCCACCCACTTTGGACCCAACCTTATGCAAATCAGTCTTGACCCTGCTCCCCATGAGAACAGTCCAGCCTGAACTGCCAGGCTAGTTCCTCCCTGGGCCAGGAACAAGAATCCAGGACCGGTGTAAGGAAATGCCTCCTTGGCATGGTTACCCCCTGACTTTTTGCCTTTGCTGATGCTATGTTTTGAATTGAAAGTGTGCTGTGGCCTGCTAACCAGGCCCCAGCACCAGTGTTCTTTCCCTAACCTGTACTTTTGATTCCACAATTGGCACACCCTGGCATCCAGATAAGTCCCTTGTAACTGGTACCTCTGGTACCAAGGGCCCTGATGCCAGGGAAGGTCTCTAAGGGCTGCAGCATGTCTTATGCCACCCTAGAGACCCCTCACTCAGCACAGACACCCTGCTTACCAGCTTGTGTGTGCTAGTGAGAACAAAATGAGTAAGTCGACATGGCACTCCCCTCAGGGTGCCATGCCAGCCTCTCACTGCCTATGCAGTATAGGTAAGACACCCCTCTAGCAGGCCTTACAGCCCTAAGGCAGGGTGCACTATACCATAGGTGAGGGCACCAGTGCATGAGCACTGTGCCCCTACAGTGTCTAAGCAAAACCTTAGACATTGTAAGTGCAGGGTAGCCATAAGAGTATATGGTCTGGGAGTCTGTTTTACACGAACTCCACAGCACCATAATGGCTACACTGAAAACTGGGAAGTTTGGTATCAAACTTCTCAGCACAATAAATGCACACTGATGCCAGTGTACATTTTATTGTAAAATACACCCCAGAGGGCACCTTAGAGGTGCCCCCTGAAACCTAACCGACTATCTGTGTAGGCTGACTGGTTCCAGCAGCCTGCCACACTAGAGACATGTTGCTGGCCCCATGGGGAGAGTGCCTTTGTCACTCTGAGGCCAGTAACAAAGCCTGCACTGGGTGGAGATGCTAACACCTCCCCCAGGCAGGAGCTGTAACACCTGGCGGTGAGCCTCAAAGGCTCACCCCTTTGTCACAGCACCGCAGGACACTCCAGCTTAGTGGAGTTGCCCGCCCCCTCCGGCCACGGCCCCCACTTTTGGCGGCAAGGCTGGAGGAAACAAAGAGAACAACAAGGAGGAGTCACTGGCCAGTCAGGACAGCCCCTAAGGTGTCCTGAGCTGAAGTGACTCTAACTTTTAGAAATCCTCCATCTTGTAGATGGAGGATTCCCCCAATAGGATTAGGGATGTGACCCCCTCCCCTTGGGAGGAGGCACAAAGAGGGTGTACTCACCCTCAGGGCTAGTAGCCATTGGCTACTAACCCCCCAGACCTAAACACGCCCTTAAATTTAGTATTTAAGGGCTCCCCTGAACCTAGAAAAACAGATTCCTGCAACTAACAAGAAGAAGGACTGCTGAGCTGAAAAACCCCTGCAGAGGAAGAACAGAAGACACCAACTGCCTTGGCCCCAGACTTACCGGCCTGTCTCCTGCCTTCCCAAGAAACCTGCTCCAGCGACGCTTTCCAAGGGACCAGCGACCTCTGAATCCTCTGAGGACTGCCCTGCTTCGAAAAAGACAAGAAACTCCCGAGGACAGCGGCACTGCTCCAAAAGAACTGCAACTTTGTTACAAGGAGCAGATTTAAAGACCCCTGCAACTCCCCGCAAGAAGCGTGAGACTTGCAACACTGCACACGGCGACCCCGACTCGACTGGTGGAGAACAAACAACTCAGGGAGGACCCTCCGGCGACTCTACGACTGTGAGTAACCAAAGTTGTCCCCCCTGAGCCCCACAGCGACTCCTGCAGAGGGAATCCCCAGGCTCCCCCTGACCGCGACTGTCTGAACTCCATTTCCCGACGGCTGGAAAAGACCCTGCACCCGCAGCCCCCAGCACCTGAAGGAACGGAACTTCGGTGCATGAGTGACCCCCAGGAAGCCCTCTCCCTTGCCCAGGTGGTGGCTACCCCGAGGAGCCCCCCCCTTGCCTGCCTGCGACGCTGAAGAGATCCCTTGATCTCTCATTGAAAACCATTGTGAACCTGACGCGTGTTTGCACACTGCACCCGGCCGCCCCCGCGCTGCTGAGGGTGTACTTTCTGTGCTGACTCGTGTCCCCCCCGGTGCCCTACAAAACCCCCCTGGTCTGCCCTCCGAAGACGCGGGTACTTACCTGCTGGCAGACTGGAACCGGGGCACCCCCTTCTCTCCATTGAAGCCTATGTGTTTTGGGCACCTCTTTGACCTTTGCACCTGACCGGCCCTGAGCTGCTGGTGTGATAACTTTGGGGTTGCTCTGAACCCCCAACGGTGGGCTACCTTGGACCCAAACCTGAGACTTGTAAGTGATTTACTTACCTGACAAAACTAACAAAAACTTACCTCCCCCAGGAACTGTGAAAATTGCACTGTGTCCACTTTTAAAACAGCTTATTGTGTTTTATGTAAAAAGTATACATGCTAAAGTAATGATTCAAAGTTCCTAGAGTACTTACCTGCAATATCTTTCAAATGAGATATTACATGTAAAATTTGAACCTGTGGTTCTTAAAATAAACTAAGAAAATATATTTTTCTATAACAAAACCTATTGGCTGGATTTGTCTCAGTGTGTGTTCCGCATTTATTGCCTGTGTGTATGTACAACAAATGCTTAACACTACTCCTTTGATAAGCCTACTGCTCGACCACACTACCACAAAATAGAGCATTAGTATTCTCTCTTTTTGCCACTATCTTACCTCTAAGGGGAACCCTTGGACTCTGTGCATACTATTCCTTACTTTGAAATAGTGCATACAGAGCCAACTTCCTACAACCGGTTTCTGGGTATGCCCAGGAGTGGGTCCCATGCTCATGCTAGCCTGGCTGATTTAAAAAAAAAAAAAAAAAAAAAAAAACACACACTCAACTTTTACCAATGACTATAAACCTTCTCCATGTAGTGTAGGGAAGTGCCATTTTTCTAGCATAGCTACCCCCACTTTTTGCCTGATCTTTGTGTTAGACTGTAGTTCACTGGGATCCTGCTAATCAGGACCCTAGTGTCTGTGCTCCCTCCTATAAATTTGGTTGCTGGTAAATGTTTAACACCCACAATTGGCATACTGGTGCACCTATGTAAGTCACTAATATGTGGTACTTGGATACCCAGGGCATTGGTACACCAGGGGACGCCCATGCGCTTCAGCATGTATTGTGCCATCCACAGCGGCCCATGCAAACTGTGGCTGCAAGTCTGCCATTGCAGTCTGCGTGAAATGGTGCATGAACAACTTCACCACAGATAAAATACTTGTCTTATATCCTGGTCACTGCACATAGACACTGTAAGTTTCCCCTCTGGTAGGCCCTTCAGCCCCAGGGCAGAGTGCATGCCCCTAAGTGTGAGGGTACCCCTACATATCCTAGCCCCATTTCCTGGACTCTGTAAGTGTGGGAAAGCCATCTTAAGGTATGCAGTGGACACTGGTCAACACAAGTGGTCCAACTACATAGAGGCTTCTCCGAACCTAGGCATGTTTGGTATCAAACATGTTGAAATCATGCAACTAGCACTGGAATCGGTGTACTACTCTGGGGGTTCCTTAGAAGATCCCCTAGTTCTGCCTGTGCAGCCTCATGGGATCTAGCTGCCAGCCCACGCTGCTGCTGACCTCAGACACTTGCCTGCCCTCCTGCTGGCAAGCCTGTCTCAGGCTGGAGAGGCAGAATAAAGGATTCCCTGCAAGGGAGAGGTGTGACCACCTCCCACTGTGTATTATAACTCTAAGGACTGAGGTGGGGTGGCATCTGAGTGCCACCATACAGCTTTGAAGGGCACATTTTGTGCCCTCCTTGCATAATCCGGTTTGCATCAGTTCAGCAACCTGCAGGTCCTGCTCTGGTGCAAAACTGCACAAAGGACTGGGGAGTAACCTCCACCCCCGTCCAGCTCCTCCTCTAGGAAGGTGTACAGAGCTCTCCCAGGTGGCCACTTAATTCTGCCATCCTTGAAACAAGATGAGGAGGGGCCCCTGGGAGCATGTGACTGGTTAGGTGGGTCACTTAAGAGTGTGACCAACCCCCTTATAGGGCTACTTAAGGGTTCCCCTGTGGGTGGGTGTAGAAAGCGGGCCTGGTGTGTGATGGGTACCTATGGTACTTACACCTTATACCAGGTCCAGGGTTCCCCTATCAGTGAAATGTAGGCAGTGTCTAGAAGCCAGGCTTTCTAAAAGTAGCTGTGGATGAGCAGCCAAAACTTATGTAGAAGACATTCAGAGCTCATGCACTACCACTGTAGACACACAGCACTTACACACATGAAAGAAAACACTCAGCGTTACGAAAAAAAAGGGTTTTTATTACAGTAACACAGTACCAAAACACTAGATAGGCAACCCTCCAATAGGAGGTAAGTAAACATACTACATATATACACTAGTAATCAGTAATAGGCATAAAGTGTGATAGAAAACAGTGCTAATGCAAAAAGACAATAGTGACCCTAGGGGGAGCCCAAACCATGTACAAAAAAAATGGAATGGGAATGTAGGACCTTTACCTAGGTACATGGAATGTGTAGAGGGGAGCTGGGGGTACTAGAAAACTCCAAAGATAAGTACCACATTGCCCCCCAGCGACCAGGAACAAAAGAGTAAATAACTGGATTGTCCCCCAACCACCCAAACTGAAGAAAATGAAGAAAATGCAACACCCAGACAAGACTTTAAGAAACCAACAGTGGATTCCTGAAGAGGAAGACCTGTGGAAGAAGGGGACGTAGTCCAGAAGTCACAGAAGAGTCCAGGGGGAGCAGGAGTGTAGGAAAGTATCCTCTTTCTTGGCATTGTTACCCCCCTTTTTTTGCTTGTTGTCAGTGTGTTTGACTGTGGTGGGAACCTGCTAACCATAACCCCAGTAGTTTTGCATTCTCCTGTAAATTGTACCTTTTTCTTCACTCAGTTGGCATACTGGTCCCCCCATGTAAGTCCCTAGTGTATGGTACCTAGGTACCCAAGGCATTCGGATTCCAGGGGATCCCTGTGGGCTGCAGTAGTTATTGTGCCACACATAGGGAGCCCATGCAAAGAGTTCTGCAGGCCTGCTATTGCAGCCTGCGTGAAATGGGTGCATGCACCCGTTTTCAATACAGGTCACTGCAAGCCACCACTATGGAAGTCCCTCTCATCCCAGAGGGAAGGGTGCAGGTATCTGTGTATGAGGGCACCCCTGCACTAGCAGAGGTGTCCCTGTGGGCTGCAGTACTTATTGTGCCACACATAGGGAGCCCATGCAAAGAGTTGTGCAGGCCTGCTATTGCAGCCTGCGTGAAATGGGTGCATGCACCCGTTTTCAATACAGGTCACTGCAAGCCACCACTATGGAAGTCCCTCTCATCCCAGAGGGAAGGGTGCAGGTATCTGTGTATGAGGGCACCCCTGCACTAGCAGAGGTGTCCCCCAAACTCCAGGCCCACTTTCCTGGACTTTGAGAGTGCAAGGACGCCATTTTACGTGTGTACTGGACATAGGTAGTGACCTATGTCCAGCTACATAATGGTAACTCTGAACCTGGGCGTGTTTGGTATCAAGTATGTCGGAATCATACCCCATACTGTTACAAGTATTGGGAGTATGATTCCATGCACTCGGGGGGCTCCTTAGAGGACCACCTGCATTGCTACCACCAGTCTTATAGGGTTCTCTGGGCAAACAGCTGCTGCCACCCCTCAGAAAGGTTTCTGCCCTCCTGCTTGATCTGATCAAGCCCTAGGAAGGCAGAACAAAGGATTTCCTTTAGGAGAGGGAGGTAACACCCTCTCCCTTTGGAAATAGGTGTAACCGGCTTGGGAGGGGTAGCCTCCCCAAGCCACTGGTTTGCTTTGAAGGGAACATATGTTGACCTCAGTGCATAAACCAGTCCACACCAGTTCAGGGGCCCCCAGTCCCTTCTCTGGTGCGAAACTGGACAATGGAAAGCAGAGTGACTACTCCCCTGTCCATCACCACCCCAGGGGTGGTGTCCAGAGCTCCGCCAGAGGGTCCCTGGGTTCTGCCATCTTTAATCCAGGGTTGGCAGGGACCTCTGGGAGCATCTGAGTGGCCAGGTCAGGCCGGTAATGTCAGAGCCCCCCCTGATAAGTGCTTACCTGGTTAGGTGACAAATCCCCCATTCAGGGCTATTTAGGGTCTCTCTCTATGGTGGGTCCTCAGATTCGGCTTGAAAGAGTCCATCAGGACTCTTGTGCAACCTCTTCTTCGACTTTTGGCCACTGGAACTGCAACTGGACCCTACAGGAACCGACAACGCTGCAAACAACAAAGACTTGCCTGGCAACTTTGTTTCCAAGTCTCCTGCCAGCTTTGCAACATTTCCCTGGCCGTGCATCCTCAGAATAAAACCCCAGAAGGCTGGTAAGAGCAATGCTGAGGGTCCACTAAGGAGCCCGTAGAGTGCATGGAATCATACTTCCAATACTGGCAACAGTATTGGGTATGATTCTGACATGTTTCATACCAGACATGGCTAGCTTTGGAGTTACCATTATGTAGCTGGACATAGGTAGTCCTATGTCCAGTACATGCATAAAATGGTGTCCCCACACTCACGAAGTCCAGGAACATGTGACTGGAGTTCGTAGGGCTGCACCTCTGCTAGTGCAGGGGTGCCCTCACACACAGGTACTTGCACCCTTCCCTCTGGGCCAGGAGGGCCTGCCATAGGGGTGACTTATGGTGCAGTGACTTGTAGTAAAAAGGGTGTCTGTATCCTTTCACGCAGGTTGCAATGGCAGGCCTGCAGATAAACTTTGCATGGGCTCCCCATGGGTGGCATAATACATGCTGCAGCCCATGGAGAGTCCCTGGTACCCCAATGCCCTGCGTACCATATACTAGGGACTTACATGGGGGCAGCAGTATGCCAAGTGTGCGGTGTATGTGATTCAAGTAGCCAAGTTTAAAGGGAGAGAGCATAATCACTGGGGTCCTGGTTAGCAGGATCCCAGTGAACACAGTCCAACAAACTGACAAACAGGGAAAAAGTGGGGGTAACCATGCTAAAAAGAGGCTACTTTCCTACAGTGGGTCCTCAGATTTGTCGAGCAAGACTCTACAAAGTACTCTCACATCTTCTCCTGGCTTCCAGATCCGCTGCTGGTCTGCTTTGGAACTGAAACACGTCTGCTTCTGGTGAGAAGGTTCCCATTGCTACATTTGTTTCTCTGGATCTTGCAAGAGTTCTGCAACATCCAAGGCTGTGCATCCTCTAGGGTCACCAGGACTCGGTTTGCCCCTGAAGGACAAAGGAATCTCTTTTAGAGTGAAGGACTTCTTCCCCTGCATCCGCAGGCACCTCAGGACAATGTCAACCAGCTGGTGGGGCATGCTGTTGCACAGATATCAAAAGGCTCTGCTGGCTTCCTCCGAGTCCTGCTTGTCTTCTGACCAATTTGGGAGACTGTGGACCCCTGCTCCTGCCACTGGACTGGAACCACTACTGTTGCTCTTGCCAAGGCTTGTTGATTCTTCCTCCATAAGATCTTCAGGAGTCAAGAAGCCCCAGCCTCCAGCACTCTGCAACTTGAAGATCAGCCCCTGTCCTGCAACTCCTGCGACGTGGGGCTTGTGCTTTGCTGTGCTGCTGACAAAGCAAAAACAACAAGTGATGGACGGAATGCTGAACATTGTCAAACATTCTCCCCCAGTACAGTGATCTGGGCCTAAATCCATTGTTTTTTTGCTGCCCATGCCATTCCAGTTTGGACCCGGCCATATGCAAATCAGTCTTGACCCTGTTCCCCATGGGAACAGTCCAGCCCGAACTGCTAGGCCAGGTCTTCCCTGGACTGGAAACAAGCATCCTGGTACCGGTTTCGGGGTTTCACCCCTCATCAGCCAGGCTAGCTTGAATCCAGTGGCATGGGAAGCACGGGATAATAATGGATGGATTAAACCCAGATCTGTGACTGGGGGTGAATGTTTGATTGGTTCTGCATTCCGTCCATCCAGTTACGCTATCCCACAGCGTTGTGTTTTGCTTTGCTTTTGCCGCCCTAAGTGCGCCGGGTATGCCCAGACGTGGGTCCCGGGCAGTACGCAAGTACTCCATAAACTGGATAGGCCCAAAGACATTCAAAACTCAAAAATCTTCAGTTGCCTCAGTGACCTTGATCAGTGGATGACATTGAGCCCTCTCAAATTGAGTGCTTTCAAAACTGAAATAATCGCATGTGGTGATTGGAAAAATTATGACCCACTCTGCGCCTGACAATTGGGGACCACCTACTAAAGTACCCAAGGACGTAAGCAGCCTTTGGAATTACCATGAACTCCAAATTATCAAAGGTTGATAAGCTAGCAAGATCATGATTCATTACTAAGAAAACTCTTCCCCCCCACCTGGTATTTCCACACAAGGTCCAGGCTACTATCGCTCTTGTACTGTTTAAACTGGATTACGCCAATGACCTCTTGTAGGAGGCTGGTCTGGCTTGTAGTGAGTACCTTAGGTACTTACACCAGGTCCAGTTATCCCTTATTAGTGAAATGTAGTAGTGTTCTAGCAGCCTTCGATGAACTAGGAGACATGCAAAGCTCCTGCAATATAGTTCCACAGTACTTATACACAAAAAAAAAGGTACTTTATTTTAGTGACACAAGGCCAAAAATATCCTAGGGCAATACTCCTGGAGGTAAGTATTATACACAATATATCCACTAGACCCCAAAATCAGGTACGTAAATAGTCCTAGGATAGTGCAAACAATAGAAAATACCATAGAATGCAATAGGAAGAAATGGGCCATGGGGCAACACAAACTGTATACTAAAAGTGGAATGCGAATCACAAATTCTCCCCCTAGTGTGTAGAGGGTCGCTGGGTGTGTAAGAAAACCACAAAATACCCCACCCCAGAGCCCAGGAAAGTAGGAATAAAGTACTGCAAGTTTCCTCAGGACACACTACAAGTCATGAGTAGAGTTATTGCAAGACTGCAAGCAACGAATGGTGGATTCCTGGAACTGAAGACCTGTAAAGAGAGGAGTCCAAGTCCAGAAGTTGCAGAAGATTCCAGGAAGGACAGGAGCCCCTGCCAACCTAGAAGATGGTGCAAAAGAGGATTCTCCGGTTGGAAGAAGTCTGCAGAAGAGCACCAAAGAAGATGGCTGCGAGTTTCTGCGTGATGCTAAGATTGTCCTACGTGGAAATGTTGGATGCAGGTGTGTTGCAGCACTGGATTCGTCCAACAAGCCTTGGTTCAAGCAGTGTCGCAGATTGCGTCAAAATGGCGCTGCCTGGACTTAGGAGGAACCTCGGGGCCTCAACTCACACTGAGGAGGCAGAGGGGGCTCCCAACACTGGAGGGAACCCACAGAGGACCAGGCAGCACCCTTGGTGGTCCCAAGACACGAGGACAAAGAAGGTGCAAATTGCGGTTGCTGCAGCACTACAAAAGAAGGTCCCACGCCGCCGGAGAATAACTCAGCGAGTTGAGTGTCACAGGATAGAGTGCTGGGGACCTGGGCCAGGCTGTGCACCAAGGATTCTTGCAAATAGTGCACAGCGGCCTCAGGAGGTGAAGATGACGGGGTGCACAGGGGTACTGTCACATACGGGGTAGGCAAGCTCTTACCTCCTCCAAATTTTGACAGCTGGACTTTAGGACAGTCTGTCTTGAAGGGGTTCACCACCTGGGTTCCAAGGAGCACGCTCATTGCCAGAAGAGTCCAAGAGAACTCTTCTGGTCTTAGAAGGTGCCTGCTGGAGCAGGGAAGTGATTCCGTCACTCCACGGGAGATTTCTTTGGTCCTTCTGGTGGAGGGTGAAGACCGGGAGTCCCCAGAGCGTGCACACCGTGGAAACTGTTGCAATTGCTGGCTGAAGCTGAAGTTGCAGAGTCTAAGTAGTCCTTCTGGATACTTTTTTGCAGTTACAGCTGTTCCTGGAGCAGTCTGCGGTTGATCTGAGGTCAGAGGATGAAGCAGGAGTTGCAGAGTATTCCGGATGGAAACTTGCAAGCTGAATCTGAAGAGGAACCCACAGGAGAGACCCTAATTAGCCCTGAGATGGGGGATTGGCTACCTAACCAGGTATGCACCTATCAGGAGGGGTCTCTGATGTCACCTGCTGGCACTGCCCGCTCCCAGCCCTCCAGAGTGTCCCCACACCTTGGAAAACAAGATGGCTAACGTCAGGGACACACTGGAGGAGCACTGGGCACCACCCCTGGGGTGGTGATGGACAGGGGAGTGGTCACTCTGCTTTCCTTTGTCCAGTTTAGTGCCAGAGCAGGGACTGGGGGTCCCTGAACCGGTGTAGACTAGTTTATGCAAGGAGGGCCCCATCTGTGCCATTCAAAGCATTTCCAGAGGCTATGGGAGGCTACCCCTCCCAAGCCTGTAACACCTATTTCCAAAGGGAGAGGGTGTAACACCCTCCTCCCAAAGGAAATGCTTTGTTCTGCCTTCCTGGGTCTGAGCTGCTCAGACCCCAGGAGGGCAGAACCCTGTCTGAGGTGGCAGCAGCTGTAGCTGCAGTGCAGGCCTCAGAGAGCTGGTTTGGCAGTACTGGGGGTCCCTGGTGGAGTCCCCAGGATTCATGAAATGGACCCCAACCCCCCAATAACAGATTTGGAATGGGGGGACAATTCCATGATCTTAGACAACTTATATGGCCATATTTGGAGTTACCATTGTGAAGCTACATATAGTTATTAACTTATATGTAGTGCACGTGTGTAATGGCGTCCCTCCACCCACAAAGTCCGGGTAATTGGCCCTGGATAGCATGGGGGCACCTTTGCTAGTTCAAGGGTGCCCTCACACTTAGTAACTTTGCACCTAGACTTCAGTAAATGAAGGTTAGACATATAGATGACTTATAAGTTGCTTAAGTGCAGTGAAAATGGCTGTGAAATAGTGTGTTCACTATTTTGTGCAGGCTGCAGTCCTGTGAAAGGGTTTGTCTGAGCTCCTTATAGGTGGCAAAAGAAATGCTGCAGCCAATAAGGAACTCCTGGAACCCCAATGCCCTGGGTACCTAGGTACCATATACTAGGGACTTATAAGGGGGTTCAGTGTGCCAATTGGAATTGGTAAAAAGTCACTAAACTATAGTTACTAATTTAGAAGCAGAGAGAGCATAAGCAATGAAGTTCTGGTTAGCAGAACTTCAGTGAAACAGGTAAGCACTACTGACAACACACACATTAGGCCACAAACTATGAGCACTGGGGTCCTGGCTAGCAGGATCCCAGTGAGACAGTAAAAACACACTGACACACACTCACAAGCAGGCCAAAAGTGAGGGTAACCATGCTAGAAAGAGACTACTTTCTCACACCTCTACAGTGGATCATCTTTATCAACTATGAAAAGACTACTACTGATTCAGAACTTTGTTGACAAACTTTGCCCCTACATGTAAAGCCACAAGCCCACATCTCCCCTGCCTTGAGGGCCCTACATTGGTTACCAGTTGCCAGAAGATCCACCTTCAAGCTGCTTTGTATCAACAACAAAATAATACATGGCACAGGACCACTTTTCTTAAACACTAATGGACAGCATATCGAGTCCTTTTGTTAGATTGTTTTCTTTCCGCCGTCGGGTTTGGATGTGATTCCTTTCGCTCCGGTAGATCTCGGTTCTGTACTATCTAAACTTCTTTCTTCTTTCTATAAACATTGGTATAGTTTTTGATCGCGTTTTCTCACTTATATTCAATCCGTTTGTAATTGTCTGGGTCGATTAAATGCCCTTTCGGGTGACCGCGCCCTTCTTGGGTCTACTTCGACTCGTGGTTGTCGAATGATGTCAGGCTGATAGATTGGACTCTGTTTCGCTTTTGCCTTGAGTGTCACGCCAAATTCCCATACATCGACCAACACTCGGTGTGCACCCTCTGTCTCTCTCCGGATCACAAGGAGGAAAGCTGTGAAGCGTGTAGATCCTTCTGTTTGAAGAAAACTTTGAGGTATCGAAGAGTGTGCTGGTTGGAGATGGCATCCAAGTCGTCGGAACAAACGCCCAACATTTTCGGAGAGGAACCAGCTCGGGCTGCAGTTTCCATTGCAGATTCTGATTCAGACCCAGTCTCGGATGGGGACAGCCAATCAGTTCCGGCTGTGTGAGTGCATCAGAATCTTCCCATCACCAAAAGGCACCACTGCTTGCCGGCCATGGTCGGGCCTGAAAAATACATACTGATGACCAACCCTCGGGTTTGGCACCGAAAAAGACCACAGTGCATTCAGCACCGACCAAACATCATTCAACACCAGTTTCAGGATTGAGTCAAAGACTGGACACTTCCACCTCGGAGCCGAAACGCCGATCATCCATTTCAGGGTCGAAAAAACTACCATCTATTTTAAAGCTGACATTCTCGGCCCAACTAAAACATACGTTCTCCAAGCTTTTAGAGCTAAAACCTGTGGGAAGAAAATATGCTCCAACTACGGTGGCGTCTTTAAAAATAAAGGCCCTACTTGAAGCGATGGACGCTAAGCAGCAAATCCAAATCCATGAAGATACTGGAAGGATTATTGCTTCTCCTCCTTCTACAACTAAAAGGAAATTAACTTTCTAAGAGACTTTAGAAGCTGGGCCTCCACCTCCCAAGATATTTAAGCACGAGGAGAAACCAAAGGCAGTACATCAGCCTTCACCACCACATTCTCCTTTGCTTCCTGCTTCTCCACCACCAGATACTCCACCACATCACTGTCACCTACACAATTCTCTCCATAATCATCTGTTTCTACACATGAGGATGATTTAGGTGACCCTCATTACAGTATAGACACATAGTATTTATATGATCCTGACCCTGTTCATTCAATGATCCTGATTTATATCCCGCTAGGCCATCTCCACCTGAAAACACCACTGCCTACAATCGGGTCATAGCTAGGGCAGCTGAATATCACAACGTGCAGTTGCATTCAGATCCCATATAGGATGATTTTTTTTTATTTAACACACTATCAACTACTCACAAGGATTATCAGTCCCTACCAATCCTCCCAGGCATGCTTAAACAGGCAGATAACATTTTTAAGGAGCCAGTGAAGGCTAGGATTATTACACCAATGCTGGACAAAAAGTAAAAAACCTGCACCTTCAGATCCACTCTTTATCACACAACAATTGCCACCTGACTGTATTGTTGTTGGTGCGGCAAGGAAGAGGGCAAATATTCAGTCCACCATGGATGCTCCTTCCCCAGATGAGGAAAGCCACAAGTTTCATGCAGCAGGGAAGAGAGTAGCAACTCAAACTGCTAATCATTGGATAACTTCTAACTCTCAGGCTCTTTTAGTCAGATATGATAGAGCTCACTGGGATGAGATGGAGGAGTTCTTACAGTACCTTCCTCCAGACACCAAAAAAGGGCACAGCAGATAGTTACAGAGGGCCAGGCTATCTCAAACAATCAAATTAAATCTGCAGTAGATGCAGCAGACACAGCAGCAAGGGATATTAACACTAGTGTGGTCATCAGAAGGCATGCATGGTTAAGATGTCAGGGTTCAAACCTGATATACAAGAGGCAGTACTCAATGTGCCTTTTGATAAACAGCACTTATTTGGCCCAGAGGTGGATATCACCATAGAGAAATTGAAGAAAGACTCTGAGACGGCTATGGGTTTTCTTTACACTACACCTGCTCGGGGACTTTTCGTAGGCCCCAGTTCACAGGGGGTTTTAAACCATAAAACTCTGAGCCCTCTACATCCGAACAAAAGCAGGGCCAACAATATTACACCAGAGGATTCTACAAGGGAAACAACTGTAGAGGAAGAGGTAAATCCACCACCTCAGAGGTACTTCCACCTCAACTAAACAGTGACTTTCTGCACAGCCCCACACAGTATACATCTCCTGTGGGAGGAAGACTGGAAAATTTCTACCAACAATGGTACAACATTACATCAGATCAATGGGTGCTGTCAATTATCCAAAATGGTTATTGCCTAGAACTCATCTCTACTCCACCAGACATTCCCCCTCACTTGCACATGCTTTCTCTGGACCACTAAAATTTGTTAAAACAAAGTACAATCACTCCTACTCAAAGGTGCAATAGAGATGGTACCTTTACTTCAGCAAGGGACAGGAGTAGATTCTCCATACCCCCTTATACCAGAAAAGGATGGTACTCTCAGACCAATCCTAGATCTCAGACTCCTCAATCAGTACATCCTGTCAGAGCATTTCCACATGGTCACTCTTCAGGATGTTGTTCCCCTACTACAAAAACAGGACTACATGACAGCATTAGCTCTAAAAGGTGCTTACTTCCAAATTCCCATACAACTAGCACATCACAAATACCTAAGATTTGTGCTAGCAGGCAAGCACTACCAGTTCAAAGGCTACCCTTAGGAGTAACAACAGCATCAAGGGTATTCACCAAATGCATTGCAGTGGTTGCAGCATACCTCAGAAGGCAACATATACATGTCTTTCCCTATCTGGATGACTAGCTCATAAAAGCCAGCACCATTCAAACCTGTCAACAGCACACACAAAACACAGTTGATACCCTACACAGTCTAGGGTTCACAATCAGTTACCAAAAATCTCAGCTGCAACTAGTGCAAATACAACCATATCTGGGAGCAGTTCTAAACACTCAGTCAGCATTAGCGTACCCAAACCCACAGAGAATTCAAGCTTTTCACAATCTCATATCTCAGCTATAATACAATCACATTTACACAGTAAGGTTTATCATGAAACTGTTGGGAATGATGGCATTGTGCATAGCAATAGTACCGAATGCACGTCTAAATATGAGAGCCCTACAACAGTGTCTCTCGCAACAATGGTCCCTGGCACAGGGTCAACTTCACAATCTAGTGTTGTTGGACCGCCCCACTTACATCGCTCTGCAATTTTGGAATCACACCAGCTTATCAAAAGGGCGGCCATTTCAGGACCCTGTGCCATAGACAGTAATCACCACTGATACATCAATGATAGGTTGGGGAGCCCATCTCACCATACAGGGAGAATGGGACTCATTTCAACAGACTTAACACATGAATCACTTGGAATTGCTAGCAGTGTTCCTAGCACTCAAAGCATTCCAGCCACAGATCACCCACAAAACCGTGTTGATAAAGACAGACAACGTGACCACAATGTATTATCTGCAAAAACAGGGGGGGGCACACTCATTTCAATTGTCCCTTCTAGCACAGACAATTTGGAAATGGGCAATTCACAGACACATTCAACTACCAGTAGAAGATATCCCAGGGATACACAACCAACTAGAGGACCTCTTAAGCAGGACACAGCAACAAATACAAAAATGGGAGATTCACCCACCAGTGATTTAACAGTACTTCCTCACTATAATACTCATATCTCCCAAACAGACTGGATCTATTGACTCAAAATAAAGGTCAAATCGGGCTTCCCAATCCCAGTATGCTCAACCTGGCGATTTGGCTCCTGAGGTCATAGTTTGGATATCCACAGCTTCCAACAGAATGTATGGACATTTTAAAAGAAGCATGCAAACCTACTACCAGACAGTGTTCTGCAGCCAGATGGAAATAATTTGTATATTACTGTCAGCCCAAAACATTGATCCATTCAAAGCATCAGTACAGGATATTGTCTGTTATTTGCTTCACTTACAAAAAGCAAATCTTGCATACTCCGCTATTAAAATTCATCTATTAGCAATCGCTGCTTACCTACAAAACAGACAGTATACTTCTCTCTTTAGGATTCCTGTAATAGAAAGATTATTTCACCTAGAACTCCACCGGCTCATGCCTGGAATCTTAACTTCGTGCTCACAAGGCTTATGGGTCCACCATTTGAACCCATGAATTCTTTCACTCTGTGCAATTTCTCTCATGGAGGGTTGCTTTCCTAGTAGCAATTTACTTCCTTAAGGAGAGTTAGTGAAATTCAGGCTTTAGAGCAACCTTTCTTTCAAATTCACAAAAATAAAATAGTACTTAAGACTAACCCAAAATTCCTACCTAAAGTAGTTTCACCATTTCGCATCAATCAGTCAGTAGAATTGCCAGTCTTCTTTCCACAGCCAGATTCAATTGCCGAGAGAGCTCTTCACACTCTTGAAATCAAAAGAGATTTCGTGTACTATGTGGATAGAACAAAAGAATTCAGGGAATCTAAACAACACTTTGTAGCTTTCCAACAAACTCATAAGGGTAATCCTATTTCAAAACAGGTATCTGCCAGACTGATAGTAAAGTGTATTCAAACTTGCTGTCTTAAAGCTATTAGTAACTCCTAAAGCACATTCTACTAGAAAGAAAGGAGCTTCAATGGCTTCTTAGGGAATATACCAATGGCAGATATATGCAAAGCAGCTACATGGTCCACACAACACACATTTACTAAACACTACTATGTGGATGTGTTATCTCACCAACAAGCAAATGTTGGTTAAGCAGTGCTTGAAACACTATTTCAAACTACTCCAACTCCTACAGGCTATCCACTGCTTACTTTGGAAGGGGACTGCTTTTCAGTCTATGCAAAGCATGTGTATGAGCAGCAACACATGCCATCGAACGGAAAATGTTACTAAGCCAGTAGATATCTGCTCGTGGTATGTAGTGCTGCAGATTCACTTGGCCTTCCCTCCTCCCCAGAAGCCTGTAGCCATTGTAGTACTTTCTTTATGTAAATATGTATGTTCGATGGCATCTGTCGCTGTAGATACGCATGTTCTGCAATAGCTCGCCATCTGGTGTTGGGCCGGAGTGTTACAAGTTGTTTTTCTTCGAAGAAGTCTTTCGAGTCACGGGACCGAGTGACTCCTCCTTTTGTCTCCATTGCGCATGGGCGTCGACTCCATCCTCGATTGTTTTTTTTCCGCCATCGGGTTCGGACGTGTTCCTGTCGCTCCGAGTTTCGGAACAGAAAAAATAGTTAATTTCGGAAGATTTTCGTCGGTATTGTTGCGTTCGGGATCGGCATACCTACATTCAACACCGCATCGAAGATCGAAGAGCTCCGGTGCCCTTCGGGGTAATTTTGCGATCCTCCGTCGGGGCCTGGTCGGCCCGACCGCGTGCTGAAGAACGCCGATGGAACGGACCCCGTTCCGTTTCTGCCCCAAATGCCACAATAAATACCCCTACACAGACCAACACTTGGTCTGCAACCTGTGCCTGTCACCTGAGCACAGCGAAGACACCTGCGAGGCCTGTCGTGCGTTCCGGTCCAGAAAAACACTCCGAGACCGTCGAGCCAGAAGACTTCAAATGGCGTCCGCACCGACAGCCCGACGGGAGTTCGAGGAACAGGAAGAGGAAGGTACCTTCTCGATCCAAGACTCAGACTCCGAAGGATTCGACGATACACAAACCGTGAGTAAGACGTCGAAAACCACACAAAGAAACATTTACAAGGCCCAGGGGACGCCACTGCCACCAGGCCATGGCTCCACCCATAAATTCGGTGACCGACCGTCGGCACCGAAAAAGGCCAAAACAGTGCCGAGATCGTCCGACTCCGGTCGAGACACCGGCACGCAGCCTTCTCGGGACCGAGAAAGTGCTGGAGACAAGCCTCGACACCGAGATGCCGGTGTGGACACGGCTCGACGCCGAGACAGCGGCACCGAAACAGATCGACGCCGAGAGGTTTCGGCCCCGAAAAGGAAAAAAGTCACCTCGGAGCCGAAAAAACACGCAGACACAGTTTCGACGCCGAAACAAACTGCAAGCGACCCAGCTTCAGGCTCTTATACAGAAGAGCACTCGCTAACCTCCCAAATGCAGAAGCATAGGTTTGAGGAAGAGCTACAAGCAACGGATGCGGACCATACGCAAAAGCGTATCTTCATTCAGCAGGGGACAGGAAAAATAAGCACCCTTCCCCCCATTAAGAGAAAGAGAAGGTTGGAGTTCCAGACGGAACAAGCACCACAACCAAAAGTGGTGAAAAGAGTTACACCACCACCCTCTCCTCCGCCCGTGATTAACGTTTCACCAGCACAAACGCCATCACACTCCCCAGCTCACACCACCATGAGCCAGGGTGACCAAGACCAGGACGCATGGGACCTATACGACGCCCCAGTGTCAGATAACAGCCCAGAGGCATACCCTACAAAACCATCTCCACCAGAAGACAGCACCGCGTACTCTCAGGTGGTGGCTAGAGCAGCACAATTTCACAACGTAAGCCTCCACTCAGAACAGGTCGAGGATGATTTCCTGTTCAACACACTCTCCTCCACCCACAGCTCCTACCAAAGCCTGCCTATGCTCCCTGGTATGCACCGGCACGCAAAAGACATATTTAAGGACCCGGTCAAAAGTAGGGCAATCACACCAAGGGTGGAAAAAAAGTATAAGCCGCCTCCTACAGACCCGGCTTTCATCACAACACAGCTGCCACCAGACTCTGTCGTTGTAGGAGCAGCTAGGAAAAGGGCCAACTCTCACACATCTGGAGATGCACCACCCCCAGATAAAGAAAGCCGCAAGTTTGATGCAGCTGGTAAAAGAGTCGCAGCACAAGCTGCAAACCAGTGGCGCATCGCGAACTCCCAGGCACTACTTGCGCGCTATGACAGAGCCCACTGGGACGAGATGCAACATCTCATTGAACATCTGCCCAAAGACTTTCAAAATAGGGCAAAACAAGTGGTTGAGGAGGGACAGGCCATCTCCAACAACCAGATCCGCTCCTCCATGGACGCTGCAGATACAGCTGCACGGACAATTAATACATCTGTAACTATCAGAAGGCATGCATGGCTCCGAACGTCTGGATTTAAACCAGAGATTCAACAAGCAGTTCTCAATATGCCTTTTAATGAAAAAGAACTGTTCGGTCCAGAAGTGGACACAGCGATTGAGAAACTCAAAAAAGATACGGACACTGCCAAAGCCATGGGCGCACTCTACTCCCCGCAGAGCAGAGGGAATTACAGCTCATTCCGTAAACCGCCCTTTCGAGGGGGGTTTCGGGGTCAAAGCACACAAGCCAGCACCTCACAAGCCACACCGTCCAGTTACCAAGGACAGTATAGAGGAGGTTTTCGGGGACAATATAGAGGAGGGCAATTCCCTAGAAATAGAGGAAGATTCCAAAGCCCCAAAACCCCTACTACTAAACAGTGACTCACATGTCACTCACCCCCTCCACACAACACCAGTGGGGGGACGAATAGGTCATTATTACAGAGCATGGGAGAAAATCACTACAGACACTTGGGTTCTAGCAATTATCCAACATGGTTACTGCATAGAATTTCTACAGTTCCCTCCAAACATACCACCAAAAGCACAAAATTTAACAACACACCATTCCAATCTCCTAGAGATAGAAGTGCAGGCACTATTGCAAAAGAATGCAATCGAATTAGTGCCAAACACACAAATAAACACAGGAGTTTACTCACTGTACTTTCTGATACCAAAGAAGGACAAAACACTGAGACCAATCCTAGACCTCAGAGTAGTCAACACTTTCATCAAATCAGACCACTTCCACATGGTCACACTACAAGAAGTATTGCCATTGCTAAAGCTGCACGACTACATGGCAACTTTAGACCTCAAGGATGCTTATTTCCATATACCAATTCACCCATCGCACAGGAAATACCTAAGGTTTGTATTCAAAGGAATACATTACCAATTCAAGGTACTGCCTTTCGGATTAACAACCGCACCAAGAGTCTTTACCAAATGTCTAGCGGTAGTCGCTGCACACATCAGAAGGCAGCAAATACATGTTCCCATATCTAGACGACTGGCTAATCAAGGCCCATTCGTTAATAGAGTGCTCAAATCACACAAATCATATCATACAAACCCTCTTCAAACTAGGGTTCACCGTCAATTTCACAAAATCCA
This sequence comes from Pleurodeles waltl, assembly GCF_031143425.1. Lineage (NCBI taxonomy): Eukaryota > Metazoa > Chordata > Amphibia > Caudata > Salamandridae > Pleurodeles > Pleurodeles waltl. The sequence goes on from NC_090442.1 coordinate 992,698,044, forward strand.
AGATTCGGCCACGCAAGGTACAACAATACCTGGGAGCCATAATAGACACATCAAAGGGAGTAGCCACTCCAAGTCCACAAAGAATTCAAAATTTCAACACCATCATACAACGCATGTATCCAACACAAAAGATACAAGCAAAGATGGTATTACAACTCCTAGGCATGATGTCATCATGCATAGCCATTGTCCCAAACGCAAGACTGCACATGAGGCCCTTACAACAATGCCTAGCATCACAGTGGTCTCAAGCACAGGGTCACCTTCTAGATCTGGTGTTAATAGACCGCCAAACTTACCTCTCGCTTCTGTGGTGGAACAACATAAATTTAAACAAGGGGCGGCCTTTTCAAGACCCAGTGCCACAATACGTAATAACAACAGATGCTTCCATGACAGGGTGGGGAGCACACCTCGATCAACACAGCATACAAGGACAATGGAACGTACATCAAACAAAACTGCATATCAATCACCTAGAACTTCTTGCAGTTTTTCAAGCACTAAAAGCTTTCCAACCAATAATAGTTCACAAATACATTCTCGTCAAAACAGACAACATGACAACAATGTATTATCTAAACAAGCAGGGAGGGACGCACTCCACGCAGTTAAGCATGTTAGCACAAAAAATTTGGCATTGGGCAATTCACAACCAAATTCGCCTAATTGCACAGTTTATACCAGGGATACAAAATCAACTCGCAGACAATCTCTCTCGAGATCACCAACAGGTCCACGAATGGGAAATTCACCCCCAAATACTGAACACTTATTTCAAACTCTGGGGAACACCTCAGATAGACTTGTTTGCGACAAGGGAGAACGCAAAATGCCAAAACTTCGCATCCAGATACCCACACAAACAATCCCAAGGCAATGCCCTATGGATGAACTGGTCAGGGATATTTGCTTACGCTTTTCCTCCTCTCCCTCTCCTTCCTTACCTGGTAAACAAACTCAGTCAAAGCAAACTCAAACTCATATTGATAGCACCAACTTGGGCAAGGCAACCCTGGTACACAACGCTGCTAGACCTATCAGTGGTACCCTGCATCAAATTGCCCAACAGGCCAGATCTGTTGACACAGCACAACCAAAAGATCAGACACCCAGATCCAGCATCGCTGAATCTAGCAATCTGGCTCCTGAAATCCTAGAATTCGGGCACTTACAACTTACCCAAGAATGTATGGAAGTCATAAAACAAGCAAGAAGGCCATCCACCAGGCACTGCTATGCAAGTAAATGGAAGAGGTTTGTTTGCTACTGCCATATTAATCAAATACAACCATTACACACAACTCCAGAACATGTAGTGGGTTACTTGCTTCACTTACAAAAATCTAACCTAGCTTTCTCTTCCATTAAGATTCACCTTGCAGCAATATCTGCATACCTGCAGACTACCTATTCAACTTCCCTATATAAAATACCAGTCATTAAAGCATTCATGGAGGGCCTTAGGAGAATTATACCACCAAGAACACTACCTGTTCCTTCATGGAACCTAAATGTTGTCCTAACTAGACTTATGGGTCCACCTTTTGAACCCATGCACTCCTGCGACATACAGTTCCTAACCTGGAAGGTGGCATTTCTCATCGCCATTACTTCCCTGAGAAGAGTAAGCGAGATTCAGGCGTTTACTATACAGGAACCTTTTATACAACTACACAAAAATAAAGTCGTCCTAAGGACCAATCCTAAATTTTTGCCAAAGGTTATTTCACCGTTCCATCTAAATCAAACAGTGGAACTTCCGGTGTTCTTTCCACAGCCAGATACCGTAGCTGAAAGGGCACTACATACATTAGATGTCAAAAGAGCATTAATGTATTACATTGACAGAACAAAGAACATCAGAAAGACTAAACAACTCTTTATTGCATTTCAAAAACCTCATGCAGGAAACCCAATTTCAAAACAAGGTATAGCCAGATGGATAGTTAAATGCATCCAAATCTGCTACCTTAAAGCTAAACGACAGCTGCCCATTACACCAAGGGCACACTCAACCAGAAAAAAAGGTGCTACCATGGCCTTTCTAGGAAACATCCCAATGCAAGAAATATGTAAGGCAGCCACATGGTCTACGCCTCACACATTCACCAAGCACTACTGTGTAGACGTGTTATCCGCACAACAAGCCACAGTAGGTCAAGCTGTATTAAGGACATTATTTCAGACTACTTCCACTCCTACAGGCTGATCCACCGCTTTTGGGGAAATAACTGCTTACTAGTCTATTGCAGAACATGCGTATCTACAGCGACAGATGCCATCGAACTGAAAATGTCACTTACCCAGTGTACATCTGTTCGTGGCATCAGTCGCAGTAGATTCGCATGTGCCCACCCGCCTCCCCGGGAGCCTGTAGCAGTTTGGAAGTTACCTTCAATTATTTATATATGTATCATCTCAACCTTAAATAAGTGCATACTTAGTCACTCCATTGCATGGGCACTATTACTACAATTCAACTCCTACCTCACCCTCTGCGGGGAAAAACAATCGAGGATGGAGTCGACGCCCATGCGCAATGGAGACAAAAGGAGGAGTCACTCGGTCCCGTGACTCGAAAGACTTCTTCGAAGAAAAACAACTTGTAACACTCCGGCCCAACACCAGATGGCGAGCTATTGCAGAACATGCGAATCTACTGCGACTGATGCCACGAACAGATGTACACTGGGTAAGTGACATTTTCAATACATTGCATGGGCATCTTCTTTTTTATATATATATATATATATATATATATATATATATATATATATATATATATATATATATATATATATATATATATATATATATATATATTATACACATTTCTTCAGTCTTTACCTCACCCTCCTGTGGGAAACCAATCTAACAAAGGACTCAGTGCTTATGCACACTATCAGCGAGAGGAGGAGTCACTCGATCTCGTGACCCGAAAAACACCTTGTAACACTCAGAGCCGAACATTAGATGGCGGACTTTAGCAAAGCATGTGAATCTGCAACACCACATGCCATGAACAGATGTCTACATTTTTCATATATATATATATATATATATATATATATATATATATATATATATATATATATATTAAATTTTATGTTTAACATTTACATCGGCCACTGCATAGTTTTCATTATAGTTTTATTTATGTCATAATAATATGTAAAACATTATCATAGCTGTTTTGTTCACAAGTGCTTTGCTATTGAAATAATGAGAAAAATATAAAATTAAAAATAGAATGAAATAGTTATTCAAATACACAAGTTCACCTCAAGTACAGCAACACTTGAAGCCTGAGTTTATACACTGCAACTTTAAATCTTGATATATTATCTTCCTTATACACGTATACCCTTTCTATGTGGTTATGTGCCTGTTTAGTTATTACTTTACTCCTACTGTCGAAGAAAAAAAAAAAAGAAAAACTTTGACTCTCTCCAGTGAACTACATTATCTCACCCTACACCTCTCTCACAATATTCTCTGCTTGCTGATTCATTCCAAACCTCATTCTACTACTACAATATCCCAAATAACCCTTTCTCGACTCTTCCCAAATAACGCTTTCTAGAGTCTTCCCTCCTCAGCTCACGTCAAACCTCATTTTAAAACCAGAATATCCCAAACAACCCTTTATAAATTATTCCCTCATGCATCCCTCCGTAGACTCGTCCCAAACCTCATTTTAGATCTAAGACCCTGTAGACTGGCATACAGACTTGGGTGAAGCCAATGGACTGACACCTCCCCAGATATTGACATGCTTTCTCCTCCTACCGTGGCTATGGAAGAGGGTTCTTCATATTCTGTAGTGGTGTAAAGAACAGCTGGTGTCCTAGACCTTGAGCTGCCTTCAGTGGCAGTCAGGGCTAACCTACTGACAAAGGTGCTTCAGCATGGAGCTTCATCTCCCGAATCCCTGCTCCCATTCCCCCAACTCAAATTTCCACACAAGGTCCAGGGTACTATCTCTTTTGCACTGCCTAAGCTGGATTATCCCTGTGACCCACAGTGGATCATTTATATCTACTATGAAAAAACTATAACACATTCAGAACTCGGCTGCCGGACTACTCCTACATGTAAAGCCTCAGACCCACATCTCCCCTGCCTTGAGAGCCCTACATTGGTTACAGACCTTCAAGCTGCTTTGTATCATCCACAAAGCAATACATGGAACAGGACCACTTTTCACCAGGAATACAATCACAAAATACATTCAACAAAGAAACCTCCACTCAAGATTGGCACCCCGCCTCAAAACCCCACCATACAAGAAAAAGCGATCAGTGGTACATCTTTCTCTGTTCAAGCGGCCACACTATGGAAATCATGACCCCCAAATATAAGATCCACAGATAACTATCTTATCTTCAGAAGACTACTCAAGACTTTCCTACATAATCACCATACTCAAACAGCAATGGACTGCATAATTTGAATATATGTTTATATATAGACATGTGTATTTCATTGTACAAATATGTATAAGAACTATTTTATCTTAAAATATATACATACTCTTAAGGCCTGTTTAACACATTTATACATTACTTACGGTTAAATGTATATATGTATGTATGTGTATATATATGTACGTATGTGTATATTATTCTATGCTTAACATGTTTTTAGGTCATTTCATAGTTCCTATATAAGTTGTTTGACTAGATGCTTATGAGTCTCTGTTTTTATTTAAACTATCATAATAGGTAAATAAATATTATCTTAACTATTTATCTGCAAGCATTTTGTAAGGAAATGCCTCCTTGGCATGGTTACCCCCTAACCTTTTGCCTTTGCTGATGCTAAGGTTTAATTGAAAGTGTGCTGGGACCCTGCTAACCAGGCCCCAGCACCAGTGTTCTTTCCCTAAACTGTACCTTTGTCTCCACAATTGGCACAACCCTGGCACTCAGGTAAGTTCCTTGTAACTGGTACCCCTGGTACCAAGGGCCCTGGTGCCAGGGAAGGTCTCTAGGGGCTGCTGCATGTCTTATGCCAACCTGGGGACCTCTCACTCAGCACATGCACACTGCCTCACAGCTTGTGTGTGCTGATGGGGAGAAAAAGACTAAGTCGACATGGCACTCCCCGCAGAGTGCCATGCCAACCTCACACTGCCTGTGGCATAGGTAAGTCACCCCTCTAGCAGGCTTTACAGCCCTAAGGCAGGGTGCCACAGGTGAGTGCATATGTGCATGAGCACTATGCCCCTACAGTGTCTAAGCAAAACCTTAGACATTGTAAGTGCAAACACAAACTCCACAGTTCCATAATGGCTACACTGAAATCTGGGAAGTTTGGTATCAAACTTATCAGCACAATAAATGCACACTGATGCCAGTGTGCAATTTATTGTAACATACACCCAGAGGGCATCTTAGAGATGCCCCCTGAATACCAATCTGACTTCTAGTGTAGGCTGACCAGTTTCTGCTAGCCTGCCACACACCAGACATGTTGCTGGCCACATGGGGAGAGTGCCTTTGGCACTCTGTGGCCAGGAACAAAGCCTGTTCTGGGCGGATGTGCTTCTCACCTCCCCCTGCCTCAAAGGCTCACCCCTTTTGTTACGGTGCCCCAGGGCATCCCAGCTAGTGGAGATGCCCGCCCTGCCAGCCACTGCCCCCACTTTTGGCAGCAAGGCTGGAGGAGATAATGAGAAAAACAAGGAGGAGTCACCCACCAGCCCCTAAGGTATCCTGAGCTGAGGTGACCCCTTGTAAAGAAATGGCTCCCTGTTGCAGTTACCCCCCACTTTTTGCCTGATACTGATGCTGACTTGACTGAGAAGTGTGCTGGGACCCTGCTAACCAGGCCCCAGCACCAGTGTTCTTTCACCTAAAATGTACTTTTGATTCCACAATTGGCACACCCTGGCATCCAGGTAAGTCCCTTGTAACTGGTACCCCTGGTACCAAGGGCCCTGATGCCAGGGAAGGTCTCTAAGGGCTGCAGCATATCTTATGCCACCCTGGGGACCCCTCACTCAGCACAGACACACTGCTTGCCAGCTTGTGTGTGCTGATGAGAACAAAACGAGTAAGTCGACATGGCACTCCCCTCAGGGTGCCATGCCAACCTCACACTGCCTGTGGCATAGGTAAGTCACCCCTCTAGCAGGCCTTACAGCCCTAAGGCAGGGTGCACTATACCACAGGTGAGGGCATATGTGCATGAGCACTATGCCCCTACAGTGTCTAAGCAAAACCTTAGACATTGTAAGTGCAGGGTAGCCATAAGAGTATATGGGCTGGGAGTCTGTCAAAAACGAACTCCACAGCTCCATAATGGCTACACTGAATACTGGGAAGTTTAGTATCAAACTTCTCAGAATAATGAACCCACACTGATGCCAGTGTTGGATTTATTAAAAAATGCACACAGAGGGCATCTTAGAGATGCCCCCTGTAATTTACCCAATTGTTCAGTGCAGGATTGACTGGTCTGTGCCAGCCTGCTGCTGAGAGACGAGTTTCTGACCCCATGCGGTGAGAGCCTTTGTGCCCTCTCAGGACAGAAACAAAGCCTGCTCTGGGTGGAGGTGCTTCACACCTTCCCCCTGCAGGAACTGTAACACCTAGCAGTGAGCTTCAAAGGCTCAAGCTTCGTGTTACAATGCCCCAGGGCACTCCAGCTAGTGGAGATGCCCGCCCCCTGGACACAGCCCCCACTTTTGGCGGCAAGTCCAGGAGAGATAATGAGAAAAACAAGGAGTCGTCACTGGCCAGTCAGGACAGCCCCTAAGGTGTCCTGAGCTGAGGTGACTCTGACTTTTAGAAATCCTCCATCTTGTAGAAGGAGGATTCCCCCAATAGGGATAGGAATGTGACCCCCCTCCTCTTGGGAGGAGGCACAAAAAGGGTGTACCCACCCTCAGGGCTAGTAGCCATTGGCTACTAACCCCCCAGACCTAAACACGCCCTTAAATTTAGTATTTAAGGGCTCCCCTGAACCTAAGAATTTAGATTCCTGAAACTACAAGAAGAAGAAGACTGCTGAGCTGAAAAACCCCTGCAGAAGAAGAACAGAAGACACCAACTGCTTTGGCCCCAGTCCTACCGGCCTGTCTCCTGCCTTCCAAAGAAACCTGCTCCAGTGACGCTTTCCAAAGGACCAGCTACCTCTGAATCCTCAGAGGACTGCCCTGCTTCAAGAAAGACAAGAAACTCCTGAGGACAGCGGCCCTGCTCCAAAAGACTGCAACTTTGTTTCAAAGGAGCAGATTTAAAGACCCCTGCAACTCCCCGCAAGAATCGTGAGACTTGCAACACTGCACCCGGCGACCCCGACTCGACTGGTGGAGAACCAACACCTCAGGGAGGACCCTCCGGCGACTCCAAGACTGTGAGTAACCAAAGTTGTCCCCCCTGAGCCCCCACAGCGACGCCTGCAGAGGGAATCCCCAGGCTCCCCCTGACCGCGACTGCCTGACTCTGAAATCCCGACGGCTGGAAAAGACCCTGCACCCGCAGCCCCCAGCACCTGAAGGAACGGAACTTCAGTGCAGGAGTGACCCCCAGGAGGCCCTCTCCCGTGCCCAGGTGGTGGCTGCCCCGAGGAGCCCCCCCCTTGCCTGCCTGCACCGCTGAAGAGATCCCTTGGTCTCTCATTGAAAACCCGACGCGTGTTTGCACACTGCACCCGGCCGCCCCCGCGCTGCTGAGGGTGTACTTTCTGTGTGGACTTGTGTCCCCCCCGGTGCCCTACAAAACCCCCCTGGTCTGCCCTCCGAAGACGCGAGTACTTACCTGCTGGCAGACTGGAACCGGGGCACCCCCTTCTCTCCATTGAAGCCTATGTGTTTTGGGCACCTCTTTGACCTCTGCACCTGACCGGCCCTGAGCTGCTGGTGTGGTAACTTTGGGGTTGCTCTGAACCCCCAACAGTGGGCTACCTTGGACCCAAACCTGAGTCTTGTAAGTGATTTACTTACCTGCTAAAACTAACAATAACTTACCTCCCCCAGGAACTGTGAACATTGCACTGTGTCCACTTTTAAAACAGCTATTTGTGTTTTATGTGAAAAGTATATATGCTATTGTAATTATTCAAAGTTCCAAATGTACTTACCTGCAATACCTTTCAAAGGAGATATTACATGTAGAATTTGAACCTGTGGTTCTTAAAATAAACTAAGAAAAGATATTTTTCTATAACAAAACCTATTGGCCTGGATTTGTCTCTGAGTGTGTGTTCCTCATTTATTGCCTGTGTGTATGTACAACAAATGCTTAACACTACTCCTTTGATAAGCCTACTGCTCGACCACACTACCACAAAATAGAGCATTAGTATTATCTCTTTTTGCCACTATCTTACCTCTAAGGGGAACCCTTGGACTCTGTGCATACTATTCCTTACTTTGAAATAGTGCATACAGAGCCAACTTCCTACACCCCTGCCTTGAGAAATCCTCCATCTTAAGTTTGGAGGATTCCCCCAATAGGATTAGGGATGTGCCCCCCTCCCCACAGGGAGGAGGCACAAAGAGGGTGTAGCCACCCTCAAGGACAGTAGCCATTGGCTACTGCCCTCCCAGACCTAAACACACCCCTAAATTCAGTATTTAGGGGCACCACAGAACCTAGGAAACCAGATTCCTGCAACCTGAAGAAACAAGAAGGACTGCTGACCTACAAGCCTACAGCGAAGGAGGGAAACGACAACTGCTTTGGCACCAGCCCTACCAGCCTGTCTCCAACTTCGAAAACCTACAACCAGCGACACATCCGACAGGGACCGGCGACCTCTGAAGCCTCAGAGGACTGCCCTGGACTAAAGGACCAAGAAACTCCCGTGAACAGCAGCCCTGTTCAAAACCAGCTACTTCTTTGCAACAAAGAAGCAACTTCCGAAGACTGCATGTTTCCTGACGGAAGTGTGAGACTTCTCACTCTGCACCTGACACCCCCGGCTCGTGATTCAGAGAACCAACACCTCGGGGAGGACTCCCGGCGACATTGAGACCGTGAGCAACCAGAGACGACCCCCCTGAGCCCCCACAGCGACGTCTGCAGAGAGAATCCATAGGCTCCCCCTGACCGCGACTGCCTGTAACAAGGGACCCGACGCCTGGAACCAGCACTGCGCCCGCGGCCCCCAGGACCTGAAGGAACCGAACCTCAGCTCAGGAGTGACTCCCAGGTGACCCTCTGTCTAGCCCAGGTGGTGGCTGTCCTGAGAAGCCCCCGCTGTGCCTGCCTGCACTGCTAGAGTGCCCCCCAGGTCGCTCCATTGTTTCCTATCTAAAACCCGATGCCTGCTTTGCCCTCTGCACCTGGCCGCACCTGTGCTGCTGAGGGTGTGTTTTGTGTGCCTACTTGTTCCCCCCCCCCTCCCTGCCTACCCCCCCCATCCCCAGTGCTCTACAAAAAAACCCTGGTCTGCCCCCCGAGGATGCAGGTACTTACCTGCTGGCAGACTGCAACCGGAGCACCCTTGTTCTCCATAGGCGCCTATGTGTTTTGGGCACCTCTTTCACCTCTGCACCTGACCGGCCCTGAGCTGCTGGTGTGGCAACTTTGGGGTTGCCTTGAACCCCCAACGGTGGGCTGCCTATGCCCCTGAACTGAGATTTGTAAGTGGTTTACTTACCTCCTAATCTAACCTTTACTTACCTCCCCCAGGAACTGTTGATTTTTGCACTGTGTCCACTTTTAAAATAACTTATTGCCATTACAAAGACTGTATATGATATTGCTTTTATTCAAAGTTCCTAAAGTATCTAAGTGAAGTACCTTGCATTTAAAGTGTTTAATGTAAATCTTTAACCTGTGGTTCTTAAAATAAACTAAGAAAATATATTTTTCAATATAAAAACCTATTGGCCTGCAGTAAGTCTTTGAGTGTGTGTTTCTCATTTATTGCCTGTGTGTATACAACATGTGCTGAACACTAGCCTCTGATAAGCCTACTGCTCGACCACACTACCACAAAATAGAGCATTAGAATTATCTAATATTGCCACTTTCTTTCCTCTAAGGGGAACCCTTGGACTCTGTGCACACTATTTCTTACTTTGAAATAGTATATACAGAGCCAACTTCTTACACATTTCACTAAAGAAATATTGAGGAAAGATAAAATGTTATGAAAGTACATAAATAAATTTTACTTCAAATACTACACTTGAAAGTCTGTGTTTATACAATGCTACTTTAAATCTCAATATATTTCATTCTGTACACATATTCCCTTACTACGTAATCATGTATCTATATACTTATTACTTTAGTCCTACTGTACAAGAGAAAAAAATAACTTTCAAAAGCTTTACTCTGTCTCACCATTACCCTATACCTCTAGCAATCTATCTTCTATCTCCACTCTGACTCTTCCCAAACCAATTCTACTACTATGATCTCAAAAATAACCCTTCCTAGATTCTTTCCTTCTCTGCCCCTCCTGGCTCACCCCAAACCTCAGTTTGCTAATATGATCTCCCAAACAACCCAACTAAATTCTCCTTCATGTATCCCTCCCAAACCTCATTTTACTACTACGATCTCCCTAATCCCCTTCTACAGTCTCTTCCCTCCTCCATCTCTCCTTTACTCATCCTAAACCTCATCTTATTACTGTGATTGCCCAATTAACACTTCTGGTTTCTTTCCTCTTCTATCCCAATTGCAGTTTCTGTGGTGCGCTATGTGGTTTGTAGATAACATGCGTGAGAACCAGAGTTCTGCTCGTATTTTGTGTTCTTCTTGACGCCTACATGTGAAACTGAAGGGAAAAAGAAAATGGATAGGATTCTTAAGCATAAATTGCAGCTGGGTGGATGGATAAGAAATGTGAACATGCGTTGTGGCCATGTGGGCAGTGCTTTGATGCTGTGTGTCTATGGCAGAGACTCATGACCATTTTACAGAAAGTATGTAGCTGCCTGCATGCATGTAGGGAAAAGTGAGAATAGATGCAGGCATATATGCATATATCTTCCATCTTTGTGGATTTGTGATATATAGTCAGGGCTACAGGAATTGTGCAGTAGGGGAATACCAAACTATGTGGCAGGGTTGACTACATTTGTTCACAATAGAAGGCAAATTGTGTGGCATAATGTGGCACGTTTAATGAATGTATTGCTTTATTATTTTTTCATTTTTAAATCTGGTAACACTGCCTGGGCAAAGATTTCACTTAGTACCAGTTTACTAAACAAATACAGGAATAAACAATCAAAAGTTTACCAGTTAACCTTTGCGAAGGGCTTTTGCTTTACAGGAGCAAGTGTTGGCATTTTTTAATAACTTTTAGTCCGATTGAACTAGAAGTCATTTTTTTGTTAAAATCTGCAGATTGTACAGCAAATGACGGTGCAAGCGTGAACTATGCAAAACCCATATTTTTGTAAATAACTACACAACCTCAGAATTGCATATTTGAAGTGGCCCTGTAAATAGTTAATGGCAAAAGAATGGGATTGTGGTAAAATACAACTCACCATTGATTGTGTTGTGCTGGGTATGTCGTGGCTTGAGCAGTAAATATTGAGGGTCGTACAAACTATAAGTCATGGTAACTCATAGATGTGGCACAGATCGACTTGCAATAATAGGCTTTCCACATCCATTCATGGTATTTGTGTCGGTGTTTTCTGAGGAAGGACAGAAGAGCATTACAATAGAATTTTAAGTGTAACTGATGTTCTACTTTACACTTTCAGGAAGAAAAAAAATGTTTTCTTTGCGATTCAAGGGAACCCTACAATGAGACCTACAACACAGATAGCCATCAGATAGAAAATGTGGTCACGACATTTGCTCCCAACCGGCTTGACATGTGGTGGCAATCGGAGACAGGTAATATATATTTCACCTTTTTAGTGTACTCCGGGAAGGACATTGTTCTTATGACTTTGTTGGTCAGTAATGTTTTCTTTGGGGTTGCACAGCTGTCTCAACTACTACACTAGAAGGCTTTGGTTGGTCCATGTATTGATATTATTGAAAACCGATTTCTCAACCAACACAAAGAAAAACACATTTTAGATAAACATGTTAATTAATTAGAATATAATAAAGGTAATATATTTAATGAGGCATGTGGAAATTAATGAACACACAAAGAAAAGAGCAGTCAGTCGTAACCGCTTCCAGTTTGTAAGATTTCAATGTAGAGTGATTAAACAACTTTTTAGACTAATTGACTCCCAATATTTCTTCCATGTATCCGTTTTCGTGAATTATGTGTTCTGCTCTATTTTCTTTAAATGTTGTATGTAAGATGTTAACTATTGCAAGTGATAAATCACTTCTGTGGATTTAAGGGCTTTCCTCCAAATAATATATGATAAGGCAAGCATAAGTACACGTAGGTGCAATGGAATCTGATGTTTGCAATGAGACATATTTTCTAAATGTATTATTGAGCTGTCCAGTGTGCAGTTTGGAAGATTCCTTAGATAGCAGAATTAATCTTTTCTGGATTCACATGCTATGCATTATTCCACAATCTAGTGGTTGGGTCTGGAATTCTCCACTATTTAGTAGTCCTTCGTCACTTTTAAGACATTTTTTGTGTGCATATTGGTGGGCATCGTTATCAGCTCCATTTTGTGTCCCTTGTAACATAGTCCCACTTCCTCCAGAAGCTCCCACCTTTGGTCGCTATCTTCAGATTATTTTTTTCCGCCGGAGTCTGGAAGCACACCAAAGGAACTCCAACACAGGTCATAAGTTCAAGACATAAATGTTACAGAAATCTCTGAAAAGTTCACTGGATTTGTTTTTCACCACTAACAGAGAACTGCAAAAGGAAGCCCTTGGGGCTCCCTGAGAGGCCACAATACAGAAAACACCTTTTCAGTTCTGCCAGAACTGCCATCACAAGTTCTCCCAAAGAGATAAGCATCCAGTCTGCAACCTTTGTCTCCCAGTCGAACACCGGAGTAAAGATTGCAACGCATGCTCAGCCTTCATGTTGAAGACGCTGAAAGGGAGAGACCGAGATGGGCACACCACAGTATGCACAGCCAGTAGACACCATCCCTGATGGACCTAGTCCTGTCCTGTGAGGAGAAAGACAATGTCACTGAGGGAGGAAGGATGTCAGATGCATAGGTAGAGATCGTTGACGTCGGAACAGGCGACGAAAAAGAAAATGAACGCGGTAAGGGACACTTTGATCTCGAAAAACATCTGAGTCAAGGAAATTTGACTTGCAGACATTGAAGGGAGCCTTGGCGCCGAAACTTTTCAACTTTTAGTTGAGTCACAATGGCAAGATCTCAAATCGATTTTCACCTGAGGAAGGGGTCGACTGTTATCCATCGAGGCCTTCGCCTCTGGATGACAATGGGATGTATAATCAAGTCATCAAACAGGCAACGGAAAAAACCCAATCGTGCTTCCTGCTGGAAACACTATTGCCCAGTCAGGCATGGAATCCATTTTGACCTATGCTCTATAGCATACTTGATCAAGGTATAAGGGTAAGGAGGCTTTTAAAGATCCTGCTATGTGCAGAGCTGTTACTCCAAGAGCTGAAAAGAATTATAAATACTCATCAAAAGATCCAACATACGTCAAGGGAACTGTCCCTGCGGATTCCATAATAACATCTAAGCCAGGAAGAGGGCAAACATTCCCTAAACCTCAGACCCTCCACCAGATAAAGAGAGCAAGAGAATTGAGCTCATGGGTCGCAGAGTAGAATTCAGTGCTGCAAATCACTGGAAAACTGCAAAGTCCAATGCCCTACTAAATAGACACGCACACCAGCACTGGGAAGAGAGGGGGAAACTCATGAAACACCCTCTGAGCAGTATTGGAAGAGGGCAGCACATTTGGCCGAAAGCAGTAAGAACATCGCTAACACCTGTTTAAAAGCAACCTTAGATGCAGCAAATTCCTCAATTAGACAATTAATGATGGGAGTAACCTTAAGGTGTCATTCATGGCTAAGAATTGCTGGATTTAAGCAAGAAGTCGAGGCAAACATTCTAAACACCCCCCTTCAATGGGGAGCAGTTACGGGGTGCCCTGTTGTCTTAATCAGTGGAAGAAAGACAATGAAACAACAAAGTCTACGCGGGCATTACAATTTTGGGGTGACATGCAAAGAGGCACCTTTGTACCAAAAAAGTCTTCTCAAGGGCGTTTCCAAGGGGGAAGTTACCAACAAACCTTTGAAAGCAGCAGCCAATCTGCATAGTCACAACAAGGCTGGCAATATCAGCAGGAGGGAGGTTAACCCTTTCAGGAAGAGGCAAGGGAAGAGGACAACATAGAGGCTCAACCTCCTCAAATAAGTGACTCATTAAAAGTATGCTTACTTCCACAAATTCCAAAAGAGAAAGTCTCATGTAAGCAGTATAAATTCCAACACAAAACACCTGAGGGTGAAAGAATAAAAAACTTTCTCCAGGAGTGAGGACAGATAACTTGAGACAAATGGATACTAAACACAATTCAATTTGCTTATTGCATAGAACTAACAAAATTACCACCAACAGCAGGACCAAGGTCCAAAGCCTGTTCCAGAGAAGAAACAGCTCTTCTCCTCAAAGAAGTCAAAGAATTACTGAGCAAGAAAGCAATGGAACGGGTCCCAAAACAAGAAATCAGCAAGGGAAACTATTCAATATATTTAAAAATTCAGAATTACAACCTTACAGGAGGTCATACTGCATCTACAGCAAGGAGACTACATAGCAACAAAAGGCCTAAAAGATGGCTACTTGTACATTCTAATGAACAGAAAACACAAGAAATACCTAAGGTTTGTGGTAAACAACACACATTACTAGTTCACAGCTCTGGCGTTTGAGATAAAATTAGCACCTAGAGTAATTACAAAATGTCTGGCGGCAGTAGCAGCTCACTGTAGGAGGAGGGGTATACCCATACCTCGACGACTGGTTATTAAGAACAAACTCTTACTTCAAATGAAAAGAGGACATCCAAGAAGTAATGGAGATCCCTTCACACACTTGGTTTCTCTTTGAATGTAGAAAGGTCCTCACCAGAACAAAAGAAAGTGTTCAAGAATCATCTCCAAAGAAGAGGAAGTGCACCCTGACAAGAAGAGGATTCAATTCCTACTGACAGAAATTCACCGCTACCAGAAGGGGCAAGCTCTGACAGCAAGGACGGTAGGAAAACTACTGGGGAAATTGGCATCATGCATCCCTCTCATTCCATATGCAAGACTTCACGTGAGACCAATCCAGGAATGGCTTCAAAATCTATGGTCACAGGCAACAGGAAGTTGGGAAGATCTGGTGGTTGTCATGCAAACAGTATGACAGAAAATAGCATAACAGAGCACACATTACACAGGGGAGAACGTTTGCACAGCCAGCTCCAACTGTGACGATAACCACAGATGCCTTGCATATGGGATTGGGAGCTCACATGGGCTCGCTCAAGATACAAGGTACATGGAAGGAACAGGATGCAGTGCACCACATCAATATACTGGAGCGGAATACAGTCTTCCTAGCTCTAAAAGCTTTGTCAAGACAAGTTTTGGGGAAAACAATATTGAGTCAAACAGACAACACAACAACAATGTTTTATGTAAACAAACAGGGAGGGACTCGGTCACCACACTTATCAAGGTTAGCTCAGCAAATAGGGAAATGGGCTCTACTATTGAAAATACATTTTCAAGCCATACCTCTCCCATGGATGAACAATGTCAAAGCGGACAAACTGAGCAAACAAGCCTCTTGCTCTCACGAATGGGAACTGAACCAGAAGGTTGTAAAAACAAAATCACAAATGGGGAAGGCCACCAATAGATCTATTAGCAGCTCAACAGAACTCAAAATGTCAAAGCTTCACCTGCAGACAGCCACACCTTCAGTCTCTGTGGAATGCACTATCGATAGATTGGTCAGGGACATTTGTGTATGATTTCCCCCAGTTCCTCTGTTACACACAGTAATCAGCAAATGCAGAAGGAGCTGGATTACTCTAATCTTAATTGCTCTGCAGTGGGCACAATAAACATGGTTCTCAGAACTAGTAGAACTATCACAAGGAAACTATCAAAAGTTACCAAGGTTACAGGATGTGTCGTCAATGAAAAATGAAAGAGTAATTCACGCAGAACCAGAAACTTTGAGTATAACCGTATGGCCCCTGAAGACTTAAAATCTGGGCATCTGGAACTGCTGGAAAAAACAATGGCAGTTCTAAGGGATGTAAAAAAGCCAACTACAAGGAAATGTTACATAAGCGTATGGAAGAGATACTCACAATGGTGTCTAAAAGGGGCATGAAGGACAACTATGCAAGGGAAAAACTATATGAAAATATTTAACTTACCTTCTTGAAGAAAGACTGACTTATGGTTTGCCAAGAGTCTACCTGGCAGTGATAGTAGTGTATACAAGAAGATATATTGGGAGACGTTTGTGCATATCACCAGTAATCAAAAGTTTCTTGGAAGGAGTGAAGAGAGTGGCACCATCAAAAAGGGTACCAGCTCCTATATGAAACTTCGATGTGGTTCTCACGCAATTGATGAAAAAACGAATCGAGCCTTTGCACAAATCAAACTTGCAGATGCTAACCTTAAAGGCAGCTTTCTTGGTGGCTATCTCATCGCTATGCAGTGACTGAGTGAGTTACAGGCATTCATAATTTAAGAACCCTATTTGCATATAAATGTTAGAATTGTCATGAGAACGCACCCTAAGTTCTTACCAAAAGTAATTTCACATTTTCACATGAATCAAACTATAAAAATTCCAAGTTGTTTTTCAAGAACCAAAATCTCAAGCAGAAAGTGCTTTACATACATTAGATGCAAGATTGGCCATTACTACATAGAAAGAACAAAAATTATCAGAAAAACTCAACTGTTTGTATCATTTGCAGATAGTTTCTGAGGAAGACCAGTAACAAAATACACAATTGCTAGACATATTGCACAAACAGTTTAGTTTGTCACACTCATGCGGGATATAATTTAACGGTGACACAAAAGGTACCTCCAACAAGAAAGGAAGGGAGCAACAATTGCCTTTCTAGCAAATAAACCTTTGCAGGACATTTGCGTGACAGCAACTTTTTCTTCAATATCCATGTTTATAAAACCTGTAATGAATAAGGAAGCTCAAGTAGGGCAAAGAGTTTTACAGCATTTGTTTACAAGTCCGTGTTCTTCTTCAACTCATCCACCACAAGGTAAGACACCGCTACAAAGTCAATGTATAGCATGTGAATCCAGAAAAGATTCATGCTCCAAAATACATAGGCCCTCATTCTAACCCCGGCGGTCTCAGACCGCCGGGGCCAGGGTCGGCGGGAGCACCGCCGACAGACCGGCGGTGCCCCGCAGGGCATTCTGACCGCGGCGGTTTGGCTGCGGTCAGAAAGGGTAAACCGGCGGTCTCCCGCCGGTTTACCGCTGCCCTTAGAATCCCCCATGGCGGCGCAGCTTGCTGCGCCGCCATGGGGGATTCTGACACCCCCTACCGCCATCCTGATCCTGGCGGTTCGCCCGCCAGGAACAGGATGGCGGTAGGGGGTGCCGCGGGGCCCCTGGGGGCCCCTGCCGTGCCCATGCCAATGGCATGGGCACGGCAGGGGCCCCCGTAAGAGGGCCCCACAAAGTATTTCAGTGTCTGCCTAGCAGACACTGAAATACGCGACGGGTGCAACTGCACCCGTCGCACCTTCCCACTCCGCCGGCTCAATTCTGAGCCGGCATCTTAGTGGGAAGGTTGATTTGCCCTGGGCTGGCGGGCGGCCTTTTGGCGGCCGCCCGCCAGCCCAGGGCAAATCCCAAAATACCCTCAGCGGTCTTTCGACCGCGGAGCGGTATTTTGGTGGGGGAACTTCGGCGGGCGGCCTCCGCCGCCCGCCGAAGTTAGAATCACCCCCATAGTTTCTTACCTGTAGGCATAGTTTTGCAACTTAAAAAAAATTCTAGATTCGCAAGAGAATCACCCACCTCTACAAGGAAGATAGAGAACAACAAAGGGGAGAAAAAAAAGAATCTGCAGAATGCAACCAAAGCGTAGGAGCTTCCGGAGGAAGTAAGACTATGTCACAAGAGACACCAAATGGAGCTAAAGTCGACGCCAACCAACAAACAAAAATAATTTAAAGTGCAGAAGTTCTGCTAAATAGTGGAGATTTCCAGACCCAACCACTAGATGGCGGAATAATGCATAGAATGTAAATCCAGAAAATTCTTCAAGCTACAAAACTTCACCTACAGGTAAGAAACTATTTTGAAAGATTTTTATTCCCCCCTTGTTTTTCCACTAAGGTTTTGTAGAAGAGCTCTCAAGGAAAATGGAAAGCGGTTGAGAATCTTACTGTGAAATCACAGAATTAAAATTTGGTGTGGTGATGGACGACTGACAAAAGAACAAAATGTGATTTTGCTGATGGTTTTTGAACCGGTTGGAGAATGTTTATTGGGAAGCTCTTTTTGTAGTAGACCACGTTGTTCAAGTTCTGTATGAACTGCAAATCAAAGTTTGCTGTAAAAAACAAATACCCAGTGTGCATACTCTGCCTCTCAAAAGACTATGTAGTCTGAGGATTGGAAGGCATGACTACTTTTCAAACCAAAGTATTAATTCATAAAGAAAAAAATCATGCTGGCACTTCTGGCTAAGATTAACCTGGCAGGTCAAATAAAGCTAGCATCACTAAAAGGAAGCGGTACATCTGTGCCGGGAATAGGGTTTCAGAGAAAGATTACGTTTCAGAAGAAGGTGAAGGAGAACATCACTCTGAATCTTAACTTTAAATTATCACTTCCCAGAATGTCCAGGCACAATTGTTGGTTCCCTAAAATACAGTAAAAAAAGATGAAAGACACTAAGGGGTGATTCCAAGCTTGGCAGGCGGCGGGAGCCGCCCGCCAAGCGGGAACTGCCAGAAGACCGTACCGCGGTCAAAAGACCGCGGCGGTCATTCTGGGTTTCCCACTGGGCTGGCGGGCGACCGCCAAAAGGCCGCCCGCCAGCCCAGCGGGAAACACCCTTCCACGAGGAAGCCGGCTCCGAATGGAGCCGGCGGAGTGGAAGGGGTGCGACGGGTGCATTAGCACCCGTCGCGAATTTCAGTGTCTGCTAAGCAGACACTGAAATTCTAAGTGGGGCCCTCTTACGGGGGCCCCTGCAGTGCCCATGCCATTGGCATGGGCACTGCAGGGGCCCCCAGGGGCCCCATGACACCCCATACCGCCATCCTGTTCCTGGCGGACGAAACCGGCAGGAACAGGATGGCGGTATGGGGGTCGGAATCCGCATGGCGGCGCAGCAAGCTGCGGCGTCATGGAGGATTCCCCTGGGCAGCGGAAAGCCGGCGGGAGACCGCCGACTTTCCGTTTCTGGCCGCGGCTGTACCGCCGCGGTCAGAATGCCCAAAGGAGCACCGCCAGCCTGTTGGCGGTGCTCCCGCGGACCACGTCCCTGGCAGTTTTTACCGCCAGGGTCAGAATGACCGCCTAAGTATACAGTGCTCCAGCTGAAAGAGTTTAGAGGGATGTGGAGAGAGAGAGAGAGAGGCCATCAAAACCCTTAGAAAACCAGTTGAAGCACTATGCAAAAAATAAGGCCCCCCGAAAGCCACCCATAAATGTTAAAAGTACAGTCAGTTGAAGAGCGTGTCCGAATCACAAATGTACCAAAATGGAGTTGCCGAAAAGTGTGGACTCTAATTCAGAGCATAATGGAGTTCAAACGGGTAAAGAGAAGTCATTGATAGAAAAGGAGAATAGCTAAAAAAAACAACTAAAGAAACCATGTAGGTTCTCATGGCAAGGTTGTTAAAAAAAAGCGCTCAATGCTGAGATAGCAGAAATCTTAATAAGAAGCACTTTTTTTTTTTTTTGTGAAGCTGCTTTCACTGCATACGAGTCTTCTAAACCTATAGACATTAAAAGGACACAAACTGTTCCTTCATCACTGATACAGAAGGTATAGGCAGTAAAATACACTTCTATTTACGAAACTCTCCAGCCTATTTCAGACACTAAATATCAGGAAATAATCTGTAATCAAAATGATAACAATCTGTAATACGGAGAAAGAGGAGAAAAGATTTGGCAAGCTATAGCAGCTGATTTTCCACAAGAGGAATTATCCAAGCAGAGTATGCTCCCCAGATAACATATGCTTACCTCTGGACATCATTAAGAGAGCAACGGACACCCAACGAAGTCTGAATGGATCTAGAACAAAGATGACTCTAATTTTCTACTTGAGACACTAAACCCACTATATAGGAGACATCAGTATTTGCGTTACCAGCAGTAGGGAAGTACCCTCTTTCTTGGCATGGTTACCCCCATTTTCTGCCTGTTGTCAGTGTCTTTGACTGGGTCTACTGGGATCCTGCTAACCAGGACCTCACTAGTTTTGCTCTCTCCTGTAAACTGTACCTTTTTCTTCCCACATTTGTCATACTGGCCCCCCATGCAATCCCTAGTATATACCTAGATACCCAGGGTATTAGGGTTCCAGGGGAATCCCTATGGGCTGCAGCAGTTATTCTGCCACTCATAGGGAGCCCATGCAAAGGGTTTTGCAGGCCTGCCATTGCAGTCTGCTTGAAACTGGTGCATGCAGCCGTTATCACTACAGGTCACTTCACCAGGTCACTGTAAGTCACCCCTGTGGCAGGCCCTCTCAGCCCAGAGGGCAGTGTGCAGGTACCTGTGTGTTAGGGCACACTTGCACTAGCAAAGGTGCCCCCACAAACTCCAGATCCATTTTCCTGAACTTTGTGAATGTGGGGATGCCATTTTACGACTGTATTGGACATAAGTCACTACCTATGTTCAGCAACATAATGGTAACTCCGAGTCTGGGCTTGTTTGGTATCAAACATGTCAGAACCATACCCCAATACTGTTGCATGTATTGGAAGTATGATTCCATGCACTCTGGGGGCTCCTCAGAGGACCCCCAGCATTGCTACCACCAGTCTTAAAGGGTTTTTCGGGCAGCCAAGCTTCTACCACCTCTCAGACAGGTTTCTGCCCTCCTGCTTCTTGATCTGATCAAGCTCAGGAAGGCAGAACAAAGGATTTCCTTTGGGATACGGAGGTAACACCCTCTTCCTTTGGAAATAGGTGTGCCTGGCTTTGAAGGGGTAGCCTCACCAAGCCACTGGTATGCTTTGAAGGGCACATTTGGTGCCCTCTGTGGATAAACAAGTCCTTGCCGGTTCAGGGAACCCCAGTTCCTGCTCTGGTGCGAAACTGGACAAAGGAAAGGGGAGTGACCACTCTCCTGTCCATTACCACCCCAGGGGTGGTGCCCAGAGCTCCACAAGAGGGTCCCTGGTTTCTGCCATCTTGTTTTCAAGGTTGGCAGGGAACTCTGGGAGCATCTAGGTGGCCAGTCTAGGCAGGTGACCTCAGAGCCCCTTCCTGACAGATGCTTATCTGGTTAGGTGACCAATACCCCTTTCAGGGCTATTTAGGGTCTCTCTCTTGGGTGGTCCTTCGGCTTGCAAGATTCCAGCTGGATTCCTCCGCAACCTCCACTGTGACTTTCTGGCCACTGGAACTGCGACTGGACCCTCCAGGAACCAACAACGTTGCAAGCAACGAGGAAGTCTATTCTGCAACTTTATCCATCTTTGGTGGAGGTAAGCCTTTGCCTCCCCCCTTGCACAAAGTCCTTTGCAGGCTTGTTGGCATCTCCTCCAAGGGATCTTCAGGTGCAGCAAGCACTCCTTCCTGCAAAGCATAGCCTCCTGCGTGGTTCTCCGGCAGCGTGGGATCCTCTTTTGTAGTACTGCATGGGCTCCTTCATCGCTTCCTGTGTCCCCGTCCTGTGGGACCCCTATGGGTACTGCTCTGCTTCTGTGGACTCTGCGATGCTGAGGGTTCCCCTGTGACTTACCCCTCCTGGGTTAAGTCCTCCCGGGCCTTGCTGGTCCCTGGCAGCACTGCTTTTCCACTAACCACGAGTTTACCTTTGCCAAGGCATGAGGGTGAAATTCCTGCACTGACACCCACCTGCAATCTTTGCTCCAGTGTGGGACATCATCTGCATCAATCAGGAACTCTTTTCCAGCTCCAGGGCTGCAGTGCTGACCTGTTCTTCAGCACCGTCTACCAACTCCTGCAAGTACAGCTGGGTGGGTAGTAGCTCCTACTCCTCCTGGACTCCACTGTGGCTCTTGGACTTGGTCCCCTCTCTACACAGGTCTTCTTTCTTCAGGAATCCACCGCTGGTTTTCTTGCAGTCTTCTCTGGGAGTCTTCTTTTTCTTCTTTTCTTCCTTTTGGGTAGTTTAGACAAAATCCAGTGGTTTACTCCTGCTTTCTTAGTTGCTGGGGGGTGATGTGTTACTTACCTCTCCGGTTTTCTAGTACCCCCAGCTTCCCTCTACACATTCCACTTACCTAGGTGGGGGTCCTGTGATCGCATTCCATTTTTTTAGTATGTGGTTTGTGCTCCCTCTAGGCTCACTTGATTATTGCTGTGTGCACTTTTTTCTAACCTTTTCTATGCCGATTTCTGATTGCTAGTGTATATATTTAGTGTATTACTTACCTCCTATTGGAAGGTTGCCCTTCTAGTATTTTGTGGTATTGTGTTCCAGAAATAAAGTACCTTTTATTTTTGTACAACTGAGTTTTCTTTCATGTGTGTATGCACTGTGTCAATATAGTGGTATTGCATGAGCTTTGCATGTCTCCTAGATATGCCTTGGCTGCCCATCCACAGCTACCTCTAGGGAGCCTGGTTCCTAGCCACTGCCTACACTTCACTAAGAGGGGATACCTGGACCTGGTATAAGGTGTAAGTAAGTACCTTGGGTACCCACTATACACAAGACCATCTTCCTACACCAGCTATAATTCAATGGGACAGAGGATTATAGTAGAAGGGCTAGAGCTGCTGCACCAAGAACTGAGGAAAAAAAAAATTCTTTGTTTCAAGATTCACAATACTTGAGGACACATGAGGGAGCAGACACTCTCATAGCTGTGAATGCAAGGAGAAGGGCAGTCAGTAGTCACGTATGGTCTATAGCTTGGAAAGGACAGTAAGATACTAGTGGCAGTAGGGAGAAATATGGAGGCAGCAGCAGCTACTCAGTGGAGTGTAGCCAGCTCCAGCTGTCTTTTTAAAAAGGTTTATACATCAGCAGTGGGAGGAGGTGGAAAATGAATGAGAAACATCCCAGAAGATTTGCAAAAAAGGTAAAGCTTCAGTGGATGAAGGGAACAATATCGTACACACCTGCCTGAAATCAGTGTTAAATTTTGCAGACACGGCCAACAGGTAGCTAATTACAGGCCTTGTGTTAAATAGTGAAGCCAGCAACATATTTTTTAGCTTCATACTGAACACCCCTTTAACAGGAGAACGTCTTTTTGGTCTTCAACCGTTCCCAAAGAGTTTACCTCCCTCCGTTTCGCTCAGTACCCACCAAGATCATCTGCGGCGTACCCCAAGGCTCATCACTCAGCCCGACACTCTTCAATGTCTACATGAGCCCCCTCGCCAACATCGTACGCAAGCACGACATCATCATCATCACCTCCTACGCCGACGACACCCAACTTATACTCTCCCTCACTAAGGACCGCGCCAGCGCCAAGACCAACCTACAAGAGGGTATGAAGGACGTCGCAGATTGGATGAGGCTCAGCCGCCTAAAGCTGAACTCTGAAAAAACGGAAGTCCTCATCAACACCCCGTCCGCCTGGGACGACTCCTGGTGGCCCACGGCCCTCGGCACCGCACCGGCCCCCGCAGACCACGCCCGCAACCTCGGCTTCATCTTGGACCCTCTTCTCACCATGACCAAGCAAGTCAACGCCGTGTCCTCCGCCTGCTTCCTCACCCTCCGCATGCTCCGCAAGATCTTCCGCTGGATCCCCGCCGATACTAGAAAAAACGTGACCCACGCCCTCGTCACGAGCCGCCTGGACTACGGCAACACCCTCTACGCTGGAACCACAGCCAAACTCCAAAATCGCCTGCAACGCATTCAAAACGCCTCGGCCCGCCTCATCCTCGACGTACCCCGCAACAGCCACATCTCCACACACCTGAGACACCTGCATTGGCTCCCAGTCAGCAAAAGGATCACCTTTCGACTTCTCACCCACGCACACAAAGCCCTCCACGACAAGGGACCGGAATACCTCAACCGACGCCTCAGCTTCTACGTCCCCACCCGCCTCCTCTGTTCCTCTGGCTTCGCACTCGCTTCCGTCCCTCGCATCCGCCGCTCCACGGCGGGTGGGAGATCTTTCTCCTTCCTGGCGGCCAGGACCTGGAACTCCCTCCCCACCAGCCTCAGGACCACCCAGGATCACTCCGCTTTCCGGAGACTCCTAAAGACCTGGCTTTTCGAGCAGCAGTAACCCCCTCTTTCCCCTAGCGCCTTGAGACCCGCACGGGTGAGTAGCGCGCTTTATAAATGTTAATGATTTGATTTGATTTGATTCAAGTAAATTCATCTTCAGAACAAACATAGAGCGCAAGTGAGAAGTGTAGGAAGCTGGCTCTGTGCACACTATATCTCATTTTGATATAGTATATACAGAGTCCAGGGGTTCCCCAGAGGCTTGACAGAGGCAATGATAGATAATACTAATGCTCTATTTGTGATAGTGTGGTCGAGCAGTTAGGCTTATCAGAGGTTAGTGTTAAGCATTTGTTGTACACACTCAAGCAATAGAAGAAACACACACTCAATTACTTAACTCCAGACGGATAGGATTTTATATAGAAAAATATGTTTTGTTTATTTCTAGAACCACAAGATTCAGTTTGCAGGTAAGTACATTAAATGAAAGGTACTTTGCATAGGTAAGTTCAGGACTTTGAATCAAATCGACAGTACATACAGTTTTCTTTAAAATGGCAAAAAGCTATTTTAAAAGTATACAGTGCAATTTTCAATAGTTCCTGGGGTAGGAAAATAAAGTACAGTTTTTAAGGTTAGTAACGAATTTACAGATTTAGGGGGTCATTACGACCCTGGCGGAAGGTGGAGAACCGGCGGTAAGACCGCCAACAGGCTGGCGGTCTTACTGCATGGAATTATGACCATGGCGGTTACCGCTATGGTCATCCGCTGGTTCTCCGTTCCGCCCACCAGGGCGGAGACGATCGCCGGGCTGGAGACCTGGGTCTCCAGCCTGGCGGCCGTCACTATACCGCCGACGGTATTTGGACCCGGCTTACCGCCGTGGATTTCCAGCGGTTTCAACCGCCATGAAATCCACTGTGGTAAGCACTAACAGTGCCAGGGAATTCCTTCCCTGGCACTGATAGGGTCTTCCCCTACCCCTCACCCCCACCCCCACCCTGACTCCCTCCCCTACACCCCCCGCCACCCCCCAAAGGTGGCAGGGCCCCTCTCCCCACCCCGACCTCCAACATCACATAACTCACACACACACCCGACACGCATGCAGGCACCACCTACACACACACACGCACACACCCCGACATGCATGCCAACATCCACACACAGTCAGACACGCACACCCATATTCAAACATACACACACACATCCATCCATACAGACATACCCACAGACATACACGCACTCATTCCCAAACATGCATCACCCCCACAAGCATACACGCACTCACACACCACCTCCACATACTCAGATGCACACCCCCATGCACGCACACAACACACAACACCCCCCCTCCCCGAACGGATGATCGACTTACCTGGTCCGTCGATCCTCCGGGAGGGGACGGGAGCCATGGGGGCAGCTCTGCCGACACCACACTGCCAACAGAACACCGCCACGGCGAATCACAGGACGTGATTCGCTGGGCGGTGTTCTGTTGGCGTGGCGGTGGCGGTGGAGGTAGAGCAACCTCCACTTCCTCGCCTCCCGCCAGTATGGCTGTTGGAGGCTCTCCGTCCGTAAAGGGACGGAGAGCTGCCAACGGTCATAATAGGCAGAGCGGCAAACCGCCTGCACTGGTGGTCTTCCGTACGGCGGTCCCTCGGCGGTCTTGAAAAAAGACCGCTGAGGTCAAAATGACCCCCTTAGTCTCTGGAGCATAGGTGGCCCACAATTGAGGGTTTAAGATAACCCCAAACAACCAGCAACAGGGGGAGGTTAGGTGCAGAGGTCAATCAGAAGCCAAAATAAAGTGGGCCCCTATGGAGACTGGGGTACTCCGGTCTGCTTGCAGGTAAGTACCTGTGTTGTCGGAGGGCAGACCAGGAGAGTTTAGAGGAGCACTGGCGGGGCCCAAGTAGGCACCAATCCCACACCTTCAGCGGCACAAGGGGCGGCCAGGTGCAGGGTGCAAACAGGGCATAGGGTTTCCAATGAAACTCTATAAGGGGTCCCTGGGAGTCACCTAGGCGCTGCAGGTAAGGTACTGGGGGGCTCCTCGGGCAAGCCACCAACTGGGTAGGGAGGAGGGCTGCCTGCTGGTCGTTTCTGCACCGGTGGTCTGTTTCTCTCGAGTCTTGGGGCTGCGGGTGCAGTGCTTCTTCAGGTGTTGGAAATCTTCGTCCTACGCAGTCGCGGTCAGGGGAGTCCTCCGGATTCCCTCTGCAGGCATCATCTTGGAGGGGTGGAAAGGTCAACCCAGGATGAACACTCGGTCAAAATCGCCTGGGGATCCTCTCTGGATGGTTGGGCCACCGGAACACAGGCCGTGGGTGTCGGGTGCAGAGTGGTTAGGACTCACACATTTGGAGTAAGATGGAAGTCTTCAGAAGCAGTCTTCTGTTCTTCTCTTGTAGACAGTGTTGCTGTCTTTGGGAGTTCTTGGACCTTCTAGGTGCAGGGCAGTCCTCTGTATTCGGACATTGGCTGCTGATCCTGCTGGATGCTTCGCTGTTGGTTTGCACATTCTCTGAAGCAGGAGACAGGCTGGTAGGGCTAGGGCCAAAGCAGTTTTTGTCTCCTTTTCTTCTCTGCTGGAGTTTCAGCTTAGCAGTGCTTCTTGTAGGTTGCCAGGAATCTGGTGAGCTGGGTTCAGGGAGGCCCTTAAATCCTATATTTAAGGGCATTTTAGGGGTCAGTGGGCAGTAGCCATTGTCTCTGATGGTGGCTACCCCTGCCTTGTGCCCACTCCCTTTAGGAAGGAGGTACATTCCTATCCCTATTGGTCCCTGTCCTCCAAAACAAGATGGAGGATTTTGCAGGGAGGGAAGGGGTCACCTCCGCTCTAGACACCTTAAGGGTGGTCCTGGCTGGGGTGGTCAATCCTCCCTGTTTTCCCTACTTTTCCCACTAGATTTGCTGCCAAAAGTAGGGCTTTGTCCGGGGGTGGGCATCTCCACTAGCTGGAGTGCCCTGGGGCACTGTAACCCGAGGCTTGAGCCTTTGAGGCTCACCGCCAGGTGTTACAGTTCCTGCAGGGGAAGGTGTGAAGCACCTCCACCCAGTACAGGCTTTGTTTCTGACCACAGAGTGCACAAAGGCACTCACCCTATGTGTTCAGAAACTTGTCTGGAAGTGGCACAGTCCGGTCAGTCCTACACTAGCAGTTGGACTAACATAGAGGGGACATCTCTAAGATGCTCTCTGGGTGCATGTGTCAATAAATCCCACACTGGCATCAATGTGGGTTTATTGTGCTGAGAAGTTTGATACCAAACTTCCCAGTATTCAGTGAAGCCATTATGGGGCTGTGGAGTTCGTAATAACAATCTCCCAGACCATATACTTAATATGGCTACACTGCACTCATAATGTCTATGAATGGACTTAGACACTGTAGGGCCATATTGCTCATGCTTCTATGCCCTCACTTGTGGTATAGTGCACCCTGCTATGGGACTTTAAGGCCTGATAGAGGGGTGACTTACCTATGCCACAGGCAGTGGTTTGTGGCAATGGCACCCTGAGAGGGGTGCCAAGTCGACATAGCCTTTTTCTCCCCACCACCACACACAAGCTACAAGGCAGTGTGCATGGGCTGAATAAGGGGTCCTGTAGAGTGGCATAACA
Source organism: Pleurodeles waltl (assembly GCF_031143425.1). Lineage (NCBI taxonomy): Eukaryota > Metazoa > Chordata > Amphibia > Caudata > Salamandridae > Pleurodeles > Pleurodeles waltl. Next base: position 992,725,954 of record NC_090442.1, read on the forward strand.
CATGCTGCAGCCCTTAGAGACCTTACCTGGCCACAGGGCCCTTGGTACCATGGGTAGCTTTTACAAGGGCCTTAACTGTGTGCCAAGGCTGTACTAATTGTGGAAATAAAGGTACAGTTTTAGGGAAAGAACACGGGTGCTGGGGCCTGGTTAGCAGGTTCTCAGCACACTAGTCAACACTAGGCAAAAAGTGTGGGGGGGTTAATCATTCTAACAGTGGCACTTTCCTACGAGAAGGCAATGGCAGCTTTATAAATGTGGCGTTAGTTTGAATAGAAGCGCTCCTCGTATTGTCTGGGTCGGGGAAATCAACAATCTGCAATACAGATTTAGGATCCACCCAATGCAGTTCCGGTCCAAGCTACATATTCATGGCAACAACTTGCATATTCTAAAGAAATCTTTCAAGGTAGGGGGTAAAAGTAGAGGCCAGGTCTACATAGGCTGTACCTTAAATAAAAAATGCTTTATTCTGCCTCTCTAGCAACAATCACCATTTGGGGGCAGACGGGAAGACTACCTTCTCAAATGATAATGGAATACTGGACCTATTCACAAACTCATCAAAATGCGGGGGTTCCAAACAGAGTGTGAGAGGAAGCAGAAGAGAGGGAGAAGTGACAGAACAGGAGAAGGGAATAATGAGAGAAAAGTGGTAAGGCTAGTGTGAGGGGCAAAAGAAGAGGAAAGTGCAGGGGAGAGAATGGAAGAAGTAGTTTTGGTCATGGAAGAGCCAGAAGAGAGAGAGAGTAACAAAAAATAGGAAGAAGAGGTTAAAAAGAAATTAGGAGATAGGCAGCTTGGTCAGTAAGATTTGGGTGGGTGGAGGGCTTCAGGTTTCCAAAGTATCATGCTGCGGTGTAATGTCACAATCGCTATACGATAAGCCGGGTACACGAGAGGGGCTAAAGGGGCAGTCGAAAGAGAGGAATGTGGATTGGTTAGAGCCTTATAGGAGAAAAAACAATGTTTTGTAAACTAACCAATTTATTGTGGTGCAACGAGTGCACTGACACTAGTGTCCATGGCTGTAAGGAGCACGCGACAATGTTTACAATTTAATACCGGCTGCAGGGGCATATTTTCCTTGTTTGTATTAGGGCCTGTGACACCCGGGTGATGCAGCTGGAAATGGCGGAATATGACGTCTGCATGACTGCAGAGAAAACGAGCTAAAAAGTGATAGTAGCACAAAGATCCAAAGAGCACCAAGCTTTTGCTTCGTTTTCTTATTGCACAGCGTCTTGACACCTCCATCTCTGAAGTTCAATTTCAAGTATTTACAACACAATATAACCAGATCCCTGGATCTTGCTCTCCTGGGCACAAAGAATCAATTTTTTGACCACGTTACCACCATCAGTCTCCTAAATATCCAGTGTACACAGAGAGGGAGAGACACATTTGAGCTACACCGTGTTCATGAATCACAGACACTTGAATTACTTAGGGTGCCGGATTTGCCGAGACAGTTCCGGTTTTTCACCAGCTGACCCAGCCTATTTCAGCAAATTTGGCTCATGTCCTGCTTTTTAGAGGGGGTCAACTGGAAACAGATACTTTTTATGTATTCTAAAGTTGTGCTAGGTAGCAGCTGTTATAAGTAAGCAATTTAATTAACAGGTATGATTCTAGTTTTCATAATTGCATTTTAATTATTTTCTTAGTGCCTCTTCTGTCTTCCTATGTTGATGAAAGCTGTCGTTCCACGCAGCTCCGTTGGTATAACATTGTAGTCCTTCTTCGTTTTTTGCAAAATGTCCCGTTTTTTGGTTCTCAAGACATGGTCACCCTAGAGTAGACTTAATAAAAGAGGGGAAATGGAAGAAATCTTTCATCGCCAAGGCAAGACTGAGTGTTTTATACTTGTAGTAACTATTAAATCTTATTCTTTATTTTATTATTCTGGCACGTTATAACATCAGAGTGCGGGGTGATAAGAAAAAGACAACCTAGCTTGCGTATATTAAGTTATTACACTCGTTTATTGGTGCCATCCACTTCATCAATTCCACTGGTTTGCCACCGGGTTTCAAGGCTTCATCCCCCCTCCCTCCCTCCCCCCTTCTCTTCCCGGGGCCTAGGATAGCACAAATGGAAGGGAGGGAGCTCTGTTATGAGTGACACGCTCTCTAAACTGCCCAGCCTAAAGGCGCCCGCAGCGCCTGCTGAAGCACTGGTGGCGCCCTGTGCAACAGACTTTGTTGGCGTCCCCCCCTCCCCTCCCCCCCCCCCCCACTGACCACCTCCTCGGATTTCCTATCCAGGGGCGTAGGAGACACTAAATTTCTGGGGGGGACAGGGACAACCTTGAGGTGGGCCCCTGCACAAAGTTTGCACCCAGAAGGGTTGTCGTGGTGGGGGGAGATGGGGAAGACGGTCGCTTCCACTCGAGTCCTGTGTGGCCTGCAATTCCCTGTCTGCTGGGCCCTTTGCTGCCTGTTAGGCAGCGATAGGCTCTGTAATGCTGTTCGCCTGTGTGAAGTCCTAAGAGGCCTGTACTGCCTGCTGGGCACAGTGCTTCCTGCCGATTCCTGTGCTGCCTGCCATGCACTGTGCTGCCTGTTGAGAGCTTTCTTTCTAGTCAGGCTGTGTCAGTCTCTGCCCCCCCCCCCGCCTGCCTGTGAAGGCCAGTAAGCCCTATGATTGCTGCTAGGTCCTTGTCTGACTGTCATGTGGCAGTGTCTGTGCTGCCGCCTTCCTGTGAACTGCTGTGCTGTCTGATAGGGCCGTCCTTAGTGCTGGTGGCGCCCTGTGCGACATTGTTTGTTGGTGCCCCCCAGTGACCACCTCTGCCACGGATTCCCTCACTACTATCCATCACCACTCTCTCTCAGATGCATTTCATTAGTTTTATAGCACCACTCATACCGGGAAATATCCCTTACAATGCAATCAATGCAATGCAATGCATTGACCATGCTGCCATTACCACAAATATGGGTCTAGCACACATGCCTTTACCACACATATCTTTACCACACATATGCGTGGTTACAGCATAGATAGCGGTCTAGCTGTCCGGGTGGAACAGGAAGAAGCAGAGGAGAGAGAGGTAAGTAGGGCTGTGGCCGGGTTTAGAGTGGGAGGTTGGGGTCATTTTTAGGGCAGGGTAGGGTCGGGGTAGTTTTTAGGACAGGGTGGGGTAGGTTTTAGGGGTCAGGAGGAGTGCATGGAGTTCAAGTAGTTTTAGGACAGTGTGGGGTAGGTTTTAGGGTACAGGGTGGGGGTCATGTAGTATTTAGTACAGAGCGGAGTAGGTTTTAGGGTTCAGGGTGGGGGCAGGGGCATCAAGGTAGTTTTTAGAGCAGTTCAGGGTAGGTTTTAGGGTTCAGAGTGGGGGTCGGGGTATTTTTTAGGACAGGGCAGGGTTACTTTTAGGGCTCATGGCAGGGGGTTTTAGGGCTCAGGGCAGGGGCAGTTTTAAGTGCCTGGATAGGTGGAGTATGGTATCAGGTGTAAGGGGGCAGGGTAGGGAGAATTTACCACGCATGTTCCTTTACCAAACATGCTTTTACAATGAAATTCGTTGTAAAGGCATGCGTAGTATCATTGTTGAGACCGCGATGTTAAGGCATGCACGATATACCCATGTGTTGTTCTATCATACATCCCTCATACCAGCCTAGGGTGTCAAAGCACTTTACATCACACAGACATTACGCAGAGACAATCATCATATATGTGTAAATCAGTGTATATGAAATGTTACATAAGACAGAGGACTACAAGGTGTAGGTGTCACAGGTCATCCATACTGGTAGCAGGTATAGTTTCAGAGTGCTTTATCTGGAGAAGCGCAAACTCAGAATTTAAAACATAACACCATGGTTGGGGGCTCTCTTTAATAATAAGAACTGCACTCAAATCAACTTGTTTTGCAACATTAAGTTAATCAAAAAGTGGGGGGAAGTCATGACGCTCTAATCTATACCTTGATGTTTGCATGCAGCTCTTTGATGAGTTCATTGCTCACTGTTCTATATTCAGTTTTCATTTATAAATTGCAGGGGACAAAAAAGGAGCTCTCTGGTGTAGAAAGCTGGCCTGGTGTGTGGTGGGTACCTATGGTATTATCACCTTATACCAGGTCCAGGTATCCCCTTATTAGTGAGGTGTAGGCAGTGTCTAGAAGCCAGGGCTCTCTAGAGGTAGCTGTGGATAAGCAGCCAAGACTTACCTAGGAGACATGCAAAGCTCATGCAATACCACTGTAGTCACACAGCACTTACACACATGAAAGAAACACGTGTTGCTAAAATAAAGGTTCCTTATTAGAGTAACACAAACACTAAAACACTAGATAGGCAATACTCCAATAGGATGTAAGTAGCACACTATCATATGTACAGCAACAATCAGAAGTTGGCATAAAAAGCAATAGAAAATAGTGAAAAGAAATAGGCAATACTGAAGGCCTAGAGGGGACCAGACCATATACTAAGAAAGTGAAATGCGAAAGCCGGGTCCCCACCCAAGGAAGTGGAATTGGTAGAGGGGAGCTGGAGGAACTAGGAAACCCCAAAGGTAAGTACCAGAGTGCCCCCCAGAGACCAGGAGAAAAGAGGTAAGTTACAGTTTTTTCCCTGACCCACCAAAAGGACTTCAGAGAAGGATATTGCAAAACGCAGACAAGACTGCAAGAAACTAGAGGTGAATCCTGGAAGAGTAAGACCTGGAAAAGAAGGGCACCAAGTCCAGTTTACGTAGGATGGTCCGGTCGTGGCAGGAGCCACTACCCACCCATCTGTGGATGCAGGAGTTGGTCGACGGGGAGACGAAGATGGTCAGCAATGCAGCACTGGAGCAGATGAAGAGTTCCTAGGTGATGCAGTCGACGTCCCGCGCCAGATGAAGAATTGCAGTCAGTCTGTGGTGTGGAAAACCCACCAACAAGCCTTGGCAAAAGCAAATGTCGCAGTAGGAGAAAAGTGGAGCTACCGGGGACCAGCAAGGTCCAGGGGGACTCAACCCATGGAGGGGAGTCTCAGGTGACCATCAGCAAGGCAGAGAGTCTGGTGGAGGAGAGACAGCCCCCACAGAAGACCTACAGGCAAGGAGCCCAGGAGCTGTAGAGAGGCCCACAGCACACCTGAAGAGAGGTCCCACTTCACAGGCGAAGCACATTGAGGGCTGTGCTTCACAGAGAAGAGTGCCGGGGGTAGCTGCAAGAGATGCAGTGCATGGGGGTACAGTCCTGCATGGGAAGGCAAGGACCTACCTACTTCAAAGTTGGGCAGCTGGTAGAGAGGACCAAGGAGACCACTCCAGACTACCACCCCTGATGCAGGATCCACGCAGCTCAGGAGGAGAGGAGAGGAGATCCACGCAGCCGGTTTTTGTTGCAGTTGGTGCCTGCGGATGCAGATAAGTGACTCCTTCACTTCAAGGAATTTTCCTTCTTTCTTCTCATGCAGACTGAAGACTTGCTAACCTCCGAGGAAGCACAGCTGGGCAAATGTTGCAGTTGCTGGAAGGAGTCGGAGAAACAATGTTGCGTGGCAAAGTCGTCGCTGGAGCTGCAGATTGTAGGTTCCTGTGAAGTCCAGTTGCGGTTCCAGTGGCCAGAAGTCAAAGTAAACGTTGCAGAGGAGTCCTGCTGGAATCTTGCACGTCAAATCTGAGGACCCACCCAAGAGGGAAACCCAAAATAACCCAGAAAGGGGGATTGGTCACCCAGCCGGGTGACCACCTAGGAGGGGGCTGTGATGTCACCTCCCTGACCTGGCCACTCAGATTCTCACAGAGGCCTCTGCCAACCTTAGATTCAAGATGGAAGAATCAAGTGGCCACCTGGAGCAGCTCTGGGCACCACCCCTGGGGTGGTGATGGACAGGGGAGTGGTTACGCCATTTCCATTGTCCAGTTTCACGCCAGAGTAGGGGCTGAGGTCCCTGAACTGGTACAGACTGGTTTATGCAAGGAGGGCACCAAATGTGCCCTTCAGAGCATACTAGTAGCTTGGCGAGGCTACCCCTCCCAAGCCTTGTAACGGAGAGGGTGTTGCCTCCCTCTTCCAAAGGAAATCCTTTGTTCTGCCTTCCTGGGCATGAGCTGCTCAAGCAGCAGAAGGAGGGCAGAAATCTGTCTGAGGGGTGGCAGCAGCGTGAGCTGTTCGGAAGACCCCATAAAGCTGGTAGGAGCAATGCTGGGGATCCTCTAAGGAGCCCCCAAAGTGCATGGAATCATACAATCAATACTGACAATAGTATTGAGGTATGATTCTGACATGTTTGTTACCAAACATGCCCAGGTTCGGAGTTACCATTATGTAGCTGGACATAGGTAGTGACCTATGTCCAGCACAAGCGTAAAATGGCGTCCCCGCACTCACGAGGTCCAGGAAAATGGAGCTGGAGTTCGTGGGGGCACCTCTGCTCCTGCAGAGGTGCCCTCACACACAGATACTTGCACCCAGCCCTCTGGGCTAGGAGGGCCTACCATAGGGGTGACCTGGTGCAGTGGCCTGAAGTGAGAGGGTGCATGCACCTTTTCACGCAGGCTGCAATGGCAGGCCTGCAGACACAGTTTACATGGGCTCCTATGGGTGGCATAATACATAATAAATGCTGCAGCCCATGGGAACCCCTGATCCCCCAATGCCCTGGGTACCATATACTAGGGACTTATAAGGGGCACCAGTATGCCAAGTGGGGGGTGTGTGTGGTCCAAGCAACCAAATTTAATGGGAGAGAGCACTGGGGTCCTGGTTAGCAGGATCCCAGTGAACACAGTCAAAACATACTGACAACAGGCAAAAAGTGGGGTAACCATGCCAAAAAGAGGGTACTTTTCTGCATCTGACAAAAGCAGAAACCCACTGACCTATTCACATTATATACACTTTGTGATCTGCATGTAGACGGCCTTTGTAGCAGGCATAGTAACCCTGTACGTTATGATGAGTCAAAACTTCCACTAGACAAAACTTCAGTCTCTCTCCAGAATGACCATTAATCACCGGAATTATTTTAAGATTTTTATTGTTGCCTGAAAACTGTTGGTGGCAAGGAACATCCAGCAGGTGCTTTTAAAGTCACAATATACTTGCAAACATAGCACCCCCATCCTAAGTCAGCACCCAGTGCGGCAGCACCGGTTGCATCGCCCTAGCTGCCTTACCTTGCCCTGTCCATCTCTTAGGCCATCTGGTTCTTCCTGGGACCCATGCTGTGTGCTGGTCTCTCCGCTGTCTATCCAGCAGTGCCAGGCTCTGTTCCACCATAGCCTGTGAAGTCCTGTAAAGCCTGTGAGCTGCCACAGTGCTGGCTTCGCATCCACAGGCCATTGGCAGGAAATGAGATTTACAGACAGCCCTTGCCCTTCAGAACGGGCTTTCACAAATACCAGGAAGGCTGAGGGAGAGACAGGGGACCGAACTGTTGGGGGGGGCAGGATGTCAACTTAGGGGACAATAATTAGCACTGGGGCAGGCAAGCTGGAGACAGAGGAGAGAAGAGAGTGAGAGGCGCGACAGAAAGGGGAGCCCTAACAAACACTGGCGCACAGGGTGCCACCCGCGCACTAAAGCCTGCCCTGCTCATATCTCACAGTAACTCAACAACACTGTTTTTAGAAAGGGAGATACTCTGCAACACAGCACTGGATTTAAAAAGAAAGGGAGTTACTTAGCAATAGTTTATTTAATTACCCAAACCTCCTTACCTTCTCACATCTTGCTGCTGTCTTCAGGGTTCTATCTTCAAGGGAAAGGAAGGGTCGGGCTCAGGAGGGACGGATGCACACAGCAATCAACAAAGGGCCTCTCCTCTCCCTTTGTTCTCAGAAGTGCAGACTGCAGGGGGCTGTGGGGCAAGGTGAGAAGGAAAAAGATGCAAAAAGATCCATTTGACATTTCCCCCAACGAAATTGAAGGGCTTGAAAAATGTTCCGATTGAGCATCCAATCGCTCCCATCTCGGAGGAAACGAGAGTTCCAGTCCGCAGTCGTATTGATGCTGCCCGGAATGTATTCCGCTATTACTGCAATTCTCTGATTGAGGCAAAAATGCCAGAATTCTTTCGCTATCTCCGCTAGGAGACGAGATCTGGTTCCGCCTAGCCGATTGATGTACCTCACTGCGGAGACATTGTCCATCCGCAGGAGGATGCAGCAATGAGCCCGGCGGGGAGCCAATGATTTTATGGCGAAAGATCCTGCCAGAAGTTCCAGGCAGTTGATGTGATAAGATAACTCCCCCGGGGACCAGCGGCCTCCTGTCTCCACCTGGCCGCACCGAGCTCCCCAGCCCCACCGGCTGGCATCCGACTCTATCACTATGTCTGGAGAGGAGGGAAAAATCGCTCTGCCATTCCATGCATCCATGTGGTCCAGCCACCACGAAATCTCTATCTTGGCTTCCTCTGAGAGGGGAACCAACTCTGAATACTGGAGGCCTCTCTGAAGGTGGCGAATCTTCAATCTCTGAAGAGCTCTGTAGTGTAGAGGCCCCGGGAAGATCGCCTGAATGGATGATGCCAGAAGGCCGACAAGGCGAGCTAATGTCCTCAAGGATATAGTCGGAGAGGCAAGCGCTCTCCTCAACTCCTTCTTGATCAAATTCCATTTGTTGATCGGGAGAATTAGTAATGATGTTAGAGAATCTATCTGAAAACCCAGAAAATCCATGCTCTGCGAAGGAATCAGGCTGGACTTCTCTGAATTCAGGACAAACCCGAGGTCTTGGAGTAATTTTATTGTCCAATTGAGGTGAGTCAGCACCAGATCTTTTTCCTGGGCCATGATGAGAATATCGTCCAGATAAATAATTAGGCGTACTCCTCTTTCTCTCAAATATTGCACCACTGGTCGGAGAAGTTTGGAGAAACACCAGGGCGCTGAGGAGAGGCCGAACGGAAGTACTTTGAATTCGAACCACTGGGAACCCCATTGGAATTGGAGGAAACGTCTGTGGGGAGCGAAGATTGGGACTGAGAGATAGGCGTCTTTGAGATCTAGTCGAACCATCCAGTCCTTGTCCCTCAAAAGATCCCTGAGAAGGTGAATACCCTCCATTTTGAAATGGCGGTACACCATCCAGGAATTGAAGTTCTTTAAATTCAGGACTAGTCTGGCTCCGCCGCCCTTCTTCTGCACCAAAAAGATAGTGCTGGTGAAACCTCGAGGGTGAGGTGATGATTCCACCACCGCTCCTTTCTGAATGAGAGAGAGAATCTCTTCTTTTATGAAATTGTGATCTGAGAGGGAAAAAAGGAGAGGCATAGGAAGGCTCGATTGTTTTGGGGTGGCGTAAAATTCTAGATGGAAACCCTGAACCGTCTGAAGAACCCAAGGATCTTGTGTAATGGATTCCCAAACCGGAAGAAACAAACGAATCCTGCCCCCCAATATGACTTCTGAGGGAAGAATGATTCTCACCTGAGTTTGTGCTGTCTTGAATGGAATTACCTCCACGATATCCTCTTGAGTTTCTACCTCGCCCTCTGTATCGGTTGGGATAGAAATTGCCTTGGTTTGAATAACCTCCTCTGTTACCCTGGGAAGCATACCTGGGGTTCTGGAATCTTCGGCCCGGCGCTCGACCCCTGAAGCGTCCGGCCCGAAGAAAAAGAGCATTGTTGAATACCTTTTTTATATTAGATTGGGCCTTATCCAGAGCTGTGAAAGTAGCCACGTATTTGCTCAAATTGGAGATGAATTTGTCTCCGAAGAGCATTCCATTAGCCGCCGCACCGGCTTCGTTAGTGGCCAACTCGGCAAGTTTCGGGTCCAAGCGAATTAGGAAAGATCGCCTGCGCTCCGCTGACATGGCGCAGTTTGCGTTGCCCAAGAGGCAAATAGCCCTCTGGGTCCATTGAAGAATAGCTTCCGTGTCCAAAGGGGTTTCGGTTTCTTTAGACTCTACCGCTAAGTCCAGAATTTTCGTAAGCGGACCGGATATGTCTAATAATTTGTCTTGACAGCCTTTCCAGGCGCGGTCTAGGCCCTTTTTTGGGTCCTTAGCGAATTTGCGGAGGAAGGATGCCATATTAGGGTCCAGCTCTGGAGTGTCTGCCACCTTGCCCGTAAGGGAGGGGCGGGGGCACTCAGATCTAAGCGTGTTGCGCACCTCCTTCTCGAAACTTTTGCGCAGCCTGTCCTGAACATAGTTCGCAACCTCTTGGTGAGGAACCCACTCAGTAGAGCGAGGGTGAATGATATCCTCCGGAGAGAATAAGAGGTTCTTGCCTTGATTAAAGTCCTCTTTAGGAGAGCTATGTTTCGTCTTGCGTCGCTTTTTGCACGGTTGGGGATCAATTTGTGATTCGTCTGAATCCGATTTAGAGGATGATGGGTCGTGATAGCTAGACTGTGACTGTAGGAAAGTACCATCTTGCCTGGCATGTTACCCCCATTTTTCACTGTATATATGTTGTTTTAGTTGTATGTGTCACTGGGACCCTGGTAACCCAGGGCCCCAGTGCTCATAAGTGTGCCTGTATGTGTTACCTGTGTAGTGACTAACTGTCTCACTGAGGCTCTGCTAATCAGAACCTCAGTGGTTATGCTCTCTCATTGCTTTCCAAATTGTCACTGACAGGCTAGTGACCATTTTTACCAATTTACATTGGCTTACTGGAACACCCTTATAATCCCCTAGTATATGGTACTGAGGTACCCAGGGTATTGGGGTTCCAGGAGATCCCTATGGGCTGCAGCATTTCTTTTGCCACCCATAGGGAGCTCTGACAATTCTTACACAGGCCTGCCACTGCAGCCTGAGTGAAATAACGTCCACGTTATTTCACAGCCATTTTACACTGCACTTAAGTAACTTATAAGTCACCTATATGTCTAACCTTTACCTGGTAAAGGTTAGGTGCAAAGTTACTTAGTGTGAGGGCACCCTGGCACTAGCCAAGGTGCCCCCACATTGTTCAGAGCCAATTCACTGAACTTTGTGAGTACGGGGACACCATTACACGCGTGCACTACATATAGGTCACTACCTATATGTAGCTTCACCATGGTAACTCCGAATATGGCCATGTAACATGTCTATGATCATGGAATTGCCCCCTCTATGCCATCCTGGCATTGTTGGTACAATTCCATGATCCCAGTGGTCTGTAGCACAGACCCTGGTACTGCCAGACTGCCCTTCCTGGGGTTTCTCTGCAGCTGCTGCTGCTGCCAACCCCTCAGACAGGCAGCTGCCCTCCTGGGGTCCAGCCAGGCCTGGCCCAGGATGGCAGAACAAAGAACTTCCTCTGAGAGAGGGTGTGACACCCTCTCCCTTTGGAAAATGGTGTGAAGGCAGGGGAGGAGTAGCCTCCCCCAGCCTCTGGAAATGCTTTGTTGGGCACAGAGGTGCCCAATTCTGCATAAGCCAGTCTACACCGGTTCAGGGACCCCTTAGCCCCTGCTCTGGCGCGAAACTGGACAAAGGAAAGGGGAGTGACCACTCCCCTGACCTGCACCTCCCCTGGGAGGTGTCCAGAGCTCCTCCAGTGTGCTCCAGACCTCTGCCATCTTGGAAACAGAGGTGCTGCTGGCACACTGGACTGCTCTGAGTGGCCAGTGCCACCAGGTGACGTCAGAGACTCCTTGTGATAGGCTCCTTCAGGTGTTAGTAGCCTTTCCTCTCTCCTAGGTAGCCAAACCCTCTTTTCTGGCTATTTAGGGTCTCTGTCTCTGGGGAAACTTTAGATAACGAATGCATGAGCTCAGCCGAGTTCCTCTGCATCTCCCTCTTCACCTTCTGATAAGGAATCGACCGCTGACCGCGCTGGAAGCCTGCAAACCTGCAACATAGTAGCAAAGACGACTACTGCAACTCTGTAACGCTGATCCTGCCGCCTTCTCGACTGTTTTCCTGCTTGTGCATGCTGTGGGGGTAGTCTGCCTCCTCTCTGCACCAGAAGCTCCGAAGAAATCTCCCGTGGGTCGACGGAATCTTCCCCCTGCAACCGCAGGCACCAAAAAGCTGCATCTCCGGTCCCTTGGGTCTCCTCTCAGCACGACGAGCGAGGTCCCTCGAATCCAGCGACACCGTCCAAGTGACCCCCACAGTCCAGTGACTCTTCAGCCCAAGTTTGGTGGAGGTAAGTCCTTGCCTCACCTCGCTGGGCTGCATTGCTGGGAACCGCGACTTTGCAAGCTTCTCCGGCCCCTGTGCACTTCCGGCGGAAATCCTGTGTGCACAGCCAAGCCTGGGTCCACGGCACTCTAACCTGCATTGCACGACTTTCTAAGTTGGTCTCCGGCGACGTGGGACTCCTTTGTGCAACTTCGGCGAGCACCGTTTCACGCATCCTCGTAGTGCCTGTTTCTGGCACTTCTCCGGGTGCTACCTGCTTCAGGGAGGGCTCTTTGTCTTGCTCGACGTCCCCTCTCTCTGCAGGTCCAATTTGCGACCTTCTGGTCCCTCCTGGGCCCCAGCAGCGTCCAAAAACGCCAAACGCACGATTTGCGTGTAGCAAGGCTTGTTGGCGTCCATCCGGCGGGAAAACACTTCTGCACGACTCTCCAAGGCGTGGGGGATCCATCCTCCAAAGGGGAAGTCTCTAGCCCTTGTCGTTCCTGCAGTATTCACAGTTCTTCAGCCTAGTAAGAGCTTCTTTGCACCAACCGCTGGCATTTCTTGGGCATCTGCCCATCTCCGAGCTGCTTGTGACTTTTGGACTTGGTCCCCTTGTTCCACAGGTACCTTCAGACAGGAATCCATCGTTGTTGCATTGCTGATTTGTGTTTTCCTTGCATTCTCCCTCTAACACGACTATTTTGTCCTTAGGGGAACTTTGGTGCACTTTGCACTCACTTTTCAGGGTCTTGGGGAGGGTTATTTTTCTAACTCTCACTATTTTCTAATAGTCCCAGCGACCCTCTACAAGGTCACATAGGTTTGGGGTCCATTCGTGGTTCACATTCCACTTTTGGAGTATATGGTTTGTGTTGCCCCTATCCCTATGTTTCCCCATTGCATCCTATTGTAATTATACATTGTTTGCACTGTTTTCTAAGACTATACTGCATATTTTTGCTATTGTGTATATATATCTTGTGTATATTTCCTATCCTCTTACTGAGGGTACACTCTAAGATACTTTGGCATATTGTCATAAAAATAAAGTACCTTTATTTTTAGTATAACTGTGTATTGTGTTTTCTTATGATATTGTGCATATGACACTAAGTGGTACTGTGGTAGCTTCACACGTCTCCTAGTTCAGCCTGAGCTGCTTTGCTAAGCTACCATTATCTATCAGCCTAAGCTGCTAGACACCCTATACACTAATAAGGGATAACTGGGCCTGGTGCAAGGTGCAAGTACCCCTTGGTACTCACTACAAACCAGTCCAGCCTCCTACATTGGTTGTGCAGTGGTGGGATAAGTGCTTGAGACTACTTACCACTCTTGTCATTGTACTTTTCATAAGAGAAAAATATACAAAACAAGGTCAGTGTATATACACATAGCCAAAAAGTTTTGCATTTCCTCTTTTCACTCTTTTCTAAGTGCTGAAAAGTACTTCTAAACTTTCAAAAAGTTCTTAAAAGTTTAAAAAGTTTTTTTCTGTCTTTCCAAAAAGTTCTGAAAACTTTTTTCTCTTTGTCTATCACTTTAACTCTCTCTAAAAAATGTCTGGCACAGGCCAAAAAGTTGAACTGTCCAAACTTGCATATGATCACCTTAGCTGGAAAGGAGCAAGGAGTCTCTGCATAGAGAGAGGTTTGAGTGTAGGGAAGAATCCTTCCTTAGAACTGTTAATAAATATGCTTAGAGTACAGGATAAGGCCATAAGTGCCCAATCTGTAGAAAAAGTAGCTAATGGTTCTCAATCTGATCCAGGGACTCCCCCAGGAAAAGGTTCTGGAAAGAAAATTCTCAGCCTGCCCATTACTAGACAGTCTAGCATAGTTGGTACAGAGGTTGAATCACATCATACTGATGATGTGCTCTCACATTATACTGGTAGCCAAGCTGTTAGGGTGCCCTCTGTAAGGGACAGGTCTCCTTCTGTTCATTCCCATCATACCTCTGTATCTAAAAATGTCCCTCCCACCCACCCTGATGACAGATTGTTGGAAAGGGAGCTCAATAGATTGAGAGTGGAGCAAACCAGACTGAAGCTCAAGAAGCAACAGCTGGATTTGGATAGACAGTCTTTAGAAATAGAGAGGGAAAGACAGAAAATGGGTTTAGATACCCATGGTGGCAGCAGCAGTATTCCCCATAGTCATCCTGCAAAAGAGCATGATTCCAGGAATCTGCATAAGATAGTTCCCCCTTACAAGGAGGGGGATGACATTAACAAGTGGTTTGCTGCACTTGAGAGGGCCTGTGCTGTACAGGATGTCCCTCAAAGGCAGTGGGCTGCTATCCTATGGCTATCATTTACTGGAAAAGGTAGGGATAGGCTCCTTACTGTAAAAGAAAATGATGCTAACAATTTCCAAGTTCTTAAGAATGCACTCCTGGATGGTTATGGCTTAACCACTGAACAGTACAGGATCAAGTTCAGAGATACCAAAAAGGAGTCTTCACAAGACTGGGTTGATTTCATTGACCAGGCAGTGAAGGCCTTGGAGGGGTGGTTACATGGCAGTAAAGTTACTGATTATGACAGCCTGTATAACTTAATCCTGAGAGAGCATATTCTTAATAATTGTGTGTCTGATTTGTTGCACCAGTACTTGGTGGACTCAGATCTGACCTCTCCCCAAGAATTGGGAAAGAAGGCAGACAAATGGGTCAGAACAAGAGTGAACAGAAAAGTTCATACAGGGGGTGACAAAGATGGCAACAAAAAGAAGGATGGTAAGTCTTCTGACAAGGGTGGGGACAAATCTAAAAATGAGTCTTCATCAGGCCCACAAAAACACTCTGGTGGGGGTGGTGGGCCCAAACCCTCCTCTAATCAGAACAAGGAAAAGAAACCATGGTGCTATTTATGTAAGATAAAAGGCCATTGGACAACAGATCCCAGTTGTCCAAAGAAAGGCACCACAGCTCCTACCACTACAACCCCTACTGCTACACCTAGTGTCCCTACTAATAGCAGTGGTGGTGGGAGCAAACCTACTAATAGCCAATCCAAGGGAGTAGCTGGGCTTACTTTTGGTAATTTAGTTGGGGTTGGTCTGATTAGGGAGACCACAGAGGCTACTTTAGTCTCTGAAGGGGCTATTGACTTAGCCACTTTGGTTGCTTGCCCCCATAACTTGGAGAAGTACAAGCAACTAACCCTAATAAATGGTGTTGAGGTCCAGGCCTACAGGGACACAGGTGCCAGTGTCACAATGGTGATTGAGACACTGGTGCACCCTGAACAACACATACTTGGACACCAGTACCAAGTAACCGATGCTCACAACATAACACAAAGCCACCCCATGGCTGTTGTAAATCTCAACTGGGGGGGGGTATCTGGTCCAAAGAAAGTTGTGGTAGCTTCAGATTTACCTGTAGACTGTCTATTAGGGAACGATTTGGAGACATCAGCTTGGTCAGATGTGGAGTTGGAGGCCCATGCAGCAATGCTGGGCATCCCAGGGCATATTTTTGCTTTGACAAGGGCTCAGGCCAAAAAGCAAAAAGGACAGGGAAGCTTGGATCCTGGAACAATGGACCAAGTGCTCCCTAAAGCTAGGGCTAGTAGAAGCAAACCACTTCCTACTATCCCTCCCTCTACAGTGGATTCTAATTCTGAGGAAGAAGAATTCCCTCCCTGTGCAGAACCTACACCAGAGGAGCTGGAAGCAGACACTGCTGAGCTTTTGGGTGAAGGGGGGCCTGCCAGAGAGGAGCTGAGTGTGGCACAGCAAACCTGTCCCACATTAGAGGGTCTCAGACAGCAAGCTGTCAAACAGGCTAATGGGGATGTCAGTGACTCACACAGAGTTTACTGGGAGGACAACCTCTTGTACACTGAGCAAAGGGATCCTAAACCTGGAGCTGCCAGGAGATTAGTGATTCCTCAGGAGTACAGAAAGTTCCTCCTAACACTGGCACATGATATTCCCTTAGCTGGGCACCTGGGTCAAATGAAAACTTGGGACAGATTGGTACCACTGTTTCATTGGCCTAGGATGTCTGAGGACACAAAAGATTTTTGTAAGTCCTGTGAAACCTGTCAAGCCAGTGGCAAGACAGGTAGCACTCCAAAGGCACCCCTTATCCCACTGCCTGTGGTTGGGGTTCCCTTTGAAAGGGTAGGGGTTGACATAGTTGGCCCCCTTGACCCTCCTACTGCTTCAGGCAATAGGTTTATCTTAGTGGTAGTGGACCATGCCACAAGGTATCCTGAAGCTATTCCTTTAAGGACCACTACAGCTCCTGCAGTGGCAAAGGCCCTCCTGGGAATATTTTCCAGGGTGGGCTTCCCAAAGGAAGTAGTATCAGACAGAGGAAGCAATTTCATGTCTGCATACTTAAAGGCCATGTGGAAGGAGTGTGGTGTAACTTACAAGTTCACAACACCCTATCATCCACAAACAAATGGACTGGTGGAGAGATTTAATAAAACTCTCAAAGGCATGATTATGGGACTCCCTGAAAAACTCCGCAGGAGATGGGATATCCTTCTACCATGCCTCCTTTTTGCCTACAGGGAGGTACCCCAGAAAGGAGTGGGCTTCAGCCCCTTTGAACTTCTTTTTGGACACCCTGTTAGGGGTCCACTCACACTTGTAAAGGAGGGTTGGGAACAACCTTTAAAAGCTCCTAAACAGGATATTGTGGACTATGTACTTGGCCTCAGATCAAGGATGGCTGAGTACATGAAAAAGGCCAGTAAAAACCTTCAGGCCAGCCAAGAGCTCCAGAAGCAATGGCATGACCAGAAGGCTGTTTTGGTTCAGTACCAACCAGGGCAGAAAGTGTGGGTCTTGGAGCCTGTGGCCCCAAGAGCACTCCAAGATAAATGGAGTGGTCCACACACAATTGTTGAAAAGAAGGGTGAAGTCACCTACTTGGTTGACTTAGGCACTGCCAGGAGTCCCCTTAGGGTGCTCCATGTCAACCGCCTGAAACCCTACTATGACAGGGCTGATCTCACCCTGCTCATGGCAACAGATGAGGGACAGGAAGAAGACAGTGATCCTCTACCTGATCTCTTCTCTTCCGCAGAACAAGATGCTCTTGTGGAAGGTGTAGTTTTGGCTGATTGTCTTACTGCTGAGCAGAAAGATAATTGCATAAATCTCCTAGGACAATTTTCAGAACTCTTCTCCATTGTGCCAGGCACCACTTCTTGGTGTGAGCACACTATAGATACTGGAGACAGTTTACCTGTCAAAAGTAAGATCTATAGGCAGCCTGACCATGTCAGGGACTGCATAAAGCAAGAAGTTCAGAAGATGTTGGAACTAGGAGTGGTTGAGCACTCTGACAGTCCATGGGCTTCTCCTGTGGTACTGGTACCAAAACCCAATTCTAAAGATGGAAAGAAGGAAATGAGGTTTTGTGTAGACTATAGAGGTCTCAACCTGGTAACCAAAACAGATGCTCACCCTATACCCAGGGCAGATGAGCTAATAGATACACTGGCATCTGCCAAGTATCTAAGCACTTTTGATTTGACTGCAGGGTATTGGCAGATCAAAATGTCAGAAGATGCTAAACCTAAGACTGCATTTTCTACCATGGGAGGACATTACCAGTTTACTGTAATGCCTTTTGGTTTGAAAAATGCACCTGCCACTTTTCAGAGGTTGGTGAACACAGTCCTGCAAGGGCTGGAAGCTTTCAGTGCAGCATATTTGGATGATATAGCTGTCTTTAGCTCCAGCTGGGACGATCACCTGGTCCACCTTTGGAAAGTTTTGGAGGCCCTGCAAAAGGCAGGCCTCACTATCAAGGCTTCAAAGTGCCAGATAGGGCAGGGTAAGGTGGTTTATCTGGGACACCTTGTTGGTGGGGAACAGATTGCACCACTTCAGGGGAAAATCCAAACTATTATTGATTGGATTCCCCCTACCACTCAGACTCAGGTGAGAGCCTTCCTAGGCCTCACTGGGTATTACAGGAGGTTCATTAAGAACTATGGCTCCATTGCAGCCCCTCTTAATGACCTCACATCCAAGAAAATGCCTAAAAAGGTATTATGGACAGCAAACTGTCAGAAAGCTTTTGAGGAGCTGAAGCAGGCCATGTGCTCTGCACCTGTCCTGAAAAGCCCTTGTTACTCTAAAAAATTCTATGTCCAAACTGATGCATCTGAATTAGGAGTAGGGGCAGTCCTATCACAACTTAATTCTGAGGGCCAGGATCAACCTGTTGCTTTTATTAGTAGAAGGTTGACCCCTAGAGAAAAGCGTTGGTCTGCCATTGAGAGGGAGGCCTTTGCTGTGGTCTGGGCTCTGAAGAAGTTGAGGCCATACCTGTTTGGCACTCACTTCATTGTTCAGACAGACCACAAACCTCTACTTTGGCTAAAACAAATGAAAGGTGAAAATCCTAAATTGTTGAGGTGGTCCATATCCCTACAGGGAATGGACTATACAGTGGAACATAGACCTGGGAGTAGCCACTCCAATGCAGATGGACTCTCCAGATATTTCCACTTAGACAATGAAGACTCATCAGGTAATGGCTAGTCTTATTGTCCTTCGTTTGGGGGGGGGTTGTGTAGGAAAGTACCATCTTGCCTGGCATGTTACCCCCATTTTTCACTGTATATATGTTGTTTTAGTTGTATGTGTCACTGGGACCCTGGTAACCCAGGGCCCCAGTGCTCATAAGTGTGCCTGTATGTGTTACCTGTGTAGTGACTAACTGTCTCACTGAGGCTCTGCTAATCAGAACCTCAGTGGTTATGCTCTCTCATTGCTTTCCAAATTGTCACTGACAGGCTAGTGACCATTTTTACCAATTTACATTGGCTTACTGGAACACCCTTATAATCCCCTAGTATATGGTACTGAGGTACCCAGGGTATTGGGGTTCCAGGAGATCCCTATGGGCTGCAGCATTTCTTTTGCCACCCATAGGGAGCTCTGACAATTCTTACACAGGCCTGCCACTGCAGCCTGAGTGAAATAACGTCCACGTTATTTCACAGCCATTTTACACTGCACTTAAGTAACTTATAAGTCACCTATATGTCTAACCTTTACCTGGTAAAGGTTAGGTGCAAAGTTACTTAGTGTGAGGGCACCCTGGCACTAGCCAAGGTGCCCCCACATTGTTCAGAGCCAATTCACTGAACTTTGTGAGTACGGGGACACCATTACACGCGTGCACTACATATAGGTCACTACCTATATGTAGCTTCACCATGGTAACTCCGAATATGGCCATGTAACATGTCTATGATCATGGAATTGCCCCCTCTATGCCATCCTGGCATTGTTGGTACAATTCCATGATCCCAGTGGTCTGTAGCACAGACCCTGGTACTGCCAGACTGCCCTTCCTGGGGTTTCTCTGCAGCTGCTGCTGCTGCCAACCCCTCAGACAGGCAGCTGCCCTCCTGGGGTCCAGCCAGGCCTGGCCCAGGATGGCAGAACAAAGAACTTCCTCTGAGAGAGGGTGTGACACCCTCTCCCTTTGGAAAATGGTGTGAAGGCAGGGGAGGAGTAGCCTCCCCCAGCCTCTGGAAATGCTTTGTTGGGCACAGAGGTGCCCAATTCTGCATAAGCCAGTCTACACCGGTTCAGGGACCCCTTAGCCCCTGCTCTGGCGCGAAACTGGACAAAGGAAAGGGGAGTGACCACTCCCCTGACCTGCACCTCCCCTGGGAGGTGTCCAGAGCTCCTCCAGTGTGCTCCAGACCTCTGCCATCTTGGAAACAGAGGTGCTGCTGGCACACTGGACTGCTCTGAGTGGCCAGTGCCACCAGGTGACGTCAGAGACTCCTTGTGATAGGCTCCTTCAGGTGTTAGTAGCCTTTCCTCTCTCCTAGGTAGCCAAACCCTCTTTTCTGGCTATTTAGGGTCTCTGTCTCTGGGGAAACTTTAGATAACGAATGCATGAGCTCAGCCGAGTTCCTCTGCATCTCCCTCTTCACCTTCTGATAAGGAATCGACCGCTGACCGCGCTGGAAGCCTGCAAACCTGCAACATAGTAGCAAAGACGACTACTGCAACTCTGTAACGCTGATCCTGCCGCCTTCTCGACTGTTTTCCTGCTTGTGCATGCTGTGGGGGTAGTCTGCCTCCTCTCTGCACCAGAAGCTCCGAAGAAATCTCCCGTGGGTCGACGGAATCTTCCCCCTGCAACCGCAGGCACCAAAAAGCTGCATCTCCGGTCCCTTGGGTCTCCTCTCAGCACGACGAGCGAGGTCCCTCGAATCCAGCGACACCGTCCAAGTGACCCCCACAGTCCAGTGACTCTTCAGCCCAAGTTTGGTGGAGGTAAGTCCTTGCCTCACCTCGCTGGGCTGCATTGCTGGGAACCGCGACTTTGCAAGCTTCTCCGGCCCCTGTGCACTTCCGGCGGAAATCCTGTGTGCACAGCCAAGCCTGGGTCCACGGCACTCTAACCTGCATTGCACGACTTTCTAAGTTGGTCTCCGGCGACGTGGGACTCCTTTGTGCAACTTCGGCGAGCACCGTTTCACGCATCCTCGTAGTGCCTGTTTCTGGCACTTCTCCGGGTGCTACCTGCTTCAGGGAGGGCTCTTTGTCTTGCTCGACGTCCCCTCTCTCTGCAGGTCCAATTTGCGACCTTCTGGTCCCTCCTGGGCCCCAGCAGCGTCCAAAAACGCCAAACGCACGATTTGCGTGTAGCAAGGCTTGTTGGCGTCCATCCGGCGGGAAAACACTTCTGCACGACTCTCCAAGGCGTGGGGGATCCATCCTCCAAAGGGGAAGTCTCTAGCCCTTGTCGTTCCTGCAGTATTCACAGTTCTTCAGCCTAGTAAGAGCTTCTTTGCACCAACCGCTGGCATTTCTTGGGCATCTGCCCATCTCCGAGCTGCTTGTGACTTTTGGACTTGGTCCCCTTGTTCCACAGGTACCTTCAGACAGGAATCCATCGTTGTTGCATTGCTGATTTGTGTTTTCCTTGCATTCTCCCTCTAACACGACTATTTTGTCCTTAGGGGAACTTTGGTGCACTTTGCACTCACTTTTCAGGGTCTTGGGGAGGGTTATTTTTCTAACTCTCACTATTTTCTAATAGTCCCAGCGACCCTCTACAAGGTCACATAGGTTTGGGGTCCATTCGTGGTTCACATTCCACTTTTGGAGTATATGGTTTGTGTTGCCCCTATCCCTATGTTTCCCCATTGCATCCTATTGTAATTATACATTGTTTGCACTGTTTTCTAAGACTATACTGCATATTTTTGCTATTGTGTATATATATCTTGTGTATATTTCCTATCCTCTTACTGAGGGTACACTCTAAGATACTTTGGCATATTGTCATAAAAATAAAGTACCTTTATTTTTAGTATAACTGTGTATTGTGTTTTCTTATGATATTGTGCATATGACACTAAGTGGTACTGTGGTAGCTTCACACGTCTCCTAGTTCAGCCTGAGCTGCTTTGCTAAGCTACCATTATCTATCAGCCTAAGCTGCTAGACACCCTATACACTAATAAGGGATAACTGGGCCTGGTGCAAGGTGCAAGTACCCCTTGGTACTCACTACAAACCAGTCCAGCCTCCTACAGTGACGATGATTGCATAGGGAAGGAGGATGAACTCTGGGGAGGCAGCAGTCCTCCATATGCATGGTCACGCAACACTGAAGTTGCCATTTGTGACAAAATTTCTGCAGAAGAAGTGCCACCCGAACGCTGTACTTTAAGATCCACCACCTCACCGGAATCTCCGGACTGCATGCGAGGTTGGCTACTTTCGCCTAAAAATTCCCTTCTAGCAAAATTAGATAGAGGTTGGGTAAAGGGCTTGAGGGCTTGTATTAATGCCCAGTTCACGGAATCTTGCACATGGAAACCAAGTGCTTCCACCAGTCTTTCCTCCAAATGTTGTTCTGAGGGAGTTTCTTTCAGTTGCTCATACTGCTCTTCCTCATCGGCGTAGTACGCCATGTTTAGGCTATATATAGCTTGGTCTGAAAGGAGGAGTTAACAGGGGGGGGCAAACCCTGAGCAGGTGAAAACTCTTGCAAAAAAGATTTGTATATTGTGGAGGGAGCCACCTGCCCTAAAACTCCTTAAAACTACTCAAAATTCACTAAATTAATTTAAATTAACTAAAGCCCCCTGAGCAAAGCTCTATAAAGTATTATTTCAGCCCCTACGGGCGCTCTGAGGCCGCAAAATGAGGAGAGACGCCACCCGCGAGCTCACGCTGCATCAAGCCGGTCGGAAAACCTTTCCGACCGGCAAAAATGCGTGCGCGCACACGTGGGCGTTAAAAGAGGACAGCGTCCTCCGACACGAGCGAGCGCTCGTTGTTACGGCCTGCTCCCACTCCACATAATCAAAACTTTTGGAGAGTAACGCGGGGAGCCGGAGCTCCGGAACAAGTTTACAATACAATAACACGTTTATAATTACATCGGTAAACACAGCAATTACTGATAAACGCGCTCGGTAATTCTAATCGTATAAACAACATTAGAGCGCAGCGTGCGTGACTTAACTGGCTGCTGGAGCAGCAAAGAAAGAGGAAGGACTGTTGTGTTCTGGCTATTTACGGACTGTATCGTGCCATGATTGGTGGGCTAAGGCTCATGGGATGTGTAGTTTTTGAAAAAAGTAATTATTGGCTGCTGTGTTTGTCAGTAAAGATAAGAGAAGCATAATCCGAAGCCTCCGGTCCTGACATAGAATCCCTTGTGTGCTGCAGCACAACAAAAGGGCAGAGGGCAAGTGTCCTGGAGGCAGGTCACAGGTCAAGTGCAGGGCCATATAGGTAGCGCTTTCATGCGCTAATGGCCCTGCGAATTACAGGAGAAGGGAAAATTCTTCTGTCCCCTCGTCCCCCCCACCCATGTCCCCCGTGTCCCCCCCACTCCAAAATCTGGGGGGGACATATCCCCCGCGTCCCCCACACTTCCTACGCCCATGTTCCTATCACCCGGCGATGTTCCCCCTCATCTCTCTATAGTCACCCTTTCACATACATTAATTTGTTTTAAAGCGCTTGTGTAAAGGCTGCCTTTACTAATCCACTCAGCTATCCGTAAAATATAGTTCTGCTCTTTGCAGCTAGCAAATTAACCCTCTCTGCTACTTTATGGCGAGTCAACGCTGCAGCTAGACAAAACTCCCATCTCTCTCCCTAGTAGGAACATTAATCACAAGAGATATCTTGACATTTTAATTTCTTCTTGATGGCTGGACGCACAAGGAACTTTTCAGCAGGTGCTTTTAAATCGCATGTTTTATAAGTTATTGCTAAACCCAGCGCCCTACTGAGGTCAGTGCCCCCCAATCCAGGCCAGCACCCGGTGCGGGCGCACCACGCACACCGCCCTAATGCCGGCCTGCACAAGCCGCCTCTGACTTCGTACCTCACTGCTCTCACACACCTAGTAGTCTATGAACAGGAAACTGATAAGAGGTGACCAATGGGCACACCACCAGGTGCCCCGTCTGCCCTTTTTAGTGGAGTTCGCCCACGCCTTATTAGACCGGGCCCAGGGGCCTTTACGACTTGGGGGAGGGGCCACGCTGATGTTCACTGGCGATTGTATCTTTGTAAATCGTATTTAGTTAAGGCTTTCTGTGCTGTAGATTCTTTCTATAGCTATTTTTAATTCTGTGTTTGTATTTGCCTAGATGATCAGTTACTTTACAGCTCTCTCGCTATTGTTGAAGTTTACATTGCACATTCTTTGTGTACCTTTTTGTAGGTTTGGAAAATGTAACAATCCAGCTGGATCTGGAAGCAGAGTTCCACTTCACCCATCTGATTATGACTTTCAAGGTAAGGAATCCACAAGCCAGTGGCGTAACAAGGCCCCCCTGAGCTCCAGGGGCCCCTTCAGCACAGTGCCCTGCCCCGAGAGCTCTTGATCGAGTTCGGAGGGGGACCCTCTCCATGTACTTTGCAGGGTAGCCTTCTCAAGCTTCGTTACGCCACTGCAGGAGGCGAGTATAGAAAGTGCGTAATTTATTTTCTTTTGGCATGCAGTAGATGGAGTCCTTAGGATATTGTTGCCATATGTGGGCGCCATTCAAGCTGTAAGTGATGTGACATTTAAACAGGCGTGTTATGCACTACGCTGCAGGAATTTGCAAAAGTTTATTCAATGATTGTACATAGTGAAGTTCTAAATAACAACTAAAAAAAACAAATGAAATAAAATGTTTAGGTAGGGAGAACTACAGACTCTTGACTTCTAAAAGTTAAACATTAAACGCTTTTCTTCATGATGCATATTTTTCCGAAATATGCCGCCTTTTGTAGTGTGCTTCACATTGGCAGCCATTCTTTGGCAGTCGAGTTTTTCAGCCAGGATGAACATCTGTGTACAATGTGCCTTTGTTTCCTTTCCAAGAAGATGTCTAAGAATGCCAGTGTACGTTTAGCTTTTAATATGTTCAATGAAACTCAAATCAAAATTGTACGTCAAGTGAGTAATCACCAGTGGTATTGAGCCTCACTGCAGTTGTGAGCCAGGATCTACCAAAGCGTGAACCAGATTTCCAGATATTTGCAGAATCTCTGGTTCTCCTCTATAATTTCACCCTATATATTGTCCCAATATTTGAAAAGTATATATGTTCGTTAATAATAAAATTTGAAAGCTCTATTCACTGTATTGTCCCTTCGTGTTTGACACCTTGAATCAGTAGAGGTGTTCACCACACCAACACAAATGGCACATACACACAACTCATACTCTCCCTCCCTTCCAGGCATCTTGTTTGTTTTTTCATTTCCCTAGAATAGTTTGCACTTTTTTATGGACGCCTAAATATTTTGGGTTTTCAATACCTTGTGTTCTGTTCATTTAAAGATTGTCTACCTTTTCAGATATTTGTTTCCTTTTTATATGTGAAAGCTCAATTGTTTTCATTTACCCATAGTGAGCAGTTTGTTTCATTTGAGGTTTTGTAGCAGAGAAGCTTAAAATTCTGAACCATCTTTTCTGATTTGAGACACAATACTTGTGCTCACCTTCTATTACTGATTGACGTGAAGCTATGTGAAAAATGTAAGCCTTTCATATTCAAGATCAGGTTCCTCCAAAAAGTAGCTCTGGACCCTTTAGAACTTTTTTTGGTTTGAAAAAAATATACTTATCCCGAAATTGACAAGCATGTATGAAAATGTGTATATTTTTGGAACTCTTAAGTTGATGTTTAGAGAGAAAAGGGTTTCCAAGATATATTTAAAGTGGTATTTGAGTGAAAAATCATGCAATATTATTAGTATTATTACCTTCGTGCCAGGGGCATTGAAGCTAGGACTTTTATGTATTACCCAGGTAGATGCATTCTACATTGAGGACGTTTTATTTTTTTATACTACTGCTGGCAACCTTGCCTGATGCACTTAGATGATCACTGCTGGTAATCTTATATGGGGTTGCCACTAATGTAATCTTGTCTGACAGGTGCCCTGTTACAAAACTAATATTAATAATTGCAGTTGCAAAGTTTTTTATTGAGCATGAGTAGCTCTAATTACAGAAATTGCTGGAGACACATATTCAAGACCCTTATGGTAAGTCACGTACAGATTAAATGAGGATGTAGGTTAAGCCAGTGGTTCCTAACCTGTGGTCCGCGGACCCCCAGGGGTCCGTGGCACATTCCCAGGGGGTCCGCAGGCCTGCGCTGGGAGGAAGGCACTTTTCCAGCTGGGGCCTCTGACAAACACGTAGGTGCGTGTTTTTATATTTATTACTTCCTTTGTTGAGCAGTTTTAAACGGACTGCAAAGCTCCTTGTACTTCAAAAATAAAAGTGTCAAGCTAACTCAAGTGATTAATGTATCTGTTGGAGAGAGATGGGAGTTTTGTGCAGTGGCAGTTTTGACTCAAAGGTAGCGCAGATGGTTAATATGCCTGCTGCAAAGTATGTGTATCATGCAAAAAACAGTATTTTATGAGCATGGAACAGTGGGTTACTGCTTTTGTCACAGAGATTCTTTTGTTACTATGCAGTTCGTAATCATAATTTAGCACAGTGAGCTGTGAACTGCCATTAAAGAGCTGCATGCATACCGCATGGCACAAATTAGAAAGTTGTTTTTTTCCTAGTCTTTCATTTTCCTTATGCTGCTAAAAAAGGATTGCTTGTGTAGAAATAAATTCTTATTGCTAACGCATTGCTCAATTTGTGCTTGTTGTTTCCGGTGCTGAGCACCGGCACTTATTTTTGAGGGCCGGGACTTATTCTTCTGCCTCAAGCATTTGCTACGAGCAAATCACGAGCAAAAATCACATATGGGAAAGACGGAGGAAGGGAAAAACAAAAAAGTGTCACAAAGGGAGAAAGTAGAAAGCTGCTAGAGTGAGCTGAAGTGACAGGGAGTGGCTTTATATGGATTGAAGAGGCCCAAGATTGTTCAGGATTCTGCTGCCTCAGGATTCAGTGTACCAACATTTAATTGCAGCAGCCGCATGTTTAAGAGGAGGGATTTGGGCACCGGCACGTTTTTATTTACAAATTAAGCACTGTGCTAACGTCATCGCTAATCACTGTGCTGTGTTCTGAATTCTAAGTTTGTGCTTCTCCGGACCAAGCACTCTTAGAAAATACCTACCAGTGTGGATGACGTGAATCCTACACCTTGTAGTCCCCTGTAAAGTGCCCTGACACCCTACAGTGGTATGAGAGGTGCTATAAAACAAATGAAGTACATGTGAAAGAGAGGCTAGGGAGAGCTGAGAGGCCCTTATGGTTTATTTCATTTCCACTTCACTTATTTAAATGAAAAAGCTTTCTCAGATCTAGCATCCCTAAAAATTAAAAACAGAAATCGCTCCGGGAATGTAGAATCGGACCTGAGGATTCACCTTTTCTAAATAGAACCCAACATTGAAAAGGTAGTTTCCGAGATGCAGCGTCAACCTTCCCAATAAAATGTTTCGATTTTTGCATCTTTTTTTCAATATAAAAGAATTTTATCTTTAGTAATATGAGTATTTGTTTGGTGTGTACTTGTTATATTTTTTGCGAATTACTGTTTTAATGTTTGAAAATTAAATCGTACAAATTGCTGGAGGTCCCCGGCTCCCAGTAATGATTCATTGGGGGTCCTCAGGAGTCAAAAGGTTGGGAACCACTGGGTTAAGCTAAGTGTTCCCACAGAAGGAGGACTTAGACAATGACATGTTCCTTTTAGTGTTCCCAGTTCTCAGCCTGACCATTCTTTCTCTTATAACTGGAAGACAATGCTCCATAACTCTTAGACTTTGTGGAATAGCAGACCATATAACACATGTTCCTTGCCTGGACCCACCTCTTAAACAACAGAGGCCCAACAAGTTTTCCATCTAATGGAAGATCATTGAGCACCACCTCTACCGGCTACCTTATCCCTGTCCTTCCTGTCTTCAGTCCACTGACAACTGCCTACAACCCATCACACCGTCAACCAGCTATTTTCCTGAACACTAGAAATAGCTCTATACATACCCCCCTGAGGCAAGGGCATTCTCCTATACACTATTCTAGACCAGAATGAGGGTATTCATGCAGGTGCATTCAATTTTGTGATCTATACCGTAGGCTTCTCGAATGAGGGAGAATGACATATCTTTCTTTGGAGATTCTTTTTCAGCTGCAAGGCTTTCTTTACATGACAACATATTGATCATGGATCGCTTCAAAAGGGCAGTCTATAAATCTAGGGACTGCTTAGTCAAGTACATAGTAAGAAGTTGCCAGTCTAAAGCCCTTCTACACCTCCAAGTCCACCTTCCGTTTTTTAATCTGAAATCTTGCAGCTATGTGGGAGAGTTGCCAAGGGTCTGCTTGAGGGGTTGAAAAGTACTTGAGCTAAAGCTGGCTGATTTTCCTCTGGTCCATTTGCCAGAGGCAAATGCTGTCCCTTCCATTACAAAAAAGGACACAAATCTGTGGCTTATGATGGGTTTCAGGATGGTTAGTATATTTTTTTTTAAATGTTGTTGAGAATGGAAAACCTATGGCAGTTAAGGCTTCTACCATTTGAATGAACATTACTGCAGGAATTTAACTGCCTAGCAGTGGTGGCTTCACTTCTCTTTATGGGATGGTCCTCGTGTCGACAGCTTGTTGATTAGGGCCCTTGTTCAGGTATGTGCTCCTTATGTGAGATATCTCTTCATCTGCCAGCAAAAGCAATCCCTCAAATCACTCTTTTGCATCAGACTTTGTGTGGTTTGTCGCGACATACAAATGGATTCCCTAAATCCATTGAAAGGACAACAGAAGAGTGATCTATAAAAATGGCAGAATCACTGAGAATTCCTCCGGATGGAATCCCCTTGCATTGTTTTTACCAGCTTGTATTACAGAAAGGAATCGGCCATATGCAAATTAGTTTTAGTCCTTTTACAAAAAGGTGGGCCAAACCAGACTACTAAGATCAACTGCTTTGTTTGCACTCCCTACGCCGGTTAAACCAAGATTGCCCCCCCTCCCAAACATTGTTAGCATTCTGTGGTGCTTAAAACGAGTATCATCAGGTTTTCCTCTAGTCTGGAGTTGTGACCTGGCTGAGGATGGAGGCCTCACTTTCTATTCTAAAATGTACATGTATTGCATAGCAAGATCTGCATAACTGAAGACAAAAGGCTACATTTGCAGCATCTATATACTGATGATAAACACAAATAATACGATGAAAATAAGTGTTGGTTGCTCTGGAAATATAATTTCATTAAAAGGGTGATGGTTGAAAAAAATATAGAGTAATTCAATTTTTCTTTTTCTATCCTTCAGACTTTTCGCCCATCTGCAATGATCATTGAAAGATCATCTGATTTTGGAAAAAAATGGCAGGTGTATCGATACTTTGCATATGACTGTGAGACATTGTTCCCAGGGATTTCGCCTGGCCCAATGAAAAAAGTTGATGATGTCATCTGCGATTCCCGATATTCAGACATCGAACCTTCCACTGAAGGAGAGGTTTGTATATTGCTTAGTAACATTGTGTTGGCATTCTTGCTTTTACATTTTTGATTATTGTAGTGTTGGGTAAATGACCGTTCATGCAACACATTTCACCCCATATTGTGAATCAATGTGAAAACAGATTTAAAAATACGGAGGTAAGCAGCATTTGATTACAAAAATGTACTCCTGGTTTTAAGAAACATCCTAAAACAAATATAAAGAAATACTTCTACGAAGAGGCATGCTTACATCAAGCCGTGCTAAGAAAATTTAGTTCGAGACCATAAAACATTCTTCCAACCTTGTGTAAGCAGTGTTTAATTTGAGTCCGTGGTTGCCAGTGGGGGGTCACCAACACTCATTTTTGGGATCCAACACTTATTTTTCCTCCTCAAACATTGACGACAAAACAAGACTGAGAAAACAAACAGGGGAAAAACAGTGGAAGAGAAAGATGGCAAAACCATCCCAAAGGAGTAAATGGGAACAAACAAAAGTGAGATAAAGTGATAGGACGTGTCTGCTACTGGATTAAAGAGGCATGAGGTGGATTCAAGGCTACACAGCCATTGAATATGGTGCACTGACCTTTACTAGTGAGCTGGGTTGTGGGTACCAGCACCGATACTAAAAAGTAAGCACTGCTGTAAAGTGAAAAGAGGGGGGCATATCTCACCGTGGATTTAATAGTTATTCTGGTGCGCAGCATGTGTGGTGTTTCAGGATTTACTGACTAACGTGCTGCTAGTGTTGCACTGTATCACATCCTTAATTTAAAAATAGATCCCTTAAAAGTACCTCTCCGTAAGGGCAAAAGGGAGATTTACATATGGACACTCTATACATACAGAATAACTGAGAGATCAATTAACAGCTCAGTGTCTTAATTCATGTAGCCACCCATTTGTTTCAACTTTTTAAATTGCAGTTGTCCAGCCTTGAGTGTTTTTGCATATTATCTGGGCATTGCTCAGAAAGTACACATTAACTCTTATGAGACAAGCACATGATGCTCATTTAACGACTCCCCTAAATATTTACAATCCTTTTAGAAATATCAGGAAATAACTATTGAAATAAAGAATGCAGGTTTTTAACTAGTGTCAGATACTGTGTGTGAGTGGTTAGTAACGTTGATTTTATTTTAATAAATGTAAATTCCAACCTTCCATTAATACATTACCTCACTAGATGAAAGCTTGACACCATTTAATTGATGAGCGTAAAAGTGACACTGGAGCAAAGCAAATAACTTTGTAAACTTCACAAAGCAATGACGCCTTTCTTAGATCCTTGGAACTTGCACACACATAACTTGTCCTTTATGAGCACATGGCTTCTCCTGATAGATTTTCTGGATTTTCTTTCCCAAGCATGACTCCGTAATGGGGTTCCTAGACCCGGTGGCACCAAGGGCTTTATCTACTTTCCTACCCAAAACAGCCAGATGTGCTGCAACCGCCCTCAACCCACTAAGCATTACTTCAGTGAGATGCGTTTTAAGTAACAATCAACCTATGAGATTTCACAGAGATAGTTAATGGAGCCCAAACTCTTTCTTTATGGAAAGCAAACTCAAGAACACTAGGAAACCAGGAATACATTTTCAATATTTAAATACAAAATTCTATCCTTGTGCATAGGTGAATAGTTACTTTTATAGAAAGAAACAAAATAATGGCAATAATACTTATAAGTAGGCTGAGCAATAAAAAAATATTGTAACATTATGATTGTATCATAAAACTTAATTATACTGATACCCCCACCGCAATTTCAGCTAAACTAAATGTCACTAAAAGGGGCCTACTTCTAGTTCCAGAGATGGG
The DNA here is from genome assembly GCF_031143425.1 of Pleurodeles waltl. Classification (NCBI taxonomy): domain Eukaryota; kingdom Metazoa; phylum Chordata; class Amphibia; order Caudata; family Salamandridae; genus Pleurodeles; species Pleurodeles waltl. The sequence goes on from NC_090442.1 coordinate 992,756,707, forward strand.
GCATGCCCACATGCCTCTTCTGAACAATAGATCCAATGTCCAGTGAAGTAGCAGCATCTGCTATTCTCGTCTTTGTCAGCAGGCAGATGAGCCTACCAAATGGAGGCTAGATGTGCCTCCCTATAGTCTTCAGCGAAGGAAGGTGGTTACAGGTCTGTATGGTCCTGCTGTCTCAAGTCTCTGCTATGAAATTCCTATCTCCCCTATTTCTCTGTGTTGTTAGTTTATATATTGTATCTGAACATTGAAGACCATTTTCAGAATAAGTTAGCAGAAAGGCCCTGGAACCCTTTCACTTTTTTACATTCTGTAAAATATTGCCCATTGTTAAACAATAAATGAAAAGTGAAGTTTTGCAGCATGAATCTTTTCTGCATTCACATGCTGTATATAATTCCGCCATCTAGTATTTGGGTCCGGAATATTCCCTTGTAACCGTTAAATCTTCTTATCTTTTTTTTTGTTGCTGGTCATCAACGGATTCACCATTTAGTACATTATTCAGCCTCCTGTGAAGTCATATGCCCTCTCCCTACGCTGTTTTCGTGGTCGCCGTCTTAAGACTAATTTCTTCCTGCAGTTGTTTCTGGATGCAAAGATGAAGGCTCGCCGGGTCGTGGAACAAAGTTGGAAGACTTCAAAGTTTTGTCAAGAATTTTGGGAAGAAATAAACAGAGGATTACCGAAGTAGGTACTGCTTAATTCCAATAATATCAGCGGGATCGCTGACTGGGTGAAGAGAATACCTGGAGAGGAGGATCCCTGTTTCGCACAATGAAGAAAACACCTTTCAAATTCTGCAAGTTCGCACAAAAAGACCAGCACCAAGTGTGTTACCTTTGTCTACTACTCGAACACCAAAATGAGGACTGTAAGGCGTGCACTTGGTTCAAAGCAAAAGCTTTGAAGGCATGAATGAAGCAGAGGCAGGCACACCACGCCGTGCAGGTGCAGAAACCGGCACCTTCCATGAAACACCTGGGACTTTAAAGTGATAGGATGTCAATATAGCCGAAGGAGCCAAAGGAGTAACCTGGGATGTGGAGCTAAGAATCGTCAACACCAAAAAAACAAAAGAGAAAACATTACATGTGACCCTAAAAATAACCCTGGGGGAGAACCTCTACTGCAGAGTCAAAAGCCACAAACAGAGCCCTGGCACCGAAAAAAACGTGACCAAAGGCAATATAGCACGAAAGATCCCCTCTGGTCCCCACATAGGAATACTGCAGGAGGAAAACAAAAAGAAAAGACTAAGATGTCGAGGTCGAGAATTTGCAACATTGAAAGATTCAAAAGGCGGGGAAACACTTGAAAAATCATTGGCAGAGACCACTAAAGAAACCTCAGCGTTGAAAAGAAAGTCGCAGACGATTGTCTAAGTCGAAGAACGAGCTGCTGAAATAAAGAAAAAAGCTTCTCAAGGCTGAAATGGCAGCATCAATACAAAAGAAGGGTTTCAACACCTCGTTTCGAGAATAGAGAATCCCCCATAAACCTCCTAAACAAAGGAATGAACGAGAAATAGGTTGAGGAGTTAGAACCACCCTTAACTCAAGAACCCCAAGAAGAGGAACAACAATTATTCTTCGAGGAAGAAGGGGAAGGAGGCGAAAGTATCGAGGTATTCCTTGAATATGAAGGCTCATTGGCAGGATGTAGAAACAGACTCTTCAGAAGAGGCATTTGACACATACCCCTCAAGACCTCCACCAGATCAAATCACCATGTACGGCCAGATAATAAAGGGAGCAGCTGATAAATATGGTGTTCAGCTTGAGGATTAGTAAACACAATCATGCTTCCTAAACAAAATACTAAATTCTTGCCCATGCTCCTTAGCATTCTTGGCCAGGAAAACTTTTGCCAATATGTGCTTAAAATCAGCACTGGACGCTGCTGACACAGCAAATCACCAGATGATGGAAGAAACTTCTTATATGCCATGCTTGGCTAAGAATATGCAGTTTCAAGCCTGATGTTCAAGCTAATATTATAAATGCACCATTTAATGGAGAACAATTATTTGGAAATGCAGTGGACAACACACTGCAACAAATAAAAAAAAAAGATAATGACACATGCAAATCAATGGGTGCCTTACAATTCTGAGGAAATGTATGAAGAGGAACTCCAATCAGCAGGTTAAAGGTTCGCAAAAACTGAAAGAGAAGTGTGGATCCCGACAAAAGATTCACGAAGGCCAGAAAGCATCATCGTAAGAACCAACAAAAGACCCCGAATGCAAGGGAGCGAGGGACAAGGCCAGAGTGTCAAAGACACTGGATCACGCAGGCCCCAAAAGGAAAGTTTTGATGTCGGACAAAGCAGACCTACGGGCACAACAGCTCGAAAGAAAGAAGAGAAAGCTCGAGACACAAATGGCCGCTCTCATCCAGAGAAGAAATTAATTAAATGATTCCTTGAAAAATTCCGTATCCCTGTGAAACCCCAGACAACTCCGGCTGTGGAGGATGCCAAATCGGCACTGGAGGCACCAGCAACCCCCTGAACCACACAAGGAAGAACAGAAAGAGTTCTTCAAAGCAGACTACAATGAATACGCTCGGGGTTTTGATGATTCCAGCCATTCCAGGACACATGGCTGGTTTTCCATGTCGATTCACCTGAAGAGAGTATAGATAATAACTATTGAGGCCATCTCCACCAGATGATCTGGCCATGTACAGCAGCCTGGTGAAAAGGGCTGCAGACACCTATGGGGTACAGCTGGTAGAGGAGGAGAAGGAAGCATCATGCTTCCTCCTAGCGATACTATTGCCAACTTAAAAGGGAAACCTTTACTTGCCCATGCTGCCCAGCATCCTGGATCAGGGCAAGGAGACCTTTAGAGAACTATCTAATGCATGGGCACTCATAGCCAGCGTGGAGAAAAAATACAAACACTCAACGTAGGACCCAAAATACATCAAGGGCAATATCCCTGCAGAAACAACGTGTTCACCTCCACGGGTCCACCACCCAAAAAGGAAAGTAAGAGGCTGGACCTGATGGGAAGAAAAATGGAAAGGGAGACTGCCACACAATGAAGGATAGCCAACTCCAGTGCCCTCATGAACCGCTACGGACAGCATCAATGCGATCATTCAGGAAGGGAAGGGCATCGCAAATGCATGCATAAAGTCAGCACTAGATGCAGCAGATATGGTCAGCAGACAGATGTGCACTGGTACCACCCTAAGGAGGCACGCCTTGCTCAGGATCTCAGGATTCAAGCCTGAGGTACAGGCATCTCTAATAAACATTCCCTTCACAGGGATGCCCTGTTCGGACGGGCAGTGGATGACACCCTGCAACAAATAAACAAGCATTTGCAATGCAACGGGTCTCGCGTTTGCTCATGTTAGAGCTGATCGCATTTAAAACGCCTTACCCGACTTTTCATCTATCGGCAAAAGTGCTTTTATGTACGTAACCCGAAAAAAAGAAATTAACTGTGTAAAGCACTCGACTTCTGCCAAGCGAAATCGCACTAGGAAAAAAGAGAAAAAGTAGTCCGCTATCCGACAGAAAACAGCGAGCCTCGCATGTTTTCTGTACTTGGTCGCTGCGCTCGAGGAGGACTAACCACCGGAAAAGGCATGACGTGTGCATGCCTTCCACTAATGAAAGCAAGCAGATTTTACTAGGCAAGCCCACGAACCAATGAAACACACTGACGTGACGTCGACAGGGCTCCGAGCCCTTTTCTAGTAACTAAAGCGTCTCGCTGCGATACGCATGCGCGAGCGCATGCAACGCATGCTCGACCCTAAAAAGGACAATGAAGCAGCAAGGTCAATGGGCGCTCAACAGTTCATGCCTTTTAATACAGAGCAGCAACAGGGATCTTCCTTCCAAACCACACAACCACAGCCTTATCAACAATGGCAGTACCCAGAAAGACTGCCCTTTCGAGGTAGGGCGAGAGGAAGAGGACCCCCTCCCAGGTTGCAGGATTTTCAAACAAGTGACTCGCAGGTCAGGGATGCCAAACACATAACACCTGTGGGGGGTAGAATCATGGGGTTCCTCCAAGAATGGAGAAACATCACCACAGACAAATGGATCCGAACTATCATCCGCTATGGATACTGCATAGAACTAAACAAATAGCACCCCCAAACACCCCCAAAGGCAAGGTCGTTCAATGAAAAATAACTAAAGCATCTCTGAATAGAGGTGAAAGAACTACTCTTAAAAGAGAGCCCTAGAACTCGCACAAACACTAGTGAGGGGTACAGGGAACTATTCACCATATTTCCTAGTGCCAAAACAAGATCTAATCTTAGGGCCAATCCTGGACCTCAGGTGTATAAACAAATTCATATGAACACAGCCCTTCAAGATGACAAGCTTATAAGAAGTAATCCCACTACTGCAGGAAGGAGATTACATGGCTCCCCTAGACCTAAAGGATGCGTACCTACATATCCACGTGACCCAAGGCCACAAGAAATATCTCCGGTTCATATTGGACAAGGAACACTACGAATTCATAGTGCTGCCCTTCGAAATAAAATCTGCGCCAAGAGTTTTTACCAAGGTTCCCTCTGCAGTAGCATCACACTTAAGAAAGCAAGGAGTCCATGTTTACCCATACTTTGATGACTGATTAATAAAGGCTCAATTAAGGAGCAAATGCAAGAGAAACGTACAAATGGTCATGCACATGTTCCAGCTCATGGGGTTTACAATAAACCCGAAGAAGTCATCACCTGAACCAGAACAGGTAAAGGTGTTTCTAGGAGCCACACTGGACTCCAGGAGGGCAAGGGTGTACCTAGTCCAGAAGAGGGTAGAGGCCATTGAGAGACAGGCTCGCCTGCATAAGAGAGGTTAGTCTTCGACAGTGAGGACTTTTATAAAACTCATGGACATGATGGCATCATGCATACCATTGATCCCTCATGCAAGATTATACATGCGACCCATTCAGAAATGGATCTACAGCAAATGGTCACAAGCCACAGGGAGCTGGGAAGATCTAGTGGTGGTCACAACAAAGGTACAAAGGGAAATACAATGGTAGAACATAACAAACATGAGCATAAGGAGAGCTTTCAGGACACCAACTCCAACTGTGACCGTACCAATGGATGCATCAAACAAGGGATGAGGAGCTCACAGCAGCCCTCAGAAGGTATGGGGCCTATGGAATGACTCGGATGCAGTCGAACTACCTAGAACTGAAAACAGTCTTCTTAGCCCTAAAACCCTTCCAAGCACACTTGACAGGCAGAACAGTTCTGATACAAATGAACCATACAACCATCATGTTCTACCTGAACAAACAAGGGGGAACAAAATCCTTTACCCTGTCAAACCTAGCCCAAGACACCTGGTACGGGCCAATACAGCACCAAATACCTCTCCAAATGATTCACATACCAGGAGAAACCACAGAGGCAGACAGTATTAGGAGAAAAGGGAACAGCTCACATGAGTTGGAATTAAAGCAAGAGGTCATCCAAAGAATATTTAACACCTGGGGCACACCAAGCATAGACCCATTCACCACAGCAACAAATGCAAAATGCCACACTTCACCTCCAGGTTTCCACACCCCCAGTCAAAGGGGAATGCCCTGTCAATAAATTGGTCAGGTAAATTTGTATACGCCTTTCCTCCAATTCTCCTAATCCACAGGGTGCTGGAGAAGGCCAGACACTCGAGGAGCAAAATCATCCTCATAGCCCGACAATGGGCAAGGCAGGCCTGGCACTCTGATCTACTGGACCTGTCCAAGGGGCAGATGATCTCATTGAAACCAGTGAAGGATCTACTGACAAAGCAACACAGGGAAGTCTGTCACCCAGAACTAGCCGCACTCAACCTAACAGCTTTGCTCCTGAATACTTAGAATTTGGCCACCTACAACTCCCTCTAAATACAATAGAAATCCTGAGGGAAGCAAGGAAACCAAGCACATGGAAATGCTACACACTTAAATGGAAGAGATACATCCATTGTTGACCAAACAACATCAAGATGGACTTAAGGACACACTGGGACACAGTACTAATATACCTCACACACCTGGTAGACAGTGGCCTCAGCTATGCATCAATAAGGGTACATCTGGTAGCAATAGTGGCATGCATTAGGAGCACATCAGGATCCAGTCTCTTTACATCCACAGTAGTAAAGAGATTCCTAGAAGGATCAAAGAGAGTGGCATCACGAAGATCAGCACCAACAATGTTGTGTAAATTGAACACAGTGTTAACACAATCGACGGCAGAACCATTTAAACCCATGCACAAATCAGATCTAAAGTCACTCCCCCTAAAGGCAGCCTTCCTGATAGCAATACCATCACTACGCGGAGTCAGCAAACTGAAGGCACTAACGGTACAGGAACCTTACGAACAGATACACAGGGACAATGTGGTCCTCAGAACTAGCCCTCAGTTCTTAACAAAGGAGGTAACACAGCTTCATGTTAATCAAAGCATGCTGCTATCAGCATTCTTCCAGGAGCCAAACAAAAGCAGAGAAAGCGCTCCACAGTCTTGAAGTTCAAAGGGCCCTAATATACTACTGACAAGACAAAAGCGTTTGGCAAGGGAAACCAGCTTTTCGTGTCATTTGCCAAAGCAAACAAGGGATCGCCGGTAACCAAAGCAACGATCACCAGATGGATTGTTGCCACCATCCAAATCTGCTTTGTAAAAGCAGGAGAACAGCTAACTACAAGACCCAGAATGCTCTCAAACAGAAAGAAAGGCATTACACTGGCGTACCTGGGCATCGCCACATACCTTTGCAAAACACTACTGTTTTGAACAAGGAAGCACAAGCAGGACAGAAGGTATTATGTCACTTATTTGCCAACTCATCTACATTTCACCACAGCCAGCACAGGAGGGAATACCGCGGTTTGCACAGCATGTAAATCCAGAAAAGGATTCATGCTGCAAAACATAATGGTTTCTTACCTGTAGAAATAGTTTTGCAGCTTAAAGAGTTTCTGGATCCACAGGCGACCCACCCACCTCCCCAGAAGAGGGATAAGAAGCAAGCAGGTAGGAGAAGAAGAACGAAGGAAAAAAGAGAAAGTTAGAACAAAGAAGTAAAAAGAAAAAAGAATCTGAAGATGGAGCCCACTCACAGGAATTCCCGGGTCGCCGTCTGACGTCACTAGCGATGGACTAAGCACCAAATGGTGGTCGACGCCCCAAAGAGTGAAGAAAAAAAAAAAGACTAGAACAACTTTCTTGACCCAACCACTATATGGTAGAATAATGCACAGCCTGTAAATTCAGAAAACCCTTCAAGCTGCAATACTACTCCTACTCGTAAGTAACGATTTGGTTATTGCTCCACAATAGCCAAGACAAACTTGGTACTCAGAACTAATACAAATGTCTCTGGAGGACAATCAAAAGGTACCTAACTGCCAAGATCTGCTGTCAAAGTAAAAGTGCAGAGTGTTCCATCTGGATCCAGAGTCCCTAAAACTAGCAGCATGGCTCCTCAAGACAAAGAATTTGGGCATCTTAACTTGCCTGAAAAGACAATGACAGTGCTAGAAGAGACTAGGAGGTCAACAATGAGAAGATGTTATAGAGCTAAATGGCAAAGATACTCAAACTGGATTCACGATTATCACACCAAATCACTTCAGATGTGGCAGTGCTGAAATACCTTACACATCTCCTAGATTGTAATCTCACTTATATATCTCATTAAAGGTTCATCTGGCAGGAATTGTGGTTTACACATGAGGATACACAAGAAGGAGCTTCTTTACATCACCAATCATGATACGCTTCTTAGAAGAGGCAAAGAGAATAGCACCACACGGGTAGGTGCCTGCACCAACATGGAATCTTACGTTAGTGTTAACACAATTTATGACAAACCCTTTTGAACCTCTACATAAGGTTACAATATAAATACTTAAGTTTAAAACTGCCTTTCTAGTGCCAATGACATTTCTCCACAGGGTAAGTGAGCTACAGGCACTCGGAGTACAAGAACCATACTTACAAATACATAAAGACAGAGTGGCCTTAAGGACAGACACTCATTTCCTCCCAAAGGTTATTTAACAATCTTATATTAATCAAACCATTCCAATTCCAAGTTTTTTTTTTTTTACAAGAACATGAAAATAAAGCAGAGAGAGCACAGAAAACTCTGGATGCAAGAAGAGCAATCATGTATTATATGGAAAGATCAAAGACATTTAGGAACACAAAACAACAGTTTGTTTCCTTCACAAACAACACATTGGGCAAACCAGTGAATAAAGGATCTATTGCCAAATGGATTTCACAAACTATACCAATGTGTAACACAAAAGCAGGAGTACAGCTATCCACCATGACAAAGGCACATTCAAAAAGGAAAAAAGGAGCAACTGTTTTTATTTTTAGCAAATACTCCGGTACAGGACATCTGCATGGCAGCTACCTGGTCATCAATTCACGTGTTAGTGTATAGACATTCAAATGAACAATTAAGGGCAGGTTCAACAGAAAGTATTGAAACACTTATTTACTAATTTAAATCTGTCTTTATCCCAAATACCACAATAGGGAAAAACTGCTACAGAATCAATGCACAGCATGTGAGTTTAAAAAAGATTCACACTGCAAAACAAAATGGTTTCTTACCTGTAACAGTAGTTTTGCAGCTTAAAGAATTTTCTGGATTGACAAGCGACACACCCACCTCCCTAAGAAGATGGGAGGAGGAAGAAGAAAAAAAAGAATCTGAAAATAAAACCATGAAAATAGCATAGGTATGACATCACAGGAGGCTGAATACAGCACCAAATGGTGGATCTGTTGTCGTCCAGCAACAAAAAAAAGAAGAAAAGAAAAGAACAAGGCTACTATGGGAATATTCTGGACCTACCCACTAGATGGCGGAATAATGCACAGTATGTGAATCAAGAAAATTCATCAAGTTGTAAAACTATTACAGGTAAGAAACCATCTCCTTATATGAAACCTTGTTCACTATTTAAAAAAAAAATCACTGGAAAGAAGAATGTGATCCATAGAGAAAAACATGAATATCTATATTCAAGCAGACGTAGGACCTTATTTAGATTTTGGTGGATGGAATACTCTTTCACAAAGGTGACTGATAACCTGTCCGCCATATTACAATGCGCTAGGATATAATATACTTGTAACACTGCAGACCAGATATTAGTCACATTTGTGACGGAATATCCCATCTGCCTATATCTAAATCCGGCCCTTAATTATCATGGTTGTAAGGAAATGCCTCCTTGGCATGGTTGCCCCCTGACTTTTTGCCTTTGCTGATGCTATGTTTACAATTGAAAGTGTGCTGAGGCCTGCTAACCAGGCCCCAGCACCAGTGTTCTTTCCCTAAACCTGCACTTTTGTATCCACAATTGGCAGACCCTGGCATCCAGATAAGTCCCTTGTAACTGGTACTTCTAGTACCAAGGGCCCTGATGCCAAGGAAGGTCTCTAAGGGCTGCAGCATGTCTTATGCCACCCTGGAGACCTCTCACTCAGCACAGACACACTGCTTGCCAGCTTGTGTGTGCTAGTGAGGACAAAACGAGTAAGTCGACATGGCACTCCCCTCAGGGTGCCATGCCAGCCTCTCACTGCCTATGCAGTATAGGTAAGACACCCCTCTAGCAGGCCTTACAGCCCTAAGGCAGGGTGCACTATACCATAGGTGAGGGTACCAGTGCATGAGCATGGTACCCCTACAGTGTCTAAACAAAACCTTAGACATTGTAAGTGCAGGGTAGCCATAAGAGTATATGGTCTGGGAGTTTGTCAAACACGAACTCCACAGCACCATAATGGCTACACTGAAAACTGGGAAGTTTGGTATCAAACTTCTCAGCACAATAAATGCACACTGATGCCAGTGTGCATTTTATTGTAAAATACACCACAGAGGGCACCTTAGAGGTGCCCCCTGAAACTTAACCGACTAACTGTGTAGGCTGACTAGTTTTAGCAGCCTGCCACAAACCGAGACATGTTGCTGGCCCCATGGGGAGAGTGCCTTTGTCACTCTGAGGCCAGTAACAAAGCCTGCACTGGGTGGAGATGCTAACACCTCTCCCAGGCAGGAAGTGTCACACCTGGCGGTGAGCCTCAAAGGCTCACCTCCTTTGTGCCAACCCAGCAGGACACTCCAGCTAGTGGAGTTGCCCGCCCCCTCCGGCCAGGCCCCACTTTTGGCGGCAAGGCCGGAGAAAATAATGAGGAAAACAAGGAGGAGTCACTGGCCAGTCAGGACAGCCCCTAAGGTGTCCTGAGCTGAGGTGACTCTAACTTTTAGAAATCCTCCATCTTGCAGATGGAGGATTCCCCCAATAGGGTTAGGATTGTGACCCCCTCCCCTTGGGAGGAGGCACAAAGAGGGTGTACCCACCCTCAGGGCTAGTAGCCATTGGCTACTAACCCCCCAGACCTAAACACACCCTTAAATTTAGTATTTAAGGGCTACCCTGAACCCTAGAAAATTAGATTCCTGCAACTACAAGAAGAAGGACTGCCCAGCTGAAAACCCCTGCAGCGGAAGACCAGAAGACGACAACTGCCTTGGCTCCAGAAACTCACCGGCCTGTCTCCTGCCTTCCAAAGATCCTGCTCCAGCGACGCCTTCCAAAGGGACCAGCGACCTCGACATCCTCTGAGGACTGCCCCTGCTTCGAAAAGACAAGAAACTCCCGAGGACAGCGGACCTGCTCCAAGAAAAGCTGCAACTTTGTTTCCAGCAACTTTAAAGAACCCTGCAAGCTCCCCGCAAGAAGCGTGAGACTTGCAACACTGCACCCGGCGACCCCGACTCGGCTGGTGGCGATCCAACACCTCAGGAGGGACCCCAGGACTACTCTGATACTGTGAGTACCAAAACCTGTCCCCCCTGAGCCCCCACAGCGCCGCCTGCAGAGGGAATCCCGAGGCTTCCCCTGACCGCGACTCTTTGAACCTAAAGTCCCGACGCCTGGGAGAGACCCTGCACCCGCAGCCCCCAGGACCTGAAGGACCGGACTTTCACTGGAGAAGTGACCCCCAGGAGTCCCTCTCCCTTGCCCAAGTGGAGGTTTCCCCGAGGAATCCCCCCCCTTGCCTGCCTGCAGCGCTGAAGAGATCCCGAGATCTCTCATAAACTAATATTGCGAACCCGACGCCTGTTCCTACACTGCACCCGGCCGCCCCCGCGCTGCTGAGGGTGAAATTTCTGTGTGGACTTGTGTCCCCCCCGGTGCCCTACAAAACCCCCCTGGTCTGCCCTCCGAAGACGCGGGTACTTACCTGCAAGCAGACCGGAACCGGGGCACCCCCTTCTCTCCATTCTAGCCTATGTGTTTTGGGCACCACTTTGAACTCTGCACCTGACCGGCCCTGAGCTGCTGGTGTGGTGACTTTGGGGTTGCTCTGAACCCCCAACGGTGGGCTACCTTGGACCAAGAACTGAGCCCTGTAAGTGTCTTACTTACCTGGTTAACCTAACAAATACTTACCTCCCCTAGGAACTGTGAAAATTGCACTAAGTGTCCACTTTTAAAACAGCTATTTGTGAATAACTTGAAAAGTATACATGCAATTTTGATGATTTGAAGTTCCTAAAGTACTTACCTGCAATACCTTTCGAATGAGATATTACATGTAGAATTTGAACCTGTGGTTCTTAAAATAAACTAAGAAAAGATATTTTTCTATACAAAAACCTATTGGCTGGATTTGTCTCTGAGTGTGTGTACCTCATTTATTGTCTATGTGTATGTACAACAAATGCTTAACACTACTCCTTGGATAAGCCTACTGCTCGACCACACTACCACAAAATAGAGCATTAGTATTATCTATTTTTACCACTATTTTACCTCTAAGGGGAACCCTTGGACTCTGTGCATGCTATTCCTTACTTTGAAATAGCACATACAGAGCCAACTTCCTACATTGGTGGATCAGCGGTGGGGTACAAGACTTTGCATTTGCTGGACTACTCAGCCAATACCTGATCACACGACAAATTCCAAAATTGTCATTAGAAATTGATTTTTGCAATTTGAAAAGTTTTCTAAATTCTTAAAAGTCCTGCTAGGGCCTTGTGTGTTAAGTCCCTGGTTAGCATTTCTTTTAGAGTTTAAAAGTTTGTAAAAGTTTGAATTAGATTCTAGAACCAGTTGTAGATTCTTAAAAAGTATTCCAACTTTTAGAAGCAAAATGTCTAGCACAGATGTGACTGTGGTGGAACTCGACACCACACCTTACCTCCATCTTAAGATGAGGGAGCTAAGGTCACTCTGTAAAATAAAGAAAATAACAATGGGCCCCAAACCTACCAAAATACAGCTCCAGGAGCTTTTGGCAGAGTTTGAAAAGGCCAACCCCTCTGAGGGTGGCAACTCAGAGGAAGAGGATAGTGACTTGGAGGACAATTCCCCCCTACCAGTCCTATCTAAGGAGAACAGGGTCCCTCAAACCCTGACTCCAAAAATAATAGTCAGAGATGCTGGTTCCCTCACAGGAGAGACCAACACCTCTGAAATCACTGAGGATAGCCCCAGTGAAGAGGACATCCAGTTAGCCAGGATGGCCAAAAGGTTGGCTTTGGAAAGACAGATCCTAGCCATAGAGAGGGAAAGACAAGAGATGGGCCTAGGACCCATCAATGGTGGCAGCAACATAAATAGGGTCAGAGATTCTCCTGACATGTTGAAAATCCCTAAAGGGATTGTAACTAAATATGAAGATGGTGATGACATCACCAAATGGTTCACAGCTTTTGAGAGGGCTTGTGTAACCAGAAAAGTGAACAGATCTCACTGGGGTGCTCTCCTTTGGGAAATGTTCACAGGAAAGTGTAGGGATAGACTCCTCACACTCTCTGGACCAGACGCAGAATCTTATGACCTCATGAAGGGTACCCTGATTGAGGGCTTTGGATTCTCCACTGAGGAGTACAGGATTAGGTTCAGGGGGGCTCAAAAATCCTCGAGCCAGACCTGGGTTGACTTTGTTGACTACTCAGTGAAAACACTAGATGGTTGGATTCAAGGCAGTGGTGTAAGTAATTATGATGGGCTGTACAATTTATTTGTGAAAGAACACCTGTTAAGTAATTGTTTCAATGATAAACTGCATCAGCATCTGGTAGACCTAGGACCAATTTCTCCCCAAGAATTGGGAAAGAAGGCGGACCATTGGGTCAAGACAAGGGTGTCCAAGACTTCAACAGGGGGTGACCAAAAGAAAGGGGTCACAAAGACTCCCCAGGGGAAGAGTGATGAGACAACCAAAACTAAAAATAGTAAAGAGTCTTCTACAGGCCCCCAAAAACCTGCACAGGAGGGTGGGCCCAGAGCCTCTTCACAAAACAATGGGTACAAGGGTAAAAACTTTGATCCCAAAAAGGCCTGGTGTCATAGCTGTAAACAGCATGGACACCAAACTGGAGACAAGGCCTGTCCCAAGAAGGATTCCACTCCAAACTCCCATCCAGGTAACACTGGTATGGCTAGTCTCCAAGTGGGATCAACAGTGTGCCCAGAGCAAATCAGGGTCCACACTGAAGCTACTCTAGTTTCTGAGGGTGGGGTGGATTTAGCCACACTAGCTGTCTGGCCGCCTAACATGCAAAAATACAGACAGCAACTCTTAATTAATGGGACTAGAATAGAGGGCCTGAGGGATACAGGTGCCAGTGTCACCATGGTGACAGAGAAACTGGTTTCCCCTGGCCAATACCTGACTGGAAAAACTTACACAGTCACCAACGCTGACAATCAGAGAAAAGTACATCCCATGGCAATGGTTACTTTAGAATGGGGAGGGGTCAATGGCCTGAAACAGGTGGTGGTCTCCTCAAATATCCCAGTGGACTGTCTGCTTGGAAATGACCTGGAGTCCTCAGCATGGGCTGAGGTAGAACTAAAAACCCATGCAGCAATGCTGGGTATCCCTGAACTGGTGTGTGTGAAAACAAGAGCACAGTGCAAGGCACAGGGTGAAAAAGTAGAGCTGGAGTCTGGAAAAATGGCCCAGCCTACCAAGAGAACAGGAAAGTCAGTTGGGAAACCAACTGCAACACAGCAAAAGAAAGGGAACCTCTCTTCTCAGGAAGAAGTTCTGCCCTCTGAGGGAACTGAGCCTTTGGAGCTTGAACCTTACCAGGTTGAGCTCTTAGGCCCAGGGGGACCCTCAAGGGAGGAGCTGTGTAAGGGACAAGAAACCTGTCCCTCTCTTGAAGGCCTTAGGCAGCAAGCTGCTGAAGAGTCCAAAGGCAAGAAAAATGGAACGCATAGGGTCTATTGGGAGGATGGACTCCTGTACACTGAGGCCAGAGACCCCAAACCTGGTGCCACTAGGAGAGTGGTAGTGCCTCAGCTGTTCAGGAAGTTCATCCTAACATTGGCCCATGACATTCCCCTTGCTGGACATTTGGGACAAACCAAGACGTGGGAGAGGTTAGTCAACCACTTCTACTGGCCCAATATGTCCAACATGGTTAAGGAGTTTTGCCTCTCCTGCCCCACCTGTCAAGCCAGTGGTAAGACAGGTGGGCATCCAAAGGCCCCCCTCATTCCACTTCCAGTGGTGGGGGTTCCCTTTGAAAGAGTGGGTGTGGACATAGTTGGTCCACTAGAACCTCCCACAGCCTCAGGAAATATGTATATCCTGGTAGTAGTGGATCATGCTACCAGGTATCCTGAAGCTATTCCCCTTAGGTCGACTACTGCCCCTGCAGTAGCCAAGGCCCTCATTGGTATCTTTACCAGAGTGGGTTTCCCTAAGGAGGTGGTGTCTGACAGAGGTACCAACTTCATGTCAGCATACCTAAAGCACATGTGGAATGAGTGTGGAGTGACTTATAAATTCACTACACCATACCATCCACAAACTAATGGCTTGGTTGAGAGATTCAACAAGACATTAAAAGGCATGATCATGGGGCTCCCAGAAAAGCTCAAAAGGAGATGGGATGTCCTCTTGCCATGTCTGCTTTTCGCTTACAGAGAGGTGCCACAGAAGGGAGTAGGATTCTCACCCTTTGAACTTCTGTTTGGTCATCCTGTAAGGGGACCACTTGCCCTTGTTAAAGAAGGCTGGGAGAGACCTCTCCATGAGCCTAAACAGGACATAGTGGACTATGTACTTGGCCTTCGCTCTAGAATGGCAGAGTACATGGAAAAGGCAACCAAAAACCTTGAGGCCAGCCAACAGCTCCAGAAGTTTTGGTATGACCAAAAGGCTGCACTGGTTGAGTTCCAACCAGGGCAGAAAGTCTGGGTTCTGGAGCCTGTGGCTCCCAGGGCACTCCAGGACAAATGGAGTGGCCCTTACCCAGTACTAGAAAGGAAGAGTCAGGTCACCTACCTGGTGGACCTGGGCACAAGCAGGAGCCCCAAGAGGGTGATCCATGTAAACCGCCTTAAGCTCTTCCACGACAGGGCTGATGTCAATCTGTTGATGGTAACAGATGAGGATCAGGAGGCAGAGAGTGAACCTCTCCCTGATCTTCTGTCATCAGACCCAAAAGATGGCACAGTAGATGGAGTGATCTACTCAGACACCCTCTCTGGCCAACAGCAAGCTGATTGTAGGAGAGTCCTACAACAGTTTCCTGAACTCTTCTCCTTAACCCCTGGTCAGACACACCTGTGTACCCATGATGTGGACACAGGAGACAGCATGCCTGTCAAGAACAAAATCTTTAGACAATCTGACCATGTTAAGGAAAGCATCAAGGTGGAAGTCCACAAGATGCTGGAATTGGGAGTAATTGAGCGCTCTGACAGCCCCTGGGCTAGCCCAGTGGTCTTAGTCCCCAAACCTCACACCAAAGATGGAAAGAAAGAGATGAGGTTTTGTGTGGACTACAGGGGGCTCAATTCTGTCACCAAGACAGATGCTCATCCAATTCCAAGAGCTGATGAGCTCATAGACAAATTTGGTGCTGCCAAATTCTTAAGTACCTTTGACTTGACAGCAGGGTACTGGCAAATAAAAATGGCACCTGGAGCAAAAGAGAAAACAGCATTCTCCACACCTGATGGGCATTATCAGTTTACTGTTATGCCCTTTGGTTTAAAGAATGCCCCTGCCACCTTCCAAAGGTTGGTGAATCAAGTCCTTGCTGGCTTGGAGTCCTTTAGCACAGCTTATCTTGATGATATTGCTGTCTTTAGCTCCACCTGGCAGGATCACCTGGTCCACCTGAAGAAGGTTTTGAAGGCTCTGCAATCTGCAGGCCTCTCTATCAAGGCATCCAAATGCCAGATAGGGCAGGGAACTGTGGTTTACTTGGGCCACCTTGTAGGTGGAGGCCAAGTTCAGCCACTCCAACCCAAGATCCAGACTATTCTGGACTGGGTAGCTCCAAAAACCCAGACTCAAGTCAGGGCATTCCTTGGCTTGACTGGGTATTACAGGAGGTTTGTGAAGGGATATGGATCCATTGTGACAGCCCTCACTGAACTCACCTCCAAGAAAATGCCCAAGAAAGTGAACTGGACTGTGGAATGCAAACAGGCCTTTGACACCCTGAAACAAGCAATGTGCTCAGCACCAGTTCTAAAAGCTCCAGATTATTCTAAGCAGTTCATTGTGCAGACAGATGCCTCTGAACATGGGATAGGGGCAGTTTTGTCCCAAACAAATGATGATGGCCTTGACCAGCCTGTTGCTTTCATTAGCAGGAGGTTACTCCCCAGGGAGCAGCGTTGGAGTGCCATTGAGAGGGAGGCCTTTGCTGTGGTTTGGTCCCTGAAGAAGCTGAGACCATACCTCTTTGGGACTCACTTCCTAGTTCAAACCGACCACAGACCTCTCAAATGGCTGATGCAAATGAAAGGTGAAAATCCTAAACTGTTGAGGTGGTCCATCTCCCTACAGGGAATGGACTTTATAGTGGAACACAGACCTGGGACTGCCCATGCCAATGCAGATGGCCTTTCCAGGTTCTTCCACTTAGAAAATGAAGACTCTCTTGGGAAAGGTTAGTCTCATCCTCTTTCGTTTGGGGGGGGGTTGTGTAAGGAAATGCCTCCTTGGCATGGTTGCCCCCTGACTTTTTGCCTTTGCTGATGCTATGTTTACAATTGAAAGTGTGCTGAGGCCTGCTAACCAGGCCCCAGCACCAGTGTTCTTTCCCTAAACCTGCACTTTTGTATCCACAATTGGCAGACCCTGGCATCCAGATAAGTCCCTTGTAACTGGTACTTCTAGTACCAAGGGCCCTGATGCCAAGGAAGGTCTCTAAGGGCTGCAGCATGTCTTATGCCACCCTGGAGACCTCTCACTCAGCACATACACACTGCTTGCCAGCTTGTGTGTGCTAGTGAGGACAAAACGAGTAAGTCGACATGGCACTCCCCTCAGGGTGCCATGCCAGCCTCTCACTGCCTATGCAGTATAGGTAAGACACCCCTCTAGCAGGCCTTACAGCCCTAAGGCAGGGTGCACTATACCATAGGTGAGGGTACCAGTGCATGAGCATGGTACTCCTACAGTGTCTAAACAAAACCTTAGACATTGTAAGTGCAGGGTAGCCATAAGAGTATATGGTCTGGGAGTTTGTCAAACACGAACTCCACAGCACCATAATGGCTACACTGAAAACTGGGAAGTTTGGTATCAAACTTCTCAGCACAATAAATGCACACTGATGCCAGTGTGCATTTTATTGTAAAATACACCACAGAGGGCACCTTAGAGGTGCCCCCTGAAACTTAACCGACTAACTGTGTAGGCTGACTAGTTTTAGCAGCCTGCCACAAACCGAGACATGTTGCTGGCCCCATGGGGAGAGTGCCTTTGTCACTCTGAGGCCAGTAACAAAGCCTGCACTGGGTGGAGATGCTAACACCTCTCCCAGGCAGGAAGTGTCACACCTGGCGGTGAGCCTCAAAGGCTCACCTCCTTTGTGCCAACCCAGCACGACACTCCAGCTAGTGGAGTTGCCCGCCCCCTCCGGCCAGGCCCCACTTTTGGCGGCAAGGCCGGAGAAAATAATGAGGAAAACAAGGAGGAGTCACTGGCCAGTCAGGACAGCACCTAAGGTGTCCTGAGCTGAGGTGACTCTAACTTTTAGAAATCCTCCATCTTGCAGATGGAGGATTCCCCCAATAGGGTTAGGATTGTGACCCCCTCCCCTTGGGAGGAGGCACAAAGAGGGTGTACCCACCCTCAGGGCTAGTAGCCATTGGCTACTAACCCCCCAGACCTAAACACACCCTTAAATTTAGTATTTAAGGGCT
The DNA here is from genome assembly GCF_031143425.1 of Pleurodeles waltl. Taxonomy (NCBI): domain Eukaryota; kingdom Metazoa; phylum Chordata; class Amphibia; order Caudata; family Salamandridae; genus Pleurodeles; species Pleurodeles waltl. Next base: position 992,774,930 of record NC_090442.1, read on the forward strand.
ACCCTGAACCCTAGAAAATTAGATTCCTGCAACTACAAGAAGAAGGACTGCCCAGCTGAAAACCCCTGCAGCGGAAGACCAGAAGACGACAACTGCCTTGGCTCCAGAAACTCACCGGCCTGTCTCCTGCCTTCCAAAGATCCTGCTCCAGCGACGCCTTCCAAAGGGACCAGCGACCTCGACATCCTCTGAGGACTGCCCTGCTTCGAAAAGACAAGAAACTCCCGAGGACAGCGGACCTGCTCCAAGAAAAGCTGCAACTTTGTTTCCAGCAACTTTAAAGAACCCTGCAAGCTCCCCGCAAGAAGCGTGAGACTTGCAACACTGCACCCGGCGACCCCGACTCGGCTGGTGGCGATCCAACACCTCAGGAGGGACCCCAGGACTACTCTGATACTGTGAGTACCAAAACCTGTCCCCCCTGAGCCCCCACAGCGCCGCCTGCAGAGGGAATCCCGAGGCTTCCCCTGACCGCGACTCTTTGAACCTAAAGTCCCGACGCCTGGGAGAGACCCTGCACCCGCAGCCCCCAGGACCTGAAGGACCGGACTTTCACTGGAGAAGTGACCCCCAGGAGTCCCTCTCCCTTGCCCAAGTGGAGGTTTCCCCGAGGAATCCCCCCCTTGCCTGCCTGCAGCGCTGAAGAGATCCCGAGATCTCTCATAAACTAATATTGCGAACCCGACGCCTGTTCCTACACTGCACCCGGCCGCCCCCGCGCTGCTGAGGGTGAAATTTCTGTGTGGACTTGTGTCCCCCCCGGTGCCCTACAAAACCCCCCTGGTCTGCCCTCCGAAGACGCGGGTACTTACCTGCAAGCAGACCGGAACCGGGGCACCCCCTTCTCTCCATTCTAGCCTATGTGTTTTGGGCACCACTTTGAACTCTGCACCTGACCGGCCCTGAGCTGCTGGTGTGGTGACTTTGGGGTTGCTCTGAACCCCCAACGGTGGGCTACCTTGGACCAAGAACTGAGCCCTGTAAGTGTCTTACTTACCTGGTTAACCTAACAAATACTTACCTCCCCTAGGAACTGTGAAAATTGCACTAAGTGTCCACTTTTAAAACAGCTATTTGTGAATAACTTGAAAAGTATACATGCAATTTTGATGATTTGAAGTTCCTAAAGTACTTACCTGCAATACCTTTCGAATGAGATATTACATGTAGAATTTGAACCTGTGGTTCTTAAAATAAACTAAGAAAAGATATTTTTCTATACAAAAACCTATTGGCTGGATTTGTCTCTGAGTGTGTGTACCTCATTTATTGTCTATGTGTATGTACAACAAATGCTTAACACTACTCCTTGGATAAGCCTACTGCTCGACCACACTACCACAAAATAGAGCATTAGTATTATCTATTTTTACCACTATTTTACCTCTAAGGGGAACCCTTGGACTCTGTGCATGCTATTCCTTACTTTGAAATAGCACATACAGAGCCAACTTCCTACAATGGTGCAATCAATAATGACAGGGATAAGTCCGCATTTATATTTGACACCTATCTGTAAATCAATTGTGTTGGAAAGTACCCTTGTTTTGGCATGGGTACCCCCACTTCTTGCCTACTATCAGTGTGCTTAGACTGTTTTCACTGGTATCCTGTTAACCAGGACCCAGTGATTGTGCGCTCTCCCTCCAAATTTGGTTACCTTGGACCTTTGTGCACTCCACAGTTGCCATACTGGTGTCCCCTTGTAAGTCCCTAGTATATGGTACTTAGGTACACTGGGCACCGGGACACCAGTGATCCCCCATGGGTTGCAACATGTATTATGCCACACATGGGAGCCCATGCAATATGTGTCTGTAGGCCTGCCATTGCAGTCTGTGTGGAAAGGTGCATGTTCCCTTTCACCACTACACCAGGTCTCTGTAAGTCACACCTATGGTAGACCCTTCCAGCCCAAAGGGCAGGGTGCAGGTCCTTGTGTGTGTGGGCACCCCTGCATGAGCAGAGGTACCCCTACGAACTCCAAGTCCAATGCACTGGACTTCGTAAGTGCGGGGAAAACCATTTTACCCGTGTACTGGCCACATAAAGGTAACTACAAACCTGGGCATGTTTGGTGTATTACTTGCTGAAATTAAACCCCAATAATCTTGCCAGTATTGGTTGCACGATTCCATGTACTCTGGGGGCTCCTTAGAAGACCCCCCAGTATTGCTCCTACCAGTCTTACAGGGTTTGCGGACAGCCCATGCTGCTTCAGCACCTCAGACAGGTTTCTGCCCTCCTGCTACTTGACCAGCTCAGGCAGGGGAAGGCAGAACAAAGGATTTCCTGTAGGATGGTGTAGGAAAGTACCATCTTGCCTGGCATGTTACCCCCATTTTTCACTGTATATATGTTGTTTTAGTTGTATGTGTCACTGGGACCCTGGTAACCCAGGGCCCCAGTGCTCATAAGTGTGCCTGAATGTGTTACCTGTGTAGTGACTAACTGTCTCAATGAGGCTCTGCTAATCAGAACCTCAGTGGTTATGCTCTCTCATTTCTTTCCAAATTGTCACTAACAGGCTAGTGACCATTTTTACCAATTTACATTGGCTTACTGGAACACCCTTATAATTCCCTAGTATATGGTACTGAGGTACCCAGGGTATTGGGGTTCCAGGAGATCCCTATGGGCTGCAGCATTTCTTTTGCCACCCATAGGGAGCTCTGACAATTCTTACACAGGCCTGCCACTGCAGCCTGAGTGAAATAACGTCCACGTTATTTCACAGCCATTTTACACTGCACTTAAGTAACTTATAAGTCACCTATATGTCTAACCTTTACCTGGTAAAGGTTAGGTGCAAAGTTACTTAGTGTGAGGGCACCCTGGCACTAGCCAAGGTGCCCCCACATTGTTCAGGGCCAATTCCCTGAACTTTGTGAGTGCGGGGACACCATTACACGCGTGCACTACATATAGGTCACTACCTATATGTAGCTTCACAATGGTAACTCCGAATATGGCCATGTAACATGTCTATGATCATGGAATTGCCCCCTCTATGCCATCCTGGCATAGTTGGCACAATCCCATGATCCCAGTGGTCTGTAGCACAGACCCTGGTACTGCCAAACTGCCCTTCCTGGGGTTTCACTGCAGCTGCTGCTGCTGCCAACCCCTCAGACAGGCATCTGCCCTCCTGGGGTCCAGCCAGGCCTGGCCCAGGATGGCAGAACAAAGAACTTCCTCTGAGAGAGGGTGTGACACCCTCTCCCTTTGGAAAATGGTGTGAAGGCAGGGGAGGAGTAGCCTCCCCCAGCCTCTGGAAATGCTTTGTTGGGCACAGAGGTGCCCAATTCTGCATAAGCCAGTCTACACCGGTTCAGGGGACCCCTTAGCCCTGCTCTGGCGCGAAACTGGACAAAGGAAAGGGGAGTGACCACTCCCCTGACCTGCACCTCCCCTGGGAGGTGTCCAGAGCTCCTCCAGTGTGCTCCAGACCTCTGCCATCTTGGAAACAGAGGTGCTGCTGGCACACTGGACTGCTCTGAGTGGCCAGTGCCACCAGGTGACGTCAGAGACTCCTTGTGATAGGCTCCTTCAGGTGTTGCTAGCCTATCCTCTCTCCTAGGTAGCCAAACCCTCTTTTCTGGCTATTTAGGGTCTCTGTCTCTGGGGAAACTTTAGATAACGAATGCATGAGCTCAGCCGAGTTCCTCTGCATCTCTCTCTTCACCTTCTGATAAGGAATCGACTGCTGACCGCGCTGGAAGCCTGCAAACCTGCAACATAGTAGCAAAGACGACTACTGCAACTCTGTAACGCTGATCCTGCCGCCTTCTCGACTGTTTTCCTGCTTGTGCATGCTGTGGGGGTAGTCTGCCTCCTCTCTGCACCAGAAGCTCCGAAGAAATCTCCCGTGGGTCGACGGAATCTTCCCCCTGCAACCGCAGGCACCAAAAAGCTGCATTACCGGTCCCTTGGGTCTCCTCTCAGCAGGACGAGCGAGGTCCCTCGAATCCAGCGACTCTGTCCAAGTGATCCCCACAGTCCAGTGACTCTTCAGTCCAAGTTTGGTGGAGGTAAGTCCTTGCCTCACCTCGCTGGGCTGCATTGCTGGGAACCGCGACTTTTGCAGCTACTCCGGCCCCTGTGCACTTCCGGCGGAAATCCTTTGTGCACAGCCAAGCCTGGGTCCACGGCACTCTAACCTGCATTGCACGACTTTCTAAGTTGGTCTCCGGCGACGTGGGACTCCTTTGTGCAACTTCGGCGAGCACCGTTTCACGCATCCTCGTAGTGCCTGTTTCTGGCACTTCTCCGGGTGCTACCTGCTTCAGAGAGGGCTCCTTGTCTTGCTCGACGTCCCCTCTCTCTGCTGGTCCAATTTGCGACCTCCTGGTCCCTCCTGGGCCTCAGCAGCGTCCAAAAACGCTAACCGCACGATTTGCAGCTAGCAAGGCTTGTTGGCGTTCTTTCGGCGGGAAAACACTTCTGCACGACTCTCCACGGCGAGAGGGATCCGTCCACCAAAGGGGAAGTCTCTAGCCCTTTTCGTTCCTGCAGAAACCTCAGCTTCTTCTGTCCAGTAGAAGCTTCTTTGCACCCGCAGCTGGCATTTCCTGGGCATCTGCCCATCTCCGACTTGCTTGTGACTTTTGGACTTGGTCCCCTTCTTCCACAGGTACCCTAGATTGGAAATCCACAGTTGTTGCATTGCTGGTTTGTGTCTTTCCTGCATTATTCCTCTAACACGACTTCTTTGTCCTTAGGGGAACTTTAGTGCTCTTTTGCACTCACTTTTCAGGGTCTTGGGGAGGGTTATTTTTCTAACTCTCACTATTTTCTAATAGTCCCAGCGACCCTCTACAAGGTCACATAGGTTTGGGGTCCATTCGTGGTTCGCATTCCACTTTTGGAGTATATGGTTTGTGTTGCCCCTATCCCTATGTTTCCCCATTGCATCCTATTGTAACTATACATTGTTTGCACTGTTTTCTAAGACTATACTGCATATTCTTGCTATTGTGTATATATATCTTGTGTATATTTCCTATCCTCTCACTGAGGGTACACTCTAAGATACTTTGGCATATTGTCATAAAAATAAAGTACCTTTATTTTTAGTATAACTGTGTATTGTGTTTTCTTATGATATTGTGCATATGACACTAAGTGGTACTGTAGTAGCTTCACACGTCTCCTAGTTCAGCCTAAGCTGCTCTGCTAAGCTACCATTATCTATCAGCCTAAGCTGCTAGACACCCTATACACTAATAAGGGATAACTGGGCCTGGTGCAAGGTGCAAGTACCCCTTGGTACTCACTACAAGCCAGTCCAGCCTCCTATAGATGGGGAGGCGACTCCCTCTCCATTGGAAATAGGTGTTACGAGGATTGGGATGGGTAGCCTCCCCAAGCCACTGGTTTGCTTTGAAGGGCACATTCTGCCCTCCTTGCATAAACCAGTTTGCACCAGTCCAGGGACACCCGGTCCCTGCTCTGGCGTGAAACTGGACAAAGGAAAGGGGAGTGACCCCAGGGGTGGTGCCCAGAGCTCCTCCAGATGGCCACTCGATTCGGCCATCTTGATAACAAGATCTGTCGAGAGCATCTGAGTGGCCAGGACAGGCAAGTGACTTCAGTGACACCCTCTGATAGGTGGTCACCGTGCAAAGGGACCAAACCCCCTTTTAGGGCTATTTAGGGACCCCCTTTCGGGTGAGTCCCCGATTTGGCGTGCAATACTCCACCAGGACTCCTCTGCATCCACTGCTTCTGCTACTGACCAAGGGAACCGCAAATGGTCACTTCAGGAATTGAGAAGACTGCAACTCCAGAGACGACCTCACCTTGCAACATTGTTTCCCCGGCTCCATCCAGCGACTGACACATTTCCACAGCTGTGCATCCTCTGGGGTTGTCAAGACTTTAGCTGCACTAGGAAGCAAGAACAAATTTCCCTTGGAGTGAAGAAGTCACTCCCCTGCATCTGCAGGCACCTACAGCAACGATGACCAGCTGCATGGATCTGCTCTTCTCTGGAATGGCGTGGATCCTGCATCACAGGTGATGGTCTGGAGTGGTCCCCTTGGTCTTCTTTGCCCCCTGTCCATCTTGGGAGCCTTTGCCTGTCCTTGGAGGACAGTACCCATGTGCACCGCAACTCTTGCAGCAACCAAGGCTTGTTGTCTCGTGCTCCAAGGGATCTTAAGGCTCCGAGTAGCCCCGGCCCCCAGCACTTCATCCTTGCAAAGACAGTCATTCCTCTGCTGCTCCAGCGACGTGGGACTCCTATCCAGGTGTGCTGATTGGGCCTTACTGCAGCTTACTGTGTCTGCTGCCAGTGGGTTGTCTGTGGGGGCTTCAACTGCTTCTGCTGGCTCTCCCAACTGCTGGGGGTCAGCCTGGATTACCCTCCAAGGGTCGAGTCCTCTGGACCTTGCTGGTCCTCTTCAATCTTGCAACTCTTCTTTTGCCTCCTCTTGCATTTGCCAAGGCTTGTTGGTGGTTCTCCTAACCACTGACCATCTTGACCTGGCGACCAATATGGGACATCATCTGCTCCAAGGACTTCTCTGCAGCTGATGGCCTTCACAGCTGATCTTCATCTCTCCTTGTTGTCCCGGATCTTCATCCACAGAATGATGGGTAGTGGCTCCAGCCCCAACTGGACACTCAATCGTGGACTGCACTCTGTCTTCTTCTTTTGAAGGTCTTCCTTTTCTAGAATCCACCTTTGGGTTCCTCTGGTCTTGTCCTGTTCTTGCACAATCCATTTTCTAAGTCTTCCTGTTAGTCCTTGGGAAGGCCAGGTACTTACCTCTGCTCTCCTGGTCTCGGGGGGTCACTAAGGTACTCACCTCTTGGGGTCCCGAGTTCTCCCAGGTCCCCTCTAACTACTCCATATGCTTGGGTCGGGGACTTCACTTTGCATTCCACTATTTTAATATATGGTTTGGCCCTCCCCTAGGGCCCTAGCTAATTTCTACAATTCTTGCCAAGGCTTGTTGTTTCCTGTGCTAATTTCTAAATATATATATATATGTGTGTGTGTGTGTGTGTGTGTATATGTGTGTGTATATATATATGTTCGATGGCATGTGCAGCTGCAGATACACATGCTGTGCACATCCCGCCATCTGGTGTTGGGCTCGGAGTGTTACAAGTTGTTTTTCTTCGAAGAAGTCTTTTCGAGTCACGAGATCGAGGGACTCCTCCCATTTCGACTCCATTGCGCATGGGCGTCGACTCCATCTTAGATAGTTTTTTTTCCGCCATCGGGTTCGGACGTGTTCCTTTTCGCTCCGTGTTTCAGGTCGGAAAGTTAGTTAGAATCTCGGAAAAATCGTCAGTATTGTTTGCGTTCGGTATCGGGTTAGTTACAACAGATCGACACCGACTTTGGAAGAGCTCCGGTGGTCCTTCGGGGTTTTCTTCGATCCCCTGTTGGGGCCTGGTCAGCCCGGCCACGTGTCTCTTCAAGGCTGATGGAACGGACCCCATTCCGCTTCTGCCCAAAATGCCATAACAAGTATCCATATACAGATCAGCATCTGGTCTGTAACTTGTGTTTGTCGCCGGAACACAAGGAAGATACTTGTGAAGCCTGTCGAGCGTTTCGGTCCAGGAAGACACTAAGAGACCGAAGAGCAAGGAGACTGCAAATGGCGTCGGCGCCGACAGGACAAGAGCGTTTCGAGGAGGAGGAAGAAACATTCTCCATCCAGGAATCGGACTCGGATGAGATCGATCCCGAAGAAATGCCGAAAACTGTGAGTAAGACGTCGAAACACAAAACTCAAGAAAAAACCACCAAAGCCCAGGGGACGCCACCGCCAACAGGCCATGGCTTAACCCGAAAAATAGGTGACCGATCATCGGCACTGAAAAAGGGCACGCTGGTGGCGAAGTCATCCGACTCCGGTCGAGATACCACCACACAGCAATCTCGGGCCCGAGATAGTAGCTCCGAGCAGGTTCGGCACAGAGATAGCGGCACCGAAATGGGTCGGCACCGAGACACCACGACGCCGAAAGTAAAGAAGGTTTAGTCGGAACCGAAAAAAGCAGCCAAAAAGGTTTCGATACCGAAACACCTGGCCTCTGAACCAAAAACAAGTTCCTACACTGAGGAACAAGGACTGTCCACACAAATGAAAACACATAGATTTGGACAGGAATTAGAAACAATAGAGCCAGACTATACACAAAGAAGGCTCCATATACAAAAAGAAACAGGGAAGATCAGTACTCTCCCTCCAATTAAAATGAAACGCAAACTTGCCTTCCAAGAAAAAGACAAGCAGCCACAAGCAAAGGTGGCTAAACAAGTAACCCCGCCACCATCTCCACAATGCTCTCCGCAACCATCACCGGTAGCCACTCCACCAATGATGCAATCCCCAACTCATACAGGAATGAGTCAAGATGACCCTGTCGCCTGGGACCTTTATGACGCACCAGTGTCAGATAATAGTCCTGAATGTTATCCAGCTAGACCGTCGCCACCAGAGGATAGTACAGCCTACGCACAGGTGGTGTCGAGAGCAGCGGCATTTCATAATGTCAGCCTGCATGCTGAGCCCATTGAAGACAACTTTCTTTTTAACACACTGTCGTCCACACACAGCCAGTATCAAATTCTTCCTATGCTACCCAGAATGTTAAAACACTCCAAACAAGTGTTTGAAGAGCCTGTAAAAGGAAGGGCCATTACTCCAGGAGTGGAGAAAAAATATAAACCGCCACCAACAGACCCCGTGTACATCACACAACAGCTAACACCGGACTCAGGTCTAGTAGGGGCAGCGCGCAAGAGAGCGAACTCACATAGTTCAGGAGATGCACCACCTCCAGATAAAGAAAGCCGAAAGTTTGACGCAGCAGGCAAGAGGGTGGCGGCACAGGCAGCAAACCAGTGGCGTATTGCCAATTCACAGGCTTTGTTGGCCAGATACGATAGGGCCCATTGGGACGAAATGCAACACTTTATAGAACGTTTGCCCAAGGAGTTCCAAAAGAGAGCGCAGCAAGTAGTAGAAGGACAGAGTATCTCCAACAATCAGATACGGTCAGCAATGGATGCTGCAGACACAGCTGCTAGAACTGTCAACACAGCAGTAACAATAAGAAGACATGCATGGCTGCGTACTTCAGGATTTAAACCAGAAATACAGCAAGCTGTGCTCAATATGCCATTCAACGGACAGCAGTTGTTTGGGCCGGAGGTGGACACCCCGATCGAAAAACTTAAGAAAGACACTGACACGGCCAAAGCCATGGGCGCACTCTACTCCCCACAGAGCAGAGGCACATTTCGGAAAACACAGTTTAGAGGGGGGTTTCGAGGACAAAGCACAGAACCCACAACCTCACAAACAAGACCCACTTACCAGAGCCAGTATCAGCGGGGAAGTTTTCGGGGACAATATAGAGGGGGACAATTCCAAAAGAATAGAGGGAAGTTCCAAAGTCCCAAAACTCCTCAAAACAAGCAGTGACTTCCAAGTCACAAATCCCCAACACATAACATCTGTGGGGGGGAGACTAACCAAGTTTTACAAACATAGGGAGGAAATAACAGACACTTGGGTCCTAGCAATTATCCAGCATGGTTATTGCATAGAATTTCTCAAATTCCTTCCAAACGTCCCACCGAAAACACACAATATGTCAAAACAACATATAGATCTTCTAGGACTAGAAGTTCAGGCATTGATACAAAAAGAGGCAATACAATTAGTACCAAACCAACAGAAAGGGACAGGAGTTTACTCTTTGTACTTTCTCATACCCAAAAAAGACAAGACTCTGAGACCTATACTAGATCTCAGAACATTAAACACCTACATCAAATCAGATCACTTTCACATGGTGACATTACAGGACGTAATCCCACTGCTCAAACAACAGGACTACATGACAACATTGGACCTAAAGGATGCGTATTTCCATATACCGATACATCCTTCACACAGAAAATACTTAAGGTTTGTATTCCAAGGAATACATTACCAATTCAAGGTGTTGCCATTCGGGATAACAACTGCGCCAAGAGTTTTTACAAAATGCCTGGCAGTCGTAGCTGCACATATCAGAAGGCAGCAAATACATGTATTCCCGTACCTAGACGATTGGTTAATCAAAACCAACACGCTAGAACGGTGTTCACAACACACAAATTATGTCATACAAACACTCCACAAACTAGGTTTCTCAATCAACTACACAAAGTCACACCTTCTGCCGTGTCAAACACAGCAATACTTAGGGGCGACAATCAACACAGCAAAAGGGATTGCCACTCCAAGCCCACAAAGGGTTCAGGCATTTCAGAATGTAATACAGGCCATGTATCCAAAACAAAACATACAAGTCAAAATGGTGATGAAACTCCTAGGCATGATGTCCTCATGCATAGCCATTGTCCCAAACGCAAGGTTACACATGAGGCCCTTACAACAGTGCCTAGCATCACAATGGTCACAGGCACAGGGTCAACTTCTAGATCTGGTGTTGGTAGACCGCCAAACATACATCTCGCTTCAATGGTGGAACAGTATAAATTTAAACCACGGGCGGCCTTTCCAAGACCCAGTGCCACAATATGTAATAACAACAGATGCCTCCATGATAGGGTGGGGAGCACACCTCAATCAACACAGCATACAAGGACAATGGGACACTCAACAAAAACAGTTTCACATAAATCACTTAGAACTATTGGCAGTATTTCTGGCGTTAAAAGCTTTTCAACCCATAATAAGCCACAAAAACATTCTTGTCAAAACAGACAATATGACAACGATGTATTACCTAAACAAACAGGGCGGGACACACTCCACACAGTTGTGTCTCCTAGCACAAAGAATTTGGCATTGGGCGATTCACAACCACATTTGCCTAATAGCACAATTTATTCCAGGAATTCAGAATCAGTTAGCAGACAATCTCTCTCGGGATCACCAACAGATCCACGAATGGGAGATTCACCCCCAAATCCTGAACACTTACTTCCACATTTGGGGAACACCACAAATAGATCTATTTGCAACAAAGGAAAACGCAAAATGCCGAAACTTCGCATCCAGGTACCCACAAGATCAGTCTCGGGGCAATGCGTTATGGATGAGTTGGTCAGGGATATTTGCTTACGCTTTTCCCCCTCTCCCACTCCTTCCATATCTGGTAAACAAGTTGAGTCAAAACAAACTCAAACTCATACTCATAGCGCCAACATGGGCAAGACAACCTTGGTACACAACACTACTAGATCTATCAGTAGTGCCTCATGTCAAACTACCAAACAGACCAGATCTGTTAACGCAACACAAACAACAGATCAGACATCCAAATCCAGCATTGCTGAATCTAGCAATTTGGCTCCTGAAATCCTATAGTTCGGACACTTAGACCTTACACAGGAATGTATGGAGTTCTTAAAACAAGCAAGAAAACCTACCACTAGACATTGCTGTGCAAATAAGTGGAAAAGATTTGTTTATTACTGCCATAATAATCAAATTCAACCCTTACACGCATCTGCCAAAGATATCGTAAGATACTTACTACATTTGCAAAAGTCAAAGCTAGCCTTTTCTTCCATTAAGATACATCTTACTGCAATTTCAGCTTACCTGCAAATTACGCACTCAACTTCGTTATTTAGGATACCAGTAATAAAAGCATTTATGGAAGGACTAAAGAGAATTATACCACCTAGAACACCACCAGTTCCTTCATGGAACCTCAACATTGTCTTAACACGACTCATGGACCCCCCTTTTGAGCCCTTGCACTCTTGTGAAATGCAATACTTAACATGGAAAGTTGCATTTTAATTGCCATCACATCTCTAAGAAGAGTAAGTGAGATTCAAGCATTTATTCAAATACACAAGTATAAAGTAGTTCTACGAACAAATCCTAAATTTGTGCCAAAAGTCATATCACCGTTCCACTTAAATCAAACAGTAGAATTACCAGTGGTCTTCCCACAGCCAGATTCGGTAGCTGAAAGAGCACTACATACATTAGACGTCAAAAGAGCGTTAATGTACTACATTGACAGAACAAAACTAATTCGAAAAACAAAACAATTATTTATTGCTTTCCAGAAACCTCATACAGGAAATCCAATTTCTAAACAAGGCATTGCTAGATGGATAGTTAAATGCATTCAAACCTGTTATATGAAAGCAAAAAGAGAACTGCCTATTACACCAAGGGCACACTCAACTAGAAAGAAAGGTGCTACCATGGCCTTTCTAGGAAATATTCCAATGACTGAAATATGTAAGGCAGCTACATGGTCTACGCCTCATATATTTACCAAACACTACTGTGTAGATGTGTTAACAGCACAACAAGCCACAGTAGGTCAAGCAGTACTACGAACTTTGTTTCAAACAACTTCAACTCCTACAGGCTGAACCACCGCCTTTGGGGAGATAACTGCTTTCTAGTCTATGCACAGCATGTGTATCTGCAGCTACACATGCCATCGAACGGAAAATGTCACTTACCCAGTGTACATCTGTTCGTGGCATTAGTCGCTGCAGATTCACATGCGCCCACCCGCCTCCCCGGGAGTCTGTAGCCGTTTAGAAGTTGATCTTGAACATTTGTAAATTTGTAAATATATTGCTTTAAACTACATTATGTACATACGTATTCACTCCATTGCATGGGCACTATTACTAGCATACGCAACTCCTACCTCACCCTCTGCGGGGAAAACAATCTAAGATGGAGTCGACGCCCATGCGCAAGGAGTCGAAATGGGAGGAGTCCCTCGATCTCGTGACTCGAAAAGACTTCTTCGAAGAAAAACAACTTGTAACACTCCGAGCCCAACACCAGATGGCGGGATGTGCACAGCATGTGAATCTGCAGCGACTAATGCCACAAACAGATGTACACTGGGTAAGTGACATTTTCCATATATATATATGTGTGTTCGATGGTGTAAGGAAATGCCTCCTTGGCATGGTTGCCCCCTGACTTTTTGCCTTTGCTGATGCTATGTTTACAATTGAAAGTGTGCTGAGGCCTGCTAACCAGGCCCCAGCACCAGTGTTCTTTCCCTAACCTGTACTTTTGTATCCACAATTGGCAGACCCTGGCATCCAGATAAGTCCCTTGTAACTGGTACTTCTAGTACCAAGGGCCCTGATGCCAAGGAAGGTCTCTAAGGGCTGCAGCATGTCTTATGCCACCCTGGAGACCTCTCACTCAGCACAGACACACTGCTTGCCAGCTTGTGTGTGCTAGTGAGGACAAAACGAGTAAGTCGACATGGCACTCCCCTCAGGGTGCCATGCCAGCCTCTCACTGCCTATGCAGTATAGGTAAGACACCCCTCTAGCAGGCCTTACAGCCCTAAGGCAGGGTGCACTATACCATAGGTGAGGGTACCAGTGCATGAGCATGGTACCCCTACAGTGTCTAAACAAAACCTTAGACATTGTAAGTGCAGGGTAGCCATAAGAGTATATGGTCTGGGAGTTTGTCAAACACGAACTCCACAGCACCATAATGGCTACACTGAAAACTGGGAAGTTTGGTATCAAACTTCTCAGCACAATAAATGCACACTGATGCCAGTGTACATTTTATTGCAAAATACACCCCAGAGGGCACCTTAGAGGTGCCCCCTGAAACTTAACCGACTGTCTGTGTAGGCTGACTAGTTCCAGCAGCCTGCCACACTAGAGACATGTTGCTGGCCCCATGGGGAGAGTGCCTTTGTCACTCTGAGGCCAGTAACAAAGCCTGCACTGGGTGGAGATGCTAACACCTCCCCCAGGCAGGAGCTGTGACACCTGGCGGTGAGCCTCAAAGGCTCACCCCTTTGTCACAGCCCAGCAGGGCACTCCAGCTTAGTGGAGTTGCCCGCCCCCTCCGGCCACGGCCCCCACTTTTGGCGGCAAGGCTGGAGGGAACAAAGAAAGCCACAAGGAGGAGTCACTGGCCAGTCAGGACAGCCCCTAAGGTGTCCTGAGCTGAGGTGACTCTAACTTTTAGAAATCCTCCATCTTGCAGATGGAGGATTCCCCCAATAGGGTTAGGATTGTGACCCCCTCCCCTTGGGAGGAGGCACAAAGAGGGTGTACCCACCCTCAGGGCTAGTAGCCATTGGCTACTAACCCCCCAGACCTAAACACGCCCTTAAATTTAGTATTTAAGGGCTACCCTGAACCCTAGAAAATTAGATTCCTGCAACAACAAGAAGAAGGACTGCCTAGCTGAAAACCCCTGCAGAGGAAGACCAGAAGACAACAACTGCCTTGGCTCCAGAAACTCACCGGCCTGTCCCCTGCCTTCCAAAGAACTCTGCTCCAGCGACGCCTTCCAAAGGGACCAGCGACCTCTGCATCCTCTGAGGACTGCCCTGCTTCGACGACGACAAGAAACTCCCGAGGACAGCGGACCTGCTCCAAAAAGACTGCAACTTTGTTCCAAGAAGCAGCTTTAAAGAACCCTGAACTCCCCGCAAGAAGCGTGAGACTTGCAACACTGCACCCGGCGACCCCGACTCGGCTGGTGGAGAACCAACACCTCAGGGAGGACCCCCGGACTACTCTACGACTGTGAGTACCAAAACCTGTCCCCCCTGAGCCCCCACAGCGCCACCTGCAGAGGGAATCCCGAGGCTTCCCCTGACCGCGACTCTCTGAAACCTAAGTCCCGACACCTGGAAAAGACCCTGCACCCGCAGCCCCCAGGACCTGAAGGACCGGACTTTCACTGCAGGAGTGACCCCCAGGAGTCCCTCTCCCTTGCCCAAGTGGAGGTTTCCCCGAGGAAGCCCCCCCTTGCCTGCCTGCCGCGCTGAAGAGATCTCTTGATCTCTCATTGACTTACATTGCGAACCCGACGCTTGTTTTAACACTGCACCCGGCCGCCCCCGCGCCGCTGAGGGTGAAATTTCTGTGTGGGCTTGTGTCCCCCCCGGTGCCCTACAAAACCCCCCTGGTCTGCCCTCCGAAGACGCGGGTACTTAACTGCAAGCAGACCGGAACCGGGGCACCCCCTTCTCTCCATTGCAGCCTATGCGTTTTGGGCACCACTTTGAACTCTGCACCTGACCGGCCCTGAGCTGCTGGTGTGGTGACTTTGGGGTTGCTCTGAACCCCCAACGGTGGGCTACCTTGGACCAAGAACTGAACCCTGTAAGTGTCTTACTTACCTGGTAAAACTAACAAAAACTTACCTCCCCCAGGAACTGTGAAAATTGCACTGTGTCCACTTTTAAAGTAGCTATTTGTGAATAACTTGAAAAGTATACATGCAATTGAAATGATTCAAAGTTCCTAATGTACTTACCTGCAATACCTTTCAAACAAGATATTACATGTTAAATTTGAACCTGTGGTTCTTAAAATAAACTAAGAAAAGATATTTTTCTATAACAAAACCTATTGGCTGGATTTGTCTCTGAGTGTGTGTACCTCATTTATTGTCTGTGTATGTACAACAACTGCTTAACACTACTCCTTGGATAAGCCTACTGCTCGACCACACTACCACAAAATAGAGCATTAGTATTATCTATTTTTACCACTATTTTACCTCTAAGGGGAACCCTTGGACTCTGTGCATGCTATTCCTTACTTTGAAATAGCACATACAGAGCCAACTTCCTACAGTAACTAAATATGAAGATGGTGATGACATCACCAAATGGTTCACAGCTTTTGAGAGGGCTTGTGTAACCAGAAAAGTGAACAGATCTCACTGGGGTGCTCTCCTTTGGGAAATGTTCACAGGAAAGTGTAGGGATAGACTCCTCACACTCTCTGGAAAAGATGCAGAATCTTATGACCTCATGAAGGGTACCCTGATTGAGGGCTTTGGATTCTCCACTGAGGAGTATAGGATTAGATTCAGGGGGGCTCAAAAATCCTCGAGCCAGACCTGGGTTGACTTTGTAGACTACTCAGTAAAAACACTAGATGGTTGGATTCAATGCAGTGGTGTAAGTAATTATGATGGGCTGTACAATTTATTTGTGAAAGAACACCTGTTAAGTAATTGTTTCAATGATAAACTGCATCAGCATCTGGTGGACCTAGGACCAATTTCTCCCCAAGAATTGGGAAAGAAGGCGGACCATTGGGTCAAGACAAGGGTGTCCAAAACTTCCACAGGGGGTGACCAAAAGAAAGGGGTCACAAAACCTCCCCAGGGGAAAGGTTGTGAGACAGCCAAAAATAAAAATAGTAAAGAGTCTTCTACAGGCCCCCAAAAACCTGCACAGGAGGGTGGGCCCAGAGCCTCTTCACAAAACAATCCTGGGTACAAGGGTAAAAACTTTGATCCCAAAAAGGCCTGGTGTCGTAGCTGTAATCAGTCTGGACACCAAACTGGAGACAAGGCCTGTCCCAAGAAAAGTTCCACTCCAAACTCCAATCCAGGTAACACTGGAATGGCTAGTCTCCAAGTGGGATCAACAGTGTGCCCAGAGCAAATCAGGGTCCACACTGAAGCTACTCTAGTCTCTGAGGGTGGGGTGGATTTAGCCACACTAGCTGCCTGGCCGCCTAACATGCAAAAATACAGGCAGCAGCTCTTTATTAATGGGACAGGTGTAGAGGGCCTGAGGGATACAGGTGCCAGTGTCACCATGGTGACAGAGAAACTGTTTTCCCCTGGCCAATACCTGACTGGAAAAACCTATACAGTCACCAACGCTGACAATCAGACTAAAGCACATCCCATGGCAATGGTAACTTTAGAATGGGGAGGGGTCAATGGCCTGAAACAGGTGGTGGTCTCCTCAAACATCCCAGTAGACTGTCTGCTTGGAAATGACCTGGAGTCCTCAGCATGGGCTGAGGTAGAACTAAAAACCCATGCAGCCATGCTGGGTATCCCTGAACTGGTGTGTGTAAAAACAAGAGCACAATGCAAGGCACAGGGTGAAAAAGTAGAGCTGGAGTCTGGAAAAATGGCCCAGCCTACCAAGAGAAAAGGAAAGTCAGTTGGGAAACCAACTGCAACACAGTCAGAAAAAGAGAACCTCTCTTCTCAGGAAGAAGTTCTGCCCTCTGAGGGAACTGAGCCTTTGGAACTTGAACCTTATCAGGTTGAGCTCTTAGGCCCAGGGGGACCCTCAAGGGAGGAGCTGTGTAAGGGACAAGAAACCTGTCCCTCTCTTGAAGGCCTTAGGCAGCAAGCTGCTGAAGAGTCCAAGGGCAAGAAAAATGGAACACATAGGGTCTATTGGGAAGACGGACTCCTGTACACTGAGGCCAGAGACCCCAAACCTGGTGCCACTAGGAGAGTGGTAGTGCCTCAGTCTTTCAGAGAGTTTATTCTGACCTTAGCCCATGATATTCCCCTTGCTGGGCATTTGGGACAAACCAAGACGTGGGAGAGGTTAGTCAACCACTTCTACTGGCCCAATATGTCCCAGAAGGTTAAGGAGTTTTGCCTCTCCTGCCCCACCTGTCAATCCAGTGGTAAGACAGGTGGGCACCCAAAGGCCCCCCTCATTCCACTTCCAGTGGTGGGGGTCCACTTTGAAAGAGTGGGTGTGGACATAGTTGGTCCACTGGAACCTCCCACAGCCTCAGGAAATATGTACATCCTAGTAGTAGTGGATCATGCTACTAGGTATCCTGAAGCTATTCCCCTTAGGTCGACTACTGCCCCTGCAGTAGCCAAGGCCCTCATTGGTATCTTTACCAGAGTGGGTTTCCCTAAGGAGGTGGTGTCTGACAGAGGTACCAACTTCATGTCAGCATACCTAAAACACATGTGGAATGAGTGTGGAGTGACTTACAAATTCACTACACCATACCATCCACAAACTAATGGCTTAGTTGAGAGATTCAACAAGACATTAAAAGGCATGATCATGGGGCTCCCAGAAAAACTCAAAAGGAGACGGGATGTCCTCTTGCCATGTCTGCTTTTTGCTTACAGAGAGGTGCCACAGAAGGGAGTAGGATTCTCACCCTTTGAACTTCTGTTTGGTCACCCTGTAAGGGGACCACTTGCTCTTGTTAAAGAAGGCTGGGAGAGACCTCTTCATGAGCCTAAACAAGACATAGTGGACTATGTACTTGGCCTTCGCTCTAGAATGGCAGAGTACATGGAAAAGGCAACTAAAAACCTTGAGGCCAGCCAACAGCTCCAGAAGTTTTGGTATGACCAAAAGGCTGCAATGGTTGAGTTCCAACCAGGGCAGAAAGTCTGGGTTCTGGAGCCTGTGGCTCCCAGGGCACTCCAGGACAAATGGAGTGGCCCTTACCCAGTGCTAGAAAGGAAGAGTTGGGTCACCTACCTGGTGGACCTGGGCACAAGCAGGAGCCCCAAGAGGGTGATCCATGTGAACCGCCTTAAGCTCTTCCATGACAGGGCTGATGTAAATCTGTTGATGGTAACAGATGAGGATCAGGAGGCAGAGAGTGAACCTCTCCCTGATCTTCTGTCATCAGACCCAAAAGATGGCTCAGTAGATGGAGTGATCTACTCAGACACCCTCTCTGGCCAACAGCAAGCTGATTGTAGGAGAGTCCTACAACAGTTTCCTGAACTCTTCTCCCTAACCCCTGGTCAGACACACCTGTGTACCCATGATGTGGACACAGGAGACAGCATGCCTGTCAAGAAGAAAATCTTTAGACAGTCTGACCATGTTAAGGAAAGCATCAAGGTAGAAGTCCACAAGATGCTGGAATTGGGAGTAATTGAGCGCTCTGACAGCCCCTGGGCTAGCCCAGTGGTCTTAGTCCCCAAACCTCACACCAAAGATGGAAAGAAAGAGATGAGGTTTTGTGTGGACTACAGAGGGCTCAACTCTGTCACCAAGACAGACGCCCATCCAATTCCTAGAGCTGATGAGCTCATAGACAAATTAGGTGCTGCCAAATTCTTAAGTACCTTTGACTTGACAGCAGGGTACTGGCAAATAAAAATGGCACCTGGAGCAAAAGAGAAAACAGCATTCTCCACACCTGATGGGCCTTATCAGTTTACTGTTATGCCCTTTGGTTTAAAGAATGCCCCTGCCACCTTCCAAAGGTTGGTGAATCAAGTCCTTGCTGGTTTGGAGTCCTTTAGCACAGCTTATCTTGATGATATTGCTGTCTTTAGCTCCACCTGGCAGGATCACCTGGTCCACCTGAAGAAGGTTTTGAAGGCTCTGCAATCTGCAGGCCTCTCTATCAAGGCATCCAAATGCCAGATAGGGCAGGGAACTGTGGTTTACTTGGGCCACCTTGTAGGTGGAGGCCAAGTTCAGCCACTCCAACCCAAGATCCAGACTATTCTGGACTGGGTAGCTCCAAAAACCCAGACTCAAGTCGTCAGGGCATTCCTTGGCTTGACTGGGTATTACAGGAGGTTTGTGAAGGGATTTGGATCCATTGTGACAGCCTTCACTGAACTCACCTCCAAGAAAATGCCCAAGAAAGTGAACTGGACTGTAGAATGCCAACAGTCCTTTGACACCCTGAAACAAGCAATGTGCTCAGCACCAGTTCTAAAAGCTCCAGATTATTCTAAGCAGTTCATTGTGCAGACAGATGCCTCTGAACATGGGATAGGGGCAGTTTTGTCCCAAACAAATGATGATGGCCTTGACCAGCCTGTTGCTTTCATTAGCAGGAGGTTACTCCCCAGGGAGCAGCGTTGGAGTGCCATTGAGAGGGAGGCCTTTGCTGTGGTTTGGTCCCTGAAGAAGCTGAGACCATACCTCTTTGGGACCCACTTCTTAGTTCAAACTGACCACAGACCTCTCAAATGGCTGATGCAAATGAAAGGTGAAAATCCTAAACTGTTGAGGTGGTCCATCTCCCTACAGAGAATGGACTTTATAGTGGAACACAGACCTGGGACTGCCCATGCCAATGCAGATGGCCTTTCCAGGTTCTTCCACTTAGAAAATGAAGACTCTCTTGGGAAAGGTTAGTCTCATCCTCTTTCGTTTGGGGGGGGGGGGTTGTGTAAGGAAATGCCTCCTTGGCATGGTTGCCCCCTGACTTTTTGCCTTTGCTGATGCTATGTTTACAATTGAAAGTGTGCTGAGGCCTGCTAACCAGGCCCCAGCACCAGTGTTCTTTCCCTAACCTGTACTTTTGTATCCACAATTGGCAGACCCTGGCATCCAGATACGTCCCTTGTAACTGGTACTTCTAGTACCAAGGGCCCTGATGCCAAGGAAGGTCTCTAAGGGCTGCAGCATGTCTTATGCCACCCTGGAGACCTCTCACTCAGCACAGACACACTGCTTGCCAGCTTGTGTGTGCTAGTGAGAACAAAACGAGTAAGTCGACATGGCACTCACCTCAGGGTGCCATGCCAGCCTCTCACTGCCTATGCAAGTATAGGTCAGCCACCCCTCTAGCAGGCCTTACAGCCCTAAGGCAGGGTGCACTATACCATAGGTGAGGGTACCAGTGCATGAGCATGGTACCCCTACAGTGTCTAAACAAAACCTTAGACATTGTAAGTGCAGGGTAGCCATAAGAGTATATGGTCTGGGAGTTTGTCAAACACGAACTCCACAGCACCATAATGGCTACACTGAAAACTGGGAAGTTTGGTATCAAACTTCTCAGCACAATAAATGCACACTGATGCCAATGTACATTTTATTGCAAAATACACCCCAGAGGGCACCTTAGAGGTGCCCCCTGAAACTTAACCGACTGTCTGTGTAGGCTGACTAGTTCCAGCAGCCTGCCACACTAGAGACATGTTGCTGGCCCCATGGGGAGAGTGCCTTTGTCACTCTGAGGCCAGTAACAAAGCCTGCACTGGGTGGAGATGCTAACACCTCCCCCAGGCAGGTGCTGTGACACCTGGCGGTGAGCCTCAAAGGCTCACCCCTTTGTCACAGCCCAGCAGGGCACTCCAGCTTAGTGGAGTTGCCTGCCCCCTCCGGCCACGGCCCCCACTTTTGGCGGCAAGACTGGAGGGAACAAAGAAAGCAACAAGGAGGAGTCACTGGCCAGTCAGGACAGCCCCTAAGGTGTCCTGAGCTGAGGTGACTCTAACTTTTAGAAATCCTCCATCTTGCAGATGGAGGATTCCCCCAATAGGGTTAGGATTGTGACCCCCTCCCCTTGGGAGGAGGCACAAAGAGGGTGTACCCACCCTCAGGGCTAGTAGCCATTGGCTACTAACCCCCCAGACCTAAACACGCCCTTAAATTTAGTATTTAAGGGCTACCCTGAACCCTAGAAAATTAGATTCCTGCAACAACAAGAAGAAGGACTGCCTAGCTGAAAACCCCTGCAGAGGAAGACCAGAAGACAACAACTGCCTTGGCTCCAGAAACTCACCGGCCTGTCTCCTGCCTTCCAAAGAACTCTGCTCCAGCGACGCCTTCCAAAGGGACCAGCGACCTCTGAATCCTCTGAGGACTGCCCTGCTTCGACGACGACAAGAAACTCCCGAGGACGGCGGACCTGCTCCAAAAAGACTGCAACTTTATCCAAAGGAGCAGCTTTAAAGAACCCTGCAATCTCCCCGCAAGAAGCGTGAGACTTGCAACACTGCACCCGGCGACCCCGACTCGGCTGGTGGAGAACCAACACCTCAGGGAGGACCCCCGGACTACTCTACGACTGTGAGTACCAAAACCTGTCCCCCCTGAGCCCCCACAGCGCCGCCTGCAGAGGGAATCCCGAGGCTTCCCCTGACCGCGACTCTCTGAAACCTAAGTCCCGACGCCTGGAAAAGACCCTGCACCCGCAGCCCCCAGGACCTGAAGGACCGGACTTTCACTGCAGAAGTGACCCCCAGGAGTCCCTCTCCCTTGCCCGAGTGGAGGTTCCCCCGTGGAAGCCCCCCCTTGCCTGCCTGCAGCGCTGAATAAATCCCTTGATCTCTCATTGACTTACATTGCGAACCCGACGCTTGTTCTAACACTGCACCCGGCCGCCCCCGCGCCGCTGAGGGTGAAATTTCTGTGTGGGCTTGTGTCCCCCCGGTGCCCTACAAAACCCCCCTGGTCTGCCCTCCGAAGACGCGGGTACTTACCTGCTGGCAGACTGGGACCGGGGCACCCCCTTCTCTCCATTGAAGCCTATGCGTTTTGGGCACCACTTTGAACTCTGCACCTGACCGGCCCTGAGCTGCTGGTGTGGTAACTTTGGGGTTGCTCTGAACCCCCAACGGTGGGCTACCTTGGACCAAGAACTGAACCCTGTAAGTGTCTTACTTACCTGGTAAAACTAACAAAAACTTACCTCCCCCAGGAACTGTGAAAATTGCACTGTGTCCACTTTTAAAATAGCTATTTGTGAATAACTTGAAAAGTATACATGCAATTGAAATGATTCAAAGTTCCTAATGTACTTACCTGCAATACCGTTCAAACAAGATATTACATGTTAAATTTGAACCTGTGGTTCTTAAAATAAACTAAGAAAAGATATTTTTCTATAACAAAACCTATTGGCTGGATTTGTCTCTGAGTGTGTGTACCTCATTTATTGTCTATGTGTATGTACAACAAATGCTTAACACTACTCCTTGGATAAGCCTACTGCTCGACCACACTACCACAAAATAGAGCATTAGTATTATCTCTTTTTACCACTATTTTACCTCTAATGGGAACCCTTGGACTCTGTGCATGCTATTCCTTACTTTGAAATAGCACATACAGAGCCAACTTCCTACAGATGGCATGTGTAGCAATGTGTTACAATTTGTTTTTCTTCGAAGAAGTCTTTTCGGAGTCACAGGATCGAGTGACTCCTCCTCTCTGTCATACTGCGCATGGGCATTGACTCCATTGTTAGATTGTTTTCTTTCCGCTGTCTGGTTCGGACGTGTTTCCTCTCGCTCTGAGATTTTGATTCCGAAACTTCAGAAAACTCACTCGATCGTCTGTATTGTTTCGATCGCGTTTCCACCTAGCCTCAAAGCGATAGTACAGTCGGAATCTAGATTTTTGCCCTTATGAGCGTGTGCGCCCACCTCTGGCCTACCGCATGGAAGCCTGATGGATCGAACTCCTCTGTCCTCTGTGCCAGGCAAAATATTTCCCTATACAGATTAACACCTTGTTTGTAATCTGTGTCTTTCTCCCAATCACAAAGAAGATTGTGAGGCCTATCACTGCTGGACAGAACGTGAGTATGTCTGCCCCTACGCCCACTTATAAGAAACCATCGAAGGCCTTGGATACACTGCTGCCAGAGGGCCATGGTTCGACCCAAAAAAAGACTCTCGTCGACAGACCTTCGGGTTCGGCACCGAAAAAGGCCACTCCTCCATTGGCATTAGAGTCCAGTAAATCTGTGAAGTGTTCAGTCTCTAACTCGAGTAAGCGTCCTCACTCCTCAGAGTCAAAGCTTCTACGCCCTGCTTTGGAGCCGAAACAACTGACTTTATTTTCGGGACCGAAAAAGCTTCAATCTTCGGAACCAAAGAAATCTTATTCAGGAGAGCAAGGACTTTCGAGCCATCTCAAACAGAGTTCGAAATTACTGCATGAACAATCTTATAGACCTTCTGATGAGGACACTAAGATTCAGCCTATCCTAGAGGTTATCGATGAGAGACAATCCAAGAGTCACATCCTCAAAGAGACTGGCAGAATAGTTCTTGCACCTCCTCTGCAAACCAAAAGGAAGCTGGCCTTTCAGGAACAGTTAGATACTGCTAAACCACCAGCAAAAATGTATAAACCGAAGGAGAAGCCAGCACCTGCCCCTGCTGCTCCCCCTCATTCACTTCACCACCGCTTTCCTTTTCACCTCCGCCTTCTAGCCCACCACCTTTAACTTCACCAATGCATTTGCAGTATTCACATGTTGATACAGTGGATCCTAGTGATCTATATGAGCCAGATCCTATTCCTGACAATGACCCTGATTTATACCCCTCCAAGCCTTCTCCACCAGAGGACACTACTGCATACAAGCAGGTTGTTTCCAGGGTAGCTGCTTACCATGGGGTGCTTTATGCACACTGCACCCCTAGAAGAGGATTTCCTGTTTAACACTCTATCCTCCACCCCCTCTAGATATCAGTGCCTTCCTATGTTACCTGGTATGGGTAAACATGTAGATCAATTTTTTTGTGAGCCAGCCAAAGCTAGAGTAATTACTCTACGTATTGACAAAAAATACAAACCTGCGCCTACAGACCCTGATTATATCACACACCAAGTTCCACCAGACTCAGTGCTAGTGAGTGCGGCTAGAAATAGGGTTAATAGACAGTCATCAAGGGATGCTCCTCCCCCTGATAAGGAGAGTAGGATATTTGATGCAGCTGGCAAGAGAGTGGCCACAGAGGCGGGCAAACAATGGCGAATTGCAAACTCGCAAGCCCTGCTAGCCAGATACGATAGAGCCCACTGGGACGGGATGCAAGAACTCCTACGGCACCTCCTAAAGGAAGATCAAAAAAGTGCACAGTAGATTGTAGAAGAGGGTCAGGCTATAAGAAATAATCAGATACGGTCTGCCCTTGATGCTGCAGATACAGCAGCCAGAAGTGTCAACACTGCCATTACTATAAGAAGACATGCATGGCTACGTTCTTCTGGTTTTAAACCAGAAATCCAGCAGGCAGTGCTCATCATGCCTTTTGATAAAAAGCATTTGATTGGCCCTGAAGTCAATACAGCCATAGAAAAACTGAGGAAAGACTCAGACACTGCCAAAGCAATGGGAGCATTATACACAACACCGTATAGAGGCTGCTTTCACAGGCAACAGTTTAGCGGAGGCTTCAAGCCACAATCCACTGAGGCTTCTACCTCCCAGGCAAAGCAAGGACAACAGCAGCAGCAATACCAGAGAGGGGGATTTAGAGGGTCCCAGGGAGCTCCCTCCATCCCCCGCTCCTCTTATTGCGCAAGAAGCGGATCGCCACCCTGTGGTCAGGAGATCTTGTGTGGCCGCATTGTTGACTGTGGGGGAATACCAAGCAACTTTCACTTAACTTTTGCCATGTCTTGCTGCTCCTGTGAACATAGATCTGTCATTG
Organism: Pleurodeles waltl; assembly: GCF_031143425.1. Lineage (NCBI taxonomy): Eukaryota > Metazoa > Chordata > Amphibia > Caudata > Salamandridae > Pleurodeles > Pleurodeles waltl. The sequence continues at coordinate 992,799,844 of NC_090442.1, forward strand.
CAGCAGCGAGCACTTCAAAGGCTGCCATCAGTGGGGGTTTTCTCTGCAGGCCTTAATCACCCCTGCATGCCTCCTCTGCAGATGCACAGCACACAGCAGCGGATAAATTGACTCTTTACCCACACCTGCTTGTACCTTTTCTACTTTCTGGCTCTGGTCCAAAGCCATTACTACATCACCTGTACGCTGTGACCACGCGGCCCCTCCGTGCCACACCATAACCAAAATTTGTGTGTCAAAGGTCGCGTTTGCACGATATTAGAAACCGCAGACATGTTATTACCCCACATTGCCTTCTTTAGACGCGAGGGAGCCTAGACAAGTATCTCTCTGTTGCTAACCACCATATAGAGTGCTGTTCTCTCAACCATCATCTACCTTCCCTGGACACTTGTAACAGCTGCAGCCTCCACTCTGCGCCCCAAATGAAACTTTTGAACCCACCTCTCTTCTGTGACATTCACCTCCACCGCTCAGCTTCTGCCCACTGGGGGTTGCTCGTGCTACCACACTGTACAGTTGGTGAGCATCGGCAAGCGGGCCCACGGCAGATCCATCAACACACTGTAATCACACCAACTACGCACAGATACAATGGGTCGACTACATGCTGGTGCCAATGGCACATCCTCACGCCTTTCAACAAATGCAGAACTGCAAACCGCAGTCACAAGCGAGGTCCATCATCCAGACCTTTCTGCTTCCCTTGGAGATAAACTGTATTCTCTTCTGGAAGCAGTGGAAAAACTCAAGACCTCACTGGCGCATGCATCCTTAGAAGGCAAAATTGCAAAGTGGCAATTGACCGAATGCTATTACACGCTGACCACCGCAAATTAGCTGAAAGAGTTGGTAATACTGAACAAATGATGCGATAATAGGTCACAGCACCAGATCTGAACAAAGGGCAAAAATTAAGTGCTGCACATGTTGCATAAAACATAGATGTCCAGATCGCAAGGAGCTGGAGCCTATTGCTCAAATTTGTGAGAATGTCACTCATTATTTCATCTAAGAGCATTGATTCTGTGTTCTTTAGATCTTGAATATTGGTATATAGATTTGTGTAAATACTTCTATCCTTGAACTTGGCCCAGATTCCGAGTCGGTGGAGTAAAATTAAGCATTGGAATTTCGTTCCATCTGATAATATTGCATTATGTTCCACACCTGGTAGAAAAACCAGACCCAATGCTTCTGGCTGTAATTCTGGTCAGAAGAATCGCATGAGGCATTGGATGCAGTGACAACCAAGCATTTCCCCCCTTTTTTTCTGATAACATGTGTTTACCTTTCCCTGTCCTTTCCTTGAACCCCCTATCGTCCTCCAACCCAACATGAGGTCCCCCACATACATTTACCACCTGCTCAGTGCAGGTAGTAAGTGCATGTGTGAATCCCCAAGGAAATGAGAATTAGATGTTTAACACCTAGAAAAACGGTCCCACAAAGCAAATCCCTATTCCATGGCAATTCAGCAGTATTGGAGTAGATTTACTGCATGCTAATGGTAAATATGCACACACACTTACCTTTCTCCCAGGACTTTATGACTAATAATCATGCCCTTAGAGTGCTAGCCTGGTCTCATATTTTTGTTCTTGCTTGATATTGGTAACTTGTGTGGCACTAACTTGGCTAACTTCATTGTGCTTATGTCCCTAGATTATCTACCGTGTCTTGGATCCAGTTTTCAGAATTGAAGACCCATACAGTCCTAAAATTCAGAGTAAGTCAGATGATTGGCAATGGTTGCATTCCAAACTTGCAATTTTTTCAGAAATATACTACATTAATTTAGGAAATTCACATAATTGTCCATTTTAAGCTTAATGATGCAGTTGCATTCTGGAATTATGTAGCAAAGAGAGTGCACACTTAGTTAATATCAATAATAACCAATAATAGCTTTTTGGTTGCAAGACATTTTAGGCAACAATATAAAATGGTCAATAATCCTTTTCACATGACTCTGAAATGCTTTATTGTAATTCTTGCCTGTTAATGCAGCATGTTTTATATATAAAAGTTGTTTGTGATTTAGCTGAAGCAACATTTGAAAATAACTTTTTTTTGTAATTTTAAGAAGCTAGAATCTTTAAGGGATGGTGTAAGGAAATGCCTCCTTGGCATGGTTGCCCCCTGACTTTTTGCCTTTGCTGATGCTATGTTTACAATTGAAAGTGTGCTGAGGCCTGCTAACCAGGCCCCAGCACCAGTGTTCTTTCCCTAACCTGTACTTTTGTATCCACAATTGGCAGACCCTGGCATCCAGATAAGTCCCTTGTAACTGGTACTTCTAGTACCAAGGGCCCTGATGCCAAGGAAGGTCTCTAAGGGCTGCAGCATGTCTTATGCCACCCTGGAGACCTCTCACTCAGCACAGACACACTGCTGGCCAGCTTGTGTGTGCTAGTGAGGACAAAACGAGTAAGTCGACATGGCACTCCCCTCAGGGTGCCATGCCAGCCTCTCACTGCCTATGCAGTATAGGTAAGACACCCCTCTAGCAGGCCTTACAGCCCCAAGGCAGGGTGCACTATACCATAGGTGAGGGTACCAGTGCATGAGCACTGTGCCCCTACAGTGTCTAAGCAAAACCTTAGACATTGTAAGTGCAGGGTAGCCATAAGAGTATATGGTCTGGGAGTCTGTTTTACACGAACTCCACAGCACCATAATGGCTACACTGAAAACTGGGAAGTTTGGTATCAAACTTCTCAGCACAATAAATGCACACTGATGCCAGTGTACATTTTATTGCAAAATACACCCCAGAGGGCACCTTAGAGGTGCCCCCTGAAACTTAACCGACTATCTGTGTAGGCTGACTAGTTCCAGCAGCCTGCCACACTAGAGACATGTTGCTGGCCCCATGGGGAGAGTGCCTTTGTCACTCTGAGGCCAGTAACAAAGCCTGCACTGGGTGGAGATGCTAACACCTCCCCCAGGCAGGAGCTGTAACACCTGGCGGTGAGCCTCAAAGGCTCACCCCTTTGTCACAGCACCGCAGGACACTCCAGCTAGTGGAGTTGCCCGCCCCCTCCGGCCCCGGCCCCCACTTTTGGCGGCAAGGCCGGAGAAAATAATGAGAATAACAAGGAGGAGTCACTGGCCAGTCAGGACAGCCCCTAAGGTGTCCTGAGCTGAGGTGACTCTAACTTTTAGAAATCCTCCATCTTGCAGATGGAGGATTCCCCCAATAGGGTTAGGATTGTGACCCCCTCCCCTTGGGAGGAGGCACAAAGAGGGTGTACCCACCCTCAGGGCTAGTAGCCATTGGCTACTAACCCCCCAGACCTAAACACGCCCTTAAATTTAGTATTTAAGGGCTACCCTGAACCCTAGAAAATTAGATTACTGCAACAACAAGAAGAAGGACTGCCCAGCTGAAAACCCCTGCAGAGGAAGACCAGAAGACAACAACTGCCTTGGCTCCAGAAACTCACCGGCCTGTCTCCTGCCATCCAAAGAACTCTGCTCCAGCGACGCCTTCCAAAGGGACCAGCGACCTCTGCATCCTCTGAGGACTGCCCTGCTTCGACGACGACAAGAAACTCCTGAGGACAGCGGACCTGCTCCAAAAAGACTGCAACTTTGTTTCAAGAAGCAGCTTTAAAGAACCCTGCAACTCCCCGCAAGAAGCGTGAGACTTGCAACACTGCACCCGGCGACCCCGACTCGGCTGGTGGAGGACCAACACCTCAGGGAGGACCCCCGGACTACTCTACGACTGTGAGTACCAAAACCTGTCCCCCCTGAGCCCCCACAGCGCCGCCTGCAGAGGGAATCCCGAGGCTTCCCCTGACCGCGACTCTCTGAAACCTAAGTCCCGACGCCTGGAAAAGACCCTGCACCCGCAGCCCCCAGGACCTGAAGGACCGGACTTTCACTGCAGAAGTGACCCCCAGGAGTCCCTCTCCCTTGCCCAAGTGGAGGTTTCCCCGAGGAGGCCCCCCCTTGCCTGCCTGCAGCGCTGAAGAGATCCCTTGATCTCTCATTGACTTACATTGCGAACCCGACGCTTGTTCTAACACTGCACCCGGCCGCCCCCGCGCCGCTGAGGGTGAAATTTCTGTGTGGGCTTGTGTCCCCCCCCCGGTGCCCTACAAAACCCCCCTGGTCTGCCCTCCGAAGACGCAGGTACTTACCTGCAAGCAGACCGGAACCGGGGCACCCCTTTCTCTCCATTGAAGCCTATGCGTTTTGGGCACCACTTTGAACTCTGCACCTGACCGGCCCTGAGCTGCTGGTGTGGTAACTTTGGGGTTGCTCTGAACCCCCAACGGTGGGCTACCTTGGACCAAGAACTGAACCCCGTAAGTGTCTTACTTACCTGGTAAAACTAACAAAAACTTACCTCCCCCAGGAACTGTGAAAATTGCACTAAGTGTCCACTTTTAAAGTAGCTATTTGTGAATAACTTGAAAAGTATACATGCAATTGAAATGATTCAAAGTTCCTAATGTACTTACCTGCAATACCTTTCAAACAAGATATTACATGTTAAATTTGAACCTGTGGTTCTTAAAATAAACTAAGAAAAGATATTTTTCTATACAAAAACCTATTGGCTGGATTTGTCTCTGAGTGTGTGTACCTCATTTATTGTCTATGTGTATGTACAACAAATGCTTAACACTACTCCTTGGATAAGCCTACTGCTCGACCACACTACCACAAAATAGAGCATTAGTATTATCTATTTTTACCACTATTTTACCTCTAAGGGGAACCCTTGGACTCTGTGCATGCTATTCCTTACTTTGAAATAGCACATACAGAGCCAACTTCCTACATTGGTGGATCAGCGGTGGGGTACAAGACTTTGCATTTGCTGGACTACTCAGCCAATACCTGATCACACGACAAATTCCAAAATTGTCATTAGAAATTGATTTTTGCAATTTGAAAAGTTTTCTAAATTCTTAAAAGACCTGCTAGGGCCTTGTGTTAGATCCTGTTTAGCATTTCTTTTAGAGTTTAAAAGTTTGTAAAAGTTTGAATTAGACTCTAGAACCAGTTTTAGATTCTTAAAAAGTATTCCAACTTTTAGAAGCAAAATGTCTAGCACAGATGTGACTGTGGTGGAACTCGACACCACACCTTACCTCCATCTACAGATGAGAGAGCTAAGGTCACTCTGTAAACTAAAGAAAATAGCAATGGGCTCCAAACCTACCAAAGTACAGCTCCAGGAGCTTTTGGCAGAGTTTGAAAAGGCCAACCCCTCTGAGGATGGCAACTCAGAGGATGAAGATAGTGACTTGGAGGGAAATTCCCCCCCTCCAGTCCTATTTAGGGAGAGCAGGGCTTCTCAAGCCCTGACTCCACAAATAATAGTCAGGGATGCAGGTTCCCTCACAGGAGGGACCAACAACTCTGAAATCACTGAGGATAACTCTAGTGAAGAGGACATCCAGTTAGCCAGGATGGCCAAAAGATTGGCTTTGGAAAGACAGATCCTAGCCATAGAGAGGGAAAGACAAGAGATGGGCCTAGGACCCATCAATGGTGGCAGCAACATAACTAGGGTCAGAGATTCTCCTGACATGTTGAAAATCCCCAAAGGGATTGTAACTAAATATGAAGATGGTGATGACATCACCAAATGGTTCACAGCTTTTGAGAGGGCTTGTGTAACCAGAAAAGTGAACAGATCTCACTGGGGTGCTCTCCTTTGGGAAATGTTCACAGGAAAGTGTAGGGATAGACTCCTCACACTCTCTGGAAAAGATGCAGAATCTTATGACCTCATGAAGGGTACCCTGATTGAGGGCTTTGGATTCTCCACTGAGGAGTATAGGATTAGATTCAGGGGGGCTCAAAAATCCTCGAGCCAGACCTGGGTTGACTTTGTAGACTACTCAGTAAAAACACTAGATGGTTGGATTCAAGGCAGTGGTGTAAGTAATTATGATGGGCTGTACAATTTATTTGTGAAAGAACACCTGTTAAGTAATTGTTTCAATGATAAACTGCATCAGCATCTGGTGGACCTAGGACCAATTTCTCCCCAAGAATTGGGAAAGAAGGCGGACCATTGGGTCAAGACTAGGGTGTCCAAAACTTCCACAGGGGGTGACCAAAAGAAAGGGGTCACAAAACCTCCCCAGGGGAAAGGTGGTGAGACAGCCAAAAATAAAAATAGTAAAGAGTCTTCTACAGGCCCCCAAAAACCTGCACAGGAGGGTGGGCCCAGAGCCTCTTCACAAAACAATCCTGGGTACAAGGGTAAAAACTTTGATCCCAAAAAGGCCTGGTGTCGTAGCTGTAATCAGCCTGGACACCAAACTGGAGACAAGGCCTGTCCCAAGAAAGGTTCCACTCCAAACTCCAATCCAGGTAACACTGGAATGGCTAGTCTCCAAGTGGGATCAACAGTGTGCCCAGAGCAAATCAGGGTCCACACTGAAGCTACTCTAGTCTCTGAGGGTGGGGTGGATTTAGCCACACTAGCTGCCTGGCCTCCTAACATGCAAAAATACAGGCAGCAGCTCTTTATTAATGGGACAAGTGTAGAGGGCCTGAGGGATACAGGTGCCAGTGTCACCATGGTGACAGAGAAACTGGTTTCCCCTGGCCAATACCTGACTGGAAAAACTTATACAGTCACCAACGCTGACAATCAGACTAAAGCACATCCCATGGCAATGGTAACTTTAGAATGGGGAGGGGTCAATGGCCTGAAACAGGTGGTGGTCTCCTCAAACATCCCAGTAGACTGTCTGCTTGGAAATGACCTGGAGTCCTCAGCATGGGCTGAGGTAGAACTAAAAACCCATGCAGCCATGCTGGGTATCCCTGAACTGGTGTGTGTAAAAACAAGAGCACAATGCAAGGCACAGGGTGAAAAAGTAGAGCTGGAGTCTGGAAGAAAGGCCCAGCCTACCAAGAGAAAAGGAAAGTCAGTTGGGAAACCAACTGCAACACACTCAGAAAAAGAGAACCTCTCTTCTCAGGAAGAAGTTCTGCCCTCTGAGGGAACTGAGCCTTTGGAGCTTGAACCTTATCAGGTTGAGCTCTTAGGCCCAGGGGGACCCTCAAGGGAGGAGCTGTGTAAGGGACAAGAAACCTGTCCCTCTCTTGAAGGCCTTAGGCAGCAAGCTGCTGAAGAGTCCAAGGGCAAGAAAAATGGAACACATAGGGTCTATTGGGAAGATGGACTCCTGTACACTGAGGCCAGAGACCCCAAACCTGGTGCCACTAGGAGAGTGGTAGTGCCTCAGTCGTTCAGAGAGTTTATTCTGACCTTAGCCCATGATATTCCCCTTGCTGGGCATTTGGGACAAACCAAGACGTGGGAGAGGTTAGTCAACCACTTCTACTGGCCCAATATGTCCCAGAAGGTTAAGGAGTTTTGCCTCTCCTGCCCCACCTGTCAATCCAGTGGTAAGACAGGTGGGCACCCAAAGGCCCCCCTCATTCCACTTCCAGTGGTGGGGGTCCCCTTTGAAAGAGTGGGTGTGGACATAGTTGGTCCACTGGAACCTCCCACAGCCTCAGGAAATATGTACATCCTAGTAGTAGTGGATCATGCTACTAGGTATCCTGAAGCTATTCCCCTTAGGTCGACTACTGCCCCTGCAGTAGCCAAGGCCCTCATAGGTATCTTTACCAGAGTGGGTTTCCCTAAGGAGGTGGTGTCTGACAGAGGTACCAACTTCATGTCAGCATACCTAAAACACATGTGGAATGAGTGTGGAGTGACTTACAAATTCACTACACCATACCATCCACAAACTAATGGCTTAGTTGAGAGATTCAACAAGACATTAAAAGGCATGATCATGGGGCTCCCAGAAAAACTCAAAAGGAGATGGGATGTCCTCTTGCCATGTCTGCTTTTTGCTTACAGAGAGGTGCCACAGAAGGGAGTAGGATTCTCACCCTTTGAACTTCTGTTTGGTCACCCTGTAAGGGGACCACTTGCTCTTGTTAAAGAAGGCTGGGAGAGACCTCTTCATGAGCCTAAACAAGACATAGTGGACTATGTACTTGGCCTTCGCTCTAGAATGGCAGAGTACATGGAAAAGGCAACCAAAAACCTTGAGGCCAGCCAACAGCTCCAGAAGTTTTGGTATGACCAAAAGGCTGCACTGGTTGAGTTCCAACCAGGGCAGAAAGTCTGGGTTCTGGAGCCTGTGGCTCCCAGGGCACTCCAGGACAAATGGAGTGGCCCTTACCCAGTGCTAGAAAGGAAGAGTCAGGTCACCTACCTGGTGGACCTGGGCACAAGCAGGAGCCCCAAGAGGGTGATCCATGTGAACCGCCTTAAGCTCTTCCATGACAGGGCTGATGTAAATCTGTTGATGGTAACAGATGAGGATCAGGAGGCAGAGAGTGAACCTCTCCCTGATCTTCTGTCATCAGACCCAAAAGATGGCACAGTAGATGGAGTGATCTACTCAGACACCCTCTCTGGCCAACAGCAAGCTGATTGTAGGAGAGTCCTACAACAGTTTCCTGAACTCTTCTCCCTAACCCCTGGTCAGACACACCTGTGTACCCATGATGTGGACACAGGAGACAGCATGCCTGTCAAAACAACATTTTTAGACAGTCTGACCATGTTAAGGAAAGCATCAAGGTGGAAGTCCACAAGATGCTGGAATTGGGAGTAATTGAGCGCTCTGACAGCACCTGGGCTAGCCCAGTGGTCTTAGTCCCCAAACCTCACACCAAAGATGGAAAGAAAGAGATGAGGTTTTGTGTGGACTACAGAGGGCTCAACTCTGTCACCAAGACAGATGCTCATCCAATTCCTAGAGCTGATGAGCTCATAGACAAATTAGGTGCTGCCAAATTCTTAAGTACCTTTGACTTGACAGCAGGGTACTGGCAAATAAAAATGGCACCTGGAGCAAAAGAGAAAACCGCATTCTCCACACCTGATGGGCATTATCAGTTTACTGTTATGCCCTTTGGTTTAAAGAATGCCCCTGCCACCTTCCAAAGGTTGGTGAATCAAGTCCTTGCTGGTTTGGAATCCTTTAGCACAGCTTATCTTGATGATATTGCTGTCTTTAGCTCCACCTGGCAGGATCTCCTGGTCCACCTGAAGAAGGTTTTGAAGGCTCTGCAATCTGCAGGCCTCTCTATCAAGGCATCCAAATGCCAGATAGGGCAGGGAACTGTGGTTTACTTGGGCCACCTAGTCGGTGGAGGCCAAGTTCAGCCACTCCAACCCAAGATCCAGACTATTCTGGACTGGTAGCTCCAAAAACCCAGACTCAAGTCAGGGCATTCCTTGGCTTGACTGGGTATTACAGGAGGTTTGTGAAGGGATATGGATCCATTGTGACAGCCCTCACTGAACTCACCTCCAAGAAAATGCCCAAGAAAGTGAACTGGACTGTGGAATGCCAACAGGCCTTTGACACCCTGAAACAAGCAATGTGCTCAGCACCAGTTCTAAAAGCTCCAGATTTTTCTAAGCAGTTCATTGTGCAGACAGATGCCTCTGAACATGGGATAGGGGCAGTTTTGTCCCAAACAAATGATGATGGCCTTGACCAGCCTGTTGCTTTCATTAGCAGGAGGTTACTCCCCAGGGAGCAGCGTTGGAGTGCCATTGAGAGGGAGGCCTTTGCTGTGGTTTGGTCCCTGAAGAAGCTGAGACCATACCTCTTTGGGACTCACTTCCTAGTTCAAACTGACCACAGACCTCTCAAATGGCTGATGCAAATGAAAGGTGAAAATCCTAAACTGTTGAGGTGGTCCATCTCCCTACAGGGAATGGACTTTATAGTGGAACACAGACCTGGGACTGCCCATGCCAATGCAGATGGCCTTTCCAGGTTCTTCCACTTAGAAAATGAAGACTCTCTTGGGAAAGGTTAGTCTCATCCTCTTTCGTTTGGGGGGGGGTTGTGTAAGGAAATGCCTCCTTGGCATGGTTGCCCCCTGACTTTTTGCCTTTGCTGATGCTATGTTTACAATTGAAAGTGTGCTGAGGCCTGCTAACCAGGCCCCAGCACCAGTGTTCTTTCCCTAACCTGTACTTTTGTATCCACAATTGGCAGACCCTGGCATCCAGATAAGTCCCTTGTAACTGGTACTTCTAGTACCAAGGGCCCTGATGCCAAGGAAGGTCTCTAAGGGCTGCAGCATGTCTTATGCCACCCTGGATACCTCTCACTCAGCACAGACACACTGCTGGCCAGCTTGTGTGTGCTAGTGAGGACAAAACGAGTAAGTCGACATGGCACTCCCCTCAGGGTGCCATGCCAGCCTCTCACTGCCTATGCAGTATAGGTAAGACACCCCTCTAGCAGGCCTTACAGCCCTAAGGCAGGGTGCACTATACCATAGGTGAGGGTACCAGTGCATGAGCACTGTGCCCCTACAGTGTCTAAGCAAAACCTTAGACATTGTAAGTGCAGGGTAGCCATAAGAGTATATGGTCTGGGAGTCTGTTTTACACGAACTCCACAGCACCATAATGGCTACACTGAAAACTGGGAAGTTTGGTATCAAACTTCTCAGCACAATAAATGCACACTGATGCCAGTGTACATTTTATTGCAAAATACACCCCAGAGGGCACCTTAGAGGTGCCCCCTGAAACTTAACCGACTATCTGTGTAGGCTGACTAGTTCCAGCAGCCTGCCACACTAGAGACATGTTGCTGGCCCCATGGGGAGAGTGCCTTTGTCACTCTGAGGCCAGTAACAAAGCCTGCACTGGGTGGAGATGCTAACACCTCCCCCAGGCAGGAGCTGTAACACCTGGCGGTGAGCCTCAAAGGCTCACCCCTTTGTCACAGCACCGCAGGACACTCCAGCTAGTGGAGTTGCCCGCCCCCTCCGGCCCCGGCCCCCACTTTTGGCGGCAAGGCCGGAGAAAATAATGAGAATAACAAGGAGGAGTCACTGGCCAGTCAGGACAGCCCCTAAGGTGTCCTGAGCTGAGGTGACTCTAACTTTTAGAAATCCTCCATCTTGCAGATGGAGGATTCCCCCAATAGGGTTAGGATTGTGACCCCCTCCCCTTGGGAGGAGGCACAAAGAGGGTGTACCCACCCTCAGGGCTAGTAGCCATTGGCTACTAACCCCCCAGACCTAAACACGCCCTTAAATTTAGTATTTAAGGGCTACCCTGAACCCTAGAAAATTAGATTCCTGCAACAACAAGAAGGACTGCCCAGCTGAAAACCCCTGCAGAGGAAGACCAGAAGACAACAACTGCCTTGGCTCCAGAAACTCACCGGCCTGTCTCCTGCCTTCCAAAGAACTCTGCTCCAGCGACGCCTTCCAAAGGGACCAGCGACCTCTGAATCCTCTGAGGACTGCCCTGCTTCGACGACGACAAGAAACTCCCGAGGACAGCGGACCTGCTCCAAAAAGACTGCAACTTTGTTTCAAGAAGCAGCTTTAAAGAACCCTGCAACTCCCCGCAAGAAGCGTGAGACTTGCAACACTGCACCCGGCGACCCCGACTCGGCTGGTGGAGGACCAACACCTCAGGGAGGACCCCCGGACTACTCTACGACTGTGAGTACCAAAACCTGTCCCCCCTGAGCCCCCACAGCGCCGCCTGCAGAGGGAATCCCGAGGCTTCCCCTGACCGCGACTCTCTGAAACCTAAGTCCCGACGCCTGGAAAAGACCCTGCACCCGCAGCCCCCAGGACCTGAAGGACCGGACTTTCACTGCAGAAGTGACCCCCAGGAGTCCCTCTCCCTTGCCCAAGTGGAGGTTTCCCCGAGGAGGCCCCCCCTTGCCTGCCTGCAGCCCTGAAGAGATCCCTTGATCTCTCATTGACTTACATTGCGAACCCGACGCTTGTTCTAACACTGCACCCGGCCGCCCCCGCGCCGCTGAGGGTGAAATTTCTGTGTGGGCTTGTGTCCCCCCCCCGGTGCCCTACAAAACCCCCCTGGTCTGCCCTCCGAAGACGCGGGTACTTACCTGCAAGCAGACCGGAACCGGGGCACCCCTTTCTCTCCATTGAAGCCTATGCGTTTTGGGCACCACTTTGAACTCTGCACCTGACCGGCCCTGAGCTGCTGGTGTGGTAACTTTGGGGTTGCTCTGAACCCCCAACGGTGGGCTACCTTGGACCAAGAACTGAACCCCGTAAGTGTCTTACTTACCTGGTAAAACTAACAAAAACTTACCTCCCCCAGGAACTGTGAAAATTGCACTGTCCACTTTTAAAATAGCTATTTGTGAATAACTTGAAAAGTATACATGCAATTGAAATGATTCAAAGTTCCTAATGTACTTACCTGCAATACCTTTCAAACAAGATATTACATGTTAAATTTGAACCTGTGGTTCTTAAAATAAACTAAGAAAATATATTTTTCTATAACAAAACCTATTGGCTGGATTTGTCTCTGAGTGTGTGTACCTCATTTATTGTCTATGTGTATGTACAACAAATGCTTAACACTACTCCTTGGATAAGCCTACTGCTCGACCACACTACCACAAAATAGAGCATTAGTATTATCTATTTTTACCACTATTTTACCTCTAAGGGGAACCCTTGGACTCTGTGCATGCTATTCCTTACTTTGAAATAGCACATACAGAGCCAACTTCCTACAGATGGCTACAGTGCAGTGAAGAAACCCCACTGCTGAATACTTGGCCATATCCAGTTGTATACACTAGACTGGTACAAGAGCTGCTTAAAAAACAGCAAGCAGCTCCTTAAAGAATGTATGAGTTTGACCTGTTAATCCCGTGGTAAACTATTTGATTTGTAGATTGTTGGGCCTGGTTGCTCAAAAAGGCCTGCCTTTCTCAACCAATCTATTGCTACATTCTGTAGGATTCCATTTTTTATGCCATGTTGCCTTTGATTTTTTTTTTGTTTTTTTTGTGGTTTATGGATAGCCAGTATTTTTTTTTTCTCTCTTGGGATATTGGACCTGCTAACCACGTTGTAAGCTCCAAGTGACCATTCCTAAACAGGGAAACAGTTTTTACTGTTTAATTGGCATAGTTGCTGGATATGTAAATTGTCTGTAAAGTGGACACAAATGGAGCAGGGCATCAGACTCAGATGTATCATGCATTTTTGCAGTGGCAAACGACCCGATCGGGCCTTTTTCCCCTTCAAAAATGCATTTCACTATGTATGAATTCTAATTTGCGATTCAGTAACTTGTTGGAATTGCGACTACATAACGATTTGGTATTAGGAAAGGGTGTGCTATGGCCGTCCCTTCCTAAAACCGAATCGCAGCAGTATGCAGGAATGTTTTGTGACCAAAATGCAGTCGCAAAACATTTGCATTTTGCCATTCACAAACTGGAAGGAGTGCCAAAGGGACCTCTTCCTCTTTGTGAATACATGCGAAAACCTTTTTTAAGAGCGAGGAAGGGTCCCATGGACCACTGCCTACTCATAAAAAGAAAACTTTTTTTATTTTTTAAACACATTGCGTTTTCCTTTAAAGAAAACGGTCTGCAATAAAAAAATAAAATAAAAAGTTGCTTTTATTTAAAAGCAATCCCAGACCTCGTGGTCTGCTGAGCTCAGCAGGCCACCATCCCTGTGACTTTAACATTTCTTAATGGGTCGCAAATTGCCTCATGAATATTAATGAGGTAGGTCACTTTGCGTCCCATTAGGAAACGCAAAATGAAACTCCATGAGTTTCATACATTTGAATAGTGATTCCCTGTAAAGAAATGGCTCCCTGTTGCAGTTACCCCCCACTTTTTGCCTGATACTGATGCTGACTTGACTGAGAAGAGTGCTGGGACCCTGCTAACCAGGCCCCAGCACCAGTGTTCCTTCACCTAAAATGTACTTTTGTATCCACAATTGGCAGACCCTGGCATCCAGATAAGTCCCTTGTAACTGGTACTTCTAGTACCAAGGGCCCTGATGCCAAGGAAGGTCTCTAAGGGCTGCAGCATGTCTTATGCCACCCTGGAGACCTCTCACTCAGCACAGACACACTGCTTGCCAGCTTGTGTGTGCTAGTGAGGACAAAACGAGTAAGTCGACATGGCACTCCCCTCAGGGTGCCATGCCAGCCTCTCACTGCCTATGCAGTATAGGTAAGACACCCCTCTAGCAGGCCTTACAGCCCTAAGGCAGGGTGCACTATACCATAGGTGAGGGTACCAGTGCATGAGCATGGTACCCCTACAGTGTCTAAACAAAAACCTTAGACATTGTAAGTGCAGGGTAGCCATAAGAGTATATGGTCTGGGAGTTTGTCAAACACGAACTCCACAGCACCATAATGGCTACACTGAAAACTGGGAAGTTTGGTATCAAACTTCTCAGCACAATAAATGCACACTGATGCCAGTGTACATTTTATTGTAAAATACACCCCAGAGGGCACCTTAGAGGTGCCCCCGGAAACTTAACCGACTATCTGTGTAGGCTGACTAGTTTTAGTAGCCTGCCACAAAGCGAGACATGTTGCTGGCCCCATGGGGAGAGTGCCTTTGTCACTCTGAGGCCAGTAACAAAGCCTGCACTGGGTGGAGATGCTAACACCTCCCCCAGGCAGGAATTGTCACACCTGGCGGTGAGCCTCAAAGGCTCACCTCCTTTGTGCCAACCCAGCAGGACACTCCAGCTAGTGGAGTTGCCTGCCCCCTCCGGCCAGGCCCCACTTTTGGCGGCAAGGCCGGAGAAAATAATGAGAAAAACAAGGAGGAGTCACTGGCCAGTCAGGACAGCCCCTAAGGTGTCCTGAGCTGAAGTGACTCTAACTTTTAGAAATCCTCCATCTTGCAGATGGAGGATTCCCCCAATAGGGTTAGGATTGTGACCCCCTCCCCTTGGGAGGAGGCACAAAGAGGGTGTACCCACCCTCGGGGCTAGTAGCCATTGGCTACTAACCCCCCAGACCTAAACACGCCCTTAAATTTAGTATTTAAGGGCTACCCTGAACCCTAGAAAATTAGATTCCTGCAACTACAAGAAGAAGGACTGCCTAGCTGAAAACCCCTGCAGCGGAAGACCAGAAGACGACAACTGCCTTGGCTCCAGAAACTCACCGGCCTGTCTCCTGCCTTCCAAAGATCCTGCTCCAGCGACGCCTTCCAAAGGGACCAGCGACCTCGACATCCTCTGAGGACTGCCCCTGCTTCAAAAAGACAAGAAACTCCCGAGGACAGCGGTCCTGCTCCAAGAAAAGCTGCAACTTTGTTTCCAGCAGCTTTAAAGATCCCTGCAAGCTCCCCGCAAGAAGCGGGAGACTTGCAACACTGCACCCGGCGACCCCGACTACTCTGATACTGTGAGTACCAAAACCTGTCCCCCCTGAGCCCCCACAGCGCCGCCTGCAGAGGGAATCCCGAGGCTTCCCCTGACCGCGACTCT
The DNA here is from genome assembly GCF_031143425.1 of Pleurodeles waltl. Classification (NCBI taxonomy): domain Eukaryota; kingdom Metazoa; phylum Chordata; class Amphibia; order Caudata; family Salamandridae; genus Pleurodeles; species Pleurodeles waltl. Next base: position 992,815,150 of record NC_090442.1, read on the forward strand.
TTGAATCCTAAGTCCCGACGCCTGGGAGAGACCCTGCACCCGCAGCCCCCAGGACCTGAAGGACCGGACTTTCACTGGAGAAGTGACCCCCGAGGAACCCCCCCCTTGCCTGCCTGCAGCGCTGAAGAGATCCCGAGATCTCTCATAGACTAACATTGCGAACCCGACGCTTGTTTCTACACTGCACCCGGCCGCCCCCGCGCCGCTGAGGGTGAAATTTCTGTGTGGGCTTGTGTCCCCCCCGGTGCCCTACAAAACCCCCCTGGTCTGCCCTCCGAAGACGCGGGTACTTACCTGCAAGCAGACCGGAACCGGGGCACCCCCTTCTCTCCATTCTAGCCTGTGTTTTGGGCACCACTTTGAACTCTGCATCTGACCGGCCCTGAGCTGCTGGTGTGGTGACTTTGGGGTTGCTCTGAACCCCCAACGGTGGGCTACCTTGGACCAAGAACTAAGCCCTGTAAGTGTCTTACTTACCTGGTTAACCTAACAAATACTTACCTCCCCTAGGAACTGTGAAAATTGCACTAAGTGTCCACTTTTAAAACAGCTATTTGTGAATAACTCGAAAAGTATACATGCAATTTTGATGATTTGAAGTTCCTAAAGTACTTACCTGCAATACCTTTCGAATGAGATATTACATGTAGAATTTGAACCTGTGGTTCTTAAAATAAACTAAGAAAAGATATTTTTTCTATATAAAAACCTATTGGCTGGATTTGTCTCTGAGTGTGTGTACCTCATTTATTGTCTATGTGTATGTACAACAAATGCTTAACACTACTCCTTGGATAAGCCTACTGCTCGACCACACTACCACAAAATAGAGCATTAGTATTATCTCTTTTTACCACTATTTTACCTCTAAGGGGAACCCTTGGACTCTGTGCATGCTATTCCTTACTTTGAAATAGCACATACAGAGCCAACTTCCTACATTCCCTAATTGCGATTCGCAGGGAATCGCAATTTAAAAAAAATACAACTAGCTATTAGTTTTGTGGGCATTTCCAGCACAGTTGGTTGCATATTACCACTGCAATGGAACAAATATGTCTTGTTGAGACTTACTGCTTTTGCATTTTGAACCTATGTTTAACCAACAAATTGCATTCTGTGTGTATGTATCGGGCAACTTTTTTTTAAACTGGAAAATTTGTGGCAATTTTCTTTATTTACGATTTCTATAGCCAACCTACACATTATTGCTTGCTAAAGCAACAACTGTTTTGAATGGTGTCAATATTTGTCTTGCTCACCCCTACAAAAAAAACGAGGTTTCTGAGAGCCAAACTTAATTTTGTATGAAAAATAAAGCATTACATTTGCTAACTGAAAGAATACAATTTGTGACCATTCAAATTAATATTTGTTAGAAAAGGATTAGTTATCATTCGGTAGAACCAGATACCTGATGGTCTCAGTACACAACATCTGCTCTTGCGTTTCTGCAATAACTTTGAGTGCAATGTGGTATTTCTAATGTAGAAACATTTTCAAAGCCCTATTTCTGGAATATAAAGCATTTAAAAGGAGCTAAACTAATAAACGCAAGTTTGAAATTAGAGGCAAAGACACCGATTTACGAGCTTCCAAATGTCTGCACTTGAAGATTATAGAAATAAAGAGCACAAGCATTCCAAATGGTGTATGACTGGAAGGATTGCTTTGGCTCTTTCCAACTAAATTTCTCGGATAAAACTTAAATATGTTTGCACTGGAATTAAATGTATGTTAGTGTGAAAAAATGCACGAGTAATTTACCTGTTTTTACCTCCTCAGATCTATTGAAAATCACTAACTTGAGAATCAAGTTTACAAAATTGCACACCCTGGGAGATGACCTCTTGGATTCCCGCCTAGAGATCAAAGAGAAATACTACTACGCCATTTATGATATGGTGGTTCGTGGTAACTGCTTCTGTTATGGCCATGCCAGTGAATGCGCACCTGTGAATGGATACGCTGACGTGGAAGGCATGGTAAATGATCTCTCTATTCCACATTTTGAAATTGTATTTGTAATCCCATTTACATAGCATGTATAGGTACTGAAGAGTTTTGTGATGGGCTACGTGCTGCTCCTGAACCCAAGGTTGGTAGTTCATGGTTATTAGTTATAGTTAGTTATTGGGAGGAGTCTTGTGTTCTTAGGACTCCATTCCATTCATTCATTCTGGTGTCCTTGTGCTAGCATACCTTAAGAGGAGTTAGGTGTGTTTATCAGTGGGGCGAGGGGGTTATGTGAGTTTATGCACATGGTTGTTGGGGTTAGTAGATTAGATGACTTTGAAGATGTTAGCTAATGATAGATTGCAGGGTTATGACTTTAAACGAAGGAGAGTTTCTGACCTTTGATATGATTTGTGGGCAATTTTCTGAAATATATTATAGAACATACATATGACTATGAGAAGGTTGAGTTGAGAGAGGGACTGGTGCGGAGGATAGAAAGAGATTGCCATTTGAAAGAAAAAAGGAGTGGTGACAATCAGAGGTTTTACGTAAAGATCATTTTTCATACTGAATTTAGAAATAATGAGGTTTCTTAGGATTCAAGACTGTAGAAGAATCAACATAATTTGTATGTAAAGACAGTGATATATTAGGTACTTCTGATTTTTAGAATCCGGCGAACAGCCTATCTACTCCATGCTCCTGCTAGACCACTGGTCCAGCAAAATCAGTTGATCAGCACAGGGGTTGTAAAGCATAAAGCAATAGCTGGATGCATATACTAGGAAATATCAAACGCTTTTGGCTGTGCTCGGAGGAAACAGTAACCTTATCATAAGAAAGAGAAGATATATGTGCAAATAGTGCTAATAATGGTAAGGAGATTCTGTAACTGCTGAGTGGATTTCTGAGGAAGTTCATCCTCCTGTGTGGATCATGATAATAATTATGAAAGCAGGATCATTTGGATGCCCCTTGGTTGTAGCACATACAACTTACCCAGAGAGCAGAACTTTATTACCTTCATTACTGTTGTGGAGATCCAGAGACCTATATGAGGCGACGATGACTGGGCTCCCTTTAGAAATTAAATGAAGTCCTGGTTAGCAAGGGGTTGCGTAATAAATGTCCTGAAGCACCACTCGCTAGTGAGTTGTAAAGGGAGGGTTGGACTACAGTAAGGTCCAGTCTTTTGTCTTTCTAGATCATAGGCGAAAACAGGGACCTCACACCTCTTTGTGCATGCACCAGGCTGGAGACTGGCCTGCTGTGAGGGACATCACTACACAGACTTTGTCTGGCGAACAGACAGGAAAGGACATTTACATACCACCAACAACTACAGTGTTTTTTTAGGTGTTAATTTGCTCAAAGGCTCATTGAGCCTTTCTATAACGATATCGGAAATGCTAATTACTTCCCTTCATGGGTCCTAGGCAGGTCTTCTAAATTAATTCACCATGTTATCCCCTTGCGGTTTCTACTGGTGATTTGTTTTCATGAACTATTTACATAATAACAGCTTCCAAATAGCGCCTGCGACTAACGTCCTGCTGACTTGTTCTGCTCTAAATAACACTTCGTTTCTTACCTTGTTCTGTGGCAGTATGCATATCTTTATGGACAGTAAAGGGGAAAATATGCAAAGCTGGCAAAATAAAGCCTGCATTTCACAGAAGCATTCAGCAAATAAGGAGCAACCTGTATTTTCTACCTTAGTGAAGGGGTGTAAAACTTCACATAACTTTAAAGCATCTTCTAGCTTGGGCTGAAGATTATTTCTGCGCTTATGGTGCAGTGTGTTGAGGTGGTTAAATTATACTATTTGAACTTAGCAGCCCTTCCCACATACATGTTCTGCAAAGGTTTACCAAAGTGATTAGCATTCACAGAGGGGGTGGACACCTAAACATTTGTTGTTGGCTTATGATGTCTGGGTAGTGCCATGTGCCCAACTTAACAGCTCTCAAACTAAGCACTAGAGCACAACTCCTGTGCAATATGAACTTGTGGAACTGAACTGAAAAACAACTAGGACATAGAATCCTCGTACCAATCACAGGCAAGAAGGCAACACATGAGAACCCCCTAAATAAAATGAATGCTCAACAGTTGGCACAGCCTCTAGTTTGACATATCCCCTTAATATGAGGTTGACGTTTTCCTGGTCCTGGTTTTTAAGCTAGCAGCCCACACATACTGGGACTTAGTTTCATTTTTCAGATTTTAAACCTGTTTCATTTGAAATTCTATAAAGTGGTAATGTGTGGTCTTTTGTAATTGTCAAGGTATTTCTCAAGACCTTGGCCTTTTAGTGACTGTTCCACGCTTGTGTAGTTTAGACATTCAGTGGAATGCAGTGAAATAAGGAGATGCTTGGAATGCACTTCTATGAAGTAATGTATATTTTGGAGCTAACACTTAGCTTACGGGACTCGTATAACAGGTTGCACACTTCGTTGCACCTATATGTAGTCTACCTTCCTGGTTGCACATTGACATGTATTATAACAGAACATCTCCCTGCTCTTTAGGTTTCTAAAAAAACAGACCTAAACAGTATAGCATGCCAAAAATGGCAGTGTAATGATGCATAGGAGTTCCTCATCTCTAAAAGCGCTGCTTGATACGGCTTAGATGTGTTTGTAGTACCACACTAATAGCCTCAAAATTAACTGTGTCACATGCTCTCAGGTTAGAAGTCACGATTTCACATTGTTGAAGCTTTGTAGTTCAAGAAGAACAAGTACAAAGCAATTCTTTAAGAGGCCATCCAGAACACCAAATGGACTTTAGTAGTGAAAAGAACTAGAGAATATGAGCCCACATTCTGACTAGGGTCCAGCAGGTTTTCTGTTTAGATGCTGGCCCTGCAGCCTCTTATGCTGCTCTTTGTTGGTGGTTGGAGATGGAATGAATGATGCTTGGGCCTGGCTCCCTCTCACCTTAGTTTGTAACAGGACATGTCTGAAAGCCTTGGCCAGGTTATGGGTATACTGCTGGCCACAGCACCCACTTACAGTCTACCTATAACCCACACACCATTTATAATGGCATTTCAAAGAACATATGACCAAAAAGACAGTATACCATTTTAGCCTGACGGTACTCCCTTTCACCACTCCATTTGAGGAAAATCTCAAGCTACAAGAGCAAAGTTCCTGATAGTTAAGGTAGAAGGTAAAGTTCTCATCCTGGACCACACCCTGCCTAAATGAGGCTCTAATGCATGTTGATGTTCAAACTATGAAAATCTTGGAGAGACTCTTAAAAATGCAGCCCTGCCTACCAAGTGTGTATGCCCCTAATTAGCATTTCCAAAGGTGTCTTTACTTACTGTAACCCATTTTCTGTGAGGTAACAAATGTGGGTGGAAGTTATAAAAATTCCTGTTTTGCAACATCAAGACTCTTCTACATTCACCTGCTGTCCGGAAGTCCCCTAACTAGTGATTTAGTCTGGACGTTTTAGGCAAAAAAAAAATTTCCTACTTGGTTAGTGTCAACATAGGCAGAGTCTGGGTATGACCTCTACCGTAAGCCCACAAAGTCCCATGACATGACTGATGTTGAGTAGTTAGGTGCATTGAGAGCACTTTCAAGGAAGCCACTGAAGGCTCCTCAAGATTACTCAAGGGAATGCTGAAAACTTTGAAGGACATCTGATTTTGACTCAAGATTAAGATTTTTGGGGGGATTTTTCAGGAAGTACTTCGATATGGTCAGAGAATGACTATTAATATAATAAGGGTCCCGGAAGTTACCTAATGCCATTCTAGCGTATGAGCACTGGTGTTTCCTAAAGCCATTTTAGAGTGTGAGCATGCTGTTAAATTCCCCCAGTCTGCCAGAGGAAGTTCACCCTTCACGAAGAATATCCAGTATTTGTTTTGTCTGCAGAGGGACCAACAGCCTGAGGGCCAAGACTCTAGTACACAGACAAGGTTTTACTTGCCAACTCAGCAGCAACAGATATGGCAGAGCTTTCATGACCTCAAAAGCAGAAGAGAAATACGTGATCAGTGGGTGGGATCTAATGATGATGATGATGTCAAGATTGAGGAGGCTTAGGGAGAACACCTGGACCTCTAGGAAACTCTTCAAAAGTTCTGCTCCTATAAAAGGTTTCTGAGAATGCAGTGCCCCAAAACAAAAAAAAACAGGTACCATCAAAAGACAAGACATCTCAGCTGCCGCTTAAGATGCTGAAGCCAAACCTTCTAGCAAAAAAATCAAGCACAATAAAATTTAGCCCTTTATTGCCTTAAGAAGGATGCAGTGAAAGGAACTCAAAATCCCCCCCATTCCTACCTACAAAGAAGAGCCACCAGTAAGAATCTGTCGAATGACTTTGGCTCTGAGGATGATCAAAAGGAGAATGAAACATTGGCACCACTAAGGTGGAAAAGTCTCATAGTCATAAATGGCTATGCCATCCTCATTGTTGATATTTCTTGTAAAGCTTGCAAATACCAAGCGGTGCATTGGCTCTAGAACTGCAGATACAAGAAAGAGGATACAGAGAAATGGAGCCCGACTGCTAAATCTAACAGAAGAATTAAGAAGAGGAAAGCAACCATGTTTTAAGAAGCTTTCTAAAACCGAACTGATTAGACTGACTTGTTAATTAAAAGGTAGCTTATTCCAGATTAGAGATGAGATATGAAAAAAGCCTCTACCTTCCCAGCATCACTTTCTAAATCTCATAACATTAAGAGACCTAGAAGATGATGAACTGAGAGATTTTCTTGGAATATACCAAGTACAGCGTTTTACAAAATAGGCTGGACTTTTGCCAAGTAGGAATTACTATACGTAGAGCTTTGAACACAACTCTTTTTCATACAGGAAGCCAATGCATCTCCTGCAATGCATCGGCCACTGATAAAAAAAAAAGTTGGACTTTTTTTTCAAGAGTGGTGCCGCTGCATTTTGTACACTCTTCAGTTTATTTAAAGAGTGCTTCTGAATGCCCAGATATAAGGCATTATAATAGCCCAACATTGATAAAAATGTGCCGTTTCATCCATGTCGTCACTGATTGACACCAGAAGGTCTATGTCATCAGCATAAGCCCTTGGCGTAAAGCCAAATGAGCAAATCAGCACAGTCAAAGATGACATATAAATGTTAAAAAGTGTAGGGCTGAACGAAGAGCCCTGGGGAGCACCACAAGGAAGCAAAAAACATGAGATAAAAAACACTTAAGACCCACAGACACCCCAGGAAGTTTAGTTAGATATTGACTTGGATGAGGAAGAATTTGTCCATACACACCAGGACATGGGGAAAGTTAGGTTTAAGTCACTTGAAGATGATTAGATAATATAGACGACCATACAAAAACTTTTAAGAAACAGACTGCCACTCAAGAAGTGATTGACACACATACGTCTAAACTCTCACCTTCATATGATCTCGGGTGGTAAAAAGAGCAGCAAAGGCTTTTAGGGTGCAGATGGAGGTGGAAAAGGAGGATACCAGCTCATTTTAAATACTTTTTTCCTTCTGCATAGGAAATACCAATGCTCGCCTATGCTTCCAAGTATACTGCAACAAGGAAGGGCGGTTTTTAGTAAACCAGCATGCCCCTTGATTGTTATGCCACAAATTGAGTGGTATAAGGCACACTCATAAGATCCTAAATATTTACGTTCTCATATGGCAACCGTCTTGCTCATTATGTATACAACCAGAAAGGGATCAATATCACTGGATTCCAAGGGAGCCCCTTCAGACAAGCTCAGTAAGAAACTGGATGCAGTGGGGAGGAAGATGTAAAGAAAGAGCTACCCAAAGGTGTATCACAAACTGATGTGCTCTCCAAAATAGGCATTCCTATCAGAAGTGAGAACACATGAAAGATCTTCTATCCCACCTTCCAGAAGAAATATCAGAAGGGAGCAAAAGCATTTGTAGAGGAGGGGCAATAATATCACAATTTGGGTTTATAATCTGCTCTAGACTCCTCAGCTACAGCAAGAAGACAGTAACATGTACTATGCCAAGAAGACGTGTGTGGCAAAGCATCTGCTATCACTAGTGTCTATGAAAAAGTCAAATCCAAAGTCGATGGGGGCCCAACTTGTTTTCAGGAACTCCGATTTAGAGTGTTGGAGGCTCAGACAGGAAAGAGCAGGGAATAACACCCTATACTCCAGACACAGGAATGGTTTTTCAACACCCATCTCTGACCGCAAACACAAGACCCCGTCCCCTTTTCTCATGACAGGAAAGGACAGAGGCAACACCACTGGTGGAGCTACCCCTAGTCAGTGATTCACCAATTTACTTCCCAGCACACACAACACCTGTAGGGGGAAGATCAATGACTTCCTAAGCACCTTGGAGTCCATTAACACCAGACAAATGGCTGCTCAACATTATAAGACATGTATATTGTATAGAATTCCTGAAGCCACCACCCCCCATGCCACCAAAAAGAACAAACCTACCAAAAGGATTACGAACAGGTACTACACCTGGAAGTACACCAAATGCTACAAATAAAAAGAAATAGAGAGAGTTCCCTAAGAGGAGATAAACCCAGGGGTCCACGAAGTTTAGTTTCTGGTTCAAAGTAAGACCCGATTCTACAGCCATTACTGGACCTACATTAATAATTGTTTTGCAGCTTGATGTTCTGCTACACTTACATGCAGCCCTCCTGGCTCCACATTTAGGGAACTTTGTGGAAGGGAGACAAAGGCAAAGAAAAACAAAAGAATCCACAGTGGTGGTAAACAAAGCAGGCATTGTTTGCTTATGGTCAATGTCCTATTCAAGCTCCGCCGATGTCCGCATCCACCAAAGTAGGAAAAAGATTTGTACTCTAACACGTCCGGATCCAACAAACAGATAGTGGTATTATGCACAGAATGAGATCTTGAAAATCTTCAATTTGAGGTATGCTGTGTTGTTTAAGGAATGTGTTACAGACTCGCAGGTCTTCCTTTCAAGTGTTTGATTTCTTTTCACTGAACTCCCTTGTTGGATAATACGTTGGTTGTACATAGGACAGAAGAACAGTTCTTTGACGCCTTTTTTGACTTCACCTCCTTGGACCAACTTAATTCTTAATTCCCTTCACTTCTCACCTCCCTCTTTCCTTCCACACCATCTGCCTCCCCCTTATCACCCTCACCCAGATCAGTGTCCATTCTGAAGCTGTCACTGGAAGTTCAGCAAAGTGTTCTGTATTCAGTGATGACACAATACGCTAAGTTACTGACAACTGTTTGGGGTTTCAGATCAGATGCATCTAGATTCCTTCTGGAATTCCAAAGAAATAGACCTTTTAGAATTCTGCATGGTCAATTACCAAAGACAAACACAACAAAAAGGAAGCACGCGGCGCATTTCTGATATTACAGCTATTATACACAACCAGATTCTAACATTTTAGAATCCATCCTTAAAACAAAAGTAAGAGGCATCTGACCACATTAGAGTTGCAAGGCCAGTCTTATGGCACAGGGCACCCTACATAAATTCATCTAATGTAACCCCGGACACCACAGGGTAAGTAAGATGCTGACAAGTCGGGGGATATAAAGAAAAATGTTTTGACATTTTGAAATGAGTTAAACAGTACAGCAATGTGTGCATATGTATTTCCTGCTAGATGAGGTAATGATTATTTTATAAAAAGATATTTCATTTTATTATCCTCTACTTCTGTTTTAATCAAGGTACATGGACACTGCATGTGCAGACACCATACCCAAGGTTTGAATTGTGAGCAGTGTATGGACTTTTACCATGATATGCCTTGGAGGCCAGCTGAAGGACGCAGTAGTAACGCTTGTAAAAGTAAGTTGAAGCCCCCTAACATGTTGTTGGTCTGTATTACTCATTCAGTTAAAAAACTGAAATGTGTTAGATCTGACCTGTTGATTTTTGAAGACCACTGTCTCCATTTGCCCTGTTTGAAGAAACTTGGCATTACTTTAATTACCTGTTTACCCGTTCTGGTGGACTTCCTGAAATACTTCAGAATCTTACAGCATGCAGATCAGGACTTACAAGGTAATTAATTAACCAACCTTTTTTTCTTGATAGAATGCAACTGCAACAATCATGCCGTCAAATGCCACTTTGATATGGCTGTTTACATATCGACGGGAAATAAGAGTGGTGGCGTTTGTGATGAATGCCAACATAACACAATGGGGCACAACTGTGAAAAGTGCAAACCCTTCTACTATCAGAACCCAGATAAAGATATTCGTGATCCTAACATCTGTGAACGTAAGTATATTTTCACCCCAGTTAAAAACAAGGGACGCCACTTACATTCATTATTCTTTTTCATATCCAAAGCCAATCTAGTACTTGAGAGTTAAACAAGCATATTGGGAGCCCTGTGAATCTAGAGTGGTGTGCTGTGTTAAATATATTTTGCCAACAGACATTCTCGGTTCAATTTACAGACATTTTTGCACATGATGGAAAAGCAAGGTATGTAAAAAAAGAAAGTAATCTGTGTCCTCCAAGACCGAGCCCAATTCAGATACTAGTTGGTGCGCATGACTCACTGCCAGAAAATCCACCAGATGGCTGGGTTTTTATTAGTCACATTCTAGTTTGAAACATTAAAGTACTGAGGAATGGATTTGGAGGTGAAGCATGAAAAATATAATAGCTTTTTGGGTGTTCACAAACATTTTTAGTGGCTTTTTGTACCATAATTGAGCACCTAACTTAATTTTGAGTGTTTGTGCGATTAGACAAACCCAATCCAGTCTTTAAAATTGTCTATTCTGGAAAATGGGACCAGGATAGTGCCTGTAGGTATGTAATTGTGGGTCTGCGCTCTTTTGAGATTGTGGTAGCTCAAGGGGATGCCGATTTTTGGATTGCAGTTTGCACTCCTGATGGCTGTAGTTATGTAATAGACTTGTTAGCTTTCATTGAGCAACTGCATGACTGAATAACTATTCCACCATTTGTGAGTAGGGCGGCATTTCGAATAGAACCCCTTGGTCATAGGCTACCAAAGGTATGTGTCTGTAGATGCTACTATGCAATCAGCTCTTCTACTGTTCGAGGGAAATGTTCTCTTTTTGGGAGCTAACAAAGCAAATCCCAGTATGAAACTAAAACAGGAAAGGAGGAGAGCTTGCTTTACAGCAGGAGGGAACCTTGCTTTCATTTCTAGATCAGTCACTGCCCATGTTTTATGTACAGTTATAGAGGAGGGAAAAGTGCTGAACAATTGTTTTGGAGACGGGTCTGAAGACAAGGTCAGAGAAATTCGAGTCCGATAAGAAGCAGGATGATTAGAGTGGTCTATGAGAAAGTTGTATGCACTTATATTTTCTTTCCAAGAACATATTGTATGTGGGCCTAACAAGTGTCTTGTTTGAACTTCAGTGTGGCTGTTGCATTCAGTACCACAAGAAAGTGATCCAGGAGTTAAGTCAAATGAGCCATGTGCTTTAATCTCCTGGGACTCACAGTGGGATTATAGGTGTGCCTGTCTTTTGTTGACTTGAAGCAGAATGTAGCCACAGTAAAAACTATGAGAGAATGAGCTGGTCATTCAGCTATGTCAGTTGTTGTGAACCTCGTGTGACCATAGACAGTGGGTAGATTTGCTTATAGCCACATTTTCTGGGCAGTCATTGGGCTCTATGTTCAGGCATATCCTGAGTGTCTACATGTTTATTAAGATACCAATGCAAGCTGTGTGGTGCGGAGACAGGTGGATGGTAAAGTTAGTCTGCCGAACAAAGAACGGCTGATAGATCAGCAAGAGAGGTGCAGCAAGCGCTCGTGGTAAACTTACATCTTATAGACTGTGTTTTTGGATTGGACAGTCTTGGCCCTGGAGGCTCATTGTACCTATGACCACCACTCACTTCCTGCATTGTGCAAAGGGAGAGCACAATGATCTTCCTTGTTCAGTAAAAATGTATGTGACTGTTGCATCCATTTGAACCAAACAACTCACAGTAAATTGTGAATGTCTGCCGTCACATTTTGTAAATACCTGTTTCCACACTTGATGATGGGCAAGTACATAATATTTGTATTTTTTGTAGGGTGTGACTGTGATCCTTCTGGTTCCCTGAATGGAGGAATTTGTGATGGTTATTCTGACTTTTCTGTTGGTCTGATTGCTGGACAGTGCCGTTGTAAATATAATGTGGAAGGAGAGCGCTGTGACCAATGCAGGGAAGGGTTCTACGAACTGAGCGCTGACAACCCACATGGATGTCAATGTAAGTACAATGTATATTTGTTTTGAGTATTGCAAGGCAGATTAAAATATTTTTATTAAGTGCATCATTTGTATTGTTGTAATTTAATCTAAAAAAGAAAAGCTGTACAGTCTTAAATAAGCAGTAGTGTGACAAAATCTAAGATGGGTGAGAGAACTGTTTCTGAGACAGTAAGCATAAATAGATATTTATAGATTGGGCCAGACTTGTGAGATCTTACACAGCTCTACTCATGAATGTGAGAAGAGCGACTATGCAGTAATTAGAGGGAATAGTGGGGTTTGCTATGGTGTCTTTAACTTAAGGAAGGGACACAGGTGACATTGTTTGCTTGGCAATGGTTCTCATAAAGCAAATAAATGAGTCAAAGGTGATGCTGGATGGTTATTGCACCATGAACAAAGGGTTGTAAAGGGAAGGGTGATATGAAAGTCAAGAGGTTGACATGAGTAGAAAAAGACGTGCCAATACAACATAGCTGGCTATGGATAGCTTGTTATTCCAGAGAGAATGAACTGGCTAAAAGCTTTATTAGTGTGAGTTTTGTAAGAGGTTAGAAGAAGAGTATATTTAGTTAGATGCTGGGGTAGTAAAGACAGCATTTGAGTGTTTCGAAGTCTAGAGATTACATCTGGTTGAGGGCTGAGGTGATGTAGTTACCGCTTTTATAGAGTAGGGCCTTCAAACATGGTGGTTTTTTCAATTTTGTAGATATGAGGCATGCAGAAAAAGATGGATGAAGGCATCCATGGCTGAGAGGGGGCTGGTGGATGTGAAGTTTTGGTTAGCATAGAAAACATTTAAAGTGGAGAGGTTGGCTCTGTGGATTGATTTTAAAGAGTCTGCTAGGGATTGTTCAAGAAGGTGAGATAAGAGGGGGCAGATCTATGAAAAACCAGGGATAAGGCAGTGAGATGTGGTAAACTGTGACTATGGCACAGAGATGGGCATGCGGATGAGGGGGAAATTGCAAGGCATGGGATCAAGTGCTGGAAGGGAGTGGCAGGAGGTGGTGGAGAAGAGTAAAATATTCAGAGGTTTGCTATTGGAATGAATGGTCAAAGAGTGGGTGCTCCTAAGTGTGTAGTTCAAAAGCAGCACATTACGTCAGTAGCTTTTGAGAATTATTATTTTTGTTAAAGTTGAAATCAATGGCCATTATGAAAGATGATAGAGGATTGATAATAGACAACCATAGGTGAGATCAACAAAGAGCATGTGGTAACATGCAGGCGATGAAGATGATGTACTCAAATTAATTTCGGGAGGGAAACCTTAGGAGATCTGGGGTTCTTTGCCAAAACACCAACCCTGACTTTCCAGCAAGCACAAGTTTTGAAAAGTAATTTAGCGGAGTCCAAGTTTACTATAAGACAGAGCAAGGTAGAGGGAATTTGTCCAACTGAGTGGAATAGAGGATGAATATGAAGTGGTTGCATACCCGGATTGTGCTATAGAAGGGAGAAGAAGTTGGGGTTCTGCAAGAGTAGGGATGGTGCTGAAACAGTATTGAATTTCAATGGCTGCTTCCTGGTTGGCCTGGCAGCTAGAGGTAGACCAGGAATAATGTTGGAAGGGTTATTTAGAAGTATGGTATCAAGGGGCATGGAAGGAGTTGTCGCAGAAAGAATTCAATGTCCTGTGGATAGCAGAAAACAAATTACTTGGAAGTAGTATGTCTTTCATATGCATGTATCTTGAAAAGGAGCATACCCTAAAATAAAAGGATATGTACCTAGAATTAGTCGTTGTATATATTAAAAACCATTGTATGGCATAATAAGTAGAATCATTTATGACCTAATAATGCCTTTTCTCTGCCTTTGTAAGCTTGCGAGTGCAATCCCTTGGGAACAGCTCCTGGGGGGAATCCATGTGATTCAGAAAGTGGAAACTGCTTCTGCAAACGTCTTGTTACAGGAAAACACTGTGACCATTGCCTGGTTAGTAACCTTGTTCAAGTATTACAATGATTTACTTACGTTCTTTCTTATTCTGTAACTATGCATGAACAAATGTTACCTTTAACCTATACACTGTAGAAATAATTTGAATTATTGAGAGCGCGGAATTGCCATCCAGTACAGTCTTTTACTGTTGGCTGTGGAGCGCTTTCCCACAGACCAGATTTTGTTCAGCAGTATCTTGTGTGTGTTCTGATCATTATGAATATTGCTTAAGAGGACTGGAAGCCCTTTTTTATAGAACATTGGCGACTGTGTTATGTTTTTTGTTAGTCTGAACCATTTCTGTAGTGCCTTTTGTTAGTTTTGTCAGAGTAAGTGAAAGGTGACTCTTGCAGCACCGTAGGAATGTGATTTTCCATTTCATGGCAAGTAGGGTTAAACTGAGTAGTGGTGTGGAGTACAGGAGGTCACATTGCTGGTTTTGTAGAAAAGCTGAATGTATCTAATGCTAAACATGTACTGTTGCTTAAAGGTGGTGAAAAATGTTCAGTTAATTTGTTTATTGAATCAATCAAGTAAAACGATGCCCTCTGTGTAACCTAAGCACTGTATTATTTGCTTGGCTTCAAGTGCTAATGTAGTCTGCAAGTTCGGACTGCTGTAGCATGCATCCCAGTGAGGGATTGCTCCTCTATCAAGTACTCGCAGGATGTTGTGCATGTTCTGGGTGCTTAGTATTGTTCAAGACTATTTCCCTATTACCTAAATTGCATTTTCATGCTGCATGAAAGTGTCGGATTATCTTTTGAGCATGTTCTTGCAAGTTGTGAATGAGAGTTGTTTACTGTCTACCTGTATTCAACATAGCCCTTTCATGCTGTGATAATTTTTTTAGTATATCTAGTTGTCTTTATGGTGTGTTCAGTGGAGATGCAGACAAGATGGGTTTTGCTAGAGCTTTCTGGCATATGGTGTACTACTTTCATTACCTAATGTTCGATTGTCAGAGGCTGTCTTAGTTACAGTATGTTCACATGTGTTTTGACCTGGAAGATACCCCCATTGTTTGTTTTGGCTCGAACATGAGATTAATAAAGGCATACAGAATTTACAAATTGATAGACTTTATGTGATCCTCTTATGAGACCCGGGTGGATAATGGAAAAGGTCGCACATCTTTCTACCCATATAAAAATACATGCGTTACCTCCTTTACATGGGATTAGTTGTCTAGAATTTCGCTATGGTATGTGTTTTGCACAACGGCAACTTGAAAAAATTCACTTTGCATTATGGCTTGTCATCTTTCCTGTTCAGGCCTGCACTGTGACTGTGATGCCAAACTTCATTTGATTGGTGGCCTGACTAATTCAGAGTGAGGCTAACAATAGTGAATTGGAGGTGTGAATCAGTGACAAGTCAGATTGCTCCAGTTTGGTTCTGTAACAGCCTATGGTTTTCCTGTTTTCAAGCAAACATGCTGTCCATGGGTGGTGATGACATGCTTCAAGATAATTTGAGAGAATTAGGCCAGAAGTGTGAAAATCAGAAGTGTGTAACCATGAGCAAACGGTGGCATGTCAGCTGATGTCTGGATTTTAGGAATCTGGATCCTATTTTATGAATTGCCTTTAGCATTATGCTTAGTTTCCTGAATGCTGTTCTAAAAAAATTATAGGTAAAGTAGTGGATGTAATGTGGGGTGATGTGATTTCATGTTTCAATGAAAAATAAAAGTCTGGCAGCTGACTTTTGTGCATGCTTAAGCCATGTATATCACTGTTATTGTTTTTATAGAGCACAACCTACCATTAGTGTGACATTGCTGGATGCAAAGACTATGTAGAAGCTGTTGTGCAAGACTTATAAAGGGGCAGTGTGTGTCGAAGTTTAGAAGGGACGGAAGTAACATTTAACAACTTAACAACATTGTTTGGTCCATCACGGAGAGGTTAGCACCCAAGTAGATGTGAAGATTCTTTGCTGTTTAAGAGGAAGTCACAGTTTGGTCTGCCTTTGTGGACCACGGACAGGGAGGTGGGATATTGGGTGATACAACCATGGTTTGTTAAATAACATGGTCTGCAGGCAACTTCAAATGTAGTTATTGCTTCCGTTAGCAATATTTAAAAAGTACAATATAACTGCACATTTAGTCCTCCGTGGAGCAAAGGAGGTCCCAATCTTATTTTATTCCACAAGTTCACAAACATCTTCCTGAATATTGTTTTTCAGCTCTTTAGTTTGACTGAAGACAGTGGGTGTGTCTGAACTAGGGCATTCAAGTATGCTCTGCTGTGCTCTGAGCTCAAAGAAAACTGAAATAAAGCTTCTACTTGAAAAGGGGTTACGTCATGTTCTTAACACAACTTAGCAAGCAGAGGTCTGCGTTTGAGTTTCCACCTTAGCTTAGCGTTCAATTTCAGAATGTAACTGTAGGAAGTTGGCTCTGTATGTGCTATTTCAAAGTAAGGAATAGCATGCACAGAGTCCAAGGGTTCCCGTTAGAGGTAAGATAGTGGCAAAAAGAGATAATACTAATGCTCTATTTTGTGGTAGTGTGGTCGAGCAGTAGGCTTATCAAAGGAGTAGTGTTAAGCATTTGTTGTACATACACACACGCAATAAATGAGGAACACACACTCAGAGACAAATCCAGGCTGTACGGAAATGCCTCCTTGGCATGGTTACCCCCTGACTTTTTGCCTTTGCTGATGCTATGTTTTGAATTGAAAGTGTGCTGAGGTCTGCTAACCAGGCCCCAGCACCAGTGTTCTTTCCCTAACCTGTACTTTTGATTCCACAATTGGCACACCCTGGCATCCAGATAAGTCCCTTGTAACTGGTACCTCTGGTACCAAGGGCCCTGATGCCAGGGAAGGTCTCTAAGGGCTGCAGCATATATTATGCCACCCTAGAGACCCCTCACTCAGCACAGACACACTGCTTACCAGCTTGTGTGTGCTAGTGAGAACAAAATGAGTAAGTCGACATGGCACTCCCCTCAGGGTGCCATGCCAGCCTCTCACTGCCTATGCAGTATAGGTAAGACACCCCTCTAGCAGGCCTTACAGCCCTAAGGCAGGGTGCACTACACCATAGGTGAGGGTACCAGTGCATGAGCACTGTGCCCCTACAGTGTCTAAGCAAAACCTTAGACATTGTAAGTACAGGGTAGCCATAAGAGTATATGGTCTGGGAGTCTGTTTTACAGGAACTCCACAGCACCATAATGGCTACACTGAAAACTGGGAAGTTTGGTATCAAACTTCTCAGCACAATAAATGCACACTGATGCCAGTGTACATTTTATTGTAAAACACACCACAGAGGGCACCTTAGAGGTGCCCCCTGAAACTTAACCGACTATCTGTGTAGGCTGACTGGTTCCAGCAGCCTGCCACACTAGAGACATGTTGCTGGCCCCATGGGGAGAGTGCCTTTGTCACTCTGAGGCCAGTAACAAAGCCTGCACTGGGTGGAGATGCTAACACCTCCCCCAGGCAGGAGCTGTAACACCTGGCGGTGAGCCTCAAAGGCTCACCCCTTTGTCACAGCACCGCAGGACACTCCAGCTTAGTGGAGTTGCCCGCCCCCTCCGGCCACGGACCCCACTTTTGGCGGCAAGGCTGGAGGAAACAAAGAAAGCAACAAGGAGGAGTCACTGGCCAGTCAGGACAGCCCCTAAGGTGTCCTGAGCTGAAGTGACTCTAACTTTTAGAAATCCTCCATCTTGCAGATGGAGGATTCCCCCAATAGGATTAGGGATGTGACCCCCTCCCCTTGGGAGGAGGCACAAAGAGGGTGTACTCACCCTCAGGGCTAGTAGCCATTGGCTACTAACCCCCCAGACCTAAACACGCCCTTAAATTTAGTATTTAAGGGCTCTCCCTGAACCTAGAAACTAGATTCCTGCAACTTACCTGAAGAAGAAGGACTGCTGAGCTGAAAAACCCCTGCAGAGGAAGAACCGAAGACACCAACTGCTTTGGCTCCAGACTTACCGGCCTGTCTCCTGCCTTCCAAAGAAACCTGCTCCAGCGACGCTTTCCAAAGGACCAGCGACCTCTGAATCCTCTGAGGACTGCCCAGCTTCAAGAAAGACTAGAAACTCCCGAGGACAGCGGCACTGCTCAAAGAGAACTGCAACTTTGTTACAAGGAGCAGATTTAAAGACCCCTGCAACTCCCCGCAAGAAGCGTGAGACTTGCAACACTGCACCCGGCGACCCCGACTCGACTGGTGGAGAACAACCAACTCAGGGAGGACCCTCCGGCGACTCTACGACTGTGAGTAACCAAAGTTGTCCCCCCTGAGCCCCCACAGCGACGCCTGCAGAGGGAATCCCCAGGCTCCCCCTGACCGCGACTGTCTGAACTCCATTTCCCGACGGCTGGAAAAGACCCTGCACCCACAGCCCCCAGCCCCTAAAGAAACGGAACTTCTGTGCAGGAGTGACCCCCAGGAGGCCCTCTCCCTTGCCCAGGTGGTGGCTACCCCGAGGAGCCCCCCCCCTTGCCTGCCTGCATCGCTGAAGAGACCCCTTGGTCTCCCATTGAAAACTGAAGGAAACCCGACGCGTGTTTGCACACTGCACCCGGCCTTCCCCGCACTGCTGAGGGTGTACTTTCTGTGCTACTTTGTGTCCCCCCCGGTGCCCTACAAAACCCCCCTGGTCTGCCCTCCGAAGACGCGGGTATTTACCTGCTGGCAGACTGGAACCGGGACACCCCCTTCTCTCCATTGTAGCCTATGTGTTTTGGGCACCTCTTTGACCTTTGCACCTGACCGGCCCTGAACTGCTGGTGTGATAACTTTGGGGTTGCTCTGAACCCCCAACGGTGGGCTACCTTGGACCAAAATCTCAAATCTGTAAGTGACTTATTTACTTGTAAAAACTAACAATAACTTACCTCCCCCAGGAACTGTGAAAATTGCACTAAGTGTCCACTTTTAAAACAGCTTATTGTGTTTTATGTGAAAAGTATACATGCTAAAGTAATGATTCAAAGTTCCTAGAGTACTTACCTGCAATACCTTTCAAAAGAGCTATTACATGTAAAATTTGAACCTGTGGTTCTTAAAATAAACTAAGAAAATATATTTTTCTATAACAAAACCTATTGGCTGGATTTGTCTCTGAGTGTGTGTACCTCATTTATTGTCTATGTGTATGTACAACAAATGCTTAACACTACTCCTTTGATAAGCCTACTGCTCGACCACACTACCACAAAATAGAGCATTAGTATTATCTCTTTTTGCCACTATCTTACCTCTATGGGGAACCCTTGGACTCTGTGCATGCTATTCCTTACTTTGAAATAGCACATACAGAGCCAACTTCCTACACAGGCCAATAGGTTTTGTTATAGAAAAATATATTTTCTTAGTTTATTTTAAGATCCACAGGTTCAAATTCTACATGTAATATCTCATTTGAAAGGTATTGCAGGTAAGTACTTTAGGAACTTTGAATAATCACAGTAGCATATATACTTTTTACATAAAACACAATAAGCTGTTTTAAAAGTGGACACAGTGCAATTTTCACAGTTCCTGGGGGAGGTAAAGTATTGTTAGTTCTTGCAGGTAAGTAAACCACCTACGGGGTTCAAATTGGGGTCCAAGGTAGCCCACCGTTGAGGGTTCAGAGCAACCCCAAAGTCACCACACCAGCAGCTCAGGGCCGGTCAGGTGCAGAGTTCAAAGTGGTGCCCAAAACGCATACGCTTCAATGGAGAGAAAGGGGTGCCCCGGTTCCAGTCTGCCAGCAGGTAAGTACCCGCGTCTTCGGAGGGCAGACCAGGGGGGTTTTGTAGGGCACCGGGGGGGACACAAGTCCACACAAAAAAGTACACCCTCAGCAGCAGGGGGGCGGCCGGGTGCAGTGTGCAAACTAGCGTCGGGTTTCCAATGGGAGTCAACGGGAGACCATGGGGTCTCTTCAGCGGTGCAGGCAGGAAAGGGGGGGGCTCCTCGGGGTAGCCACCACCTGGGCAAGGGAGAGGGCCTCCTGGGGGTCACTTCTGCACTGAAGTTCCGATCCTTCAGGTGCTGGGGGCTGCGGGTGCAGGGTCTTTTCCAGCCGTCGGGATTTTAGAGTCAGGCAGTCGCGGTCAGGGGGGGCCTCGGGATCCCCTCTGCAGGCGTCGCTGTGGGGGCTCAGGGGGGACAACTTTGGTTACTCACAGTCTCGGAGTCGCCAGAGGGTCCTCCCTGAGGTGTTGTTTCTCCACCAGTCGAGTCGGGGTCGCCGGGTGCAGTGTTGCAAGTCTCACGCTTCTTGCGGGGATTGCAGGGGTCTTTAAATCTGCACCTCTGTAACAAAGTCGCAGTCTTTTTGGAACAGGTCTGCTGTCCTCGGGAGTTTCTTGTTCCTCTTGAAGCAGGGCAGTCCTCTGAGGATTCAGAGGTCGCTGGTCCTGGAGAAAGCGTCGCTGGAGCAGGGTTCTTTAGAAGGCAGGAGACAGGCCGGTAGGACTGGGGCCAAAGCAGTTGGTGTCTTCTTTCTTCTTCTGCAGGGGTTTTCAGCTCAGCAGTCTTCTTCTTCGGTAAGTTGCAGGAATCTGATTTCCTAGGTTCTGGGGAGCCCCTAAATACTGAATTTAGGGGTGTGTTTAGGTCTGGGAGGGCAGTAGCCAATAGCTACTGTCCTTGAGGGTGGGTACACCCTCTTTGTGCCTCCTCCCTGAGGGAAGGGGGGCACATCCCTATTCCTATTGGGGGAATCCTCCTTCTACAAGATGGAGGATTTCTAAAAGTCAGAGTCACCTCAGCTCAGGACACCTTAGGGGCTGTCCTGACTGGCCAGTGACTCCTCCTTGTTTTTCTCATTATCTCTCCTGGACTTGCCGCCAAAAGTGGGGGCTGGGTCCAGGGGGCGGCATCTCCACTAGCTGGAGTGCCCTGGGGCATTGTAACACGAAGCTTGAGCCTTTGAAGCTCACTGCTAGGTGTTACAGTTCCTGCAGGGGGGAGGTGTGAAGCACCTCCACCCAGAGCAGGCTTTGTTTCTGTCCTCAGAGAGCACAAAGGCTCTCACTGCATGGGGTCAGAAACTCGTCTCTCAGCAGCAGGCTGTGTAGGAAGTTGGCTCTGTATGTGCTATTTCAAAGTAAGGAATAGCATGCACAGAGTCCAAGGGTTCCCCTTAGAGGTAAAATAGTGGTAAAAATAGATAATACTAATGCTCTATTTTGTGGTAGTGTGGTCGAGCAGTAGGCTTATCCAAGGAGTAGTGTTAAGCATTTGTTGTACATAGACAATAAATGAGGTACACACACTCAGAGACAAATCCAGCCAATAGGTTTTGTATAGAAAAATATCTTTTCTTAGTTTATTTTAAGAACCACAGGTTCAAATTCTACATGTAATATCTCATTCGAAAGGTATTGCAGGTAAGTACTTTAGGAACTTCAAATCATCAAAATTGCATGTATACTTTTCAAGTTATTCACAAATAGCTGTTTTAAAAGTGGACACTTAGTGCAATTTTCACAGTTCCTAGGGGAGGTAAGTATTTGTTAGGTTAACCAGGTAAGTAAGACACTTACAGGGCTTAGTTCTTGGTCCAAGGTAGCCCACCGTTGGGGGTTCAGAGCAACCCCAAAGTCACCACACCAGCAGCTCAGGGCCGGTCAGGTGCAGAGTTCAAAGTGGTGCCCAAAACACATAGGCTAGAATGGAGAGAAGGGGGTGCCCCGGTTCCGGTCTGCTTGCAGGTAAGTACCCGCGTCTTCGGAGGGCAGACCAGGGGGGTTTTGTAGGGCACCGGGGGGGACACAAGTCCACACAGAAATTTCACCCTCAGCAGCGCGGGGGCGGCCGGGTGCAGTGTAGAAACAAGCGTCGGGTTTTCAATGTTAGTCTATGAGAGATCTCGGGATCTCTTCAGCGCTGCAGGCAGGCAAGGGGGGGATTCCTCGGGGAAACCTCCACTTGGGCAAGGGCGAGGGACTCCTGGGGGTCACTTCTCCAGTGAAAGTCCGGTCCTTCAGGTCCTGGGGGCTGCGGGTGCAGGGTCTCTCCCAGGCGTCGGGACTTTAGGTTCAAAGAGTCGCGGTCAGGGGAAGCCTCGGGATTCCCTCTGCAGGCGGCGCTGTGGGGGCTCAGGGGGGACAGGTTTTGGTACTCACAGTATCAGAGTAGTCCTGGGGTCCCTCCTGAGGTGTCGGATCTCCACCAGCCGAGTCGGGGTCGCCGGGTGCAGTGTTGCAAGTCTCACGCTTCTTGCGGGGAGCTTGCAGGGTTCTTTAAAGCTGCTGGAAACAAAGTTGCAGCTTTTCTTGGAGCAGGTCCGCTGTCCTCGGGAGTTTCTTGTCTTTTCGAAGCAGGGGCAGTCCTCAGAGGATGTCGAGGTCGCTGGTCCCTTTGGAAGGCGTCGCTGGAGCAGGATCTTTGGAAGGCAGGAGACAGGCCGGTGAGTTTCTGGAGCCAAGGCAGTTGTCGTCTTCTGGTCTTCCTCTGCAGGGGTTTTCAGCTAGGCAGTCCTTCTTCTTGTAGTTGCAGGAATCTAATTTTCTAGGGTTCAGGGTAGCCCTTAAATACTAAATTTAAGGGCGTGTTTAGGTCTGGGGGGTTAGTAGCCAATGGCTACTAGCCCTGAGGGTGGGTACACCCTCTTTGTGCCTCCTCCCAAGGGGAGGGGGTCACAATCCTAACCCTATTGGGGGAATCCTCCATCTGCAAGATGGAGGATTTCTAAAAGTTAGAGTCACTTCAGCTCAGGACACCTTAGGGGCTGTCCTGACTGGCCAGTGACTCCTCCTTGTTGCTTTCTTTGTTCCCTCCAGCCTTGCCGCCAAAAGTGGGGGCCGTGGCCGGAGGGGGCGGGCAACTCCACTAAGCTGGAGTGCCCTGCTGGGCTGTGACAAAGGGGTGAGCCTTTGAGGCTCACCGCCAGGTGTCACAGCTCCTGCCTGGGGGAGGTGTTAGCATCTCCACCCAGTGCAGGCTTTGTTACTGGCCTCAGAGTGACAAAGGCACTCTCCCCATGGGGCCAGCAACATGTCTCTAGTGTGGCAGGCTGCTGGAACCAGTCAGCCTACACAGATAGTTGGTTAAGTTTCAGGGGGCACCTCTAAGGTGCCCTCTGTGGTGTATTTTACAATAAAATGTACACTGGCATCGGTGTGCATTTATTGTGCTGAGAAGTTTGATACCAAACTTCCCAGTTTTCAGTGTAGCCATTATGGTGCTGTGGAGTTCGTGTAAAACAGACTCCCAGACCATATACTCTTATGGCTACCCTGCACTTACAATGTCTAAGGTTTTGTTTAGACACTGTAGGGGCACAGTGCTCATGCACTGGTACCCTCACCTATGGTATAGTGCACCCTGCCTTAGGGCTGTAAGGCCTGCTAGAGGGGTGTCTTACCTATACTGCATAGGCAGTGAGAGGCTGGCATGGCACCCTGAGGGGAGTGCCATGTCGACTTACTCATTTTGTTCTCACTAGCACACACAGGCTTGTAAGCAGTGTGTCTGTGCTGAGTGAGGGGTCTCTAGGGTGGCATAAGACATGCTGCAGCCCTTAGAGACCTTTCTTGGCATCAGGGCCCTTGGTACTAGAAGTACCAGTTACAAGGGACTTATCTGAATGCCAGGGTGTGCCAATTGTGGATACAATGGTACATTTTAGGTGAAGGAACACTGGTGCTGGGGCCTGGTTAGCAGGGTCCCAGCACACTTCTCAGTCAAGTCAGCATCAGTATCAGGCAAAAAGTGGGGGGTAACTGCAACAGGGAGCCATTTCTTTACACAAGCCCCCCCCAGCCCACATGCCAGGAGACTCAGCCCAAGCTGGGAGAGTCTTCCTAGTCTGTCAGGCGAGGAAGAGTAGGAGAAATAGGCTGGTTAGTTGCAGGGCCTACTCTGCCTTACATCCTTCTGTTCAGGTCATTCCCTTTGGGGAACTGACCCACTTCCACAGTGATAGGACCTAGTCTGAATTGCCTCTTGTCTGCCTCTTCAATGTCTCCACCCATTCTTTTTATTTTGGGTTTAGAGGTATCCACCTCTGCTAATCTTATCTTAGCCAGGGTCATCCCTAGCTTACCCAAAGAGGTTACCCAGAGCTGGAGTAACCCCACCATGACCAACAGGGTCAGGGGGCCTAACTTGCTATTTGGCATGGGGTCTGACCACCATGCCAAGGATAGTGCAGCCATAAAGGCTAACACCCAGCAGAGGCCACTGACAGCTGTCAGTGCCCAGAACCACACCTTTAGCTCTTCACCTAAAAGGGAAGGGGCTAAGTTACAGGCCTCTTTGGGTTCAGGTTGCCTGTCTGCTGTATTAGAGTGGGGGGTTACCACATCTTGTAGTAAACACCCTTCTTCCACTCTTTCTTCTGTTAGCTGAGGAGCCACCCACTCAGGTTTAACAGTTGCCTGACTAGCCAGGACTTCTTGTGGGTCAGGTTGGACTTTATCAGGGCCATTTTTGGAGTTCTCCCCTACTGGAGCAGAATCTCCTTGGCTTGCTGTAACCTTGGCTAAAGGTTGTCCACCCTTCCTACTCTGTTTTCTTTTCTTCTTCTTCTGGGGCCTGCTTGCATTTACTGCAGAGGCAGGACTTCCAGAATCCTTGGGAGAGGACTGGCACTGGACCAGTTCCTCTCTTGGGCTCTGACTAACCTCTGGGTAGTCATTTCCAAGGAGACAATCAAGGGGGAGGTCTGTACTGACTACTACCCTTCTCCAGCTAAGAGTGCCACCCACTTCTATGGGTACTAAAGCCACAGGCCTCTTAGTGACCCTGTCTAGGCTAACTCTTACCCTGGCAGTCTCACCTGGGATGTACTGGTTTGAGAGCACCAGCCTGTCATGCACAATAGTGTGACTGGCACAAGTGTCTCTCAGGGCAGTGGTTGGGATTCCATTCACCAGTAGGTGGTGGAAGTGTCTACTTCCCTCTGGAATCTCCAACTCACCTGTTGGGCCCTGTTTCCAGTTGAAGGCTATGAAGACCTCCTCATCTGAGGAGTCATCTCCCATGGCTACACTGGTTACCCCTGGAATTTTGTTCTGGGGTTTGTTTTTGGGACAAGAAGTGTCCTTGGTGTGGTGCCCAGACTGTTTACAGTTGTGGCACCATGCCTTAGTGGCATCCCAGTTCTTACCCTGGTACCCACCTTTGTTTTGGGTTGTGTCTTGGGGCCCACCCACCTGTTCTGGTTTTTGGGGGCCTACAGAGGACTCTTTTTCTTTGTTTCTAGTGTCACCCACTTTCTCCTGGGGAGTTTTTGTAACCCCTTTCTTTTGGTCACCCCCAGTGGAAGTTTTGGTTACCCTAGTCTTGACCCAGTGGTCTGCCTTCTTTCCCAATTCTTGGGGAGAAATTGGACCTAGGTCTACCAGATACTGATGCAACTTTTCATTGAAGCAGTTACTTAAAATGTGTTCTTTCATAAACAAATTATAAAGCCCAACATAGTCACACACTTCATTTCCAGTTAACCAACCATCTAGTGTTTTTACTGAGTAGTCTACAAAATCAACCCAGGTCTGGCTCGAGGATTTTTGAGCCCCCCTGAATCTAATTCTATACTCCTCAGTGGAGAATCCAAAGCCCTCAATCAGGGTACCCTTCATGAGGTCATAAGATTCTGCATCTTTTCCAGAGAGTGTGAGGAGTCTATCCCTACACTTTCCAGTGAACATTTCCCAAAGGAGAGCACCCCAGTGAGATCTGTTCACTTTTCTGGTTACACAAGCCCTCTCAAAAGCTGTGAACCATTTGGTGATGTCATCACCATCTTCATATCTTGTTACAATCCCTTTGGGGATTTTTAGGATGTCAGGAGAATCTCTGACCCTATTTAAGTTGCTGCCACCATTGATGGGTCCTAGGCCCATCTCTTGTCTTTCCCTCTCTATGGCTAGGATCTGTCTTTCCAAAGCCAATCTTTTGGCCATCCTGGCTAACTGGATGTCCTCTTCACTGGGGCTATCCTCAGTGATTTCAGAGGTGTTGGTCTCTCCTGTGAGGGAACCAGCATCTCTGACTATTATTTTTGGAGTCAGGGTTTGAGGGACCCTGTTCTCCCTAGATAGGATTGGTAGGGGGGAATTGTCCTCCAAGTCACTATCCTCTTCCTCTGAGTTGCCACCCTCAGAGGGGTTGGCCTTCTCAAACTCTGCCAAAAGCTCCTGGAGCTGTATTTTGGTAGGTTTGGGGCCCATTGTTATTTTCTTTATTTTACAGAGTGACCTTAGCTCCCTCATCTTAAGATGGAGGTAAGGTGTGGTGTCGAGTTCCACCACAGTCACATCTGTGCTAGACATTTTGCTTCTAAAAGTTGGAATACTTTTTAAGAATCTACAACTGGTTCTAGAATCTAATTCAAACTTTTACAAACTTTTAAACTCTAAAAGAAATGCTAAACAGGATCTAACACAAGGCCCTAGCAGGTCTTTTAAGAATTTAGAAAACTTTTCAAATTGCAAAAATCAATTTCTAATGACAATTTTGGAATTTGTCGTGTGATCAGGTATTGGCTGAGTAGTCCAGCAAATGCAAAGTCTTGTACCCCACCGCTGATCCACCAATGTAGGAAGTTGGCTCTGTATGTGCTATTTCAAAGTAAGGAATAGCATGCACAGAGTCCAAGGGTTCCCCTTAGAGGTAAAATAGTGGTAAAAATAGATAATACTAATGCTCTATTTTGTGGTAGTGTGGTCGAGCAGTAGGCTTATCCAAGGAGTAGTGTTAAGCATTTGTTGTACATACACATAGACAATAAATGAGGTACACACACTCAGAGACAAATCCAGTCAATAGGTTTTGTATAGAAAAATATCTTTTCTTAGTTTATTTTAAGAACCACAGGTTCAAATTCTACATGTAATATCTCATTCGAAAGGTATTGCAGGTAAGTACTTTAGGAACTTCAAATCATCAAAATTGCATGTATACTTTTCAAGTTATTCACAAATAGCTGTTTTAAAAGTGGACACTTAGTGCAATTTTCACAGTTCCTAGGGGAGGTAAGTATTTGTTAGGTTAACCAGGTAAGTAAGACACTTACAGGGCTTAGTTCTTGGTCCAAGGTAGCCCACCGTTGGGGGTTCAGAGCAACCCCAAAGTCACCACACCAGCAGCTCAGGGCCGGTCAGGTGCAGAGTTCAAAGTGGTGCCCAAAACACATAGGCTAGAATGGAGAGAAGGGGGTGCCCCGGTTCCGGTCTGCTTGCAGGTAAGTACCCGCGTCTTCGGAGGGCAGACCAGGGGGGTTTTGTAGGGCACCGGGGGGGACACAAGTCCACACAGAAATTTCACCCTCAGCAGCGCGGGGGCGGCCGGGTGCAGTGTAGAAACAAGCGTCGGGTTTTCAATGTTAGTCTATGAGAGATCTCGGGATCTCTTCAGCGCTGCAGGCAGGCAAGGGGGGGATTCCTCGGGGAAACCTCCACTTGGGCAAGGGCGAGGGACTCCTGGGGGTCACTTCTCCAGTGAAAGTCCGGTCCTTCAGGTCCTGGGGGCTGCGGGTGCAGGGTCTCTCCCAGGCGTCGGGACTTTAGGTTCAAAGAGTCGCGGTCAGGGGAAGCCTCGGGATTCCCTCTGCAGGCGGCGCTGTGGGGGCTCAGGGGGGACAGGTTTTGGTACTCACAGTATCAGAGTAGTCCTGGGGTCCCTCCTGAGGTGTCGGATCTCCACCAGCCGAGTCGGGGTCGCCGGGTGCAGTGTTGCAAGTCTCACGCTTCTTGCGGGGAGCTTGCAGGGTTCTTTAAAGCTGCTGGAAACAAAGTTGCAGCTTTTCTTGGAGCAGGTCCGCTGTCCTCGGGAGTTTCTTGTCTTTTCGAAGCAGGGGCAGTCCTCAGAGGATGTCGAGGTCGCTGGTCCCTTTGGAAGGCGTCGCTGGAGCAGGATCTTTGGAAGGCAGGAGACAGGCCGGTGAGTTTCTGGAGCCAAGGCAGTTGTCGTCTTCTGGTCTTCCTCTGCAGGGGTTTTCAGCTAGGCAGTCCTTCTTCTTGTAGTTGCAGGAATCTAATTTTCTAGGGTTCAGGGTAGCCCTTAAATACTAAATTTAAGGGCGTGTTTAGGTCTGGGGGATTAGTAGCCAATGGCTACTAGCCCTGAGGGTGGGTACACCCTCTTTGTGCCTCCTCCCAAGGGGAGGGGGTCACAATCCTAACCCTATTGGGGGAATCCTCCATCTGCAAGATGGAGGATTTCTAAAAGTTAGAGTCACCTCAGCTCAGGACACCTTAGGGGCTGTCCTGACTGGCCAGTGACTCCTCCTTGTTGCTTTCTTTGTTCCCTCCAGCCTTGCCGCCAAAAGTGGGGGCCGTGGCCGGAGGGGGCGGGCAACTCCACTAAGCTGGAGTGCCCTGCTGGGCTGTGACAAAGGGGTGAGCCTTTGAGGCTCACCGCCAGGTGTCACAGCTCCTGCCTGGGGGAGGTGTTAGCATCTCCACCCAGTGCAGGCTTTGTTACTGGCCTCAGAGTGACAAAGGCACTCTCCCCATGGGGCCAGCAACATGTCTCTAGTGTGGCAGGCTGCTGGAACCAGTCAGCCTACACAGATAGTTGGTTAAGTTTCAGGGGGCACCTCTAAGGTGCCCTCTGTGGTGTATTTTACAATAAAATGTACACTGGCATCGGTGTGCATTTATTGTGCTGAGAAGTTTGATACCAAACTTCCCAGTTTTCAGTGTAGCCATTATGGTGCTGTGGAGTTCGTGTAAAACAGACTCCCAGACCATATACTCTTATGGCTACCCTGCACTTACAATGTCTAAGGTTTTGTTTAGACACTGTAGGGGCACAGTGCTCATGCACTGGTACCCTCACCTATGGTATAGTGCACCCTGCCTTAGGGCTGTAAGGCCTGCTAGAGGGGTGTCTTACCTATACTGCATAGGCAGTGAGAGGCTGGCATGGCACCCTGAGGGGAGTGCCATGTCGACTTACTCATTTTGTTCTCACTAGCACACACAGGCTTGTAAGCAGTGTGTCTGTGCTGAGTGAGGGGTCTCTAGGGTGGCATAAGACATGCTGCAGCCCTTAGAGACCTTTCTTGGCATCAGGGCCCTTGGTACTAGAAGTACCAGTTACAAGGGACTTATCTGAATGCCAGGGTGTGCCAATTGTGGATACAATGGTACATTTTAGGTGAAGGAACACTGGTGCTGGGGCCTGGTTAGCAGGGTCCCAGCACACTTCTCAGTCAAGTCAGCATCAGTATCAGGCAAAAAGTGGGGGGTAACTGCAACAGGGAGCCATTTCTTTACACAAGCCCCCCCCAGCCCACATGCCAGGAGACTCAGCCCAAGCTGGGAGAGTCTTCCTAGTCTGTCAGGCGAGGAAGAGTAGGAGAAATAGGCTGGTTAGTTGCAGGGCCTACTCTGCCTTACATCCTTCTGTTCAGGTCATTCCCTTTGGGGAACTGACCCACTTCCACAGTGATAGGACCTAGTCTGAATTGCCTCTTGTCTGCCTCTTCAATGTCTCCACCCATTCTTTTTATTTTGGGTTTAGAGGTATCCACCTCTGCTAATCTTATCTTAGCCAGGGTCATCCCTAGCTTACCCAAAGAGGTTACCCAGAGCTGGAGTAACCCCACCATGACCAACAGGGTCAGGGGGCCTAACTTGCTATTTGGCATGGGGTCTGACCACCATGCCAAGGATAGTGCAGCCATAAAGGCTAACACCCAGCAGAGGCCACTGACAGCTGTCAGTGCCCAGAACCACACCTTTAGCTCTTCACCTAAAAGGGAAGGGGCTAAGTTACAGGCCTCTTTGGGTTCAGGTTGCCTGTCTGCTGTATTAGAGTGGGGGGTTACCACATCTTGTAGTAAACACCCTTCTTCCACTCTTTCTTCTGTTAGCTGAGGAGCCACCCACTCAGGTTTAACAGTTGCCTGACTAGCCAGGACTTCTTGTGGGTCAGGTTGGACTTTATCAGGGCCATTTTTGGAGTTCTCCCCTACTGGAGCAGAATCTCCTTGGCTTGCTGTAACCTTGGCTAAAGGTTGTCCACCCTTCCTACTCTGTTTTCTTTTCTTCTTCTTCTGGGGCCTGCTTGCATTTACTGCAGAGGCAGGACTTCCAGAATCCTTGGGAGAGGACTGGCACTGGACCAGTTCCTCTCTTGGGCTCTGACTAACCTCTGGGTAGTCATTTCCAAGGAGACAATCAAGGGGGAGGTCTGTACTGACTACTACCCTTCTCCAGCTAAGAGTGCCACCCACTTCTATGGGTACTAAAGCCACAGGCCTCTTAGTGACCCTGTCTAGGCTAACTCTTACCCTGGCAGTCTCACCTGGGATGTACTGGTTTGAGAGCACCAGCCTGTCATGCACAATAGTGTGACTGGCACAAGTGTCTCTCAGGGCAGTGGTTGGGATTCCATTCACCAGTAGGTGGTGGAAGTGTCTACTTCCCTCTGGAATCTCCAACTCACCTGTTGGGCCCTGTTTCCAGTTGAAGGCTATGAAGACCTCCTCATCTGAGGAGTCATCTCCCATGGCTACACTGGTTACCCCTGGAATTTTGTTCTGGGGTTTGTTTTTGGGACAAGAAGTGTCCTTGGTGTGGTGCCCAGACTGTTTACAGTTGTGGCACCATGCCTTAGTGGCATCCCAGTTCTTACCCTGGTACCCACCTTTGTTTTGGGTTGTGTCTTGGGGCCCACCCACCTGTTCTGGTTTTTGGGGGCCTACAGAGGACTCTTTTTCTTTGTTTCTAGTGTCACCCACTTTCTCCTGGGGAGTTTTTGTAACCCCTTTCTTTTGGTCACCCCCAGTGGAAGTTTTGGTTACCCTAGTCTTGACCCAGTGGTCTGCCTTCTTTCCCAATTCTTGGGGAGAAATTGGACCTAGGTCTACCAGATACTGATGCAACTTTTCATTGAAGCAGTTACTTAAAATGTGTTCTTTCATAAACAAATTATAAAGCCCAACATAGTCACACACTTCATTTCCAGTTAACCAACCATCTAGTGTTTTTACTGAGTAGTCTACAAAATCAACCCAGGTCTGGCTCGAGGATTTTTGAGCCCCCCTGAATCTAATTCTATACTCCTCAGTGGAGAATCCAAAGCCCTCAATCAGGGTACCCTTCATGAGGTCATAAGATTCTGCATCTTTTCCAGAGAGTGTGAGGAGTCTATCCCTACACTTTCCAGTGAACATTTCCCAAAGGAGAGCACCCCAGTGAGATCTGTTCACTTTTCTGGTTACACAAGCCCTCTCAAAAGCTGTGAACCATTTGGTGATGTCATCACCATCTTCATATCTTGTTACAATCCCTTTGGGGATTTTTAGGATGTCAGGAGAATCTCTGACCCTATTTAAGTTGCTGCCACCATTGATGGGTCCTAGGCCCATCTCTTGTCTTTCCCTCTCTATGGCTAGGATCTGTCTTTCCAAAGCCAATCTTTTGGCCATCCTGGCTAACTGGATGTCCTCTTCACTGGGGCTATCCTCAGTGATTTCAGAGGTGTTGGTCTCTCCTGTGAGGGAACCAGCATCTCTGACTATTATTTTTGGAGTCAGGGTTTGAGGGACCCTGTTCTCCCTAGATAGGATTGGTAGGGGGGAATTGTCCTCCAAGTCACTATCCTCTTCCTCTGAGTTGCCACCCTCAGAGGGGTTGGCCTTCTCAAACTCTGCCAAAAGCTCCTGGAGCTGTATTTTGGTAGGTTTGGGGCCCATTGTTATTTTCTTTATTTTACAGAGTGACCTTAGCTCCCTCATCTTAAGATGGAGGTAAGGTGTGGTGTCGAGTTCCACCACAGTCACATCTGTGCTAGACATTTTGCTTCTAAAAGTTGGAATACTTTTTAAGAATCTACAACTGGTTCTAGAATCTAATTCAAACTTTTACAAACTTTTAAACTCTAAAAGAAATGCTAAACAGGATCTAACACAAGGCCCTAGCAGGTCTTTTAAGAATTTAGAAAACTTTTCAAATTGCAAAAATCAATTTCTAATGACAATTTTGGAATTTGTCGTGTGATCAGGTATTGGCTGAGTAGTCCAGCAAATGCAAAGTCTTGTACCCCACCGCTGATCCACCAATGTAGGAAGTTGGCTCTGTATGTGCTATTTCAAAGTAAGGAATAGCATGCACAGAGTCCAAGGGTTCCCCTTAGAGGTAAAATAGTGGTAAAAATAGATAATACTAATGCTCTATTTTGTGGTAGTGTGGTCGAGCAGTAGGCTTATCCAAGGAGTAGTGTTAAGCATTTGTTGTACATACACATAGACAATAAATGAGGTACACACACTCAGAGACAAATCCAGTCAATAGGTTTTGTATAGAAAAATATCTTTTCTTAGTTTATTTTAAGAACCACAGGTTCAAATTCTACATGTAATATCTCATTCGAAAGGTATTGCAGGTAAGTACTTTAGGAACTTCAAATCATCAAAATTGCATGTATACTTTTCAAGTTATTCACAAATAGCTGTTTTAAAAGTGGACACTTAGTGCAATTTTCACAGTTCCTAGGGGAGGTAAGTATTTGTTAGGTTAACCAGGTAAGTAAGACACTTACAGGGCTTAGTTCTTGGTCCAAGGTAGCCCACCGTTGGGGGTTCAGAGCAACCCCAAAGTCACCACACCAGCAGCTCAGGGCCGGTCAGGTGCAGAGTTCAAAGTGGTGCCCAAAACACATAGGCTAGAATGGAGAGAAGGGGGTGCCCCGGTTCCGGTCTGCTTGCAGGTAAGTACCCGCGTCTTCGGAGGGCAGACCAGGGGGGTTTTGTAGGGCACCGGGGGGGACACAAGTCCACACAGAAATTTCACCCTCAGCAGCGCGGGGGCGGCCGGGTGCAGTGTAGAAACAAGCGTCGGGTTTTCAATGTTAGTCTATGAGAGATCTCGGGATCTCTTCAGCGCTGCAGGCAGGCAAGGGGGGGATTCCTCGGGGAAACCTCCACTTGGGCAAGGGCGAGGGACTCCTGGGGGTCACTTCTCCAGTGAAAGTCCGGTCCTTCAGGTCCTGGGGGCTGCGGGTGCAGGGTCTCTCCCAGGCGTCGGGACTTTAGGTTCAAAGAGTCGCGGTCAGGGGAAGCCTCGGGATTCCCTCTGCAGGCGGCGCTGTGGGGGCTCAGGGGGGACAGGTTTTGGTACTCACAGTATCAGAGTAGTCCTGGGGTCCCTCCTGAGGTGTCGGATCTCCACCAGCCGAGTCGGGGTCGCCGGGTGCAGTGTTGCAAGTCTCACGCTTCTTGCGGGGAGCTTGCAGGGTTCTTTAAAGCTGCTGGAAACAAAGTTGCAGCTTTTCTTGGAGCAGGTCCGCTGTCCTCGGGAGTTTCTTGTCTTTTCGAAGCAGGGGCAGTCCTCAGAGGATGTCGAGGTCGCTGGTCCCTTTGGAAGGCGTCGCTGGAGCAGGATCTTTGGAAGGCAGGAGACAGGCCGGTGAGTTTCTGGAGCCAAGGCAGTTGTCGTCTTCTGGTCTTCCTCTGCAGGGGTTTTCAGCTAGGCAGTCCTTCTTCTTGTAGTTGCAGGAATCTAATTTTCTAGGGTTCAGGGTAGCCCTTAAATACTAAATTTAAGGGCGTGTTTAGGTCTGGGGGGTTAGTAGCCAATGGCTACTAGCCCTGAGGGTGGGTACACCCTCTTTGTGCCTCCTCCCAAGGGGAGGGGGTCACAATCCTAACCCTATTGGGGGAATCCTCCATCTGCAAGATGGAGGATTTCTAAAAGTTAGAGTCACTTCAGCTCAGGACACCTTAGGGGCTGTCCTGACTGGCCAGTGACTCCTCCTTGTTGCTTTCTTTGTTCCCTCCAGCCTTGCCGCCAAAAGTGGGGGCCGTGGCCGGAGGGGGCGGGCAACTCCACTAAGCTGGAGTGCCCTGCTGGGCTGTGACAAAGGGGTGAGCCTTTGAGGCTCACCGCCAGGTGTCACAGCTCCTGCCTGGGGGAGGTGTTAGCATCTCCACCCAGTGCAGGCTTTGTTACTGGCCTCAGAGTGACAAAGGCACTCTCCCCATGGGGCCAGCAACATGTCTCTAGTGTGGCAGGCTGCTGGAACCAGTCAGCCTACACAGATAGTTGGTTAAGTTTCAGGGGGCACCTCTAAGGTGCCCTCTGTGGTGTATTTTACAATAAAATGTACACTGGCATCAGTGTGCATTTATTGTGCTGAGAAGTTTGATACCAAACTTCCCAGTTTTCAGTGTAGCCATTATGGTGCTGTGGAGTTCGTGTAAAACAGACTCCCAGACCATATACTCTTATGGCTACCCTGCACTTACAATGTCTAAGGTTTTGTTTAGACACTGTAGGGGCACAGTGCTCATGCACTGGTACCCTCACCTATGGTATAGTGCACCCTGCCTTAGGGCTGTAAGGCCTGCTAGAGGGGTGTCTTACCTATACTGCATAGGCAGTGAGAGGCTGGCATGGCACCCTGAGGGGAGTGCCATGTCGACTTACTCATTTTGTTCTCACTAGCACACACAGGCTTGTAAGCAGTGTGTCTGTGCTGAGTGAGGGGTCTCTAGGGTGGCATAAGACATGCTGCAGCCCTTAGAGACCTTTCTTGGCATCAGGGCCCTTGGTACTAGAAGTACCAGTTACAAGGGACTTATCTGAATGCCAGGGTGTGCCAATTGTGGATACAATGGTACATTTTAGGTGAAGGAACACTGGTGCTGGGGCCTGGTTAGCAGGGTCCCAGCACACTTCTCAGTCAAGTCAGCATCAGTATCAGGCAAAAAGTGGGGGGTAACTGCAACAGGGAGCCATTTCTTTACAGGCTGGCAGAGACCAGTCAGTCCTGCACTGAACAGGCATCTCTAAGATGCCCTCTGTGTGCATTTTTTAATAAATCCAACACTGGCATCAGTGTGGGTTTATTATTCTGAGAAGTTTGGTACCAAACTTCACAGTATTCAGTGTAGCCATTATGGAGCTGTGGAGTTCGTTTTTGACAGACTCCCAGACCATATTCTCTTATGGCTACCCTGCACTTACAATGTCTAAGGTTTTGCTTAGACAGTGTAGGGGCATAGTGCTCATGCACATATGCCCTCACCTCTGGTATAGTGCACCCTGCCTTAGGGCTGTAAGGCCTGCTAGAGGGGTGACTTACCTATGCCACAGGCAGTGTGAGGTTGGCATGGCACCCTGAGGGGAGTGTCATGTCGACTTAGTCATTTTCTCCCCCCCAGCACACACAACCTGGCAAGCAGTGTGCCTGTGCTGAGTGAGGGGTCCCTAAGGTGGCATAAGATATGCTGCAGCCCTTAGAGACCTTCCCTGGCATCAGGGCCCTTGGTACCAGGGGTACCAGTTACAAGGGGCTTACCTGGGTGCCAGGGTTGTGCCAATTGTGGAAACAATGGTACATTTTAGGTGAAAGAACACTGGTGCTGGGGCCCGGTTAGCAGGGTCCCAGCACACTTCTCAGTCAAGTCAGCATCAGTATCAGGCAAAAAGTGGGGGGTAACTGCAACAGGGAGCCATTTCTTTACAGTAACCAATTATTTTAGTTTTGATTTTGCACAAGATTGAGGGATTGGGCTTCCAGACATTGCTGTGTGATCCACATCTTGTGAGTGGACTCCTCCTCAGTTGGATTAACCCAAACATGAAACTTACAATTGGTGTAGATGTCTATTAACACAGGTTTGCTAGTTAATGTCAATAACCATTGTTGATCACTGGCTGCCTTCAAGAGACAACAGTGGATTCAATAGCGGATCAAGTCGGTCAAGTCCAGCCAAATTTTAGTTTAGTGAATTGGCTTTTACCTTTTCTGCCATGAGGCATGTATGTAGACATGTTGCCCTTTCTGTGTGAAATTGTGACGGTTAGTTAGTATGTTCGCCTTCAATGACCTTGCTTTAGACTATCATCCTTCCAATTCTCTTCTAAGTAATCTGCCACAGAAAAATGTTTTTTTTTTTTTTATTGTAACCATAAACTTTACTTCAGAGTTCTAACCTTGGTTATACCAAAGACTGGCTGGACTGTCGCACTGGGGCCCTTTAAATCTTTTTCAAAACGTTGACATCTCTGCTGCATCATTCTTCACTATATGGTGCCTGATTGCATCCGTTCTCTCTTCCAGCATTAGGATCTAGATCATATATCAATCCCTACAATCCCTCCTTCAACGCGATCTGATAGAAATTATCAGAAGTACATAGTGCTTTATAAAAATCACAAAAAAGAAAGAAATAAAATAATTTATGATTCTTGTCATCCCTGCCATATACGTCTCTGTAAGGAAATGCCTCCTTGGCATGGTTACCCCCTGACTTTTTGCCTTTGCTGATGCTATGTTTTGATTTGAAAGTGTGCTGAGGCCTGCTAACCAGGCCCCAGCACCAGTGTTCTTTCCCTAACCTGTACTTTTGTTTTACACAATTGGCACACCCTGGCATCCAGGTAAGTCCCTTGTAACTGGTACCCCTGGTACCAAGGGCCCTGATGCCAGGGAAGGTCTCTAAGGGCTGCAGCATAGCTTATGCCACCCTGGGGACCCCTCACTCAGCACAGACACACTGCTTGCCAGCTTGTGTGTGCTGGTGAGGACAAAACGAGTAAGTCGACATGGCACTCCCCTCAGGGTGCCATGCCAACCTCACACTGCCTATGCAGTATAGATAAGTCACCCCTCTAGTAGGCCGTACAGCCCTAAGGCAGGGTGCACTATGCCATAGGTGAGGGCACCAGTGCATGAGCACTGTGCCCCTACAGCGTCTAAGCCAAACCTTAGACATTGTAAGTGCAGGGTAGCCATAAGAGTATATGGTCTGGGAGTCTGTCAAACACGAACTCCACAGCACCATAATGGCTACACTGAAAACTGGGAAGTTTGGTATCAAACTTCTCAGCACAATAAATGCACACTGATGCCAGTGTACATTTTATTGTAAACTACACCCCAAAGGGCACCTTAGAGGTGGCCCCTGAAACTTAAACCAACTACCCGTGTAGGCTGACTGGTTCTAGCAGCCTGCCACCCTCGAGACATGTTGCTGGCCACATGGGGAGAGTGCGTTTGTCACTCTGTGGCCAGTAACAAAGCCTGCACTGGGTGGAGATGCTATCACCTCCCCCAGGCAGGAGCTGTAACACCTGGCGGTGAGCCACAAAGGCTTACCCCCTTTGTTCCAGCACCACAGGGCACTCCAGCTAGTGGAGTTACCCGCCCCCTCCGGCCACGGCCCCACTTTTGGCGGCAAGGCCGGAGGAGATAATGAGAATAACAAGGAGGAGTCACTGGCCAGTCAGGACAGCCCCTAAGGTGTCCTGAGCTGAAGTGACTCTAACTTTTAGAAATCCTCCATCTTGCAGATGGAGGATTCCCCCAATAGGGATAGGAATGTGACTCCCTCCCCTTGGGAGGAGGCACAAAGAGGGTGTACCCACCCTCAGGGCTAGTAGCCATTGGCTACTAACCCCCCAGACCTAAACACGCCCTTAAATTTAGTATTTAAGGGCTCCCCTGAACCTAAGAATTTAGATTCCTGCAACTTACCGAAGAAGAAGACTGCTGAGCTGAAAACCCCTGCAGAAGAAGAAAGAAGACACCAACTGCTTTAGCCCCAGTCCTACCGGCCTGTCTCCTGCCTTCTAAAGAAACCTGCTCCAGCGACGCTTTCTCCAGGACCAGCGACCTCTGAATCCTCAGAGGACTGCCCTGCTTCCAAGAGACCAAGAAACTCCCGAGAACAGCGGCCCTGTTCAACAAAGACTGCAACTTTGCGCCTGCAGAGGGAATCCCCAGGCTCCCCCTGACCGCGACTGCCTGACTCTAAAATCCCGACGGCTGGAAAAGACCCTGCACCCGCAGCCCCCAGCACCTGAAGGATCGGAAGTCCAGTGCAGGAGTGACCCCCAGGAGGGCCTCTCCCTTGCCCAGGTGGTGACTACCCCGAGGAGCCCCCCCCCTTGCCTGCCTGCATCGCTGAAGAGACCCCTTGGTCTTCCATTGAAACCTATTGAAAACCCGACGCGTGTTTGCACACTGCACCCGGCCGCC
This sequence comes from Pleurodeles waltl, assembly GCF_031143425.1. Lineage (NCBI taxonomy): Eukaryota > Metazoa > Chordata > Amphibia > Caudata > Salamandridae > Pleurodeles > Pleurodeles waltl. Next base: position 992,853,196 of record NC_090442.1, read on the forward strand.
CCAGTGCCGCTGAGGGTGTACTTTTTGTGTGAGCTTGTGTCCCCCCGGTGCCCTACAAAACCCCCCTGGTCTGCCCTCCGAAGACGCGGGTACTTACCTGCTGGCAGACTGGAACCGGGGCACCCCCTTCTCTCCATTGAAGCCTATGCGTTTTGGGCACCACTTTGAACTCTGCACCTGACCGGCCCTGAGCTGCTGGTGTGGTAACTTTGGGGTTGCTCTGAACCCCCAACGGTGGGCTACCTTGGACCCCAATTTGAACCCCGTAGTTGGTTTACTTACCTGCAAGAACTAACATTACTTTACCTCCCCCAGGAACTGTGAAAATTGCACTGTGTCCACTTTTAAAACAGCTAAATGTGTTTTATGTAAAATGTATATATGCTATTGTGATTATTCAAAGTTCCTAAAGTACTTACCTGCAATACCTTTCAAATGAGATATTCCATGTAGAATTTGAACCTGTGGTTCTTAAAATAAACTAAGAAAATATATTTTTCTATAACAAAACCTATTGGCCTGGAATTGTCTCTGAGTGTGTGGTCCTCATTTATTGCCTGTGTGTATGTACAACAAATGCTTAACACTACTCCTTTGATAAGCCTACTGCTCGACCACACTACCACAAAATAGAGCATTAGTATTATCTCTTTTTGCCACTATCTTACCTGTAAGGGGAACCCTTGGACTCTGTGCATACTATTCCTTACTTTGAAATAGTGCATACAGAGCCAACTTCTTACAGTCTCTTCTTGGTACCATTCTGTACATATTTCGATATGGAAGTCTGCCATGCCAGAACTTGAAGGTAATAGTCTCCACTATCTCGTAAATGCCTGATCCAATCCAATATTTGATATTTCTGTTGGTTGATAAATACCATCTTGAACAAATAATCCAGATGTGATTCCGAGGCCCCTTACTGTCACCTTCATTAGCAATAACATAAACATAAAACTGTTTTGTTGTAGATTTAAGTCTTATACAGAATTGTTTAAAATGCATTTTACACTGCTTTGTAAAAAAAAAAAAATATATACATTTATATTTTGAAACCTATAGTAATACATTTGAAGTTCAAGCTCAAAAAAGCCATTAACGCCAATGTGCCGTGCATAATGGTCTCTTTTAAGGACAAATAATGGATTTGTGTTATTTGCCACTTGAGATCATTAATGGTATTTGTTTTCACCAGCCGGAGCACTGGGGTCTCAGCAACGATTTAGATGGATGTCGACCTTGCGACTGTGACCGTGGTGGAGCATTAAACAATAAGTAAGCCAACTCTTTTCTTTTGCTTGTAGCCATTCACTTTCTGAATCCCTGCATGACAAATTGATCTTACAAATAAGATAAATTCAGTTAATTTTCTTCATGGCAGATTGTCAACTTCAAATGCTCACACAGAACCAAAAGTATTCAACTAGTCTGTTTATATAAAAGTCCTTTCAAAGTTTCTGTGGTTGTTGAAGGGTAGGACATCAAAAGCTTGCATTTTATAAACTTAGTGCGATTTTGCTTGTTGAATTTTATAATCTTATTTAAATTATTTTTGTGGCAAGAATATGTAGTGCGCATTACCAAATAAAATGCATAGTCCTTGTAGGTGTCCACCACTAGGAGACACCTGGTGAAACTGACATATACCAACAGGCTAACCCAAGTTATGCACAGAAACAAACTGGCCAAAGAAAGGCCTCCAGTCCACTGCCGCCGTCGAGCGCAAGTCGACATCAAGAAAAAAACATTGACGCAGAGCCACCATCTAACAAGGGGCTTACAGCCATGCTTCTCCTCAATTCCCTCTTGTCTGAAACACACTGAGCCTCTGCCTTCGGGGTCAAAATCTGCATATCTGAGTTCAGACCTGAAGTCAAAGCTGAATCCCTCCTCAGCGACTATCTCCAAAATCTTCGAGGCTCCCATCTTTAAGGGACCTGCAGAGGGACTCAACGCCAGGCAAAAGAGTCTGTATATTCATCCTGAAACAGGCAGGATTTTGCTGAATCTACCTCAGCCAAGGCCAGTTTTCATGCGAGCTCCCATTCTTAAAAAGCAGAGTCTTATGGTTGAGGAGGTACCTCGACACTCAGTGTACAAGAAATACAGGAACCACAAAGGTCCTCGACCACTACCTTCCACACCGAAGTGTGCACCACCTGCTCCATCATCACCCCTTCCATCACCATGGTCAGGAAACCACCACCCCCTTCACCAGCAACACCAGTGTAATCACTGCATCACACTCCCCTCCACTTCAATCTCTAGAAGGGTCAGTACATTATTTTCAGACCCAGCTCATATGAGGAAGGGCATATATGTTACACCCAATGGTACAGATGACGGAGATAACCCATAGGACTACAATAATGTGGGCCCCACCTGAGGACCAAGACCTGTAGCCTTATCCTCTTAAACCATCCGGATGATACTACAGCACACCGTGCAGTCATTCAGAGAGTAGTACCGCAGAGTCACCATGCATGTTGTAGAGCAGGCTTTTCAACAAGTAGTTTGTAAATAGCTCTTCTGTGTGCAGTCAATTCTACTAAAATACAAACCTTTGTGTTGGTGAGTTAATATGTGTATCCCAAAATTGGAAAGCCTGTATTTAGGAAGCAAATGTGTGTTTTTTCAGAGCATCAAAGCTGATTGTTAAAAAAAGAAATGGCTGAATTTCCCAAAAATATTATTTAAACCTGGTATTTGTGTGATTAATCATGCAGGATTGGAGAGGCATATTTTTATTATGAACCTTGTTGGCTGGGCATTGCAGCTATGGCTGTCATGTAGAGCCTTTTAGAGCCATTCCAAATTGAAAAAGCCTTTCTTTACATTACTGCTGATAACATTGCCTGATACACTGAGGTGAACACCGCTAGTAACCTCGCATCGGGTGGCCACTAATGTAATCTTCTCTAATGTGCTTACAGATATAATGAATATATTGGTTGCTTAGAGAAAAGGTTGAAGACCCTTTTCATAGAAGATGAGTACAACTTTTTGGTCCAGTTCCTACCCATTCACAAGAGTATGATCAAGTCCGCCCCTGATAATTTAATGGCCTGGTCAGGGTGAAGGTGATCCCACCATGTGCTGGAAAGAAATATAAAGCTTCTCCTAATGACCGTGTGTATAGTAGAGGCCAGGATCGCTCACATTCTTTGATAGTTGAGACTCCCAGAAAGAGAGTTTCAGCCCAGGCCACAGGTGACAACCAACCCTCAGGTAAGGAAAGCAAACACAGATGCTGCTGGTAACAAAGTAGCAGTAGGTGCGACATGGGCAAATTCAGTCATGTTACAGTCACTCATACAGTTCCTCCCTAATACATATATGAAAATGCGTGAGGAGATGTTTGCGGGGGGGAACCATACTGTGCCCTAGATGCCACAGACACTGCCTCCCACACCGTTAACGCTCGCAGGTGAGCTTGGATTTGTGTCTCAGGGTTTAAACCAGATGAACAGCACCACCGCAGCATCCCATTCAATAGGGAATATCATTTTGGACCCCAAGTGGATGAGATGGTGGAGAAAATGTTAAATAAAATACTGAGTACTGTGGAGTCAATGGGAGCCTTACAATCTAATACCGCAAGTGACTCTTTTCGTAGGCAATGTCCATGAGAGGGGAAAGAACCCACACCAGCTTTCCAGGCACACATAAAAGTGACAGAAGCAGGCTTGGCAATCCCCCCCGATTCTGGTAGGGTGTACTCAAGAGCACTGACTTACCTATGCTCCCCACCCCTGATCAGACAACACCTGTCAGGAGGAGACTGGGGGATTTCCACTCTGTGTGTGGAAATTACTTCAGCTCAGTAGGTGCTACTAGAAGTCCAACAGGGCTACTGCCTAAAATTTCTCAAAGAAGGCTAGAACCATAGGGCAGGGTGCACTGTAATTAAAAGGCTGGGCGTGTGTTTAAATGTTACATGTCCAACTGTGAGGTCTACCTCTCCCATAACATAACATTGGGTTGCCTTTATACATTTAATAAGTACTAAAGTTTGATTGGGAACAGGTAAACGTTTAATGTTTGGTCTCTGAGAAATTGTAATTAAAAATCAATTTAAATGATAAAGTTAAATTTTAAGTTACAATTTTGATAATGCCACTTTCAGAAAGTAGGCCCTATTGAGTGCCTGCAGCCTGTTCCTGGGTCACATGACAGAGTGTAATTGGCAGCTGGACTTTGTTTACTCCTTCCAAACAGCCACAGAGTAAAGGGATAAGATGTGCCTGGATGGGCCATCAACTGGCAGGATGGGAGACAAAGCTGGACACCGATCCACCTACACCTGAATAGTCTGTTCCCTGCCTTCACGCAATGGACTTAACATCCCTTCATTATTTATGCAGCCAGCTTGGAGCCAGGGCAGGGGGGATAAAAAACTTCAATTGGAATTCTCTAAAAATCTCTCCTACTTTAAAGAAGGCACAAGGAATAAAAATAGTGACATTTAGATGTAACTATTTAGCATGGAGTGATGATTTACCAGAAAGTCCTAAAGTACAATTGCAATGTAGAGCAATAATGTGAACTATGTGCATTAGTGAAGACAGCTAAACGTGAAATTGTTAATTCTAAGTTAGCCTCGTCCATGTTCAAATATGATTGTCTGTACATGGTATGTGGTGAATATAAGATAATTGAATAGTTTTAATATTTTCATTAAACTTAAAGAGGCAACATAACTGCTTGACACAGTACCACGATTTAGGGCCCTATAAATTAGATCCTTAACCTAAGGATTAGTATGAAAGACTAGGGCTGTACAAGTTCTTTAAGTAGTTTATTTTTATTATCCAGGCCTGCAGTCTGGTATCTGTGCATGTAATAATGAATTGAACTGAAAATGACCTGGGGTCAGAGAAGATCTCCAACCTTGCACTTTGAGTTTTGCATTTTGGTTACAGAATACTGTAGGATGAAAACCAACTAGTCTGGTTGCTTTTTAATGGTTCATAAATGTCTCCTGTTACAGTTGTTCATCAGAGACAGGTCAGTGTCAGTGCAGACCACATATGATTGGACGCCAATGTAGTCAAGTGGAGTCTGGATTTTACTTCATTGCCTTGGATCACTACACATATGAAGCAGAGGAAGCACATTTTGGGCCAGTGAGTAGATACACAGCTGGAAATACTCAACTTGCTGATTTTCAGTTGGGGGTTACTAAGAGGTTCCTGATTTATCTTACTTCTCCATAGGGAGTAAGTATCGTGGAGCGCCAGCACACCCAGGATCGAAGTCCTTCCTGGACCGGAGTTGGGTTTGTGAGAATGCCTGAAGGATCATATCTGGAATTCTATGTTAACAACATTCCTCATTCAATGGAGTATGATATAGTGTTTCGCTATGAACCACAGGTGAGATAACTAGTAAGACTGTTTAGCTGCATATTGATTTTGTGATTGAGAGCCTTATGCATTATAAATGTTTTCTCATCTTTCTAAGAATGGTAAATGAGCATTGTTGATTCCCTTAATTCTAAAACCATTGAACAGCACATTGTTGCTATTATTAGTTTTCTTATTAGTCTTAATGTACTTGTTCTGCTTATCATTCGTGTTTTTGCTGTTCTTTCATTCATATAATGTTTACCTGTTTGTATTGTTCAGCTTATGTTTCTTCTTGTTCAACATGTTCTTCTTTTGGTTCTTTAGCTTTACCATCTTGTTTTTGTACGTTTGTACCTCTGATGCATGTTGTGCAGAGTTATGGAATATGTAAGCACACAGTAGTGTTGGTTATTGGCTTACACCTGACCTGTAAGCTTGCGCTGTTTTTTTGTGGACTCTCATCTGCTATTTCACTTTCCAAATGAAAACACAGAAAATCAGTGTAAGGAAATGCCTCCTTGGCATGGTTACCCCCTGACATTTTGCCTTTGCTGATGCTATGTTTTGAATTGAAAGTGTGCTGAGGCCTGCTAACCAGGCCCCAGCACCAGTTTTCTTTCCCTAACCTGTACTTTTGATTCCACAATTGGCACACCCTGGCATCCAGGTAAGTCCCTTGTAACTGGTACCTCTGGTACCAAGGGCCCTGATGCCAGGGAAGGTTTCTAAGGGCTGCAGCATATCTTATGCCACCCTAGGGATCCCTCACTCAGCACAGACACACTGCTTGCCAGCTTGTGTGTGCTGATGAGAACAAAACGAGTAAGTCGACATGGCACTCCCCTCAGGGTGCCATGCCAACCTCACACTGCCTATGCAGTATAGATAAGTCACCCCTCTAGTAGGCCTTACAGCCCTAAGGCAGGGTGCACTATACCATAGGTGAGGGCACCAGTGCATGAGCACTGTGCCCCTACAGTGTCTAAGCCAAACCTTAGACATTGTAAGTGCAGGGTAGCCATAAGAGTATATGGTCTGGGAGTCTGTCAAACACGGACTCCACAGCACCATAATGGCTACACTGACAACTGGGAAGTTTGGTATCAAACTTCTCAGCACAATAAATGCACACTGATGCCAGTGTACATTTTATTGTAAAATACACAACTGAGGGCACCTTAGAGGTGCCCCCTGAAACCTAATCCAACTACCCGTGTAGGCTGACTGGTTCTAGCAGCCTGCCACACTCGAGACATGTTGCTGGCCACATGGGGAGAGTGCCTTTGTCACTCTGTGGCCTGTAACAAAGCCTGCACTGGGTGGAGATGCTATCACCTCCCCCAGGCAGGAGCTGTAACACCTGGCGGTGAGCCTCAAAGGCTTACCCCCTTTGTTCCAGCATCGCAGGGCACTCCAGCTAGTGGAGTTGCCCGCCCCCTCCGGCCACAGCCCCACTTTTGGCGGCAAGGCCGGAGGAGATAATGAGAATAACAAGGAGGAGTCACTGGCCAGTCAGGACAGCCCCTAAGGTGTCCTGAGCTGAAGTGACTCTAACTTTTAGAAATCCTCCATCTTGCAGATGGAGGATTCCCCCAATAGGGATAGGAATGTGACCCCCTCCCCTTGGGAGGAGGCACAAAGAGGGTGTACCCACCCTCAGGGCTAGTAGCCATTGGCTACTAACCCCCCAGACCTAAACACGCCCTAAAATTTAGTATTTAAGGGCTCCCCTGAACCTAAGAATTTAGATTCCTGCAACTTACAGAAGAAGAGGACTGCTGAGCTGAAAAACCCCTGCAGAAGAAGAAAGAAGACACCAACTGCTTTGGCCCCAGTCCTACCGGCCTGTCTCCTGTCTTCTAAAGAAACCTGCTCCACCGACGCTTTCCCCAGGACCAGCGACCTCTGAATCCTCAGAGGACTGCCCTGCTTCAAGAGGAACCAGAAACTCCTGAGGACAGCGGCCCTGTTCCAAAAAGACTGCAACTTTGTTTCAGAGGAGCAGATTTAAAGACCCCTGCAAATCCCTGCAAGAAGCGTGAGACTTGCCACACTGCACCCAGCGACCCCGACTCGACTGGTGGAGAACCAACACCTCAGGGAGGACCCTCCGGCGACTCCGAGACCGTGAGTAACCAAAGTTGTCCCCCCCCTGAGCACCCACAGCGACGCCTGCAGAGGGAATCCCGAGGCTCCCCCTGACCGCGACTGCCTGACTCTAAAATCCCGACGGCTGGAAAAGACCCTGCACCCGCAGCCCCCAGCACCTGAAGGATCGGAAGTCCAGTGCAGGAGTGACCCCCAGGAGGCCCTCTCCCTTGCCCCGGTGGTGGCTACCCCGAGGAGCCCCCCCCTTTCCTGCCTGCACCGCTGAAGAGACCCCTTGGTCTCCCATTGATTTGCATTGCGAACCCGACGCTTGTTTGCACACTGCACCCGGCCGCCCCAGTGCCGCTGAGGGTGTACTTTTTGTGTGAACTTGTGTCCCCCCCGGTGCCCTACAAAACCCCCCTGGTCTGCCCCCCGAAGACGCGGGTACTTACCTGCTGGCAGACTGGAACCGGGGCACCCCCTTCTTTCCATTGAAGCCTATGCGTTTTGGGCACCACTTTGAACTCTGCACCTGACCGGCCTTGAGCTGCTGGTGTGGTGACTTTATGGGTTGCTCTGAACCCCCAACGGTGGGCTACCTTGGACCCCAATTTGAACCCCGTAGGTGGTTTACTTACCTGCAAGAACTAACATTACTTTACCTCCCCCAGGAACTGTGAAAATTGCACTGTGTCCACTTTTAAAACAGCTAAATGTGTTTTATGTAAAAAGTATATATGCTATTGTGATTATTCAAAGTTCCTAAAGTACTTACCTGCAATACCTTTCAAATGAGATATTACATGTAGAATTTGAACCTGTGGTTCTTAAAATAAACTAAGAAAATATATGTTCGATGGCATCTGTCGCTGTAGATACGCATGTTCTGCAATAGCTCGCCATCTGGTGTTGGGCCGGAGTGTTACAAGTTGTTTTTCTTCGAAGAAGTCTTTCGAGTCACGGGACCGAGTGACTCCTCCTTTTGTCTCCATTGCACATGGGCGTCGACTCCATCTTCGATTGTTTTTTTTCCGCCATCGGGTTCGGACGTGTTCCTGTCGCTCCGAGTTTCGGAACGGAAAGATAGCTAATTTCGGAAGATTTTCGTCGGTATTGTTGCGTTCGGGATCGGCGTACTTAGATTCCACACCGCATCGAAGATCGAAGAGCTCCGGTGCCCTTCGGGGTAGTTTTTCGATCCCCCGTCGGGGCCTGGTCGGCCCGACCGCGTGCTGAAGAACGCCGATGGAACGGACCCCGTTTCGTTTCTGCCCCAAATGCCACAATAAATACCCCTACACAGACCAACACTTGGTCTGCAACCTGTGCCTGTCACCTGAGCACAGCGAAGACACCTGCGAGGCCTGTCGTGCGTTCCGGTCCCGAAAAACACTCCGAGACCGTCGAGCCAGAAGACTTCAAATGGCGTCCGCACCGACAGCCCAACGGGAGTTCGAGGAACAGGAAGAAGAAGGTACCTTCTCGATCCAAGACTCAGACTCCGAAGGATTCGACGACACACAAACCGTGAGTAAGACGTCGAAAACCACACAAAGAAACATTTACAAGGCCCAGGGGACGCCACTGCCACCAGGCCATGGCTCCACCCATAAATTCGGTGACCGACCGTCGGCACCGAAAAAGGCCAAAACAGTGCCGAGATCGTCCGACTCCGGTCGAGACACCGGCACGCAGCCTTCTCGGGACCGAGAAAGTGCTGGAGACAAGCCTCGACACCGAGATGCCGGTGTGGACACGGCTCGACGCCGAGACAGCGGCACCGAAACAGATCGACGCCGAGAGGTTTCGGCCCCGAAAAGGAAAAAAGTCACCTCGGAGCCGAAAAAACACGCAGACAAAGTTTCGACGCCGAAACAAACTGCAAGCGACCCAGCTTCAGGCTCTTATACAGAAGAGCACTCGCTAACCTCCCAGATGCAAAAGCATAGGTTTGAGGAAGAGCTACAAGCAACTGATGTGGACCATACGCAAAAGCGTATCTTCATTCAGCAGGGGACAGGAAAAATAAGCACCCTTCCCCCCATTAGGAGAAAGAGAAGGTTGGAGTTCCAGACGGAACAAGCACCACAACCAAAAGTGGTTAAAAGAATTACACCACCATGAGCCAGGGTGACCAAGATCAGGACGCATGGGACCTATACGACGCCCCAGTGTCAGATAACAGCCCGGAGGCCTACCCTACAAAGCCATCTCCACCAGAAGACAGCACCGCGTACTCTCAGGTGGTGGCTAGAGCAGCACAATTTCATAACGTAAGCCTCCACTCAGAACAAGTCGAGGATGATTTCTTGTTCAACACACTCTCCTCCACCCACAGCTCCTACCAAAGCCTGCCTATGCTCCCTGGTATGCTCCGGCACGCAAAAGACATATTTAAGGAGCCGGTCAAAAGTAGGGCAATCACACCAAGGGTGGAAAAGAAGTATAAGCCGCCTCCTACGGACCCGGCTTTCATCACTACACAGCTGCCACCAGACTCTGTTGTTGTAGGAGCAGCTAGGAAAAGGGCCAACTCTCACACATCTGGAGATGCACCACCCCCAGATAAAGAAAGCCGCAAGTTCGATGCAGCTGGTAAAAGAGTCGCAGCACAAGCTGCAAACCAGTGGCGCATCGCGAACTCCCAGGCACTACTTGCGCGCTATGACAGAGCCCACTGGGACGAGATGCAACATCTCATTGAACATCTGCCCAAGGACTTCCAAAATAGGGCGAAACAAGTGGTTGAGGAGGGACAGACCATCTCCAACAACCAGATACGTTCCTCCATGGACGCTGCAGATACAGCTGCACGGACAATTAATACATCTGTAACTATCAGACGGCATGCATGGCTCCGAACGTCTGGATTTAAACCAGAGATTCAACAAGCAGTTCTCAATATGCCTTTTAATGAAAAAGAACTGTTCGGTCCAGAAGTGGACACAGCGATTGAGAAACTCAAAAAAGATACGGACACTGCCAAAGCCATGGGCGCACTCTACTCCCCGCAGAGCAGAGGGAATTACAGCACATTCCGTAAAACGCCCTTTCGAGGGGGGTTTCGGGGTCAAAGCACACAAGCCAGCACCTCACAAGCAACACCGTCCACTTACCAGGGACAGTATAGAGGAGGTTTTCGGGGACAATATAGAGGAGGGCAATTCCCTAGAAATAGAGGGAGATTTCAAAGCCCCAAAACCCCTACTACTAAACAATGACTCACATGTCACTCACCCCCTCCACACAACACCAGTGGGGGGAAGAATAGGTCATTATTACAAAGCATGGGAGGAAATCACTACAGACACTTGGGTTCTAGCAATAATCCAACATGGTTATTGCATAGAATTTCTACAATTCCCTCCAAACATACCACCAAAAGCACAAAATTTAACAACACACCATTCCAATCTCCTGGAGATAGAAGTGCAGGCACTATTGCAAAAGAATGCAATCGAATTAGTGCCAAACACACAAATAAACACAGGAGTTTACTCACTGTACTTTCTGATACCAAAGAAGGACAAAACGCTGAGACCAATCCTAGACCTCAGAGTAGTAAACACTTTCATCAAATCAGACCACTTCCACATGGTCACACTACAAGAAGTATTGCCATTGCTAAAACTACACGACTACATGGCAACTTTAGACCTCAAGGATGCTTATTTCCATATACCAATACACCCATCGCACAGGAAATACCTAAGGTTTGTATTCAAAGGAATACATTACCAATTCAAGGTACTGCCTTTCGGATTAACAACCGCACCAAGAGTCTTTACCAAATGTCTAGCGGTAGTCGCTGCACACTTAAGAAGGCAGCAAATACATGTGTTCCCATATTTGGACGACTGGCTAATCAAGGCCCATTCGTTCATACAGTGCTCAAATCACACAAATCAGATCATACAAACCCTCTTCAAACTCGGGTTCACCGTCAATTTCACAAAATCCAAAATTCTGCCACGCAAGGTACAACAATACCTGGGAGCCATAATAGACACATCAAAGGGAGTAGCCACTCCAAGTCTACAAAGAATTCAAAATTTCAACACCATCATACAACGCATGTATCCAACACAAAAAATACAAGCAAAGATGGTATTACAACTCCTAGGCATGATGTCATCATGCATAGCCATTGTCCCAAACGCAAGACTGCACATGAGGCCCTTACAACAGTGCCTAGCATCACAGTGGTCTCAAGCACAGGGTCACCTTCTAGATCTGGTGTTAATAGACCGCCAAACTTACCTCTCGCTTCTGTGGTGGAACAACATAAATTTAAACAAGGGGCGGCCTTTCCAAGACCCAGTGCCACAATACGTAATAACAACAGATGCTTCCATGACAGGGTGGGGAGCACACCTCGATCAACACAGCATACAAGGACAATGGAATGTACATCAAACAAAACTGCATATCAATCACCTAGAACTTCTAGCAGTTTTTCAAGCACTAAAAGCTTTCCAACCAATAATAGTTCACAAATACATTCTCGTCAAAACAGACAACATGACAACAATGTATTATCTAAACAAGCAGGGAGGGACGCACTCCACGCAGTTAAGCCTGCTAGCACAAAAAATTTGGCATTGGGCAATTCACAACCAAATTCGCCTAATTGCACAGTTTATACCAGGGATACAAAATCAACTCGCAGACAATCTCTCTCGAGATCACCAACAGGTCCACGAATGGGAAATTCACCCCCAAATTCTGAACACTTATTTCAAACTCTGGGGAACACCTCAGATAGACTTGTTTGCGACAAGGGAGAACGCAAAATGCCAAAACTTCGCATCCAGGTACCCACACAAACAATCCCAAGGCAATGCCCTATGGATGAACTGGTCAGGGATATTTGCTTACGCTTTTCCTCCTCTCCCTCTCCTTCCTTACCTGGTAAACAAACTCAGTCAAAGCAAACTCAAACTCATATTGATAGCACCAACTTGGGCAAGGCAACCCTGGTACACAACGCTGCTAGACCTATCAGTGGTACCCTGCATCAAATTGCCCAACAGGCCAGATCTGTTGACACAGCACAACCAAAAGATCAGACACCCAGATCCAGCATCGCTGAATCTAGCAATCTGGCTCCTGAAATCCTAGAATTCGGGCACTTACAACTTACCCAAGAATGTATGGAAGTCATAAAACAAGCAAGAAGGCCATCCACCAGGCACTGCTATGCAAGTAAATGGAAGAGGTTTGTTTGCTACTGCCATATTAATCAAATACAACCATTACACACAACTCCAGAACACGTAGTGGGTTACTTGCTTCACTTACAAAAATCTAACCTAGCTTTCTCTTCCATTAAGATTCACCTTGCAGCAATATCTGCATACCTGCAGACTACCTATTCAACTTCCCTATATAAAATACCAGTCATTAAAGCATTCATGGAGGGCCTTAGGAGAATTATACCACCAAGAACACCACCTGTTCCTTCATGGAACCTAAATGTTGTCCTAACTAGACTTATGGGTCCACCTTTTGAACCCATGCACTCCTGCGACATACAGTTCCTAACCTGGAAGGTGGCATTTCTCATCGCCATTACTTCCCTGAGAAGAGTAAGCGAGATTCAGGCGTTTACTATACAGGAACCTTTTATACAACTACACAAAAATAAAGTCGTCCTAAGGACCAATCCTAAATTTTTGCCAAAGGTTATTTCACCGTTCCATCTAAATCAAACAGTGGAACTTCCAGTGTTCTTTCCACAGCCAGATACCGTAGCTGAAAGGGCACTACATACATTAGATGTCAAAAGAGCATTGATGTATTACATTGACAGAACAAAGAACATTAGAAAGACTAAACAACTCTTTATTGCATTTCAAAAACCTCTTGCAGGAAACCCAATTTCAAAACAAGGTATAGCCAGATGGATAGTTAAATGCATCCAAATCTGCTACCTTAAAGCTAAACGACAGCTGCCCATTACACCAAGGGCACACTCAACCAGAAAGAAAGGTGCTACCATGGCCTTTCTAGGAAACATCCCAATGCAACAAATATGTAAGGCAGCCACATGGTCTACGCCTCACACATTCACCAAGCACTACTGTGTAGACGTGTTATCCGCACAACAAGCCACAGTAGGTCAAGCTGTATTAAGGACATTATTTCAGACTACTTCCACTCCTACAGGCTGATCCACCGCTTTTGGGGAAATAACTGCTTACTAGTCTATGCAGAACATGCGTATCTACAGCGACAGATGCCATCGAACTGAAAATGTCACTTACCCAGTGTACATCTGTTCGTGGCATCAGTCGCAGTAGATTCGCATGTGCCCACCCGCCTCCCCGGGAGCCTGTAGCAGTTTGGAAGTTACCTTCAATTATTTATATATGTATCATCTCAACCTTAAATAGGTGTATACTTAGTCACTCCATTGCATGGGCACTATTACTACAATTCAACTCCTACCTCACCCTCTGCGGGGAAAAACAATCGAAGATGGAGTCGACGCCCATGCGCAATGGAGACAAAAGGAGGAGTCACTCGGTCCCGTGACTCGAAAGACTTCTTCGAAGAAAAACAACTTGTAACACTCCGGCCCAACACCAGATGGCGAGCTATTGCAGAACATGCGAATCTACTGCGACTGATGCCACGAACAGATGTACACTGGGTAAGTGACATTTTCATTTTCTATAACAAAAACCTATTGGCCTGGAATTGTTTCTGAGTGTGTGTTCCTCATTTATTGCCTGTGTATATGTACAACAAATGCTTAACACTACTCCTTTGATAAGCCTACTGCTCGACCACACTACCACAAAATAGAGCATTAGTATTATCTCTTTTTGCCACTATCTTACCTCTAAGGGGAACCCTTGAACTCTGTGCATACTATTCCTTACTTTGAAATAGTGCATACAGAGCCAACTTCCTACATTGGTGGATCAGCGGTGGGGTACAAGACTTTGCATTTGCTGGACTACTCAGCCAATACCTGATCACATGACAAATTCCAAAAATTGTCATTAGAAATTGATTTTTGCAATTTTAGCTATTTTTTTAAATTCTTAAAAGTCCTGCTAGGGCCTTGTGTTAGTCCCTGTTTAGCATTTCCTTTTAGAGTTTAAAAGTTTTGTGAAAGTTTCAATTAGAACCTAGAACTAGTTTTAGATTCTTAAAAAGTATTCCAACTTTTAGAAGCATAATGTCTAGTACAGAGATGAATGTGGTGGAACTCGACACCACCCCTTACCTCCATCTTAAGATGAGGGAGCTAAGGTCACTCTGTAAAATAAAGAAAATAACAATGGGCCCCAGACCTTCCAAACTACAGCTCCAGGGGCTTTTGGCAGAGTTTGAAAAGGCCACACCCTCTGAGGATGGCAACAAAGAGGATGAAGATAGTGACTTGGAGGAAAATTCCCCCCTACCAGTCCTGTAGGAAGTTGGCTCTGTATGTGCTATTTCAAAGTAAGGAATAGCATGCACAGAGTCCAAGGGTTCCCCTTAGAGGTAAAATAGTGGTAAAAATAGATAATACTAATGCTCTATTTTGTGGTAGTGTGGTCGAGCAGTAGGCTTATCCAAGGAGTAGTGTTAAGCATTTGTTGTACATACACATAGACAATAAATGAGGTACACACACTCAGAGACAAATCCAGCCAATAGGTTTTTAGATAGAAAAATATCTTTTCTTAGTTTATTTTAAGAACCACAGGTTCAAATTCTACATGTAATATCCCATTCGAAAGGTATTGCAGGTAAGTACTTTAGGAACTTCAAATCATCAAAATTGCATGTATACTTTTCAAGTTATTCACAAATAGCTGTTTTAAAAGTGGACACTTAGTGCAATTTTCACAGTTCCTGGGGGAGGTAAGTTTTTGTTAGTTTTACCAGGTAAGTAGGACACTTACAGGGTTCAGTTCTTGGTCCAAGGTAGCCCACCGTTGGGGGTTCAGAGCAACCCCAAAGTCACCACACCAGCAGCTCAGGGCCGGTCAGGTGCAGAGTTCCAAGTGGTGCCCAAAACACATAGGCTAGAATGGAGAGAAGGGGGTGCCCCGGTTCCGGTCTGCTTGCAGGTAAGTACCCGCGTCTTCGGAGGGCAGACCAGGGGGGTTTTGTAGGGCACCGGGGGGGACACAGGTCCACACAGAAATTTCACCCTCAGCGGCGCGGGGGCGGCCGGGTGCAGTGTAGAAACAAGCGTCGGGTTCGCAATGTTAGTCTATGAGAGATCTCGGGATCGTTTCAGCGCTGCAGGCAGGCAAGGGGGGGATTCCTCGGGGAAACCTCCACTTGGGCAAGGGAGAGGGACTCCTGGGGGTCACTTCTCCAGTGAAAGTTCGGTCCTTCAGGTCCTGGGGGCTGCGGGTGCAGGGTCTCTCCCAGGCGTCGGGACTTTAGGTTCAAAGAGTCACGGTCAGGGGAAGCCTCGGGATTCCCTCTGCAGGCGGCGCTGTGGGGGCTCAGGGGGGACAGGTTTTGGTACTCACAGTATCAGAGTAGTCCTGGGGTCCCTCCTGAGGTGTTGGATCGCCACCAGCCGAGTCGGGGTCGCCGGGTGCAGTGTTGCAAGTCTCACGCTTCTTGCGGGGAGCTTGCAGGGTTCTTTAAAGCTGCTGGAAACAAAGTTGCAGCTTTTCTTGGAGCAGGTCCGCTGTCCTCGGGAGTTTCTTGTCTTTTCGAAGCAGGGGCAGTCCTCAGAGGATGTCGAGGTCGCTGGTCCCTTTGGAAGGCGTCGCTGGAGCAGGATCTTTGGAAGGCAGGAGACAGGCCGGTGAGTTTCTGGAGCCAAGGCAGTTGTCGTCTTCTGGTCTTCCTCTGCAGGGGTTTTCAGCTAGGCAGTCCTTCTTCTTGTAGTTGCAGGAATCTAATTTTCTAGGGTTCAGGGTAGCCCTTAAATACTAAATTTAAGGGCGTGTTTAGGTCTGGGGGGTTAGTAGCCAATGGCTACTAGCCCTGAGGGTGGGTACACCCTCTTTGTGCCTCCTCCCAAGGGGAGGGGGTCACATTCCTAACCCTATTGGGGGAATCCTCCATCTGCAAGATGGAGGATTTCTAAAAGTTAGAGTCACTTCAGCTCAGGACACCTTAGGGGCTGTCCTGACTGGCCAGTGACTCCTCCTTGTTTTTCTCATTATTTTCTCCGGCCTTGCCGCCAAAAGTGGGGCCTGGCCGGAGGGGGCGGGCAACTCCACTAGCTGGAGTGTCCTGCTGGGTTGGCACAAAGGAGGTGAGCCTTTGAGGCTCACCGCCAGGTGTGACAATTCCTGCCTGGGAGAGGTGTTAGCATCTCCACCCAGTGCAGGCTTTGTTACTGGCCTCAGAGTGACAAAGGCACTCTCCCCATGGGGCCAGCAACATGTCTCGGTTTGTGGCAGGCTGCTAAAACTAGTCAGCCTACACAGATAGTCGGTTAAGTTTCAGGGGGCACCTCTAAGGTGCCCTCTGGGGTGTATTTTACAATAAAATGTACACTGGCATCAGTGTGCATTTATTGTGCTGAGAAGTTTGATACCAAACTTCCCAGTTTTCAGTGTAGCCATTATGGTGCTGTGGAGTTCGTGTTTGACAGACTCCCAGACCATATACTCTTATGGCTACCCTGCACTTACAATGTCTAAGGTTTTGTTTAGACACTGTAGGGGTACCATGCTCATGCACTGGTACCCTCACCTATGGTATAGTGCACCCTGCCTTAGGGCTGTAAGGCCTGCTAGAGGGGTGTCTTACCTATACTGCATAGGCAGTGAGAGGCTGGCATGGCACCCTGAGGGGAGTGCCATGTCGACTTACTCGTTTTGTCCTCACTAGCACACACAAGCTGGCAAGCAGTGTGTCTGTGCTGAGTGAGAGGTCTCCAGGGTGGCATAAGACATGCTGCAGCCCTTAGAGACCTTCCTTGGCATCAGGGCCCTTGGTACTAGAAGTACCAGTTACAAGGGACTTATCTGGATGCCAGGGTCTGCCAATTGTGGATACAAAAGTACAGGTTAGGGAAAGAACACTGGTGCTGGGGCCTGGTTAGCAGGCCTCAGCACACTTTCAATTGTAAACATAGCATCAGCAAAGGCAAAAAGTCAGGGGGCAACCATGCCAAGGAGGCATTTCCTTACAAGTCCTAACTAGGGAGAACAGGGCCTCTCAAGCCCTGTCTCCAAACATAATAGTCAGGGATGCTGGTTCCCTCACAGGAGGGACCAACCTCTCTGAAATCACTGAGGATAATCCCAGTGAAGAGGACATCCAGTTAGCCAGGATGGCCAAAAGATTGGCTTTGGAAAGACAGATCCTAGCCATAGAAAGGGAAAGACAAGAGATGGGCCTAGGACCCATCAATGGTGGCAGCAACATAACTAGGGTCAGAGATTCTCCTGACATGTTGAAAATCCCTAAAGGGATTGTAACTAAATATGAAGATGGTGATGACATCACCAAATGGTTCATAGCTTTTGAGAGGGCTTGTGTAACCAGAAAAGTGAACAAATCTCACTGGGGTGCTCTCCTTTGGGAAATGTTCACTGGAAAGTGTAGAGATAGACTCCTCACACTCTCTGGAAAAGATGCAGAATCTTATGACCTCATGAAGGGAACCCTGATTGAGGACTTTGGATTCTCCACTGAGGAGTATAGGATTAGATTCAGGGGGGCTCAAAAATCCTCGAGCCAGACCTGGGTTGATTTTGTAGACTACTCAGTGAAAACACTGGATGGCTGGATTCAAGGCAGTGGTGTAAATAATTATGATGGGCTGTACAATTTATTTGTGAAAGAACACCTGTTAAGTAATTGTTTCAATGATAAACTGCATCAGCATCTGGTAGACCTAGGACCAATTTCTCCCCAAGAATTGGGAAAGAAGGCAGACCATTGGGTCAAGACTAGGGTGACCAAGACTTCCACAGGGGGTGACCAAAAGAAAGGGGTCACACAGCCTCCCCAGGGGAAGGGTGGTGAGACAGCCAAAAACAAAAATAGTAAAGAGTCTTCTACAGGCCCCCAAAAACCTGCACAGGAGGGTGGGCCCAGAGCCTCTTCACAAACCAATTTTGGGTACAAGGGTAAAAACTTTGATCCCAAAAAGGCCTGGTGTCTTAGCTGTAATCAGCCTGGACACCAAACTGGAGACGAGGCCTGTCCCAAGAAAACTACTACTTCTAACTCCACTCCAGCTAACACTGGAATGGCTAGTCTCCAAGTGGGATCAACAGTGTGCCCAGAGCAAATCAGGTGTCGCACTGAAGCTACATTAGTCTCTGAGGGTGGGGTGGATTTAGCCACACTGGCTGCCTGGCCTCCTAACATGCAAAAATACAGGCAGCAGCTCTTAATTAATGGGACAAGTGTAGAAGGCCTGAGGGATACAGGTGCCAGTGTCACCATGGTGACAGAGAAACTGGTTTCCCCTGGTCAATACCTGGCTGGACAAACGTATCCAGTCACCAGCGCTGACAATCAGACTAAAGTACATCCCATGGCTATGGTAACTTTAGAGTGGGGAGGGGTCAATGGCCTGAAACAGGTGGTGGTCTCCTCAAATATCCCAGTAGACTGTTTGCTTGGAAATGACCTGGAGTCCTCAGCATGGGCTGAGATAGAACTGAAAACCCATGCAGCCATGCTGGGTATCCCTGAACTGGTGTGTGTCAAGACAAGGGCACAGTGCAAGGCTCAGGGTGAAAAAGTAGAGCTGGAGTCTGGAAAAAGGGCCCAGCCTACCAAGAGAAAAGGAAAGCCAGCTGGGAAACCAGCTGCAACACAACAACAAAAAGAGGACCTCTCTTCTCAGGAAGAAGTCCTGCCCTCTGAGGGAACTGAGCCTATGGAGTTAGAACCTTATCAGGTTGAGCTCTTAGGCCCAGGGGGACCCTCAAGGGAGCAGTTGTGTAAGGGGCAAGAAACCTGTCCCTCTCTTGAAGGCCTTAGGCAGCAAGCTGCTGAAGAGTCCAATGGCAAGAAAACTGGAACACATAGGGTCTATTGGGAAGATGGGCTCCTGTACACTGAGGCAAGAGATCCCAAACTTGGTGCCACTAGGAGAGTGGTAGTGCCTCAGGAGTTCAGAGAGTTCATACTGACCTTAGCCCATGATATTCCCCTTGCTGGGCATTTGGGACAAACCAAGACGTGGGAGAGACTAGTCAACCACTTCTACTGGCCCAATATGTCCCAGAAAGTTAAGGAGTTTTGTGTCTCCTGTACCACCTATCAAGCCAGTGGTAAGACAGGTGGACAGCCAAAGGCCCCCCTCATTCCACTTCCAGTGGTGGGGGTCCCCTTTGAAAGAGTGGGTGTGGACATAGTGGGTCCACTTGAACCTCCCACAGCCTCAGGAAATATGTACATCCTAGTAGTAGTGGATCATGCTACTAGGTATCCTGAAGCTATTCCCCTTAGGTCGACTACTGCCCCTGCAGTAGCCAAGGCCCTCATTGGTATCTTTACCAGAGTGGGCTTCCCTAAGGAGGTGGTGTCTGACAGAGGTACCAACTTCATGTCAGCATACCTGAAACACATGTGGAATGAGTGTGGAGTGACTTATAAATTCACTACACCCTACCATCCACAAACTAATGGCCTTGTTGAGAGATTCAACAAGACATTAAAGGGCATGATCATGGGGCTCCCAGAAAAACTCAAAAGGAGATGGGATGTCCTCTTGCCATGTCTGTTTTTCGCTTACAGAGAGGTGCCTCAGAAGGGAGTAGGATTCTCACCCTTTGAACTTCTGTTTGGCCACCCTGTAAGGGGACCACTAGCTCTTGTGAAAGAAGGCTGGGAGAGACCTCTTCATGAGCCTAAACAAGACATAGTGGACTATGTACTTGGCCTTCGCTCAAGGATGGCAGAGTACATGGAAAAGGCAAGTAAAAACCTTGAGGCCAGCCAACAGCTCCAGGAGTTTTGGTATGACCAAAAGGCTGCACTGATTGAATTTCAACCAGGGCAGAAAGTCTGGGTTTTGGAGCCTGTGGCTCCCAGGGCACTTCAGGACAAATGGAGTGGCCCTTACCCAGTGCTAGAGAGGAAGAGTCAGGTCACCTACCTGGTGGACCTGGGCACAAGCAGGAGCCCCAAGAGGGTGATCCATGTGAACCGCCTTAAGCTCTTCCATGACAGGGCTGATGTGAATCTGTTAATGGTAACAGATGAGGATCAGGAAGCTGAGAGTGAGCCTCTCCCTGATCTTCTGTCATCAAACCCTAATGATGGGTCACTAGATGGAGTGATCTATTCAGACACCCTCTCTGGCCAACAGCAATCTGACTGTAGGAAAGTCCTGCAGGAGTTTGCTGAGCTCTTTTCCCTAACCCCTGGTCAGACCCACCTGTGTACCCATGATGTGGACACAGGAGACAGCATGCCTGTCAAAAACAAAATATTCAGACAGTCTGATCAAGTTAAGGAAAGCATCAAGGTGGAAGTCCACAAGATGCTGGAATTGGGAGTAATTGAGCGCTCTGACAGCCCCTGGGCTGGCCCAGTGGTCTTAGTCCCCAAACCTCACACCAAAGATGGAAAGAGAGAGATGAGGTTTTGTGTGGACTACAGAGGACTTAATTCTGTCACCAAGACAGATGCCCATCCCATTCCTAGAGCCGATGAACTGATAGACAAATTAGGTGCTGCCAAATTCTTAAGTACCTTTGACTTAACAGCAGGGTACTGGCAAATCAAAATGGCACCTGGAGCAAAAGAAAAGACAGCATTCTCCACACCTGATGGGCATTATCAGTTCACTGTTATGCCCTTTGGTTTAAAGAATGCCCCTGCCACCTTCCAAAGTTTGGTGAATCAAGTCCTTGCTGGCTTGGAGTCCTTTAGTGCAGCTTATCTTGACGATATTGCTGTCTTTAGCTCCAACTGGCAGGATCACCTGGTCCACCTGAAGAAGGTTTTGAAGGCTCTGCAATCTGCAGGCCTCTCTATCAAGGCATCCAAATGCCAGATAGGGCAGGGAACTGTGGTTTACTTGGGACACCTTGTAGGTGGAGGCCAAGTTCAGCCACTCCAGCCTAAGATCCAGACTATTCTGGACTGGGCAGCTCCAAAAACCCAGACTCAAGTCAGGGTATTCCTTGGCTTGACTGGGTACTATAGGAGGTTTGTGAAGGGATATGGATCCATTGTGACAGCCCTCACAGAACTCACCTCCAAGAAAATTCCCAAGAAGGTAAACTGGACTGTAGAATGCCAACAGGCCTTTGACACCCTGAAACAAGCCATGTGCACAGCACCAGTTCTAAAAGCTCCAGATTACTCCAAGCAGTTCATTGTGCAGACAGATGCCTCTGAACATGGGATAGGGGCAGTTTTGTCCCAAACAAATGATGATGGCCTTGACCAGCCTGTTGCTTTCATTAGCAGGAGCTTACTCCCCAGGGAGCAGCGTTGGAGTGCCATTGAGAGGGAGGCCTTTGCTGTGGTTTGGTCCCTGAAGAAGCTGAGACCATACCTCTTTGGTACTCACTTCCTAGTTCAGACTGACCACAGACCTCTCAGATGGCTGATGCAAATGAAAGGTGAAAATCCAAAACTGTTGAGGTGGTCCATCTCCCTACAGGGAATGGACTTTATAGTGGAACACAGACCTGGGACTGCCCATGCCAATGCAGATGGCCTTTCCAGGTTCTTCCACTTAGAAAATGAAGACTCTCTTGGGAAAGGTTAGTCTCATCCTCTTTCGTTTGGGGGGGGGGGGGGGTTGTGTAAGGAAATGCCTCCTTGGCATGGTTACCCCCTGACTTTTTGCCTTTGCTGATGCTATGTTTTGAATCGAAAGTGTGCGGAGGCCTGCTAACCAGGCCCCAGCACCAGTGTTCTTTCCCTAACCTGTACTTTTGATTCCACAATTGGCACACCCTGGCATCCAGGTAAGTCCCTTGTAACTGGTACCTCTAGTACCAAGGGCCATGATGCCAGGGAAGGTTTCTAAGGGCTGCAGCATATCTTATGCCACCCTAGGGATCCCTCACTCAGCACAGACACACTGCTTGCCAGCTTGTGTGTGCTGATGAGAACAAAACGAGTAAGTCGACATGGCACTCCCCTCAGGGTGCCATGCCAACCTCACACTGCCTATGCAGTATAGATAAGTCACCCCTCTAGTAGGCCTTACAGCCCTAAGGCAGGGTGCACTATACCATAGGTGAGGGCACCAGTGCATGAGCACTGTGCCCCTACAGTGTCTAAGCCAAACCTTAGACATTGTAAGTGCAGGGTAGCCATAAGAGTATATGGTCTGGGAGTCTGTCAAACACGGACTCCACAGCACCATAATGGCTACACTGACAACTGGGAAGTTTGGTATCAAACTTCTCAGCACAATAAATGCACACTGATGCCAGTGTACATTTTATTGTAAAATACACCCCAGAGGGCACCTTAGAGGTGCCCCCTGAAACCTAATCCAACTACCCGTGTAGGCTGACTGGTTCTAGCAGCCTGCCACACTTGAGACATGTTGCTGGCCACATGGGGAGAGTGCCTTTGTCACTCTGTGGCCTGTAACAAAGCCTGCACTGGGTGGAGATGCTATCACCTCCCCCAGGCAGGAGCTGTAACACCTGGCGGTGAGCCTCAAAGGCTTACCCCCTTTGTTCCAGCACCGCAGGGCACTCCAGCTAGTGGAGTTGCCCGCCCCCTCCGGCCACGGCCCCACTTTTGGCGGCAAGGCCGGAGGAGATAGTGAGAATAACAAGGAGGAGTCACTGGCCAGTCAGGACAGCTCCTAAGGTGTCCTGAGCTGAAGTGACTCTAACTTTTAGAAATTCTCCATCTTGCAGATGGAGGATTCCCCCAATAGGGATAGGAATGTGACCCCCTCCCCTTGGGAGGAGGCACAAAGAGGGTGTACCCACCCTCAGGGCTAGTAGCCATTGGCTACTAACCCCCCAGACCTAAACACGCCCTTAAATTTAGTATTTAAGGGCTCCCCTGAACCTAAGAATTTAGATTCCTGCAACTTACAGTAGAAGAGGACTGCTGAGCTGAAAAACCCCTGCAGAAGAAGAAGAAAGAAGACACCAACTGCTTTGGCCCCAGTCCTACCGGCCTGTCTCCTGTCTTCTAAAGAAACCTGCTCCAGCGACGCTTTCCCCAGGACCAGCGACCTCTGAATCCTCAGAGGACTGCCCTGCTTCAAGAGGAACCAGAAACTCCCGAGGACAGCGGCCCTGTTCCAAAAAGACTGCAACTTTGTTTCAGAGGAGCAGATTTAAAGACCCCTGCAAATCCCCGCAAGAAGCGTGAGACTTGCCACACTGCACCCGGCGACCCCGACTCGACTGGTGGAGAACCAACACCTCAGGGAGGACCCTCCGGCGACTCCGAGACCGTGAGTAACCAAAGTTGTCCCCCCCCTGAGCCCCCACAACGACCCCTGCAGAGGGAATCCCGAGGCTCCCCCTGACCGCGACTGCCTGACTCTAAAATCCCGACGGCTAGAAAAGACCATGCACTCGCAGCTCCCAGCACCTGAAGGATCGGAACTTCAGTGCAGGAGTGACCCCCAGGAGGCCCTCTCCCTTGCCCAGGTGGTGGCTACCCCGAGGAGCCCCCCCCTTGCCTGCCTGCACCGCTGAAGAGACCCCTTGGTCTCCCATTGATTTACATTGCGAACCCGACGCTTGTTTGCACACTGCACCCGGCCGCCCCAGTGCCGCTGAGGGTGTACTTTTTGTGTGAACTTGTGTCCCCCCCGGTGCCCTACAAAACCCCCCTGGTCTGCCCCCCGAAGACGCGGGTACTTACCTGCTGGTAGACTGGAACCGGGGCACCCCCTTCTTTCCATTGAAGCCTATGCGTTTTGGGCACCACTTTGAACTCTGCACCTGACTGGCCCTGAGCTGCTGGTGTGGTGACTTTGGGGTTGCTCTGAACCCCCAACGGTGGGCTACCTTGGACCCCAATTTGAACCCCGTGGGTGGTTTACTTACCTGCAAGAACTAACATTACTTTACCTCCCCCAGGAACTGTGAAAATTGCACTGTGTCCACTTTTAAAACAGCTAAATGTGTTTTATGTAAAAAGTATATATGCTATTGTGATTATTCAAAGTTCCTAAAGTACTTACCTGCAATACCTTTCAAATGAGATATTACATGTAGAATTTGAACCTGTGGTTCTTAAAATAAACTAAGAAAAGATATTTTTCTATAACAAAAACCTACTGGCCTGGAATTGTTTCTGAGTGTGTGTTCCTCATTTATTTCCTGTGTGTATGTACAACAAATGCTTAACACTACTCCTTTGATAAGCCTACTGCTCGACCACACTACCACAAAATAGAGCATTAGTATTATCTCTTTTTGCCACTATCTTACCTCTAAGGGGAACCCTTGGACTCTGTGCATACTATTCCTTACTTTGAAATAGTGCATACAGAGCCAACTTCCTACAATCAGTTACAAACTCGTACTGAAATGTATTAAGGAAGCCAAAAAAGACCTAACCTGCAAGTTATAGCTCTTACAGCTGGTACATTTGTAATAAGTATTAGAGGATAAACAGGCATGATTTGTGAGCAGGGCTCTTAAAAGAAGTTATGGCCCATGTTCTGTGGAAGCAGATAATCTGTAGAAGTCTCCAGATTGTACCCAAGTGGCAACAGTTATGCTGTTCTTTAAAAGCCCTCTTCCACAGATATTGGATCACGTTGCAGGGTTGGCCTATACTAGGGGGGAAAGGTCTTTAATAACCAGTATAGTCTGAATCAAAAGGGCACACTGAGGGTAGAACGTTCTAAATTAAACAAAAGAAAAGCACAGCGATAAATATTGGAGCTAAATGCCTATGCCACTCATTTTCGACCTCGGATACTCTTAATGTCTTCAGAGAAGCTCATATCATTCTAGTGTTCCTGATCTAGTGAATCTTGTCATATACTTGCTCTTTCCTCTTTTCCTTCCTTTAAGTCGTGCTAATGTAACTGTAAAGAATAATGTTGAAATGCCAGCAGCTGGTGACTTAAATTGCAAGCAATACATCTGGACTGATGTATTAAAGAGTATTGCCTTAGGACATGGAATACAAGCTAATTAGACTATCCTTTCAGTTGCCAGAACAGTGGGAAGAGGCTGTGATCACAGTAATTCGCCCAGGTGAAATTCTTACCAGCAGCAGATGTGGAAATACCGTTCCTGATGATGATAATCAAGTTGTGTCTTTGCCGCCAAGTTCAAGGTCAGTAGGAAATGGCTACATTACCTTCAACTACTCTGGTGTTCTACACACTGTGTAGTGTGGTTTTTATTGCTGTTTACCACAGTTAATACTGTTTTTTCCCTTAGATATGTTGTCCTTCCACGACCAGTTTGCTTTGAAAAGGGACTGAATTATACCATTCGCCTAGAGTTGCCACGATATTCCTCATTGAATTTTGATGTTGAAAACCCGTACACACTGATAGATTCGGTAAGTATAATTCGCTTTAGTGCTGTTACCTATGTAAACACACTATGTAAACCTAATTCGGCAGCCTTTTATTTTAGAACTCTAATGGTCGACTCCGGGTTCAATGTATACAGATGTCTTTAAATATTTTGAATGTTACAGAAACAGGGTTGTCAAATGTGTACAATAATCCATTTATGGCCAGTACAAAGGTTTATTTAATAGCTACTTTTGGCAGGTGTCGTGGTAGTTAATTTTTTTTATGGGCCATGTAAAATCATGCTTTGCACATTTCAGTACTGATACACAGCTGCCAGGTTTCCCTTGTCCATTCAGAGTGTGCTTGTCCAGTCCAGGTTTATTTCTTTGAGTTCTGAGACTTGTAGTACTGTTTCATAGTGAAATAAACACGACTACAAGTACCAGAATTCAAAAAAGAAACCTAGATTGGGGCAGCACATTATACATGGATGTTGCAAACTGAGACTTGTAGTACTGTTTCATAGTGAAATAAACACGACTACAAGTACCAGAATTCAAAAAAGAAACCTAGATTGGGGCAGCACATTATACATGGATGTTGCAAACCTGACAGGTCCCCTACCATTATTTTAAGGATAGCTTTCTAAATTATTACATACTTTGTTTTGAGATTATTCATGCGTTGTGCTATTTTGCTGCTTCTATGCGAGTTGCACCAGATTTTGCTAATTGTGTTTCTCTCAAGTTGGATTTGTTTTGCCATCTCATACGGATGAAGTAACGGTCCTGAGTGGGTTTGGTGCTCAAGGCATTCTTCGTAGCTCTGAAGTTTTCTCCACTCCTTTGGTAAGATAGTGCTAGTATTTTCCCAAAACTGCACAGTTGTCTTTGAATACCTAAAGGTACACTCAGCCCATCCATACAAAGGAGCAGGATATGGGCCAATTAACAGGTCACTGTGCTAGAACGTCTCGTTTATACCTGTCCATATAGTGGCAGTCAAATTCATTCAAGCTGACAGGCAGCCTTTCAAGAATGGGAAGTGAACCACAATGCTGGCAGATCACTTACTGGTACATGTTCTCAATGGATGTGTCATGTGGAAGGATGAATGTGAATGCTTTATAAGTGGAGACAAGGAGCACTTTTGTGAGGGATGGCCACAGAAAACCTTTGTTTAATGGCATGTGTGGCTGTAGATACACATGCTCTGCATACGTCTGCCATCTAATGTTGGGTTCGGATGTGTACAAGTTGTTTTTCTTCGAAGAATCTTCTGGAGTCACAAGGTAAAGTGACCCCTTCTCTGAGTGATGGTGTACATGGACATCAACTCCACTGTTAAATCGTTTTTTTTTTTTTTTTTTTTGCCGTCATGCTTGGAAATGTTCTTGGTGCTCCTGTTCGAGACCACTTCAATCTCCGTTTGGACCATTGTACACAACCGTACGTGTCGGTATTGTTTTAGTTCGTGTTCATAACCATCCATCAAAAACAGAAAGAAAATCATTTGGAACCAGAATATAATGGGCTGCTGATGGAGGGGGCTCATTTTTGGCTCTGTCACAGATGCCATGTGTAAGGAAATGCCTCCTTGGCATGGTTACCCCCTGACTTTTTGCCTTTGCTGATGCTATGTTTTGAATTGAAAGTGTGCTGAGGTCTGCTAACCAGGCCCCAGCACCAGTGTTCTTTCCCTAACCTGTACTTTTGATTCCCCAATTGGCACACCCTGGCATCCAGATAAGTCCCTTGTAACTGGTACCTCTGGTACCAAGGGCCCTGATGCCAGGGAAGGTCTCTAAGGGCTGCAGCATATATTATGCCACCCTAGAGACCCCTCACTCAGCACAGACACACTGCTTACCAGCTTGTGTGTGCTAGTGAGAACAAAATGAGTAAGTGGACATGGCACTCCCCTCAGGGTGCCATGCCAACCTCTCACTGCCTATGCAGTATAGGTAAGACACCCCTCTAGCAGGCCTTACAGCCCTAAGGCAGGGTGCACTATACCATAGGTGAGGGTACCAGTGCATGAGCACTGTGCCCCTACAGTGTCTAAGCAAAACCTTAGACATTGTAAGTGCAGGGTAGCCATAAGAGTATATGGTCTGGGAGTCTGTTTTACACGAACTCCACAGCACCATAATGGCTACACTGAAAACTGGGAAGTTTGGTATCAAACTTCTCAGCACAATAAATGCACACTGATGCCAGTGTACATTTTATTGTAAAATACACCACAGAGGGCACCTTAGAGGTGCCCCCTGAAACTTAACCGACTATCTGTGTAGGCTGACTGGTTCCAGCAGCCTGCCACACTAGAGACATGTTGCTGGCCCCATGGGGAGAGTGCCTTTGTCACTCTGAGGCCAGTAACAAAGCCTGCACTGGGTGGAGATGCTAACACCTCCCCCAGGCAGGAGCTGTAACACCTGGCGGTGAGCCTCAAAGGCTCACCCCTTTGTCACAGCACCGCAGGACACTCCAGCTTAGTGGAGTTGCCCGCCCCCTCCGGCCACGGCCCCCACTTTTGGCGGCAAGGCTGGAGGAAACAAATAAAGCAACAAGGAGGAGTCACTGGCCAGTCAGGACAGCCCCTAAGGTGTCCTGAGCTGAAGTGACTCTAACTTTTAGAAATCCTCCATCTTGCAGATGGAGGATTCCCCCAATAGGATTAGGGATGTGACCCCCTCCCCTTGGGAGGAGGCACAAAGAGGGTGTACTCACCCTCAGGGCTAGTAGCCATTGGCTACTAACCCCCAGACCTAAACACGCCCTTAAATTTAGTATTTAAGGGCTCTCCCTGAACCTAGAAACGAGATTCCTGCAACTACAAGAAGAAGGACTGCTGAGCTGACAAACCCCTGCAGAGGAAGAACAGGAGACACCAACTGCCTTGGCCCCAGACTTACCGGCCTGTCTCCTGCCTTCCAAAGAAACCTGCTCCAGCGATGCTTTCTAAGGGACCAGCGACCTCTGAATCCTCTGAGGACTGCCCTGCTTCGAAAAAGACAAGAAACTCCTGAGGACAGCGGCACTGCTCCAAAAGAACTGCAACTTTGTTACAAGGAGCAGATTTAAAGACCCCCTGCAACTCCCCGCAAGAAGCGTGAGACTTGCAACACTGCACCCGGCGACCCCGACTCGACTGGTGGAGAACAACCAACTCAGGGAGGACCCTCCGGCGACTCTACGACTGTGAGTAACCAAAGTTCTCCCCCCTGAGCCCCCACAGCGACGCCTGCAGAGGGAATCCCCAGGCTCCCCCTGACCGCGACTGTCCGAACTCCATTTCCCGACGGCTGGAAAAGACCCTGCACCCGCAGCCCCCAGCCCCTAAAGAAACGGAACTTCTGTGCAGGAGTGACCCCCAGGAGGCCCTCTCCCTTGCCCAGGTGGTGGCTACCCCGAGGAGCACCCCCTTGCCTGCCTGCATCGCTGAAGAGACCCCTTGGTCTCCCATTGAAACCTGAAGGAAACCCGACGCGTGTTTGCACACTGCACCCGGCCGCCCCCGCGCTGCTGAGGGTGTACTTTCTGTGCTACTTTGTGTCCCCCCCTGGTCTGCCCTCCGAAGACGCGGGTACTTACCTGCTGGCAGACTGGAACCGGGGCACCCCCTTCTCTCCTTTATAGCCTATGTGTTTTGGGCACCTCTTTGACCTTTGCACCTGACCGGCCCTGAGCTGCTGGTGTGATAACTTTGGGGTTGCTCTGAACCCCCAACGGTGGGCTACCTTGGACCAAAAACTCAAACCTGTAAGTGACTTACTTACCTGTGAAAACTAACAATAACTTACCTCCCCAGGAACTGTGAAAATTGCACTGTGTCCACTTTTAAAACAGCTTATTGTGTTTTATGTAAAAAGTATACATGCTAAAGTAATGATTCAAAGTTCCTAGAGTAATTACCTGCAATACCTTTCAAAAGAGCTATTACATGTAAAAATTTTAACCTGTGGTTCTTAAAATAAACTAAGAAAATATATTTTTCTATAACAAAACCTATTTGCTGGATTTGTCTCTGAGTGTGTGTACCTCATTTATTGTCTATGTGTATGTACAACAAATGCTTAACACTACTCCTTGGATAAGCCTACTGCTCGACCACACTACCACAAAATAGAGCATTAGTATAATCTCTTTTTGCCACTATCTTACCTCTAAGGGGAACCCTTGGACTCTGTTTCATGCTATTCCTTACTTTGAAATAGCACATACAGAGCCAACTTCCTACACCATGCTAAAAACCTGCATGCAGATCTACATTCGGTTTGCAACCTCTGCCTGTCTCCCGATCACAACGAGTAGAGTTGCGGGGCCTGTCGATCGTTCTGATGCAAAAAGACATTGCAGGGTCATTGAGAGCTTTGGAAAGAAGTGCAGTGCAACACACGTAGACCACACTCCATCTTCATCAGCTGAGCTTTATCATCAACATACAGAAATCACACCTTCAACTTTCACAGATCCAGTCATAACTAGGAGTTACATGCAACACACAGCTACGACTACCTTACCCAAAGGCAGTCAGTTTTGAAAATATCACAATCCTGCTGCAGCAGGTCTACCCCAATTAACAGATAAACAGTAAGAACAGTTTAGAGGATCTTGGGTATGATGGCAACTTGTACTGCAATAGTACCACATGCAAGACTGCACATGCGTCTGCTGCAGGAGTGTCTGGCAAGTCAGGGGTTTCAGTCGCAGGGTCAGATAAAGGATCAAGTGTTGGTAGACAGCCACAATCAATACACTCTGCAGTGGTGGAACACATGGGCGGTAGTTTCTCGACCCTGTTCCCCAGATCACTGTTACATCGGATGCATCTCGGACAGGATGGGAGGCTCGCCTACAAAATCCAGACTCCAAACACCAAGGGGGTCATTCCGACCCTGGCGGTCCATGACCGCCGGGGACCGCGGAAGCACCGCCAACAGGCTGGCGGTGGTTCCTGGGCCATTTATCGCCGCGGGTCAGAAAAGGGCAACTGCCGGTTTACCCCTGGCCCAGGGAATCCTCCATGGCGGCGCTGCTTGCAGCACCGCCATGGGGATTCCGACCGCCATCCTGTTCCTGCCGGTAAAGGATGGCGGGAACGGGTGTCGTGGGGCCCCTGCACTGCCCATGCCACTGGCATGGGCAGTGCAGGGGCCCCCTAACAGGGCCCCATAAAGATTTTCAGTGTCTGCTTTGCAGACACTGAAAATCACGACGGGTGCCACTGCACCCGTCGCACCCCTTCAACTCCGCCTGCTCCATTTGGAGCTGGCTTCATTGTTGAAGGGGGTTTCCCGTTGGGCCGGCGGGCGGCCTTCTGGCAGTCGCCCGCCGGCCCAGCGGGAAAGCCAGAATGGCCGCCGCGGTCTTTTGACCGCGGTGCGGTCATTCGGCGGTTCCCGCCAGGCGGGCGGCTCCCGCCGCCCGCCGGGGTCAGAATGACCCCCCCCAAGTCTTGCACTTCATATAGTTGGAACTTCGAGCCTTTCATCTACTACTCAAAGCTTTCCTAGTTCATTTAACAGGCAAGGTTGTTCTGGTCTGGACAGAGAACACAGCCATGATGTTTTATTTGCAGAACCAGGAGGGGGCACATTCTATACAGTTATCACACCTGTCTCAGACAATCTAGCATTAGGTAATAAGACACTGTATTCACTTTTTAGTGGAATACCTCAATAATCCCAGGGATGGACAACCACTTTGCAGACCTCCTCAGCAGGATACAGCAACAAGTCCACGAATGAGAACTCCACTCCTGAGTCCTCCTTCCATACTTTCACAGGTGGGGGATTTCCACACATAGACTTGTTCGCAATTGTAAACAGTGCAAAATGGCCAAACCTTGCCTCCAGGCTCCCACAGCCACTATCCAAGGCCAGTGCTCTATGGATGAATTAGTCTGGGATATCTGCCTATGCTTCCCCACCTCTCCCTCTTCTTCTATTTGTGGTCCAGAAGCTCAGGCAGACGTCTCTCACACTCATTCTAGTACCTCCCACTTGGGCACGACAACCATGATACACCACGCTACTCAAACTATTAGTAGTACCCCACAAGAAGCTTCCCCTACATCCAGAATTTCTCACTCAGAACCATGGACAAATCTGGCATCCAAATCCCAAAGAACTCAATCATGCGATTTGGCTCCTGAAGTCAGAGTTGGGATTCTTGAATCTTCCTCCGGAGTACAAGACCATTCTTAAGGAAGCACGCAAACCCACCACTAGAGCATACTATGCTGCTAAGTGGAAAAGATTTGTTTTCTATTATTGTGACAAACATATTGAACAATTTATAGCAACTGTTAAAGATACTGTCTGCTATTTACTTCATTTACAAACTTGTGGCCTAGCATGCACTTCAATATGTCTTCACCTTGCAGCAGTAGCTAGACACATGCAAAACAGACATTTATCATTGTTCAAAATATCTTTTGTTAAAGCTTTCATGGTAGGCTTAAATGGTAATTCCTCCCAGAGTGTCTTCTGCACCAGTTTGGAATCTCAACATTGTACTCGCTAGGCTTATGGGGCCACCATTTGAACTATTGCGTAACTGTCCACTACATGTTCGGTCCTGAAAGGTAGCTTTTTTAATATCAGTCGCCTCACTAAGACATGTTGGTGAGCTTCAGACATTAACTTTGTAAGAACCATTTTTTTAAAACATAAGGATAGGGTAGTCCTACGGACCAACCCATAATTCATACCCAAGGTGGGTTCTGCATTTCACCTGGACCAAGCAGTTGAATTACTAGTTTTCTTTCCACAGCCTGAGTCAGCTGCAGAAAGAGCTCTGCACACATTAGATGTGAAATGAGCTTTAATGTATTATATTAACAGAACTAAAGTTTTGTAAAACTAAACAACTCTTTGTTGCTTTCTCGCCTCCCCACACAGGAAAGGCTATATCTAAAGCAGGTATCTCAAGATGGATAATTAAATGTATCCTATCTTGTTACGCCAAAGCTAAATGAAGTTTGCCCACACCCCCTAGAGTACACAACTCATAGAATAGGAACATCTATGGCTTTCCTGGGTAACATACCATTAGCTGAAATTTGTAAAGCAGCTACATGGTCAACTCCACACACTTTTACTAAACACTACTGTGTGGATGCATCAGCACGTCAACAAGCAAATGTTGGACAGGCAGTGCTTTGTACTCTTTTTAAGACAACACCACCACCCATGGATTAGCCACAACTTGATGGCGGGCACTGCTTTAGAGTCTATGCAGAGCATGTGTATCTACAGCCACACTTGCCATCAAATGGATTATGTCACTTACCCTGTAAGCATCCGTTTGTGGCATGTAGTGCGGTAGATTCACATGCGCCCGCCCTCCTCTCCAGAAACCAGGGGACATTGTAGTATACATTTATATCTTATATGCATGGACATCTGTAAGGAAATGCCTCCTTGGCATGGTTACCCCCTGACTTTTTGCCTTTGCTGATGCTATGTTTTGATTTAAAAGTGTGCTGAGGCCTGCTAACCAGGCCCCAGCACCAGTGTTCTTTCCCTAACCTGTACTTTTGTATCCACAATTGGCACACCCTGGCATCCAGGTAAGTCCCTTGTAACTGGTACCCCTGGTACCAAGGGCCCTGATGCCAGGGAAGGTCTCTAAGGGCTGCAGCATATCTTATGCCACCATGGGGACCCCTCACTCAGCACAGACACACTGCTTGCCAGCTTGTGTGTGCGGGTGAGGACAAAACGAGTAAGTCGACATGGCACTCCCCTCAGGGTGCCATGCCAACCTCACACTGCTTATGCAGTATAGATAAGTCACCCCTCTAGCAGGCCTTACAGCCCTAAGGCAGGGTGCACTAATACCATAGGTGAGGGCACCAGTGCATGAGCACTGTGCCCCTACAGTGTCTAAGCCAAACCTTAGACATTGTAAGTGCAGGGTAGCCATAAGAGTATATGGTCTGGGAGTCTGTCAAACACGAACTCCACAGCACCATAATGGCTACACTGAAAACTGGGAAGTTTGGTATCAAACTTCTCAGCACAATAAATGCACACTGATGCCAGTGTAAATTTTATTGTAAAATACACCCCAGAGGGCACCTTAGAGGTGCCCCCTGAAACCTTAACCAACTACCTGTGTAGGCTGACTGGTTCTAGCAGCCTGCCACACTCGAGACATGTTGCTGGCCAAATGGGGAGAGTGCCTTTGTCACTCTGAGGCCAGTAACAAAGCCTGCACTGGGTGGAGATGCTAACACCTCCCCCAGGCAGGAGCTGTAACACCTGGCGGTGAGCCTCAAAGGCTCACCCCCTTTGTTCCAACACCACAGGGCACTCCAGCTAGTGGAGTTGCCCGCCCCCTCCGGTCACGGCCCCACTTTTGGCGGCAAGGCCGGAGGAAATGATGAGAATAACAAGGAGGAGTCACTGGCCAGTCAGGACAGTCCCTAAGGTGTCCTGAGCTGAAGTGACTCTAACTTTTAGAAATCCTCCATCTTGCAGATGGAGGATTCCCCCAATAGGGATAGGAATGTGATCCCCTCCCCTTGGGAGGAAGCACAAAGAGGGTGTATCCACCCTCAGGGTTAGTAGCCATTGGCTACTAACCCCCCAGACCTAAACACACCCTTACATTTAGTATTTAAGGGCTCCCCTGAACCTAAGAATTTAGATTCCTGCAACTTCCAGAAGAAGAGGACTGCTGAGCTGAAAAACCCCTGCAGAAGAAGAAAGAAGACACCAACTGCTTTGGCCCCAGTCCTACCGGCCTGTCTCCTGCCTTCCAAAGAAACCTGCTCCAGCGACGCTTTCCCCAGGACCAGCGACCTCTGAATCCTCAGAGGACTGCCCTGCTTCCAAGAGACCAAGAAACTCCCGAGAACAGCGGCCCTGTTCAACAAAGACTGCAACTTTGTATCCAGAGGAGCAGATTTAAAGACCCCTGCAATCCCCGCAAGAAGCGTGAGACTTGCAACACTGCACCTGGCGACCCCGACTCGACTGGTGAAGAAACAACGCTACAGGGAGGACCCTCCGGCGACTCAGACTGTGAGTAACCAAAGTTGTCCCCCCCCCTGAGCCCCCACAGCGACGCCTGCAGAGGGAATCCCGAGGCTCCCCCTGACCGCGACTGCCTGACTCTGAAATCCCGATGCCTGGAAGAGACCCTGCACCCGCAGCCCCCAGGACCTGAAGGATCGGAACTCCAGTGCAGGAGTGACCCCCAGGAGGCCCTCTCCCTTGCCTAGGTGGTGGCTACCCCGAGGAGCCCCCCCTTGCCTGCCTGCACCGCTGAAGAGACCCCTTGGTCTCTCATTGAAAACAATTGGAAACCCAACGCTGAGGGTGTACTTTTTGTGCTGACTTGTGTCCCCCCCGGTGCCCCACAAAACCCCCCTGGTCTGCCCTCTGAAGACGCGGGTACTTACCTGCTGGCAGACTGGAACCGGGGCACCCCCTTACCTCCATTGAAGCCTATGTGTTTTGGGCACCTCTTTGACCTCTGCACCTGACCGGCCAAGAGCTGCTGGTGCGGTGACTTTGGGGTTGCTCTGAACCCCCAATGGTGGGCTACCTTGGACCCCAATTTGAACCCCGTAGGTGGTTTACTTACCTGCAAGAACTAACATTACTTTACCTCCCCCACGAACTGTGAAAATTGCACTGTGTCCACTTTTAAAACAGCTAAATGTGTTTTATGTAAAAAGTATATATGCTATTGTGATAGTTCCTAAAGTACTTACCTGCAATACCTTTCAAATGAGATATTACATGTAGAATTTGAACCTGTGGATCTTAAAATAAACTAAGAAAATATATTTTTCTATAACAAAAACCTATTGGCTTGGAATTGTCTCTGAGTGTGTGTTCCTCATTTATTGCCTGTGTGTAGGTACAACAAATGCTTAACACTACTCCTTTGATAAGCCTACTGCTCGACCACACTACCACAAAATAGAGCATTAGTATTATCTCTTTTTGCCACTATCTTACCTCTAAGGGGAACCCTTGGACTCTGTGCATGCTATTCCTTACTTTGAAATAGCACATACAGAGCCAACTTCCTACAACATCTCTTTCTAACACTTTACGGACCTTCCATTCTCACCCAATTGTGGGGTGGGGTCAATGCCCACGTGCACTACCACGGAGAGGAGGGGGTCACTTTACCTCATGACTCCAGAAGATTCTTTGAAGAAAAACACGTTGTACACAGCCAGATCCAACACTAGATGGCAGAAGTATGCAGAGCATGTGAATCTACAGCACTACATACCACGAACAGATACATACAGGGATAATAACATAATCTTTCTTCTTAATCATTTAAACTGGGGAATAGTTTGGTAGTAGTGACATTAAGTATATGAATAGACTATCAAATATTTTTGTTGAAGACCTAGTTTACACAGACCTTTGCTACACTCACCCATGATATCTCTTCCTTACTCTCTGTGGATTTTTTTTTTTCTATATATTCAGCACTATGTTAATTACCAGGAGCAAGGACTCTGCTAACCAGGCCCAAGCACCAGTGTTCTTTCCCTAACCTGTACTTTTGTTTCCACAATTGGCACACCCTGGCATCCAGATAAGTCCCTTGTAACTGGTACCCCTGGTACCAAGGGCCCTGATGCCAGGGAAGGTCTCTAAGGGTTGCAGCATGTCTTATGCCAACCTGGGGACCCCTCACTCATCACAGACACACTGCTTGCCAGCTTGTGTGTGCTAGTGAGGACAAAACGAGTAAGGGTGCCATGCCAACCTCACACTGCCTATGCAGTATAGATAAGTCACCCCTTTAGCAGGCCTTACAGCCCTAAGGCAGGGTGCACTATACCATAGGTGAGGGCACCAGTGCATGAGCACTGTGCCCCTACAGTGTCTAAGCAAAACCTTAGACATTGTAAGTACAGGGTAGACATAGGAGTATATGGTCTGGGAGTCTGTCATGCACGAACTCCACAGCACCATAATGGCTACACAGAAAACTGTGAAGTTTGGTATCAAACTTCTCAGCACAATAAATGCACACTGATGCCAGTGTACATTTCATTGTAACATACACCCCAGAGGCACCTTAGAGGTGCCCCCTGAAACCTTAACCGACTATCCGTGTAGGCTGACTGGTTTTAGCAGCCTGCCACACTAGAGACATGTTGCTGGCCACATGGGGAGAGTGCCTTTGTCACTCTGTGGCCAGTAACAAAGCCTGTACTGGGTGGAGGTGCTTCACACAACCCCCTGCAGGAACTGTAACACCTGGCGGTGAGCCTCAAAGGCTCACCCCCTTTGTTACAGCACCACAGGGCACTCCAGCTAGTGGAGTTGCCCGCCCCCTCCGGCCACGGCCCCACTTTTGGCGGCAAGGCCGGAGGAGATAATGAGAAAAACAATGAGGAGTCACTGGCCAGTCAGGACAGCCCCTAGGGTGTCCTGAGCTGAGGTGGCTCTGACTTTTAGAAATCCTCCATCTTGCAGATGGAGGATTCCCCCAATAGGGATAGGAATGTGACCCCCTCCCCTTGGGAGGAGGCACAAAGAGGGTGTACCCACCCTCAGGGCTAGTAGCCATTGGCTACTAACCCCCCAGACCTAAACACGCCCTTAAATTTAGTATTTAAGGGCTCCCCAGAACCTAGGAACTCAGATTCCTGCAACTAAGAAGAAGAGGACTGCTAAGCTGAAAAACCCTGCAGAGAAGACGGAGACACCAACTGCTTTGGCCCAGTGACCTCTGAATCCTCAGAGGACTGCCCTGCTCTAGAAGGACCAAGAACTCCCGAAGACAGCGGCTCTGTTCACCCAAGACTGCAACTTTGTAACAAAGGAGCAACTTTAAACCAACTTGCGTTTCCCGCCGGAAGCGTGAGACTTGCTACTCTCCACCCGACGCCCCCGGCTCGACTTGTGGAGAACAAACACTTCAGGGAGGACTCCCCGGCGACTGCGAGACCGTGAGTAGCCAGAGTTGCCCCACCTGAACCCCCACAGCGACGCCTGCAGAGGGAATCCCGAGGCACCCCCTGACCGCGACTGCCTGCTCCTCAGATCCCGACGCCTGGTAAAGACTCTGCACCCGCAGCCCCCAGGACCTGAAGGATCCGAACTCCAGTGCAGGAGTGACCCCCAGGAGGCCCTCTCCCTTGCCCAGGTGGTGGCTACCCCAAGGAGCCCCCCCCCCCCCTTGCCTGCCTGCATTGCTGAAGAGATCCCTTGATCTCTCATTGACTTCCATTGAAACCTGAAGGAAACCCGACGCGTGTTCGCACACTGCACCCGGCCGCCATCTTGTTTCCAAGGTTGGCAGGAAACTCTGGGAGCATCTGTGTGGCAAGGCCAGGCAGATGACGTCAGAGCCCCCTCCTGATAGGTGCTGTAGGAAGTTGGCTCTGTATGTGCTATTTCAAAGTAAGGAATAGCATGCACAGAGTCCAAGGGTTCCCCTTAGAGGTAAGATAGTGGCAAAAGAGATAATACTAATGCTCTATTTTGTGGTAGTGTGGTCGAGCAGTAGGCTTATCAAAGGAGTAGTGTTAAGCATTTGTTGTACATACACACAGGCAATAAATGAGGAACACACACTCAGAGACAATTCCAGCCAATAGGTTTTTGTATAGAAAAATATATTTTCTTAGTTTATTTTAAGAACCACAGGTTCAAATTCTACATGTAATATCTCATTTGAAAGGTATTGCAGGTAAGTACTCTAGGAACTTTGAATCATTACTTTAGCATATATACTTTTTACATAAAACACATTTAGCTGTTTTAAAAGTGGACACAGTGCAATTTTCACAGTTCCTGGGGGAGATAAAGTAATGTTAGTTCTTGCAGGTAAGTAAACCACCTACGGGTTTCAGATTGGGGTCCAAGGTAGTCCACCATTGGGGGTTCAGAGCAACCCCAAAGTCACCACACCAGCAGCTCAGGGCCGGTCAGGTGCAGAGGTCAAAGAGGTGCCCAAAACACATTGGCTTCAATGGAGGTAAGGGGGTGCCCCGGTTCCAGTCTGCCAGCAGGTAAGTACCCGCATCTTCGGAGGGAAGACTAGGGGGGGTTTGTAGGGCACCGGGGGGGACACGAGTCAGCACAAAAAGTACACCCTCAGCAGCGCGGGGGCGGCCGGGTGCAGTGTGCGAACACGCGTCGGGTTTCCAATTGTTTTCAATGAGAGACCAAGGGGTCTCTTCAGCGGTGCAGGCAGGCAAGGGGGGGCTCCTCGGGGTAGCCACCACCTGGGCAAGGGAGAGGGCCTCCTGGGGGTCACTCCTGCACTGCAGTTCCGATCCTTCAGGTCCTGGGGGCTGCGGGTGCAGGGTCTTTTCCAGGCGTCGGGATTTCAGAGTCAGGCAGTCGCGGTCAGTGGGAGCCTCGGGATTCCCTCTGCAGGCGTCGCTGTGGGGGCTCAGGGGGGACAACTTGGGTTACTCACAGTCTTGGAGTCGCCTGGGGGTCCTCCCTGTAGCGTTGTTTCTTTACCAGTCGAGTCTGGGTCGCCGGGTGCAGTGTTGCAAGTCTCACGCTTCTTGCGGGGATTGCAGGGGTCTTTAAATCTGCTCCTCTGGAAACAAAGTTGCAGTCTTTGTTGAACAGGGCCGCTGTTCTCGGGAGTTTCTTGGTCTCTTGGAAGCAGGGCAGTCCTCTGAGGATTCAGAGGTCGCTGGTCCTGGGGAAAGCGTCGCTGGAGCAGGTTTCTTTGGAAGGCAGGAGACAGGGTGGTAGGGCTAGGGCCAAAGCAGTTGGTGTCTTCTTTTCTTCTTCTGCAGGGGTTTTTCAGCTCAGCAGTCCTCTTCTTCTGTAAGTTGCAGGAATCTAAATTCTTAGGTTCAGGGGAGCCCTTAAATACTAAATTTAAGGGCGTGTTTAGGTCTGGGGGGGTTAGTAGCCAATGGCTACTAGCCCTGAGGGTGGGTACACCCTCTTTGTGCCTTCTGCCAAGGGGAGGGGGTCACAAGCCTATCCCTATTGGGGGAATCCTCCATCTGCAAGATGGAGGATTTCTAAAAGTTAGAGTCACTTCAGCTCAGGACACCTTAGGGGCTGTCCTGACTGGCCAGTGACTCCTCCTTGTTATTCTCATTATTTCCCCCTGCCTTGCCGCCAAAAGTGGGGCCGTGGCCGGAGGGGGCAGGCAACTCCACTAGCTGGAGTGCCCTGCGGTGCTGGAACAAAGGGGGGGAGCCTTTGAGGCTCACCGCCAGGTGTTACAGCTCCTGCCTGGGGGAGGTGTTAGCATCTCCACCCAGTGCAGGCTTTGTTACTGGCCTCAGAATGACAAAGGCACTCTCCCCATGGGGCCAGCAACATGTCTCGAGTGTGGCAGGCTGTTAAAACCAGTCAGCCTACACAGGTAGTTGGTTAAGGTTTCAGGGGGCCTGCTAGAGGGGTGACTTATCTATACTGCATAGGCAGTGTGAGGTTGGCATGGCACCCTGAGGGGAGTTGTAAGGAAATGCCTCTTTGGCATGGTTACCCCCTGACTTTTTGCCTTTGCTGATGCTATGTTTTGAATTGAAAGTGTGCTGAGGCCTGCTAACCAGGCCCCAGCACCAGTGTTCTTTCCCTAACCTGTACTTTTGATTCCACAATTGGCACACCCTGGCATCCAGATAAGTCCCTTGTAA
The DNA here is from genome assembly GCF_031143425.1 of Pleurodeles waltl. Lineage (NCBI taxonomy): Eukaryota > Metazoa > Chordata > Amphibia > Caudata > Salamandridae > Pleurodeles > Pleurodeles waltl. The sequence goes on from NC_090442.1 coordinate 992,893,615, forward strand.
CTGGTACCTCTGGTACCAAGGGCCCTGATGCCAGGGAAGGTCTCTAAGGGCTGCAGCATATATTATGCCACCCTAGAGACCCCTCACTCAGCACAGACACACTGCTTACCAGCTTGTGTGTGCTAGTGAGAACAAAATGAGTAAGTCGACATGGCACTCCCCTCAGGGTGCCATGCCAGCCTCTCACTGCCTATGTAGTATAGGTAAGACACCCCTCTAGCAGGCCTTACAGCCCTAAGGCAGGGTGCACTATACCATAGGTGAGGGTACCAGTGCATGAGCACTGTGCCCCTACAGTGTCTAAGCAAAACCTTAGACATTGTAAGTGCAGGGTAGCCATAAGAGTATATGGTCTGGGAGTCTGTTTTACACGAACTCCACAGCACCATAATGGCTACACTGAAAACTGGGAAGTTTGGTATCAAACTTCTCAGCACAATAAATGCACACTGATGCCAGTGTACATTTTATTGTAAAATACACCACAGAGGGCACCTTAGAGGTGCCCCCTGAAACTTAACCGACTATCTGTGTAGGCTGACTGGTTCCAGCAGCCTGCCACACTAGAGACATGTTGCTGGCCCCATGGGGAGAGTGCCTTTGTCACTCTGAGGCCAGTAACAAAGCCTGCACTGGGTGGAGATGCTAACACCTCCCCCAGGCAGGAGCTGTAACACCTGGCGGTGAGCCTCAAAGGCTCACCCCTTTGTCACAGCACCGCAGGACACTCCAGCTTAGTGAAGTTGCCCGCCCCCTCGGCCGCGGCCCCCACTTTTGGCGGCAAGGCTGGAGGAAACAAAGAAAGCAACAAGGAGGAGTCACTGGCCAGTCAGGACAGCCCCTAAGGTGTCCTGAGCTGAAGTGACTCTAACTTTTAGAAATCCTCCATCTTGCAGATGGAGGATTCCCCCAATAGGATTAGGGATGTGACCCCCTCCCCTTGGGAGGAGGCACAAAGAGGGTGTACTCACCCTCAGGGCTAGTAGCCATTGGCTACTAACCCCCCAGACCTAAACACGCCCTTAAATTTAGTATTTAAGGGCTCTCCCTGAACCTAGAAACTAGATTCCTGCAACTTACCTGAAGAAGAAGGACTGCTGAGCTGAAAAACCCCTGCAGAGGAAGAAGAGAAGACACCAACTGCTTTGGCTCCAGACTTACCGGCCTGTCTCCTGCCTTCCAAAGAAACCTGCTCCAGCGACGCTTTCCAATGGACCAGTGACCTCTGAATCCTCTGAGGACTGCCCAGCTTCAAGAAAGACTAGAAACTCCAGAGGACAGCGGCACTGCTCCAAGAGAACTGCAACTTTGTTACAAGGAGCAGATTTAAAGACCCCTGCAACTCCCCGCAAGAGGCGTGAGACTTGCAACACTGCACCCGGCGACCCCGACTCGACTGGTGGAGAACAACCAACTCAGGGAGGACCCTCCGGCGACTCTACGACTGTGAGTAACCAAAGTTGTCCCCCCTGAGCCCACACAGCGACGCCTGCAGAGGGAATCCCCAGGCTCCCCCTGACCGCGACTGTCTGAACTCCATTTCCCGACAGCTGGAAAAGACCCTGCACCCGCAGCCCCCAGCCCCTAAAGAAACGGAACTTCTGTGCAGGAGTGACCCCCAGGAGGCCCTCTCCCTTGCCCAGGTGGTGGCTACCCCGAGGAGCCCCCCCCTTGCCTGCCTGCATCGCTGAAGAGACCCCTTGGTCTCCCATTGAAAACTGAAGGAAACCCGACGCGTGTTTGCACACTGCACCCGGCCTCCCCCGCGCTGCTGAGGGTGTACTTTCTGTGCTACTTTGTGTCCCCCCCGGGTTCCCTACAAAACCCCCCTGGTCTGCCCTCCGAAGACGCGGGTACTTACCTGCTGGCAGACTGGAACCGGGGCACCCCCTTCTCTCCATTATAGCCTATGTGTTTTGGGCACCTCTTTGACCTTTGCACCTGACCGGCCCGGAGCTGCTGGTGTGATAACTTTGGGGTTGCTCTGAACACCCAACAGTGGGCTACCTTGGACCAAAAACTGAAACCTGTAAGTGACTTACTTACCTGTGAAAATTAACAATAACTTACCTCCCCCAGGAACTGTGAAAATTGCACTGTGTCCACTTTTAAAACAGCTTATTGTGTTTTATGTAAAAAGTATACATGCTAAAGTAATGATTCAAAGTTCCTAGAGTACTTACCTGCAATACCTTTCAAAAGAGCTATTACATGTAAAATTTGAACCTGTGGTTCTTAAAATAAACTAAGAAAAGATATTTTTCTATAACAAAACCTATTGGCTGGATTTGTCTTTGAGTGTGTGTACCTCATTTATTGTCTATGTGTATGTACAACAAATGCTTAACACTACTCCTTGGATAAGCCTACTGCTCGACCACACTACCACAAAATAGAGCATTAGTATTATCTCTTTTTGCCACTATCTTACCTCTAAGGGGAACCCTTGGACTCTGTGCATGCTATTCCTTACTTTGAAATAGCACATACAGAGCCAACTTCCTACAGGAGTGCCATGTCGACTTACTTGTTTTGTCCTCACCAGCACACACGAGCTGGCAAGCAGTGTGTCTGTGCTGATTGAGGGGTCCCCAGGGTGGCATAAGATATGCTGCAGCCCTTAGAGACCTTCCCTGGCATCAGGGCCCTTGGTACTAGGGGTACCAGTTACAAGGGACTTACCTGGATGCCAGGGTGTGCAAATTGTGGATACAAAAGTACAGGTTAGGGAAAGAACGCTGGGGCCTGGTTAGCAGGCCTCATCACACTTTCAATTCAAAACATAGCATCAGCAAAGGCAAAAAGTCAGGGGATAACCATGCCAAGGAGGCATTTCCTTACAACTGGTGGTAGCAATGCTGGGTTTCCAGGGAAGGTCTCTAATGGCTGCAGCATTTATTATGCCACCCCTCACTCAGCACATGCACACTGCCTCACAGCTTGTGCGTGCTAGTGGGGAGAAATGACTAAGTCAACATGGCACTTCCCTCAGGGTGCCATGCCCACCTCTCACTGCCTGTGGCATAGGTAAGCCACACCTTGTAAGGAAATGCTCCCTTGGCATGGTTACCCCCTGACTTTTTGCTTTTGCTGATGCTATGATTTGAAAGTGTGCTGGGACCCTGCGAACCAGGCCCAGCGCCAGTGTTCTTTCCCTAAACTGTACCTTTTTCTCCACAATTGGCACAACTCTGGCACTCAGGTGAGCCCCTTGTAACTGTTACCCCTGGTACCAAGGCCCCTGAAGCCAGGGAAGGTCTCTAAGGGCTGCAGCATGTCTTATGCCACCCTAGGGACCCCTCACTCAGCACATGCACACTGCTTCACAGCTTGTGTGTGCTGGTGGGGAGAAAATGGCTAAGTCAACATGGCACTCCCCTCAGAGTGCCATGCCAAACTCACACTGCCTGTGGCACAGGTAAGGCACCCCTCTAGCAGGCCTTACAGCCCTAAGGCATGGTGCACTATACCACAGGTGAGGGCATATGTGCATGAGCACTATGCCCCTACAGTGTCTAAGCAAAACCTTAGACATTGTAAGTGCAGGGTAGCCATAAGAGTATATGGTCTGGGAGTCTGTCAAACACGAACTCCACAGCACCATAATGGCTACACTGAAAACGGGGAAGTTTAGTATCAAAGTTCTCAACACAATAAATGCACATTGATGCCAGTGTGGGATTTATTGTAAAATACACCCAGAGGTCATCTTAGAGATTCCCCCTGAATACCAGTCCGACTCCTAGTGCTAGGCTGACCAGTTTCTGCCAGCCTGCCACAAGCAAACAAGTTTCTGGCCACATGGGGTGAGTGCCTTTGTCACTCTGAGGCCAGGAACAAAGCCTGTACTGCATGGAGGTGCTTCTCACCTCCTCCTGCAGGAACTGTAACACCTGGTGGTGAGCCTCAAAGGCTCATGCCTTTTGTTACAGCACCCCAGGTGATTCCAGCTAGTGGAGATGCCCACCCCTCCAGCCACTGCCCCCACTTTTGACAGCAAGGCTGGAGGAGGTAATGAGAAAAACAAGGAGGAGTCACCCACCAGTCAGGACAGCCCCTAACGTGTCCTGAGCTGAGGTGACCCCTGCCTTTAGAAATCCTCCATCTTGAGTTTGGAGGATTCCCCCAATAGAAATAGGGATGTGCCCCCCTCCCTTCAGGGAGGAGGCACAAAGAGGGTGTAGTCACCCTCCAAGACTGCCCCCCCAGACCTAAACACACCCCTAAATTTAGTATTTTGGGGTGACCCTGAACCCAGGAAATCAGATTCCTGCAACCTACAACAAGAAGGACTGAAAACCTGAAAGCCCTGCAGAGACAACGGAGACGACCACTCACTTGGCCCCAGCCCTACTGGCCTGTCTCCAGACTCAAACAACCTGCACAGTGACGCATCCGACAGGGAACAGTGACCTCTGAGGACTGCCCTGAACCTGAAGGACCAAGAAACTCCTGAGAACAGCAGCAGTGTTAAAAAAAACTGCAACAACTTTGCAACTTTAAAGCAACTTTTAAAGAACTCTGGGGGTTATTCTAACTTTGGAGGAGGTGTTAATCCGTCCCAAAAGTGACGGAAAAGTGACGGATTTACCACCAGCCGTATTACGAGTCCATTATATCCTATGGAACTCGTAATACGGCTGGTGGTATATCCGTCACTTTACCGTCACTTTTGGGACGGATTAACACTCCTCCAAAGTTAGAATAACCCCCTCTGTCTTCCCGTCAGAAGCATGAGACTTCTCACTCTACACCCGATGCCCCCCTGCTCGAGTTCAGGAGAACTAACATTGCAGAGAGGACTCCCAGGAAACTACAATGACGTGAGTACCCTGAGTCGACCCCCCCTGCCCCCCACAACGACGCCTGCAGGGAGGATCCAGAGGCTCCCTCTGACCGAGACTGCCTGGTAACAAGGAACTCGATGCCTGGACCAAGCACTGCACCCGCAGCACCCAGGACCAAGAGGAACCACCTACCAGTGCAGAAGTGACCAGCAGGCAGCCCTCATCCAAACCCAGTCGGTAGCTGGCCAGAGAAGCCTTCCTATGCCCTGCCTGCATCGCCTAAGTGACCCCCGGGTCCCTCCATTGCTTTCAATAGGAAACCAGACGCCTACTTTGCCTACTTCACCTGGCCACCCCTATGCCGCTGAGGGTGTGTTTCGTGGGCTTGTGGGTGTCCCTCACAGTGCTCTACAAAACCCCCTGGTCTGCTCCCCGAGGATGCAGGTACTTACCTGTAAGCAGACTAGGACTGGCGCACCCCTTCTCTTCATAGGCGCATATGTGTTTTGGGCCTTCCTTTGACCTCTGTACCTGACAGGCCCTGTGTTGCTGTGGACCTGGTATAAGGTGTAAGTACCTTGGGTACCCACCACACCCCAGGCCAGCTTCCTACACATAGGATTTGCCCCAGTTCACCTTGACATCAGCCAGAGCTCTGAAGCAGTCCACAAGATCTTATAAGCCCATCAGAAAATGGGCATGGTCACACAAGTAAATCAACATGTCATCAACATAAAGAGAAATGATATGCCAGTCCGTACCTACCCATATGCCCCAGGAAGGATCCCACCATCATATTGTGACTGTAGGAAGCTGGCCTGGTGTTGGGTGAGCACCTATGGTGTTATCACCCTAAACCAGGTCCATGTATCCCCTGTTAGTGAGGTGTAGTCAGTGTTTAGGAAGCCCAGTTCTCTAGAGGTAGCTATGAATGAGCAGCCAAAGCTTATCTAGGAGACATGCAAAGCTTATTCAATACCAGTGTAGTTACACAGCAGTTACACACAGTGTTACAAAAAAGGTACTTTATTATAGTAACACAAATACTAAAATACTGTACAGGCAATATTCTACTAGCAGGTGAGTAAACACACTATTATATATTCCTTAGGTGTCAGGAATGAGCATGGAAAGTAATAGAAAAACAGTACAATAACAATAGTCAATGGTGACCCTAGGGTGACCCAAACCATATGCTAAAAAATGGAATGCGAACGATGGACTCATACCCAGGTAAGTGGAATCTGTAGATGAGAGCTGGAGGAACTAGGAACCCCAAAAGGTAAGTACCAGAGTACCCCCCAGCAACCAGGAGAGAAGATGTATGTACCTGGCTTTCCCCAAAACCAACAGGAGGAATTTGGAAAAGGATTGTTCAAGACCCAACCAAGACTGTAAGAACCCAAAGGTAGATCCTAACAGAAGAGGACATGCAAAGGAAAGGGGCCAAGTCCAGTTCCAGTTGGAGTGTTTTGTGGTTGGAGCAGGAGACACTACCCACCCTTCTGTGGATGCAGGGCCAAGTCAACGGGGAAGGCCAGGAGTTGGTTAAGAAGTACAGGAGCAGAGGAAGAGTTGCAGAATTGATGCAGTCGATATCCCGCATTGCAGTCAGTCAGTGGTGTGGAAAAGCTGCCAACAAGCCCTGGCAAAGGCAAGAGCCGCAGAAATGAAGTTACAGAGCTGCTGGGGACCAGGAAGGTGGGAGGGCCTCAACCCAAGGAGGGGAGTCCCAGACGATTGTCAGGAGAGCAAGAAGCCATAGATGCATCCCCCACAGGCAACTCACAGGCAGCAGACACAACAGTCGCAGTGAGGCCCACTAAGCACACCTGGAAATGAGTCCCACGTTCCTAGAGCAGAAGGCAGGAGACCACGTGTTGTAGGGAAGAGTGCTGGAGGCCAGGGCTGCACAGGGCCTCAAGATCTCTTAGAAGAAGAGTCTACAAGCCTTGGTAGCTGCAAGAGTCGCAGTGCACAGGGTTACCGTCCTGCAAGGACTCACCACCTCCAAACTTGGACAGCTGGTAGATGGGACCAAAGGGACCACTTAGTGCCACCACCTGTGTTGCAGGATCCACACAGTTGCAGGAGAGAGGACCCACATAGCCGGTTGTCGTTACAGTTGGTGCCTGCGAATGCAGGTTAGTGACTCCTTCACTCCAAGGGAGGTTCCTTTTTGCTTCTTGGTGCAGACTGAAGACTTGCTGCCCTCAGAGGATGCACAGCCAGGGAAATATTGCAGTTGCTGAAAGGAGCCAGGATACAATGTTGCAGAGCAAAGTCGTCGCTGGAGCTGCAAATTGTAGGTTCCTGTGAAGTCCAGTTACGGTTCCAGTGGCCAGAAGTCAAAGTAAACATTGCAGAGGAGTCAGGCTGGAATCTTGCACATCGAATCTGAGGACCCACCCAAGAGGCAGACCCTAAATAGCCTTAAAAAGTGGACTGGTCAGCTAGCAGGGTGACCACCTAACAGGAGGGGCTGTGGCGTCCCCTTCCTGACCTGGCCACTCAGATGCTCCCAGAGGCCTTTGCCGACCTTGAATTCAATATGGCAGAATCAAATGGCCAGCTGGAAGAGCTCCATCCCCCAGCATTGTTCAGTTTTGTGCCAGAGCAGAGACCAGGGGTCGCTGGACTGGTGCAAACCGGTTTATTCAAGTTGGGCCCCAAATGTGCCCTTCAAAGTATACCAGTGGCTTGGGGAGGCTACCCCTCCCAAGCCATGTGTAAGGAAATGCCTCCTTGGCATGGTTGCCCCCTGACTTTTTGCCTTTGCTGATGCTATGTTTTGAATTGAAAGTGTGCTGAGGCCTGCTAACCAGGCCCCAGCACCACTGTTCTTTCCCTAACCTGTACTTTTGATTCCACAATTGGCACACCCTGGCATCCAGATAAGTCCCTTGTAAGTGGTACCCCTGGTACCAAGGGCCCTGATGCCAGGGAAGGTCTGTCTCTAAGGGCTGCAGCATGTCTTATGCCACCCTGGAGACCCCTCACTCAGCACAGACACACTGCTTGCCAGCTTGTGTGTGCTGGTGAGAACAAAACGAGTAAGTCGACATGGCACTCCCCTCAGGGTGCCATGCCAACCTCACACTGCCTATGCAGTATAGATAAGTCACCCCTCTAGTAGGCCTTACAGCCCTAAGGCAGGGTGCACTATACCATAGGTGAGGGCACCAGTGCATGAGCACTGTGCCCGTACAGTGTCTAAGCAATACCTTAGACATTGTAAGTGCAGGGTAGCCATAAGAGTATATGGTCTGGGAGTCTGTTTTACACGAACTCCACAGCACCATAATGGCTACACTGAAAACTGGGAAGTTTGGTATCAAACTTCTTAGCACAATAAATGCACACTGATGCCAGTGTACATTTTCTTGTAAAATACACCATAGAGGGCACCTTAGAGGTGCCCCCTGAAACCTTAACCGACTATCTGTGTAGGCTGACTGGTTCCAGCAGCCTGCCACAGCCGAGACATGTTGCTGGCCCCATGGGGAGAGTGCCTTTGTCACTCTGAGGCCAGTAACAAAGCCTGCACTGGGTGGAGATGCTAACACCTCCCCCAGGCAGGAGCTGTAACACCTGCCGGTGAGCCTCAAAGGCTCACCCCTTTGTCACAGCACCGCAGGACACTCCAGCTAGTGGAGTTGCCCGCCCCCTCCGGCCACGGCCCTCACTTTTGGCGGCAAGGCCGGAGAAAATAATGAGAAAAACAAGGAGGAGTCACTGGCCAGTCAGGACAGCCCCTAAGGTGTCCTGAGCTGAGGTGACTCTAACTTTTAGAAATCGTCCATCTTGCAGATGGAGGATTCCCCCAATAGGATTAGGGAAGTGATCCCCTCCCCTTGGGAGGAGGCACAAAGAGGGTGTACCCACCCTCAGGGCTAGTAGCCATTGGCTACTAACCCCCCAGACCTAAACACGCCCTTAAATTTAGTATTTAAGTGCTTCCCTAAACCTAAGAATTTAGATTCCTGCAACTTACCTGAAGAAGAAGACTGCTGAGCTGAAAAACCCCTGCAGAGGAAGAACAGAAGACACCAACTGCTTTGGCCCCAGTCCTACCGGCCTGTCTCCTGCCTTCCAAAAGAAACTTGCTCCAGCGACGCTTTCCAAGGGACCAGCTGTAGGAAGTTGGCTCTGTATGTGCTATTTCAAAGTAAGGAATAGCATGCACAGAGTCCAAGGTTTCCCCTTAGAGGTAAGATAGTGGCAAAAAGAGATAATACTAATGCTCTATTTGTGGTAGTGTGGTCGTGTGGTCGAGCAGTAGGCTTATCAAAGGAGTAGTGTTAAGCATTTGTTGTACATACACACAGGCAATAAATGAGGAACACACACTCAGAGACAAATCTAGCCAATAGGTTTTGTTATAGAAAAATATATTTTCTTAGTTTATTTTAAGAACCACAGGTTCAAATTTTACATGTAATATCTCATTTGAAAGGTATTGCAGGTAAGTACTCTAGGAACTTTGAATCATTACTTTAGCATGTATACTTTTTACATAAAACACAATAAGCTGTTTTAAAAGTGGACACAGTGCAATTTTCACAGTTCCTGGGGGAGGTAAGTTTGTTAGTTTTGTCAGGTAAGTAAATCACTTACAAGTCTCAGGTTTGGGTCCAAGGTAGCCCACCGTTGGGGGTTCAGAGCAACCCCAAAGTTATCACACCAGCAGCTCAGGGCCGGTCAGGTGCAAAGGTCAAAGAGGTGCCCAAAACACATAGGCTTCAATGGAGAGAAGGGGGTACCCCGGTTCCAGTCTGCCAGCAGGTAAGTACCGCATCTTCGGAGGGCAGACCAGGGGGGTTTTGTAGGGCACCGGGGGGGACACAAGTCAGCACGGAAAGTACACCCTCAGCAGCGCGGGGGCGGCCGGGTGCAGTGTGCAAACACGTGTCGGGTTTCCTTCAGGTTTCAATGGGAGACCAAGGGGTCTCTTCAGCGATGCAGGCAGGCAAGGGGGGGGCTCCTCGGGGTAGCCACCACCTGGGCAAGGGAGAGGGCCTCCTGGGGGTCACTCCTGCACAGAAGTTCCGTTTCTTTAGGGGCTGGGTGCTGCGGGTGCAGGGTCTTTCCCAGCCGTCGGGAAATGGAGTTCAGACAGTCGCGGTCAGGGGGAGCCTGGGGATTCCCTCTGCAGGCGTCGCTGTGGGGGCTCAGGGGGGACAACTTTGGTTACTCACAGTCGTAGAGTCGCCGGAGGGTCCTCCCTGAGTTGGTTGTTCTCCACCAGTCGAGTCGGGGTCGCCGGGTGCAGTGTTGCAAGTCTCACGCTTCTTGCGGGGAGTTGCAGGGGTCTTTAAATCTGCTCCTTGTAACAAAGTTGCAGTTCTTTTGGAGCAGTGCCGCTGTCCTCGGGAGTTTCTTGTCTTTTTCGAAGCAGGGCAGTCCTCAGAGGATTCAGAGGTCGCTGGTCCCTTGGAAAGCGTCGCTGGAGCAGGTTTCTTTGGAAGGCAGGAGACAGGCCGGTAAGTCTGGGGCCAAGGAAGTTGGTGTCTTCTGTTCTTCCTCTGCAGGGGTTTGTCAGCTCAGCAGTCCTTCTTCTTGTTAGTTGCAGGAAATCTATTTTTCTAGGTTCAGGGGAGCCCTTAAATACTAAATTTAAGGGCGTGTTTAGGTCTGGGGGGTTAGTAGCCAATGGCTACTAGCCCTGAGGGTGAGTACATCCTCTTTGTGCCTCCTCCCAAGGGGAGGGGGTCACATCCCTAATCCTATTGGGGGAATCCTCCATCTGCAAGATGGAGGATTTCTAAAAGTTAGAGTCACTTCAGCTCAGGACACCTTAGGGGCTGTCCTGACTGGCCAGTGGCTCCTCCTTGTTGTTTTCTTTGTTTCCTCCAGCCTTGCCGCCAAAAGTGGGGGCCGTGGCCGGAGGGGGCGGGCAACTCCACTAAGCTGGAGTGTCCTGCGGTGCTGTGTCAAAGGGGTGAGCCTTTGAGGCTCACCGCCAGGTGTTACAGCTCCTGCCTGGGGGAGGTGTTAGCATCTCCACCCAGTGCAGGCTTTGTTACTGGCCTCAGAGTGACAAAGGCACTCTCCCCATGGGGCCAGCAACATGTCTCTAGTGTGGCAGGCTGCTGGAACCAGTCAGCCTGCACAGATAGTCGGTTAGGTTTCAGGGGGCACCTCTAAGGTGCCCTCTGTGGTGTATTTTACAATAAAATGTACACTGGCATCAGTGTGCATTTATTGTGCTGGGAAGTTTGATACCAAACTTCCCAGTTTTCAGTGTAGCCATTATGGTGCTGTGGAGTTCGTGTAAAACAGACTCCCAGACCATATACTCTTATGGCTACCCTGCACTTACAATGTCTAAGGTTTTGCTTAGACACTGTAGGGGCACAGTGCTCATGCACTGGTGCCCTCACCTATGGTATAATGCACCCTGCCTTAGGGCTGTAAGGCCTGCTAGAGGGGTGTCTTACCTATACTGCATAGGCAGTGAGAGGCTGGCATGGCACCCTGAGGGGAGTGCCATGTCGACTTACTCATTTTGTTCTCACTAGCACACACAAGCTGGTAAGCAGTGTGTCTGTGCTGAGTGAGGGGTCTCTAGGGTGGCATAAGACATGCTGCAGCCCTTAGAGACCTTCCCTGGCATCAGGGCCCTTGGTACCAGGGGTACCAGTTACAAGGGACTTATCTGGGTGCCAGGGTGTGCCAATTGTGGAATCAAAAGTACAGGTTAGGGAAAGAACACTGGTGCTGGGGCCTGGTTAGCAGGCCTCAGCACACTTTCAATTCAAAGCATAGCATCAGCAAAGCCAAAAAGTCAGGGGGTAACCATGCCAAGGAGGCATTTCCTTACACAACCCCCCCCCCCCCCAAACGAAAGAGGATGAGACTAACCTTTCCCAAGAGAGTCTTCATTTTCTAAGTGGAAGAACCTGGAAAGGCCATCTGCATTGGCATGGGCAGTTCCAGGTCTGTGTTCCACTATAAAGTCCATTCCCTGTAGGGAGATGGACCACCTCAACAGTTTTGGATTTTCACCTTTCATTTGCATCAGCCATCTGAGAGGTCTGTGGTCAGTTTGAACTAGGAAGTGAGTACCAAAGAGGTATGGTCTCAACTTCTTCAGGGACCAAACCACAGCAAATGCCTCCCTCTCAATGGCACTCCAACGCTGCTCCCTGGGGAGTAACCTCCTGCTAATGAAAGCAACAGGCTGGTCAAGGCCATCATCATTTGTTTGGAACAAAACTGCCCCTATCCCATGTTCAGAGGCATCTGTTTGCACAATGAATTGCTTGGAGTAATCTGGAGCTTTTAGAACTGGTGCTGTGCACATAGCTTGCTTCAGGGTGTCAAAGGCCTGTTGGCATTCTACAGTCCAGTTTACCTTCTTGGGCATTTTCTTGGAGGTGAGTTCTGTGAGGGCTGTCACAATGGATCCATATCCCTTCACAAACCTCCTATAGTACCCAGTCAAGCCAAGGAATGCCCTGACTTGAGTCTGGGTTTTTGGAGCTACCCAGTCCAGAATAGTCTGGATCTTGGGTTGGAGTGGCTGAACTTGGCCTCCACCTACAAGGTGTCCCAAGTAAACCACAGTTCCCTGCCCTATCTGGCATTTGGATGCCTTGATAGAGAGGCCTGCAGATTGCAGGGCCTTCAAAACCTTCTTCAGGTGGACCAGGTGATTCTGCCAGGTGGAGCTGAAGACAGCAATATCATCAAGATAAGCTGCACTAAAGGATTCCAACCCAGCAAGGTCTTGATTCACCAACCTTTGGAAGGTGGCAGGGGCATTCTTTAAACCAAAGGGCATAACAGTGAACTGATAATGCCCATCAGGTGTGGAGAATGCTGTCTTTTCTTTTGCTCCAGGGGCCATTTTGATTTGCCAGTACCCTGCTGTTAAGTCAAAGGTACTTAAGAATTTGGCAGCCCCTAATTTGTCTATTAGCTCATCAGCTCTAGGAATGGGATGAGCATCTGTCTTGGTGACAGAGTTGAGACCTCTGTAGTCCACACAAAACCTCATCTCTCTCTTTCCTTCTTTGGTGTGAGGTTTGGGGACTAAGACCACTGGGCTAACCCAGGGGCTGTCAGAGTGCTCAATTACTCCCAATTCCAGCATCTTGTGGACTTCCACCTTGATGCTTTCCTTAACTTGGTCAGACTGTCTAAATATTTTGTTTTTGACAGGCATGCTGTCTCCTGTGTCCACATCATGGGTACACAGGTGTGTCTGACCAGGGGTTAGGGAAAAGAGTTCAGCAAACTGCTGCAGGACCTTCCTACAGTCAGACTGCTGTTGGCTAGAGAGGGTGTCTGTAAAGAAATGGCTCCCTGTTGCAGTTACCCCCCACTTTTTGCCTGATACTGATGCTGATTTGACTGAGAAGTGTGCTGGGACCCTGCTAACCAGGCCCCAGCACCAGTGTTCCTTCACCTAAAATGTACCATTGTATCCACAATTGGCACACCCTGGCATCCAGATAAGTCCCTGGTAACTGGTACCTCTGGTACCAAGGGCCCTGATGCCAGGGAAGGTCTCTAAGGGCTGTAGCATGTATTATGCCACCCTAGAGACCCCTCACTCAGCACAGACACACTGCTTACAAGCCTGTGTGTGCTAGTGAGAACAAAACGAGCAAGTCGACATGGCACTCCCCTCAGGGTGCCATGCCAGCCTCTCACTGCCTATGCAGTATAGGTAAGACACCCCTCTAGCAGGCCTTACAGCCCTAAGGCAGGGTGCACTATACCATAGGTGAGGGTACCAGTGCATGAGCACTGTGCCCCTACAGTGTCTAAGCAAAACCTTAGACATTGTAAGTGCAGGGTAGCCATAAGAGTATATGGTCTGGGAGTCTGTTTTACACGAACTCCACAGCACCATAATGGCTACACTGAAAACTGGGAAGTTTGGTATCAAACTTCTCAGCACAATAAATGCACACTGATGCCAGTGTACATTTTATTGTAAAATACACCACAGAGGGCACCTTAGAGGTGCCCCCTGAAACTTAACCGACTGTCTGTGTAGGCTGACTAGTTCCAGCAGCCTGCCACACCAGAGACATGTTGCTGGCCCCATGGGGAGAGTGCCTTTGTCACTCTGAGGCCAGTAACAAAGCCTGCACTGGGTGGAGATGCTAACACCTCCCCCAGGCAGGAGCTGTGACACCTGGCGGTGAGCCTCAAAGGCTCACCCCTTTGTCACAGCCCAGCAGGGCACTCCAGCTTAGTGGAGTTGCCCGCCCCCTCCGGCCACGGCCCCCACTTTTGGCGGCAAGGCTGGAGGGAACAAAGCAAGCAACAAGGAGGAGTCACTGGCCAGTCAGGACAGCCCCTAAGGTGTCCTGAGCTGAGGTGACTCTGACTTTTAGAAATCCTCCATCTTGCAGATGGAGGATTCCCCCAATAGGGTTAGGATTGTGACCCCCTCCCCTTGGGAGGAGGCACAAAGAGGGTGTACCCACCCTCAGGGCTAGTAGCCATTGGCTACTAACCCCCCAGACCTAAACACGCCCTTAAATTTAGTATTTAAGGGCTACCCTGAACCCTAGAAAATTAGATTCCTGCAACTACAAGAAGAAGGACTGCCTAGCTGAAAAACCCCTGCAGAGGAAGACCAGAAGACGACAACTGCCTTGGCTCCAGAAACTCACCGGCCTGTCTCCTGCCTTCCAAAGATCCTGCTCCAGCGACGCCTTCCGAAGGGACCAGCGACCTCGACATCCTCTGAGGACTGCCCCTGCTTCGAAAAGACAAGAAACTCCCGAGGACAGCGGACCTGCTCCAAGAAAAGCTGCAACTTTGTTTCCAGCAGCTTTAAAGAACCCTGCAAGCTCCCCGCAAGAAGCGTGAGACTTGCAACACTGCACCCGGCGACCCCGACTCGACTGGTGGCGATCCCACACCTCAGGAGGGACCCCAGGACTACTCTGATACTGTGAGTACCAAAACCTGTCCCCCCTGAGCCCCCACAGCGCCGCCTGCAGAGGGAATCCCGAGGCTTCCCCTGACCGCGACTCTTTGAACCTAAAGTCCCGACGCCTGGGAGAGACCCTGCACCCGCAGCCCCCAGGACCTGAAGGACCGGACTTTCACTGGAGAAGTGACCCCCAGGAGTCCCTCTCCCTTGCCCAAGTGGAGGTTTCCCCGAGGAATCCCCCCCTTGCCTGCCTGCAGCGCTGAAGAGATCCCGAGATCTCTCATAGACTAACATTGCGACCCCGACGCCTGTTCCTACACTGCACCCGGCCGCCCCCGCGCTGCTGAGGGTGAAATTTCTGTGTGGACTTGTGTCCCCCCCGGTGCCCTACAAAACCCCCCTGGTCTGCCCTCCGAAGACGCGGGTACTTACCTGCAAGCAGACCGGAACCGGGGCACCCCCTTCTCTCCATTCTAGCCTATGTGTTTTGGGCACCACTTTGAACTCTGCACCTGACCGGCCCTGAGCTGCTGGTGTGGTGACTTTGGGGTTGCTCTGAACCCCCAACGGTGGGCTACCTTGGACCAAGAACTGAACCCTGTAAGTGTCTTACTTACCTGGTAAAACTAACAAAAACTTACCTCCCCTAGGAACTGTGAAAATTGCACTAAGTGTCCACTTTTAAAACAGCTATTTGTCAATAACTTGAAAAGTATACATGCAATTTTGATGATTTGAAGTTCCTAAAGTACTTACCTGCAATACCTTTCGAATGAGATATTACATGTAGAATTTGAACCTGTGGTTCTTAAAAATAAACTAAGAAAAGATATTTTTCTATATAAAAACCTATTGGCTGGATTTGTCTCTGAGTGTGTGTACCTCATTTATTGTCTATGTGTATGTACAACAAATGCTTAACACTACTCCTTGGATAAGCCTACTGCTCGACCACACTACCACAAAATAGAGCATTAGTATTATCTATTTTTACCACTATTTTACCTCTAAGGGGAACCCTTGGACTCTGTGCATGCTATTCCTTACTTTGAAATAGCACATACAGAGCCAACTTCCTACATTGGTGGCAGCGGTGGGATACAAGACTTTGCATTTGCTGGACTACTCAGCCAATACCTGATCACACAACAAATTCCAAAATTGTCATTAGAAATTGATTTTTGCAATTTGAAAAGTTCTCTAAATTCTTAAAAGTCCTGCTAGGGCCTTGTGTGTTAAGTCCCTGTTTAGCATTTCTTTTAGAGTTTAAAAGTTTGTAAAAGTTTGAATTAGATTCTAGAACCAGTTGTAGATTCTTAAAAAGTATTCCAACTTTTAGAAGCAAAATGTCTAGCACAGATGTGACTGTGGTGGAACTCGACACCACACCTTACCTCCATCTTAAGATGAGGGAGCTAAGGTCACTCTGTAAAATAAAGAAAATAACAATGGGCCCCAAACCTACCAAAATACAGCTCCAGGAGCTTTTGGCAGAGTTTGAAAAGGCCAACCCCTCTGAGGGTGGCAACTCAGAGGAAGAGGATAGTGACTTGGAGGACAATTCCCCCCTACCAGTCCTATCTAGGGAGAACAGGGTCCCTCAAACCCTGACTCCAAAAATAATAGTCAGAGATGCTGGTTCCCTCACAGGAGAGACCAACACCTCTGAAATCACTGAGGATAGCCCCAGTGAAGAGGACATCCAGCTAGCCAGGATGGCCAAAAGATTGGCTTTGGAAAGACAGATCCTAGCCATAGAGAGGGAAAGACAAGAGATGGGCCTAGGACCCATCAATGGTGGCAGCAACATAAATAGGGTCAGAGATTCTCCTGACATGTTGAAAATCCCTAAAGGGATTGTAACTAAATATGAAGATGGTGATGACATCACCAAATGGTTCACAGCTTTTGAGAGGGCTTGTGTAACCAGAAAAGTGAACAGATCTCACTGGGGTGCTCTCCTTTGGGAAATGTTCACTGGAAAGTGTAGGGATAGACTCCTCACACTCTCTGGAAAAGATGCAGAATCTTATGACCTCATGAAGGGTACCCTGATTGAGGGCTTTGGATTCTCCACTGAGGAGTATAGAATTAGGTTCAGGGGGGCTCAAAAATCCTCGAGCCAGACCTGGGTTGATTTTGTAGACTACTCAGTAAAAACACTAGATGGTTGGTTAACTGGAAATGAAGTGTGTGACTATGTTGGGCTTTATAATTTGTTTATGAAAGAACACATTTTAAGTAACTGCTTCAATGAAAAGTTGCATCAGTATCTGGTAGACCTAGGTCCAATTTCTCCCCAAGAATTGGGAAAGAAGGCAGACCACTGGGTCAAGACTAGGGTAACCAAAACTTCCACTGGGGGTGACCAAAAGAAAGGGGTTACAAAAACTCCCCAGGAGAAAGTGGGTGACACTAGAAACAAAGAAAAAGAGTCCTCTGTAGGCCCCCAAAAACCAGAACAGGTGGGTGGGCCCCAAGACACAACCCAAAACAAAGGTGGGTACCAGGGTAAGAACTGGGATGCCACTAAGGCATGGTGCCACAACTGTAAACAGTCTGGGCACCACACCAAGGACACTTCTTGTCCCAAAAACAAACCCCAGAACAAAATTCCAGGGGTAACCAGTGTAGCCATGGGAGATGACTCCTCAGATGAGGAGGTCTTCATAGCCTTCAACTGGAAACAGGGCCCAACAGGTGAGTTGGAGATTCCAGAGGGAAGTAGACACTTCCACCACCTACTGGTGAATGGAATCCCAACCACTGCCCTGAGAGACACTTGTGCCAGTCACACTATTGTGCATGACAGGCTGGTGCTCTCAAACCAGTACATCCCAGGTGAGACTGCCAGGGTAAGAGTTAGCCTAGACAGGGTCACTAAGAGGCCTGTGGCTTTAGTACCCATAGAAGTGGGTGGCACTCTTAGCTGGAGAAGGGTAGTAGTCAGTACAGACCTCCCCCTTGATTGTCTCCTTGGAAATGACTACCCAGAGGTTAGTCAGAGCCCAAGAGAGGAACTGGTCCAGTGCCAGTCCTCTCCCAAGGATTCTGGAAGTCCTGCCTCTGCAGTAAATGCAAGCAGGCCCCAGAAGAAGAAGAAAAGAAAACAGAGTAGGAAGGGTGGACAACCTTTAGCCAAGGTTACAGCAAGCCAAGGAGATTCTGCTCCAGTAGGGGAGAACTCCAAAAATGGCCCTGATAAAGTCCAACCTGACCCACAAGAAGTCCTGGCTAGTCAGGCAACTGTTAAACCTGAGTGGGTGGCTCCTCAGCTAACAGAAGAAAGAGTGGAAGAAGGGTGTTTACTACAAGATGTGGTAACCCCCCACTCTAATACAGCAGACAGGCAACCTGAACCCAAAGAGGCCTGTAACTTAGCCCCTTCCCTTTTAGGTGAAGAGCTAAAGGTGTGGTTCTGGGCACTGACAGCTGTCAGTGGCCTCTGCTGGGTGTTAGCCTTTATGGCTGCACTATCCTTAGCATGGTGGTCTGACCCCATGCCAAATAGCAAGTTAGGCCCCCTGACCCTATTGGTCATGGTGGGGTTACTCCAGCTCTGGGTAACCTCTCTGGGTAAGCTAGGGGTAACCCTGGCCAAGATAAGGTTAGCAGAGGTGGATACCTCTAAGACCAAAATAGAAAGAATGGGTGGAGACATTGAAGAGGCAGACAAGAGGCAATTCAGACTAGGTCCTATCACTGTGGAAGTAGGTCAGTTCCCCAAAGGGAATGACCTGAACAGAAGGATGTAAGGCAGAGTAGGCCCTGCAACTAACCAGCCTATTTCTCCTACTCTTCCTCGCCTGACAGACTAGGAAGACTCTCCCAGCTTGGGCTGAGTCTCCTGGCCTGTGGGCTGGGGGGGGCTTGTGTAAAGAAATGGCTCCCTGTTGCAGTTACCCCCCACTTTTTGCCTGATACTGATGCTGATTTGACTGAGAAGTGTGCTGGGACCCTGCTAACCAGGCCCCAGCACCAGTGTTCCTTCACCTAAAATGTACCATTGTATCCACAATTGGCACACCCTGGCATCCAGATAAGTCCCTGGTAACTGGTACCTCTGGTACCAAGGGCCCTGATGCCAGGGAAGGTCTCTAAGGGCTGTAGCATGTATTATGCCACCCTAGAGACCCCTCACTCAGCACAGACACACTGCTTACAAGCCTGTGTGTGCTAGTGAGAACAAAACGAGCAAGTCGACATGGCACTCCCCTCAGGGTGCCATGCCAGCCTCTCACTGCCTATGCAGTATAGGTAAGACACCCCTCTAGCAGGCCTTACAGCCCTAAGGCAGGGTGCACTATACCATAGGTGAGGGTACCAGTGCATGAGCACTGTGCCCCTACAGTGTCTAAGCAAAACCTTAGACATTGTAAGTGCAGGGTAGCCATAAGAGTATATGGTCTGGGAGTCTGTTTTACACGAACTCCACAGCACCATAATGGCTACACTGAAAACTGGGAAGTTTGGTATCAAACTTCTCAGCACAATAAATGCACACTGATGCCAGTGTACATTTTATTGTAAAATACACCACAGAGGGCACCTTAGAGGTGCCCCCTGAAACTTAACCGACTGTCTGTGTAGGCTGACTAGTTCCAGCAGCCTGCCACACCAGAGACATGTTGCTGGCCCCATGGGGAGAGTGCCTTTGTCACTCTGAGGCCAGTAACAAAGCCTGCACTGGGTGGAGATGCTAACACCTCCCCCAGGCAGGAGCTGTGACACCTGGCGGTGAGCCTCAAAGGCTCACCCCTTTGTCACAGCCCAGCAGGGCACTCCAGCTTAGTGGAGTTGCCCGCCCCCTCCGGCCACGGCCCCCACTTTTGGCGGCAAGGCTGGAGGGAACAAAGCAAGCAACAAGGAGGAGTCACTGGCCAGTCAGGACAGCCCCTAAGGTGTCCTGAGCTGAGGTGACTCTGACTTTTAGAAATCCTCCATCTTGCAGATGGAGGATTCCCCCAATAGGGTTAGGATTGTGACCCCCTCCCCTTGGGAGGAGGCACAAAGAGGGTGTACCCACCCTCAGGGCTAGTAGCCATTGGCTACTAACCCCCCAGACCTAAACACGCCCTTAAATTTAGTATTTAAGGGCTACCCTGAACCCTAGAAAATTAGATTCCTGCAACTACAAGAAGAAGGACTGCCTAGCTGAAAAACCCCTGCAGAGGAAGACCAGAAGACGACAACTGCCTTGGCTCCAGAAACTCACCGGCCTGTCTCCTGCCTTCCAAAGATCCTGCTCCAGCGACGCCTTCCGAAGGGACCAGCGACCTCGACATCCTCTGAGGACTGCCCCTGCTTCGAAAAGACAAGAAACTCCCGAGGACAGCGGACCTGCTCCAAGAAAAGCTGCAACTTTGTTTCCAGCAGCTTTAAAGAACCCTGCAAGCTCCCCGCAAGAAGCGTGAGACTTGCAACACTGCACCCGGCGACCCCGACTCGACTGGTGGCGATCCCACACCTCAGGAGGGACCCCAGGACTACTCTGATACTGTGAGTACCAAAACCTGTCCCCCCTGAGCCCCCACAGCGCCGCCTGCAGAGGGAATCCCGAGGCTTCCCCTGACCGCGACTCTTTGAACCTAAAGTCCCGACGCCTGGGAGAGACCCTGCACCCGCAGCCCCCAGGACCTGAAGGACCGGACTTTCACTGGAGAAGTGACCCCCAGGAGTCCCTCTCCCTTGCCCAAGTGGAGGTTTCCCCGAGGAATCCCCCCCTTGCCTGCCTGCAGCGCTGAAGAGATCCCGAGATCTCTCATAGACTAACATTGCGACCCCGACGCCTGTTCCTACACTGCACCCGGCCGCCCCCGCGCTGCTGAGGGTGAAATTTCTGTGTGGACTTGTGTCCCCCCCGGTGCCCTACAAAACCCCCCTGGTCTGCCCTCCGAAGACGCGGGTACTTACCTGCAAGCAGACCGGAACCGGGGCACCCCCTTCTCTCCATTCTAGCCTATGTGTTTTGGGCACCACTTTGAACTCTGCACCTGACCGGCCCTGAGCTGCTGGTGTGGTGACTTTGGGGTTGCTCTGAACCCCCAACGGTGGGCTACCTTGGACCAAGAACTGAACCCTGTAAGTGTCTTACTTACCTGGTAAAACTAACAAAAACTTACCTCCCCTAGGAACTGTGAAAATTGCACTAAGTGTCCACTTTTAAAACAGCTATTTGTCAATAACTTGAAAAGTATACATGCAATTTTGATGATTTGAAGTTCCTAAAGTACTTACCTGCAATACCTTTCGAATGAGATATTACATGTAGAATTTGAACCTGTGGTTCTTAAAAATAAACTAAGAAAAGATATTTTTCTATATAAAAACCTATTGGCTGGATTTGTCTCTGAGTGTGTGTACCTCATTTATTGTCTATGTGTATGTACAACAAATGCTTAACACTACTCCTTGGATAAGCCTACTGCTCGACCACACTACCACAAAATAGAGCATTAGTATTATCTATTTTTACCACTATTTTACCTCTAAGGGGAACCCTTGGACTCTGTGCATGCTATTCCTTACTTTGAAATAGCACATACAGAGCCAACTTCCTACAGTGTCTGAGTAGATCACTCCATCTACTGAGCCATCTTTAGGGTCTGATGAGAGGAGATCAGGGAGAGGCTCACTCTCAGCTTCCTGGTCCTCATCTGTTACCATCAACAGATTTACATCAGCCCTGTCATGGAAGAGCTTAAGGCGGTTCACATGGATCACCCTCTTGGGGCTCCTGCTTGTGCCCAGGTCCACCAGGTAGGTGACCTGACTCTTCCTTTCTAGTACTGGGTAAGGGCCATTCCATTTGTCCTGAAGTGCCCTGGGAGCCACAGGCTCCAGAACCCAGACTTTCTGCCCTGGTTGAAATTCAACCAGTGCAGCCTTTTGGTCATACCACAACTTCTGGAGTTGTTGGTTGGCCTCAAGGTTTTTACTTGCCTTTTCCATGTACTCTGACATCCTTGAGCGAAGGCCAAGTACATAGTCCACTATGTCTTGTTTAGGCTCATGAAGAGGTCTCTCCCAGCCTTCTTTAACAAGAGCAAGTGGTCCCCTTACAGGGTGGCCAAACAGAAGTTCAAAGGGTGAGAATCCTACTCCCTTCTGAGGCACCTCTCTGTAAGCGAAAAGCAGACATGGCAAGAGGACATCCCATCTCCTTTTGAGTTTCTCTGGGAGCCCCATGATCATGCCCTTTAATGTCTTGTTGAATCTCTCATCAAGGCCATTAGTTTGTGGACGATATGGTGTAGTGAACTTATAAGTCACTCCACACTCATTCCACATGTGTTTTAGGTATGCTGACATGAAGTTGGTACCTCTGTCAGACACCACCTCCTTAGGGAAGCCCACTCTGGTAAAGATACCAATGAGGGCCTTGGCTACTGCAGGGGCAGCAGTCGACCTAAGGGGAATAGCTTCAGGATACCTAGTAGCATGATCCACTACTACTAGGATGTACATATTTCCTGAGGCTGTGGGAGGTTCTAGTGGACCAACTATGTCCACACCCACTCTTTCAAAGGGGACCCCCACCACTGGAAGTGGAATGAGGGGGGCCTTTGGATGCCCACCTGTCTTACCACTGGCTTGACAGGTGGGGCAGGAGAGGCAAAACCCCTTAACCTTCTGGGACATATTGGGCCAGTAGAAGTGGTTGACTAACCTCTCCCACGTCTTGGTTTGTCCCAAATGCCCAGCAAGGGGAATATCATGGGCTAAGGTCAGAATAAACTCTCTGAAACCCTGAGGCACTACCACTCTCCTAGTGGCACCAGGTTTGGGATCTCTTGCCTCAGTGTACAGGAGTCCATCTTCCCAATAGACCCTATGTGTTCCATTTTTCTTGCCTTTGGACTCTTCAGCAGCTTGCTGCCTAAGGCCTTCAAGAGAGGGACAGGTTTCTTGTCCCATACACAAATCTTCCCTTGAGGGTCCCCCTGGGCCCAAGAGCTCAACCTGATAAGGTTCCAGATCCATAGGCTCAGTTCCCTCAGAGGGCAGAACTTCTTCCTGAGAAGAGAGGTTCTCTTTTTCTTGTTGTGTTGCAGCTGGTTTCCCAGCTGACTTTCCTTTTCTCTTGGTAGGCTGGGCCATTCTTCCAGACTCCAGCTCTACTTTTTCACCCTGAGCCTTGCACTGTGCCCTCGTCTTGACACACACCAGTTCAGGGATACCCAGCATGGCTGCATGGGTTTTCAGTTCTACCTCAGCCCATGCTGAGGACTCCAGGTCATTTCCAAGCAAACAGTCTACTGGGATATTTGAGGAGACCACCACCTGTTTCAGGCCATTGACCCCTCCCCACTCTAAAGTTACCATTGCCATGGGATGTACTTTAGTTTGATTGTCAGCATTGGTGACTGGATAGGTTTGTCCAGTCAGGTATTGGCCAGGGGAAACCAGTTTCTCTGTCACCATGGTGACACTGGCACCTGTATCCCTCAGGCCCTCTACACTTGTCCCATTAATTAAGAGCTGCTGCCTGTATTTTTGCATGTTAGGGGGCCAGGCAGCCAGTGTGGCTAAATCCACCCCACCCTCCGAGACTAATGTAGCTTCAGTGTGACACCTGATTTGCTCTGGGCACACTGTTGATCCCACTTGGAGACTGGCCATTCCAGTTTTAGCTGGATGGGAGTTAGAAGTGGTATCTTTCTTGGGACAGGCCTTGTCTCCAGTTTGGTGTCCAGACTGACTACAGCTACGACACCAGGCCTTTTTGGGATCAAAGTTTTTACCCTTGTACCCAGAATTGTTTTGTGAAGAGGCTCTGGGCCCACCCTCCTGTGCAGGTTTTTGGGGGCCTGTAGAAGACTCTTTACTATTTTTGTTTTTGGCTGTCTCACCACCTTTCCCCTGGGGAGGTTTTGTGACCCCTTTCTTTTGGTCACCCCCTGTGGAAGTTTTGGACACCCTAGTCTTGACCCAATGGTCCGCTTTCTTTCCCAATTCTTGGGGAGAAATTGGTCCTAGGTCCACCAGATGCTGATGCAGTTTATCATTGAAACAATTACTTAACAGGTGTTCTTTCACAAATAAATTGTACAGCCCATCATAATTACTTACACCACTGCCTTGAATCCAACCATCTAGTGTTTTTACTGAGTAGTCTACAAAGTCAACCCAGGTCTGGCTCGAGGATTTTTGAGCCCCCCTGAATCTAATCCTATACTCCTCAGTGGAGAATCCAAAGCCCTCAATCAGGGTACCCTTCATGAGGTCATAAGATTCTGCATCTTTTCCAGAGAGTGTGAGGAGTCTATCCCTACACTTTCCTGTGAACATTTCCCAAAGGAGAGCACCCCAGTGAGATTTGTTCACTTTTCTGGTTACACAAGCCCTCTCAAAAGCTGTGAACCATTTGGTGAAGTCATCACCATCTTCATATTTTGTTACAATCCCTTTGGGGATTTTCAACATGTCAGGAGAATCTCTGACCCTATTTATGTTGCTGCCACCATTGATGGGTCCTAGGCCCATCTCTTGTCTTTCCCTTTCTATGGCCAGGATCTGTCTTTCCAAAGCCAATCTTTTGGCCATCCTGGCTAACTGGATGTCCTCTTCACTGGAGTTATCCTCAGTGATTTCAGAGAAGTTGGTCCCTCCTGTGAGGGAACCAGCATCTCTGACTAGTATTTGTGGAGTCCGGGCTTGAGAGGCCCTGTCCTCCCTAGATAGGACTGGTAGGGGGGAATCTTCCTCCAAGTCACTATCCTCATGCTCTGTGTTGCCATCCACAGAGGGGTTGGCTCTTTCATACTCTGCCAACAGCTCCTGGAGTTGTTGTTTGGTAGGTCTAGAGCCCATTGTTATTTTCTTTATTTTACAGAGTGACCTTAGCTCTCTCATCTGTAGATGGAGGTAAGGTGTGGTGTCGAGTTCTACCACATTCACATCTGTGCTAGACATTATGCTTCTAAAAGTTGGACTACTTTTTAAGAAACTAAAACTGGTTCTAGAATCTAATTCAAACTTTTACCAAACTTTTAAACTCTAAAAGAAATGCTAACAGGGACTAACACAAGGCCCTAGCAGGACTTTAAAGAATTTAGAAAAATTTCAAATTGCAAAAATCAATTTCTAATGACAATTTTTGGAATTTGTCGAGTGATCAGGTATTGGCTGAGTAGTCCAGCAAATGCAAAGTCTTGTACCCCACCGCTGATCCACCAATGTAGGAAGTTGGCTCTGTATGTGCTATTTCAAAGTAAGGAATAGCATGCACAGAGTCCAAGGGTTCCCCTTAGAGGTAAGATAGTGGCAAAAAGAGATAATACTAATGCTCTATTTTGTGGTAGTGTGGTCGAGCAGTAGGCTTATCAAAGGAGTAGTGTTAAGCATTTGTTGTACATACACACAGGCAATATATGAGGAACACACACTCAGAGACAAATCCAGCCAATAGGTTTTGTGATAGAAAAATATCTTTTCTTAGTTTATTTTAAGAACCACAGGTTCAAATTTTACATGTAATATCTCATTTGAAAGGTATTGCAGGTAAGTACTCTAGGAACTTTGAATCATTACTTTAGCATGTATACTTTTTATATAAAACACAATAAGCTGTTTTAAAAGTGGACACAGTGCCTTTTTCACAGTTCCTGGGGGAGGTAAGTTATTGTTAGTTTTAACAGGTAAGTAAATCACTTACAAGTCTCAGGTTTGGGTCCAAGGTAGCCCACCGTTGGGGGTTCAGAGCAACCCCAAAGTTATCACACCAGCAGCTCAGGGCCGGTCAGCTGCAAAGGTCAAAGAGGTGCCCAAAACACATAGGCTTCAATGGAGAGAAGGGGGTGCCCCGGTTCCAGTCTGCCAGCAGGTAAGTACCCGTGTCTTCGGAGGGCAGACCAGGGGGGTTTTGTAGGGCACCGGGGGGGGGACACAAGTCAGCACAGAAAGTACACCCTCAGCAGCGCGGGGGCGGCCGGGTGCAGTGTGCAAACACGCGTCGGGTTTCCTTCAGGTTTCAATGGGAGACCAAGGGGTCTCTTCAGCGATGCAGGCAAGGGGGGGGGGCTCCTCGGGGTAGCCACCACCTGGCCAAGGGAGAGGGCCTCCTGGGGGTCACTCCTGCACAGAAGTTCAGTTTCTTTAGGGGCTGGGGGCTGCGGGTGCAGGGTCTTTCCCAGCCGTCGGGAAATGGAGTTCAGACAGTCGCGGTCAGGGGGAGCCTGGGGATTCCCTCTGCAGGCGTCGCTGTGGGGGCTCAGGGGGGACAACTTTGGTTACTCACAGTCGTAGAGTCGCCGGAGGGTCCTCCCTGAGTTGGTTGTTCTCCACCAGTCGAGTCGGGGTCGCCGGGTGCAGTGTTGCAAGTCTCACGCTTCTTGCGGGGAGTTGCAGGGGTCTTTAAATCTGCTCCTTGTAACAAAGTTGCAGTTCTTTTGGAGCAGTGCCGCTGTCCTCGGGAGTTTCTTGTCTTTTTCGAAGCAGGGCAGTCCTCAGAGGATTCAGAGGTCGCTGGTCCCTTGGAAAGCGTCGCTGGAGCAGGTTTCTTTGGAAGGCAGGAGACAGGCCGGTAAGTCTGGGGCCAAGGCAGTTGGTGTCTTCTGTTCTTCCTCTGCAGGGGTTTGTCAGCTCAGCAGTCCTTCTTCTTGTTAGTTGCAGGAATCAATTTTTCTAGGTTCAGGTGAGCCCTTAAATACTAAATTTAAGGGCGTGTTTAGGTCTGGGGGGTTAGTAGCCAATGGCTACTAGCCCTGAGGGTGAATACACCCTCTTTGTGCCTCCTCCCAAGGGGAGGGGGTCACATCCCTAATCCTATTGGGGGAATCCTCCATCTGCAAGATGGAGGATTTCTAAAAGTTAGAGTCACTTCAGCTCAGGACACCTTAGGGGCTGTCCTGACTGGCCAGTGACTCCTCCTTGTTGTTTTCTTTGTTTCCCCCAGCCTTGCCGCCAAAAGTGGGGGCCGTGGCCGGAGGGGGCGGGCAACTCCACTAAGCTGGAGTGTCCTGCAGTGCTGTGACAAAGGGGTGAGCCTTTGAGGCTCACCGCCAGGTGTCACAGCTCCTGCCTGGGGGAGGTGTTAGCATCTCCACCCAGTGCAGGCTTTGTTACTGGCCTCAGAGTGACAAAGGCACTCTCCCCATGGGGCCAGCAACATGTCTCTAGTGTGGCAGGCTGCTGGAACCAGTCAGCCTACACAGATAGTCGGTTAGGTTTCAGGGGGCACCTCTAAGGTGCCCTCTGTGGTGTATTTTACAATAAAATGTACACTGGCATCAGTGTGCATTTATTGTGCTGGGAAGTTTGATACCAAACTTCCCAGTTTTCAGTGTAGCCATTATGGTGCTGTGGAGTTCGTGTAAAACAGACTCCCAGACCATATACTCTTATGGCTACCCTGCACTTACAAGGTCTAAGGTTTTGCTTAGACACTGTAGGGGCACAGTGCTCATGCACTGGTGCCCTCACCTATGGTATAGTGCACCCTGCCTTACGGCGGTAAGGCCTGCTAGAGGGGTGTCTTACCTATACTGCATAGGCAGTGAGAGGCTGGCATGGCACCCTGAGGGGAGTGCCATGTCGACTTACTCATTTTGTTCTCACTAGCACACACAAGCTGGTAAGCAGTGTGTCTGTGCTGAGTGAGGGGTCTCTAGGGTGGCATAAGACATGCTGCAGCCCTTAGAGACCTTCCCTGGCATCAGGGCCCTTGGTACCAGGGGTACCAGTTACAAGGGACTTATCTGGGTGCCAGGGTGTGCCAATTATGGAATCAAAAGTACAGGTTAGGGAAAGAACAATGGTGCTGGGGCCTGGTTAGCACGCCTCAGCACACTTTCAATTCAAAACATAGCATCAGCAAAGCCAAAAAGTCAGGGGGTAACCATGCCAAGGAGGCATTTCCTTACACCAGCGACCTCTGAATCCTCTGAGGACTGCCCTGCTTCAAGAAAGACTAGAAACTCCCGAGGACAGCGGCACTGCTCCAAAAGAACTGCAACTTTGTTTCAAGGAGCAGATTTAAAGACCCCTGCAACTCCCCGCAAGAAGCGTGAGACTTGCAACACTGCACCCGGCGACCCCGACTCGGCTGGTGGAGAAACAACGCTTCAGGGAGGACCCTCCGGCGACTCTACGACTGTGAGTAACCAAAGTTGTCCCCCCTGAGCCCCCACAGCGATGCCTGCAGAGGGAATCCCCAGGCTCCCCCTGACCGCGACTGCCTGAACTCCATTTCCCGACGGCTGGAAAAGCATTTTGGCACTAGGCAAGAGATCCCAAACCTGGTGCCACTAGGAGAGTGGTAGTGTGTAGGAAGTTGGCTCTGTATGTGCTATTTCAAAGTAAGGAATAGCATGCACAGAGTCCAAGGGTTCCCCTTAGAGGTAAAATAGTGGTAAAAAGAGATAATACTAATGCTCTATTTTGTGGTAGTGTGGTCGAGCAGTAGGCTTATCCAAGGAGTAGTGTTAAGCATTTGTTGTACATACACATAGACAATAAATGAGGTACACACACTCCGAGACAAATCCAGCCAATAGGTTTTGTATAGAAAAATATCTTTTCTTAGTTTATTTTAAGAACCACAGGTTCAAATTTAACATGTAATATCTTGTTTGAAAGGTATTGCAGGTAAGTACATTAGGAACTTTGAATCATTTCAATTGCATGTATACTTTTCAAGTTATTCACAAGTAGCTATTTCAAAAGTGGACACAGTGCAATTTTCACAGTTCCTGGGGGAGGTAAGTTTTTGTTAGTTTTACCAGGTAAGTAAGACACTTACAGGGTTCAGTTCTTGGTCCAAGGTAGCCCACCGTTGGGGGTTCAGAGCAACCCCAAAGTTACCACACCAGCAGCTCAGGGCTGGTCAGGTGCAGAGTTCAAAGTGGTGCCCAAAACGCATAGGCTAGAATGGAGAGAAGGGGGTGCCCCGGTTCCGGTCTGCTTGCAGGTAAGTACCCGCGTCTTCGGAGGGCAGACCAGGGGGGTTTTGTAGGGCACCGGGGGGGACACAAGCCCACACAGAAATTTCACCCTCAGCAGCGCGGGGGCGGCCGGGTGCAGTGTAGAAACAAGCGTCGGGTTTGCAATGTTAGTCTATGAGAGATCAACGGATCTCTTCAGCGCTGCAGGCAGGCAAGGGGGGGCTTCCTCGGGGAAACCTCCACTTGGGCAAGGGAGAGGGACTCCTGGGGGTCACTTCTCCAGTGAAAGTCCGGTCCTTCAGGTCTTGGGGGCTGCGGGTGCAGGGTCTTTTCCAGGCGTCGGGACTTAGGTTTCAGAGAGTCGCGGTCAGGGGAAGCCTCGGGATTCCCTCTGCAGGCGGCGCTGTGGGGGCTCAGGGGGGACAGGGTTTGGTACTCACAGTCGGAGAGTAGTCCGGGGGTCCTCCCTGAGGTGTTGGTTCTCCACCAGCCGAGTCGGGGTCGCCGGGTGCAGTGTTGCAAATCTCACGCTTCTTGCGGGGAGATTGCAGGGTCTTTAAAGCTGCTCCTTGAGACAAAGTTGCAGTCTTTTTGGAGCAGGTCCGCTGTCCTCGGGAGTTTCTTGTCTTTTTCGAAGCAGGGCAGTCCTCAGAGGAGTCAGAGGTCGCTGGTCCCTTGGAAGGCGTCGCTGGAGCAGAGTTCTTTGGAAGGCAGGAGACAGGCCGGTGAGTTTCTGGAGCCAAGGCAGTTGTCGTCTTCTGGTCTTCCTCTGCAGGGGTTTTCAGCTAGGCAGTCCTTCTTCTTGTAGTTTGCAGGAATCTGAATTCTTAGGTTCGGGGAAGCCCTTAAATACTAAATTTAAGGGCGTGTTTAGGTCTGGGGGGTTAGTAGCCAATGGCTACTAGCCCTGAGGGTGGGTACACCCTCTTTGTGCCTCCTCCCAAGGGGAGGGGGTCACATCCCTAATCCTATTGGGGGAATCCTCCATCTGCAAGATGGAGGATTTCTAAAAGTTAGAGTCACCTCAGCTCAGGACACCTTAGGGGCTGTCCTGACTGGCCAGTGACTCCTCCTTGTTGCTTTCTTTGTTCCCTCCAGCCTTGCCGCCAAAAGTGGGGGCCGTGGCCGGAGGGGGCGGGCAACACCACTAAGCTGGAGTGCCCTGCTGGGCGGTGACAAAGGGGTGAGCCTTTGAGGCTCACCGCCAGGTGTCACAGCTCCTGCCTGGGGGAGGTGTTAGCATCTCCACCCAGTGCAGGCTTTGTTACTGGCCTCAGAGTGACAAAGGCACTCTCCCCATGGGGCCAGCAACATGTCTCTAGTGTGGCAGGCTGCTGGAACTAGTCAGCCTACACAGACAGTCGGTTAAGTTTCAGGGGGCACCTCTAAGGTGCCCTCTGGGGTGTATTTTGCAATAAAATGTACACTGGCATCAGTGTGCATTTATTGTGCTGAGAAGTTTGATACCAAACTTCCCAGTTTTCAGTGTAGCCATTATGGTGCTGTGGAGTTCGTGTTTGACAAACTCCCAGACCATATACTCTTATGGCTACCCTGCACTTACAATGTCTAAGGTTTTGTTTAGACACTGTAGGGGTACCCTGCTCATGCACTGGTACCCTCACCTATGGTATAGTGCACCCTGCCTTAGGGCTGTAAGCTATACTGCATAGGCAGTGAGAGGCTGGCATGGCACCCTGAGGGGAGTGCCATGTCGACTTACTCGTTTTGTCCTCACTAGCACACACAAGCTGGCAAGCAGTGTGTCTGTGCTGAGTGAGAGGTCTCCAGGGTGGCATAAGACATGCTGCAGCCCTTAGAGACCTTCCTTGGCATCAGGGCCCTTGGTACTAGAAGTACCAGTTACAAGGGACTTATCTGGATGCCAGGGTCTGCCAATTGTGGATACAAAAGTACAGGTTAGGGAAAGAACACTGGTGCTGGGGCCTGGTTAGCAGGCCTCAGCACACTTTCAATTGTAAACATAGCATCAGCAAAGGCAAAAAGTCAGGGGGTAACCATGCCAAGGAGGCATTTCCTTACATAGTGCCTCAGGGTTTCAGAGAGTTTATTCTGACCTTAGCCCATGATATTCCCCTTGCTGGGCATTTGGGACAAACCAAGACGTGGGAGAGGTTAGTCAACCACTTCTACTGGCCTAATATGTCCCAGAAGGTTAAGGAGTTTTGCCTCTCCTGCCCCACCTGTCAAACCAGTGGTAAGACAGGTGGGCATCCAAAGGCCCCCCTCATTCCACTTCCAGTGGTGGGGGTCCCCTTTGAAAGAGTGGGTGTGGACATAGTTGGTCCACTAGAACCTCCCACAGCCTCAGGAAATATGTACATCCTAGTAGTAGTAGATCATGCTACTAGGTATCCTGAAGCTATCCCCCTTAGGTCGACTACTGCCCCTGCAGTAGCCAAGGCCCTCATTGGTATCTTTACCAGAGTGGGCTTCCCTAAGGAGGTGGTGTCTGACAGAGGTACCAACTTCATGTCAGCATACCTAAAACACATGTGGAATGAGTGTGGAGTGACTTATAAATTCACTACACCATATCATCCACAAACTAAT
This sequence comes from Pleurodeles waltl, assembly GCF_031143425.1. Classification (NCBI taxonomy): domain Eukaryota; kingdom Metazoa; phylum Chordata; class Amphibia; order Caudata; family Salamandridae; genus Pleurodeles; species Pleurodeles waltl. The sequence goes on from NC_090442.1 coordinate 992,924,760, forward strand.
GGCCTTGTTGAGAGGTTCAACAAGACATTAAAGGGCATGATCATGGGGCTCCCAGAAAAACTCAAAAGGAGATGGGATGTCCTCCTGCCATGTCTGCTTTTCGCTTACAGAGAGGTGCCTCAGAAGGGAGTAGGATTCTCACCCTTTGAACTTCTGTTTGGCCACCCTGTAAGGGGACCACTTGGTCTTGTTAAAGAAGGCTGGGAGAGACCTCTTCATGAGCCTAAACAAGACATAGTGGACTATGTACTTGGCCTTCGCTCAAGGATGGCAGAGTACATGGAAATGGCAAGTAAAAACCTTGAGGCCAACCAACAACTCCAGAAGTTGTGGTATGACCAAAAGGCTGCACTGGTTGAATTTCAACCAGGGCAGAAAGTCTGGGTTCTGGAGCCTGTGGCTCCCAGGGCACTTCAGGACAAATGGAGTGGCCCTTACCCAGTACTAGAGAGGAAGAGTCAGGTCACCTACCTGGTGGACCTGGGCACAAGCAGGAGCCCCAAGAGGGTGATCCATGTGAACCGCCTTAAACTCTTCCATGACAGGGCTGATGTAAATCTGTTGATGGTAACAGATGAGGACCAGGAAGCTGAGAGTGAGCCTCTCCCTGATCTCCTCTCATCAGACCCTAAAGATGGCTCAGTGGATGGAGTGATCTATTCAGACACCCTCTCTAGCCAACAGCAGTCTGACTGTAGGAAGGTCCTACAGCAGTTTGCTGAACTCTTTTCCCTAACCCCTGGTCAGACACACCTGTGTACCCATGATGTGGACACAGGAGACAGCATGCCTGTCAAAAACAAAATGTTCGATGGCATCTGTTGCTGCAGATACACATGTTGTGCACAGTCCGCCATCTGGTGTTGGGTCGGAGTGTTACAAGTTGTTTTTCTTCGAAGAAGTCTTTCGAGTCACGAGACCGAGGGACTCCTCCTCTTTGCTTCCATTGCGCATGGGTGTCGGCTCCATCTTAGATTGTTTTTTTTCCGCCCTGGGGTTCGGACGTGTTCCTTTTCGCTCCGGGTTTCGGGACGGAAAGATAATCAAAACTTCGATAAATTACGTCGGTATTGTTTCGCTCGGGATCGGGATAGTTAGAATCGACACCGAATCGTGAAGAGCTCCGGTAGCCCTTCGGGGTAATTTCGATCCCCCGTCGGGGCCTGGTCGGCCCGACCGCGTGTAACATCGACACCGATGGAACGGACCCCGTTCCGATTCTGTCCTAAATGCCACAATATATATCCATATACGGACCAACATTTGGTCTGTAACTTGTGCCGGTCACCCGAGCACAAAGAAGAAACTTGTGAGGCCTGTCGTGCGTTCCGGTCCCGAAAAACGCTCCGTGACCGTCGAGCCAGAAGACTACAGATGGCGTCCACGCCGACAGAGCACCGAGAGTTCGAGGAACAAGGAGAAGAGGAGGAAGCCTTCTCCATCCATGAAACGGACTCGGATGAATTCGACATCGACGAAACTGTGAGTAGGACGTCGAAAAGCACACAGCACAAGAAAATAGACAAGGCCCAGGGGACGCCACTGCCAACTGGCCATGGCTCAACCCATAAAGGTGACCGTCCATCGGCACCAAAAAAGGCCGAACTGGTGCCCAGATCGTCCGACTCGGGTCGAGACACAGGCACGCAACATTCTCGGGACCGAGAAAGTGTTTATGAAAAAGATTGGCGCCGAGAAGGCGGAGCCGACGCTGCTCGACGCAGAGACAGCGGCACCGAGGATGATCGACGCCGAGAAGGCTCGACTCCGAAAAAGAAGAGATTCGCCTCGGAGCCGAAAACAAAAAAGGACACAGTTTCGGTGCAAAAACAACAAGCAACCGAACCCACTACCGGCTCATATTCAGAGGAACAATTGTTCGGACCAGAGGTTGACACGGCGATTGAGAAGCTGAAAAATGACACGGACACAGCCAAGGCCATGGGGGCGCTCTACTCCCCGCAGAGCAGAGGCACTTTCGGCACCTTCCGTAAAACAACATTCAGAGGAGGGTTTTTGTGGTCAGGCCACACAAGCCAGCACCTCACAATCAACACCGTCTACCTACCAGGGACAGTACCAAAGGGGAGGTTTTCGGGGCCAGTACAGAGGAGGACAATTCCCTAGAAACCGGGGGAAATTTCAAAGCCCCAAAACCCCAACAACCAAACAGTGACTTACAAGTCACGCAACCCCTCCACATAACACCAGTGGGGGGAAGACTAAGTCAGTTTTATCAATCATGGGTGGATATAACAACAGACACTTGGGTCTTAGCAATTATCCAACATGGTTATTGCATAGAATTTCTACAGATCCCTCCAAATATCCCACCAAAAACACAAAAAATGTCAAAACAGCATTTAGACCTCCTAGAAATAGAAGTTCAAGCACTACTGCAAAATGAATCAATAGAACTGGTACCATGTACAGAAATAAACACAGGAGTCTATTCACTGTACTTTCTAATACCCAAAAAGGACAAAACACTGAGGCCAATCTTAGATCTCAGAATACTAAACACCTACATCAAATCAGACCACTTTCACATGGTCACGCTACAGGAAGTGTTACCACTGCTAAAGCAACAAGATTACATGACAACCTTAGATCTCAAAGACGCGTATTTCCACATACCGATACATCCTTCGCACAGGAAATACCTAAGGTTTGTATTCAAGGGAATACACTATCAATTCAAAGTCTTACCGTTCGGTATAACAACCGCACCAAGGGTGTTTACTAAATGCCTAGCAGTAGTAGCCGCACACATCAGAAGGCAGCAAATACATGTATTCCCGTATCTAGACGATTGGCTAATCAAGACCAACTCGCTAACAAAGTGTTCACAACACACAGAGTATGTCATACAAACCCTCTACAAACTCAGGTTCTCCCTCAACTACACAAAATCAAACATTGTGCCGTGCAAAATACAGCACTACTTAGGAGCGGTAATCAACACAACAAAAGGATTAGCCACTCCAAGTCCACAAAGGGTTCAAAATTTTCACAAGGTCATACAGGCCATGTATCCAACACTAAAAATACAGGCGAAAGTGGTTTTAAAACTCCTAGGCATGATGTCCTCATGCATAGCCATTGTCCCAAACACAAGACTGCACATGAGGCCCTTACAACAGTGCCTAGCATCACAATGGTCACATGCACAGGGTCACCTTCTAGATCTGGTGTTGATAGACCGCCAAACATACATCTCGCTTCTATGGTGGAACAGTACAAATTTAAACAAAGGGCGGCCGTTCCAAGACCCAGTGCCACAATACGTAATAACAACAGATGCTTCCATGACAGGGTGGGGAGCACACCTCGATCACCACAGCATCCAAGGACAATGGGACGTACATCAAACAAAACTGCATATAAATCACCTCGAATTACTAGCAGTATTCCTGGCGCTAAAAGCATTTCAACCCATCATAACCCACAAATACGTTCTTGTCAAAACAGACAACATGACAACAATGTATTACCTAAACAAGCAAGGGGGAACACACTCGACACAGCTATGTCTCCTAGCACAAAAGATATGGCAATGGGCAATTCACAACCACATTCGCCTAATAGCACAGTTTATTCCAGGGATCCAAAATCAACTAGCAGACAATCTCTCTCGATCACCAACAGGTCCACGAATGGGAGATTCACCCCCAAATCCTAAACACTTACTTCAAAATTTGGGGTACACCGCAAATAGACCTATTTGCAACAAAGGGGAACGCAAAATGCCGAGACTTCGCATCCAGGTACCCACACAGACAGTCTCAAGGCAATGCCCTATGGATGAACTGGTCAGGGAAATTTGCATACGCTTTTCCCCTTCTCCCTCTCCTTCCATATCTAGTAAACAAATTGAGTCAAAACAAACTCAAACTCATATTAATAGCACCAACATGGGCAAGACAACCTTGGTACACAACACTACTAGACCTGTCAGTAGTACCACACGTCAAGTTACCCAACAGGCCAGATCTGTTAACACAACACAAACAGCAGATCAGGCATCCAAACCCAGCATCGCTCAATCTAGAAATATGGCTCCTGAAATCCTAGAATTCGGACATTTAAACCTCACTCAAGAATGTATGGAAGTCATAAAACAAGCTAGAAGACCATCCACTAGACACTGCTATGCAAGCAAATGGAAAAGGTTTGTTTGCTACTGCCATAATAATCAAGTTCATCCATTACATGCATCCCCAAAAGATGTAGTGGGATACTTACTACACTTACAAAAGTCAAATCTAGCCTTCTCTTCCATAAAAATACACCTTGCAGCAATATCTGCATACCTGCAGATTACCCATTCAACTTCACTGTTTAGGATACCCGTCATTAAAGCATTTATGGAGGGCCTAAGAAGAATAATACCACCAAGAACACCACCGGTTCCTTCATGGAACCTTAACATCGTCTTGACAAGACTCATGGGACCACCTTTTGAACCCATGCATTCTTGTGAAATACAATTCTTAACCTGGAAAGTTGCATTTCTCATTGCCATCACATCTCTAAGAAGAGTAAGTGAAATTCAGGCATTTACAATACAAGAACCTTTTATCCAAATACACAAAAATAAGGTTGTACTAAGAACCAATCCTAAATTCCTACCAAAGGTTATTTCACCGTGCCACTTAAATCAAACGGTAGAGTTACCAGTGTTCTTCCCACAGCCAGACTCAGTAGCTGAAAGGGCACTACATACGTTAGATGTCAAAAGAGCACTAATGTACTACATCGACAGAACAAAGGAGGTTAGGAAAACAAAACAACTGTTTATTGCATTTCAAAAACCTCATACAGGAAACCCAATATCAAAACAAGGTATAGCCAGATGGATAGTTAAGTGCATCCAAACCTGCTATCTTAAAGCAAAGAGACAACTGCCCATTACACCAAGGGCACACTCAACCAGGAAAAAAGGCGCTACCATGGCATTCCTAGGAAATATTCCAATGCACGAAATATGTAAGGCAGCCACATGGTCCACGCCTCACACATTTACTAAACACTACTGTGTAGACGTGCTAGCCGCACAACAGGCCACAGTAGGTCAAGCCGTATTGAGAACTTTGTTTCAGACTACTTCCACTCCTACAGGCTGAGCCACCGCTTTTGGGGAGATAACTGCTTACTAGTCTATGCACAACATGTGTATCTGCAGCAACAGAAGCCATCGAACTGAAAATGTCACTTACCCAGTGTACATTTGTTCGTGGCATTGGTCGCTGCAGATTCACATGTGCCCACCCGCCTCCCCGGGAGCCTGTAGCCATTGGAAGTTATCTTCAACATTTGTACATTTGTATATATATATATTTCTTAACCTTAATTTGTACATACTTATTCATTCCATTGCATGGGCACTATTACTAACACACACAACTCCTACCTCACCCTCTGCGGGGAAAACAATCTAAGATGGAGCCGACGCCCATGCGCAATGGAAGCAAAGAGGAGGAGTCCCTCGGTCTTGTGACTCGAAAGACTTCTTCGAAGAAAAACAACTTGTAACACTCCGACCCAACACCAGATGGCGGACTGTGCACAACATGTGAATCTGCAGCGACCAATGCCACGAACAGATGTACACTGGGTAAGTGACATTTTCAATTCAGACAGTCTGACCAAGTTAAGGAAAGCATCAAGGTGGAAGTCCACAAGATGCTGGAATTGGGAGTAATTGAGTACTCTGACAGCCCCTGGGCTAGCCCAGTGGTCTTAGTCCCCAAACCTCACACAAAAGAAGGAAAGAGAGAGATGAGGTTTTGTGTGGACTACAGAGGCCTTAATTCTGTCACCAAGACAGATGCCCATCCCATTCCTAGAGCTGATGAGCTGATAGACAAATTAGGGGCAGCCAAATTCTTAAGTACCTTTGACTTAACAGCAGGGTACTGGCAAATAAAAATGGCCCCTGGAGCAAAAGAAAAGACGGCATTCTCCACACCTGATGGGCATTATCAGTTCACTGTTATGCCCTTTGGTTTAAAGAATGCCCCTGCCACCTTCCAAAGGTTGGTGAATCAAGTCCTTGCTGGGCTGGAATCCTTTAGTGCAGCTTATCTTGATGATATTGCTGTCTTTAGTTCTACCTGGCAGGATCACCTGGTCCACCTGAAGAAGGTTTTGAAGGCTCTGCAATCTGCAGGCCTCTCTATAAAGGCATCCAAATGCCAGATAGGGCAGGGAACTGTGATTTACTTGGGACACCTTGTAGGTGGAGGCCAAGTTCAGCCACTCCAGCCTAAGATCCAGACTATTCTGGACTGGGCAGCTCCAAAAACCCAGACTCAAGTCAGGGCATTCCTTGGCTTGACTGGGTACTATAGGAGGTTCGTGAAGGGATATGGATCCATTGTGACAGCCCTCACAGAACTCACCTCCAAGAAAATGCCCAAGAAGGTAAACTGGACTGTAGAATGCCAACAGGCCTTTGACACCCTGAAGCAAGCTATGTGCACAGCACCAGTTCTAAAAGCTCCAGATTACTCCAAGCAATTCATTGTGCAGACAGATGCCTCTGAACATGGGATAGGGGCAGTTTTGTCCCAAACAAATGATGATGGCCTTGACCAGCCTGTTGCTTTCATTAGCAGGAGGTTACTCCCCAGGGAGCAGCGTTGGAGTGCCATTGAGAGGGAGGCCTTTGCTGTGGTTTGGTCCCTGAAGAAGTTGAGACCATACCTTTTTGGTACTCACTTCCTAGTTCAAACTGACCACAGACCTCTCAGATGGCTGATGCAAATGAAAGGTGAAAATCCAAAACTGTTGAGGTGGTCCATCTCCCTACAGGGAATGGACTTTATAGTGGAACACAGACCTGGGGCTGCCCATGCCAATGCAGATGGCCTTTCCAGGTTCTTCCACTTAGAAAATGAAGACTCTCTTGGGAAAGGTTAGTCTCATCCTCTTTCGTTTGGGGGGGGTTGTGTAAGGAAATGCCTTAAAGTTGGGCCCCAAATGTGCCCTTCAAAGTATACCAGAGGCTTGGGGAGGCTACCCCTCCCAAGCCATGTGTAAGGAAATGCCTCCTTGGCATGGTTACCCCCTGACTTTTTGCCTTTGCTGATGCTATGTTTTGAATTGAAAGTGTGCTGAGGCCTGCTAACCAGGCCCCAGCACCAGTGTTCTTTCCCTAACCTGTACTTTTGATTCCACAATTGGCACACCCTGGCATCCAGAGAAGTCCCTTGTAAGTGGTACCCCTGGTACCAAGGGCCCTGATGCCAAGGAAGGTCTCTAAGGGCTGCAGCATGTCTTATGCCACCCTGGAGACCCCTCACTCAGCACAGACACACTGCTTGCCAGCTTGTGTGTGCTGGTGAGAACAAAACGAGTAAGTCGACATGGCACTCCCCTCAGGGTGCCATGCCAGCCTCTCACTGCCTATGCAGGTATAGATAAGTCACCCCTCTAGTAGGCCTTACAGCCCTAAGGCAGGGTGCACTATAACATAGGTGAGGGCACCAGTGCATGAGCACTGTGCCCCTACAGTGTCTAAGCAATACCTTAGACATTGTAAGTGCAGGGTAGCCATAAGAGTATATGGTCTGGGAGTCTGTTTTACACGAACTCCACAGCACCATAATGGCTACACTGAAAACTGGGAAGTTTGGTATCAAACTTCTCAGCACAATAAATGCACACTGATGCCAGTGTACATTTTATTGTAAAATACACCACAGAGGGCACCTTAGAGGTGCCCCCTGAAACCGTAACCGACTATCTGTGTAGGCTGACTGGTTCCAGCAGCCTGCCACAGCCGAGACATGTTGCTGGCCCCATGGGGAGAGTGCCTTTGTCACTCTGAGGCCAGTAACAAAGCCTGCAGTGGGTGGAGATGCTAACACCTCCCCCAGGCAGGAGCTGTAACACCTGGCGGTGAGCCTCAAAGGCTCACCCCTTTGTCACAGCACCGCAGGACACTCCAGCTAGTGGAGTTGCCCGCCCCCTCCGGCCACGGCCCCCACTTTTGGCGGCAAGGCCGGAGAAAATAATGAGAAAAACAAGGAGGAGTCACTGGCCAGTCAGGACAGCCCCTAAGGTGTCCTGAGCTGAGGTGACTCTAACTTTTAGAAATCCTCCATCTTGCAGATGGAGGATTCCCCCAATAGGATTAGGGAAGTGACCCCCTCCCCTTGGGAGGAGGCACAAAGAGGGTGTACCCACCCTCAGGGCTAGTAGCCATTGGCTACTAACCCCCCAGACCTAAACACGCCCTTAAATTTAGTATTTAAGGGCTTCCCTGAACCTAAGAATTTAGATTCCTGCAACTTACCTGAAGAAGAGGACTGCTGAGCTGAAAAACCCCTGCAGAGGAAGAACAGAAGACACCAACTGCTTTGGCCCCAGTCCTACCGGCCTGTCTCCTGCCTTCCAAAAGAAACCTGCTCCAGCGACACTTTCCAAGGGACCAGCGACCTCTGAATCCTCTGAGGACTGCCCTGCTTCAAGAAAGACTAGAAACTCCCGAGGACAGCGGCACTGCTCCAAAAGAACTGCAACTTTGTTTCAAGGAGCAGATTTAAAGACCCCTGCAACTCCCCGCAAGAAGCGTGAGACTTGCAACACTGCACCCGGCGACCCCGACTCGGCTGGTGGAGAAACAACACTTCAGGGAGGACCCTCCGGCGACTCTACGACTTTGAGTAACCAAAGTTGTCCCCCCTGAGCCCCCACAGCTACGCCTGCAGAGGGAATCCCCAGGCTCCCCCTGACCTCGACTGCCTGAACTCCATTTCCCGACGGCTGGAAAAGACCCTGCACCCGCAGCCCCCAGCACCTAAAGGAACGGAACTCCTGTGCAGGAGTGACCCCCAGGAGGCCCTCTCCCTTGCCCAGGTGGTGGCTACCCCGAGGAGCCCCCCCCCTTGCCTGCCTGCATCGCTGAAGAGACCCCTTGGTCTCTCATTGAAAACCATTACAAACCCGACGCATGTTTGCACACTGCACCCGCCCGCCCCCGCGCTGCTGAGGGTGTACTTTTTGTGCTGACTTGTCCCCCCCCCGGTGCCCTACAAAACCCCCCTGGTCTGCCCTCCGAAGACGCGGGTACTTACCTGCTGGCAGACTGGAACCGGGGCACCCCCTTCTCTCCATTGAAGCCTATGTGTTTTGGGCACCTCTTTGACCTTTGCACCTGACCGGCCCTGAGCTGCTGGTGTGATAACTTTGGGTTTGCTCTGAACCCCCAACGGTGGGCTACCTTGGACCCAAAACTGAAACCTGTAAGTGACTTGCTTACCTGTTAAAACTAACAATAACTTACCTCCCCCAGGAACTGTGAAAATTGCACCGTGTCCACTTTTAAAACAGCTTATTGTGTTTTATGTAAAAAGTATACATGCTAATGAAATGATTCAAAGTTCCTAAAGTACTTACCTGCAATACCTTTCAAATGAGATATTACATGTAGAATTTGAACCTGTGGTTCTTAAAATAAACTAAGAAAAGATATTTTTCTATAACAAAACCTATTGGCTGGATTTGTCTCTGAGTGCGTGTAGGAAGTTGGCTCTGTATGTGCTATTTCAAAGTAAGGAATAGCATGCACAGAGTCCAAGGGTTCCCCTTAGAGGTAAAATAGTGGTAAAAATAGATAATACTAATGCTCTATTTTGTGGTAGTGTGGTCGAGCAGTAGGCTTATCCAAGGAGTAGTGTTAAGCATTTGTTGTACATACACATAGACAATAAATGAGGTACACACACTCAGAGACAAATCCAGCCAATAGGTTTTTATATAGAAAAATATCTTTTCTTAGTTTATTTTAAGAACCACAGGTTCAAATTCTACATGTAATAGCTCATTCGAAAGGTATTGCAAGTAAGTACTTTAGGAACTTCAAATCATCAAAATTGCATGTATACTTTTCAAGTTATTGACAAATAGCTGTTTTAAAAGTGGACACTTAGTGCAATTTTCACAGTTCCTAGGGGAGGTAAGTTTGGATTAGTTTTTCCAGGTAAGTAAGACACTTACAGGGTTCAGTTCTTGGTCCAAGGTAGCCCACCGTTGGGGGTTCAGAGCAACCCCAAAGTCACCACACCAGCAGCTCAGGGCCGGTCAGGTGCAGAGTTCAAAGTGGTGCCCAAAACACATAGGCTAGAATGGAGAGAAGGGGGTGCCCCGGTTCCGGTCTGCTTGCAGGTAAGTACCCGCGTCTTCGGAGGGCAGACCAGGGGGGTTTTGTAGGGCACCGGGGGGGACACAAGTCCACACAGAAATTTCACCCTCAGCAGCGCGGGGGCGGCCGGGTGCAGTGTAGGAACAGGCGTCGGGTTCGCAATGTTAGTCTATGAGAGATCTCGGGATCTCTTCAGCGCTGCAGGCAGGCAAGGGGGGGATTCCTCGGGGAAACCTCCACTTGGGCAAGGGAGAGGGACTCCTGGGGGTCACTTCTCCAGTGAAAGTCCGGTCCTTCAGGTCCTGGGGGCTGCGGGTGCAGGGTCTCTCCCAGGTGTCGGGACTTTGGATTCAAGGAGTCGCGGTCAGGGGAAGCCTCGGGATTCCCTCTGCAGGCGGCGCTGTGGGGGCTCAGGGGGGACAGGTTTTGGTACTCACAGTATCAGAGTAGTCCGGGGGTCCCTCCTGAGGTGTTGGATCGCCACCAGTCGAGTCGGGGTCGCCGGGTGCAGTGTTGCAAGTCTCACGCTTCTTGCGGGGAGCTTGCAGGGATCTTTAAAGTTGCTGGAAACAAAGTTGCAGCTTTTCTTGGAGCAGGTCCGCTGTCCTCGGGAGTTTCTTGTCTTTTCGAAGCAGGGGCAGTCCTCAGAGGATGTCGAGGTCGCTGGTCCCTTCGGAAGGCGTCGCTGGAGCAGGATCTTTGGAAGGCAGGAGACAGGCCGGTGAGTTTCTGGAGCCAAGGCAGTTGTCGTCTTCTGGTCTTCCGCTGCAGGGGTTTTCAGCTGGGCAGTCCTTCTTCTTGTTGCAGGAATCTAATTTCCTAGGGTTCAGGGTAGCCCTTAAATACTAAATTTTTTAAGGGCGTGTTTAGGTCTGGGGGGTTAGTAGCCAATGGCTACTAGCCCTGAGGGTGGGTACACCCTCTTTGTGCCTCCTCCCAAGGGGAGGGGGTCACAATCCTAACCCTATTGGGGGAATCCTCCATCTGCAAGATGGAGGATTTCTAAAAGTTAGAGTCACTTCAGCTCAGGACACCTTAGGGGCTGTCCTGACTGGCCAGTGACTCCTCCTTGTTGCTTTCTTTGTTCCCTCCAGCCTTGCCGCCAAAAGTGGGGGCCGTGGCCGGAGGGGGCGGGCAACTCCACTAAGCTGGAGTGCCCTGCTGGGCTGTGACAAAGGGGTGAGCCTTTGAGGCTCACCGCCAGGTGTCACAGCTCCTGCCTGGGGGAGGTGTTAGCATCTCCACCCAGTGCAGGCTTTGTTACTGGCCTCAGAGTGACAAAGGCACTCTCCCCATGGGGCCAGCAACATGTCTCTGGTGTGGCAGGCTGCTGGAACTAGTCAGCCTACACAGACAGTCGGTTAAGTTTCAGGGGGCACCTCTAAGGTGCCCTCTGTGGTGTATTTTACAATAAAATGTACACTGGCATCAGTGTGCATTTATTGTGCTGAGAAGTTTGATACCAAACTTCCCAGTTTTCAGTGTAGCCATTATGGTGCTGTGGAGTTCGTGTTTGACAGACTCCCAGACCATATACTCTTATGGCTACCCTGCACTTACAATGTCTAAGGTTTTGTTTAGACACTGTAGGGGTACCATGCTCATGCACTGGTACCCTCACCTATGGTATAGTGCACCCTGCCTTAGGGCTGTAAGGCCTGCTAGAGGGGTGTCTTACCTATACTGCATAGGCAGTGAGAGGCTGGCATGGCACCCTGAGGGGAGTGCCATGTCGACTTACTCATTTTGTTCTCACTAGCACACACAGGCTTGTAAGCAGTGTGTCTGTGCTGAGTGAGGGGTCTCTAGGGTGGCATAAGACATGCTGCAGCCCTTACAGACCTTCCTTGGCATCAGGGCCCTTGGTACTAGAAGTACCAGTTACAAGGGACTTATCTGAATGCCAGGGTGTGCCAATTGTGGATACAATGGTACATTTTAGGTGAAGGAACACTGGTGCTGGGGCCTGGTTAGCAGGGTCCCAGCACTCTTCTCAGTCAAGTCAGCATCAGTATCAGGCAAAAAGTGGGGGGTAACTGCAACAGGGAGCCATTTCTTTACACAAGCAGCCCACAGGCCAGGAGACTCAGCCCAAGCTGGGAGAGTCTTCCTAGTCTGTCAGGCGAGGAAGAGTAGGAGAAATAGGCTGGTTAGTTGCAGGGCCTACTCTGCCTTACATCCTTCTGTTCAGGTCATTCCCTTTGGGGAACTGACCTACTTCCACAGTGATAGGACCTAGTCTGAATTGCCTCTTGTCTGCCTCTTCAATGTCTCCACCCATTCTTTCTATTTTGGTCTTAGAGGTATCCACCTCTGCTAACCTTATCTTGGCCAGGGTTACCCCTAGCTTACCCAGAGAGGTTACCCAGAGCTGGAGTAACCCCACCATGACCAATAGGGTCAGGGGGCCTAACTTGCTATTTGGCATGGGGTCAGACCACCATGCTAAGGATAGTGCAGCCATAAAGGCTAACACCCAGCAGAGGCCACTGACAGCTGTCAGTGCCCAGAACCACACCTTTAGCTCTTCACCTAAAAGGGAAGGGGCTAAGTTACAGGCCTCTTTGGGTTCAGGTTGCCTGTCTGCTGTATTAGAGTGGGGGGTTACCACATCTTGTAGTAAACACCCTTCTTCCACTCTTTCTTCTGTTAGCTGAGGAGCCACCCACTCAGGTTTAACAGTTGCCTGACTAGCCAGGACTTCTTGTGGGTCAGGTTGGACTTTATCAGGGCCATTTTTGGAGTTCTCCCCTACTGGAGCAGAATCTCCTTGGCTTGCTGTAACCTTGGCTAAAGGTTGTCCACCCTTCCTACTCTGTTTTCTTTTCTTCTTCTTCTGGGGCCTGCTTGCATTTACTGCAGAGGCAGGACTTCCAGAATCCTTGGGAGAGGACTGGCACTGGACCAGTTCCTCTCTTGGGCTCTGACTAACCTCTGGGTAGTCATTTCCAAGGAGACAATCAAGGGGGAGGTCTGTACTGACTACTACCCTTCTCCAGCTAAGAGTGCCACCCACTTCTATGGGTACTAAAGCCACAGGCCTCTTAGTGACCCGGTCTAGGCTAACTCTTACCCTGGCAGTCTCACCTGGGATGTACTGGTTTGAGAGCACCAGCCTGTCATGCACAATAGTGTGACTGGCACAAGTGTCTCTCAGGGCAGTGGTGGGGATTCCATTCACCAGTAGGTGGTGGAAGTGTCTACTTCCCTCTGGAATCTCCAACTCACCTGTTGGGCCCTGTTTCCAGTTGAAGGCTATGAAGACCTCCTCATCTGAGGAGTCATCTCCCATGGCTACACTGGTTACCCCTGGAATCTTGTTCTGGGGTTTGTTTTTGGGACAAGAAGTGTCCTTGGTGTGGTGCCCAGACTGTTTACAGTTGTGGCACCATGCCTTAGTGGCATCCCAGTTCTTACCCTGGTACCCACCTTTGTTTTGGGTTGTGTCTTGGGGCCCACCCACCTGTTCTGGTTTTTGGGGGCCTACAGAGGACTCTTTTTCTTTGTTTCTAGTGTCACCCACTTTCTCCTGGGGAGTTTTTGTAACCCCTTTCTTTTGGTCACCCCCAGTGGAAGTTTTGGTTACCCTAGTCTTGACCCAGTGGTCTGCCTTCTTTCCCAATTCTTGGGGAGAAATTGGACCTAGGTCTACCAGATACTGATGCAACTTTTCATTGAAGCAGTTACTTAAAATGTGTTCTTTCACAAACAAATTATAAAGCCCAACATAGTCACACACTTCATTTCCAGTTAACCAACCATCTAGTGTTTTTACTGAGTAGTCTACAAAATCAACCCAGGTCTGGCTCGAGGATTTTTGAGCCCCCCTGAATCTAATTCTATACTCCTCAGTGGAGAATCCAAAGCCCTCAATCAGGGTACCCTTCATGAGGTCATAAGATTCTGCATCTTTTCCAGAGAGTGTGAGGAGTCTATCCCTACACTTTCCAGTGAACATTTCCCAAAGGAGAGCACCCCAGTGAGATCTGTTTACTTTTCTGGTTACACAAGCCCTCTCAAAAGCTGTGAACCATTTGGTGATGTCATCACCATCTTCATATTTTGTTACAATCCCTTTGGGGATTTTTAGGATGTCAGGAGAATCTCTGACCCTATTTAAGTTGCTGCCACCATCGATGGGACCTAGGCCCATCTCTTTTCTTTCCCTTTCTATGGCTAGGAGCTGCTTTTCCAAAGCCAATCTTTTGACCATCCTGGCTAACAGGGGGTCATCTTCACTGGAGTTATCCTCAGTGATTTCAGAGGTGTTGGTCTCTCCTGTGAGGGAACCAGCATCTCTGACTATTATTTTTGGAGTCAGGGTTTGAGGGACCCTGTTCTCCCTAGATAGGACTGGTAGGGGGGAATTTTCCTCCAAGTCACTATCCTCTTCCTCTGAGTTGCCACCCTCAGAGGGGTTGGCCTTTTCAAACTCTGCCAAAAGCTCCTGGAGCTGTATTTTGGTAGGTTTGGGGCCCATTGTTATTTTCTTTATTTTACAGAGTGACCTTAGCTCCCTCATCTTAAGATGGAGGTAAGGTGTGGTGTCGAGTTCCACCACAGTCACATCTGTGCTAGACATTTTGTTTCTAAAAGTTGGAATACTTTTTAAGAATCTACAACTGTTTCTAGAATCTAATTTCAAACTTTTAACAAACTTTTAAACTCTAAAAGACAATGCTAAACAGGGACTTAACACACAAGGCCCTAGCAGGACTTTTAAGAATTTAGAAAAATTTCAAATTGCAAAAATCAATTTCTAATGACAATTTTGGAATTTGTCGTGTGATCAGGTATTGGCTGAGTAGTCCAGCAAATGCAAAGTCTTGTACCCCACCGCTGATCCACCAATGTAGGAAGTTGGCTCTGTATGTGCTATTTCAAAGTAAGGAATAGCATGCACAGAGTCCAAGGGTTCCCCTTAGAGGTAAAATAGTGGTAAAAATAGATAATACTAATGCTCTATTTTGTGGTAGTGTGGTCGAGCAGTAGGCTTATCCAAGGAGTAGTGTTAAGCATTTGTTGTACATACACATAGACAATAAATGAGGTACACACACTCAGAGACAAATCCAGCCAATAGGTTTTTATATAGAAAAATATCTTTTCTTAGTTTATTTTAAGAACCACAGGTTCAAATTCTACATGTAATAGCTCATTCGAAAGGTATTGCAAGTAAGTACTTTAGGAACTTCAAATCATCAAAATTGCATGTATACTTTTCAAGTTATTGACAAATAGCTGTTTTAAAAGTGGACACTTAGTGCAATTTTCACAGTTCCTAGGGGAGGTAAGTTTGGATTAGTTTTTCCAGGTAAGTAAGACACTTACAGGGTTCAGTTCTTGGTCCAAGGTAGCCCACCGTTGGGGGTTCAGAGCAACCCCAAAGTCACCACACCAGCAGCTCAGGGCCGGTCAGGTGCAGAGTTCAAAGTGGTGCCCAAAACACATAGGCTAGAATGGAGAGAAGGGGGTGCCCCGGTTCCGGTCTGCTTGCAGGTAAGTACCCGCGTCTTCGGAGGGCAGACCAGGGGGGTTTTGTAGGGCACCGGGGGGGACACAAGTCCACACAGAAATTTCACCCTCAGCAGCGCGGGGGCGGCCGGGTGCAGTGTAGGAACAGGCGTCGGGTTCGCAATGTTAGTCTATGAGAGATCTCGGGATCTCTTCAGCGCTGCAGGCAGGCAAGGGGGGGATTCCTCGGGGAAACCTCCACTTGGGCAAGGGAGAGGGACTCCTGGGGGTCACTTCTCCAGTGAAAGTCCGGTCCTTCAGGTCCTGGGGGCTGCGGGTGCAGGGTCTCTCCCAGGTGTCGGGACTTTGGATTCAAGGAGTCGCGGTCAGGGGAAGCCTCGGGATTCCCTCTGCAGGCGGCGCTGTGGGGGCTCAGGGGGGACAGGTTTTGGTACTCACAGTATCAGAGTAGTCCGGGGGTCCCTCCTGAGGTGTTGGATCGCCACCAGTCGAGTCGGGGTCGCCGGGTGCAGTGTTGCAAGTCTCACGCTTCTTGCGGGGAGCTTGCAGGGATCTTTAAAGTTGCTGGAAACAAAGTTGCAGCTTTTCTTGGAGCAGGTCCGCTGTCCTCGGGAGTTTCTTGTCTTTTCGAAGCAGGGGCAGTCCTCAGAGGATGTCGAGGTCGCTGGTCCCTTCGGAAGGCGTCGCTGGAGCAGGATCTTTGGAAGGCAGGAGACAGGCCGGTGAGTTTCTGGAGCCAAGGCAGTTGTCGTCTTCTGGTCTTCCGCTGCAGGGGTTTTCAGCTGGGCAGTCCTTCTTCTTGTTGCAGGAATCTAATTTCCTAGGGTTCAGGGTAGCCCTTAAATACTAAATTTTTTAAGGGCGTGTTTAGGTCTGGGGGGTTAGTAGCCAATGGCTACTAGCCCTGAGGGTGGGTACACCCTCTTTGTGCCTCCTCCCAAGGGGAGGGGGTCACAATCCTAACCCTATTGGGGGAATCCTCCATCTGCAAGATGGAGGATTTCTAAAAGTTAGAGTCACTTCAGCTCAGGACACCTTAGGGGCTGTCCTGACTGGCCAGTGACTCCTCCTTGTTGCTTTCTTTGTTCCCTCCAGCCTTGCCGCCAAAAGTGGGGGCCGTGGCCGGAGGGGGCGGGCAACTCCACTAAGCTGGAGTGCCCTGCTGGGCTGTGACAAAGGGGTGAGCCTTTGAGGCTCACCGCCAGGTGTCACAGCTCCTGCCTGGGGGAGGTGTTAGCATCTCCACCCAGTGCAGGCTTTGTTACTGGCCTCAGAGTGACAAAGGCACTCTCCCCATGGGGCCAGCAACATGTCTCTGGTGTGGCAGGCTGCTGGAACTAGTCAGCCTACACAGACAGTCGGTTAAGTTTCAGGGGGCACCTCTAAGGTGCCCTCTGTGGTGTATTTTACAATAAAATGTACACTGGCATCAGTGTGCATTTATTGTGCTGAGAAGTTTGATACCAAACTTCCCAGTTTTCAGTGTAGCCATTATGGTGCTGTGGAGTTCGTGTTTGACAGACTCCCAGACCATATACTCTTATGGCTACCCTGCACTTACAATGTCTAAGGTTTTGTTTAGACACTGTAGGGGTACCATGCTCATGCACTGGTACCCTCACCTATGGTATAGTGCACCCTGCCTTAGGGCTGTAAGGCCTGCTAGAGGGGTGTCTTACCTATACTGCATAGGCAGTGAGAGGCTGGCATGGCACCCTGAGGGGAGTGCCATGTCGACTTACTCATTTTGTTCTCACTAGCACACACAGGCTTGTAAGCAGTGTGTCTGTGCTGAGTGAGGGGTCTCTAGGGTGGCATAAGACATGCTGCAGCCCTTACAGACCTTCCTTGGCATCAGGGCCCTTGGTACTAGAAGTACCAGTTACAAGGGACTTATCTGAATGCCAGGGTGTGCCAATTGTGGATACAATGGTACATTTTAGGTGAAGGAACACTGGTGCTGGGGCCTGGTTAGCAGGGTCCCAGCACTCTTCTCAGTCAAGTCAGCATCAGTATCAGGCAAAAAGTGGGGGGTAACTGCAACAGGGAGCCATTTCTTTACAGTGCGTGTTCCTCATTTATTGCCTGTGTGTATGTACAACAAGTGCTTAACACTACTCCTTGGATAAGCCTACTGCTCGACCACACTACCACAAAATAGAGCATTAGTATTATTTCTTTTTGCCACTATCTTACCTCTAAGGGGAACCCGTGGACTCTGTGCATGCTATTCCTTACTTTGAAATAGCACATACAGAGCCAGCTTCCTACACCATGTAACTCCTATTTCCAAAGGGAGAGGGTGTTGCCTCCCTCTCCCAAAGAAAATCCTTTGTTCTACCTTTCTGGGCTTGAGCTGCTCAAGCAGTAGGAGGGCAGCAGCACAGGCTGCCCGGGAAAGCCCTGTAAACTGGCAGGAGCTAAGCTGGGGGGTCCTCTAAGAAGCTTTCATAGTGCATATAATCATACAACCAATACTGGCAACAGTATTGGGGTATGATTCCAATAAGTTTAAGGTTCTGAGTTACCATTATGTAGAAGGGCATAGGTCCAGTACATGGCTAAAATGGCTTTCCTGCACTTACGAAGTCCAGTAAAATGGAGATGGAGTTCCTAGGGGCACCTCTGCTCATGCAGGGGTGGCCTCTCACACAGGTACTAGCACCCTGCCCTCTGGGCTAGGAGGAGCTACCATAGGAGTGACTTGAGGTGAAAGGGTGCAAACACCTTTTCATGCAGCCTGCAGACACATTTTACATGGGCTCCCATGGGTGGCATAATGCATGCTGCAACCCATGGAGAACCCTGGTGCCCAAATGCCTGAAGTACCTTGGTACCATATACTATGGATTTATATGGGGGCACCACTGTGCCAATTGTGGGGTGCACAAAGTCAGGAGCAACCAAATTTAATGGGAGAGATCAAAGTCACTGGTGTCACAGTTAGTAGGATCTCAGTGAACACAGTCTAAACACACTGACATCAGGTAAAAAGTGGGGGTAACCATGGCAAAAAGTGGGTACTTTCCTACAGTCACCATACTAAAGTACCTTTATGTTTGTAACACTGTGTGGTTCTTTCATGTATGTTAGTGCTGTTTGACTGTAGTGGTATTGCATAAGCTTTGCATGTCTCCTAGATAAGTCTTGGCTGCTCATCCACAATTACCTCTGGAGAGCCCTTGCTTCCTAGACACTGTCTACACCGAACCAGTAGGGGATACCTGGACCTGGTATAAGGTGATAACATCATAGGTGCTAACTACACACATCAATGGAGTACTAAGGGAATTTTAAGCTACAGTTTGATAAATTAAAGCATCTATTAAAAATGACTTTAAAAATTAAACATTTTGGGAATTGCCATACATAATAATAAAAAAGAGCACAATTTTATCGACAGTTTCAACTCAACATTAATGTAGTCCGCATTACTACTACCTTACTACACACTAAGTAGTAGTCAATTATATCAATGAAACCAAAAAATTGAGACAATAGTTTGTAGCCTGATCACCACTATTTAGAGGTAAATCTTTTAAAAAAAAATTAGATTGCAAAACTTTGGACCATAACTGGGGCAGTTCCACACAATAGAAGGTATTTTCTTGAGCATACTTAGGAAGTGGGTCCATGTGAGATATTTACAGAGCCACCCTCTATTTACTACATATACTTACTAAAAGTTGTTCTTTAGATGTCCAGGCAAAGAAGGAGACACATGTAGAACAACAGATTTGAACACACAAAAGGTGCTAGGAGCAATGCCGCTAACGGTAGCATTCTAACCCATCGTTCTTTTGCGCACCATGCAGTCCCAGTTTGGACAAAGTTTGGACACAGTTGTATGCAAATCAGTCTTGACCCTACTCTAATAAGAACATGCCAGCCCAAACTGCCAGGTTGGTTCTCCCCTAACCGGAGAACATACAGCCCACAACCGGTTCCCCCTGATTCGGGCTGATCAGTCAGGTGATAGTACGTGGATTAAGACAGGAAGGGGGGGCAGGAGGGAGGGCCCTTTCTAGACCAATATTTCTGTTTTATTGATTAAGTTGCTGATAAAAGTGATTTATTTTTCTAAATGTTGTGTTGCCATTTTCACAGATGGTTCTCATGCCCCACTGCAAGTCTCTGGATATCTTCAGTATGGGAGGTTCAAGTGATGATGTGATGACGAACAGCGCCTGGGCTACTTTTCAGAGATATCGATGTCTTGAGAACAGCCGAAGTGTTGTTAAAACGCCCATGACAGATGTCTGCAAAAATATAATCTCGAGTATCTCTTCCCTCATGCACCAGGGTGCACTGGGTAGGTTGAACGAAGGACTTTAAGTCAAACATCCTGCTGATGAGTTTTTAAAATAACTACAAAAAATGCCATTTCCTTTACGTGACAAACAACAATGAACACAAATATTAGACATTTTAAACATAAAAATTTTGTATCTGATATTGCCCAAAGACTACAAAGGAATCTTGTCATGACTACGTGTAAATGTAAACTCATAATTTGTTGTCAATGCTCTCAAACTGCTATTCAATCAAAATGCTTTTTATTTTTATTTTACTTACCTTAATAATGGATTGGTTATAAATGTTCACATACATCGAATTTTTCTTCAGCCTGCGAGTGTGATCTTCAAGGCTCCTTGAGTTCCGTGTGTGATCAGAGTGGAGGACAGTGCCAGTGTCGTCCTAATGTTGTCGGAAGAAAGTGCGATAGATGTGCCACAGGAACATTTGGTTTTGGGCCCAATGGATGTAGACGTATGTACATATTTAATTGTGTTCTGTAATATTTAATTGTATAATTTTCTGTCAAACTCAACTGCACATTTCATCTGAATGTGAAGTGTTCTCAACTATAGGATCACCATGCTTTTTCAAGCATGTTTTTAGTCTATTTGTCATTGCCATCAAAGCTTGGGAGGAAACGTTCAAGAAATTAACTTGAAAAGAAGATAAGATTTTAAAAGAGCTATGACATGTTAATCAGGGTAGTACTTGAGGATTACTTTAATGTATTTTTTGTTCACGCAGTGCGTGAAAAATATGTATTTCCCCTTATCCATAGCCCAGACCTTGCCTCCTTTTTAGCCTTCTCAAGAAACTGCTGTAGGAAGTTGGCTCTGTATGTGCTATTTCAAAGTAAGGAATAGCATGCACAGAGTCCAAGGGTTCCCCTTAGAGGTAAAATAGTGGTAAAAATAGATAATACTAATGCTCTATTTTGTGGTAGTGTGGTCGAGCAGTAGGCTTATCCAAGGAGTAGTGTTAAGCATTTGTTGTACATACACATAGACAATAAATGAGGTACACACACTCAGAGACAAATCCAGCCAATAGGTTTTTATATAGAAAAATATATTTTCTTAGTTTATTTTAAGAACCACAGGTTCAAATTCTACATGTAATATCTCATTCGAAAGGTATTGCAGGTAAGTACTTTAGGAACTTCAAATCATCAAAATTGCATGTATACTTTTCAAGTTATTGACAAATAGCTGTTTTAAAAGTGGACACTTAGTGCAATTTTCACAGTTCCTAGGGGAGGTAAGTATTTGTTAGTTTTACCAGGTAAGTAAGACACTTACAGGGTTCAGTTCTTGGTCCAAGGTAGCCCACCGTTGGGGGTTCAGAGCAACCCCAAAGTCACCACACCAGCAGCTCAGGGCCGGTCAGGTGCAGAGTTCAAAGTGGTGCCCAAAACACATAGGCTAGAATGGAGAGAAGGGGGTGCCCCGGTTCCGGTCTGCTTGCAGGTAAGTACCCGCGTCTTCGGAGGGCAGACCAGGGGGGTTTTGTAGGGCACCGGGGGGGACACAAGTCCACACAGAAATTTCACCCTCAGCGGCGCGGGGGCGGCCGGGTGCAGTGTAGAAACAAGCGTCGGGTTCGCAATGTTAGTCTATGAGAGATCTCGGGATCTCTTCAGCGCTGCAGGCAGGCAAGGGGGGGGTTCCTCGGGGAAACCTCCACTTGGGCAAGGGAGAGGGACTCCTGGGGGTCACTCCTCCAGTGAAAGTCCGGTCCTTCAGGTCCTGGGGGCTGCGGGTGCAGGGTCTCTCCCAGGTGTCGGGACTTAGGTTTCAGAGAGTCGCGGTCAGGGGAAGCCTCGGGATTCCCTCTGCAGGCGGCGCTGTGGGGGCTCAGGGGGGACAGGTTTTGGTACTCACAGTATCAGAGTAGTCCTGGGGTCCCTCCTGAGGTGTCGGATCTCCACCAGCCGAGTCGGGGTCGCCGGGTGCAGTGTTGCAAGTCTCACGCTTCTTGCGGGGAGCTTGCAGGGTTCTTTAAAGCTGCTGGAAACAAAGTTGCAGCTTTTCTTGGAGCAGGTCCGCTGTCCTCGGGAGTTTCTTGTCTTTTCGAAGCAGGGGCAGTCCTCAGAGGATGTCGAGGTCGCTGGTCCCTTTGGAAGGCGTCGCTGGAGCAGGATCTTTGGAAGGCAGGAGACAGGCCGGTGAGTTTCTGGAGCCAAGGCAGTTGTCGTCTTCTGGTCTTCCTCTGCAGGGGTTTTTCAGCTAGGCAGTCCTTCTTCTTGTAGTTGCAGGAATCTAATTTTCTAGGGTTCAGGGTAGCCCTTAAATACTAAATTTAAGGGCGTGTTTAGGTCTGGGGGGTTAGTAGCCAATGGCTACTAGCCCTGAGGGTGGGTACACCCTCTTTGTGCCTCCTCCCAAGGGGAGGGGGTCACAATCCTAACCCTATTGGGGGAATCCTCCATCTGCGAGATGGAGGATTTCTAAAAGTTAGAGTCACCTCAGCTCAGGACACCTTAGGGGCTGTCCTGACTGGCCAGTGACTCCTCCTTGTTTTTCTCATTATCTTCTCCGGCCTGGCCGCCAAAAGTGGGGGCCTGGCCGGAGGGGGCGGGCAACTCCACTAGCTGGAGTGTCCTGCTGGGTTGGCACAAAGGAGGTGAGCCTTTGAGGCTCACCGCCAGGTGTGACAATTCCTGCCTGGGGGAGGTGTTAGCATCTCCACCCAGTGCAGGCTTTGTTACTGGCCTCAGAGTGACAAAGGCACTCTCCCCATGGGGCCAGCAACATGTCTCGGTTTGTGGCAGGCTGCTAGAACTAGTCAGCCTACACAGACAGTCGGTTAAGTTTCAGGGGGCACCTCTAAGGTGCCCTCTGTGGTGTATTTTACAATAAAATGTACACTGGCATCAGTGTGCATTTATTGTGCTGAGAAGTTTGATACCAAACTTCCCAGTTTTCAGTGTAGCCATTATGGTGCTGTGGAGTTCGTGTAAAACAGACTCCCAGACCATATACTCTTATGGCTACCCTGCACTTACAATGTCTAAGGTTTTGCTTAGACACTGTAGGGGCACAGTGCTCATGCACTGGTACCCTCACCTATGGTATAGTGCACCCTGCCTTAGGGCTGTAAGGCCTGCTAGAGGGGTGTCTTACCTATACTGCATAGGCAGTGAGAGGCTGGCATGGCACCCTGAGGGGAGTGCCATGTCGACTTACTCATTTTGTTCTCACCAGCACACACAGGCTTGTAAGCAGTGTGTCTGTGCTGAGTGAGGGGTCTCTAGGGTGGCATAATACATGCTACAGCTCTTAGAGACCTTCCCTGGCATCAGGGCCCTTGGTACCAGAGGTACCAGTTACAAGGGACTTATCTGGATGCCAGGGTGTGCCAATTGTGGAAACAATGGTACATTTTAGGTGAAAGAACACTGGTGCTGGGGCCTGGTTAGCAGGGTCCCAGCACACTTCTCAGTCAAGTCAGCATCAGTATCAGGCAAAAAGTGGGGGGTAACTGCAACAGGGAGCCATTTCTTTACACAAGCCCCCCCCAGCCCACAGGCCAGGAGACTCAGCCAACGCTGGAAGAGTCTTCCTAGTCTGTCAGGCGAGGAAGAGTAGAGGAAATGGCTGGTTTGTTGCAGGGCCTACTCTGCCTTACATCCTCCTGTTCAGGTCATTCCCTCTGGGGAACTGACCCACTTCCACAGTGATAGGACCTAGTCTGAACTGCCTCTTGTCTGTGCTTTTTATGTCTTCACCCATTCTCTCTATTTTGAGGTCAGAGGTATCCACCTCTGCTAATCTTATCTTAGCCAGGGTCACCCCTAGCTTACCCAAAGAGGTTACCCAGAGCTGGAGTAACCCCACCATGACCAACAGGGTCAGGGGGCCTAACTTGTTATTTGGCATGGGGTCAGACCACCAGGCCAAGGATAGTGCAGCCATAAAGGCTAACACCCAGCAGAGGCCACTGACAGCTGTCAGTGCCCAGAACCACACCTTTAGCTCTTCACCTACAAGGGAAGGGGCTAAGTTACAGGCTTCTTTGGGTTCAGGGTGCCTGTCTGCTGTATTAGAGTGGGGGGTCACCACATCTTGTAGTAAACACCCTTCTTCCACTCTTTCTTCTGTTAGCTGAGGAGCCACCCACTCAGGCTTAACAGTTGCCTGACTAGCCAGGACTTCTTGTGGGTCAGGTTGGACTTTATCAGAGCCATTTTTGGAGTTCTCCCCTACTGGAGCAGAATCTCCTTGGCTTGCTGGAACCTTGGCTAAAGGTTGTCCACCTTTCCTACTCTGTTTCCTTTTCTTTTTCTTCTGGGGCCTACTTGCATTTACTGCAGAGGCAGGACTTCCAGAATCCTTGGGAGAGGACTGGCACTGGACCAGTTCCTCTCTTGGGCTCTGACTAACCTCTGGGTAGTCATTTCCAAGGAGACAATCAAGGGGGAGGTCTGTACTGACTACTACCCTTCTCCAGCTAAGAGTGCCACCCACTTCTATGGGTACTAAAGCCACAGGCCTCTTAGTGACCCTGTCTAGGCTAACTCTTACCCTGGCAGTCTCACCTGGGATGTACTGGTTTGAGAGCACCAGCCTGTCATGCACAATAGTGTGACTGGCACAAGTGTCTCTCAGGGCAGTGGTTGGGATTCCATTCACCAGTAGGTGGTGGAAGTGTCTACTTCCCTCTGGAATCTCCAACTCACCTGTTGGGCCCTGTTTCCAGTTGAAGGCTATGAAGACCTCCTCATCTGAGGAGTCATCTCCCATGGCTACACTGGTTACCCCTGGAATTTTGTTCTGGGGTTTGTTTTTGGGACAAGAAGTGTCCTTGGTGTGGTGCCCAGACTGTTTACAGTTGTGGCACCATGCCTTAGTGGCATCCCAGTTCTTACCCTGGTACCCACCTTTGTTTTGGGTTGTGTCTTGGGGCCCACCCACCTGTTCTGGTTTTTGGGGGCCTACAGAGGACTCTTTTTCTTTGTTTCTAGTGTCACCCACTTTCTCCTGGGGAGTTTTTGTAACCCCTTTCTTTTGGTCACCCCCAGTGGAAGTTTTGGTTACCCTAGTCTTGACCCAGTGGTCTGCCTTCTTTCCCAATTCTTGGGGAGAAATTGGACCTAGGTCTACCAGATACTGATGCAACTTTTCATTGAAGCAGTTACTTAAAATGTGTTCTTTCATAAACAAATTATAAAGCCCAACATAGTCACACACTTCATTTCCAGTTAACCAACCATCTAGTGTTTTTACTGAGTAGTCTACAAAGTCAACCCAGGTCTGGCTCGAGGATTTTTGAGCCCCCCTGAATCTAATTCTATACTCCTCAGTGGAGAATCCAAAGCCCTCAATCAGGGTACCCTTCATGAGGTCATAAGATTCTGCATCTTTTCCAGAGAGTGTGAGGAGTCTATCCCTACACTTTCCAGTGAACATTTCCCAAAGGAGAGCACCCCAGTGAGATCTGTTTACTTTTCTGGTTACACAAGCCCTCTCAAAAGCTGTGAACCATTTGGTGATGTCATCACCATCTTCATATTTTGTTACAATCCCTTTGGGGATTTTTAGGATGTCAGGAGAATCTCTGACCCTATTTAAGTTGCTGCCACCATCGATGGGACCTAGGCCCATCTCTTTTCTTTCCCTTTCTATGGCTAGGAGCTGCTTTTCCAAAGCCAATCTTTTGACCATCCTGGCTAACAGGGGGTCATCTTCACTGGAGTTATCCTCAGTGATTTCAGAGGTGTTGGTCTCTCCTGTGAGGGAACCAGCATCTCTGACTATTATTTTTGGAGTCAGGGTTTGAGGGACCCTGTTCTCCCTAGATAGGACTGGTAGGGGGGAATTTTCCTCCAAGTCACTATCCTCTTCCTCTGAGTTGTCACCCTCAGAGGGGTTGGCCTTTTCAAACTCTGCCAAAAGCTCCTGGAGCTGTATTTTGGTAGGTTTGGGGCCCATTGTTATTTTCTTTATTTTACAGAGTGACCTTAGCTCCCTCATCTTAAGATGGAGGTAAGGTGTGGTGTCAAGTTCCACCACAGTCACATCTGTGCTAGACATTTTGCTTCTAAAAGTTGGAATACTTTTTAAGAATCTACAACTGGTTCTAGAATCTAATTCAAACTTTTACAAACTTTTAAACTCTAAAAGAAATGCTAAACAGGATCTAACACAAGGCCCTAGCAGGTCTTTTAAGAATTTAGAAAACTTTTCAAATTGCAAAAATCAATTTCTAATGACAATTTTGGAATTTGTCGTGTGATCAGGTATTGGCTGAGTAGTCCAGCAAATGCAAAGTCTTGTACCCCACCGCTGATCCACCAATGTAGGAAGTTGGCTCTGTATGTGCTATTTCAAAGTAAGGAATAGCATGCACAGAGTCCAAGGGTTCCCCTTAGAGGTAAAATAGTGGTAAAAATAGATAATACTAATGCTCTATTTTGTGGTAGTGTGGTCGAGCAGTAGGCTTATCCAAGGAGTAGTGTTAAGCATTTGTTGTACATACACATAGACAATAAATGAGGTACACACACTCAGAGACAAATCCAGCCAATAGGTTTTTATATAGAAAAATATCTTTTCTTAGTTTATTTTAAGAACCACAGGTTCAAATTCTACATGTAATATCTCATTCGAAAGGTATTGCAGGTAAGTACTTTAGGAACTTCAAATCATCAAAATTGCATGTATACTTTTCAAGTTATTCACAAATAGCTGTTTTAAAAGTGGACACTTAGTGCAATTTTCACAGTTCCTAGGGGAGGTAAGTATTTGTTAGTTTTACCAGGTAAGTAAGACACTTACAGGGTTCAGTTCTTGGTCCAAGGTAGCCCACCGTTGGGGGTTCAGAGCAACCCCAAAGTCACCACACCAGCAGCTCAGGGCCGGTCAGGTGCAGAGTTCAAAGTGGTGCCCAAAACACATAGGCTAGAATGGAGAGAAGGGGGTGCCCCGGTTCCGGTCTGCTTGCAGGTAAGTACCCGCGTCTTCGGAGGGCAGACCAGGGGGGTTTTGTAGGGCACCGGGGGGGACACAAGTCCACACAGAAATTTCACCCTCAGCGGCGCGGGGGCGGCCGGGTGCAGTGTAGAAACAAGCGTCGGGTTCGCAATGTTAGTCTATGAGAGATCTCGGGATCTCTTCAGCGCTGCAGGCAGGCAAGGGGGGGGTTCCTCGGGGAAACCTCCACTTGGGCAAGGGAGAGGGACTCCTGGGGGTCACTCCTCCAGTGAAAGTCCGGTCCTTCAGGTCCTGGGGGCTGCGGGTGCAGGGTCTCTCCCAGGTGTCGGGACTTAGGTTTCAGAGAGTCGCGGTCAGGGGAAGCCTCGGGATTCCCTCTGCAGGCGGCGCTGTGGGGGCTCAGGGGGGACAGGTTTTGGTACTCACAGTATCAGAGTAGTCCTGGGGTCCCTCCTGAGGTGCCGGATCTCCACCAGCCGAGTCGGGGTCGCCGGGTGCAGTGTTGCAAGTCTCACGCTTCTTGCGGGGAGCTTGCAGGGTTCTTTAAAGCTGCTGGAAACAAAGTTGCAGCTTTTCTTGGAGCAGGTCCGCTGTCCTCGGGAGTTTCTTGTCTTTTCGAAGCAGGGGCAGTCCTCAGAGGATGTCGAGGTCGCTGGTCCCTTTGGAAGGCGTCGCTGGAGCAGGATCTTTGGAAGGCAGGAGACAGGCCGGTGAGTTTCTGGAGCCAAGGCAGTTGTCGTCTTCTGGTCTTCCTCTGCAGGGGTTTTTCAGCTAGGCAGTCCTTCTTCTTGTAGTTGCAGGAATCTAATTTTCTAGGGTTCAGGGTAGCCCTTAAATACTAAATTTAAGGGCGTGTTTAGGTCTGGGGGGTTAGTAGCCAATGGCTACTAGCCCTGAGGGTGGGTACACCCTCTTTGTGCCTCCTCCCAAGGGGAGGGGGTCACAATCCTAACCCTATTGGGGGAATCCTCCATCTGCGAGATGGAGGATTTCTAAAAGTTAGAGTCACCTCAGCTCAGGACACCTTAGGGGCTGTCCTGACTGGCCAGTGACTCCTCCTTGTTTTTCTCATTATCTTCTCCGGCCTGGCCGCCAAAAGTGGGGGCCTGGCCGGAGGGGGCGGGCAACTCCACTAGCTGGAGTGTCCTGCTGGGTTGGCACAAAGGAGGTGAGCCTTTGAGGCTCACCGCCAGGTGTGACAATTCCTGCCTGGGGGAGGTGTTAGCATCTCCACCAAGTGCAGGCTTTGTTACTGGCCTCAGAGTGACAAAGGCACTCTCCCCATGGGGCCAGCAACATGTCTCGGTTTGTGGCAGGCTGCTAGAACTAGTCAGCCTACACAGACAGTCGGTTAAGTTTCAGGGGGCACCTCTAAGGTGCCCTCTGTGGTGTATTTTACAATAAAATGTACACTGGCATCAGTGTGCATTTATTGTGCTGAGAAGTTTGATACCAAACTTCCCAGTTTTCAGTGTAGCCATTATGGTGCTGTGGAGTTCGTGTAAAACAGACTCCCAGACCATATACTCTTATGGCTACCCTGCACTTACAATGTCTAAGGTTTTGCTTAGACACTGTAGGGGCACAGTGCTCATGCACTGGTACCCTCACCTATGGTATAGTGCACCCTGCCTTAGGGCTGTAAGGCCTGCTAGAGGGGTGTCTTACCTATACTGCATAGGCAGTGAGAGGCTGGCATGGCACCCTGAGGGGAGTGCCATGTCGACTTACTCATTTTGTTCTCACCAGCACACACAGGCTTGTAAGCAGTGTGTCTGTGCTGAGTGAGGGGTCTCTAGGGTGGCATAATACATGCTACAGCTCTTAGAGACCTTCCCTGGCATCAGGGCCCTTGGTACCAGAGGTACCAGTTACAAGGGACTTATCTGGATGCCAGGGTGTGCCAATTGTGGAAACAATGGTACATTTTAGGTGAAAGAACACTGGTGCTGGGGCCTGGTTAGCAGGGTCCCAGCACACTTCTCAGTCAAGTCAGCATCAGTATCAGGCAAAAAGTGGGGGGTAACTGCAACAGGGAGCCATTTCTTTACAACTGCACTTTAATTTTTTGAGTGGGTCTTTTCTGCTTGTGGTTCGAGAACTCAGAAGTTACCCTGTCCACACCACCCTACATGCTTCCACCTTGATAATGTTCCATAAAGTTACAGTACAACTAGACATTCTACCTAAATATAGTTGTAATTCCAGATCTGATACATCAGTGATAACAAGTATAACTTGATGGAAAAATAGATTGAATTGAAAATTACTGAGCAAAATAAAAAGTTAAATTGCTAACTTGTCTTTAGTGCCCAATCATGTCACTGGTTCTTAAATGCATTTTGTTGCTGTTCTGTGTTACATCTCACTCTGTTAAATTCTTGGTCTGCCTCTGTGCTTGAAAAAAATATTCCAGGCGGGTGAAGAGTGCTGACCTCAACAGTCCTCCCCCAGTTCCAGTTGGTCCTTCTCCTACTGTGGTCTGTGCTGGGTGTTCCTGTTATCTAAGGGCAATTCACGACATATATTTTGGTTGAAAAATATGTAGCGTTGGCTGTCACCATTGCTTCTCTGTGGTATTTCCCTGACTTTCCCAAGTCTGGGAAACCCTCTGGCATTTTTAGAACTTCCACTGCTATTTTCTTTATGCCTTAAGACGCCATTTATTTTGATTTTTCCGAACTTCTGCATTGCAACATTCTGAAGCTGGCACATTAATCCGCACTCTTCTGTGCACTGTCAGCAAATCCTGCTGTTGGTTTGTTGCCCATAGTCGTGTGAGTGCAAGATACACACCACATACGGTAATTAGGGTACGACCATCACTTTCTTTCATTTCGAAACAATCATAGTTCTTTTTCTCTGCCACGGTCCCTATTCGAGTGTAGGTATCACTAAAGACTGCTATTTATCCCATCAACCGACACATCAGATACACCTGACACATGCTAACAATCTGCAAAGGAACATTCCAGACATGTTGAATGTTCATGCATACTACATGCCAGCCCATACTCATGCTGTGCATGCCTGACAGTGCGGTATCTTAGCAAAATGCTGGATTTTAATTTGAGCACACTTGTGTCAGGACATTAGTGAACTCATAAATACAATAGAATAAACTGCTCACGGGGTGATAAAGGACCAGTATTAAAATAGTGAACTTGGTGGGACATGAAAAAACAAATATTAAAACTATCCTACCCCAGGAAGTCTGTTGACCCAGACTCCCATTATATCATCATACACATTTGCTGCGATAGTGAGGTTTGAGGCCTCAGCGAACTTTTTCTCTGTGTTTGCTTCAATAATTGGGATCGTTTTTAGAAATTCAGTAATTGACATGTTGGGTGACCCTAATTAGAAACTTGATTTTAGCCAGGTTAATTAATGTGGACTGTTTCTAACATCCCTGGCCATGTTAGATTTAATACAGACTGGCATTTGTCTCTGTTTGATACTAATAGTGACTTTGTTGGCTCAATATTACTATTACAGCAACAGCTGATTAATAATAATAATCATCACTGCAGTGCTTGCAGACGCTGAACTACTGCAACTTTCACACTACTCACTATTCATGAAGAACTTGTACATTCAACCCTGTTCTCAGCAAGCCTTTCTTCCATCAAGCCAGGTGTTTCCCTTGTTTGACCTCATCCTTACCATCACTTCCTTCCACTGCATCATTAAGGCCATGTGTATAGTGCAGTTGTGTAAAGGCTCTTATGCTGAAGTACTTATTTAGACCAGTATCCTGTATTTCCTAAAAACTGCCAACAATTTAGTGCTGTCTTTCCGAGTCCATCTCTCACTGTGGAAATCTGTGGAGGTGTGCAGTTAACCTGCAAGTACTTACAACTTAACAGCTGATGACCGGTGTGAGTAGAAAACAAACAGAATGCTCAAAAGGAATGCACCATTGAGTGCTTCTTTAATGAGACTGTGTAACCCTAATGACAGGTGGTGTGCCTCTTTCTAATAGGCTTGGAAGTGAGAGGTCTGGGTTTCAAGACCCCCCCCCCATGGGCCTGGATTTGAAAACCTAACTGTATGAATGTCCATATACGTGGATGAGGTATTTATACAGATTAAACCTAGATTAAAGGCAGTGGAGCACTATGCATGATCAAAGGCAAAGAGAGCCAAGGTATGAGTGGAAGGTTAGCTGGCTTCGAAGAGTAAGAGACGACTGTTATGACATCTTCCCAGAATTGATAGGAGAGTCCACCAGTACAACATCATCTTTAAGTTTCAAAATAACTGCTGCGAAAATATATGAAAATGTGAGCCAAACATTCTTAGTTTTAACTTTGAATATACTTGTTATACAACAAACCATGCTGTACAGCCTGTACTCTAAGGCCACTTGTCTATTATAAAGATTTCCCTTGTCAACAACCAATTATACTTACTCTTCATGCTCTCAATAAGAGGATTTTATATTCACCATGTTGACATGTTAAACAAAAATCAATCGTACTTTAAAAATCAGCAACAAGGTGAGCATCATTATTGCTATCACTAAAACATCAAACATGTAATGTATATGTTAAGACATATAACATAAACCATTTATATTTGACAAACATCAAATTGGTGACTTCCATGAATAGCATTTGTATATTTAGACACGAAGTAAAACACATGTACATTGACTATGCATTTAACATTCAAGCTTCTGACATGTATGTCGATTGTTTGGTTTCCTAATCATGCGATTAATTTAAAATACATAAACATAGTAGGTGAGCACCTCATTTAGTGCAGTTCCATTTTAGAGCACTAATGTGGTGCTTAGAATTGATGCAGGCCTCCTTACTGATTTAGATGCAGAGAAACCTTGTGTCTAAATGGCACCCCGTCTCTCCTCATAAACACCTACGGGTTTTAAATTCCTAAATCTGAGACATATATTGAATGAGATCTTGGGGCCCAAAAAGTTGAGTTTAAACTCAGTATACTCAGTCTTTGCATCATCATTACTGTGTGTTGACGATGTTTTGACCGTATCGCAGTTTTTGTAACTGGATTTAAATGTTGACTCTTGGTTTGGTGTGGTACCTCATGGGAACTCGGTCTTCTTGAAGAATAGCTTGTCTTGTAAACCTTCTGCAGACAGGGAATGCGGGCCTCATGCCACAACTTTTCTGCAGAGACTGGCTGAAGGACAAGCTTTAGTTAGTCTTCTCTCTCCATCGTGTGCTTTCTTTACCATCTATATAGCACTGGTGGCCTTTGTAGCTGGATTAAATGAACCTCAACATGACACAGTACCTTAAAGTTCACAGACATGCTGGATAGCCCATCTGCGTTATTATAAATCTACATGTTACAAGATATAATGCACTTGTAATAAGGCGGGCGTGACAGTCACATTTGTGCCAGAGTAACCAGTT
Source organism: Pleurodeles waltl (assembly GCF_031143425.1). Lineage (NCBI taxonomy): Eukaryota > Metazoa > Chordata > Amphibia > Caudata > Salamandridae > Pleurodeles > Pleurodeles waltl. Next base: position 992,957,015 of record NC_090442.1, read on the forward strand.
CGCTGAACTCTACATCTGGCCTACAGTCTCCTTGAAATAATTCTTGCAGATGGGGATATGCGCTTTTGTTAACATAGGATAGCATGCACAGTGAGGGAAGAATATATTCAAATATTTTCCATATACTTTACAAACAAAACAAAAATAGAGGATTGGTCTTCTTCAGTATTTTCCATGAACAAAAGGCTTAACTAAGCTTGACTAAGCTACTAATATAAAAAAAGACAGTACAATGAAATGGAGAAGACATAGAATGAAGTCCAGGAACATGATGTAAATCGCAGCTTTTTATGGCTTCGTTAGTAGCATTACTTGCTATACAAATATCATTAGGAATTAAAGCTCTGACTTTCTTATGTCCCGCAGGACCTCTTGGTTCGTGGTAAAAGTGACAGTGCACAAGCAAAGACTGTCCTATTTTTTGATTACTGCCATACTAATGTAAAACATAATGTGACAAACAACAAATACAAAAGCAATGGTGGTATGGGAAGAATGCAGAAAAAGCAACAGGGGGAGATGGCTCATAGTGGCACTGTACAACACTGAGAAAACAGGGCAGGTGCCAGTGAGCTCTAAATACTCCCTTCATAATGACAAGTATGGTATCACGGCACCTGGAGAAAGGAACGAGGCTTGAATATATTTATTAGTGCATTACTGGGTGTTACAAAAGGCATTATGAGAAAATAAGGTTGAAGGGCCGCAACAAGGGTGAAGGGCATTCAACTTATGATGATAAAGCCTCTTGGAACTTTCATTAAACTTTTATTTTATATATTTTTTGGTTTGGTCTTCACTAATCCTTATAATGGTTTATATATTAGCTTAGCAAACAGATTTCTAAAACGACAACACACTCCATGTAAAAATGCTATTAGAACAAAATTGCTGTCGGTACCAGGGGCATAGCAAAGTTCATCTGAGCCTTTAGTTCAAAATATATGATCATGGGCAATAAACATCCTAAACATGAATATTGTTGATTGCTGGAAAGGGTGGCACCAAATCAACATTACTTTGAGTTTCATTGAGCAGAAAAAAACTGATTCAGATTTGCATTGGTTGATTATTGCATAACATAGTAAACAGTTGTGGAAAGTAGGCCTTTACTGCCAACTATGCCCTCTTTATTTGTTGTCATTTTCTTTTCTTGAACATAATTTTGTTTCTTTCTCTCCTCTTTCTTTCCTTAGGCATACAATGTAGTTCTGTTAGTATTAGCATTAATGGTAGTAGTAGCAGCTGCAGTAATAGTGGTAGTGTTAATAGTTTGAACACCCGCTGCTGGGAAACCACCATCAGCTCACAATTAGTGATGAGGCTTTTAGTGACTGTGTTGGCCAGCACAGCAAGATCATTCCATTACATTTTCCAGTCTATCCGAGCCTATAGGACCTGCCATATAATCTTGCTGCAGTACTGAGGTACAATAACTAGGCAGTGGGACTTTATCGGGTCTGAACTGGAACCTTCTGTCAGCTAATCATCCCACCTAACTTCTCTACAGGCACTATGGCAGTGCTGTGATAAAAGGCGTTACAGAAGTGAAAGGGTTTTGCTGTCTCTTGGCCTATTCTACCATGGTCCTCTGTGTGCCGTGTTGATCTTCTTTGTGCACTTCCTGCTCCTGAACCAGAAGGAGGTTTGTGGAAGATGGTGGAGTGACTGTTGGGTGCCTCTTAGTATTGGCATAGTTGTGGTTGAAGTACCAGGAGCTGGTCCTGCTGCAAGTCAGGCTTCAGGTTAGTCAGTCTTATTTATCTAGGAAAAAGGACACAACAGCCTGCAAGAGAGAGAAGGACTGCATGGTCTAAGCCATAAGATGTCTCTGCAAGAGTTTGCAGAGAACGCACAGTGGTCCCAAAAGCTGACTACCCTGTGTGATGGGGCAAATGGGCAGGAGTAGAGATCGGACAGGGGGATGAGCCAAATCCTCATCCAATCCATCTCTACTACTGTGAACAAGCAGCTGGGAGAAACAAGTTGTGCTGAGCTGGTCCGTAAGAAAGATCTGACAGAGAACCATGCTGTGTCCAAGTGAAATGCAGCCAGACTGTAGGAAGTTGGCTCTGTATGTGCTATTTCAAAGTAAGGAATAGCATGCACAGAGTCCAAGGGTTCCCCTTAGAGGTAAAATAGTGGTAAAAATAGATAATACTAATGCTCTATTTTGTGGTAGTGTGGTCGAGCAGTAGGCTTATCCAAGGAGTAGTGTTAAGCATTTGTTGTACATACACATAGACAATAAATGAGGTACACACACTCAGAGACAAATCCAGCCAATAGGTTTTGTTATAGAAAAATATCTTTTCTTAGTTTATTTTAAGAACCACAGGTTCAAATTTAACATGTAATATCTTGTTTGAAAGGTATTGCAGGTAAGTACATTAGGAACTTTGAATCATTTCAATTGCATGTATACTTTTCAAGTTATTGACAAATAGCTACTTTAAAAGTGGACACAGTGCAATTTTCACAGTTCCTGGGGGAGGTAAGTTTTTGTTAGTTTTACCAGGTAAGTAAGACACTTACAGGGTTCAGTTCTTGGTCCAAGGTAGCCCACCGTTGGGGGTTCAGAGCAACCCCAAAGTCACCACACCAGCAGCTCAGGGCCGGTCAGGTGCAGAGTTCAAAGTGGTGCCCAAAACGCATAGGCTAGAATGGAGAGAAGGGGGTGCCCCGGTTCCGGTCTGCTTGCAGGTAAGTACCCGCGTCTTCGGAGGGCAGACCAGGGGGGTTTTGTAGGGCACCGGGGGGGACACAAGCCCACACAGAAATTTCACCCTCAGCAGCGCGGGGGCGGCCGGGTGCAGTGTAGAAACAAGCGTCGGGTTTGCAATGTTAGTCTATGAGAGATCAAGGGATCTCTTCAGCGCTGCAGGCAGGCAAGGGGGGGCTTCCTCGGGGAAACCTCCACTTGGGCAAGGGAGAGGGACTCCTGGGGGTCACTTCTCCAGTGAAAGTCCGGTCCTTCAGGTCCTGGGGGCTGCGGGTGCAGGGTCTTTTCCAGGCGTCGGGACTTAGGTTTCAGAGAGTCGCGGTCAGGGGAAACCTCGGGATTCCCTCTGCAGGCGGCGCTGTGGGGGCTCAGGGGGGACAGGTTTTGGTACTCACAGTCGTAGAGTAGTCCGGGGGTCCTCCCTGAGGTGTTGGTTCTCCACCAGCCGAGTCGGGGTCGCCGGGTGCAGTGTTGCAAGTCTCACGCTTCTTGCGGGGAGTTGCAGGGGTCTTTAAAGCTGCTCCTTGAAACAAAGTTGCAGTCTTTTTGGAGCAGGTCCGCTGTCCTCGGGAGTTTCTTGTCTTTTTCGAAGTAGGGCAGTCCTCCGAGGATTCAGAGGTCGCTGGTCCCTTGGAAGGCGTCGCTGGAGCAGAGTTCTTTGGAAGGCAGGAGACAGGCCGGTGAGTTTCTGGAGCCAAGGCAGTTGTCGTCTTCTGGTCTTCCTCTGCAGGGGTTTTCAGCTAGGCAGTCCTTCTTCTTGTAGTTGCAGGAATCTAATTTTCTAGGGTTCAGGGTAGCCCTTAAATACTAAATTTAAGGGCGTGTTTAGGTCTGGGGGGTTAGTAGCCAATGGCTACTAGCCCTGAGGGTGGGTACACCCTCTTTGTGCCTCCTCCCAAGGGGAGGGGGTCACAATCCTAACCCTATTGGGGGAATCCTCCATCTGCAAGATGGAGGATTTCTAAAAGTTAGTCACTTCAGCTCAGGACACCTTAGGGGCTGTCCTGACTGGCCAGTGACTCCTCCTTGTTGCTTTCTTTGTTCCCTCCAGCCTTGCCGCCAAAAGTGGGGGCCGTGGCCGGAGGGGGCGGGCAACTCCACTAAGCTGGAGTGCCCTGCTGGGCTGTGACAAAGGGGTGAGCCTTTGAGGCTCACCGCCAGGTGTTACAGCTCCTGCCTGGGGGAGGTGTTAGCATCTCCACCCAGTGCAGGCTTTGTTACTGGCCTCAGAGTGACAAAGGCACTCTCCCCATGGGGCCAGCAACATGTCTCTAGTGTGGCAGGCTGCTGGAACTAGTCAGCCTACACAGACAGTCGGTTAAGTTTCAGGGGGCACCTCTAAGGTGCCCTCTGGGGTGTATTTTGCAATAAAATGTACACTGGTGTAGGAAGTTGGCTCTGTATGTGCTATTTCAAAGTAAGGAATAGCATGCACAGAGTCCAAGGGTTCCCCTTAGAGGTAAGATAGTGGCAAAAAGAGATAATACTAATGCTCTATTTTGTGGTAGTGTGGTCGAGCAGTAGGCTTATCCAAGGAGTAGTGTTAAGCATTTGTTGTACATACACATAGACAATAAATGAGGTACACACACTCAGAGACAAATCCAGCCAATAGGTTTTTATATAGAAAAATATCTTTTCTTAGTTTATTTTAAGAACCACAGGTTCAAATTCTACATGTAATATCTCATTCGAAAGGTATTGCAGGTAAGTACTTTAGGAACTTCAAATCATCAAAATTGCATGTATACTTTTCAAGTTATTCACAAATAGCTGTTTTAAAAGTGGACACTTAGTGCAATTTTCACAGTTCCTAGGGGAGGTAAGTATTTGTTAGGTTAACCAGGTAAGTAAGACACTTCCAGGGCTTAGTTCTTGGTCCAAGGTAGCCCACCGTTGGGGGTTCAGAGCAACCCCAAAGTCACCACACCAGCAGCTCAGGGCCGGTCAGGTGCAGAGTTCAAAGTGGTGCCCAAAACACATAGGCTAGAATGAAGAGAAGGGGGTGCCCCGGTTCCGGTCTGCTTGCAGGTAAGTACCCGCGTCTTCGGAGGGCAGACCAGGGGGGTTTTGTAGGGCACCGGGGGGGACACAAGTCCACACAGAAATTTCACCCTCAGCGGCGCGGGGGCGGCCGGGTGCAGTGTAGAAACAGGCGTCGGGTTCGCAATGTTAGTCTATGAGAGATCTCGGGATCTCTTCAGCGCTGCAGGCAGGCAAGGGGGGGGTTCCTCGGGGAAACCTCCACTTGGGCAAGGGAGAGGGACTCCTGGGGGTCACTCCTCCAGTGAAAGTCCGGTCCTTCAGGTCCTGGGGGCTGCGGGTGCAGGGTCTCTCCCAGGTGTCGGGACTTAGGATTCAAAGAGTTGCGGTCAGGGGAAGCCTCGGGATTCCCTCTGCAGGCGGCGCTGTGGGGGCTCAGGGGGGACAGGTTTTTGTACTCACAGTCTTAGAGTAGTCCTGGGGTCCCTCCTGAGGTGTTGGATCGCCACCAGCCGAGTCGGGGTCGCCGGGTGCAGTGTTGCAAGTCTCACGCTTCTTGCGGGGAGCTTGCAGGGATCTTTAAAGCTGCTGGAAACAAAGTTGCAGCTTTTCTTGGAGCAGGTCCGCTGTCCTCGGGAGTTTCTTGTCTTTTCGAAGCAGGGGCAGTCCTCAGAGGATGTCGAGGTCGCTGGTACCTTTGGAAGGCGTCGCTGGAGCAGGATCTTTGGAAGGCAGGAGACAGGCCGGTGAGTTTCTGGAGCCAAGGCAGTTGTCGTCTTCTGGTCTTCCTCTGCAGGGGTTTTCAGCTAGGCAGTCCTTCTTCTTGTAGTTGCAGGAATCTAATTTTCTAGGGTTCAGGGTAGCCCTTAAATACTAAATTTAAGGGCGTGTTTAGGTCTGGGGGGTTAGTAGCCAATGGCTACTAGCCCTGAGGGTGGGTACACCCTCTTTGTGCCTCCTCCCAAGGGGAGGGGGTCACAATCCTAACCCTATTGGGGGAATCCTCCATCTGCAAGATGGAGGATTTCTAAAAATTAGAGTCACTTCAGCTCAGGACACCTTAGGGGCTGTCCTGACTGGCCAGTGACTCCTCCTTGTTGCTTTCTTTGTTCCCTCCAGCCTTGCCGCCAAAAGTGGGGGCCGTGGCCGGAGGGGGCGGGCAACTCCACTAAGCTGGAGTGCCCTGCTGGGCTGTGACAAAGGGGTGAGCCTTTGAGGCTCACCGCCAGGTGTTACAGCTCCTGCCTGGGGGAGGTGTTAGCATCTCCACCCAGTGCAGGCTTTGTTACTGGCCTCAGAGTGACAAAGGCACTCTCCCCATGGGGCCAGCAACATGTCTCTAGTGTGGCAGGCTGCTGGAACCAGTCAGCCTACACAGATAGTCGGATAGGTTTCAGGGGGCACCTCTAAGGTGCCCTCTGGGGTGTATTTTACAATAAAATGTACACTGGCATCAGTGTGCATTTATTGTGCTGAGAAGTTTGATACCAAACTTCCCAGTTTTCAGTGTAGCCCTTATGGTGCTGTGGAGTTCGTGTTTGACAGACTCCCAGACCATATACTCTTATGGCTACCCTGCACTTACAATGTCTAAGGTTTTGTTTAGACACTGTAGGGGTACCAGGCTCATGCACTGGTACCCTCACCTATGGTATAGTGCACCCTTCCTTAGGGCTGTAAGGCCTGCTAGAGGGGTGTCTTACCTATACTGCATAGGCAGTGAGAGGCTGGCATGGCACCCTGAGGGGAGTGCCATGTCGACTTACTCATTTTGTTCTCACTAGCACACACAGGCTTGTAAGCAGTGTGTCTGTGCTGAGTGAGGGGTCTCTAGGGTGGCATAAGACATGCTGCAGCCCTTAGAGACCTTCCTTGGCATCAGGGCCCTTGGTACTAGAAGTACCAGTTACAAGGGACTTATCTGAATGCCAGGGTGTGCCAATTGTGGATACAATGGTACATTTTAGGTGAAGGAACACTGGTGCTGGGGCCTGGTTAGCAGGGTCCCAGCACACTTCTCAGTCAAGTCAGCATCAGTATCAGGCAAAAAGTGGGGGGTAACTGCAACAGGGAGCCATTTCTTTACAACTGGCATCAGTGTGCATTTATTGTGCTGAGAAGTTTGATACAAAACTTCCCAGTTTTCAGTGTAGCCATTATGGTGCTGTGGAGTTCGTGTTTGACAGACTCCCAGACCATATACTCTTATGGCTACCCTGCACTTACAATGTCTTAAGGTTTTGTTTAGACACTGTAGGGGTACCATGCTCATGCACTGGTACCCTCACCTATGGTATAGTGCACCCTGCCTTAGGGCTGTAAGGCCTGCTAGAGGGGTGTCTTACCTATACTGCATAGGCAGTGAGAGGCTGGCATGGCACCCTGAGGGGAGTGCCATGTCGACTTACTCGTTTTGTCCTCACTAGCACACACAAGCTGGCAAGCAGTGTGTCTGTGCTGAGTGAGAGGTCTCCAGGGTGGCATAAGACATGCTGCAGCCCTTAGAGACCTTCCTTGGCATCAAGGCCCTTGGTACTAGAAGTACCAGTTACAAGGGACTTATCTGGATGCCAGGGTCTGCCAATTGTGGATACAAAAGTACAGGTTAGGGAAAGAACACTGGTGCTGGGGCCTGGTTAGCAGGCCTCAGCACACTTTCAATTGTAAACATAGCATCAGCAAAGGCAAAAAGTCAGGGGGCAACCATGCCAAGGAGGCATTTCCTTACACAACCCCCCCCAAACGAAAGAGGATGAGACTAACCTTTCCCAAGAGAGTCTTCATTTTCTAAGTGGAAGAACCTGGAAAGGCCATCTGCATTGGCATGGGCAGTCCCAGGTCTGTGTTCCACTATAAAGTCCATTCCCTGTAGGGAGATGGACCACCTCAACAGTTTAGGATTTTCACCTTTCATTTGCATCAGCCATTTGAGAGGTCTGTGGTCAGTTTGAACTAGGAAGTGAGTCCCAAAGAGGTATGGTCTCAGCTTCTTCAGGGACCAAACCACAGCAAAGGCCTCCCTCTCAATGGCACTCCAACGCTGCTCCCTGGGGAGTAACCTCCTGCTAATGAAAGCAACAGGCTGGTCAAGGCCATCATCATTTGTTTGGGACAAAACTGCCCCTATCCCATGTTCAGAGGCATCAGTCTGCACAATGAACTGCTTAGAATAATCTGGAGCTTTTAGAACTGGTGCTGAGCACATTGCTTGTTTCAGGGTGTCAATGGCCTGTTGGCATTCCACAGTCCAGTTCACTTTCTTGGGCATTTTCTTGGAGGTGAGTTCAGTGAGGGCTGTCACAATGGATCCATATCCCTTCACAAACCTCCTGTAATACCCAGTCAAGCCAAGGAATGCCCTGACTTGAGTCTGGGTTTTTGGAGCTACCCAGTCCAGAATAGTCTGGATCTTGGGTTGGAGTGGCTGAACTTGGCCTCCACCTACAAGGTGGCCCAAGTAAACCACAGTTCCCTGCCCTATCTGGCATTTGGATGCCTTGATAGAGAGGCCTGCAGATTGCAGAGCCTTCAAGACCTTCTTCAGGTGGACCAGGTGATCCTGCCAGGTGGAGCTAAAGACAGCAATATCATCAAGATAAGCTGTGCTAAAGGACTCCAAGCCAGCAAGGACTTGATTCACCAACCTTTGGAAGGTGGCAGGGGCATTCTTTAAACCAAAGGGCATAACAGTAAACTGATAATGCCCATCAGGTGTGGAGAATGCTGTTTTCTCTTTTGCTCCAGGTGCCATTTTTATTTGCCAGTACCCTGCTGTCAAGTCAAAGGTACTTAAGAATTTGGCAGCACCTAATTTATCTATGAGCTCATCAGCTCTAGGAATTGGATGAGCATCTGTCTTGGTGACAGAATTGAGCCCTCTGTAGTCCACACAAAACCTCATCTCTTTCTTTCCATCTTTGGTGTGAGGTTTGGGGACTAAGACCACTGGGCTAGCCCATGGGCTGTCAGAGCGCTCAATGACTCCCAATTCCAGCATCTTGTGGACTTCCACCTTGATGCTTTCCTTAACATGGTCAGACTGTCTAAAGATTTTGTTTTTGACAGGCATGCTGTCTCCTGTGTCCACATCATGGGTACACAGGTGTGTCTGACCAGGGGTTAAGGAGAAGAGTTCAGGAAACTGTTGTAGGACTCTCCTACAATCAGCTTGCTGTTGGCCAGAGAGGGTGTCTGAGTAGATCACTCCATCTACTGAGCCATCTTTTGGGTCTGATGACAGAAGATCAGGGAGAGGTTCACTCTCTGCCTCCTGATCCTCATCTGTTACCATCAACAGATTCACATCAGCCCTGTCATGGAAGAGTTTCAGGCGGTTCACATGGATCACCCTCTTGGGGCTCCTGCTTGTGCCCAGGTCCACCAGGTAGGTGACCTGACTCTTCCTTTCTAGCACTGGGTAAGGGCCACTCCATTTGTCCTGGAGTGCCCTGGGAGCCACGGGCTCCAGAACCCAGACTTTCTGCCCTGGTTGGAACTCAACCAGTGCAGCCTTTTGGTCATACCAAAACTTCTGGAGCTGTTGGGTGGCCTCAAGGTTTTTGGTTGCCTTTTCCATGTACTCTGCCATTCTAGAGCGAAGGCCAAGTACATAGTCCACTATGTCTTGTTTAGGCTCATGAAGAGGTCTCTCCCAGCCTTCTTTAACAAGAGCAAGTGGTCCCCTTACAGGGTGGCCAAACAGAAGTTCAAAGGGTGAGAATCCTACTCCCTTCTGTGGCACCTCTCTGTAAGCAAAAAGCAGACATGGCAAGAGGACATCCCATCTCCTTTTGAGTTTTTCTGGGAGCCCCATGATCATGCCTTTTAATGTCTTGTTGAATCTCTCAACCAAGCCATTAGTTTGTGGATGGTATGGTGTAGTGAATTTGTAAGTCACTCCACACTCATTCCACATGTGTTTTAGGTATGCTGACATGAAGTTGGTACCTCTGTCAGACACCACCTCCTTAGGGAAACCCACTCTGGTAAAGATACCAATGAGGGCCTTGGCTACTGCAGGGGCAGTAGTCGACCTAAGGGGAATAGCTTCAGGATACCTAGTAGCATGATCCACTACTACTAGGATGTACATATTTCCTGAGGCTGTGGGAGGTTCCAGTGGACCAACTATGTCCACACCCACTCTTTCAAAGGGGACCCCCACCACTGGAAGTGGAATGAGGGGGGCCTTTGGGTGCCCACCTGTCTTACCACTGGATTGACAGGTGGGGCAGGAGAGGCAAAACTCCTTAACCTTCTGGGACATATTGGGCCAGTAGAAGTGGTTGACTAACCTCTCCCACGTCTTGGTTTGCCCCAAATGCCCAGCAAGGGGAATATCATGGGCTAAGGTCAGAATAAACTCTCTGAACGACTGAGGCACTACCACTCTCCTAGTGGCACCAGGTTTGGGGTCTCTGGCCTCAGTGTACAGGAGTCCATCTTCCCAATAGACCCTATGTGTTCCATTTTTCTTGCCCTTGGACTCTTCAGCAGCTTGCTGCCTAAGGCCTTCAAGAGAGGGACAGGTTTCTTGTCCCTTACACAGCTCCTCCCTTGAGGGTCCCCCTGGGCCTAAGAGCTCAACCTGATAAGGTTCAAGTTCCAAAGGCTCAGTTCCCTCAGAGGGCAGAACTTCTTCCTGAGAAGAGAGGTTCTCTTTTTCTGACTGTGTTGCAGTTGGTTTCCCAACTGACTTTCCTTTTCTCTTGGTAGGCTGGGCCATTTTTCCAGACTCCAGCTCTACTTTTTCACCCTGTGCCTTGCATTGTGCTCTTGTTTTTACACACACCAGTTCAGGGATACCCAGCATGGCTGCATGGGTTTTTAGCTCTACCTCAGCCCATGCTGAGGACTCCAGGTCATTTCCAAGCAGACAGTCTACTGGGATGTTTGAGGAGACCACCACCTGTTTCAGGCCATTGACCCCTCCCCATTCTAAAGTTACCATTGCCATGGGATGTGCTTTAGTTTGATTGTCAGCATTGGTGACTGTATAAGTTTTTCCAGTCAGGTATTGGCCAGGGGAAACCAGTTTTTCTGTCACCATGGTGACACTGGCACCTGTATCCCTCAGGCCCTCTACACTTGTCCCATTAATAAAGAGCTGCTGCCTGTATTTTTGCATGTTAGGGGGCCAGGCAGCTAGTGTGGCTAAATCCACCCCACCCTCAGAGACTAGAGTAGCTTCAGTGTGGACCCTGATTTGCTCTGGGCACACTGTTGATCCCACTTGGAGACTAGCCATTCCAGTGTTACCTGGATTGGAGTTTGGAGTGGAACTTTTCTTGGGACAGGCCTTGTCTCCAGTTTGGTGTCCAGACTGACTACAGTTTCGACACCAGGCCTTTTTGGGATCAAAGTTTTTACCCTTGTACCCAGGATTGTTTTGTGAAGAGGCTCTGGGCCCACCCTCCTGTGCAGGTTTTTGGGGGCCTTTAGAAGACTCTTGACTATTTTTATTTTTGGCTGTCTCACCACCTTTCCCCTGGGGAGGTTTTGTGACCCCTTTCTTTTGGTCACCCCCTGTGGAAGTTTTGGACACCCTAGTCTTGACCCAATGGTCCGCCTTCTTTCCCAATTCTTGGGGAGAAATTGGTCCTAGGTCTACCAGATGCTGATGCAGTTTATCATTGAAACAATTACTTAACAGGTGTTCTTTCACAAATAAATTGTACAGCCCATCATAATTACTTACACCACTGCCTTGAATCCAACCATCTAGTGTTTTTACTGAGTAGTCTACAAAGTCAACCCAGGTCTGGCTCGAGGATTTTTGAGCCCCCCTGAATCTAATCCTATACTCCTCAGTGGAGAATCCAAAGCCCTCAATCAGGGTACCCTTCATGAGGTCATAAGATTCTGCATCTTGTCCAGAGAGTGTGAGGAGTCTATCCCTACACTTTCCTGTGAACATTTCCCAAAGGAGAGCACCCCAGTGAGATCTGTTCACTTTTCTGGTTACACAAGCCCTCTCAAAAGCTGTGAACCATTTGGTGATGTCATCACCATCTTCATATTTAGTTACAATCCCTTTAGGGATTTTCAACATGTCAGGAGAATCTCTGACCCTATTTATGTTGCTGCCACCATTGATGGGTCCTAGGCCCATCTCTTGTCTTTCCCTCTCTATGGCTAGGATCTGTCTTTCCAAAGCCAATCTTTTGGCCATCCTGGCTAACTGGATGTCCTCTTCACTGGAGTTATCCTCAGTGATTTCAGAGGTGTTGGTCTCTCCTGTGAGGGAACCAGCATCTCTGACTATTATTTTTGGAGTCAGGGTTTGAGGGACCCTGTTCTCCCTAGATAGGACTGGTAGGGGGGAATTTTCCTCCAAGACACTATCCTCTTCCTCTGAGTTGCCACCCTCAGAGGGGTTGGCCTTTTCAAACTCTGCCAAAAGCTCCTGGAGCTGTATTTTGGTAGGTTTGGGGCCCATTGTTATTTTCTTTATTTTACAGAGTGACCTTAGCTCCCTCATCTTAAGATGGAGGTAAGGTGTGGTGTCGAGTTCCACCACAGTCACATCTGTGCTAGACATTTTGCTTCTAAAAGTTGGAATACTTTTTAAGAATCTACAACTGGTTCTAGAATCTAATTCAAACTTTTACAAACTTTTAAACTCTAAAAGAAATGCTAAACAGGATCTAACACAAGGCCCTAGCAGGTCTTTTAAGAATTTAGAAAACTTTTCAAATTGCAAAAATCAATTTCTAATGACAATTTTGGAATTTGTCGTGTGATCAGGTATTGGCTGAGTAGTCCAGCAAATGCAAAGTCTTGTACCCCACCGCTGATCCACCAATGTAGGAAGTTGGCTCTGTATGTGCTATTTCAAAGTAAGGAATAGCATGCACAGAGTCCAAGGGTTCCCCTTAGAGGTAAAATAGTGGTAAAAATAGATAATACTAATGCTCTATTTTGTGGTAGTGTGGTCGAGCAGTAGGCTTATCCAAGGAGTAGTGTTAAGCATTTGTTGTACATACACATAGACAATAAATGAGGTACACACACTCAGAGACAAATCCAGCCAATAGGTTTTGTTATAGAAAAATATATTTTCTTAGTTTATTTTAAGAACCACAGGTTCAAATTTAACATGTAATATCTTGTTTGAAAGGTATTTCAGGTAAGTACATTAGGAACTTTGAATCATTTCAATTGCATGTATACTTTTCAAGTTATTGACAAATAGCTACTTTAAAAGTGGACACTTAGTGCAATTTTCACAGTTCCTGGGGGAGGTAAGTTTTTGTTAGTTTTACCAGGTAAGTAAGACACTTACAGGGTTCAGTTCTTGGTCCAAGGTAGCCCACCGTTGGGGGTTCAGAGCAACCCCAAAGTCACCACACCAGCAGCTCAGGGCCGGTCAGGTGCAGAGTTCAAAGTGGTGCCCAAAACGCATAGGCTAGAATGGAGAGAAGGGGGTGCCCCGGTTCCGGTCTGCTTGCAGGTAAGTACCCGCGTCTTCGGAGGGCAGACCAGGGGGGTTTTGTAGGGCACCGGGGGGGACACAAGCCCACACAGAAATTTCACCCTCAGCAGCGCGGGGGCGGCCGGGTGCAGTGTAGAAACAAGCGTCGGGTTTGCAATGTTAGTCTATGAGAGATCAAGGGATCTCTTCAGCGCTGCAGGCAGGCAAGGGGGGGCTTCCTCGGGGAAACCTCCACTTGGGCACAGGAGAGGGACTCCTGGGGGTCACTTCTCCAGTGAAAGTCCGGTCCTTCAGGTCCTGGGGGCTGCGGGTGCAGGGTCTTTTCCAGGCGTCGGGACTTAGGTTTCAGAGAGTCGCGGTCAGGGGAAACCTCGGGATTCCCTCTGCAGGCGGCGCTGTGGGGGCTCAGGGGGGACAGGTTTTGGTACTCACAGTCGTAGAGTAGTCCGGGGGTCCTCCCTGAGGTGTTGGTTCTCCACCAGCCGAGTCGGGGTCGCCGGGTGCAGTGTTGCAAGTCTCACGCTTCTTGCGGGGAGTTGCAGGGGTCTTTAAAGCTGCTCCTTGAAACAAAGTTGCAGTCTTTTTGGAGCAGGTCCGCTGTCCTCGGGAGTTTCTTGTCTTTTTCGAAGCAGGGCAGTCCTCAGAGGATTCAGAGGTCGCTGGTCCCTTGGAAGGCGTCGCTGGAGCAGAGTTCTTTGGAAGGCAGGAGACAGGCCGGTGAGTTTCTGGAGCCAAGGCAGTTGTCGTCTTCTGGTCTTCCTCTGCAGGGGTTTTCAGCTAGGGGCTGTCCTGACTGGCCAGTGACTCCTCCTTGTTGCTTTCTTTGTTCCCTCCAGCCTTGCCGCCAAAAGTGGGGGCCGTGGCCGGAGGGGGCGGGCAACTCCACTAAGCTGGAGTGCCCTGCTGGGCTGTGACAAAGGGGTGAGCCTTTGAGGCTCACCGCCAGGTGTTACAGCTCCTGCCTGGGGGAGGTGTTAGCATCTCCACCCAGTGCAGGCTTTGTTACTGGCCTCAGAGTGACAAAGGCACTCTCCCCATGGGGCCAGCAACATGTCTCTAGTGTGGCAGGCTGCTGGAACTAGTCAGCCTACACAGACAGTCGGTTAAGTTTCAGGGGGCACCTCTAAGGTGCCCTCTGGGGTGTATTTTGCAATAAAATGTACACTGGCATCAGTGTGCATTTATTGTGCTGAGAAGTTTGATACCAAACTTCCCAGTTTTCAGTGTAGCCATTATGGTGCTGTGGAGTTCGTGTTTGACAGACTCCCAGACCATATACTCTTATGGCTACCCTGCACTTACAATGTCTTAAGGTTTTGTTTAGACACTGTAGGGGTACCATGCTCATGCACTGGTACCCTCACCTATGGTATAGTGCACCCTGCCTTAGGGCTGTAAGGCCTGCTAGAGGGGTGTCTTACCTATACTGCATAGGCAGTGAGAGGCTGGCATGGCACCCTGAGGGGAGTGCCATGTCGACTTACTCGTTTTGTCCTCACTAGCACACACAAGCTGGCAAGCAGTGTGTCTGTGCTGAGTGAGAGGTCTCCAGGGTGGCATAAGACATGCTGCAGCCCTTAGAGACCTTCCTTGGCATCAGGGCCCTTGGTACTAGAAGTACCAGTTACAAGGGACTTATCTGGATGCCAGGGTCTGCCAATTGTGGATACAAAAGTACAGGTTAGGGAAAGAACACTGGTGCTGGGGCCTGGTTAGCAGGCCTCAGCACACTTTCAATTGTAAACATAGCATCAGCAAAGGCAAAAAAGTCAGGGGGCAACCATGCCAAGGAGGCATTTCCCTACACAGACCTATTCAAATATTTGATAATAGTGCTGCACCTGAACCTGTATTACCAATTTACTGAAGGGAAGAGTCAAGACCTTACTGATATGTAAAATAAGTAAAACAAATTAAAAGTGGCGCGATGGCATTCTGGGAGGAGAGTTTTTACAATTTGGGCCACCGGAGCTCTCATGCATCAGTTCCTCATGAGGTTTCCACTCTACAAATACTTTTCCGTACATTCATGTATACAGAATTGGTTTTCTACTGTTCTATAGGGAGGTACAATATAGCACACTCTACGTGAAGGTGATCATATATATGCAGTAATGCTAGCCATTCAATGTGTTCAGCCTGCTGAACTATTTTGATACAAGTCACCAAGCACATGCCCTCTAAAACTGGGGATAATGCATTCTGTAATACCAAAAAATACCACTCCATTAAGAAAATACAAAGCATGTAGGGAAATCAAGCGATGAATTCTTTACTCGTTTTGATCCTGGAGCCCAGTCAGACTGAAACCTGTCCTGGGTTGCTTGTGTTTCGGTTCAGAGAAGACCTGGCTTGGCAGTAAGGGGGGGGAATGTTCCTACTGAAGCAGGATTAAGACTGATTTGCATATGGCGGGGTCTACTCAGAGGAGGTATGGTGGGCAAAAGAATGATGGATTGGAATAGTACATAGGGTGATTGCCAGTAGTTAGACTTGTTGCAAGCATTCCTTCCATCACCTTTTTGTGTGTTTCATGTGAGTAACATTAGCCTGACTCATCCTCTCAGTGGCTCTAAATTAGAAGCTTTAATACTTTAGTGCCAGGCACCACAGACCTAGACCCCATAGTCCTACTGCTTGGCCTTATGGGTGTGCAAACATGTAACTGAGTGGATATAGATTTTCAATAAATATATGGCAATAAAACTTTAACTCTTCTCTTGTCCTTTATTCTACTTTCTTTACTGCTAACGTTCCTGAATATGATTCCACTTGTGTAATTACCACAAACTTCATGTGCAATATTTGAAATCTGGATCATATAGTAATTAGTTCTGTAGGAAAATGGGTTCCTGTTGCAGTTAGCCCCCACTTTTTGCTGATACTGATGCTGACTTGACTGAGAAGTTTGCTGGGACCCTGCTTACCAGGCCCCAGCACCAGTGTTCTTTCACTAAAAATGTACCATTGTTCCAACAATTGGCGCACCCCTGGCACACAGGTAAGTCCCTTGTAAAAGGTACCAGTGGTACCATGGTCCCTGTGACCAGGGAAGGTCTCTAAGGGCTGCAGCATGTGTTGTGCCACCCTTAAGGACCCCTCACATAACACATGCACACTGCCATTGCAGATTGTGTATGTTGGTGGGGAGAAAAAGGCAAAGTTGACATGACGTCCCCCTCAGGGTGCCATGCACACAAAATACTGCCTGTGGCATGGGTAAGTCACCCCTCTAGCAGGCCTTTCATCCCTAAGGCAGGGTGCACTATACCACAGGTGAGGGCATAGCTGCATGAGCAATATGCCCTTACAGTGTCTAAGTCTATCCTTAGACATTGTAAGTACATTGTGGCCATATTAAGTATATGGTCTGGGAGTTTGTCAAAAACTAACTCCACAGCTCCATAATGGCTACACTGAATACTGGGACGTTTGGTATCAAACGTCTCAGAAAAATAAACCCACACTGATACCAGTGTTGGATTTATTAAAAAAATGCACACAGAGGGCATCTTAGAGATGCCCCCTCTATTTTAACCAATCCTTCAGTGCAGGACTGACTGGTCTGTGCCGGCCTGCTGCTAAGAGACGAGTTTCTGACCCCCCAGGGTTGAGAGCCTTTGTGCTCTCTGAGCCCAGAAACAAAGCCTGCACTGGGTGGAGATGCTTAACACCTCCCCCTGCAGGAATTGTAACACCTAGCAGTGACTCCCAAAGGCTCAAGCTTCATGTTGCAATGCCCCAGGGCACTCCAGCTAGTGGAGATGCCCCCCGCTGGACACAGCCCCCACTTTTGGCGGCACGTCCAGGGGAGATAATGAGAAAAACAAGGAGTCACCCACCAGTCAGGACAGCCCCTAAGGTGCCCTGAGCTGAGGTGACCCCTGCCTTTAGAAATCCTCCATCTTGGTTTTGGAGGATTCCCCCAATAGGAATAGGGATGTGCCCCTCTCCCCTCAGGGAGGAGGCACAAAGAGGGTGTAGCCACCCTCAAGGACAGTAGGCATTGGCCACTGCCCTCCCAGACCTAAACACATCCCTAAATTCAGTATTTAGGGGCACCCCAGAACCTAGGAAACTAGATTCCTGCAACCTGAAGAAACAAGGAGGACTGCTGACCTACAAGCCTGCACAGAAGGAGGAAGACGACAACCGCTTTGGCCCCAGCCCTACCGACCTGTCTCCAACTTTGAAAACCTGCTCCAGCGATGCATCCGACAGGGACCAGCGACCTCTGAAGCCTCAGAGGACTGCTCTGGACTAAAGGACCAAGAAACTCCTGTGAACAGTGGCCCTCTTCAAAACCAGCTACTTCTTTGCAACAAAGAAGCAACTTTCAAAGACTGCACATTTCCCGCCGGAATCGTGAGACTTCACACTCTGCACTAGAAAGGCTCGCGATCCAGAGAACAAACTCCTCAAGGAGGACCGCCTGGCGACTGCGAGCCAGTGAGTGACCAGAGACGACCCCCCTGAGCCCCTACAGCAACACCTGCTGAGAGAATCTAGAGGCTCCCCCTGACCGTGGCTGCATGTAACAAGGGACCCGACACCTGGAACCAACACTGTACCCACAGACCCCAGGACCTGAACGAACCGAACGTCAATGCAGGAGTGACCCTCTGCCTTGCCCGGGTGGTGGCTGTCCCAAGAAGCCCACCCGTGCCTGCCTCCACCGCTAGAGTGACCCTGGGTCCCTCCATTATTTCCTACCTGAAACTCGACGCCTGCTTTGCACACTGCACCCGGCCGCCCCTGTGCCTCTGAGTGTGTTTTGTGTGCCTACTTGGGTCCCCCCCAGTGCTCTACAACCCCCCCCTGGTCTGCCCCGAGGACGCAGGTACTTACCTGCTGGCAGACTGGAACCAGAGCACCCCTGTTCTCCATAGGCGCCTATGTGTTTTGGGCACCTCTTTGACCTCTGCATCTGACCGGCCCTGAGCTGCTGGTGTGGTAGCTTTCAGGTTGCCTGAACCCCCAATGGTGGGCTGCCTATGCCCCAGAACTGAGACTTGTAAGTGTTTTACTTACCTCCTAATCTAACCTTTACTTTCCTCCCCCAGGAACTGTTGATTTTTGCAGTGTCCACTTTGAAAATAGCTTATTGCCATTTTTACAAAGACTGCACATGATATTGTTTCCATTCAAAGTTCCTAAAGTATCTAAGTGAAGTACCTTACATTTAAAGTGTTTTATGTAAATCTTGAACCTGTGGTTCTTAAAATAAACTAAGAAAAGATATTTTTCAATATAAAAACCTATTGGCTTGGAATTGTCTTTGAGTGTGTGTTCCTCATTTATTGCCTGTGTGTGTACAACAAATGCTTAACACTACCCTCTGATAAGCCTACTGCTCGACCACACTACCACAAAATAGAGCATTATAATTATCTAATTTTGCCACTATCTTACCTCTAAGGGGAACCCTTGGACTCTGTGCACACTATGTCTTACTTTGAAATAGCAATACAGAGCCAACTTCCTACAGTACTATCTTTCCAGAGATTCAAGCCACATAAAGTGCAGTTGAACAAGACTTTTTTTTCAATATCAATTGGGTAACTTCGTTTCTTAATCCACATCATCTTGTGTTATGCCAGTGTGTAAAATGGTGCTTGTTTTCAGTCTGTGTTCTTCTGTTTCTAGCCTGTGAATGCAACATGCAAGGATCTTCCCATTCCTTTTGTCACCCTGTGACTGGCCAGTGCCCTTGTGTACATGGTGCATTTGGTCGACAGTGCGATCAATGCTTACCTGCCTACTGGGGATTCCCAACCTGCAGACCATGCAGTTGCAACGGACATGCAGAAGATTGTAATCCATACACTGGTGAATGTCTGAATTGTGGAGACCACACTGAAGGTCCCAACTGTGAAAGGTAAACTATGTGAATCGTTGATGGTAATCTGTCATTTGTAGGGATGGTCTTAGATGAAGCCTTATTTAGGTTTTTATAGGAAGCTACTAAAGATTGACTTATTTGGTCCACCTTAGATTGAAGCCAATACCATTTGTTGGCTTGTACATAGTTAGGACTCCTATTATTTTTTTCTGACCTTATCCTTCTTATGCTATAATAGGTTTTTTCTGATCTGTATCTATTTATTTTTCTGTGCTATTGCATGTCAAATGTTGAGTTGTCTGGTGTATTCAAAATTAACTTTCTTTCGGTAAACATTTGTCTTGTTTTGTACACAATTTAACAATCATTTTTTTAATTGTACTTGTGTGTAGCAGAAGAAATGTCCTTGTATGAAAAATCGCTCGCTAAAAAGAGACAGTAAAGTAGAAGAGACACTTTAATGGTGTCCAGATTTCACATGGTACCAAAAAAACGAGTTTTGAGGTATGTCAAAGGAGCCATAACGAACAGCTCAGCTGCACCCTTCAATGAAAGCAGTGTTTTTTATTTAACTTTCAAATCTCTATTGAAGTCGCCTGTTAATTATTTAGCAGTCTGTGTGAAATAAGCTTAAGTTCTGGAAGCCCTTTCACATCCTTAACTGGTACCATGTGTTTTTCCAATTTGGGAATGGGACTTGCTCTCTTTTTCCTGCCGTCTTCTGAAGAGTTTGGAATGGAGGGTAAACCTGCACAACATGCTTCATTGCTTATCATGCCCCCCAGTTACTGCCGATCTGTTCATTTTCCAGAATGTGCCAAATGCCATGGTTTGTGAGCAGTGTGTGTTTCTGCCCAAGTGTCAGGGATAGTACACCGTCTAAGGACACTCAGTGCACCAAACTCCATCACATAGTATTCTGTAAACTTACTGGCTGAGCTGAATATTTAACACTAAATTCTCACTAATTTTAGCCTTTCCAGGTGCAATTGTCAGTAATGCTTGGCCTGTTAATGGAAATGCATGCACTTTTTCTTGCAGTAGGGTATTTAATTTGTTTAATGTTGGTGCTTGGCCGTATCTGTGCCTTTGCACATAGCTTAGCCTATTCTTTGGTCAATCGCTTTGCTAAACAATATACCCATGACCTCACAGAATCTCTTAGTTTACTGTTTTCACAAGCATTTTGATGTTCTGCATTAGAGTCAAATTAAGTCCGGCAACAGCAGCTGTAGTTTTGTTTAAAATAAATAAACTACCCAGTGCATCTCTGGTTAAAATACTACTTCTGTTCTTCACCTAATTTGGCAGAAACTGTAACGATGGAAGCCTAGCCTTCCTCTGGTTCGCAGGGGATTGTACACGCAACTATTTCTCAATGGATGGGATTTTTTTCAATCTTTTAGATGCCTTCCTGGCTATTATGGAGATCCTTTGTTAGGATCCGGGGACCACTGTCGCCCTTGCCCTTGCCCAGATGGTCCAGGAAGTGGAAGGCAATTTGCAACTGGCTGTTTTCAGGATCGATCTACCTTGCACGTTGTCTGCACATGTAACACAGGATATTCAGGTAAATATTTTGCCTGCAAATCATCATAAGCGTTAACATATACATGTCTGTTAGCATTACTGCTGAAAATCCAAATCTTTTCTGCACTCTATCATGCTCTGCATAATGTTTTCATATATTTAAACATTGCTTTAAATGACTCAT
Organism: Pleurodeles waltl; assembly: GCF_031143425.1. Lineage (NCBI taxonomy): Eukaryota > Metazoa > Chordata > Amphibia > Caudata > Salamandridae > Pleurodeles > Pleurodeles waltl. The sequence goes on from NC_090442.1 coordinate 992,977,710, forward strand.
TTGGAGTTTGATGGATGAGTGACATCTGCCAAGCTCTGAGTGTAATCCGTAGTCGTGAATTCTCACAGTAATTACATTTTAATTGATCTTGTACTGTTATGCTGAATTTCTTGCATTGAGCAGTGGTGTCTAGAGTCCAGAGTATTCTGCATGTTTGTAAGTTAAGTAAGTTTATTGAAAGAATCAACAAAAAGTGATGATATGTTTTCTCAGTCCCTATTTTGATTAAAAAAAAGTTCAAGCTTTAACTGCATAGCCCAACATAGGAAAGGAAGCAATGTGACTGAGCAGATTCAGCCTATGTAATGGACATTGGCTTGCTGCATAGTCCATGCAAATAAATAGCAAGCATTTGCAAAGTCAGTAATGCCTAGCTGTTGGCTTTGTCAGTGTTTTTCTCCACATGTGTGCATGCATCAAGAAGCATGCCACATGCATTTCTGGCAATCTTGGAAAGTGATTTTTGTTAAAGAAAGTCTACTCCAAAAACATCACGTTGCGTACACATGCATCAGGATATATGCACACACATGCATCTTGTTTTACTTGTGGGCTTGTGTTCTCTGGGAACCTTGTCACACAAGAAGGTAGTGTGGGCATATTAAATCAATCAATCATGGGATTTATAAAGCGCACTACTCACCCGGTAAGGTCTGAAGGCGCTAGGGGTGTGGGGGGAGCTACTGGTCGAAAGCCAAGTTTTGAGGTGTTTCCTGAAAGATAGAAGGTCTTGGGTCAGGCGGAGGTGGAGTGGTAGGGAGTTCCAGGTCTTTGCGGCAAGGTGAGAGAATGATCTTCCTCCGGCGGTTGTGTGGCGGTTGCGAGGAACGTAGGCGAGGGCGTGGTTGGCAGAGGGAAGGTTGCGGGTGGGGGTGTGAAAGGTGAGTCTGTCGTTGAGGTAGGCGGGTCCTGTGTTGTGGAGGGCCTTGTGTGCGCAGATGAGGATTTTGAAGGTGATCCTCTTTGACACTGGTAGCCAGTGTAGGTCTCTGAGGTGGGGTGAGATGTGGTCGCAGCGTGGGATGTTCAGAATGAGACGGGCGGATGCGTTCTGGATTCTTTGCAGTTTTGTTTGGAGTTTGTTTGTTATTCCTGCATGTAGGGCGTTTCCGTAATCCAATCTGCTACTGACCAAGGCGTGGGTGATGGTTTTCCTGGTTTCGATGGGAATCCATTTGAAAATTCTGCGGAGCAGGCGGAGGGTGTTGTAGCAGGAAGAGGAGATGGCATTGACCTGCTGAGTCATGCTGAGTGTGGAATCCAGGATGAAGCCCAAGTTGCATGCATGAGAGGTGGGTGAGGGTGCGGGTCCTAGGGAGGTGGGCCACCAGGAGTCGTTCCAGGCTGAGGGGTTGGTGCCGAAGATGATTAATTCTGTCTTGTCTGTGTTTAACCTGAGGTGGCTTCATTCCATCCAGCTGGTGATGGCGTTGAGTCCGTTGTGGAGGTTGACCTTTGCGGTAGTGGGATCTTTCGTGAGGGAGATGATGAGCTGAGTGTCGTCAGCGTAGGAGATTATGTTGATGTGGTGTGTTCGTGCAATTTTCCGAGGGGGGCCATGTACACGTTGAAGAGTATGGGGCTGAGTGAAGATCCTTGAGGGACGCCACAGGTGGTGATGGTGGCTTCTGATAGGAACAGCGGGAGGTGGACTCTTTGGGTCCTGTCCGTGAGAAATTACGAGATCCAGTCCAGGGCTTTGTTGCGGATTCCAGCATTGTGGAGGCATGTGCGGAGAGTGTGATGGCATACCGTGTCGATCTGCAGAGAGGTCCAGGAGGATGAGTGCTGCTGTTTCTCCTTTGTCGAGCATGGTCCTGATGTCGTCTGTTGCAGCAATGAGTGCAGTCTCGGTGCTGTGGTTTTTGCGGAATCCGGATTGGGAGCTGTCGAGTGCCTTGTTGTCTTCCAGGTACCAGGATATTTGATTGTTCATGATTTTTTTGATGACCTTGGCTGGGAAGGGAGGAGGGAGATAGGTCAGTAGTTCTTGGGGTCGTCAGGGTCTGCCTTGCGTTTCTTTAGCAAGGCGTTGATTTCTGCATGCTTCCATCTCTCTGGGAAGGTGGCTGATTCGAAGGAACTGTTGATGGTGTGGCAGAGATGGGGGGCGATGATGGTGTTGGCTTTGTTGAAGATGTGGTGTTGGCAGAGGTCCGATGGTGATCCGGAGTGGATGGTGGCCATGGTGTTCGCGGTGTCTTCTGTGTTGACCGGGGTCCAGGTGTGGAGGAGGTGGGTGTTGCTTGGCCCGTAGGGCTCGGGGTGTTTGTAGTTAGCTGGTGGGACTGGGAGTTGAAGCTGTTGTGGATTCCTTCTATCCTTTGACAGTAGTGAGATGCGAGTGAGTTGCAGAGCTCCTGTGATGGCAGGGTTTTGTTGGAGCAGGCCCTAGGGGTGGATAGCCCAGAACAGATGAAGAACAGAGGAGATCCAAAAATTCTTCAATGGAGTCCTTGTTGTGCCCAGGTAGACCCGTATATGAGATGGAATGTGGGAGTCAGTGGGAAGTAACATGTCAGGAGCTCCATGTAGAAAGTCCACGTGGAGTGTCACTTGCTTGACTAGGGTGCAGTACCAGGAGAGCTTATGGGTAACAGCAAGACCTCCTTCCTTCCTATATGCGTGCTCCACATAGTGGATACAGTCTAGCTAGTCTAAGGTTTTGTGTTGAGGTGGGGTTCAATTTCACATGGAGAAGAAGCTTTGAATATCCTACCCCAACCAGGAATTGAAAGCATTTTACGGAAAACTATTTTTTCTTCACTTAACTAGTAAAATGCTTTCCAAAACATCTGAACTGAATAACCAGTTAGGAAATATTTGGAAGATACAAGATGGTCCCAATTTTCAAGTTTTCTGATTGCCCATCTCAACTCTACAAAACCTTTTAAGTGCTCTGTACAATTATTGTACAAAATATGGACTTATTTAATGAATTCTCCGACCTCCTCACCATCTTGTCCATTTGACATGCCCACACCACCCTCTTAAGTGACATCAAGCTCCCAGAGAACACAAGCTCAAAAAAAAGAAACCCTCCTCTACCTTATTGACACACTCAATGTGGTACAGTACATAATCCAATCAACACACTCCAAAGGCTAAGTACTTGCCCTCTTCTCAATGTTCACAAACAATCCAAAGCAAACCATCCATACCTATATAATGAACTAACCACCTCACCTTCCATAGCTCCCTGCTACTCTTCTACCAACTAACTGAGGCCAAATAAAAAGACATGGCCAAACTTTCAGCTGCTTTTAAGACGTCTCCATTGACATCATCATGCTTCGACTCATCACTCAACTTGCCAATGTTATGTCTGACACCAACACCCTTCTGAACGACTTCAACACTATTTTGAAAACTATTCGCACATCCAAAACCTTCAGCACATCACAATAAATGTTCCCTCTCTATACTTGGAAGAAAACAGAAACTCCCAATGACTTTGTGCTCTTGCAGTCCCTCTGCACAACAGACGCCGGTCAGCACCTCAGAAAAAGTACTATACCAACACCATCGGTGAAGCCACAAATAGATTCAGAATGCAATTCAAGATAATCAAGGACTTCATCAAGAATATGCCTAACCCTCCTATCCCTCGCTCTGCAGACAAGTACAATTCCATCAACCTCTTCTGCAGTGAAATAATATAGAATATCTCACAGCACATTGAAAACACTGTCTACTTTTCACTTTACACTGACTCCTTCTAGTAGAATTCATAATGTCCATCCTTCAAAATCTCTCTTGCCGATTCCCATGAAGACAGTGTCTTACACTCGTCCTTCATCAAAGCTCTTTCTGGCGAAGCTCTGTCGCCCATGCTCACCACCATCAATTCCTCATTGCTCAAGTTATTTTCCCAGAAGCTTTCAGGACCGGTCAGACCTTCCCCCTCTTAAAGAAAACTACTCTACAGCTTGCCTAATATTGGCCCATCACTTACCTACCCTTCATTGACGATCATTGGAAAATAACTCAACTCCAAGATCACATCCATGGTAACTGTCTCCTGCACGGCTACCAGTCTGGCTTCAGATCATGCTGAAGCACAGAAACTGCTACGTTACACATTGTAGAGTATGCTCTTTTGAGCACAGATGAAGATGATCCAAATTCCCCTCCTAATATTGCTGGACATAATCGATCATCCCACCCTCATCCACATCATTGAGTCTCGAATGGGATTCATGGAATGTCCTTCACTAGTTCTCCTCCTACCTTTCCAACCAAAACCAGTTTGCTCAGATGGGCACTCCAAGGCCCCTGCAAAGTCCACCAGGGTTTCATACGGTCCCCTGTCATCTTCAGCCTCTACATAGAGCCCTTTTGGGATATTTACACAGTTAATAGCTTCAAGATTGACATGTATGCCTGCGATGCACAACTCTATTTGAAAGGCTCCTCTGCTCCAGACATTCAATGTCCCAAACACTTCCTGCACCTCATCCTGACCTGGACATCATCCAGAACCGAACTCTGAAGCTCAACCCCACCAAGACAGAGAATTTATTTGCCAAGAACAACAAGCAAGAAATAAGACAAACCTGTCTCAATGATAATAACCTTGATGTCTTCCGACCTCGACTTTCACTAAATTCTAAATCCGCTTGATTCACCGAAGAACTCGCATGCAAGAGGAACTTTGTCAAAAATCAAAGACGGCCCTGTACCAGCGCTCTTTTAAAAGGAGAGGTGAGACAATTTCTATTAGAAGCAACTTAAGAACTGCTGTTCAAGCCCATATACTCTTACAGGTGTATGGTGCCCTGCTCCATTGCCCTCCAACCTCCACACTGCCACTGCTTAAGGGCATTCACAGAAGAGCACAGCTCATTCAGAGCCTGAAGAAATACACATCACCCCCATTAGGGTGCAACTTCATTGGTGTCACTTGCTGTAAGGAAATGCCTCCTTGGCATGGTTACCCCCTGACTGGTATTTCCTATGCACAGGGAAAAAAGTATTTAAATGAGCAGGTATCCTCCTTTTCCAACTCCCATCTGCCCCCTAAAAGCCTTTGCTGCTCTTTTTACCACCCGAGATCATTTGAAGGTGAGAGTTTAGACGGATGTGTGTCAATCACTTCTTGAGTGGCAGTCTGTAAGGAAATGCCTTCTTGGCATGGTTACCCCCTGACTTTTTGCCTTTGCTGATGCTAAGTTTTGATTTGAAAGTGTGCTGAGGCCTGCTAACCAGGCCCCAGCACCAGTGTTCTTTCCCTAACCTGTACTTTTGTTTCCACAATTGGCACACCCTGGCATCCAGGTAAGTCCCTTGTAACTGGTACCCCTGGTACCAAGGGCCCTGATGCCAGGGAAGGTCTCTAAGGGCTGCAGCATATCTTATGCCACCCTGGGGACCCCTCACTCAGCACAGACACACTGCTTACCAGCTTGTGTGTGCTAGTGGGGATAAAAAGACTAGGTCGACATGGCACTCCCCTCAGGGTGCCATGCCAACCTCACACTGCCTATGCAGTATAGATAAGTCACCCCTCTAGCAGGCCTTACAGCCCTAAGGCAGGGTGCACTATACCATAGGTGAGGGCATAAGTGCATGAGCACTGTGCCGCTACAGTGTCTAAGCAAAACCTTAGACATTGTAAGTGCAGGGTAGCCATAAGAGTATATGGTCTGGGAGTCTGTCATGCACAAACTCCACAGCACCATAATGGCTACACTGAAAACTGAAGTTTGGTATCAAACTTCTCAGCACAATAAGTGCACACTGATGCCAGTGTACATTGTATTGTAACATACACCCCAGAGGACACCTTAGAGGTGCCCCCTGAAACCTTAACCGACTATCCGTGTAGGCTGACTAGTTCTAGCAGCCTGCCACACACCAGACATGTTACTGGCCACATGGGGAGAGTGCCTGTGTCACTCTGTGGCTTGTAACAAGGCCTGTACTGGGTGGAGGTGCTTCACACCTCCCCCTGCAGGAACTGTAACACCTGGCGGTGAGCCTCAAAGGCTCACCCCCTTTGTTACAGCACCACAGGGCACTCCAGCTAGTGGAGTTGCCCGCCCCCTCCGGCCACGGCCCCACTTTTGGCAGCAAGGCAGGAGGAGATAATGATAAAAACAAGGAGGAGTCACTGGCCAGTCAGGACAGCCCTTAAGGTGTCCTGAGCTGAGGTGACTCTAACTTTTAGAAATCCTCCATCTTGCAGATGGAGGATTCCCCCAATAGGATTAGGGATGTGCCCCCCTCCCCTCAGGGAGGAGGCACAAAGAGGGTGTACCCGCCCTCAGGGCTAGTAACCATTGGCTACTAACCCCCCAGACCGAAACATGCCCCTTAAATTTAGTATTTAAGGGCTTCCCAGAACCTAGGAACTCAGATTCCTGCAACCTAAGAAGAAGAGGACTGCTAAGCTGAAAAATCCTGCAGAGAAGACGGAGACACCAAATGCTTTGGCCCCCGCTCTACCGGCCTGTCTCCCCACTTCTAAAGACACTGCTCCAGCGACGCTTTCCACAGGGACCAGCGACCTCTGAAGCCTCAGAGGACTGCCCTCCATCTAGAAGGACCAAGAACCCCTGAGGACAGCGGCTCTGTTCACCAAAGACTGCAACTTTGAAACAAAGAAGGAACTTTGAAACAACTTGTGTATCCCGCCGGAAGCGTGAGACTTGGAACTCTGCACCCGACACCCCCGGCTCGACTTGTGGAGAACAAACACTTCAGGGAGGACTCCCCGGTGACTGCGAGACCATGAGTAGCCAGAGTTGCCCCCACCCTAAGCCCCCACAGCGACACCTGCAGAGGGAATCCCGAGGCTCCCCCTGACCGCGGCTGCCTGCTTCTAAGATCTGACGCCTGGTAAAGACTCTGCACCCGCAGCCCCCAGGGCCTGAAGGATCCGACCTCCAGTGCAGGAGTGACCCCCAGGTGGCCCCCTCCCTTGCCCAGGTGGTGGCTACCCCGAGGAGCCCCCCCCCTTGCCAAGGAGGCATTTCCTTACACAACCCCCTCCCCAAACGAAAGAGGATGAGACTAACCTTTCCCAAGAGAGTCTTCATTTTCTAAGTGGAAGAACCTGGAAAGGCCATATGCATTGGCATGGGCAGTCCCAGGTCTGTGTTCCACTATAAAGTCCATTCCCTGTAGGGAGATGGACCACCTCAACAGTTTTGGATTTTCACCTTTCATTTGCATCAGCCATCTGAGAGGTCTGTGGTCAGTTTGAACTAGGAAGTGAGTACCAAAAAGGTATGGTCTCAACTTCTTCAGGGACCAAACCACAGCAAAGGCCTCCCTCTCAATGGCACTCCAACGCTCCTCCCTGGGGAGTAACCTCCTGCTAATGAAAGCAACAGGCTGGTCAAGGCCATCATCATTTGTTTGGGACAAAACTGCCCCATCCCATGTTCAGAGGCATCTGTTTGCACAATGAATTGCTTGGATTAATCTGGAGCTTTTAGAACTGGTGCTGTGCACATAGCTTGCTTCAGGGTGTCAAAGGCCTGTTGGCATTCTACAGTCCAGTTTACCTTCTTGGGCATTTTCTTGGAGGTGAGTTCTGTGAGGGCTGTCACAATGGATCCACATCCCTTCACAAACCTCCTATAGTACCCAGTCAAGCCAAGGAATGCCCTGACTTGAGTCTGGGTTTTTGGAGCTGCCCGGTCCAGAATAGTCTGGATCTTAGGCTGGAGTGGCTGAACTTGGCCTCCACCTACAAGGTGTCCCAAGTAAACCACAGTTCCCTGCCCTATCTGGCATTTGGATGCCTTGATAGAGAGGCCTGCAGATTGCAGAGCCTTCAAAACCTTCTTCAGGTGGACCAGGTGATCCTGCCAGGTAGAACTAAAGACAGCAATATCATCAAGATAAGCTGCACTAAAGGATTCCAACCCAGCAAGGACTTGATTCACCAACCTTTGGAAGGTGGCAGGGGCATTCTTAAAACCAAAGGGCATAACAGTGAACTGATAATGCCCATCAGGTGTGGAGAATGCTGTCTTTTCTTTTGCTCCTGGGGCCATTTGAGCTGCCCAGTCCAGAATAATCTGGATCTTAGGCTGGAGTGGCTGAACTTGGCCTCCACCTACAAGGTGTCCCAAGTAAACCACAGTTCCCTGCCCTATCTGGCATTTGGATGCCTTGATAGAGAGGCCTGCAGGTTGCAGGGCCTTCAAAACCTTATTCAGGTGGACCAGGTGATCCTGCCAGGTGGAGCTGAAGACAGCAATATCATCAAGATAAGCTGCACTAAAGTATTCCAACCCAGCAAGGACTTGATTCACCAACCTTTGGAAGGTGGCAGGGGCATTCTTTAAACCAAAGGGCATAACAGTGAACTGATAATGCCCATCAGGTGTGGAGAATGCTGTCTTTTCTTTTGCTCCAGGGGCCATTTTGATTTGCCAGTACCCAGCTGTTAAGTCAAAGGTACTTAAGAATTTGGCAGCCCCTAATTTGTCTATCAGCTCATCAGCTCTAGGAATGGGATGGGCATCTGTCTTGGTGACAGAATTAAGGCCTCTGTAGTCCACACAAAACCTCATCTCTCTCTTTCCTTCTTTTGTGTGAGGTTTGGGGACTAAGACCACTGGGCTAGCCCAGGGGCTGTCAGAGTACTCAATTACTCCCAATTCCAGCATCTTGTGGACTTCCACCTTGATGCTTTCCTTAACTTGGTCAGACTGTCTGAATATTTTGTTTTTGACAGGCATGCTGTCTCCTGTGTCCACATCATGGGTACACAGGTGTGTCTGACCAGGGGTTAGGGAAAAGAGTTCAGCAAACTGCTGTAGGACCTTCCTACAGTCAGACTGCTGTTGGCTAGAGAGGGTGTCTGAATAGATCACTCCATCCACTGAGCCATCTTTAGGGTCTGATGAGAGGAGATCAGGGAGAGGCTCACTCTCAGCTTCCTGGTCCTCATCTGTTACCATCAACAGATTTACATCAGCCCTGTCATGGAAGAGTTTAAGGCGGTTCACATGGATCACCCTCTTGGGGCTCCTGCTTGTGCCTAGGTCCACCAGGTAGGTGACCTGACTCTTCCTCTCTAGTACTGGGTAAGGGCCACTCCATTTGTCCTGAAGTGCCCTGGGAGCCACAGGCTCCAGAACCCAGACTTTCTGCCCTGGTTGAAATTCAACCAGTGCAGCCTTTTGGTCATACCACAACTTCTGGAGTTGTTAGTTGGCCTCACGGTTTTTACTTGCCTTTTCCATGTACTCTGCCATCCTTGAGCGAAGGCCAAGTACATAGTCCACTATGTCTTGTTTAGGCTCATGAAGAGGTCTCTCCTAGCCTTCTTTAACAAGAGCAAGTGGTCCCCTTACAGGGTGGCCAAACAGAAGTTCAAAGGGTGAGAATCCTACTCCCTTCTGAGGCACCTCTCTGTAAGCGAAAAGCAGACATGGCAGGAGGACATCCCATCTCCTTTTGAGTTTTTCTGGGAGCCCCATGATCATGCCCTTTAATGTCTTGTTGAATCTCTCAACAAGGCCATTAGTTTGTGGATGATATGGTGTAGTGAATTTAAAAGTCACTCCACACTCATTCCACATGTGTTTTAGGTATGCTGACATGAAGTTGGTACCTCTGTCAGACACCACCTCCTTAGGGAAGCCCACTCTGGTAAAGATACCAATGAGGGCCTTGGCTACAGCAGGGGCAGTAGTCGACCTAAGGGGGATAGCTTCAGGATACCTAGTAGCATGATCCACTACTACTAGGATGTACATATTTCCTGAGGCTGTGGGAGGTTCTAGTGGACCAACTATGTCCACCCCACTCTTTCAAAGGGGACCCCCACCACTGGAAGTGGAATGAGGGGGGCCTTTGGATGCCCACCTGTTTTACCACTGGCTTGACAGGTGGGGCAGGAGAGGCAAAACTCCTTAACCTTCTGGGACATATTGGGCCAGTAGAAGTGGTTGACTAACCTCTCCCACGTCTTGGTTTGTCCCAAATGCCCAGCAAGAGGAATATCATGGGCTAAGGTCAGAATAAACTCTCTGAAACCCTGAGGCACTACCACTCTCCTAGTGGCACCAGGTTTGGGATCTCTTGCCTCAGTGTACAGGAGTCCATCTTCCCAATAGACCCTATGTGTTCCATTTTTCTTGCCTTTCGACTCTTCAGCAGCTTGCTGCCTAAGGCCTTCAAGAGAGGGACAGGTTTCTTGTCCCTTACACAACTCTTCCCTTGAGGGTCCCCCTGGGCCTAAGAGCTCAACCTGATAAGGTTCCAGCTCCATAGGCTCAGTTCCCTCAGAGGGCAGAACTTCTTCCTGAGAAGAGAGGTTCTCTTTTTCTTGTTGTGTTGCAGCTGGTTTCCCAGCTGACTTTCCTTTTCTCTTGGTAGGCTGGGCCTTTCTTCCAGACTCCAGCTCTACTTTTTCACCCTGTGCCTTGCACTGTGCCCTTGTCTTGACACACACGAGTTCAGGGATACCCAGCATGGCTGCATGGGTTTTCAGTTCTACCTCAGCCCATGCTGAGGACTCCAGGTCATTTCCAAGCAAACAGTCTACTGGGATATTTGAGGAGACCACCACCTGTTTCAGGCCATTGACCCCTCCCCACTCTAAAGTTACCATTGCCATGGGATGTACTTTAGTCTGATTGTCAGCGTTGGTGACTGGATAAGTTTGTCCAGCCAGGTATTGGCCAGGGGAAACCAGTTTCTCTGTCACCATAGTGACACTGGCACCTATATCCCTCAGGCCTTCTACACTTGTCCCATTATTTAAGAGCTGCTGCCTGTATTTTTGCATGTTAGGAGGCCAGGCAGCCAGTGTGGCTAAATCCACCCCACCCTCAGAGACTAATGTAGCTTCAGTGTGACACCTGATTTGCTCTGGGCACACTGTTGATCCCACTTGGACACTGGCCATTCCAGTTTTAGCTGGATGGGAGTTAGAAGTGGTATCTTTCTTGGGACAGGCCTTGTCTCCAGTTTGGTATCCAGACTGACTACAGCTACGACACCAGGCCTTTTTGGGATCAAAGTTTTTACCCTTGTGCCCAGAATTGCTTTGTAAAGAGGCTCTGGGCCCACCCTCCTGTGCAGGTTTTTGGGGGCCTGTAGAAGACTCTTTACTATTTTTGTTTTTGGCTGTCTCACCACCTTTCCCCTGGGGAGGTTTTGTGACCCCTTTCTTTTGGTCACCCCCTGTGGAAGTTTTGGACACCCTAGTCTTGACCCAATGGTCCGCCTTCTTTCCCAATTCTTGGGGAGAAATTGGTCCTAGGTCTACCAGATGCTGATGCAGTTTGTCATTGAAACAATTACTTAACAGGTATTCTTTCACAAATAAATTGTACAGCCCATCATAATTACTTACACCACTGCCTTGAATCCAACCATCTAGTGTTTTTATTGAGTAGTCTACAAAGTCAACCCAGGTCTGGCTCGAGGATTTTTGAGCCCCCCTGAATCTAATCCTATACTCCTCAGTGGAGAATCCAAAGCCCTCAATCAGGGTACCCTTCATGAGGTCATAAGATTCTGCATCTTTTCCAGAGAGTGTGAGGAGTCTATCCCTACACTTTCCTGTGAACATTTCCCAAAGGAGAGCACCCCAGTGAGATTTGTTCACTTTTCTGGTTACACAAGCCCTCTCAAAAGCTGTGAACCATTTGGTGATGTCATCACCATCTTCATATTTAGTTACAATCCCTTTAGGGATTTTCAACATGTCAGGAGAATCTCTGACCCTATTTATGTTGCTGCCACCATTGATGGGTCCTAGGCCCATCTCTTGTCTTTCCCTTTCTATGGCTAGGATCTGTCTTTCCAAAGCCAATCTTTTGGCCATCCTGGCTAACTGGATGTCCTCTTCACTGGAGTTATCCTCAGTGATTTCAGAGTTGTTGGTCCCTCCTGTGAGGGAACCAGCATCTCTGACTATTATTTGTGGAGTCAGGGCTTGAGAGGCCCTGTTCTCCCTAGATAGGACTGGTGGGGGGGAATCAACCTCCAAGTCACTATCATCATCCTCTGAGTTGCCATCCTCAGAGGGGTTGGCTCTTTCAAACTCTGCCAACAGCTCCTGGAGCTGTAGTTTGGAAGGTCTGGAGCCCATTGCTATTTTCTTTACTTTACAGAGTGACCTTAGCTCCCTCATCTTAAGATGGAGGTAAGGTGTGGTGTCGAGTTCCACCACATTCATATCTGTACTAGACATTATGTTTCTAAAAGTTGGAATACTTTTTAAGAATCTAAAACTAGTTCTAGGTTCTAATTCAAACTTTTACAAAACTTTTAAACTCTAAAAGAAATGCTAAACAGGATCTAACACAAGGCCCTAGCAGGTCTTTTAAGAATTTAGAAAAATTTCAAATTGCAAAAAATCAATTTCTAATGACAATTTTGGGAATTTGTCGTGTGATCATGTATTGGCTGAGTAGTCCAGCAAATGCAAAGTCTTGTACCCCACCGCTGATCCACCAGTGTAGGAAGTTGGCTCTGTATGCACTATTTCAAAGTAAGGAATAGTATGCACAGAGTCCAAGGGTTCCCCTTAGAGGTAAGATAGTGGCAAAAAGAGATAATACTAATGCTCTATTTTGTGGTAGTGTGGTCTAGCAGTAGGCTTATCCAAGGAGTAGTGTTAAGCATTTGTTGTACATACACACAGGCAATAAATGAGGAACACACACTCAGAGACAAATCCAGCCAATAGGTTTTGTTATAGAAAAATATATTTTCTTAGTTTATTTTAAGAACCACAGGTTCAAATTTTACATGTAATATCTCATTTGAAAGGTATTGCAGGTAAGTACTTTAGGAAATTTGAATCATTTCATTAGCATGTATACTTTTCACATAAAACACAATAAGCTGTTTTAAAAGTGGACACAGTGCAATTTTCACAGTTCCTGGGGGAGGTAAGTTATTGTTAGTTTTAACAGGTAAGCAAGTCACTTACAGGTTTCAGTTTTTGGTCCAAGGTAGCCCACCGTTGGGGGTTCAGAGCAACCCCAAAGTTATCACACCAGCAGCTCAGGGCTGGTCAGGTGCAAAGGTCAAAGAGGTGCCCAAAACACATAGGCTTCAATGGAGAGAAGGGGGTGCCCCGGTTCCAGTCTGCCAGCAGGTAAGTACCCGCGTCTTCGGAGGGCAGACCAGGGGGGTTTTGTAGGGCACCGGGGGGGACACAAGTCAGCACAAAAAGTACACCCTCAGCAGCGCGGGGGCGGCCGGGTGCAGTGTGCAAACACGCGTCAGGTTTGTAATGGTTTTCAATGAGAGACCAAGGGGTCTCTTCAGCGATGCAGGCAAGGGGGGGGCTCCTCGGGGTAGCCACCACCTGGGCAAGGGAGAGGGCCTCCTGGGGGTCACTCCTGCACAGGAGTTCCGTTCCTTTAGGTGCTGGGGGCTGCGGGTGCAGGGTCTTTTCCAGCCGTCGGGAAATGGAGTTCAGGCAGTCGCGGTCAGGGGGAGCCTGGGGATTCCCTCTGCAGGTGTCGCTGTGGGGGCTCAGGGGGGACAACTTTGGTTACTCACAGTCGTAGAGTCGCCGGAGGGTCCTCCCTGAAGCGTTGTTTCTCCACCAGTCGAGTCGGGGTTACCGGGTGCAGTGTTGCAAGTCTCACGCTTCTTGCGGGGAGTTGCATGGGTCTTTAAATCTGCTCCTTGAAACAAAGTTGCAGTTCTTTTGGAGCAGTGCCGCTGTCCTCGGGAGTTTCTAGTCTTTCTTGAAGCAGGGCAGTCCTCAGAGGATTCAGAGGTCGCTGGTCCCTTGGAAAGCGTCACTGGAGCAGGTTTCTTTTGGAAGGCAGGAGACAGGCCGGTAGGAGTGGGGCCAAAGCAGTTGGTGTCTTCTGTTCTTCCTCTGCAGGGGTTTTTCAGCTCAGCAGTCTTCTTCTTCAGGTAAGTTGCAGGAATCCAAATCTTTAGGTTCAGGGAAGCCCTTAAATACTAAATTTAAGGGCGTGTTTAGGTCTGGGGGGTTAGTAGCCAATGGCTACTACCCCTGAGGGTGGGTACACCCTCTTTGTGCCTCCTCCCAAGGGGAGGGGGTCACATCCCTAATCCTATTGGGGGAATCCTCCATCTGCAAGATGGAGGATTTCTAAAAGTTAGTCACTTCAGCTCAGGACACCTTAGGGGCTGTCCTGACTGGCCAGTGACTCCTCCTTGTTTTTCTCATTATTTTCTCCGGCCTTGCCGCCAAAAGTGGGGGCCGTGGCCGGAGGGGGCGGGCAACTCCACTAGCTGGAGTGTCCTGCGGTGCTGTGACAAAGGGGTGAGCCTTTGAGGCTCACCGCCAGGTGTTACAGCTCCTGCCTGGGGGAGGTGTTAGCATCTCCACCCAGTGCAGGCTTTGTTACTGGCCTCAGAGTGACAAAGGCACTCTCCCCATGGGGCCAGCAACATGTCTCGGTTGTGGCAGGCTGCTGGAACCAGTCAGCCTACACAGATAGTCGGTTAAGGTTTCAGGGGGCACCTCTAAGGTGCCCTCTGTGGTGTATTTTACAATAAAATGTACACTGGCATCAGTGTGCATTTATTGTGCTGAGAAGTTTGATACCAAACTTCCCAGTTTTCAGTGTAGCCATTATGGTGCTGTGGAGTTCGTGTAAAACAGACTCCCAGACCATATACTCTTATGGCTACCCTGCACTTACAATGTCTAAGGTATTGCTTAGACACTGTAGGGGCACAGTGCTCATGCACTGGTGCCCTCACCTATGGTATAGTGCCCCCTGCCTTAGGGCTGTAAGGCCTACTAGAGGGGTGACTTATCTATACCTGCATAGGCAGTGAGAGGCTGGCATGGCACCCTGAGGGGAGTGCTATGTCGACTTACTCGTTTTGTTCTCACCAGCACACACAAGCTGGCAAGCAGTGTGTCTGTGCTGAGTGAGGGGTCTCCAGGGTGGCATAAGACATGCTGCAGCCCTTCGAGACCTTCCCTGGCATCAGGGCCCTTGGTACCTGGATGCCAGGGTGTGCCAGTTGTGGATTCAAAAGTACAGGTTAGGGAAAGAACACTGGTGCTGGGGCCTGGTTAGCAGGCCTCAGCACACTTTCAATTCAAAACATAGCATCAGCAAAGGCAAAAAGTCAGGGGGTAACCATGCCAAGGAGGCATTTCCTTACAACAGCCCCCTATGCATCAGGACTGCCTCAGTGCAACTCAGTGTGAAAGAGTTGAAAACACACACCAAATTACAATACTGTCACAATGAACTTCTCCTGAAACTCAGCTACTCCTTTTAATACTCGTTGACTCTATGCTTGCCTTCGACTGTGTACAGCACCTTTTGGCTAGCCTTGTGCAATACAAACACCTCCTACGCACACTCATACATACATGCATATTATAAGAGGATAAAAGTGTGCTCTACTTTCCAACAACTGGTTCTGTGGTATTTACTCCCATTGATCACATCAGTAACTTTAAAATACTAAATAAAAAAAAAATCACATATCCAAGTTATGGCTGCATGGATCAAAAACAAAGTGTTCGATGGCATCTGTCGCTGTAGATACGCATGTTCTGCAATAGCTCGCCATCTGGTGTTGGGCCGGAGTGTTACAAGTTGTTTTTCTTCGAAGAAGTCTTTCGAGTCACGGGACCGAGTGACTCCTCCTTTTGTCTCCATTGCGCATGGGCGTCGACTCCATCCTCGATTGTTTTTTTTCCGCCATCGGGTTCGGACGTGTTCCTGTCGCTCCGAGTTTCGGAACAGAAAAAATAGTTAATTTCGGAAGATTTTCGTCGGTATTGTTGCGTTCGGGATCGGCATACCTACATTCAACACCGCATCGAAGATCGAAGAGCTCCGGTGCCCTTCGGGGTAATTTTGCGATCCTCCGTCGGGGCCTGGTCGGCCCGACCGCGTGCTGAAGAACGCCGATGGAACGGACCCCGTTCCGTTTCTGCCCCAAATGCCACAATAAATACCCCTACACAGACCAACACTTGGTCTGCAACCTGTGCCTGTCACCTGAGCACAGCGAAGACACCTGCGAGGCCTGTCGTGCGTTCCGGTCCAGAAAAACACTCCGAGACCGTCGAGCCAGAAGACTTCAAATGGCGTCCGCACCGACAGCCCGACGGGAGTTCGAGGAACAGGAAGAGGAAGGTACCTTCTCGATCCAAGACTCAGACTCCGAAGGATTCGACGATACACAAACCGTGAGTAAGACGTCGAAAACCACACAAAGAAACATTTACAAGGCCCAGGGGACGCCACTGCCACCAGGCCATGGCTCCACCCATAAATTCGGTGACCGACCGTCGGCACCGAAAAAGGCCAAAACAGTGCCGAGATCGTCCGACTCCGGTCGAGACACCGGCACGCAGCCTTCTCGGGACCGAGAAAGTGCTGGAGACAAGCCTCGACACCGAGATGCCGGTGTGGACACGGCTCGACGCCGAGACAGCGGCACCGAAACAGATCGACGCCGAGAGGTTTCGGCCCCGAAAAGGAAAAAAGTCACCTCGGAGCCGAAAAAACACGCAGACACAGTTTCGACGCCGAAACAAACTGCAAGCGACCCAGCTTCAGGCTCTTATACAGAAGAGCACTCGCTAACCTCCCAAATGCAGAAGCATAGGTTTGAGGAAGAGCTACAAGCAACGGATGCGGACCATACGCAAAAGCGTATCTTCATTCAGCAGGGGACAGGAAAAATAAGCACCCTTCCCCCCATTAAGAGAAAGAGAAGGTTGGAGTTCCAGACGGAACAAGCACCACAACCAAAAGTGGTGAAAAGAGTTACACCACCACCCTCTCCTCCGCCCGTGATTAACGTTTCACCAGCACAAACGCCATCACACTCCCCAGCTCACACCACCATGAGCCAGGGTGACCAAGACCAGGACGCATGGGACCTATACGACGCCCCAGTGTCAGATAACAGCCCAGAGGCATACCCTACAAAACCATCTCCACCAGAAGACAGCACCGCGTACTCTCAGGTGGTGGCTAGAGCAGCACAA
Organism: Pleurodeles waltl; assembly: GCF_031143425.1. Classification (NCBI taxonomy): domain Eukaryota; kingdom Metazoa; phylum Chordata; class Amphibia; order Caudata; family Salamandridae; genus Pleurodeles; species Pleurodeles waltl. The sequence goes on from NC_090442.1 coordinate 992,994,646, forward strand.
TTTCACAACGTAAGCCTCCACTCAGAACAGGTCGAGGATGATTTCCTGTTCAACACACTCTCCTCCACCCACAGCTCCTACCAAAGCCTGCCTATGCTCCCTGGTATGCACCGGCACGCAAAAGACATATTTAAGGACCCGGTCAAAAGTAGGGCAATCACACCAAGGGTGGAAAAAAAGTATAAGCCGCCTCCTACAGACCCGGCTTTCATCACAACACAGCTGCCACCAGACTCTGTCGTTGTAGGAGCAGCTAGGAAAAGGGCCAACTCTCACACATCTGGAGATGCACCACCCCCAGATAAAGAAAGCCGCAAGTTTGATGCAGCTGGTAAAAGAGTCGCAGCACAAGCTGCAAACCAGTGGCGCATCGCGAACTCCCAGGCACTACTTGCGCGCTATGACAGAGCCCACTGGGACGAGATGCAACATCTCATTGAACATCTGCCCAAAGACTTTCAAAATAGGGCAAAACAAGTGGTTGAGGAGGGACAGGCCATCTCCAACAACCAGATCCGCTCCTCCATGGACGCTGCAGATACAGCTGCACGGACAATTAATACATCTGTAACTATCAGAAGGCATGCATGGCTCCGAACGTCTGGATTTAAACCAGAGATTCAACAAGCAGTTCTCAATATGCCTTTTAATGAAAAAGAACTGTTCGGTCCAGAAGTGGACACAGCGATTGAGAAACTCAAAAAAGATACGGACACTGCCAAAGCCATGGGCGCACTCTACTCCCCGCAGAGCAGAGGGAATTACAGCTCATTCCGTAAACCGCCCTTTCGAGGGGGGTTTCGGGGTCAAAGCACACAAGCCAGCACCTCACAAGCCACACCGTCCAGTTACCAAGGACAGTATAGAGGAGGTTTTCGGGGACAATATAGAGGAGGGCAATTCCCTAGAAATAGAGGAAGATTCCAAAGCCCCAAAACCCCTACTACTAAACAGTGACTCACATGTCACTCACCCCCTCCACACAACACCAGTGGGGGGACGAATAGGTCATTATTACAGAGCATGGGAGAAAATCACTACAGACACTTGGGTTCTAGCAATTATCCAACATGGTTACTGCATAGAATTTCTACAGTTCCCTCCAAACATACCACCAAAAGCACAAAATTTAACAACACACCATTCCAATCTCCTAGAGATAGAAGTGCAGGCACTATTGCAAAAGAATGCAATCGAATTAGTGCCAAACACACAAATAAACACAGGAGTTTACTCACTGTACTTTCTGATACCAAAGAAGGACAAAACACTGAGACCAATCCTAGACCTCAGAGTAGTCAACACTTTCATCAAATCAGACCACTTCCACATGGTCACACTACAAGAAGTATTGCCATTGCTAAAGCTGCACGACTACATGGCAACTTTAGACCTCAAGGATGCTTATTTCCATATACCAATTCACCCATCGCACAGGAAATACCTAAGGTTTGTATTCAAAGGAATACATTACCAATTCAAGGTACTGCCTTTCGGATTAACAACCGCACCAAGAGTCTTTACCAAATGTCTAGCGGTAGTCGCTGCACACATCAGAAGGCAGCAAATACATGTTCCCATATCTAGACGACTGGCTAATCAAGGCCCATTCGTTAATAGAGTGCTCAAATCACACAAATCATATCATACAAACCCTCTTCAAACTAGGGTTCACCGTCAATTTCACAAAATCCAAGATTCGGCCACGCAAGGTACAACAATACCTGGGAGCCATAATAGACACATCAAAGGGAGTAGCCACTCCAAGTCCACAAAGAATTCAAAATTTCAACACCATCATACAACGCATGTATCCAACACAAAAGATACAAGCAAAGATGGTATTACAACTCCTAGGCATGATGTCATCATGCATAGCCATTGTCCCAAACGCAAGACTGCACATGAGGCCCTTACAACAATGCCTAGCATCACAGTGGTCTCAAGCACAGGGTCACCTTCTAGATCTGGTGTTAATAGACCGCCAAACTTACCTCTCGCTTCTGTGGTGGAACAACATAAATTTAAACAAGGGGCGGCCTTTTCAAGACCCAGTGCCACAATACGTAATAACAACAGATGCTTCCATGACAGGGTGGGGAGCACACCTCGATCAACACAGCATACAAGGACAATGGAACGTACATCAAACAAAACTGCATATCAATCACCTAGAACTTCTTGCAGTTTTTCAAGCACTAAAAGCTTTCCAACCAATAATAGTTCACAAATACATTCTCGTCAAAACAGACAACATGACAACAATGTATTATCTAAACAAGCAGGGAGGGACGCACTCCACGCAGTTAAGCATGTTAGCACAAAAAATTTGGCATTGGGCAATTCACAACCAAATTCGCCTAATTGCACAGTTTATACCAGGGATACAAAATCAACTCGCAGACAATCTCTCTCGAGATCACCAACAGGTCCACGAATGGGAAATTCACCCCCAAATACTGAACACTTATTTCAAACTCTGGGGAACACCTCAGATAGACTTGTTTGCGACAAGGGAGAACGCAAAATGCCAAAACTTCGCATCCAGATACCCACACAAACAATCCCAAGGCAATGCCCTATGGATGAACTGGTCAGGGATATTTGCTTACGCTTTTCCTCCTCTCCCTCTCCTTCCTTACCTGGTAAACAAACTCAGTCAAAGCAAACTCAAACTCATATTGATAGCACCAACTTGGGCAAGGCAACCCTGGTACACAACGCTGCTAGACCTATCAGTGGTACCCTGCATCAAATTGCCCAACAGGCCAGATCTGTTGACACAGCACAACCAAAAGATCAGACACCCAGATCCAGCATCGCTGAATCTAGCAATCTGGCTCCTGAAATCCTAGAATTCGGGCACTTACAACTTACCCAAGAATGTATGGAAGTCATAAAACAAGCAAGAAGGCCATCCACCAGGCACTGCTATGCAAGTAAATGGAAGAGGTTTGTTTGCTACTGCCATATTAATCAAATACAACCATTACACACAACTCCAGAACATGTAGTGGGTTACTTGCTTCACTTACAAAAATCTAACCTAGCTTTCTCTTCCATTAAGATTCACCTTGCAGCAATATCTGCATACCTGCAGACTACCTATTCAACTTCCCTATATAAAATACCAGTCATTAAAGCATTCATGGAGGGCCTTAGGAGAATTATACCACCAAGAACACTACCTGTTCCTTCATGGAACCTAAATGTTGTCCTAACTAGACTTATGGGTCCACCTTTTGAACCCATGCACTCCTGCGACATACAGTTCCTAACCTGGAAGGTGGCATTTCTCATCGCCATTACTTCCCTGAGAAGAGTAAGCGAGATTCAGGCGTTTACTATACAGGAACCTTTTATACAACTACACAAAAATAAAGTCGTCCTAAGGACCAATCCTAAATTTTTGCCAAAGGTTATTTCACCGTTCCATCTAAATCAAACAGTGGAACTTCCGGTGTTCTTTCCACAGCCAGATACCGTAGCTGAAAGGGCACTACATACATTAGATGTCAAAAGAGCATTAATGTATTACATTGACAGAACAAAGAACATCAGAAAGACTAAACAACTCTTTATTGCATTTCAAAAACCTCATGCAGGAAACCCAATTTCAAAACAAGGTATAGCCAGATGGATAGTTAAATGCATCCAAATCTGCTACCTTAAAGCTAAACGACAGCTGCCCATTACACCAAGGGCACACTCAACCAGAAAAAAAGGTGCTACCATGGCCTTTCTAGGAAACATCCCAATGCAAGAAATATGTAAGGCAGCCACATGGTCTACGCCTCACACATTCACCAAGCACTACTGTGTAGACGTGTTATCCGCACAACAAGCCACAGTAGGTCAAGCTGTATTAAGGACATTATTTCAGACTACTTCCACTCCTACAGGCTGATCCACCGCTTTTGGGGAAATAACTGCTTACTAGTCTATTGCAGAACATGCGTATCTACAGCGACAGATGCCATCGAACTGAAAATGTCACTTACCCAGTGTACATCTGTTCGTGGCATCAGTCGCAGTAGATTCGCATGTGCCCACCCGCCTCCCCGGGAGCCTGTAGCAGTTTGGAAGTTACCTTCAATTATTTATATATGTATCATCTCAACCTTAAATAAGTGCATACTTAGTCACTCCATTGCATGGGCACTATTACTACAATTCAACTCCTACCTCACCCTCTGCGGGGAAAAACAATCGAGGATGGAGTCGACGCCCATGCGCAATGGAGACAAAAGGAGGAGTCACTCGGTCCCGTGACTCGAAAGACTTCTTCGAAGAAAAACAACTTGTAACACTCCGGCCCAACACCAGATGGCGAGCTATTGCAGAACATGCGAATCTACTGCGACTGATGCCACGAACAGATGTACACTGGGTAAGTGACATTTTCATTATATGATGATTAAAACTTCCATCAAACTATTTCAAATAAATCTTCAACGCTTACAAGGCCACAACAGCGCTAAAGAGCCACACCAGTGGCCATAAATTGCTATACAACTAACAACACAAACCAACAATAAAAATGGTTACATATTTGTTAAGGGGACCTGCAAATGTTCCTGTCTACTTTATTGACTACAGTTAAAATGTTTGTGCAATCCTACAACTAGTCAACTAAATCTTTTTTGACTACTACAAATAGAAAAGACTTAATAACCATGTCTGTGCACAGCATACCTATGTACTAGTTACGAAGGAAAAACTATTTGAGGCTTTGTATTTAAACCTGCACATTCTCCAGCGTTTATTGCTGGCAACTGCTACAAAGATAGAGTCCAACATTACACGATAAGGCATGCCTTGCTTGTTTACAGATATTAGAGTGCTGACGCCACTGCAAAAAGCATTTCCTAGAGAAAGTCTCGGGGGGAGCCAGACAGTGCTCCCAGGCAGGCTATCTTCTAGATAATGTGGTGTGCTCAAGGCTTTAAAACATTTGCCTCTCTTAGGGATATGTCTCCAAACTTACGTAAATGCTAGACCAAGAAACTAGATAATAAAACATTGTTTTGAAACCCAAGGCAATTAACTTAGATATTTACATTTATTTCAGGAGGGTTGCATTTTTTGTCTATTCGTAGTACTTACTGGATGAGAACTGTTATATGCTCGTAATTTGAAAGTAATGCCCATTAAATCAAACTCTGCACGTACATACCAGAAAATATAAACTTGTATAGATGTGCTGGAATATTTAAGTTAGGTCAATACATACTATGTTTATTCAGAGTATTATCAAGTGCTGCACAAATAGGTCGTTGACCTCTTGTGTTATGAGGTTTTCGATTGGTACAGCTTCAAAACTTTGATTTAACAAATATAAACGCTATAGATAGGCTAGGAAAATATCAGGAAATCAGAAAGAATTGGTAAAAAGGAAGGAAGAAGGAAACAATAAGTTGCATAAATAAGTGAACATGGAAAAACTGAGAAATGAAAATTTCAAAGGAGGGCATGGCAAGTTAACCTAGATAGAAAAAAATATGAATAAAAAAGGCAATAAATAAGTTCAACGGGTGAACAAAAAAGAAGGGGACAACAGAAAGAAAAATTCCACCCACCAGGGCAGTTATTTTTTTCGGGTAATTAAATCAATCTAAGACACGTTTGAAAAAATAAATTTCATTTGCAGGATTTCAGGGATGATGTTTTCCTCTGTTTATATGAAGCATCACTGTGTCCGACAACAACTTATTGTCCTGTACTTGCATTTTATAGGAGCCCGATGCGATGAATGTGACTCTGGATATTTTGGAAATCTGCTTGAGGCTGGAGGTTTCTGCCAGCGTTGCCAGTGCAACAACAACATTGACATGACTGATCCAGAGGCCTGCGACAAGCTTTCTGGAATGTGCCTGAAGTGCCTCTATCACACAGAGGGCCAGGACTGCGGCTACTGTCAACTTGGTTATTACGGCGATGCGCTCAGGCAGGACTGCCGAAGTAAGCAACAACTTGTTCCGTTTTTGGTGACCATTTATATGGATCCAAAAATAGAATTTTGCAAGTTTTCTTTGCCAGCATTGTGATGAATCTGTTGCTCTGAACAAAACTTGGGTGTTGTCTTTGGTCTGGGGCACAGGAAAGGGATGAAGATTTCCTCAATTTTCAAATATTCTAACCTGTTTCATACCTTTGTAGACATTGTACCATTAATCTCTATTTTTAATCATGAGCATTTTTAGCTGTGGACGCAAGTATCACACTAGTTGATCCCTACACAGTGGGTGAATTAACTTGGCCATTAAAACTTTCTCATCAATGTTCACATATTTTGTAAAATATTCTTGCCCCCTGTTTTCTAAGCTATATGGTTAAGAAACTAGGTCAGTGGTTCTTTGTCATCTGGATTTGAAAAGACCCCAAGTGAATCACTACTTAAAGCTGGGTCCCCAGTCCTAAGCTATTTCTATGAGTTGAACCAAAAAAAATACAAAAAAGTATAAAAAGAGGAATTAGATCAAACAAAAACTTACATATGGAAAAAAATCAAATAACAAACAAATTTATAGTAATAGACTCTTTAATGGGAAGAGTGGAAGTGTTCATTTTTTTTAAAAACAATTCTAGCATGTTACTTTTTGCTCCTAATGCATGCTTTTTTGTCTGTGGTGCTTCAATTGAGGCTACTTTTTTTTGTTTTTAGCTATCCTTGTGCTGCTCCCTCAAATCAATCTAAGGATAGCAACTTAATTGGAATCGCAAATTCCTTATCATTTAATGAACATTTTCAAATGTTCAAGTTTATATTAATTGTTACTGCATATATGTACGTGTATAATTAATCTGCTTATAATATTTAATTTTATAAACTCTCATGTACCCCCTGAATAGGTGTTGTGGACCGCCTCACCACCCCACCCTCTCCACAAGGGGTACAGGGACCACAGGTTAAGAACCACTGAAATATAGTGTATTTTATGGCTTTCTGAACATAAGGTGGTTAATCATTGTTCATACTTGGGGGTGAACATAATCTTCATTGCCTAGAAAAACGTATGCATCCTGCAGTATTATTATTTTTTTTTTTTTTTGGTGGGCCTGCCCAGTATTGGTTTTATGGTGAACTCTACAATGTGCACCAATGTTTTTTCATTGCAGTTTTTCAGCAGCACACTAACCAATGGTGATGAAAGGATCACCCAAAGTACTCTACAACCTGAATAAAAATGTTAACTGCCAGTCATCCAAGATTAAGAGGTGTCTGGTGTTGATGGCTGTAGAATTCTAGTGCAGGTGTAAGGGATCTCTCTTTTTTTTAAAACCAGCAATACTGTGTGGAAACTGCCTATTGCCTTTCCTGTAATTTGGGTCCACTGCAAATCCTTATGTGTGGGACATTTACGAGTATTGTGTGGATTGTGTATGTGTTAACCAAATGAATTGTGGTGTCTGTTTGGTTACTGCATGCATGACTGCCAAAAAATGGTTGTTCCCTTGCACATTTTCCTTGCCCAGGTGTATGCAAGCCTGCATAACCCTGTGCTTTGATGCCCTCCCTAAAATAGCCTTTCCCACCCCTTTATACTCTTCCTATTTTGCTGATGTTGCCTAACATTGTCTGGAGTAAATTCATATTAACACATTGGCAAGTTCAAACTGGGAATACCTCCCAGGGAACATAAAAACAAGAGGACAAAGAAGGAGGATGCACTACAGTGGGAGAAGAACTTTAAATATAAGACAGGAGATTGTTTTAGCCTCCATGCCTTTGCCTAAAAGTGGAATAAATACTGGGACTATTAGAACCTTATGTTTAGTTTGAACATTTAGTAAAATGTTTTGTTAGGCAAACACATTGATTGGAGCAGCACATTTGCTCGTGATTGCTCTCCCTTAGACTTGCATGAAGCATGGATTCCAACAACTTAACTTGTGTGCGATATGGGGCTGGACTGCTCTGTAAGGACAGAAGCTGCCACTGTGACTGGTAGACCCTCACAAGGCACCCCAGGTGACTGAAGACTTGCATGGAGTTCTCTTCAAGGAATCAAGATTGCCCAGAGGTTATGAGATACCTGGAGCCCAGTCAAGCATTGTCTGAAAATGAGGAGACACCTTTTTGAATTATACTTGTGCATGTGCACTTTGTCAGACCCATTATGTACTATTAGGGTTCCTATATTTGCTCTTGCCAAAGCCCAAAGGGTCATGAAGGGTTTGCATCTTCACACAATAGACACAGGGTCTGGTCCTATTAGCTGGTTCTGTTATTATTCTGTAACTGCGTGAACCCTCTTTTTCAAGCCGTTAATGTATTTTATTCAGGGTTGTTCCCTAACACACTTTGTTAAATCAAAATGAAAATATATTTTAGTATTAATCCAAGTTGAAATTTCCAGTAAACACTAGCAGTCACCACCAGAAAAGAAATCTGCAGACATTAGACAGCAGAAAGACATGAAGGTGTTATTTAGAAAGAAAAGAATTTGGTAAAATAAATACAACTATTCAAGGCAATTAAGGGAAAGGTTCTTGACCGATTTCATTTGGCTGAGTGAATTACGAAGTAAATCACATTATACTATTTGTGTTCAAGAAAGCCTTCCTAACTCTCACAAGGATCCAGGGCCAACCTTGTTACGCATAGAAGAGCTTCCCAACAAGCTCAAAACGACCTCTGAGGAGCTCTGTGAACTGAGAAAATCAGGTGTCTTTTCTCTGAGTAAGGGATAGCTTTCCTCAAGAACGTTTTGCCTACCCACAGTACATTTTCAGAGCAACTACAAGGGATTTGGTACAAACATTGTTGTTCTGTTTTTTTTACTACAGGTTGGATGCTTGGGTACATCAAGAAGTGCCAAAGATGTATTAAAAACTGATTGAGCCTGTAACCTTCCCTCAACTGTTCTCCATATTCTGGGACTACTTTGTACTCTGTCTAGTTTGCAACTCTGTTAAAGGTTCAAACTGAAACAGCTTGGTTTGCAGTCTTATAAACTACCTTAGATTTGAGCAGTATAATCCAAAAGGAAGAGCACTCCCAGTTATTGACTGTGATGGAGCTAGGGGACCTAAAATTAAGACCATGGCTCTACCCATTAGCTATCAGCGTGTACCAGAGCCCATCCCATAAGCCACCATCTTCACTAAGATTTGTAAACCCTGTTTAAGAGAGAGCAATTTTCTCTCATGATTTTCTAAAAAGGAATAGTGGAAGATGCTCCAGAAGCAAACATGAGGCCATATTTTCTATAACTTCTTTAGCATCATCCTCAGTCATGTGAGAAACACTTGACTGGGTCTCGTGTTGTGCTTTTCTACACTGACCTGTTTGTAAAATCAGCAGCAGCAGACTCATCTGATTCACCACTGTTCTACTGCAGCTTCACCACTGAGTTGTGTGAACATTTAGGTTGCTAATGCTCTATAGTCACAACAAAGTAAGGCACTCCTTAAAGCCATTTTTTAATAAATGTAGGACTGAAATCATTGGAGACTGCAGTAAATGAACAAAATGATGGGTTTACTTTTGTCATAGAAATTATGGTTAGTGCTCTAGAAAGCTAAAATAAGGACATACTTTCTATACATTCTCAAGTATCTTCCTCTTCCTTGTCAGAAAGTGTGGCATGGTGATTGAAACATGTACAGCTAATACCAGCAGCAGTCACTTGACCCAGCCAACATATTATAATCAAGACAAATCTGAGGCACTCCTCAATGCTGTTTTTTTTTAAATAGGCATTTTTAATATAAAGCCCATCCAGTGAAACATTCCTTAATAAATCACCACTGAGGAAAGGATGTTGGTGTATTTTTTTTTTATGGTGAAGCTGTTAAACAGCTGTCTCAATAACAGAAAGAATCTGAAGGTTGTTTCTAGGTTTGGGGGATTTGAGTTTTCAGTCTTAGTTAAAGTGGGGTTCTTATTACACACACAACCCTTATCTGGACCCATCATTTTTATATTTCAGATCTCTATACTATGTTGCAAAATAATGTAGAACATGAAAAACAATATCAAGCTGCAAGATCATTATCGAAGTTACATAATGTGTCTGTTTCTTCTGCAATCATCTATATAAGATATAATGGATTGTGCTTTGTTTTCCTTATCCACTGCTTCAGATCCGAATGGTGTTACAAGCATTGTTTACATGATGTCAAAGCAGAGCATTGAAAACTACCCACTATCTTTATGCAGATACAAACAAGGCTGTAATTATTTGAGCAATATACTTTATTTGCTTGTTAAGGCATTAGGGTTTCAGCTTCTAATTGAAATCATTACTCTTTTCCATTTAAAGCGCCAGCAAACACATGACCTTTTAATTACAGCTGAAAGTCTGAGATTTCCTGACATGCATCCATTGAGCATACATGCCAACAGACCCGATTCACAAAGGAGACTTCAATTTTTTTTTTTTAAGTCTAAAAATGGCTTTATTCTTGCTGGCTCCCACCTGAAATTTTCTCTCCTTTAATAGAAGTCTAATAAATACATTCTCCTGATTATTTTTTGAAACCTTCCACTTGTCTCTACTAAAATGTTGTCATGTATGCTTGTGTAAAGTACTGATTTGCCCCAGCCACGCCCTTCAGTCTCATCAGAAAGCTCTAGTGGTACTCCTGACATTCCAATAGGTTTGCCCCACTCTCCCACTGGTCAGCAGGGGGGAATGGAAATATCTGTGCAATCGGAAACCAGAGACTCATGCGGTCATCAATTTTTGAAGAACCTATGTTTGACTGCCTTTCATCTGATCCAAAAATGCTCCTTCAAGAGACTTCAACATGGCCGAAGATCTTTGGGGATCCAGTGTCCTTGACTGAAGTAATGACAGCCCTCAACTCCAAGCTAATTGTATTTATCTGCAATTTAGGAAGCTACTCAAAATCCAACTGGGCCCAACTGCACCAAGGGGATCAATAGAAGAGTGTTATTTTTGAGACCTCTCCTAGTGTTTACCATTGACTTTGTATTTTGATTCCTCTCTTTGAGAGCTCCCCAAGATAAGGTGTTGACACAGTACTAAATGAACAAATAAGAGAACTTGGGGAAAAACTTTGATTAATTTACTTTTCTGTGATGGTCATCAGTTTGTTGCAATGACCTGTAACATGCTTACATATTCATATACTAGCACCTTAAGATTTCAGGTTTATCACAATTTGCAGGCAACAATGCTCTGGTGTTCCAGAAAGCTGTGCCATCCCAGAAAAGAGAATTGCTGCAAGGGGGTCACTAACATGCCAAACCTCATTTTTTGTGTTTTCACACACTCATTTTTTGTGTTTTCACACACTCTCATAGCTAGCTCAGAAATATAGTAAAATGTGGTGCTTGTAATGCATGCATTTGTTTTCCTCCAATTGAATCTTTCCAAGCCGCACTTTCGCTCTGTTATCAAGTCATACCTAGTTGTAAGGAAATGCCTCCTTGGCATGGTTGCCCCCTGACTTTTTGCCTTTGCTGATGCTATGTTTACAATTGAAAGTGTGCTGAGGCCTGCTAACCAGGCCCCAGCACCAGTGTTCTTTCCCTAACCTGTACTTTTGTATCCACAATTGGCAGACCCTGGCATCCAGATAAGTCCCTTGTAACTGGTACTTCTAGTACCAAGGGCCCTGATGCCAAGGAAGGTCTCTAAGGGCTGCAGCATGTCTTATGCCACCCTGGAGACCTCTCACTCAGCACAGACACACTGCTTGCCAGCTTGTGTGTGCTAGTGAGGACAAAACGAGTAAGTCGACATGGCACTCCCCTCAGGGTGCCATGCCAGCCTCTCACTGCCTATGCAGTATAGGTAAGACACCCCTCTAGCAGGCCTTACAGCCCTAAGGCAGGGTGCACTATACCATAGGTGAGGGTACCAGTGCATGAGCATGGTACCCCTACAGTGTCTAAACAAAACCTTAGACATTGTAAGTGCAGGGTAGCCATAAGAGTATATGGTCTGGGAGTCTGTCAAACACGAACTCCACAGCACCATAATGGCTACACTGAAAACTGGGAAGTTTGGTATCAAACTTCTCAGCACAATAAATGCACACTGATGCCAGTGTACATTTTATTGTAAAATACACCCCAGAGGGCACCTTAGAGGTGCCCCCTGAAACTTAACCGACTATCTGTGTAGGCTGACTAGTTTTAGCAGCCTGCCACAAACCGAGACATGTTGCTGGCCCCATGGGGAGAGTGCCTTTGTCACTCTGAGGCCAGTAACAAAGCCTGCACTGGGTGGAGATGCTAACACCTCCCCCAGGCAGGAATTGTCACACCTGGCGGTGAGCCTCAAAGGCTCACCTCCTTTGTGCCAACCCAGCAGGACACTCCAGCTAGTGGAGTTGCCCGCCCCCTCCGGCCAGGCCCCACTTTTGGCGGCAAGGCCGGAGAAAATAATGAGAAAAACAAGGAGGAGTCACTGGCCAGTCAGGACAGCCCCTAAGGTGTCCTGAGCTGAGGTGACTCTAACTTTTAGAAATCCTCCATCTTGCAGATGGAGGATTCCCCCAATAGGGTTAGGATTGTGACCCCCTCCCCTTGGGAGGAGGCACAAAGAGGGTGTACCCACCCTCAGGGCTAGTAGCCATTGGCTACTAACCCCCCAGACCTAAACACGCCCTTAAATTTAGTATTTAAGGGCTACCCTGAACCCTAGAAAATTAGATTCCTGCAACTACAAGAAGAAGGACTGCCTAGCTGAAAACCCCTGCAGAGGAAGACCAGAAGACGACAACTGCCTTGGCTCCAGAAACTCACCGGCCTGTCTCCTGCCTTCCAAAGATCCTGCTCCAGCGACGCCTTCCAAAGGGACCAGCGACCTCGACATCCTCTGAGGACTGCCCCTGCTTCGAAAAGACAAGAAACTCCCGAGGACAGCGGACCTGCTCCAAGAAAGGCTGCAACTTTGTTTCCAGCAGCCTTGAAAGAACCCTGCAAGCTCCCCGCAAGAAGCGTGAGACTTGCAACACTGCACCCGGCGACCCCGACTCGGCTGGTGGAGATCCGACGCCTCAGGAGGGACCCCAGGACTACTCTGATACTGTGAGTACCAAAACCTGTCCCCCCTGAGCCCCCACAGCGCCGCCTGCAGAGGGAATCCCGAGGCTTCCCCTGACCGCGACTCTTTGAATCCTAAGTCCCGACACCTGGGAGAGACCCTGCACCCGCAGCCCCCAGGACCCGAAGGACCGGACTTTCACTGGAGGAGTGACCCCCAGGAGTCCCTCTCCCTTGACCAAGTGGAGGTTTCCCCGAGGAACCCCCCCCTTGCCTGCCGGCAGCGCTGAAGAGATCCCTAGATCTCCCATTGACTTCCATTACAAACCCGACGCTTGTTTCTACACTGCACCCGGCCGCCCCCGCGCTGCTGAGGGTGAAATTTCTGTGTGGGCTTGTGTCCCCCCCAGTGCCCTACAAAACCCCCCTGGTCTGCCCTCCGAAGACGCGGGTACTTACCTGCAAGCAGACCGGAACCGGGGCACCCCCTTCTCTCCATTCTAGCCTATGTGTTTTGGGCACCACTTTGAACTCTGCACCTGACCGGCCCTGAGCTGCTGGTGTGGTGACTTTGGGGTTGCTCTGAACCCCCAACGGTGGGCTACCTTGGACCAAGAACTAAGCCCTGTAAGTGTCTTACTTACCTGGTTAACCTAACAAATACTTACCTCCCCTAGGAACTGTGAAAATTGCACTGTGTCCACTTTTAAAACAGCTATTTGTGAATAACTTGAAAAGTATACATGCAATTTTGATGATTTGAAGTTCCTAAAGTACTTACCTGCAATACCTTTCGAATGAGATATTACATGTAGAATTTGAACCTGTGGTTCTTAAAATAAACTAAGAAAAGATATTTTTCTATATAAAAACCTATTGGCTGGATTTGTCTCTGAGTGTGTGTACCTCATTTATTGTCTAGGTGTATGTACAACAAATGCTTAACACTACTCCTTGGATAAGCCTACTGCTCGACCACACTACCACAAAATAGAGCATTAGTATTATCTATTTTTACCACTATTTTACCTCTAAGGGGAACCCTTGGACTCTGTGCATGCTATTCCTTACTTTGAAATAGCACATACAGAGCCAACTTCCTACATTGGTGGATCAGCAGTGGGGTACAAGACTTTGCATTTGCTGGACTACTCAGCCAATACCTGATCACACGACAAATTCCAAAATTGTCATTAGAAATTGATTTTTGCAATTTGAAAAGTTTTCTAAATTCTTAAAAGACCTGCTAGGGCCTTGTGTTAGATCCTGTTTAGCATTTCTTTTAGAGTTTAAAAGTTTGTAAAAGTTTGAATTAGATTCTAGAACCAGTTGTAGATTCTTAAAAAGTATTCCAACTTTTAGAAGCAAAATGTCTAGCACAGATGTGACTGTGGTGGAACTCGACACCACACCTTACCTCCATCTTAAGATGAGGGAGCTAAGGTCACTCTGTAAAATAAAGAAAATAACAATGGGCCCCAAACCTACCAAAATACAGCTCCAGGAGCTTTTGGCAGAGTTTGAAAAGGCCAACCCCTCTGAGGGTGGCAACTCAGAGGAAGAGGATAGTGACTTGGAGGAAAATTCCCCCCTACCAATCCTATCTAGGGAGAACAGGGTCCCTCAAACCCTGACTCCAAAAATAATAGTCAGAGATGCTGGTTCCCTCACAGGAGAGACCAACACCTCTGAAATCACTGAGGATAGCCCCAGTGAAGAGGACATCCAGTTAGCCAGGATGGCCAAAAGATTGGCTTTGGAAAGACAGATCCTAGCCATAGAGAGGGAAAGACAAGAGATGGGCCTAGGACCCATCAATGGTGGCAGCAACATAAATAGGGTCAGAGATTCTCCTGACATGTTGAAAATCCCTAAAGGGATTGTAACTAAATATGAAGATGGTGATGACATCACCAAATGGTTCACAGCTTTTGAGAGGGCTTGTGTAACCAGAAAAGTGAACAGATCTCACTGGGGTGCTCTCCTTTGGGAAATGTTCACAGGAAAGTGTAGGGATAGACTCCTCACACTCTGGACAAGATGCAGAATCTTATGACCTCATGAAGGGTACCCTGATTGAGGGCTTTGGATTCTCCACTGAGGAGTATAGGATTAGATTCAGGGGGGCTCAAAAATCCTCGAGCCAGACCTGGGTTGACTTTGTTGACTACTCAGTGAAAACACTAGATGGTTGGATTCAAGGCAGTGGTGTAAGTAATTATGATGGGCTGTACAATTTATTTGTGAAAGAACACCTGTTAAGTAATTGTTTCAATGATAAACTGCATCAGCATCTGGTAGACCTAGGACCAATTTCTCCCCAAGAATTGGGAAAGAAGGCGGACCATTGGGTCAAGACAAGGGTGTCCAAGACTTCAACAGGGGGTGACCAAAAGAAAGGGGTCACAAAGACTCCCCAGGGGAAGGGTGATGAGACAACCAAAACTAAAAATAGTAAAGAGTCTTCTACAGGCCCCCAAAAACCTGCACAGGAGGGTGGGCCCAGAGCCTCTTCACAAAACAATGGGTACAAGGGTAAAAACTTTGATCCCAAAAAGGCCTGGTGTCATAGCTGTAAACAGCATGGACACCAAACTGGAGACAAGGCCTGTCCCAAGAAAGGTTCCACTCCAAACTCCCATCCAGGTAACACTGGTATGGCTAGTCCCCAAGTGGGATCAACAGTGTGCCCAGAGCAAATCAGGGTCCACACTGAAGCTACTCTAGTTTCTGAGGGTGGGGTGGATTTAGCCACACTAGCTGTCTGGCCGCCTAACATGCAAAAATACAGACAGCAACTCTTAATTAATGGGACTAGAATAGAGGGCCTGAGGGATACAGGTGCCAGTGTCACCATGGTGACAGAGAAACTGGTTTCCCCTGGCCAATACCTGACTGGAAAAACTTACACAGTCACCAACGCTGACAATCAGAGAAAAGTACATCCCATGGCAATGGTTACTTTAGAATGGGGAGGGGTCAATGGCCTGAAACAGGTGGTGGTCTCCTCAAATATCCCAGTGGACTGTCTGCTTGGAAATGACCTGGAGTCCTCAGCATGGGCTGAGGTAGAACTAAAAACCCATGCAGCAATGCTGGGTATCCCTGAACTGGTGTGTGTGAAAACAAGAGCACAGTGCAAGGCACAGGGTGAACAAGTAGAGCTGGAGTCTGGAAGAATGGCCCAGCCTACCAAGAGAACAGGAAAGTCAGTTGGGAAACCAACTGCAGCACAGCAAAAGAAAGGGAACCTCTCTTCTCAGGAAGAAGTTCTGCCCTCTGAGGGAACTGAGCCTTTGGAGCTTGAACCTTATCAGGTTGAGCTCTTAGGCCCAGGGGGACCCTCAAGGGAGGAGCTGTGTAAGGGACAAGAAACCTGTCCCTCTCTTGAAGGCCTTAGGCAGCAAGCTGCTGAAGAGTCCAAAGGCAAGAAAAATGGAACGCATAGGGTCTATTGGGAAGATGGACTCCTGTACACTGAGGCCAGAGACCCCAAACCTGGTGCCACTAGGAGAGTGGTAGTGCCTCAGCTGTTCAGGAAGTTCATCCTAACATTGGCCCATGACATTCCCCTTGCTGGACATTTGGGACAAACCAAGACGTGGGAGAGGTTAGTCAACCACTTCTACTGGCCCAATATGTCCAACATGGTTAAGGAGTTTTGCCTCTCCTGCCCCACCTGTCAAGCCAGTGGTAAGACAGGTGGGCATCCAAAGGCCCCCCTCATTCCACTTCCAGTGGTGGGGGTTCCCTTTGAAAGAGTGGGTGTGGACATAGTTGGTCCACTAGAACCTCCCACAGCCTCAGAAAATATGTATATCCTGGTAGTAGTGGATCATGCTACCAGGTATCCTGAAGCTATTCCCCTTAGGTCGACTACTGCCCCTGCAGTAGCCAAGGCCCTCATTGGTATCTTTACCAGAGTGGGTTTCCCTAAGGAGGTGGTGTCTGACAGAGGTACCAACTTCATGTCAGCATACCTAAAGCACATGTGGAATGAGTGTGGAGTGACTTATAAATTCACTACACCATACCATCCCCAAACTAATGGCTTGGTTGAGAGATTCAACAAGACATTAAAAGGCATGATCATGGGGCTCCCAGAAAAGCTCAAAAGGAGATGGGATGTCCTCTTGCCATGTCTGCTTTTCGCTTACAGAGAGGTGCCACAGAAGGGAGTAGGATTCTCACCCTTTGAACTTCTGTTTGGTCATCCTGTAAGGGGACCACTTGCCCTTGTTAAAGAAGGCTGGGAGAGACCTCTCCATGAGCCTAAACAGGACATAGTGGACTATGTACTTGGCCTTCGCTCTAGAATGGCAGAGTACATGGAAAAGGCAACCAAAAACCTTGAGGCCAGCCAACAGCTCCAGAAGTTTTGGTATGACCAAAAGGCTGCACTGGTTGAGTTCCAACCAGGGCAGAAAGTCTGGGTTCTGGAGCCTGTGGCTCCCAGGGCACTCCAGGACAAATGGAGTGGCCCTTACCCAGTACTAGAAAGGAAGAGTCAGGTCACCTACCTGGTGGACCTGGGCACAAGCAGGAGCCCCAAGAGGGTGATCCATGTAAACCGCCTTAAGCTCTTCCACGACAGAGCTGATGTCAATCTGTTGATGGTAACAGATGAGGATCAGGAGGCAGAGAGTGAACCTCTCCCTGATCTTCTGTCATCAGACCCAAAAGATGGCACAGTAGATGGAGTGATCTACTCAGACACCCTCTCTGGCCAACAGCAAGCTGATTGTAGAAGAGTCCTACAACAGTTTCCTGAACTCTTCTCCTTAACCCCTGGTCAGACACACCTGTGTACCCATGATGTGGACACAGGAGACAGCATGCCTGTCAAGAACAAAATCTTTAGACAATCTGACCATGTTAA
This sequence comes from Pleurodeles waltl, assembly GCF_031143425.1. NCBI lineage: Eukaryota > Metazoa > Chordata > Amphibia > Caudata > Salamandridae > Pleurodeles > Pleurodeles waltl. The sequence continues at coordinate 993,012,489 of NC_090442.1, forward strand.
GGAAAGCATCAAGGTGGAAGTCCACAAGATGCTGGAATTGGGAGTAATTGAGCGCTCTGACAGCCCCTGGGCTAGCCCAGTGGTCTTAGTCCCCAAACCTCACACCAAAGATGGAAAGAAAGAGATGAGGTTTTGTGTGGACTACAGAGGGCTCAATTCTGTCACCAAGACAGATGCTCATCCAATTCCAAGAGCTGATGAGCTCATAGACAAATTAGGTGCTGCCAAATTCTTAAGTACCTTTGACTTGACAGCAGGGTACTGGCAAATAAAAATGGCACCTGGAGCAAAAGAGAAAACCGCATTCTCCACACCTGATGGGCATTATCAGTTTACTGTTATGCCCTTTGGTTTAAAGAATGCCCCTGCCACCTTCCAAAGGTTGGTGAATCAAGTCCTTGCTGGCTTGGAGTCCTTTAGCACAGCTTATCTTGATGATATTGCTGTCTTTAGCTCCACCTGGCAGGATCACCTGGTCCACCTGAAGAAGGTTTTGAAGGCTCTGCAATCTGCAGGCCTCTCTATCAAGGCATCCAAATGCCAGATAGGGCAGGGAACTGTGGTTTACTTGGGACACCTTGTAGGTGGAGGCCAAGTTCAGCCACTCCAACCCAAGATCCAGACTATTCTGGACTGGGTAGCTCCAAAAACCCAGACTCAAGTCAGGGCATTCCTTGGCTTGACTGGGTATTACAGGAGGTTTGTGAAGGGATATGGATCCATTGTGACAGCCCTCACTGAACTCACCTCCAAGAAAATGCCCAAGAAAGTGAACTGGACTGTGGAATGCCAACAGGCCTTTGACACCCTGAAACAGGCAATGTGCTCAGCACCAGTTCTAAAAGCTCCAGATTATTCTAAGCAGTTCATTGTGCAGACTGATGCCTCTGAACATGGGATAGGGGCAGTTTTGTCCCAAACAAATGATGATGGCCTTGACCAGCCTGTTGCTTTCATTAGCAGGAGGTTACTCCCCAGGGAGCAGCGTTGGAGTGCCATTGAGAGGGAGGCCTTTGCTGTGGTTTGGTCCCTGAAGAAGCTGAGACCATACCTCTTTGGGACTCACTTCCTAGTTCAAACTGACCACAGACCTCTCAAATGGCTGATGCAAATGAAAGGTGAAAATCCTAAACTGTTGAGGTGGTCCATCTCCCTACAGGGAATGGACTTTATAGTGGAACACAGACCTGGGACTGCCCATGCCAATGCAGATGGCCTTTCCAGGTTCTTCCACTTAGAAAATGAAGACTCTCTTGGGAAAGGTTAGTCTCATCCTCTTTCGTTTGGGGGGGGGGTTGTGTAAGGAAATGCCTCCTTGGCATGGTTGCCCCCTGACTTTTTGCCTTTGCTGATGCTATGTTTACAATTGAAAGTGTGCTGAGGCCTGCTAACCAGGCCCCAGCACCAGTGTTCTTTCCCTAACCTGTACTTTTGTATCCACAATTGGCAGACCCTGGCATCCAGATAAGTCCCTTGTAACTGGTACTTCTAGTACCAAGGGCCCTGATGCCAAGGAAGGTCTCTAAGGGCTGCAGCATGTCTTATGCCACCCTGGAGACCTCTCACTCAGCACAGACACACTGCTTGCCAGCTTGTGTGTGCTAGTGAGGACAAAACGAGTAAGTCGACATGGCACTCCCCTCAGGGTGCCATGCCAGCCTCTCACTGCCTATGCAGTATAGGTAAGACACCCCTCTAGCAGGCCTTACAGCCCTAAGGCAGGGTGCACTATACCATAGGTGAGGGTAACAGTGCATGAGCATGGTACCCCTACAGTGTCTAAACAAAACCTTAGACATTGTAAGTGCAGGGTAGCCATAAGAGTATATGGTCTGGGAGTTTGTCAAACACGAACTCCACAGCACCATAATGGCTACACTGAAAACTGGGAAGTTTGGTATCAAACTTCTCAGCACAATAAATGCACACTGATGCCAGTGTACATTTTATTGTAAAATACACCCCAGAGGGCACCTTAGAGGTGCCCCCTGAAACTTAACCGACTATCTGTGTAGGCTGACTAGTTTTAGCAGCCTGCCACAAACCGAGACATGTTGCTGGCCCCATGGGGAGAGTGCCTTTGTCACTCTGAGGCCAGTAACAAAGCCTGCACTGGGTGGAGATGCTAACACCTCCCCCAGGCAGGAATTGTCACACCTGGCGGTGAGCCTCAAAGGCTCACCTCCTTTGTGCCAACCCAGCAGGACACTCCAGCTAGTGGAGTTGCCCGCCCCCTCCGGCCAGGCCCCACTTTTGGCGGCAAGGCCGGAGAAAATAATGAGAAAAACAAGGAGGAGTCACTGGCCAGTCAGGACAGCCCCTAAGGTGTCCTGAGCTGAGGTGACTCTGACTTTTAGAAATCCTCCATCTTGCAGATGGAGGATTCCCCCAATAGGGTTAGGATTGTGACCCCCTCCCCTTGGGAGGAGGCACAAAGAGGGTGTACCCACCCTCAGGGCTAGTAGCCATTGGCTACTAACCCCCCAGACCTAAACACGCCCTTAAAATTTGTATTTAAGGGCTACCCTGAACCCTAGAAAATTAGATTCCTGCAACTACAAGAAGAAGGACTGCCTAGCTGAAAACCCCTGCAGAGGAAGACCAGAAGACGACAACTGCCTTGGCTCCAGAAACTCACCGGCCTGTCTCCTGCCTTCCAAAGATCCTGCTCCAGCGACGCCTTCCAAAGGGACCAGCGACCTCGACATCCTCTGAGGACTGCCCCTGCTTCGAAAAGACAAGAAACTCCCGAGGACAGCGGACCTGCTCCAAGAAAAGCTGCAACTTTGTTTCCAGCAGCTTTAAAGAACCCTGCAAGCTCCCCGCAAGAAGCGTGAGACTTGCAACACTGCACCCGGCGACCCCGACTCGGCTGGTGGCGATCCAACACCTCAGGAGGGACCCCAGGACTACTCTGATACTGTGAGTACCAAAACCTGTCCCCCCTGAGCCCCCACAGCGCCGCCTGCAGAGGGAATCCCGAGGCTTCCCCTGACCGCGACTCTTTGAACCTAAAGTCCCGACGCCTGGGAGAGACCCTGCACCCGCAGCCCCCAGGACCTGAAGGACCGGACTTTCACTGAAGAAGTGGCCCCCAGGAGTCCCTCTCCCTTACCCAAGTGGAGGTTTCCCCGAGGAATCCCCCCCTTGCCTGCCTGCAGCGCTGAAGAGATCCCGAGATCTCTCATAGACTAACATTGCGAACCCGACGCCTGTTCCTACACTGCACCCGGCCGCCCCCACGCTGCTGAGGGTGAAATTTCTGTGTGGACTTGTGTCCCCCCCCGGTGCCCTACAAAACCCCCCTGGTCTGCCCTCCGAAGACGCGGGTACTTACCTGCAAGCAGACCGGAACCGGGGCACCCCCTTCTATCCATTCTAGCCTATGTGTTTTGGGCACCACTTTGAACTCTGCACCTGACCGGCCCTGAGCTGCTGGTGTGGTGACTTTGGGGTTGCTCTGAACCCCCAACGGTGGGCTACCTTGGACCAAGAACTAAGCCCTGTAAGTGTCTTACTTACCTGGTTAACCTAACAAATACTTACCTCCCCTAGGAACTGTGAAAATTGCACTAAGTGTCCACTTTTAAAACAGCTATTTGTGAATAACTTGAAAAGTATACATGCAATTTTGATGATTTGAAGTTCCTAAAGTACTTACCTGCAATACCTTTCGAATGAGATATTACATGTAGAATTTGAACCTGTGGTTCTTAAAATAAACTAAGAAAAGATATTTTTCTATATAAAAACCTATTGGCTGGATTTGTCTCTGAGTGTGTGTACCTCATTTATTGTCTAGGTGTATGTACAACAAATGCTTAACACTACTCCTTGGATAAGCCTACTGCTCGACCACACTACCACAAAATAGAGCATTAGTATTATCTATTTTTACCACTATTTTACCTCTAAGGGGAACCCTTGGACTCTGTGCATGCTATTCCTTACTTTGAAATAGCACATACAGAGCCAACTTCCTACACTATGTGTATGTACAACAAATGCTTAACACTACTCCTTGGATAAGCCTACTGCTCGACCACACTACCACAAAATAGAGCATTAGTATTATCTCTTTTTGCCACTATCTTACCTCTAAGGGGAACCCTTGGACTCTGTGCATGCTATTCCTTACTTTGAAATAGCACATACAGAGCCAACTTCCTACATTGTTGGATCAGCGGTGGGATACAAGACTTTGCATTTGCTGGACTACTCAGCCAATACCTGATCACACGACAAATTCCAAAATTGTCATTAGAAATTGATTTTTGCAATTTGAAATTTTTCTAAATTCTTAAAAGTCCTGCTAGGGCCTTGTGTGTTAAGTCCCTGTTTAGCATTGTCTTTTAGAGTTTAAAAGTTTGTTAAAAGTTTGAAATTAGATTCTAGAAACAGTTTTAGATTCTTTAAAAAGTCTTCCAACTCTTAGCAAAATAATGTCTGATACAGAGATGAATGTGGTGGAACTCGACACCACACCTTACCTCCATCTTAAGATGAGGGAGCTAAGGTCTCTCTGTAATATCAAAAAAATAACCATTGGCTCCAGACCTACCAAAATTCAGCTCCAGGAGCTGTTGGCAGAGTTTGAAAAAGCCAACCCCTCTGATGATGACCTCACAGAGGAAGAAATTAGGGACTTGGAGGCCAATGTCCCTCCTCCAGTCCTAAATAGGGAGAACAGGACCCCTCAAGTCCTGTCTCCAACTGTGTTAGTCAGAAATAGTGAGTCCCTCACAGGAGGGTCCCACATTTCTGAAATCACTGAGGATGCTCTCAGTGAAGATGACCTCCTGTTAGCCAGGATGGCCAAAAGATTGGCTTTAGAGAGACAGCTCCTAGCCATAGAAAGGGAAAGACAAGAGATGGGCCTAGGACCCATCAATGGTGGCAGCAATATAAATAGGGTCAGAGATTCTCCTGACATGTTAAAAATCCCCAAAGGGATTGTGACAAAATTTGAAGATGGTGATGACATCACCAAGTGGTTCACAGCTTTTGAGAGGGCTTGTGTAACCAGAAAAGTGAACAGATCTCACTGGGGTGCTCTCCTTTGGGAAATGTTCACTGGAAAGTGTAGGGATAGACTCCTCACACTCTCTGGAAAAGATGCAGAATCTTATGACCTCATGAAGGGTACCCTGATTGAGGGCTTTGGATTCTCCACTGAGGAGTACCGGATTAGGTTCAGGGGGGCTCAAAAATCCTCGAGCCAGACCTGGGTTGACTTTGTTGACTACTCAGTGAAAACACTAGATGGTTGGATTCAAGGCAGTGGTGTAAGTAATTATGATGGGCTGTACAATTTATTTGTGAAAGAACATCTGTTAAGTAATTGTTTCAATGATAAACTGCATCAGCATCTGGTAGACCTAGGACCAATTTCTCCCCAAGAATTGGGAAAGAAGGCGGACCATTGGGTCAAGACAAGGGTGTCCAAGACTTCAACAGGGGGTGACCAAAAGAAAGGGGTCACAAAGACTCCCCAGGGGAAGGGTGATGAGACAGCCAAAACTAAAAATAGTAAAGAGTCTTCTACAGGCCCCCAAAAACCTGCACAGGAGGGTGGGCCCAGAGCCTCTTCACAAAACAATGGGTACAAGGGTAAAAACTTTGATCCCAAAAAGGCCTGGTGTCATAGCTGTAAACAGCATGGACACCAAACTGGAGACAAGGCCTGTCCCAAGAAAGGTTCCACTCCAAACTCCCATCCAGGTAACACTGGTATGGCTAGTCTCCAAGTGGGATCAACAGTGTGCCCAGAGCAAATCAGGGTCCACACTGAAGCTATTCTAGTTTCTGAGGGTGGGGTGGATTTAGCCACACTAGCTGTCTGGCCGCCTAACATGCAAAAATACAGACAGCAACTCTTAATTAATGGGACTAGAATAGAGGGCCTGAGGGATACAGGTGCCAGTGTCACCATGGTGACAGAGAAACTGGTTTCCCCTGGCCAATACCTGACTGGAAAAACTTACACAGTCACCAACGCTGACAATCAGAGAAAAGTACATCCCATGGCAATGGTTACTTTAGAATGGGGAGGGGTCAATGGCCTGAAACAGGTGGTGGTCTCCTCAAATATCCCAGTGGACTGTCTGCTTGGAAATGACCTGGAGTCCTCAGCATGGGCTGAGGTAGAACTAAAAACCCATGCAGCAATGCTGGGTATCCCTGAACTGGTGTGTGTGAAAACAAGAGCACAATGCAAGGCACAGGGTGAACAAGTAGAGCTGGAGTCTGGAAGAATGGCCCAGCCTACCAAGAGAACAGGAAAGTCAGTTGGGAAACCAACTACAACACAGCAAAAGAAAGGGAACCTCTCTTCTCAGGAAGAAGTTCTGCCCTCTGAGGGAACTGAGCCTTTGGAGCTTGAACCTTATCAGGTTGAGCTCTTAGGCCCAGGGGGACCCTCAAGGGAGGAGCTGTGTAAGGGACAAGAAACCTGTCCCTCTCTTGAAGGCCTTAGGCAGCAAGCTGCTGAAGAGTCCAAAGGCAAGAAAAATGGAACGCATAGGGTCTATTGGGAAGATGGACTCCTGTACACTGAGGCCAGAGACCCCAAACCTGGTGCCACTAGGAGAGTGGTAGTGCCTCAGCTGTTCAGAAAGTTCATCCTAACATTGGCCCATGACATTCCCCTTGCTGGACACTTGGGACAAACCAAGACGTGGGAGAGGTTAGTCAACCACTTCTACTGGCCCAATATGTCCAACATGGTTAAGGAGTTTTGCCTCTCCTGCCCCACCTGTCAAGCCAGTGGTAAGACAGGTGGGCATCCAAAGGCCCCCCTCATTCCACTTCCAGTGGTGGGGGTTCCCTTTGAAAGAGTGGGTGTGGACATAGTTGGTCCACTGGAACCTCCCACAGCCTCAGGAAATATGTATATCCTGGTAGTAGTGGATCATGCTACCAGGTATCCTGAAGCTATCCCCCTTAGGTCGACTACTGCCCCTGCAGTAGCCAAGGCCCTCATTGGTATCTTTACCAGAGTGGGTTTCCCTAAGGAGGTGGTGTCTGACAGAGGTACCAACTTCATGTCAGCATACCTAAAGCACATGTGGAATGAGTGTGGAGTGACTTATAAATTCACTACACCATACCATCCACAAACTAATGGCTTGGTTGAGAGATTCAACAAGACATTAAAAGGCATGATCATGGGGCTCCCAGAAAAGCTCAAAAGGAGATGGGATGTCCTCTTGCCATGTCTGCTTTTCGCTTACAGAGAGGTGCCACAGAAGGGAGTAGGATTCTCACCCTTTGAACTTCTGTTTGGTCATCCTGTAAGGGGACCACTTGCCCTTGTTAAAGAAGGCTGGGAGAGACCTCTCCATGAGCCTAAACAGGACATAGTGGACTATGTACTTGGCCTTCGCTCTAGAATGGCAGAGTACATGGAAAAGGCAACCAAAAACCTTGAGGCCAGCCAACAGCTCCAGAAGTTTTGGTATGACCAAAAGGCTGCACTGGTTGAGTTCCAACCAGGGCAGAAAGTCTGGGTTCTGGAGCCTGTGGCTCCCAGGGCACTCCAGGACAAATGGAGTGGCCCTTACCCAGTACTAGAGAGGAAGGGTCAGGTCACCTACTTGGTGGACCTGGGCACAAGCAGGAGCCCCAAGAGGGTGATCCATGTGAACCGCCTTAAGCTCTTCCATGACAGGGCTGATGTGAATCTGTTGATGGTAACAGATGAGGATCAGGAGGCAGAGAGTGAACCTCTCCCTGATCTTCTGTCATCAGACCCAAAAGATGGCACAGTAGATGGAGTGATCTACTCAGACACCCTCTCTGGCCAACAGCAAGCTGATTGTAGGAGAGTCCTACAACAGTTTCCTGAACTCTTCTCCTTAACCCCTGGTCAGACACACCTGTGTACCCATGATGTGGACACAGGAGACAGCATGCCTGTCAAGAACAAAATCTTTAGACAATCTGACCATGTTAAGGAAAGCATCAAGGTGGAAGTCCACAAGATGCTGGAATTGGGAGTAATTGAGCACTCTGACAGCCCCTGGGCTAGCCCAGTGGTCTTAGTCCCCAAACCTCACACCAAAGATGGAAAGAAAGAGATGAGGTTTTGTGTGGACTACAGAGGGCTCAATTCTGTCACCAAGACAGATGCCCATCCAATTCCAAGAGCTGATGAGCTCATAGACAAATTAGGTGCTGCCAAATTCTTAAGTACCTTTGACTTGACAGCAGGGTACTGGCAAATAAAAATGGCACCTGGAGCAAAAGAGAAAACAGCATTCTCCACACCTGATGGGCATTATCAGTTTACTGTTATGCCCTTTGGTTTAAAGAATGCCCCTGCCACCTTCCAAAGGTTGGTGAATCAAGTCCTTGCTGGCTTGGAGTCCTTTAGCACAGCTTATCTTGATGATATTGCTGTCTTTAGCTCCACCTGGCAGGATCACCTGGTCCACCTGAAGAAGGTTTTGAAGGCTCTGCAATCTGCAGGCCTCTCTATCAAGGCATCCAAATGCCAGATAGGGCAGGGAACTGTGGTTTACTTGGGACACCTTGTAGGTGGAGGCCAAGTTCAGCCACTCCAACCCAAGATCCAGACTATTCTGGACTGGGTAGCTCCAAAAACCCAGACTCAAGTCAGGGCATTCCTTGGCTTGACTGGGTATTACAGGAGGTTTGTGAAGGGATATGGATCCATTGTGACAGCCCTCACTGAACTCACCTCCAAGAAAATGCCCAAGAAAGTGAACTGGACTGTGGAATGCCAACAGGCCTTTGACACCCTGAAACAGGCAATGTGCTCAGCACCAGTTCTAAAAGCTCCAGATTATTCTAAGCAGTTCATTGTGCAGACTGATGCCTCTGAACATGGGATAGGGGCAGTTTTGTCCCAAACAAATGATGATGGCCTTGACCAGCCTGTTGCTTTCATTAGCAGGAGGTTACTCCCCAGGGAGCAGCGTTGGAGTGCCATTGAGAGGGAGGCCTTTGCTGTGGTTTGGTCCCTGAAGAAGCTGAGACCATACCTCTTTGGGACTCACTTCCTAGTTCAAACTGACCACAGACCTCTCAAATGGCTGATGCAAATGAAAGGTGAAAATCCTAAACTGTTGAGGTGGTCCATCTCCCTACAGGGAATGGACTTTATAGTGGAACACAGACCTGGGACTGCCCATGCCAATGCAGATGGCCTTTCCAGGTTCTTCCACTTAGAAAATGAAGACTCTCTTGGGAAAGGTTAGTCTCATCCTCTTTCATTTGGGGGGGGGTTGTGTAAGGAAATGCCTCCTTGGCATGGTTGCCCCCTGACTTTTTGCCTTTGCTGATGCTATGTTTACAATTGAAAGTGTGCTGAGGCCTGCTAACCAGGCCCCAGCACCAGTGTTCTTTCCCTAACCTGTACTTTTGTATCCACAATTGGCAGACCCTGGCATCCAGATAAGTCCCTTGTAACTGGTACTTCTAGTACCAAGGGCCCTGATGCCAAGGAAGGTCTCTAAGGGCTGCAGCATGTCTTATGCCACCCTGGAGACCTCTCACTCAGCACAGACACCCTGCTTACCAGCTTGTGTGTGCTAGTGAGGACAAAACGAGTAAGTCGACATGGCACTCCCCTCAGGGTGCCATGCCAGCCTCTCACTGCCTATGCAGTATAGGTAAGACACCCCTCTAGCAGGCCTTACAGCCCTAAGGCAGGGTGCACTATACCATAGGTGAGGGTACCAGTGCATGAGCATGGTACCCCTACAGTGTCTAAACAAAACCTTAGACGTTGTAAGTGCAGGGTAGCCATAAGAGTATATGGTCTGGGAGTTTGTCAAACACGAACTCCACAGCACCATAATGGCTACACTGAAAACTGGGAAGTTTGGTATCAAACTTCTCAGCACAATAAATGCACACTGATGCCAGTGTACATTTTATTGTAAAATACACCCCAGAGGGCACCTTAGAGGTGCCCCCTGAAACTTAACCGACTATCTGTGTAGGCTGACTAGTTTTAGCAGCCTGCCACAAACCGAGACATGTTGCTGGCCCCATGGGGAGAGTGCCTTTGTCACTCTGAGGCCAGTAACAAAGCCTGCACTGGGTGGAGATGCTAACACCTCCCCCAGGCAGGAATTGTCACACCTGGCGGTGAGCCTCAAAGGCTCACCTCCTTTGTGCCAACCCAGCAGGACACTCCAGCTAGTGGAGTTGCCCGCCCCCTCTGGCCAGGCCCCACTTTTGGCGGCAAGGCCGGAGAAAATAATGAGAAAAACAAGGAGGAGTCACTGGCCAGTCAGGACAGCCCCTAAGGTGTCCTGAGCTGAAGTGACTCTAACTTTTAGAAATCGTCCATCTTGCAGATGGAGGATTCCCCCAATAGGGTTAGGATTGTGACCCCCTCCCCTTGGGAGGAGGCACAAAGAGGGTGTACCCACCCTCAGGGCTAGTAGCCATTGGCTACTAACCCCCCAGACCTAAACACGCCCTTAAATTTAGTATTTAAGGGCTACCCTGAACCCTAGAAAATTAGATTCCTGCAACTACAAGAAGAAGGACTGCCTAGCTGAAAACCCCTGCAGAGGAAGACCAGAAGACGACAACTGCCTTGGCTCCAGAAACTCACCGGCCTGTCTCCTGCCTTCCAAAGATCCTGCTCCAGCGACGCCTTCCAAAGGGACCAGCGACCTCGACATCCTCTGAGGACTGCCCCTGCTTCGAAAAGACAAGAAACTCCCGAGGACAGCGGACCTGCTCCAAGAAAAGCTGCAACTTTGTTTCCAGCAGCTTTAAAGAACCCTGCAAGCTCCCCGCAAGAAGCGTGAGACTTGCAACACTGCACCCGGCGACCCCGACTCGGCTGGTGGCGATCCAACACCTCAGGAGGGACCCCAGGACTACTCTAAGACTGTGAGTACAAAAACCTGTCCCCCCTGAGCCCCCACAGCGCCGCCTGCAGAGGGAATCCCGAGGCTTCCCCTGACCGCGACTCTTTGAATCCTAAGTCCCGACACCTGGGAGAGACCCTGCACCCGCAGCCCCCAGGACCCGAAGGACCGGACTTTCACTGGAGGAGTGACCCCCAGGAGTCCCTCTCCCTTGACCAAGTGGAGGTTTCCCCGAGGAACCCCCCCCTTGCCTGCCGGCAGCGCTGAAGAGATCCCTAGATCTCCCATTGACTTCCATTACAAACCCGACGCTTGTTTCTACACTGCACCCGGCCGCCCCCGCGCTGCTGAGGGTGAAATTTCTGTGTGGGCTTGTGTCCCCCCCGGTGCCCTACAAAACCCCCCTGGTCTGCCCTCCGAAGACGCGGGTACTTACCTGCAAGCAGACCGGAACCGGGGCACCCCCTTCTCTCCATTCTAGCCTATGTGTTTTGGGCACCACTTTGAACTCTGCACCTGACCGGCCCTGAGCTGCTGGTGTGGTGACTTTGGGGTTGCTCTGAACCCCCAACGGTGGGCTACCTTGGACCAAGAACTAAGCCCTGTAAGTGTCTTACTTACCTGGTTAACCTAACAAATACTTACCTCCCCTAGGAACTGTGAAAATTGCACTGTGTCCACTTTTAAAACAGCTATTTGTGAATAACTTGAAAAGTATACATGCAATTTTGATGATTTGAAGTTCCTAAAGTACTTACCTGCAATACCTTTCGAATGAGATATTACATGTAGAATTTGAACCTGTGGTTCTTAAAATAAACTAAGAAAAGATATTTTTCTATATAAAAACCTATTGGCTGGATTTGTCTCTGAGTGTGTGTACCTCATTTATTGTCTATGTGTATGTACAACAAATGCTTAACACTACTCCTTGGATAAGCCTACTGCTCGACCACACTACCACAAAATAGAGCATTAGTATTATCTCTTTTTGCCACTATCTTACCTCTAAAGGGAACCCTTGGACTCTGTGCATGCTATTCCTTACTTTGAAATAGCACATACAGAGCCAACTTCCTACACCTACGATTTAAAAAAAAATTGTTTTACACATTTCATGACAAATATTCCCCTGCCGCGAAGGAACAGCAGAGGTACATTCCAGGGAGCTTAATATGAATGGCTGTTTCAGGAAATTGCCGCTAACACCTTTTGCTTCTGTTTGTTGTGTCAGCCCTTCCGCATCTTTCAGTATTTTGACTGGTCCATGTAGTAACATATTTTTTACTTTTTTCTGCACAATTTTTACTTTGCTATCTAAAAAGCCTGTGCTACGAGTATTTTTAGTGCAACGAAAGGAGCACCACGCATGGTTTTTAGTTTTCATGACCCCAGAGATCTTTTTTCAGATGTAAAAATGGTTCCTGAACGTAATAATTGGGATAGTTGGTTTGAAGTTCATAATCTAGAAAACTGCTGTCCAACTTTTGTCCATGAAGACTGAATTCCAGTAGATTTTCTGAAGAACTGCTGACCATGTAATTTAGGTACATTCCGATCGATACATTGTAAAGTGTCCTATGTGATAGTCGTGAAAATCTTAGACCCAGCTTCCCTAGAACTACCTTGGACCCCCTGTCTAGACATGTTAGCAAGAGCCTCACAGAACCTATGCTCTCATGGTTCAAGCACGTATATCTAAGTTGTTTACATGAGTATTTTTGAAGCGGCAGGATTTACATTTGCATTATTGGTTTCTGTAAAATCGTTGGTGTAAATTACGATAGGTTTTAGCCATTCCAGAAATAGAAAGAAACATATTTTCACTGTTCTTTTCTCTGAACGAACCTCTAACCTTTAGCTTCTATTCCTGTTTTTATCATTGCTCTCCTTAGTTTACCTGTTTGCATCTTTTCTTTCCAGAGTGTGTTTGCAATTACCTGGGTACTGTGCAGGAACACTGCAGTGGAGACGGTTGTCAGTGCAATCAAACTACTGGTCAGTGCCAGTGTCTTCCAAATGTGATTGGCCTGAACTGTGATCGCTGTGCACCGAACACTTGGAAATTGGCTAGTGGAACTGGTTGTGAGACATGCGCCTGTGATGCTTCTCATTCATTGGGCCCATCCTGCAATGAGGTAAATGAATATACACAATGTCAAAGTGTTTCGAAAGTGTCACTGGAAAGCCTAAAGTCATTGCATATGTTAGGTATGTTTCATGCACAGGACTGCTGGCTGTCGCAGGCCCTTTCCTGAGGACCATGGGTGCTGAGACACCACAAAACGAGCACCAATGTAGAAAATTAGATGTCAACACACTATAAATTATTGCACGTTTTTATTAAAGTAGCTTTAGGAGTTTAGTTCTTTAAGATTTATTTAAGCACATGTTGACAGCCAACTAGCATCACTCTCACCTACAGTGGGTTTCATCGTCATATGTATGTATGTATTATGTTGTGAGTCCTGCCTGGGATGCATCTCTTGCTGAATCTGTTTAATGATTGAGGATGAGCTGCACTCGGCACCTACGAATCTGAGTGGAGCAGCCCTTCAAAAGAGAGATGCCAAACATACATGCACAGAATGGATAGGTGGGTCTCTAATCGTTTGAAATAGCTAAAACCTCTTCTTTAAAATACAAAGTTGAAATCTTTTTGCATATTTAGATTATAACTTGTATGTTAACATAATAGCCGGTAAATCATGAGATTGCCAGTTGCTAAGCACTGGTAATTGTGCAACTTAAATCCTTTTCTGGATTCACATGCTGTGCATCGCATCTACTTACTAGCCAGATTCCCGTCTTGTCTTACTTCTCCTTTCTCTGTATTTTTTGTTGTTGTTGTGGGTGTCATTGACCACCAATTGGTGGTAAGTCGATATCCTGTGTAACGTCGGATGTGCACCCTGGAAGTTCCTTTAGATTCTTTTTTTCTGCCATTGAGTCTTGAAGTACTGCAGATGAGCTCTGAAGTTTTTCTTCAGTCATTGAAAAGCACCAAGGTTTTTTCAGTTTTTTTCCACCAAGAAACACAGAAGATCGCCAGGAAGAACAACACTCAAAGGCTAGAAACAGGGAACCTTCCTAACCCCAACAGGTACCCCACCGGCTAACACATGTGGGCAGAGACTGCAGAGACATGGAGAACACCCATTTAACTTTTGTCCCAACTGCCATCACATGTTAGCACAGAGCGACCCCAACGAGGTGTGCAATTTGTGGGTCATGAAAGACCGAAGCGTCAAGGACTGAGAGGCCTCCACAGAATTCGTCCTGAATACCTTGAAGGCATGACTGAAACAACTGGCACACCAGGCCATGGCCAATGCCCAAAGAAACCAGGAATCCCTCAAGGACCTAGGCCTCTCCAGTGAAGAGGACGAGGGGAACCGTCAGAGGGAGAAGTCTGAGATCAAAGAGCATGCTATTGCTGCTTAGTGGATGGAGGACGCAATAAGAGCTTCCTCCCCTACACACTGATGCCATCCCAGAAAGCAAACCTCTATCTGCCTATCCTTCCTAGCATCCTGCACCACAGTAAAAATAATTTCAGGGAATCAGTCACGGCAAGGGCTGGTACTCTTTGAGTGTAGGAAAACAAACACTTCACACAAGACCCCCAGTACATTAGGGGTAATGTACCATCAGACTCCATCATAGTGGCACCCGCCAGAAAGAGAAACAATGTGCCACATTAAACTGGTCACCACCTGAAAAAGAGGGCAAAAGAATGGATCTGGTGGGAAAGAAGATGAAAAGTGAAGCATACATGCAGTAGAGAATTGCAAATTTGAATGCACTTCTCACACAGCCACCAACATGGGAGGAGATGGAAGGCCTCATGCAACACCTTACAAAGGATTTTAAAGACAGGGACAAGGCAATACTCCAGGAGGTTGAGAACATTGCCAACTCCTGCAAGTCGGCATTGGATGCAGTAGACAGTGCAATCAGACAGATGTGCACTGGTACCACCATCAGGAGGCAGTCATCGCTGAGCATCTCTAGATTCAAGGCAGAGGTGCAGGCATCATTGATCAACATGCCTTTCACAGACAAGGCACTATAGCAGATAAAGGAGGACAACCAGATTGCCAATCCTCAGGCTTTGCAGTTCAGGGGATTCTTCAGGAGGAGAGTAGGGATGCCCAAAAGGAGGCCAGTATGCAGAGGAGGATTATCACCAGACCTATAAGAGCAACAAAAAGGCTTCAACCGACAAGTCACACACCAGCCCAGCCAAGAACAGTGGCAGCACCAAGAGAAGCAGCCTTTTTGGGGAAACCAAGTGATGGAGGCCAGCCCACAATAGTGGGGTGGCAGGCAATCAAGGGAATCGCTATGGCTGCAACCCCACCACATAACACCGTGGGGGAAGAATAGGAAGTTTCCTCTCGGATTAAAGGTCAATTACCCCAGGCAACTGGGTTTTAAACATAATATGACATGGTTACTGTAGGAAGTTGGCTCTGTATGCACTATTTCAAAGTAAGGAATAGTATGCACAGAGTCCAAGGGTTCCCCTTAGAGGTAAGATAGTGGCAAAAAGAGATAATACTAATGCTCTATTTTGTGGTAGTGTGGTCGAGCAGTAGGCTTATCAAAGGAGTAGTGTTAAGCATTTGTTGTACATACACACAGGCAATAAATGAGGAACACACACTCAGAGACAAATCCAGCCAATAGGTTTTGTTATAGAAAAATATATTTTCTTAGTTTATTTTAAGAACCACAGGTTAAAATTCTACATGTAATACTTTGCATGAAAGGTATTGCAGGTATGTACTTTAGGAACTTTGAATAATCACAATAGCATATATACTTTTCAAATAAAACACATATAGCTATTTTAAAACTAGACACAGTGCAATTTTCAACAGTTCCTGGGGGAGGTAAGTATTTGTTAGTTTTTGTAGGTAAGTAAACCACCTACGGGGTTCAAGTTTGGGTCCAAGGTAGCCCACCGTTGGGGGTTCAGAGCAACCCCAAAGTTACTGTAAGGAAATGCCTCCTTGGCATGGTTACCCCCTGACGTTTTGTCTTTGCTGATGCTATGTTTTGAATTGAAAGTGTGCTGAGGCCTGCTAACCAGGCCCCATCACCAGTGTTCTTTCCCTAACCTGTACTTTTGTATCCACAGTTGGCACACCCTGGCATCCAGGTAAGTCCCTTGTAACTGGTAACTCTGGTACCAAGGGCCCTGATGCCAGGGAAGGTCTCTAAGGGCTGCAGCATGTCTTATGCCACCCTGGAGACCCCTCACTCAGCACAGACACACTGCTTGCCAGCTTGTGTGTGCTGGTGAGAACAAAACGAGTAAGTCGACATGGCACTCCCCTCAGGGTGCCATGCCAGCCTCTCACTGCCTATGCAAGTATAGATAAGTCACCCCTCTAGCAGGCCTTGCAGCCCTAAGGCAGGGTGCACTATACCATAGGTGAGGGCACCAGTGCATGAGCACTGTGCCCCTACAGTGTCTAAGCCAAACCTTAGACATTGTAAGTGCAGGGTAGCCATAAGAGTATATGGTCTGGGAGTCTGTCAAACACGAACTCCACAGCACCATAATGGCTACACTGAAAACTGGGAAGTTTGGTATCAAACTTCTCAGCACAATAAATGCACACTGATGCCAGTGTACATTTTATTGTGAAACACACCCCAGAGGGCACCTTAGAGGTGCCCCCTGAAACTGTATCCAACTATCTGTGTAGGCTGACTGGTTCCAGCAGCCTGCCACACTAGAGACATGTTGCTGGCCCCATGGGGAGAGTGCCTTTGTCACTCTAAGGCCAGTAACAAAGCCTGCACTGGGTGGAGATGCTAACACCTCCCCCAGGCAGGAGCTGTGCGGTGAGCCTCAAAGGCTCACCCCTTTGTTCCAGCACCGCAGGACACTCCAGCTAGTGGAGTTGCCCGCCCCCTCCGGCCACGGCCCCCACTTTTGGCGGCAAGGTCGGAGAAAATAATGAGAATAACAAGGAGGAGTCACTGACCAGTCAGGACAGCCCCTAAGGTGTCCTGAGCTGAAGTGACTCTAACTTTTAGAAATCCTCCATCTTGCAGATGGAGGATTCCCCCAATAGGGATAGGTATGTGACCCCCTCCCCTTGGGAGGAGGCACAAAGAGGGTGTACCCACCCTCAGGGCTAGTAGCCATTGGCTACTAACCCCCCAGACCTAAACACGCCCTTAAATTTAGTATTTAAGGGCTCCCCTGAACCTAAGAATTTAGATTCCTGCAACTACAAGAAGAAGAGGACTGCTGAGCTGAAAGACCCCTGCAGAAGAAGAACAGAAGACACCAACTGCTTTGGCCCCAGACCTACCGGCCTGTCTCCTGCCTTCTAAAGAAACCTGCTCCAGCGACGCTTTCCCCAGGACCAGCGACCTCTGAATCCTCAGAGGACTGCCCTGCTTCAAGAAAGACAAGAAACTCCCGAGGACAGCGGCACTGCTCCAAAAAGACTGCAACTTTTTTACAGAGGAGCAGATTTAAAGACCCCTGCAAATCCCCGCAAGAAGCGTGAGACTTGCAACACTGCACCCGGCGACCCCGACTCGACTGGTGGAGAACCAACACCTCAGGGAGGACCCTCCGGCGACTCCGAGACGTGAGTAACCAAAGTTGTCCCCCCTGAGCCCCCACAGCGACGCCTGCAGAGGGAACCCCGAGGCTCCCCCTGACCGCGACTGCCTGACTCTAAAGTCCCGACGGCTGGAAAAGACCCTGCACCGCAGCCCCCAGCACCTGAAGGAACGGAACTTCAGTGCAGGAGTGACCCCCAGGAGGCCCTCTCCCTTGCCTAGGTGGTGGCTACCCCGAGGAGCCCCCCCCTTGCCTGCCTGCACCACTGAAGAGACCCCTTGGTCTCCCATTGACTCCCTTTGGAAACCCGACGCCAGTTTACACACTGCACCCGGCTGCCCCCGCGCTGCTGAGGGTGTACTTTTTGTGTGGACTTGTGTGTCCCCTGGTGCCCTACAAAACCCCCCTGGTCTGCCCTCCGAAGACGCAGGTACTTACCTGCTGGCAGACTGGAACCGGGGCACCCCCTTTTCTCCATTGAAGCCTATGTGTTTTGGGCACCTCTTTGACCTCTGCACCTGACCGGCCCTGAGCTGCTGGTGTGGTAACTTTGGGGTTGCTCTGAACCCCCAACGGTGGGCTACCTTGGACCCAAAACTGAACCCTGTAGGTGGGTTACTTACCTGCAAAACCTAACAATACTTTACCTCCCCAGGAACTGTGAAAATTGCAATGTGTCCACTTTTAAAACAGCTATTTGTGTTTTATGTGAAAAGTATATATGCTACTGTAATTATTCAAAGTTCCTAAAGTACTTACCTGCAATACCTTTCAAATGAGATATTACTTGTAGAATTTGAACCTGTGGTTCTTAAAATCAACTAAGAAAATATATTTTTCTATAACAAAAACCTATTGGCTGGATTTGTCTCTGAGTGTGTGTTCCTCATTTATTGCCTGTGTGTATGTACAACAAATGCTTAACACTACTCCTTTGATAAGCCTACTGCTCGACCACACTACCACAAAATAGAGCATTAGTATTATCTCTTTTTGCCACTATCTTACCTCTGAGGGGAACCCTTGGACTCTGTGCATGCTATTCCTTACTTTGAAATAGCACATACAGAGCCAACTTCCTACAGTTACCACACCAGCAGCTCAGGGCCGGTCAGGTGCAGAGTTCAAAGTGGTGCCCAAAACGCATAGGCTTCAATGGAGAAGGGGGTGCCCCGGTTCCAGTCTGCCAGCAGGTAAGTACCCGCGTCTTCGGAGGGCAGACCAGGGGGGTTTTGTAGGGCACCGGGGGGGACACAAGTTAGCACAGGAAGTACAACCTCAGCAGCACGTGGGCGGCCGGGTGCAGTGTGCAAACACACGTAGGGTTTTCAATTGGAATCAATGGGAGACCAAGGGGTCTCTTCAGCGATGCAGGCAAGGGTGGGGCTCCTCGGGGTAGCCACCACCTGGGCAAGGGAGAGGGCCTCCTGGGGGTCACTCCTGCACTGGAGTTCCGATCCTTCAGGTCCTGGGGGCTGCGGGTGCAGGGTCTTTTCCAGGCGTCGGGATCTGAGAGTCAGCCAGTCGTGGTCAGGGGGAGCCTCGGGATTCCCTCTGCAGGCGTCGCTGTGGGGGCTCAGGGGGGACAACTTTGGTTACTCACAGTCTCGGAGTCGTCGGGGAGTCCTCCCTGAAGTGTTTTATCCACAAGTCGAGCCGGGGGCGTTGGGTGCTGAGTTGCAAGTCTCACTCTTCTGGCGGGAAACGCAGTCTTTTTAAAGTTGCTCCTTTGGAAACAAAGTTGCAGTCTTGGGTGAACAGGGTCGCTGTTCTCGGGAGTTTCTTGGTCCTTTTAGAGCAGGGCAGTCCTCTGAGGATTCAGAGGTCTCTGGTCCTGGGGAAAGCATCGCTGGAGCAGTTTTCTTCCGAAGGGCGGAGACAGGCCGGTAGAGCTGGGGCCAAAGCAGTTGGTGTCTCCGTCTTCTCTGCAGGGTTTTTCAGCTCAGCAGTCCTCTTCTTCTTAGGTTGCAGGAATCTGAGTTCCTAGGTTCAGGGGAGCCCTTAAATACTAAATTTAAGGGCGTGTTTAGGTCTGGGGGGTTAGTAGCCAATGGCTACTAGCCCTGAGGGTGGGTACATCCTCTTTGTGCCTCCTCCCAATGGGAGGGGGTCACATTCCTATCCCTATTGGGGGAATCCTCCATCTGCAAGATGGAGGATTTCTAAAAGTTAGTCACCTCAGCTCAGGCCACCTTAGGGGCTGTCCTGACTGGCCAGTGACTCCTTGTTATTCTCATTATTTCCTCCGGCCTTGCCGCCAAAAGTGGGGCCGTGGCCGGAGGGGGCGGGCAACTCCACTAGCTGGAATGCCCAGTGGTGCTGGAACAAAGGGGGTGAGCCTTTGAGGCGCACCGCCAGGTGTTACAGCTCCTGCCTGGGGGACGTGATAGCATCTCCACCCAGTGCAGGCTTTGTTACTAGCCACAGAGTGACAAAGGCACTCTCCCCATGTGGCCAGCAACATGTCTCGAGTGTGGCAGGCTGCTAAAACCAGTCAGCCTACACGGGTAGTTGGTTAAGGTTTCAGGGGGCACCTCTAAGGTGCCCTCTGGGGTGTATTTTACAATAAAATGTACACTGGCATCAGTGTGCTTTTATTGTGCTGAGAAGTTTGATACCAAACTTCCCAGTTTTCAGTGTAGCCATTATGGAGCTGTGGAGTCCGTGGTTGACAGACTCCCAGACCATATACTCTTATGGCTACCCTGCACTTACAATGTCTAAGGTTTTGCTTAGACACTGTAGGGGCACAGTGCTCATGCACTGGTACCCTCACCTATGGTATAGTGCACCCTGCCTTAGGGCTGTAAGGCCTGCTAGAGGGGTGACTTATCTATACTGCATAGGCAGTGTGAGGTTGGCATGGCACCCTGAGGGGAGTGCCATGTCGACTTACTCGTTTTGTCCTCACCAGCACACACAAGCTGGCAAGCAGTGTGTCTGTGCTGAGTGAGGGGTCCCCAGGGTGGCATAAGATATGCTGCAGTCCTTAGAGACCTTCCCTGGCATCAGGGCCCTTGGTACCAGGGGTACCAGTTACAAGGGACTTACCTGGATGCCAGGGTGTGCCAATTGTGAAAACAAAAGTACAGGTTAGGGAAAGAACACTGGTGCTGGGGCCTGGTTAGCAGGCCTCAGCACACTTTCAAATGAAAACATAGCATCAGCAAAGGCAAAAAGTCAGGGGGTAACCATGCCAAGGATGCATTTCCTTACAGTTACTGCATAGAGCTTCCAAGACATTGCCTCCTGTTCCCCGACCCGAACCCCCCCCCCCCAATAGCAAATTTCACTAAGGGAACAAGAACTCATACAATTGCAGCAGGAGGTCAAAGCAAGCCACAGAAAGAGTCCCCCCCCTACTTCCCAAGGACGACAGGAAGAGTTATCTACTCGGCGTCCTTCCTAGCACCACAACAAGACTTAAAACTGAGACCAATCCTAGACCTTAGATACATAAGCAGGTTAGGTTATGTTATGTTAAGGTTGCTTATCAAGCGCAAACAAATCACCCAAAATAGGGTCTCTCAGCGCTGTTACATTTCTACAGGTTTCGATGCAGGAGTATTACACTAGGTAAATAAATTTAGTTGAGGTTAAAAAGCAATGTTTTGAGCTATGTTTTAAACCATTTGAAGTAAGTACATGCACAAAATGTAACAGAAGCTTATTCCAATGCGGAGGGGCCAGAAATAAAAATGAACGACCCCCATGTCTGGTGCTATGGATGCGTTGTGGCTGCAGCAGCAGTTTACCACTGGATCTGAGACTCTGAGTGGGAGCATACAGCTGCAATTTGCTCTGCAGATAAAGAGGCCCACTTCCATGCAAAGATTTATGTGCAAGGCAAAGGAGTTTAAGCAGAGAGCACTTTTTTATAGGCCGCCAATGAAGAGTACTAAGAATGGGTTCAGAAGGTGATCGAGACGAAAGGTTACATATTAGATGTTCCACAGTATTTTGGACCACCTGAAGTTAGAAGACAGGCCTTCATTAATACATTACCGTAGTCCAGGCGACCAACCATGAGAGCCTGAATAAACAACTTTCTTGACTGAAGAGCCATATGATATAATATAAACACAACATTTCAAGATTACTAGTCTACAAGAAGTGATCTTACTCCTAAGGAAGGGAGAATACATGGCCACCATAGACCTAAAGGATGCCTACCTCCACATGCCACTGAACCAAAGACACAAGTGGTGCCACAGGTTCATCTTAGTAAAGATATACTACCAAATCAGAGTGCTACCTTTCAGCATTAAATCGGCATAGAGTGTTCACAAAATGCTTAGCAGCAGTATCTGCACACCTGGAAAGATATAGTATACACATCTACCCATACCTGGATGACTGGCTGGTAAAGGAAAGCTCCAAAAGTGCCATCAAGACATACAAATTGTCATCACCACACTACAACAGCTTGGCTTCAACTAAAACATGAAAAATCATCTCACCCAGAACAGGTGACGTTTTCCTGGGAGCCACACTGGACTTGAGGGCGGCACACACATGCCGAGCTCCTAAAAGGATGAAAGCAATAACTGAGGAAGCTCTCCTGGCAGGGTCAGTCTCGGACAGTAAGGACTGCCATGAAATTAAAAGGGATGATGGAATTCTCCAATGCCCTCGTACCGCAAGAAAGACTGCATATGCAACCCATACGGGAATTACTCTGCAACAAATGGTCACAAGCCACAGGGACCTGGGAGGATCTAGTAGTTGTCACTGCAATGGCTCAGAAGGAGAGAGAATGGTGGAACCCAGTGAGAATGGGGATCGGGAGATACTTCAGATTTCCATCTCACAGGGTGGTCATAGCAACAGACACATCCCACAAGGCTGGGAAGCGCACATTGAGTCATGCATTCCATTAGTACCATTTGCCATATTACGTATGAGGCCCATACAGGAGTGTTTCATGAACCACTGGTCATAGGTGACAAATGATTAGATTATTTACTGGTTGTTAAAAACATGTTGCACAAAGAGTTTGCAATGCTGGACAATAGAAAACATAACAATAGGCATTGTCTTCAGACAATCACCAGAGTGACCATGACATACATAGGGTAAAGAGCACACATGGGGACCTCAGGATCAGAGGACAATAGACCTCAGAAGAAGCAGTAGCAGTAGACTACATAATTGTTCTGGACTTGAAGGAACAGACTACAACAGAAAGGATCGAACAACCATTAATTAGTTTTATGGAACTACTAGCCTCCAAAGTATATGACTCCGATTTAATTACACTTGTCAGCCATAGTTTCATTCTTCCGGGGGGGCCTGAGGGAAATCATTTTACCACACAGTTGATTAAAAGGTTCATAGAAGGAACAAAGGGAATATGCCTTCAAAGGTACAGTCTTAACTTTCAATCAACAAATGAATACCAGTGTGGCCGAAAGGGATCGGACCATTCACTCCAGAGGGTCTGGAAAATTTTTTATGGGAGGGGGGAAATAAGGGAGAAGAATGTCCCCGAAAGGGTGAATCGGGGATACACACTCCCTTTCTCAACTTAGTATCAAAATAGAGTATCCCTAAGCCCTACAATAAACGATGATACCATTGGTATCACCAGCTCGTCTGGTGTCGTCCCTATCCAGAAAAGATTTATTTTCTTTTTTAAGTGACCCTCAACCACTCTAGTAGTGGCATGCTTTACCATTGGGCCTAGCCGAGCTCTTAAAAGCAGGGGTGGGCTCTACCAACTTGAGCGGGAGCTCTTATGAAGGTCCTTCCCAGAGTTATAAAGATAAAAATTCCTTATTGTTCGTAAAGATTACCCTTTATTTAGAGTGACAATAGGTATGATTTAAAAACACAACACAAAAAGGGTTAATATGTCAATATGTTTCAGCCATTGCGAAGGCCATTAAGGTCCTCGGATTTCATCAGGACGTATATCTCAAGTGTGGCCCTGGTTAGTTGAAACAGCTTATTAACTTATTAGTTGTTTCAACTAACTGGGGCCACATGGGATCCAAATTTGGATATTTCATAGAATAGGTAAAGACTCCACATGTAAGGAGACCAAGGCACACTCAATGGTAGAAACATCTCACCTAATCAAAGAAGTAGAGGAATTATTGGTGGAAAAAAGCAATAGAAAGCGTGTCCAAGAAAAAGATCAACCATATTTCTTAATTCCAAAACAAGATGGAAACCTATGGGCAATTCTACACCTAAGGTTCATAAACAAATTTACACAGACACAAAAATTCAAAATGACAACTCTAGAAGAGGTCATTCTGCAGATGCAAGTGGGAGACTACCTGGCAACAAGAGAACTAAAGGATGCATAGTTGTACATCCCAATAAATCACAAACACAAATAAATGTGTCTTTTGTAGTGAACAACACACATTACCAAGTACTGGCTTTCAAAATTGGCACCAAGAATTTTCACAAAATGCCTGGCTGCAGTAGTCGCATATCTGAAAAGGCAAGAAATACATATATATCCATACCTAGACAACTGGCTAATAAGAGCAAACTCTTCAAGTAAATGCAAAACAGATATACAGAAGTTGATATATCTACACTATTCAAGCTAAGATTTTCAATAAATACAGAAAAATCTTCAATAAAGCCAGAACAGGAAAAGATCTTTCCAGGAGCAAGACTCACACTATAAAAGTGAAGGCTTATCCCTTCAATCAAATCTATACCACAAGAAGCTCACAGATACCGTGACAGTCTGACACTCAAGACTGTGAGGAAGACGATGGGAAAAACGGCATCTTGAATACCTCCCACCACACATGAGACCAATCCAGGAATGCCTACAAGCACAATGGTCACAAGCCACAAGGAGTTTCATAGATCTAGTGGTTCTCAGACAAAAAATACAGGAAGAGATAACGCGGTGGGACTGAGTGCATTTAACAGTGGGAAGACCTTTTACATAACCAACTCCAACAGTGACCATTACTACAGATGCCTCACATATGCTTTGGGGAGCACATATAGGCTCTCTCAAAGGCAGGGGTGTTTGGAAGGATCAAGAAGCAATACATCATATCAATGTTTGAAGCCAAAAACAGTGTTCTGACCCAAACAGACAATACCACAACAGTGTTTTATATCAACAAACCGGGAGGAAAACAATAATTTGTTCTATCAAAGCAAGCACAGGAAATCTGGAAGTGGGCACAACAGATGAAAATACACTTAACAGAGATTCATCTCTATAGGAAAGTACCCTATTTCTTAGCATGGTTACCCCCATTTTCTGCCTTTTGTCAGTGTGTTTGACTGTGTCCACTGGGATCCTACTAACCAGGACCCCAGTGGTTATGTTCTCTCCCTTAAAACTTGTTAACTGTACCTTTTTCTCCCCACATTTGGCATATCGGTCCCCGCATTTAAGTCCCTAGTGTATGGTACCCAGGGTATTGAGGTACCAGGGAATGGGCTGCAGCATGCATTATTCCACCCATGGGGAGCCCATGCAAAATGTTCTGCAGGACTGCCATTTCAGTATGCATGAAATAATGCATGCACCCTTATCAGTATAGGTCACTGCAAGTCGCCCCTATGGCAGTCCCTTCTAGCCCAGAGGGCAGGGTGCATGTACCTGTGTGTGAGGGCACTCCTGCACTCGCAGAGGTCCCCCACGAACTCCAGTTCCATTTTCCTAGACTTCATGAGGTTGGGGACCCAATTTTGTGTGTACTGGACATGGGTCACTATGTCGTAGTTTGGACTCTTTCTCTGGGCAAGACTGCTGATTTAAGGATGACAGTACTTAAGTTTGTTAGGTGACTATGCCTATCCTACAACAAGTCGCAACTGTCGTCCCAATCCTTCCGGCTCACTAGCAGCACCTCACCAAAAACAATCCCAATAGTAAAAGGTGATTTGTGGCAGCCTTTATGCATGGACTCAAGAACAAGACATCTCAGGGAGTGTTGTGGTTAAACAGAGATTACCCCTTTCTCACAGATACATTATGTCTCAACCAAACACAGGCAATAACGAAGATGCAGTAAAGTTTAAATAGTTTTTATTAAACACAACTGCAATTTACGATATTTTGCAGGGGCTGCGATGATTAGGATAATGAACAGTGCAAGAAACAGAATTGTGAAGAAGAGAGTCATTATTACAAAGACCCCCACCCTCTTGCAATAGCATGTAATAGACATAAGAGGTGTAATATGCCCTAATACCCTAACATGATAGGCCTAACCTCCTACTTAAAGGAGAGCTGGGTTTGTTAAACCTAATCTGCCAATGCCATGTCCTTGAGAGGAGCCCCCAACCCTCGTTACCTTGGAATGAGGTCTCTATCTCAGACTCCGCTGGGACACGAAGACTGGGTCAGCGTCAAGACGACATGCAGCATCGATATCAGCGATGGTGGTGATGCCCTCTGGTTGGAATCCCTCTGATTATCTGTCTAAAGTGTGATGTATTTATACAGATCTACCAGGACCCCTGACGTAGGTGTGTTCCCAAACAGTAGATAACAGACATGCTTGGGGCGGCAATTATTATAAACAAATCCCCCGAAAGTATAGAGAGGGAAAGTCCCTAAGTGTGAACACCTACTGTTTGTTGTCTTTGTCACTTGATCTTGACGCCTTAGCGCGGTGGCACTGATAATGCAAAGCATAACAAGTGGCCTAACTACAGGGAGTGCAGAATTATTAGGCAAGTTGTATTTTTGAGGATTGATTTTATTATTGAACAACAACCATGTTCTCAATGAACCCAAAAAACTCATTAATATCAAAGCTGAATATTTTTGGAAGTAGTTTTTAGTTTGTTTTTAGTTTTAGCTATGTTAGGGGGATATCTGTGTGTGCAGGTGACTATTACTGTGCATAATTATTAGGCAACTTAACAAAAAAAAATATATACCCATTTCAATTATTTATTATTACCAGTGAAACCAATATAACATCTCAACATTCACAAATATACATTTCTGACATTCAAAAACAAAACAAAAACAAATCAGTGACCAATATAGCCACCTTTCTTTGCAAGGACACTCAAAAGCCTGCCATCCATGGATTCTGTCAGTGTTTTGATCTGTTCACCATCAACATTGCGTGCAGCAGCAACCACAGCCTCCCAGACACTGTTCAGAGAGGTGTACTGTTTTCCCTCCTTGTAAATCTCACATTTGATGATGGACCACAGGTTCTCAATGGGGTTCAGATCAGGTGAACAAGGAGGCCATGTCATTAGATTTCCTTCTTTTATACCCTTTCTTGCCAGCCACGCTGTGGAGTACTTGGACGCGTGTGATGGAGCATTGTCCTGCATGAAAATCATGTTTTTCTTGAAGGATGCAGACTTCTTCCTGTACCACTGCTTGAAGAAGGTGTCTTCCAGGAACTGGCAGTAGGACTGGGAGTTGAGCTTGACTCCATCCTCAACCCGAAAAGGCCCCACAAGCTCATCTTTGATGATACCAGCCCAAACCAGTACTCCACCTCCACCTTGCTGGCGTCTGAGTCGGACTGGAGCTCTCTGCCCTTTACCAATCCAGCCACGGGCCCATCCATCTGGCCCATCAAGACTCACTCTCATTTCATCAGTCCATAAAACCTTAGAAAAATCAGTCTTGAGATATTTCTTGGCCCAGTCTTGACGTTTCAGCTTGTGTGTCTTGTTCAGTGGTGGTCGTCTTTCAGCCTTTCTTACCTTGGCCATGTCTCTGAGTATTGCACACCTTGTGCTTTTGGGCACTCCAGTGATGTTGCAGCTCTGAAATATGGCCAAACTGGTGGCAATTGGCATCGTGGCAGCTGCACGCTTGACTTTTCTCAGTTCATGGGCAGTTATTTTGTGCCTTGGTTTTTCCACACGCTTCTTGCGACCCTGTTGACTATTTTGAATGAAACGCTTGATTGTTCGATGATCACGCTTCAGAAGCTTTGCAATTTTAAGAGTGCTGCATCCCTCTGCAAGATATCTCACTATTTTTGACTTTTCTGAGCCTGTCAAGTCCTTCTTTTGACCCATTTTGCCAAAGGAAAGGAATTTGCCTAATAATTATGCACACCTGATATAGGGTGTTGATGTCATTAGACCACACCCCTTCTCATTACAGAGATGCACATCACCTAATATGCTTAATTGGTAGTAGGCTTTCGAGCCTATACAGCTTGGAGTAAGACAACATGCATAAAGAGGATGATGTGGTCAAAATACTCATTTGCCTAATAATTCTGCACTCCCTGTATAAACAAGGCAGCCATCTTATATGAATTAAATAATTAAATGGGCTAAGACAGAGCAAGCTAAGTAGGTAAAAAGTCACTAGGTGACGGGGGCACGAGTCTGCAAGCCAAAGGCTAAGCTAACTCCGGTTATCCCATTAAAACAAACTAGGATTCACTACAGCTACCTATGTCCAGCTTCATTATGGTAACTCCTAACCTAGGCATGTTTGGCATCAACATGTCGGAATCATACCCCAATACTGTGGCAAGCATTGTAAGTATGATCCCATGAACTCTGGCAGCTCCTTAGAGGATCCCCAGCATTGTTACCACCAGCCTTCTAGGTTTTTCCAGGCAGCCCAATGTGCTTCCACCCCTACTGGGTTTCTTCCTTCCTGCTCTTGATCTGATCAAGCTCAGGAAGGCATAACCAAGGATGTCCTTTGGGAGAGAGAGGTAACACCCTCTCCCTTTGGAAATAGGTGTGACTGGCTTTGGAGTGGTAGCCTCCCCAAGCCACTGGTGTGCTTTGAAGGGCACATTTGGTGCCCTCCATGCATAAACCAGTCCACACTAGTTCTGGGACCCCCAGTCCCTGCTCTGGCATGAAACTGGACTATGGAAAGGGGAGTGACCACTCCCCTGTCCATCACCACCCCGGGGGTGGTACCTAGAGCTCCTCCAGAGAGTCCCTGGTGTAGGAAGCTGTCTCTGCATACTATATCTCATTTTGATATAGTATATACAGAGTCCAGGGGTTCCCCAGGGGCTTAACAGAGGCTAAAGTAGATAATATTAATGCTCTCTTTTGTGGTAGTGTGGTCTAACAGTTAGGCGTATCAGAGGGTAGTGCAAAGCATTTGTTGTACACACACAGTCAATAGAAGAAGCACACACTCCATGACTTAGCTCCAGACCAATGGTTTTTATATAGCAAAAATATATTTTCTTAACGTTATTTCTAGAGCCACAAGATTCAAGTCGCAGGTAAGTACTTCAATAGATTCGTATTTCACACATATATCAATAGTACTTTTTTGAAATTGATAAGTTATACAGTTTTTGAAGTATTGGCAATTATCTGTTTTAAAAGTTGACAGTGCAATTTTCAGAAACAGTTCTGGGGAAAGAAATGTTAGTACGATATACAGGTAAGTACTTGACTTACACTTCCAGGGCAGGGGTTTAGGAAGTCCACAGGTTGGGGTTCAAGCTAACCCTAAACATCCAACAACACGCGGCCGGCCGGGTGCAGAGGTCAAAATTGAGGCAAATTTAAAATGGGCTCCCATGGAGACTGGGGGCACTCGGAATCAGGCCTGGCTGCAGGTAAGTACCCGCAACTTCGGAGGGCAGACCTAATGGATTTAGAGGAGCACTGTGGGGGCCACACGTAGGCACAGAACAAACACTTTCAGGGGCACTGGGGCGGCCAGGTGCAGGATACAAACAGGGCGTCAGGTTTCCAATGATTTTCTATGAGGGGACCCTGGGGGTCACTCATATGCTGCAGGCAAGGTATAGGGGGTCGACTTGGACAAACCGCAGGCTGGACAGGGAGGATGGCCACCTGCTGAACTTAGCTGCACTGGAGGTCAGGTTCTCCAAGGCCTGGGGCTGCGGGTACAGTGGTCTTTTAGGCGTCAGATATCTTCGTCCGGAGCTTTTGCGGTCAGCGGGGTCCTCGTGATTCCCTCGTCAGGTGTCATGGAGGTGTGGAGAGGTCAAAGCAGAGTGGGCACTAGCTCACTGTTGCCTGGGGACTCTCTCTCTAGCTGGTTGAGCCACCTGGTCACCGGCCACAGGCATCTGGTGTAGAGTGGTCAGGACTCGAGGATCAGGGGAGGCTCTGGAGTCCCTTGGTGTAGTTTCCCTATGGACAGGGCCGCTGTCCTCTGGGGTTCTTTGTCCTTTGGGATGCAGGGCAGTCCTCTGGAGCTTGGCAGAGGTCGCTGGTCCTGCTGGAAGGGTCACTTTCTTGTTGCAGGTTCTTTGAAGCAGGAGACAGGCCGGTAGGGTTGGGGCAGAGTCGGTTTGCGTCTTCATTCTTCTCTGCTGGAGGTTCAGCTTAGCGGTCTTCTTTCTTGTCAGGAATCTGGTGAGCTGGGTTCAGGGAGGCCCTAAAATCCTGGATTTAGGGGTGTTTCAGGAGTCAGAGGGCAGTAGTCAATGGCTACTGTCCCTGAGGGTGGCTACACCCTTCATATGTCCACTCCCTTTGGGGATGGGGCACAAACCTAACTCTATTGGTCCCTGTCCTCCAAACCAAGATGGAGGATTCTGCAGGAAGGGGGTCACCTCAGCTCTGAACACCTTAGGGATGGTCCTAGCTGGGGTGGTCACTCCTCCATGTTTTCCCTAATTTTCCTGCCGGACTTAATGCCAAAAGTGGGGCTTTGTCTGGGGGGTGGGTGGGCAACTCCACTAGCTGGGTGCCCTGGGGCACTGTAAGAGGAGGTCCAACACCAGGTGTTACAGTTCCTGCAGGGGGAAGGTGTGAAGCACCTCCACCTAGGGCAGGCTTTGTGTCTGACCACAGAGAGCACAAATGCTCTCACCCCATGTGGTCAGAAACTTGTATGAAAGTGGCAGGCTGGCACAGACCGGTCAGTCCTGCACTAGCAGTTTGGCTAACATACAGGGAGCATCTCTAAGATGCCTTCTGAGTAAATTTCTCAATAAATCCCACACTGGCATCAATGTGGGTTCATTGTGCTGAAAATGTTGATACCAAATGTCCCAGTATTCAGTGAAGCCATTATGGAGCTGTGGCGTTCGTAATGACAAACTCCCAGACCATATACTCAATATGGCTACACTGCACTCACAATGTCTATGAATGGACACTGTAGGCAACCTGCCTTAGGGCTGTAAGGCCTGGTAGAGGTGTGACTTACCTATGCCACAGGCAGTGGTTTGTGGGCATGGTACCCTGAGAGGGGGTGTGATGTTGACTTTTCCCTTTTCTCCCCACCGGCACACAAGCTGTAAAGGCAGAGTGCATGTGCTTGGTGAGGGGGTCACCCTGGGTGGCATAATCCATGCTGCAGCCCTTGTGGACCTTCCCTGGCCACAGGACCCTTGGTACCATGGGTACCTTTTACAAGTGACTTAACGGTGTGCCATGGGTGTGCCAATTGTGAAAACAAAGGTACAGACTTTGGGAAAGAACACTGGTGTTGGGGCCTGGTTAGCAGGATCCCAGCACACTTTTTAAAGTTGGCATTAATAGCAGAAATAACGTGGGGGGGTAACCATGCCAACAGTGGCACTTTCCTTCACCTGGGTTCTGCCATCTTGAATTAAATTCTGGCAGGGACCTCTGGGAGCATCTGAGTGGCCAGGCCAGGCAGGTGACCTCAGAGCCCCCTCCTGCTAGGTGGTCACCTGGCTAGGTGACCAATCCCCCTTTCAGGGCTATTTAGGGTTTCTGTTTTGGGTGGGTCCTCAGATTCAGCTTGTAAGGTTCCAGCAGGACTCCTCTGCAACCTTACTTCGACTTCTAGCCACTGGAACCGCGACTGGACCCTCCAAGTACCGACAATCTGCATCCATGAAGAAGACTCTTCTTGCAACATTGTTTCCACGGCTCCTTCCAGCTTCTGCAACATTTCCCCGGCTGTGCATCCTTCGAGGATGGCAAATCTTCAGCCTGCACCAGAAGGACTAAGGAATCTCCCTTGGAGTGAAGGAGTCACTCCCCTGCATCTGCAGGCACCTGCTGCAACGAGAACCGGCTGCATGGATCTCCTCTCATCCTGAGCTGCATGGATCCTGCATCACAGATGATGGTCCAGAGTAGTCCTCTTGGTCCTCTCTTCCAGCTGTCCACCTTTGGTGGAGATGAGCCCTTACCTTCCCACGCAGGGCAGTACCCCCTGCATTGCGTCTTTTGCAGCTGCCAAGGCCTGTTTGCATCTCCTCCAAGGGAACTTCAGGCTACATGCAGCTCCAGCCCTCCGCACTCCTTCCTGCGATGCACAGCCCTCTGCATGGTTCTCCTGAGGAGTGGGACCCTTCTTCTGTGTGCTGCGTGGGCTCCTTCTGCAACTTCTGTGTCCCCGTCCTGTGGGTGTTGCCTTTGCACCTGTGGGCTGAGTTGCTAAGGGTCCCCTCTGGCTCCCACCCTTAAGTTGAGTCCTCCTGGGCCTTGTTGGTATCCAGCAGCACCGCTTTCCACCAACCGCGATATTTGCCTTTGCCAAGGCTTGTTGGTGAAATTCCTGCACCAACACCTGACTGTAATTCTCCTGCCAGCGTGGGACATCGTTTTCATCCCTCAGGAACTCTTCTCTGACTCCAGGGCAGCAGTACTAACCTTCTTCTCAACACAGTCTACCAACTCCTGCTACTACAGCTGGGTGGCTCCTACTCCTCCTGGATTCCACTGAGACTCTTGGACTTGGTCCCCTCTCTCCACAGGTCTTCCTCTCCAGGGATCCACCGCTGGTTTCTAGCAGTCTTGTCTGGGTGTCTTTTCTTTTCCTTCCTTTTGGGTGGTTTGGGGAAATTCCAGTGATTTACTCCTGTTTTCCTGGTCACCGGGGGGTTACTGTGTTACTTACCTCTATGGTTTTCTAGTACTCCCTGCTCCCCTCTACACATTCCACGTACCTTTGGGGGGGGGGGGTCTTGTGATCACATTAAAAATTTTTAGTATCTGGTTTGGGCTCCCCCTAGGGTCACTATTGTCTAACTGCATTTGCACTGTTTTCTAACCTTTTCTATGCCTATTACTGTTTACTAGTTCATGTAGTTAGTGTATTGCTTACCTCCTCTTGGAGGGTAGCCCTTCTAGTACTTTGTGGTATTGTGTGACCAAAAATAAAGTACCTTTATTTTTGTACAACTGAATGTTTGCTTTCATGTGTGTAAGTGCTGTGTGGCTATAGTGGTTTTACATGAGCTTTGCATGTCTCCTAGATAAGCCTTAGCTGCTCATCCACTGCTACCTCTAGAGAGCCTGGCTTCTAGACACTGCCCACACTTCACTAATAGGGGATACCTGGACATGGTATAAGGTTTAAGTATCTGAGGTACCCACCGCACACCAGCTTCTTACAATCTCCCAGGAAAAGACAATGTACAAGAGGACATATTAAGCAGATAAGCGTGATCGTCCCACAAGTGGGAGCTCAATCAAGCAGTACTCACAGATCTTCGAACAGTGGGGAACAGCAGAAATAGACTTATTCGCAAGACAAGCAATCGTGTCCAGACACCCATACCACCAATCACTGGGGAATGCCCTGTTGAAATACTGGTCAGGGAAATTTGCTTACTCTTTCCCCCGATACCCTTGTTACACAGGGTAATCAACAAATGCAAGCACAACAAGGTGAAGCTGATACTTATTGCCCCAAAGTGGGCTAGGCAGACTGTGTCCTCAGACTAAATACAAATGGCACAGGGCAATATTCAAAGATTACCAAAACAGCAAGACCTGCTCTCAATGCAAGGTAGGAGAGTGCTCCATCCGGTATCAGAGCTAAAGTTGACCGCATGGCTGCTGAAGACAGAGTTTGGACATCTAGACTTGCCAGAAAAAACAATGGCAGTTCTAAGAGAGGCGAGTAGGCCAAATACTAGAAAATGTTATATGGTAAAGTGGGAAGGATATTCCAGGCGGTGCCAAAAATGGGGCTAGTTACAGCAAAATACTATGGTCATTACAGTCCTAAAGTACCTTACACATCTTCTAGACTGCAAGCTCACTTATGCATTGTTAAAAGCTCATCTAGCAGCAATTGTGACATATACAAGTTGAGATATAGGAAAAAGCTTCAGTACACCAGTCATATAACGCTTCCTAGAAGGGACAAAGGGAATAGCACCACCCAGACAGGTACCACTACCTACATGGAATCTTAATCTTGTTTTAACACAACTCATGAGAAAGCCCTTTGAACCTCTACACCGTACTTCATTGAAGATGCTTACGCTAAAAACAGCCTTTTGTGGTTGTAGTGACATCACTCCACAAAGTAAGTGAACTACAGGCGCTTACAATCCAAGAGCCATACCTGCAAAAAACAGGTATAAAGTAGTTATGAGAACAGACCCTCATTTCCTACTGAATGTAATTTCAAATTTTCATGTAAATCAAACTATTCAAATTACAGGTTTTTTACAAGAACCAAAAAATCAAGCTGAAAAAGTGTTACACACCATAGATGTAAGAAGAGCAATCATGTCCTAAATAGAAAAGACAAAGTCGATTAGGGAAACAGAATAATTATTTGTTTCCTTTGCAGACAACAATCGAGGCAAACCAGTGACAAAAGGTACAATTGAAAAATGGATTTCACAAACCATTCAATTATGCCATGCAAATGTAAAAGTACAGTTAAACAACAAACCAAAAGCACATTCGACAATGAATAAAGGAGCAACCACTGCCGTTCTAGCAAATATACCCTTATAGGACATTTGCATGACGGCTACTTAGTCACCAGTTCATACGTTTACAAAACATTATTGCATAGACATTCAAATAAATAACGAAGCTCAAGTGGGACAGAAAGTGCTCAAACATCAATTTGCTAATTTGAATCCATCTTCAGCCTAATCTCTGCAAGTGAGGAAAAAAACATTACAAAATCTGTGCACAGCTTGTGAATCCAGAAAAGATTCACACTGCAAAATGAAATGGTTTCTTACCTGTAGGAGTAATTTTGCTGCTTGGGGAATTTGTTGTGACCCACCCACTTAGCCCAGAAGACCAGAAGATGAGAAAAAGGAAGAAAAAAAAAAGCAATCTGAAGATGGCGGCCACAAGAGGAGCTTCCAGAGAGGCCATTTGACATCACTGGCGGCTGGATGAGGCTCCAAATGGGAGATACTTTGCTGCCCAACAACGTAGCAAAAAAAAAAGAGAGAAGGACTACTACTACAAGGAGAGTATTCTGGACCCAACCACTAGTTGGTGGAATAAGACAAAGCATGTGAATTAAGAACATTCTTCAATCTGCAAAACTACTACTACAGGTAAAAAAAACATCATTTTGTTCTGTGACTGAAGAGCCAGCCAGGGCGGCTCCTCCGCTAAGGCGGAGGAGCGTCGCCCGACTGGATTGTGGGAAAAATAAAATGGCAATAACACTATGTTATTATCATTTAAAAAAATAAATAAATGGGAAAAGGTGCGGGCTGGGCTGGAGGGGGGTGTGGAGGAGGAGTATGTGCACTATAAAGCGTGCATGTCTGTTTGGCCACCCGTGTTGGGCCGGCCAAACAGACATGCGCACTTTGTATGTTCTCTACCCAGCTGAATTGCACAGCTGAGTGGAGAACATGCCCAGGATTCACTATCAGTTTGAGTGGCGAAGCAGCTGCTTAGACCAGTCACGATGCTGGTGACAGCAGCATCGTGATTGGCTGGGAGCCTGGGAACAGGAAGAGGACGAGGAAGGAGGGGAGATGAATGTGTCTCCCCCACAGGTAAGCTTCTTCTTTTTTTTCTTTTTTTTTTTTTACCCTCAAACACACACACCCAGTTCCCCCCTCTGCTACCCCCTCCCCAGCCCCACCTTCCCCCGCCCCCATTGAGTGGCAGCTGCCACTGCTGAAGAGTAAACTTGTGCACGTCTGCCCTTGGAGATATTCATCTCCTAAAGAATGGCCAGAGGGGATTGTGGCAAGTCACGCAGGGCAATAGCCCCTGGACAAAGACGTTAGTGAGTATTTGATTGTCCAACCTTTTGGAAGTCCTAAGAGAGTCAAGTTTCCTCAGATGCCATCTGCAGGACAATGAGTAGGTGTGCCTTGAATCAGAACTAGCCTCCAACCAGGCCTCAATGGTCCTAGGCCATGGGATTAAATTATATCTTGGTCACTGATGAATACTCGCTCATCGCAAAGTTTTAAGGCATGTGTAAAGTGGGCTCTGGCCCACGGCCTCAGCCTTTCAGTGGGCACCCAATTGTGCCAGTTCTGTTCTGCATAGAGTCTTGCCCTGATGACCTTGAATAATTCTTAACTAGATTG
Organism: Pleurodeles waltl; assembly: GCF_031143425.1. Classification (NCBI taxonomy): domain Eukaryota; kingdom Metazoa; phylum Chordata; class Amphibia; order Caudata; family Salamandridae; genus Pleurodeles; species Pleurodeles waltl. The sequence continues at coordinate 993,048,113 of NC_090442.1, forward strand.
TTTTAAATACCGTTTTTCTTTAACTTTTTTAGGGTCGAGCCTGCGAGTGCATGTGCTAGCACAAGCGTCTCGCATGCAAGACACTGTTGCGTTCAGTAAAGGCTTGGAGCCAACCTGTTGCTCACCATTTGTTGGTTAGCATGGTACTCTTCTTTACAGCCTCGTAATTCGTCAAGACATGATGTGTGAGAGTCTATTACAGACCTTTTGCAGAAAAATGTTGTGTTTGTTTAATGGAGCATCCATAAAAATAAATACATCTTTTAGATCAAAACAGGACCTAACATGAAAATGGAGAGTATCACAGAGATTATTTGCAATAATATTTGTGAGGTGCTGCTGTGTTACATTATTAAAAACACAAGTCACTATCCCTAAATATTAGATGTAAACACATTTAGAATTTGGACGAGTGTGCGTGTGCACTGTCAATGACCTGGCCAAAGAGGGCATGAAAGAGCAGAAAATGGATCATAAATTCAAGGCTGTTCGGAGCATGGGCCCCCAAAATACATTTGACCCAGGGCCCCCAAAATCCTTAGGATGTCTCTGCTATTTTGTGCCTCCTTTTATAAGATGAAGGCACCGCCACGTATTCCAATGTATATTGAGCACCTACACTTCCAGCATCAACATTTCTGAGCTTTCTGGCACTGCTAAAGTAAGATTAGGAAAAGCATGGTCCACGTTTGGTAGCATGTCAAGTACAAGACCCTCAAAACTGATGGGATACAGGTTAACAATACATACCAAACAATATATTCAAAACATTAGGAAATAAAGCAATTTCTATCCAGAGGTAAGCATTCAAATGTAATTAGAATTTATGATATTAGCATTTGTATAGCGTATTTCTGCCATACTCTAGTAGTGCTCTCAGGAGACAGGATGGTCCCATTTTGCAGGGGATTCTATTTTCTCGCTAGTAAAATAAGTGGTGAGAAACAGTCTCCTTAGGCACAAGTTCACACAAACCCCAAGAGACTTAAAGCCTATTAACAGTGAGGTACCTGGTAACATTTGTAAGACTGTGGTGCTGCAGCTTACTTAGAACACTGATAGTGATGCTTTCAGAATAAAGATGTGAGAAAATATGTAACCAAGGATGCCCTTCGTCAGAGAAAGACTGTGCCATAACAAAAGGACTGCAGTCACTGTTGGAAAATCATAAAGCATTTGAAAAGTCATCCTTCTAAATACACTGCTCCAGCGACGCTCTCCCCAGGGACCAGCGACCTCTGAATCCTCAGAGGACTGCCCTCCATCTGGAAGGACCAAGAACTCCCGAGGACAGCGGCCGTGTTCACCAAAGACTGCAACTTTGAAACAAAGAAGCAACTTTGAAACAACTTGCGTTTTCCGCCGGAAGCGTGAAACTTCACACTCTGCACCCGACGCCCCCGGCTCGACTTGTGGAGAACAATCACTTTAGGGAGGACTCCCCGGCGACTGCGAGACCGTGAGTAACCAGAGTTGCCCCCCCCCCCCCCGAGCCCCCACAGCGACGCCTGCAGAGGGAATCCCGAGGCTCCCCCTGACCGCGACTGCCTGCTTCTAAGATCTGACGCCTGGTAAATACTCTGCACCCGCAGCCCCCAGGACCTGAAGGATCCGAACTCCAGTGCAGGAGTGACCCCCAGGAGGTTCTCTCCCTTGCCCAGGTGGTGGCTACCCCGAGGAGCCCCCCCTTCCCTGCCTGCATCGCTGAAGAGGCCCCTTGGTCTCCCATTGAAACCTATTGAAAACCCGACGCGTGTTTGCACACTGCCCCCGGCCGCCCACGTGCTGCTGAGGGTGTACTTTCTGTGTGGACTTGTGTCCCCCCGGTGCCCTACAAAACCCCTCTGGTCTGCCCTCCGAAGGCACAGGTACTTACCTGCTGGCAGACTGGAACCGGGGCACCCCCTTCTCCATTGAAGCCTATGAGTTTTGGGCACCACTTTGATCTCTGCACCTGACCGACCCTGAGCTGCTGGTGTGGTAACTTTGGGGTTGCTCTGAACCCCCAACGGTGGGCTACCTTGGACCCAAACCTGAACCCCGTAGGTGGTTTACTTACCTGCAAAAACGAACAAACTCTTACCCCCCCCCCAGGAACTGTTGAAAATTACTGTGTCTAGTTTTAAAATAGCTATATGTGATTTATGTGAAAAAGTGTATATGCTATTTTGCTAATTAAAAGTTCCTAAAGTACCTACCTGCAATACCTTTCATTTGAAGTATTACATGTAAATCTTGAACCTGTGGTTCTTAAAATAAACTAAGAAAATATATTTTTCTATACAAAAACCTATTGGCCTGGAATTGTCTCGGAGTGTGTGTTCCTCATTTATTGCCTGTGTGTGTACAACAAATGCTTAACACTACCCCCTGATAAGCCTACTGCTCGACCACACTACCACAAAATAGAGCATTAGAATTATCTCTTTTTGCCACTACCTTACCTCTAAGGGGAACCCTTGGACTCTGTGCATACTATTCTGTACTTTGAAATAGTGCATACAGAGCCAACTTCCTACACTTATTCATTGAGTACACTGGAAATTCCATACAAGTGGCACTTTGTGCCATTAGCAAATGCAAATATCATGACATAACCCAGTGCTGATTTTTGCTGCGCTGCTTTTTTCAGACTTTTTTCCCATTAGAACTATCCTATATTTTATCCAGAACCTAGCTTGTAGAACAATACCAGATGTACCTGCATGACACTCAGCGGTGACAGCAATCATTGTCAAAATACTGCGAAAGCTGCAGGTGCTTCAAATATGCCCCAAATATGAGAGACATAGCTATATGGAGGTGTACTTTATCGGTCAGATGCTTTTATAGGTCTTCTTTCGGACCATTCCATGTGATGAAACAAAAATGAACTTAGTCACCATTTGAAAAACCTCTGCAGTTTCTAAACACCATAGCAAATCATACACATTGTTATAGTTGTACATTTAAAAGGAGACCAATGGAAAACTTTCTAAAGTGTTTCTATTAACCCTCTATTGCTACATGCATGGCAGCGAACCCTACGTGCATTATGGTGGGCTGAAGAAATTTGGGAAGTTGGCTCTCGGGTTGAGAAAGTCAGTTTGGATGTTCAACTCAAATGAATGTTATGAGAAACATTGACCATTTCAGTGGAGCAATTTGTGTCAGTCAATGAACTAATTAAATGTGTGGCTGATATAGTGAAAAGTCATAATCTGGGCTTAGTGCCAGAAGCAATCTTGGCATTTCAAAAGGTGTATCAATTGTTTGTTCCACTCTTATGGTTTCCTTCCTGTACTCATGATAATCAGGTGTTCACTTACATTTCTTTAGGTAATTTAAATGTTGTTTGTTTGAAGCGGTACAACATGGAAACTGTCTTTGGAAGATTTTGGTTTGGTAATCAGTTTTAAGATAACATGTAAGCTATTGTATTTAATTGTAAAGTATTTGACCACAGCTTGCTACTTTCCAAAAAGGAAATCTTTTCTTTTGCATCTTGAAATACATTCAGCACATTAAGTGACTTTGGTGTGAAAGATAAGAGAATTCTTGTTCTTTTTATTACGTATGGGTTATGCTGCCTTTGGAACTTTGTGAACTTTTTAATATCTGACTTTTGTTTGCTTTAATTAAGGTTCAATTCAGGATTTTTATTAACTGCCAGTTTGACCATGGCTAAACATGCAACTACTTGAGAGAAGTCCTATCAAAAGACAAAAGTAACACCACTACCTATATTCACCAGACAATTCTTTTTTAATTTTTTAAAAGGACTGTCTAACACACGCACACACACACGCACACACACACACACACACATATATTTGTGGTGTACTTCACCATTGAGTCTTGTGTCCAACACCACTATTGGTGCTAGATGAACTAAATCCTTCTATTGGAGGGGGCATTTTGATGGTTGGCCTAAAGGTAATGTTAGGGGTCTGGGAATACTGCCAAATTAAAATAGCCTGCAGGTGAACCCAGAAACTAATTTCATTAATGGGGCACAGTTGGCTAGTTTCAGAACAGGACAAGATGTCATAAGAAGTTTACTTATTGACTCCAACATCCTTGGGTCAACTTGTTTCATCTGGGTAATGTATGCCCAAAAGCTAACCTGGCTTCCATCAGGACCAGAGCAGATCATTTTATGACTTCATAAATTAATGACAATTCTTAGTAATCTGTATGTCTGGTGCGCCACACATGCACTCTAATTAAACCCAATCGTACGTTACTTCACCATCAGTATTCCAGTATCTAGAACTTATGGAGATTTCGTGCACCCGGCCTTTTCACCTAATTAGGTCCTGCAGCTCACACATCTAGCCTAGCCTTGTTTAAACTTGCATTGTCAGTGACTGTGTAGGGGAAAAATCTAGTAAGAGTTTATAACCCAACCTACAGCAGATATTATAGATTGCCACTTTTGATATAGGCTGAAAGAGTACATCTTTCAAAATTGGTGCTGCTACAAGTCCAGCAATCCGAACTCGGATAAAATCTGAATTGAGCTTTCACTTTTGTCAATTTTAATTCTATGATGTTTGCTATACTGGTTTTCATGGGCTTATGCTTCACGTACATAGTCGTAGCCCCTTTAAGATGGCTAATTGGTATGTACTTAATACCTGCTAACCGAAGTCTCAAGAGGAAGCTAATAAAGAGGTTCCCTTGCTCAGGTAGGATTTTGTCTTCAACTGTGTTGCTCTTGGCCATGTCACCTTCTTTGCTCAACCATCACCCCACATAATAAAGTTGTTCTAATGTTTTTTTCAGTTGCATGCTTGATTTCAACAAGTGCTCTCTCTTTTATTGTAACACACTGCATCATTTAAATTGAGCATACATGTTTGGTTCAGAAGTAAAGCCAATATAATATATAATTCTCAACAGTTTACTGGGAACTGTCGGTGCATGCCAGGCTTTGGAGGACGCACTTGCAGCGAGTGCCAGGAGCTGTACTGGGGTGATCCTAGTTCAGAATGTCAAGGTGAGGAGGTTATTTATTGCCAGTAAAGCTATTTATGTTATGTTGTACTGTGGAAATAAAAGCTTTGATGGAAAATATGCCCTTAAATTAAAACCCCACCTCATCCTCTCTGAATCTTGCTCAAACACTGTGAAGTGGGTGAATAAAACAAGTTATACTCCTGTAATAATTTAGCTTTGCTAATTTTCATTGTGTCTTTTGGATTAAAAAAATCTCTCCTATAAGTTTATTTCTAATTATATGTTTGATTTAATTTGGTCTGATCCATGATATTGAAGAATTTTGTTGCATAATACTACATATATTAGTTATTTTACTTCATTTTCAACAACCGTAACAAGCAAAAGAATCTTGGACTTCTATAATTTGTCAACCATTTAAGAGAAAAAAATAATGAACTATTATAATTTATTGTTCCACCTGAGCACCCTATTGCCTCCATTATCCATGAAGAACCACTGATTCCTACATGCTACTGCATGCTAAAACTAATAATGTAACATATTGCGTATATAAGAATGTTGTCCATAGCAATTATTTCCATTCAGCTCTCGATCATTTATGACACATATCCATTATCATAGCACTCACCCCTGAACCACACCAAGCAGTCACATGCTATAACCCTTCTTCATGGTTTCTGTTAACAAATGCGACACAGGTATCCTCAGATCTCAAATTTATATCCATGCCCTTGTAGGTTATTGTCCTGTTTTACATATAAAACAAAAACTGTAAAAGCTTGGTGCTGTTCGATGTTGTAGATTTTCATCAATTTTCTAGCCAAGCTCAACTTTGGTAATCATATAGCTGAGAAAGGCCACTAGTTGCCCAGCCCAGTGATCCAATTTCCTAATGATACATCATCAGACTTAACCCCCACTCCCCCCATCCACACCCCTGCCGCCACCCTAAGCCTCTTTTTGGCTATTTGAGATAGTTCACACTTAGGTCCCTGAAACTTTTGTCCACATAAGGTATCCATGCCAAATTTGTGTCCTTTTTTTCCCAACATCCAGGATATTCTAAAGGTGCCAAGGGTTTATGGATTCCCCTGGTGGGGAGCGAGTAATTAGCCAAAATACAGCTAAAATATTTTTTTGTTGTTAAAAATGGGGTAAAAGTGCTGCAGAAGAAAGCATCATTTTTTACCCTGCAAATGGCATCAACAAAGGGTTTGCAGCGCTAAAAGCACCACCTTGCCATCTTTCAGAAACAGGCAGATTAGAAACAGGAAACCACATTTTTCAACTCAGTTTTGGCATTTTTCCTATTTTAAGCACTTTCAACCTCCTTCCAGATACTGTTAGAAATGCATGTGAAACCAATGGTGGATCCCAGAAAGCTATACATATCTAAAAGTAGACACCATTCTGAATTCATCATGGGGGTATTTATGTAAATCCTTCAAAGTTTTCCTATAGACAGTAACAGTTGAAATAAAACAATACTGACATTGAGTTGGAAAAAAACTCAATTTCTGTCTGTTTTCATCTGTAACTTTTTCCAGCTATGGCAGATTTTCGAAAGCAATATACTGTTATGTCCGCAGGACCCTTCCATTTGTGGGGGTATATAGGCCTTGTAGGTTCACCAAGAACCCAAGGTACCCAGATTCAATAAATGAGCTGCACCGTGAAATTGGGTTTTCATTGTGGACCGTTTATACAGCAATTAATTTAGTAAAATAGAAAGCGTGAGAAATAGGTATCGAGTAAAACCTATGTATTTCCGAAATGGGCACAAGATGTAGAGTTTAGAAGTGGTGGTTATTTGCACATCTCTGAATTTGAGATTATGTATTACAGGGCATTTCTCAAATTGACTTCTTTCTTACACAGCCTTACATTTGGAAGGCACAAATGCAGAGAAAGACAACTGGTAGTAACACTTGTTCTGCTATTCTTTGCTGCCCCAAGTCTCCCAATAAAAATGTTACCCCACTTGTGTAGGTAGGCCTAGTGCCCGCAACAGCAAACGCAACATTGCACATCACATTTTTTCACTAAAAACCGATGTTTTCAGCAAAGTGCCTATCTGTGGATTTTGGGCTCTAGCTCAGCTGGCACTTAGGGAAACCTAACAAACCTGTACATTTTTTAAAACTAAACACCTAGCGGCATCCAGGATGGGGTGACTTGTGGGGCTCTCACCTGGTTCTGTCACCCAGAATCCTTTGCAAACATCAACATTTGCTAAAAAAACACACTTTCCTCGCATTTCGGTGATGCAAAGTTCTGAAATCTGAGGGGAGCCACAAACGTCCTTCCACTAAGCATTCCCCCAAGTCTCCCAATAAAAATGGTACCTCACTTCTGTGGGTAGGCCTAGCGCCTGTGACAGGAAATGGCCCAAAACATATTGCAGAGTCATCAAAATGATCTATCACAAAACAACCTGGTTTTTCAAGGGGGTAACCTGCGTTTTTGGTCCCAGGTTTGGCGACCATCTAGGGAAACCTACCAAAACAGTTCTGAATACTAGACACCTTGGGTCAGAGGGATTTCCTGCTTTTGTGCCAAGGACTGAACGGTTTGGACCTCAGCACACGAGCACCGCAGTTGAGGACAGAGCTGTTCCGTTCTCAGCACAGAAGAGGATAAGATGTAGCTAAATCCTCCATCCCCAATCTGCAGGCTGTTCTCCTAAAATCATATATTTTCTGGCAGTAGCAGGACAAGATAGAACTGCTAAAAATCATGGGTTATATATCTTCCTTCCCCATTTGACATTTTAGACAAGAGCAAAAGCAGTCTTACCCCGTTTGCTCTCTCATTCTAGGGCTTACGAATAACTGAAAATTGCATCATAGTATTTAATCTTGGAGATGTTGCTGTTACTAACATTGTAATTTTAGCAAGTGGTTGTACGAGACCTGGTTTAGGTGGCCACAGAGAAGTCAGAGTTCCTGGGCTCCAATTGTAATTGTAAGCAACTAGTATTCCTGGGCAAACCACAATGTTAGACCCCAAACTGGATTATCAAGTACTTGACTCTCAGGGTAGTGGGCAAGAATTTCAAGACTTATTCAAAGAGGTGATGAAAGTTAGACGCACAGCACACACCAACATTTTTAATCAGTGCTTTATGTTTATAAAAAGAAAAATACTTTAGTACACATATACTCAATTCTAAGCATAAATAAGAATAGACAAACAAAACCTCAAGCTCATTCTGAGCCCCAGATCTAAGCCCAGATAGCAATATAGTGGAGTCTATGGCCAGTACTAAGCCTTAGGAGATATTTATGAATAGTTCCTGACTTCAGGCACACAGAACCAAACTCACTTAGGGAGTGTAGAAAGCTGGGTTCTGGTTGCAACCCCCTGGTGGTGGAATTTAGGAACTCTGGACAGGGTGATGCCCACTCCCCACAGGAAGTGGTCATCTAGGGGGTTTAGTGACCCAAAGGATAAGTAACCCATTGACTAATACCCCTCACTTCCCTTAACGCCCCCTAAATTGAGTATAAATTGTGTATTTAGGGGGACCATCTGATACCAGGTAGAAACATTTTCGCTGGGCATAAAAGTCAGAGTGGACAAGAAGTCTGCTGAGCCAGAGAACTGCAGAGCACAACGGACTTGGTGCCAACCCTGCTAGCCTGCCTGATGCACCCAACCCGCGACGAGCAACTGACCTTTCCTGCCCCTGCAACTTCCAATGAACCGGAAGGAGCTGCCAGTGAAGAAGAACTCCCTTGGAGTAGAGAAGCTGCTCCCCTGCATCTCCAGGCACATAAGAAAGAACTGTGAAGTCCGGGACCTCCAAAACCCTGATGCTGGACAGCATCACTGCACCGAGCTGTCTAGGCCGAGTTGAAGTGGGCCAATAGTACCAGCATGGTTGCCAGACCCTTCAGAGAGGAATCCCATCCTGAGCTTGCCCTCAGTGGACTTCCCAACAGCCTCTGCAGCCTGATTCTGCAGACCCCCCACCCACTTCACCGTGACAGAGACCGGACAGTCCACTGCAACTCTGCACCCAGATGTCCCAGACAGAGGAGAAGAGGACCACTGGTCCTCCAGGCTTGTGTGACCCAAGCCCACTTTTTGGTTCAGCCAGACTGGACCCTCAGTCCCCACCCGCAACCTGTTTATGTGGGCCCCCTTGCACTGTTACCAACTCCGGTGATGGTAAACCCAATGGTCCAAGCCATCTCTGCACCCGGACACCCCGGACTGAGGAGAAAAGGACCATTGGTGTCCCTACGTCCTTGAGCATCGCAAGAACTGAACCTCCTCGGTGGTTTACCCTGACTCGACTCTCAGTCCACCCCGCAGCAAATTTGTAACTGGACCGATCCCCATGGACTTACACAGGGCTCCCAATGCTGAACTGCAACCACTGCACCCAACTGCCGCAGTGCTGCCCAAGATGACATGTTAGTGTGACTTTGGACCTTGCCCCATACTTAACGCAAGTGGAGGAGTTTGGTCTCATAAGTCGCTGTACTACACCTGTATGCAGTGCTTGTTCTTTTTCCATAGAATAACATTACCACATCTGAAAAATGCACGGCATATGTAGGAAGTTGGCTCTGTATGTGCTATTTCAAAGTAAGGAATAGCATGCACAGAGTCCAAGGGTTCCCCTTAGAGGTAAAATAGTGGTAAAAAGAGATAATACTAATGCTCTATTTTGTGGTAGTGTGGTCGAGCAGTAGGCTTATCCAAGGAGTAGTGTTAAGCATTTGTTGTACATACACATAGACAATAAATGAGGTACACACACTCAGAGACAAATCCAGCCAATAGGTTTTGTTATAGAAAAATATCTTTTCTTAGTTTATTTTAAGAACCACAGGTTCAAATTTAACATGTAATATCTTGTTTGAAAGGTATTGCAGGTAAGTACATTAGGAACTTTGAATCATTTCAATTGCATGTATACTTTTCAAGTTATTGACAAATAGCTACTTTAAAAGTGGACACAGTGCAATTTTCACAGTTCCTGGGGGAGGTAAGTTTTTGTTAGTTTTACCAGGTAAGTAAGACACTTACAGGGTTCAGTTCTTGGTCCAAGGTAGCCCACCGTTGGGGGTTCAGAGCAACCCCAAAGTCACCACACCAGCAGCTCAGGGCCGGTCAGGTGCAGAGTTCAAAGTGGTGCCCAAAACGCATAGGCTATAATGGAGAGAAGGGGGTGCCCCGGTTCCGGTCTGCTTGCAGGTAAGTACCCGCGTCTTCGGAGGGCAGACCAGGGGGGTTTTGTAGGGCACCGGGGGGGACACAAGCCCACACAGAAATTTCACCCTCAGCAGCGCGGGGGCGGCCGGGTGCAGTGTAGAAACAAGCGTCGGGTTTTCAATGTTAGTCTATGAGAGATCAAGGGATCTCTTTAGCGCTGCAGGCAGGCAAGGGGGGGCTTCCTCGGGGAAACCTCCACTTGGACAAGGGAGAGGGACTCCTGGGGGTCACTTCTGCAGTGAAAGTCCGGTCCTTCAGGTCCTGGGGGCTGCGGGTGCAGGGTTTTTCCAGGCGTCGGGACTTAGGTTTCAGAGAGTCGCGGTCAGGGGAAGCCTCGGGATTCCCTCTGCAGGCGGCGCTGTGGGGGCTCAGGGGGGACAGGTTTTGGTACTCACAGTCGTAGAGTAGTCCGGGGGTCCTCCCTGAGGTGTTGGTTCTCCACCAGCCGAGTCGGGGTCGCCGGGTGCAGTGTTGCAAGTCTCACGCTTCTTGCGGGGAGTTGCAGGGTTCTTTAAAGCTGCTTCTGGAAACCAAGTTGCAGTCTTTTTGGAGCAGGTCCGCTGTCCTCGGGAGTTTCTTGTCGTCGTCGAAGCAGGGCAGTCCTCAGAGGATTCAGAGGTCGCTGGTCCCTTTGGAAGGCGTCGCTGGAGCAGAGTTATTTGGAAGGCAGGAGACAGGCCGGTGAGTTTCTGGAGCCAAGGCAGTTGTTGTCTTCTGGTCTTCCTCTGCAGGGGTTTTCAGCTGGGCAGTCCTTCTTCTTGTTGTTGCAGGAATCTAATTTTCTAGGGTTCAGGGTAGCCCTTAAATACTAAATTTAAGGGCGTGTTTAGGTCTGGGGGGTTAGTAGCCAATGGCTACTAGCCCTGAGGGTGGGTACACCCTCTTTGTGCCTCCTCCCAAGGGGAGGGGGTCACAATCCTAACCCTATTGGGGGAATCCTCCATCTGCAAGATGGAGGATTTCTAAAAGTCAGAGTCACCTCAGCTCAGGACACCTTAGGGGCTGTCCTGACTGGCCAGTGACTCCTCCTTGTTGCTTTCTTTGTTCCCTCCAGCCTTGCCGCCAAAAGTGGGGGCCGTGGCCGGAGGGGGCGGGCAACTCCACTAAGCTGGAGTGCCCTGCTGGGCTGTGACAAAGGGGTGAGCCTTTGAGGCTCACCGCCAGGTGTCACAGCTCCTGCCTGGGGGAGGTGTTAGCATCTCCACCCAGTGCAGGCTTTGTTACTGGCCTCAGAGTGACAAAGGCACTCTCCCCATGGGGCCAGCAACATGTCTCTAGTGTGGCAGGCTGCTGGAACTAGTCAGCCTACACAGACAGTCGGTTAAGTTTCAGGGGGCACCTCTAAGGTGCCCTCTGTGGTGTATTTTACAATAAAATGTACACTGGCATCAGTGTGCATTTATTGTGCTGAGAAGTTTGATACCAAACTTCCCAGTTTTCAGTGTAGCCATTATGGTGCTGTGGAGTTCGTGTTTGACAAACTCCCAGACCATATACTCTTATGGCTACCCTGCACTTACAATGTCTAAGGTTTTGTTTAGACACTGTAGGGGTACCATGCTCATGCACTGGTACCCTCACCTATGGTATAGTGCACCCTGCCTTAGGGCTGTAAGGCCTGCTAGAGGGGTGACTGACCTATACTTGCATAGGCAGTGAGAGGCTGGCATGGCACCCTGAGGGGAGTGCCATGTCGACTTACTCGTTTTGTTCTCACTAGCACACACAAGCTGGCAAGCAGTGTGTCTGTGCTGAGTGAGAGGTCTCCAGGGTGGCATAAGACATGCTGCAGCCCTTAGAGACCTTCCTTGGCATCAGGGCCCTTGGTACTAGAAGTACCAGTTACAAGGGACTTATCTGGATGCCAGGGTCTGCCAATTGTGGATACAAAAGTACAGGTTAGGGAAAGAACACTGGTGCTGGGGCCTGGTTAGCAGGCCTCAGCACACTTTCAATTGTAAACATAGCATCAGCAAAGGCAAAAAGTCAGGGGGCAACCATGCCAAGGAAGGCATTTCCTTACACAACCCCCCCCCCCAAACGAAAGAGGATGAGACTAACCTTTCCCAAGAGAGTCTTCATTTTCTAAGTGGAAGAACCTGGAAAGGCCATCTGCATTGGCATGGGCAGTCCCAGGTCTGTGTTCCACTATAAAGTCCATTCCCTGTAGGGAGATGGACCACCTCAACAGTTTAGGATTTTCACCTTTCATTTGCATCAGCCATTTGAGAGGTCTGTGGTCAGTTTGAACTAGGAAGTGAGTCCCAAAGAGGTATGGTCTCAGCTTCTTCAGGGACCAAACCACAGCAAAGGCCTCCCTCTCAATGGCACTCCAACGCTGCTCCCTGGGGAGTAACCTCCTGCTAATGAAAGCAACAGGCTGGTCAAGGCCATCATCATTTGTTTGGGACAAAACTGCCCCTATCCCATGTTCAGAGGCATCTGTCTGCACAATGAACTGCTTAGAATAATCTGGAGCTTTTAGAACTGGTGCTGAGCACATTGCTTGTTTCAGGGTGTCAAAGGCCTGTTGGCATTCCACAGTCCAGTTCACTTTCTTGGGCATTTTCTTGGAGGTGAGTTCAGTGAGGGCTGTCACAATGGATCCATATCCCTTCACAAACCTCCTGTAATACCCAGTCAAGCCAAGGAATGCCCTGACTTGAGTCTGGGTTTTTGGAGCTACCCAGTCCAGAATAGTCTGGATCTTGGGTTGGAGTGGCTGAACTTGGCCTCCACCTACAAGGTGGCCCAAGTAAACCACAGTTCCCTGCCCTATCTGGCATTTGGATGCCTTGATAGAGAGGCCTGCAGACTGCAGGGCCTTCAAAACCTTCTTCAGGTGGACCAGGTGATCCTGCCAGGTGGAGCTAAAGACAGCAATATCATCAAGATAAGCTGTGCTAAAGGACTCCAAGCCAGCAAGGACTTGATTCACCAACCTTTGGAAGGTGGCAGGGGCATTCTTTAAACCAAAGGGCATAACAGTAAACTGATAATGCCCATCAGGTGTGGAGAATGCTGTTTTCTCTTTTGCTCCAGGTGCCATTTTTATTTGCCAGTACCCTGCTGTCAAGTCAAAGGTACTTAAGAATTTGGCAGCACCTAATTTATCTATGAGCTCATCAGCTCTAGGAATTGGATGAGCATCTGTCTTGTTGACAGAATTGAGCCCTCTGTAGTCCACACAAAACCTCATCTCTTTCTTTCCATCTTTGGTGTGAGGTTTGGGGACTAAGACCACTGGGCTAGCCCAGGGGCTGTCAGAGCGCTCAATTACTCCCAATTCTAGCATCTTGTGGACTTCCACCTTGATGCTTTCCTTAACATGGTCAGACTGTCTAAAGATTTTGTTTTTGACAGGCATGCTGTCTCCTGTGTCCACATCATGGGTACACAGGTGTGTCTGACCAGGGGTTAAGGAGAAGAGTTCAGGAAACTGTTGTAGGACTCTCCTACAATCAGCTTGCTGTTGGCCAGAGAGGGTGTCTGAGTAGATCACTCCATCTACTGAGCCATCTTTTGGGTCTGATGACAGAAGATCAGGGAGAGGTTCACTCTCTGCCTCCTGATCCTCATCTGTTACCATCAACAGATTCACATCAGCCCTGTCGTGGAAGAGCTTAAGGCGGTTCACATGGATCACCCTCTTGGGGCTCCTGCTTGTGCCCAGGTCCACCAGGTAGGTGACCTGACTCTTCCTTTCTAGCACTGGGTAAGGGCCACTCCATTTGTCCTGGAGTGCCCTGGGAGCCACAGGCTCCAGAACCCAGACTTTCTGCCCTTGTTGGAACTCAACCAGTGCAGCCTTTTGGTCATACCAAAACTTCTGGAGCTGTTGGCTGGCCTCAAGGTTTTTGGTTGCCTTTTCCATGTACTCTGCCATTCTAGAGCGAAGGCCAAGTACATAGTCCACTATGTCTTGTTTAGGCTCATGAAGAGGTCTCTCCCAGCCTTCTTTAACAAGAGCAAGTGGTCCTCTTACAGGATGACCAAACAGAAGTTCAAAGGGTGAGAATCCTACTCCCTTCTGTGGAACCTCTCTGTAAGCAAAAAGCAGACATGGCAAGAGGACATCCCATCTCCTTTTGAGTTTTTCTGGGAGCCCCATGATCATGCCTTTTAATGTTTTGTTGAATCTCTCAACTAAGCTATTAGTTTGTGGATGGTATGGTGTAGTGAATTTGTAAGTCACTCCACACTCATTCCACATGTGTTTTAGGTATGCTGACATAAAGTTGGTACCTCTGTCAGACACCACCTCCTTAGGGAAACCCACTCTGGTAAAGATACCAATGAGGGCCTTGGCTACTGCAGGGGCAGTAGTCGACCTAAGGGGAATAGCTTCAGGATACCTAGTAGCATGATCCACTACTACTAGGATGTACATATTTCCTGAGGCTGTGGGAGGTTCCAGTGGACCAACTATGTCCACACCCACTCTTTCAAAGGGGACCCCCACCACTGGAAGTGGAATGAGGGGGGCCTTTGGGTGCCCACCTGTCTTACCACTGGATTGACAGGTGGGGCAGGAGAGGCAAAACTCCTTAACCTTCTGGGACATATTGGGCCAGTAGAAGTGGTTCACTAACCTCTCCCACGTCTTGGTTTGTCCCAAATGCCCAGCAAGGGGAATATCATGGGCTAAGGTCAGAATAAACTCTCTGAACGACTGAGGCACTACCACTCTCCTAGTGGCACCAGGTTTGGGGTCTCTGGCCTCAGTGTACAGGAGTCCATCTTCCCAATAGACCCTATGTGTTCCATTTTTCTTGCCCTTGGACTCTTCAGCAGCTTGCTGCCTAAGGCCTTCAAGAGAGGGACAGGTTTCTTGTCCCTTACACAGCTCCTCCCTTGAGGGTCCCCCTGGGCCTAAGAGCTCAACCTGATAAGGTTCAAGTTCCAAAGGCTCAGTTCCCTCAGAGGGCAGAACTTCTTCCTGAGAAGAGAGGTTCCCTTTTTCTGACTGTGTTGCAGTTGGTTTCCCAACTGACTTTCCTTTTCTCTTGGTAGGCTGGGCCATTTTTCCAGACTCCAGCTCTACTTTTTCACCCTGTGCCTTGCATTGTGCTCTTGTTTTTACACACACCAGTTCAGGGATACCCATCATGGCTGCATGGGTTTTTAGCTCTACCTCAGCCCATGCTGAGGACTCCAGGTCATTTCCAAGCAGACAGTCTACTGGGATGTTTGAGGAGACCACCACCTGTTTCAGGCCATTGACCCCTCCCCATTCTAAAGTTACCATTGCCATGGGATGTGCTTTAGTTTGATTGTCAGCATTGGTGACTGTATAAGTTTTTCCAGTCAGGTATTGGCCAGGGGAAACCAGTTTCTCTGTCACCATGGTGACACTGGCACCTGTATCCCTCAGGCCCTCTACACTTGTCCCATTAATAAAGAGCTGCTGCCTGTTGTAGGAAGTTGGCTCTGTATGTGCTATTTCAAAGTAAGGAATAGCATGCACAGAGTCCAAGGGTTCCCCTTAGAGGTAAAATAGTGGTAAAAAGAGATAATACTAATGCTCTATTTTGTGGTAGTGTGGTCGAGCAGTAGGCTTATCCAAGGAGTAGTGTTAAGCATTTGTTGTACATACACATAGACAATAAATGAGGTACACACACTCCGAGACAAATCCAGCCAATAGGTTTTGTTATAGAAAAATATATTTTCTTAGTTTATTTTAAGAACCACAGGTTCAAATTTAACATGTAATATCTTGTTTGAAAGGTATTGCAGGTAAGTACATTAGGAACTTTGAATCATTTCAATTGCATGTATACTTTTCAAGTTATTCACAAATAGCTATTTTAAAAGTGGACACTTAGTGCAATTTTCACAGTTCCTGGGGGAGGTAAGTTGTTGTTAGTTTTACCAGGTAAGTAAGACACTTACAGGGTTCAGTTCTTGGTCCAAGGTAGCCCACCGTTGGGGGTTCAGAGCAACCCCAAAGTCACCACACCAGCAGCTCAGGGCCGGTCAGGTGCAGAGTTCAAAGTGGTGCCCAAAACGCATAGGCTTCAATGGAGAGAAGGGGGTGCCCCGGTTCCAGTCTGCCAGCAGGTAAGTACCCGCGTCTTCGGAGGGCAGACCAGGGCGGTTTTGTAGGGCACCGGGGGGGACACAAGCCCACACAGAAATTTCACCCTCAGCGGCGCGGGGGCGGCCGGGTGCAGTGTTAGAACAAGCGTCGGGTTCGCAATGGAAGTCAATGAGAGATCAAGGGATCTCTTCAGCGCTGCAGGCAGGCAAGGGGGAGCTTCCTCGGGGAACCCTCCACTTGGGCAAGGGAGAGGGACTCCTGGAGGTCACTTCTGCAGTGAAAGTCCGGTCCTTCAGGTCCTGGGGGCTGCGGGTGCAGGGTCTTTTTCAGGCGTTGGGACTTAGGTTTCAGAGAGTCGCGGTCAGGGGAAGCCTCGGGATTCCCTCTGCAGGCGGCGCTGTGGGGGCTCAGGGGGGACAGGTTTTGGTACTCAGTCGTAGAGTAGTCCGGGGGTCCTCCCTGAGGTGTTGGTTCTCCACCAGCCGAGTCGGGGTCGCCGGGTGCAGTGTTGCAAGTCTCACGCTTCTTGCGGGGAGATTGCAGGGTTCTTTAAAGCTGCTCCTTTGGATAAAGTTGCAGTCTTTTTGGAGCAGGTCCGCTGTCCTCGGGAGTTTCTTGTCGTCGTCGAAGCAGGGCAGTCCTCAGAGGATTCAGAGGTCGCTGGTCCCTTTGGAAGGCGTCGCTGGAGCAGAGTTCTTTGGAAGGCAGGAGACAGGCCGGTGAGTTTCTGGAGCCAAGGCAGTTGTTGTCTTCTGGTCTTCCTCTGCAGGGGTTTTCAGCTAGGCAGTCCTTCTTCTTGTTGTTGCAGGAATCTAGTTTCTAGGTTCAGGGAGAGCCCTTAAATACTAAATTTAAGGGCGTGTTTAGGTCTGGGGGGTTAGTAGCCAATGGCTACTAGCCCTGAGGGTGGGTACACCCTCTTTGTGCCTCCTCCCAAGGGGAGGGGGTCACATTCCTATCCCTATTGGGGGAATCCTCCTTCTACAAGATGGAGGATTTCTAAAAGTCAGTCACCTCAGCTCAGGACACCTTAGGGGCTGTCCTGACTGGCCAGTGACTCCTCCTTGTTTTTCTCATTAACTCTCCTGGACTTGCCGCCAAAAGTGGGGGCTGGGTCCAGGAGGCGGGCATCTCCACTAGCTGGAGTGCCCTGGGGCATTGTAACACGAAGCTTGAGCCTTTGAAGCTCACTGCTAGGTGTTACAGTTCCTGCAGGGGGGAGGTGTGAAGCACCTCCACCCAGAGCAGGCTTTGTTTCTGTCCTCAGAGAGCACAAAGGCTCTCACCGCATGAGGTCAGACACTCGTCTCTCAGCAGCAGGCTGGCACAGACCAGTCAGTCCTGCACTGAACAATTGGGTAAAATACAGGGGGTATCTCTAAGATGCCCTCTGTGTGCATTTTTTAATAAATCCAACACTGGCATCAGTGTGGGTTTATTATTCTGAGAAGTTTGATACTAAACTTCCCAGTATTCAGTGTAGCCATTATGGAGCTGTGGAGTTCGTTTTTGACAGACTCCCAGCCCATATACTCTTATGGCTACCCTGCACTTACAATGTCTAAGGTTTTGCTTAGACACTGTAGGGGCATAGTGCTCATGCACATATGCCCTCACCTGTGGTATAGTGCACCCTGCCTTAGGGCTGTAAGGCCTACTAGAGGGGTGACTTACCTATGCCACAGGCAGTGGGAGGTTGGCATGGCACCCTGAGGGGAGTGCCATGTCGACTTAGTCATTTTCTCCCCATCAGCACACACAAGCTGGCAAGCAGTGTGTCTGTGCTGAGTGAGGGGTCCCTAGGGTGGCATAAGACATGCTGCAGCCCTTAGGGACCTTCCCTGGCATCAGGGCCCTTGGTACCAGGGGTACCAGTTACAAGGGACTTACCTAGGGGCCAGGGTTGTGCCAATTGTGGAAACAATGGTACATTTTAGGTGAAAGAACACTGGTGCTGGGGCCTGGTTAGCAGGGTCCCAGCACACTTCTCAGTCAAGTCAGCATCAGTATCAGGCAAAAAGTGGGGGGTAACTGCAACAGGGAGCCATTTCTTTACACAAGCCCCCCCCAGCCCACAGGCCAGGAGACTCAGCCAAAGCTGGGAGAGTCTTCCTAGTCTGTCAGGCGAGGAAGAGTAGAGGAAATAGGCTGGTTTGTTGCAGGGCCTACTCTGCCTTACATCCTCCTGTTCAGGTCATTCCCTCTGGGGAACTGACCCATTTCCACAGTGATAGGACCTAGTCTGAACTGCCTCTTGTCTGTGCTTTTTATGTCTTCACCCATTCTCTCTGTTTTGGGGTTAGAGGTATCCACCTCTGCTAATCTTATTTTAGCCAGGGTCACCCCTAGCTTACCCAAAGAGGTTACCCAGAGCTGGAGTAACCCCACCGTGACCAACAGGGTCAGGGGGCCTAACTTGCTATTTGGCATGGGGTCAGACCACCATGCCAAGGATAGTGCAGCCATAAAGGCTAACACCCAGCAGAGGCCACTGACAGCTGTCAGTGCCCAGAACCACACCTTTAGCTCTTTTCCTACAAGGGAAGGGGCTAAGTTACAGGCTTCTTTGGGTTCAGGGTGCCTGTCTGCTGTATTAGAGTGGGGGGTTACCACATCTTGTAGTAAACACCCTTCTTCCACTCTTTCTTCTGTTAGCTGAGGAGCCACCCACTCAGGCTTAACAGATGCCTGACTAGCCAGGACTTCTTGTGGGTCAGGTTGGACTTTATCAGAGCCACTTTTGGAGTTCTCCCCTACTGGAGCAGAATCTCCTTGGCTTGCTGGAACCTTGGCTAAAGGTTGTCCACCTTTCCTACTCTGTTTCCTTTTCTTTTTCTTCTGGGGCCTACTTGCATTTACTGCAGGGGCAGGCACTCCAGAATCCTTGGGAGAGGACTGGCCCTGGACCAGTTCTTCTCTTAGGCTCTGACTAACCTCTGGGTAGTCATTTCCAAGGAGACAATCAAGGGGGAGGTCTGTACTGACTACCACCCTTCTCCAGCTTAAAGTTCCACCCACTTCTATGGGCACAAAAGCCACTGGCCTACAAGTGACCCTGTCTGGGCTAACTCTTACTCTGGCAGTCTCACCTGGGATGTACTGGTTTGAGAACACCAGCCTGTCATGCACAATAGTGTGACTGGCACAAGTGTCTCTCAGGGCAGTGGCTGGGATTCCATTCACCAGTAGGTGGTGGAAGTGTCTACTTCCCTCTGGAATCTCCAGCTCACCTGTTGGGCCCTTTTTCCAGTTGAAGGCTATGAAGACCTCCTCATCTGAGGAGTCATCTCCAATGGCTACACTGGTTACCCCTGGGATTTTGCTAGGGGGTTTGTTTTTGGGACAAGAAGTGTCCTTGGTGTGGTGCCCTGTCTGTTTACAGTTATGGCACCATGCCTTAGTGGCATCCCAGCTCTTACCCTGGTACCCACCTTTGTTTTGGGTTGTGTCTCTGGGCCCACCCACCTGGTCTGGTTTTTGGGGGCCTACAGGGGACTCTTTTTCTTTGTTTCTAGTGTCACCCACTTCCTCCTGGGGAGGCTTTGTAACCCCTTTCTTTTGGTCACCCCCAGTGGAAGTTTTGGTTACCCTAGTCTTGACCCAGTGGTCTGCCTTCTTTCCCAATTCTTGGGGAGAAATTGGACCTAGGTCTACCAGATACTGATGCAACTTTTCATTGAAGCAGTTACTTAAAATGTGTTCTTTCATAAACAAATTATAAAGCCCAACATAGTCATGCACTTCATTTCCAGTTACCCAACCATCCAGTGTTTTCACTGAGTAGTCAACATAATCAACCCAGGTCTGGCTCGAGGATTTTTGAGCCCCCCTGAATCTAATTCTATACTCCTCAGTGGAGAATCCAAAGCCCTCAATCAGGGTACCCTTCATGAGGTCATAAGATTCTGCATCTTTTCCAGAGAGTGTGAGGAGTCTATCCCTACACTTTCCTGTGAACATTTCCCAAAGGAGAGCACCCCAGTGAGATTTGTTCACTTTTCTGGTTACACAATGTAGGAAGTTGGCTCTGTATGTGCTATTTCAAAGTAAGGAATAGCATGCACAGAGTCCAAGGGTTCCCCTTAGAGGTAAAATAGTGGTAAAAATAGATAATACTAATGCTCTATTTTGTGGTAGTGTGGTCGAGCAGTAGGCTTATCCAAGGAGTAGTGTTAAGCATTTGTTGTACATACACATAGACAATAAATGAGTGTAAGGAAATGCCTCCTTGGCATGGTTGCCCCCTGACTTTTTGCCTTTGCTGATGCTATGTTTACAATTGAAAGTGTGCTGAGGCCTGCTAACCAGGCCCCAGCACCAGTGTTCTTTCCCTAACCTGTACTTTTGTATCCACAATTGGCAGACCCTGGCACCCAGATAAGTCCCTTGTAACTGGTACTTCTAGTACCAAGGGCCCTGATGCCAAGGAAGGTCTCTAAGGGCTGCAGCATGTCTTATGCCACCCTGGAGACCTCTCACTCAGCACAGACACACTGCTTGCCAGCTTGTGTGTGCTAGTGAGAACAAAACGAGTAAGTCGACATGGCACTCCCCTCAGGGTGCCATGCCAGCCTCTCACTGCCTATGCAGTATAGGTAAGACACCCCTCTAGCAGGCCTTACAGCCCTAAGGCAGGGTGCACTATACCATAGGTGAGGGTACCAGTGCATGAGCATGGTACCCCTACAGTGTCTAAACAAAACCTTAGACATTGTAAGTGCAGGGTAGCCATAAGAGTATATGGTCTGGGAGTCTGTCAAACACGAACTCCCCAGCACCATAATGGCTACACTGAAAGCTGGGAAGTTTGGTATCAAACTTCTCAGCACAATAAATGCACACTGATGCCAGTGTACATTTTATTGTAAAATACACCACAGAGGGCACCTTAGAGGTGCCCCCTGAAACTTAACCGACTATCTGTGTAGGCTGACTAGTTCTAGCAGCCTGCCACAAACCGAGACATGTTGCTGGCCCCATGGGGAGAGTGCCTTTGTCACTCTGAGGCCAGTAACAAAGCCTGCACTGGGTGGAGATGCTAACACCTCTCCCAGGCAGGAATTGTCACACCTGGCGGTGAGCCTCAAAGGCTCACCTCCTTTGTGCCAACCCAGCAGGACACTCCAGCTAGTGGAGTTGCCCGCCCCCTCCGGCCAGGCCCCACTTTTGGCGGCAAGGCCGGAGAAGATAATGAGAATAACAAGGAGGAGTCACTGGCCAGTCAGGACAGCCCCTAAGGTGTCCTGAGCTGAGGTGACTCTAACTTTTAGAAATCCTCCATCTTGCAGATGGAGGATTCCCCCAATAGGGTTAGGATTGTGACCCCCTCCCCTTGGGAGGAGGCACAAGGAGGGTGTACCCACCCTCAGGGCTAGTAGCCATTGGCTACTAACCCCCCAGACCTAAACACGCCCTTAAATTTAGTATTTAAGGGCTACCCTGAACCCTAGAAAATTAGATTCCTGCAACTACAAGAAGAAGGACTGCCCAGCTGAAAACCCCTGCAGCGGAAGACCAGAAGACGACAACTGCCTTGGCTCCAGAAACTCACCGGCCTGTCTCCTGCCTTCCAAAGATCCTGCTCCAGCGACGCCTTCCAAAGGGACCAGCGACCTCGACATCCTCTGAGGACTGCCCCTGCTTCGAAAAGACAAGAAACTCCCGAGGACAGCGGACCTGCTCCAAGAAAGGCTGCAACTTTGTTTCCAGCAGCTTTAAAGAACCCTGCAAGCTCCCCGCAAGAAGCGTGAGACTTGCAACACTGCACCCGGCGACCCCGACTCGGCTGGTGGCGATCCAACACTTCAGGAGGGACCCCAGGACTACTCTGATACTGTGAGTACCAAAACCTGTCCCCCCTGAGCCCCCACAGCGCCGCCTGCAGAGGGAATCCCGAGGCTTCCCCTGACCGCGACTCTTTGAACCTAAAGTCCCGACGCCTGGGAGAGACCCTGCACCCGCAGCCCCCAGGACCTGAAGGACCGGACTTTCACTGGAGAAGTGACCCCCAGGAGTCCCTCTCCCTTGCCCAAGTGGAGGTTTCCCCGAGGAATCCCCCCCTTGCCTGCCTGCAGCGCTGAAGAGATCCCGAGATCTCTCATAGACTAACATTGCGAACCCGACGCTTGTTTCTACACTGCACCCGGCCGCCCCCGCGCTGCTGAGGGTGAAATTTCTGTGTGGACTTGTGTCCCCCCCGGTGCCCTACAAAACCCCCCTGGTCTGCCCTCCGAAGACGCGGGTACTTACCTGCAAGCAGACCGGAACCGGGGCACCCCCTTCTCTCCATTCTAGCCTATGTGTTTTGGGCACCACTTTGAACTCTGCACCTGACCGGCCCTGAGCTGCTGGTGTGGTGACTTTGGGGTTGCTCTGAACCCCCAACGGTGGGCTACCTTGGACCAAGAACTGAACCCTGTAAGTGTCCTACTTACCTGGTAAAACTAACAAAAACTTACCTCCCCCAGGAACTGTGAAAATTGCACTAAGTGTCCACTTTTAAAACAGCTATTTGTCAATAACTTGAAAAGTATACATGCAATTTCGATGATTTGAAGTTCCTAAAGTACTTACCTGCAATACCTTTCGAATGAGATATTACATGTAGAATTTGAACCTGTGGTTCTTAAAATAAACTAAGAAAAGATATTTTTCTATATAAAAACCTATTGGCTGGATTTGTCTCTGAGTGTGTGTACCTCATTTATTGTCTTGTGTATGTACAACAAATGCTTAACACTACTCCTTGGATAAGCCTACTGCTCGACCACACTACCACAAAATAGAGCATTAGTATTATCTCTTTTTACCACTATTTTACCTCTAAGGGGAACCCTTGGACTCTGTGCATGCTATTCCTTACTTTGAAATAGCACATACAGAGCCAACTTCCTACAATGAGGTACACACACTCAGAGACAAATCCAGCCAATAGGTTTTGTTATAGAAAAATATCTTTTCTTAGTTTATTTTAAGAACCACAGGTTCAAATTTAACATGTAATATCTTGTTTGAAAGGTATTGCAGGTAAGTACATTAGGAACTTTGAATCATTTCAATTGCATGTATACTTTTCAAGTTATTGACAAATAGCTACTTTAAAAGTGGACACTTAGTGCAATTTTCACAGTTCCTGGGGGAGGTAAGTTTTTGTTAGTTTTACCAGGTAAGTAAGACACTTACAGGGTTCAGTTCTTGGTCCAAGGTAGCCCACCGTTGGGGGTTCAGAGCAACCCCAAAGTCACCACACCAGCAGCTCAGGGCCGGTCAGGTGCAGAGTTCAAAGTGGTGCCCAAAAACACATAGGCTAGAATGGAGAGAAGGGGGTGCCCCGGTTCCGGTCTGCTTGCAGGTAAGTACCCGCGTCTTCGGAGGGCAGACCAGGGGGATTTTGTAGGGCACCGGGGGGGACACAAGCCCACACAGAAATTTCACCCTCAGCAGCGCGGGGGCGGCCGGGTGCAGTGTAGGAACAGGCGTCGGGTTCGCAATGTTAGTCCATGAGAGATCTCGGGATCTCTTCAGCGCTGCAGGCAGGCAAGGGGGGGATTCCTCGGGGAAACCTCCACTTGGGCAAGGGAGACGGACTCCTGGGGGTCACTTCTCCAGTGAAAGTCCGGTCCTTCAGGTCCTGGGGGCTGCGGGTGCAGGGTCTCTCCCAGGCGTCGGGACTTTGGATTCAAAGAGTCGCGGTCAGGGGAAGCCTCGGGATTCCCTCTGCAGGCGGCGCTGTGGGGGCTCAGGGGGGACAGATTTTGGTACTCACAGTATCAGAGTAGTCCTGGGGTCCCTCCTGAGGTGTTGGATCTCCACCAGCCGAGTCGGGGTCGCCGGGTGCAGTGTTGCAAGTCTCACGCTTCTTGCGGGGAGCTTGCAGGGTTCTTTCAGGGCTGCTGGAAACAAAGTTGCAGCCTTTCTTGGAGCAGGTCCGCTGTCCTCGGGAGTTTCTTGTCTTTTCGAAGCAGGGGCAGTCCTCAGAGGAGGTCGAGGTCGCTGGTCCCTTTGGAAGGCGTCGCTGGAGCAGGATCTTTGGAAGGCAGGAGACAGGCCGGTGAGTTTCTGGAGCCAAGGCAGTTGTCGTCTTCTGGTCTTCCTCTGCAGGGGTTTTCAGCTAGGCAGTCCTTCTTCTTGTAGTTTGCAGGAATCTCATTTTCTAGGGTTCAGGGTAGCCCTTAAATACTAAATTTAAGGGCGTGTTTAGGTCTGGGGGGTTAGTAGCCAATGGCTACTAGCCCTGAGGGTGGGTACACCCTCTTTGTGCCTCCTCCCAAGGGGAGGGGGTCACAATCCTAACCCTATTGGGGGAATCCTCCATCTGCAAGATGGAGGATTTCTAAAAGTCAGAGTCACCTCAGCTCAGGACACCTTAGGGGCTGTCCTGACTGGCCAGTGACTCCTCCTTGTTGCTTTCTTTGTTCCCTCCAGCCTTGCCGCCAAAAGTGGGGGCCGTGGCCGGAGGGGGCGGGCAACTCCACTAAGCTGGAGTGCCCTGCTGGGCTGTGACAAAGGGGTGAGCCTTTGAGGCTCACCGCCAGGTGTCACAGCTCCTGCCTGGGGGAGGTGTTAGCATCTCCACCCAGTGCAGGCTTTGTTACTGGCCTCAGAATGACAAAGGCACTCTCCCCATGGGGCCAGCAACATGTCTCTGGTGTGGCAGGCTGCTGGAACTAATCAGCCTACACAGACAGTCGGTTAAGTTTCAGGGGGCACCTCTAAGGTGCCCTCTGTGGTGTATTTTACAATAAAATGTACACTGGCATCAGTGTGCATTTATTGTGCTGAGAAGTTTGATACCAAACTTCCCAGTTTTCAGTGTAGCCATTATGGTGCTGTGGAGTTCGTGTTTGACAGACTCCCAGACCATATACTCTTATGGCTACCCTGCACTTACAATGTCTTAAGGTTTTGTTTAGACACTGTAGGGGTACCATGCTCATGCACTGGTACCCTCACCTATGGTATAGTGCACCCTGCCTTAGGGCTGTAAGGCCTGCTAGAGGGGTGTCTTACCTATACTGCATAGGCAGTGAGAGGCTGGCATGGCACCCTGAGGGGAGTGCCATGTCGACTTACTCGTTTTGTCCTCACTAGCACACACAAGCTGGCAAGCAGTGTGTCTGTGCTGAGTGAGAGGTCTCCAGGGTGGCATAAGACATGCTGCAGCCCTTAGAGACCTTCCTTGGCATCAGGGCCCTTGGTACTAGAAGTACCAGTTACAAGGGACTTATCTGGATGCCAGGGTCTGCCAATTGTGGATACAAAAGTACAGGTTAGGGAAAGAACACTGGTGCTGGGGCCTGGTTAGCAGGCCTCAGCACACTTTCAATTGTAAACATAGCATCAGCAAAGGCAAAAAGTCAGGGGGCAACCATGCCAAGGAGGCATTTCCTTACACACAAGCCCTCTCAAAAGCTGTGAACCATTTGGTGATGTCATCACCATCTTCATATTTAGTTACAATCCCTTTAGGGATTTTCAACATGTCAGGAGAATCTCTGACCCTATTTATGTTGCTGCCACCATTGATGGGTCCTAAGCCCATCTCTTGTCTTTCCCTTTCTATGGCTAGGATCTGTTTTTCCAAAGCCAATCTTTTGGCCATCCTGGCTAACTGGATGTCCTCTTCACTGGAGTTACCTTCAGTGATTTCAGAGAGGTTGGACCCTCCTGTGAGGGAGCCAGCATTTCTGACTACTATTTTTGGAGTCAGGGTTTGAGAGACCCTGTTCTCCCTAAATAGGACTGGTAGGGGGGAATTTTCCTCCAAGTCACTATCTTCATCCTCTGTGTTGCCATCCTCAGAGGGGTTGGCCTTTGCAAACTCTGCCAACAGCTCCTGGAGCTGTAGTTTGGAAGGTCTGGGGCCCATTGTTATTTTCTTTATTTTACAGAGTGACCTTAGCTCCCTCATCTTAAGATGGAGGTAAGGTGTGGTGTCGAGTTCCACCACAGTCACATCTGTGCTAGACATTTTGCTTCTAAAAGTTGGAATACTTTTTAAGAATCTAAAACTGGTTCTAGAATCTAATTCAAACTTTTACAAACTTTTAAACTCTAAAAGCAATGCTAACAGGGACTAACACAAGGCCCTAGCAGGACTTTAAAGAATTTAGAAAACTTTTCAAATTGCAAAAATCAATTTCTAATGACAATTTTGGAATTTGTCGTGTGATCAGGTATTGGCTGAGTAGTCCAGCAAATGCAAAGTCTTGTACCCCACCGCTGATCCACCAATGTAGGAAGTTGGCTCTGTATGTGCTATTTCAAAGTAAGGAATAGCATGCACAGAGTCCAAGGGTTCCCCTTAGAGGTAAAATAGTGGTAAAAAGAGATAATACTAATGCCCCATTTTGTGGTAGTGTGGTCGAGCAGTAGGCTTATCCAAGGAGTAGTGTTAAGCATTTGTTGTACATGCACATAGACAATAAATGAGGTACACACACTCAGAGACAAATCCAGCCAATAGGTTTTGTTATAGAAAAATATCTTTTCTTAGTTTATTTTAAGAACCACAGGTTCAAATTTAACATGTAATATCTTGTTTGAAAGGTATTGCAGGTAAGTACATTAGGAACTTTGAATCATTTCAATTGCATGTATACTTTTCAAGTTATTCACAAATAGCTATTTTAAAAGTGGACAAAGTGCAATTTTCACAGTTCCTGGGGGAGGTAAGTTGTTGTTAGTTTTACCAGGTAAGTAAGACACTTACAGGGTTCAGTTCTTGGTCCAAGGTAGCCCACCGTTGGGGGTTCAGAGCAACCCCAAAGTCACCACACCAGCAGCTCAGGGCCGGTCAGGTGCAGAGTTCAAAGTGGTGCCCAAAACGCATAGGCTTCAATGGAGAGAAGGGGGTGCCCCGGTTCCAGTCTGCCAGCAGGTAAGTACCCGCGTCTTCGGAGGGCAGACCAGGGGGGTTTTGTAGGGCACCGGGGGGGACACAAGCCCACACAGAAATTTCACCCTCAGCGGCGCGGGGGCGGCCGGGTGCAGTGTTAGAACAAGCGTCGGGTTCGCAATGGAAGTCAGTGAGAGATCAAGGGATCTCTTCAGCGCTGCAGGCAGGCAAGGGGGGGCTTCCTCGGGGAACCCTCCACTTGGGCAAGGGAGAGGGACTCCTGGAGGTCACTTCTGCAGTGAAAGTCCGGTCCTTCAGGTCCTGGGGGCTGCGGGTGCAGGGTCTTTTCCAGGCGTCGGGACTTAGGTTTCAGAGAGTCGCGCTCAGGGGAATCCTCGGGATTCCCTCTGCAGGCGGCGCTGTGGGGGCTCAGGGGGGACAGGTTTTGGTACTCACAGTCGTAGAGTAGTCCGGGGGTCCTCCCTGAGGTGTTGGTTCTCCACCAGCCGAGTCGGGGTCGCCGGGTGCAGTGTTGCAAGTCTCACGCTTCTTGCGGGGAGATTGCAGGGTTCTTTAAAGCTGCTCCTTTGGATAAAGTTGCAGTCTTTTTGGAGCAGGTCCGCTGTCCTCTGGAGTTTCTTGTCGTCGTCGAAGCAGGGCAGTCCTCAGAGGATTCAGAGGTCGCTGGTCCCTTTGGAAGGCGTCGCTGGAGCAGAGTTCTTTGGAAGGCAGGAGACAGGCCGGTGAGTTTCTGGAGCCAAGGCAGTTGTTGTCTTCTGGTCTTCCTCTGCAGGGGTTTTCAGCTAGGCAGTCCTTCTTCTTGTTGTTGCAGGAATCTAGTTTCTAGGTTCAGGGAGAGCCCTTAAATACTAAATTTAAGGGCGTGTTTAGGTCTGGGGGGTTAGTAGCCAATGGCTACTAGCCCTGAGGGTGGGTACACCCTCTTTGTGCCTCCTCCCAAGGGGAGGGGGTCACATTCCTATCCCTATTGGGGGAATCCTCCTTCTACAAGATGGAGGATTTCTAAAAGTCAGAGTCACCTCAGCTCAGGACACCTTAGGGGCTGTCCTGACTGGCCAGTGACTCCTCCTTGTTTTTCTCATGAACTCTCCTGGACTTGCCGCCAAAAGTGGGGGCTGGGTCCAGGAGGCGGGCATCTCCACTAGCTGGATTGCCCTGGGGCATTGTAACACGAAGCTTGAGCCTTTGAAGCTCACTGCTAGGTGTTACAGTTCCTGCAGGGGGGAGGTGTGAAGCACCTCCACCCAGAGCAGGCTTTGTTTCTGTCCTCAGAGAGCACAAAGGCTCTCACCGCATGAGGTCAGACACTCGTCTCTCAGCAGCAGGCTGGCACAGACCAGTCAGTCCTGCACTGAACAATTGGGTAAAATACAGGGAGTATCTCTAAGATGCCCTCTGTGTGCATTTTTTAATAAATCCAACACTGGCATCAGTGTGGGTTTATTATTCTGAGAAGTTTGATACTAAACTTCCCAGTATTCAGTGTAGCCATTATGGAGCTGTGGAGTTCGTTTTTGACAGACTCCCAGCCCATATACTCTTATGGCTACCCTGCACTTACAATGTCTAAGGTTTTGCTTAGACACTGTAGGGGCATAGTGCTCATGCACATATGCCCTCACCTGTGGTATAGTGCACCCTGCCTTAGGGCTGTAAGGCCTACTAGAGGGGTGACTTACCTATGCCACAGGCAGTGGGAGGTTGGCATGGCACCCTGAGGGGAGTGCCATGTCGACTTAGTCATTTTCTCCCCATCAGCACACACAAGCTGGCAAGCAGTGTGTCTGTGCTGAGTGAGGGGTCCCTAGGGTGGCATAAGACATGCTGCAGCCCTTAGAGACCTTCCCTGGCATCAGGGCCCTTGGTACCAGGGGTACCAGTTACAAGGGACTTACCTAGGTGCCAGGGTTGTGCCAATTGTGGAAACAATGGTACATTTTAGGTGAAAGAACACTGGTGCTGGGGCCTGGTTAGCAGGGTCCCAGCACACTTCTCAGTCAAGTCAGCATCAGGCAAAAAGTGGGGGGTAACTGCAACAGGGAGCCATTTCTTTACACCTGTATTTTTGCATGTTAGGCGGCCAGGCAGCTAGTGTGGCTAAATCCACCCCACCCTCAGAGACTAGAGTAGCTTCAGTGTGGACCCTGATTTGCTCTGGGCACACTGTTGATCCCACTTGGAGACTAGCCATTCCAGTGTTACCTGGATTGGAGTTTGGAGTGGAACTTTTCTTGGGACAGGCCTTGTCTCCAGTTTGGTGTCCAGACTGACTACAGTTTCGACACCAGGCCTTTTTGGGATCAAAGTTTTTACCCTTGTACCCAGGATTGTTTTGTGAAGAGGCTCTGGGCCCACCCTCCTGTGCA
Organism: Pleurodeles waltl; assembly: GCF_031143425.1. Taxonomy (NCBI): domain Eukaryota; kingdom Metazoa; phylum Chordata; class Amphibia; order Caudata; family Salamandridae; genus Pleurodeles; species Pleurodeles waltl. The sequence continues at coordinate 993,077,550 of NC_090442.1, forward strand.
GGTTTTTGGGGGCCTGTAGAAGACTCTTTACTATTTTTATTTTTGGCTGTCTCACCACCTTTCCCCTGGGGAGGTTTTGTGACCCCTTTCTTTTGGTCACCCCCTGTGGAAGTTTTGGACACCCTAGTCTTGACCCAATGGTCCGCCTTCTTTCCCAATTCTTGGGGAGAAATTGGTCCTAGGTCTACCAGATGCAGTTTATCATTGAAACAATTACTTAACAGGTGTTCTTTCACAAATAAATTGTACAGCCCATCATAATTACTTACACCACTGCCTTGAATCCAACCATCTAGTGTTTTTACTGAGTAGTCTACAAAGTCAACCCAGGTCTGGCTCGAGGATTTTTGAGCCCCCCTGAATCTAATCCTATACTCCTCAGTGGAGAATCCAAAGCCCTCAATCAGGGTACCCTTCATGAGGTCATAAGATTCTGCATCTTTTCCAGAGAGTGTGAGGAGTCTATCCCTACACTTTCCTGTGAACATTTCCCAAAGGAGAGCACCCCAGTGAGATTTGTTCACTTTTCTGGTTACACAAGCCCTCTCAAAAGCTGTGAACCATTTGGTGATGTCATCACCATCTTCATATTTAGTTACAATCCCTTTAGGGATTTACAACATGTCAGGAGAATCTCTGACCCTATTTATGTTGCTGCCACCATTGATGGGTCCTAGGCCCATCTCTTGTCTTTCCCTCTCTATGGCTAGGATCTGTCTTTCCAAAGCCAATCTTTTGGCCATCCTGGCTAACTGGATGTCCTCTTCACTGGAGTTATCCTCAGTGATTTCAGAGTTGTTGGTCCCTCCTGTGAGGGAACCAGCATCTCTGACTATTATTTGTGGAGTCAGGGCTTGAGTACCCCTGCTCTCCCTAAGTAGGACTGGAGGGGGGGAATTTCCCTCCAAGTCACTATCTTCATCCTCTGAGTTGCCACCCTCAGAGGGGTTGGCCTTTTCAAACTCTGCCAAAAGCTCCTGGAGCTGTACTTTGGTAGGTTTGTGGCCTATTGCTATTTTCTTTAGTTTACAGAGTGACCTTAGCTCTCTCATCTGTAGATGGAGGTAAGGTGTGGTGTCGAGTTCCACCACAGCCACATCTGTGCTAGACATTTTGCTTCTAAAAGTTGGAATACTTTTTAAGAATCTAAAACTGGTTCTAGAATCTAATTCAAACTTTTACAAACTTTTAAACTCTAAAATAAATGCTAAACAGGATCTAACACAAGGCCCTAGCAGGACTTTTAAGAATTTAGAAAACTTTTCAAATTGCAAAAATCAATTTCTAATGACAATTTTGGAATTTGTCGTGTGATCAGGTATTGGCTGAGTAGTCCAGCAAATGCAAAGTCTTGTACCCCACCGCTGATCCACCAATGTAGGAAGTTGGCTCTGTATGTGCTATTTCAAAGTAAGGAATAGCATGCACAGAGTCCAAGGGTTCCCCTTAGAGGTAAAATAGTGGTAAAAAGAGATAATACTAATGCTCTATTTTGTGGTAGTGTGGTCGAGCAGTAGGCTTATCCAAGGAGTAGTGTTAAGCATTTGTTGTACATACACATAGACAATAAATGAGGTACACACACTCAGAGACAAATCCAGCCAATAGGTTTTGTTATAGAAAAATATATTTTCTTAGTTTATTTTAAGAACCACAGGTTCAAATTTAACATGTAATATCTTGTTTGAAAGGTATTGCAGGTAAGTACATTAGGAACTTTGAATTATTTCAATTGCATGTATACTTTTCAAGTTATTGACAAATAGCTACTTTAAAAGTGGACACAGTGCAATTTTCACAGTTCCTGGGGGAGGTAAGTTTTTGTTAGTTTTACCAGGTAAGTAAGACACTTACAGGGTTCAGTTCTTGGTCCAAGGTAGCCCACCGTTGGGGGTTCAGAGCAACCCCAAAGTCACCACACCAGCAGCTCAGGGCCGGTCAGGTGCAGAGTTCAAAGTGGTGCCCAAAACGCATAGGCTATAATGGAGAGAAGGGGGTGCCCCGGTTCCGGTCTGCTTGCAGGTAAGTACCCGCGTCTTCGGAGGGCAGACCAGGGGGGTTTTGTAGGGCACCGGGGGGGACACAAGCCCACACAGAAATTTCACCCTCAGCAGCGCGGGGGCGGCCGGGTGCAGTGTAGAAACAAGCGTCTTGTTTTCAATGTTAGTCTATGAGAGATCAAGGGATCTCTTTAGCGCTGCAGGCAGGCAAGGGGGGGGCTTCCTCGGGGAAACCTCCACTTGGACAAGGGAGAGGGACTCCTGGGGGTCACTTCTGCAGTGAAAGTCCGGTCCTTCAGGTCCTGGGGGCTGCGGGTGCAGGGTCTTTTCCAGGCGTCGGGACTTAGGTTTCAGAGAGTCGCGGTCAGGGGAAGCCTCGGGATTCCCTCTGCAGGCGGCGCTGTGGGGGCTCAGGGGGGACAGGTTTTGGTACTCACAGTCGTAGAGTAGTCCGGGGGTCCTCCCTGAGGTGTTGGTTCTCCACCAGCCGAGTCGGGGTCGCCGGGTGCAGTGTTGCAAGTCTCACGCTTCTTGCGGGGAGTTGCAGGGTTCTTTAAAGCTGCTTCTGGAAACCAAGTTGCAGTCTTTTTGGAGCAGGTCCGCTGTCCTCGGGAGTTTCTTGTCGTCGTCGAAGCAGGGCAGTCCTCAGAGGATTCAGAGGTCGCTGGTCCCTTTGGAAGGCGTCGCTGGAGCAGAGTTCTTTGGAAGGCAGGAGACAGGCCGGTGAGTTTCTGGAGCCAAGGCAGTTGTTGTCTTCTGGTCTTCCTCTGCAGGGGTTTTCAGCTGGGCAGTCCTTCTTGTTGTTGCAGGAATCTAATTTTCTAGGGTTCAGGGTAGCCCTTAAATACTAAATTTAAGGGCGTGTTTAGGTCTGGGGGGTTAGTAGCCAATGGCTACTAGCCCTGAGGGTGGGTACACCCTCTTTGTGCCTCCTCCCAAGGGGAGGGGGTCACAATCCTAACCCTATTGGGGGAATCCTCCATCTGCAAGATGGAGGATTTCTAAAAGTCAGAGTCACCTCAGCTCAGGACACCTTAGGGGCTGTCCTGACTGGCCAGTGACTCCTCCTTGTTGCTTTCTTTGTTCCCTCCTGCCTTGCCGCCAAAAGTGGGGGCCGTGGCCGGAGGGGGCGGGCAACTCCACTAAGCTGGAGTGCCCTGCTGGGCTGTGACAAAGGGGTGAGCCTTTGAGGCTCACCGCCAGGTGTTACAGCTCCTGCCTGGGGGAGGTGTTAGCATCTCCATCCAGTGCAGGCTTTGTTACTGGCCTCAGAGTGACAAAGGCACTCTCCCCATGGGGCCAGCAACATGTCTCTAGTGTGGCAGGCTGCTGGAACTAGTCCGCCTACACAGACAGTCGGTTAAGTTTCAGGGGGCACCTCTAAGGTGCCCTCTGTGGTGTATTTTACAATAAAATGTACACTGGCATCAGTGTGCATTTATTGTGCTGAGAAGTTTGATACCAAACTTCCCAGTTTTCAGTGTAGCCATTATGGTGCTGTGGAGTTCGTGTTTGACAAACTCCCAGACCATATACTCTTATGGCTACCCTGCACTTACAATGTCTAAGGTTTTGTTTAGACACTGTAGGGGTACCATGCTCATGCACTGGTACCCTCACCTATGGTATAGTGCACCCTGCCTTAGGGCTGTAAGGCCTGCTAGAGGGGTGACTGACCTATACTTGCATAGGCAGTGAGAGGCTGGCATGGCACCCTGAGGGGAGTGCCATGTCGACTTACTCGTTTTGTTCTCACTAGCACACACAAGCTGGCAAGCAGTGTGTCTGTGCTGAGTGAGAGGTCTCCAGGGTGGCATAAGACATGCTGCAGCCCTTAGAGACCTTCCTTGGCATCAGGGCCCTTGGTACTAGAAGTACCAGTTACAAGGGACTTATCTGGATGCCAGGGTCTGCCAATTGTGGATACAAAAGTACAGGTTAGGGAAAGAACACTGGTGCTGGGGCCTGGTTAGCAGGCCTCAGCACACTTTCAATTGTAAACATAGCATCAGCAAAGGCAAAAAGTCAGGGGGCAACCATGCCAAGGAGGCATTTCCTTACAGCATACTTTTGCAAACTCTAGAAATTCTATATTCCAAAAGTGATCACCTGACTCTGGTGACCTTGGTATCTAAATTTATATAAAACTATGTGTTATTTTCATAAACTAGTGTTGGATTTCTTTATTGAGTGTGTGTCTCACTTAATGTATTTGTGTGTGCCTTTCATACTTTGCACTACCCTCTGGTTTGCCTAACTACTCAACCACACTACCACAAAAGAGAGCTTTTTGGGTGTGATTTGTGCCTCTGGGGGTTGCCTGGACTCTTTCCACAGTATACCTCATTTTGGTCCACTATTTAAAGAGCCAGCTTCCTACAGGGAGCACTGGTTAGGCTCAGTGACTTGAATTGTGATGATTGACACATGCTAGTGTGTACAGACTGGCAATCACAATTAAAGTGCCCAATTTTGGCCTCTGTTAGGTATAGTTGTGTGCAGCTGGAATTCTGCCACTGGGCAAGGTGCTAAAATAAAATGGAAGCGTAAAACTTAATTTCCTTTGAGATTTGTGCTACTGTTCGAAGTTGCAGTGTTTTTATGAGGTTTTGATACATCTGTTATGAAACCTCTTTAACCTAAAGTGATGCCTGTAGGAGGATGGCTGTCTATGTAGTGTACCAATGCAGGGGACCAGTATCCAGATAGTCCAGAGGACCTGTATTGGCTTACAGGTCTTAAATTAAAAATAACACCAGCGAGGGCTAAGGATGGGGTAGGTCATGGGTTGAGTATGTTCCTGCAAACGCAGTACCTTCGACATGACACAAAATGAGTGTTCCTTTAGTCACTTGCATGGGGCCAGTTAGGGTGCCCTAGTTGGCCAGCTTTTGAAATTGAAGGTACGCTAAAGTTTAGTTTCTTCACACCTGGGGTGTGACCACAAAAATGCCTTCAGACTAGGATACCCCTCCTTGAGTAGATTAAGGATTTGGTCCTGAAGAATTGCTCTGATCCTTCTGGTTATCAAACAGGCAAGAAACATGTTGACCTCCCTTTGACTACACACCTTTAGAGCCAGTAGGATCATTGTACCTATTTCTGGCCAGTGTCATTTTAATCATAACAAGGATTCCTGTATATTAAGAGTTTGGGAAACTCCTAAGTTATGCACCCACTCCAATCTACTCACATTATCACATCCCTAACATTTTGCACCGCACTCTTCACATCAGCAAATAATTAAGAAGATCTCTGGCAAAGAGCACTCTTCTGTGGCTCGTTGGGCATGACTGTGCCGGACCCATGAAGAGCTAGTGGATGATGAAGCATGACATCCCTAGGGATGTGTGAGGGCCCTTGATCCTGAGTGTAAGGAAATGCCTCCTTGGCATGGTTGCCCCCTGACTTTTTGCCTTTGCTGATGCTATGTTTACAATTGAAAGTGTGCTGAGGCCTGCTAACCAGGCCCCAGCACCAGTGTTCTTTCCCTAACCTGTACTTTTGTATCCACAATTGGCAGACCCTGGCATCCAGATAAGTCCCTTGTAACTGGTACTTCTAGTACCAAGGGCCCTGATGCCAAGGAAGGTCTCTAAGGGCTGCAGCATGTCTTATGCCACCCTGGAGACCTCTCACTCAGCACAGACACACTGCTTGCCAGCTTGTGTGTGCTAGTGAGGACAAAACGAGTAAGTCGACATGGCACTCCCCTCAGGGTGCCATGCCAGCCTCTCACTGCCTATGCAGTATAGGTAAGACACCCCTCTGGCAGGCCTTACAGCCCTAAGGCAGGGTGCACTATACCATAGGTGAGGGTACCAGTGCATGAGCATGGTACCCCTACAGTGTCTAAACAAAACCTTAGACATTGTAAGTGCAGGGTAGCCATAAGAGTATATGGTCTGGGAGTTTGTCAAACACGAACTCCACAGCACCATAATGGCTACACTGAAAACTGGGAAGTTTGGTATCAAACTTCTCAGCACAATAAATGCACACTGATGCCAGTGTACATTTTATTGTAAAATACACCACAGAGGGCACCTTAGAGGTGCCCCCTGAAACTTAACCGACTATCTGTGTAGGCTGACTAGTTCCAGCAGCCTGCCACACTAGAGACATGTTGCTGGCCCCATGGGGAGAGTGCCTTTGTCACTCTGAGGCCAGTAACAAAGCCTGCACTGGGTGGAGATGCTAACACCTCCCCCAGGCAGGAGCTGTGACACCTGGCGGTGAGCCTCAAAGGCTCACCCCTTTGTCACAGCCCAGCAGGGCACTCCAGCTTAGTGGAGTTGCCCGCCCCCTCCGGCCACGGCCCCCACTTTTGGCGGCAAGGCTGGAGGGAACAAAGAAAGCAACAAGGAGGAGTCACTGGCCAGTCAGGACAGCCCCTAAGGTGTCCTGAGCTGAAGTGACTCTAACTTTTAGAAATCCTCCATCTTGCAGATGGAGGATTCCCCCAATAGGGTTAGGATTGTGACCCCCTCCCCTTGGGAGGAGGCACAAAGAGGGTGTACCCACCCTCAGGGCTAGTAGCCATTGGCTACTAACCCCCCAGACCTAAACACGCCCTTAAATTTAGTATTTAAGGGCTACCCTGAACCCTAGAAAATTAGATTCCTGCAAACTACAAGAAGAAGGACTGCCTAGCTGAAAACCCCTGCAGAGGAAGACCAGAAGACGACAACTGCCTTGGCTCCAGAAACTCACCGGCCTGTCTCCTGCCTTCCAAAGATCCTGCTCCAGCGACGCCTTCCAAAGGGACCAGCGACCTCGACATCCTCTGAGGACTACCCCTGCTTCGAAAAGACAAGAAACTCCCGAGGACAGCGGACCTGCTCCAAGAAAGGCTGCAACTTTGTTTCCAGCAGCTTTTAAAGAACCCTGCAAGCTCCCCGCAAGAAGCGTGAGACTTGCAACACTGCACCCGGCGACCCCGACTCGGCTGGTGGCGATCCAACACCTCAGGAGGGACCCCAGGACTACTCTAAGACTGTGAGTACAAAAACCTGTCCCCCCTGAGCCCCCACAGCGCCGCCTGCAGAGGGAATCCCGAGGCTTCCCCTGACCGCGACTCTTTGAATCCTAAGTCCCGACACCTGGGAGAGACCCTGCACCCGCAGCCCCCAGGACCTGAAGGACCGGACTTTCACTGGAGGAGTGACCCCCAGGAGTCCCTCTCCCTTGATCAAGTGGAGGTTTCCCCGAGGAACCCCCCCCTTGCCTGCCTGCAGCGCTGAAGAGATCCCTAGATCTCTTATTGACTTCCATTACAAACCCGACGCTTGTTTCTACACTGCACCCGGCCGCCCCTGCGCTGCTGAGGGTGAAAATTCTGTGTGGGCTTGTGTCCCCCCCGGTGCCCTACAAAACCCCCCTGGTCTGCCCTCCGAAGACGCGGGTACTTACCTGCAAGCAGACCGGAACCGGGGCACCCCCTTCTCTCCATTCTAGCCTATGCGTTTTGGGCACCACTTTGAACTCTGCACCTGACCAGCCCTGAGCTGCTGGTGTGGTGACTTTGGGGTTGCTCTGAACCCCCAACGGTGGGCTACCTTGGACCAAGAACTGAACCCTGTAAGTGTCTTACTTACCTGGTAAAACTAACAAAAACTTACCTCCCCCAGGAACTGTGAAAATTGCACTGTGTCCACTTTTAAAGTAGCTATTTGTGAATAACTTGAAAAGTATACATGCAATTGAAATGATTCAAAGTTCCTAATGTACTTACCTGCAATACCTTTCAAACAAGATATTACATGTTAAATTTGAACCTGTGGTTCTTAAAATAAACTAAGAAAAGATATTTTTCTATATAAAAACCTATTGGCTGGATTTGTCTCTGAGTGTGTGTACCTCATTTATTGTCTATGTGTATGTACAACAAATGCTTAACACTACTCCTTGGATAAGCCTACTGCTCGACCACACTACCACAAAATAGAGCATTAGTATTATCTCTTTTTACCACTATTTTACCTCTAAGGGGAACCCTTGGACTCTGTGCATGCTATTCCTTACTTTGAAATAGCACATACAGAGCCAACTTCCTACATTGGTGGATCAGCGGTGGGGTACAAGACTTTGCATTTGCTGGACTACTCAGCCAATACCTGATCACACGACAAATTCCAAAATTGTCATTAGAAATTCATTTTTGCAATTTGAAATTTTTCTAAATTCTTAAAAGTCCTGCTAGGGCCTTGTGTGTTAAGTCCCTGTTTAGCATTGTCTTTTAGAGTTTAAAAGTTTGTTAAAAGTTTGAAATTAGATTCTAGAAACAGTTTTAGATTCTTTAAAAAGTCTTCCAACTCTTAGCAAAATAATGTCTGATACAGAGATGAATGTGGTGGAACTCGACACCACACCTTACCTCCATCTTAAGATGAGGGAGCTAAGGTCTCTCTGTAATATCAAAAAAATAACCATTGGCTCCAGACCTACCAAAATTCAGCTCCAGGAGCTGTTGGCAGAGTTTGAAAAAGCCAACCCCTCTGATGATGACCTCACAGAGAAAGAAATTAGTGACTTGGAGGCCAATGTCCCTCCTCCAGTCCTAAATAGGGAGAACAGGACCCCTCAAGTCCTGTCTCCAACTGTGTTAGTCAGAAATAGTGAGTCCCTCACAGGAGGGTCCCACATTTCTGAAATCACTGAGGATGCTCTCAGTGAAGATGACCTCCTGTTAGCCAGGATGGCCAAAAGATTGGCTTTAGAGAGACAGCTCCTAGCCATAGAAAGGGAAAGACAAGAGATGGGCCTAGGACCCATCAATGGTGGCAGCAATATAAATAGGGTCAGAGATTCTCCTGACATGTTAAAAATCCCCAAAGGGATTGTGACAAAATTTGAAGATGGTGATGACATCACCAAGTGGTTCACAGCTTTTGAGAGGGCTTGTGTAACCAGAAAAGTGAACAGATCTCACTGGGGTGCTCTCCTTTGGGAAATGTTCACTGGAAAGTGTAGGGATAGACTCCTCACACTCTCTGGAAAAGATGCAGAATCTTATGACCTCATGAAGGGTACCCTGATTGAGGGCTTTGGATTCTCCACTGAGGAGTACCGGATTAGGTTCAGGGGGGCTCAAAAATCCTCGAGCCAGACCTGGGTTGACTTTGTTGACTACTCAGTGAAAACACTAGATGGTTGGATTCAAGGCAGTGGTGTAAGTAATTATGATGGGCTGTACAATTTATTTGTGAAAGAACACCTATTGAGTAATTGTTTCAATGATAAACTGCATCAGCATCTGGTAGACCTAGGACCAATTTCTCCCCAAGAATTGGGAAAGAAGGCGGACCATTGGGTCAAGACAAGGGTGTCCAAGACTTCAACAGGGGGTGACCAAAAGAAAGGGGTCACAAAGACTCCCCAGGGGAAGGGTGATGAGACAACCAAAACTAAAAATAGTAAAGAGTCTTCTACAGGCCCCCAAAAACCTGCACAGGAGGGTGGGCCCAGAGCCTCTTCACAAAACAATGGGTACAAGGGTAAAAACTTTGATCCCAAAAAGGCCTGGTGTCATAGCTGTAAACAGCATGGACACCAAACTGGAGACAAGGCCTGTCCCAAGAAAGGTTCCACTCCAAACTCCCATCCAGGTAACACTGGTATGGCTAGTCTCCAAGTGGGATCAACAGTGTGCCCAGAGCAAATCAGGGTCCACACTGAAGCTACTCTAGTTTCTGAGGGTGGGGTGGATTTAGCCACACTAGCTGTCTGGCCGCCTAACATGCAAAAATACAGACAGCAACTCTTAATTAATGGGACTAGAATAGAGGGCCTGAGGGATACAGGTGCCAGTGTCACCATGGTGACAGAGAAACTGGTTTCCCCTGGCCAATACCTGACTGGAAAAACTTACACAGTCACCAACGCTGACAATCAGAGAAAAGTACATCCCATGGCAATGGTTACTTTAGAATGGGGAGGGGTCAATGGCCTGAAACAGGTGGTGGTCTCCTCAAATATCCCAGTGGACTGTCTGCTTGGAAATGACCTGGAGTCCTCAGCATGGGCTGAGGTAGAACTAAAAACCCATGCAGCAATGCTCGGTATCCCTGAACTGGTGTGTGTGAAAACAAGAGCACAGTGCAAGGCACAGGGTGAACAAGTAGAGCTGGAGTCTGGAAGAAAGGCCCAGCCTACCAAGAGGAAAGGAAAGTCAGTTGGGAAACCAACTGCAACACAGCAAAAGAAAGGGAACCTCTCTTCTCAGGAAGAAGTTCTGCCCTCTGAGGGAACTGAGCCTTTGGAGCTTGAACCTTATCAGGTTGAGCTCTTAGGCCCAGGGGGACCCTCAAGGGAGGAGCTGTGTAAGGGACAAGAAACCTGTCCCTCTCTTGAAGGCCTTAGGCAGCAAGCTGCTGAAGAGTCCAAAGGCAAGAAAAATGGAACGCATAGGGTCTATTGGGAAGATGGACTCCTGTACACTGAGGCCAGAGACCCCAAACCTGGTGCCACTAGGAGAGTGGTAGTGCCTCAGCTGTTCAGAGAGTTCATCCTAACATTGGCCCATGACATTCCCCTTGCTGGACATTTGGGACAAACCAAGACGTGGGAGAGGTTAGTCAACCACTTCTACTGGCCCAATATGTCCAACATGGTTAAGGAGTTTTGCCTCTCCTGCCCCACCTGTCAAGCCAGTGGTAAGACAGGTGGGCATCCAAAGGCCCCCCTCATTCCACTTCCAGTGGTGGGGGTTCCCTTTGAAAGAGTGGGTGTGGACATAGTTGGTCCACTAGAACCTCCCACAGCCTCAGGAAATATGTATATCCTGGTAGTAGTGGATCATGCTACCAGGTATCCTGAAGCTATTCCCCTTAGGTCGACTACTGCCCCTGCAGTAGCCAAGGCCCTCATTGGTATCTTTACCAGAGTGGGTTTCCCTAAGGAGGTGGTGTCTGACAGAGGTACCAACTTCATGTCAGCATACCTAAAACACATGTGGAATGAGTGTGGAGTGACTTACAAATTCACTACACCTTACCATCCACAAACTAATGGCTTAGTTGAGAGATTCAACAAGACATTAAAGGGCATGATCATGGGGCTCCCAGAAAAACTCAAAAGGAGATGGGATGTCCTCTTGCCATGTCTGCTTTTCGCTTACAGAGAGGTGCCACAGAAGGGAGTAGGATTCTCACCCTTTGAACTTCTGTTTGGCCACCCTGTAAGGGGACCACTTGCCCTTGTTAAAGAAGGCTGGGAGAGACCTCTCCATGAGCCTAAACAAGACATAGTGGACTATGTACTTGGCCTTCGCTCTAGAATGGCAGAGTACATGGAAAAGGCAACCAAAAACCTTGAGGCCAGCCAACAGCTCCAGAAGTTTTGGTATGACCAAAAGGCTGCACTGGTTGAGTTCCAACCAGGGCAGAAAGTCTGGGTTCTGGAGCCTGTGGCTCCCATGGCACTCCAGGACAAATGGAGTGGCCCTTACCCAGTGCTAGAAAGGAAGAGTCAGGTCACCTACTTGGTGGACCTGGGCACAAGCAGGAGCCCCAAGAGGGTGATCCATGTGAACCGCCTTAAACTCTTCCATGACAGGGCTGATGTGAATCTGTTGATGGTAACAGATGAGGATCAGGAGGCAGAGAGTGAACCTCTCCCTGATCTTCTGTCATCAGACCCAAAAGATGGCACAGTAGATGGAGTGATCTACTCAGACACCCTCTCTGGCCAACAGCAAGCTGATTGTAGGAGAGTCCTACAACAGTTTCCTGAACTCTTCTCCTTAACCCCTGGTCAGACACACCTGTGTACCCATGATGTGGACACAGGAGACAGCATGCCTGTCAAAAACAAAATCTTTAGACAGTCTGACCATGTTAAGGAAAGCATCAAGGTGGAAGTCCACAAGATGCTGGAATTGGGAGTAATTGAGCGCTCTGACAGCCCCTGGGCTAGCCCAGTGGTCTTAGTCCCCAAACCTCACACCAAAGATGGAAAGAAAGAGATGAGGTTTTGTGTGGACTACAGAGGGCTCAATTCTGTCACCAAGACAGATGCTCATCCAATTCCAAGAGCTGATGAGCTCATAGATAAATTAGGTGCTGCCAAATTCTTAAGTACCTTTGACTTGACAGCAGGGTACTGGCAAATAAAAATGGCACCTGGAGCAAAAGAGAAAACAGCATTCTCCACACCTGATGGGCATTATCAGTTTACTGTTATGCCCTTTGGTTTAAAGAATGCCCCTGCCACCTTCCAAAGGTTGGTGAATCAAGTCCTTGCTGGCTTGGAGTCCTTTAGCACAGCTTATCTTGATGATATTGCTGTCTTTAGCTCCACCTGGCAGGATCACCTGGTCCACCTGAAGAAGGTTTTGAAGGCTCTGCAATCTGCAGGCCTCTCTATCAAGGCATCCAAATGCCAGATAGGGCAGGGAACTGTGGTTTACTTGGGACACCTTGTAGGTGGAGGCCAAGTTCAGCCACTCCAACCCAAGATCCAGACGATTCTGGACTGGGTAGCTCCAAAAACCCAGACTCAAGTCAGGGCATTCCTTGGCTTGACTGGGTATTATAGGAGGTTTGTGAAGGGATATGGATCCATTGTGACAGCCCTCACTGAACTCACCTCCAAGAAAATGCCCAAGAAAGTGAACTGGACTGTGGAATGCCAACAGGCCTTTGACACCCTGAAACAAGCAATGTGCTCAGCACCAGTTCTAAAAGCTCCAGATTATTCTAAGCAGTTCATTGTGCAGACTGATGCCTCTGAACATGGGATAGGGGCAGTTTTGTCCCAAACAAATGATGATGGCCTTGACCAGCCTGTTGCTTTCATTAGCAGGAGGTTACTCCCCAGGGAGCAGCGTTGGAGTGCCATTGAGAGGGAGGCCTTTGCTGTGGTTTGGTCCCTGAAGAAGCTGAGACCATACCTCTTTGGGACTCACTTCCTAGTTCAAACTGACCACAGACCTCTCAAATGGCTGATGCAAATGAAAGGTGAAAATCCTAAACTGTTGAGGTGGTCCATCTCCCTACAGGGAATGGACTTTATAGTGGAACACAGACCTGGGACTGCCCATGCCAATGCAGATGGCCTTTCCAGGTTCTTCCACTTAGAAAATGAAGACTCTCTTGGGAAAGGTTAGTCTCATCCTCTTTCGTTTGGGGGGGGGTTGTGTAAGGAAATGCCTCCTTGGCATGGTTGCCCCCTGACTTTTTGCCTTTGCTGATGCTATGTTTACAATTGAAAGTGTGCTGAGGCCTGCTAACCAGGCCCCAGCACCAGTGTTCTTTCCCTAACCTGTACTTTTGTATCCACAATTGGCAGACCCTGGCATCCAGATAAGTCCCTTGTAACTGGTACTTCTAGTTCCAAGGGCCCTGATGCCAAGGAAGGTCTCTAAGGGCTGCAGCATGTCTTATGCCACCCTGGAGACCTCTCACTCAGCACAGACACACTGCTTGCCAGCTTGTGTGTGCTAGTGAGGACAAAACGAGTAAGTCGACATGGCACTCCCCTCAGGGTGCCATGCCAGCCTCTCACTGCCTATGCAGTATAGGTAAGACACCCCTCTGGCAGGCCTTACAGCCCTAAGGCAGGGTGCACTATACCATAGGTGAGGGTACCAGTGCATGAGCATGGTACCCCTACAGTGTCTAAACAAAACCTTAGACATTGTAAGTGCAGGGTAGCCATAAGAGTATATGGTCTGGGAGTTTGTCAAACACGAACTCCACAGCACCATAATGGCTACACTGAAAACTGGGAAGTTTGGTATCAAACTTCTCAGCACAATAAATGCACACTGATGCCAGTGTACATTTTATTGCAAAATACACCCCAGAGGGCACCTTAGAGGTGCCCCCTGAAACTTAACCGACTGTCTGTGTAGGCTGACTAGTTCCAGCAGCCTGCCACACTAGAGACATGTTGCTGGCCCCATGGGGAGAGTGCCTTTGTCACTCTGAGGCCAGTAACAAAGCCTGCACTGGGTGGAGATGCTAACACCTCCCCCAGGCAGGAGCTGTGACACCTGGCGGTGAGCCTCAAAGGCTCACCCCTTTGTCACAGCCCAGCAGGGCACTCCAGCTTAGTGGAGTTGCCCGCCCCCTCCGGCCACGGCCCCCACTTTTGGCGGCAAGGCTGGAGGGAACAAAGAAAGCAACAAGGAGGAGTCACTGGCCAGTCAGGACAGCCCCTAAGGTGTCCTGAGCTGAGGTGACTCTAACTTTTAGAAATCCTCCATCTTGCAGATGGAGGATTCCCCCAATAGGGTTAGGATTGTGACCCCCTCCCATTGGGAGGAGGCACAAAGAGGGTGTACCCACCCTCAGGGCTAGTAGCCATTGGCTACTAACCCCCCAGACCTAAACACACCCTTAAATTTAGTATTTAAGGGCTACCCTGAACCCTAGAAAATCAGATTCCTGCAACAACAAGAAGGACTGCCTAGCTGAAAACCCCTGCAGAGGAAGACCAGAAGACAACAACTGCCTTGGCTCCAGAAACTCACCGGCCTGTCTCCTGCCTTCCAAAGAACTCTGCTCCAGCGACGCCTTCCAAAGGGACCAGCGACCTCTGCATCCTCTGAGGACTGCCCTGCTTAGACGACGACAAGAAACTCCCGAGGACAGCGGACCTGCTCCAAAAAGACTGCAACTTTATCCAAAGGAGTAGCTTTAAAGAACCCTGCAACTCCCCGCAAGAAGCGTGAGACTTGCAACACTGCACCCGGCGACCCCGACTCGGCTGGTGGAGAACCAACACCTCAGGGAGGACCCCCGGACTACTCTACGACTGTGAGTACCAAAACCTGTCCCCCCTGAGCCCCCACAGCGCCGCCTGCAGAGGGAATCCCGAGGCTTCCCCTGACCGCGACTCTCTGAAACCTAAGTCCCGACGCCTGGAAAAGACTCTGCACCCGCAGCCCCCAGGACCTGAAGGACCGGACTTTCACTGCAGAAGTGACCCCCAGGAGTCCCTCTCCCTTGCCCAAGTGGAGGTTTCCCCGAGGAAGCCCCCCCTTGCCTGCCTGCAGCGCTGAAGAGATCCCTTGATCTCTCATAGACTAACATTGCGAACCCGATGCTTGTTCTAACACTGCACCCGGCCGCCCCCGCGCCGCTGAGGGTGAAATTTCTGTGTGGGCTTGTGTCCCCCCCGGTGCCCTACAAAACCCCCCTGGTCTGCCCTCCGAAGACGCGGGTACTTACCTGCAAGCAGACCGGAACCGGGGCACCCCCTTCTCTCCATTGCAGCCTATGCGTTTTGGGCACCACTTTGAACTCTGCACCTGACCGGCCCTGAGCTGCTGGTGTGGTGACTTTGGGGTTGCTCTGAACCCCCAACGGTGGGCTACCTTGGACCAAGAACTGAACCCTGTAAGTGTCTTACTTACCTGGTAAAACTAACAAAAACTTACCTCCCCCAGGAACTGTGAAAATTGCACTGTGTCCACTTTTAAAGTAGCTATTTGTGAATAACTTGAAAAGTATACATGCAATTGAAATGATTCAAAGTTCCTAATGTACTTACCTGCAATACCTTTCAAACAAGATATTACATGTTAAATTTGAACCTGTGGTTCTTAAAATAAACTAAGAAAAGATATTTTTCTATAACAAAACCTATTGGCTGGATTTGTCTCTGAGTGTGTGTACCTCATTTATTGTCTATGTGTATGTACAACAAATGCTTAACACTACTCCTTGGATAAGCCTACTGCTCGACCACACTACCACAAAATAGAGCATTAGTATTATCTCTTTTTACCACTATCTTACCTCTAAGGGGAACCCTTGGACTCTGTGCATGCTATTCCTTACTTTGAAATAGCACATACAGAGCCAACTTCCTACACCAATCCTAGACCTCAGAGTAGTGAACACTTTCATCAAATCAGACCACTTTCACATGGTCACACTACAAGAAGTATTGCCATTGCTAAAACTACACGACTACATGGCAACTTTAGACCTCAAGGATGCTTATTTCCATATACCAATACACCCATCGCACAGGAAATACCTAAGGTTTGTATTCAAGGGAATACATTACCAATTCAAGGTACTGCCTTTCGGATTAACAACCGCACCAAGAGTCTTTACCAAATGTCTAGCGGTAGTCGCTGCACACATAAGAAGGCAGCAAATACATGTGTTCCCATATCTAGACGACTGGCTAATCAAGGCCCATTCGTTAATAGAGTGCTCAAATCACACAAATCATATCATACAAACCCTCTTCAAACTAGGGTTCACCGTCAATTTCACAAAATCCAAAATTCTGCCGCGCAAGGTACAACAATACCTGGGAGCCATAATAGACACATCAAAAGGAGTAGCCACTCCAAGTCCACAAAGAATTCAAAATTTCAACACCATCATACAACGCATGTATCCAACACAAAGGATACAAGCAAAGATGGTACTACAACTCCTAGGCATGATGTCTTCATGCATAGCCATTGTCCCAAACGCAAGACTGCACATGAGGCCCTTACAACAGTGCCTAGCATCACAATGGTCACAAGCACAGGGTCACCTTCTAGATCTGGTGTTAATAGACCGCCAAACTTACCTCTCGCTTCTGTGGTGGAACAACATAAATTTAAACAAAGGGCGGCCTTTCCAAGACCCAGTGCCACAATACGTAATAACAACAGATGCTTCCATGACAGGGTGGGGAGCACACCTTGATCAACACAGCATACAAGGACAATGGAACGTACATCAAACAAAACTGCATATAAATCACCTAGAACTTCTAGCAGTTTTTCAAGCACTAAAAGCTTTCCAACCAATAATAGTTCACAAATACATTCTCGTCAAAACAGACAACATGACAACAATGTATTATCTAAACAAGCAAGGGGGGACGCACTCCACGCAGTTAAGCCTGCTAGCACAAAAGATTTGGCGTTGGGCAATTCACAACCAAATTCGCCTAATAGCACAATTTATACCAGGGATCCAAAATCAACTCGCAGACAATCTCTCTCGAGATCACCAACAGGTCCACGAATGGGAAATTCACCCCCAAATTCTGAACACTTATTTCAAACTCTGGGGAACACCTCAGATAGACTTGTTTGCGACAAAGGAGAACGCAAAATGCCAAAACTTCGCATCCAGATACCCACACAAACAGTCCCAAGGCAATGCCCTATGGATGAACTGGTCAGGGATATTTGCTTACGCTTTTCCTCCTCTCCCTCTCCTTCCTTACCTGGTAAACAAACTCAGTCAAAACAAACTCAAACTCATATTAATAGCACCAACTTGGGCAAGGCAACCCTGGTACACAACGCTGCTAGACCTATCAGTAGTACCCTGCATCAAATTGCCCAACAGGCCAGATCTGTTGACACAGCACAACCAAAAGATCAGACACCCAGATCCAGCATCGCTGAATCTAGCAATCTGGCTCCTGAAATCCTAGAATTCGGGCACTTACAACTTACCCAAGAATGTATGGAAGTCATAAAACAAGCCAGAAGGCCATCCACCAGGCACTGCTATGCAAGTAAATGGAAGAGGTTTGTTTGCTACTGCCATATTAATCAAATACAACCATTACACACAACTCCAGAACATGTAGTGGGTTACTTGCTTCACTTACAAAAATCTAACCTGGCTTTCTCTTCCATTAAAATACACCTTGCAGCAATATCTGCATACCTGCAGACTACCTATTCAACTTCCCTATATAAGATACCAGTCATTAAAGCATTCATGGAGGGCCTTAGGAGAATTATAGCACCAAGAACACCACCTGTTCCTTCATGGAACCTAAATGTTGTCCTAACTAGACTTATGGGTCCACCTTTTGAACCCATGCACTCCTGCGAAATACAGTTCCTAACCTGGAAGGTGGCATTTCTCATCGCCATTACTTCCCTAAGAAGAGTAAGCGAGATTCAGGCGTTTACAATACAGGAACCTTTTATACAACTACACAAGAATAAGGTCGTCCTAAGGACCAATCCTAAATTTTTGCCAAAGGTTATTTCACCGTTCCATCTAAATCAAACAGTGAAACTTCCAGTGTTCTTTCCACAGCCAGATACTGTAGCTGAAAGGGCACTACATACATTAGATGTCAAAAGAGCATTGATGTATTACATTGACAGAACAAAAAACATCAGAAAGACTAAACAACTATTTATTGCATTTCAAAAACCTCATGCAGGAAACCCAATATCAAAACAAGGTATAGCCAGATGGATAGTTAAATGCATCCAAATCTGCTACCTTAAAGCTAAACGACAGCTGCCCATTACACCAAGGGCACACTCAACCAGAAAGAAAGGTGCTACCATGGCCTTTCTAGGAAACATCCCAATGCAAGAAATATGTAAGGCAGCCACATGGTCTACGCCTCACACATTCACCAAGCACTACTGTGTAGACGTGTTATCCGCACAACAAGCCACAGTAGGTCAAGCCGTATTAAGAACATTATTTCAGACTACTTCCACTCCTACAGGCTGATCCACCGCTTTTGGGGAGATAACTGCTTACTAGTCTATGCAAAACATGCGTATCTACAGCGACAGATGCCATCGAACTGAAAATGTCACTTACCCAGTGTACATCTGTTCGTGGCATCAGTCGCAGTAGATTCGCATGTGCCCACCCGCCTCCCCGGGAGCCTGTAGCAGTTTGGAAGTTACCTTCAACTATTTATATATGTATCATCTCAACCTTAAATAGGTGCATACTTAGTCACTCCATTGCATGGGCACTATTACTACAATTCAACTCCTACCTCACCCTCTGCGGGGAAAAACAATCGAAGATGGAGTCGACGCCCATGCGCAATGGAGACAAAAGGAGGAGTCACTCGGTCCCGTGACTCGAAAGACTTCTTCGAAGAAAAACAACTTGTAACACTCCGGCCCAACACCAGATGGCGAGCTATTGCAAAACATGCGAATCTACTGCGACTGATGCCACGAACAGATGTACACTGGGTAAGTGACCTTTTCATTTTCTATAACAAAACCTATTGGCTGGATTTGTCTCTGAGTGTGTGTACCTCATTTATTGCCTATGTGTATGTACAACAAATGCTTAACACTACTCCTTTGATAAGCCTACTGCTCGACCACACTACCACAAAATAGAGCATTAGTATTATCTCTTTTTTACCACTATTTTACCTCTAAGGGGAACCCTTGGACTCTGTGCATGCTATTCCTTACTTTGAAATAGCACATACAGAGCCAACTTCCTACACCATGATAATCCCCTTGCTGGGCATTTGGGACAAACCAAGACGTGGGAGAGACTAGTCAACCACTTCTACTGGCCCAACATGTCCCAGAAAGTTAAGGAGTTTTGTGTCTCCTGTACCACCTGTCAAGCCAGTGGTAAGACAGGTGAACATCCAAAGGCCCCCCTCATTCCACTTCCAGTGGTGTGGGTCCCCTTTGAAAGAGTGGGTGTGGACATAGTGGGTCCACTTGAACCTCCCACAGCCTCAGGAAATATGTACATCCTAGTAGTAGTGGATCATGCTACTAGGTATCCTGAAGCTATTCCCCTTGGGTTGACTACTGCCCCTGCAGTAGCCAAGGCCCTCATTGGTATCTTTACCAGAGTGGACTTCCCTAAGGAGGTGGTGTCTGACAGAGGTACCAACTTCATGTCAGCATACCTGAAACACATGTGGAGTGACTTATAAATTCACTACACCCTATCATCCACAAACTAATGGCCTTGTTGAGAGATTCAACAAGACATTAAAGGGCATGATCATGGGGCTCCCAGAAAAACTCAAAAGGAGATGGGATGTCCTCTTGCCATGTCTGCTTTTCGCTTACAGAGAGGTGCCTCAGAAGGGAGTAGGGTTCTCACCCTTTGAACTTCTGTTTGGCCACCCTGTAAGGGGACCACTTGGTCTTGTTAAAGAAGGCTGGGAGAGATCTCTTCATGAGCCTAAACAAGACATAGTGGACTATGTACTTGGCCTTCGCTCAAGGATGGCAGAGTACATGGAAAAGGCAAGCAAAAACCTTGAGGCCAGCCAACAGCTCCAGAAGTTTTGGTATGACCAAAAGGCTGCACTGGTTGAATTCCAACCAGGGCAGAAAGTCTGGGTTTTGGAGCCTGTGGCTCCCAGGGCACTTCAGGACAAATGGAGTGGCCCTTACCCAGTGCTAGAGAGGAAGAGTCAGGTCACCTACCTGGTGGACCTGGGCACTAGCAGGAGCCCCAAGAGGGTGATCCATGTGAACCGCCTTAAGCTCTTCCATGGCAGGGCTGATGTGTATCTGTTGATGGTAACAGATGAGGATCAGGAAGCTGAGTGAACCTCTCCCTGATCTTGTATCATCAAACCCTAAAGATGGTTCAGTAGATGGAGTGATCTATTCAGACACCCTCTCTGGCCAACAGCAATCTGACTGCAGGAAGGTCCTGCAACAGTTTGCTGAGCTCTTTTCCCTAACCCCTGGTCAGACACACCTGTGTACCCATGATGTGGACACAGGAGACAGCATGCCTGTCAAAAGCAAAATCTTTAGACAGTGTGATCAAGTTAAGGAAAGCATCAAGGTGGAAGTCCACAAGATGCTGGAATTGGGAGTAATTGAGCACTCTGACAGCCCCTGGGCTAGCCCAGTGGTCTTAGTCCCCAAACCTCACACCAAAGAAGGAAAGAGAGAGATGAGGTTTTGTGTGGACTACAGAGGACTTAATTCTGTCACCAAGACAGATGCCCATCCCATTCCTAGAGCTGATGAACTGATAGACAAATTAGGTGCTGCCAAATTCTTAAGTACCTTTGACTTAACAGCAGGGTACTGGCAAATCAAAATGGCACCTGGAGCAAAAGAAAAGACAGCATTCTCCACACCTGATGGTCATTATCAGTTCACTGTTATGCCCTTTGGTTTAAAGAATGCCCCTGCCACCTTCCAAAGGTTGGTGAATCAAGTCCTTGCTGGCTTGGAGTCCTTTAGTGCAGCTTATCTTGACGATATTGCTGTCTTTAGCTCCAACTGGCAGGATCACCTGGTCCACCTGAAGAAGGTTTTGAAGGCTCTGCAATCAGCAGGCCTCTCTATCAAGGCATCGAAATGCCAGATAGGGCAGGGAACTGTGGTTTACTTGGGACACCTTGTAGGTGGAGGCCAAGTTCAGCCACTCCAGCCCAAGATCCAGACTATTCTGGACTGGGCAGCTCCAAAAACCCAGACTCAAGTCAGGGCATTCCTTGGCTTGACTGGGTATTACAGGAGGTTTGTGAAGGGATATGGATCCATTGTGACAGCCCTCACAGAACTCACCTCCAAGAAAATGCCCAAGAAGGTAAACTGGACTGTAGAATGCCAACAGACCTTTGACACCCTGAAACAAGCAATGTGCACAGCACCAGTTCTAAAAGCTATAGATTACTCCAAGCAGTTCATTGTGCAGACAGATGCCTCTGAACATGGGATAGGGGCAGTTTTGTCCCAAACAAATGATGATGGCCTTGACCAGCCTGTTGCTTTCATTAGCAGGAGGTTACTCTCCAGGGAGCAGCGTTGGAGTGCCATTGAGAGGGAGGCCTTTGCTGTGCTGTGGTCCCTGAAGAAGCTGAGACCATACCTCTTTGGTACTCACTTTGTAGTTCAAACTGACCACAGACCTCTCAGATGGCTGATGCAAATGAAAGGTGAAAATCCAAAACTGTTGAGGTGGTCCATCTCCCTACAGGGAATGGACTTAATAGTGGAACACAGACCTGGGACTGCCCTGCCTCCTTGGCATGGTTACCCCCTGACTTTTTGCCTTTGCTGATGCTATGTTTTGAATTGAAAGTGTGCTGAGGCCTGCTAACCAGGCCCCAGCATCAGTGTTCTTTCCCTAACCTGTACTTTTGTTTTACACAATTGGCACCCTGGCATCCAGGTAAGTCCCTTGTAACTGGTACCCCTGGTACCAAGGGCCCTGATGCCAGGGAAGGTCTCTAAGGGCTGCAGCATATCTTATGCCACCCTGGGGACCCCTCACTCAGCACAGACACACTGCTTGCCAGCTTGTGTGTGCTGGTGAGGACAAAACAAGTAAGTCGACATGGCACTCCCCTCAGGGTGCCATGCTAACCTCACACTGCCTATGCAGTATAGATAAGTCACCCCTCTAGCAGGCCTTACAGCCCTAAGGCTGGGTGCACTATACCATAGGTGAGGGCACTAGTGCATGAGCACTGTGCCCCTACAGTGTCTAAGCCAAACTTTAGACATTGTAAGTGCAGGGTAGCCATAAGAGTATATGGTCTGGGAGTCTGTCAAACACGAACTCAACAGCACCATAATGGCTACACTGAAAACTGGGAAGTTTGGTATCAAACTTCTCAGCACAATAAATGCACACACATGCCAGTGTATATTTTATTGTGAAATACACCCCAGAGGGCACCTTAGAGGTGCCCCCTGAAACCTTAACCAACTACCCGTGTAGGCTGACTGGTTTTAGCAGCCTGCCACATTCGAGACATGTTGCTGGCCACATGGGGAGAGTGCCTTTGTCACTCTGTGGCCAGTAACAAAGCCTGCACTGGGTGGAGATGCTATCACCTCCCCCAGGCAGGAGCTGTAACACCTGGCGGTGAGCCTCAAAAGCTCACCCCCTTTGTTCCAGCACCGCAGGGCACTCCAGCTAGTGGAGTTGCCTGCCCCCTCCGGCCACGGCCCCACTTTTGGCGGCAAGGCCGGAGGAGATAATGAGAATAACAAGGAGGAGTCACTGGCCAGTCAGGACAGCCCCTAAGGTGCCCTGAGCTGAAGTGACTCTTACTTTTAGAAATCTTCCATCTTGCAGATGGAGGATTCCCCCAATAGGGATAGGAATGTGACCCTCTCCCCTTGGGAGGAGGCACAAAGAGGGTGTACCCACCCTCAGGGCTAGTAGCCATTGGCTACTAAACCCCCAGACCTAAACACGCCCTTAAATTTAGTATTTAAGGGCTCCCCTGAACCTACGAATTGTGATTCCTGCAACTTACCAAAGAAGAAGGCTGCTGAGCTGAAAACCCCTGCAGAAGAAGAAAAAAAGACACCAACTGCTTTGGCCCCAGTCCTACCGGCCTGTCTCCTGCCTTCCAAAGAAACCTGCTCCAGCGACGCTTTCCCTGGGACCAGCGACCTCTGAACCCTCAGAGGACTGCCCTGCTTCCAAGAGACCAAGAAACTCCCGAGAACAGCGGCCCTGTTCAACAAAGACTGCAACTTTGTATCCAGAGGAGCAGATTTAAAGACCCCTGCAATCCCCGCAAGAAGCGTGAGACTTGCAACACTGCACCTGTCGACCCCGACTCGACTGGTGGAGAACCAACACCTCAGGGTGGACCCTCCGGCGACTCCGAGACTGTGAGTAACCAAAGTTGTCCCCCCTGAGCCCCCACAGCGACGCCTGCAGAGGGAATCCCGAGGCTCCCCCTGACCGCGACTGCCTGACTCTAAAATCCCGTCGGCTGGAAAAGACCCTGCACCCGCAGCCCCCAGCACCTGAAGGATCGGAACTTCAGTGCAGGAGTGACCCCCAGGAGGCCCTCTCCCTTGCCCAGGTGGTGGCTACCCCGAGGAGCCCCCCCCTTGCCTGCCTGCACCCCTGAAGAGACCCCTTGGTCTCCGATTGAATTCTATTGAGAACCCGACGCTTGTTTGCACACTGCACCCGGCCGCCCCCGCGCTGCTGAGGGTGTACTTTCTGTGTGGACTTGTGTCCCTCCCGGTGCCCTACAAAACCCCCCTGGTCTGCCCTCCGAAGACGTGGGTACTTACCTGCTGGCAGACTGGAACCGGGGCATCCCCTTACCTCCATTGAAGCCTATGCATTTTGGGCACCACTTTGAACTCTGCACCTGACCGGCCCTGAGCTGCTGGTGTGGTGACTTTGGGGTTGCGCTGAACCCCCAACAGTGGGCTACCTTGGACCCCAATTTGAACCCCGTAGGTGGTTTACTTACCTGCAAGAACTAACAGTTCGGTGGCATGTGTAGCTGCAGATACACATTGTAGGAAGTTGGCTCTGTATGTGCTATTTCAAAGTAAGGAATAGCATGCACAGAGTCCAAGGGTTCCCCTTAGAGGTAAAATAGTGGTAAAAATAGATAATACTAATGCTCTATTTTGTGGTAGTGTGGTCGAGCAGTAGGCTTATCCAAGGAGTAGTGTTAAGCATTTGTTGTACATACACATAGACAATAAATGAGGTACACACACTCAGAGACAAATCCAGCCAATAGGTTTTTATATAGAAAAATATCTTTTCTTAGTTTATTTTAAGAACCACAGGTTCAAATTCTACATGTAATATCTCATTCGAAAGGTATTGCAGGTAAGTACTTTAGGAACTTCAAATCATCAAAATTGCATGTATACTTTTCAAGTTATTCACAAATAGCTGTTTTAAAAGTGGACACTTAGTGCAATTTTCACAGTTCCTAGGGGAGGTAAGTATTTGTTAGGTTAACCAGGTAAGTAAGACACTTACAGGGCTTAGTTCTTGGTCCAAGGTAGCCCACCGTTGGGGGTTCAGAGCAACCCCAAAGTCACCACACCAGCAGCTCAGGGCCGGTCAGGTGCAGAGTTCAAAGAGGTGCCCAAAACACATAGGCTAGAATGGAGAGAAGGGGGTGCCCCGGTTCCGGTCTGCTTGCAGGTAAGTACCCGCGTCTTCGGAGGGCAGACCAGGGGGGTTTTGTAGGGCACCGGGGGGGACACAAGCCCACACAGAAATTTCACCCTCAGCAGCGCGGGGGCGGCCGGGTGCAGTGTAGAAACAAGCGTCGGGTTTTCAATGTTAGTCTATGAGAGATCTCGGGATCTCTTCAGCGCTGCAGGCAGGCAAGGGGGGGATTCCTCGGGGAAACCTCCACTTGGGCAAGGGAGAGGGACTCCTGGGGGTCACTTCTCCAGTGAAAGTCCGGTCCTTCAGGTCCTGGGGGCTGCGGGTGCAGGGTCTCTCCCAGGCGTCGGGACTTTAGGTTCAAAGAGTCGTGGTCAGGGGAAGCCTCGGGATTCCCTCTGCAGGCGGCGCTGTGGGGGCTCAGGGGGGACAGGTTTTGGTACTCACAGTATCAGAGTAGTCCTGGGGTCCCTCCTGAGGTGTTGGATCGCCACCAGCCGAGTCGGGGTCGCCGGGTGCAGTGTTGCAAGTCTCACGCTTCTTGCGGGGAGCTTGCAGGGTTCTTTAAAGCTGCTGGAAACAAAGTTGCAGCTTTTCTTGGAGCAGGTCCGCTGTCCTCGGGAGTTTCTTGTCTTTTTGAAGCAGGGGCAGTCCTCAGAGGATGTCGAGGTCGCTGGTCCCTTTGGAAGGCGTCGCTGGAGCAGGATCTTTGGAAGGCAGGAGACAGGCCGGTGAGTTTCTGGAGCCAAGGCAGTTGTCGTCTTCTGGTCTTCCTCTGCAGGGGTTTTCAGCTAGGCAGTCCTTCTTCTTGTAGTTGCAGGAATCTAATTTTCTAGGGTTCAGGGTAGCCCTTAAATACTAAATTTAAGGGCGTGTTTAGGTCTGGGGGGTTAGTAGCCAATGGCTACTAGCCCTGAGGGTGGGTACACCCTCTTTGTGCCTCCTCCCAAGGGGAGGGGGTCACAATCCTAACCCTATTGGGGGAATCCTCCATCTGCAAGATGGAGGATTTCTAAAAGTTAGTCACTTCAGCTCAGGACACCTTAGGGGCTGTCCTGACTGGCCAGTGACTCCTCCTTGTTTTTCTCATTATTTTCTCCGGCCTTGCCGCCAAAAGTGGGGCCTGGCCGGAGGGGGCGGGCAACTCCACTAGCTGGAGTGTCCTGCTGGGTTGGCACAAAGGAGGTGAGCCTTTGAGGCTCACCGCCAGGTGTGACAATTCCTGCCTGGGAGAGGTGTTAGCATCTCCACCCAGTGCAGGCTTTGTTACTGGCCTCAGAGTGACAAAGGCACTCTCCCCATGGGGCCAGCAACATGTCTCGGTTTGTGGCAGGCTGCTAAAACTAGTCAGCCTACACAGATAGTCGGTTAAGTTTCAGGGGGCACCTCTAAGGTGCCCTCTGTGGTGTATTTCTCAATAAAATGTACACTGGCATCAGTGTGCATTTATTGTGCTGAGAAGTTTGATACCAAACTTCCCAGTTTTCAGTGTAGCCATTATGGTGCTGTGGAGTTCGTGTTTGACAAACTCCCAGACCATATACTCTTATGGCTACCCTGCACTTACAATGTCTAAGGTTTTGTTTAGACACTGTAGGGGTACCATGCTCATGCACTGGTACCCTCACCTATGGTATAGTGCACCCTGCCTTAGGGCTGTAAGGCCTGCTAGAGGGGTGTCTTACCTATACTGCATAGGCAGTGAGAGGCTGGCATGGCACCCTGAGGGGAGTGCCATGTCGACTTACTCGTTTTGTCCTCACTAGCACACACAAGCTGGCAAGCAGTGTGTCTGTGCTGAGTGAGGGGTCTCCAGGGTGGCATAAGACATGCTGCAGCCCTTAGAGACCTTCCTTGGCATCAGGGCCCTTGGTACTAGAAGTACCAGTTACAAGGGACTTATCTGGATGCCAGGGTCTGCCAATTGTGGATACAAAAGTACAGGTTAGGGAAAGAACACTGGTGCTGGGGCCTGGTTAGCAGGCCTCAGCACACTTTCAATTGTAAACATAGCATCAGCAAAGGCAAAAAGTCAGGGGGCAACCATGCCAAGGAGGCATTTCCTTACACAACCCCCCCCCCAAACGAAAGAGGATGAGACTAACCTTTCCCAAGAGAGTCTTCATTTTCTAAGTGGAAGAACCTGGAAAGGCCATCTGCATTGGCATGGGCAGTCCCAGGTCTGTGTTCCACTATAAAGTCCATTCCCTGTAGGGAGATGGACCACCTCAACAGTTTAGGATTTTCACCTTTCATTTGCATCAGCCATTTGAGAGGTCTGTGGTCAGTTTGAACTAGGAAGTGAGTCCCAAAGAGGTATGGTCTCAGCTTCTTCAGGGACCAAACCACAGCAAAGGCCTCCCTCTCAATGGCACTCCAACGCTGCTCCCTGGGGAGTAACCTCCTGCTAATGAAAGCAACAGGCTGGTCAAGGCCATCATCATTTGTTTGGGACAAAACTGCCCCTATCCCATGTTCAGAGGCATCAGTCTGCACAATGAACTGCTTAGAATAATCTGGAGCTTTGAGAACTGGTGCTGAGCACATTGCCTGTTTCAGGGTGTCAAAGGCCTGTTGGCATTCCACAGTCCAGTTTACTTTCTTGGGCATTTTCTTGGAGGTGAGTTCAGTGAGGGCTGTCACAATGGATCCATATCCCTTCACAAACCTCCTGTAGTACCCAGTCAAGCCAAGGAATGCCCTGACTTGAGTCTGGGTTTTTGGAGCTACCCAGTCCAGAATAGTCTGGATCTTGGGTTGGAGTGGCTGAACTTGGCCTCCACCTACAAGGTGTCCCAAGTAAACCACAGTTCCCTGCCCTATCTGGCATTTGGATGCCTTGATAGAGAGGCCTGCAGATTGCAGAGCCTTCAAAACCTTCCTCAGGTGGACCAGGTGATCCTGCCAGGTGGAGCTAAAGACAGCAATATCATCAAGATAAGCTGTGCTAAAGGACTCCAAGCCAGCAAGGACTTGATTCACCAACCTTTGGAAGGTGGCAGGGGCATTCTTTAAACCAAAGGGCATAACAGTAAACTGATAATGCCCATCAGGTGTGGAGAAGGCTGTCTTTTCTTTTGCTCCAGGTGCCATTTTTATTTGCCAGTACCCTGCTGTCAAGTCAAAGGTACTTAGAAATTTGGCAGCACCTAATTTATCAATGAGCTCATCAGCTCTTGGAATTGGATGGGCATCTGTCTTGGTGACAGAATTGAGCCCTCTGTAGTCCACACAAAACCTCATCTCTTTCTTTCCATCTTTGGTGTGAGGTTTGGGGACTAAGACCACTGGGCTAGCCCAGGGGCTGTCAGAGCGCTCAATTACTCCCAATTCCAGCATCTTGTGGACTTCCACCTTGATGCTTTCCTTAACATGGTCAGACTGCCTAAAGATTTTGTTCTTGACAGGCATGCTGTCTCCTGTGTCCACATCATGGGTACACAGGTGGGTCTGACCAGGGGTTAAGGAGAAGAGTTCAGGAAACTGTTGTAGGACTCTCCTACAATCAGCTTGCTGTTGGCCAGAGAGGGTGTCTGAGTAGATCACTCCATCTACTGTGCCATCTTTTGGGTCTGATGACAGAAGATCAGGGAGAGGTTCACTCTCTGCTTCCTGATCCTCATCTGTTACCATCAACAGATTCACATCAGCCCTGTCATGGAAGAGCTTAAGGCGGTTCACATGGATCACCCTCTTGGGGCTCCTGCTTGTGCCCAGGTCCACCAGGTAGGTGACCTGACTCTTCCTTTCTAGCACTGGGTAAGGGCCACTCCATTTGTCCTGGAGTGCCCTGGGAGCCACAGGCTCCAGAACCCAGACTTTCTGCCCTGGTTGGAACTCAACCAGTGCAGCCTTTTGGTCATACCAAAACTTCTGGAGCTGTTGGCTGGCCTCAAGGTTTTTGGTTGCCTTTTCCATGTACTCTGCCATTCTAGAGCGAAGGCCAAGTACATAGTCCACTATGTCCTGTCTAGGCTCATGGAGAGGTCTCTCCCAGCCTTCTTTAACAAGGGCAAGTGGTCCCCTTACAGGATGACCAAACAGAAGTTCAAAGGGTGAGAATCCTACTCCCTTCTGTGGCACCTCTCTGTAAGCGAAAAGCAGACATGGCAAGAGGACATCCCATCTCCTTTTGAGCTTTTCTGGGAGCCCCATGATCATGCCTTTTAATGTCTTGTTGAATCTCTCAACCAAGCCATTAGTTTGGGGATGGTATGGTGTAGTGAATTTATAAGTCACTCCACACTCATTCCACATGTGCTTTAGGTATGCTGACATGAAGTTGGTACCTCTGTCAGACACCACCTCCTTAGGGAAACCCACTCTGGTAAAGATACCAATGAGGGCCTTGGCTACTGCAGGGGCAGTAGTCGACCTAAGGGGAATAGCTTCAGGATACCTGGTAGCATGATCCACTACTACCAGGATATACATATTTCCTGATGCTGTGGGAGGTTCTAGTGGACCAACTATGTCCACACCCACTCTTTCAAAGGGCACCCCCACCACTGGAAGTGGAATGAGGGGGGCCTTTGGATGCCCACCTGTCTTACCACTGGCTTGACAGGTGGGGCAGGAGAGGCAAAACTCCTTAACCATGTTGGACATATTGGGCCAGTAGAAGTGGTTGACTAACCTCTCCCACGTCTTGGTTTGTCCCAAATGTCCAGCAAGGGGAATGTGTAAAGAAATGGCTCCCTGTTGCAGTTACCCCCCACTTTTTGCCTGATACTGATGCTGACTTGACTGAGAAGTGTGCTGGGACCCTGCTAACCAGGCCCCAGCACCAGTGTTCTTTCACCTAAAATGTACCATTGTTTCCACAATTGGCACAACCCTGGCACCTAGGTAAGTCCCTTGTAACTGGTACCCCTGGTACCAAGGGCCCTGATGCCAGGGAAGGTCTCTAAGGGCTGCAGCATGTCTTATGCCACCCTAGGGACCCCTCACTCAGCACAGACACACTGCTTGCCAGCTTGTGTGTGCTGATGGGGAGAAAATGACTAAGTCGACATGGCACTCCCCTCAGGGTGCCATGCCAACCTCCCACTGCCTGTGGCCTAGGTAAGTCACCCCTCTAGTAGGCCTTACAGCCCTAAGGCAGGGTGCACTATACCACAGGTGAGGGCATATGTGCATGAGCACTATGCCCCTACAGTGTCTAAGCAAAACCTTAGACATT
The DNA here is from genome assembly GCF_031143425.1 of Pleurodeles waltl. Lineage (NCBI taxonomy): Eukaryota > Metazoa > Chordata > Amphibia > Caudata > Salamandridae > Pleurodeles > Pleurodeles waltl. The sequence continues at coordinate 993,107,315 of NC_090442.1, forward strand.
GTAAGTGCAGGGTAGCCATAAGAGTATATGGGCTGGGAGTCTGTCAAAAACGAACTCCACAGCTCCATAATGGCTACACTGAATACTGGGAAGTTTAGTATCAAACTTCTCAGAATAATAAACCCACACTGATGCCAGTGTTGGATTTATTAAAAAATGCACACAGAGGGCATCTTAGAGATACCCCCTGTATTTTACCCAATTGTTCAGTGCAGGACTGACTGGTCTGTGCCAGCCTGCTGCTGAGAGACGAGTGTCTGACCTCATGCGGTGAGAGCCTTTGTGCTCTCTGAGGACCGAAACAAAGCCTGCTCTGGGTGGAGGTGCTTCACACCTCCCCCCTGCAGGAACTGTAACACCTAGCAGTGAGCTTCAAAGGCTCAAGCTTCGTGTTACAATGCCCCAGGGCACTCCAGCTAGTGGAGATGCCCGCCTCCTGGACCCAGCCCCCACTTTTGGCGGCAAGTCCAGGAGAGATAATGAGAAAAACAAGGAGGAGTCACTGGCCAGTCAGGACAGCCCCTAAGGTGTCCTGAGCTGAGGTGACTCTGACTTTTAGAAATCCTCCATCTTGTAGAAGGAGGATTCCCCCAATAGGGATAGGAATGTGACCCCCTCCCCTTGGGAGGAGGCACAAAGAGGGTGTACCCACCCTCAGGGCTAGTAGCCATTGGCTACTAACCCCCCAGACCTAAACACGCCCTTAAATTTAGTATTTAAGGGCTCTCCCTGAACCTAGAAATTAGATTCCTGCAACAACAACAAGAAGGACTGCCTAGCTGAAAACCCCTGCAGAGGAAGACCAGAAGACAACAACTGCCTTGGCTCCAGAAACTCACCGGCCAGTCTCCTGCCTTCCAAAGAACTCTGCTCCAGCGACGCCTTCCAAAGGGACCAGCGACCTCTGAATCCTCTGAGGACTGCCCTGCTTCGACGACGACGACAAGAAACTCCCGAGGACAGCGGACCTGCTCCAAAAAGACTGCAACTTTATCCAAAGGAGCAGCTTTAAAGAACCCTGCAATCTCCCCGCAAGAAGCGTGAGACTTGCAACACTGCACCCGGCGACCCCGACTCGGCTGGTGGAGAACCCACACCTCAGGGAGGACCCCCGGACTACTCTACGACTGCGAGTACCAAAACCTGTCCCCCCTGAGCCCCCACAGTGCCGCCTGCAGAGGGAATCCCGAGGCTTCCCCTGACCGCGACTCTCTGAAACCTAAGTCCCGACGCCTGGAAAAGACCCTGCACCCGCAGCCCCCAGGACCTGAAGGACCGGACTTTCACTGCAGAAGTGACCCACAGGAGTCCCTCTCCCTTGCCCAAGTGGAGGTTTCCCTGAGGAAGCCCCCCCTTGCCTGCCTGCAGCGCTGAAGAGATCCCTTGATCTCTCATTGACTTCCATTGCGAACCCGACGCTTGTTCTAACACTGCACCCGGCCGCCCCCGCGCCGCTGAGGGTGAAATTTCTGTGTGGGCTTGTGTCCCCCCCGGTGCCCTACAAAACCCCCCTGGTCTGCCCTCCGAAGACGCGGGTACTTACCTGCTGGCAGACTGGAACCGGGGTACCCCCTTCTCTCCATTGAAGCCTATGCGTTTTGGGCACCACTTTGAACTCTGCACCTGACCGGCCCTGAGCTGCTGGTGTGGTAACTTTGGGGTTGCTCTGAACCCCCAACGGTGGGCTACCTTGGACCAAGGACTGAACCCTGTAAGTGTCTTACTTACCTGGTAAAACTAACAAGAACTTACCTCCCCCAGGAACTGTGAAAATTGCACTGTCCACTTTTAAAATAGCTATTTGTGAATAACTTGAAAAGTATACATGCAATTGAAATGATTCAAAGTTCCTAATGTACTTACCTGCAATACCTTTCAAACAAGATATTACATGTTAAATTTGAACCTGTGGTTCTTAAAATAAACTAAGAAAATATATTTTTCTATACAAAACCTATTGGCTGGATTTGTCTCTGAGTGTGTGTACCTCATTTATTGTCTATGTGTATGTACAACAAATGCTTAACACTACTCCTTGGATAAGCCTACTGCTCGACCACACTACCACAAAATAGAGCATTAGTATTATCTCTTTTTACCACTATTTTACCTCTAAGGGGAACCCTTGGACTCTGTGCATGCTATTCCTTACTTTGAAATAGCACATACAGAGCCAACTTCCTACATTGGTGGATCAGCGGTGGGGTACAAGACTTTGCATTTGCTGGACTTCTCAGCCAATACCTGATCACACGACAAATTCCAAAATTGTCATTAGAAATTGATTTTTGCAATTTGAAAAGTTTTCTAAATTCTTAAAAGTCCTGCTAGGGCCTTGTGTTAGTCCCTGTTAGCATTTTCTTTTAGAGTTTAAAAGTTTGGTAAAAGTTTGAATTAGATTCTAGAACTAGTTTTAGTTTCTTAAAAAGTATTCCAACTTTTAGAAGCATAATGTCTAATACAGATGTGAATGTGGTGGAACTCGACACCACACCTTACCTCCATCTACAGATGAGAGAGCTAAGGTCACTCTGTAAACTAAAGAAAATAGCAATGGGCTCCAGACCTTCCAAACTACAGCTCCAGGAGCTGTTGGCAGAGTTTGAAAGAGCCAACCCCTCTGAGGATGGCAACACAGAGGATGATGACAGTGACTTGGAGGGTGATTCCCCCCCACCAGTCCTATCTAGGGAGAACAGGGCTTCTCAAGCCCTGACTCCACAAATAATAGTCAGAGATGCTGGTTCCCTCACAGGAGGGACCAACAACTCTGAAATCACTGAGGATAACTCCAGTGAAGAGGACATCCAGTTAGCCAGGTTGGCCAAAAGATTGGCTTTGGAAAGACAGATCCTAGCCATAGAAAGGGAAAGACAAGAGATGGGCCTAGGACCCATCAATGGTGGCAGCAACATAAATAGGGTCAGAGATTCTCCTGACATGTTGAAAATCCCCAAAGGGATTGTAACAAAATATGAAGATGGTGATGACATCACCAAACGGTTCACAGCTTTTGAGAGGGCTTGTGAAACCAGAAAAGTGAACAAATCTCACTGGGGTGCTCTCCTTTGGGAAATGTTCACAGGAAAGTGTAGGGATAGACTCCTCACACTCTCTAAAAAAGATGCAGAATCTTATGACCTCATGAAGGGTACCCTGATTGAGGGCTTTGGATTCTCCACTGAGGAGTATAGAATTAGGTTCAGGGGGGCTCAAAAATCCTCGAGCCAGACCTGGGTTGATTTTGTAGACTACTCAGTGAAAACACTGGATGGTTGGGTAACTGGAAATGAAGTGTATGACTATGTTGGGCTTTATAATTTGTTTATGAAAGAACACATTTTAAGTAACTGCTTCAATGAAAAGTTGCATCAGTATCTGGTAGACCTAGGTCCAATTTCTCCCCAAGAATTGGGAAAGAAGGCAGACCACTGGGTCAAGACTAGGGTAACCAAAACTTCCACTGGGGGTGACCAAAAGAAAGGGGTTACAAAGCCTCCCCAGGAGAAAGTAAGTGACACTAGAAACAAAGAAAAAGAGTCCCCTGTAGGCCCCCAAAAACCAGACCAGGTGGGTGGGCCCGGAGACACAACCCAAAACAAAGGTGGGTACCAGGGTAAGAGCTGGGATGCCACTAAGGCATGGTGCCATAACTGTAAACAGACAGGGCACCACACCAAGGACACTTCTTGTCCAAAAAACAAACCCCCTAGCAAAATCCCAGGGGTAACCAGTGTAGCCATTGGAGATGACTCCTCAGATGAGGAGGTCTTCATAGCCTTCAACTGGAAAAAGGGCCCAACAGGTGAGTTGGAGATTCCAGAGGGAAGTAGACACTTCCACCACCTACAGGTGAATGGAATCCCAGCCACTGCCCTGAGAGACACTTGTGCCAGTCACACTATTGTGCATGACAGGCTGGTGTTCTCAAACCAGTACATCCCAGGTGAGATGGCCAGAGTAAGAGTTAGCCCAGACAGGGTCTCTAATAGGCCTGTGGCTTTTGTGCCCATAGAAGTGGGTGGAACTTTTAGCTGGAGAAGGGTGGTAGTCAGTACAGACCTCCCCCTTGATTGTCTCCTTGGAAATGACTACCCAGAGGTTAGTCAGAGCCTAAGAGAAGAACTGGTCCAGGGCCAGTCCTCTCCCAAGGATTCTGGAGGTGCTACCCCTGCAGTAAATGCAAGTAAGCCCCAGAAGAAAAAGAAAAGAAAACAGAGTAGGAAGGGTGGACAACCTTTAGCCAAGGTTCCAGCAAGCCAGGGAGATTCTGCTCCAGTAGGGGAGAACTCCAAAAATGGCCCTGATAAAGTCCAACCTGACCCACAAGAAGTCCTGGCTAGTCAGGCAACTGTTAAACCTGAGTGGGTGGCTCCTCAGCTAACAGAAGAAAGAGTGGAAGAAGGGTGTTTACTACAAGATGTGGTAACCCCCCACTCTAATACAGCAGACAGGCACCCTGAACCCAAAGAAGCCTGTAACTTAGCCCCTTCCCTTGTAGGTGAAGAGCTAAAGGTGTGGTTCTGGGCACTGACAGCTGTCAGTGGCCTCTGCTGGGTGTTAGCCTTTATGGCTGCACTATCCTTGGCATGGTGGTCTGACCCCATGCCAACTAACAAGTTAGGCCCCCTGACCCTGTTGGTCATGGTGGGGTTACTCCAGCTCTGGGTAACCTCTTTGGGTAAGCTAGGGGTGACCCTGGCTAAGATAAGATTAGCAGAGGTGGATACCTCTAACCCCAAAATAGAGAGAATGGGTGAAGACATAAAAAGCACAGACAAGAGGCAGTTCAGACTAGGTCCTATCACTGTGGAAGTGGGTCAGTTCCCCAGAGGGAATGACCTGAACAGGAGGATGTAAGGCAGAGTAGGCCCTGCAACAAACCAGCCTATTTCCTCTACTCTTCCTCGCCTGACAGACTAGGAAGACTCTCCCAGCTTTGGCTGAGTCTCCTGGCCTGTGGGCTGGGGGGGGCTTGTGTAAAGAAATGGCTCCCTGTTGCAGTTACCCCCCACTTTTTGCCTGATACTGATGCTGACTTGACTGAGAAGTGTGCTGGGACCCTGCTAACCAGGCCCCAGCACCAGTGTTCTTTCACCTAAAATGTACCATTGTTTCCACAATTGGCACAACCCTGGCACCTAGGTAAGTCCCTTGTAACTGGTACCCCTGGTACCAAGGGCCCTGATGCCAGGGAAGGTCTCTAAGGGCTGCAGCATGTCTTATGCCACCCTAGGGACCCCTCACTCAGCACAGACACACTGCTTGCCAGCTTGTGTGTGCTGATGGGGAGAAAATGACTAAGTCGACATGGCACTCCCCTCAGGGTGCCATGCCAACCTCCCACTGCCTGTGGCCTAGGTAAGTCACCCCTCTAGTAGGCCTTACAGCCCTAAGGCAGGGTGCACTATACCACAGGTGAGGGCATATGTGCATGAGCACTATGCCCCTACAGTGTCTAAGCAAAACCTTAGACATTGTAAGTGCAGGGTAGCCATAAGAGTATATGGGCTGGGAGTCTGTCAAAAACGAACTCCACAGCTCCATAATGGCTACACTGAATACTGGGAAGTTTAGTATCAAACTTCTCAGAATAATAAACCCACACTGATGCCAGTGTTGGATTTATTAAAAAATGCACACAGAGGGCATCTTAGAGATACCCCCTGTATTTTACCCAATTGTTCAGTGCAGGACTGACTGGTCTGTGCCAGCCTGCTGCTGAGAGACGAGTGTCTGACCTCATGCGGTGAGAGCCTTTGTGCTCTCTGAGGACCGAAACAAAGCCTGCTCTGGGTGGAGGTGCTTCACACCTCCCCCCTGCAGGAACTGTAACACCTAGCAGTGAGCTTCAAAGGCTCAAGCTTCGTGTTACAATGCCCCAGGGCACTCCAGCTAGTGGAGATGCCCGCCTCCTGGACCCAGCCCCCACTTTTGGCGGCAAGTCCAGGAGAGATAATGAGAAAAACAAGGAGGAGTCACTGGCCAGTCAGGACAGCCCCTAAGGTGTCCTGAGCTGAGGTGACTCTGACTTTTAGAAATCCTCCATCTTGTAGAAGGAGGATTCCCCCAATAGGGATAGGAATGTGACCCCCTCCCCTTGGGAGGAGGCACAAAGAGGGTGTACCCACCCTCAGGGCTAGTAGCCATTGGCTACTAACCCCCCAGACCTAAACACGCCCTTAAATTTAGTATTTAAGGGCTCTCCCTGAACCTAGAAATTAGATTCCTGCAACAACAACAAGAAGGACTGCCTAGCTGAAAACCCCTGCAGAGGAAGACCAGAAGACAACAACTGCCTTGGCTCCAGAAACTCACCGGCCAGTCTCCTGCCTTCCAAAGAACTCTGCTCCAGCGACGCCTTCCAAAGGGACCAGCGACCTCTGAATCCTCTGAGGACTGCCCTGCTTCGACGACGACGACAAGAAACTCCCGAGGACAGCGGACCTGCTCCAAAAAGACTGCAACTTTATCCAAAGGAGCAGCTTTAAAGAACCCTGCAATCTCCCCGCAAGAAGCGTGAGACTTGCAACACTGCACCCGGCGACCCCGACTCGGCTGGTGGAGAACCCACACCTCAGGGAGGACCCCCGGACTACTCTACGACTGCGAGTACCAAAACCTGTCCCCCCTGAGCCCCCACAGTGCCGCCTGCAGAGGGAATCCCGAGGCTTCCCCTGACCGCGACTCTCTGAAACCTAAGTCCCGACGCCTGGAAAAGACCCTGCACCCGCAGCCCCCAGGACCTGAAGGACCGGACTTTCACTGCAGAAGTGACCCACAGGAGTCCCTCTCCCTTGCCCAAGTGGAGGTTTCCCTGAGGAAGCCCCCCCTTGCCTGCCTGCAGCGCTGAAGAGATCCCTTGATCTCTCATTGACTTCCATTGCGAACCCGACGCTTGTTCTAACACTGCACCCGGCCGCCCCCGCGCCGCTGAGGGTGAAATTTCTGTGTGGGCTTGTGTCCCCCCCGGTGCCCTACAAAACCCCCCTGGTCTGCCCTCCGAAGACGCGGGTACTTACCTGCTGGCAGACTGGAACCGGGGTACCCCCTTCTCTCCATTGAAGCCTATGCGTTTTGGGCACCACTTTGAACTCTGCACCTGACCGGCCCTGAGCTGCTGGTGTGGTAACTTTGGGGTTGCTCTGAACCCCCAACGGTGGGCTACCTTGGACCAAGGACTGAACCCTGTAAGTGTCTTACTTACCTGGTAAAACTAACAAGAACTTACCTCCCCCAGGAACTGTGAAAATTGCACTGTCCACTTTTAAAATAGCTATTTGTGAATAACTTGAAAAGTATACATGCAATTGAAATGATTCAAAGTTCCTAATGTACTTACCTGCAATACCTTTCAAACAAGATATTACATGTTAAATTTGAACCTGTGGTTCTTAAAATAAACTAAGAAAATATATTTTTCTATACAAAACCTATTGGCTGGATTTGTCTCTGAGTGTGTGTACCTCATTTATTGTCTATGTGTATGTACAACAAATGCTTAACACTACTCCTTGGATAAGCCTACTGCTCGACCACACTACCACAAAATAGAGCATTAGTATTATCTCTTTTTACCACTATTTTACCTCTAAGGGGAACCCTTGGACTCTGTGCATGCTATTCCTTACTTTGAAATAGCACATACAGAGCCAACTTCCTACAGAATGTCATGGGCCAATGTTAGGATGAACTTCCTGAACAGCTGAGGCACTACCACTCTCCTAGTGGCACCAGGTTTGGGGTCTCTGGCCTCAGTGTACAGGAGTCCATCTTCCCAATAGACCCTATGCGTTCCATTTTTCTTGCCTTTGGACTCTTCAGCAGCTTGCTGCCTAAGGCCTTCAAGAGAGGGACAGGTTTCTTGTCCCTTACACAGCTCCTCCCTTGAGGGTCCCCCTGGGCCTAAGAGCTCAACCTGATAAGGTTCAAGCTCCAAAGGCTCAGTTCCCTCAGAGGGCAGAACTTCTTCCTGAGAAGAGAGGTTCCCTTTCTTTTGCTGTGTTGCAGTTGGTTTCCCAACTGACTTTCCTTTCCTCTTGGTAGGCTGGGCCATTCTTCCAGACTCCAGCTCTACTTGTTCACCCTGTGCCTTGCACTGTGCTCTTGTTTTCACACACACCAGTTCAGGGATACCCAGCATTGCTGCATGGGTTTTTAGTTCTACCTCAGCCCATGCTGAGGACTCCAGGTCATTTCCAAGCAGACAGTCCACTGGGATATTTGAGGAGACCACCACCTGTTTCAGGCCATTGACCCCTCCCCATTCTAAAGTAACCATTGCCATGGGATGTACTTTCCTCTGATTGTCAGCGTTGGTGACTGTGTAAGTTTTTCCAGTCAGGTATTGGCCAGGGGAAACCAGTTTCTCTGTCACCATGGTGACACTGGCACCTGTATCCCTCAGGCCCTCTATTCTAGTCCCATTAATTAAGAGTTGCTGTCTGTATTTTTGCATGTTAGGCGGCCAGACAGTGTGGCTAAATCCACCCCACCCTCAGAAACTAGAGTAGCTTCAGTGTGGACCCTGATTTGCTCTGGGCACACTGTTGATCCCACTTGGAGACTAGCCATACCAGTGTTACCTGGATGGGAGTTTGGAGTGGAACCTTTCTTGGGACAGGCCTTGTCTCCAGTTTGGTGTCCATGCTGTTTACAGCTATGACACCAGGCCTTTTTGGGATCAAAGTTTTTACCCTTGTACCCATTGTTTTGTGAAGAGGCTCTGGGCCCACCCTCCTGTGCAGGTTTTTGGGGGCCTGTAGAAGACTCTTTACTATTTTTAGTTTTGGCTGTCTCATCACCCTTCCCCTGGGGAGTCTTTGTGACCCCTTTCTTTTGGTCACCCCCTGTTGAAGTCTTGGACACCCTTGTCTTGACCCAATGGTCCGCCTTCTTTCCCAATTCTTGGGGAGAAATTGGTCCTAGGTCTACCAGATGCTGATGCAGTTTATCATTGAAACAATTACTTAACAGGTGTTCTTTCACAAATAAATTGTACAGCCCATCATAATTACTTACACCACTGCCTTGAATCCAACCATCTAGTGTTTTCACTGAGTAGTCTACAAAGTCAACCCAGGTCTGGCTCGAGGATTTTTGAGCCCCCCTGAATCTAATCCTATACTCCTCAGTGGAGAATCCAAAGCCCTCAATCAGGGTACCCTTCATGAGGTCATAAGATTCTGCATCTTGTCCAGAGAGTGTGAGGAGTCTATCCCTACACTTTCCTGTGAACATTTCCCAAAGGAGAGCACCCCAGTGAGATCTGTTCACTTTTCTGGTTACACAAGCCCTCTCAAAAGCTGTGAACCATTTGGTGATGTCATCACCATCTTCATATTTAGTTACAATCCCTTTGGGGATTTTCAACATGTCAGGAGAATCTCTGACCCTATTTATGTTGCTGCCACCATTGATGGGTCCTAGGCCCATCTCTTGTCTTTCCCTCTCTATGGCTAGGATCTGTCTTTCCAAAGCCAATCTTTTGGCCATCCTGGCTAACTGGATGTCCTCTTCACTGGGGCTATCCTCAGTGATTTCAGAGGTGTTGGTCTCTCCTGTGAGGGAACCAGCATCTCTGACTATTATTTTTGGAGTCAGGGTTTGAGGGACCCTGTTCTCCCTAGATAGGATTGGTAGGGGGGAATTTTCCTCCAAGTCACTATCCTCTTCCTCTGAGTTGCCACCCTCAGAGGGGTTGGCCTTTTCAAACTCTGCCAAAAGCTCCTGGAGCTGTATTTTGGTAGGTTTGGGGCCCATTGTTATTTTCTTTATTTTACAGAGTGACCTTAGCTCCCTCATCTTAAGATGGAGGTAAGGTGTGGTGTCGAGTTCCACCACAGTCACATCTGTGCTAGACATTTTGCTTCTAAAAGTTGGAATACTTTTTAAGAATCTACAACTGGTTCTAGAATCTAATTCAAACTTTTACAAACTTTTAAACTCTAAAAGAAATGCTAAACAGGATCTAACACAAGGCCCTAGCAGGTCTTTTAAGAATTTAGAAAACTTTTCAAATTGCAAAAATCAATTTCTAATGACAATTTTGGAATTTGTCGTGTGATCAGGTATTGGCTGAGTAGTCCAGCAAATGCAAAGTCTTGTACCCCACCGCTGATCCACCAATGTAGGAAGTTGGCTCTGTATGTGCTATTTCAAAGTAAGGAATAGCATGCACAGAGTCCAAGGGTTCCCCTTAGAGGTAAAATAGTGGTAAAAATAGATAATACTAATGCTCTATTTTGTGGTAGTGTGGTCGAGCAGTAGGCTTATCCAAGGAGTAGTGTTAAGCATTTGTTGTACATACACATAGACAATAAATGAGGTACACACACTCAGAGACAAATCCAGCCAATAGGTTTTTATATAGAAAAATATATTTTCTTAGTTTATTTTAAGAACCACAGGTTCAAATTCTACATGTAATATCTCATTCGAAAGGTATTGCAGGTAAGTACTTTAGGAACTTCAAATCATCAAAATTGCATGTATACTTTTCAAGTTATTCACAAATAGCTGTTTTAAAAGTGGACACTTAGTGCAATTTTCACAGTTCCTAGGGGAGGTAAGTATTTGTTAGGTTAACCAGGTAAGTAAGACACTTACAGGGCTTAGTTCTTGGTCCAAGGTAGCCCACCGTTGGGGGTTCAGAGCAACCCCAAAGTCACCACACCAGCAGCTCAGGGCCGGTCAGGTGCAGAGTTCAAAGAGGTGCCCAAAACACATAGGCTAGAATGGAGAGAAGGGGGTGCCCCGGTTCCGGTCTGCTTGCAGGTAAGTACCCGCGTCTTCGGAGGGCAGACCAGGGGGGTTTTGTAGGGCACCGGGGGGGACACAAGCCCACACAGAAATTTCACCCTCAGCAGCGCGGGGGCGGCCGGGTGCAGTGTAGAAACAAGCGTCGGGTTTTCAATGTTAGTCTATGAGAGATCTCGGGATCTCTTCAGCGCTGCAGGCAGGCAAGGGGGGGATTCCTCGGGGAAACCTCCACTTGGGCAAGGGAGAGGGACTCCTGGGGGTCACTTCTCCAGTGAAAGTCCGGTCCTTCAGGTCCTGGGGGCTGCGGGTGCAGGGTCTCTCCCAGGCGTCGGGACTTTAGGTTCAAAGAGTCGTGGTCAGGGGAAGCCTCGGGATTCCCTCTGCAGGCGGCGCTGTGGGGGCTCAGGGGGGACAGGTTTTGGTACTCACAGTATCAGAGTAGTCCTGGGGTCCCTCCTGAGGTGTTGGATCGCCACCAGCCGAGTCGGGGTCGCCGGGTGCAGTGTTGCAAGTCTCACGCTTCTTGCGGGGAGCTTGCAGGGTTCTTTAAAGCTGCTGGAAACAAAGTTGCAGCTTTTCTTGGAGCAGGTCCGCTGTCCTCGGGAGTTTCTTGTCTTTTTGAAGCAGGGGCAGTCCTCAGAGGATGTCGAGGTCGCTGGTCCCTTTGGAAGGCGTCGCTGGAGCAGGATCTTTGGAAGGCAGGAGACAGGCCGGTGAGTTTCTGGAGCCAAGGCAGTTGTCGTCTTCTGGTCTTCCTCTGCAGGGGTTTTCAGCTAGGCAGTCCTTCTTCTTGTAGTTGCAGGAATCTAATTTTCTAGGGTTCAGGGTAGCCCTTAAATACTAAATTTAAGGGAGTGTTTAGGTCTGGGGGGTTAGTAGCCAATGGCTACTAGCCCTGAGGGTGGGTACACCCTCTTTGTGCCTCCTCCCAAGGGGAGGGGGTCACAATCCTAACCCTATTGGGGGAATCCTCCATCTGCAAGATGGAGGATTTCTAAAAGTTAGAGTCACTTCAGCTCAGGACACCTTAGGGGCTGTCCTGACTGGCCAGTGACTCCTCCTTGTTTTTCTCATTATTTTCTCCGGCCTTGCCGCCAAAAGTGGGGCCTGGCCGGAGGGGGCGGGCAACTCCACTAGCTGGAGTGTCCTGCTGGGTTGGCACAAAGGAGGTGAGCCTTTGAGGCTCACCGCCAGGTGTGACAATTCCTGCCTGGGAGAGGTGTTAGCATCTCCACCCAGTGCAGGCTTTGTTACTGGCCTCAGAGTGACAAAGGCACTCTCCCCATGGGGCCAGCAACATGTCTCGGTTTGTGGCAGGCTGCTAAAACTAGTCAGCCTACACAGATAGTCGGTTAAGTTTCAGGGGGCACCTCTAAGGTGCCCTCTGTGGTGTATTTCTCAATAAAATGTACACTGGCATCAGTGTGCATTTATTGTGCTGAGAAGTTTGATACCAAACTTCCCAGTTTTCAGTGTAGCCATTATGGTGCTGTGGAGTTCGTGTTTGACAAACTCCCAGACCATATACTCTTATGGCTACCCTGCACTTACAATGTCTAAGGTTTTGTTTAGACACTGTAGGGGTACCATGCTCATGCACTGGTACCCTCACCTATGGTATAGTGCACCCTGCCTTAGGGCTGTAAGGCCTGCTAGAGGGGTGTCTTACCTATACTGCATAGGCAGTGAGAGGCTGGCATGGCACCCTGAGGGGAGTGCCATGTCGACTTACTCGTTTTGTCCTCACTAGCACACACAAGCTGGCAAGCAGTGTGTCTGTGCTGAGTGAGGGGTCTCCAGGGTGGCATAAGACATGCTGCAGCCCTTAGAGACCTTCCTTGGCATCAGGGCCCTTGGTACTAGAAGTACCAGTTACAAGGGACTTATCTGGATGCCAGGGTCTGCCAATTGTGGATACAAAAGTACAGGTTAGGGAAAGAACACTGGTGCTGGGGCCTGGTTAGCAGGCCTCAGCACACTTTCAATTGTAAACATAGCATCAGCAAAGGCAAAAAGTCAGGGGGCAACCATGCCAAGGAGGCATTTCCTTACACACATGCTGTGCATAGTCCGCCGTCTGGTGTTGGGTCGGAGTGTTACAAGTTGTTTTTCTTCAAAGAAGTCTTTTCGAGTCACGAGACCCAGGGACTCCTTCCACTTCGGTTCCATTGCGCATGGGCGTCGACTCCATCTTAGATTGTTTTTTTTCCGCCATCGGGTTTGGACGTGTTCCTTTTCGCTCCGTGTTTCGGGTCGGAAAGTTAGTCAGAATCAACGGAAAATTCGTTGGTATTGTTTCGTTCGGTATCGGGATAGTTAGGGCAAATCGACACCGAGCCTTAAAGAGCTCCGGTAACCCTTCGGGTATTTTCGATCCCCCGTCGGGGCCTGGTCGGCCCGACCGCGTGCAACATTGAGACTGATGGAACGGACCCCATTCCGATTCTGTCCTAAATGCCACAGTAAATATCCTTATACAGACCAACATTTGGTCTGTAACTTGTGCCTGTCCCCCGAGCACAAGGAAGAGTCGTGTGAGGCCTGTCGCGCGTTTCGGTCGAGAAAAACGCTCAGGGACCGAAGAGCCAGGAGGTTGCAGATGGCTTCCAAGCCGACAGGACAACAAGGGTTCGAGGAAGAAGAAGAAACTTTCTCCATCCGCGATTCGGATTCCGAAGAATTCGACGTCGACGAGCAACCAACCGTGAGTAAGACGTCGAAAGAAAGAACACACGAAAAAACAGACAAAGCCCAGGGGACGCCACTGCCAACAGGCCATGGCATAACCCATAAAGTAGGTGACCGTCCATCGGCACCGAAAAAGGGCGAACTGGGGCCGAAGTCATCCGACTCAGGTCGAGACACAGGCACGCAACACTCTCGGGACCGAGAGAGTGGTGCAGAAAAGGCTCGACACCGAGATAGCGGCACCGAAGCTACTCGACACAGAGACAGCGGCACCGAAGCTGCTCGGTACAGAGATAGCGGCACCGAAGATGGTCGGCACCGAGAGGCAAAGACACCGAAACAGAGAAAGATCTCGTCGGAGCCGAAAACAACTAAAGACACGGTTTCGGTGCTAAAACACCCGGCAACCGAACCAAAAACCAGTTCCTACTCAGAGGAACAATCACTGTCCTCCCAACTAAAAAGACACAGGTTTGAGGAGGAATTACAAACTACAGAGGTAGATCACACTCAAAAGCGGATCTTTATCCAAAGGGGTACAGGGAGAATCAGCACTCTTCCCCCAATCAGAAGAAAAAGGAAACTTGACTTCCAACAACAAGACAAGCCACCACAAGCAAAGGTGGTAAAGAGGGTAACTCCACCACCCTCTCCACCACAGTCAACTCATGTATCACCGGCACAGACTCCACCACAATCACCAGCTCATACCACCATGAGCCAGGATGATCAGGCAGCATGGGACCTCTATGATGCTCCAGTATCGGACAATATTCCAGAGCCGTACCCAACTAAACCCTCACCACCTGAGGACAGTACAGCATATGCACAGGTGGTAGCTAGGGCAGCCGAATTTCATAATGTATCTCTACATTCGGAGCCTATTGAGGATGACTTCCTCTTTAACACCCTGTCCTCCACCCACAGCCATTATCAAAGCCTTCCCATGCTCCCGGGAATGCTAAGGCACGCTAAACAGATTTTCAAGGAGCCTGTTAAAAGCAGAGCAATAACTCCAAGGGTGGAGAAAAAATACAAGGCACCGCCCACAGACCCTGCTTTTATTACATCACAACTGACACCAGATTCAGTAGTCATAGGAGCAGCTCGTAAAAGAGCCAACTCGCAGACATCAGGCGACGCACCACCTCCGGACAAGGAGAGCCGCAAGTTTGATGCAGCTGGGAAAAGGGTTGCAGCACAAGCTGCAAATCGGTGGCGCATCGCCAACTCGCAAGCACTCCTAGCGCGATACGACAGGGCCCATTGGGACGAGATGCAGCATCTCATCGAGCACTTCCCCAAAGAATTCCAGAAACGAGCGAAACAAGTGGTTGAAGAGGGGCAAAATATCTCCAACAACCAAATACGTTCTTCTATGGATGCAGCAGATACAGCTGCAAGAACAATAAATACTGCTGTGACAATAAGGAGGCACGCATGGCTGCGCACATCTGGCTTCAAACCTGAGATACAACAGGCAGTGCTGAATATGCCGTTCAATGAACAGCAGTTGTTTGGCCCAGAAGTGGACACTGCAATTGAAAAATTAAAAAAGTACACTGACACAGCCAAAGCCATGGGCGCACTCTATTCCCCGCAGGGCAGAGGCACATTTGGCACATTTCGCAAAACAACTTTCAGAGGAGGGTTTCGAGGTCAAGCCACAGAAGCCAGCACCTCACAAACAAGACCACCTACCTACCAGGGACAATATCAAAGGGGTGGCTTTCGAGGCCAATACAGAGGGGGCCAATTCCCAAGAAACCGGGGAAAGTTTCAGGGTCCCAAAACCCCTCAAAATAAACAGTGACTCACAGGTCACACAACCCTTTCACACAACACCAGTGGGGGGGAAGACTAAGCCAGTTCCACAAATCATGGGAAGAAATAACAACAGACACTTGGGTCTTAGCAATTATCCAACATGGTTATTGCATAGAATTTCTCCAACTCCCTCCAAATGTCCCACCGAAAACACACAATATGTCAAAACAGCATATATACCTTCTAGGACTAGAAGTTCAAGCATTACTGCAAAAAGACGCAATAGAATTGGTACCAAAAACACAAAAGAACACAGGAGTTTACTCATTGTACTTTCTAATACCGAAAAAGGACAAAACTCTGAGACCAATATTAGATCTCAGAACACTAAACACCTACATCAAATCAGACCACTTTCACATGGTCACGTTACAAGACGTAATACCACTACTGAAACAGCAAGACTACATGACAACGTTAGATCTAAAAGACGCGTATTTCCATATACCGATACATCCCTCGCACAGGAAATACCTAAGGTTCGTATTCAAAGGAATACATTACCAATTCAAAGTTTTGCCATTCGGAATAACAACAGCACCAAGAGTCTTTACAAAATGTCTAGCAGTAGTAGCTGCACATATCAGGAGGCAGCAAATACACGTGTTTCCGTACCTAGACGATTGGTTAATCAAAACCAACTCGCTAACAAAGTGTTCACACCACACAGATTATGTTATACAAACCCTTTACAAACTAGGTTTCTCCATCAACTATGCAAAGTCACACCTTTTGCCGCGTCAAACACAGCAATACTTAGGAGCGACAATCAACACAACAAAAGGGATAGCCACTCCAAGTCCACAAAGGGTTCAAAATTTTCACAAGGTGATACAAGCTATGTATCCAACACAAAAGATACACGCAAAGATGGTATTAAAACTCCTAGGCATGATGTCCTCATGCATAGCCATTGTCCCAAACGCAAGATTGCACATGCAGCCCTTACAACAGTGCCTAGCATCACAATGGTCACATGCACAGGGTCAACTTCTAGATCTGGTGTTGATAGACCGCCAAACATACATCTCGCTTCTATGGTGGAACAGTACAAATTTAAACCAAGGGCGGCCTTTCCAAGACACAGTGCCACAATACGTGATAACAACAGATGCTTCCATGACAGGGTGGGGAGCACACCTCAATCAACACAGCATCCAAGGACAATGGGACGTACATCAAACAAAGTTTCATATAAATCACCTAGAATTGTTAGCAGTATTTCTAGCGTTGAAAGCATTCCAACCAATGATAACCCACAAATACATTCTTGTCAAAACAGACAACATGACGACAATGTATTATTTAAACAAACAGGGGGCAACACACTCGACACAGTAGTGTCTCCTAACACAAAAAATATGGCATTGGGCAATTCACAACCACATTCGCCTAATAGCACAGTTTATTCCAGGGATCCAGAACCAGCTAGCAGACAATCTCTCTCGGGATCACCAACAGGTCCACAAATGGGAAATTCACCCCCAAATCCTAAACACTTACTTCCAAATTTGGGGAACACCTCAAATAGATCTATTTGCAACAAAAGAAAACGCAAAATGCCAAAACTTCGCATCCAGGTACCCACACCGCAAATCTCAAGGCAATGCTCTATGGATGAATTGGTCAGGGATACTTGCGTACGCTTTTCCCCCTCTCCCTCTCCTTCCATATCTAGTAAACAGATTGAGTCAAAACAAACTCAAACTCATACTAATAGCACCAACATGGGCAAGACAACCTTGGTATACCACACTACTAGACCTGTCAGTAGTACCTCATGTCAAACTACCCAACAGGCCAGATCTGTTAACACAACACAAACAACAGATCAGGCATCCAAACCCAGCATCGCTGAATCTAGCAATTTGGCTCCTGAAATCCTAGAATTTGGACACTTAAACCTCACACAAGAGTGTATGGAGGTCATAAAACAAGCTAGAAGACCATCCACTAGACACTGCTATGCAAGTAAATGGAAAAGATTTGTTTGTTACTGCCATAATAATCAAGTCCAACCATTGCATGCATCTCCAAAAGATGTAGTAGGATATTTACTACATTTACAAAAATCAAATCTAGCTTTCTCTTCCATAAAAATACATCTCGCAGCAATATCTGCTTACCTGCAGATTACTCATTCAACTTCCCTATTTAGAATACCTGTCATTAAAGCGTTTATGGAGGGCCTAAAGAGAATAATACCACCAAGGACACCACCTGTTCCTTCATGGAACCTCAACATTGTCTTGACAAGGCTCATGGGTCCACCTTTCGAACCCATGCATTCTTGTGAAATGCAATACTTAACGTGGAAAGTTGCATTTCTCATTGCCATCACATCTCTAAGAAGAGTAAGTGAAATACAGGCGTTTACCATACAAGAACCATTTATTCAAATACACAAAAATAAGGTCGTTCTAAGAACAAATCCAAAATTCTTACCAAAGGTTATCTCACCGTCCCACTTAAACCAAACAGTGGAATTACCAGTGTTCTTCCCACAGCCAGATTCAATAGCTGAAAGAGCACTACATACATTAGACATCAAAAGAGCGCTAATGTACTACATTGACAGGACAAAAGAAATTAGGAAGACAAAACAACTATTTATTGCCTCCCAAAAACCTCATACAGGAAATCCAATTTCAAAACAAGGTATCGCCAGATGGATAGTAAAGTGCATCCAAACCTGCTATCTTAAAGCAAAAAGAGAACTGCCTATTACACCAAAGGCACACTCAACCAGAAAGAAAGGTGCTACTATGGCCTTTCTCGGAAATATTCCAATGACCGAAATATGTAAGGCAGCAACATGGTCTACGCCTCATACATTTACTGAACACTACTGTGTAGATGTGTTATCTGCACAACAGGCCACAGTAGGTCAAGCCGTACTAAGAACTTTATTTCAAACTACTTCCACTCCTACAGGCTGAACCACCGCTTTTGGGGAGATAACTGCTTACTAGTCTATGCACAGCATGTGTATCTGCAGCTACACATGCCACCGAACAGAAAATGTCACTTACCCAGTGTACATCTGTTCGTGGCATTAGTCGCTGCAGATTCACATGCGCCCACCCTCCTCCCCGGGAGCCTGTAGCCGTTTAGAAGTAGATCTTGAACCTTTGTACTTTGGTTCTTAAAATAAACTAAGAAAAGATATTTTTCTATAACAAAAACCTATTGGCCTGGAATTGTCTCTGAGTGTGTGTTCCTCATTTATTGCCTGTGTGTATGTACAACAAATGCTTAACACTACTCCTTGGATAAGCCTGCTGCTCGACCACACTACCACAAAATAGAGCATTAGTATTATCTCTTTTTGCCACTATCTTACCTCTAAGGGGAACCCTTGGACTCTGTGCATACTATTCCTTACTTTGAAATAGTGCATACAGAGCCAACTTCCTACACCCTCATATAAGTCCCTAGTATATAGTACTTAGGTACCCAGGGCATTGGGGCACCAGGGGTTACCCATGGGCTTCAGCATATATTGTGCCACCCATGGGAGCCCATGCAAAATGTCTCTGAAGGCCTGCCATTTCAGCCTGCGTGAAAAGGTGCATGCACTCTTTCACTACAGGTCATTATAAGTCACCCCTATGGCAGACCCTCCTAGGCAAGAGGGCAGGGTGCAGGTACCCGTGTGTGAGGGCACCCCTGCATGAGTAGAGGTGCCCCTATGAACTCCAGCTCCATTTTCCTTGATTTCGTAAGTGGAGGGAAGCCATTTTACCTGTGTAATGGACACAGGTGTCCAACTACATAATGGTAACCCCGAACCCGGGCATGTTTGGTATCAAACATGACGGAACCATACCCCAATACTGTTGCCAGTATTGGTTGTATGATTTCATGCACTCTGGGAGCTCCTTAGAGGACCCCAAGCATTGCTCCTACCAGTCTACTTGGGTTTTCTGGGCAGCCTGCGCTGCTGCCACCCCATAGACAGGATTCTGGCCTCCTGCTGCTTGACCAGCTCAAGCAGAGGGAGGCAGAACAAAAGATTTCCTTTGGGAGAGGGAGGCAACACCCTCTCCCTTTGGAAATAAGT
This sequence comes from Pleurodeles waltl, assembly GCF_031143425.1. Lineage (NCBI taxonomy): Eukaryota > Metazoa > Chordata > Amphibia > Caudata > Salamandridae > Pleurodeles > Pleurodeles waltl. Next base: position 993,126,654 of record NC_090442.1, read on the forward strand.
GTTACATGGATTGGGAGGAGGTAGCCTCCCCAAGCCACCAGTATGCTTTGAAAGGCGCATTTGGTGCCTTACATGCATAAACCGGTTTGCACCAGTCCAGGGACCCCTGGTCCCTGCTCTGGAGTGAAACTAGACAATGGAAAGAGAGTGACCACTCCCCTGTCTATCACCACCCCAGGGGTGGTGCCCAGAGCTCCTCCAAGTGGGCACTTGATTCTGTCATCTTGAATCCAAAGTGGCCAGAGGCCCCCTGGGAGCATCTGAGTGGCCAGGTGAGGCAGGTGGCGCCACAGCCCCCTCCTTATAGGTGGTCACCCTGCTAGGTGACCAGTCCCCCTTCCTCAGCTATTTAGGGTCTCCTTTCCGGGTGGGTCTTAAGATTTGACGTGCAAGATTCCAGCAGGACTTCTTTGCATCTTTTACTTCATCTTCTGGCCACCAGGAGTGCAACTAGGCCCTCCAGGAACCAACAATATGCAACTCCCTGCAACATTGTTTCTCAGGCACCTTCCAGCAACTGCAACATTTCCCTTGCTGTGCATCCTCTGAGGGCGACGAGTCTTCAGCCTAAGCAACTAGGAATGTCCCTTGGAGTGAAGGAGTCACTCACCTGCATTCGCAGGCACCAACTGCAATGATGACCAGCTGCGTGTTCCTCAAACCTCTGGAACTGCGTTGATCCTGCATCACAGGTGGTGGTCTGGAATGTCCCCTTGGTCCTCTCTACCAGCTGCCCAACTTGGGGGACGGTAAGCCCTTGCCTCTCCTTGCAGGACAGTAACCCTGTGCACCGCGACTCTTGCGGCTACCAAGGCGTGTTTGTTCTTCCTTCAAGGGATCTGCAGGCTCTGTATAGCCCGACCTCCAGCACTCTTCCCTGCAAAGCACAGCCTCCTGCCTGCTGCTCCAGCGACGTGGTACTCCTCTCCAGGTGTGCTGAGTAAGCCTTACTGCGACTCCTGGGTCTGCTGCCTCCTCCTCTTCTTGTGACTCTCCCAACTGCTATGGGTCACCTCGGACTCCCCTCCTTAGGTCAAGTCTCCTGGGCCGTGCTGGTCTGCTTCAGCTGTGCAAAACCACCTTCACCGGCTCTTGCTTTTGCCAAGGCTTGTTCATGGTTTTCCAGCACCACTGACTGACTGCATCAAGACCGCCGACATGGGGCATCATTTGCATCACTCCTGGAGCCCCTTTTCTGCTCCTGTGCTGTACTGCTGACTTTCTTCATCCACAGTCGACCTGGTTCTGAATCTACAGAAGGGTGGGTAGTGGCTCCTGCCACAGCAGGATACTCCAACTCGAACTGGACTTGGTCCCCTTCTTTTGCAGGTCCTTTTCTGTCAGGCACCACCTTTGGTGTCATTCAGTCTTGTCTTGCACAGTCCTTCTCCAAAGTTCTCCTGTGGGTTTGGGGAAAAACCTGGTACCTTTTGGGGTCCCTAGTTCCTCCAGCTCCCCTCTACTGATTCCCCTTCCTTGGGTGGGGGACTGCCTTTCACATTTGACTTACTTAGAATATGGTTTGGTCTCCCCCTAAAGCCTTCACTATTTGCTACTGTGTTCTATGCTAATCACTGACTTCTAATGTGTGTATAATAGTGTGTTTACTCACCTCTTAGTTGAGTATTGCCTAAACAGTATTTTAGCATTTGTATTACCTTAATAAAGTACCTTTACTTTTGTAACACTGTGTAGTTCTTTCATGTGTGTAAGTGCTGTGTGGCTGTAGTGGTTTTGCATAAGCTTTGCATGTCTCCTAGATAAGCCTTGGCTGCTCATCCACAGTTGCCTCTAGAGAGTCCTGGCTTCCTAGACACTGTCTACACCTCACTAATAGGGGATATCTGGTGTAAGGTGATAACACCATAGGTACTCAACACACACCAGGCCAGCTTCCTACACCCAGTGAGTGTGCCCAGTCATGTTTTCACACATGGTTTGCACCACATCATGCAGTCTACATGCAATTTGTATGGGGGTCCTTTAGGGTGGCATAATACATGTTTCAGCCCTTAAGGACCCATTTTAGTACCCATGACTTGGGTATCCGGAGTATCATTTACTAGGGACTTACAGGGCAGCTAAAATGTGGGCCAACTGAACACAGTTAGACCATTTCACTCACTTATGGAAAAGAACACTGGCACTGGGGCCTGGTTAGCAGGGACCCTGTGCACTGTTAGATTCAAAAACCTGCATCTAGTTGTTCAAATTGGACAGCCTGCAAAAAGCCTGGTTTACTACAGTATTTAACTGAAACCGTGGTTGCATTTGTGGACTATGCTAAAATTCTATTAAGAAACCTCGTGGTTATTAGGAGAGTGAATTCTCTATATAAAGTAATGTTTACATCTGTGCAGGTATAAATAGTGTCTTCTAATGACAGTTTAGCTGCATTGTGATAAGTAACTCAAATTTTAGCTTTGCGTTGTAGTAATCTTTGACTGTGTGTTTATTAGTGCAGTTGATCTAACTTAAGTGAATACTTGTGTCTGTATATGTATATATAACAGCGGCAGTCACATCTTTGTAATTATAATTAGGACCTGCTTACCATGAGAAGGGCATTTTTTGGTTTCCTAGTAACTTAGGTGTCGTTTGATGAATCGTTATGAAACTTCCACAAAAAATGGTTATTCACCTCAGCTCCTTCTTGGAAAGTCAAGTGGACACAGAGGGGAAAAAAGGAGGTTCCAAAACACAATTTCCTCCTGCAATTCCCATAGGGATTTTTATACAGTGCTACCCTGTAAATCCGTTCAGTAGTCTCTGAGAAATAAAGATTCAAAAAGTATGTATATCTGGATGGTTGGGCTCATGGGACTCTTGTGAAAGTCCCACGTGCACGCACCTTAAATAATGTATCAATCCAATTGATTGAAAAAAAACCAAAGGTTTTAGTGACGTTACAGTTGGGTATTCCAATAATATCTTACTTTTCATTAAAGTAAATTCCTAGAAATTCACTGATAAAAAAACAACGGTTAAGGGATGTTCTAGTTAGGTGAAAAGATAGCCCTTAAAACTAACAAAACCTCTGAAATTCACCAATTATAGTATATTGCATAATTATAGCTTGTGCCCTAAAGTAATTATAACTCTCAACCTCGCCATGCACTGCTTGTACCCTTACATATTACATCCCTCATGACCCTTTCAATGGCTGCATTGATGTCATCAATGTCATTTCAAATTTCATTAGAGATGTTATCTACGGAGGGCTCTAAGGCGATTATAACATACCACCACTAAAGGGCAGAATGTTTTAATAAATAAAACAAAGGCCCCACGGAGCCCGAGGGGACTGGAATCCCCTGGGGCTCTCTGAAGCCTTTGTGTGACAAGCATTTGAATGTTGGAGCTCGGGCTATTCCCAGCCACTTGTAGCCTGGAGCACTCCATTGTTTTCAATGGAGCTCCCAACATTCCAGTGTTCTAATAAATAAAATAAATTTGTGCTCAATCCCTGGTAGCATCATACATAGCCATAAGGCGTAAATTAAAGGCAATGTGAAAAGTATTTAAGCAGAGCATACACATTAGAAATGCTCACAAAAAAATTCCATTACCAATTTTAAAATAAAATAAAAGTTTAGAAGTAAAATAAGACCAACCCAACAAAAATCCAATAAGCTGGACCAGCGATTTATATTTTGGAACATTTAAGTGAAAATAGTGCCAAAAACCACAAAGTGCCAATGACAGTCTACGGTAGCAGTACCAGAACATTGGTGCAATTTAAGGCCAAGCACAATGAACCCCTCGTCAGATTCAAGTGTAGCTAGACAGGAGGTCAACCAACCGATCCTTGGAGTCCATTTATTTTTTCAAGGTACGTAAGGGAGTCCAGTCCTTCATAGCTCCTCTCAGGTCACAAACAGCAGGTCCAGTCCTTTTCTGATTTTCCACAGGTGCATTAAATGTTTTGAGGGTAAAAGTTCCAGGGGGCAACCCAACCCACGTTTTCAGCACTATTGCAACAATCCCACAATGTGCCCCTCACCCTCAACAGCCCCATGAATGTTTGAATTTCAGATTAACAGTTAATACATCTATAAATCTTGAATGTTAATTTATGTAAAACTAGTGAATGGGTTTACACCTGAACACTAAAAGCATGCAGTCTGGGTAAAGATCAGCTTTCTGCCAATTTTGGTATAATTCTGTTCAGCCGTTTTGGCTGTAGTGCTGTCAAAAATTCCCTAGGGAAATTGTATGGGGAGAAAGTGTTTTGGGATCTCCCTCTCCCCTTTTTCTCAGGTCCTGCTTGACAGATCACCATGAAACTTTCCATGAAGGAGATAAGGTGGTTGCTAGAGCTTCCAGGTGAAGGGCATTTTATGTCATTAATAACTGTCTCTGTTTGACTAATGTGCACAAAACAATAAAAAAAAAAAAAAATCATCCACCTTGACTCCTTCATGGAAAGATTTGTGCTGGTACACCAAGCAGGGGGACAAGAAAAAGGGAGTGACATTTTCCATTTTAATTCCTGTAGAAAATGTTGCTTTCTAATAAAATGGCTGAACTAAATTATAGCAAATTTGGGAAAAAGTTTAACCTTTACTCAGAGGGCATGATTTTTGTGATTTGGCATAATCCATTTAGCCATTTTTGAGGAATTAGTGTTTAAAGAGTGGCTGGGCTTGAACATGAAGGGCTAATGTTCAGAAAAAGTTAGGCAAAACTGGATGGGTAGTCGACCGAAAGTCCTGTGCTGCCGAAGAGTTAAAAAAATATATATATATTCCCTTCTGATTGGTTGAGGGAGTATTTACTCCAACTGGTCTTTTGATCTAATTGGTTGGTTGAAACGCTGAAGAAAATATTTGGGACTCGATCCCCATGTCCTGAAGAAAAGAATTAAAGGCCACACAAGAGAGCAAGGTGGTCACTAGCGGTAGTGCCAAGTGGGGAAGTCCCAAAGGAATCCTTTAAGTCCAATTAAAAAAACATAAGTTTTGGTTGCTAGTATCATTACCTTGATACTAAAAAAAACGTGCAGTAAACCACCGCTGTGTAGGCCCTAGCCAGTCCACTGCTTGTTGGTCCCAGTAGCTTAGGAAGCAAGAGCCTAAATGGCTTATTCTGGTAGCTGATGGGTCCATATTTGTTAAATGTCACATCTTTCATAGTGTGTATTTAAGCTTGCTTGTACCAGAACCTCTGAAAAACAGAGTTCTCCTAATACACTATGTGTCATAGCTGTGGTACTTAAAGTGGCTATTAATAAATGAGATTGTGACCAGGACACTCTCTGGCTCTAGGGTCATTTTTCACAAACCTTCTCCTATTGAGAGATGGGTAAGTGGGACACTTCACGTTGCTTAGGGCACTATCAATGTATTCTGAGAAGTACAGTCTCCAAAATGAAAACCTGATATTGCCTGAGATTTGTCTGAATAATGGGCATTAAAATGCAGTCAGTGTCATTGCCCTTTAAAGGTTCACATTTACAGAAGAGGGATCCATCCAGGCCTGTTGGAAATGAAGGCTGCAGGCAGCTACACATCTCAATGTGGTAGTGACATAAATGTTGTTGTATTTAGAGAGTTTCCCATAAATATAATTGTGCAGATTATTTAAAAAACCAGCATTGACAAAGCCAGTAGTTATTACTTTGTGTGACGTTAGCTGGCATTTTGGGCTTTGTCAATGCTTATTGCCAATGCTAAACAGCACTAACAAAAACAAAAAATGGATGTCACAATCTTGAGAATGTATGTATCAACACATGCACCGAGGTGGCCTTTTTTAACACCTTTAATTTACCATTGCTAGATGACAGTTACCTATATTTTGGGTGGAAATTAACCGATTTTAAAGGGTTGTGAAAGTGCATATATATACATAGAAAGAAGCTGTCCAGTAGGAAATTGCTGAGTCTTCCAAGAATGGCAGATAAGGTGAAAGGGGGATGAATGAGGAATGCAACTCAACACTATCTAGGTGAAGGTGGCAGTGGTAGAGCAACAGATGAACTGGAGAGTAGAAACACATCATAAAAAGCTGAGCAGGATGCAGAGAATTGGGGTGAGGAACGGATGAATGGAGCAACTCAGAGATCATGGGGAGGTGGGGACTAATAAGGGAAGTAGCACCTGAGAGACTGGGAAAGAAAACACATGCACTCCAATGAAGTGCTGAAATAAACAAAAGTTCCATGAATCAAAGCTGTCTGTAGGTGAGACCTATTTGGCATGTTTCAGAGTAAAAGTGAATTGGTACGTAGGGCTCAGTTCAGAGCTTGCTTACAGGAAAGCATCTGTAGACCTGGATCAGACCCTCCTCCACCCATGACATCGCCACGACGACACCCAGTGGCTACAAGATGATACTCCGCACCAACAAACAGGGAGGAGGTATTGCCATTGTCCAGAAAGAAACACTGCTGCACCGCCACCGAAGAAAACACTACACCTATCATGGAGCACCTTAACTTCCAGCTCCAAATAGGCCGAAGAATGACCATCAGAGGCACCCTTGCCTACAGAACCTCAGGACCACACCCCAAATTCTGCAACACCATACCCAAATTCATCAGACCCCCTAGAAATCCACTCCAGATACTATATTTTCCTAGGCAACCTCAACTTCCACCTCAACGGCCCAAAAGACACATACGGCACTAACATACTGGAAACGAGCAACATCAGCCTCACTCAGCTTGTCACCCGACCACACAGAACTCACGCAGAACTTGATCTTCACCGCCAGTGACGGATTTAAGTGCAGTCATGTCACCTGGACTGACCACGCCATTGTCCACTTCACCTTCACAGAATTCCCTGACACCAGCACCAAGCCACCCTGCTCTGCCCACCACAGCTGGAACAAAGTGACTAAAGCCCAATGGACTGACGCCCTCAACACCACCCAGCCTGACTCCGCAACCAACCTGGAAAAAGTTAACCAGGATCACTAATTGCAATGACAGAGTTCCCCCCGAACCCCCACCTCCCACCACCTTCCCGTTAAGCCTGCCAAGACCATGTGAGCCACCAAGCAAGTCAGATGATACACACCAGAACACAGGAACCAAAAACACAACTGCAAACAACTGGAAAGAAGATGGTGCACCAGCAGAGACCCCACAGACCGAGCTACCTTCATGTAAGCCCTGTAAAATACCACCAACATCTCAAGGACATGATAAGACGCACATTAGCAGACCACATGGATGCAACCACCAACAGCAAGGAACTCTTCATCATAGTCTTATTCATCTGCCCAATGTCCCCCTTCCCTCAAGGTTCATCCCTCAGCCCGACCCTGTTTAACACCTCTGTGAGACCCCTGGCCGACATTGTCATGGCCTCAACATCATATCTTAAGCAGACGACACCCAGCTCATCCTCTAGCGAATGGAAGATGCCCCCACCACCAGAACCAACTTCCACAATATCATGATTAATGTCTCTGACTGGGTGAAGACCAACTGCCTGAAACTCAACACGGACAAGATGGAAGTGCTGATTTTTGGGAACACCAACTCCCAAAGGGATGACACCAGATGCCCCGCCGAAATCGATCCCACTCCCTCTACAGACCATGCCTGCAACCTCTGCATCATCCTGGTCGGCAAACTCACCATGAAATGCCAGATCAATGCTGTCTCATCCACCTGCTTTCTCACCCTCCGCGTGCTCCAAAAAGACTTTTAGATGGATCCTTGTCTGTACCAGGAAAGCTGTCACTCAAGCCCTTGTCATCAGCCTCCTGGACTACAGAAACGCACTCTAAGCTGGAATCACCTCCCTCCTGAGGAGACTTCAGACAATACAGAACTCAGTAGCCAGACTGATCCTTGACCTCCCCAAAAAGACTTTCCTTACCCCCACCTCAGGAACCTTCACTGGCTCCCCAGTGAGAAAAGATGCCATTTCAAGATACTGACACACGCCTGCAAAGCCCTTCGCAACAGCATGCCTTCAAGACACGGGACCAGCATACAACCACCGTCTGAACTTCCACCAACCTTCAAGACACCTGCGCCCCACCGCCTTCGCACACATAAACTGCTTCTGCCAAAGCCACAGTGGAGGCCATTCCTTCTCCTACCTCGCCACCAGAGCCTGGAACAACCTTCCCCTACACCCTCGATCTTCACCCTCTGTCACTGACTCAAGACTTGGCTTTTCGAATGAGCCTGCGAGGCCCAGCGCTTGGATACCCTCACGGGTGAGTAGCTGTGCTTTAGAAATACCTTTTGATTGATTGATTGGGGGCTTATTGTTGGGGTGTTTTGCACTGGCTCCTAGGCGAAGGCGGTTTGGGGAACAGAGTCACTGGGCATTGGCAGGGACCATTAGCCATCAGTAATATCGTTTTGGCTGAAAACTGCCCAAACAGGATTACAAGTAGTGCAGCCTTAAAACATCAAGATTTCCTGTGTGTGATAATACTGCAATAACACTGGCAGGAATTATGGATTTATGTGTAGAAGTTGGTGTAGTAATACATTTTGGAATTAAATTCCTCATACTTTATAGCGATATTGTGGGAATCAACTTCTGATCGAACAAGAATTCTGGTTCCTGCAAAAATATATACCCCTGATATCACTAAGTTGGGTATTACTGTTACTTAGTTGTGGAGCACTCCCTATGAGGTCCATTGCATTTTGTCCATGGCACTCCTGACTTGGTAATGTTTCATCAGGTTTCCTTCAGCTGCAATCTGTTGGCAGGTTGACTAGGGAATGTTGGTTGAAAAAGGGTATTTCTAATGATTCCTCTTGCATTACATATTATTTATCGATGCACTTTATTTATTCATTCTGACTGGCTCTGCAATGCCTTTTCCCTTTGACCATGCTCCCATTTTATCTGATCAGTGTATGCTTTATTTTTAGATTGCTACTTTGCAAACCTGTAACAAGTACATGTTTGTTTCTTCCAGCTTGTGATTGCGATGCCAGAGGCATTCAGACTCCACAGTGCAATCGTACTACTGGTTTATGTATTTGTAATGAGGGAGTGGAAGGACCCCGGTGTGATAAGTGTGCACGTGGATACTCTGGTACATTCCCAGACTGTACACCATGCCACCAGTGTTTTACCCTTTGGGATACCCTTATTCAAGAAATGAGTAACCGGACACAGAAATTTCTCCAAAGAGCAAATGACCTGAAAGTAACTGGAGTCACTGGGCCTTATCAAGAGACCATCCACACAGTCGAAGAAAAACTGAAGGAAATCAAAAGCATTCTTGCACACAATCCGGCTGCACAGCCTCTGGAAAACATAGAAAATCTTTTTGAAGAAGCAGAGTGAGTATTTTGAAAATGTTAAATGTTATATTGTTTGATGTGGAGATTGTGTAATTGTAGGAAGTTGGCTCTGTATGTGCTATTTCAAAGTAAGGAATAGCATGCACAGAGTCCAAGGGTTCCCCTTAGAGGTAAAATAGTGGTAAAAATAGATAATACTAATGCTCTATTTTGTGGTAGTGTGGTCGAGCAATAGGCTTATCCAAGGAGTAGTGTTAAGCATTTGTTGTACATACACATAGACAATAAATGAGGTACACACACTCAGAGACAAATCCAGCCAATAGGTTTTTATATAGAAAAATATCTTTTCTTAGTTTATTTTAAGAACCACAGGTTCAAATTCTACATGTAATATCTCATTCGAAAGGTATTGCAGGTAAGTACTTTAGGAACTTCAAATCATCAAAATTGCATGTATACTTTTAAAGTTATTCACAAATAGCTGTTTTAAAAGTGGACACTTAGTGCAATTTTCACAGTTCCTAGGGGAGGTAAGTATTTGTTAGGTTAACCAGGTAAGTAAGACACTTACAGGGCTTAGTTCTTGGTCCAAGGTAGCCCACCGTTGGGGGTTCAGAGCAACCCCAAAGTCACCACACCAGCAGCTCAGGGCCGGTCAGGTGCAGAGTTCAAAGTGGTGCCCAAAACACATAGGCTAGAATGGAGAGAAGGGGGTGCCCCGGTTCCGGTCTGCTTGCAGGTAAGTACCCGCGTCTTCGGAGGGCAGACCAGGGGGGTTTTGTAGGGCACCGGGGGGGACACAAGTCCACACAGAAATTTCACCCTCAGCAGCGCGGGGGCGGCCGGGTGCAGTGTAGAAACAAGCGTCGGGTTTGTAATGGAAGTCAATGGGAGATCTAGGGATCTCTTCAGCGCTGCAGGCAGGCAAGGGGGGGGTTCCTCGGGGAAACCTCCACTTGGTCAAGGGAGAGGGACTCCTGGGGGTCACTCCTCCAGTGAAAGTCCGGTCCTTCAGGTCCTGGGGGCTGCGGGTGCAGGGTCTCTCCCAGGTGTCGGAACTTAGGATTCAAAGAGTCGCGGTCAGGGGAAGCCTCGGGATTCCCTCTGCAGGCGGCGCTGTGGGGGCTCAGGGGGGACAGGTTTTTGTACTCACAGTCTTAGAGTAGTCCTGGGGTCCCTCCTGAGGTGTTGGATCGCCACCAGCCGAGTCGGGGTCGCCGGGTGCAGTGTTGCAAGTCTCACGCTTCTTGCGGGGAGCTTGCAGGGTTCTTTAAAGCTGCTGGAAACAAAGTTGCAGCTTTTCTTGGAGCAGGTCCGCTGTCCTCGGGAGTTTCTTGTCTTTTCGAAGCAGGGGCAGTCCTCAGAGGATGTCGAGGTCGCTGGTCCCTTTGGAAGGCGTCGCTGGAGCAGGATCTTTGGAAGGCAGAAGACAGGCCGGTGAGTTTCTGGAGCCAAGGCAGTTGTCGTCTTCTGGTCTTCCTCTGCAGGGGTTTTCAGCTAGGCAGTCCTTCTTCTTGTAGTTGCAGGAATCTAATTTTCTAGGGTTCAGGGTAGCCCTTAAATACTAAATTTAAGGGCGTGTTTAGGTCTGGGGGGTTAGTAGCCAATGGCTACTAGCCCTGAGGGTGGGTACACCCTCTTTGTGCCTCCTCCCAAGGGGAGGGGGTCACAATCCTAACCCTATTGGGGGAATCCTCCATCTGCAAGATGGAGGATTTCTAAAAGTCAGAGTCACCTCAGCTCAGGACACCTTAGGGGCTGTCCTGACTGGCCAGTGACTCCTCCTTGTTGCTTTCTTTGTTCCCTCCAGCCTTGCCGCCAAAAGTGGGGGCCGTGGCCGGAGGGGGCGGGCAACTCCACTAAGCTGGAGTGCCCTGCTGGGCTGTGACAAAGGGGTGAGCCTTTGAGGCTCACCGCCAGGTGTTACAGCTCCTGCCTGGGGGAGGTGTTAGCATCTCCACCCAGTGCAGGCTTTGTTACTGGCCTCAGAGTGACAAAGGCACTCTCCCCATGGGGCCAGCAACATGTCTCTGGTGTGGCAGGCTGCTGGAACTAGTCAGCCTACACAGACAGTCGGTTAAGTTTCAGGGGGCACCTCTAAGGTGCCCTCTGTGGTGTATTTTACAATAAAATGTACACTGGCATCAGTGTGCATTTATTGTGCTGAGAAGTTTGATACCAAACTTCCCAGTTTTCAGTGTAGCCATTATGGTGCTGTGGAGTTCGTGTTTGACAGACTCCCAGACCATATACTCTTATGGCTACCCTGCACTTACAATGTCTAAGGTTTTGTTTAGACACTGTAGGGGTACCAGGCTCATGCACTGGTACCCTCACCTATGGTATAGTGCACCCTGCCTTAGGGCTGTAAGGCCTGCTAGAGGGGTGTCTTACCTATACTGCATAGGCAGTGAGAGGCTGGCATGGCACCCTGAGGGGAGTGCCATGTCGACTTACTCGTTTTGTCCTCACTAGCACACACAAGCTGGCAAGCAGTGTGTCTGTGCTGAGTGAGAGGTCTCCAGGGTGGCATAAGACATGCTGCAGCCCTTAGAGACCTTCCTTGGCATCAGGGCCCTTGGTACTAGAAGTACCAGTTACAAGGGACTTATCTGGATGCCAGGGTCTGCCAATTGTGGATACAAAAGTACAGGTTAGGGAAAGAACACTGGTGCTGGGGCCTGGTTAGCAGGCCTCAGCACACTTTCAATTGTAAACATAGCATCAGCAAAGGCAAAAAGTCAGGGGGCAACCATGCCAAGGAGGCATTTCCTTACACAACCCCCCCCCCAAACGAAAGAGGATGAGACTAACCTTTCCCAAGAGAGTCTTCATTTTCTAAGTGGAAGAACCTGGAAAGGCCATCTGCATTGGCATGGGCAGTCCCAGGTCTGTGTTCCACTATAAAGTCCATTCCCTGTAGGGAGATGGACCACCTCAACAGTTTAGGATTTTCACCTTTCATTTGCATCAGCCATTTGAGAGGTCTGTGGTCAGTTTGAACTAGGAAGTGAGTCCCAAAGAGGTATGGTCTCAGCTTCTTCAGGGACCAAACCACAGCAAAGGCCTCCCTCTCAATGGCACTCCAACGCTGCTCCCTGGGGAGTAACCTCCTGCTAATGAAAGCAACAGGCTGGTCAAGGCCATCATCATTTGTTTGGGACAAAACTGCCCCTATCCCATGTTCAGAGGCATCAGTCTGCACAATGAACTGCTTAGAATAATCTGGAGCTTTTAGAACTGGTGCTGAGCACATTGCTTGTTTCAGGGTGTCAAAGGCCTGTTGGCATTCCACAGTCCAGTTCACTTTCTTGGGCATTTTCTTGGAGGTGAGTTCAGTGAGGGCTGTCACAATGGATCCATATCCCTTCACAAACCTCCTGTAATACCCAGTCAAGCCAAGGAATGCCCTGACTTGAGTCTGGGTTTTTGGAGCTACCCAGTCCAGAATAGTCTGGATCTTGGGTTGGAGTGGCTGAACTTGGCCTCCACCTACAAGGTGGCCCAAGTAAACCACAGTTCCCTGCCCTATCTGGCATTTGGATGCCTTGATAGAGAGGCCTGCAGATTGTAGAGCCTTCAAAACCTTCTTCAGGTGGACCAGGTGATCCTGCCAGGTGGAGCTGAAGACAGCAATATCATCAAGATAAGCTGTGCTAAAGGACTCCAAGCCAGCAAGGACTTGATTCACCAACCTTTGGAAGGTGGCAGGGGCATTCTTTAAACCAAAGGGCATAACAGTAAACTGGTAATGCCCATCAGGTGTGGAGAATGCTGTTTTCTCTTTTGCTCCAGGTGCCATTTTTATTTGCCAGTACCCTGCTGTCAAGTCAAAGGTACTTAAGAATTTGGCAGCACCTAATTTGTCTATGAGCTCATCAGCTCTTGGAATTGGATGAGCATCTGTCTTGGTGACAGAATTGAGCCCTCTGTAGTCCACACAAAACCTCATCTCTTTCTTTCCATCTTTGGTGTGAGGTTTGGGGACTAAGACCACTGGGCTAGCCCAGGGGCTGTCAGAGCGCTCAATTACTCCCAGTTCCAGCATCTTGTGGACTTCCACCTTGATGCTTTCCTTAACATGGTCAGACTGTCTAAAGATTTTGTTTTTGACAGGCATGCTGTCTCCTGTGTCCACATCATGGGTACACAGGTGTGTCTGACCAGGGGTTAAGGAGAAGAGTTCAGGAAACTGTTGTAGGACTCTCCTACAATCAGCTTGCTGTTGGCCAGAGAGGGTGTCTGAGTAGATCACTCCATCTACTGTGCCATCTTTTGGGTCTGATGACAGAAGATCAGGGAGAGGTTCACTCTCTGCCTCCTGATCCTCATCTGTTACCATCAACAGATTCACATCAGCCCTGTCGTGGAAGAGCTTAAGGCGGTTCACATGGATCACCCTCTTGGGGCTCCTGCTTGTGCCCAGGTCCACCAGGTAGGTGACCTGACTCTTCCTTTCTAGCACTGGGTAAGGGCCACTCCATTTGTCCTGGAGTGCCCTGGGAGCCACAGGCTCCAGAACCCAGACTTTCTGCCCTGGTTGGAACTCAACCAGTGCAGCCTTTTGGTCATACCAAAACTTCTGGAGCTGTTGGCTGGCCTCAAGGTTTTTGGTTGCCTTTTCCATGTACTCTGCCATTCTAGAGCGAAGGCCAAGTACATAGTCCACTATGTCCTGTTTAGGCTCATGGAGAGGTCTCTCCCAGCCTTCTTTAACAAGGGCAAGTGGTCCCCTTACAGGATGACCAAACAGAAGTTCAAAGGGTGAGAATCCTACTCCCTTCTGTGGCACCTCTCTGTAAGCGAAAAGCAGACATGGCAAGAGGACATCCCATCTCCTTTTGAGTTTTTCTGGGAGCCCCATGATCATGCCTTTTAATGTCTTGTTGAATCTCTCAACCAAGCCATTAGTTTGTGGATGGTATGGTGTAGTGAATTTATAAGTCACTCCACACTCATTCCACATGTGCTTTAGGTATGCTGACATGAAGTTGGTACCTCTGTCAGACACCACCTCCTTAGGGAAACCCACTCTGGTAAAGATACCAATGAGGGCCTTGGCTACTGCAGGGGCAGTAGTCGACCTAAGGGGAATAGCTTCAGGATACCTGGTAGCATGATCCACTACTACCAGGATATACATATTTCCTGATGCTGTGGGAGGTTCTAGTGGACCAACTATGTCCACACCCACTCTTTCAAAGGGAACCCCCACCACTGGAAGTGGAATGAGGGGGGCCTTTGGATGCCCACCTGTCTTACCACTGGCTTGACAGGTGGGGCAGGAGAGGCAAAACTCCTTAACCATGTTGGACATATTGGGCCAGTAGAAGTGGTTGACTAACCTCTCCCACGTCTTGGTTTGTCCCAAATGTCCAGCAAGGGGAATGTCATGGGCCAATGTTAGGATGAACTCTCTGAACAGCTGAGGCACTACCACTCTCCTAGTGGCACCAGGTTTGGGGTCTCTGGCCTCAGTGTACAGGAGTCCATCTTCCCAATAGACCCTATGCGTTCCATTTTTCTTGCCTTTGGACTCTTCAGCAGCTTGCTGCCTAAGGCCTTCAAGAGAGGGACAGGTTTCTTGTCCCTTACACAGCTCCTCCCTTGAGGGTCCCCCTGGGCCTAAGAGCTCAACCTGATAAGGTTCAAGCTCCAAAGGCTCAGTTCCCTCAGAGGGCAGAACTTCTTCCTGAGAAGAGAGGTTCCCTTTCTTTTGCTGTGTTGCAGTTGGTTTCCCAACTGACTTTCCTGTTCTCTTGGTAGGCTGGGCCATTTTTCCAGACTCCAGCTCTACTTTTTCACCCTGTGCCTTGCATTGTGCTCTTGTTTTCACACACACCAGTTCAGGGATACCCAGCATTGCTGCATGGGTTTTTAGTTCTACCTCAGCCCATGCTGAGGACTCCAGGTCATTTCCAAGCAGACAGTCCACTGGGATATTTGAGGAGACCACCACCTGTTTCAGGCCATTGACCCCTCCCCATTCTAAAGTAACCATTGCCATGGGATGTACTTTTCTCTGATTGTCAGCGTTGGTGACTGTGTAAGTTTTTCCAGTCAGGTATTGGCCAGGGGAAACCAGTTTCTCTGTCACCATGGTGACACTGGCACCTGTATCCCTCAGGCCCTCTATTCTAGTCCCATTAATTAAGAGTTGCTGTCTGTATTTTTGCATGTTAGGCGGCCAGACAGCTAGTGTGGCTAAATCCACCCCACCCTCAGAAACTAGAGTAGCTTCAGTGTGGACCCTGATTTGCTCTGGGCACACTGTTGATCCCACTTGGAGACTAGCCATACCAGTGTTACCTGGATGGGAGTTTGGAGTGGAACCTTTCTTGGGACAGGCCTGGTCTCCAGTTTGGTGTCCATGCTGTTTACAGCTATGACACCAGGCCTTTTTGGGATCAAAGTTTTTACCCTTGTACCCATTGTTTTGTGAAGAGGCTCTGGGCCCACCCTCCTGTGCAGGTTTTTGGGGGCCTGTAGAAGACTCTTTACTATTTTTAGTTTTGGTTGTCTCATCACCCTTCCCCTGGGGAGTCTTTGTGACCCCTTTCTTTTGGTCACCCCCTGTTGAAGTCTTGGACACCCTTGTCTTGACCCAATGGTCCGCCTTCTTTCCCAATTCTTGGGGAGAAATTGGTCCTAGGTCTACCAGATGCTGATGCAGTTTATCATTGAAACAATTACTCAATAGGTGTTCTTTCACAAATAAATTGTACAGCCCATCATAATTACTTACACCACTGCCTTGAATCCAACCATCTAGTGTTTTCACTGAGTAGTCAACAAAGTCAACCCAGGTCTGGCTCGAGGATTTTTGAGCCCCCCTGAACCTAATCCTGTACTCCTCAGTGGAGAATCCAAAGCCCTCAATCAGGGTACCCTTCATGAGGTCATAAGATTCTGCATCTTTTCCAGAGAGTGTGAGGAGTCTATCCCTACACTTTCCAGTGAACATTTCCCAAAGGAGAGCACCCCAGTGAGACCTGTTCACTTTTCTGGTTACACAAGCCCTCTCAAAAGCTGTGAACCATTTGGTGATGTCATCACCATCTTCATATTTTGTCACAATCCCTTTGGGGATTTTTAACATGTCAGGAGAATCTCTGACCCTATTTATATTGCTGCCACCATTGATGGGTCCTAGGCCCATCTCTTGTCTTTCCCTTTCTATGGCTAGGAGCTGTCTCTCTAAAGCCAATCTTTTGGCCATCCTGGCTAACAGGAGGTCATCTTCACTGAGAGCATCCTCAGTGATTTCAGAAATGTGGGACCCTCCTGTGAGGGACTCACTATTTCTGACTAACACAGTTGGAGACAGGACTTGAGGGGTCCTGTTCTCCCTATTTAGGACTGGAGGAGGGACATTGGCCTCCCAAGTCACTAATTTCTTCCTCTGTGAGGTCATCATCAGAGGGGTTGGCTTTTTCAAACTCTGCCAACAGCTCCTGGAGCTGAATTTTGGTAGGTCTGGAGCCAATGGTTATTTTTTTGATATTACAGAGAGACCTTAGCTCCCTCATCTTAAGATGGAGGTAAGGTGTGGTGTCGAGTTCCACCACCTGCATCTCTGTATCAGACATTATTTTGCTAAGAGTTGGAAGACTTTTTAAAGAATCTAAAACTGTTTCTAGAATCTAATTTCAAACTTTTAACAAACTTTTAAACTCTAAAAGACAATGCTAAACAGGGACTTAACACACAAGGCCCTAGCAGGACTTTTAAGAATTTAGAAAAATTTCAAATTGCAAAAATGAATTTCTAATGACAATTTTGGAATTTGTCGTGTGATCAGGTATTGGCTGAGTAGTCCAGCAAATGCAAAGTCTTGTACCCCACCGCTGATCCACCAATGTAGGAAGTTGGCTCTGTATGTGCTATTTCAAAGTAAGGAATAGCATGCACAGAGTCCAAGGGTTCCCCTTAGAGGTAAAATAGTGGTAAAAATAGATAATACTAATGCTCTATTTTGTGGTAGTGTGGTCGAGCAATAGGCTTATCCAAGGAGTAGTGTTAAGCATTTGTTGTACATACACATAGACAATAAATGAGGTACACACACTCAGAGACAAATCCAGCCAATAGGTTTTTATATAGAAAAATATCTTTTCTTAGTTTATTTTAAGAACCACAGGTTCAAATTCTACATGTAATATCTCATTCGAAAGGTATTGCAGGTAAGTACTTTAGGAACTTCAAATCATCAAAATTGCATGTATACTTTTCAAGTTATTCACAAATAGCTGTTTTAAAAGTGGACACTTAGTGCAATTTTCACAGTTCCTAGGGGAGGTAAGTATTTGTTAGGTTAACCAGGTAAGTAAGACACTTACAGGGCTTAGTTCTTGGTCCAAGGTAGCCCACCGTTGGGGGTTCAGAGCAACCCCAAAGTCACCACACCAGCAGCTCAGGGCCGGTCAGGTGCAGAGTTCAAAGTGGTGCCCAAAACACATAGGCTAGAATGGAGAGAAGGGGGTGCCCCGGTTCCGGTCTGCTTGCAGGTAAGTACCCGCGTCTTCGGAGGGCAGACCAGGGGGGTTTTGTAGGGCACCGGGGGGGACACAAGTCCACACAGAAATTTCACCCTCAGCAGCGCGGGGGCGGCCGGGTGCAGTGTAGAAACAAGCGTCGGGTTTGTAATGGAAGTCAATGGGAGATCTAGGGATCTCTTCAGCGCTGCAGGCAGGCAAGGGGGGGGTTCCTCGGGGAAACCTCCACTTGGTCAAGGGAGAGGGACTCCTGGGGGTCACTCCTCCAGTGAAAGTCCGGTCCTTCAGGTCCTGGGGGCTGCGGGTGCAGGGTCTCTCCCAGGTGTCGGAACTTAGGATTCAAAGAGTCGCGGTCAGGGGAAGCCTCGGGATTCCCTCTGCAGGCGGCGCTGTGGGGGCTCAGGGGGGACAGGTTTTTGTACTCACAGTCTTAGAGTAGTCCTGGGGTCCCTCCTGAGGTGTTGGATCGCCACCAGCCGAGTCGGGGTCGCCGGGTGCAGTGTTGCAAGTCTCACGCTTCTTGCGGGGAGCTTGCAGGGTTCTTTAAAAGCTGCTGGAAACAAAGTTGCAGCCTTTCTTGGAGCAGGTCCGCTGTCCTCGGGAGTTTCTTGTCTTTTCGAAGCAGGGGTAGTCCTCAGAGGATGTCGAGGTCGCTGGTCCCTTTGGAAGGCGTCGCTGGAGCAGGATCTTTGGAAGGCAGGAGACAGGCCGGTGAGTTTCTGGAGCCAAGGCAGTTGTCGTCTTCTGGTCTTCCTCTGCAGGGGTTTTCAGCTAGGCAGTCCTTCTTCTTGTAGTTGCAGGAATCTAATTTTCTAGGGTTCAGGGTAGCCCTTAAATACAAAATTTAAGGGCGTGTTTAGGTCTGGGGGGTTAGTAGCCAATGGCTACTAGCCCTGAGGGTGGGTACACCCTCTTTGTGCCTCCTCCCAAGGTCTGCGTCCATTGTGGTTTCACCCCTTCAGTACTCCCTGACGATGCCTGCAGCCTCTGTACACAGCCCCCACCCCACTGGAACTGATCCGGTCAGAAAACCCAACACCTAAGGACACCTCTGCACCCGTCACCCTTTAGCTGTGGAGAAGAGGACTAAAGGTGCTTACCTGTGCTCAAGCATTGTGAGGCCTGAGCCCTGCTGTTGGTTCACCCCGACTGGCCTCCTGACCTGAGCTTGCAGCCCCTTTCTGCAGTAACCGATCTCTATAGGAAAGCATTGGGTACCTGACGCTGCTTTGCACTCTGCACCTGGCCACTCCAATGCCACTAAGGGTCTACTGTGAGTGCTGCCTTGGATCGTGCCCACTACACACCTTTAACCCCAAGAGACTGGTCTTGTAAGCTTCTGTACTCTACCGGTTTGCAGAACTTGTTTTTCCTCCCATAGGATAACATTGCAGAACTCAAACTGCATGTGTCCACTTTTTAGAGTAAAAAAGAATTTCTGTTTAAAATCGTACTTACCTGAACAATTGTTCTCTAATGCTTAAACATATCTAAATATACTTGCTATTTTTATAAATTGGTGGGTTCTCCTTTTTGAGTTGTCTCTCATTTATTGACTATTGTGTGTATTTGTAGATGTCTTGCAGTCCTCTGTGTTAAGCTTAAGGCTGCTCAACCACACTACCCCTAAAGAGAGCACTTTGGGATTCCCTAGCAAGCACTATCCACTCATTGAGGAAACCCTGGACCCCTTACACAGTATTTACATACCACATGAAGAGCCAGCTTCCTACAAGCACCTTAATAATAATCTGCAATTCTGTCCCACAGTTTGTTGAGCTCACTGAAGGAAACACATATAGGAGAAGAAAACATTTTACAAGCCATGCTGAAAACTTTCATACCAACAACAGTACCCACACAGGACAATATGCAGTATCCAATCACTCTTCTAACCATTTTAGCATCATTTATATGACTAACTCAGCCATTATAACAATCATGCACATCTGTAGTGATGAAATGGTTGACTGCACTACATTGGATACAATATATATAATTGTCTGATTTCATTTGGTTCTGGAAGTGTTTAATTGCATGTTTCTTTCCTGTGGTGAGAGTTGACATCCCCGAGTCAGTATGACTCACTGTAACATTGATAGCAAGTCTACAATGCTCTCCTAATGTGACCCCTTTTTCAGGTTCTTTTTTTTCCCTCTTTTGCCGGGAAAGTTGGATGGTCACATAAATCTAAATGGTAATGGCTTTTGCTACACAATGTTGACAGATGACCTTGTGAGGAGGAAAATTGCATGTTAAGACTACAGTGCTGATATATCAAATTATAAACCCTCAAAATTTATTGTAATTGCAAGTGGCTACTATAATTTTAAATATTGGATAGAAAGTGAAAAAAGGTGGAATGTTCTTGCTAGTTTCTCTTGTATCTTTTGATTCCATCTGTTCTCACAAAATCTGGCCGTGCCAGAGAAACACTGCTCCTCAGCAATAGGGCAGCTGTAGAAATACTGAATAATGCCACTGGTTTCTCTTTAAAATGGTGTCAAAAACCTGTTTTTTTAGTCAACATATCTTGAAATGTGTGTTCTATAATGCACTGTAAGGCAAACAAAACCATAAGCTGAAGATTCAGCTCATCCTCCTCCCACAGACCCATCTTTTGGGAAAGAAATGCAGTTAGGCTAGTGAACAAGAGATTATGTTGGAGAGAAAAAAAAGGGATTTAAAGTGGGTGAATTTGGTCCCCCTGGTACTTTGCCCCCAACAAACCCACACAGTGAAGACACAATAGGAAGTCTCCTTTACCATTTCCACCCCTTTCTTTGATGCCCAAGCTAGCCGACTTTGGCTAAGTAGTATCATAGGGGTGTGGAAGAGGCTCAGAAAGAAGGGCCAGGCACACCATGGTCGTGTCACCATCAGGAGTCAAGTGCCACACAGATGGGTCAGCTAAGTGATGTATGGTCCCCACCTAAAATGAAGGAGCAATATGAGCACCACAAGGCACACAAAGTAGTGGCTGTACAATCGCTGCTTCACAGTCGAAAATGATAATTTACAATTTGCCATGTCTTATGGTAAAGTTTCGAATCAAAGCACTTTTTTGTAATGTTGGATAGGAATGGGGCCAAGCGATGTGACAAGGCCCAGCTGTTGGTACTTTCCTTGTAGTCCAGTACTGCGATACAGCTGGCTTCTGTAAGAAGCCAAGGCCCAGAAAAAGGGTGACACATGTGGTCCTGTTAACTTTAAAAGCGATGGCCTGTACCCATTGGACAGCAACCGTTTTGCAGGATGCAACTCTTCTAGATTCACAGGCTGTGCATAATTCCCCAGGAGTATATGTTATTTTACCTAAGTGTTTGCTTTGGACATCAACCATAGCTGTATTTATGATTATTCACTCTCACATTGCTGTACATGGTCCGCCCCATCTCAAACTTGCAAGTAATGCAAGAAGAAATACAGATGTATCAAGTGTAGAAATTCAAGAAAGGCTGACTGTGTTGTGTAAATTCACTATTGTACTCTCAGGAATGTTCTGCATTAAATAACTTGGCAGGCTCTATGATAAACTTTAAACAATAGTGATGACACTCCGCAGATGATCCTTGCAAAGGTTGCGATCTGGGTTACGCCATTGATTCTCTACTTCTAGTCCGGCATTATGCTAAGCTATATGTGGTAAATGTAGAAAAGTGGATTATTATTTGTCGTGGGCAAATGTTCACCTCAAAGGATAAGGTCCACCACCTGCTAGATGTCACGATAAGGCTACCAACTGCTATATGTCACACAAATTAATTAAAATAAACCTGTCCTCAATCCCTAGGAATGTGATGTGAAGCATCAGGCTTAAATCAAAGGGAATGTGTTAAGTGCACTGTAGAAATAGTCACACAAATCACAGTAATGTTCCACAACAATTTTAAAATAAAGAGAAACCGTATATGAGAAAAATAAGACTAGAACAAAAATATATTAAGGAGAACCAGAGATATGAATTTTTAAAGATGCATGTGAAAACCTCACCAAAAAACAAAATGTGCTAATAATAATCTTTTGAAGCAGTAGACCGGTACCTAGGTGCAATGTGAGGCAACCACGAAAAAGTCCTGGTAAGAAACAAGTGGAATGGTCCTGTTGAGAGCCGGAAGTCAATGAGTTTGAAAACATTTTTAAGTCGAAACACAGAAGGGAACTTTTCACTTTTTGAGAAGAAAATCCTTCCCTGAGTGGCTCGCCACTGAAATTTTAGTCTCCGCTTTGGAACTGAAGGCCAGAGAATTGAAGCAGATTGAGCCTGCTGGAGTCCTGCTACTTTCAATATTTCTCATTCAAAATGTTACAAGTCCCAGAGCAGAATGGGATTTGGTCATGTTTTTTAGAGGTGCTGGGAGCATTGGCTAAGACAAAGCTGAAATTCAGTTTGATGCAGGTGACTGCTAGTGGAATACTTTAACCCGCAGGTCGCCCTGAGCATCTGGAAGAAAAGTTTTTCAGTCTCAGAACTTTTTTCTGATGCCCAAACAACCATAGGTGTACACTTTTAAGCCCCCCTGGACCTCAAAGAAGAGCACTTATAGACTCTCAAGGTGTCAATCAGATGCCTTCAGCAAAGTCCAGTGAAGGCCATTTGCTGCTAGTCAGCTGGAAAACTCCAAGAAAAGGCTTCTTGCAGCTTGATGTATCCCTGTAATCTCGCAGGAGGTCAGCTAATTGACATCTGAAGCCTGCCTTGTCCTGGATACAAGAGAGAGCAGCTCCCATCCCGCAGGCCTCCTCCGAGGTCACAGACAGCAGGTCTAGTCATCTTCTGATCCTCTGCAGGTCCAGAAAGTGTTGTAAGGCGTGTTCCTTTTGGTGCCACCTTAATGGTTGGCACTAACTAGTAGGTAGGTGTGCTTCCCTTCTCCTCTTTAGCCAGTGGCGTAAAATATCCAGTTCCACCCACTTTTTCAGTAGTTCCCGTTTGCCTTACAGCTGACAATCTTACATTGCCCTTAACTGTCAAAATTCTGAATGGGAACTCTTCTCCCATATGCAGAACCTGTGTGTCTACCCAGAGGTGTGGCCAGGGTACTTAGCAGCTCCCTCCTCTGTGGTTGCTCAAAGCCATTAGATTGGATTTTTATTAAATATAAAAATAAGTGTCCCAGTGTTAAAGTTCAAGATTCCCAGCTTGTTAGTCCGAAAAAAATGAGTGACCACCCATAAAGGGGTCACTTTGCAAAAGTAAACATTTTATCATCCTGGTGCTGAAACCTCACACCCATTGGCTTTCTCTATAATAGTTTCAGGTTTATGTTTACCCCATTTGTTTGCACATTTTCATCATGTCTATATGGACAGAGATATATTTTATTTTGTATTTTGTTTTATGATATGCCAACATGGCTATAATCGACATCTTTAAGCAAGGCACGATACAATAGAATATTGTGGTGTTGGGCCTAGACTGATTAAGGTATGAAGTTTATAAATGTTAGTAAAACTCTACTGATGATCAGTTGGTGGACAGAAGTCCCTAAATGTGGTTTACATGCCCCATTATGACCTGCATCATACAATCATTCACTCTGTCCCTCTGACAAGACAGAAGTCCTCAACTTCGGCTCCTTCCCCTCCGCATGGGATGACTCCTGGTGGCCTGCCACTATCGGAGCCGCTCCGACTCCCACCGTCCACGCACGCAACCTAGGATTCATCTTGGACTCCTCATTTTGCATGACCCAGCAAGTCAACGCCATCTCCTCCTCCTGCTTCAACACCGTCCGCATGCCCTGAAAGATCCTGAAAAGGCTGCAACGCATCCAGAACGCCTCTGCACGCCTCATCCTGGAGATCCCCACCACTGCCACATCACAAACCACCTGAGAAACCTGCACTGGCTCCCAGTCAACAACAGAATCACCTTCAAACTCCTCACCCACGCTCACAAAGCACTGCACAACACTGGACCAGAATACCTCAACAGACGGCTCTCCTTCTACACCCCGACCCGGCATCTCCGCTCTGCCGATCTCGTCCGCGCAACTTTCCCACGCATCCACAGAACTACAACCAGCAGTATATAATTCTTGAAGCTTGCTGCCAAAACATGGAACACTCTTCCCACCCACCTCCGCCAGACCAAAGACCTCCTTACCTTCAGGAAACTTCTCAAGACCTGGCTGTACGAGCAGTAGCAGCACCCCCCCCCCCCCCTCTTTCTCTCTTTCCCACCCCCTCTCCCCCTAGCACCTTGTGGCCCTCACGGGTGAGTAGTGTGCTTTCCAAATTCCTGATTGATTGATTGATTCTGAACATTGTCACTTTTTGCACCGGCTCTTCCTTTATTGCCTACTTTTAGAAAAATCTGTAAATCTCTGAATTAAGCTAAATAGCTTCCGCTTTCTTGATATGCAAACAGACTTCAACTCAAACTCTTTCTTAAAAAACAAAAACCTCAAAATTAGCCTTCTCCAACTCCTGGCTTCCACACATTCCTAGCTGCCCTCCAATTTTGAAAAGTCAGGGACTACAGACCATCCCTACAAACCACTACACAATTGCTTGGTCCAAATCTTTGGCTTACTGTGAGAAAATAGGCTTTTTGCAGGTTTCACCCCCCAAGGTATGCGTTATTTTGACTACTAGGCACTGGTGTAATGGCTCTGGAGTTCCCTGAACCCTGTTAATCAGGACTCTGTGCTTGAGCTCTGACCTTTAAAAAGGTAGATGGTTGAATGGCTTATTGCTAATTGTATAGTCTTGTACTTATAAGTGCATAATATATGCTACTGAGAGGCACCCAGGGCCTATAAGTTAATGTTCCATCAGGGTCTGCAGCACTTGTTGTGCCGCCCTGAATAGGAATGGCGCCCACATGAGTGTTAGCCCAAAATGATGCAAGCTTCAAAGGAAAAGCTGCCTTCGTTAGACACTTGGGAGAGGGGCTGCTCTATTGTTTAGGTGAGCAGGCTGGCAGTAGGGACAGAGAGGGAAAGCCAGTTGTCAAACTAGTTTTTCAGGGATGTGTTGCCTCCTTGGAAGCCACACCTTTTGGTTGGGCTAGGGAGCTCTGTATGCCAAGATTGGGGTTGTGCCATATTGGGATTGGGCAGAACAGGGGAAGTAGTCATTCAGAAGGATGGAACCTAATAGCCCATTGGTTAGTGACCACATCCTCCCCGAAGGCCTTTTCTGGGCATTTAAAGGGCACACAGAACTCTGATCTCATTGGACTGGAGAAAAGTACTGAAGAAGAACCAACCTGTTGCACCAAGGACCAGGTAAAGAGAGACTGCACCATCTTAGACTACCTGCTGTACCTTGTTGCTAGCAAAGGAGAAGGGTCAGTGCCTGTTGTGTCCTGCGCATGGAGTAGTTGATTCCTGAGCACGGCTGAAGCAAGAGATTACAAGGGCCAGTTGGCTGAACTCCTGTTAACAGTACAGGGCTACAACAGCTGAAGAAGCCTGCTAGGGTGAGTTTGTAGCCATTATTCTCAAATGGCTGCTCCTTGAAACAGTGAATCCCAAGGGGCCAAGATCTGACACATAAAAGTGGCCCCCTTGTATGCCTGACCCTGAAGAATCATCAGAGTGCAGCTAGATCACCCAGAAGGCTAGTTACCGCCATAGGAAGAAGACCGCTGAAACCGCTGTGCTGGGTAACTAGTAGCTCACTTGTGATTGGACGTCTACCCAGCTAGAGAGGGTTCGGAGGGATCATGACCTCTGTGCCCAGGATCTCCTCACCAAGCCCTCGGACTGAGGAAGACCCCGTTGAACCCCACAGCATCTTCAGCATCCTGTATCCCTTGCATCAGGACCATGCCCATAAAAGTTAATGGTAAGGAGCCACTGATACTGGAACTGAACTGAGGCTGCCTTTTGTGGAGAAGAAACTGTTTCTGTGGACCTTGCTGGTTCCCCTCACTGGAGTCTTGCCAGAGTTGGTCGTCTAAAGTAACTCCAAGCAGCCCCACTGATACTTACCCAAGTTTTCCTTGAAAAAAGGTTCTAAGTGTTACATTTGGTAAATTTGCCAGTGCTTGTTTGTGGTTAAGTAAAACTGCTGATTTGCTATATCTTGTATTTCTGTAACCCTGGGGTGGGTGTTTTTCAGTTTGGTGTTAAAAATTACACAAAAATCTAATCTATTTTCATAAATTGGTGTTGGATTTCTTTAGTGTTTTTTTTATTTTTTTTAAAATAATTTGTTTTGGTGTTGATTAAATGCTTTTCAGTTGTTCCTTTGTGTAAGTCTGACTGCTCAGACACAGCTACCCAGACTTGTGCTAACATTTAACAAACTAACCCTACTCACTACTGGTCCTAGAGGGGTTGTTAAGTGTACCACACAATGAGGTGCCACATCCACACAATATAATACACCCCATTTCCTCATACGTATTTTTTTTTTTAAATTATTTTATTTTGTAAAAGACTTTATATCACTTTGCAGCTGTTTCTAAATGTGCCTTTAGGGTGGAGGATAATCCAACATGAAGAAGCATTACAGCCAATGCTGACAAAAACCATAGCCACATAGAAAGTAAATCTGACGTGTATTTTCATCAAAATAGATTGATTGTTAATGTCATCAAATTAACTTAAGCCACAAACACACTCCTTTCATTAATGATTTCACATACTCGAAATTCCTTGCAGTCCTATTAGCCCGGAATTCCCTCTAAGCTGTCTGCATTTCTTTTTTAATGTACATTTTTTTTTTATAGTATACAGCCTTGGGAATCTGGGATTTAATAACACTATCCTCAAGTGCCACAATACCTTGTCCATTTCGAGTGAGACCAAAAACCTACTATTTATTTTCAACACACGTGAAAATGATCGGTATTGAATAGGACATTACATTTTTAGCAAAGGCTAAACTTAAGCACCCAAGCATCCTTTTCCAGTTTACCAATGCTCCCACTGTTGTTCCTACTGAAACACACTTTCATGTTCTTCATCATGTGTATTCTCACCAGTAGGTAAATGTGAAATTATACCAGAATTGAAAAATTCCAGGGCAGGAAATTATAGCAATGATTAACGGCAAGATTGATAAAATGGTCAGAAGAGTCAATATCAATATTGATCACCAGTCATCCAATACGTTGAGTGAACTGGTCAGGCAGTTGATTCGCAACACTGGATGATTGATAACATGGATACATGTTTCTCTTTTATCTCACATGGATAGGAAGAATCATATGTAACTATTTTTTGCCCATTTAGAGATATTTTCTTCATGGATTAGGAGATACTGGGGAATGATATTAAGTAGGTTCTGTTGTCTGTGTCATCACATACCTAGGTTTTGCAGTGTGAATCTTTTATGGCTTCACATGCTACACAAGTGAATCCATTATTGTCATCTATGGTGGGCTATGTCGACCACCATTTGGTGTTATGCCCATCCTCCTGTGACATCTTATGTATACCCTGGAATCCACTGTGATCACCATCTTTAGCTTTGTTTCCATCATTGGGTCTGAGAGTATAACTGAGAGCTCCAGAGTCATTGAAGCAGAAGATCCAGGTTTTAGTTTCTAACGAAAGTTCACAGAAACGTTTTGAAGAATCAAAGAATACTACAGGATTGCCAAAGGCCAAAAAAGGAAACTGAATTGGGACAGGGAGAATGTTCTAATGTTTAGGATGTTGAGGTAAAACCAGAAAAGGACTTCAAAACACAGTGAGCCAAAGAAACACCAGGTAAACACTTCAGGGGTGTTGTGAGGCTGAGCTGAAACCATCAAGCTGGAAGTCCTCAAAGAGTATCCTGCAGCCAAAAAACATCAGTGGTCGTGAAGTAGAAGCACAAGCATAAGGAACCTCACAAATTAAAGTCGAGACACCATTGGAAGAAAACCCTCTTAACTGGCCTCTACTCTGAAATGAAGTCACGCCTGTGGGAGGGAAAAGAAGAGGTTTTGATGTTCAAGATAAAGTACTGATGCTCAATGGTGGGGAAAAAAAACCTTGATGCCAAAAGGAAAAACAATTGACTCAAGGTTGAAATGGAGGATATAATAATGAGGAATAAGGAGTTGCATGACTTCTTGAAGGAATACGGGATTTCTAAGAAGACTCAGGGGGAAGAGGGAGAGGAGGGGAAGGGTGGGCCTCAAGAAGTGAAATGCACAGAGCTGGTCCCCACCTTGACACCACAGCCCCAAGAAGTAGATGAGGATTTTTTTTCTTCGACTATGAAGATAAACAAAAAGAGGAGCAGTATGGTGCAGTTCTATTTCTCCGAAACAGTAGCATCTAGGCACAGATTCCCCCATGTAAGGGCTTAGGTCGTATCCCTTGAGGCCCTCACCTCCTAAAGATATAGCAGAGGCAACACCTATGGGGTACACCTAGAGGAAGACCAGACAGTCATGCTTCCTACTTTAGAAACTTCTACCCTCAAAAGAAACAACCAGTTCCTACCAGTGCTGCCCAGCATTCTAGACCAGGGGTGTGTAGCTTTTAAAGAACAAGAAGTGGTTATGACAGTAACACCAAGAATAGAGAAGAAACACAGACACTCTTTTCAGGGCCCAATCTACATTAAGGGGAACACAGGGCTAATTACATCATTGTCACCACTGCTGGCAAGTGTTCTAATGTGCCTGCATATCCAATAAGGAGGTCAAGAAGGAGGAGGAAGTGGTAGGAAGAAAAATGGAGATGGCAGCCGTCATACAACGGAGCATTGTGAATTCAAATGCACTTTTCAGTAGATACAGCCACCAACAATGAGAGGAAATAGAGGAGTTTATGCAGCACCTCCTCGAGCAGTACAAGAAAAGCAAAGACCAAGAGGGAAAATCCATCGCCAATACATGCCTAAAGTCCACATTAAATTTGGTGGACACGGCATGTAGACAGCTTTGCTCAGGAACCATCTAAAAGGAGATGCCTGGCTAGTGGTGTCAGGTTCAGTACAGAATTACAAGCAGCAGTGGTCAGTATGCCTTTCAATGGTAAGAGCCTCTTCGGAACTGCAATTGATGCTTCCCTCCAAAGAATGAAATGAGATAAACAGACTGCAAATGTAATAGATGCTGTGCAGTCCAGTGGAGTATTCCGAGGAGGCCTCACTCCAAGGAGAATGTGTAGAATTGGAGGAATCGCAGCCTGTCGCCCCACGTGACCTTCATACCACAAGGCAGTTTCCAAAGCTCACAGGTGCAATGGCAATACCTAGTGTCAGCAAGACGGCCCTTGTGAGGATGAGCCAATGGAAGATGGACATAGCACCAAAGGGTGATCAACAATGATTCCCACACTTACTAAAAGACAGAGTTCCGGATCTAACCACTAGAAGGTGAAATAATGCACAGAAAGTGAATCCTAATAATTCTGCAAGCTGTAAAACTACTCCTATAGATAAGTAGCCATTTAGTTACATGATGATTCGTAAAAGGTCTGAAAAAACACATTGTTGATTCTCAAAACTTCAGTTTTTCTGTTCTGCAAGTTTGTATTTGTAAAAAAAACAGTACGTGGGTTTCATGGAGCCTTTTGCATCTTTCATAGAAATGCAGTTATCTCACTGTTGTGTTTAGATAGATGATCTAATTGTGATTGAATGTATTTTCGCTTCACTTGCAGCTATTAAATGTTTACCCGTCTTACTACTTTAGAGAAAAGTACAATTGGTGTTTATTTTGGTTCCAGTGAAATGTCACACTGGTTGATAATCTGTATGAACATCTGAATGCTGTTAGGAAAATATATTACTTGTTTTAAAGGTTACAGAATATTAACAAACATGAGAATTTTTATTGTGCTACTAGGAAGCTGAAAACAGATGTGTTGGAGAAGATAGTTTACGTAGAAAAAGAGCTGTCTGCGTTACAAACCAATGAGACGGAAGCAAAGCTGACTGATCTGCAGAAGGACGCGCAGAGTCTGGAGAGAGTGGTTAAAGAACTTGCAGATCAACTGGAGTATATTAAAATCTCTGATTTCCATGGTGAGTGTTCAAGGCTGTTGTGGCGAGTAGCTGCTGAAAAATCCGCACAATAAACCTGTATTTTAACAATATTAAGATACACTGGAATGCAGCTTTAACTGTGGACCACACATGAACCACTGCCCTGCAGCCTCTTCTTGAATTCACTGAAGACCATTAAAGGCAAACAGATTTAAGAATTACTTCTGCTCAGCAGTGGGGGGCCTACACCAAACACCAGCAAATACTCTGCACCTTTTCCTTTGACTCTTTTCCACTATAAGGGCCTCCAGCGCCATTGTTCTGCTAAGTTCCCAGAACACCATCTTATTTACCAAGTACCAAGCTGGGCAGATTTGTGGGAAGAAGCAGTGGCGTAGCGTGGGGGTGCAGGGGGGGCCGGCCGCACCGGGCGCAACATCTTGGAAGAGACTCGAGTGCTAAAATCCACGGGTTAGGGGCCGCAAATTACTTGCCTTGCCCCGGGTGCTGACAACCCACGCTACGCCACTGGGAAGAAGCACACTTCAGAGTTGTACTGTGAGTACATTGGGCTCCACATTGGCTGTGAAGGCGTGCATAGTTATTGCTCTATTTTTCTCCCCAAGGGGATAAGGAATAACGAGCTGTGTAATGAATACCATAGTTCATAGTGATTCTATATATATGGCACCTTGTGATTTCTGTATTATTCTAGTTCTGTCCTGTAGGTGCCATTCCCCATCAATATTTTCCTACTCCAGAGATTCTAAGCCTTCAGCAAAGCACTCAACAATACCAGATGGGCACACTGGATAAACTAACTGTTGGTCAGTTCACCTCCTTCCTTATTGGGCCAGTCATGCCAGGATGCTTCTGAGTGGAAATTCACGTGTAACTTGCGCCTTTCCTAGCTGTGCCCAAAACATGGGTCACCTCTGTAACAGAAAATGCTTTCATCTGATTAGGGAGTTTTGCTATTCCACAGTATTTAGTTACTGATATTCATTTCTCTGGCAGCAGGGCAAAAACCGGGCATCTCAACAGCCACATGGGACTCAGTAGGGGGACTTGACCATCGAGTGTGGGGTCTCCTTAAGAAACTGAGGACCACAGGAGTCCCCATGACCGATATTTCTGCCGCCGTTGAGTAATTTTCTTAACTTAAACTTTCAGCAGAAGAAAGCTCAGTCACCTTGCTGTCTAAAACCTATGCATTTACTTGTGGCTCTATGAACCCACATATCATCCTTGGGAGTGCTAATAAGCGATAGTTTCCAGTAAAATAGATTTGATATGGCAGTTATTAAAAACCTGTCTTAAAAATTACGCAAAATGTATTTGTAATAAAGTATCTTATGTTATTTTAAAGTGCTCAGTTAAATTCCTCTTGACTTGCACTAGTCATTACATGGTATATAACCTGTAAATATTCATAGAAGTTCATTCATAATTGTTTTCACTTTAAATGTTCCTGCTTGAATATAATAGTATTAGTTGTTTTAAAAAAATACCACATACTCATATCCATAGTTAGTTACACCAGTCAAAGCCTTTAGCTGGTTCTTCATGCAATTGCCACACAAGCAGATGCAATTTATGTATTTTTACTTTTTTCTAAGTGTTTAATGAATCTTAAAAGTGTGCACATACAGTAGTGGCCGGTAATTTGTCTAAGCAGGACCACGCACACTCGCACTCATCTACATGCACACTCACAAACACCCATCCATTCACAAGCACATACACAGACCCGTTCACAGCAAGGCGTGTCAAATATACATACATTCCCGCATACACACACACACCTATCAAAAAATAAAAAATCTTACTGGCACCGGCGATGATAGCAGGTGGCCAGAGCGAAGCCTCTGTGGTCCTTGGATGATGGGGGAAGAGACTGCCACCTCCTCTCATTGGTTGACCTTGTCGTGGGCCACCCAGTGAGAGCAGGACCTTCCATTACTGGTCACAGAATAGGATGGAGTCAGTGAGACTTGCTGACCCCACCCCATTGTGTAACGAGGCATTACTGATGGACAGTCATCCCATGGCACATCATGGCTTAAAACTGAAGTACCCAGTACTGAGTCCATCTGTGACATGGTCCCTCGTCGTCAGGGGGGAGGACCTCTCAGCGATTTGCCGGGCTAAGGTGGCCACGCCTACAGAGCTGTGAAATCTTCAGCTGGGAACAATTTAGCTAAGGCAGCCAGGAGCCTGTGAATTTATTTCATGTACAGCACTTGGCTGCCTGACCCAAACAGGGGGAGTCTGTCAGGCTGACCTTTGGCTCAGCCTGACAGGCACTTTATGTTTGGGTAAAAAACTGGGGGCATGGGGCCCCTATGCCCTTAACAATGGGCCATGCCTGTGCACGTATCTTTTTGTGAGTAACCTGTCAATTGCATGAAGGTTTGTCTGTAATGTGCCCACCTAGGGAAGCAATGCCTAACTAAGACTTTTTGTTGTGTAGGAGCTGTGGATAGTATAAATAACTACTACAAAATTTCTGTGGAGGCGGAAGAAAAAGTGAATGCATCTACTGTGAACCCGGGCAGTTTTGTGGAGCAGTCTGCTGCCAAGCGACAAGAAGCGGAAGACATTATAACTAAAAAACTTGTGAGCTTTGGAGAACAGCAAGAGGAGCAATCCAGGCTCCTGGACGAGCTTGGCGGCAAGCTTCAGAGTCTGGACCTTTCCGCACTATCTGAAAAAGTATGCTACTTTAATGCACAGTATCTTCAGTACAAAAATATGCCTGTTCTTGCAAACTTACAATGACATTGACCGGGATAAATAATAATATTCTGTATGATTTTGTTCTATTCAACTCAACAAATGAAGTTTGCTGTGCTTTTAACTCCTACAGTTTCTGTATTCCCTAGTGCCCACAGCTGCTCCTAAACGAAATAATTAACATGTTTATAATAGTTGTTTTTACTCTACAGATTCTTACTTTCATGACATTTCATAAATTATCACGAACCCCCTGACCTTTGTTACCCAACCTTCTTATCATAAGAGTACCGGGGAGTACCAGACGTGTGCAGATTTTTTGGTGGCCGCAGACCCTTCCCTCTGGAATCAACAATACCGATGAGTAGATCCAATACCGCAACACTACAGTGGATGCCTTAGGATTTAGGGACATACTGGCCTCGAGTCATTCTGCCAAAAGATGCAAATGGACACTGGTCCATATGATTTTCTGAATTAGCTTTTCTCACAATCAACAACATGTGTACACTCTGGGCACTTTCAAATGTGTTTTTAGCAACATTTGCAATCCGTGCTGAACTTGAAAAGTGGCAAATCTTTTTTCCATTTTTCAGCAAAATTATTAACAATAGGAATAGCTAGAGTGGTGGTGTCCACTCAAGCTGCGAAAGTTGGAAGGGTTTTACCATTCAAGTCAAATGAAGTGAATGGGAATATTAGTACCATTAAAGCCAGCCTGTTCTCATTGTTACCATAAGCTTGCTCTGCTTTGCGGAAGACAATGTGTTGGTGTGGGAAGGAGCCGGCTTTGTGGCAAAGCCCTGGAAACAAGCAGCACATAGCATGTAACATAACTGGTCCACTTTCTGACTCAATATCCTTGAGTTTCTATGTTAAATCTCTCTTATATGTTACTGAAAACTGGAAGTTTGTCATCGTTTTTTAAATGAATGTGATGTTTTAATTCACTGTGTGTATCTACTGTACACTGATTAACCTGTGACTGAGTGGCTGAAACTGATTAAGATGTAGTCTTGTTGAAGCGGTGTAGATCACTTTAATTAATTGATTAGGAGTACAATCCAATAATTATAATTCAATAACGTTAACATCTAAGAAAACAAAATGTGGCTCTGGCTTCGAATTGAAGCCAGAGATGTTCAAGTTTCAAAGATGAGACCTCGTAAAAGTAAATTGATCATGCCAATGTGTGAGATGATCTTTTGGACAATATTCCCAAGCAAGGAAGTCTAATCCGAGTTACCGGACCAGTTGCTTCAGTTTCTTTACTTCATATGCATCACCCACTTTATGCACCAGTTCAGTCTTGCAGGAATGGTGCTAGGCAGGATACCACAATACCCAAAGCAGCCTACCAGACATATATATAAGTACAATAGCCCCTTAGAGACAACACGGTCAGAGTGATTCCAGCACGTGCATCTACTAAAGGAGACGAAACAGGGAATGCAGCACGGTACTAAACACCATAAGTGTCAATAAACCCAAACTTAACTCAGTTTTAGATAAATATGTTGAATATTAACTGGCCTAGGTTTGCCAGCATCTTGCCACGTGTTTTAGGTATATTTGAGATGTACTCTTGTGTCACGTGTATTTTTGGATTGTGCATCTTTTATGTACAGATGTTTTAATCTATTTTATCTTATTTTTTTGTCATATAAGCGCATACAAACCATGTTTTTGGGTGTTAGTACTTCAATAAAGAAATCCCTGAATAGGCAGTATGCTTTTCATACTCCCACTTAGAAACATAAATTATATGTTTTGTTATTGCAGAGATGACTTTTTAGCATGCATATTGGAAAATGACAGCGCCACCTAGCCTCCACCCTGCTTTCCCTAACTAATACTTAAGCTTTGTCAGGACATTTTTTCTCTGAAAGGTTCCAGTTCCTTTCTTCTGTTAATATTGCATTAGCAGGATTAAAAGGGCAAACATTTCCAGTTGTTACTGGAGATTTAGCCTCGTCCTTGTAGCTTTCCAAACTAGGAGGAAAATATTCTTTTAAAACCTTTGCAACTCATTTTTCTTGAAATAGATAAAATAGTCGGTTTACATTATATCAGTACAAAACATTTTAACTCTGTGCCATTTTAAGTATTGGCTGCCATCTGTTAACTTTTTTGTTTTTGCTAATGTTATATTGCGTTTTCATGACATGCAGCCTTTTCTCTTGTAGACTTGTGGAAATCCACCAGGAGTTTTGTGCGCAGATGCAAAATGTGGTGGCCTGAGCTGCAGAACAGATGATGGCGAGAGAAAATGTGGCGGGCCCGATTGTGATGGTTTGGTCACAGTGGCTCGCAATGCATGGGTGACAGCTATGGACTTTGATAGAGAGATTCTGGGAGCTCTGGCTGAAGTGGAACAACTTTCCAACATGGTAAATAGTGGTTTTATTACTACAGTATACATTTTCATTTTAGAGCTCATGACGTTTTCAAACCGTAACAGAAATATTCATGACCGTTAAGCTTTGTCAAATGTCTTTATAGTGCAGATTATTTAGTCCCCATAAGCGTACTTAGAGAGTGAACATAAAATGCCTACCTCAGAACTAATCAAAGTTCGGACTTAGTGGCATTTTAAAATGCAATTAAGCTGCTTCATACTGGTAATGAGGTCTAGTTTCAAGTGTGGTCGGAAAAAGTTTTTATGGGTTCTAGTTTCTCTCTCTTCCCCACATGCCAGCTAGACTTTGGGTTACTTCCCCGTGCCCCAGTAACCCGGCCCAGAATTGGACCTGCTATTAAATGGTTTTATTACAAGCATTGTATGGGTTGTCTCCACAGAGCAACGTAAAACACAAAGTAATGAATCAACAGTGGAAGCAGTAGGCTCCTCCATGCAATTGGATGGGCACCTGGTGGTGTGCTCTGCCGGCCGGTGATGCTGGTGGCAGAGAACATCGCACGTTAAAAAAAATAATAGTCAGGACATTGCCATCCAAAGTGTAGCCTTGTCCCTGGGGTCTCCAAGGATTAGGATTTTGACAGTGCGGCTCAACTGTGATGAACCTAGGCACTAGACTTTTATATATGAAAATCTTTGGCTTAAGAATGTACGAATGGTATGAATCTTTGCACTATTAAACTATGTTTAATTGCATTAGTTATAATAACGGAGTACGTCAATGTATAAACACCTGTATTTTCTTCTGACTTCAGAGCACACCTATAATAGGAAAATTAAATCACTAATCACTTATAATAGTTTGTTACAAGTGATTAGTGACCTCTTAACGTCTGTTGACTAAGCAGGCGGCCACTTTTCCTCGGACAAGACGGTGTGAGGCTCACAACCTGGTCACAATCTCTGTGTACAGTTTTTAATCATTCTCCCTCCAAGTCTACCACAGTTCCCTTACATCTCTGAAAAAGGAATTACAGAGGCACAAATGACACCCCAAAAGCTCTCTTTAGTGGTAGTGTGAGTGAGCAGTTAGGCATATCAGAAGGTAGTGCTAAGCATGTGTTTCACACACAAATAACACATACTTTTATATGAATGTATATACCAAGATCATCACAATCAGGTAAGCACTTTTTCAGTTATGAATTTTTACAGTTTTCAAAAGTTGATGCACTTTTTGGGTGGGTAATGTTATCCTAAGGGGAGAAACAAGTACTGCATTCAGGCAAGTAGTAGCGACTTACAGGACTGTTCTCTGGGTATTAAGGTGAGTACGGGGGGCAAGGTCCAAGGCCACACCAACAGGTCACCTCAGGAGGCTCTGGAGCGTCCTGTGCAGAGGTGTGTTAAGGCATTGGGTGTCCTATTCACGTCAATGGGGAATGGTCCAGTCAGGAAGAGGCTGCAAACCGGGGGGGCAGTCCGGGGACCCACCGGATGGCTTGACCCTTTAGGTCCTCTGGAATGTAGGGACACCATTGGTCCACTTCGCGGGCTGTGGTGCTCAGGTGCAGTGGTGTCTTTTGGCATCAGATCCGATGATGGAGTTATTCACGGTTGGAGGAGGCTCTGTAGAAAGAGGCTGGAAGTCCAGTCTGGCTGAACCAACAAGTGGGCTCAGGTCTCATGATGTCCGGGGACCTGGGGCCGCCTTTGGTCCTCTTCTCCTCAGGCCGAGGCGGCCAGGTGCTGAGGTGTACTGAGGCGTTGGGTTTCTGTCACCGGAGGCACTCACTATAGAGGGGGCCTGCACAAGGAGGCTGCAGGCAGCGACAAAGTCCAGTCTTGGCAAACACAAGATTGGACTTAGCCTTGCAGGGTCGGCATTCACCTCTCTTGGACATGGGCTGTGGGGCAGGGGTGCACAGGCACTTTAAGGTGTCCAGTGGCAGAGGTCAGAGGCACTCCTTTTGTCTTGGTTTCTTCCGCATAGGGGCAAACAGGCCCGCTGGGTCACTGACCATGTGGAACCCACTGTCCCTGAAGTCCCTCGATGTACAGGTCAGTTTTGCTTGGCATTTGGACCCAACAAGCCTTGGCTGCTGTAAGGGGCCTGGTACCACAAGTATTGCCATAACTTATCTTGGTGCCTGCGGCTGCAGGGGAGTAGCTGCTCTCCTCCATGGGAGTTTCTTTGAAAATTATCAAAGCACTGGCAGCCTTTGGGGAGTCTGCACAGTGGCAGGACTAGTCGGTTGTTCCAAGAGGGTCGGGTGCAGCAGGCAGGCTATTGGGGCTGACGCCAAGTTAGTCGTACTCCTGGGTTCTCAGGTCATTAGTCATTTTTGTCCACTCCTTCTTTTGTGTCCATCAAAATCTGAAGTCCTGGTATCAGGGGTCCCCTAAATACTCAATTTAGTGGTGTTAAGGGGAATGCAGGTTGTAGCCAATGGGCTACTTACCCCTGGGATCCCTACAACCCCTAAATCACTTCCTTTTTGGGACTGGGCATTACCCTGTCCTAGAATTCCTAATTCCATTGCACTCAAGGTGGTGGAATTCCTAATTTTGTGTTCACTTCAGGTCTCCCTAGTGGCTTGTCTAGCCTGCAAGTTTAACACGCCACCTTATAGCTAATTTTTTCACCTGTCCAGATGCCAAATGGGCCCTGGTCAGGAGGGTCGGCATCCCCTCGCCTCTGAGAAAAGCCAGATTTGCATACCAAAGGCAGTGGGCTCTGCCATGGAATGCTAATTTACAGGTCATCTTGTTGGAAGGGGTGTATAACACCCTTTGCCAGAGCAGGCTTTGTTCCCAACCACCCGAGAGCGTGCGCTCTCACCCCTGGGGGTCATCTGTGGTGGTAGGCTGGTCAGAACCAGTCAGATAGCACACCAGTAGTTGGTAGGTTTTCAGGATACACCTCTAAGGTGCCATCTGGGTGCTTGTATTAATAAATCAAACACTGAAATCAGTGTGGGTTTATTAATACAAGTGTATGATACTAAACACCATAGGTTTGAGTGAAGACATTATGTAGCTGAGAAACTAATTTTGACCATAATAATAAAGCACCGTGCCTCAGGGCTAT
Organism: Pleurodeles waltl; assembly: GCF_031143425.1. NCBI lineage: Eukaryota > Metazoa > Chordata > Amphibia > Caudata > Salamandridae > Pleurodeles > Pleurodeles waltl. The sequence goes on from NC_090442.1 coordinate 993,164,456, forward strand.
AAGGGGTGCTGTAGGGCTGCATTACAAATATTACATGCAGTGTTAGGGGACATGGCACACTAGTGTATGTGATATTGTGTTTTCACTTTTGAGAGCACCTTGTCACGCAGCCTGCAGTGACAGTTTGCACAAGTTTAGTGCTGGGTCTCTTAGAGTGGCACAAGCTGTGCTGCAGCTCTTAGGGACCCACTATAGTACCCATGCCCTAGGTGCCAGAGGTACCACTTACTAGGGACTTACAGAGGTGCTAAAGGCCTGGTCACTTGGGGATCAAGTTGCCAGTTGTCTTGTTTTTGGGGAAGGAACACTGGCATCGGGAACCTCATTAGCAGGAACCCAGTGCACTTCAAAGTCACAACAAATACCAGGCAAAAAGTGGGGGGGACTACTGCAACAAAAAACCCAGTTTCCTGCAGGGCCCCCTGGGTATTACAGTGGGAGCACAGTCCGATAATGAAGCATGCCACTTTGGTGTGTGAGGGCCTCTGCTACCCTGTAAGGAAATGCCTCCTTGGCATGGTTGCCCCCTGACTGTTTGCCTTTGCTGATGCTATGTTTACAATTGAAAGTGTGCTGAGGCCTGCTAACCAGGCCCCAGCACCAGTGTTCTTTCCCTAACCTGTACTTTTGTATCCACAATTGGCAGACCCTGGCATCCAGATAAGTCCCTTGTAACTGGTACTTCTAGTACCAAGGGCCCTGATGCCAAGGAAGGTCTCTAAGGGCTGCAGCATGTCTTATGCCACCCTGGAGACCTCTCACTCAGCACAGACACTCTGCTTGCCAGCTTGTGTGTGCTAGTGAGGACAAAACGAGTAAGTCGACATGGCACTCCCCTCAGGGTGCCATGCCAGCCTCTCACTGCCTATGCAGTATAGGTAAGACACCCCTCTAGCATGCCTTACAGCCCTAAGGCAGGGTGCACTATACCATAGGTGAGGGTACCAGTGCATGAGCATGGTACCCCTACAGTGTCTAAACAAAACCTTAGACATTGTAAGTGCAGGGTAGCCATAAGAGTATATGGTCTGGGAGTCCATCAAACACGAACTCCACAGCACCATAATGGCTACACTGAAAACTGGGAAGTTTGGTATCAAACTTCTCAGCACAATAAATGCACACTGATGCCAGTGTACATTTTATTGTAAAATACACCCCAGAGGGCACCTTAGAGGTGCCCCCTGAAACTTAACCAACTATCTGTGTAGGCTGACTAGTTTTAGCAGCCTGCCACAAACCGAGACATGTTGCTGGCCCCATGGGGAGAGTGCCTTTGTCACTCTGAGGCCAGTAACAAAGCCTGCACTGGGTGGAGATGCTAACACCTCCCCCAGGCAGGAATTGTCACACCTGGCGGTGAGCCTCAAAGGCTCACCTCCTTTGTGCCAACCCAGCAGGACACTCCAGCTAGTGGAGTTGCCCGCCCCCTCCGGCCAGGCCCCACTTTTGGCGGCAAGGCCGGAGAAAATAATGAGAAAAACAAGGAGGAGTCACTGGCCAGTCAGGACAGCCCCTAAGGTGTCCTGAGCTGAAGTGACTCTAACTTTTAGAAATCCTCCATCTTGCAGATGGAGGATTCCCCCAATAGGGTTAGGATTGTGACCCCCTCCCCTTGGGAGGAGGCACAAAGAGGGTGTACCCACCCTCAGGGCTAGTAGCCATTGGCTACTAACCCCCCAGACCTAAACACGCCCTTAAATTTAGTATTTAAGGGCTACCCTGAACCCTAGAAAATTAGATTCCTGCAACTACAAGAAGGACTGCCCAGCTGAAAACCCCTGCAGCGGAAGACCAGAAGACGACAACTGCCTTGGCTCCAGAAACTCACCGGCCTGTCTCCTGCCTTCCAAAGATCCTGCTCCAGCTACGCCTTCCAAAGGGACCAGCGACCTCGACATCCTCTGAGGACTGCCCCTGCTTCGAAAAGACAAGAAACTCCCGAGGACAGCGGACCTGCTCCAAGAAAAGCTGCAACTTTGTTTCCAGCAGCTTTAAAGAACCCTGCAAGCTCCCCGCAAGAAGCGTGAGACTTGCAACACTGCACCCGGCGACCCCGACTCGGCTGGTGGCGATCCAACACCTCAGGAGGGACCCCAGGACTACTCTAAGACTGTGAGTACAAAAACCTGTCCCCCCTGAGCCCCCACAGCGCCGCCTGCAGAGGGAATCCCGAGGCTTCCCCTGACCGCGACTCTTTGAATCCTAAGTCCCGACACCTGGGAGAGACCCTGCACCCGCAGCCCCCAGGACCTGAAGGACCGGACTTTCACTGGAGGAGTGACCCCCAGGAGTCCCTCTCCCTTGATCAAGTGGAGGTTTCCCCGAGGAACCCCCCCCTTGCCTGCCTGCAGCGCTGAAGAGATCCCTAGATCTCCCATTGACTTCCATTACAAACCCGACGCCTGTTTCTACACTGCACCCGGCCGCCCCCGCGCTGCTGAGGGTGAAATTTCTGTGTGGGCTTGTGTCCCCCCCGGTGCCCTACAAAACCCCCCTGGTCTGCCCTCCGAAGACGCGGGTACTTACCTGCAAGCAGACCGGAACCGGGGCACCCCCTTCTCTCCATTCTAGCCTATGTGTTTTGGGCACCACTTTGAACTCTACACCTGACCGGCCCTGAGCTGCTGGTGTGGTGACTTTGGGGTTGCTCTGAACCCCCAACGGTGGGCTACCTTGGACCAAGAACTGAACCCTGTAAGTGTCGTACTTACCTGGTAAAACTAACCAAAACTTACCTCCCCTAGGAACTGTGAAAATTGCACTAAGTGTCCACTTTTAAAACAGCTATTTGTGAATAACTTGAAAAGTATACATGCAATTTTGATGATTTGAAGTTCCTAAAGTACTTACCTGCAATACCTTTCGAATGAGATATTACATGTAGAATTTGAACCTGTGGTTCTTAAAATAAACTAAGAAAATATATTTTTCTATAACAAAACCTATTGGCTGGATTTGTCTCTGAGTGTGTGTACCTCATTTATTGTCTATGTGTATGTACAACAAATGCTTAACACTACTCCTTGGATAAGCCTACTGCTCGACCACACTACCACAAAATAGAGCATTAGTATTATCTCTTTTTGCCACTATCTTACCTCTAAGGGGAACCCTTGGACTCTGTGCATGCTATTCCTTACTTTGAAATAGCACATACAGAGCCAACTTCCTACATACCCTAACAGGGATGCCCGACTGAGTGGACACTTTTTCGATTTTGTGCATCAAGGGAGAATGAGTGCTGGACCGTATCCAATTCCTCTCACCCGCTCCTCTTTGGTTGTGACACAGTCTTTGTGTGCCTAAACGTGGGAGAATAAAACATATCATATTCCTCTACTAGAGTACCAGCCACCCTATCTTGGCATGCACAGGCTCAGCAGAATAGTGAAACGAAGAGTTTTAAGGAACAGTCAAATTGTGTTGGTTTTCAGAACATGCATATAGTACTGATAAAACAAATACAATTTTCAGCATAACAGGAGCAGGCAGAAGTAGGTAGGAACATTTTCAAAAAGATACTTTGAATTTATGGATAGCCATTACAAAAAATGTCTTTCAAAGCATTTAGATGAATAGAGATGTGTTTTTTGTAAATTGCTGTTCAATATCTTGTGTGAAACTGTTAGCCATTCCCTACTTTTAGCTTAAAATATACATGTTAATGAACTCGCTGAAAGCATTACACATGAAAGAGGGCTGCATGGCAGTTCTGTAAAGAATGAAGAAAAAATGCATCTGTAGATTTTAAGAAATAAAATACTCCCAAACGTATATAAAAAGGGTAGTCCAAGTCACCTTTGACTTCCACAACCTTGTAAAGGCACATGATCTGCGGCCTCATGCTTCTATATGGTCACCAACTATTTGGTCACTTGCAGTATCCTTGTAATGCACTGTTGAGGTACTTTAGCCCATATCTAAATATCTAATAAATCTGTATGTATATATATTACTTAAACTGCTGTTATGTAGTTACAGGAAAGCTATACATGGTCAAAACCATCCATACTTGCAGTACTTACGTTTATCCCTTAAAGGCAAGGGAAGGGAATGCACCTGTATATCCTAGGAACTCAAGCTGCCCCTCAAAAATAAAACCCAAATAGGGTAAATTCAATGTGAGGTACTTTTCTTTCCAGTCAATGGACCCTTTTGGGGTGGAATCAAGGTGGAATTGTACATGGTTGCTCCCTGTTTGTAATGATTGATGCAATATGGAATTGAATGCACAAGAGTAGTTATCAGTGATTCACATTTATGCAAGCACTTCCAGCCGTCAGTTTTGTGCCGTCTTCACCTTAATGTTGATGACATACATCCACTAGGTTGCAGAGTCAAAAGTCAGGGCGGATGAAGCCAAGCGCAGTGCACAAGAGATTCTATTAAAAACAAATGCAACCAAGGACAAAGTGGACCGAAGCAACGAAGACCTGCGGAATCTCATCAAGCAAATCCGTGACTTTCTAATGCGTAAGTGTTACTTTACTCCTCTTAATATTACACATTGATTATACACAGTACATGAAAGGCAACTGGCTTTCTCTGGATATAGCCATATCGCACTGGTGTGATGAAACATATTTTACTGTAAACTTATCATGAAATCTGCAGGGTAACTGTGGTAGCAACCAACGCCAGTTGGTGTCATCATGGTCATCTGATGATAACATTTTCCATCCAAAGATTTCCCAACTTGCTCTCTGTGTTTGCTAGTTAATACCCAGCAAAGCATCTGTTAGGTACAAGGGGTCCTAATGAGATGTCACGAGTGGTCGCAAATATTAATAATAGTGTTGAATCTTTAAACTGTTTCTTTACATTTGTAAACCTGCATGGTATATTGTGTTTTGCAGTTTTCTTTGAGAGCAGTAGCACAAGACCTTGATTTCAACATACAGAAGTGTACTAGTAGTTAGGCCTAGAAGTCTTTAGAATTTTTGTTGGTTTCCTAAAAAGGTCCCAACTATTTTAAAAACATGTCCACCTCAGAGGAAAGAGTTGAGGGGCTTAACTTCACTCTTTACCTGCATATTTGTCTGAAGCAGCTAAAGGACCCCTGCAAGCCTGGCAGAATTGGGCCTGGGTCTCGACCAACAAAAGCATAAAGCCAGGAGTTGCTTGCTGAGCTCGTTAGTGCCCAGACACTCCGAGAAAATGCAGAACACTATGGCGGAAGATTCAGACAATGAGGATAAGCCTGACAACAGTGCTCCAGCGGTGGATTCCCTTTCCAGTAACCCAAGGGGAGAGGAAAACAGTAGAAATCTCAACCCCAAAGCCTACCTGGCGGTAGGCCAGGCCTCCTCAGGTCCACAGAAGAACTAGAGGATTTAGACTTAGAACTGGAGAGACTAACCAAAAGAGTAGCCCTTGAGTCCAAAATCTTGGCCATAGAGGGAGAAGGGGGTTAATTGGATCTAGCACCCATGAATGGTGCTAGCAGCAAAATAAATAGGGAGGCATCTTTTAACCATAAGATTCCCAAAGGGACTGTTCACAAATATGTTGGGGGTGATGACATCACCAAATTGTTTACAGTCTTTAAAAGGACTTATAAAATGAGAAAGCTCAACCAAAGGTATTTGGGTTCTCTACTTTGGGAGCTTTTCTCAGACAAGTGCACAGATAGACTCCTGACAGAGGAAGATGCTGAGTCCTATGACCTCATAAAGGATACCCTGATTGAGGGCTTTGGACACCACTAAGGAGTATAGAAATAAGTTCAGTCATACTCTAAAAATCTGGAGTCAGTCATGGGCTGATTTTGTAGATTTTTCAGTCAAAACACTTGATGGTTATTTAAAAGGGAGTAAGGTGCAAGACTACAATGGGCTTTATAATTTACTTATGAAGCTGCCTCTGTTAAGTAACTTTACTTCTGAAAAATGGCATCAATACTTGGTGGACCTAGATTTGACTTCTCCCCAGGAGTTGGGGAAGAAGGCTGACCACTGGGTCAAGACTAGGATGTCTAAAATGTCTCATGGAGGGGGTGACCAAAAGAAAGGGGTTACTGACCCCGAAACACCCCACGCACCTTCCTGGGTAAGATGCAGGGCAGCCTAAAGAAAAAGATAAGGAGTCTTCTAAAGGCCCCCAAAACCCTGTTCAGGAGGGTGGGCCCGAGACACTACACAATCAAGGGGCAGGTACCAGAGTGTAAGAACTGGGATCCCGAAAAGGCTTGGTGTTTTAATTATAAAGCCAATTGACCCCAAACCGGGGACTTTTCCAGTCCCACAAAGGCTTCCTCTAGAGCACCCACAGTTTCCACTGGGGTGATGAGTCTCCAGATAAGATTCTTGATGTGCCCTGACCAGGTCAGAGAGCACATTGAAGCCACACGTGTCTCAGAGAGTGGGGTGGATGTAGCGATCCTGGCTGTCTGGCCCAGTAATTTGGAAAAATACAGACAACAGCCACATCTTAATGGGGTTAGAGTGAAAGCATTGAAGTATACAGGTGCAAATGTCAATATGGTGACTGAGACACTGATATCCCCAGAGTAGTATTTGATTGGCAAGACCTCTCCAGTCATTGCCACTGATAACCGGACTAAAGTTCATCCTATGGCTATGGTGTCCTTAGAATGGGGAGGGAGTATTGGTCAAAAGAAGATGACTGTGTCCTCTGCAATTGCATTGGAATGTCTGCTAGGAAATGATTTTCAGACCTCAGCATGGGCTGCGGTAGAGCTCAAGTCCCATGCAGCCATGCTGGGAATACCAGAATGGATGTGCGTAAAAACCAGAGCACAAAGCAAAGCCCAGGGTGAAAAGAGGAGTTGGCGCCTGGAATAGGGGCCCTAACCTCCAAGAGAAAAGGTAAGAAGTCTCGGAAGCCAACTGCTGAATAGCCACAAGCTCGGATTCCCTCTCCTCAGGGAGAAGACCTTTTGGAATCAGAGGGAATTGTGCTCCTGGAACTTGGGCCTTGGACAGCGAGGATCCTAGGCCCAGGGGGACCTGGGCCTTCTAAGGAAGAGCTGTGCCAGGGACAAAGTACTTATCCCACTCTGAAGAGCCTGCAAGTTGTTGACCAGGAAAAGGGAGATGTCATACAGAACCTATTGGGAGGAGGGACTCCTGTATACTGAGGCCAGATACCCCAAACCTGGTGCCATTAGGAGAGTGGAAGTGTCTCAGCAGTACAGAGAGTTCTTACTCTCTCTAGCTCATGAATCCCCTTAGCTCGGTATCTTGGCCAGACATAAACCTGGGGTAGGTTAGTCATCCAGTTCTATTGGCCAGGTATGTCCCAGAAGGTGAAATAGTTTTGCAACTCCTGTGTTACGTGTCAAGCCAGTGGCAAGACAGGTAACAACCCAAAGGCTCTCTTAATTCCACTTCCAGGGGTTGGGGTTTCCTATGAAAGGGTAGGGATTGACATAGTTGGTCCCCTTGACCCTCCAACAGCATCAGGTAACAGATTTATACTGTGGTAGTGGATCATGCCACCAGGTATCCTGATGCCACTCCACTTAGGACTGCCACTGCCACTGCCCCTGCAATTGCCAGAGTCCTTATCAGTATCATTACTAGAGTGGGTTTTCCTAAGGAGGTGCTGTCAGACAGAAATACAGACATCATGTCTAGCTACCTAAAAACTATGTGTGCAGAGTGTGGGGTGACATTTAAATTTACCACCCCATATCACCCACAAACCAATGGTCTATGGGTGAGTTTAACAAGATCATGAAAGGCATGATGATGGGGCTCCCTGGAAAACTCAGAAGGAGACGGGATGCCCTTTTGCCATGCCTGCTTTTTGCCTACAGAAAGTGCTACAGAAGTAAGAGGACTCTAGTACCTTTGAACTTGTGTTTGGTCATCCTGTAAGGGGTCCACTCTGTCTAGTGAAAGAAGACTGGAAGAGCCTTCTCAACAAGCCCAAGCAAGAAATTGTGGACTATGTGCTTAGCCTATGTTCAAGGATGGCTGAGTACATGGGTAAAGCGACCAAATACCTTGAGGCCAGCCAAGAGCTCCAGAAGCTCTGGTATGACCTAAAGGCTGCACTGGTGGACTTCCAACCAGAGCTGAAGTATTGAAGGCTGTGGCACATAGAGCCCTCCAGGACAAATGGAGTGGTCCCTACCCTATTCTTAAGAGGAAAGGTGAGGTTACCTACCTGGTTGACCTATGCACTTGCAGGAGCCCTCACCGGGTGATCCATGTGAAACACATGAAGCATTACTGCGACAGGGCTGATGTGGTCATGTTGATAGTCACTGATGACGATCACAAAGAAAAGAGTGAATCTCTCCAGACCTCCTCTCCCCCAGCCCTAAAGTTGAAGGAGCTGTCTTTTCAGACACCCTTAGGAAGCTGACCCTTTAGGTGGTATGTGAATACTGTGTAAAGGGTCCAAGAGTTCCCCAGTGAGTGGGCAGGGCTTCTGTGTAATCCAAAAGTGCTCTATTTAGGGGTAGTGTGGTCAAGCAGCCTTAGGCTTAACACAGAGGATTGCAAGGCATCTACAAATATACACACAATAGTTAATAAATGAGACACACGACTCAAGAAGGAGATCCACACTAATTTATAAACATAGGTGTCTTTATATATGTTTAGGCATCAAGAAAAATCATTCTGGTAAGCATGTTTTTAAAAGGAATTCTTTTCACTCTAAAAAGAAAGTGGACGCAGTGCAATTTCTGCGATGTTATCCTATAAGAGGAAAAACAAGTTCTGCAAACAGGTAGAGTACAGCGACTCACAAGACCAATCTCCTGGGGCTATGGTTAGTAGTGGGCAAGGTCCAAGGCAGAACACAGTACACACTCAACGGCATGGGGGCGGCTGAGTGCAGAGTGAAAAACAGCGTACATGCCCAATTCATTCCTATGGAGATTGGTCACTGCGGCCAGTAGGTCAGTCAGGTGGAGCAAACAGCAGGGCTCAGGCCTCCTGATGCTCTGGCATGGGTAGGCACATTTGGTCCTTTTCTCCATGGCTTGAGGGTACGGTTGCCGAGGTGTCGTTAGGTGTTGGGTTTTCTTTACCATGCTGGTCGCAGTGGGGGGAAACTGCGTTCAGAGACTGCAGGCATCCTCAGGGAGTCCAGGAGGGGTTAAACCATGATGGACTCTGTAGGAAGTTGGCTCTGTATGTGCTATTTCAAAGTAAGGAATAGCATGCACAGAGTCCAAGGGTTCCCCTTAGAGGTAAGTGTAAAGAAATGGCTCCCTGTTGCAGTTACCCCCCACTTTTTGCCTGATACTGATGCTGACTTGACTGAGAAGTGTGCTGGGACCCTGCTAACCAGGCCCCAGCACCGGGGCTTGTGTAAAGAAATGGCTCCCTGTTGCAGTTACCCCCCACTTTTTGCCTGATACTGATGCTGACTTGACTGAGAAGTGTGCTGGGACCCTGCTAACCAGGCCCCAGCACCAGTGTTCTTTCACCTAAAATGTACCATTGTTTCCACAGTTGGCACAACCCTGGCACCTAGGTAAGTCCCTTGTAACTGGTACCCCTGGTACAAAGGGCCCTGATGCCAGGGAAGGTCTCTAAGGGCTGCAGCATGTCTTATGCCACCCTAGGGACCCCTCACTCAGCACAGACACACTGCTTGCCAGCTTGTGTGTGCTGATGGGGAGAAAATGACTAAGTCGACATGGCACTCCCCTCAGGGTGCCATGCCAACCTCCCACTGCCTGTGGCATAGGTAAGTCACCCCTCTAGTAGGCCTTACAGCCCTAAGGCAGGGTGCACTATACCACAGGTGAGGGCATATGTGCATGAGCACTATGCCCCTACAGTGTCTAAGCAAAACCTTAGACATTGTAAGTGCAGGGTAGCCATAAGAGTATATGGGCTGGGAGTCTGTCAAAAACGAACTCCACAGCTCCATAATGGCTACACTGAATACTGGGAAGTTTAGTATCAAACTTCTCAGAATAATAAACCCACACTGATGCCAGTGTTGGATTTATTAAAAAATGCACACAGAGGGCATCTTAGAGATACCCCCTGTACTTTACCCAATTGTTCAGTGCAGGACTGACTGGTCTGTGCCAGCCTGCTGCTGAGAGACGAGTGTCTGACCTCATGCGGTGAGAGCCTTTCAAAGGGACCAGCGACCTCTGAATCCTCTGAGGACTGCCCTGCTTCGACGACGACAAGAAACTCCCGAGGACAGCGGACCTGCTCCAAAAAGACTGCAACTTTGTTTCAAGAAGCAGCTTTAAAGAACCCTGCAACTCCCCGCAAGAAGCGTGAGACTTGCAACACTGCACCCGGCGACCCCGACCCCGTTTTAAAAGTGGACACTTTGTGCAATTTTCACAGTTCCTGGGGGAGGTAAAGTAATGTTAGTTTTAACAGGTAAGTAAGTCACTTACAGGTTTGAGTTTTTGGTCCAAGGTAGCCCACCGTTGTGGGTTCAGAGCAACCCCAAAGTTATCACACCAGCAGCTCAGGGCCAGTCAGGTGCAAAGGTCAAAGAGGTGCCCAAAACACATAGGCTTCAATGGAGAGAAGGGGGTGCCCCGATTCCAGTCTGCCAGCAGGTAAGTACCCGCGTCTTTGGAGGGCAGACCAGGGAGGTTTTGTAGGGCACCGGGGGGGACACAAGTCAGCACAGAAAGTACACCCTCAGCAGCGCGGGGGCGGCCGGGTGCAGTGTGCAAACACGCGTCGGGTTTCCAATGGTTTCCTATGAGAGATCAAGGGATCTCTTCAGCGTTGCAGGCAGGCAAGGGGGGGGCTCCTCGGGGTAGCCACCACCTGGGCAAGGGAGAGGGCCTCCTGGGGGTCACTCCTGCACAGGAGTTCCGTTCCTTCAGGTGCTGGGGGCTGCGGGTGCAGGGTCTTTTCCAGCCGTCGGGAAATGGAGTTCAGGCAGTCGTGGTCAGGGGGATCCTCGGGATTCCCTCTGCAGGCGTCGCTGTGGGGGCTCAGGGGGGACAACTTTGGTTACTCACAGTCTTGGAGTCGCCGGAGGGTCCTCCCTGAGGTGTTGGTTCTCCACCAGTCGAGTCGGGGTCGCCGGGTGCAATGTTGCAAGTCTCACGCTTCTTGCGGGGAGTTGCAGGGGTCTTTAAATCTGCTCCTTGAAACAAAGTTGCAGTTCTTTTGGAGCAGGGCCGCTGTCCTCGGGAGTTTCTTGTCTTTCTTGAAGCAGGGCAGTCCTCAGAGGATTCAGAGGTCGCTGGTCCCTTGGAAAGCGTCGCTGGAGCAGGTTTCTTTTGGAAGGCAGGAGACAGGCCGGTAAGTCTGGGGCCAAAGCAGTTGGTGTCTAATGTTCTTCCTCTGCAGGGGTTTTTCAGCTCAGCAGTCCTCTTCTTCTTGTAGTTTCAGGAATCTAAATTCTTAGGTTCAGGGGAGCCCTTAAATACTAAATTTAAGGGCGTGTTTAGGTCTGGGGGGTTAGTAGCCAATGGCTACTAGCCCTGAGGGTGGGTACACCCTCTTTGTGCCTCCTCCCAAGGGGAGGGGGTCACATTCCTATCCCTATTGGGGGAATCCTCCATCTGCAAGATGGAGGATTTCTAAAAGTCAGTCACCTCAGCTCAGGACACCTTAGGGGCTGTCCTGACTGGCCAGTGACTCCTCCTTGTTTTTCTCATTATCTCTCCTGGACTTGCCGCCAAAAGTGGGGGCTGGGTCCAGGGGGCGGGCATCTCCACTAGCTGGAGTACCCTGGGGCATTGTAACACGAAGCTTGAGTCTTTGAAGCTCACTGCTAGGTGTTACAGTTCCTGCAGGGGGGAGGTGTGAAGCACCTCCACCCAGAGCAGGCTTTGTTTCTGTCCTCAGAGAGCACAAAGGCTCTCACCGCATGAGGTCAGACACTCGTCTCAGCAGCAGGCTGGCACAGACCAGTCAGTCCTGCACTGAACAATTGGGTAAAATACAGGGGGTATCTCTAAGATGCCCTCTGTGTGCATTTTTTAATAAATCCAACACTGGCATCAGTGTGGGTTTATTATTCTGAGAAGTTTGATACTAAACTTACCAGTATTCAGTGTAGCCATTATGGAGCTGTGGAGTTCGTTTTTGACAGACTCCCAGCCCATATACTCTTATGGCTACCCTGCACTTACAATGTCTAAGGTTTTGCTTAGACACTGTAGGGGCATAGTGCTCATGCACATATGCCCTCACCTGTGGTATAGTGCACCCTGCCTTAGGGCTGTAAGGCCTACTAGAGGGGTGACTTACCTATGCCACAGGCAGTGGGAGGTTGGCATGGCACCCTGAGGGGAGTGTCATGTCGACTTAGTCATTTTCTCCCCATCAGCACACACAAGCTGGCAAGCAGTGTGTCTGTGCTGAGTGAGGGGTCCCTAGGGTGGCATAAGACATGCTGCAGCCCTTAGAGACCTTCCCTGGCATCAGGGCCCTTGGTACCAGGGGTACCAGTTACAAGGGACTTACCTAGGTGCCAGGGTTGTGCCAATTGTGGAAACAATGGTACATTTTAGGTGAAAGAACACTGGTGCTGGGGCCTGGTTAGCAGGGTCCCAGCACACTTCTCAGTCAAGTCAGCATCAGTATCAGGCAAAAAGTGGGGGGTAACTGCAACAGGGAGCCATTTCTTTACAGACTCAGACTCTGGAGGGCTGGGGAACCTTTCTAACCATCTTCCTACAGGGAATGGACTTTACAGTGGATCACAGACCTGGAACTGACCATGCCAATGCATATGGCCTTTCCAGGCTTTTCAACTTAGACGATGAAGACTTTGTTGGAAAAGGTTAGTCTCATTCTCTTTCATTGGTTTGGTGGGGTGGGGAGAGGGGTGTGTTTTTAAAATGGTCACCCACCCCAACCCCTTTTTGCCTGGTATTTGATGCAATTTTGACTGAAATGCAATGGGTTCCTGCCAACCAGGTCCCCAGTGCCAGATCTCTTTCCTAAAACTGTGCAGTTGTTAACCATTTGGCAATACCCTTAGCACCCCTGTAACTCCCTAGTAAACGGTACCCCTGGTCCCTAGGGCATGTGTACTAAAAAGGGTCCCTAAGGGGTGCAGCCTGTATTGTGCTACCTCTCACCACATGTCATGACATGGCACACCCCCTGCCCTGATGCCCATTTGGCACCAGGAGGTGGGCAATTAGGTATGCTAGAAGGTATGGAGTACACCCAGGTCTGACGCACCCCTAAAGTGTGCTGCCTGATGTGCCCCACTCTAGGAAAATTCTGCCATCTTGGTGATGGCAGAATTAGGAACTCTGGCACAGGGTTATGACCAGTTCCCAAAGGAAGCAGTCATATGGGGGTGTAGTAACCCCAAAGGTAAGTATCCCATTGGCTACTATCCTTCACTCCCCAAAACACCACTAAATCTAGTATCTAAGGGAGCCCCTGGCACCAGGAAAGCAGACTCTACTGACCCAAGAAGAAGGAGGACACCAAAGAGACACCAGAAACAAGAACAGAGGCGCAGTGACTGACTTGGTACCAACCTTGCCAACCTGCCTGTTGTCCCCAACAATTGCACAAAAGACTACTTGTCCTGAAGCTGAACAGCCCCCAAAAGCCTGGGAGGGCTGCCAGCACTCTAGAAACAGCCAGCAACTCCCCTGGAGTAGCAGAGCTACTCCCCTGCACTCTGCAGGCATCCCCAAAAGACAGAGAGAGCTTTACCTGTGCTACCCCGCAGACAAAACCAACACTGCCCTCGAGCCCTGCAGTCCAAGTCCGAGTGAACCAATGGTGCCTGAAGAGCAGAGGCCTTCAAGAGTTAAGCCCCCCTGGGGTTTTGACCAGACTGGAGCCTTTTTCGGTAAGAAAGAAGAAACCATGAGAGCCCAGGATCGTCACAAACCCAACACCAGAAAGCACCACTGCACCTGAGCCCCCAGCCCGAGTAGAAGTGGGCCAACGGAGTTCTGAGTCCCTCGGGAGTTGAGCCCCCTTTAGGGTTTGTCCAGACTGGACCTCCTAAACGCCACCTGCAGCACCTTTTTTGCAGGAACACAGAAACCACTAGTGCCTCCCATGGCGCAACCCTGCCTGACAAAACACCATTGCACACAAGCCTCCCAGCCCAAATTGCAGGGGACCAAAAATTACCCTCTGTCCCCCAAGACCCTTGAGATCAGAGCCCCCCCTGTGGGTTCCACTGGACTGGCTTCCCAGTCCTTACTTGAAGCCTTTCTCCACCAGGGCTGCTTTCACATTGAAATAAACGGGGCACCTGATGCTTAAAAGCACCTCTGTACCTGGGTGCCTCGTGCCCCCTAGACGACCTGCTCATGCTGCCTTTGGCCTTGCACCATGCTCACCTTAAGTCCCGGAGAACAGTCCTATAAGATGTTGCTAAGTGATCCTATGCAGTATATGTTTATTCCCCATTGGATTACATTACCACGTTAAAGTCAATGAAGTGTATTTTCTGTATACTTAAAAAGTGATAACTCAAAGTACTTACTCAATTATGAAGTTCTAGGTGTCAAAACATATCTAAACATGTTATTGTTTTAAATTGGTGTGTATCTCCTTACAAAAGTGTGTGTGTATCATTTATTGGCTGTAAGCAGCAACTGTCTAACACTCCTCTCTGATAAGTCTGAGGCTGCTCGACCACACTACCCCAGATAGAGCACCTCGGAATTACTACAGCTAGCCCCTGTCCACTTCTTAGGGATACCTGGACTCTTTACAGAGCATACCTCTTTTTGGAATACTATATAAAGAGCCAGATGCCTACATAAAGTATTACATTTCCCGTTTTTTGCTTCTCATTTTGTATGTAGTTCCAAAAATGAATTAAAAAATGCCCTAAGATTCTCCAAGTGGTTCTTCAAATTATAGCTTTATTGCTTAAGAGAAAATGATGTTTGTTCCCCACTTTGCGCGTCTCAAAACTGTGACCAGAGAGAAACGTGTAAAAACAAGGAGGAGGACTTGATTTAATTTGCATGCCTTTTTTGTCCTCCGAATGTACGAAAAGGCTCCGAGTTGGAAGAAAAGATGAAACATAATAGGGGAATGGTGCCAAAACACTGACGCATTTAAACTTTAAGGGGGTGGCAAAAAAATTGAACCTTCCAGAGTTGTTTTAGCTGACATGTGGCGGGCCTGTTTGTGCAATGCTGAAAATATCTCTGATCTGAGAAAGTCAAAGCATGAGTTGGCTAGAGTATGAAACAAAAGGACAACATCCTTAATCATTTTATTGTGAATATTATTTGGTCTGTTCCCCCTCTCGCTCACTGCATGCATTTGTTAGGGTCTCCTGTTTTTAATTGACGTTCATAAAGTGTCTGCTCACGACTTGCACGGCTGTGTTTTTAGTTGTTTCTGTTTGCCTGCACCACTTTTGCAGTTTACACGTTTCTTTCATTAGTGAATTTCCTCATGTTGCTCCAGAACCTCCCTTCTCCATGGTAAGCGTTAGTTTGGAGATTATTTGTTTTTACTATAAAATATTTTGCTTTGAAGCATTGCTCCAACATGTCCTATTGTTTCCTTTCCTGTAGTAAGAAATGAAAAATCATAAATAATCCTGCCTGATTAGTATTTAACTTGTCAGCGGCCATGATGCTTTGTTGTGTGTATTGTTTCCTGGTAACATGTTTGACTTACATGGAAGTTTGCCTAGCTTATGGAAACGTCTACGCTATGAACTGTGCTGGGCTGTTTGTAAAGCCAGTAGCCATCACCAGCTAACTACTAATCTGTCCCAGTTGTTTGTGTCTTGGAACCAGATCATAAGAGCCTAATACTGTCTTTCTAGCCTAGAATCATGCAAGAAACCTTGTCCCATCCTAATAGTGTTTACTAGCGTCACATCTCCGTGGTGGTTTTCTTTCTTTTTTGTTAAGTCCGTCAAAGGCTTAAATTACCTTTTTATACCCTCTTTAACATTCCTTAGGTGCTGTAGTGTGTTGTGTGTTTTTTATGGCATGAATTCTGATTTTTTGAAACTGGAAATCTCCTCCTCGAGCATGACACATTAATAGAGACCGATTGGAAACCTTAACAAATCCTACAAAGTGCAGCCTGGGCTTTCCCCTTAGCAATTTCAAGGTAGATTCGAAATTGTTTTAAAATAACTGGAGGAATAAACTGTGCTAACTTTTCATGTTGCAGTGTTGTTTTCCTTAAAGTGAACCCTTTGTTGTTTGGGTGCATGTCCATCCTACTATTTGCTTTGCCATGTATAGACTTGTCCTGAAATCGCCCAAAAGAGGTGACCTCAACAGATGAGCTAAACCCATCTCACTTTACGTCCATATATACATGGCAAGCAAATCCCACTATATGCATACTCACGACTAGAATACAGTGAAAGTTTTAACTGGTTCCGTTTATATGAAAAAACAAATATCAGTAAATTATTTTTGTCGCATGAGACTGTAGTTCTTTGCATAATCCCTGCTCTCTAGATCCTGGGTCAGATTTCATAGCCTTGTTGGTGAAGCGAGGAGGACCTTCATCTAAGTGTTGTGATCTGTGTGGGTGTTACCTTTTGGCTTCTTGTTGAATTTTAAGTGGCGTTGACAGCTGGCTCCTCCCTGCACTTGAAACCATTGGTGTCAGCCTTTATGAAACCCAAACCTAAACCTACATTCTCCGAGATATCCACTGATCTCAGTAAACATGTTACAAGCTCCATCTTTAACCTTTCTCCTCTCATTCAGTGGGGGGCACAGCTAATCCCTCTGAAGTCCTTTCCTCATAGCTGAGCCCCGTAAATATAGAGATTTAGGACCTTCAAAGGTTCACAGTACACTATTCTAAATGCCAGTATCTTTTTGTGGGAGACCGCATGACTCTTGTCTTGGGAGCTCAGTTAGTGGGGTCTGAAGCACTGTTCCTCCAGGGGAGCTCTGCTCAGGTCTCTCCCTAACTGGCCTGACATAGAACCTTCTGTACAAATTTCTACAGTCTTTCCGAAGCTATGCAGTTTCACTTGTGTGCCACTCCCACACGTCATTTTTCCAATTCCTCGTCCCATCTTTCATTTTTTTCTAATTTTCTTCTTGATTATAGAACTTTTTAAGTTCCTTTTTGAGGTATAGCTGCATGCTTTCTGTTCCTATTTTAAAAAAACTATATTTAAAGATCAATTGTCAGTTACTTGTTATTGGTCTTCATGTGGCTGTCTCTAAGTTTTTTTTTTTTAATCTAACTTACTTTGCATAGTTTTTGTATTGTCAAGCTCTCTGGGTTAAAGCACTAGAATAAATCAACTAAAATAAATACAGTCGTTGGCTCCATTGAGCAGTCAGGTGTTGTAGGAAGTTGGCTCTTTATATAGTGTAAGGAAATGCCTCCTTGGCATGGTTGCCCCCTGACTTTTTGCCTTTGCTGATGCTATGTTTACAATTGAAAGTGTGCTGAGGCCTGCTAACCAGGCCCCAGCACCAGTGTTCTTTCCCTAACCTGTACTTTTGTATCCACAATTGGCAGACCCTGGCATCCAGATAAGTCCCTTGTAACTGGTACTTCTAGTACCAAGGGCCCTGATGCCAAGGAAGGTCTCTAAGGGCTGCAGCATGTCTTATGCCACCCTGGAGACCTCTCACTCAGCACAGACACCCTGCTTGCCAGCTTGTGTGTGCTAGTGAGGACAAAACGAGTAAGTCGACATGGCACTCCCCTCAGGGTGCCATGCCAGCCTCTCACTGCCTATGCAGTATAGGTAAGACACCCCTCTAGCAGGCCTTACAGCCCTAAGGCAGGGTGCACTATACCATAGGTGAGGGTACCAGTGCATGAGCATGGTACCCCTACAGTGTCTAAACAAAACCTTAGACATTGTAAGTGCAGGGTAGCCATAAGAGTATATGGTCTGGGAGTTTGTCAAACACGAACTCCACAGCACCATAATGGCTACACTGAAAACTGGGAATTTGATATCAAACTTCTCAGCACAATAAATGCACACTGATGCCAGTGTACATTTTATTGTAAAATACACCCCAGAGGGCACCTTAGAGGTGCCCCCTGAAACTTAACCGACTATCTGTGTAGGCTGACTAGTTTTAGCAGCCTGCCACAAACCGAGACATGTTGCTGGCCCCATGGGGAGAGTGCCTTTGTCACTCTGAGGCCAGTAACAAAGCCTGCACTGGGTGGAGATGCTAACACCTCCCCCAGGCAGGAATTGTCACACCTGGCGGTGAGCCTCAAAGGCTCACCTCCTTTGTGCCAACCCAGCAGGACACTCCAGCTAGTGGAGTTGCCCGCCCCCTCCGGCCAGGCCCCACTTTTGGCGGCAAGGCCGGAGAAAATAATGAGAAAAACAAGGAGGAGTCACTGGCCAGTCAGGACAGCCCCTAAGGTGTCCTGAGCTGAAGTGACTCTAACTTTTAGAAATCCTCCATCTTGCAGATGGAGGATTCCCCCAATAGGGTTAGGATTGTGACCCCCTCCCCTTGGGAGGAGGCACAAAGAGGGTGTACCCACCCTCAGGGCTAGTAGCCATTGGCTACTAACCCCCCAGACCTAAACACGCCCTTAAATTTAGTATTTAAGGGCTACCCTGAACCCTAGAAAATTAGATTCCTGCAACTTCAAGAAGAAGGACTGCCCAGCTGAAAACCCCTGCAGCGGAAGACCAGAAGACGACAACTGCCTTGGCTCCAGAAACTCACCGGCCTGTCTCCTGCCTTCCAAAGATCCTGCTCCAGCGACGCCTTCCAAAGGGACCAGCGACCTCGACATCCTCTGAGGACTGCCCCTGCTTCGAAAAGACAAGAAACTCCCGAGGACAGCGGACCTGCTCCAAGAAAAGCTGCAACTTTGTTTCCAGCAGCTGTAAAGAACCCTGCAAGCTCCCCGCAAGAAGCGTGAGACTTGCAACACTGCACCCGGCGACCCCGACTCGGCTGGTGGAGATCCGACACCTCAGGCGGGACCCCAGGACTACTCTGATACTGTGAGTACCAAAATCTGTCCCCCCTGAGCCCCCACAGCGCCACCTGCAGAGGGAATCCCGAGGCTTCCCCTGACCGCGACTCTTTGAACCTAAAGTCCCGACGCCTGGGAGAGACCCTGCACCCGCAGCCCCCAGGACCTGAAGGACCGGACTTTCACTGGAGAAGTGACCCCCAGGAGTCCCTCTCCCTTGTCCAAGTGGAGGTTTCCCCGAGGAATCCCCCCCTTGCCTGCCTGCAGCGCTGAAGAGATCCCGAGATCTCTCATAGACTAACATTGCGAACCCGACGCTTGTTTCTACACTGCACCCGGCCGCCCCCGCGCCGCTGAGGGTGAAATTTCTGTGTGGACTGGTGTCCCCCCCCGGTGCCCTACAAAACCCCCCTGGTCTGCCCTCCGAAGACGCGGGTACTTACCTGCAAGCAGACCGGAACCGGGGCACCCCCTTCTCTCCATTCTAGCCTATGCGTTTTGGGCACCACTTTGAACTCTGCACCTGACCGGCCCTGGGCTGCTGGTGTGGTGACTTTGGGGTTGCTCTGAACCCCCAACGGTGGGCTACCTTGGACCAAGAACTAAGCCCTGTAAGTGCCTTACTTACCTGGTTAACCTAACAAATACTTACCTCCCCTAGGAACTGTGAAAATTGCACCCTGTGTCCACTTTTAAAACAGCTACTTGTGAATAACTTGAAAAGTATACATGCAATTTTGATGATTTGAAGTTCCTAAAGTACTTACCTGCAATACCTTTCGAATGAGATATTACATGTAGAATTTGAACCTGTGGTTCTTAAAATAAACTAAGAAAATATATTTTTCTATACAAAAACCTATTGGCTGGATTTGTCTCTGAGTGTGTGTACCTCATTTATTGTCTATGTGTATGTACAACAAATGCTTAACACTACTCCTTGGATAAGCCTACTGCTCGACCACACTACCACAAAATAGAGCATTAGTATTATCTATTTTTACCACTATTTTACCTCTAAGGGGAACCCTTGGACTCTGTGCATGCTATTCCTTACTTTGAAATAGCACATACAGAGCCAACTTCCTACATATAGCGAACCAAAAAGAGGTACACTGTGTAAAGAGTCCAAGCAAACCCCAGGGGAATTAAAGAGGCACAAATTACACATCAAATGCTCTCTTTTGTGGTAGTGTGGGCGAGCAGTTAGGCATATCAGAGGGTAGTGCTAAGCATGCAAGGCACACATAGGTAGTTAGGAGAGTCATCTTGAGCCCTCCGCTACAGCAGGGGTGGGGTTCTTTATGGGCCTCTTCTGTCTGCAACTCAGCAGGCAAAAGCTCATCATTAATGCTGGAATACAGTTAAGAGAAGAGCAAGCAGTAGCAAAGAAACACAAAAACGAGGTAAATAGAACAGCGAAAGAATATTGGCAGAAAGGGCGAAAAGACTGAAAAATGGTTTATGAATGGGTGGGTGAGTGGGTGAATGAGTATGCGGATAATGAGTGGGTGAAAGGATGAGTGGATGATAGGTAGATGGACAGGTGAAAGGATGGCAAAGTAAAGGAATGGGTGGTTAGATGAGTGAGTGAATGGATAGGTGGTTGGACAGGTGAAAGGGTGACAGAGGGTTGGATGGAAGGGTGAATGAAAGAATGGCAGAGTAACGGGATGGATTGATAGGTCTTTGGACAGGTGAAAGGATGGCAGAACAAATGAATGGGTGGATCGTGGAGGACAGGTGAAAGGATGGCAGAGTAAAGGAATGGATGGATAGTGATGGAACGCTGGAGTAAAGGGATGGACTGAATGATGGATAGATGGGAGTGAATGGATAGGTGGATGGACAGGCGAAATTATTTCAGAGCAAAGGGATGGATGGATGGATAGATGAAAGGATGGCAGAGTGAAGGGATGAATGAATGAGTGGGTAAAACGATGATTAAATGGGTGGCAGAGTGGATGGATGGATGGCACATTGGATAGATGGATGATGGTTGGATGGTAGAGTGGATGGGTGGATGGATGGCAGATTTGATGGATGAATAGCACAGTGGGTAGATTGATGATGGCTGGATGGCAGAGTTGATGGATGGGTGGCAGAGCAATTGGATTGCTGGATGAATGGCAGAGTGGATGGGTGGATTGCTGGAAGAGTGGATAGATCAATGGCAGAGTGGATTGATAGATGAATGGTTGGCAAAGTGGATTGAAAGATGAATGGATGGCAGAGTGTCTAGATGAATGGATTGCAAAGTGGATGGATGGAGGGAGGGCTGAGCAGATGGAAAGAAGGATGGATGGATGACAGAGTGAATGGATGCGTGGACTGGTGGCAGATTGGATGAATTGATGAAATGGAAAAAGTTTGAATGATGGATGAAAGAATGAATGACAATATGAAGGTGAAGCAGGTGGATTGAAAGGTAAAAGAATGAATATACAGATGAATGGATAGAAAAGACAAGGAAACTGCTCTAGGGAGGGTTCGGCTCACTTGTTTTGCATACTTGGTGCATCAGCACTTTCATGTAAAGTGGGGACTATTTTAATTTTCTGGTTACTCCCTTGGCATTAAGTGAGACACACACTCAATAAAGAACTCCAACAGCAATTTGATACCAAGATTACCGGAATCAGGTGAGTACCATTCGAGTTAAGAATTTTTACAGTTTTCAAAAGTTTTTGCGTGCTGTAATGTTATCCTATGGGAGAAAACATGCACTGCCTTCGGGCACTTCACAGCGGCTTACAGGCCTGTTCTCCAGGATTTAAGGTGACTATGGGGTAGGGACCAAGGCCACACCAACAGGTCAACTTGTAAGTGTAGGAAAGTACCCTCTTTCTTGGCATGGTTACCCCCATTTTCTGCCTGTTGCCAGTGTGTTTGACTGTGTCCACTGGGATCCTGCTAACCAGGACCCTAGTGGTTATGCGCTCTCCCCTAAAACTTGTAAACTGTACCTTTTTCGCCCCGCATTTGGCATACTGGCCCCCCTATGTAAGTCTCTAGTATGTGGTACCCAGGGCATTGTGGTACCAGGGGATCCTCATGGCCTGCAGCATGTACTATGCCACCCATGTAGAGCCCAGGCAAAATGTTCTGCAGGCCTGCCATTGCAGTCTGCATGACAGGGTGCATGCCCCATTATCACTACCAGGTCACTGTAAGTCACCCCTATGGCAGGCCTTCCCTGTCCAGAGGGCAGGGTGCAAGCACCTGTGTGTGAGGCAACCCCTGCACTAGCAGAGGTGCCTCTACGAACTCCAGTTCCATTTTCCTGGACTTCGTGAGTGCGGGGACGCAAATGTATGGGTGTACTGGACATAGGTCACTACCTATGTCCAGCTACATAATGGTAAGTCCGAACCTAGACATGTTTGGTATCAAACATGCCGGAATCATACCCCAATACTGTTGCAAGTATTGAAAGTAGAATCCCATGTACTCTGGGGGATCCTTAGAGGACCCCCAGCATTGCTACCACCAGTCTTCTAAGGTTTTCGAGGCAGCCCAAGCTGCTGCCACCCCTCAGACAGGTTTCTGCCCTCCTGCTGCTTGATCCGATCAAGCTCAGGAAGGCAGAACAAAAGATTTCCTTTGGGAGAGGGAGGTAACACCCCCTCCCTTTGGAAATAGGTGTGACTGACATGGGAGAGGTAGCCTCCCCAAGCCAGTGGTATGCTTTGAAAGGAACATTTGGTGCCCTCCGTGCATAAACCAGTCCGCAAGGGTTCAGGGGCTACCAGTCCCTGCTCTGGTGCGAATCTCGACAATGGAAAGGGGAGTAACTTCGACTTCTGGCCAGTGGAACCGCAACTCGACCCTCCAGGAACCGACAAACTCTGCTACAACGAAGACTCTTCTCCAACTTTGTTTCCACGTCTCCTGCCAGCTTTGCAATATGTCCCCAGTTGTGCATCCTCAGTAGACTGCAACTCTTCAGCCTGCACAAGAAAGAGTGACTCCTCTGCAACCTCAGGCACCTACAACAAGCGATGACCGGCTGCGTGGATCTCCTCATCTTGAGCTGCGTGGATCCTGTATCATGGATAGTGGTCCGTTGTAGTCCTGTTGGTCCTCTCTGCCAGCTGTCCAACTTTGGTGGAGGTAAGCCTTTGCCTCCCCACGCAGGACAGTACCCCCGTGCACCGAATCTCTTGCAGCTGCCAAGGCTTTGTTTGCATCTCCTCCTAGGGATCTTCATGCGACCGGTAACTCCAGCCCCCAGCACTCTATCCTGCAAAGCACAGCATCCTGTGTGGTTATCCTGCAGCATCGGAACTTCTTTTGTAGTGCTGCGTGGGCTTCTTCTGCGACTCCTGTGTGCCAGTCCTGTGAGACTCTGGTGCTGCCTCAGCTTCTGTGGACTCTCTGCGATGCTGAGGCTCCCCTGTGACTGCCCCTCCTGGGTTGAGTCGCATGTTTGCCTTTGCCAAGACTTTTTGGTGGAATCCTTGCACCAACACCCATCTACAATCTTCCTTCCAGCGTGGGACATTATCTGCATCCAGCAGGAAAACTTTTCCGGCTCCAGGGCTGCAGTGCTGACCTGTTTATCATCACTGTCGACCAACTCCTGCAACTACAGCTGGGTGGGTAGTAGATCCTACTCCTCTTGGACTCCACTATGACTCTTGGACTTGGTCCCCTCTCTCCACAGGCTTTCTTTCTTCAGGAAACCACCTCAGGTTTTTTTGTAGTCTTGTCTGGGTGCCTATTTTTTCTTCTTTTCCTCCTTTTGGGCGGTCTGGGGAAGAGCCAGTGTTTTACTCCTGCATTCCTGGTCGCTGGGGGGTACTGTGTTACTTACCTCTGTGGTTTTCTAGTACTCCCAGCTCCTCACTACACATTTTACTTACCTAGTTGAGGGTACCTTATTCGCATCCCATTTTTTATTAGTATAGGGTCACTATTGATTATTGCTCTTAGCACTGTTTTCTAACCTTTTCTATGCATATTTTTGATTGCTAGTGTATATATTTAGTGTATTACTTACCTCCAAATGGTGGGTTACCCGTCTAGTATTTTGTGGTGATTTGTTCCAAAAATAAAGTACCTTTAATTTTGTACAACTGGGAGTTTTCTTTTCATGTGTGTGTAAGTGCTGTGTGACTACAGTGGTGTTGCATGAGCTTTGCATGTCTCCTAGATAAGCCTTGGCTTCTCATCCACAGCTACCTCTAGAGATCCTGGCTTCTAGACACTGCCTACACTTCAACAAGTGAGGATACCTGGACCTGGTATAAGGTGTAAGTATAGGTACCCACCACACACCAGGCCAGCTTCCTACAACAACACTCATACAAGACAAATAATGCTGAAATAGATTTGTTTATAGCACACAAACACTGAAAATGGCAAGACTACATTTTCATCATAACCACAAGAAAGATCACTCAGGAATTCCTTTGTAATAAATAGTTCAGTGAATTTTGCCTTTGCCTTTTCCCCCAAAATCACAATACCACAAGTTAATCTTAAGAGGAGTGGTCCATATATTGCATTTAGGCGAGTGCACGGTTACGCAACAGATTTGGTTATCAGTGCATCTGCATGCAAAAAGTGTTAACAAATAAATTGTTCAGCAGGATTGGGTCAGCTTTACTTATGACAACGTGGAACTAAGGTCATTTTGGAAGTTAGAACAACTTCCTTGGTGTAGGGAAATACTCAGTGAGGCAAGCTTGTGTGGCATTGGACTAACCAACCTCAATAGTGGAATGTTAAGTAATACACACATTGGTCAAATCTCTCTATTTGCTGCTATGTTACTGGTTTACAAATCTGGGTTTCTTTTGTGTCCTACTGAACACAAGAAAAAGCTAGAAGACTACACCCTCATTCAAAATTCAAATTGATCTTAACTCTTTAGCGAGCCTGAAGAGAAAACATCTTAGTAAGCTTGTCACCTTGGATTTAAGGAATTGAATGCAGTACTCTTTGTGGATAGTACAGTCTTGTAAGCCTGTGCATAGATTTCAGAGTTATACTCACTTTTAGTTTTGTGAGGGTGGCTCCAAGCGAAGCCTCTCGATGCAGCCCTGCCAAGCACCACGTACCAGGGGTTAGACTACTTCATTTTAGTGCTGCTGTATGCATCTCCACACATAGCGCTCAGAAAACATTCCACGAGGTGCACTTTACCAGGAGCTGCAGGAAGCCGCACTGACGGTGAGCTGAGCTCTGTCAGAGTACACCAGTATATGTATATTGTAAGGAAATGCCTCCTTGGCATGGTTACCCCCTGACTTTTTGCCTTTGCTGATGCTATCTTTTGAATTGAAAGTGTGCTGAGGCCTGCTAACCAGGCCCCAGCACCAGTGTTTTTTCCCTAACCTGTACTTTTGATTCCACAATTGGCACACCCTGGCATCCAGATAAGTCCCATGTAACTGGTACCTCCGGTACCAAGGGCCCTGATGCCAGGGAAGGTCTCTAAGGGCTGCAGCATGTATTATGCCACCCTAGAGACCCCTCACCCAGCACAGACACACTGCTTACCAGCTTGTGTGTGCTAGTGAGAACAAAATGAGTAAGTCGACATGGCACTCCCCTCAGGGTGCCATGCCAGCTTCTCACTGCCTATGCAGTATAGGTAAGACACCCCTCTAGCAGGCCTTACAGCCCTAAGGCAGGGTGCACTATACCATAGGTGAGGGTACCAGTGCATGAGCACTGTGCCCCTACAGTGTCTAAGCAAAACCTTAGACATTGTAAGTGCAGGGTAGCCATAAGAGTATATGGTCTGGGAGTCTGTTTTACACGAACTCCACAGCACCATAATGGCTACACTGAAAACTGGGAAGTTTGGTATCAAACTTCTCAGCACAATAAATGCACACTGATGCCAGTGTACATTTTATTGTAAAATACACCACAGAGGGCACCTTAGAGGTGCCCCCTGAAACTTAACCGACTATCTGTGTAGGCTGACTGGTTCCAGCAGCCTGCCACACTAGACATGTTGCTGGGCCATGGGGAGAGTGCCTTTGTCACTCTGAGGCCAGTAACAAAGCCTGCACTGGGTGGAGATGCTAACACCTCCCCCAGGCAGGAGCTGTAACACCTGGCGGTGAGCCTCAAAGGCTCACCCCTTTGTCACAGCACCGCAGGACACTCCAGCTAGTGGAGTTGCCCGCCCCCTCCGGCCCCGGCCCCCACTTTTGGCGGCAAGGCCGGAGAAAATAATGCGAATAACAAGGAGGAGTCACTGACCAGTCAGGACAGCCCCTAAGGTGTCCTGAGCTGAGGTGACTCTAACTTTTAGAAATCCTCCATCTTGCAGATGGAGGATTCCCCCAATAGGATTAGGGATGTGACCCCCTCCCCTTGGGAGGAGGCACAAAGAGGGTGTACCCACCCTCAGGGCTAGTAGCCATTGGCTACTAACCCCCCAGACCTAAACACGCCCTTAAATTTAGTATTTAAGGGCTCTCCCTGAACCTAGAAATTAGATTCCTGCAACTTACCTGAAGAAGAAGGACTGCTGAGCTGAAAAACCCCTGCAGAGGAAGAACAGAAGACACCAACTGCTTTGGCTCCAGACTTACCGGCCTGTCTCCTGCCTTCCAAAGAAACCTGCTCCAGCGACGCTTTCCAATGGACCAGAGACCTCTGAATCCTCTGAGGACTGCCCAGCTTCAAGAAAGACTAGAAACTCCCGAGGACAGCGGCACTGCTCCAAAAGAACTGCAACTTTGTTACAAGGAGCAGATTTAAAGACCCCTGCAACTCCCCGCAAGAAGCGTGAGACTTGCAACACTGCACCCGGCGACCCCGACTCGACTGGTGGAGAACAAACAGCTCAGGGAGGACCCTCCGGCGACTCTACGACTGTGAGTAACCAAAGTTGTCCCCCCTGAGCCCCCACAGCGACGCCTGCAGAGGGAATCCCCAGGCTCCCCCTGACCGCGACTGTCTTAGACTCCATTTCCCGACGGCTGGAAAAGACCCTGCACCCGCAGCCCCCAGCGCCTAAAGAAACGGAACCTTTGTGCAGGAGTGACCCCCAGGAGGCCCTCTCCCTTGCCTAGGTGGTGGCTACCCCGAGGAGCCCCCCCCTTGCCTGCCTGCACCGCTGAAGAGACCTCCTGGCCTCCCATTGAAACCTGAAGGAAACCCGACGCGTGGTTGCACACTGCACCCGGCCGCCCCCGCGCTGCTGAGGGTGTACTTTCTGTGCTACTTTGTGTCCCCCCCGGTGCCCTACAAAACCCCCCTGGTCTGCCCTCCGAAGACGCGGGTACTTACCTGCTGGCAGACTGGAACCGGGGCACCCCCCTTCTCTCCATTATAGCCTATGTGTTTTGGGCACCTCTTTGACCTTTGCACCTGACCGGCCCTGAGCTGCTGGTGTGATAACTTTGGGGTTGCTCTGAACCCCCAACGGTGGTCTACCTTGGACCAAAAACTCAAACCTGTAAGTGATTTACTTACCTGTGAAAACTAACAATAACTTACCTCCCCCAGGAACTGTGAAAATTGCACTGTGTCCACTTTTAAAACAGCTTATTGTGTTTTATGCAAAAAGTATACCTGCTAAAGTAATGATTCAAAGTTCCTTGAGTACTTACCTGCAATACCTTTCAAAAGAGCTATTACATGTAAAATTTGAACCTGTGGTTCTTAAAATAAACTAAGAAAAGATATTTTTCTATAACAAAATCTATTGGCTGGATTTGTCTCTGAGTGTGTGTACCTCATTTATTGTCTATGTGTATGTACAACAAATGCTTAACACTACTCCTTGGATAAGCCTACTGCTCGACCACACTACCACAAAATAGAGCATTAGTATTATCTCTTTTTACCACTATTTTACCTCTAAGGGGAACCCTTGGACTCTGTGCATGCTATTCCTTACTTTGAAATAGCACATACAGAGCCAACTTCCTACATATATAAAGTAACATAACGTGAGAATTAAGTGCTTTGATTATGCCAGAACGGTTGTGCACTAGAGTCTTGAGTGAAATGCATGTGTTGTTCACTTGCACCAAGAAGCTATTCAGCATCATACATATTGTACCAGCCCTGCCAAGTGCCACTCAGTTAATTTGGTGTACATTGTTTCACGGGGCTGATGGTGGGTGGTCTCTATGTGCAGGATCAGGTAATTTAAATTATCACGCATAAGGATACTTTAACCATGGTAATGTCACATAAAACCAACATGAACACTTGGCAGCCGTGTAGAGGATACGAATAATCATAGCATGCCAGTCAGTCATGAAGTTTTAGAAACAGTAGGCATGCAAACATGTATATCAAATACAACATATGGAGTCACGTGAGTGAAAGTGACAGTGGGTGGACTCTTTCTGAGTCATAAATAACTTGTGTGCTTTCAGTGAGAGGATGCTGCTACTGGGTGGACTGACTAATATTGAGTGACTTGTGAATTTTTTCCAATACCTATAATGGTGGCTTTCTGGCATCAGTTCTGTTTCCGTTACTGACTCCTCAGTCAACGTGTCATTCATTGCTTCATTTCAACAGAGGATGGCGCAGATCTTGACAGCATTGAGGTGGTCGCTAATGAGGTGCTGTCGATGAAGATGCCGAGTACACCCCAGCAGCTACAGAATCTGTCAGATGATATCCGTGTTCGTGTCGAAAGCCTCTCTGATGTTGAGACCATCCTACAACAGAGTGCTGGAGACATTGAAAAAGCTGAGTTACTTTTGACAGAGGCAAAACAAGCGAGGTAACCAACTGTGTGCATTATCGAACATGCTCAATAATGATTTTTATACAGAAATGTTGATATGTATTTTAAATAGACAATATGTTGGAAGCACAAGGGTGTAGAATGTTTCCTGAAAGTTGACAGTATCTTTTTTTGTTATCTTCAAAGGAAAACATTTTCCCCATTTTAGTAACCTTTTCTAAGAATTTATCATCAAAACATTGGGAGTAGGTGTTGCCAATCTGCATTGCTACCACCAGAATAAGGATGCTACCTTAGACAAAACAGTGAATTCAAGACATCTAGAATTTGTCCGTAATTGTAGTTCTTCTTAGAGGGAGCAGAAAGCTGCCAACTGGGTTCGCGCCACAGGGGTGACTTTCAACCAATCCCGGATTCTCAGCCAAAATAAGGAGGCATGCTGGGACCTTTTATTTTCAGTTTTCCCATGGCAAGTATGTGTGTACAACCGAATGAAAGTCATTCTTGTGGCATGAACTGAGCCTTGGGTGTATTTGCTCTTATGCCAGGTGTTTTCCCAGACAAGAGCTCTTGCATGGGCAGCAGGAAGCATACCTTTCTCTGGTACATGCAGCTGTAATACACCACCTACTTGCAGTGCGTAATTTGTAAAATAAATAGGGGCCAGATTCCTGCAACCTGAAGACAGAAGGACTGCTGACCTGAAAGCCTTGAAGAGATGACGAAGATGACAAAATTCAAAAGGAGATGTGATGTCCTCTTGCCATGTCTGCTTTTTGCCTACAGAGAGGTGCCTCAGAAGGGAGTAGGGTTTTCCCCCTTTGAACTTCTGTTTGGCCATCCTGTAAGGGGACCACTAGCTCTTGTAAAAGAAGGCTGGGAGAGACCTCTTCATGAGCCTAAACAAGTTATAGTGGACTATGTACTAGGCCTACGTTAAAGGATGGGAGAGTACATGGAAAAGGCAAGTAAAAACCTTGAGGCCAGCCAACAACTCCAGAAGATGTGGTATGACATGTGCCAATTATGGAAACAATGGTACATTTTTAGTGAAAGAACACTGGTGCTGGGGCCTGGTTTGCCAGATCCCAGCACATTCATAAGTCAAGTCAGCATCATTATCAGGCAAAAAGTGGGTGGTAACTGCAACACAGAGCCATTTTCCTACAACTGTGTTCACTGGGATCCTGCTAACCAGGACCCCAGTGATTATGCTCTCTCCCTTCAAACTTGGTTACTTGAACCACTTACACCCTACATTTGGCATACTGGTGCCCCCATGTACATTCCTAGTATATCGTACCCAGGTACTTAGGGCATTGGGGTACCAGGGGATCACCATGGGTTGCAGCATGTATTATGCCACCCATGGGGAGCCCATGCAAAGTGTATCTTCAGGCCTGCCACTGCAGCCTGCGTAAAAGGGTGCATGCACCCTTTTCACTACAGGTCACTGTAAGTCATCCCTATGGCATGCCCTCGTAGCCCAGAGGGTGGGGTGCAAGTACCTGTGTGTGAGGGCACCCCTGCACTAGCAGAGGTGCCCCCACGAACTCCAATTCCATTTTCCTGGACTTCATGAGTGTGGGGATGCCATTTTATGTGTGTACTAGACATAGGTCACTACCTATGTCCAGCTACATAATGGTAACTCCGAACCTAAGCACGTTTAGTATCAAACATGTCAGAATCATAACCCAATACTGTTACCAGTATTGGAAGTATGATTCCATGCACTCTGGGGGCTCCTTAGAGGACCCCCAGCATTGCTCCTACCTGCCTTCTGGGGTTTTCCGGGCAGCCCAAGCTGCTGCCACCCCTCAGACAAGTTTCTGCCCTCCTGCTGCTTGAACAGCTCAAGCCCAGGATTTCCCTTGTAAGAGGGTGGTTAAACCCTCTCCCTTTGGAAATGTGTGACTGGCTTGGGAGGGGTAGCCTCCCCAAGCCACTGGTATGTTTTGAAGTGCACATTTGGTGCCCTCCGTGCATAAACCAGTCTACAACAGTTCAGGGACCTACAGTCCTTGTTCTGGCGCAAAACTGGACAATGGAACTGGGAGTGACAGCTTCCCTGTTCATTACCACCCCATGGGTGGTGCTCAGCGCTCTTCCAGGGGGTCCCTGGGTTCTGCCATCTTGAATCCAAGGTTGGCAGGGACCCCCGGGAGCATCTGATTGGCCATGTCAGGCAGGTGACATCAGAGCCCCCTCCTGATAGGTGGTCATTTGGCTAGGTGACCAATCCCTCTTTCAGGGCTATTTAGGGTCTCTCTCTTGGGCGGGTCCTCAGATTCGGTTTGTAAGATTCCAGCAGAACTCCTCTTCAACCCCTACTTCTAGCCACTGGAACCGTGACTGGACCATCCAGGAACCGACAATCTGTATCCACGAGGAAGCAACAACATCATGTATATGGCATCTTGGTTACTGCCGGTCATGAAACCTTCTCTGCATCTCTCGCCGCTTTCCTCATGGCCTCGATCCTTTCGACATTAATGGTGTTCTCGTTCGATCTCTGACTCTGTCTTGTGCCAATTTAGCCTCCTTGGAGTTCCCCACTCGTTCGCACTGGAAAGGCCTAAGTCCTTGAGGGATAGCTGGGTTCTATGGGAAGCAACCATCGCTGTTTTAGCCATGTTTTCAAGCTCTTAGGGAGGATTTTTGCACAGGCCTTGCAGTCCTCTGCACTGTGGTCTTTAGGTAGGTACAAGTTTCACTCCTCAGGGGGGGGTGAACTTGTCGTGGCAGTTAAGGCAACATTTAAAGGGGGCTTTCCCCATGCCTATGCATTCCCTGACCATGTGGTGGTCACCAGCAGGGTCTCCTGTATGGGTCGAGAAGGGTCTCCTTCACCCTTCGAGCGTTGTGATTCCTGATGTTTCTCAGTGGTAAACACTTTGGTGTTTTTCACTTGTAGGAAGTTGGCTCTGTATGTGCTATTTCAAAGTAAGGAATAGCATGCACAGAGTCCAAGGGTTCCCCTTAGAGGTAAAATAGTGGTAAAAATAGATAATACTAATGCTCTATTTTGTGGTAGTGTGGTCGAGCAGTAGGCTTATCCAAGGAGTAGTGTTAAGCATTTGTTGTACATACACATAGACAATAAATGAGGTACACACACTCAGAGACAAATCCAGCCAATAGGTTTTTGTATAGAAAAATATCTTTTCTTAGTTTATTTTAAGAACCACAGGTTCAAATTCTACATGTAATATCTCATTCGAAAGGTATTGCAGGTAAGTACTTTAGGAACTTCAAATCATCAAAATTGCATGTATACTTTTCAAGTTATTGACAAATAGCTGTTTTAAAAGTGGACACTTAGTGCAATTTTCACAGTTCCTGGGGGAGGTAAGTTTTTGTTAGTTTTACCAGGTAAGTAGGACACTTACAGGGTTCAGTTCTTGGTCCAAGGTAGCCCACCGTTGGGGGTTCAGAGCAACCCCAAAGTCACCACACCAGCAGCTCAGGGCCGGTCAGGTGCAGAGTTCAAAGTGGTGCCCAAAACACATAGGCTAGAATGGAGAGAAGGGGGTGCCCCGGTTCCGGTCTGCTTGCAGGTAAGTACCCGCGTCTTCGGAGGGCAGACCAGGGGGGTTTTGTAGGGCACCGGGGGGG
The DNA here is from genome assembly GCF_031143425.1 of Pleurodeles waltl. Lineage (NCBI taxonomy): Eukaryota > Metazoa > Chordata > Amphibia > Caudata > Salamandridae > Pleurodeles > Pleurodeles waltl. The sequence continues at coordinate 993,196,571 of NC_090442.1, forward strand.
ACACGAGTCCACACAGAAATTTCACCCTCAGCGGCGCGGGGGCGGCCGGGTGCAGTGTAGAAACAAGCGTCGGGTTCGCAGTGTTAGTCTATGAGAGATCTCGGGATCTCTTCAGCGCTGCAGGCAGGCAAGGGGGGGGTTCCTCGGGGAAACCTCCACTTGGGCAAGGGAGAGGGACTCCTGGGGGTCACTTCTCCAGTGAAAGTCCGGTCCTTCAGGTCCTGGGGGCTGCGGGTGCAGGGTCTCTCCCAGGCGTCGGGACTTTAGGTTCAAAGAGTCGCGGTCAGGGGAAGCCTCGGGATTCCCTCTGCAGGCGGCGCTGTGGGGGCTCAGGGGGGACAGGTTTTGGTACTCACAGTATCAGAGTAGTCCTGGGGTCCCTCCTGAGGTGTCGGGTCTCCACCAGCCGAGTCGGGGTCGCCGGGTGCAGTGTTGCAAGTCTCACGCTTCTTGCGGGGAGCTTGCAGGGTTCTTTAAAGCTGCTGGAAACAAAGTTGCAGCTTTTCTTGGAGCAGGTCCGCTGTCCTCGGGAGTTTCTTGTCTTTTCGAAGCAGGGGCAGTCCTCAGAGGATGTCGAGGTCGCTGGTCCCTTCGGAAGGCGTCGCTGGAGCAGGATCTTTGGAAGGCAGGAGACAGGCCGGTGAGTTTCTGGAGCCAAGGCAGTTGTCGTCTTCTGGTCTTCCTCTGCAGGGGTTTTCAGCTAGGCAGTCCTTCTTCTTGTAGTTGCAGGAATCTAAATTCTTAGGTTCAGGGGAGCCCTTAAATACTAAATTTAAGGGCGTGTTTAGGTCTGGGGGGTTAGTAGCCAATGGCTACTAGCCCTGAGGGTGAGTACACCCTCTTTGTGCCTCCTCCCAAGGGGAGGGGGTCACATCCCTAATCCTATTGGGGGAATCCTCCTTCTACAAGATGGAGGATTTCTAAAAGTCAGAGTCACCTCAGCTCAGGACACCTTAGGGGCTGTCCTGACTGGCCAGTGACTCCTCCTTGTTTTTCTGATTATCTCTCCTGGACTTGCCGCCAAAAGTGGGGGCTGGGACCAGGAGGCGGGCATCTCCACTAGCTGGAGTGCCCTGGGGCATTGTAACACGAAGCTTGAGCCTTTGAAGCTCACTGCTAGGTGTTACAGTTCCTGCAGAGGGGAGGTGTGAAGCACCTCCACCCAGAGCAGGCTTTGTTTCTGTCCTCAGAGAGCACAAAGGCTCTCACCGCATGAGGTCAGACACTCGTCTCTCAGCAGCAGGCTGGCACAGACCAGTCAGTCCTGCACTGAGCAATTGGGTAAAATACAGGGGGTATCTCTAAGATGCCCTCTGTGTGCATTTTTTAATAAATCCAACACTGGCATCAGTGTGGGTTTATTATTCTGAGAAGTTTGATACTAAACTTCCCAGTATTCAGTGTAGCCATTATGGAGCTGTGGAATTCGTTTTTGACAGACTCCCAGCCCATATACTCTTATGGCTACCCTGCACTTACAATGTCTAAGGTTTTGCTTAGACACTGTAGGGGCATAGTGCTCATGCACATATGCCCTCACCTGTGGTATAGTGCACCCTGCCTTAGGGCTGTAAGGCCTACTAGAGGGGTGACTTACCTATGCCACAGGCAGTGGGAGGTTGGCATGGCACCCTGAGGGGAGTGCAATGTCGACTTAGTCATTTTCTCCCATCAGCACACACAAGCTGGCAAGCAGTGTCTGTGCTGAGTGAGGGGTCCCTAGGGTGGCATAAGACATGCTGCAGCCCTTAGAGACCTTCCCTGGCATCAGGGCCCTTGGTACCAGAGGTACCAGTTACAAGGGACTTACCTAGGTGCCAGGGTTGTGCCAATTGTGGAAACAATGGTACATTTTAGGTGAAAGAACACTGGTGCTGGGGCCTGGTTAGCAGGGTCCCAGCACACTTCTCAGTCAAGTCAGCATCAGTATCAGGCAAAAAGTGGGGGGTAACTGCAACAGGGAGCCATTTCTTTACATCACTGTCTTGAAGAAATTTCTTAGAGCTCCTCTGTCATGCTTCCAGACCCAACAGCGAAAAAAAAGAATCTGAAGATGGCAACCACTCACAGGAACTTCCAGGATGCACGTCTGATGTCACTCAGGGTATAGAATTACCACCAAATGGCGGTCGATGATGCCCAACAGAGGGGGTAAAAATATAGAGAGAAGACAGACAAGATTCGATTATGGACCCAACCACTAGATGTACAGCTTGTGAATCTAGAAACTCTTAAAAGCGGCAAACTTACTCTTACTGGTAATTAACCTTTTTGTTATACCACATCAATTTTGAGATCTCTCACCAGGAAGCAACCTGCACCACAATAAAGCAGTAAAGCAGACCTGGCATGTTTGTATTCAGTGCTTCATTTTTTTCTGGTGCCTGCAGGATGTGAGTACCAGTACTCATTTTTGGGGAGCCAGTCTTATTTCTCATCTTCAAAATTTGATGTAGAGCAACGAAAATACAGTGAGACTAAACGATTGAAAAACAGTAACAAAAGTAGAGAGCAGGGATGAAAAGGCATGCAGGTATGAAATAGACACAGGATGTATAGGGTGATGGAAGTGACAGACAGGTGGAATCAAGACTGGGTATCCTTAAGATCTAGCAATCTTGGTATTCAACAGTGCTCATGGCAAACTCCAAAGAAAACTATAAGGAGGCCCTTCCAAGTGTTTGGTCACCTATTAATCATTGTTTGTAAGTAGCTGTATCTGCATAGCGCAGACTAAACTGGAAAGCAACTGGGCGCTATACCAATGTACAGTAACCTTGCTATCCTGTGTTTAAACCAAATGCTAAAATTGCTCATCAAAGTACCAATGATGCTATGTAAGGAAATGCCTCCTTGGCATGGTTACCCCCTGACTTTTTGCCTTTGCTGATGCTATGTTTTGATTTGAAAGTGTGCTGAGGCCTGCTAACCAGGCCCCAGCACCAGTGTTCTTTCCCTAACCTGTACTTTTGTATCCACAATTGGCACACCCTGGCATCCAGGTACCAAGGGCCCTGATGCCAGGGAAGGTTTCTAAGGGCTGCAGCATATCTTATGCCACCCTGGGGACCCCTCACTCAGCCCAGACACACTGCTTGCCAGCTTGTGTGTGCTGGTGAGGACAAAACGAGTAAGTCGACATGGCACTCCCCTCAGGGTGCCATGCCAACCTCACACTGCCTATGCAGTATAGATAAGTCACCATTCTAGCAGGCCTTACAGCCCTAAGGCAGGGTGCACTATACCATAGGTGAGGGCACCAGTGCATGAGCACTGTGCCCCTACAGTGTCTAAGCCAAACCTTAGACATTGTAAGTGCAGGGTAGCCATAAGAGTATATGGTCTGGGAGTCTGTCAAACACGAACTCCACAGCACCATAATGGCTACACTGAAAACTGGGAAGTTTGGTATCAAACTTCTCAGCACAATAAATGCACACTGATGCCAGTGTACATTTTATTGTAAAATACACCCCAGAGGGCACCTTAGAGGTGCCCCCTGAAACTTTAACCAACTACCTGTGTAGGCTGACTGGTTCTAGCAGCCTGCCACCCTCGAGACCAGTTGCTGGCCCCATGGGGAGAGTGCCTTTGTCACTCTGAGGCCAGTAACAAAGCCTGCACTGGGTGGAGATGGTAACACCTCCCCCAGGCAGGAGCTGTAACACCTGGCGGTGAGCCTCAAAGGCTCACCCCCTTTGTTCCAGCACCGCAGGGCACTCCAGCTAGTGGAGTTGCCGCCCCCCTCCGGCCACGGCCCCACTTTTGGCGGCAAGGCCGGAGAAAATAATGAGAATAACAAGGAGGAGTCACTGGCCAGTCAGGACAGCCCCTAAGGTGTCCTGAGCTGAAGTGACTCTAACTTTTAGAAATCCTCCATCTTGCAGATGGAGGATTCCCCCAATAGGGATAGGATTGTGACCCCCTCCCCTTGGGAGGAGGCACAAAGAGGGTGTACCCACCCTCAGGGCTAGTAGCCATTGGCTACTAACCCCCCAGACCTAAACACGCCCTTAAATTTAGTATTTAAGGGCTTCTCTGAACCTAAGAATTTAGATTCCTGCAACTACAAGAAGAAGAGGACTGCTGAGCTGAAAAACCCCTGCAGAAGAAGAAAGAAGACACCAACTGCTTTGGCCCCAGTCCTACCGGCCTGTCTCCTGCCTTCTAAAGAAACCTGCTCCAGCTACGCTTTCCCCAGGACCAGCGACCTCTGAATCCTCAGAGGACTGCCCTGCTTCAAGAGGAACAAGAAACTCCCGAGGACAGCGGCCCTGTTCCAAAAAGACTGCAACTTTGTTTCAGAGGAGCAGATTTAAAGACCCCTGCAATCCCCACAAGAAGCGTGAGACTTGCAACACTGCACCCGGCGACCCCGACTCGACTGGTGGAGAAACAACGCTACAGGGAGGACCCTCCGGCGACTCCAAGACTGTGAGTAACCAAAGTTGTCCCCCCTGAGCCCCCACAGCGACGCCTGCAGAGGGAATCCCGAGGCTCCCCCTGACCGCGACTGCCTGACTCTGAAATCCCGACGCCTGGAAAAGACCCTGCACCCGCAGCCCCCAGGACCTGAAGGATCGGAACTCCAGTGCAGGAGTGACCCCCAGGAGGCCCTCTCCCTTGCCCAGGTGGTGGCTACCCCGAGGAGCCCCCCCCTTGCCTGCCTGCACCGCTGAAAAGACCCCTTGGTCTCTCATTGAAAACAATTGGAAACCCGACGCGTGTTTGCACACTGCACCCAGCCGCCCCGCGCTGCTGAGGGTGTACTTTTTGTACTTACTTGTGTCCCCCCTGGTGCCCTACAAAACCCCCCTGGTCTGCCCTCCGAAGACGCGGGTACTTACCTGCTGGCAGACTGGAACCGGGTCACCCCCTTCTCTCCATTGAAGCCTATGTGTTTTGGGCACCTCTTTGACCTCTGCACCTGACTGGCCCTGAGCTGCTGGTGTGGTAACTTTGGGGTTGCTCTGAACCCCCAACGGGGGTAAACTAAGAAAATATATTTTTCTATACAAACACCTATTGGCTGGAATTGTCTGAGTGTGTGTTTTCTCATTTATTGCCTGTGTGTATGTACAACAAATGCTTAACACTACTCCTTTGATAAGCCTACTGCTCGACCACACTACCACAAAATAGAGCATTAGTGTTATCTCTTTTTGCCACTATCTTACCTCTAAGGGGAACCCTTGGACTCTGTGCATGCTGTTCCTTACTTTGAAATAGCACATACAGAGCCAACTTCCTACATTGGTGGATCAGCGGTGGGGTACAAGACTTTGCATTTGCTGGACTACTCAGCCAATACCTGATCAGACGACAAATTCCAAAAATTGTCATTAGAAATTGATTTTTGCAATTTGAACTTTTTTTCTAAATTCTTAAAAGTCCTGCTAGGGCCTTGTGTTAGTCCCTGTTAGCATTTCTTTTAGAGTTTAAACGTTTTGTGAAAGTTTGAATTAGAACCTAGAACTAGTTTTAGATTCTTAAAAGAAATTCCAACTTTTAGAAGCATAATGTCTAGTACAGAGATGAATGTGGTGGAACTCGACACCACCCCTTACCTCCATCTTAAGATGAGGGAGCTAAGGTCACTCTGTAAAATAAAGAAAATAACCATGGGCCCCAGACCTTCCAAACTACAGCTCCAGGAGCTTTTGGCAGAGTTTGAAAAGGCCAACCCTTCTGAGGATGGCAACACAGAGGATGAAGATAGTGACTTGGAGGAAAATTCCCCCCTACCAGTCCTATTTAGGGAGAACAGGGCCTCTCAAGCCCTGTCTCCAAACATAATAGTCAGAGATGCTGTTCCCCTCACAGGAGGGACCAACTTCTCTGAAATCACTGAGGATAACTCCAGTGAAGAGGACATCCAGTTACCCAGGATGGCCAAAAGATTGGCTTTGGAAAGACAGATCCTAGCCATAGAAAGGGAAAGACAAGAGATGGGCCTAGGACCCATCAATGGTGGCAGCAACATAACTAGGGTCAGAGATTCTCCTGACATGTTGAAAATCTCTCAAGGGATTGTAACTAAATATGAAGATGGTGATGACATCACCAAATGGTTCACAGCTTTTGAGAGGGCTTGTGTAACCAGAAAAGTGAACAAATCTCACTGGGGTGCTCTCCTTTGGGAAATGTTCACTGGAAAGTGTAGGGATAGACTCCTCACACTCTCTGGAAAAGATGCAGAATCCTATGACCTCATGAAGGGAACCCTGATTGAGGGCTTTGGATTCTCCACTGAGGAGTATAGGATTAGATTCAGGGGGGCTCAAAAATCCTCGAGCCAGACCTGGGTTGACTTTGTAGACTACTCAATAAAAACACTAGATGGTTGGATTCAAGGCAGTGGTGTAAGTAATTATGATGGGCTGTACAATTTATTTGTGAAAGAACACCTATTAAGTAATTGTTTCAATGATAAACTACATCAGCATCTGGTAGACCTAGGACCAATTTCTCCCCAAGAATTGGGAAAGAAGGCGGACCATTGGGTCAAGACTAGGGTGTCCAAGACTTCCACAGGGGGTGACCAAAAGAAAGGGGTCACAAAACCTCCCCAGGGGAAGGGTGGTGAGACAGCCAAAATCAAAAATAGTAAAGAGTCTTCTACAGGCCCCCAAAAACCTGCACAGGAGGATGGGCCCAGAGCCTCTTCACAAAACAATTTTGGGTACAAGGGTAAAAACTTTGATCCCAAGAAGGCCTGGTGTTGTAGCTGTAATCAGCCTGGACACCAAACTGGAGACAAGGCCTGTCCCAAGAAAACAACCACTTCTAACTCCACTCCAGCTAACACTGGAATGGCTAGTCTCCAAGTGGCATCAACAGTGTGCCCAGAGCAAATCAGGTGTCACACTGAAGCTACATTAGTCTCTGAGGGTGGGGTGGATTTAGCCACACTGGCTGCCTGGCCTCCTAACATGCAAAAATACAGGCAGCAGCTCTTAATCAATGGGACAAGTGTAGAAGGCCTGAGGGATACAGGTGCCAGTGTCGCCATGGTGACAGAGAAACTGGTTTCCCCTGGTCAATACCTGACTGGACAAACTTATCCAGTCACCAATGCTGACAATCAAACTAAAGTACATCCCATGGCTATGGTAACTTTAGAGTGGGGAGTGGTCAATGGCCTGAAACAGGTGGTGGTCTCCTCAAATATCCCAGTAGACTGTTTGCTTGGAAATGACCTGGAGTCCTCAGCATGGGCTGAGGTAGAATTGAAAACCCATGCAGCCATGCTGGGTATCCCTGAACTGGTGTGTGTCAAGACAAGGGCACAGTGCAAGGCACAGGGTGAAAAAGTAGAGCTGGAGTCTGGAAAAAGGGCCCAGCCTACCAAGAGAAAAGGAAAGTCAGCTGGGAAACCAGCTGCAACACAACACCAAAAAGAGAACCTCTCTTCTCAGGAAGAAGTTCTGCCCTCTGAGGGAACTGAGCCTATGGAGCTGGAACCTTATCAGGTTGAGCTCTTAGGCCCAGGGGGACCCTCAAGGGAGCAGTTGTGTAAGGGTCAAGAACCCTGTCCGTCTCTTGAAGGCCTTAGGCAGCAAGCTGCTGAAGAGTCCAATGGCAAGAAAACTGGAACACATAGGGTCTAGTGGGAAGATGGACTCCTGTACACTGAGGCAAGAGATCCCAAACCTGGTGCCACTAGGAGAGTGGTAGTGCCTCAGGAGTTCAGAGAGTTTATTCTGACCTTAGCCCATGATTTTCCCCTTGCTGGGCATTTGGGACAAACCAAGACGTGGGAGAGGTTAGTCAACCACTTCTACTGGCCCAACATGTCCCTGAAAGTTAAGGAGTTTTGTGTCTCCTGTACCACCTGTCAAGCCAGTGGTAAGACAGGTGGGCATCCAAAGGCCCCCCTCATTCCACTTCCAGTGGTGGGGGTCCCCTTTGAAAGAGTAGGTGTGGACATAGTGGGTCCACTTGAACCTCCCACAGCCTCAGGAAATATGTACATCCTAGTAGTAGTGGATCATGCTATTAGGTATCCTGAAGCTATTCCCCTTAGGTCGACTACTGCCCCTGCAGTAGCCAAGGCCCTCATTGGTATCTTTACCAGAGTGGGCTTCCCTAAGGAGGTGGTGTCTGACAGAGGTACCAACTTCATGTCAGCATACCTGAAACACATGTGGAATGAGTGTGGAGTGACTTATAAATTCACTACACCCTATCATCCACAAACTAATGGCCTTGTTGAGAGATTCAACAAGACATTAAAGGGCATGATCATGGGGCTCCCAGAAAAACTCAAAAGGAGATGGGATGTCCTCTTGCCATGTCTGCTTTTCACTTACAGAGAGGTGCCTCAGAAGGGAGTAGGGTTCTCACCCTTTGAACTTCTGTTTGGCCACCCTGTAAGGGGACCACTAGCTCTTGTGAAAGAAGGCTGGGAGAGACCTCTTCATGAGCCTAAACAAGACATAGTGGACTATGTACTTGGCCTTCGCTCAAGGATGGCCGAGTACAAGGAAAAGGCAAGTAAAAACCTTGAGGCCAGCCAACAGCTCCAGAAGTTTTGGTATGACCAAAAGGCTGCACTGGTTGAATTTCAACCAGGGCAGAAAGTCTGGGTTTTGGAGCCTGTGACTCCCAGGGCACTCCAGGACAGATGGAGTGGCCCTTAGCCAGTGCTAGAGAGGAAGAGTCAGGTCACCTACTTGGTGGACCGGGGTACTAGCAGGAGCCCCAAGAGGGTGATCCATGTGAACCGCCTTAAGCTCTTCCATGACAGGGCTGATGTGAATCTGTTGATGGTAACAGATGAGGACCAGGAAGCTGAGAGTGAGCCTCTCCCTGATCTCCTCTCATCAGACCCTAAAGATGGCTTAGTGGATGGAGTGATCTATTCAGACACCCTCTCTAGCCAACAGCAATCTGACTGTAGGAAGGTCCTGCAGCAGTTTGCTGAGCTCTTTTCCCTAACCCCTTGTCAGACACACCTGTGTACCCATGATGTGGAGACAGCATGCCTGTCAAAAACAAAATATTCCGACAGTCTGACCAAGTTAAGGAAAGCATCAAGGTGGAAGTCCACAAGATGCTGGAATTGGGAGTAATTGAGCACTCTGACAGCCCCTGGGCTAGCCCAGTGGTCTTAGTCCCCAAACCTCACACCAAAGATGGAAAGAGAGAGATGAGGTTTTGTGTGGACTACAGAGGACTTAATTCTGTCACCAAGACAGATGCCCATCCCATTCCTAGAGCTGATGAACTGATTGATAAATTAGGGGCTGCCAAATTCTTAAGTACCTTTGACTTAACAGCAGGGTACTGGCAAATCAAAATGGCCCCTGGAGCAAAAGAAAAGACAGCATTCTCCACACCTGATGGTCATTATCAGTTCACTGTTATGCCCTTTGGTTTAAAGAATGCCCCTGCCACCTTCCAAAGGTTGGTGAATCAAGTCCTTGCTGGCCTGGAGTCCTTTAGTGCAGCTTATCTTGATGATATTGCTGTCTTTAGCTCCAACTGGCAGGATCACCTGGTCCACCTGAACAAGGTTTTGAAGGCTCTGCAATCAGCAGGACTCTCTATCAAGGCATCCAAATGCCAGATAGGGCAGGGAACTGTGGTTTACTTGGGACACCTTGTAGGTTGAGGCCAAGTTCAGCCACTCCAGCCTAAGATCCAGACTATTCTGGAGTGGGCAGCTCCAAAAACCCAGACTCAAGTCAGGGCATTCCTTGGCTTGACTGGGTACTATAGGAGGTTTGTGAAGGGATATGGATCCATTGTGACAGCCCTCATAGAACTCACCTCCAAGAAAATGCCCAAGAAGGTAAACTGGACTGTAGAATGCCAACAGGCCTTTGACACCCTGAAACAAGCTATGTGCACAGCACCAGTTCTAAAAGCTCCAGATTACTCCAAGCAATTCATTGTGCAGACAGATGCCTCTGAACATGGGATAGGGGCAGTGTTGTCCCAAGCAAATGATGGTGGCCTTGACCAGCCTGTTGCTTTCATTAGCAGGAGGTTACTCCCCAGGGAGCATCGTTGGAGTGCCATTGAGAGGGAGGCCTTTGCTGTGGTTTGGTCACTGAAGAAGCTGAGACCATACCTCTTTGGTACTCACTTTGTAGTTCAAACTGACCACAGACCTCTCAGATGGCTGATGCAAATGAAAGGTTGTAGGAAGTTGGCTCTGTATGTGCTATTTCAAAGTAAGGAATAGCATGCACCGAGTCCAAGGGTTCCCCTTAGAGGTAAGATAGTGGCAAAAAGAGATAATACTAATGCTCTATTTTGTGGTAGTGTGGTCGAGCAGTAGGCTTATCCAAGGAGTAGTGTTAAGCATTTGTTGTACATACACATAGACAATAAATGAGGTACACACACTCAGAGACAAATCCAGCCAATAGGTTTTTGTATAGAAAAATATCTTTTCTTAGTTTATTTTAAGAACCACAGGTTCAAATTCTAAATGTAATATCTCATTCGAAAGGTATTGCAGGTAAGTACTTTAGGAACTTCAAATAATCAAAATTGCATGTATACTTTTCAAGTTATTCACAAATAGCTGTTTTAAAAGTGGACACTTAGTGCAATTTTCACAGTTCCTAGGGGAGGTAAGTATTTGTTAGGTTAACCAGGTAAGTAAGACACTTACAGGGCTTAGTTCTTGGTCCAAGGTAGCCCACCGTTGGGGGTTCAGAGCAACCCCAAAGTCACCACACCAGCAGCTCAGGGCCGGTCAGGTGCAGAGTTCAAAGTGGTGCCCAAAACACATAGGCTAGAATGGAGAGAAGGGGGTGCCCCGGTCTGCTTGCAGGTAAGTACCCGCGTCTTTGGATGGCAGACCAGGGGGGTTTTGTAGGGCACCGGGGGGGACACAAGCCCACACAGAAATTTCACCCTCAGCAGCGCGGGGGCGGCCGGGTGCAGTGTAGAAACAAGCGTCGGGTTAGTAATGGAAGTCAATGGGAGATCTAGGGATCTCTTCAGCGCTGCAGGCAGGCAAGGGGGGGGTTCCTCGGGGAAACCTCCACTTGGTCAAGGGAGAGGGACTCCTGGGGGTCACTCCTCCAGTGAAAGTCCGGTCCTTCAGGTCCTGGGGGCTGCGGGTGCAGGGTCTCTCCCAGGCGTCGGGACTTTAGGTTCAAAGAGTCGCGGTCAGGGGAAGCCTCGGGATTCCCTCTGCAGGCGGCGCTGTGGGGGCTCAGGGGGGACAGGTTTTTGTACTCACAGTCTTAGAGTAGTCCTGGGGTCCCTCCTGAGGTGTTGGATCGCCACCAGCCGAGTCGGGGTCGCCGGGTGCAGTGTTGCAAGTCTCACGCTTCTTGCGGGGAGCTTGCAGGGTTCTTTAAAGCTGCTGGAAACAAAGTTGCAGCTTTTCTTGGAGCAGGTCCGCTGTCCTCGGGAGTTTCTTGTCTTTTTGAAGCAGGGGCAGTCCTCAGAGGATGTCGAGGTCGCTGGTCCCTTTGGAAGGCGTCGCTGGAGCAGGATCTTTGGAAGGCAGGAGACAGGCCGGTGAGTTTCTGGAGCCAAGGCAGTTGTCGTCTTCTGGTCTTCCTCTGCAGGGGTTTTCAGCTAGGCAGTCCTTCTTCTTGTAGTTGCAGGAATCTAATTTTCTAGGGTTCAGGGTAGCCCTTAAATACTAAATTTAAGGGCGTGTTTAGGTCTGGGGGGTTAGTAGCCAATGGCTACTAGCCCTGAGGGTGGGTACACCCTCTTTGTGCCTCCTCCCAAGGGGAGGGGGTCACAATCCTAACCCTATTGGGGGAATCCTCCATCTGCAAGATGGAGGATTTCTAAAAGTCAGAGTCACCTCAGCTCAGGACACCTTAGGGGCTGTCCTGACTGGCCAGTGACTCCTCCTTGTTTTTCTCATTATTTTCTCCGGCCTTGCCGCCAAAAGTGGGGCCTGGCCGGAGGGGGCGGGCAACTCCACTAGCTGTAGTGTCCTGCTGGGTTGGCACAAAGGAGGTGAGCCTTTGAGGCTCACCGCCAGGTGTGACAATTCCTGCCTGGGGGAGGTGTTAGCATCTCCACCCAGTGCAGGCTTTGTTACTGGCCTCAGAGTGACAAAGGCACTCTCCCCATGGGGCCAGCAACATGTCTCGGTTTGTGGCAGGCTGCTAAAACTAGTCAGCCTACACAGACAGTCGGTTAAGTTTCAGGGGGCACCTCTAAGGTGCCCTCTGGGGTGTATTTTACAATAAAATGTACACTGGCATCAGTGTGCATTTATTGTGCTGAGAAGTTTGATACCAAACTTCCCAGTTTTCAGTGTAGCCATTATGGTGCTGTGGAGTTCGTGTTTGACAAACTCCCAGACCATATACTCTTATGGCTACCCTGCACTTACAATGTCTAAGGTTTTGTTTAGACACTGTAGGGGTACCATGCTCATGCACTGGTACCCTCACCTATGGTATAGTGCACCCTGCCTTAGGGCTGTAAGGCCTGCTAGAGGGGTGTCTTACCTATACTGCATAGGCAGTGAGAGGCTGGCATGGCACCCTGAGGGGAGTGCCATGTCGACTTACTCGTTTTGTCCTCACTAGCACACACAAGCTGGCAAGCAGTGTGTCTGTGCTGAGTGAGAGGTCTCCAGGGTGGCATAAGACATGCTGCAGCCCTTAGAGACCTTCCTTGGCATCAGGGCCCTTGGTACTAGAAGTACCAGTTACAAGGGACTTATCTGGATGCCAGGGTCTGCCAATTGTGGATACAAAAGTACAGGTTAGGGAAAGAACACTGGTGCTGGGGCCTGGTTAGCAGGCCTCAGCACACTTTCAATTGTAAACATAGCATCAGCAAAGGCAAAAAGTCAGGGGGCAACCATGCCAAGGAGGCATTTCCTTACACAACCCCCCCCCAAACGAAAGAGGATGAGACTAACCTTTCCCAAGAGAGTCTTCATTTTCTAAGTGGAAGAACCTGGAAAGGCCATCTGCATTGGCATGGGCAGTCCCAGGTCTGTGTTCCACTATAAAGTCCATTCCCTGTAGGGAGATGGACCACCTCAACAGTTTAGGATTTTCACCTTTCATTTGCATCAGCCATTTGAGAGGTCTGTGGTCAGTTTGAACTAGGAAGTGAGTCCCAAAGAGGTATGGTCTCAGCTTCTTCAGGGACCAAACCACAGCAAAGGCCTCCCTCTCAATGGCACTCCAACGCTGCTCCCTGGGGAGTAACCTCCTGCTAATGAAAGCAACAGGCTGGTCAAGGCCATCATCCTTTGTTTGGGACAAAACTGCCCCTATCCCATGTTCAGAGGCATCAGTCTGCACAATGAACTGCTTAGAATAATCTGGAGCTTTGAGAACTGGTGCTGAGCACATTGCTTGTTTCAGGGTGTCAAAGGCCTGTTGGCATTCCACAGTCCAGTTCACTTTCTTGGGCATTTTCTTGGAGGTGAGTTCAGTGAGGGCTGTCACAATGGATCCATATCCCTTCACAAACCTCCTGTAATACCCAGTCAAGCCAAGGAATGCCCTGACTTGAGTCTGGGTTTTTGGAGCTACCCAGTCCAGAATAGTCTGGATCTTGGGTTGGAGTGCCTGAACTTGGCCTCCACCTACAAGGTGGCCCAAGTAAACCACAGTTCCCTGCCCAATCTGGCATTTGGATGCCTTGATAGAGAGGCCTGCAGATTGCAGAGCCTTCAAAACCTTCTTCAGGTGGACCAGGTGATCCTGCCAGGTGGAGCTAAAGACAGCAATATCATCAAGATAAGCTGTGCTAAAGGACTCCAAGCCAGCAAGGACTTGATTCACCAACCTTTGGAAGGTGGCAGGGGCATTCTTTAAACCAAAGGGCATAACAGTAAACTGATAATGCCCATCAGGTGTGGAGAATGCTGTCTTTTCTTTTGCTCCAGGTGCCATTTTTATTTGCCAGTACCCTGCTGTCAAGTCAAAGGTACTTAGAAATTTGGCAGCACCTAATTTATCAATGAGCTCATCAGCTCTTGGAATTGGATGGGCATCTGTCTTGGTGACAGAATTGAGCCCTCTGTAGTCCACACAAAACCTCATCTCTTTCTTTCCATCTTTGGTGTGAGGTTTGGGGACTAAGACCACTGGGCTAGCCCAGGGGCTGTCAGCGCTCAATTACTCCCAATTCCAGCATCTTGTGGACTTCCACCTTGATGCTTTCCTTAACATGGTCAGACTGTCTAAAGATTTTGTTTTTGACAGGCATGCTGTCTCCTGTGTCCACATCATGGGTACACAGGTGTGTCTGACCAGGGGTTAAGGAGAAGAGTTCAGGAAACTGTTGTAGGACTCTCCTACAATCAGCTTGCTGTTGGCCAGAGAGGGTGTCTGAGTAGATCACTCCATCTACTGTGCCATCTTTTGGGTCTGATGACAGAAGATCAGGGAGAGGTTCACTCTCTGCCTCCTGATCCTCATCTGTTACCATCAACAGATTCACATCAGCCCTGTCATGGAAGAGCTTAAGGCGGTTCACATGGATCACCCTCTTGGGGCTCCTGCTTGTGCCCAGGTCCACCAGGTAGGTGACCTGACTCTTCCTTTCTAGCACTGGGTAAGGGCCACTCCATTTGTCCTGGAGTGCCCTGGGAGCCACAGGCTCCAGAACCCAGACTTTCTGCCCTGGTTGGAACTCAACCAGTGCAGCCTTTTGGTCATACCAAAACTTCTGGAGCTGTTGGCTGGCCTCAAGGTTTTTGGTTGCCTTTTCCATGTACTCTGCCATTCTAGAGCGAAGGCCAAGTACATAGTCCACTATGTCTTGTTTAGGCTCATGAAGAGGTCTCTCCCAGCCTTCTTTAACAAGAGCAAGTGGTCCCCTTACAGGATGACCAAACAGAAGTTCAAAGGGTGAGAATCCTACTCCCTTCTGTGGCACCTCTCTGTAAGCGAAAAGCAGACATGGCAAGAGGACATCCCATCTCCTTTTGAGTTTTTCTGGGAGCCCCATGATCATGCCTTTTAATGTCTTGTTGAATCTCTCAACCAAGCCATTAGTTTGTGGATGGTATGGTGTAGTGAATTTGTAAGTCACTCCACACTCATTCCACATGTGTTTTAGGTATGCTGACATGAAGTTGGTACCTCTGTCAGACACCACCTCCTTAGGGAAACCCACTCTGGTAAAGATACCAATGAGGGCCTTGGCTACTGCAGGGGCAGTAGTCGACCTAAGGGGAATAGCTTCAGGATACCTGGTAGCATGATCCACTACTACCAGGATATACATATTTCCTGAGGCTGTGGGAGGTTCTAGTGGACCAACTATGTCCACACCCACTCTTTCAAAGGGAACCCCCACCACTGGAAGTGGAATGAGGGGGGCCTTTGGATGCCCACCTGTCTTACCACTGGCTTGACAGGTGGGGCAGGAGAGGCAAAACTCCTTAACCATGTTGGACATATTGGGCCAGTAGAAGTGGTTGACTAACCTCTCCCACGTCTTGGTTTGTCCCAAATGTCCAGCAAGGGGAATGTCATGGGCCAATGTTAGGATGAACTTCCTGAACAGCTGAGGCACTACCACTCTCCTAGTGGCACCAGGTTTGGGGTCTCTGGCCTCAGTGTACAGGAGTCCATCTTCCCAATAGACCCTATGCGTTCCATTTTTCTTGCCTTTGGACTCTTCAGCAGCTTGCTGCCTAAGGCCTTCAAGAGAGGGACAGGTTTCCTGTCCCTTACACAGCTCCTCCCTTGAGGGTCCCCCTGGGCCTAAGAGCTCAACCTGATAAGGTTCCAGCTCCAAAGGCTCAGTTCCCTCAGAGGGCAGAACTTCTTCCTGAGAAGAGAGGTTCCCTTTCTTTTGCTGTGTTGTAGTTGGTTTCCCAACTGACTTTCCTGTTCTCTTGGTAGGCTGGGCCATTCTTCCAGACTCCAGCTCTACTTGTTCACCCTGTGCCTTGCATTGTGCTCTTGTTTTCACACACACCAGTTCAGGGATACCCAGCATTGCTGCATGGGTTTTTAGTTCTACCTCAGCCCATGCTGAGGACTCCAGGTCATTTCCAAGCAGACAGTCCACTGGGATATTTGAGGAGACCACCACCTGTTTCAGGCCATTGACCCCTCCCCATTCTAAAGTAACCATTGCCATGGGATGTACTTTTTTCTGATTGTCAGCGTTGGTGACTGTGTAAGTTTTTCCAGTCAGGTATTGGCCAGGGGAAACCAGTTTCTCTGTCACCATGGTGACACTGGCACCTGTATCCCTCAGGCCCTCTATTCTAGTCCCATTAATTAAGAGTTGCTGTCTGTATTTTTGCATGTTAGGCGGCCAGACAGCTAGTGTGGCTAAATCCACCCCACCCTCAGAAACTAGAGTAGCTTCAGTGTGGACCCTGATTTGCTCTGGGCACACTGTTGATCCCACTTGGAGACTAGCCATACCAGTGTTACCTGGATGGGAGTTTGGAGTGGAACCTTTCTTGGGACAGGCCTTGTCTCCAGTTTGGTGTCCATGCTGTTTACAGCTATGACACCAGGCCTTTTTGGGATCAAAGTTTTTACCCTTGTACCCATTGTTTTGTGAAGAGGCTCTGGGCCCACCCTCCTGTGCAGGTTTTTGAGGGCCTGTAGAAGACTCTTTACTATTTTTAGTTTTGGTTGTCTCATCACCCTTCCCCTGGGGAGTCTTTGTGACCCCTTTCTTTTGGTCACCCCCTGTTGAAGTCTTGGACACCCTTGTCTTGACCCAATGGTCCGCCTTCTTTCCCAATTCTTGGGGAGAAATTGGTCCTAGGTCTACCAGATGCTGATGCAGTTTATCATTGAAACAATTACTCAATAGGTGTTCTTTCACAAATAAATTGTACAGCCCATCATAATTACTTACACCACTGCCTTGAATCCAACCATCTAGTGTTTTCACTGAGTAGTCAACAAAGTCAACCCAGGTCTGGCTCGAGGATTTTTGAGCCCCCCTGAACCTAATCCTGTACTCCTCAGTGGAGAATCCAAAGCCCTCAATCAGGGTACCCTTCATGAGGTCATAAGATTCTGCATCTTTTCCAGAGAGTGTGAGGAGTCTATCCCTACACTTTCCAGTGAACATTTCCCAAAGGAGAGCACCCCAGTGAGATCTGTTCACTTTTCTGGTTACACAAGCCCTCTCAAAAGCTGTGAACCATTTGGTGATGTCATCACCATCTTCATATTTTGTCACAATCCCTTTGGGGATTTTTAACATGTCAGGAGAATCTCTGACCCTATTTATATTGCTGCCACCATTGATGGGTCCTAGGCCCATCTCTTGTCTTTCCCTTTCTATGGCTAGGAGCTGTCTCTCTAAAGCCAATCTTTTGGCCATCCTGGCTAACAGGAGGTCATCTTCACTGAGAGCATCCTCAGTGATTTCAGAAATGTGGGACCCTCCTGTGAGGGACTCACTATTTCTGACTAACACAGTTGGAGACAGGACTTGAGGGGTCCTGTTCTCCCTATTTAGGACTGGAGGAGGGACATTGGCCTCCAAGTCACTAATTTCTTCCTCTGTGAGGTCATCATCAGAGGGGTTGGCTTTTTCAAACTCTGCCAACAGCTCCTGGAGCTGAATTTTGGTAGGTCTGGAGCCAATGGTTATTTTTTTGATATTACAGAGAGACCTTAGCTCCCTCATCTTAAGATGGAGGTAAGGTGTGGTGTCGAGTTCCACCACCTGCATCTCTGTATCAGACATTATTCTGCTAAGAGTTGGAATACTTTTTTAAGAATCTAAAACTGTTTCTAGAATCTAATTCAAACTTTTAACAAACTTTTAAACTCTAAAAAGACAATGCTAAACAGGGACTTAACACACAAGGCCCTAGCAGGACTTTTAAGAATTTAGAAAAATGTCAAATTGCAAAAATGAATTTCTAATGACAATTTTGGAATTTGTCGTGTGATCAGGTATTGGCTGAGTAGTCCAGCAAATGCAAAGTCTTGTACCCCACCGCTGATCCACCAATGTAGGAAGTTGGCTCTGTATGTGCTATTTCAAAGTAAGGAATAGCATGCACCGAGTCCAAGGGTTCCCCTTAGAGGTAAGATAGTGGCAAAAAGAGATAATACTAATGCTCTATTTTGTGGTAGTGTGGTCGAGCAGTAGGCTTATCCAAGGAGTAGTGTTAAGCATTTGTAGTACATACACATAGACAATAAATGAGGTACACACACTCAGAGACAAATCCAGCCAATAGGTTTTTGTATAGAAAAATATCTTTTCTTAGTTTATTTTAAGAACCACAGGTTCAAATTCTACATGTAATATCTCATTCGAAAGGTATTGCAGGTAAGTACTTTAGGAACTTCAAATCATCAAAATTGCATGTATACTTTTCAAGTTATTCACAAATAGCTGTTTTAAAAGTGGACACTTAGTGCAATTTTCACAGTTCCTAGGGGAGGTAAGTATTTGTTAGGTTAACCAGGTAAGTAAGACACTTACAGGGCTTAGTTCTTGGTCCAAGGTAGCCCACCGTTGGGGGTTCAGAGCAACCCCAAAGTCACCACACCAGCAGCTCAGGGCCGGTCAGGTGCAGAGTTCAAAGTGGTGCCCAAATCACATAGGCTAGAATGGAGAGAAGGGGGTGCCCCGGTTCCGGTCTGCTTGCAGGTAAGTACCCGCGTCTTTGGATGGCAGACCAGGGGGGTTTTGTAGGGCACCGGGGGGGACACAAGCCCACACAGAAATTTCACCCTCAGCAGCGCGGGGGCGGCCGGGTGCAGTGTAGAAACAAGCGTCGGGTTGGTAATGGAAGTCAATGGGAGATCTAGGGATCTCTTCAGCGCTGCAGGCAGGCAAGGGGGGGGTTCCTCGGGGAAACCTCCACTTGGTCAAGGGAGAGGGACTCCTGGGGGTCACTCCTCCAGTGAAAGTCCGGTCCTTCAGGTCCTGGGGGCTGCGGGTGCAGGGTCTCTCCCAGGCGTCGGGACTTTAGGTTCAAAGAGTCGCGGTCAGGGGAAGCCTCGGGATTCCCTCTGCAGGCGGCGCTGTGGGGGCTCAGGGGGGACAGGTTTTTGTACTCACAGTCTTAGAGTAGTCCTGGGGTCCCTCCTGAGGTGTTGGATCGCCACCAGCCGAGTCGGGGTCGCCGGGTGCAGTGTTGCAAGTCTCACGCTTCTTGCGGGGAGCTTGCAGGGTTCTTTAAAGCTGCTGGAAACAAAGTTGCAGCTTTTCTTGGAGCAGGTCCGCTGTCCTCGGGAGTTTCTTGTCTTTTTGAAGCAGGGGCAGTCCTCAGAGGATGTCGAGGTCGCTGGTCCCTTTGGAAGGCGTCGCTGGAGCAGGATCTTTGGAAGGCAGGAGACAGGCCGGTGAGTTTCTGGAGCCAAGGCAGTTGTCGTCTTCTGGTCTTCCTCTGCAGGGGTTTTCAGCTAGGCAGTCCTTCTTCTTGTAGTTGCAGGAATCTAATTTTCTAGGGTTCAGGGTAGCCCTTAAATACTAAATTTAAGGGCGTGTTTAGGTCTGGGGGGTTAGTAGCCAATGGCTACTAGCCCTGAGGGTGGGTACACCCTCTTTGTGCCTCCTCCCAAGGGGAGGGGGTCACAATCCTAACCCTATTGGGGGAATCCTCCATCTGCAAGATGGAGGATTTCTAAAAGTCAGAGTCACCTCAGCTCAGGACACCTTAGGGGCTGTCCTGACTGGCCAGTGACTCCTCCTTGTTTTTCTCATTATTTTCTCCGGCCTTGCCGCCAAAAGTGGGGCCTGGCCGGAGGGGGCGGGCAACTCCACTAGCTGTAGTGTCCTGCTGGGTTGGCACAAAGGAGGTGAGCCTTTGAGGCTCACCGCCAGGTGTGACAATTCCTGCCTGGGGGAGGTGTTAGCATCTCCACCCAGTGCAGGCTTTGTTACTGGCCTCAGAGTGACAAAGGCACTCTCCCCATGGGGCCAGCAACATGTCTCGGTTTGTGGCAGGCTGCTAAAACTAGTCAGCCTACACAGACAGTCGGTTAAGTTTCAGGGGGCACCTCTAAGGTGCCCTCTGGGGTGTATTTTACAATAAAATGTACACTGGCATCAGTGTGCATTTATTGTGCTGAGAAGTTTGATACCAAACTTCCCAGTTTTCAGTGTAGCCATTATGGTGCTGTGGAGTTCGTGTTTGACAAACTCCCAGACCATATACTCTTATGGCTACCCTGCACTTACAATGTCTAAGGTTTTGTTTAGACACTGTAGGGGTACCATGCTCATGCACTGGTACCCTCACCTATGGTATAGTGCACCCTGCCTTAGGGCTGTAAGGCCTGCTAGAGGGGTGTCTTACCTATACTGCATAGGCAGTGAGAGGCTGGCATGGCACCCTGAGGGGAGTGCCATGTCGACTTTCTCGTTTTGTCCTCACTAGCACACACAAGCTGGCAAGCAGTGTGTCTGTGCTGAGTGAGAGGTCTCCAGGGTGGCATAAGACATGCTGCAGCCCTTAGAGACCTTCCTTGGCATCAGGGCCCTTGGTACTAGAAGTACCAGTTACAAGGGACTTATCTGGATGCCAGGGTCTGCCAATTGTGGATACAAAAGTACAGGTTAGGGAAAGAACACTGGTGCTGGGGCCTGGTTAGCAGGCCTCAGCACACTTTCAATTGTAAACATAGCATTAGCAAAGGCAAAAAGTCAGGGGGCAACCATGCCAAGGAGGCATTTCCTTACAAAGGTGAAAATCCAAAACTGTTGAGGTGGTCCATCTCCCTACAGGGAATGGATTTTATAGTGGAACACAGACCTGGGACTGCCCATGCCAATGCAGATGGCCTTTCCAGGTTCTTCCACTTAGAAAATGAAGACTTTCTTGGGAAAGGTTAGTCTCATCCTCTTTCGTTTGGGGGGGGGGGGGGGGGGGTTGTGTAAGGAAATGCCTCCTTGGCATGGTTACCCCCTGACTTTTTGCCTTTGCTGATGCTATGTTTTGATTTGAAAGTGTGCTGAGGCCTGCTAACCACGCCCAAGCACCAGTGTTCTTTCCCTAACCTGTACTTTTGTATCCACAATTGGCACACCCTGGCATCCAGGTAAGTCCCTTGTAACTGGTACCCCTGGTACCAAGGACCCTGATGCCAGGGAATGTTTCTAAGGGCTGCAGCATATCTTATGCCACCCTGGGGACCCCTCACTCAGCCCAGACACACTGCTTGCCAGCTTGTGTGTGCTGGTGAGGACAAAACGAGTAAGTCGACATGGCACTCCCCTCAGGGTGCCATGCCAACCTCACACTGCCTATGCAGTATAGATAAGTCACCCCTATAGCAGGCCTTACAGCCCTAAGGCAGGGTGCACTATACCATTGGTGAGGGCACCAGTGCATGAGCACTGTGCCCCTACAGTGTCTAAGCCAAACCTTAGACATTGTAAGTGCAGGGTAGCCATAAGAGTATATGGTCTGGGAGTCTGTCAAACACGAACTCCACAGCACCATAATGGCTACACTGAAAACTGGGAAGTTTGGTATCAAACTTTTCAGCACAATAAATGCACACTGATGCCTGTGTACATTTTATTGTAAAATACACCCCAGAGGGCACCTTAGAGGTGCCCCCTGAAACTTTAACCAACTACCTGTGTAGGCTGACTGGTTCTAGCAGCCTGCCACACTCGAGACCAGTTGCTGGCCCCATGGGGAGAGTGCCTTTGTCACTCTGAGGCCAGTAACAAAGCCTGCACTGGGTGGAGATGCTAACACCTCCCCCAGGCAGGAGCTGTAACACCTGGCGGTGAGCCTCAAAGGCTCACCCCCTTTGTTCCAGCACCGCAGGGCACTCCAGCTAGTGGAGTTGCCCGCCCCCCTCCGGCCACGGCCCCACTTTTGGCGGCAAGGCCGGAGAAAATAATGAGAATAACAAGGAGGAGTCACTGGCCAGTCAGGACAGCCCCTAAGGTGTCCTGAGCTGAAGTGACTCTAACTTTTAGAAATCCTCCATCTTGCAGATGGAGGATTCCCCCAATAGGGATAGGATTGTGACCCCCTCCCCTTGGGAGGAGGCACAAAGAGGGTGTACCCACCCTCAGGGCTAGTAGCCATTGGCTACTAACCCCCCAGACCTAAACACACCCTTACATTTTGTATTTAAGGGCTTCTCTGAACCTAAGAATTTAGATTCCTGCAACTACAAGAAGAAGAGGACTGCTGAGCTGAAAAACCCCTGCAGAAGAAGAAAGAAGACACGAACTGCTTTGGCCCCAGTCCTACCGGCCTGTCTCCTGCCTTCTAAAGAAACCTGCTCCAGCGACGCTTTCCCCAGGACCAGCGACCTCTGAATCCTCAGAGGACTGCCCTGCTTCAAGAGGAACAAGAAACTCCCGAGGACAGCGGCCCTGTTCCAAAAAGACTGCAACTTTGTTTCAGAGGAGCAGATTTAAAGACCCCTGCAATCCCCGCAAGAAGCGTGAGACTTGCAACACTGCACCCGGCGACCCCGACTCGACTGGTGGAGAAACAACGCTACAGGGAGGACCCTCCGGCGACTCCAAGACTGTGAGTAACCAAAGTTGCCCCCCCTGAGCCCCCACAGCGACGCCTGCAGAGGGAATCCCGAGGCTCCCCCTGACCGCAACTGCCTGACTCTGAAATCCCGACGCCTGGAAAAGACCCTGCACCCGCAGCCCCCAGGACCTGAAGGATCGGAACTCCAGTGCAGGAGTGACCCCCAGGAGGCCCTCTCCCTTGCCCAGGTGGTGGCTACCCCGAGGAGCCCCCCCCTTGCCTGCCTGCACCGCTGAAGAGACCCCTTGGTCTCTCATTGAAAACAATTGGAAACCCGACGCGTGTTTGCACACTGCACCCGGCCGCCCCCGCGCTGCTGAGGGTGTACTTTTTGTGCTGACTTGTGTCCCCCCCCCCCCCGGTGCCCTACAAAACCCCCCTGGTCTGCCCTCCGAAGACGCGGGTACTTACCTGCTGGCAGACTGGAACCGGGTCACCCCCTTCTCTCCATTGAAGCCTATGTGTTTTGGGCACCTCATTGACCTCTGCACCTGACCGGCCCTGAGCTGCTGGTGTGGTAACTTTGGGGTTGCTCTGAACCCCCAACGGTGGGCTACCTTGGACCCAAATCTGAACCCTGTAGGTGGGTTACTTACCTGCAAGAACGAACAATACTTTACCTCCCCCAGGAACTGTGAAAATTGCAGTGTCCACTTTTAAAACAGCCTTTTGTGTTTTATGTGAAAAGTATATATGCTACTGTAATTATTCAAAGTTCCTAAAGTACTTACCTGCAATACCTTTCAAATGAGATATTACATGTAGAATTTGAACCTGTGGTTCTTAAAATAAACTAAGAAAATATATTTTTCTATACAAAAACCTATTGGCTGGAATTGTCTGAGTGTGTGTTTTCTCATTTATTGCCTGTGTGTATGTACAACAAATGCTTAACACTACTCCTTTGATAAGCCTACTGCTCGACCACACTACCACAAAATAGAGCATTAGTATTATCTCTTTTTGCCACTATCTTACCTCCAAGGGGAACCCTTGGACTCTGTGCATGCTATTCCTTACTTTGAAATAGCACATACAGAGCCAACTTCCTACATGCTACTACTGGAAAACAGGTGTTATCTGATTGTCTATGGTCATCTTTTCAAGTCTCCGCTTTGCCGTGGCTCAGGTTTCTCCTCTGAGAAGATAGGCACGTCCCTATGAATATTCAGCTGCTATTCTTCTGACTCTGCATCTGCTCAGCTCTTTTGCCACTTTGGGGGTGATCTTGTTAAAAAGAACAAACTTTCATCACTCTTAACTTTAAAGTTTCCAAATGTTTCTTATTAAGAAACAAACTCTTATTGTTTGGATTAAAATATAAATATAATTGCAGAAGCTAATGAGAGTTAACAACGAAGATGCTTATTTTCTCATTGTTTTGGGCTTAATATAAATGTATGTTTAACAGACAATGATTTTTTATATATATATTTATATATATTTTATATTTTTCCCCCACAGTGAAAGTGCCTCAGATGCTAAAGCCACAGCTGACATTGTAAAAGAGGCCTTAGAAGAAGCTGAGAAGGCTCAGATTTCTGCAGAGAATGCCATCAAGAAAGCAGATGATGACATTAGGGGAACCCAAGACCTCCTTTCATCAGTAAGTCTTGGTATTAAGTGGGTGAATTTCAGTTTTCCTAAAACAAAATCCTTTCTCACCAAACCTAATACCTTGTGTGTCATTGTATGTGCTACAGATTATCCAGACCACAGATCCATTCTGTATTTGGCTGTAATCTTAAAACACAATACCCATTTTGACAAAGTTGGCAATATGTATGTAGCAAGAAATACCCTATCACCTGTTGTAAGGAAATGCCTCCTTGGCATGGTTGCCCCCTGACTTTTTGCCTTTGCTGATGCTATGTTTACAATTGAAAGTGTGCTGAGGCCTGCTAACCAGGCCCCAGCACCAGTGTTCTTTCCCTAACCTGTACTTTTGTATCCACAATTGGCAGACCCTGGCATCCAGATAAGTCCCTTGTAACTGGTACTTCTAGTACCAAGGGCCCTGATGCCAAGGAAGGTCTCTAAGGGCTGCAGCATGTCTTATGCCACCCTGGAGACCTCTCACTCAGCACAGACACACTGCTTACCAGCTTGTGTGTGCTAGTGAGGACAAAACGAGTAAGTCGACATGGCACTCCCCTCAGGGTGCCATGCCAGCCTCTCACTGCCTATGCAGTATAGGTAAGACACCCCTCTAGCAGGCCTTACAGCCCTAAGGCAGGGTGCACTATACCATAGGTGAGGGTACCAGTGCATGAGCATGGTACCCCTACAGTGTCTAAACAAAACCTTAGACATTGTAAGTGCAGGGTAGCCATAAGAGTATATGGTCTGGGAGTCTGTCAAACACGAACTCCACAGCACCATAATGGCTACACTGAAAACTGGGAAGTTTGGTATCAAACTTCTCAGCACAATAAATGCACACTGATGCCAGTGTACATTTTATTGTAAAATACACCACAGAGGGCACCTTAGAGGTGCCCCCTGAAACTTAACCGACTATCTGTGTAGGCTGACTAGTTTTAGCAGCCTGCCACAAACCGAGACATGTTGCTGGCCCCATGGGGAGAGTGCCTTTGTCACTCTGAGGCCAGTAACAAAGCCTGCACTGGGTGGAGATGCTAACACCTCTCCCAGGCAGGAATTGTCACACCTGGCGGTGAGCCTCAAAGGCTCACCTCCTTTGTGACAACCCAGCAGGACACTCCAGCTAGTGGAGTTGCCCGCCCCCTCCGGCCAGACCCCACTTTTTGGCGGCAAGGCCGGAGAAAATAATGAGAATAACAAGGAGGAGTCACTGGCCAGTCAGGACAGCCCCTAAGGTGTCCTGAGCTGAGGTGACTCTAACTTTTAGAAATCCTCCATCTTGCAGATGGAGGATTCCCCCAATAGGGTTAGGATTGTGACCCCCTCCCCTTGGGAGGAGGCACAAAGAGGGTGTACCCACCCTCAGGGCTAGTAGCCATTGGCTACTAACCCCCCAGACCTAAACACGCCCTTAAATTTAGTATTTAAGGGCTACCCTGAACCCTAGAAAATTAGATTCCAACAACAAGAAGAAGGACTGCCTAGCTGAAAACCCCTGCAGCGGAAGACCAGAAGACGACAACTGCCTTGGCTCCAGAAACTCACCGGCCTGTCTCCTGCCTTCCAAAGATCCTGCTCCAGCGACGCCTTCCGAAGGGACCAGCGGCCTCGACATCCTCTGAGGACTGCCCCTGCTTCGAAAAGACAAGAAACTCCCGAGGACAGCGGACCTGCTCCAAGAAAAGCTGCACTTTGTTTCCAGCAACTTTAAAGATCCCTGCAAGCTCCCCGCAAGAAGCGTGAGACTTGCAACACTGCACCCGGCGACCCCGACTCGGCTGGTGGCGATCCAACACCTCAGGAGGGACCCCAGGACTACTCTGATACTGTGAGTACCAAAACCTATCCCCCCTGAGCCCCCACAGCGCCGCCTGCAGAGGGAATCCCGAGGCTTCCCCTGACCGCGACTCTTTGAAACCAAAGTCCCGACACCTGGGAGAGACCCTGCACCCGCAGCCCCCAGGACCTGAAGGACCGGACTTTCACTGGAGGAGTGACCCCCAGGAGTCCCTCTCCCTTGCCCAAGTGGAGGTTTCCCCGAGGAACCCCCCCCTTGCCTGCCTGCAGCGCTGAAGAGATCCCTAGATCTCCCATTGACTTCCATTACAAACCCGACGCTTGTTTCTACACTGCACCCGGCCGCCCCCGCGCTGCTGAGGGTGAAATTTCTGTGTGGACTTGTGTCCCCCCCGGTGCCCTACAAAACCCCCCTGGTCTGCCCTCCGAAGACGCGGGTACTTACCTGCAAGCAGACCGGAACCGGGGCACCCCCTTCTCTCCATTCTAGCCTATGTGTTTTGGACACCACTTTGAACTCTGCACCTGACCGGCCCTGAGCTGCTGGTGTGGTGACTTTGGGGTTGCTCTGAACCCCCAACGGTGGGCTATCTTGGACCAAGAACTGAACCCTGTAAGTGTCTTACTTACCTGGTAAAACTAACAAATACTTACCTCCCCTAGGAACTGTGAAAATTGCACTAAGTGTCCACTTTTAAAACAGCTATTTGTTAATAACTTGAAAAGTATACATGCAATTTTGATGATTTGAAGTTCCTAAAGTACTTACCTGCAATACCTTTCGAATGAGCTATTACATGTAGAACTTGAACCTGTGGTTCTTAAAATAAACTAAGAAAAGATATTTTTCTATATAAAAACCTATTGGCTGGATTTGTCTCTGAGTGTGTGTACCTCATTTATTGTCTATGTGTATGTACAACAAATGCTTAACACTACTCCTTGGATAAGCCTACTGCTCGACCACACTACCACAAAATAGAGCATTAGTATTATCTATTTTTACCACTATTTTACCTCTAAGGGGAACCCTTGGACTCTGTGCATGCTATTCCTTACTTTGAAATAGCACATACAGAGCCAACTTCCTACATTGGTGGATCAGCGGTGGGGTACAAGACTTTGCATTTGCTGGACTACTCAGCCAATACCTGATCACACGACAAATTCCAAAATTGTCATTAGAAATTGATTTTTGCAATTTGAAAAGTTTTCTAAATTCTTAAAAGACCTGCTAGGGCCTTGTGTTAGATCCTGTTTAGCATTTCTTTTAGAGTTTAAAAGTTTGTTAAAAGTTTGAATTAGATTCTAGAACCAGTTTTAGTTTCTTAAAAAGTATTCCAACTTTTAGAAGCATAATGTCTAGCACAGATGTGAATGTGGTGGAACTCGACACCACACCTTACCTCCATCTACAGATGAGAGAGCTAAGGTCACTCTGTAAACTAAAGAAAATAGCAATGGGCCCCAAACCTACCAAAGTACAGCTCCAGGAGCTTTTGGCAGAGTTTGAAAAGGCCAACCCCTCTGAGGATGGCAACTCAGAGGATGAAGATAGTGACTTGGAGGGAAATTCCCCCCCTCCAGTCCTACTTAGGGAGAGCAGGGCTTCTCAAGCCCTGACTCCACAAATAATAGTCAGAGATGCTGGTTCCCTCACAGGAGGGACCAACAACTCTGAAATCACTGAGGATAACTCCAGTGAAGAGGACATCCAGTTAGCCAGGATGGCCAAAAGATTGGCTTTGGAAAGACAGATCCTAGCCATAGAGAGGGAAAGACAAGAGATGGGCCTAGGACCCATCAATGGTGGCAGCAACATAAATAGGGTCAGAGATTCTCCTGACATGTTGAAAATCCCCAAAGGGATTGTAACTAAATATGAAGATGGTGATGACATCACCAAATGGTTCACAGCTTTTGAGAGGGCTTGTGTAACCAGAAAAGTGAACAGATCTCACTGGGGTGCTCTCCTTTGGGAAATGTTCACAGGAAAGTGTAGGGATAGACTCCTCACACTCTCTGGACAAGATGCAGAATCTTATGACCTCATGAAGGGTACCCTGATTGAGGGCTTTGGATTCTCCACTGAGGAGTACAGGATTAGGTTCAGGGGGGCTCAAAAATCCTCGAGCCAGACCTGGGTTGACTTTGTTGACTACTCAGTGAAAACACTAGATGGTTGGATTCAAGGCAGTGGTGTAAGTAATTATGATGGGCTGTACAATTTATTTGTGAAAGAACACCTGTTAAGTAATTGTTTCAATGATAAACTGCATCAGCATCTGGTAGACCTAGGACCAATTTCTCCCCAAGAATTGGGAAAGAAGGCGGACCATTGGGTCAAGACAAGGGTGTCCAAGACTTCAACAGGGGGTGACCAAAAGAAAGGGGTCACAAAGACTCCCCAGCAGAAGGGTGATGAGACAACCAAAACTAAAAATAGTAAAGAGTCTTCTACAGGCCCCCAAAAACCTGCACAGGAGGGTGGGCCCAGAGCCTCTTCACAAAACAATGGGTACAAGGGTAAAAACTTTGATCCCAAAAAGGCCTGGTGTCATAGCTGTAAACAGCATGGACACCAAACTGGAGACAAGGCCTGTCCCAAGAAAGGTTCCACTCCAAACTCCCATCCAGGTAACACTGGTATGGCTAGTCTCCAAGTGGGATCAACAGTGTGCCCAGAGCAAATCAGGGTTCACACTGAAGCTACTCTAGTTTCTGAGGGTGGGGTGGATTTAGCCACACTAGCTGTCTGGCCGCCTAACATGCAAAAATACAGACAGCAACTCTTAATTAATGGGACTAGAATAGAGGGCCTGAGGGATACAGGTGCCAGTGTCACCATGGTGACAGAGAAACTGGTTTCCCCTGGCCAATACCTGACTGGAAAAACTTACACAGTCACCAACGCTGACAATCAGAGAAAAGTACATCCCATGGCAATGGTTACTTTAGAATGGGGAGGGGTCAATGGCCTGAAACAGGTGGTGGTCTCCTCAAATATCCCAGTGGACTGTCTGCTTGGAAATGACCTGGAGTCCTCAGCATGGGCTGAGGTAGAGCTAAAAACCCATGCAGCAATGCTGGGTATCCCTGAACTGGTGTGTGTGAAAACAAGAGCACAATGCAAGGCACAGGGTGAAAAAGTAGAGCTGGAGTCTGGAAAAATGGCCCAGCCTACCAAGAGAACAGGAAAGTCAGTTGGGAAACCAACTGCAACACAGCAAAAGAAAGGGAACCTCTCTTCTCAGGAAGAAGTTCTGCCCTCTGAGGGAACTGAGCCTTTGGAGCTTGAACCTTATCAGGTTGAGCTCTTAGGCCCAGGGGGACCCTCAAGGGAAGAGCTGTGTAAGGGACAAGAAACCTGTCCCTCTCTTGAAGGCCTTAGGCAGCAAGCTGCTGAAGAGTCCAAAGGCAAGAAAAATGGAACACATAGGGTCTATTGGGAAGATGGGCTCCTGTACACTGAGGCCAAAGACCCCAAACCTGGTGCCACTAGGAGAGTGGTAGTGCCTCAGCTGTTCAGAGAGTTCATCCTAACATTGGCCCATGACATTCCCCTTGCTGGACATTTGGGACAAACCAAGACGTGGGAGAGGTTAGTCAACCACTTCTACTGGCCCAATATGTCCAGCATGGTTAAGGAGTTTTGCCTCTCCTGCCCCACCTGTCAAGCCAGTGGTAAGACAGGTGGGCATCCAAAGGCCCCCCTCATTCCACTTCCAGT
The DNA here is from genome assembly GCF_031143425.1 of Pleurodeles waltl. NCBI lineage: Eukaryota > Metazoa > Chordata > Amphibia > Caudata > Salamandridae > Pleurodeles > Pleurodeles waltl. Next base: position 993,226,120 of record NC_090442.1, read on the forward strand.
GGTGGGGGTGCCCTTTGAAAGAGTGGGTGTGGACATAGTTGGTCCACTGGAACCTCCCACAGCCTCAGGAAATATGTATATCCTGGTAGTAGTGGATCATGCTACCAGGTATCCTGAAGCTATTCCCCTTAGGTCAACTACTGCCCCTGCAGTAGCCAAGGCCCTCATTGGTATCTTTACCAGAGTGGGTTTCCCTAAGGAGGTGGTGTCTGACCGAGGTACCAACTTCATGTCAGCATACCTAAAGCACATGTGGAATGAGTGTGGAGTGACTTACAAATTCACTACACCATACCATCCACAAACTAATGGCTTGGTTGAGAGATTCAACAAGACATTAAAGGGCATGATCATGGGGCTCCCAGAAAAACTCAAAAGGAGATGGGATGTCCTCCTGCCATGTCTGCTTTTCGCTTACAGGGAGGTACCACAGAAGGGAGTAGGGTTCTCACCCTTTGAACTTCTGTTTGGTCATCCTGTAAGGGGACCACTTGCCCTTGTTAAAGAAGGCTGGGAGAGACCTCTCCATGAGCCTAAACAGGACATAGTGGACTATGTACTTGGCCTTCGCTCTAGAATGGCAGAGTACATGGAAAAGGCAACCAAAAACCTTGAGGCCAGCCAACAGCTCCAGAAGTTTTGGTATGACCAAAAGGCTGCACTGGTTGAGTTCCAACCAGGGCAGAAGGTCTGGGTTCTGGAGCCTGTGGCTCCCAGGGCACTCCAGGACAAATGGAGTGGCCCTTACCCAGTACTAGAGAGGAAGAGTCAGGTCACCTACTTGGTGGACCTGGGCACAAGCAGGAGCCCCAAAAGGGTGATCCATGTAAACCGCCTTAAGCTCTTCCACGACAGGGCTGATGTCAATCTGTTGATGGTAACAGATGAGGATCAGGAGGCAGAGAGTGAACCTCTCCCTGATCTTCTGTCATCAGACCCAAAAGATGGTACAGTAGATGGAGTGATCTACTCAGACACCCTCTCTGGCCAACAGCAAGCTGATTGTAGGAGAGTCCTACAACAGTTTCCTGAACTCTTCTCCTTAACCCCTGGTCAGACACACCTGTGTACCCATGATGTGGACACAGGAGACAGCATGCCTGTCAAGAACAAAATCTTTAGACAATCTGACCATGTTAAAGAAAGCATCAAGGTGGAAGTCCACAAGATGCTGGAATTGGGAGTCATTGAGCGCTCTGACAGCCCCTGGGCTAGCCCAGTGGTCTTAGTCCCCAAACCTCACACCAAAGATGGAAAGAAAGAGATGAGGTTTTGTGTGGACTACAGAGGGCTCAATTCTGTCACCAAGACAGATGCCCATCCAATTCCAAGAGCTGATGAGCTCATTGATAAATTAGGTGCTGCCAAATTTCTAAGTACCTTTGACTTGACAGCAGGGTATTGGCAAATAAAAATGGCACCTGGAGCAAAAGAAAAGACAGCATTCTCCACACCTGATGGGCATTATCAGTTTACTGTTATGCCCTTTGGTTTAAAGAATGCCCCTGCCACCTTCCAAAGGTTGGTGAATCAAGTCCTTGCTGGCTTGGAGTCCTTTAGCACAGCTTATCTTGATGATATTGCTGTCTTTAGCTCCACCTGGCAGGATCACCTGGTCCACCTGAGGAAGGTTTTGAAGGCTCTGCAATCTGCAGGCCTCTCTATCAAGGCATCCAAATGCCAGATAGGGCAGGGAACTGTGGTTTACTTGGGACACCTTGTAGGTGGAGGCCAAGTTCAGCCACTCCAACCCAAGATCCAGACTATTCTGGACTGGGTAGCTCCAAAAACCCAGACTCAAGTCAGGGCATTCCTTGGCTTGACTGGGTATTACAGGAGGTTTGTGAAGGGATATGGATCCATTGTGACAGCCCTCACTGAACTCACCTCCAAGAAAATGCCCAAGAAAGTAAACTGGACTGTGGACTGCCAACAGGCCTTTGACACCCTGAAACAGGCAATGTGCTCAGCACCAGTTCTCAAAGCTCCAGATTATTCTAAGCAGTTCATTGTGCAGACTGATGCCTCTGAACATGGGATAGGGGCAGTTTTGTCCCAAACAAATGATGATGGCCTTGACCAGCCTGTTGCTTTCATTAGCAGGAGGTTACTCCCCAGGGAGCAGCGTTGGAGTGCCATTGAGAGGGAGGCCTTTGCTGTGGTCTGGTCCCTGAAGAAGCTGAGACCATACCTCTTTGGGACTCACTTCCTAGTTCAAACTGACCACAGACCTCTCAAATGGCTGATGCAAATGAAAGGTGAAAATCCTAAACTGTTGAGGTGGTCCATCTCCCTACAGGGAATGGACTTTATAGTGGAACACAGACCTGGGACTGCCCATGCCAATGCAGATGGCCTTTCCAGGTTCTTCCACTTAGAAAATGAAGACTCTCTTGGGAAAGGTTAGTCTCATCCTCTTTCGTTTGGGGGGGGGTTGTGTAAGGAAATGCCTCCTTGGCATGGTTGCCCCCTGACTTTTTGCCTTTGCTGATGCTATGTTTACAATTGAAAGTGTGCTGAGGCCTGCTAACCAGGCCCCAGCACCAGTGTTCTTTCCCTAACCTGTACTTTTGTATCCACAATTGGCAGACCCTGGCATCCAGATAAGTCCCTTGTAACTGGTACTTCTAGTACCAAGGGCCCTGATGCCAAGGAAGGTCTCTAAGGGCTGCAGCATGTCTTATGCCACCCTGGAGACCTCTCACTCAGCACAGACACACTGCTTACCAGCTTGTGTGTGCTAGTGAGGACAAAACGAGTAAGTCGACATGGCACTCCCCTCAGGGTGCCATGCCAGCCTCTCACTGCCTATGCAGTATAGGTAAGACACCCCTCTAGCAGGCCTTACAGCCCTAAGGCAGGGTGCACTATACCATAGGTGAGGGTACCAGTGCATGAGCATGGTACCCCTACAGTGTCTAAACAAAACCTTAGACATTGTAAGTGCAGGGTAGCCATAAGAGTATATGGTCTGGGAGTCTGTCAAACACGAACTCCACAGCACCATAATGGCTACACTGAAAACTGGGAAGTTTGGTATCAAACTTCTCAGCACAATAAATGCACACTGATGCCAGTGTACATTTTATTGTAAAATACACCACAGAGGGCACCTTAGAGGTGCCCCCTGAAACTTAACCGACTATCTGTGTAGGCTGACTAGTTTTAGCAGCCTGCCACAAACCGAGACATGTTGCTGGCCCCATGGGGAGAGTGCCTTTGTCACTCTGAGGCCAGTAACAAAGCCTGCACTGGGTGGAGATGCTAACACCTCTCCCAGGCAGGAATTGTCACACCTGGCGGTGAGCCTCAAAGGCTCACCTCCTTTGTGACAACCCAGCAGGACACTCCAGCTAGTGGAGTTGCCCGCCCCCTCCGGCCAGACCCCACTTTTTGGCGGCAAGGCCGGAGAAAATAATGAGAATAACAAGGAGGAGTCACTGGCCAGTCAGGACAGCCCCTAAGGTGTCCTGAGCTGAGGTGACTCTAACTTTTAGAAATCCTCCATCTTGCAGATGGAGGATTCCCCCAATAGGGTTAGGATTGTGACCCCCTCCCCTTGGGAGGAGGCACAAAGAGGGTGTACCCACCCTCAGGGCTAGTAGCCATTGGCTACTAACCCCCCAGACCTAAACACGCCCTTAAATTTAGTATTTAAGGGCTACCCTGAACCCTAGAAAATTAGATTCCAACAACAAGAAGAAGGACTGCCTAGCTGAAAACCCCTGCAGCGGAAGACCAGAAGACGACAACTGCCTTGGCTCCAGAAACTCACCGGCCTGTCTCCTGCCTTCCAAAGATCCTGCTCCAGCGACGCCTTCCGAAGGGACCAGCGGCCTCGACATCCTCTGAGGACTGCCCCTGCTTCGAAAAGACAAGAAACTCCCGAGGACAGCGGACCTGCTCCAAGAAAAGCTGCACTTTGTTTCCAGCAACTTTAAAGATCCCTGCAAGCTCCCCGCAAGAAGCGTGAGACTTGCAACACTGCACCCGGCGACCCCGACTCGGCTGGTGGCGATCCAACACCTCAGGAGGGACCCCAGGACTACTCTGATACTGTGAGTACCAAAACCTATCCCCCCTGAGCCCCCACAGCGCCGCCTGCAGAGGGAATCCCGAGGCTTCCCCTGACCGCGACTCTTTGAAACCAAAGTCCCGACACCTGGGAGAGACCCTGCACCCGCAGCCCCCAGGACCTGAAGGACCGGACTTTCACTGGAGGAGTGACCCCCAGGAGTCCCTCTCCCTTGCCCAAGTGGAGGTTTCCCCGAGGAACCCCCCCCTTGCCTGCCTGCAGCGCTGAAGAGATCCCTAGATCTCCCATTGACTTCCATTACAAACCCGACGCTTGTTTCTACACTGCACCCGGCCGCCCCCGCGCTGCTGAGGGTGAAATTTCTGTGTGGACTTGTGTCCCCCCCGGTGCCCTACAAAACCCCCCTGGTCTGCCCTCCGAAGACGCGGGTACTTACCTGCAAGCAGACCGGAACCGGGGCACCCCCTTCTCTCCATTCTAGCCTATGTGTTTTGGACACCACTTTGAACTCTGCACCTGACCGGCCCTGAGCTGCTGGTGTGGTGACTTTGGGGTTGCTCTGAACCCCCAACGGTGGGCTATCTTGGACCAAGAACTGAACCCTGTAAGTGTCTTACTTACCTGGTAAAACTAACAAATACTTACCTCCCCTAGGAACTGTGAAAATTGCACTAAGTGTCCACTTTTAAAACAGCTATTTGTTAATAACTTGAAAAGTATACATGCAATTTTGATGATTTGAAGTTCCTAAAGTACTTACCTGCAATACCTTTCGAATGAGCTATTACATGTAGAACTTGAACCTGTGGTTCTTAAAATAAACTAAGAAAAGATATTTTTCTATATAAAAACCTATTGGCTGGATTTGTCTCTGAGTGTGTGTACCTCATTTATTGTCTATGTGTATGTACAACAAATGCTTAACACTACTCCTTGGATAAGCCTACTGCTCGACCACACTACCACAAAATAGAGCATTAGTATTATCTATTTTTACCACTATTTTACCTCTAAGGGGAACCCTTGGACTCTGTGCATGCTATTCCTTACTTTGAAATAGCACATACAGAGCCAACTTCCTACACCTGTCTTTCCTAACTCCACAGTCTTCAGAGAACGAATGGGTAACCGTCATCCTGTTCATGCCACTCTGCTGAAGTCTGCTGTATGATGCTTCTTTAGAAGTGGACAGAGAGATCAGCAGCCCAGGCATGGTACAGATGCATCAAAGTTTCAATCCTCCTCCAGTATGTCCACCGGAAACACTGTATGCTTGCCATTTGTTTATGTTGGTGTCTGACTGGGTTGCAGCATAGTTAGTATTATAAATGGCTCAGGGTATATAAATATTTTTTTTTGTGCTAATAAATACTGCTTCTGTGAGCCAAAAAAGGGTGGGTGGGCAGTTAATCACATGCAGTGATGCAGCCCCAAGTCTTCAGGACACTAGACCTCAAATCTTTGAAGCAGGACAAACCGATGTTAAGCCCATTATATTACTGACCAGTCTGCAAGAGGCTCAATGGCTGCTGTTCCTTTTCATGCCCTGCTTCAGATTCTTCTAAAGCCCAACAATGTTATTTGCTAAGTGTCTTGCCAGAGTTAGGGTTGTCAATCTGACCTTTGGAACACAAATATAACCATCTTAGCCTCAAAGACAAAAAGGGCCTATACTATAACTCTGTCAGTCATGCGAGAATATGAAGAAACACTATCAAAAGCTAAAGAAAGGCTTACTTCTAAAAGATCACTTATTAGGCATGGGCTTTAAATGGAGTCCTAGAGGTTTCTAAGCAGCAAAGGAGTGTTAACCATTGATAGTCCCACGTAATGCTCATGATCATGCCTGAATATGTTGAACTTGTAGGGAGGACTGATAAGAATGTTATTTTAGGTTGTCTGCATTACTTTCGCTAACTGAACATGCAAAACATTCACTCACAGCATTCTGGCCATGCACTAATAAATCAAGGTCTCTTTCAAATTGTTGTAAGATGCGTTGATTTTCAATTAAAATCTTCCTTTTGTTTCTTGCTAGATTGAATCAGAGACAGCAGCTTCAGAGGAAACGTTAAATAATGCCACAGAGCGTCTTGCTCAGCTGGAGAAGAATGTTGAAGACCTTAAGAAGAAGACCATGTCAAATACAGACTCAGCTGAAAAGATAACACTGTCAGTGGATAATGTTAAACTGACTGCGGACGACGCTAAAAAGGTATACAGAGAGCGTGTGAGCTGTAGGAAAACAGCATGGTAATAGGTGCAGGTTCTTAATGCTGTCAGAAGGGATAGATAAATGAGTTCCGGAATAATCTAATGACACTGAATAGTTCATCCTTCATTTAGAAGGATTATGACATTTTGATGGTGCCATACTCTGGGAACTCGGACGTGTGCAAACATTTTTGCCATATCACATGTTTGTTGAGAACCAAATGGTGAAGTCATCCCCCTTGTAATGTCAGATGTATGCCCTGCAAGACCTTGTGCATTGTTGGATTCTTTTTTAGCTCTAGCACGCAAGCGCTTTGAACTGTTATAAGTATTGTGGGCTTTTAACTACACTCATCACTTTCACTTGTTCATGGGCTTGCCTTTTAAAAATCACTTGTTGTCATTGGTATTTGCTCTACGTTTGTCCCGACTTGAGGCTATTTTTGTCATGTCTTGCAGACTGCCCCTGTTACATGGATTTTTGCACGATTACTGATATAATTCAGCGTGGGCGAACTATTTCTTGTCTTTCCCCTTCTTGCTGCATGGCCCTCACAGCGCGAACAGGAACACCAACGTGAACTCGATCTGCAGTATTGAAGTGCTGGTCATATTGTTCACAGTTACCTAATAAGTTAGTTCTCGTGGATCTCCCCACTAAAACACTTGAGATTGGTAAATGCTTTACATGAAACAGATATCCTCTTAGCAAAAAAAAGATTAAGGGGAAAAGTTCTAGACCCAACCACTACTACAATATTCACTGCGCTCGGGAAAACTCAAACCACAATGCTTTGCAAGCATTCTTTTACACAACATATTTGCCCATAAATCAGCGTGTGGTGGTCCTAGGACAGTGGGCCCACCACTAAAACATTAAGCACAACATGCCCTTTCTGTGTAGGTCATCTCTGGGACCCAACACTAGGTTAGTGGGGACCCTAAAATAATAACCCCTCCCACCATTCAGTGTCCTTTAAAGCTGTCTCATGGCTGGAATTTTTGTTTTCCAGCTGGGGACAGCTTACTCTTTAAGGGTAAGGGCTGCTTTTTTTTAGCAACATTATTGCTAAAGGCCAGCCACCCGTGAAACTATGTAGTGCACTATGCTGTGTAGGGGCTTACATATATGGTTACTCTGCATTATTTATTACCATTTTCTTTTTGTGTGGTTATGCCCTCTAGGGGCTAACAATATAGTTACATGACCATGTTTCTTACAAATGCTATTTTTATTGTGATGTCCTCTAGGGGCTGTTATAAGCATTACAGTCATATCAACATTATTAAAATATGAGTGGCAGGGAAACTTACTCCATAATTCTTTGTAGGGCATTACTTTTACAAAACATTTGTGCTCATAACTCAGCCTATGATGGTCCTAGGACAGTGGGACCACCTTCACAACATTGATCACAATGTGCTCTTTCTGTCTACTTCATCTTGGGGTCCTCACACTATGTTAATGGGGACCCAAAATAATAAGCCTGCCACCGTTCAATGTCTTTTAAGATTTCTCATGGCTAGAACTTTTGTTTTACAGTTTGGAGAAGTTTTGTTTTAAAGGCCTTATTTGTAATATCATTGCAGTAGGCCTGCTTGCCCTAAACTGCCCTCTAGGGGCTAAGTATAGGGTTACACTGCATTACTTTCTTCTTGTTTTTTTTGCATGGGGCTATGCCCTCTAGGGGCTCACAATATGGTTACATGACCATGTTTCTTACAAATGATTTTGTTATGGTGCCCTCTAGGGGCTGTTTTGAGCATTAGTCTAATGCCAAAGGTTTATTTCTGATATCGACATAAATTATGATTGTATATGTTTTCATAATCTCTCCGTATTACAATTATGACCATAATTCATGCCAATTTAACATCCCCATACACTATGACTGAACACTCTTGATATGTTTGGATGACTTTCTAGTTAATTTCTCCTCTGTGGCTGTCTTTTTTTTTTTTTTTCTTTTTTTTTGTTAGCCAGCCAGCATCTCTCATGGTGGGGTGGTGAAAGTGGTAGTTTATTGAAATAAGCATGGCAGATTTAAATTAGGATGCTAAATGTCAACATTTACATTTTTGCTGCAGATAGAGGTAGAGGGTAAATGAAAGTGCTTTCGTTATATGCAAGGCCACTGTAATTATATGGCAGGAAAAGACGAAATTATGAGGCAGGGTTGACTAATTTATGTGACAAGAAAAGTCCAGTTATGAACTTACAATGCCAATAAGTCTAACTCAAACAAATGTGAGACCTATTGCATTGCAAATGCTTGTTTTACCAATAGGTATGGAAACAGGACAGAGGAGCTCCAATGCTCAAGGATGTACACTGAAGGATTGTTGAGGGAAATCATGACAAAAGAGACTGTTTAAAACACTGAAGAAAACCTGAAGGGGCACTGCCATTACCATTTTTTTGATAAGGTGGTCTGAGGGTGTGTATCCAGATTGCTATCGACCCCAGGAGAGATCAGAAGACTCTATTTAGATTAGACTTGTGCCTACTGAAAGACCACGGAGATGAGGATTGCAAAGTCTGCACCGAATTTCAGCAGAAACCTTTGTAAGTTTGAGAAAAGCAGCAGTGGGCCCATTATTCTAACAAATACAAGCTGATATTTTACAACTGTATAGTGGGTGTGATTTTGAAAAGAAAATTGGCTGGAATGTATTTTCTCCATTGACTTATAGTGAATTCTGAGGATATTTCGGCTGGAGACAGGTAAAATAAAGCCATTTTTGGTTAAAAAATCGGGAGTCTACCACCTGAATTGGGTCGATTGGCATGTATATTATGATGTGCCCACAGCAAAAGTGGCCTACACTCAAGGACATCAATCTGCCAAGTGATGATGAAAAGAACACAGAAAAGAAGGAATTGGCATACAGAGGGGGCTCTGACACTTTAGAGTCATCAACATTGAGAAACTGAATGTGGCGTGGAAAGCGAGGAAGGATGGCAAAGCTATGAGATACCAGCAAGTAACATTGCATACTTGTGTCAGAGCTCAGCCTGCTAAATTGTCCACAAAGTCCCCGATGAATCCCCTATGCTATAATACTTGACTATCAAAGGGTGGCAAAAGTATAAAAAGCCCCATGAGTCCAAAATCAAGGACACTGCAGGAGCCAGCCCCTCAGAGATAGCTTTGATGCAGAAAGGTGATTGAGAAAAGTTGAGAGAGCGTGAGGCAAAGGAAAATGAATCTCCAAAACAAAGAGCAATGCAAAATCAACACTCTGACAGTCAATGGTTGCTTGGGTTATGCCAAAATGGTTGTCATGTTACCAACCAAAAAATAATTACAATAAATAAAAAGGGTTTCTGTACAATCAGTCACAGGTGGCTAGAGATCTCTGGGAAGAGCAGAGAGAGCTTGAGCCTCCAACCATACTGGATTCGCGAAATGAGGTACCGGAAGGGTTTCTCTGTGGTGATAACAGCAACATCGAAGACATGGGCTTCGACAAAGAGGTGTGGCAGGGCCTCAACACCAGTACTATAGAGGAGACTGACCGTTGTAGCCAGATGATTTAATGGTATACCAGCTCCCTGCTGTAATGCGCTGCAGACCCATATGGAGTTCAGCTTGAAGAACAACAAGCGAAGGCCTGCTTCCTTCTATAAACCCTCATGCAAATCCAGAAGAAAAACCTCTATCGTCAAATGCTCCCAAACATCTTGGACCTAAGAAAGGATGCTTTTCGAGAGGCCACATCTTCAAAGTAGATGAGCCCTCGAGTAGAGAAGAAATGTAAGCACTTGGTATCAAATATATTTCTCAGATCAGTCCTCGACACTTCAGATGCTTGCAGGTCGGTAGATGTGTACTTGAACAGCTCTGAGGAAGCAGACCTAGCTCAGAGCTTCAGGTTTCAAGTCGGAAATCCGTTTGTCATCAGTATGCCATTCATTTTTGAGATGTGTCCAAATAAGCACCACTCAGAAAGCTATTATCACGCCCAACCTTTTCCTCCACCACCAAACCCGCCACGTTATGCCCCCTTGCCCGCTCTGCCAATCTTTCTCATGCTTCGTGTCCTCTTTCCTCACTTCACACCTCATTTCCCCTACTTGGTCATCTGTACCTGTTGTTTAAAGCCTTTGAAACGTTGTTACTTGTTGGACCCATACCATCCTTCTAGGACATGTAGGGTGAAGCAGAGTCACAGCAAGACCTTATGGTGCAACTGACAGTTGAGGGATGAAATTACTTGCACCCATTCTGAGCAAGTACGTCCCATTTTCAACCTAGGACAGTCGCTAAACTAAAGCTTTACAAATTGCTGACATCTACTACTTCCCATGTATTTGATTGTGAATGTCTTGAAACCTGTCATCTTGTATTCTTTATACCGAAGTAGCAATTTGCCTGGTGCATGCAGTCCATTCTGGCTTTTCAACTGTGTTGCCGGGCTGGAGAGAGTCTATCGCGCATGTGTGTTTGGCCGGCCTGAGCCGGCTGGCCAAATACATGCGCAATGATGGGAAGTGCTGAGCACCCACCTCACAGCTAATCACCGAGATGCACGCCCCATTTACAACGAACCCTCATTGTGAAAGTTTTGCAGCTTCTGCTGCTAGCGGGGGGCGGCGCTCCTCTGCCCTAACAGAGGAGCCGCCCCTGGCTACATCAGGGCTAGACGCCCCTGACGAAAACAGTTTGGCAACTGGTTTTCCCCTCTTCTTCCCGTGCCATCCTGTTTGCCTAAACAATGAGGCAGCCATCCTCCCTAGTGTGACACATCTGCTTTCAAAGGCTGCTTCCCTTTTGAAGCCTGCCTTTTGGGACTAACACCCAAGCGGGTTCCTGCAGGAGGGAAGTAACACCTCCCTGGCCTGAAATTCCTCATTGTTCACCGCTGGCATGTCTCCAGGATGGCAAAAAAGCAGTCTCTTGGAACAGACTGTGTGCCCAGAAAGGCACAGAAATTTTAAAGGAAACAAGGTGGAAGCTTTGCTAAAGCTGCACATTGCAACACGTTAGGCTAATTTCGACTTTAGATACAAGTTGGGCTTCATGTAACAAGGTGTTTGATACCTTGGGGTGCTCACTTTGACCGCACTTTTCAGGGGTAAGCACAGCTGAGGAGTCAGCGTTTAATCCTGCTCTTGACAATTTGGCAACCTAGGGCCTGATTTAGAACTCAGTGGACGACTTACTTTGTCACAACAGTGACAGACATCCTGTCTGCTGAAATCTAAATCCTATAGAACATAATGGGATTTTGATTTCTGCTGACAACATACATATGCGTCACTGTTGTGACGGAGTAACCCGGCCGCAGAGTTCTAAATTGGGCCCCTAGACTTTCCACAGTAAAAACAGTAGTTTTGCATGTTTACTGTCAGGACATTTAAGTGCATGTCCACCGTCCATCATGTCACACCCTGCCTTAGCACTTGGTAGGTATGCCGGGGGGGGGGGGGGGGGGGGGGGGGGGACTTAAACACACATACTGATGAAGTGGCGGCTTTGCCATTGCTTTCAATGGCAATGGCGTGATCACAGTGCAGGACTGTTCTACCAGTCTGCAGTGGCAGACTGAGGGACTTTTTTTTTTTTTTTTAACTTGGGAGACCGTCAGGGTGGTACAACCAGTGGTACCCCTCTTACTTACAATGCCATATCCTAGGGACTTACTAGTAAGTTATCCACTTCCGTTGGTTACGACCAATTTGACATACACCTTAGGGTATGGGCACTGGCACTTAGGTCTGGTTAGCAGATTTGGAAAACCAGCAGCATCTGTCGAAAAACGTAGGGGTGACTATACAAAAAGAGGCATCTCCTTACATTGATGCATTTACATGATGCACAATTTTCTTATGCTTCTCTACCAGTGTTCTTCTCTGCTATTATAGCAAAACTTGTTGAGAATAATGTCCGACGATGATCATGATGAATCTACATAGGAAGAAAGAGAGAACATTTTTGATACCTCCCATTTTAATAATACTGATAAATCAGTGTTATACTTAGGACCAAGCCCATATATACTTGATCAGTTGGAACATTGCGGGGCTTCGATCTAAAATAAATAACCCGGATTGGACGAGTTTTATATAATCTTTTGACATAATTTGCTTACAGGAAACTTGGTCAAAAGATACGTTCCTTTTGGATGGGTACACAACTCTTTACCAGCTGGCATTAACTTCTTCAATGGTAAGAGCGCGAGGAGGTCTTTTAGTTCTTGTATCCCTACGACTACCATTATTGAAGGCTTCTTTAATTTGGTCTTCACCTTATTTTATGATTGTCCTACTATCTATTAGGGGGTGTAAAGGTATTCTGATTTTCAATATCTACAACAATGTCCCACGTGGTCTCCTTAAAGGAATCCTAGAGGACCTAGTGGACTTTATCGATTCTTCCTCCGAATTACAGGATGAAGATTTAGTAGTCTTATGGGTCGGTGATTTTAATGCTCCCCTATGTTGTCCGGAAAATTTAGAACTGTGTGCTATTCCCATTGAAGGCAGAGTTAATCCACTTTATTCATTCACCTGAAGGAGAAGCTCTGAACTCCTTTCTATGTAACTTCAATCTGGTTCACGTTAGGGAGAAAGTGCCACTAGATTCTTTAAATGTTCCAACGTTCACAGGGAATTCTAAGGGGAGTACTATTGATTTTATTCTTATTGGCTCCCCTGATTATCATTTAATTTGTGATTTTAAGATAATCCCTCACTGTGCTAGTGACCCCAATCCCTTATGTATTAACCTAGACTTAATCATTGACCAGGTCTCTAGGGATAAGGGATTGAGAAGAAACATCACGTTCGATGGCATCTGTCGCTGTAGATACGCATGTTCTGCAATAGCTCGCCATCTGGTGTTGGGCCGGAGTGTTACAAGTTGTTTTTCTTCGAAGAAGTCTTTCGAGTCACGGGACCGAGTGACTCCTCCTTTTGTCTCCATTGCGCATGGGCGTCGACTCCATCCTCGATTGTTTTTTTTCCGCCATCGGGTTCGGACGTGTTCCTGTCGCTCCGAGTTTCGGAACAGAAAAAAATAGTTAATTTCGGAAGATTTTCGTCGGTATTGTTGCGTTCGGGATCGGCATACCTACATTCAACACCGCATCGAAGATCGAAGAGCTCCGGTGCCCTTCGGGGTAATTTTTCGATCCTCCGTCGGGGCCTGGCCGGCCCGACCGCGTGCTGAAGAACGCCGATGGAACGGACCCCGTTCCGTTTCTGCCCCAAATGCCACAATAAATACCCCTACACAGACCAACACTTGGTCTGCAACCTGTGCCTGTCACCTGAGCACAGCGAAGACACCTGCGAGGCCTGTCGTGCGTTCCGGTCCAGAAAAACACTCCGAGACCGTCGAGCCAGAAGACTTCAAATGGCGTCCGCACCGACAGCCCGACGGGAGTTCGAGGAACAGGAAGAGGAAGGTACCTTCTCGATCCAAGACTCAGACTCCGAAGGATTCGACGATACACAAACCGTGAGTAAGACGTCGAAAACCACACAAAGAAACATTTACAAGGCCCAGGGGACGCCACTGCCACCAGGCCATGGCTCCACCCATAAATTCGGTGACCGACCGTCGGCACCGAAAAAGGCCAAAACAGTGCCGAGATCGTCCGACTCCGGTCGAGACACCGGCACGCAGCCTTCTCGGGACCGAGAAAGTGCTGGAGACAAGCCTCGACACCGAGATGCCGGTGTGGACACGGCTCGACGCCGAGACAGCGGCACCGAAACAGATCGACGCCGAGAGGTTTCGGCCCCGAAAAGGAAAAAAGTCACCTCGGAGCCGAAAAAACACGCAGACACAGTTTCGACGCCGAAACAAACTGCAAGCGACCCAGCTTCAGGCTCTTATACAGAAGAGCACTCGCTAACCTCCCAAATGCAGAAGCATAGGTTTGAGGAAGAGCTACAAGCAACGGATGCGGACCATACGCAAAAGCGTATCTTCATTCAGCAGGGGACAGGAAAAATAAGCACCCTTCCCCCCATTAGGAGAAAGAGAAGGTTGGAGTTCCAGACGGAACAAGCACCACAACCAAAAGTGGTGAAAAGAGTTACACCACCACCCTCTCCTCCGCCCGTGATTAACGTTTCACCAGCACAAACGCCATCACACTCCCCAGCTCACACCACCATGAGCCAGGGTGACCAAGACCAGGACGCATGGGACCTATACGACGCCCCAGTGTCAGATAACAGCCCAGAGGCATACCCTACAAAACCATCTCCACCAGAAGACAGCACCGCGTACTCTCAGGTGGTGGCTAGAGCAGCACAATTTCACAACGTAAGCCTCCACTCAGAACAGGTCGAGGATGATTTCCTGTTCAACACACTCTCCTCCACCCACAGCTCCTACCAAAGCCTGCCTATGCTCCCTGGTATGCTCCGGCACGCAAAAGACATATTTAAGGACCCGGTCAAAAGTAGGGCAATCACACCAAGGGTGGAAAAAAAGTATAAGCCGCCTCCTACAGACCCGGCTTTCATCACAACACAGCTGCCACCAGACTCTGTTGTTGTAGGAGCAGCTAGGAAAAGGGCCAACTCTCACACATCTGGAGATGCACCACCCCCAGATAAAGAAAGCCGCAAGTTTGATGCAGCTGGTAAAAGAGTCGCAGCACAAGCTGCAAACCAGTGGCGCATCGCGAACTCCCAGGCACTACTTGCGCGCTATGACAGAGCCCACTGGGACGAGATGCAACATCTCATTGAACATCTGCCCAAAGACTTCCAAAATAGGGCAAAACAAGTGGTTGAGGAGGGACAGGCCATCTCCAACAACCAGATCCGCTCCTCCATGGACGCTGCAGATACAGCTGCACGGACAATTAATACATCTGTAACTATCAGAAGGCATGCATGGCTCCGAACGTCTGGATTTAAACCAGAGATTCAACAAGCAGTTCTCAATATGCCTTTTAATGAAAAAGAACTGTTCGGTCCAGAAGTGGACACAGCGATTGAGAAACTCAAAAAGGATACGGACACTGCCAAAGCCATGGGCGCACTCTACTCCCCGCAGAGCAGAGGGAATTACAGCACATTCCGTAAAACGCCCTTTCGAGGGGGGTTTCGGGGTCAAAGCACACAAGCCAGCACCTCACAAGCCACACCGTCCAGTTACCAAGGACAGTATAGAGGAGGTTTTCGGGGACAATATAGAGGAGGGCAATTCCCTAGAAATAGAGGAAGATTCCAAAGCCCCAAAACCCCTACTACTAAACAGTGACTCACATGTCACTCACCCCCTCCACACAACACCAGTGGGGGGACGAATAGGTCATTATTACAGAGCATGGGAGAAAATCACTACAGACACTTGGGTTCTAGCAATTATCCAACATGGTTATTGCATAGAATTTCTACAGTTCCCTCCAAACATACCACCAAAAGCACAAAATTTGACAAAACATCATTCCAATCTCCTGGAGATAGAAGTGCAGGCACTATTGCAAAAGAATGCAATCGAATTAGTGCCAAACACACAAATAAACACAGGAGTTTACTCACTGTACTTTCTGATACCAAAGAAGGACAAAACGCTGAGACCAATCCTAGACCTCAGAGTAGTGAACACTTTCATCAAATCAGACCACTTTCACATGGTCACACTACAAGAAGTATTGCCATTGCTAAAGCTGCACGACTACATGGCAACTTTAGACCTCAAGGATGCTTATTTCCATATACCAATTCACCCATCGCACAGGAAATACCTAAGGTTTGTATTCAAAGGAATACATTACCAATTCAAGGTACTGCCTTTCGGATTAACAACCGCACCAAGAGTCTTTACCAAATGTCTAGCGGTAGTCGCTGCACACATCAGAAGGCAGCAAATACATGTGTTCCCATATCTAGACGACTGGCTAATCAAGGCCCATTCGTTAATAGAGTGCTCAAATCACACAAATCATATCATACAAACCCTCTTCAAACTAGGGTTCACCGTCAATTTCACAAAATCCAAGATTCGGCCACGCAAGGTACAACAATACCTGGGAGCCATAATAGACACATCAAAGGGAGTAGCCACTCCAAGTCCACAAAGAATTCAAAATTTCAACACCATCATACAACGCATGTATCCAACACAAAAGATACAAGCAAAGATGGTATTACAACTCCTAGGCATGATGTCATCATGCATAGCCATTGTCCCAAACGCAAGACTGCACATGAGGCCCTTACAACAATGCCTAGCATCACAGTGGTCTCAAGCACAGGGTCACCTTCTAGATCTGGTGTTAATAGACCGCCAAACTTACCTCTCGCTTCTGTGGTGGAACAACATAAATTTAAACAAGGGGCGGCCTTTTCAAGACCCAGTGCCACAATACGTAATAACAACAGATGCTTCCATGACAGGGTGGGGAGCACACCTCGATCAACACAGCATACAAGGACAATGGAACGTACATCAAACAAAACTGCATATCAATCACCTAGAACTTCTTGCAGTTTTTCAAGCACTAAAAGCTTTCCAACCAATAATAGTTCACAAATACATTCTCGTCAAAACAGACAACATGACAACAATGTATTATCTAAACAAGCAGGGAGGGACGCACTCCACGCAGTTAAGCATGTTAGCACAAAAAATTTGGCATTGGGCAATTCACAACCAAATTCGCCTAATTGCACAGTTTATACCAGGGATACAAAATCAACTCGCAGACAATCTCTCTCGAGATCACCAACAGGTCCACGAATGGGAAATTCACCCCCAAATACTGAACACTTATTTCAAACTCTGGGGAACACCTCAGATAGACTTGTTTGCGACAAGGGAGAACGCAAAATGCCAAAACTTCGCATCCAGATACCCACACAAACAATCCCAAGGCAATGCCCTATGGATGAACTGGTCAGGGATATTTGCTTACGCTTTTCCTCCTCTCCCTCTCCTTCCTTACCTGGTAAACAAACTCAGTCAAAGCAAACTCAAACTCATATTGATAGCACCAACTTGGGCAAGGTAACCCTGGTACACAACGCTGCTAGACCTATCAGTGGTACCCTGCATCAAATTGCCCAACAGGCCAGATCTGTTGACACAGCACAACCAAAAGATCAGACACCCAGATCCAGCATCGCTGAATCTAGCAATCTGGCTCCTGAAATCCTAGAATTCGGGCACTTACAACTTACCCAAGAATGTATGGAAGTCATAAAACAAGCAAGAAGGCCATCCACCAGGCACTGCTATGCAAGTAAATGGAAGAGGTTTGTTTGCTACTGCCATATTAATCAAATACAACCATTACACACAACTCCAGAACATGTAGTGGGTTACTTGCTTCACTTACAAAAATCTAACCTAGCTTTCTCTTCCATTAAGATTCACCTTGCAGCAATATCTGCATACCTGCAGACTACCTATTCAACTTCCCTATATAAAATACCAGTCATTAAAGCATTCATGGAGGGCCTTAGGAGAATTATACCACCAAGAACACTACCTGTTCCTTCATGGAACCTAAATGTTGTCCTAACTAGACTTATGGGTCCACCTTTTGAACCCATGCACTCCTGCGACATACAGTTCCTAACCTGGAAGGTGGCATTTCTCATCGCCATTACTTCCCTGAGAAGAGTAAGCGAGATTCAGGCGTTTACTATACAGGAACCTTTTATACAACTACACAAAAATAAAGTCGTCCTAAGGACCAATCCTAAATTTTTGCCAAAGGTTATTTCACCGTTCCATCTAAATCAAACAGTGGAACTTCCGGTGTTCTTTCCACAGCCAGATACCGTAGCTGAAAGGGCACTACATACATTAGATGTCAAAAGAGCATTAATGTATTACATTGACAGAACAAAGAACATCAGAAAGACTAAACAACTCTTTATTGCATTTCAAAAACCTCATGCAGGAAACCCAATTTCAAAACAAGGTATAGCCAGATGGATAGTTAAATGCATCCAAATCTGCTACCTTAAAGCTAAACGACAGCTGCCCATTACACCAAGGGCACACTCAACCAGAAAAAAAGGTGCTACCATGGCCTTTCTAGGAAACATCCCAATGCAAGAAATATGTAAGGCAGCCACATGGTCTACGCCTCACACATTCACCAAGCACTACTGTGTAGACGTGTTATCCGCACAACAAGCCACAGTAGGTCAAGCTGTATTAAGGACATTATTTCAGACTACTTCCACTCCTACAGGCTGATCCACCGCTTTTGGGGAAATAACTGCTTACTAGTCTATTGCAGAACATGCGTATCTACAGCGACAGATGCCATCGAACTGAAAATGTCACTTACCCAGTGTACATCTGTTCGTGGCATCAGTCGCAGTAGATTCGCATGTGCCCACCCGCCTCCCCGGGAGCCTGTAGCAGTTTGGAAGTTACCTTCAATTATTTATATATGTATCATCTCAACCTTAAATAAGTGCATACTTAGTCACTCCATTGCATGGGCACTATTACTACAATTCAACTCCTACCTCACCCTCTGCGGGGAAAAACAATCGAGGATGGAGTCGACGCCCATGCGCAATGGAGACAAAAGGAGGAGTCACTCGGTCCCGTGACTCGAAAGACTTCTTCGAAGAAAAACAACTTGTAACACTCCGGCCCAACACCAGATGGCGAGCTATTGCAGAACATGCGAATCTACTGCGACTGATGCCACGAACAGATGTACACTGGGTAAGTGACATTTTCATTTTCATACAAATTCTGGCCTACGTCTGAAATGGGACTAAATAAACCCAATGACTTTCAATCAAGAAATTATAAGATCTAGGTTTGACTCCATTAATATTTGTTTATCCCAGCAGTCTGACCATGATCATATAGTTCAAGAATTTGAACTATTAAGTAATGGTATTTCGCATGCTCTTGTGGTGGACAAGCCTACCATGTGTTTGCCAGCCCATAGATGGTTTGATTCTGCGTGTTCAACTGCTCACAAAAAATTAAAAGATGCCCTTAAAACAGTTCCTTTTTACCGTTATTTATTCAAATTAGCTAGGGCTGAGTATAAGGCCACCTTGGAAAAAAGGAAATCAAAAATAAGGTCTAAGGCGTGGGAAGAGTTGCAGGCTGCGTCCGATCTGAAGGATACTTCAAAATTTTGGAAGGTGGTCAATCATTCATATTTTTCGGACAGTAACTGTAGGAAGTTGGCTCTGCTCTGTATGCACTATTTCAAGGTAAGGAATAGTATGCACAGAGTCTAAGGGTTCCCCTTAGAGGTAAGATAGTGGCAAAAAGAGATAATTCTAGTGCTCTATTTTGTGGTAGTGTGGTCGAGCAGTAGGCTTATCAAAGGAGTAGTGTTAAGCATTTGTTGTACACACACAAGCAATAAATGAGGAACACACACTCCGAGACAATTCCAGGCCAATAGGTTTTTGTATAGAAAAATATATTTTCTTAGTTTATTTTAAGAACCACAGGTTCGAGATTTACATGTTATATTTCAAATGAAAGGTATTGCAGGTAGGTATTTAGGAACTTTGAATTGGCAAAATAGCATATACAGTTTTCACATAAATGACATATAGCTATTTTAAAACTAGACACAGTGCAATTTTCAACAGTTCCTGAGGGAGTAAGAGTTTGTTAGCTTTTGCAGGTAAGTAAACCACCTACAGGGTTCAAGTTTGGGTCCAAGGTAGCCCATGTTGGGGGTTCAGAGCAACCCCAAAGTTACCACACCAGCAGCTCAGGGCCGGTCAGGTGCAGAGGTCAAAGAGGTGCCCAAAACACATAGGCTTCAATGGAGAAGGGGGTGCCCCGGTTCCAGTCTGCCAGCAGGTAAGTACCCACGTCTTCAGAGGGCAGACCAGGGGGGTTTTGTAGGGCACCGGGGGGACACAAGTCCACACAGAAAGTACACCCTCAGTGGCACGGGGGCGGCCAGGTGCAGTGTGCAAACAAGCGTCGGGTTTTCAATAGAAAGCAATGGGAGACCAAGGGGTCTCTTCAGCGATGCAGGCAGGCAAGGGGGGGGGGGGCTCCTCAGGGTGGCCACCACCTGGACAAGGGAGAGGGCCACCTGGGGGTCGCTCCTGCACTGTAGGTCTGATCCTTCAGGTCCTGGGGGCTGCGGTGCAGAGTCTTTACCAGGCGTCGGGTCTTTGAAGCAGGCAGTCGTGGTCAGGGGGAGCCTCTGGATTTCCTCTGCAGGCTTCGCTGTGGGGGCTCAGTGGGGTCAACTCTGGCTACTCACAGTCTCGTAGTCGCCGGGGAGTCTTCCCTAAAGTAGTTGTTCTCCACAAGTCGAGCCGGGGGCATCGGGTGCAGAGTGTCAAGTCTCACGCTTCCGGCGGGAAATGCGCGTTGTTTCGAAGTTGCTTCTTTGTTGCAAAGTTGCAGTCTTTGGTGAACAGAGCCGCTGTCCTCTGGAGTTCTTGGTCCTTCTAGATGCAGGGCAGTCCTCTGAGGCTTCAGAGGTCGCTGGTCCCTGGGGAAAGCATCGCTGGACCAGTGTCTTTAGAAGTGGGGAGACAGGCCGGTAGAGCTGGGGCCAAAGCAGTTAGTGTCTCCGTCTTCTCTGCAGGGTTTTTCAGCTTAGCAGTCCTCTTCTTAGGTTGCAGGAATCTAGTTTCCTAGGTTCTGGGGTGCCCCTAAATACTGAATGGTGTGTTTAGGTCTGGGAGGGCAGTAGCCAATGGCTACTGTCCTTGAGGGTGGCTACACCCTCTTTGTGCCTCCTCCCTGAGGGGAGGGGGGCACATCCCTATTCCTATTGGGGGAATCCTCCAAAATCAAGATGGAGGATTTCTAAAGGCAGGGGTCACCTCAGCTCAGGACACCTTAGGGGCTGTCCTGACTGGTGGGTGACTCCTCCTTGTTTTTCTCATTATCTCTCCTGGACTTGCCACCAAACGTGGGGGCTGTGTCCAGGGGCGGGCATCTCCACTAGCTGGAGTGCCCTGGGGCATTGTAACACGAAGCCTGAGCCTTTGAGGCTCACTGCTAGGTGTTACAGTTCCTGCAGGGGGGAGGTGTGAAGCACCTCCACCCAGGGCAGGCTTTTGTTTCTGTCCTCAGAGAGCACAAAGGCCCTCACCACATGGGGTCAGAAACTCGTCTCTCAGCAGCAGGCTGGCACAGACCAGTCAGTCCTGCACTGAACACTTGGGTAAAATACAGGGGGCATCTCTAAGATGCCCTCTGTGTGCATTTTTTAATAAATCCAACACTGGCATCAGTGTGGGTTTGTTATTCTGAGAAGTTTGATACCAAACTTCCCAGTATTCAGTGTAGCCATTATGGAGCTGTGGAGTTCGTTTTTGACAGACTCCCAGACCATATACTCTTATGGCTACCCTGCACTTACAATGTCTAAGGTTTTGCTTAGACACTGTAGGCGCATTGTGTTCATGCACCTATGCCCTCACCTGTGGTATAGTGCACCCTGCCTTAGGGCTGTAAGGCCTGTTAGAGGGGTGACTTATGCCATAGGCAGTGTGAGGTTGGCATGGCACCCTGAGGAGAGTGCCAGGTCGACTTAGTCATTTTCTCCCCACCAGCACACACAAGCTGGAAAGCAGTGTGTCTGTGCTGAGTGAGGGGTCCCTAGGATGGCATAAGACATGCTGCAGCCCTTAGAGACCTTCCCTGGTATCGGGGCCCTTGGTACCAGGGGTACCAGTTACAAGGGACTTACCTGGGTGCCAGGGTTGTGCCAATTGTGGAGACAATGGTACATTTTAGGTGAAAGAACACTGGTGTTGGGGCCTGGTTAGCAGGGTCCCAGCACACTTCTCAGTCAAGTCAGCATCAGTATCAAGTAAAAAGTGGGGGGTAATTGCAACAGGGAGCCATTTCCTTACAGTAACACTAAGGTTGATGATTGTCTTATTACAGAAGAGGTTTGGTTGAATCACTTTAGGAAAGCATTTGATCCAGATAATGACTTTCTGACTAAGGAGGATAATATTACCAATCGGATTAACACTGACTCTAATACAAACTCCCTAGATATTTCATTGATCTACATGAGATCCTTGGAGCCATTAATCGTTCAAAACAAGGGAAGGTTCCTGGCCCTGACGGTGTTACCGTTGATATCTTTAAATCTATGCCTAATCTTTGGGGTCCCCTAGTTACAAATGTCCTAAGAAGCGCTGTTAAACGTAATATACCCCCTTTTTGGAAACTGGCAATTATTATTCCTATATTAAAAAAGGGCAATAGACAAGGCCCTTCTTGTTACAGACCAATATCTTTGATTGATTCTACGGCCAAGATTCTGGGCAGTGTGATTTTATCTCATCTGGAGGATTGGGTGCTAAAGGCACAGATTGTATCTCCAATTCAATTTAGTTTTAGACCTGGTTTTAAACTTGCATCTCATTCTTAGTAAATACCTAACTGCCAAAAGGGAGTCAATTCATATGTCCTTTATTGATTTATCCAGCGCATTTGAGTTGCTATGGCAAATCATGGAAGCCCTGGGGTGTGATGCGACCCTGTTGGAACTTATAAAGCGTCTCCATATGGATATAAAGGTTTCAGTTCAGTTTGGCCCATCAGGACAGAGAACCACCCCATTTCCTCATTTAGGGGAGTAAGACAGGGATGCATTTTGGCCCCCTTTCTTTTTCTGATATATATAAATGGGCTTTATGACTTTTTGATAAAAAATGGGAAAGATGTACCAAAGGTGGGTCAGAGATTTCTTCCAGTTTTATTACATGCAGATGATGCTGTACTTATTGCACGCCCTGCAAATAGTTTACAAGGCCTGATGGGCCTCTTTTGAACTTCATGCTGGACCTTGATTTGAAAGTTAATTATTCTAAGACATTTGTTATGACATGTGGCCCCCGAAATACTAAATCTAAACAATTTACTATGGGGAGAAATATCATTAATAAGTTGAGGAATTTTTGTTACTTAGGTATGCATATAAGTTCTTCCATGTTATGGAATACTCACCTTAAATTTAAGACCCAACAAATGGCAAGGAACACTGCAGTGATCTTTCGTTTTACTAGTAAGCTTGGTCATAGACCGACTTCTCAGATCATGATGCTATATAATTCCAAGTGTGCCTCAGAAGCCCTATACGGGGCTGGTGTCTGGGGCCACATTAAAGTACCCACATTGAGAATAAATTTATGCGCAGACTACTGATGGTACCCAAGTGTATAGCAAACATCATTATCCACGAGGACGTGGGCCAATGCTTTTTAGAGGACACGGTCTCTATTGCCCCCCTTCTGTTGTGGATTAAATGTTGGACGAATCCAGCGGCAAGTCTTGTGCAGGAATGTATTACTGAGTGTATACAGTTGGCCAATTCGAACAGGATTCCCTGGCTCTCGTATTTGCGATAATCTTTTGACAAGCTTGGGCTTAGGTATATGTTTGAAGAACCACAACTGCTAACTACAACTGCAAGGTCTCTGCTGAAATCATGTCACTCTGAGCATACTTTAGACATAAGACTTCATAGTTGTTTGAAACTGAAATCTTTAGATTCTTATACTCCGATTGTTATGACCTTACGTATAGAACCTTATTTGACTTGGTTTTCATGTCCAAAAATATATTCTCTTTTAACTTTATTAGACTGAATTTGATTCATTTTAAGGTGGCCTTCCCCAATCGGAGTATCTGCCAAAAAGACTTACCACCTTGTCCCTGCGATTCTAGTTCAAAGCAGAGTACTTCTCACTTTTTTCTTTTTTGTTCCCTTTACGCTACCCCTAGAAACGTTTTCATCTTACCTATTTTACGTACATTAAGACAGATCCACTATAAGGAAGCCTTGATCTATTTTCAGAAATTATCAAATGTCAAAATTTGTTTTTGTTTTTAGGTATTAAACTTTATTAGATCATCTATTGCTATTAGGAACCAGTATTAACATTTTGTAATTTATTAATCTATTTATGCTATTTTTAAAATCTGTTTTGTCTAAAATTTTATATTTCATATTTCATATGTGGTATAGGATAGTCTTATTCTATATGAGTAAGGATTTCTACTATATTTTAGGGTATTTAAAATCTTTGGTACTATATTTTATGATACTAGTAAACGTTTTGATAAGAATTATTGGAATATCCGTGAAAGAGGAACTTGGATCAGACTATTTTGTCCTCTTTTTTGTAATCTATGTATGATATGATCTTTTGAGCTGCGTTTTAACTTGTCTCTTTATTCTGTTGCCTGCTCACTTGGATATGTGATTTTATCTGTACTTTTATGGCAATTGCCGAATAAAGATCTTTGACTGACTGACTATTGTAGCATGTTACTGTGACCTGGTTGGAAGGAACTTTTTTGCCACTCCAGTAATTAAAATATTCCTAGAAGGAGCAAAAGCAATTTCCCCACTGTAGGAAATTTATTGACTGTGTATGCAGCAAATGTCTAACAACCCCGCCTTGATTAGCTTAAGCTGTTCGACCACCCTACCACAAATAGAGCACTTTGGATTTTAAAAGAAAGCCTTGTCCACTTCTAGAGGATACCTGGACTCTTAACACAGCACACCTCTTTTTAGTTTTCTATATAAAGAGCCAGCTACCTACAGCTACACAGCTGCCAATCTGGGCCCTCACTCCCATATGGAATATCAGGTTTGGACTGGCGCGCAACTCGTATAACAGCCCTGTGAACTAATGCACAAAATAGGGCTTCAGTATCTGGCACTCAAAACAAACCTCAATAGAAATCATATCCTTTCATAGAATAAGTGATTTTCAGGCATTAACTGACCAAGAACTCTACAAATATACAAGGAATGAGGGGTCATGAGAATTATTCAACACTTTATCCCAAAGGTTGTGTCACATTTTCATGTGAACCAAACAATCTAGTGCCTACTTTCTTTTAACGTCAAAAAAATAAAAGCTGAAAAAAACTACACATGCAAGATGTGAGGATGGCAGTTGTTACAGGAGACTAAACCACCAAGGAAAACTGAAAGTTTTTTCATTGCACATGCAATAGTAAACAAGGATTTCCTAGTATCAGAAGGGGCTATTGCAAGATGAATAGTGCAAACAAAACAATCATGCAAAACACCCTGCCAGGAAAAACCCTTGATAGAAAACCCAGGGCTCATTCCACAAGTTAAAATGGTTCTAGCAAATGTTTCCATTTCTCCATCTGTGAGGTATGCATGGTCGCCACAGTCATCAGTTCACACTCTCCATGCAAACTGAGTGGCTGAGGTGAGCCACATTGTTCTCAAACACCTTTTTGCAGCCATGAATACACTTCACCCCATCCTCCCACAAAAGGTGAACACCTCTACATAGTCAATTATATGCATGTGCATCCAGCATAGATGATTTTTGTAAGATGAAAGTTAGTTACCTGTAACAATAATTTTGCAGCTTGAAGCTTTTCTTAATTCATATGTTCCCAAATCACCTCCCCTGTGAAATGAGTAGGTTTTTAGCAAAGTGGTAAATCCCTGGATAAATAAAACACACAATTAAGCATGCTTCACCATAGCAGGGGAAGCTTAATTTTAAGATAACTACTACTTCCTAAGGCATTTTAGGCTTGTATTCAGTGCCATAGATTGATAGCACTGCTCCATCGCTGGTCTACGAACAAGGAAAAAAATATGACAGTTTCAGACCCAACCAAGAGATAGCGGGGATAATGCACAGCATGTGAAACCAGAGAAGTTTAAAGCTGCAAAACTATTGGTACAGTTAAGTGTAACATTTTCCTTGCAGATCTTGTTCCAACACAACCCTTCTTCCCTCGTATTAGGAGAGTAAATACAGGTAAGTCACACTTATTTTATTATCGGACACTAAAGGTGTTTGACCACATCATTTGAATGGCATTTTTTTTCCGTGTGTCCATTTTCTTTCCCAGAGAACATTTTAAAGGGCATTGGTTCATCTATATAATAATCACTTTATGCTTGATTTTCTTAAGTTGTCATGGCTGGGCAGGCTCTCACCACTCCATTTTGTTTGTGCTTGAAACTTCAGGTCTTAGACGGTGAACTGAATGATAAGTTCAAATCAGTAGAAGACCTAATATCGAAAAACACCAAAGAATCTGAGAAGGGCAGGAGGAAAGCAGAAACTTTACAAAATGAGGCAAAATCCTTGCTGGCTAGTGCCAGTGGTAAACTTCAGCTACTCAAAGGTAGGTTGGTGTAAATTTGGCAAGGAAAACTTGCCAGTGAAGTAATACAGACCAAACACAGTAACATTTTTAAATGGTATAAATTGAAGTTGTTTATGGTTTCCCCTGTATGACATTTTAAACAAGAGAGACGTGGAAGAAGTTATGTCAGGGTATTTTACAATTTCCAGTGGCAGCTGTGCAAGTGATGTTGCTCGCTCACGCTGAAGTGGCCTTGAATCATGTGTCACTGTTTGAGTGGATCTCGAATACTTGCACACTTCCCCACCCTGACCAGTTCCATTTTGTAGTGTGTACCTATTCTAGATTCACATGCTGTACACTAATTAGACTCACAAATTGCTGTATTTTCTCACTCTTAAAAATGTGTGAAGCAGTTCGGCAACAACTCAGATGGTTTTGATCTCATGTATGCGTTAGCAGGGGTTCCCAATATACATTGACAAGAGCTGGATCCATGATATATTTTCTGGATAGACTGACTCTGTAGACAGATTGTACGCACGTTTATCTTATGTTACTATCCCGGATATTTGGGCTTAAACATGGAGTCCTGTACATAAGCTGGACTCCATTCTGCAATAGAAAATAATTAAATAAAAAAATCCATATTTTCCCATTTGTCACATCTATATTTCCCTCAAATTTAGAAACGTTGATTGGTCAAAATGAAACAAATAAGATTTTTTTTTGTAGGTTTCAAACTACTGTAGTGGAAAGCACGCATTTTTATGCATTCTTATCAGTTATCAAAATGTGTTCTGCATGCTACCTAAAACTGAAGAAGTTTGAGAAATGCTTCGTCACTTCAGAATATTTAATTTAACCTGAAAGTTTAGTTCAAATTCCTATTTATTTTGTATATTTTTATAAAATGCATATGTTTCTCTATTAGTCAAGACCTTCTAATTTTACTAAAATGTTATGTATGAAATGTTCACTTATCGGGGCTTTCTGCCAGCCCTTTACATCCATTGGTCTGTTATTGTTTGGTTCACAGTTATCGTCAGCCCTCTACAGCCAGGAACTAAAAGATCTGCCTTTTGTGAGCCAAAAACGTTTTTCCTTTTTGCCATTTTTTTATTTTTATTTTTTAGATTAAAGAGGACCAGGGAGCCTCTCCAACAAAGTTTATTGAAACACTTGACAAAAAAAACCAAAAAGAAACGTGCTTTCAATAAACCAAAAGGCAGACGGCACACGACATTCACTCTAGCTGGGTCTGCCTATTTCATCCAATGGCACTGTGAATGATGGCATTCTGCACTTTCATAGGGAGCACATTGACACACAATGTAGTTCCCATCAATGGAAGAGACTAAGCTTCTCCAACAAGAAGGTTTTGCAAAACAAATGTGTAAAACAAGAATTGACAAAGCCAAAAGACTGGCAGCCACCGCCTGTCCGATCGGCTTTGCCAATGCTTGTTTTATTTAATATTTCTGCCTATAATTTATTTTCTTCAAATTGTTCGAGTTTGCTGGGATGTATATCTGGCCTTGCACTATAGAGTTCATTGCAACATTAAGTTTGCCTTGTCTTTTGTGATACTGACCAGCATTATGAAGTGCCCTTTGAATTGGCCCACTTTTAAGATTTCAGTTTCCACTGTTTCAGTCAAACTGTTCAGCTGCACCTGCCCTCTAGATTGTGGTGGACATGAATGAGCTTTCTGCCGATATGAGCAAAACTAATAAGTCAATAGCAATCTAGAATATCATGATTTTGTTCCTTGGGAGAACTGAAGAGAAAGGGGGTGGGCCATACTTAGTGACTGAAATATATATTTTTTTCCATTTCAAATAAAAAAATGGACCGCGCACTACCTTTATTTGTCGTAATTAAGACCAGTAAATGCCTTTCAAGGTATCGCCCTCTTACCATGGGTGTGGGAAATTCGACAACCAAAAGCACTAACTCCTGACCCAGAGCAGCATGCCTTCTGTGCACTCATGAAAATCTTGCTGCGGATTAAACAGTTAATCGCTCTTTATACAAGTCATTCAGTTCCATGCCATGTGTACTTCATTTGTTGAATATTCTCCAGTCCTTTATTGTGATTTAATATCTTAGCACAATAACACATTTTCATGCAAGTTCAGTATCGTCATGAATCTTGATTAAACAATCAAACTGAAAAATCCTGATGTATTCCAGGCTCCTGCCCTGCTTCAGGGGAAATATATTTTTAAGATATAAACAATAAGGATAATCGGGGGCGTGGCTTGGCCACCGGGCAAGATGGCCGTCACATTGTGAGGCTCTGCCGGGGCCGGGCAATTTATGCGATATAACTTATCCTGCAGGCGGCGGTGAAGGGAGCGGACCCCTGAGACTTCCTCCTGGGGACCCCAGCGACGCTGCACGAGCCGGGTTTGGCTGCTGTGGGCGCCCGGGAGCTAGATTCTTGCTGAGAGGCCTGGCGCCGGCGGTCTCCCGCGCGCGCGCCGACTCCTGCGGTGTCGCGGAGAGGAGAGACGCTGCGGCTGCTCCCGGTCGGGTGGAGAGAGGACGGGAGTTCCGGGGGGCCTGATCGGCGGCCGCTTCGGACCGCGGCTCCCCCCCCTTTTCTTTCGCTGTGGGCTCCTGGTGTGTGCGGCGGCTGGGGACGCCGGCCCCCTGGGCCTTTCCCGCCTCTCGACCGGAGAGTCCGCTCGGGCTTTCCGATGCCCGGGCCCCCGACAGGTGCGAGTGGGGCCCGGTCGATAACAGGCGCTTTACGAGCGTGCTGAGACGGGTGAAGGTGAGGACCTGAATTCAAGGCCTGGTGGAGGGACGGCCTGGGGGGACCCCGGTTTGGCCCCCGGTCACCTACATACAAGCATCGCTGGAGCCCTGCGGACTGCTCCGGGAGCCCTGCACTACATTGACAGCACAGAACCAGGTAGAGGGCGATTGGGGGAGTGAGACAGGGGGCGGAGGCCCTGGCTAGTACGGCACCGTGCTCCTGAGTTCTCCCCTGGTTCTCGGGGCTTAAACATCCTGGTTTTGAAGTCTGGTGCCCGGCTGGCCCCCTTTCCCCCTGTGCTGTGTGAAACTCCCTGCTGCTGGTGGGACTTGTTGAACCCATTTATTGGAAACGGATTTGACCTGGGAGATGAAGAGACTGTTAGGTACGCCTGGGGGCCGACTGGTGGCCTGGTGAGGAGAACGAAGCAGCCGGCCAGGTAAATCTTCGGCGACAGAGACCCGCAGCCTTGGCTAGGTGCATTTGGACTGGCGCTAGTTGCACTATCCGTGAAATATTGCAAGATGGGTGTAGGAAGTTGGCTCTGTATGTGCTATTTCAAAGTAAGGAATAGCATGCACAGAGTCCAAGGGTTCCCCTTAGAGGTAAAATAGTGGTAAAAATAGATAATACTAATGCTCTATTTTGTGGTAGTGTGGTCGAGCAGTAGGCTTATCCAAGGAGTAGTGTTAAGCATTTGTTGTACATACACATAGACAATAAATGAGGTACACACACTCAGAGACAAATCCAGCCAATAGGTTTTTATATAGAAAAATATCTTTTCTTAGTTTATTTTAGGAACCACAGGTTCAAATTCTACATGTAATATCTCATTCGAAAGGTATTGCAGGTAAGTACTTTAGGAACTTCAAATCATCAAAATTGCATGTATACTTTTCAAGTTATTCGCAAATAGCTGTTTTAAAAGTGGATACTTAGTGCAATTTTCACAGTTCCTAGGGGAGGTAAGTATTTGTTAGGTTAACCAGGTAAGTAAGACACTTACAGGGCTTAGTTCTTGGTCCAAGGTAGCCCACCGTTGGGGGTTCAGAGCAACCCCAAAGTCACCACACCAGCAGCTCAGGGCCGGTCAGGTGCAGAGTTCAAAGTGGTGCCCAAAACACATAGGCTAGAACGGAGAGAAGGGGGTGCCCCGGTTCCGGTCTGCTTGCAGGTAAGTACCCGCGTTTTCGGAGGGCAGACCAGGGGGGTTTTGTAGGGCACCGGGGGGGACACAAGTCCACACAGAAATTTCACTCTCAGCAGCGCGGGGGCGGCCGGGTGCAGTGTAGGAACAGGCGTCGGGTTCGCAATGTTAGTCTATGAGAGATCTCGGGATCTCTTCAGCGCTGCAGGCAGGCAAGGGGGGGATTCCTCGGGGAAACCTCCACTTGGGCAAGGGAGAGGGACTCCTGGGGGTCACTTCTCCAGTGAAAGTCCGGTCCTTCAGGTCCTGGGGGCTGCGGGTGCAGGGTCTCTCCCAGGCGTCGGGACTTTAGGTTCAAAGAGTTGCGGTCAGGGGAAGCCTCGGGATTCCCTCTGCAGGCGGCGCGGTGGGGGCTCAGGGGGGACAGGTTTTGGTACTCACAGTATCAGAGTAGTCCTGGGGTCCCTCCTGAGGTGTCGGTTCTCCACCAGCCGAGTCGGGGTCGCCGGGTGCAGTGTTGCAAGTCTCCCGCTTCTTGCGGGGAGCTTGCAGGGTTCTTTAAAGCTGCTGGAAACAAAGTTGCAGCTTTTCTTGGAGCAGGTCCGCTGTCCTCGGGAGTTTCTTGTCTTTTCGAAGCAGGGGCAGTCCTCAGAGGATGTCGAGGTCGCTGGTCCCTTTGGAAGGCGTCGCTGGAGCAGGATCTTTGGAAGGCAGGAGACAGGCCGGTGAGTTTCTGGAGCCAAGGCAGTTGTCGTCTTCTGGTCTTCCGCTGCAGGGGTTTTCAGCTAGGCAGTCCTTCTTCTTGTAGTTGCAGGAATCTAATCTTCTAGGGTTCAGGGTAGCCCTTAAATACTAAATTTAAGGGCGTGTTTAGGTCTGGGGGGTTAGTAGCCAATGGCTACTAGCCCTGAGGGTGGGTACACCCTCCTTGTGCCTCCTCCCAAGGGGAGGGGGTCACAATCCTAACCCTATTGGGGGAATCCTCCATCTGCAAGATGGAGGATTTCTAAAAGTTAGAGTCACTTCAGCTCAGGACACCTTAGGGGCTGTCCTGACTGGCCCGTGACTCCTCCTTGTTTTTCTCATTATTTTCTCCGGCCTTGCCGCCAAAAAGTGGGGCCTGGCCGGAGGGGGCGGGCAACTCCACTAGCTGGAGTGTCCTGCTGGGTTGGCACAAAGGAGGTGAGCCTTTGAGGCTCACCGCCAGGTGTGACAATTCCTGCCTGGGGGAGGTGTTAGCATCTCCACCCAGTGCAGGCTTTGTTACTGGCCTCAGAGTGACAAAGGCACTCTCCCCATGGGGCCAGCAACATGTCTCGGTTTGTGGCAGGCTGCTAAAACTAGTCAGCCTACACAGATAGTTGGTTAAGTTTCAGGGGGCACCTCTAAGGTGCCCTCTGGGGTGTATTTTACAATAAAATGTACACTGGCATCAGTGTGCATTTATTGTGCTGAGAAGTTTGATACCAAACTTCCCAGTTTTCAGTGTAGCCATTATGGGGCTGTGGAGTTCGTGTTTGACAAACTCCCAGACCATATACTCTTATGGCTACCCTGCACTTACAATGTCTAAGATTTTGTTTAGACACTGTAGGGGTACCATGCTCATGCACTGGTACCCTCACCTATGGTATAGTGCACCCTGCCTTAGGGCTGTAAG
Source organism: Pleurodeles waltl (assembly GCF_031143425.1). NCBI lineage: Eukaryota > Metazoa > Chordata > Amphibia > Caudata > Salamandridae > Pleurodeles > Pleurodeles waltl. Next base: position 993,258,007 of record NC_090442.1, read on the forward strand.
GCCTGCTAGAGGGGTGTCTTACCTATACTGCATAGGCAGTGAGAGGCTGGCATGGCACCCTGAGGGGAGTGCCATGTCGACTTACTCGTTTTGTCCTCACTAGCACACACAAGCTGGCAAGCAGTGTGTCTGTGCTGAGTGAGAGGTCTCCAGGGTGGCATAAGACATGCTGCAGCCCTTAGAGACCTTCCTTGGCATCAGGGCCCTTGGTACTAGAAGTACCAGTTACAAGGGACTTATCTGGATGCCAGGGTCTGCCAATTGTGGATACAAAAGTACAGGTTAGGGAAAGAACACTGGTGCTGGGGCCTGGTTAGCAGGCCTCAGCACACTTTCAATTGTAAACATAGCATCAGCAAAGGCAAAAAGTCAGGGGGCAACCATGCCAAGGAGGCATTTCCTTACACAACCCCCCCCCAAACGAAAGAGGATGAGACTAACCTTTCCCAAGAGAGTCTTCATTTTCTAAGTGGAAGAACCTGGAAAGGCCATCTGCATTGGCATGGGCAGTCCCAGGTCTGTGTTCCACTATAAAGTCCATTCCCTGTAGGGAGATGGACCACCTCAACAGTTTAGGATTTTCACCTTTCATTTGCATCAGCCATTTGAGAGGTCTGTGGTCAGTTTGAACTAGGAAGTGAGTCCCAAAGAGGTATGGTCTCAGCTTCTTCAGGGACCAAACCACAGCAAAGGCCTCCCTCTCAATGGCACTCCAACGCTGCTCCCTGGGGAGTAACCTCCTGCTAATGAAAGCAACAGGCTGGTCAAGGCCATCATCATTTGTTTGGGACAAAACTGCCCCTATCCCATGTTCAGAGGCATCAGTCTGCACAATGAACTGCTTAGAATAATCTGGAGCTTTTAGAACTGGTGCTGAGCACATTGCCTGTTTCAGGGTGTCAAAGGCCTGTTGGCATTCCACAGTCCAGTTTACTTTCTTGGGCATTTTCTTGGAGGTGAGTTCAGTGAGGGCTGTCACAATGGATCCATATCCCTTCACAAACCTCCTGTAATACCCAGTCAAGCCAAGGAATGCCCTGACTTGAGTCTGGGTTTTTGGAGCTACCCAGTCCAGAATAGTCTGGATCTTGGGTTGGAGTGGCTGAACTTGGCCTCCACCTACAAGGTGGCCCAAGTAAACCACAGTTCCCTGCCCTATCTGGCATTTGGATGCCTTGATAGAGAGGCCTGCAGATTGCAGAGCCTTCAAAACCTTCCTCAGGTGGACCAGGTGATCCTGCCAGGTGGAGCTAAAGACAGCAATATCATCAAGATAAGCTGTGCTAAAGGACTCCAAGCCAGCAAGGACTTGATTCACCAACCTTTGGAAGGTGGCAGGGGCATTCTTTAAACCAAAGGGCATAACAGTAAACTGATAATGCCCATCAGGTGTGGAGAATGCTGTTTTCTCTTTTGCTCCAGGTGCCATTTTTATTTGCCAGTACCCTGCTGTCAAGTCAAAGGTACTTAGGAATTTGGCAGCACCTAATTTGTCTATGAGCTCATCAGCTCTTGGAATTGGATGAGCATCTGTCTTGGTGACAGAATTGAGCCCTCTGTAGTCCACACAAAACCTCATCTCTTTCTTTCCATCTTTGGTGTGAGGTTTGGGGACCAAGACCACTGGGCTAGCCCAGGGGCTGTCAGAGCGCTCAATCACTCCCAATTCCAGCATCTTGTGGACTTCCACCTTGATGCTTTCCTTAACATGGTCAGACTGTCTAAAGATTTTGTTCTTGACAGGCATGCTGTCTCCTGTGTCCACATCATGGGTACACAGGTGTGTCTGACCAGGGGTTAAGGAGAAGAGTTCAGGAAACTGTTGTAGGACTCTCCTACAATCAGCTTGCTGTTGGCCAGAGAGGGTGTCTGAGTAGATCACTCCATCTACTGTGCCATCTTTTGGGTCTGATGACAGAAGATCAGGGAGAGGTTCACTCTCTGCCTCCTGATCCTCATCTGTTACCATCAACAGATTCACATCAGCCCTGTCATGGAAGAGTTTAAGGCGGTTCACATGGATCACCCTCTTGGGGCTCCTGCTTGTGCCCAGGTCCACCAGGTAGGTGACCTGACTCTTCCTTTCTAGTACTGGGTAAGGGCCACTCCATTTGTCCTGGAGTGCCCTGGGAGCCACAGGCTCCAGAACCCAGACTTTCTGCCCTGGTTGGAACTCAACCAGTGCAGCCTTTTGGTCATACCAAAACTTCTGGAGCTGTTGGCTGGCCTCAAGGTTTTTGGTTGCTTTTTCCATGTACTCTGCCATTCTAGAGCGAAGGTGTAGGAAGTTGGCTCTGTATGTGCTATTTCAAAGTAAGGAATAGCATGCACAGAGTCCAAGGGTTCCCCTTAGAGGTAAAATAGTGGTAAAAATAGATAATACTAATGCTCTATTTTGTGGTAGTGTGGTCGAGCAGTAGGCTTATCCAAGGAGTAGTGTTAAGCATTTGTTGTACATACACATAGACAATAAATGAGGTACACACACTCAGAGACAAATCCAGCCAATAGGTTTTGTTATAGAAAAATATCTTTTCTTAGTTTATTTTAAGAACCACAGGTTCAAATTTTACATGTAATATCTCATTCGAAAGGTATTGCAGGTAAGTACTTTAGGAACTTCAAATCATCCAAATTACATGTATACTTTTCAAGTTATTGACAAATAGCTGTTTTAAAAGTGGACACTTAGTGCAATTTTCACAGTTCCTAGGGGAGGTAAGTATTTGTTAGGTTAACCAGGTAAGTAAGACACTTACAGGGCTCAGTTCTTGGTCCAAGGTAGCCCACCGTTGGGGGTTCAGAGCAACCCCAAAGTCACCACACCAGCAGCTCAGGGCCGGTCAGGTGCAGAGTTCAAAGTGGTGCCCAAAACACATAGGCTAGAATGGAGAGAAGGGGGTGCCCCGGTTCCGGTCTGCTTGCAGGTAAGTACCCGCGTCTTCGGAGGGCAGACCAGGGGGGTTTTGTAGGGCACCGGGGGGGACACAAGTCCACACAGAAATTTCACCCTCAGCAGCGCGGGGGCGGCCGGGTGCAGTGTCGAAACAGGCGTCGGGTTCGCAGTGTTAGTCTATGAGAGATCTCGGGATCTCTTCAGCGCTGCAGGCAGGCAAGGGGGGGGTTCCTCGGGGAAACCTCCACTTGGGCAAGGGAGAGGGACTCCTGGGGGTCACTTCTCCAGTGAAAGTCCGGTCCTTCAGGTCCTGGGGGCTGCGGGTGCAGGGTCTCTCCCAGGCGTCGGGACTTTAGGTTCAAAGAGTCGCGGTCAGGGGAAGCCTCGGGATTCCCTCTGCAGGCGGCGCTGTGGGGGCTCAGGGGGGACAGGTTTTGGTACTCACAGTATCAGAGTAGTCCTGGGGTCCCTCCTGAGGTGTCGGATCTCCACCAGTCGAGTCGGGGTCGCCGGGTGCAGTGTTGCAAGTCTCACGCTTCTTGCGGGGAGCTTGCAGGGTTCTTTAAAGCTGCTGGAAACAAAGTTGCAGCTTTTCTTGGAGCAGGTCCGCTGCCCTCGGGAGTTTCTTGTCTTTTCGAAGCAGGGGCAGTCCTCAGAGGATGTCGAGGTCGCTGGTCCCTTTGGAAGGCGTCGCTGGAGCAGGATCTTTGGAAGGCAGGAGACAGGCCGGTGAGTTTCTGGAGCCAAGGCAGTTGTCGTCTTCTGGTCTTCCGCTGCAGGGGTTTTCAGCTAGGCAGTCCTTCTTCTTGTAGTTGCAGGAATCTAATTTTCTAGGGTTCAGGGTAGCCCTTAAATACTAAATTTAAGGGCGTGTTTAGGTCTGGGGGGTTAGTAGCCAATGGCTACTAGCCCTGAGGGTGGGTACACCCTCTTTGTGCCTCCTCCCAAGGGGAGGGGGTCACAATCCTAACCCTATTGGGGGAATCCTCCATCTGCAAGATGGAGGATTTCTAAAAGTCAGAGTCACCTCAGCTCAGGACACCTTAGGGGCTGTCCTGACTGGCCAGTGACTCCTCCTTGTTGCTTTCTTTGTTCCCTCCAGCCTTGCCGCCAAAAGTGGGGGCCGTGGCCGGAGGGGGCGGGCAACTCCACTAAGCTGGAGTGCCCTGCTGGGCTGTGACAAAGGGGTGAGCCTTTGAGGCTCACCGCCAGGTGTCACAGCTCCTGCCTGGGGGAGGTGTTAGCATCTCCACCCAGTGCAGGCTTTGTTACTGGCCTCAGAGTGACAAAGGCACTCTCCCCATGGGGCCAGCAACATGTCTCTGGTGTGGCAGGCTGCTGGAACTAGTCAGCCAACACAGACAGTCGGTTAAGTTTCAGGGGGCACCTCTAAGGTGCCCTCTGAGGTGTATGTTGCAATAAAATGTACACTGGTATCAGTGTGCATTTATTGTGCTGAGAAGTTTGATACCAAACTTCCCAGTTTTCAGTGTAGCCATTATGGTGCTGTGGAGTTCGTATTTGACAGACTCCCAGACCATATACTCTTATGGCTACCCTGCACTTACAATGTCTACTGTAAGGTTTTGTTTAGACACTGTAGGGGTACCATGCTCATGCACTGGTACCCTCACCTATGGTATAGTGCACCCTGCCTTAGGGCTGTAAGGCCTGCTAGAGGGGTGTCTTACCTATACTGCATAGGCAGTGAGAGGCTGGCATGGCACCCTGAGGGGAGTGCCATGTCGACTTACTCATTTTGTTCTCACTAGCACACACAGGCTTGTAAGCAGTGTGTCTGTGCTGAGTGAGGGGTCTCTAGGGTGGCATAAGACATGCTGCAGCCCTTAGAGACCTTCCTTGGCATCAGGGCCCTTGGTACTAGAAGTACCAGTTACAAGGGACTTATCTGAATGCCAGGATGTGCCAATTGTGGATACAATGGTACATTTTAGGTGAAGGAACACTGGTGCTGGGGCCTGGTTAGCAGGGTCCCAGCACTCTTCTCAGTCAAGTCAGCATCAGTATCAGGCAAAAAGTGGGGGGTAACTGCAACAGGGAGCCATTTCTTTACACAAGCCCCCCCCAGCCCACAGGCCAGGAGACTCAGCCCAAGCTGGGAGAGTCTTCCTAGTCTGTCAGGCGAGGAAGAGTAGGAGAAATAGGCTGGTTAGTTGCAGGGCCTACTCTGCCTTACATCCTTCTGTTCAGGTCATTCCCTTTGGGGAACTGACCTACTTCCACAGTGATAGGACCTAGTCTGAATTGCCTCTTGTCTGCCTCTTCAATGTCTCCACCCATTCTTTCTATTTTGGTCTTAGAGGTATCCACCTCTGCTAACCTTATCTTGGCCAGGGTTACCCCTAGCTTACCCAGAGAGGTTACCCAGAGCTGGAGTAACCCCACCATGACCAATAGGGTCAGGGGGCCTAACTTGCTATTTGGCATGGGGTCAGACCACCATGCTAAGGATAGTGCAGCCATAAAGGCTAACACCCAGCAGAGGCCACTGACAGCTGTCAGTGCCCAGAACCACACCTTTAGCTCTTCACCTAAAAGGGAAGGGGCTAAGTTACAGGCCTCTTTGGGTTCAGGTTGCCTGTCTGCTGTATTAGAGTGGGGGGTTACCACATCTTGTAGTAAACACCCTTCTTCCACTCTTTCTTCTGTTAGCTGAGGAGCCACCCACTCAGGTTTAACAGTTGCCTGACTAGCCAGGACTTCTTGTGGGTCAGGTTGGACTTTATCAGGGCCATTTTTGGAGTTCTCCCCTACTGGAGCAGAATCTCCTTGGCTTGCTGTAACCTTGGCTAAAGGTTGTCCACCCTTCCTACTCTGTTTTCTTTTCTTCTTCTTCTGGGGCCTGCTTGCATTTACTGCAGAGGCAGGACTTCCAGAATCCTTGGGAGAGGACTGGCACTGGACCAGTTCCTCTCTTGGGCTCTGACTAACCTCTGGGTAGTCATTTCCAAGGAGACAATCAAGGGGGAGGTCTGTACTGACTACTACCCTTCTCCAGCTAAGAGTGCCACCCACTTCTATGGGTACTAAAGCCACAGGCCTCTTAGTGACCCTGTCTAGGCTAACTCTTACCCTGGCAGTCTCACCTGGGATGTACTGGTTTGAGAGCACCAGCCTGTCATGCACAATAGTGTGACTGGCACAAGTGTCTCTCAGGGCAGTGGTTGGGATTCCATTCACCAGTAGGTGGTGGAAGTGTCTACTTCCCTCTGGAATCTCCAACTCACCTGTTGGGCCCTGTTTCCAGTTGAAGGCTATGAAGACCTCCTCATCTGAGGAGTCATCTCCCATGGCTACACTGGTTACCCCTGGAATTTTGTTCTGGGGTTTGTTTTTGGGACAAGAAGTGTCCTTGGTGTGGTGCCCAGACAGTTTACAGTTGTGGCACCATGCCTTAGTGGCATCCCAGTTCTTACCCTGGTACCCACCTTTGTTTTGGGTTGTGTCTTGGGGCCCACCCACCTGTTCTGGTTTTTGGGGGCCTACAGAGGACTCTTTTTCTTTGTTTCTAGTGTCACCCACCTTCTCCTGGGGAGTTTTTGTAACCCCTTTCTTTTGGTCACCCCCAGTGGAAGTTTTGGTTACCCTAGTCTTGACCCAGTGGTCTGCCTTCTTTCCCAATTCTTGGGGAGAAATTGGACCTAGGTCTACCAGATACTGATGCAACTTTTCATTGAAGCAGTTACATAAAATGTGTTCTTTCATAAACAAATTATAAAGCCCAACATAGTCACACACTTCATTTCCAGTTAACCAACCATCTAGTGTTTTTACTGAGTAGTCTACAAAATCAACCCAGGTCTGGCTCGAGGATTTTTGAGCCCCCCTGAATCTAATTCTATACTCCTCAGTGGAGAATCCAAAGCCCTCAATCAGGGTACCCTTCATGAGGTCATAAGATTCTGCATCTTTTCCAGAGAGTGTGAGGAGTCTATCCCTACACTTTCCAGTGAACATTTCCCAAAGGAGAGCACCCCAGTGAGATCTGTTCACTTTTCTGGTTACACAAGCCCTCTCAAAAGCTGTGAACCATTTGGTGATGTCATCACCATCTTCATATTTTGTTACAATCCCTTTGGGGATTTTTAGGATGTCAGGAGAATCTCTGACCCTATTTAAGTTGCTGCCACCATTGATGGGACCTAGGCCCATCTCTTTTCTTTCCCTTTCTATGGCTAGGAGCTGCTTTTCCAAAGCCAATCTTTTGACCATCCTGGCTAACAGGGGGTCATCTTCACTGAGAGCATCCTCAGTGATTTCAGAAATGCTGGACCCTCCTGTGAGGGAAGCAACATTTCTGACTATCATTTTTGGAGACAGGGCTTGAGAGGCCCTGGTCTCCCTATTTAGGACTGGAAGGGGGGAATTGCCCTCCAAGTCACTAATTTCTTCCTCTGTGAAGTCATCCTCAGAGGGGTTGGCTTTTTCAAACTCTGCCAACAGCTCCTGGAGCTGAATTTTGGTAGGTCTGGAGCCAATGGTTATTTTTTTGATATTACAGAGAGACCTTAGCTCCCTCATCTTAAGATGGAGGTAAGGTGTGGTGTCGAGTTCCACCACATTCATCTCTGTATCAGACATTATTCTGCTAAGAGTTGGAATACTTTTTTAAGAATCTAAAACTGTTTCTAGAATCTAATTCAAACTTTTAACAAACTTTTAAACTCTAAAAGACAATGCTAAACAGGGACTTAACACACAAGGCCCTAGCAGGACTTTTAAGAATTTAGAAAAATTTCAAATTGCAAAAATGAATTTCTAATGACAATTTTGGAATTTGTCGTGTGATCAGGTATTGGCTGAGTAGTCCAGCAAATGCAAAGTCTTGTACCCCACCGCTGATCCACCAATGTAGGAAGTTGGCTCTGTATGTGCTATTTCAAAGTAAGGAATAGCATGCACAGAGTCCAAGGGTTCCCCTTAGAGGTAAAATAGTGGTAAAAATAGATAATACTAATGCTCTATTTTGTGGTAGTGTGGTCGAGCAGTAGGCTTATCCAAGGAGTAGTGTTAAGCATTTGTTGTACATACACATAGACAATAAATGAGGTACACACACTCAGAGACAAATCCAGCCAATAGGTTTTGTTATAGAAAAATATCTTTTCTTAGTTTATTTTAAGAACCACAGGTTCAAATTTTACATGTAATATCTCATTCGAAAGGTATTGCAGGTAAGTACTTTAGGAACTTCAAATCATCCAAATTGCATGTATACTTTTCAAGTTATTGACAAATAGCTGTTTTAAAAGTGGACACTTAGTGCAATTTTCACAGTTCCTAGGGGAGGTAAGTATTTGTTAGGTTAACCAGGTAAGTAAGACACTTACAGGGCTCAGTTCTTGGTCCAAGGTAGCCCACCGTTGGGGGTTCAGAGCAACCCCAAAGTCACCACACCAGCAGCTCAGGGCCGGTCAGGTGCAGAGTTCAAAGTGGTGCCCAAAACACATAGGCTAGAATGGAGAGAAGGGGGTGCCCCGGTTCCGGTCTGCTTGCAGGTAAGTACCCGCGTCTTCGGAGGGCAGACCAGGGGGGTTTTGTAGGGCACCGGGGGGGACACAAGTCCACACAGAAATTTCACCCTCAGCAGCGCGGGGGCGGCCGGGTGCAGTGTCGAAACAGGCGTCGGGTTCGCAGTGTTAGTCTATGAGAGATCTCGGGATCTCTTCAGCGCTGCAGGCAGGCAAGGGGGGGGTTCCTCGGGGAAACCTCCACTTGGGCAAGGGAGAGGGACTCCTGGGGGTCACTTCTCCAGTGAAAGTCCGGTCCTTCAGGTCCTGGGGGCTGCGGGTGCAGGGTCTCTCCCAGGCGTCGGGACTTTAGGTTCAAAGAGTCGCGGTCAGGGGAAGCCTCGGGATTCCCTCTGCAGGCGGCGCTGTGGGGGCTCAGGGGGGACAGGTTTTGGTACTCACAGTATCAGAGTAGTCCTGGGGTCCCTCCTGAGGTGTCGGATCTCCACCAGTCGAGTCGGGGTCGCCGGGTGCAGTGTTGCAAGTCTCACGCTTCTTGCGGGGAGCTTGCAGGGTTCTTTAAAGCTGCTGGAAACAAAGTTGCAGCTTTTCTTGGAGCAGGTCCGCTGCCCTCGGGAGTTTCTTGTCTTTTCGAAGCAGGGGCAGTCCTCAGAGGATGTCGAGGTCGCTGGTCCCTTTGGAAGGCGTCGCTGGAGCAGGATCTTTGGAAGGCAGGAGACAGGCCGGTGAGTTTCTGGAGCCAAGGCAGTTGTCGTCTTCTGGTCTTCCGCTGCAGGGGTTTTCAGCTAGGCAGTCCTTCTTCTTGTAGTTGCAGGAATCTAATTTTCTAGGGTTCAGGGTAGCCCTTAAATACTAAATTTAAGGGCGTGTTTAGGTCTGGGGGGTTAGTAGCCAATGGCTACTAGCCCTGAGGGTGGGTACACCCTCTTTGTGCCTCCTCCCAAGGGGAGGGGGTCACAATCCTAACCCTATTGGGGGAATCCTCCATCTGCAAGATGGAGGATTTCTAAAAGTCAGAGTCACCTCAGCTCAGGACACCTTAGGGGCTGTCCTGACTGGCCAGTGACTCCTCCTTGTTGCTTTCTTTGTTCCCTCCAGCCTTGCCGCCAAAAGTGGGGGCCGTGGCCGGAGGGGGCGGGCAACTCCACTAAGCTGGAGTGCCCTGCTGGGCTGTGACAAAGGGGTGAGCCTTTGAGGCTCACCGCCAGGTGTCACAGCTCCTGCCTGGGGGAGGTGTTAGCATCTCCACCCAGTGCAGGCTTTGTTACTGGCCTCAGAGTGACAAAGGCACTCTCCCCATGGGGCCAGCAACATGTCTCTGGTGTGGCAGGCTGCTGGAACTAGTCAGCCAACACAGACAGTCGGTTAAGTTTCAGGGGGCACCTCTAAGGTGCCCTCTGAGGTGTATGTTGCAATAAAATGTACACTGGTATCAGTGTGCATTTATTGTGCTGAGAAGTTTGATACCAAACTTCCCAGTTTTCAGTGTAGCCATTATGGTGCTGTGGAGTTCGTATTTGACAGACTCCCAGACCATATACTCTTATGGCTACCCTGCACTTACAATGTCTACTGTAAGGTTTTGTTTAGACACTGTAGGGGTACCATGCTCATGCACTGGTACCCTCACCTATGGTATAGTGCACCCTGCCTTAGGGCTGTAAGGCCTGCTAGAGGGGTGTCTTACCTATACTGCATAGGCAGTGAGAGGCTGGCATGGCACCCTGAGGGGAGTGCCATGTCGACTTACTCATTTTGTTCTCACTAGCACACACAGGCTTGTAAGCAGTGTGTCTGTGCTGAGTGAGGGGTCTCTAGGGTGGCATAAGACATGCTGCAGCCCTTAGAGACCTTCCTTGGCATCAGGGCCCTTGGTACTAGAAGTACCAGTTACAAGGGACTTATCTGAATGCCAGGGTGTGCCAATTGTGGATACAATGGTACATTTTAGGTGAAGGAACACTGGTGCTGGGGCCTGGTTAGCAGGGTCCCAGCACTCTTCTCAGTCAAGTCAGCATCAGTATCAGGCAAAAAGTGGGGGGTAACTGCAACAGGGAGCCATTTCTTTACAGAAGGCCAAGTACATAGTCCACTATGTCCTGTTTAGGCTCATGGAGAGGTCTCTCCCAGCCTTCTTTAACAAGGGCAAGTGGTCCCCTTACAGGATGACCAAACAGAAGTTCAAAGGGTGAGAATCCTACTCCCTTCTGTGGCACCTCTCTGTAAGCGAAAAGCAGACATGGCAAGAGGACATCCCATCTCCTTTTGAGTTTTTCTGGGAGCCCCATGATCATGCCTTTTAATGTCTTGTTGAATCTCTCAACCAAGCCATTAGTTTGTGGATGGTATGGGGTAGTGAATTTATAAGTCACTCCACACTCATTCCACATGTGCTTTAGGTATGCTGACATGAAGTTGGTACCTCTGTCAGACACCACCTCCTTAGGGAAACCCACTCTGGTAAAGATACCAATGAGGGCCTTGGCTACTGCAGGGGCAGTAGTCGACCTAAGGGGAATAGCTTCAGGATACCTGGTAGCATGATCCACTACTACCAGGATATACATATTTCCTGAGGCTGTGGGAGGTTCTAGTGGACCAACTATGTCCACACCCACTCTTTCAAAGGGAACCCCCACCACTGGAAGTGGAATGAGGGGGGCCTTTGGATGTCCACCTGTCTTACCACTGGCTTGACAGGTGGGGCAGGAGAGGCAAAACTCCTTAACCATGTTGGACATATTGGGCCAGTAGAAGTGGTTGACTAACCTCTCCCACGTCTTGGTTTGTCCCAAATGTCCAGCAAGGGGAATGTCATGGGCCAATGTTAGGATGAACTCTCTGAACAGCTGAGGCACTACCACTCTCCTAGTGGCACCAGGTTTGGGGTCTCTGGCCTCAGTGTACAGGAGTCCATCTTCCCAATAGACCCTATGGGTTCCAGTTTTCTTGCCCTTGGACTCTTCAGCAGCTTGCTGCCTAAGGCCTTCAAGAGAGGGACAGGTTTCTTGTCCCTTACACAGCTCCTCCCTTGAGGGTCCCCCTGGGCCCAAGAGCTCAACCTGATAAGGTTCAAGCTCCAAAGGCTCAGTTCCCTCAGAGGGCAGAACTTCTTCCTGAGAAGAGAGGTTCCCTTTCTTTTGCTGTGTTGCAGTTGGCTTCCCAACTGACTTTCCTGTTCTCTTGGTAGGCTGGGCCATTTTTCCAGACTCCAGCTCTACTTTTTCACCCTGTGCCTTGCACTGTGCTCTTGTTTTCACACACACCAGTTCAGGGATACCCAGCATTGCTGCATGGGTTTTTAGTTCTACCTCAGCCCATGCTGAGGACTCCAGGTCATTTCCAAGCAGACAGTCCACTGGGATATTTGAGGAGACCACCACCTGTTTCAGGCCATTGACCCCTCCCCATTCTAAAGTAACCATTGCCATGGGATGTACTTTTCTCTGATTGTCAGCGTTGGTGACTGTGTAAGTTTTTCCAGTCAGGTATTGGCCAGGGGAAACCAGTTTCTCTGTCACCATGGTGACACTGGCACCTGTATCCCTCAGGCCCTCTATTCTAGTCCCATTAATTAAGAGTTGCTGTCTGTATTTTTGCATGTTAGGCGGCCAGACAGCTAGTGTGGCTAAATCCACCCCACCCTCAGAAACTAGAGTAGCTTCAGTGTGGACCCTGATTTGCTCTGGGCACACTGTTGATCCCACTTGGAGACTAGCCATACCAGTGTTACCTGGATGGGAGTTTGGAGTGGAACCTTTCTTGGGACAGGCCTTGTCTCCAGTTTGGTGTCCATGCTGTTTACAGCTATGACACCAGGCCTTTTTGGGATCAAAGTTTTTACCCTTGTACCCATTGTTTTGTGAAGAGGCTCTGGGCCCGCCCTCCTGTGCAGGTTTTTGGGGGCCTGTAGAAGACTCTTTACTATTTTTAGTTTTGGTTGTCTCATCACCCTTCCCCTGGGGAGTCTTTGTGACCCCTTTCTTTTGGTCACCCCCTGTTGAAGTCTTGGACACCCTTGTCTTGACCCAATGGTCCGCCTTCTTTCCCAATTCTTGGGGAGAAATTGGTCCTAGGTCTACCAGATGCTGATGCAGTTTATCATTGAAACAATTACTTAACAGGTGTTCCTTCACAAATAAATTGTACAGCCCATCATAATTATTTACACCACTGCCTTGAATCCAACCATCTAGTGTTTTCACTGAGTAGTCTACAAAGTCAACCCAGGTCTGGCTCGAGGATTTTTGAGCCCCCCTGAATCTAATCCTATACTCCTCAGTGGAGAATCCAAAGCCCTCAATCAGGGTACCCTTCATGAGGTCATAAGATTCTGCATCTTGTCCAGAGAGTGTGAGGAGTCTATCCCTACACTTTCCTGTGAACATTTCCCAAAGGAGAGCACCCCAGTGAGATCTGTTCACTTTTCTGGTTACACAAGCCCTCTCAAAAGCTGTGAACCATTTGGTGATGTCATCACCATCTTCATATTTAGTTACAATCCCTTTAGGGATTTTCAACATGTCAGGAGAATCTCTGACCCTATTTATGTTGCTGCCACCATTGATGGGTCCTAGGCCCATCTCTTGTCTTTCCCTCTCTATGGCTAGGATCTGTCTTTCCAAAGCCAATCTTTTGGCCATCCTGGCTAACTGGATGTCCTCTTCACTGGGGTTATCCTCAGTGATTTCAGAGGTGTTGGTCTCTCCTGTGAGGGAACCAGCATCTCTGACTATTATTTTTGGAGTCAGGGTTTGAGGGACCCTGTTCTCCCTAGATAGGACTGGTAGGGGGGAATTGTCCTCCAAGTCACTATCCTCTTCCTCTGAGTTGCCACCCTCAGAGGGGTTGGCCTTTTCAAACTCTGCCAAAAGCTCCTGGAGCTGTATTTTGGTAGGTTTGGGGCCCATTGTTATTTTCTTTATTTTACAGAGTGACCTTAGCTCCCTCATCTTAAGATGGAGGTAAGGTGTGGTGTCGAGTTCCACCACAGTCACATCTGTGCTAGACATTTTGCTTCTAAAAGTTGGAATACTTTTTAAGAATCTACAACTGGTTCTAGAATCTAATTCAAACTTTTACAAACTTTTAAACTCTAAAAGAAATGCTAAACAGGATCTAACACAAGGCCCTAGCAGGTCTTTTAAGAATTGCAAAAATCAATTTCTAATGACAATTTTGGAATTTGTCGTGTGATCAGGTATTGGCTGAGTAGTCCAGCAAATGCAAAGTCTTGTACCCCACCGCTGATCCACCTATGTAGGAAGTTGGCTCTGTATGTGCTATTTCAAAGTAAGGAATAGCATGCACAGAGTCCAAGGGTTCCCCTTAGAGGTAAAATAGTGGTAAAAATAGATAATACTAATGCTCTATTTTGTGGTAGTGTGGTCGAGCAGTAGGCTTATCCAAGGAGTAGTGTTAAGCATTTGTTGTACATACACATAGACAATAAATGAGGTACACACACTCAGAGACAAATCCAGCCAATAGGTTTTTATATAGAAAAATATCTTTTCTTAGTTTATTTTAGGAACCACAGGTTCAAATTCTACATGTAATATCTCATTCGAAAGGTATTGCAGGTAAGTACTTTAGGAACTTCAAATCATCAAAATTGCATGTATACTTTTCAAGTTATTCGCAAATAGCTGTTTTAAAAGTGGATACTTAGTGCAATTTTCACAGTTCCTAGGGGAGGTAAGTATTTGTTAGGTTAACCAGGTAAGTAAGACACTTACAGGGCTTAGTTCTTGGTCCAAGGTAGCCCACCGTTGGGGGTTCAGAGCAACCCCAAAGTCACCACACCAGCAGCTCAGGGCCGGTCAGGTGCAGAGTTCAAAGTGGTGCCCAAAACACATAGGCTAGAACGGAGAGAAGGGGGTGCCCCGGTTCCGGTCTGCTTGCAGGTAAGTACCCGCGTTTTCGGAGGGCAGACCAGGGGGGTTTTGTAGGGCACCGGGGGGGACACAAGTCCACACAGAAATTTCACTCTCAGCAGCGCGGGGGCGGCCGGGTGCAGTGTAGGAACAGGCGTCGGGTTCGCAATGTTAGTCTATGAGAGATCTCGGGATCTCTTCAGCGCTGCAGGCAGGCAAGGGGGGGATTCCTCGGGGAAACCTCCACTTGGGCAAGGGAGAGGGACTCCTGGGGGTCACTTCTCCAGTGAAAGTCCGGTCCTTCAGGTCCTGGGGGCTGCGGGTGCAGGGTCTCTCCCAGGCGTCGGGACTTTAGGTTCAAAGAGTCGCGGTCAGGGGAAGCCTCGGGATTCCCTCTGCAGGCGGCGCGGTGGGGGCTCAGGGGGGACAGGTTTTGGTACTCACAGTATCAGAGTAGTCCTGGGGTCCCTCCTGAGGTGTCGGTTCTCCACCAGCCGAGTCGGGGTCGCCGGGTGCAGTGTTGCAAGTCTCCCGCTTCTTGCGGGGAGCTTGCAGGGTTCTTTAAAGCTGCTGGAAACAAAGTTGCAGCTTTTCTTGGAGCAGGTCCGCTGTCCTCGGGAGTTTCTTGTCTTTTCGAAGCAGGGGCAGTCCTCAGAGGATGTCGAGGTCGCTGGTCCCTTTGGAAGGCGTCGCTGGAGCAGGATCTTTGGAAGGCAGGAGACAGGCCGGTGAGTTTGTGGAGCCAAGGCAGTTGTCGTCTTCTGCTGCAGGGGTTTTCAGCTAGGCAGTCCTTCTTCTTGTAGTTGCAGGAATCTAATCTTCTAGGGTTCAGGGTAGCCCTTAAATACTAAATTTAAGGGCGTGTTTAGGTCTGGGGGGTTAGTAGCCAATGGCTACTAGCCCTGAGGGTGGGTACACCCTCCTTGTGCCTCCTCCCAAGGGGAGGGGGTCACAATCCTAACCCTATTGGGGGAATCCTCCATCTGCAAGATGGAGGATTTCTAAAAGTTAGAGTCACTTCAGCTCAGGACACCTTAGGGGCTGTCCTGACTGGCCCGTGACTCCTCCTTGTTTTTCTCATTATTTTCTCCGGCCTTGCCGCCAAAAAGTGGGGCCTGGCCGGAGGGGGCGGGCAACTCCACTAGCTGGAGTGTCCTGCTGGGTTGGCACAAAGGAGGTGAGCCTTTGAGGCTCACCGCCAGGTGTGACAATTCCTGCCTGGGGGAGGTGTTAGCATCTCCACCCAGTGCAGGCTTTGTTACTGGCCTCAGAGTGACAAAGGCACTCTCCCCATGGGGCCAGCAACATGTCTCGGTTTGTGGCAGGCTGCTAAAACTAGTCAGCCTACACAGATAGTTGGTTAAGTTTCAGGGGGCACCTCTAAGGTGCCCTCTGGGGTGTATTTTACAATAAAATGTACACTGGCATCAGTGTGCATTTATTGTGCTGAGAAGTTTGATACCAAACTTCCCAGTTTTCAGTGTAGCCATTATGGGGCTGTGGAGTTCGTGTTTGACAAACTCCCAGACCATATACTCTTATGGCTACCCTGCACTTACAATGTCTAAGATTTTGTTTAGACACTGTAGGGGTACCATGCTCATGCACTGGTACCCTCACCTATGGTATAGTGCACCCTGCCTTAGGGCTGTAAGGCCTGCTAGAGGGGTGTCTTACCTATACTGCATAGGCAGTGAGAGGCTGGCATGGCACCCTGAGGGGAGTGCCATGTCGACTTACTCGTTTTGTCCTCACTAGCACACACAAGCTGGCAAGCAGTGTGTCTGTGCTGAGTGAGAGGTCTCCAGGGTGGCATAAGACATGCTGCAGCCCTTAGAGACCTTCCTTGGCATCAGGGCCCTTGGTACTAGAAGTACCAGTTACAAGGGACTTATCTGGATGCCAGGGTCTGCCAATTGTGGATACAAAAGTACAGGTTAGGGAAAGAACACTGGTGCTGGGGCCTGGTTAGCAGGCCTCAGCACACTTTCAATTGTAAACATAGCATCAGCAAAGGCAAAAAGTCAGGGGGCAACCATGCCAAGGAGGCATTTCCTTACAATGGGCAAGGCAGATAAGCGACAGGCTAAACTCTCCTTCTCCGGAGGAGAAAAACACGGGGCCCCTCCCGCCTCCCAGCCTGGAGAGGCAGACACCGAAGGAGAGTCCCCAGAGATGTCTGTGAGATCCATGTTCATGGAACTTAAGACCAGCTTGGCAGGAATAGACGCTAAGCTGGACCATGTATCGGAGTGGCTTGACCGCATCAGAGCCCGGGTGGATGACCACGATGCCAGGTTTGAAAATCTGGAGACTCGCACATCTGAAATAAAGGATACACGCAGTGGTGATAGAGAACAGATTGCGCAGATGGAGCATCTCCTGGAGGTGATACGAAACAAAAATGAGGACCTGGAGGCCCGGTCCCGACGTAACAACATCCGTATCGTGGGGCTGCCGGAGGCAACCGACATGGGCCGCATGGAGGACTTCGTCGAGAATATGTTACAAGAGTTGTTTGCTGGCGAGCTCTATCGGCTGTTGGTGATTGAGCGGGCACATCGCTCCTTGGGCCCTCGTCCCCCTCCTGGCACTCCTCCACGTCCAATTATTGCACGACTATTGAATTACAGGGACCGATACTGTGCTCCGGTTAGCTAGGGAGAAAAGACCTCTAGTATATAAGAACTCCGAAATTTACTTTTTTCCTGATTATACCCCAGGTGTACAGGCCCAGAGGCGGGCTTTCCTGCCGACAAAGCGCCTTCTCAGCTAGGCTGGAGTTGGGTTTGCCCTGTTATACCCAGCTAAGCTGAGGGTGCGGCATGAAGGCAAAGTGCTGTACTTCTCGGATCCAAAGCAGGCAACTAAGTTCGCTAGACGATTACCCAAGCAGTCGGGGGCGGAGGGACCTGGGGGGGTGGGCGATGAGAACGCCTCTCTCAGTGACAATGATTAAGTGTCATGTGTGGGACTCCATTAAGTCTGAAGCTGTGGGGGCGTGTGGGTCCGCTCCGTGATCTGGCCCCTGATGTGTAGATGTTGCTTGCCCTTGGCCCCTCTCCCCTAGAATTTCTGGGTGGAGAGTCGATTGGCAAGCTTCTGCCCCCACGGATGAGTCCGGTCACAACCTGTTTTATGGTTGCACGGTGGGTTTTAGGGTTGGTTGGGTGGGTCACTACGAGGGTCCGATTGGGGGGCCTGGGTGGGTGGTGGGAGGATGGGGCTAATTTGGGAATGTTTCAGGTTCCATTTTTGTTAAGTTCTCGGCAGGTGGAGAGCTGTGTCCATGTGCAGTGTTGTATGTCTGCGGTTCTGGATGGGGGATGATGCTACCTCTGCTGTGAGATGCTTGACATGGAATGTGCGGGGACTTAATGATAACCGAAAGGCCCGGCTGGTGATGGCTTATGTTAAGCGTCATGGTATTGACATCTGTATGATACAAGAAACGCATTTGATGGCATCGACAGTTAGCAGGCTGAAAGCTGGCTGGGTCGGGGAGGCTCACTATTCTACATACTCTAGTTATGCTCGTGGGGTTGCAATCATTATCCGTAAGGGGCTGCAGTGGCGCACGTGTGAAATTATTTCTGACCCCAATGGCAGATACGTAATTCTGAGTGGAGTGTTGTTGGACAGGGCTTGCCGGTTAGTGGCTGTGTATGGGCCGAATGTGGATGACCCGGGGTTTTTCCTGGAGGTATGGCGCCTAGTGGAGTCGCTGGGAGCTGGAGCTGTGATCTGGGGCGGTGATTTTAATGTAGTCCTGGATGCTTGGCTGGACCGAGAGAGTGCGGCTAGGATGCAACATGCTTCTTCAGCGAGATCTCTGACAGCAGTAATGGATAGCGGTGCGCTGGT
This sequence comes from Pleurodeles waltl, assembly GCF_031143425.1. NCBI lineage: Eukaryota > Metazoa > Chordata > Amphibia > Caudata > Salamandridae > Pleurodeles > Pleurodeles waltl. The sequence continues at coordinate 993,276,135 of NC_090442.1, forward strand.
AGATCTATGGAGGCAGAGACATATAGGAGTGCGTGAGGGCACCTGCTTGAATTACTTCCATAGCAGTTGGTCCCGTATTGATCGATGGCTGGGCACTAGAGATGTGGAGGCTTGGACTAGAACAATAGACCATCTTCCCCGTACGCTGTCAGACCACTCACCGGTGTTATTAGATCTGGCGATACCTAGTGAGCTACAACCGATGGTGATGTGGCGGCTTCCCAAAGGTGCTCTCCGGGACGACATCTTCCGAGAGGAGGTACGGGAGGCGGTTCGGTTATTTTTTTAGGAGAATCGAGGTTCGGTGGACTCCCCCGGCACTGTATGGGAGGCATTTAAAGTGGTAATCCGTGGGGTGTGTCTTGCAAAACAGCATGGGATAGTGAAAGCTTTAAGGCGGGAGATGGCTGATATCGAAAGGAGGCTTGGTGATCTGGAACGGCGCTTAGAGGCGACATGTTCAAGCGAAGTACTTGCCGAAATCAGGCGTGGGGTGTCCCTATATGAGGAGGCCTCTCTACGAGAGGTTTGCTTCCTTGGGAGACTTGCACAGGCTCGCAGGTATGGCGAGGGAGAGAGAGCCGGGAGGACACTAGCGGGATTATTGCGTAGCCCCTGGGCCAGTAATTACGTTACGGAGGTGATAGATACTGAGGGTGGTAGGGTGACCGGATCAGGAGGCGTGATGCAGGTATTAGCAAAATATTTCTTGCAGCTATACGCGCCTCCGGTGGGTCTTAGGGAGGCAGATATGAAGGAGTATTTTGAGAATATTGCGCTAGTATGGTTTGAGGAGGCACACAGGATGTATCTAGATGTGCCATTCTCAGTAGAGGAGGTGGCGGCGGCGATTCAAAGCCTATCCGGAGATAAGTCTCCGGGCACGGACGGTCTAACCCCTGCTTTTTATAAAGAATATGTGGACATCCTTGCTCCCTATTTGCTGGAGGTGTATGAGGAGTCTCTGGCGACTGGGTCACTTCCGACCTCCCTCCGGGAGGCTTTAATAATAACTGTGTTGAAGCCTGGGAAGGACCCGACACGATGCGATTCGTATCGCCCACTTTCCATGATAAACATTGATAACAAGATACTTGCAAAAATGATAGCGACTCGACTACAACCACTACTCTCTAGAATGGTGCTTCTGGCTCAATCAGGCTTTATTCCTGGGAGATCCACGAGCCATAATCTGCGCACTTTCTTTGCGGTGCTGGGATCATTAGAGACAGACGATGATGTAGCTGCAGTGTTTCTCGATGCAGCTAAGGCCTTTGATTCCCTGGCTTGGGAATATATGTTTGCACTTCTGAACTGAGTTGGTCTCAGTGCGCGTTTTGTGAACTGGATCAGGTTGCTGTATACCCTGCCCACTGCCAGATTGCGCCTTAACGGAGGTGTATCGTCCCCATTCCCGGTGTCGCGGGGTACACGACAGGGATGCCCGCTGTCTCCGCTTCTCTTCGCGGCTGCAATGGAGCCTCTGGCGGCGGGACTGCAACAGAAATATAGTAATAGCGGCTTACAGTTCCGGCAACGCCCTGTCTTGATATCTCTATATGCAGAAGATATCGCGATATACGTGCGAAACCCCGGGCAGAAATTAGACATCTTATTAGATGAAATTGTTCGCTTCGGGAACTTTTCGGGGGTCACTATTAATTGGTCGAAATCAATGATCCTGCCGCTAACCCCTAGCGTGGAGAGATTTGACTCGCGATTCCCTTTGGTTTGGGCAGATGGGCCGGTGCGTTATCTGGGCATACACCTGTGCTGCGACGCGGAATCACTTTGACTTGCTAATTATGGGACGGCGCTGACATGGCTAGAGGGAAAGGTGGAGGTATGGAAAGCCTTGCCCCTTTCGTTGACTGGTCGCATTGCTATTGCCAAGATGGTGGTACTCCCTAAATTTTTGTATTTATTCGTGAATCTTCCTCTTCCACTCACTAAGGCCTATTTCCGGCGCCTGAGATCTGTGCTTGTTCGGCTGGCGTGGGCGGGGCGACAGTCCCGCATCGCTTGGGAGAAATTGACGCTGCCTTTTGAGCGGGGCGGATTGGCAGCCCCAGACCTGGAGCTATATTATCACTGTGCACAGGCGCATTTTGCGTACTATTGGCTGAATCCGACCCGTTATATGCCACACCTTGCACCGGAGAGTGATTCGGTCTGGCCTGACGGCTTGGTATGTGCGCTCGGCGGGCGGGTTCCCCCCCGTTCTGGAGGAGTTGACACGGTCTCCTGCACGGTGGGAGCATGGAGAGCGTTGATGCAGCGGGCTGGGATGCCTGCACCCTTTGCTCCATCGCTGCCTGTTATGGCAGTGGCTGATGCCCAGATGTTTCGTGATGGAGGGGTGCGCGGGTTTCTACGAGACGCTGGCTTGACGGTGCTGGGAGACTGGGTAGTGGACGGCCGGCTTTTGGATATTCATGATGCACTCTCGGACTGCGATGGCACCCTGTTGCAGTGTTTTTGTGCTCTCCGGGTCCGCGCCTTGCTGCGAGATCGTTTTTTTGAAGAGCCGGATGCTCCCTCGGAGTTTCGTGCTCTGGAGGCACTTTGTAGCGCGAGATCCCCCTCCAAGTTGATAACTAAGCTGTATAATGCTGTGCAGGAGCAGGGGAGTGGTATTGGGGTGCCCTCTAGGACTGCATGGGAGAGAGATGTGGGGGAGCCTATCCCGGAGGCAATGTGGCGCAGCTGTTGTGCTCATATGAGGACACTGTCCCCGAATTATAGACTGCGCTTGCTGCATTTCAAGTTTCTGCACCGACTATATTATACGCCCAAGAAACTGCATTCCATGGGGCTGCTGGCGGATACATGCTGCACTCGCTGCGGGGCTCGGGACGCAGGCTTCTTTCACCTGGCATGGGAGTGCGCAGAAGTGTATAAGTTTTGGGAGGAGATAAGACGGTCGATTGTTGAAATGACAGAGGTGGAGGTCCCCCTCTCCCCTAAGATAGCGCTGTTGGGATATATGGACGAGGTTCAGGGCCCGCATAGACGCTTGGTGGGCCTCCTCATGCTGCTGGCTAAGCGTAGAGTCGCAATGTGCTGGGGCCGGGGGAGACCCCCCCCGTAGGTCTGATTGGTTGCGAGATGCTGCTTTTTGTCATGATCAGCTCTTAGTATTCTGGGAACTTATGCCAGAGGGATCCCGCCCCAAAGATATCTGGGCCCCTCTAAATGAATATCTGGCGACGCAGACTGAGGGTGCTGTGTGACTGATGTCTCCCATCTGCGCGTTTCATACCCCCCCCGGATCATGCGAATTACCATGTTGTATGATAATCCTGCGCGATGTGACTGTTTGCTCCACCTGCCTGTTTTTAGAGGTTTTTTGCAACTGTTATTTTTTGCAGTTCTCCCTGCTCGACGATGTTGGATTAAATACCATCGGGTGTGCCTGTCCTTGCCCTACTCTGGGGTGGCAGACTTTTGCGCTCCTCCGAAGTAGAGGTGTCTTTTTTTGTTGGAACGGATCCCTTGATATCAGTATATAGAGAGAGATATTGGTAGAGACACGTCTGCGAAATGGGATACCACAGTAGTTATATGATTTGGAATGGCTCTCATATACCCTTACCCTCTCGTCGAGAGATCTGCTGTATTAATGTATGTTTTTTTTCTTGGTTTGTGTTTAAATGAATAAAACAATAAATAAATAAAAAAAATAAAAAAACAATAAGGATAATCAATGACTATAAATGGAGTCCCCAAGAAACAAGTACAAATATGTGGACACAAGATGTCAACCAGTGGTCACCTATAACCAGTAGCCATTATCTCATGCCGAAAGTCGTGACTTGATAAAGTTGTGACGGTGACTAAGCTACATGAACCAGCCTTAATGATTTAGATCCAACATGCTGACAGGCTGATTGCTATAAACAAACAATACCCTGTGAAGCTGTGAAGAAAAGATAATTCTGTTGGAGATCAACATGCGTGTGGAAAAACAGCAATTCATTCCGCATATTTAGTAACTCACGAGTGAAACAGTCAACGTCACCGCACACTTCCGAGCTGGCTCGTAATTAGTGATAAATCTATATATTCACTGTGTGTTAGTAACTCTGATTGAAACTCACTTCTGAGTTAGCTCTTAATGGAAAATCTATGCATTCACTGTGTGCTAGTTGTAGGAAGCTGGCTCTACTATATCGAAATGAGATATAGTGTGCACAGAGTCCAGGGGTTCCCCAAGAGGTTTTAACAGAGGCAATAATAGATGATACTAATGCACTATTTGTGGTATTGTGGTTGAGCAGTTAGGCTTATCAGAGGGTAATGTTAAGCATTTGTTGCACCCACACAAGCAGTAAGTGAAAACATACACTCAATGACAACTCCTGACCAATAGGTTTTTTATAGAAAAATATTCTTTCTTAATTTATTTCCAGAACCACAAGATTCATTTAGCAGGTAACTACATTAAATGAAAGGTACTTTGCATAGTTATGATCAGCAATTTGAATGGAATCAACAGTGTATACAGTTTTCTTTAAAATGGCAAAAAGCTATTTTAAAAGTGGACACTGCAATTTTCAACAGTTCCTGGGGTAGGTAAGTAAAGTACGTTTTTTGAGGTAACAAACAAACTTACGGGTTCAGACCCTGGGGCATAGGTAGCCCACTGTTGGGGGTTCAAGATAACCCCAAATACCCAGGACCAGCAACACAGGGCCGGTTAGGTGCATAGGTCAAACAGGAGCCAAAATAAAGTGGGCCCCTATGGAGACAGGCGGTACTCCGGTTCTGGTCTGCTTGCAGGTAAGTACCTGCGTATTTTTTGCATGGTATCAGAATTGTAAAGAAATGTCTCCCTGTTGCAGTTACCCCCCACGTTTTGCCTGATACTAATGCTGACTTGACTGAGAAGTGTACTGAGACCCTGCTAACCAGGCCCCAGCACCAGTGTTCTTTCACCTAAAATGTACCATTGTCTCCACAATTGGCACAACTCTGGCACCCAGGTAAGTCCCTTGTAACTGGTACCCCTGGTACCAAGGGCCCTGATGCCAGGGAAGGTCTCTAAGAGCTGCAGCATGTCTTATGCCACCCTAGGGACCCCTCAATCAGCACAGACACACTGCTTGCCAGCTTGTGTGTGCTGGTGGGGAGAAAATGACTAAGTTGACATGGCACTCCCCTCAGGGTGCCATGCCAACCTCACACTGCCTGTGGCATAGGTAAGTCACCTCTCTAGCAGGCCTTACAGCCTTAAGGCAGGGTGCACTATACCACAGGTGAGGGCAGAGGTGCATGAGCACTATGCCCCTACAGTGTCTAAGCAAAACCTTAGACATTGTAAGTGCAGGGTAGCCATAAGAGTATATGCTCTGGGAGTCTGTCAAAAACGAACTTCACAGCTCCATAATGGCTACACTGAATACTGGGATGTTTGGTATCACACTTCTCAGAATAATAAACCCACACTGATGCCAGTGGAGGATTTATAAAAAAATGCACACAGAGGGCATCTTAGAGATGCCCCCTGTATTTTACCCAATTGTTCAGTGCAGGACTGACTGGTCTGTGCCAGCCTGCTGCTGAGAGACGAGTTTCTGACCCCATGTGGTGAGGGCCTTTGTGCTCTCTGAGGACAGAAACAAAAGCTTGCTCTGGGTGGAGGTGCTTCACACCTCCCCCCTGCAGGAACTGTAACACCTAGCAGTGAGCCTCAAAGGCTCAGGCTTCGTGTTACAATGCCCCAGGGCACTCCAGCTAGTGGAGATGGCCGCCCCCTGGACACAGCCCCCACTTTTGGCAGCAAGTCCAGGAGAGATAATGAGAAAAACAAGGAGTCGTCACTGGCCAGTCAGGACAGCCCCTAAGGTGTCCTGAGCCGAGGTAACTCTGAATTTTAGAAATCCTCCATCTTGATTTTGGAGGATTCGCCCAATAGGAATAGGGATGTGCCCCCCTCCCCTCAGGGAGGAGGCACAAAGAGGGTGTAGCCACCCTCAGGGCTAGTAGCCATTGGCTACTAACCCCCAGACCTAAACACACCCCTAAATTCAGTATTTAGGGGCTCCCCAGAACCTAGGAACTCCGATTCCTGCAACCTAAGAAGAAGAGGACTGCTGAGCTGAAAAACCCTGCAGAGAAGACGGAGACACCAGCTGCTTTGGCCCCAGCTCTACCGGCCTGTCTCCCCACTTCTAAAGACACTGCCCCAGCGACGCTTTCCACAGGGACCAGCGACCTCTGAAGCCTTAGAGGACTGCCCTGCATCTAGAAGGACCAAGAATTCCCGAGGACAGCGGCTCTGTTTACCAAAGACTGCAACTTTGCAACAAAGAAGCAACTTTGAAACAACACACGTTTCCTGCCGGAAGCGTGAGACTTGGCAATCTGCACCCGACGCCCCCGGCTCGACTTGTGGAGAACAATCACTTCAGGGAGGACTCCACGGCGACTGCGAGACCGTGAGTAGCCAGAGTTGACCCCTCTGAGTCCCCACAGCGACGCCTGCAGAGGGAATCCCGAGGCTCCCCCTGACCGCGACTGCCTGCTTCAAAGACCCGACACCTGGTAAAGACACAGCATCCGCAGCCCCCAAAACCTGAAGGATCCGACCTCCAGTGCAGGAGTGACCCCCCAGGTGGCCCTCTCCCTTGCCCAGGTGGTGGCTACCCAGAGGAGCCCCCCCCCTTGCCTGCCTGCATCGCTGAAGAGACCCCTTGGTCTCCCATTGCTTTCCATTGAAAACCCGACTCTTGTTTGCACACTGCACCCGGCCACCCCGTGCCGCTGAGGGTGTATGTGTGGACTTGTGTCCCCCCCCGGTGCCCTACAAAACCCCCCTGGTCTGCCCTCCGAAGACGCGGGTACTTACCTGCTGGCAGACTGGGACCGGGGCACCCCCTTCTCCATTGAAGCCTATGCGTTTTGGGGACCACTTTGACCTCTGCACCTGACCGGCCCTGAGCTGCTGGTGTGGTAACTTTGGGGTTGCTCTGAACCCCCAACGGTGGGCTACCTTGGACCCAAACTTGAACCCCGTAGGTGGTTTACTTACCTGCAAAAACTAACAAACTCTTACTCCCCCAGGAACTGTTGAAAATTGCACTGTCTAGTTTTAAAATAGCTGTATGTCATTTATGTGAAAACTGTATATGCTATTTTGCTAATTCAAAGTTCCTAAAGTACCTACCTGCAATACCTTTCATTTGAAGTATTACATGTAAATCTTGAACCTGTGGTTCTTAAAATAAACTAAGAAAATATATTTTTCGATACAAAAACCTATTGGCTGGAATTGTCTCTGAGTGTGTGTTCCTCATTTATTGCCTGTGTGTATGTACAACAAATGCTTAACACTACTCCTTTGATAAGCCTACTGCTCGACCACACTACCACAAAATAGAGCATTAGAATTATCTCTTTTTGCCACTATCTTACCTCTAAGGGGAACCCTTGGACTCTGTGCATACTATTCCTTTCTTTGAAATAGTGCATACAGAGCCAACTTCCTACAAGAATGTCTTGGACTGATGTGCTAACCAGGGCTCCAGTTCCATTGCTCTCTTCCCTAAATTTGGCATACTTGTGCCTCCCTGTAAGTCCCTAGTATCTGGTACTTATGTACCCAGGGCTTTAGTACACCAGGGGTACCCCATGCGCTGCAGCATGTATTGTGCCGCCCATGGGAGCCCATGCAAACTCTCTGCAGGTCTGCCATTGCAGCGTGCGTCCTTTCACCACAGATATAAGGCTTGCCTTATATCCTGGTCACTGCACTCTGACACAGTAAGTCACCCCTCAGGTAGGCCGTTCAGTCCAATGGCAGGGTGCATGTCCCTAAGTGTGAGGGTACCCTTGCATGAGCAGGGTACCCCTACAAACCCCAGAGCCCATTCCCTGGGCTTTATAAATGTGGGGAAGCCATCTTAAGGCACCAGTGGTCCATAATGGCTTTTCCGAACCTAGGCATGTTTGGTAACAAACATGTTGGAATTATGTAACTATACCAATTCCGGTGCTAGTTGCATGATACCATGTACTCTAAGGATTCCTTAAACGATCCCCCCCGTTATGCCTATCCAGTCTTACGGGGTCTAGCTGCCAGCCCACACTGCTGCTGACCTCAGACACTGTTCTGCCCTCCTGCTGAATAGTCTGGCTCAGGCCGGACGGACAGAACAAAGGATTTCCTGCAAAGGAGAAGTCTGACCACCTTCCCTTTGGCATTAGGTGTCTAAGGGCTGGTGTGGGGTGGCCTCTGAACACCACCACACCTCTTTGAAGGGCATATTTGGTGCCCTTCCTACATAATCCGGGTGCACCAGTACAGGAACCCCTGGTTCCCGCTCTGGTGCGAAACTGCGCAAAGGACAGGGGAGTGACCACTCCCCTGTCCAGCTCCTCCCCTAGGGAGGTGCACAGATCTCTGCCGGGTGGCCACTTGATTCTGCCATCTTGAAAACAAGATGGGTAGAGGTCCCTGGGAGCATCTGACTGGTTAGGCCAGGTAGATGACATCCACAACCCCCTCTGATGGGTGGGTCACTTCAGAGACTGACCAACCCCCTTTTAGGATTACTAAAGGGCTCTCCCGTGTTTGAATCCTCATATTCGTCGAGCAAGAGTCTACAAGGAGCTCTCTGCAAGACAACTTCTGCTCCTGGCCTCTGGAACCACTGCTGTTCTTCTTTGGAACTGAAACAAGTCTGCTCCTGGTGTGAAAGCTCCCATTGCAACATTTTTCCTCCGGATCCTGCTAGAATTCTGTAACATCCAAGGCAGTGCATCCTCCAGGATCACAAGAACTCTGTTTGCACCTGAAAACACAAAGGAATCTCCCTTGGAGTGAAGGAGTCACTGTCCTGTATCCGAAGGCACCTCAAGACAACATCGACTAGCTGGTGGGGTCTGTTGTCCCATGGACATTAAAAGGCTCCACAACACAGGTGGTGGGTCTGTGGCCTCCTCTGAGTCCTGCTTGTCCTCTGACCAACTTGGGAGACTGTGGACCCCTGCTTCTGACACTGGACCAGAACCCCTGTGCACAGCAACTGTTGCTCTTGCCAAGGCTTGTTTACTCTTTCTCCAGGAGATCTTCAGGTGCCAAGAAGCCCTGGGCTCCAGCACTCTGTTACTTGAAGACCAGCCCCTGTCCTGCAACTCCTGCGCCATGGGACTTCTGTTCTGTTGTGCTGCTGGGACCTCCTTGTGACTGCCTGTGTCCATCGCCTGTGGGTCTCTCATGGGGGCTCCAACGAGTTCTGCTAGCCTCTCTGAGTGCCATCCCTGACTCCCCCTCAAGGGTGGAGTCTCTTGGACCTTGCTGGTCCCCAAAACTCTGCAAATTCTTCTTCAGCTCCAGCTTGCATTTGCCAGTGCTTGTTGGTAGCCTGGCTTGTCACTGACCCTCCTGCAATCTGGCAACCGACTATCGAGGGATAGCTTGCAGGCGGGTCCTGGGATCTTCTGCAGCTCCTGGGCCCCACAGCTGGACTTCTTTTTCCACAGATTTGCAGGAACTTCACCTCCAGGAGGGTGGGCATTGCCACCTGCACCACCTAGGCACGTCCAAGGGTAGTGGACTCTGTCCCCTCACTTTTCAGGTCTTCCACATCTGGAATCCGTACCTGGGTTCCACCGGCCTGGTCTATGGGTCGTGACAGCAGCTAGACAATCTGAGGCTTCCATTGACTTGAGAGAGAGTCCCTTCTCCCCTCTGCATCCGGGTTCCTGTTGAGACTCCTGTCTCCTGGGTATCCTGGGGTAGGGGCACACTCCATCCTTCCTCTTGTCTGCTGGTTTCCTCGGGGTTCACTGAGAAGGGTCCTGAATTTCACAAGCTCCATCCACTCCTCCTTGTGTTAGCCTACGGGATGACTGTGTGGATAACTACCTTGCACCTTGTCGCTGGGGACACTTACTGTACTTACCTTTGGTGTTTGCATCTACCCCTAGCTAACTACCTCACTTTCCTTGGTTGGGTTCCGTATTCCGCATTCCACTTTCTTAGTATAAGGTTTGCCCCTCCCCCCCCACAGGGCCCTGTGTATTTATGCTACTTCTGCTGGTTATTTTATTTTATGTGTATATTGTGTGTAGATCTCGCCATAGGGAGATATACCAATGCTAGTCTAGTAGTAGTGCTGTAATAAAGAATCCTTTATTTTTTCAGCGATTATGTGGTTCTTTCTTGTCAGTGAGTTACTGTCTGACTACTGTGGTATTGTAAAATGGCAAGGCAATTAAGAAGAGAACCATCTCCTGCTGGATCTTTCTCTGCATCAAGATCTGCTATGCACTGGCCAAAAACAGCCTCAGGAAGGACTGGATGCTCATTCTACCAAGGCCAAAGCTGCTACCACTCCATTGGCATGTGAAGTCAATGTCGTAGAATTTGCAAGACTGCTACATACGCATCCCTCTACACATTCACAAAGAATTATTCGTTGAATAGTCGGGTTCTCTGGGAGGGACGTTTTGCCTGCTCAGTCCTGCAGGGCTTTCTGGATTGAGTCCATTCACACACCCACCTCCACATAGGTATTCCTTTGGTATCCCTTCAAAAGGTGAGGAATCTGCAGCTAGAAGTCTCTATCAGAAGAACAAGTTACTTACCTACGGTAACACTTTATCTGGTAGAGACGTATAGCCGCGTATTCCTCACCAACCCTCCCTATTCTGTGATTGAACTCTATCCATTAATAAATCCCAAGTCTAGGAATCTGCACGCTGTTTACCAATTAGCTTTTTGGGTTCCAAATCTGGAGGCATGGGCAGTCTCAAAAACAAGTGTCAGTGTGCAAGAATAGTGCCTATAGCCCCACACATCATTTCTGGATCAAAACCTTCTGGCGCACAGAGGTACTGCTGACAAATTTTCAGCTCTAGTCTGCCGCCTGTGTAATATTCAATAGGTGAGGAATCTGCAGCTAGATTGTCTCTCCCAGAAAGAGAGTTACCAAAGTTAAGTAACTTATTCATCATTTTCACATAAACTGACAAATCTAAGATTCTGCAAGCATTTGGGATGTTCAGGTGTACTCTGTGTTCTTGCATCTCTGGTTACTGTGTTTCTCCATTGAGTCACAACTCTTCCTTCTTTGTTGTGTCATATTATTTTATATAGCATTACATGTAGTCTGAACTTTGTCTTTTTAGTTCTAATGAGACCACATTTATTTTACCAGCTCTCGAAAAGACCTACGAAGAAAATCAGAAAACGTTGGAAGAAAAAGCAAGACAGCTAGTGGAATTAGAAGAAACTGTGCGCTCACTCTTGCAATCTATCAGCCAGAAAGTTGCCATTTACAGCACTTGCTTGTAATCATGAAGTTAAAAATGAAAGCACAATTGTTGGGGCCAAATGTTTTATACCTTCATCCCTGCCAGCACACTTTAAATGCTGAACACTTTAGGCAGTAACTTAAAAGCGAAAAAGAGGGGTTACATACTTTTAGCAACCAAAATTCCAACTATTTGATGCCTTAAATGTTTTTACATTTTTAAAAAAAATAAAATGCATTGATTTTCAACCGTTCTGTTAAGTGCATTTAATGTTTATTGTTCTCTCTTCAGTTTACTCTTTTGTTAAATTGGAACATTTTTACAAGGCCCTGTCTGCCATTAGTATTGCCTCATAGCACTGCCCGGGACGCTCTTCAAGAGAATTGATACTGCTTGCTGGTCTGTCTTGGGTGGTGTATTCTTATTCAGTGAACTGATAGTGCGCGATTTTGGTGTTGGAGAGGTGTGATTGAGGAGCTTTACTAATTATGTAAACATATTATTCTTGCAACTTGCCTTACTGATCTGGTAGTTCAAGAACGGCAAACTGTCTTATTTCATTTTATGCGAAATGTTTGTGTGTTCTGTTGCTTGGTGGCACATGCTATTGAGTGCACCATTATATCCAAGTACTGGGTGTATTTGTGCTGGGCTGGATGTCTGATAAATGTTCAGTCGAAGATTTACTGATGGGTGTGCCGTGTTTGCACGGGAAATGCTTGTGGAGGTGTCATGATATGTATCTACATGGTATATTTGTTCTTTACTGTATTTGTGTAGTGTACTACATAGGCAAAAACTTCCAAGCAAGAAAGATTTTCACAAGCAGAATTCATTCGCTGTCCGTCCTGCAAAGCACCTGCATCTCACAAAATGTAATGCAGTTTTGCAGTTTCATAGTTTTGGGTTATTTATGAGCTTTTAGCATTTTAAGGTGTTTGTGCGATTTGTGTAACATTAAGAAAATTGTGTTTCATTGTTTTCTATCAGTGCCATTTTTCCTTCTCTTTCTGGGATGTGGAAGGGACATTTCACCAATCACAGATGTCTCGCTACAGCATTCTGCAACATAAAAAAGATGTTGCTTAAAACTAGTGATTTGTCTAATGTAGCGTTTGCTAAAACGAGGGTTGTAGATAAAATGGAAGTCAGGGCACTCATGAATCAAAAACAATTACATAAGATGTGTTTAGTGTCCATAAAATACTAATCAAGAATTTCGTTGTGAGACCGTGTAGGAAGTTGGCTCTGTATGCACTATTTCAAAGTAAGGAATAGTATGCACAGAGTCCAAGGGTTCCCCTTAGAGGTAAGATAGTGGCAAAAAGAGATAATACTAATGCTCTATTTTGTGGTAGTGTGGTCGAGCAGTAGGCTTATCAAAGGAGTAGTGTTAAGCATTTGTTGTACATACACCCAGGCAATAAATGAGGGACACACACTCAGAGACAAATCCAGCCAATAGGTTTTGTTATAGAAAAATATATTTTCTTAGTTTATTTTAAGAACCACAGGTTCAAATTCTACATGTAATATCTCATTTGAAAGGTATTGCAGGTAAGTACTTTAGGAACTTTGAATCATTTCATTAGCATGTATACTTTTTACATAAAACACAATAAGCTGTTTTAAAAGTGGACACTGCAATTTTCACAGTTCCTGGGGGAGGTAAGTTTTTGTTAGTTTTGTCAGGTAAGTAAATCACTTACAAGTCTCAGGTTTGGGTCCAAGGTAGCCCACCGTTGGGGGTTCAGAGCAACCCCAAAGTTACCACACCAGCAGCTCAGGGCCGGTCAGGTGCAGTGGTCAAGGAGGGGCCCAAAACGCATAGGCTTCAATGGAGAGAAGGGGGGTGCCCCGGTTCCGGTCTGCCAGCAGGTAAGTACCCGCGTCTTCGGAGGGCAGACCAGGGGGGTTTTGTAGGGCACCGGGGGGGGACACAAGTCCACACAAAAAGTACACCCTCAGCGGCACTGGGGCGGCCGGGTGCAGTGTAGAAACAAGCGTCGGGTTTTCAATGGAAATCAATGAGAGATCAAGGGATCTCTTCAGCGTTGCAGGCAGGCAAGGGGGGGCTCCTCGGGGTAGCCACCACCTGGGCAAGGGAGAGGGCCTCCTGGGGGTCACTCCTGCACAGGAGTTCCATTCCTTTCGGTGCTGGGGACTGCGGGTGCAGAGTCTTTTCCAGCCGTCGGGAAATGGAGTTCAGGCGGTCGCGGTCAGGGGGAGCCTCGGGATTCCCTCTGCAGGTGTCGCTGTGGGGGATCAGGGGGGACAACTTTGGTTACTCACGGTATCGGAGTCGCCGGAGGGTCCTCCCTGAGGTGTTGGTTCTCCACCAGTCGAGTCGGGGTCGCCGGGTGCAGTGTTGCAAGTCTCACGCTTCTTGCGGGGAGTTGCAGGGGTCTTTAAATCTGCTCCTTGAAACAAAGTTGCAGTTCTTTTGGAGCAGTGCCGCTGTCCTCGGGAGTTTCTTGTCTTTCTTGAAGCAGGGCAGTCCTCAGAGGATTCAGAGGTCGCTGGTCCCTTGGAAAGCGTTGCTGGAGCAGGGTTCTTTGGAAGGCAGGAGACAGGCCGGTAGGACTGGAGCCAAAGCAGTTGGTGTCTTCTGTTCTTCCTCTGCAGGGGTTTTTCAGCTCAGCAGTCTTCTTCTTGTAGTTTCAGGAATCTAAATTCTTAGGTTCAAGGGAGCCCTTAAATACTAAATTTAAGGGCGTGTTTAGGTCTGGGGGGTTAGTAGCCAATGGCTACTAGCCCTGAGGGTGGGTACACCCTCTTTGTGCCTCCTCCCAAGGGGAGGGGGTCACATTCCTATCCCTATTGGGGGAATCCTCCTTCTACAAGATGGAGGATTTCTAAAAGTCAGAGTCACCTCAGCTCAGGACACCTTAGGGGCTGTCCTGACTGGCCAGTGTGACTCCTCCTTGTTTTTCTCATTATCTCTCCTGGACTTGCCGCCAAAAGTGGGGGCTGTGTCCAGGGGGAGGGCATCTCCACTAGCTGGAGTGCCCTGGGGCATTGTAACACGAAGCTTGAGCCTTTGAAGCTCACTGCTAGGTGTTACAGTTCCTGCAGGGGGGAGGTGTGAAGCACCTCCACCCAGAGCAGGCTTTGTTTCTGTCCTCAGAGAGCACAAAGGCTCTCACCGCATGAGGTCAGACACTCGTCTCTCAGCAGCAGGCTGGCACAGACCAGTCAGTCCTGCACTGAACAATTGGGTAAAATACAGGGGGTATCTCTAAGATGCCCTCTGTGTGCATTTTTTAATAAATCCAATACTGGCATCAGTGTGGGTTTATTATTCTGAGAAGTTTGATACTAAACTTCCCAGTATTCAGTGTAGCCATTACGGAGCTGTGGAGTTCGTTTTTGACAGACTCCCAGCCCATATACTCTTATGGCTACCCTGCACTTACAATGTCTAAGGTTTTGCTTAGACACTGTAGGGGCATAGTGCTCATGCACATATGCCCTCACCTGTGGTATAGTGCACCCTGCCTTAGGGCTGTAAGGCCTACTAGAGGGGTGACTTACCTGTGCCACAGGCAGTGGGAGGTTGGCATGGTACCCTGAGGGGAGTGCCATGTCGACTTAGCCATTTTCTCCCCATCAGCACACACAAGCTGGCAAGCAGTGTGTCTGTGCTGAGTGAGGGGTCCCTAGGGTGGCATAAGACATGCTGCAGCCCTTAGAGACCTTCCCTGGCATCAGGGCCCTTGGTAATAGGGGTACCAGTTACAAGGGACTTACCTAGGTGCCAGGGTTGTGCCAATTGTGGAAACAATGGTACATTTTAGGTGAAAGAACACTGGTGCTGGGGCCTGGTTAGCAGGGTCCCAGCACACTTCTCAGTCAAGTCAGCATCAGTATCAGGCAAAAAGTGGGGGGTAACTGCAACAGGGAGCCATTTCTTTACACAAGCCCCCCCCAGCCCACAGGCCAGGAGACTCAGCCAAAGCTGGGAGAGTCTTCCTAGTCTGTCAGGCGAGAAAGAGTAGAGGAAATAGGCTGGTTTGTTGCAGGGCCTACTCTGCCTTACATCCTCCTGTTCAGGTCATTCCTTCTGGGGAACTGACCCACTTCCACAGTGATAGGACCTAGTCTGAACTGCCTCTTTTCTGTGCTTTTTATGTCTTCACCCATTCTCTCTATTTTGGGGTTAGAGGTATCCACCTCTGCTAATCTTATCTTAGCCAGGGTCACCCCTAGCTTACCCAAAGAGGTTACCCAGAGCTGGAGTAACCCCACCATGACCAACAGGGTCAGGGGGCCTAACTTGCTATTTGGCATGGGGTCAGACCACCATGCCAAGGATAGTGCAGCCATAAAGGCTAACACCCAGCAGAGGCCACTGACAGCTGTCAGTGCCCAGAACCACACCTTTAGCTCTTCACCTACAAGGGAAGGGGCTAAGTTACAGGCTTCTTTGGGTTCAGGGTGCCTGTCTGCTGTATTAGAGTGGGGGGTTACCACATCTTGTAGTAAACACCCTTCTTCAACTCTTTCTTCTGTTAGCTGAGGAGCCACCCACTCAGGCTGAACAGTTGCCTGACTAGCCAGGACTTCTTGTGGGTCAGGTTGGACTTTACCAGTGCCACTTTTGGAATTCTCCCCTACTGGAGCAGAATCTCCTTGGCTTGCTGGAACCTTGGCTAAAGGTTGTCCACCCTTCCTACACTGTTTTCTTTACTTTTTCTTCTGGGGCCTACTTGCATTTACTGCAGAGGCAGGAACTCCAGAATCCTTGGGAGAGGACTGGCACTGGACCAGTCCCTCTCTTGGGCTCTGACTAACCTCTGGGTAGTCATTTCCAAGGAGACAATCAAGGGGGAGGTCTGTACTGACTACCACCCTTCTCCAGCTAAAAGTCCCACCCACTTCTATGGGCACAAAAGCCACAGGCCTATCAGTGACCCTGTCTGGGCTAACTCTAACTCTGGCTATCTCACCTGGGATGTACTGGTTTGAGAACACCAGCCTGTCATGCACAATAGTGTGACTGGCACAAGTGTCTCTCAGGGCAGTGGCTGGGATTCCATTCACCAGTAGGTGGTGGAAGTGTCTACTTCCCTCTGGAATCTCCAACTCACCTGTTGGGCCCTTTTTCCAGTTGAAGGCTATGAAGACCTCCTCATCTGAGGAGTCATCCCCAATGGCTACACTGGTCACCCCTGGGATTTTGCTAGGGGGTTTGTTTTTGGGACAAGAAGTGTCCTTGGTGTGGTGCCCTGTCTGTCTACAGTTATGGCACCATGCCTTAGTGGCATCCCAGTTCTTACCCTGGTACCCACCTTTGTTTTGGGTTGTGTCTCGGGCCCACCCCCCTGGTCTGGTTTTTGGGGGCCTACAGAGGACTCTTTTTCTTTGTTTCTAGTGTCACCCACTTTCTCCTGGGGAGTCTTTGTAACCCCTTTCTTTTGGTCACCCCCAGTGGAAGTTTTGGTTACCCTAGTCTTGACCCAATGGTCCGCCTTCTTTCCAAATTCTTGGGGAGAAATTGGTCCTAGGTCTACCAGATACTGATGCAACTTTTCATTGAAGCAGTTACTTAAAATGTGTTCTTTCATAAACAAATTATAAAGCCCAACATAGTCATGCACTTCATTTCCAGTTACCCAACCATCCAGTGTTTTCACTGAGTAGTCAACAAAATCAACCCAGGTCTGGCTCGAGGATTTTTGAGCCCCCCTGAACCTAATCCTGTACTCCTCAGTGGAGAATCCAAAGCCCTCAATCAGGGTACCCTTCATGAGGTCATAGGATTCTACATCTTTTCCAGAGAGTGTGAGGAGTCTATCCCTACACTTTCCAGTGAACATTTCCCAAAGGAGAGCACCCCAGTGAGATTTGTTCACTTTTCTGGTTACACAAGCCCTCTCAAAAGCTGTTAACCATTTGGTGATGTCATCACCATCTTCATATTTAGTTACAATCCCTTTAGGGATTTTCAACATGTCAGGAGAATCTCTGACCCTATTTAAGTTGCTGCCACCATTGATGGGTCCTAGGCCCATCTCTTGTCTTTCCCTTTCTATGGCTAGGATCTGTCTTTCCAAAGCCAATCTTTTGGCCATCCTGGCTAACTGGATGTCCTCTTCACTGGAGTTATCCTCAGTGATTTCAGAGAGGTTGGTCCCTCCTGTGAGGGAACCAGCATCTCTGACTATGATTTGTGGAGTCAGGGCTTGAGAGGCCCTGTCCTCCCTAGATAGGACTGGTGGGGGGGAATCACCCTCCAAGTCACTATACTCATCCTCTGTGTTGCCATCTTCAGAGGGGTTGGCTCTTTCAAACTCTGCCAACAGCTCCTGGAGCTGTAGTTTGGAAGGTCTGGAGCCCATTGCTATTTTCTTTAGTTTACAGAGTGACCTTAGCTCTCTCATCTGTAGATGGAGGTAAGGTGTGGTGTCGAGTTCCACCACATTCACATCTGTATTAGACATTATGCTTCTAAAAGTTGGAATACTTTTTAAGAATCTAAAACTAGTTCTAGGTTCTAATTCAAACTTTCACAAACTTTTAAACACTAAAAGAAATGCTAAACAGGGACTAACTCAAGGCCCTAGCAGGACTTTTAAGAATTTAGAAAAATTTCAAATTGCAAAAAATCAATTTCTAATGACAATTTTTGGAATTTGTCGTGTGATCAGGTATTGGCTGAGTAGTCCAGCAAATGCAAAGTCTTGTACCCCACCGCTGATCCACCAATGTAGGAAGTTGGCTCTGTATGCACTATTTCAAATTAAGGAATAGTATGCACAGAGTCCAAGGGTTCCCCTTAGAGGTAAGATAGAGGCAAAAAGAGATAATACTAATGCTCTATTTTGTGGTAGTGTGGTCGAGCAGTAGGCTTATCAAAGGAGTAGTGTTAAGCATTTGTTGTACATACACACAGGCAATAAATGAGGAACACACACTCAGAGACAAATCCAGCCAATAGGTTATGTTATAGAAAAATATATTTTCTTAGTTTATTTTAAGAACCACAGGTTCAAATTCTACATGTAATATCTAATTTGAAAGGTATTGCAGGTAAGTACTTTAGGAACTTTGAATCATTTCATTATCATGTATACTTTTTACATAAAACACAATAAGCTGTTTTAAAAGTGGACACTGTGCAATTTTCACAGTTCCTGGGGGAGGTAAGTTTTTGTTAGTTTTGTCAGGTAAGTAAATCACTTACAAGTCTCAGGTTTGGGTCCAAGGTAGCCCACCGTTGAGGGTTCAGAGCATCCCCAAAGTTACCACACCAGCAGCTCAGGGCCGGTCAGGTGCAGTGGTCAAGGAGGGGCCCAAAACGCATAGGCTTCAATGGAGAGAAAGGGGGTGCCCTGGTTCCGGTCTGCCAGCAGGTAAGTACCTGCGTCTTCGGAGGGCAGACCAGGGGGGTTTTGTAGGGCACCGGGTGGGACACAAGTCCACACAAAAAGTACACCCTCAGCGGCACTGGGGCGGCCGGGTGCAGTGTAGAAACAAGCGTCGGGTTTTCAATGGAAATCAATGAGAGATCAAGGGATCTCTTCAGCGTTGCAGGCAGGCAAGGGGGGCTCCTCGGGGTAGCCACCACCTGGGCAAGGGAGAGGGCCTCCTGGGGGTCACTCCTGCACAGGAGTTCCGTTCCTTTCGGTGCTGGGGGCTGCGGGTGCAGAGTCTTTTCCAGCCGTCGGGAAATGGAGTTCAGGCAGTCGCGGTCAGGGGGAGCCTCGGGATTCCCTCTGCAGGCGTCGCTGTGGGGGCTCAGGGGGGACAACTTTGGTTACTCACGGTCTCGGAGTCGCCGGAGGGTCCTCCCTGAGGTGTTGGTTCTCCACCAGTCGAGTCGGGGTCGCCGGGTGCAGTGTTGCAAGTCTCACGCTTCTTGCGGGGAGTTGCAGGGGTCTTTAAATCTGCTCCTTGAAACAAAGTTGCAGTTCTTTTGGAGCAGTGCCGCTGTCCTCTGGAGTTTCTTGTCTTTCTTGAAGCAGGGCAGTCCTCAGAGGATTCAGAGGTCGCTGGTCCCTTGGAAAGCGTCGCTGGAGCAGGGTTCTTTGGAAGGCAGGAGACAGGCCGGTAGGACTGGAGCCAAAGCAGTTGGTGTCTTCTGTTCTTCCTCTGCAGGGGTTTTTCAGCTCAGCAGTCGTCTTCTTCTTGTAGTTTCAGGAATCTAAATTCTTAGTTTCAGGGGAGCCCTTAAATACTAAATTTAAGGGCGTGTTTAGGTCTGGGGGGTTAGTAGCCAATGGCTACTAGCCCTGAGGGTGGGTACACCCTCTTTGTGCCTCCTCCCAAGGCGAGGGGGTCACATTCCTATCCCTATTGGGGGAATCCTCCTTCTACAAGATGGAGGATTTCTAAAAGTCAGAGTCACCTCAGCTCAGGACACCTTAGGGGCTGTCCTGACTGGCCAGTGACTCCTCCTTGTTTTTCTCATTATCTCTCCTGGACTTGCCGCCAAAAGTGGGGGCTGTGTCCAGGGGGCGGGCATCTCCACCAGCTGGAGTGCCCTGGGGCATTGTAACATGAAGCTTGAGCCTTTGAAGCTCACTGCTAGGTGTTACAGTTCCTGCAGGGGGGAGGTGTGCAGCACCTCCACCCAGAGCAGGCTTTGTTTCTGTCCTCAGAGAGCACAAAGGATCTCACCGCATGAGGTCGGACACTCGTCTCTCAGCAGCAGGCTGGCACAGACCAGTCAGTCCTGCACTGAACAATTGGGTAAAATACAGGGGGTATCTCTAAGATGCCCTGTGTGTGCATTTTTTTATAAATCCAATACTGGCATCAGTGTGGGTTTATTATTCTGAGAAGTTTGATACTAAACTTCCCAGTATTCAGTGTAGCCATTATGGAGCTGTGGAGTTCGTTTTTGACAGACTCCCAGCCCATATACTCTTATGGCTACCCTGCACTTACAATGTCTAAGGTTTTGCTTAGACACTGTAGGGGCATAGTGCTCATGCACATATGCCCTCACCTGTGGTATAGTGCACCCTGCCTCAGGGCTGTAAGGCCTACTAGAGGGGTGACTTACCTGTGCCACAGGCAGTGGGAGGTTGGCATGGTACCCTGAGGGGAGTGCCATGTCGACTTAGCCATTTTCTCCCCATCAGCACACACAAGCTGGCAAGCAGTGTGTCTGTGCTGAGTGAGGGGTCCCTAGGGTGGCATAAGACATGCTGCAGCCCTTAGAGACCTTCCCTGGCATCAGGGCCCTTGGTTCCAGGGGTACCAGTTACAAGGGACTTACCTAGGTGCCAGGGTTGTGCCAATTGTGGAAACAATGGTACATTTTAGGTAAAAGAACACTGGTGCTGGGGCCTGGTTATCAGGGTCCCAGCACACTTCTCAGTCAAGTCAGCATCAGTATCAGGCAAAAAGTGGGGGGTAACTGCAACAGGGAGCCATTTCTTTACAGACCGGAAATCGTGAAAACAGGAATCTTCAATTTATTCTTGACACATCTTATGTAATTGTTTTTGATTCATGAGTGCCCTGACTTCCATTTTATCTATGTTCGGTCTCTTCGGAAACCTCAGAGGATTAGGGAAGATCCTCTTGCCAGGAGCACCGTGCCCTATCTGCTATGTATTTCTATTACCTTGTGGATTCATTGTGAGCGCCCAATTTCTATGTTCTTTCTTCCTGGTTGCTAGTGCTTTGGTTTTAAAACGAGGGTTGTAACACAAATATTTGTGGATTGCTGAAGTCCTGTTATACGTAAGTAAGCAGATGTTTGGTGGCATGTCTGGCTGTAGATACACATGCTGTGCTACAAGTTGTTTTTCTTTGAAGATGTTTTTGGAGTCACTGGATTAAGTGACTCCTCCCTCTTGGTGACAATGTGCATGGGCATGGAGTCCTTTGTTCGATTGTTTTCTCTCCTCTGTCTGATTTGGACGTGTAATTCTTCTCTCTGTCTTCGATGTACTTCTGTCTGGGACTAACCCTCCATCTTTTCTGTTCGATGGTATTGTACATTTGATCAGGGTTTTCTGCCTCTCACATCAACCGTTTTCACGTGTATCGGTTCCAGTTTTTCGATCGTACACCCTTCGGGGCAAAGACCCGTCAGGCCTTGAAACTCTTGGCAACAGAGAGAATGTAAGCCCGATGGAACATACGCCATTTTGGTTTTGCCCTCAGTGCCGTTCAAAGTACCCACACACCGATCGTCATTGAGAGTGTAACTTATGCCTCTTGCCAGACCATCAAGAGGCTACCTGTGAGGCGTGTCCATCCTTCCAGTCCAAGAAGATGCCCAAGACTGAAGAGCGCGTAGGCTAGAGATGACACGCAGCTCTCCAGATGGCACACCGGATGTCTTTTGGGAAGAACGTGCGCAGGAGGAGCCCCACCAGGAAGCCATCTCCATCAATGATTCAGATTCAGACATCAAATCTGTTGAGAGCGAAGAACTGACTTTGGCGTAAAGTGTATGTACAGTGGCCCCACCTCCTACCATAAAACCTCCAAAAAGACCCCATACCACGGTCACTGCACTACCACTGCATTCAAGATATGGTTGGTCTCGGAAAGACATTTCGGGTGCCCCGCAAATCAACTCGACACCGAAAACATTGAAAACTGCAGTTGCATCTTTGGCTCTGACCTCATCTACTTCTTTCCGACCTCCCACCAGCAAGCACTTGGCACCGATCGGTTGCAAGCCAGCAATCTTTGGATCCAAGCTTGTCACCAAAAAAGATCTGACCAAAATTTTGGTGATAAAAACAAAAGAACATGTTCCTTCAGAGCATTTGGGCTAACGCAGGTTTGCGTAAAAAAGTATAGCACCAACTTGCGCTATTCTAGGATGCCTGCCAGGTGCCATATTTATGGAATGGTGCAATCTGGTGCAAAGGGTGGGCTAGCGTCAACAAAATTGATGTTAGCCGGGTGGGGGTGGCGTTATGGGAGATGGGTGTTTAGCACCAAAAAATTACGCTAGGCTAGTTAGAGTCAAAAAGATGACTCTAACCAGATTAGCATCATTTCATGGCGCTAAACCTACCATGCCACATGACTCCTGCCTTAGAAAAGGCAGGAGTCATGCCCACCACCCCAATAGCCAGCACAGGGGAGAAGGGTCCCCTGGCTTGGCCATTGCACCCAGTGCCATGGACGGGGACCCATTTCAGGGCCTCCAATGGCACTTAAAAAAAGAAATGAATAAAATACTTACCTGTACTTATCTATACTTACCTGGGATGGGGTCCCCTATCCTTCGCTGTCCCTCTGGTGTGGGTGGGGGTGTTCCTGGGGAGGACACCTGTGGGCTTATTCCATGGTGTTCCACCATGGAAGTAGTCCCGCAGGTCCCCTAACACCTGCCCTGACCCATGCGTTAATAAATGGTGCAAAGCAAGCTTCGCACCATTTTTTCACCCCTCCTCCCCCATGCGTGATTTTTGCACGGGAGGATAAATAAGGCGCTATGGCCTTAGAGTAATTTTTTGCCCAGGAACGCCTCTCATTGACACTAGGTAGTTTTCTGCAGGCAAAAAATGACTAACTCCAATATTTTGGCGCTATACATGTCAAGCGCCAATATATAATTATGGAGTTAAGTTTGCACTGGATTTGCGTTAAAAAAACAAAAAAAGGTTAATCCGAGGCAAACAGAGTATAAATATGCTCCTTGGACTCAAGCCACTCCTCCACCACGCCTTCACCTATTCAACCAGTATTAGAGACAATGGACTTTAGTCAAGGCAAAATAAGGCTATTCAACAAGAAAAAGCATAATGAGCATCACGCCTTTACTAAGCCTCATGATGAGGGATCCTATACAGCAGTAAATCCAATGGGAAAGTGTAGGATATCTTCTTCTTTATCAGTCAAGTAACAGTCGCAAAAAGGAGCAGTGAGAGAAGTACTGCTAATATTCGGATGTGCCAGCGCAGACAGAGCAAAATATATATTCAGGAAGACACACAGCAAATTGTAGCTTCCCCTACAGTTACTTCTAAAAAGAAGCTAACCTTCCAGGAGGCACTGGACACCTCACCACCTTAAAAGCTCCCTAAGGAAAAGACTGCTTCCACAGAAGAGCTTGTTCATCCTCTTCCTCCCTCTTCTCTTTCTCCTCCTACTTCACCTCCCCCTCAATCTTCCACGTCTCCAACTAATGGAGATCACACTCCACAAGGTTCACCATTATTTCAGGAACACTATTTAGAAGAAATAGCACCAGATCAGGCTCCCTGGGATTCTTATGATCCCTACCCAATTATTAATACTGATCCAGATTTGTATCCCACCAGACCTTCCCATCCAGACGATACTACCAGCTAGCAATAAGTCATTGCTAGGGCAGCTGCGTACCATAATGTACCTTTACACAAAGATCCTATTGAACGGATTTTCAATTTGACACATGGATCAGCACACACGGGGACACTCATTATCTCCCTATGCTCTCAGATGTGATGTGGTTAGATTTAAAGGTCAATTCAAGGGGAAAGTAACCTAGACTTCCACAGTGATTAAATGACTAAAGACAATCTTTGTGCAAAACTAATGTTCTATCAATCAAAATGTATTACGTCCTATATTTCTTTGAACATGTTATTCCAGACATTTGCATACAAATTCAGTTTGTGCATGTTATTCTGAACATAAAGTTTGCATTCGTCTAGATAGGTGCTCCTAGTAAAAACAGTGAAGGTGATAAAAGTGCAGATAAGTGAAAGTGACATATACAGTATGCACAAAGGATGGTTAAGAAAAATATTATGAACTTCTAGTGGCTCCTTCAGTCCAGGAAGCCCTGAAGTCTCACCAGATTTCTTTATATTTATATAATCCACTCTTAGATATATGTCGAAGTTTTGACCCCTGGTACAGATGAATCAAAAGGGGTTCATCATCAGGACAAAGGAATTCCAGTCGGTACCACGTATGGGTAGTGTAAATTACTGGATTACTAAAGGTCTGGGTTAACAGTTTGTAACATAAATGGTTCAGGGGATACAACACTCACCTAAACTCCAGTGTGAGAAGACAATCTGGTGGTCACGGGCATCTTCCTGATAGGAAAATGACATTGCTTGTGATAATCAATTTGCATGGTAATAGTATAGATAGTGATCATAACTGGATCTATAAAGACTTACGGGTAATGGAATAGTCCCAAGGTCTTGGGGTCTGTAATTGTCCAGTAGATGGTATGCAGTCCAAAAAACCCAGAGAGCGCCGGTAATATATGACATCTGGGGCTCAGGTTATCTAAAAAACACAATAGTGGTGTATACTAATTGTGATGAGTGTTAATCAAAGAATAAAGATGGAATAAAATATTTTTTTTAAAAGGGAAAGTGGGAACACTTACTTATAATATAAGGCTGATGATGTGGCATTCAGCAAGCCAGGGTAAGTCATGACCAATTATTTGGCATTGCCTGGGCAATTCAAGGACTCCTGGATGTGTACATGATGTATCGTGTATTTACAAGTAAAGCCGCACCTATTGCGGACGATTCAACTTAAAAATGCAAAGCGTCTGTTGGACCTGGCTTTTTGACAGGGTCATCCCCAAACTTTTTGCCTCCTTCCTCCTGTTTTTTCTGACCTGTTGTTGTTGGCTTTTGACCTCTGGGCACTTTACCACTGCTAACCAGTGCTAAAGTGCATATGTTCTCTGTGTAAATTGTACTATTGATTGGTTTATCCATGATTGGCTATTTAATTTACTTGTAAGTCCCTAGTAGAGTGCACTATATGTGCCTAGGGCCTGTAGATTAAATGCTACTAGTGGGCCTGCAGCACTGGTTGTGCCACCCACTTCAGTAGCCCCTTAACCTTGTCTCAGGCCTTCCATTGCAAGGCCTGTGTGTGCAGTTTCACTGCCACTTTGACTTGGCATTTAAAAGTACTTGCCAAGCCTAGAACTCCCCTTTTTCTACATATGTCACCCCTAATGTGTGCTCTAGGTAACCCCTAGAGCAGGGTGCTGTGTGGGTAAAAGGCAGGGCATGTACCTGTGTAATTATATGTCCTGGTAGTGTAAAACTCCTAAATTTGTTTTGACACTACTGTGAAGCCTGCTCCCTTCATAGGCTAACATTGGGGCTGCCCTCATACATTGTTGAAGTGGCAGCTGCTGATCTGAAAGGAGCAGGAAGGTCATATTTAGTATGGCCAGAATGGTAATACAAAATCCTGCTGACTGGTGAAGTCGGATTTAATATTACTATTCTAGAAATGCCACTTTAGAAAGTGAGCATTTCTTTGCACTTAAATCTTTCTGTGCTCTTCAATCCACGTCTGGCTATGTTTAGTTGACAGCTCCTTGTGCATTCACTCAGACACACCCCAAACACAGGGTACTCAGCTTCACTTGCATACATCTGCATTTTGAATGGGTCTTCCTGGGCTGGGAGGGTGGAGGGCCTGCCCTCACACAAAGGACTGCCACACCCCCTACTGGGACCCTGGCAGACAGGATTGAACTTAAAGGGGACCTGGTGCATTTCTTAGACACTCTTTGAAGTCACCCCCACTTCAAAGGCACAATTTAGTATAAAACAGGGCCTCTGCCCTACCTCATCAGACACTTGCTGGAGAAGTAACCTGAACCAGAAACTACATCCTGCCAAGAAGAACTGCCTGGCTGCTCAAAGGACTCACCTGTCTGCTTTCTCCAAAGGACAGCTGCCTTGCTGTTGGCCTGCTGCCTTGCTGAACTCTTGTCTGGCTGTAAAAGTGCTCTCCAAGGGCTTGGATAGAGCTTGCCTCCTGTTCCCTGAAGTCTCAGGACCAAAAAGACTTCTCTTTTTCATTTGGACACTTCGTGCGCCGAAAATTTCGATGCACATCTTGTTCCGCGGCGAGAAAACCGCTGCACACCGACACTGATCGACGCAACGCCTTCGGGGCGACCGGAACTTCGGCGCACGGCCTCGCAAGGACAACACCACCTGACTTCCAGAGGGGAAATCAACGCGACGCCTGCCGTGAGAGCGAAACTTCAAAGCACAGCCCTGCGGAACGACTCGCAGCCGGAAAACAAGCAGGAGAATCCACGCACAGACCCCGGGACATCTGGTAATGCCCGCGACCCACAGAAAGAGACTGTCCGCGCGCCAGAAAACTACGCACGACTTCCCCACGTGAAAAATAACAACGCAAGTCCGTGTGTGCTGGGGAGAAATTGACGCACACACCATTTTTCCACGTGTCTTTTCTTCTGCGGCCCTTTGCAGAGATTTTCCACTCCAAACCAGGTACTTTGTGCTTGAAAGAGACTTTGTTTGCTTTTTAAAGACTTAGGACACTTTATATCACTTTTCAGTGATATCTTTATAAATTCATATTGCATCTTTGATCGTTTTGACCTGCAAATACCCAGATAAATATTATATATTTTTCTAAACTCTGTGTGGTGTATTTTTGTGGTGCTATATTATGGTATTGCATGATTTATTGCACAAATGCTTTACACATTGCCTTCTAAGTTGAGCCTGACTGCTCGTGCCAAGCTACCAGAGGGTGGGCACAGGCTAATTTTGGATTGTGTGTGACTTACCCTGACTAGAGTGAGGGTTCTTGCTTGGACAGAGGGTAACCTGACTGCCAACCAAAAACCCCATTTCTAACATTGGTGATCAGCGGTGAGGATAGGACTTGTGTTTGTGCAGTGACATACAGTAGCTAAGTATTTCACTACCTACCCACAGTTGAAGGTTAACTTGATTTTTCATCTTTTTGCTTTTGGTTCTCTGATGTCCTCCTGGATATATTATTGATATTTTGGACTTTGGATTTTGTTTTTTGTCTGTGATACCTTATCAGAATGAGAATGGGTATCTACTGTGTGTCATTCTTTGTGCCTACTGAATCCCTCACTAAGGCTGACCTAAGGAGGCTTTGCAGAAAATGGGGCCTTCCCATATCAAGGAGATCTACTAAGATGGAACTGCTAGATACCTACATAACCTGGGGGGAAGAAAGATGGGCAGAGAAAGAAGCAGCAAAAAACCAAATGACTAAGTACTCCTCAGACGACGAGGAGGACTGCTCAGATGAGGAGGAAGACTACTCAGATGAGGAAAGAGAACCAGTGAGAGATGAATGGCTCCTAGCTCAAGAGCGGTGGATGGAAGAGCTAGATGAGCAGCTTGAGAGGGCTGAGGCAGAGTGAGCCTTAGCCCAGGAAAATGAAAGGATTGCAGCTCAGGAACTGAGCTGTAAAGAGCTGAAACTGGAAGACGGAAGGGTTGAGTCCAGTTCAGATGGTGGCAGGAAAAATCTTGCAACCAGTGCTGCTGAAGAAGTGCACAGGCGCAGAGATGTGGTGCCCAACTTGAAGAAGGGAGTTGACACACCCCAGGCGGTTCAAGGGTATGAGGTAGTTCCCGTTATGCACAGGGTCCCTGAGAAGGATTGGGGAACTGGCACAGGGAGTCATATTCCTACTGGGGGGAGGGACACTTTACTGCCTCTAGCAGAGAGTGACAGAAAAGGGTTCCCCCGGTGGACGTCCTGGATATAGAGTGTGGAGACATCCCAGAAGAGTATGTGTTGAGTGTCCGGGACAGTCAGATACTGTCCCACCAGTCTCAGGAGGGTGATGTAGAGTGCTTTTTCAAGGCTGAGTCACTGGATGATTGGGTGAAGGGTACTGTGGTTAATACATGTACAGGGCACAGTGATGTAATTGCTGGAGAGCATATGTCTGGTCCTTATTTTCCAGAGCTACGTCAACACCAGGTGGAGTGTGAGTTCTCTGACCCCAGGAAGCTTACAATAGAGGCAGACTTCTGGGTGAATACCAGAGAGTCCGAAGCGGCATTTGGAGGTGCTCCTGAAGGGAGTGGTCTAGGTGTTTCCCAACCAAGTGAGGTGGGAGAGGATTGTAGTGTCCCAGGTAGGTCCCAGGTCCTAGAGGGTTCCATGAGGGAACGCCAGAAGGGAAGCCTAGCCTGTAACGTAGGGCCACCTGTTGAGGGAGGCCCGCAGTGTCAGAAGAACTTGGGGGGGGGTGACTGTAGCCAGCATCCCACCAGTTGTGGTGTCTGGCAGTACCACTCCTAGTGAGGGGGTGCAGAAGTCCAGACAGAGGGTTGAGAGGGAGTTGCGTACCCCAGTGGTGGTCCTGGAGAGTCAGGGGTCGGCTCTGAAAGCAGAGCCCCCCAGGAATGACCCAGGTGAAACCGTTTCTGGTTTGGGGGAGATCCAGACTCTGCCGGATGGGCAGAGGTCACGAGACCTGCGCCAACCAGACTCTTGTGTGGCCCTTGGGGACGGTGTGTCTCTTGTGGGGGGTAAGTGTGCCCCCCAGGAAGTCCTGGCATGCCAGGCAATGGTTCAACCTCAGGGTGGTGACTCTGGGTTGGATGACCAGGTTCAGGGGTTAAACTCTGACTTGGCGGGGGTAGGTGTGCCCCCCAGAAAGTCCTGGTGTGCCAGGCAATTGCCCAACCTCAGGGTGTTGACTCTGGGCTGGATAACTGGGTTCAGAGGTTAAACTCTGACCTGGTGGGAGGTAGGTGTGCCTCCCAGAAAGTCCTGGTGTGCCAGGCAATTGTCCAACCCCAGGGTGTTGACTCTGGGTTGGATAACCGGGTTCAGAGGTTAAACTCTGACCTGGTGGGGGGTACGTGTGCCCCCCAGAAAGTCCTGGGATGCCAGGCAATGGTTCAACCTCAGGGTGGTAACTCTGGGTTGGATAACCAGGCTCAGAGGTTAAACTCTGACCTGGCTGGGGGTAGATGTGCCTCCCAGAAAGTCCTGGTGTGCCAGGCAATTCTCCAACCTCAGGGTGGTGACCCTGGGTTGGATAACCAGGTTCAGAGGTTAAACTCTGACCTGGTGAGGGGTCAGTGTGCCCTCCAGGAAGTCCTGGCGTGCCAGGCAATTGTTCAACCTCAGGGTGGTGACTCTGAGTTGGATGGCCAGGTTCAGAGGTTAAACTCTGACCTGGTGGGGGGGTAGGCGTGCCCCCCAGAAAGTCCTGGTTTGCCAGGCAGTGATCCAGTCTGAG
This sequence comes from Pleurodeles waltl, assembly GCF_031143425.1. Taxonomy (NCBI): domain Eukaryota; kingdom Metazoa; phylum Chordata; class Amphibia; order Caudata; family Salamandridae; genus Pleurodeles; species Pleurodeles waltl. The sequence goes on from NC_090442.1 coordinate 993,305,359, forward strand.
GGTACAGACCCTGGGCTGGAAGACCAGGCTCAGGGTGTCCCCCCGGACCTGGAGGGAGGGGCTACTGTAGGAAGTTGGCTCTGTATGTACTATTTGGGGGAATCCTCCATCTGCAAGATGGAGGATTGCTAAAAGTTAGTCACTTCAGCTCAGGACACCTTAGGGGCTGTCCTGACTGGCCAGTGACTCCTCCTTGTTATTCTTATTATCTTCTCCGGTCTTGCCGCCAAAAGTGGGGGCCGTGGCCGGAGGGGGCGGGCAACTCCACTAGCTGGAGTGTCCTGCGGTGCTGGCACAAAGGGGTGAGCCTTTGAAGCTCACCGCCAGGTGTGACAGCTCCTGTCTGGGGGAGGTGTTAGCATCTCCACCCAGTGCAGGCTTTGTTACTGGCCTCAGAGTGACAAAGGCACTCTCCCCATGGGGCCAGCAACATGTCTCGGTTGTGTCAGGCTGCTGGAACTAGTCAGCCTACACAGATAGTCGGTTAAGGTTTCAGGGGGCACCTCTAAGGTGCCCTCTGGGGTGTAGTTCACAATACAATGTACACTGGCATCAGTGTGCATTTATTGTGCTGAGAAGTTTGATACCAAAATTCCCAGTTTTCAGTGTAGCCATTATGGTGCTGTGGAGTCCGTGTTTGACAGACTCCCAGACCATATACTCTTATGGCTACCCTGCACTTACAATGTCTAAGGTTTGGCTTAGACACTGTAGGGGCACAGTGCTCATGCACTGGTGCCCTCACCTATGGTATAGTGCACCCTGCCTTAGGGCTGTAAGGCCTACTAGAGGGGTGACTTATCTATACTGCATAGGCAGTGTGAGGTTGGCATGGCACCCTGAGGGGAGTGCCATGTCGACTTACTCGTTTTGTTCTCACCAGCACACACAAGCTGGCAAGCAGTGTGTCTGTGCTGAGTGAGGGGTCCCCAGGGTGGCATAAGATATGCTGCAGCCCTTAGAGACCTTCCCTGGCATCAGGGCCCTTGGTACCAGGGGTACCAGTTACAAGGGACTTACCTGGATGCCAGGGGGTGCCAATTGTGGAATCAAAAGTACAGGTTAGGGAAAGAACACTGGTGCTGGGGCCTGGTTAGCAGACCTCAGCACACTTTCAATTCAAAACATAGCATCAGCAAAGGCAAAAAGTCAGGGGGTAACCATGCCAAGGAGGCATTTCCTTACAGCTACTGATAACAGTGCTCCTACCATGTTGTCTTCTGAGGAGGCCACTCCTAGTTGGAGGGTGCTGGACCCCAGAAGGGAGGGCAGGGGGAGGGAAGCCTCACCCCGGGCCCTAGTCCAACCTGAAGGTACAGACCCCAGGTTGGGGGGCCAGTTGCAGGTTAACAGCCCTGCACTGGTGGTGGAGGAATGGTGCAGGGCGGCTTCTATAAGCACCCTGACCATGTTGGACTCTGGAGGTACTGCTCCAGGAGGGAGGGTACAGAGCCCCAGAGGGGAGGACCAGGTTCAGGCTGTCATCCCTGACCTGGTGGAAGGGAGAGTGGTTAAAGGGTGCCCAGCACCTGGGGCTACCGCCCCCCACTCTCCACAGCCACAGTGGTGGGAGAGCTTTGAGAGGACTGGGGCCTGGCTCTCATCCCTGACAGCTGTCAGTAACCACTGTGGCTTGCTGTCCAGGTGGACAGAGTTATCCCTGAGGAGGGGACAAGAGTCGCACCCCGGGGGTAGAGTGGGCAACATCACTGTGTTGGTCCTGGTGGTACTATCCTGCTCCTGGGATACCTCTGTGGGCAACGTAAGGTTAGGTGCTGGACAGATGGTATCCGCAGGTAAGGAGAAAGGTTCCCCATGGGTTGGCTTAGTGGGCCCTGAGAGTGTGGACAGAGGGACCCAGTTGGAGTCAGGAAGGCGAAGAACTGGAGCATGCCCCTGCTGTTGTGGGGCTGGGTCCTTGTTCTGTCACCTCAAACAGGGAAGTACATCAGGATAGTGATTGTTCTCCCCTGGCTTTAGGCTCGTGGGGGGGTCATGTTGGACCTGGCTTTTTGACAGGGTCATCCCCAAACTTTTTGCCTCCTTCCTCCTATTTTTTCTGACCTGTTGTTGTTGGCTTTTGACCTCCGGGCACTTTACCACTGCTAACCAGTGCTAAAGTGCATATGCTCTCTGTGTAAATTGTACTATTGATTGGTTTATCCATGATTGGCTATTTAATTTACTTGTAAGTCCCTAGTAGAGTGCACTATATGTGCCTAGGTCCTGTAGATTAAATGCTACTAGTGGGCCTGCAGCACTGGTTGTGCCACCCACTTCAGTAGCCCCTTAACCTTGTCTCAGGCCTGCCATTGCAAGGCCTGTGTGTGCAGTTTCACTGCCACTTCGACTTGGCATTTAAAAGTACTTGCCAAGCCTAGAACTCCCCTTTTTCTACATATGTCACCCCTAATGTGTGCCCTAGGTAACCCCTAGAGCAGGGTGCTGTGTGGGTAAAAGGCAGGACATGTACTTGTGTAATTATATGTCCTGGTAGTGTAAAACTCCTAAATTTGTTTTGACACTACTGTGAAGCCTGCTCCCTTCATAGGCTAACATTGGGGCTACCCTCATACATTGTTGAAGTGGCAGCTGCTGATCTGAAAGGAGCAGGAAGGTCATATTTAGTATGGCCAGAATGGTAATACAAAATCCTGCTGACTGGTGAAGTCGGATTTAATATTACTATTCTAGAAATGCCACTTTTAGAAAGTGAGCATTTCTTTGCACTAAAATCTTTCTATGTCCTTCAATCCACGCCTGGCTAAGCTTAGTTGACAGCTCCTTGTGCATTCACTCAGACACACCCCAAACACAGGGTACTCAGCCTCACTTGCATACATCTGCATTTTGAATGGGTCTTCCTGGGCTGGGAGGGTGAAGGGCCTGCCCTCACACAAAGGACTGCCACACCCCCTACTGGGGCCCTGGCAGACAGGATTGAACTGAAAGGGGACCTGGTGCATTTCTTAGACACTCTTTGAAGTCACCCCCACTTCAAAGGCACAATTTAGTATAAAACAGGGCCTCTGCCCTACCTTATCAGACACTTGCTGGAGAAGAAACCTGAACCAGAAACTACATCCTGCCAAGAAGAACTGCCTGGCTGCTCAAAGGACTCACCTGTCTGCTTTCTCCAAAGGACTGCTGCATTCTGTTGGCCTGCTGCCTTGCTGAACTCTTGTCTGGCTGTAAAAGTGCTCTCCAAGGGCTTGGATAGAGCTTGCCTCCTGTTCCCTGAAGTCTCAGGACCAAAAAGACTTCTCTTTTTCATTTGGACTCTTCGTGCTCCGAAAATTTCGACGCATAGCTTGTTCCACGGCGAGAAAAATGCTGCACACCGACACTGATCGACGTGACGCCTTCGGGGAGACCGGAACTTCAATGCACGCCCTCGCAAAGACAAAGCCGCCCGACTTCCAGAGGGGAAATCGACACAACGCCTGCTGGGAGAGCGAAACTTCGACGCACAGCCCCACGGAACGACACGCAGCCGGAAAACAAGCAGGAGAATCCACGCACAGACCCCGGGACATCTGGTAATCCCCACGACGCACAGAAATAGACTGTCCGCGTGCCGGAAAACGACGCACGACTTCCCCGCATGAAAAATAATGACGCAAGTCCGTGTGTGCTGGGGAGAAATCGGCACACACACCATTTTTCCATGTATCTCTTCTTCTGCGGCCCTTTGCAGAGATTTTCCACTCCAAACCAGGTACTTTGTGCTTGAAAGTGACTTTGTTTGCTTTTTAAAGACTTAAGACACTTTATATCACTTTTCAGTGATATCTTTATAAATTCATATTGCATCTTTGATCGTTTTGACCTGCAAATACCCAGATAAATATATATTTTTCTAAACACTGTGTGGTGTATTTTTGTGGTGCTATATTATGGTATTGTATGATTTATTGCACAAATGCTTTACACATTGCCTTCTAAGTTAAGCCTGACTGCTCGTGCCAAGCTACCAGAGGGTGGGCAGAGGCTAATTTTGGATTGTGTGTGACTTACCCTGACTAGAGTGAGGGTTCTTGCTTGGACAGAGGGTAACCTGACTGCCAACCAAAAACCCCATTTCTAACAGCGTCCATTTTGGAGCGAGCAGTCAGTCGAGTGATTGGTCCATTGAACAACCAATCACAGGGCAGGATCTAGGTTGGCAGAATGGCAGTCGGAATACACTGCTGACCTCCGGAGGACCGCGCATAGAAGATTCTCCTTCTGGTCCGCACCACTAGAATGTGTGCGCAAATCGGGCGCGGGGTCTGTGAGTCAGTCTCCTGTCTAGCCGATGTACAAACACTGCGCGGGATAAAGAGTCTATTGGGGACTCAGACGGTCTGGATACAGATTGTCAATACCCCTCAGGACATTGAGGGGTGTGATTCGATTGGGCTAGTGTTCATGCTGATCAGTGAAACATGCAAATTAAAATTGAATACACTGGATTAGCGTATTATGCGATGCGAGTACAAATGTACAGGAGGGCCGCATCGGGTGATATGTGTTAATAACAATTTGTGTAATTGTTTATTAGGTAAAGAAACGTTAGCTCATATACATGGAATATCGAGCAGTATAGCTATTATTTATACATTATCGGGAAACACATCAATGAGTGCAGTAACATAGTTTGAAAGCATCAATTATTGGTTATGCAGAGAAACATGGAAGGTCATCTGTACAATGCTGTCGCACATGAATTATCCGGTGGAACGAGTAATGTTTGTTACAATATGGAAAAACACATCAAGGAATACTGTAGCATATATATTAAGTTTGCATAGTATATTGCGTCTGTTACTGCCTGGCAGTGACTGGGCAGGAAACGACTGGTGAAAAGTTTGGAATACTGGACAGAGTCTGGGGAGGGGGCCCTGAAGGTCTTGGAAATGGAAAAACCGCATGTGCGTATCTAATGGGGATGTCTCTCAAAGGGAAGAGTGATGCCAATCACAGTTGTGTTCAGTCCTTCTCTGAAAGTGCCACGTTTCTCTATCCAGAATAATTCTCGTTTTGATAAGATGTACTCTTTGTCTCCACCCCTTGGTCCCAAGGAGATTTGTTCCACTATTTGCCATTTGATATCTTCACACTTATGTTGTAGTGTTACATAGGGGGTCATTACAACATTGGCGGTAAAAGCCGCTTACCGCCGTGCAGAAGACCGCCAATACACCGCCGCGGCGGCGGGAACCGCCACAGCTATTATGACACACATCACGGAATCCGCCAAAATTCAGACACCCACACAAGTCCGCCACACCAAAGGTCAGCGATAAATATGCAGAAACAAATCCTCCACCTCCACTCCAACAGAAACACGCCCATGCTATTACGACACACAAATCCACGCGGCGGTCTTTCAACCGCGGTATTCCATTGGCTGCGCTCAAAATACACACACATCTACAAAACAACGCCACATTGGACAATTACAAATACACACACCTGATACACATACACACACCACTCCCACACACCCAACACCATGTAAAACACACACCCACATCACCCACAAACCCCTATGACCACAAATTAGAGACGAAGGCCAGAGATAGACAGCACAGAATAGATAACACCATCACACAGAGGCACACTACACCATCACCCACACAACATCCACGCACAAAACACCACATACCACTACACTCACCATACTCATCAACACATACACCACCCCACACATCACACACAACACCCCATGTCACGCCAAAGACACCCCTGCTTCTCCGAGGAGGAGCTCAGGGTCATGGTGGAGGAAATCATCAGGGTAGAGCCACAGCTATCTGGCTCACAGGCATAGTACACATCCATAGCCAGGAAGATGGAGCTATGGCAAAGAATAGTCGACAGGGTCAACGCTGTGGGACAGCACCCAAGAAATAGGGAGGACATCAGGAAGCGGTGGAACGACCTACAGGGGAAGGTGCGTTCCACGGTATCCAGGCACCACATCGCGGTACAGCGGACTGGCGGCGGACCCCCACCTCCTCCCCCACAACTAACAACATGGGAGGAGCAAGTCTTGTCCATCTTGCATCCTGAGGGCCTCGCAGGAGTCGTTGGAGGAACGGACACTGGTAAGTCAAATCTTCACTATCATATCCCCCACCCTACCTGCATGCTATCACACACCCCACCCTCACACCCTCCCCTATCACCCTAACTCCTCACTAATCTACCCATAACACCAACCACCCATCCCAACCCGAGGACCTGCATGACACAACTAAGCATGGACACCCATCACTAAAGCATGCCCACTGCACCGGCCCACAACACCCCCCAACCATCACCACACAAGGCCCCACACAGGAATGCCTGCACTGTGGTTCACGCACACCCAACCATTGCACACCATGAAACACACACATGCAATAATCATGTACTTATACCCCCGCAGGAACCCGAAGGAACGTCACCACACCAGAGGGTCCAGACAACACCACTCCACCCCCATAAGAGGCCCACAGTGACGACAGCAGCTCTGCCCTACTGGATCTTGATGACCAGCCCAGACCATCGTGGGCCTCAGGACAGTCGGTTCCCCTTGCCCAGCCACAGCCCAACACCGAACTTCCTCCCTCTGGTAACACCAGCACAGCACTCACCCAGCGGGCCCATACCTCCCTACCCAGGACAGGTCAATCAGCGGTGTGTCCACCACTACAGGGCACCCAGGGTAAACCACCACCACCCCAACAACAACGGGGACCTGGGGGCAGTGGTAGTGGGCACACGGTCCAGGGGACGGAGGCACAGGAACTGGGAGGGCTGCTGTGCGACAGAGGGAGGACAGGCCAAGGAAACCTACTCTCAAAGAGGCCCTATCCTCCATCATGGGAGCATACCACCACTCCCAGGAGATGATGGCAACAGTCCTGGACAAGTTGTAGGAGACCCTGCGTCTGCAGGAGGAGCAGTATTTGGGGTTCAGGGAGGAGCTCAGGACCATCGGCTCCGCCCTGGGCACCATTGTAGGGGTGCTGACGGACATTCAAAAGACCTTGAGGGACACCGTGGCACTCCAAGGGGCCCCTGACACTAGCCAGGACGATGAAATGCCCACCACCTCCGCCGGCGCTAGTGGACAGGACGCCCGCCACAGGACCAACACACCAGCACCCCACCCCCTGCAGACGGACAACCACCACGAAAGCGGGCCCTGAGATCCAGGAACAGGACAGAGCAAGATGGCAAGACCCCCCACCAGGAAATAAGACCAGCCTGATTGTCCCCCCACTGTCCCACTTTGTTACCCTGTCCAGCTTGGAACTGCCCCAGCTCCACTTCCAATGGCCAGATGTGCAATGTACCTGTGAGACTAATAGACTGGACTCTGCCATGGACATTCATCCACCATGACCTCTCCCCATTTCACAACCCCCCTACATTTTTATGCACTTCAATAAACACCCTTGAAACCTCAATAATATTGGAGTCCGTCAATGATTGTGAACTTTGTATTGTCAATTACAGTGTTAAAAAAGGTTACCCATTGGAAGGTCAACATACCAATGTCACACATCACAAGCCTTTCAAGGGTGCAAGGTGTTGACACGTAGGTTACCACATTACTGAAACTGAAATGGAAGGGGACAACTCAGTTACCAAATAGGGAGTGAAATGTAGGTACAGGATAGAGGTAGACGTGTGAAATGTAATATAATGTGAAACATGAAATTGTACTCACCTGTGTCTCATTGAAAATATTGCTGTATGACTGACTCCCTGTTGTCGTTTTCATCTTCATCAGCTTCATCCTCATCACTGTCCACAGGCTCAACCGCTGCAACAACACCGTCATCTGGATCATCCTCCTGCAGAAAAGGCACCTGGCGTCGCAATGCCAAGTTATGGAGCAGGCGATGATGATGTCGCACACCTTCTTCGGTGAGTAGAATAGGGACCCACCTGTCATATGGAGGCACCTGAACCTGGCCTTCAGGAGGCCGAAGGTCCGCTCGATCACCCTCCTAGTCCGCCCGTGGGCCTCATTGTACCGTTCCTCTGCCCTGGTCCTGGAATTCCTCACTGGGGTCAGTAGCCAGGACAGGTTGGGTCAACCAGAGTCCCCCAATAGCCATACACGGTGCCTCTGGAGTTCACCCATCATATCAGGGATGCTGCTATTCCGCAGGATGTAGGCATCATGCACTGAGCCAGGGAACATTGCATTTACCTGCGAGATGTACTGGTCTGCCAAACAGACCATCTGGACATTCATGGAATGATAACTCTTCCTGTTCCTGTACACCTGTTCATTACTGCGGGGGGACCAGAGCTACATGGGTCCCATCAATGGCACCTATGACGTTGGGGATATGTCCAAGGGCATAGAAGTCACCTTTCACTGTAGGCAAATCCTCCACCTCAGGGAAAATGATGTATCTCCTTACGTGTTTCAGCAGGGCAGACAACACACTGGACAACACGTTGGAAAACATAGGCTGGGACATCCCTGATGCCATGGCCACTGTTGTCTGAAAAGACCCACTTGCAAAGAAATGGAGCACTGACAACACCTGCACGTCAGGGGGGATTCCAGTCGGATGGCGGATTGGTGACATCAGGTCTGGCTCCAACTGGGTACATAGTTCCCGGATTGTGGCACGGTCAAACCGGTAGGTCACGATGACATGTCGCTCTTCCATTGTCAACAGGTCCACCAGCGGTCGGTACACCGGCGGATTCCGCCATCTTCCAATATGTCCCAACTGACGGTGCCTAAGAAGGGCAACAGCGAAAAAACTGTCAGCATTCCTCCAGGTATGTACCCACAGTCACACACAAGACTACACCAGACAATTAACCCATCCGTGAAAGGTTTTGAGTGTAGGCCTCGGTATGTGTGACGCAGTAGTAATTGAAGCCATGTGGGCCCCTGAAATGGCAGCTGCCTGACCTCTAAACTGGGACAAAGGAATTGTGGGGTAACTGCGCTGGCGTTGGACACCGTCGCAGTAGGCGGTCGTAGAGCGCGGCGCAATGCTGCATTGGTTAGCATTGGACCCTATGGGTCCCAGGAGCCAATGAACAGGTGCGCTGGCGGTGATGATGCGCACCGCCGCGGACGTCACCACCATTTTCTATCTGTTCAATCACTAGATACCTGACCTTCGACAGGAGAGGACCTACACTGCTAGAGCTGCTGTGACCTCGGTCTGGAAGCGACGATGGCTGCTGCGTCTGGGGAAAGGGCCCCTGCCTTCACTGCACAGGAGTTGGAGAAACTTGTGGATAGGGTCCTCCCCCAGTATACGCTACTCTACGGTCCTCCAGACCAACAGGTTAGTACACAGGGAGCACGTTGTATGGGCTAGGCCTGGGTGGACAGGGCTGGGTGGATGAGGGAAGGGGGCAGAGTACATAGAACAGTCATGCATGGGGATGAATGGGCCACAGGGATAGAGTTGGGAGGGGGCCAATTACAACGACGGTGCTGTAGGTAATGACTGTTCCTCTTTCCTTGTGCATGTCATGTAGGTCAGCACCCACCAGAAGAGGGACATTTGGCGTGCCATCGCCAAGGAAGTCCGGACCCTGGGGCCCACCAGAGACGGGCACCCACTGCCGGAAGAGATGGGAGGACATTCGCCGCTGCAGCAAGAAGACGGCGGAGGCTCAGCTGGGGATGGCCTCCCAACGTGGGAGAGGTGCCCGTCGCACCATGACCCCCCTGATGTTCCGGATCCTGGCGGTGGCCTACCCGGAGTTGGATGGGCGCTTAAGGACATCACAGCAGACACAAGGGGGTGAGTACAACCTCATCCTATGGACTTTGCGTGCAGTGAAGCTGTCTGGGTGGGGGTGGTGGGCTGTGGGTGTCCCTAGGCCAGGGCGAGTTAGGTAGGCAAGGCCCCTCCATTATGTAGGCCATGTGGCACTCTACCACAGCTAAAAAAAAAAAGGCAAATTGATGTATAGTTGCCTCTTTGCCATCCATGTGGGCAGATTTCTACCATTGCCATGTAGGCCATATCCCAGAAATTGCATGTGCAAAGGGCAGGAGCACGGCGTAATGCAGGGGGCTGCTGCGTTTGTCTTGTCCGCCAACGGTAGCGGTATGCCATGCACTAACACTCTCTTTCTTCTGTCTCCACGCTTTTTCTGCTCTCCCTGTCCTTCTGTACATCAGCATCAACAGGCGGAGGTACAGTGGCACCGGAGCACGAGGGAGCTGCATCCCACATGGCCATGGAGGGCCACACCACAGACTCTGAATTCACCAGTGGGACGGAGGGCGAGGGGAGCTTCACGTCGGCCACAGGATCACCAAACAGCGACACGGACTCGTCCGCCGATGGGAGCTCCCCTGTGGTGGCGGCACCATCTGTGCGCCCCACTTCTACAGGTACAGCCGCCACCTACCCTACCAGCACCGCCCTCCCAGCAGCCCCTCAGCGTTTGCCACGTGCCCGCTCACCCTGGAGGGTGGGCCTCACCTTCGCCCCAGGCACCTCAGGCCCTGCCCCAGTCACCCCTGCTGCCCTCAGTGAGGAGGCCATTGACCTCCTCAGGTCACTCACCGTTGGGCAGTCTACCATTGTGAATGCCATCCAGGGTGTAGAACGAGAGTTGAAACATGGTAATGCATTCCTGGAAGGCATTCATTCTGGTCAGGCTGTCCTTCAGCGAACCCTGCAATCTCTGGCCTCAGCACTGATGGCAGCCATTGTCCCTGTGTCCAGCCTCCCCCCTCCAACTTCCTCCACCCAGACCCAATCCCCTGTACCCCAGCCCATCCCAAGCACACCTACAGACCAGCATGCACACAAGTCAACACACACAAGTAGCTCAAGCAAACATAGGCACCACACACACCACAGGCACTCACACAAGCATCAGACCCATACAGACACAGCAACATCCACTGTCTCCACTGTGTCCCCCTCCTCCTCTTCTCCCTCCTCCCTCCCAGTGTCGTCTACACACACCTGCATGCACCACATCTACAGGCACTAGGAATCGCACCAGGACACCCAGCACCACAAGCCGCTCACCTGCACTCACCACCTCCACTGCCATATACACGTCCCCTGTGTCCTCTCCCAGTGTGTCTGTGACGCCCCCTCCCAAAGTACACAAACGCCGGCAATCACTCACCCAACATCCATCCACCTCACGACAGCCTCCAGTACCTGCACCCAAAACAGCTAAAGTGACACCTCCTACAACCACCTCCTCTTCCTCCACTCCTAGAGCCCCTCCAGCTACCCATCCCAGTGTACGTCAGAAACTGTCCCTATGTCAAATTGACCTTTTTGCCCCCACCCCTCCTCCAATTCATCAGTCCCGTCGTAGCGCCTCAGACAAAAAGCCTCCAGTACCAGTGGTGCGTGTACCAGGTTTTTGGAGTGCCCCGTCCACCAGGGCAGGCAGTAGGACCCGGAGCCAAGGCACTGTCAGCCCACCCCCTGTAAAAGCTCCGAAATTGGAGAGTGGACGACGGGACCGTGTCAAGACTCCTGGTGGGACAAACAGTGAAATGGGATCCAAGGCGATTGGTGAGTCATCTGTAACTCAAAAGAAGGTGGGGAAGGTCCTGAGGAAGTCTCCCCAACCTGTTGTGAGTGTCACGGCGGACACTGGTCCAGAACCACCGCCAGAGTCATAGCCCAGGAGGGTCCAAGTATCGTTACTGGTCAGGAGACCACCGCCAGAGTCATAGCCCAGGAGGGCCCAAGTATCGTTACTGGTCAGGAGACCACCGCCGAAGTCACAGCCCAGGAGGGCTCAAGTATCGTAACTGGTCAGGAGACCACCGCCAGAGTCATAGGCCAGGAGGGCCCAAGTATCGTTACTGGTCAGGAGACCACCGCCGGAGTCACAGCCCAGGAGGGCTCAAGTATCGTAACTGGTCAGGAGACCACCGCCAGAGCCATAGGCCAGGAGGGGCCCAAGTATTGTTACTGGTCAGGAGACCACCGCCGGAGTCACAGCCCAGGAGGGCTCAAGTATCGTAACCGGTCAGGAGACCACCGCCAGAGTCATAGGCCAAGAGGGCCCAAGTATCGTTACTGGTCAGGAGACCACCGCCGGAGTCACAGCCCAGGAGGGCTCAAGTATCGTAACTGGTCAGGAGACCACCGCCAGAGTCATAGGCCAGGAGGGCCCAAGTATCGTTACTGGTCAGGAGACCACCGCCGGAGACACAGCCCATGAGGGTCCAGAATCCCACAGCCCCGCTGGGCAATGATGGAACGTCAAGCCACACACCAACGTCCAGTTTGGAGTTCGTCATGCCACACACCAACGTCCAGTGTGGAGTTCGTCATGCCACACACCAACGTCCAGTGTGGAGTTCGTCATGCCACACACCAACGTCCAGTGTGGAGTTCGTCATGCCACACACCAACGTCCAGTGTGGAGATAGTCATGCCACACACCAATATCCGTACCAGAACCGCCATGGCAAAGCACCGCTGAACAAGGCCAAGACCGCCATGGTGAAGACCACTGAACAGGGCAAAGACTGCCATGGCAAAGCACCGCTGTACAAGGCCAATACCGCCATGGTGAAGACCGCTGAACAGGGCAAAGACCGCCATGGTGAAGACCGCTGAACAGGGCAAAGACTGCCATGGCAAAGCACCGCTGAACAGGGCAAAGACCGTGTGGGTATGAATAGTCCGGCACACAAGGCATCGTTCTCCCATGTGCAGCTGGGACTGTGACAGGACATGTACTTTCACAGGGAGACTCATCCAGTCTGGGCACCAGTCCCACCCAGTACCAGTAGAGAACTGCATCTACTTGCGAAGATGTGTCTTTGCACTCCCCAGGATGGCACAGTGGGCAAGCCACCCACTGTAGAGACTTGAGAGACTGTGGCTTTGCACTCCCCAGGATGTAACAGTGGGCAAGCCAACCACTGTAGAGACTTGAGAGACTGTGGCTTTGCACTCCCCAGGATGTAACAGTGGGCAAGCCACCCACTGAAGTGACTTGAGAGACTGTGGCTTTGCACTCCCCAGGATGTAACAGTGGGCAAGCCACCCACTGTAGAGACTTGAGAGACTGTGGCTTTGCAATCCCCAGGATGGCACAGTGGGCAACCCACCCACTGAAGTGACTTGAGAGACTGTGGCTTTGCACTCCCCAGGATGTAACAGTGGGCAAGCCAACCACTGTAGAGACTTGAGAGACTGTGGCTTTGCACTCCCCAGGATGTAACAGTGGGCAAGCCACCCACTGAAGTGACTTGAGAGACTGTGGCTTTGCACTCCCCAGGATGTAACAGTGGGCAAGCCACCCACTGTAGAGACTTGAGAGACTGTGGCTTTGCACTCCCCAGGATGGCACAGTGGGCAACCCACCCACTGAAGTGACTTGAGAGACTGTAGCTTTGCACTCCCCAAGATGTAACAGTGGGCAAGCCACCCACTGTAGAGACTTGAAAGACTGTGGCTTTGCACTCCCCAGGATGGCACAGTGGGCAACCCACCCACTGAAGTGACTTGAGAGACTGTGGCTTTGCACTCCCCAGGATACATCAATGGGCATGGAGCCCCGTCGTGGATCTGGCTTCGCATTCATCTGGCTGAGGTGCCCCCCCTTCCCTTCCCCCTGAGGTGCCTGTATTGTTTCTATCTGATGCCCTGGCAGTGTTCTCTCGGATTTTGGTCAGGTATCTATTGTGGGCGTCGCCCATGCATTTTTGGACTGTTGGTGCACGGACATTGTTGTGTACATATCTGCACTACTTCTTGTATTGTACATTTATTTTTGACAGATTTCGTGATATATATATCTGTATATTTTTTAATGAGTAGTATATTGGCACAATACAAAGTTTGACCGCTATTCGCTTTGTCTTTGCATTCTTCCGGGGGGATTGTGGGTTGTTACTGTGATTTTTGTGAAATGCATTGGTGTGTATGTTGTAATATGCGTGGGTGCGGGTGTTTGGTGGGTATCCCCGTAGCTTTTGCCTCCCAGTGTCGTAGGTGCTGTACTCACCAGTATGTTCTGCGCCTACGTCGCTGTTGGTCGTAGATGAGCAGGAATGCAAGGGCAGGGAGTATTTGTAGTTCCGGATCCATGGTGTCCTCGTTCCTCGTGGGATGTGTTGAGGTGAGCGTTTTCCCATAGCAAAAGCTGTTTCCGCCGTGTTTTTATCCACGGTGAATCCGCCCCGGAAAAGGTGGCAGATTGGTGTGTTGTGATAGTGTGGGCGGTACATTGTGTTCCGCCTGTCTGTTGGCGGTGACCGCCGCGCTGTTTGTCTGTACCGCCGTGGCGGGCGGTGTGTTAAAGTGGCTGTCTTAGTTGGAGGTTTCCGCCAGGGTCGTAATTTCCTCTTTTTGTCCGCCGGTCTGTTTGCGGTATTACCGCAGATTTAACACCGTCCGCCAGGGTTGTAATGACCACCATAGTGTTCAACCAGCGGAGCGCCTGGCTTTTTCCACTTGATCCTACTTTTATGTTGTAGGATTCTGCACTTAACCTTTTGTGTAGTCTGACCTATATATAGCAGTCCGCCGGGGCACCAGATGGCATAGATGACATCATGTGTATTGCAGTTAGTGAATTTTGGCAGAGTGAATGTATAATTTTTATGACAAAATCCTGTGGTATTGAAGGTCATTTTGTACACTAAACAGTTACTGCATTTGTAGTGACCAATTACTGCTGGTAAATCCCATAGTGTATTGGTATTTCTTTTGGGTGTTTGTGGGAGGAGTGCACAAGTAAGTACAAATGAGCTCCATGTGACCCTTTATCAGATCACGAGTGGCGCCAGACTCTATAGTGGCTACTACCACCAGGAAAACAGCTGATATCCAGGCCACTGGAGACTCCCCCGCCTGACAAAGAAAGTAAAAAGATTGATTTGGCAGGCAAAGGAGTAGCTGCACAAGCTGCTAATCATTGTCAGATAGCCAATTCCCAAGCTCTGCTCTCTAGATATGATGGAGCCCACTGGGATGAAATGGAGAATCTCCTCCAATATCTCGCAGAATAGCATTGCAAACGTAACCAACAAATTGTTTCGGAGGAGCAAACTATTGCCGGCAACTCAATTAGATGTGCCCTGGATGCTGCAGACACTGCATCACGAGGCATAAACACATATGTCCTAATCAGAAGACATTCATGGCTTAGGTGCTCAGTGTAGGAAGCTGGCCTGGTTTTGGTGGACACCTATGGTCCAGGTATTCCCTATTAGTGAAGTGTAGGCAGTGTCTAGGAAGCCAGATCTCTCTGGAGGTAGCTGTAGATGAGCAGCCAAGACTTCTCTAGGTGACATGCAAAGCTTATGCAATACTGTAATCACAAAGCACTATCACACATGGACGGACCACACATTGTTTAAAAAATAAAGGTACTTTATTATGGTAACACAAATACTAGGATACTAATGGGCAGTCCTCCCCCCCCCCCCCCCCCAAACTGGAGGTAAGTGAACACACTAGCTATATACACACTAGCAATCAGGAAGGAGCATAAAAACAACAAGCATTGGCAAAAGTATTAGAAACAGTGTAGGCCCTAGGGTAGGGCCAAGCCATATACTAAATAAGTGGAATGTGAGATTCAGTCCCCCCCTCCCAAGAATGTGGAATCGTTAAAGCAGAGCTGGAGGAACTAGGAACCCTAAGAGGTGAGTACCAGAGCGACCCCCAGCGACTAGGAGAGCAGAGATAAGTACCTAGGTTTCCCCAAAGCCAACAGGAGGACTTATGAAAAGGATTGTGCAAGACCCAGATCAGACTGGAAGTACCCAAAGGTGAATTCTTGCAGAAGAGGACCTGCACAGGAAGGGGAACAAGTCCAATTTGTGATGGAGTGTCTGGTTGTGGCAGGAGGCACTACCCAACTTTCTGTGGATGCAGGACCAGGTTTACGGGGGACGAAGACCAGCTATGTAGCACCGGAGCTGAAGAAGAGTCCCTGAAATGATGCAGACGGTGACCCACGTCGGCTGTCTGGTTGTAGTGGGTCAGTGGTGCAGGAAGGCCACCAACAAGCCTTGGCAAATGCAGAAGAAGAAAAATAAGTTTTTGCAAGGCTGAAGAAGACCAGCAAGGCCCAGGGGACTCAACCCAAGGAGGGGAGTCCGAGGAGACTCTTAGCAGTCAGGAGAGGCAACAGAACAGGATGCAGCCCCCACAGGCAACCTAATGGCAGCAGGCACAGCAAGTAGCAGTGAGGCCCACACAGCACCCGTGAAGAGGAGTCCCACGTTGCTGGAGCAGCAGAGAGGAGACTGTGCTTGGCAATAAGAAATGCTGGGGGCAGGCTACACAAAGCCTGAAGATTCCTTGGAGCAGGCGCAAACAAACCTTGCTAACTACAAGAGTCACAGTGCACCTGGATGCTATCCTGCAAGGAGAGTCAAGGGCTTACCATCTCCCAGTTGGACAGCTGGCGGAGAGGACTAAGGGGACCACTCCAGACCACCACCTATGATGCAGAATCCACGCAGTTCCGGAGGAGAGCAGATCCATGCATCCTGTCATCATTGGGTTGGTGCCTGCAGATGCAGGGGAGTGACTCCTTCACTCCAAGGGAGATTCCTTCTCACTTCTTGGTGTAGGCTGGAGTCTCGTCAACCTCGGAGGATGCACAGCTGGGGAAATGTTGCAGTTGCTGGAAGTAGCCAGAGAAACAATGTTGCAAAGCGGAGTCGTCGTTGAAGTTGCAGATTGTTGGCTCCTGAAGAGTCCAGTTGCAGTTCCAGTGGCCAGAAGATGAAGTAAACGATGCAGAGGACTCCTGCTGGAATCTTGCATGTCGAATCTGAGGATCCACTCAAAAGGGAGACCCTAAATAGCCCAGGAAGGGAGATTGGTCACCTAGCAAGGTGTTCACATGTCAGGAGGGGGCTGTGACGTCACCTGCCTGACCTGGCCACGCATATGCTCCCAGTGGCCTATGCCCATGTTGGATTCAAGATGGCAGAGTCAAGTGGCCACTTGGAGGAGTTCTGGGCACCACCCGGGATGGTGGTGGACAGGGGAGTGGTCACTCCCCTTTCCTTTGTCCCGTTTCATGCCAGAGCAGGGACAGAGGTTCATTGGACTGGTGCAAACTGGTTTATGCATGGAGGGCACCAAACGTGCACTTCAAAGCAAACCAGTGGTTTGGGGAGGCTACCCCTCCCAAGCCACATAACACCTATTTCCAAGGGAGAGGTTAACTCCCTCTCCCACAGGAAATTCTTTGTTTTACCTCCCTCTGCCTAAGCTGGTCAAGCAGCAGGAGGGCAGAAACCTGTCTGCAGAGTGGCTGCAGCACAGGCTGCTCAGAAAACCCCAGAATACTGGTAGGAGCCTTACTTGGGGTCCTCTAAGGAGCCCCCAAAGTGCATGGAATCATACAACCGAAACTGGCAGCAGTACTGGGGTATGATTCCAAAATGTTTGATACCAAACATGCCCAGGTTCGGAGTTACCATTATGTAGCTGGACACAGGTAATGATCTGTGTCTAGCACATGGGTAAAAAGTGTCTTCCTTGCACTTACGAAGCCCAGTGTAGTGGACCTGGAGTTCGTAAGGGCACCTCTGCTCATGCAGGGGCTCCCTCACACACCGTTACCTGCAACCTGCCCTCTGGGTTAGGAGGTCCTCCCATAGGGATGACTCACAGTGACCTGGTGAAAGGGTGCATATACCTTTTCACACAGGCTGCAACAGCAGGCATGTAGACGCATTTTGCATGGGCTCCTATGGGTAGCATAATAACATGCTGCAGCCCAGGAGCACCTCCTGATGTAGCAGTGTCCTGGGTACCTAAGTACCATATACTACGGACTTACATGGGTGCACAGGATGCCAATTGTAGGATGTAAAGGGTGAGAAAGCGATCACATTTAGAGAAGAGAGAACAATCACTGGGGTCCTGGTTAGCAGGATCCCAGTGAAAAGAGTCTAACCACACTGATAACAGGCAGAAAGTGGGGGTAACCATGCCAAAAAGATTGACTTTACTACACAACCTCGCCCCCCCCCCCCCCAAACGAAGTACAATAAGACTAACCTTGTCTAGTTGAGTATTCATTGTCTAAGTGGAAATATCTGAGAGTCCCTTCGAATTGGAGTGGTTACTCCCAGGTCTATGTTTCACTGTACTGACCTTTCCGTTTAGGGAGTTGGACCACCTAAACAATTTGGGATTTTCACCCTTCATTTGTTTAAGCTAAAGGAGGGGCTTGTGGTCTGTCTGAACAAGGAAGTGAGTGCCAAACCGGTATGGCCTCAGCTTCTTCAAGGCACAGACTACATCAAAGGCCTCCCTCTCAATGGCTGACCAATGCGTCTCTGGGGTCAACCTTCTAAATATAAAAGCAACAGGTTGATCCTGGCCCTCCTCATTTAGCTGTGAAAGTACTGCCCCTATACCTAACTCATAAGCATCTTTCTGGATAATGATTTGTTTGGCATAATCAGGGCTTCTTAGAATTGGAGCAGAGCACATGGCCTGTTTTAGGTCATCAAAGGCCTTCTGGCGGCTAGCTGTCCACAAGACTTTCTTTGGCATCCTTTTGGATGTGAGGTCATTTCACATCCAAGCAATGTAGTCATATCCTTTAATGAACCTCCTGAAGTACCCAGTCAGGCCTAAGAAGGATCTTTCTTGGGTCTGAGCACTAGGGGCAATCCAAACCATGATTTTCTGGATTTTGCCCTGGAGTGGCTGCATTTGGCCTCCACCTACCGGGTGGCCCACTTAAACAACTTTGCTCTTCCATATCTGGGACTTTAATACCTTGATAGTGAGGCCTGCTGTTTTCAGGGCCTCAAGTACATTTCCAAAGTGGACCAGGTGATCCTCCCAGGAGGAGCTAAAGACAGCTATATTATCTAGATATGGTGCACTAAAGCTTTACAGGCCTTGAAGAATTTTGTTCAACAACCTTTGAAATGTTGCAGGGGCATTCTTGGAACTAAAGGGCATCACTGTAAAGTGATAATGCCCACTAGGTGTTGAGAATGCTGTTTTAGGTTTGGTATCCTCTGATAATTTGATCTGCCAGTATCGAGCAGTCAGATCAAATGTACTGATATACTTGGCAGCAGCCAGAGTATCTATCAGCTCATCTGCCCTAGGGATTGGGTGAGCATCAGTCCTGGTGACTGTATTAAGGTCAACACAGAATCCCATCTCTTTATTACCATTTTGAGAGTGAGGCTTGGGTACCAAGTCTACAGGACTAGCCCAAGGGCCGTCCAAAGGCTCAATGACTACCAAGTCCAGCATCTTTAACATTTCCGCTTTGATGTATTCTCTGACATAATTAGGGTGCCCATATATTTTACTTTTTTAAAGGCAGACCGTCACCTGTTTCACTGGTGTATTCACAACAGGTGGTTTAACGAGGGATCAGGGGGAACAGTTCAGAGAACTGACCCAGAAGATTTTTACAATTATCCTTTTGCTGGTCAGAGAGGCAGTCAGCAAGAACTACTCCCTTTATTGAGTTATCTACTGGGTTGTGGGAGAAGAGGTCAGGGAGAGGGTCACTCTCTTCTTCCTGTCCTTCATCACTGGCCATGAGCAAAGTCATGTCAGCAGTGTCGTACTAAGGCTTCAGGTGATTCACATGAAGCACCCTGTGGGGGCTTCTGGGACTGCCTAGGTCAACTAAGTAGGTGACCTCACCTTTCTTTTCCACAATAGTGTGAGGACCACTTCACTTAACTTAGAGTGCCCTGGGAGCCACAGGCTTCAAAACCCACACCTTCTGTCCCGGCTGGTAAACAGTTAGCACAGCCTTATGGTCATGCCACTGCTTTTGCAGTCCTCGGCTGTCCTCAAGGATTTTAGATGCCCTCTTCATGTATTCAGCCACTCTGGATCTTAGGCCTAGCACATAATCTACTATGTACTGCTTGGAGTGTTTGAGAGGTTTCTTCCAACCCTGCCTCTCAAGGGCAGCTGGGCCCCTAAAAGAATAGCCAAACAAAAGCTCAAAGGGGCTATAGGCTACTCCTTTCTGTGGAACCTCCCTGTAGGCAAAGAGGAGGCAATGCAGTAGGACTTGCCATCTCCTTTTGAGTTTCTTTGAGAGTCCAATGATCATGCCTTTTGTGGAATCTTTCAACTAACCCATTTGTTGGGTGGTGTATTTATGTTACACCACACTCCTCCCACATGGCTTTAAATTATGCAGACATGATGTTGGCACCTCTGTCTGACACTACCTCCTTAGGAAAACCCACACTGGAAAAGAATCCCAGGAGGGCCTTGGCCATTGCAGGAGCTGTAGTGGTCCTAACGGGAATTGCTTCTGGGTACCTGGTATCATGGTCCACTCCCACCACTATAAACCTGTTCCGAAATGCAGTTGGAGGGTCCAGGTGGCCAACAATGTCCACCCCTACCCTCTCAAAGGGTACTCCAAACACTGGTAGTGGAATTAGGGGGGTTTTGAAGTGCCACCTATATTGCCACTGGCTTGATGGGTAACAAAGGAGCGACACAACTCCTTTGTACCTCAGACATGTGGGGCCAGTGAAAATGAGGAACACATCTGTCCCAAGTTTTGCTTTGCCCCAAATGACCTGCAGGGGGAATGTCCTGTGCCAAGGTCAACAAAAAGTCCCTAAACTTTTGGGAGTGACCAACCTCCTGGTGGCTCCATGTTTGGAGTCCCCTGCCTCAGAATAAAGGAGGTTATTGTCGAAGTAGACCCTATGGGTCCCACTGGCATCCCCTGTTTCCTGAGCTGCAGCTCGCTGCCTCAGACTTTCTAGAGTAGGACATGACTTTTTTTCTAGGCTTCATTCCTCCCTGATGGGTCCTCCTTCACCCAAGAGCTCAGCTGTAACAGCATTAAGCTCCTCTTGTGTTAGTTCCACCCAAGGAACAGGTTACTCTCCCTCAGGAGTGGGATCTTCATAACTCTTAACAGGGGGTAACTTTTTACCCTGCCTGCCTCTCTTTCTCTGAGCTTCCTGGGCCAATTTTCCAGGTTCCAGTGCTCCTTGCTCTCCCTTCTTCTTGGCCTGTGTGCTGGTTAAAGCAAAAATGTGCCCAGGGATACCAAGCATTGATGCATGGGCTTCCAACTCCACTTCAGCCCAAGCTGTAGTCTCTAAATAATTTCCTAACGGACACAGGTAGA
Organism: Pleurodeles waltl; assembly: GCF_031143425.1. NCBI lineage: Eukaryota > Metazoa > Chordata > Amphibia > Caudata > Salamandridae > Pleurodeles > Pleurodeles waltl. The sequence continues at coordinate 993,326,443 of NC_090442.1, forward strand.
TCACCGGACATCTCACATTTCTTTGGGTCAGTATTCCCCCCCCCCCCCCCCTACCTAGGTGTCCAGAGCTGAGGTGACCCCCCTCCCTACAGAGTCTTGGTTTGGAGGATGGGGACCAATAGGGATAGGAATGTGCCCCCTCCCCAAAGGGAGTGGGCACAAAGAGGGTGTAGCCACCCTCAGGGACAGTAGCCATTAGCTACTGCCCCCTGACCCTAACACCCACCCTAAATCTAGAATTTAAGGGCCTCCCTGAACCCAGCTCACCACATTCCTGGCGACCTACAAGAAGAAGGACTGCTAAGCTGGAAACCCCAGCAGAGAAGAAGGAAGACTACAACTGCTTTGGCCCCAGCCCTACCGGCCTGTCTCCTGCTTCAAAGAACCTACAAACAGAACAGCAACGCATCCAGTGGGCCCAGTGACCTCTGCCAACTCCAGAGGACTGCCCTGCACCCAAAAGTAGCAAGAACTCCTGAGGACAGCGGCTCTGTCCCAGAGAAACTTTTTACCAAGGACTCACACCAGATGCAGGAGTCCTGATCCCTGTGCACTCGACGCCCACGGCCCGTGTCTATGTGGTCCACCCAGCAAGAAAGGGACCCCGATGATTGGCAGCAGGAGCCCAACCTGGGTTGACCCCTCCAAGACCCCACGACGACACCTGCAGAGAGAATCCAGAGGACCCCCCCTGACCATGAGCTCCGGACAAAGATATCCGATGCACCGGCAGCCCCCAGGCCTTGGAGAACCTGACCCCCAGTGCAGCATCAACCAGCAGGTTGCTGCCCTGTCTGACCAGTGGTGTGCCCGAGACACCCCCCCCTGACCTTGCCTGCAGCCTCTGAGTGACCCCATGGGGTCCCCCCATAGACCTGCATTGGAAACCAGACATCCTGTTGGTACCCTACACCCGGCCGCCCCTGTGGCGCTGAGGGTGTGTGTTTGGTGCCTACTTGTGGCCCCTCCAGTACTCTTCTAAACCACCCTGGTCTGCCCTCTGAGTCGTGGGTACTTACCTGCTGGCTGATTGGATTCTGAGTACCCCACCGTCCGGCTCCATAGCAGCCAACGTTAATTTGGTTTCTCTTTGACCTCTGCACCTTGTTGCTGGTAGTGGGTGTTTGGGGTTAACTTGAACCCCCAACAACAGACTACCTAAGACCCATAGATAGGAACTGTAAGTCGAATACTTACCTGTGAAACTGTTCAATCTTTCATTCCCACAGGAACTTTTGAAAATTGCACTGTGTTCACTTTTAAAATAGCTGTTTGCCATTTTAAAGAAAACTTTAATCATTGTCGATTCCATTCATAGTCCTGATTATAACTATGCACAGTACCTTTCATTTTATGTACGTACCTGCAAACTGAATCTTGTGGTTCTAGAAATAATTATCAAAATATATTTTTCTATATTAAAACCTATTGGTCTGGAGTTAAGTCATTGAGTGTGTGTTTCTTCTATTGCTTGTGTGTGTACAACAAATGCTTAATACTACCCTCTGATAAGCCTAACTGCTCGACCACACCACCACAAATAGAGCATTATTATTATCTATTATTGCCTCTGTCAAGTCTCTGGGAAACCCCTGGACTCTGTGCACACTATGGCCCTCATTATGACATTGGCGGTAAATCCCACATACCGCCACGGTGACGACCACTAACATACCGCTTCGGTGGTGAATATCGGTTCGCCATATTGTGACGCACACACACCAATCCGACAGAATACTGCCACATACACTAATCCGCCAGCCCAAAGTTCAGTGCTAAAGTGGCTGTACCCAACACCCATACCATCACGCCAACAAAACAACAACCACTACATCATGACCCACGAATCGCCACGGCAGACATTCAACAGCGGTAAACCATTGGCGGTACACACCGGCGCGCTTAGAATGGGCACCCAAATACAAAACAACACAACACTGGCCAATTCCAAAGACAAACACCTGAAACTCAAACATACACCACACCCACCCACCCACCCACCCACCCACCCACAACACTATAAAACACCCACCCACATTACACACAACCCTTTACGAATACAAATCATTGCTGCCAGAATGACACCAAGATCACTGCGACAACTAGACACACACACCACATACACCCATACATCCCTCACGCACACCACTACGCACACCCAACCACAGTACCTAACACCCACACACTTACACACACCACACATCACCCATGTCCCTACAGTCACCCGTGTTTCACAGATGAGGAGATGAGGGTCATGGTAGAGGAAATATGGTAGAGCCACAGCTGTTTGGAGCACAGGTACTGCAGATATCCATGGCAAGGGAAGATGGAACTATGGCGGAGACTCATGGGCAGGGTGAACGCTGTGGGGCAGCATCCAAGAACAAGGGACGACATCAGGAAGAGGTGGAACAACCTACGGGGGAAGGTACGCTTCATAGCAGCAAGGTACTAGCTCACCATACAGAAGATACCCACCTCCTCCCCCACAGCTCACAGCATGGGAGGAGCAAGTCTTAGCATTACTGCATTCTGAGGGACTCACTGGAGTTGCCGGAGGACTGGACACTAGTGAGTCAACATTTATTACTCATCACCCCCCTGTACTTGCATGCCATCACACCCCCTCACCCTCACTCCAATCATACCACTCCACCCCACACACTGCACCTACACATATGACTAACCACAATGCCCAGCCCTGCATGCAATACCAATGCATGGACAGCCCTCCCAGCCCTACATGGACACCCATCACTAAAGCATGCACAGCATAGGGGAACTAACAATCCCACAATACATCAATATACACAATCCAAGGTGGCAGGGAAACAACAACGATAGACTGGAAGCTAGGGATGTATAGTATGTCACAGGCATGAAGCATAATACATCACTTACATCCCCGCAGGTCACCCAGCCAATGTCAGCGGAGAGGAGGTGCCACGATAAACTATTCCCCCAACAGAAGATGCCCCCAGTAATGACTGTAACTCTGGACTTCAGGATCTGGATCAACAACCTGGCCCATCAGGGATCACCTGGCAGTCTGTCACCCTAGCCCACTCACAGTCCACCACAGTGCCTCCCCCATCAGTATCCAACACCACAACACCCACCCAGCGTACCCACACCTCTGTCCCCAGGACACATCAATCAGCAGTGTGCCCTCCTGTATGGGGACCCCAGTACACACCCAAGACAATCAGGGGCCTGGGGTCAGTGGCAGTGGGCACACTGTTCAGGGGACAGAGGCACAGGGCAACAGGGACACTGGGAGGACCGCTGTGCGCCAGGAGGAGGACAGGCCCAGGAAACCGACTCTCTATAAGGCACTCACCAAGATCCTTGGTGCCTACCAACAATCCCAGGACATGATGGACCAGATCCTTGACAACATGCAGGAGACCCAGCAGCTGCAGGATGAACACCATCAGGAGATCAGGGAGGACTTGCAGGCTCTCCACACCACCACGATCTCCAGGGTGGGCATCTCCTTTGCCTCAGGCACCTCCTCCCCTGCCCCATTCAGCCCTGCTGCCCTCACAGAGGAGGCTACTGACCTCCTGAGATCCATCTTTGTAGGGCTGTCAACCATTGTGAATGCCATCTAGGGGCTGGCATCCCAGATGCAGCAATGCAATGCATTCCTGGAGGGCATCCACAGTGGATTGGCGGCCCAACTGAGATCGATTCAGGCTCTGGCGTCCTGATGGCAGCCATTGTCCTGTTCCTACCGTCGCCCCTCTAACTACCACTTCCTAGTCTCCTCAGCCCCAACCCATCCCATGTACACATACAGACCAGCATGCACACAAGACAACACACAAGAGTGGCACAGTCAAACACAGGCACCGCACTTCAGCCTACAAGCACTCATGCAAACACCTCACAGTTGCACACACAACCACATCCACTGTCTTCCCCCTCCTCCTCCTCCACCTCCCTCACAGTCATGTCCACACTCACACCTGCACGCACTGCTTCAACAGCCACCACCAGCATCACCACACCAAGCAGCCCACACACCTCACTTGCAGACACCTCCACAAACATCCATCCATGCGTCCCCTGTGTCCTCTCCCATCCTGTCTCCCCACTCCTAAAGGACACAAACGCAGGCACATAGACACCCAACAGCCATCCACCTCACATCAGCACATTCCCCAAGCACCTGCACACAAGTCCAGCAGACATACACCTCCAACAAACACTCCCTCAACCTCCACTCCCATCTCTCCTCCCTCATCCCAACCCACTGTCCCTAAAAAAAACTTTTCCTTGCCCAACTTGACCTCTTCCCTTCCACCCCCCGTCCTGCCCATAAGAGCAGGGTCCCAACGACCCAGCCCAGCACCTCAGCCAAACAGTCCACGGGGACAGTGGAGGTACCTCCTAGTCGTGGAGGCAAGACCGTGCATGATCCCACTCCACCAGCCAGGAAGGGGAAGGATCCCACTCCAACTGCCAGGACAGCACACATAGCAGCTCTCGCCTCCAACCGAGGCTGCCAGGGAGGCACCTTCCACAGCTGAGGCTCAGCAGCCCTCACCTCCAATGGAGGCTGCCAGGGAGGCACCTTCCACAGCGGAGACTCAGCAGCCCTCACCTCCAATGGAGGCTGCCCAGGAAGCAACTTCCACAGCTGAGACACAGCAGCCCTCACCTTCCGCAGAGGCTGGCAAGGTATCACCACCACCAGGGGTCATGGAGCCCTCACCTCCAGCTGAGACGGTGCAGCCCTCACCTCCAGAAGCGGACATGTAGGCCACCCTCCAGGGACAGCGGTGCAAGGAGTCCCCTCCAGGAGCAGTGGGCGAGTTCCCCACCTCAGAGACTGTGACCTTGCACACCCCAGCCAAGGGACATGTATCCTCCCTCTAGAACTAGTGGCCAAGTTCCCCACCTCAGAGACTGTGACTTTGCACTCTCCAACAAAGGGAAATGGGCATGGAGCCCCCTCCAGAAGCAGTGGGCGAGTTCCTGACTTCAGCTGAGGTGCCCCCACCCCCTTCCCCCCGAGGTGCCTGCCCACTTCAATAATGATGCCCCTGCACAGTTCTGTGAGGATGTCGTCAGGAATTTAGTGGAGCCTTGGACTGTGCCTAGTGGCCATGTGAGCCCTTAGTACTTTGGACTGGAAATTGGCCCTTTGTGGACAATTGTACATATCTGGTTCATGTGGTGGCTTTTGTCTTGCTAATACATTTTTAGTACTTCCAAACTCTAGTCCTTGTTTTATTATGCTGTGTTGTGTGCCATTGTTTTTCCTCTGCAACTAGTTGTGTGTATGGCATGTGTGTGTATAGTGTGTGATGTGCGTGTGTGTGTCACTCTCCTTTTCCTCCATCCCTCCTTTGAGTGCTAGACAGCTGTACTCACCATCGTTGTCTTCGTCGGCGTTGGTGTACCAGGTGGAGCATGGCATAGAAGAGCATCAGGAAGACTTGCAGTTCCGGTTCCATGGCGACGTTTTTCTTCCCTGTGTCTCTGATGGTGAGTCTTTCATCTTCTATGCAGTGTTCCGCCAGGCTTTTGATGGCTTTGGTTCCACCCTGGATATCGTGGTGGATTGCATGGTCATGATATGGTGGGCGGTACCTTGTCTTCTGTCTGGATGTTTATGGCTACCGCCATGGTGAGTGGTGTTAACGCACTGGCGCATGGTGTGGTACAAGGCTGTCTATGGGAGTTATCACCACCATAGTCATAATTTGGCTGTAATTACCGCCAGCCTGTTGGCGTTATTACTGCCAATTTATCACTCAACGGCATTGTCATAATGACCACCTATATCTCACTTTGATATAGTATATACAGTGCCAGCTTCCTACATAAGGGCAAAATACAAACATGTGGAGGTGGTCTGCCTTTACTAGACCACATTTTCTACAACACGTGTTCCCTGCATCCCTTTGTTTTGCTAACGTCTTTGGGGTCCAATAAACCCTTTGAAGGGCAAGAAGGCGGTTTCTTCTTAGGTGTGCAGGCTTTACCACTTGATACAAGAGACTCCAAGATACTTGTCATAGAAGGATGATATCTACATTTGAAGTGATATCCCCCCACAGAGTAGCTGGGAGGTCTAGATTTGGATCCAAAATATGCAAAAGTAGGTCATAACAGACCGCCCCTTCCTTCTTATGATATGGTCCTTCAACCAACATCTCCTCCAATCTGTTTGTGTCCATACCCTCTTTTCACAAGGACTGGACCCAGCTTTGCAGTCGATAGTATTTAAACTTAGATAGCTTCCCCTATGTCTTTACCAAACGTTTCTCCCGTGAATACAGTTTCCCGTTCTGTAACATCTGGCCCCAGTCTATAATGCCTGCTTCTCTCAGGGGTAGCACTAAGCCATCTTTGATACTCTGGGGTGCCCAGAGAATCCCACACAGGGGCGTAGTTGCTATAATATGCCAAATTTGTTTCTCTCCTTATATTGGCCCATAGCTGAGTGACTGCCTGTAGGACTTTCAGTCTCACCCTTTTGGAAAACTTGGGGTGACCGGATTTATACATGAATTTCGATCCTCCACCTCCTTCAGCATGGTTTCTCTTAACTGATTTCTCCCCTACCCATTCCTCTCAGACAGCAGATCTCTCATATATTTTAATTGAAAGGCCCAGGCATATAGTTGGATGTCCTGAAGCGCTATTCCCCCTTTATCATATTTCCTTCCCAACTTCCTTCTTGCAATTCTAGCTCCTTTAGATGCCCAGATAAAGGAGTCTGTTTTCCCTTGTAATTTTTGGGGATCCAGGACCTCTTAAAATGCAGATGAAGCATATTAAATAAAAAGGCAAATTTCTGCAGAGTGGACATTTTTATCAAATTGGCTCTTCCATACAGAGATAGTGGGTGATTGGCCCCGCTTAAGAGCAACCTATTAACCTCTTTCATGGCACTACTGAAATTCACATCAAATGTTTCTTCCGGAGTCCAAGAATCCTAATGCCCAAATACTTAAATTGTTTTTTTTTTTTTATCAATCTATGTCCTTCCTCTATGTTCCATGCCATGATTTCCATTTTAGACATATTTACTGCATACCCCGACACCTGCCCAAATGCTGTTATCATGAACTCCAAGCTTTCCAAGGTGGGACATAGGTCACTTGTGTACACCATGATGTCATCCCCGTACAATTATATTTTCTTTTCCTCACCTTCATAGACAAAGGGTGTGATCGTCTGATCTTTCCTAATCTTTTCTGCCAGGGGCTCAATATATAAATCAGACAATAGAGGGGAGAGTGGACAGTCCTGTCTGGTCCCCCTGGTGATCTTGATGTCTGCAGTTAAGTTCCCATTTAGCAGGATTCTGGCCTTCTGAGTCTTCTAAATCTCCTTGAGAATCCTGTGAAAATTGTCACCTAAATTATAATGTTCCAAAGGGATATTCAAATACTCCCAGTTTACCCTGTCGAAGGCCTTGGTAGCATCCAGTGTAATTATCGCAAGAGGGACGTTGTTTGCTACTGCCAGATCTATAGATCCAATTAATTCATGAGATAGATATCTCCCCTTTAAGAACCCCTTCTGGTCCTCAACTTTCAATTTCCCCGCCACGTTACCCAACCTATTTGCCAAGATGTTTGAGAAGAGCTTATAGGCGTTATTTAGCAGTGAAATTGGCCTATATGACTCACACACAAAGGATCTTTTCCTGGTTTTAGAATCAATATAATCACTGCCTCATCCCAAGATTTCGAAAGGGGATACCGCCTCTAAGAATTCCATAAAAAACTGGGTCAAAACTGGATTTATTTCTTCTTTCATTTGCTGATAGAATTCATTTCACAACTCATCTGGCCCTGCAGCCTTCCCCTTCTTGCCCTTACTAATTCCCGGCCACACCTCCTCCGATGATATAGTCTACACTAACTCTTCCTTCTCCTCTGTGAGTTTTATCTGAAGCTCATCTAGCCATTCAGATCTTTGGGCCTTTGTTGTCTGTATATAATGTCCCAAAAAAATCTACAAAGGCCTGTTGTACTTCTATTGTATCCTTCAGCTTTTTATCGGTAATATTACATCTTGTCTCTCTTGCCTCATTTCTTATTAGATCTGCCTTAATTTTCCATGGCAAGAGTTTTCCTGCACTTTCACTGTTCTCAAAATGCTCTATTTTGCTTGCCTCTCATCTGGCCTTAACCCTTGCTTCTATGACAGCAACTTTTCGCTGTTTTACATAGGAAGGTCCATTTGCGGTAACATCTTGCTTTTGTCATGCACATCAAACCAACAATCCGTATTACTGTTATACTTTACAGATACTCTGTTACTTAATTCTTTAGTCATTTTAATTGCCATTTAGTGTTTGTTAGTCAGAATTACTAATATAGTAACATTCCTACTTTAAGTGGTTATTCATTCTGTGATTACTTGTTATCATTTCGAATTATGTGTCCTCATAACAGTCTTAACTCAACTTCAAACTATATATAAACTTAATGGCTTATGTGGGTGGGCCTTCGCATCTTTAAGGGGGAGACTCGGCCGGGGCACTTCAATGGTCGGGGATGGGCAGCCATCTGTTCTCCCCCCCCTTCCAGTAGATATGTTGCTGTTTGTGACCAATCCATCTCTTCCCCTTGTCTTTGGGTGCGGCCTGTTAGTGTGTCCGTCAATGCCCCAGTTCTAGTTCCAAGGGCCTTCCCCAGGGGCCAAGTCTGGTTGGTGTATTGGCCAACTCATCCTACCCCCTCGGGAGCTATCTATCTCTTCATCAGGTCATCCCAGCTTGTCACTAGGTCTTCCCATTCCGGGCAATGGGGGTCTGGCGAACTCCCCTGGCTTCCCCCGCTTTTAATACCTGCAGTTCAGCCCTGGTCCATCTCGCAACATCGCCTTTCCATTCAGCCAACGAGGGTTGACTGGAGGCCTTCCAACCCCTTGTGATCAATCTTTTATACAGAGCCACAGTCAGGTCCAAGAAGCGGCCCCTCAGCTTCCCCTGTAGGGCACCCGCCCTGAGGCCCAGTAAGCACACAGCAGGCGTTGGCTGCAATTCCATCTCAAATAATTCTGACAGGACTGCCATCATCTCCCCCCAACCAATCTGGAGTACTGGGCATCCCCACACCATGTGGTCAAAGTCGGCTTCCCCGTCACTACATCTGGGGCATGTCCTGGGGGTCCCCCCATATATATGGAACAGTCGGTGGGGAGTGAGGTACGTCCTATGTAGGTAATTGTATTGGATGTATCTTAATCTTGTGTTGCGTGAGATCGTCCGGGGGCTAGCCAGTGCTCTGTTCCATTCTTCCTCAGACATATCCCGCCCAATTGTTCTCGCCCACCTTTCTCTTAACGGGTGCAGAGGGTCTAATGCAGCCTCAATCTGGGCTCAGTATATTTTAGCAACCAAATGGGGTTCCTCCCCTGAGGTCATCAGGAGATGTAAAACTCCGTTGGTAGTGGGCTCCGCATTAATTGTATCCCAATGGTCTTTCAAGGTGTGCACTAACCTCCTATGGAGTAAAAACTGTCCCCGAGGCACTCCCCCCCGATAGGTCAGTGAAGCTCCTCAGCACCCCCTCTTTGAAAAGCCCCCGCACTGTCACTACTCCTGCTCTCGTCCACGGTCCCAACCCCAGGCCCCCCTGTCCTTTCCCTCCCGGGTCCAGTGCAAGGACCGATAGTGGCAGAGCCGGGGAGTATGGAGGGCCCACTCCAACCCTTCTCATGCACTGTTTCCAGCATTTCATTGCAACACTGTTCATTATATTGTCCCCTATGGGGGGAATCTTCCTGCCTGCCATACTTGCCACGATCCGAGCTATGTCTATTTCGCCGTAGGCAGTGCACAAATCCAGATGTCCCCTGCCCACCAACCAACCGGCCACCCATTGTATTTGAGATGCTAGATAATATGCCTCAAAGTCAGGGGCACCCAGTCCACCCATACGAGTCGGCCTGCAAGTGGTATTCAATGCAGTGCGTCTATGGCTGTCATCCCATATTAACTCCCTGAGCAAAGCGTTCAACTCGCGAAACCACGCCGAGGGGACCAGTAGTGGTAAGTTAGCGAAGTAATAGAGCAGACAAGGAAGCATAATCATTTTAGATAGCGCTACTCTGGCCATTATTGTTAACTTTAGTGAGCGCCAGAACCCAACTGAGGACCCCAGGGATCGGATTGCCCTGCCAAGGTTACCATCCCGGAGATCTCTTAGTTCGTGGAACATTTGAGTGCCCAGATATTTGAAGGTTCCGCGGGGCCCATCTCATGTCCGCGGTGCATGCTTCGGGCGCGCTCCTCCTAGCCGCATAGGAAATTAGAATGTCTTTCCTCGGTTGAGGCGGAGCCCCGATAACACTCCAAAGTCTTCCAGGAGCTCCAGAACCCATGGTAGTCCATCAGCCCCGTCTCTCAAATAAACTAGTATATTGTCGGCATACAAAGAGACAATGTGTTCAGTTGGTCCCCATTCAATTCCCTTACCTACACCTTCCCGCCGCAGTCGGGATGCCAGGGGTTCAATTGCCAGGGCAAATAATAATGGGGACGGGGGGACAGGGGGCATCCCTGTCTGGTTCCACTAAATACTGGGTATGTGTAAGGAAATGCCTCCTTGGCATGGTTACCCCCTGACTTTTTGCCTTTGCTGATGCTATGTTTTGATTTGAAAGTGTGCTGAGGCCTGCTAACCAGGCCCCAGCACCAGTGTTCTTTCCCTAACCTGTACTTTTGTTTACACAATTGGCACACCCTGGCATCCAGGTAAGTCCTTTGTTACTGGTACCCCTGGTACCAAGGGCCCTGATGCAAGTGAAGGTCTCTAAGGGCTGCAGCATATCTTATGCCACCCTGGGGACCCCTCACTCAGCACAGACACACTGCTTACCAGCTTGTGTGTGCTGGTGAGGACAAAACGAGTAAGTCGACATGGCACTCCCCTCAGGGTGCCATGCCAACCTCACACTGCCTATGCAGTATAGATAAGTCACCCCTCTAGCAGGCCTTACAGCCCTAAGGCAGGGTGCACTATACCATAGGTGAGGGCACCAGTGCATGAGCACTGTGCCCCTACAGTGTCTAAGCCAAACCTTAGACATTGTAAGTGCAGGGTAGCCATAAGAGTATATGGTCTGGGAGTCTGTCAAACATGAACTCCACAGCACCCTAATGGCTGCACTGAAAACTGGGAAGTTTGGTATCAAACTTCTCAGCACAATAAATGCACACTGATGCCAGTGTACATTTTATTGTAAAATACACCCCAGAGGGCACCTTAGAGGTGCCCCCTGAAACCTTAACCAACTACCCGTGTAGGCTGACTGGTTTTAGCAGCCTGCCACACTCGAGACATGTTGCTGGCCACATGGGGAGAGTGCCTTTGTCACTCTGTGGCTAGTAACAAAGCCTGCACTGGGTGAGATGCTTATCACCTCCCCCTTGAAGGAGCTGTAACACCTGGCGGTGAGCCTCAAAGGCTCACCCCCTTTGTTACAGCACCACAGGGCATTCCAGCTAGTGGAGTTGCCCGCCCCCTCCGGCCACGGCCCCACTTTTGGCGGCAAGGCCGGAGGAGATAACGAGAAAAACAAGGAGGAGTCACTTGCCAGTCAGGACAGCCCCTAAGGCAACCTGAGCTGAAGTGACTCTGACTTTTAGGAATCCTCCATCTTGCAGATGGAGGATCCCCCCAATAGGGATAGGAATGTGACCCCCTCCCCTTGGGAGGAGGCACAAAGATGGTGTAGCCACCCTCAGGGCTAGTAGCCATTGGCTACTGCCCTCCCTGACCTAAACACACCCCTAAATTCTGTATTTAGGGGCTCCCCTGAACCTAGGAACTCAGATTCCTGCAACCTAAGAAGAAGAGGACTGCTGAACTGAAAAACCCTGCAGAGAAGACGGAGACACCAAGGGCCGTATTTATACTCTGGTTGCGCCGAATTTGCGTCGTTTTTTTCGACGCAAATTCGACGCTAAACTAACGCCAACTAACGCCATATTTATACTCTGGCGTTAGACGCTTCGGGCGCCAAAGTGCCCGGAGTGTGCGTCATTTTTTAGCGTGAACCCCTTCCTTGCGTTAATGATATGCAAGGGAGGCGTTCCCGTCTTAAAAAATGACTCCCAGGCCTTTACGTGGTATTTATACTCCCGGGCAAAAATGACGCCCGGGAGTGGGCGTGGCCAAAAACGGCGCTTTTGCGCCGCTTTTTAACGCCTGGGTCAGGGATGGCGTTAAGGGACAAGTGGGCTCAAAATGAGCCCAGAGTGCCCTCCCCTGCCCCCAGGGACCCCCCCTGCCACCCTTGCCCACCCCAGGAGGACACCCAAGGACTGAGGGACCCATCCCATGGACATTAAGGTAAGTTCAGGTAAGTATTTTTTTTTGTTTTTTTGTGGCATAGGGGGGCCTGATTTGTGCCCCCCTACATGCCACTATGCCCAATGACCATGCCCAGGGGACAGAAGTCCCCTGGGCATGGCCATTGGGCAAGGGGGCATGACTCCTATCTTTACAATGATAGGAGTCATGTTGATGGGGGATGGGCGTCGAAAATAAATGGCGCAAGTCGGGTTACGATGATTTTTTCGACGTAACCTGACTTGCCCCATTTTAAGACGCCCATGCGCCATTTTCCCCCTACGCCGGCGCTGCCTGGTGTACGTGGTTTTTCTCGCGCACACCAGGCAGCGCCGGTCTGCTTGCGCCGGCTAACGCCATTCAATAAATACGGCGCCCGCATGGCGCTTCAGAATGGCGTTAGCCGGCGCAAAACTTTTTGACGCTAAACTGCGTTAGCGCAGTTTAGCGTCAAAAAGTATAAATATGGGCCCAACTGCTTTGGCCCCAGCCCTACCGGCCTGTCTCCCCCCTTCTGAAGAAACTGCTCCAGCGACGCTTTCCCCAGGACCAGCGACCTCTGAATCCTCAGAGGACTGCCCTGCTCTAGAAGGACCAAGAAACTCCTGAGGGCAGCGGCTCTGTTCATCCAAGACTGTAACTTTGTTTCCCAAAGGAGCAACTTAAAGACAACTGCGTTTCCCGCCGGAAGCGTGAGACTTGCAACTCTGCACCCGACGCCCCCGGCTCGACTTGTGGAGAAACAACACTTCAGGGAGGACTCCCCAGCAACTACAAGACTGTGAGTAGCCAGAGTTGCCCCCCCTGAGCCCCCACAGCAACGCCTGCAGAGGGAATCCCGAGGCTCCCCCTGACCGCGACTGCCTGCTTCCCAGATCCCGACGCCTGGTAAATACTCTGCACCTGCAGCCCCCAGGACCTAAAAGATCGGAACTCCAGTGCAGGAGTGACCCCCAGGAGGCCCTCTCCCTTGCCCAGGTGGTGGCTACCCCGAGGAGCCCCCCCCTTGCCTGCCTGCATCGCTGAAGAGACCCCTTGGTCTCCCATTGAGTTACATTGGAAACCCGACGTGTGTTTGCACACTGCACCCGGCCGCCCCCGTGCTGCTGAGGGTGTACTTTCTGTGCTAACTTGTGTCCCCCCCCAGTGCCCTACAAAACCCCCCTGGTCTGCCCTCCGAAGACGCGGGTACTTACCTGCTGGCAGACTGGAACCGGGGCACCCCCATCTCCATTGAAGCCTATGTGTTTTGGGCACCACTTTGAACTCTGCACCTGACCGTCCCTGAGCTGCTGGTGTGGTAACTTTGGGGTTGCTCTGAACCCCCAACGGTGGGCTACCTTGGACCCAAACTTGAACCCCGTAGGTGGTTTACTTACCTACAAAAACTAACAAATACTTACCTCCCCCAAGAACTGTTGAAAATTGCACTGTCTAGTTTTAAAATAGCTATATGTGATTTATTTGAAAAGTATATATGCTATTGTGATTATTCAAAGTTCCTAAAGTACTTACCTGCAATACCTTTCATTTGAAGTATTACATGTAAAATTTGAACCTGTGGTTCTTAAAATAAACTAAGAAAATATATTTTTCTATACAAAAACCTATTGGCCTGGAATTGTCTCTGAGTGTGTGTTCCTCATTTATTGCTTGTGTATGTACAACAAATGCTTAACACTACTCCTTTGATAAGCCTACTGCTCGACCACACTACCACAAAATAGAGCATTAGAATTATCTCTTTTTGCCACTATCTTACCTCTAAGGGGAACCCTTGGACTCTGTGCATACTATTTCTTACTTTGAAATAGTGCATACAGAGCCAACTTCTTACAGTATGCACTAGATATCGTCCTGCCTGTCTTCACTCTTGCTAGTGGGGACAAATGCAATAGGTCCACCCATTTTACCCAACCCTCCCCAAGTCCCATTTTCAGCATCATAGCTCTCAAGAAATCCCACCTGATCGAATTGAAGGCCTTCTCAAAGTCCACCGCAAGCAAGACCCCCGCTGGCGGCTTTAACTCGTTAGGCATGTGCAGAACGGCGAAGATCCGCCTCAGGTACCGGGAGGTGTTACAACCAGGAACAAAGCCGTTCTGGTCCACATGCACAAGTGTGGTCATGAGAGGGAGCAACCGGCCAGCCATGATCTTACTTAGGATCTTAAAATCGCTGTTTAGCATCGATAAAGGACGAAAGTCCGTCAGCGATGCTTCCTTGGCGTTTGTCTTGGGGAGTGGCACCACCAAGGCCTCACACAATGTGCATGGTAACTTCCCACAGTGTAATGTCTCCGAGTACATTTCCACAAGTTTGGGTGCCAACAGAGATTCATATTTCTTATAAAAATCCATAGGGAGACCATCTGTACCAGGGGTCTTCCTGGGGGCTAATTGCTCTATGGCCTCGCCTATCTCCTCCGCTGTCACTGGCCCCCCCCAGGCTATCTCTCTCTTCTGGGTTCAATGTTGAAAATGGGATGTGCTGTAGAAATTTATCAAAGGCCTCCGGACCCAGGTCACCAGGCCTTCCATACAGCCGTGTATAATATTCCCTAAATGCATCATTTATGGGGCCTGGTCTGAGTCTGCGGTGTCCCCCCCATCTAGTACACTCGTAATGGGCTCGCTATATCCGCCTGGGCGCACCAGCCACGCCAGCAGTCTCCCCGATCTGCCCTCCTCCGATAGTAGGGATACCAGGTATTTTTGCCTGCTATGGCACCTGAGCTGCTCCTCAATCCGGGAGTGCTCTCTGCGGACCCGGTTATATTCCTCGTTTTCCTGAGCTGCAAGACCCTGTCTCAGCTCCCCTTCATGCATGTCCTTCTCTAGGGTAACCAATTCTCTTTCGAGTGTACGTTTCACCCCCACCGACTGCCCCAGGCAGAAGCCCCTCATCGCCACTGTAGGAAGTTGGCTCTGTATGTGCTATTTCAAAGTAAGGAATAGCATGCACAGAGTCCAAGGGTTCCCCTTAGAGGTAAGATAGTGGCAAAAAGAGATAATACTAATGCTCTATTTTGTGGTAGTGTGGTCGAGCAGTAGGCTTATCCAAGGAGTAGTGTTAAGCATTTGTTGTACATACACATAGACAATAAATGAGGTACACACACTCAGAGACAAATCCAGCCAATAGGTTTTTGTATAGAAAAATATCTTTTCTTAGTTTATTTTAAGAACCACAGGTTCAAATTCTACATGTAATATCTCATTCGAAAGGTATTGCAGGTAAGTACTTTAGGAACTTCAAATCATCAAAATTGCATGTATACTTTTCAAGTTATTCACAAGTAGCTGTTTTAAAAGTGGACACAGTGCAATTTTCACAGTTCCTAGGGGAGGTAAGTATTTGTTAGGTTAACCAGGTAAGTAAGACACTTACAGGGCTTAGTTCTTGGTCCAAGGTAGCCCACCGTTGGGGGTTCAGAGCAACCCCAAAGTCACCACACCAGCAGCCCAGGGCCGGTCAGGTGCAGAGTTCAAAGTGGTGCCCAAAACGCATAGGCTAGAATGGAGAGAAGGGGGTGCCCAGGTTCCGGTCTGCTTGCAGGTAAGTACCCGCGTCTTCGGAGGGCAGACCAGGGGGGTTTTGTAGGGCACCGGGGGGGACACAAGTCCACACAGAAATTTCACCCTCAGCGGCGCGGGGGCGGCCGGGTGCAGTGTAGAAACAAGCGTCGGGTTCGCAATGTTAGTCTATGAGAGATCTCGGGATCTCTTCAGCGCTGCAGGCAGGCAAGGGGGGGATTCCTCGGGGAAACCTCCACTTGGACAAGGGAGAGGGACTCCTGGGGGTCACTTCTCCAGTGAAAGTCCGGTCCTTCAGGTCCTGGGGGCTGCGGGTGCAGGGTCTCTCCCAGGCGTCGGGACTTTAGGTTCAAAGAGTCGCGGTCAGGGGAAGCCTCGGGATTCCCTCTGCAGGCGGCGCTGTGGGGGCTCAGGGGGGACAGGTTTTGGTACTCACAGTATCAGAGTAGTCCTGGGGTCCCGCCTGAGGTGTCGGATCTCCACCAGCCGAGTCGGGGTCGCCGGGTGCAGTGTTGCAAGTCTCACGCTTCTTGCGGGGAGCTTGCAGGGTTCTTTAAAGCTGCTGGAAACAAAGTTGCAGCTTTTCTTGGAGCAGGTCCGCTGTCCTCAGGAGTTTCTTGTCTTTTCGAAGCAAGGGCAGTCCTCAGAGGATGTCGAGGTCGCTGGTCCCTTTGGAAGGCGTCGCTGGAGCAGGATCTTTGGAAGGCAGGAGACAGGCCGGTGAGTTTCTGGAGCCAAGGCAGTTGTCGTCTTCTGGTCTTCCGCTGCAGGGGTTTTCAGCTGGGCAGTCCTTCTTCTTGTAGTTGCAGGAATCTGATTTTCTAGGGTTCAGGGTAGCCCTTAAATACTAATTTTAAGGGCGTGTTTAGGTCTGGGGGGTTAGTAGCCAATGGCTACTAGCCCTGAGGGTGGGTACACCCTCTTTGTGCCTCCTCCCAAGGGGAGGGGGTCACAATCCTAACCCTATTGGGGGAATCCTCCATCTGCAAGATGGAGGATTTCTAAAAGTCAGAGTCACCTCAGCTCAGGACACCTTAGGGGCTGTCCTGACTGGCCAGTGACTCCTCCTTGTTGCTTTCTTTGTTCCCTCCAGCCTTGCCGCCAAAAGTGGGGGCCGTGGCCGGAGGGGGCGGGCAACTCCACTAAGCTGGAGTGCCCTGCTGGGCTGTGACAAAGGGGTGAGCCTTTGAGGCTCACCGCCAGGTGTCACAGCTCCTGCCTGGGGGAGGTGTTAGCATCTCCACCCAGTGCAGGCTTTGTTACTGGCCTCAGAGTGACAAAGGCACTCTCCCCATGGGGCCAGCAACATGTCTCTAGTGTGGCAGGCTGCTGGAACCAGTCAGCCTACACAGATAGTTGGTTAAGTTTCAGGGAGCACCTCTAAGGTGCCCTCTGTGGTGTATTTTACAATAAAATGTACACTGGCTTCAGTGTGCATTTATTGTGCTGAGAAGTTTGATACCAAACTTCCCAGTTTTCAGTGTAGCCATTATGGTGCTGTGGAGTTCGTGTAAAACAGACTCCCAGACCATATACTCTTATGGCTACCCTGCACTTACAATGTCTAAGGTTTTGTTTAGACACTGTAGGGGCACAGTGCTCATGCACTGGTACCCTCACCTATGGTATAGTGCACCCTGCCTTAGGGCTGTAAGGCCTGCTAGAGGGGTGTCTTACCTATACTGCATAGGCAGTGAGAGGCTGGCATGGCACCCTGAGGGGAGTGCCATGTCGACTTACTCATTTTGTTCTCACTAGCACACACAGGCTTGTAAGCAGTGTGTCTGTGCTGAGTGAGGGGTCTCTAGGGTGGCATAAGACATACTGCAGCCCTTAGAGACCTTTCTTGGCATCAGGGCCCTTGGTACTAGAAGTACCAGTTACAAGGGACTTATCTGAATGCCAGGGTGTGCCAATTGTGGATACAATGGTACATTTTAGGTGAAGGAACACTGGTGCTGGGGCCTGGTTAGCAGGGTCCCAGCACACTTCTCAGTCAAGTCAGCATCAGTATCAGGCAAAAAGTGGGGGGTAACTGCAACAGGGAGCCATTTCTTTACACAAGCCCCCCCCAGCCCACAGGCCAGGAGACTCAGCCCAAGCTGGGAGAGTCTTCCGAGTCTGTCAGGCGAGGAAGAGTAGGAGAAATAGGCTGGTTAGTTGCAGGGCCTACTCTGCCTTACATCCTTCTGTTGAGGTCATTCCCTTTGGGGAACTGACCCACTTCCACAGTGATAGGACCTAGTCTGAATTGCCTCTTGTCTGCCTCTTCAATGTCTCCACCCATTCTTTCTATTTTGGTCTTAGAGGTGTCCACCTCTGCTAACCTTATCTTGGCCAGGGTCACCCCTAGCTTACCCAGAGAGGTTACCCAGAGCTGGAGTAACCCCACCATGACCAATAGGGTCAGGGGGCCTAACTTGCTATTTGGCATGGGGTCAGACCACCATGCTAAGGATAGTGCAGCCATAAAGGCTAACACCCAGCAGAGGCCACTGACAGCTGTCAGTGCCCAGAACCACACCTTTAGCTCTTCACCTAAAAGGGAAGGGGCTAAGTTACAGGCTTCTTTGGGTTCAGGTTGCCTGTCTGCTGTATGGGAGTGGGGGGTTACCACATCTTGTAGTAAACACCCTTCTTCCACTCTTTCTTCTGTTAGCTGAGGAGCCACCCACTCAGGTTTAACAGTTGCCTGACTAGCCAGGACTTCTTGTGGGTCAGGTTGGACTTTATCAGGGCCATTTTTGGAGTTCTCCCCTACTGGAGCAGAATCTCCTTGGCTTGCTGTAACCTTGGCTAAAGGTTGTCCACCCTTCCTACTCTGTTTTCTTTTCTTCTTCTTCTGGGGCCTGCTTGCATTTACTGCAGAGGCAGGACTTCCAGAATCCTTGGGAGAGGACTGGCACTGAACCAGTTTCTCTCTTGGGCTCTGACTAACCTCTGGGTAGTCATTTCCAAGGAGACAATCAAGGGGGAGGTCTGTACTGACTACTACCCTTCTCCAGCTAAGAGTGCCACCCACTTCTATGGGCACTAAAGCCACAGGCCTCTTAGTGACCCTGTCTAGGCTAACTCTTACCCTGGCAGTCTCACCTGGGATGTACTGGTTTGAGAGCACCAGCCTGTCATGCACAATAGTGTGACTGGCACAAGTGTCTCTCAGGGCAGTGGTTGGGATTCCATTCACCAGTAGGTGGTGGAAGTGTCTACTTCCTTCTGGAATCTCCAACTCACCTGTTGGGCCCTGTTTCCAGTTGAAGGCTAGGAAGACCTCCTCATCTGAGGAGTCATCTCCCATGGCTACACTGGTTACCCCTGGAATTTTGTTCTGGGGTTTGTTTTTGGGACAAGAAGTGTCCTTGGTGTGGTGCCCAGACTGTTTACAGTTGTGGCACCATGCCTTAGTGGCATCCCAGTTCTTACCCTGGTACCCACCTTTGTTTTGGGTTGTGTCTTGGGGCCCACCCACCTGTTCTGGTTTTTGGGGGCCTACAGAGGACTCTTTTTCTTTGTTTCTAGTGTCACCCACTTTCTCCTGGGGAGTTTTTGTAACCCCTTTCTTTTGGTCACCCCCAGTGGAAGTTTTGGTTACCCTAGTCTTGACCCAGTGGTCTGCCTTCTTTCCCAATTCTTGGGGAGAAATTGGACCTAGGTCTACCAGATACTGATGCAACTTTTCATTGAAGCAGTTACTTAAAATGTGTTCTTTCATAAACAAATTATAAAGCCCAACATAGTCACACACTTCATTTCCAGTTAACCAACCATCTAGTGTTTTTACTGAGTAGTCTACAAAATCAACCCAGGTCTGGCTCGAGGATTTTTGAGCCCCCCTGAATCTAATTCTATACTCCTCAGTGGAGAATCCAAAGCCCTCAATCAGGGTACCCTTCATGAGGTCATAAGATTCTGCATCTTTTCCAGAGAGTGTGAGGAGTCTATCCCTACACTTTCCAGTGAACATTTCCCAAAGGAGAGCACCCCAGTGAGATCTGTTCACTTTTCTGGTTACACAAGCCCTCTCAAAAGCTGTGAACCATTTGGTGATGTCATCACCAGCTTCATATTTTGTTACAATCCCTTTGGGGATTTTTAGGATGTCAGGAGAATCTCTGACCCTATTTAAGTTGCTGCCACCATCGATGGGACCTAGGCCCATCTCTTTTCTTTCCCTTTCTATGGCTAGGAGCTGCTTTTCCAAAGCCAATCTTTTGACCATCCTGGCTAACAGGGGGTCATCTTCACTGAGAGCATCCTCAGTGATTTCAGAAATGCTGGACCCTCCTGTGAGGGAAGCAACATTCTTGACTATCATTTTTGGAGACAGGGCTTGAGAGGCCCTGGTCTCCCTATTTAGGACTGGAAGGGGGGAATTGCCCTCCAAGTCACTAATTTCTTCCTCTGTGAAGTCATCCTCAGAGGGGTTGGCTTTTTCAAACTCTGCCAACAGCTCCTGGAGCTGAATTTTGGTAGGTCTGGAGCCAATGGTTATTTTTTTGATATTACAGAGAGACCTTAGCTCCCTCATCTTAAGATGGAGGTAAGGTGTGGTGTCGAGTTCCACCACATTCATCTCTGTATCAGACATTATTTTGCTAAGAGTTGGAAGACTTTTTAAAGAATCTAAAAACTGTTTCTAGAATCTAATTTCAAACTTTTAACAAACTTTTAAACTCTAAAAGACAATGCTAAACAGGGACTTAACACACAAGGCCCTAGCAGGACTTTTAAGAATTTAGAAAAATTTCAAATTGCAAAAATGAATTTCTAATGACAATTTTGGAATTTGTTGTGTGATCAGGTATTGGCTGAGTAGTCCAGCAAATGCAAAGTCTTGTACCCCACCGCTGATCCACCAATGTAGGAAGTTGGCTCTGTATGTGCTATTTCAAAGAAAGGAATAGCATGCACAGAGTCCAAGGGTTCCCCTTAGAGGTAAGATAGTGGCAAAAAGAGATAATACTAATGCTCTATTTTGTGGTAGTGTGGTCGAGCAGTAGGCTTATCCAAGGAGTAGTGTTAAGCATTTGTTGTACATACACATAGACAATAAATGAGGTACACACACTCAGAGACAAATCCAGCCAATAGGTTTTTGTATAGAAAAATATCTTTTCTTAGTTTATTTTAAGAACCACAGGTTCAAATTCTACATGTAATATCTCATTCGAAAGGTATTGCAGGTAAGTACTTTAGGAACTTCAAATCATCAAAATTGCATGTATACTTTTCAAGTTATTCACAAGTAGCTGTTTTAAAAGTGGACACAGTGCAATTTTCACAGTTCCTAGGGGAGGTAAGTATTTGTTAGGTTAACCAGGTAAGTAAGACACTTACAGGGCTTAGTTCTTGGTCCAAGGTAGCCCACCGTTGGGGGTTCAGAGCAACCCCAAAGTCACCACACCAGCAGCCCAGGGCCGGTCAGGTGCAGAGTTCAAAGTGGTGCCCAAAACGCATAGGCTAGAATGGAGAGAAGGGGGTGCCCCGGTTCCGGTCTGCTTGCAGGTAAGTACCCGCGTCTTCGGAGGGCAGACCAGGGGGGTTTTGTAGGGCACCGGGGGGGACACAAGTCCACACAGAAATTTCACCCTCAGCGGCGCGGGGGCGGCCGGGTGCAGTGTAGAAACAAGCGTCGGGTTCGCAATGTTAGTCTATGAGAGATCTCGGGATCTCTTCAGCGCTGCAGGCAGGCAAGGGGGGGATTCCTCGGGGAAACCTCCACTTGGACAAGGGAGAGGGACTCCTGGGGGTCACTTCTCCAGTGAAAGTCCGGTCCTTCAGGTCCTGGGGGCTGCGGGTGCAGGGTCTCTCCCAGGCGTCGGGACTTTAGGTTCAAAGAGTCGCGGTCAGGGGAAGCCTCGGGATTCCCTCTGCAGGCGGCGCTGTGGGGGCTCAGGGGGGACAGGTTTTGGTACTCACAGTATCAGAGTAGTCCTGGGGTCCCGCCTGAGGTGTCGGATCTCCACCAGCCGAGTCGGGGTCGCCGGGTGCAGTGTTGCAAGTCTCACGCTTCTTGCGGGGAGCTTGCAGGGTTCTTTAAAGCTGCTGGAAACAAAGTTGCAGCTTTTCTTGGAGCAGGTCCGCTGTCCTCGGGAGTTTCTTGTCTTTTCGAAGCAGGGGCAGTCCTCAGAGGATGTCGAGGTCGCTGGTCCCTTTGGAAGGCGTCGCTGGAGCAGGATCTTTGGAAGGCAGGAGACAGGCCGGTGAGTTTCTGGAGCCAAGGCAGTTGTCGTCTTCTGGTCTTCCGCTGCAGGGGTTTTCAGCTGGGCAGTCCTTCTTCTTGTAGTTGCAGGAATCTGATTTTCTAGGGTTCAGGGTAGCCCTTAAATACTAATTTTAAGGGCGTGTTTAGGTCTGGGGGGTTAGTAGCCAATGGCTACTAGCCCTGAGGGTGGGTACACCCTCTTTGTGCCTCCTCCCAAGGGGAGGGGGTCACAATCCTAACCCTATTGGGGGAATCCTCCATCTGCAAGATGGAGGATTTCTAAAAGTCAGAGTCACCTCAGCTCAGGACACCTTAGGGGCTGTCCTGACTGGCCAGTGACTCCTCCTTGTTGCTTTCTTTGTTCCCTCCAGCCTTGCCGCCAAAAGTGGGGGCCGTGGCCGGAGGGGGCGGGCAACTCCACTAAGCTGGAGTGCCCTGCTGGGCTGTGACAAAGGGGTGAGCCTTTGAGGCTCACCGCCAGGTGTCACAGCTCCTGCCTGGGGGAGGTGTTAGCATCTCCACCCAGTGCAGGCTTTGTTACTGGCCTCAGAGTGACAAAGGCACTCTCCCCATGGGGTCAGCAACATGTCTCTAGTGTGGCAGGCTGCTGGAACCAGTCAGCCTACACAGATAGTTGGTTAAGTTTCAGGGGGCACCTCTAAGGTGCCCTCTGTGGTGTATTTTACAATAAAATGTACACTGGCTTCAGTGTGCATTTATTGTGCTGAGAAGTTTGATACCAAACTTCCCAGTTTTCAGTGTAGCCATTATGGTGCTGTGGAGTTCGTGTAAAACAGACTCCCAGACCATATACTCTTATGACTACCCTGCACTTACAATGTCTAAGGTTTTGTTTAGACACTGTAGGGGCACAGTGCTCATGCACTGGTACCCTCACCTATGGTATAGTGCACCCTGCCTTAGGGCTGTAAGGCCTGCTAGAGGGGTGTCTTACCTATACTGCATAGGCAGTGAGAGGCTGGCATGGCACCCTGAGGGGAGTGCCATGTCGACTTACTCATTTTGTTCTCACTAGCACACACAGGCTTGTAAGCAGTGTGTCTGTGCTGAGTGAGGGGTCTCTAGGGTGGCATAAGACATGCTGCAGCCCTTAGAGACCTTTCTTGGCATCAGGGCCCTTGGTACTAGAAGTACCAGTTACAAGGGACTTATCTGAATGCCAGGGTGTGCCAATTGTGGATACAATGGTACATTTTAGGTGAAGGAACACTGGTGCTGGGGCCTGGTTAGCAGGGTCCCAGCACACTTCTCAGTCAAGTCAGCATCAGTATCAGGCAAAAAGTGGGGGGTAACTGCAACAGGGAGCCATTTCTTTACAGCCACCTTGAGTGTTTCCCATTCCGTAGCCCTAGAAGCGGTGGAACCCCTGTTTACCTCGATATGTTCTGCCAGGTGGCAGCGCAGGGCCTCTCTGTATGCCTGATCCTCAAGTGCTGCGGGGTTTAATCTCCACGACGGTATGGGGGGGCCTGTCCTCTGATGCCCTCAACGTCAGCAACAGGGGATTATGGTCAGTTAACGTGCGGGCCAGGTATTCAGAGCGTATCACATTACTCGTCAGCCCGCTGTGCATACCACTCTATCAATTCTAGTGTGCACCCGGTGGAGGCCTGAGTAATACGAGTATCTCTGACATTTGGGTGTTGCTCTGGCCAGACATCTGTCAGCCCCCAGGTGCTCAACCATTCGCACAGTCTTTTGGCTGTTTTTGTTGCCGCTGCCCCTTGCAGTGGCGGGGTTGGCCTATCCGCGTTTATGTCAAGTACTGCATTGAAGTCTCCCCCAAATAATAGTTGTCCAGTGCATTGGTGGGTGAGGTGGCTCGATAAACCTGTCATGAAGGAGACCTGGTCCTGGTTAGGGGCGTAGATGCAACTCAGGACTATCGGGGTACCATGTAGCTTCCCCTCCAGAATCACAAATCTGCCCTCCCGGTCTATTTTGAAAGCGTCTACTGTAAGCGGGACCCGAGCTCTGATCCATATTAGCACACCCCTTGCGTAAGCCGAATACTCTGTGGCAAACACCTGCACCCTCCATCTGCGCCTCAGTTTTTCTCCCTCCCCTGATGCCAGATGGGTCTCCTGAAGCATTGCCACCTGTACCCCCCTTCTCTTAAGGAAGGAGAGAATTCTGTGTCTCTTAGCCGGCGTGCCTATAACCCTGACGTTCCATGTTAAGAGATTGTAGTCTGCCATCTCTGTGTATCAGTCTGAAAAAAGTGTCCCCGGTTCTCCTGGGGCTCGGATTTGCCCCTTCGCATATTCAGCCTTTTGCTATAGCCGGGCTTCACCACCCACTTTGCCATTTTAACTTGTAACTGTGTTCCCGAACTCCCAAACCCCAGGGCGCCTCCCAAACTGTAGGTTGCCCAGTAACCTGGGCAACAGTGCAACTTGTTCAAACGTGTGCCAGCAGTACTCGCCAGCCTGGCTAGGCAGGCGAGATTCTGATCAGGGGGGCAGCCAGGTCCGGAGGGGCCGCTTGTTCTCACGTTGTGCTGTATCTCCAGGGCCTTTTGCGGCTTTGGATTAGCCAAGTTCATCAGCCGTCTGCGGAGTCACCTTCGGGGCACGAGCCGAGCACTCCATCTCTCCGGCAGAGGACACCAGTGTGTCGTCCGACTCCCCCTCGGAGCCCTCCTGGGGAGACGCCTCTCCTCCCATGGGGGCCGCCGCCTCCAGGGCCGCTTTCCTGCCCTTTTCTTTCTGTGTTTGCGTTGGCGTTAGTCGTGGGCGATCTCAAGTTCTCCGTCCCCTCGGGGCCCGGCAAGGCCCATCTCCAGCCAGGTCCCCTCGCGCGAACACCCCGCTTGGGACCCATGTGCCTCCAACCAATCCCATGCCTCCTCTGGAGACTGGAGGAACGTGGTCTTCCCTTCCAACATCATTCTTAATCTGGCCGGATAGAGCAGCGAGTACTGAATTCTCTCCTCTCTTAGGGCCCTCTTGACTGCCAGAAATGATGCGCGTTTGTTCTGAACCTCCAGTGTAAAGTCTGGGAATAGTGTCACCTCCCTGTTCGCTACTTTAAACGGGCCAGACTCTCTGGCCTTCTGCAAGAGAGTGTCTCTGTCTCTATAGTGTAATAGTTTGGCGATCACAGCACTGGTAGGTCTATCAGGGGCAAGAGTCCTCGATGGCACCCGATGGACCCGCTCAAGCATGTAAAAAGGAATCAGGCACCAGGTGCAACTGTCGTGTTGAACCACTTCTCCAGAAATTCCATCATATTCATCCCCTCGGCCCCCTCCGGGAGGCCCACCACGCATACGTTGTTCCTCCTGTTCCTGCCTTACGCATCCTCAGCTCTCTTTTCAAGTCGTGCCACTCTGTCAGCAAGGGAAGTCACTTCAGCCGCCAGATCTTTTTGCTTCGGTACAATGTCCGCCAACGTGGATTCCGTTTCTTTGACTCTGTCCACCAGTTTATGGTGATCCGCTCTTAGTAGACCCACATCAACCGCGACTTGGTTGATGTCCCGTTGTAATGTTGTCTTTGGGTCTTCTATCGCACCTAGGCCCGTATTTATACTTTTTTTGCGCCGAATTTGCGTCGTTTTTTGACGCAAAAACGGCGCAAACTTGCAAAATACCATCGTATTTTGTAGGTTTGCGCCGTTTTGCGTCAAAAAGCGGCGCAAATGCGGCGCTAAAAAAAGTATAAATACGGGCCCTAGTATTTTATCTAAGGTGTCCTGTACTTTAACTTGCGCATGGTCCTTTGCGTCCGCTTCTTTGTGCCCCGGCGGTACCGCGGGGTCCATGGTTCTATTCTTGTGACGGTTCTTGGGGGACATCAACAAATCAGGGGTCGCACCCCCGAGGCCCCAGCAACGGTTCAAACGTTATTGTGTGTGCCTCTCCGTCCTTGCCACCTCTCCTTGGTCTTAGTAGGTCGTTCCGTAGCCCCCAGGTGGACCCAGGTAGGTTCCAGCCACCCTACCGGTCACCTCTGATTTCCGGTTACGTAGCCGGGGGCCCCCCGTTGTCGGTTCATGGCAACCTGCCACTCTTTTCAGCTCCGGTGGTCCTATTCGCTCCGCTGCGCACTGCGTGTCTAGTGTTACGCCCCTCCACTCGGGCCCTTTAGTGCGTCGTGGTTTCGGTTCGGTTGCCCTTCCCCGTGGTATCTCAGCCACTTCTTCACTGTTCCCCCTGCATTGCCAGCGTCTCGATCATGCTCGCTCACTGACCTCTCGGGCTCCATCTGCAGTGCTGCTCGCATAGGGGGCCGCCGGCATCTTCTCTGGGCTTTCGCTCTCACTCGCTGGTTAAATCCTGCCCGGAGGGTTGCCCCCTGTCCCCAGTCAAGCCCCGAGGGACCACAGCTCAGTGCGTTCGCGAGTCGGTTTCTGTCCCAAGCTGGGGCGCTCTCTCATACGCCTCACCGGCCTCCAATGGTTCTGCAGTGGCCCCCAGGGTCCCGCCGGGGTCCCCCGGCAGCCGGGTCCCCCGCCACTCGCTCCTCGCTCAGGGCACTAGCCCCCTCTTGTCGATGTGGCAGCCGGTCCCGGCTCGGTTCAGCCGCACCACCTCCCGGCGTCTTCGCGGGCCGTCCCCAGCGTTTACAGGGGCCGCGCCCGCATCCCACTGCAGCGCCGCCCTACCGCTTCCAAAGGCAGGCCCCCCGGTCCCCCACCGGCCGCCCCAACACCTCCAAGGCAGCAGGGAGACCCGGCTGGGGTCCAAGCCGCCTCCGGGCCTTCGCCCCTGCCCCGTGGCGGCTCGCCCCGCAACTCGAGGCCGCGGCTTCGATCACGGAACTAGGCCACTGGTCCCTCTCCGGCCGGCCGATCCGGTTCCGCCCAAGAGCTCCTCCCAGAGTCACAGCAAGGGCACAGAAGCTCCCGGGCCAGCCCCCAACTCGGCGCTCTCGCTTGGGCCCGAATCGGCCCGGAGATGGCACGCTTCTACTCGACTTTCAAGTCGGCCCCTCCGGAGCGAGGGATTTAGGCGTGCGCCATCTCCGGACCCTTGGCCACGCCCCCGAATAGCCTTTCATTCCATAATCTCTTTCAACCAAGCCTTTTCATTAACCTGCTGTTCTAAAAGCCTTTTTTCCAAAAATGTATTCGTCTGCTCCAACTCCTACACTGCCTTCCTATATTCCCTATTTTTCTGGGCTGAAAGGCTAATCAATATGCCCCCATGTGAAGGCCCTAAAAGAATCCCAAACCACATGTAACGCTGTGGAGTTGATTAACCTAAAAAAACTTGCTGGCAGTAGCTCTAAGAATTTCTAGCACTTGCTGATCTGTCAAGAGTGAGCAATCTAGAGTCCACCTCCTCACCCTGTTGCCTGGGTTACACTTCATCTCCAAAACTACTGTGACATGATCAGATAAGTGGCCCGCTATATGTCGAATATGTTTTATGTCTGCCTTAAGTGAACTGTCTATCAAAAAATAGTCTATTATTGATTGATGTCTATATTTTTTGTTGTGGAATATATAACCCTTCTCTAGGCCATGGTTCTCCCGCCGAATGTCAGACAGCGCTAATTGTTTCATTAGCGATCTAATATACATCTGTGATTTTTGGCAACCTTGTGATCTGTTCTTACTTGATTTATCAAACAAGTTATCTAATGCCACGTTAAAGTCACCTGATATTATTATTGGGTGTGGGTATCTAACAATTCGCAACATAGATCTTGGAGAGGCTCTGGATCATCTGTATTTGGGCCGTAATATCCCACCATCGTATAAGTCTTCTCAAAGACTTTAACCTTTGCTATGACCTACCTTCTCTTTCTATCAGATTTCTAATCCAAAATAGCGGCATCTGACTGATTCTTAATAACGATAAGCACTCCCTTCGAGTGACTGGTATGATCCGTGCAGACCATCTGCTTAACCCATCTCTGAGATTTAAAGATCTCTACACATTCCTTTCTTGTAAGATGTGATTCTTGTAGGACTACTATCAGGGCATGGAAATCCCTTAAATATTGAATGATGTTTTCTCTCCTGGACCTTACTTGAAGCCCATTCACGTTCCAGGATAGAATTTGGATATCTTTCCTATCGTCTATCATTTTTTATTTTTCCCCTTTTGCCCTTTTTTTCACTTTTTTTCACTTTTTTTTTTAGTTTTACTGTGTCTACATTTGGCCATAGCATCCTCCTGAAGATCCCAAAATGTTATGAGACACGCATTTCTTTTTTGGTTTCCCACTAATGCTCCCCACCATGTGCACCCTGTGCTCCCCCCCGCCCATTCGCCCCTGGAGAACCCTTCCCTGCTCTTGTTTGGCTGTAATACCAATTTGGGGCTCTATCGGAGCTATCTAGGTGCATAAGTAGGGGTGGGGATGGAAATACCAAGACAGAAGTGGTTATTAACAAGTCAGCGAGAGATAGAGGAGAAAGCATCCACGCTTAGTGTTGCGTATGACTTGTTCTAAACATCGCAAGTAGTTTATCTGCCTCTTCCCAGTCCTTCAAATTATATATTTTGATGTTCAGCGTGACTTTTAAGGTTGCTGGGAATCTCAGCTGAGCCCCCCAATTTCTTAAACTCATCCAGCCTCTTTCCTAATTCCCACTGCTTATTTGAGGTGGTATGGGAGATATCTGACCTGATTTCAAAGGATCAGTCCTTCCCACTCAATGTTCCCAATTTTAGAGCCTTGTTCAGGATATTCTCTTTAATAGAGTATGTAAGAAAGTTCACTAAGATCCTTCTGGGCTTACTCTTGTTAGCCAGCCTCCGGAACGGATTCCGATGTACTCTTTGAATTTCTTTGACTAAAGTCCTCTGAACCTTCCCAGGCCCCACTGTGGATGAGTAGCTCAACTGCTAGCACCTTTATATCCTCCTCTTCTTTTTCTTCCAGGACATTCATCAGTCTAATGATGTTCCTCCTTGTGTTATTTTCCAGAGATTCAAACTTGTCCAGGCTTTCCTTATATTTTGCCTTTAGTCTATCTACCTCCTGCCTCTCCCTGGAGGTAACTTCCTTTAATTCTTCTATTGAGACCTCCAAGGCTCGAGTTCTTTGAGACAGCACATCCAATTTTTCGGCTAGCCCTTCACACACTCCCTGAATCTCTTTCTGGTTTGCCTGGGACACGATAAAGCCGTTCCTTACTTCCTTTGCTAGAGACTTCAATAATTGCTCCAGTGAGCTGGCCTTTAAGTCCTGCAAACCACCACCTTCCATGGGGACATCATGTCGGGGTTCCTGGTCTCCCTTTCCATTTCCCTCTTCACCTAGAGTCTCCTGATTACTAACTACATCACAGATTGGCTGTGTCTGGGCCTCCGCCATGCTTATCATTGTCAAATTTTTGCAGCTTTCCGTCTCTCCTATCTCCGCCAGACATTGATATCAATTTGGGGCCAGCGGTATTTGATCCTTCGCTAATCTGCATTTATTCCCTTTGTCTCCTTTGTTCTAATCCATTTTCTGGGCTGGTCCCTTCTCAACGTACAATAAAGATGCAGATATTATGGTGTTCTCTGCTAGTCCCCCCTGACTCTAAAGAAGGACCTAGGTAGGAGGTGATTCTCAGTTGTTTCCTGTTGGATGTCGGATCTGCCTCCCCCCCCTCACTGATGGCTGATCCTTTAATCCTTTATGGGTGAGGGAGACCTTTACTTTCCTGATACTAGGTCTTCTCACTTGCAGATCCCCCTGGAGAGGTTGCTCCCAGACCTTATCAAGGGGCTCCCCCTGCCCTAACTGATGCCCTCAGTGTGTATCTATTCAGAACCTCACCTTTTGCCTTCTGGGGTCCAGCCCCCTCCTTACCTCGTGAGTCACGGCTCTGCTTCTCCGCCACTGCCCTTGGCAATGGCTCTTCCAGGATCCTTTCCTTACTCTTCTGAAGCACAGATGTCCGTTGTTTCCCTTCTGAGGGCTCAGTTGCCACAGGAACTGCTAACTGGCTGTTCATTCCCCTTAGTATGACCCTGGAAGTGAGTCTACGCACCTTCCTCACTTCCTGGGCTACCCTGCTCCAGCGTTATCCATCGTCGTACTCTCCCACTCCCCCGCTGGAGTCCATCATTCACCTGCTGCACCGCCCACTCGGCTTCCGGTGTCTGCTCATTAGACTAGGAAATCAACTGGTAAATCACATTTCAGATGCTAACTGACAGCCATGTTCTCCGAATCACGGTATCCAGTATTGTGCGCCGCTTGGTTGCATGTTGTCACCAAGGTTTCTTGTGGGCCTGATGAAGACTCCTCCTTGTTTGATTTGTCCCCAACTTTGTCTTGATTCTTCAATGAATCCTTCTTGTGGTCAGTTTTACTACCCACGCTGGTGTGAACCCATTTGTCTGCCATCCTTCCCAATTCTTGGGGATTGGAAGATCTGAGTCCACCAGATACTGGTGCAGTTTATCAGATATGCAATTGTTAAGAATGTGCACACTCACAAGAAGATTGTACAAGCCGTGATAATCATGCACATTGCTGCCACGCAACCAGCTTTCAAGGTACTTGACAGAGCTGTCCACAAAATATATCTAATCCTGGGAGGGCTTCTTCCTAGTCTCCCTGAATTTGATTTTATATTCCTCTGTGGTTAAGCCAAATCCATAAAAGAGTGCATTCATAAGTGCCTGATAATTATCTTCATCTTCCTCCCTGACAGTGAGGAGTTTGTCTCTGCCTTTGTCAGAAAAGGAAAGCCACAACATACCTGCCCACTGTCTTTGAGGGACCCTCCTTACCTTACAGGCTCTCTCCAAGGCAGTGAACCACTTGTGAATGTCATCCACAACCTTGTAAGCTGCGACAATTTTACTTAGGTTCCTGGAGTCATAGGATTCCTCCCTGACCCTGGTGTCCCCTGCTACCACCATGGGGTGTAAGCCCCAAATTCTGTCTTTCCCTTTCTACTGCCAAGGCCTCCCTAACTAAGGCTAACCGTTGCTGCCACAGCACCAGTCTGGCCTCCTCTAGTCTATTTTCATAATTCCCTATCTAGGGTCTCCCCTTTTGAGCTACAGTGGTAAGTTTCATCAGATACTGCTGAGACGTGGGATTGGGCAGAGGAGGACCTACCTCTCCTTCTGGAGACCCTTTGCACTAACCCCGGGAGTAAAAGTGACCTACTGGTGTGTCCCTCCTTCTCACTGCCATGAGTGTTCTCTGCAGGACTGTGTTCCCCAGTTTCTTGCTGATCCTCTACAGTGAAATTTAGGTCTACCCTATCTAATACTGGATACTCAGTCTCTACCCCCTGCCTTTCCTGGCCTGCAGTGCTCTGGCTATCAGCCTGGAGGAGCAATCCTAGGAGCAGAGATTTGTTGGCATTTCTCCCGGTCTTCAGCTTCCTAGAAGCACACCTCTCCCTCAATCCCTAGAAAGTAAGGCCCTTAAACTGAGAGACTGGGGCCTGAGCTATGTTTTCTACTGAAGACATTTTCCCTAGAGAAGTGTGGGTACAACTAAGTAAGCAAGTAACCAGAGTTTAGAGAAAGGGTTATGCCAGACCTCCATCTTACCTAAACTAGATGTCTAGTGATCCTAACTTCCACGTGTAGTGTATCCTATAGACTACTGGTGGGCTTTCCTGTGGAAAGTTACCAGTGTCAGAGTGGTAAGGCAATGGCAAGTGTTTTAACCCACCACTGCACCACCGATATTGGAAGCTGGCCTGGTGTGTGGTGGACACCTCTGGTGTTTGCCTCTCTTACCAGGTCCAGGCAACCCCTATTAGTGAGACACTGTCTAGGAAGCTAGGGCTCTCTAGTCATAGCTGTGGTGAGCAACCAAGTCTTATCTAGGTGGAGTGTAAAACACTTGCGAAACAAAAGTAGTCACACAGTAACTTCTCACAAGAAAGAAACCATACAGTGTTGCAAAAATAAAGGTACTTTATTACAGTAATACTGTGTATGAAAGTTCCCTCTTTCTTGCCAGGGTTATCACCATTTTCTGCCTGTTGTCAGTGTGTTTGATTGGGTTCACTGGGATCCTGCTGACCAGGACCCCAGTGATTGTTCTCTCCTCCAAAGTTGGTTGGTACTAACCTTTTCTCCCCACAATTGGCATACTGCTGCCCCATGTAAGTTCCTAGCATATGGTACCTAGAGACCCAGGGTATTGGGTTCCAGGGGATCCCTATGGGCTGCAGCCGTTACTCTGCCTCCCATAGGGAGCCGATGCAAAGTGTTCTGCAGGTCTGCCATTGCAGTCTGCATGAACCAGGTGCATGTTCCTGGTTTGACTACCAGTCACTGCACCAGGTCACTGTAAGTCACCCCTATGGTTGGCACTCTCAGTCCAGATGGCAGGGTGCAGGTACCTGTGTGTGAGGGCACCCCTACAGTAGCAAAGATGCTCCCATGAACTCCAGTCCTATTTTACTGGACTTTGTGACTGCGGGGACGCCATTTTATATGTTTATCGGACATAGGTCACTACCTATGTCCAGCTACATAGTGGTAACTTTGAACTTGGGCATGTTTGGTATCAAACATGTTGGAATCATACCCCAATGCTGTTGCAAGTATTGAAAGTATTATTCCATGCACTCCGGGGGTTCCTTAGAAGACCTCCAGCATTGCTACCACCAGTCTTACAGGGTTTTCTGGGCAGCCCAGCTACTGCCACCCCTCAGACAGGTTTCTACCCTCCTGCTGCTTGACCTGATCATGCCCAGGAAGGCAGAACAAAGGATGTCCTTTAGGAGAGGGAGGTAACACCCTCTCTCTTTGGAAATAGGTGTGACTGGCTTGGAAGGGGTAGCCTCCCAAAGCCACTGGTTTGCTTTGAAGGGCACATTTGGTGCCCTCTGTGCATAAACCAGTCCACACCAGTTCAGGGACCCCAGTCTCTGCTCTGGCATGAAACTGGACAATGGAAAGGGGAGTGACCACTCCCCTATCCATCACCACCCCAGGGGTGTGGTGCCCTGAGCTCCTCCACAGGGTCCCTAGGTTCTACCATCTTGATTCCAAGGTTGGTAGGGAACTCTGGGAGCATCTTAGTGGCCAGGCCAGGCAGGTGACGTCAAAGGCATCCTCTGTTAGGTAGTTACTTGATTAGGTGACCAAGCCCCATCTTTGAGCAATATATAGAGTCTTCCTCTGGGGTGGGTCCTCAGATTCGGTTTGCAAGATTCCAGCAGGACTCCTCTGCAACCTCTGCTTTGACTTCTGGCCTCCGGAACCGCGGCTGGACCCTCCAGGAACCTACAAGCTGCAGATCCACGAGGAATACTCTTCTGCAACATTGTATCCAGAATTCCTGCCAGCTATGCAACATTTCCCCAGCCGCGCACTCCCAGATGACTGCAACTCTTCAGCCTGCACAAGAAGAAGAAGAAGAAGAAGGAATCTCCCTTGGGGTGAAGGCATTACTCCCCTGTAATTACCTGGCTGCAACGACGACCGGTTGCGTTGATCTCCCCTCATCCTGAGTGGCGTAGGTCCTGCATCACGGGTTGTAGTCCGGAGAGTATCCCTTGGTCCTCTCTACCAGCTGTAGCACTTTGGTGGTGGTAAGTTCTTTCCACTCCACGCAAGACAATACCCCAAGCACCGTGTCCTTTGCAGCTGCCAAGGCTTGTTTTCTTCACCTCCAAAGGGAACCTCAGGCGACGTGTAGCTCCTGCCCCAGGCACTCCCTCCTGCAACTCCTGGGCCTCTGCATGGTCCTGACGTGGGAGCAACCTCTGTAGTGCTGCGTGCGCTGATTCAGTGACTTCTGTGTCCCTGTCCCGTAGGACACCTCTGGGTGCTGCTTCTGCTTCT
Organism: Pleurodeles waltl; assembly: GCF_031143425.1. NCBI lineage: Eukaryota > Metazoa > Chordata > Amphibia > Caudata > Salamandridae > Pleurodeles > Pleurodeles waltl. The sequence goes on from NC_090442.1 coordinate 993,360,250, forward strand.
GTGGGCCTTGTGCGACGCAGAGGGTCCCCTGTGACTCCCCCTCCTTGGTAGAGTCCTCCTGGACCTTGGTGGTCCCTGGCAGCACCCCTTTTCCTCCAACCGCTAGTTTGTCTTTGGCAAGACTTGATGGTGGAAATCCTTCACCAACACCCATCTGCAATCCAGCTTTCAGCATGGGACACATTGCTGCAGTGCTGACCTGTCTTCCTTCTTCGTCGACCAGCTCCAAAAGGTACCGCTGTGTGGGTAGTATCTCCTACTCCCCCTGGACTCAACAGACACTCTGGACTTTGTCCCCTCTCTCCACAGGTCTCCATTTTCAGTATTCCACAGCTGGTCCCTTGCAGGCTGTTCTTTGTGTCTTTTCTTTCTACTTTTCATCCTTTGGGATGGTTTTGGGGGAATCCAGTGTTTTACTCCTGAGTTCCTGGTCACTGGGGGCACTATATTAGTTACCTGTGTGGTTCCCTATTACTCCCAGCTCCCCTCTACATGATTACTTACCTAGGTGGGAGCCCTGTGCTCTCATTCCACTTTCTTAGTTCTTAGGCTCTCCCTAGGGCCACTTTTGCTTATTGCTATTTTACAATGCTTTCTAACCTTTTGATGCGGTTTACTGTTTATTAGTGTGTGTATGTATGTATGTATGTGTGTGTGTGTGTGTGTGTATATATATATATATATATATATATATATATAGTATTTACTACTTACCTACTGTTGGAGTATTGCCTCTCTAGTATTTTCTGATACTGTGTTCCAAAAATAAAGCACTTTTATTTTTTGTCCAACCAATTGTTTTCTTTCTTGCATGCAAGTACTGTGTGATTGTAGTGGTATTGCATGATCTTTGCACGTCTCCTAGATAAGCGTTGGCTGCTCATCCACACAGCTGCCTCTAGAGAGCCTGGCTTCTAGACACTGCCTACACTTCACTGAGAGGGTATACCTGGACCTGGTGTAAGTACCATAGGTACCCACCCCACACCAGGCCAGCTTCCTACACACTGAACATGATTACTTATTGGCAGTCCCCCAAATGGAGGTAAGTACACTATATATATATATATATATATATATATATATATATATACACACACACAGCAAGTATTAGGAATTAGCATAGAAAAACAAGCATTGGCAAGAAATGGCAGAAAATAGCTAGGGCCCTATAAGGGGGCAAAACCATATCATAAACAGTGAAATGCAAAGTGAGGTCCCTCATTCAAGGATGTGGAATATTTAGGAGCTGGAAGTACTTGGGACCCCCAAAGGTGAGTACCTAGATGATCCCTAGCGACAAGGAAAGCAGAGGTAAGTTACCTAGCTTCCCCAAAGACTAATAGGGGGACTTGGCGTAGGAAGGTTGCAAGAGCAAGACCAGCCCAGTGGAACCCATTGGTGGATCCTGGTAGAAGGGGACCTGCAAGAGAAGGGGACAGAGTCCAATCAACGCAGGAGTGTCCAGAAGGGAAGGAGCCACTGCCTACCCTTCTGTGGGTGAAGATCCAGGTCAACAGTGGAAGATGAATATCCGCTGTGGCGCACAGGAGCTGCACAGAAGTCCCTGAAGTCATGCAGAAGATGCCCCACGCTGGTCCCCGGGTCACAGATGGGTCAGTAGACAGGAGAACTACCAATAAGCGTTGGCAAGTGCAAATCTGGACAGAAGAGGATTTGCACAGCAGAAGAGGGCCAGCACGGTACACGGGACTCAACCCTTGGAGGGGAGTCCAGGCTGACCTTCAGCAGACAGGAGAGCCAGCAGCAGCAGTCGTAACCCCAACAGGCAACCCACTGGCAGTAGGCACAGTAAGTAAGTTGCATTGAGGCCCAGTCAGCACACCTGCAGAGGAGTCTAACGTCGCTGGAGAAGCAGAGGAGAGACTGTCTTTGCAAGGATGATGGGGCTACTTGGAGCCTGAAGATCACTCCGAGCAGGAGTCAACAAGCCTTGGTTGGTGCAAGTGTCACGGTGCACAGGGATTCTGTCCTGCAAGGACAGATAAGGGGTCACCGTCTCCCAAGTTGGACAGAAGGCAGACAAGACCAAGAGGACACTCAGAATAACTGCCAACTCTATAGGAGCACCCAGGCAACTCCAATGGAAAGCAGATCCCACCAGCCGGATGTTGTTTCCTTAGGTGCTTGCGGCTGCAGGGGAGTGACTCTTACTCCAAGGGAGATTACTTCTTCCTTCTTTAGTGCAGCTTCAGTCTTGCTAACCCCAGAGGATGCACAGCTGTGGAAATGTTGCAATTGCTGTAAGGAGCTTGAGAAACAATGTTGCAAGGCAAGGTCGTCTCATGAGTTGCAGGCTTGTTTGGTCCTGTGAAGTCCAGCACTGTTCCGGTGGCCAGGTGCAGAAGTCGTCGATGCAGAAGACTACTGGTGGAGCCTTGCATGCCAAATCTGGGGGCCCACATGCAAGGGAGGCCCTAAATAGCCCTAGAAGGGGGGGTGGTCACTCTGCAGGCTGACCACCTATCAGAGGGGGGGTCACTAACATCAATCACCTGTCCTGACCAACCAAATGCTCCTAGGAGCCTGTGCACATCTTGTTTCCAAGATGGCACAATCCAGTGGCCTCCCAGAAGAGCTGGGGGTGGTGATGGACAGGGGAGTAGTCACTCCCCTTTCCTTTGTGTAGTTTTGTGCCAGAGCCGGAATCGGGGTCCCTGAACTGGTGCACACTAGATTATGCAAGGAGGGCACCAAATGTGCCCTTCAAAGCAAGCCGGTCGCATGGTTTTAACACCTATTTCCAAGGGAGAGGGTGTTGCATCCCCTCTACCATGGGAAATCCTGTGTTGTGCCTTCCCCTGCTTGAGCTGGTCAAACAGCTGGAGGGCAGAAACCTGTCTGAGGGGCTGCAGCAGCGTGGGCTGCCTGCAAACAATGGAAGTCTGCTAGGAGCAATACTTGAGGGGTCCTCTAAGGAGCCCCAGGGTTAATAGAATCATGTCACTGATACTGGCATTAGTATTAGGGTATGATTCTGACATGTTTGATACCAAACATGGCCAGGTGTGGCGTTACCATTATGTAGCTAGCCCACAGGTAATGACCAGTGGCCAGTACACAGGTAAAATGGCTTCCTCATAGTTACGAAGTCCAGTGCATTCGAACTGGGTTTCTTAGGGGCACCTCAGGTCATGAAGGGGTGCCCACACACACAGGGATCTGCACCCTGCCCTATGGGCTAGGAGAGAGCACTATAGGTGTGACTTACAGTGACCTGGTGCTGTCACCAGCAGTTGAAGGGTGCATGCACCTTTTCATGCAGGTTGTAATGGCAGGCATGCAGGCACAGTTTGCATGGGATCCCATGGGTGGCATAATACATGCTGCAACCCATGGGTACCCGTGGTGTACTGATCTCCTGGGTACCCAAGTATCACATGCTAGGGACTTACAAGGGTGCACCTGTTGGTTCATTCAGGAGCACTCGCCATCAGGGGATCCTGCGAGTTGAGGCTGAGGGTGTCTTCAGGGAGTCCAGCAGGGGGACGACCTAGGGTGGACTCGAACTCAGGGGACCCGGGGGACATTGTTGGCACCAATGACCCACCTCAGATGGGGTCAGGGACCACAGATGCAGTGGTTGCTGGAGGTGTCGGGTTTTCTCTCACCACTCGGCTGCGGTAGAGGGAGAGTCCATGCAGAGGCTGCTGGCATCTCAGGTGAGTCCAAGATGGGTGAGACCACATTGGAACCTGTCTCTGGGCAGCTGGGGAAACACGTTGGCACCATTTGTGGGCTTCACATCAGGTCATGGACGTCGGATGCAGTGGTCAATTCAGGTGTTGGGTCTTTGGGATTCCAGCAGCTGCAGAGTCCTTTCCTTGAAGATTTTGTTGCAGAGCAGGTCTGCTCCTCAGGGGAGACTTGAGTCTTTATGAAAGCCAGGACGAGTTGGCTTCTTGGACAGAGTCTTTTAGGTCAGCAGGCAGTCTGGCATGGTCAGCTGCTTTTTCTTTTCCCCTTCTGCGGGTGCAACCCTTCTTTGTCCTCATCCTCGTAGGTCTTCAGGACCTGAATTCTAGGGATCGGAGGTGCCACCTAAATACTAAATTTATAGGTGTTAGAGGGAGTGCCAGGTGGTAGCCATTGGGCTGCCCACCTTAAGGGTGATTACACGCTTTCTGTGACCACTTTGGCTGGGAAGTGGGCATAATCCTAACCCAAGTGGCCTAATTCCTTCCAAATAAGATGGAGGAATTTAAAAAGTAGTGTCCACTTCAGCTAGTCCACCTTAAGTGTGGGACTGGCATAAAGTGGGCACACCTCTTAATCTGCCTAATTTTCCTGCCTCTGCAGCCACCAAAAGTAGAGTCAGGTCAGGGTGGTCAATCATCTCCGCCATCTGGAGAAATCTGGGTTACATTACAAAGGCAGCTAGGCCTTTGAAGCTCCCTCTACTGGAATGCCCATCCTGCCTGGGTGAGGTGATAACACCCCTGCCAAGTGCAGGCTTTTGTCTCTGGCCCTCAAGAGTGATGACTCTCATCTTGGGGGTCCAGAAACGGGTCTGTGGTGGCTGAACTGATCAGTACCAGTCAGTCAACCCACTAGTAGCTGGTAGGTTTTCAGGGGGCACCTCTAAGGTGGCCTCTGGGTGCAGTTATTAAATCCCTCACTGGCATCAGTGAGGGTTTGTTAATCTGAGATGTTTGATACCAAACATACCTATAGTCAGAGAAGCCATCATATAGCTGGAAACTCGTAGTGACCAGTGCCCAACACAAGCATTTAAAATGGCTTCCCTGGTCACTCACTATGTCTGAGAATCGACAAAGACATAGCAGGGTCAGATCTGCTTGTGGAGATGTGCCCTCACATATAATATAATGCACCCTGCCTAAGTGCCGAAAGGTCAACTAGAGGGGAAGCTTATTATATGCATTGTTAGGGGACATGGTACACAGGCTGTGTGCCATGTTGTGTTTTCAATTTTGGGAGTACCTTGTCATACAGTCTGTAATGGCAGTCTGCATAAGGCTGGTGTTGGGACCCTCAGAGCGGCACAAGTTGTGCTGCAGCTCTGAGGGGCCCTCTTCAGCACCCATGCCCTAAGCACCAGGGGTATCATATATTAGGGATTTACAGGGGGCTGAAGGGTCTAGTCACTCGGGGATCAAGTGACCAGGTGACTTGTTTTAAGGAAGGGGCACTGGCACTGGGGACCTGGTTAGCAGGAACCCAGTGTAGTTCAGTCAAAGTTGCATCTAAAAACTGAGCAACAAGTGGCTACAATCAGAGCCCAACTCCCTACAGCTAGGGACTTAGAGGGTGCTAAAGGTTTTTCCAATTTGGGGAAACAACTGAGCAGTTTTAGGGGAAAGAGATCTGAAACTGAGAACCTGGTTAGCAGGATCCCAGTGCACTTTCAGCCCACATTACATCAGATACCAGGTAAAAAGTAGGAGGCTAACCTTACCAAAAAGCGTGCTTTCCTACACATGCATCTGCTTGGTATGATGGCTTCATGCATGGCCATATGCCTTGTGCCAGACTCAACATGTGTCTGTTGCAGGAGTGTTTTGCACAACAATTTGTTTACCAACTGTGGTCTTGCAGCTGCTGCCTGCAGCCTCTTTGTGCACGCCCCCCCCACCGCTAGTGACCCGGTGACAAAATCCTGACAATTCAGGATACCTCTGCACCCGGCCTCCCCGGCCTGAGGAGAAGAGGACCAAAGGTGTCCCTACATTTCCAAGCATCGTGAGACCTGAATCCCCTTGTTGGTTCAGCCGGACTGGTCCCCCATTCCCAGCTTGCAGCATCTTTCTAACCGGACCATTCCCCATAGGATAATATTAGGGCACCCAATCCTGAAGTGCACCTCTGCACACCGATGGTCCATTGCCTCCCGAAGTGACCTGTTGGTGCTAATGTGGACCTTGCCATTACATACCTTACCTCCATAAGAACAGTCCTGTAAGTCATTGCTAAGTACCCGAATGCAGTATATATTCCTTTTCCCATAAGATAACATTAGGGCATCCAACACTGAAAAGCACCTTTGCACCTGGATGGCCCAGTATCTCCTGAAGTGACCTGTTGGTGCTGTAGATGACCTATACTTACTTTAACTCCAGAACAACAATTCTGTAATTCATTGCTAAGTGCCCAAATGCAGTATATGTTCCTTTTTCCCTAGGATAACATTAGGGCACGTGACCCTGAAAAGCACCTCTGCACTCGGATGCCCCCCTGTGGTTCCAAGGTGGCCTGTTGGTGCTGCCTTGGACCCTGGCCCATACTCACCTTAAGTCTGGAAGACTGGTCCTGTTTGTCGCTGTAAAGTACCTGTATACAGTATATGCATTTCCTACATAGGATAACATTACCATATCAGAAACTTCACCAATTGTTGATTTTCAGACCTGTGAAAATTCATAACTCAAAACATACTTACCTGATGATGATGATCTTGGTGCCTAAAATGATATAAAGATAATTGCTATTTTTATACATTGGGGTGGATCTCCTTATTGAGTTGTGTGTACCATTTATTGACTGTGTGTGTATATCAAATGTCTAATACTCCTCTCTGATAAGCCTAAGGCTGCTAATCCACACTACCTCCTAAGAGAGCACCCCTGGATTTGTAGACCAAGCCCATGCCCACTTTTAAGGGAACCCCTGGGCTTTTTGCATGGTATACCTCATTTTGGTATACCATGTAAAGAAGCAGCTTCCTACATTCAGGCGTGAACTTTAGAAGAACCTTTCTTTCAACTATATATTAATATAGGGTGATAATGCATACCCATCCTAAAATTCTTCCACAGGTGCTGTCTCAATTCCACCTTAATCTATTGAATTGCCAGTCTTTTTACCCCCACCTTGATTCAGTTGCAGTACAGGCCCTACATACCCTAGGCGTAAAACGAGTGCCTATGTTTTATACTGATTGAAGATGATCATTAAAGAAAAGACAACTCCTCTTTGTTGCCTTTTCAAATCCACACCAAGGTAGGGCCATTTCTAAATCTGGTACTGCAACCTGGATTGTCAAACGCAATGCTAAAGCAAAAATAACTTTACCTATCCCTCCTAGAGCTCATTCCACTTGCAAAAAAGGAGCTTCAATGGTCTTCCTAGGGGATCTAAGCCTGTTATTTCAAACAAGTGTAACCCTCAGAGGTTAGACACTGCTTATCGAGGACTGCTTTCAATCTATGGTAAGCATATGTATCTACAGCCACACATGCCTTGAACTGAAAATGTTACTTACCCAGCAAGCATCTGTTCATGGAATATAGTGCTGTAGATTCACTTGCGCCCACCCTTCTCTATAGACCCCTGTATTTGTCACAGTTACTTTTTCACATCTGCCTATCTTTCACCAGAAAATCCCCAAGATATGAAAAATAGCTCTCAGCAGACTGGCTAGTGTCAGTGTCTAATCTGCTGTAACTGAAGCTCCAGGTGAGCTACACTGAAGAGCAGAGAATGCACTGCTGGTTTGTAGGAATGTGGCCCCTCTGACATGGTCACCTCCCCACACACTTTTTATTATTGGTACTGAGGCTTTTTCATATGAAGGTCACAGTGTTCCTGCTAACCAGGTCCCAAGTGCCAGTGCTTTTTCCCTAAAACAAGGTAAAAGGTCTAATTGTTTACAGTTGGCACACCCTTTAGTACCTCTGGTAAGTCCCTAGTCGAGGGAACCTCTGGTACCTAGGGCTTGGGTACTAAAGAGAGTCCCTAAGGGCTGCAGCATGTGTTGTGCCTCCCTAAGTGAACCCCCCATACAAATTGCACACAGCCTGCCTTGCAGACTGCGTGTCATGGTGTAAGCAATGAGTGTTAACATGACATGGCACACTCACTGTGTGCCATGTCCCTAACTCACTGCGTCTAATAAATCTAAGTTCACCCCTACAGTAGGACTTAAGAGCCCTAAGGCAGGGTGTATTATATTTTATGTGAGGACATATCTGCATTGGCAGAAATGTCCCTATGTTGTCAGTTTGATTAATAGAGGTTACAAGTGAACAAGAGAAACCATCTTAAGGTATGTACTGGGCACAAGTCATTATGAGTTACCTAGCTATATAATGGCTTCACTGAAACCTTTGGTGTTTGGTATCAAAAACCTTGTCTTAATAAATCCATACTGATGCATGTGTTGGATTTATTAAGAAGTGCACCCCGAGGGCACCTTAGAGGTGCCCCCGTAACCTACCAGACTCTTAGTGTGCTGGCTGACTGGTATCAACCAGCCTGCCACTACAGACACGTTTCTTACCACTGGAGGAGAGAGCCCTCACTCTGCCTGCTCTGAAGGAAGGTGCTTTCACCCCCTCAAGCAGGATGTGTAGCAAATTTGTAAACCAAGGCCAGGGGCTTCAAAGTCCCTGCTGCCCCTGCCCTGAGACCCTTTTGGCACCAGGACAGGCAGGAAATTAGCTATGCAAGGAGGCGTATCGCACTACCAGGCTAGTTACACCCCTAAGGTGGGCAGCCTGATGTACTCCATGAAGGAAGGGTTACACCATCTTGTTGTTGGTGGAATTAGGAATTCTGGGACAGAGTTATACCCACTCCCCACATGAAGTGGTCCTACAGGGCGTGTAGTCACCCCAGAGCTAAGTAACCAAGTGGCTACTACCCTACACTCCCCGAAAAGCTCCCAAATTGAGTATTTGGGTGGCCCCCTGACACCAGTAAATTAGATTTATCTTACTGAAGAAGGGGATGACAAAGAGCCAACCAGTACAAGAACTGTGGACCAGTGTGGACCTTTGGCGCCAAATCCTGCCTTACCTGCTGCTAACCCAAAGATGGGCTGGACCAAACTCGTCCTGCAGCTGTGCATCCTCTAAACGCCCCAGAGGGCTGCCAGAACTTAACAAACCAGCCAGCATCTCTTTTGGAGTGGAGGAGCCACCTCCCGAATCCTGCAGGCACTGACCGTGACTTCTGCTCTATTTATCTGCTGACCACTGGGTCCACAGATGCAGCAGTCACCCAGAAGGAGGTCACCATGGTCCAAGAGGACAGACCTGTCTCCGCACCAAATTCGGAGCCATCAAGCCTATCGGGAGTCACCCTGCACCAATACCTAGGGTGATAGAGCAGGTGCACGCACCAAGGATTGTTTGTGTCTAGACCAGACACCATCTCCGCAAAAGACAACCTGACCACTGAGGGGCAATGGAAGTGATGAGTCTGACCGCAAGAGTGGCCCTGTTTTTTTATCTCCCTGTCTGCAGGTTTAGCTAAAACCCATGAGTGCCTTCGATGCACAGGACTGACCAACCAACCTGCACCCGAGCGTCCCGGGTCCATGACTGTTGACTGTGCCTTCTTGCTCCCAGGACCCTTACACACTTGCCCCCAAGTTCCACTCTGCTCCCCACTGCCCCCCTTCATCAACCATGCAGTGCACAAGGCACCTGACCCATCCAGCACCTCTACACCTGGATTCCCCAGGGCTAGTAAAACTGAACTGCTGGTGGTTCTTGTGACATTGGCTGCTTACCACAGCTGCGACATAAACGGGACCCTCGAGATACCTCTGAAAATACCTGTATGCAGTATATGTTATTTTTCCCACTGAAAAGCATTACAGCATAAAAGTGAATTTGTGTGATTTGCTTACCTTAGTGTGCAAAGAAATATTACGAACTGTACTTACCTAAATTTGAATATTTTTCGTGTCTAAGCCGAAACTGCTATTCCACACTACCACAAAAAGAGCATTTAGGGTTATTACTTTAACCTCTGTCAGCCAATAAGGACGCCTGTACTATCTGCATAGTGTACCCCTACATTTGGTACACTACATAGCCAGCTTCCTACATTTGTGGATCAGCGATGAGATCTGGGCCTAGACCAAACAAGGCACAAATCCAGGAGTTGCATGCTAAATTTGATAAGGTCCATGCAAGAGAAGAAAACACTGACAGTGTAGATGAAGCCACAGTCAGTGAAGATGAGCCTACCAACAGTGCTCATGGGGAGGATTCTCCTTCCAATACCCCAGAGAGAAAGAAAACAATAGCAACCTCTACCCTAAGTTTGTACCTGGAGGTAGGCCAGGCCCCCCAGACCCACAGAAGAACTAGAGGATCCAGACTTGAAGCTGAATAAACTACCCAAGAGAGTAGCCATTGAGGCCAAAATCCTGGCAATATGAAAAGAAAGGGCTGAGTTGGTTCTGACACCCATGAAAGGTGGCCGCAACAAAACAAATAGGGGGAGAAATTAATTGTTTGAACCTAAAATCTCCAAAGGGATTGTCCCCAAATATGTTGAGGGTGGTGACATCACAAAAAGGTTTGCAGCCTTTGAGAGGGCTTGTAAAATGTGAAATCTCAATCAAAAGTATTGGGGATAGATTCCTGACACTTAGGGGCATATTTATACTCTGTTTGCGCCGAATGTGCATCAAACATTTTGACGCACATTCGGTGCAAACCATGCATCATATTTAAACTTTGACGGGTGAGCCAGCGAACGCCAAAATTCCGCTGTGTGCATCAAATCTGGATGCGGGAAACTGCCTTGCGTTAATGACATGCAAGATAGGTGTTCCCGTCCAAAAAATTACTTAATACGCCTGTGCACCTTATTTATGCTACAGCGCAAGAATAACGCACGGCCCAGAGGCGGAGGCGGAAAATGACGCACAGCTCGATTTGCGTAAAAAAATAACGCCTGGGTCAGGGCAGGCGTTAAAATGGGGCAAACACACCTGTACTTAATGAAAACACACAGAAGCAACAGCAGAGCTCCAAAAGGAAGACATGGAGGTGCTTTTCATCCAGCATGCAAGCAGACGCAGATCACAGGAACAACAGCAGCAACTTCCACAACAGCAGCAGGGACCCGAAAGGCAATGCAGAAGGCAGGAGAGGATATTCCGCACCAGGACAACCCTTCTGGGACTCCGCCAACAAGACATCATTCAGAGGTACAGGCTTAACTGGCAAGCCATTCACCAGCTGCTGCGCAACATTGAGCCACAGCCGGCACCCAGCTTGCAGACACCCCACACCATTCCACCAGAAACCAAGCTGCTAGCTGTACTACACATGTTGGCAAGTGGCTCCTTTCAAACCACTGGCACCCTGGTTGCTGGGATCTCACAGCCATCATTCTCCGCCTTCCTACCAAAGGTACTGGATGCCATCATCTCCCTCACACCCCACCACATCAGCTTCCCCAACACACAGCAGAAGCAGCAGCAGACAAAACAGGGGGTTTACCAAATTAATGGCTTCCGACACGTCCTTGATGCCATTGACTGCACACATGTACGCATTGTGCCACCTGCTGCAACCAAACATTTATACAGCAACAGGAAGCACATACACTCCATTAATGTGCAGGCCATTGTCGCTCACCGGGGTTTGATCACCAACATCGTGGCAAAGTATCCTGCGAGTGTACATGATTCATTAATCTTCTCTCACTGCACCATCAATCAACACTTCCAGGATGGACGATATGGAAATGGCTTACTTGTTGGTAAGTACAGAAACCTACTTACATACACACAGCACACCAACCCTCTAGGACACACAACACATACACCACAACATCGACACATGGACAGGAACACACTAAGGTTGTGACACCGCTAGGCATATTTGATATCCTCACCCAATGGGAGACACACCTAGGGACAAATGACTTTTCCAAATAACAACAGATGCCATTCGACAGACACAAGGAAAACATTTAAAACAACACAATGACAAAGACATGGACCCAACTGGCAGTACATTTGGGAAGATTAATCTTTCAATATCACATCAATAACACTCAATCCAATACCCTTCAAACCAATACGTACTGTGTAAGGGGTGTGTAATGTTTTTTGCTGCAGGTCAAACACCATGACACACATAGCATGATGATGGCTTCAATGAAGGTCACGTGCAGTCATTGAGGCTGTACCAATATCTCACATCACTCCTGCTCTCACATTGCCCACTACCAAGAAGCAAGTGGACTGTGCGAAGAACACACATTGATGGGACAATATTGAAAGTGCACATTCCAACACATACGCATTGTGAAAAATTAACACACACACACAACAGATGTACTGGCATACGGACCTTCTGAAACTCTAAATGACAACCTCACAACCAAGTTAGCCATCTCAACTAGAACATGTTCAGTAGTATAGGTACATGTTACAACCTGAGTCGACTTGGCAAGCGCAGAAAAATAGGTCTGCAGTGAACTTGTCACACATGTGAAATTAGTGCATAGTCAATTGTTAACACTTCAATGCTCACAACGTACGGAGATGTTTTGCACATTGTCACCTTGCAAAATCTAAGGGTCTCACTGATGGTTAAATAATTCTATTGCATATGTGAAATTGTATGGAATGTCCAGGGTATATAGATGCAACCGTGTTACCACCACGGTCGAATTGATTCTGTGTAAGGAAGTACCAGTTATGACACAGGGACACCTATTTCACAAGTCACAATGCAAGGGAGTACACACTGTACTGCAACTCTACAAAAATACTGCTGACATCCGGTCAACAGCCAGACACCCGTTCAGATAAGGAAACAACCCAATGCTGATGGTACATCCTAGAAGCCTAGGATTCCACACAATAACACAAACACCGATGAGTCACAGACAACACAAGAGAACAACTGCCATGCAAAGTGATATTTATGGTGAAAGGTACATCAACATGTTCTCACTCGTTTTCTCTTTCAGCTGATCATGGGTATGGGATCCAGCCATGGTTCATGCCCCCTTTTGAAAACCCAAGCACTGCAGCACATTGTGCCTATAATGAGGCACATAGGAGGACACACACCATAGTCGAGATTCCCTTTGGCATCCTGAAGTCCAGATTCAGGTGCCTCAACATCACCGGAGGCAACCTCCTATACTCACCAGAAATAGTGTGCAAAATAATTTTGACCTGTGCCATCCTGCACAACATGTGTGTAAGAAGGAACATTCCCCCATATGAACCCGACCCACAAATGCCTGAAGAGGAGGAAGAGGAGGATGCTGTCCATCAACGTGAGGGGGACCATCCAAACACAGCTGCAGGATTGCGTTGGAGACAACATATTGTCCAAAGTTTCTTTTAACTCTACTCACCCATCACCATTGTCTTACCATATGTAAATAAACACCTATACTAATCACTATATCAAGGTCTGGATAATCATTTTTGCATAACATTATCTCTAACTATCAGAATCAGAGTGTAGCCTCATGGAGCATTGCTGAATGCTGAAATACCGATTAGGACACAGAACATTCCCAAACTAGTGTGATGCGTATAGATGTACAGCCACATTCACTCACTCTGTAAATGACATATATCCTGTACATTTCATTTGAAGGGCAATAGCAGAGGACCACACCAATTTCACACATACATGTTGGCAACATGGTTCATCGCAGCATATGGCACACAACTAAGACACAATCAGTCAATAAGGTAAAAAAATGCCTCATACATGAGGCAGTGGATGTGCTATTGCATTGGTAACAGGAATGTATGACCAGATGCTTGACAGCAGTAAGTCTTACATCACCTATCTTTGCATGGACTATGTGTGACTAGATTTCCATATAAGTAGCAAATTCATAGCACAAGTGCACCAGGTATGACTAAGTCCAGACACACCCATGTTCCCTGTCTCACCCCACCCTTCTTCAGAGGTCCCTGAAATGGGAATATGTGTCCCCAGATAATCCCTCCTCTACACACTCCCAGACTCCCAATGTAAATCCAGTGTGCTTCCCTCTTTAGTATGGTACGCCATAGTCATTGTACTTCTGTCTGCATGGACGTCAGGTTAAATAATGCACTGGCTTGTAGTCTGTAGGACCTGTAATCACCTGTACATTGCTTCCCATGTGAAAGGTACTGTTGGCCCTTTGAACTTGAATCTCACCTACAGGACTTGTGAGAGACTTGTGAGAGACTGATGCTGCACACAGCTGTGAGCACCTCCATGGAGACCAGCCATTTGAACATGCACTGCCCTTGCAGCTGCTTGGAACAGCATAGATGCAGCCATTTTATCTATAACACTGTTATGCATTGCCGAATAAATCAGCTATGTAACACAGCCCTTGGGTTATGTGTTACGTTCCAACACACAGGTCAAACAAAGTTTTCCGTTTCCACAGTCTTGTTCCACCTTTGACCAGTCTCAGTCTGACCACTGTGTATTTACCTTGTGGATCCTGATTGACCCTGCATCCTGTTAGCCTGACTGGCTCCTGTCTTTGGGTTACCCTTAAGGTTCCTTGGGCCTACGTTTTTATTATAGTGCTTTCCCAACCCTCATATTCCTCCTGGGGTATTGTGTCAGGTGGGTCTACAATGCATACTCAAATATATTGTATAGCATAATCAGTTTATTTATTGTACCATGGGGGTGAACTTGTCTCCAAATAGCCGAATCATGGCATATCCCTTGACTGGGTTTTATGTACCATAGCTGTATGCATGGATTGGGTATGGTGCCTCCAGCACAACAAACAACATCAGATAATGTGCATGAAATGTCTACACATGTTAGGACCCAGACAGTCCACACGCTAATTCATATTGCTCCCAACATATTGATGGGGCTTCTGTGGTGAATAGCTGTGAGATTAAGCAGCACAGAGGCACTGATGTTCCCAGATGCAGTGGGAATTTTAGAAGCCTACCTGTGTACAAATGTTGTGAGGACACCTGCTGGTAGAAGAATCCTGAGACATTAACTTTGTCAGCACACCAAGGTTGCCCTGTTGACAGTCTCATAACACGTCTGCAGTGACAGGGTTGGACCAAACCCATGTGTGTTCTCAAATCCTCATTGGCTTTCATTCTATTGATCTGCAGAGGATACTTTGTGAAATAGGAAATTGCTCCACAGACTCATGACTAGACCTGCACGTAACTGTGACAACATAGACCCCAATAATTATACAGGTTAAACATTGGCCCACACACATGAACCAGACACCTCTGTGCATTTTACCACTGGAACTATTTGAACACGTGCTGCTTGGTCTGCTGGTCCTCCACTGCCACAGGAGAGACATGGCTCAGTTATATGACTCAAACTGTGGCGTAACATTACAATTGTGTAGTATATTTGGGACTTGGTGTCACAAACACGGTACCCACATAGTATGATCCCATGCCTGACTCATGGTGGGTTAACAAACAAGTGCCTAGGAAGTAGTATCCAACATTCCAGGACATGTGATGGCTAAGTTTTGGAACATTGACATGAACAACTGTCTGCTATCTATCCAGTGCATGGTTTGTCATTGGTGGTGTTTGTGTTCCAAAAAACCTAGGAAGTGCACACAGCAGTTGTTGCTATGTGTATGACTAACACATGTCCTCTCTCATTTCCACACTGACTTGCATCTGAGGGTTGGACACAATGGCCCATATTTATACTTTTTTAGCGCCGCATTTGCGACGTTTTTTGATGCAAAAGCGGCGCAAACGTACAAAATACAAGTGTATTTTGTATGTTTTTGCCACTTTTGCGTCAAAAACTGATGCAAATGCGGCGCAAAAAAAGTATCAATATGGGCCATTGACTCCACATGCATACAAGCAGATTTGCAAAAATTCACCTTGTGATGCTCACACAGTGGGTCAACAACAATAGTAGTAGCCAAATCACACACATTGACCAATAGGCATTGAGTTATTGTAGTGAGTTGCGTCGCCTTGCTATCCTCTCAACGCAAAACATGCCCAAACTGGGTAATACATAATTGTATCCCACACGTTTGGCCATCTATTGCGTCAGTGAAGAGTGAAAATCCGCTACACCAAGTAGAGGATCATGGTCCGCAGAAGTATGATCTGTCATGTGCCCATACACCGTAATTCCCGATGTGGGTGCAATCAGCCCATCTCTGTATTGTCACAACTGTCATGTCCCATTAAAAATGAGAAATGACCCAAACCCAGTTAATGACAGACATTTTGATGCATACGCGTAAAAAAAAGACGCACATGTGTCTATAAATGACGCATATGCTTTGAAATATAACGCACAATGCCATGAAACATCCATTGGCCATGAGCGGTAATTCCCACACCGTACCCCCGGAAATTGGTTAAGTATGAAACATATTTAACAATATGGATGCGGGGTTATTTCTAATAATGTGCGTTAAAAAAAATGATGCACAAACTGTAAGCGTCATAATATTTTGATGCATAACAAGAAAAACGCACCTCATATGAGGCAGGAAGTGATGTAATAGGATATCCTGTTTACAGATTTGGTAGAGTGGATGTATTTTCACTTTCACTTTGCAGTCTGTGATATTTCCTGACTGCGTGGCTGTGTTTAGACTTGTCTCTTTGCGCATTTTGTGATTTTGTATCCAGTGTGGTTTTTAAATTGTCTTTTTGTGTATAATAACTGGCTGTGGTATCCTGTCTGAGTGTTTTTTTGTTAATTTGTGTTGTCAACATTTGTCTTTGTTGTGTTGGGAGTTTGTTGTGGGTAGTGGTAGTTTGGGTATAGTTGGGCTGTGTTTTTAGTTATTTTGCATTTTCCTGTCCTACATTCCTTCTATTCTCCTTTGTACCCCTTTATCCCCTCTTTATTTTTGGTGCAATAATGTTGGGTAGGCCTCGTCTTGGCAGGATGGGAGAGGAGGAGCTGGGTGGATTTATTTGGCTGGTGTGCCACTTCCTACCCTTAATAATAGAGGCAGGTGGTTGTGTGATCCAAGGCTATCACACAGAGGCAAGGAGGCTCCGGTGAGCAAAGGTGTTGTTCCATCTGCAGAGAATATACAACACACCGCAAAATGACCACCAGCTGAATCACCGCTGGGCTGACCTTGTTGCCAGGGGGCAAGACCTGCTGGACCACCTGAGGATTGTCATTGGTGGCCCTGTTGGTGAGTACAAATCAGACTAATGTGCACGTTTAAATGCTCTGTAATGACAGTAGCTGATTTGTTCATAATCTGCCGGCAATGTTTTTGAACATGTGGAATGCTAGTGAAACATACAGGGCCATATTTCTACTTTGTTAGCACCGCAATTGCGACCTGTTTTGAAGCAAGAGCAGCGTAAACGTACAAAATACAATTGTATTTTGTAAGTTTGTGCCGCCTTTGTGTCAAACAGCAACACAAATGCGGTGCTAAATATGTATATAATATGGGCTACAGTTGTCTGTGAGGTATACAAATTTCCTACACATTACCGTCATTTGTTAACACAACAGCTAGACTAACTTTCTAAACACAACAGGAGCCTGAAAATTTGTGCTGGCTTCACGTCAATTGATGATGGCAATGTGGCTCAAACATATGTTTCATGTGTGGTTGGTGAGTGTATCAGGAAACATATCTTGGAATGCCAGAAATGTTCAAGATATATTGTGTCCCTTAATTGTTTTCGGATACATGTCTGAACTGGATTCTGACACATACGTAACAAGTTATAGCTTACCTCAGGTAACATCTTAGACTGATATTTTGAGTTTGTAGGGCCACATTTCAATTAGGGATGGCTGGCAAAAGGTATGCACATGGGTTCATATCTCTATGGTTGGTGCAACTCACCATAGCTGTGGCACATCAAATGAAGAAAATTAAACACATTGAGGGCTAACAACTGTCCATGGCCCTCTGTACATTGTACCTGTGTGTCTAAAATTGGTCTTAGTCACAATATCTGGGTGACTGGTATTGCAGTCCTCAGGGAAAGTGGCTTTGCATGTCTCTCATGGATACACATGATGAGAGGAATACACTCCATGATTTTGTCTGCTCACTAATGAAGGAGCATGTTTGCCACCACATGATAGTTAGGGCCACTGCATGTGTGCAGATATGTGTGCATCACTCAATGGAGTCCCCGGGTCCGTACATGTTTGCGGTGGTATGTAGGATGCAGTATCATCATGTCTGGGAGGCTTTACTTTCTGAGTTAATATTACACATAGTATTTGTATTTGGAAGTGCTGTACAGTGCACAGAAATTGAGCACATTTCTCCCTTCCATGCCTTACAGGTGGACCTGCACGCCTACACTATCGGAGAGGTGGCTCGATTTGCGGACCCAGACATCTCCAGTAAGTGTCGATATTTCTGTTCTGTGTTGTGTTTACTGATGATGTGTGATTGACTCCTGTGTGTTGGACACATAGCAAGGTGTGATGCGCTGATCAATCATCTGTTTTGTTCCTTGAGTGGAGTATCATTTTTTCCCCATCTTTGAGTTGGCCAGTCCTTATTGTATTGTCATAATTTGGGATTCTAGGCCAGTCCTGTAGGCACGACAATGTTAATAGGGATGAGTTATGTGGATAAAACTTGAAATCTGAAAATGTAGCAGTGGACCATATTAATGAATCAGTCAGCCAGTCAGACCCTGATTCTCCCAGAATAGGGATGCCAAAGTCTTACCCACAGACTTCAGCTTCCCTATTCACTAATGAACATGTTTGACTGTATGTTTAACTTCCTAGCAACATGTAGCTCCACATGTTGTGCTACGAGTATGAGGCACTTGAGTACAATGGCCTAGGTATGCATTCAGCTCATGGCCAGAGGCGTTCTTGCATCTATCTGTTTGTTGTAAGTAATGGGTTACTGGTAGGAAATGATGTTGACAATGGTCTGCATTTCCAAAGATAAGTGTTGATGAGATTGTCCAAGGTTTGGGTGTATCCTATTTGGAGTTCCTCCTTACCTGTGGTGTGCTGGCCAAACCCATGTACAGCTTTCCAAAGCTTCCTGGGTGTCCTTGTTGTTAGGAATTATTAGTTGCTTGTCCACACCCCCCCCCCCAGGCATAGGCGCAGGTTTGTGAATAGTGTACCTAGGACTGATGATCCAAGTTTGGTACACAGACATGCAAATCTGTAAATCACTTGTCCAAACCTAGGATACCCACTCATGATTAGCACTTGCATTCTATAGTGGCAATTCCATTTACAACTCGCAGATCTGAAACAGGCCATATCACCATATAGATCACAGATTTGCCCTGAGGAAGTACATGCCAACGCAGCCTATACATGTCCTATCTAGCAGCACAGCAATGCTCTAAAAGATGTGCATCAACTTAAATGACCTATGCATCATTGTTCAGCCATTTGTCACGTACAAAAATGCTGCAAGTCCTCCACAAGTGACAGGCCAACTAATGACTATCTTCTGGATGACAATCAAGGGCCACAAGTTCTGTGATTTGTAAATGGAATTGCCAGGATGTACTGCTGTTGCGAATCATGAGTGGGTATCGGAGGTTTGGACAAGTGATTTACAGATTTACATGTCTGTGTACTAAACTTGGATCATCACACTTAGGTACACTTTTCATAACCCTATGCCTGTGCCTCGGGGGGATGGAGAAGCAACAAATACTTTCAAACATCTAGGACACCCAGGAAGCTTTGGACAGCTGTACATGGGTTTGGGCAGTCCACCACAGGTAAGGAGGATGTCCAACTAGGATACATCTAAACCTTGGACAATCCCATCCACATTTATGTTTGTAAATGTGGACAATTGTCAACATCATTTAATACCACTAATACCTGTCTTACAACAAGCAGATAGATGCAAGCACACACCTGGCAATGAGCTGCATGCACACCTATGACATTGTACTCAAGTGCCACATACACGTAGCACAATATGTGGAGCTACATGCTGCTAGGAAGTCAAACATACAGTCGAACATGTTCATTAGTGAACAGGGAGGCTCAAGTCTGTGGGTAAGACTTTGGCATCACTATTCTGTGAGATTCAGGGTCTTACTTGCTGACTAAAGTCAAGGATCCCTAATATATAAGGGGCTAGATAGGTATGCTAGACAGTGAGCAGATACTTAAGATGCACACAGGGCCTACCTAGTTAAACTGTTGAGGTAAGGCCCTATGGAGAAGAGGCGGTTAGCCTCGAGTCTGGGAACATGCGAAGGGGAGTTGCCACTTACTCCAAAGGCAGCATCTCATTGATACACTCCCAATACTCTCTTGTGTTATAACAATCCGAGGCATCCACAGCCTTCTGAGAGAGTCCCTTCCCCCATCTGCATATGGATCTCTGGTGTAGGTGCTCCTGTCTTCTGGGTATCCTGGGGTAGGGGCACTCTTCATCCATCCTCTTGCCTGCTGGTTTCCCCGGGTCTGCTAAGAAGAGTCCTGAATTCCAAAAACTCCAACCTCAGCTTTCTGTGTTAGCCTATGGACAAATCTTACTCCTAGTTGTTGGGGTCACCTACTGTACTTACTGCTGGTGTTTCTAACTGCTCCCAGCCCCCCAGGCTAACCACCACACTCACCTTTTTAGTATATGGTTTGGCCTTCCCCTAGGGCTCTGTATAATACTATGCTATTTTTGCTGGTTATTTTGTGTGTATAATTGTATGTGAGGTCTCCAAAGGGAGCTATACCAATTTCAGTTAAGTAATGGTACTGTAATAAAGTATCCTTTATTTTTGCAACACTTGTGTGGTTCTTTCTTGTTTCTAAGTTATTGCCTGAGTATTGTGGTATTGCAAGTTCTTTAGATTTCAGTTAGATAAACTTTAACTGCTCACCTTAGCTACCCCGAGAGCTTCTGCTATCTGGACACCTATTCACTGTCACTAAGGGTTGCCTGGACTCAGTATAGGGTGCCACACCATAGGTGTACACCATAAACTGAGCCAGCATCCTGCAGGGGGCCTTTAGAAGACTCTTTGGGTTTCACCCCCTTTGTGCCCACCATCTTTCCCTTGGTGGAGGGGATTAGCAACCCCTTTCTTTTGATCACCTCCACCAAGGGCCTTCTTGGACACCCTTGTCTTGACCCAGTGGTCAGTGTTCTTCCCTAGCTCTTGAGAAGAGACTAACCCCAGATCCACTAGGTAATGATGCAATTTTTCAGAAGTACAGTTACTCAACAAATGCTCCTTAATAATTAAATTAAAAAGCCCATCTTAATATTGTGTCTTACTTCCTTTCAACCAGCATCCTAGTGTTTTGACTGAAAAGTCCACAAAATCTACCCAGGACTGACATGAGGTTTTGTGAGTTTCCCTGAACTTAATTCTGTACTTCTCAGTGGTGAGTCCAAAACCCTCAATCAGGGCATCCCTAATGAGGTCGTAGACCTCAGCATCTTCCTCATTAGGGCCCATATTTATACTTTTTGATGCAAAACTGCGCCAACGCAGTTTTGCATCAAAGATATTACCGCCGTCTAACGCCATTTCTTTGCGCCGTGCGGGCGTCAAATTTATACTTTGACGCACAGCGGTGCAAACCACAGGTGTGAGTCATTTTTGTTTCCTCAAACCAATGCGTCATGTTGTAAAGGAAAACAACGTTAACGTGGCGAAAATTACTGTGAGCCGGTTTACGACGTCAAAAAGCGCCGCAAACACTGCAAAATGTGCAGAGACAAAATGGATCCCAGATGCTTGGACAGACTCTAAGAAGATGACAACAGACCAGGAACTAGCCAGGAGGACCCACACAAGACCCAGGAGAGGGAGAAGAAGAAAAGAAAGTGTCGCTTCAGTGCAGAGGAGAAGGAAATTCTGGTGAAAGAGGTGACGGAACAACAGCACCAACTTTTTGTCACCTCAAAGTTGCCAATTAGTAGGAGAGAGGCAATATGGCAAAAATTGTTGACACGATAAACAGTGTGGCAGAAGTACGGAGAACAGTCATTGAGTGCAAGAAACGCTGGCATGACTGCAAGCGCAGGACCAAGGAAAAGATGGCCAGGAAGGCAGCACTGCAGACTGGTGGTGGGAGTCCAGCACTGCAGGAGGCCCCAGACACATGGAGGAGATGGTGGCAGCCGTCATCGCTGAGGAGATCGTCACAGGGACTCAAGGACAGGATAGAGCAGACTACCAGGAGACAACACAGATAAAGGGTAAGTCGCATGGGGAATTTAAATTCACAAATGTTAACTGCAAGAGGGGGGATCACACCTACTACACAATGCATGTAAGTCATGATATTCAGGGAGTGGCATTGGTATAGGGGCACAGCACGGGGGCATGGGCTGGTCAGAGGAAACCTGGGGCACAGTACTACACTACACCAACAAGGTAAAGCCAGTCCAGGAGGGTAGGGTACAACATAAATCTGGCCTGCTGTCAGACGACAGCTGGTATTCTCTCTACATGAACTAGGGCTCAATTAACAGTCTCAGGCCATATCTGCAAGTGGAATTTAACATTGACAACAGTTGCCACTACCACCTCTGATGTGTGTGCAGGACAAGTAGCTAATGGCAGTAACGTCCCCATGGATCATACACACCCAAATTAGAGGGTTCAGGATGACAACGTTATCAATCCCCTGTAATCAATAAGAATGTTCCAATCCTAACAAATGTGATTGTCCATAGTTGCTACAAACATCAGCCATTGCCATAAACATTATGAGGTACACAGCACTAATGTCATACCCATGCTGCATATGTCAGGGTCCACCCTGTGCCTGGGTCACAATAGCTCCAATGACACCATGCAACATCCCAAATTTCATACTGCTCAGACAACAGCATTGTGGGGGAGGACATATGTCACTGGCTAGTGAAATTCACCCTCACAGTCAGAAGAGGAAATAGAACACTGCTAGGACCATCAGTGCAATCCAATGTAGCACACATTCCCCAACATCAACATTACACACCACCAATGCTGACATCTGTAGTGTGCTATGCCAATGTTATACATAGTATATGCTAGGTCTCAGCAACATATAGCTGGATGTGAAATATCTGAGACTGGCTCAGTTCCAGATTGGTGTGGTGCAAGTGCCATCAGAACAACCACAGCCAGTGCAAGGCCTCACCATGAGAATGAAAGTAGACAGAGGGTTGAGTAGGACAAAAAGGTGGCAATATACAATTTGCCCAGAACCAACACCCAGAGGATGTGACGCTGACAAGTCCCCAAACTGACCACACAAGATGTGACATATGGTGGGGAGTAGGCCTGGGAGAATGCTAATATTATAGACAGGAACAATGAACAGGAACCTATATCAATCACAATGTTCAACAAATAAGAAGGCAGGCATGTCACATTACAAATCCAACAACACATACACACTAATTGTACAATATCTCATTGCAGAGGACTATGACTCTCCTGGGAATATGCCTGTCCAGGACTTCCCTGATGACATGGATGACGAGCTGACAAACATCAGCCAGCAGACCCTCCAAGATGTTCTTGGAACCCTCCAGACCCCACCTTCAGTTGCAAGGAGGAGCACAGATACAGCAGCCATCACAGAGGACCCACCCAC
The DNA here is from genome assembly GCF_031143425.1 of Pleurodeles waltl. Classification (NCBI taxonomy): domain Eukaryota; kingdom Metazoa; phylum Chordata; class Amphibia; order Caudata; family Salamandridae; genus Pleurodeles; species Pleurodeles waltl. The sequence continues at coordinate 993,383,520 of NC_090442.1, forward strand.
CACCCTAATTGTATGACCTGCCAGCTCCAACCCAGCTGAGGACTCTGACGACACTGGCACCAGCTTTGAGACTACTGTAGTTGGAGTACAGCGGGAGCTGGCCAAGGAGGTGCGGGTGGGGATGGAAAATATGGCAGCCAGTCTAGAGGGGTTGCGTTTGTGCATGATGTCAACTGCAGAACAGGCAGCAGCCATGCAAGGGCGAACATCAATCTTGCAAGAACTTGAAAAAAGTGTGAAGGAAATCAGCACAGCTATAAGAGAGTTGACACAACACCTCCAACAAAAAACTTTTCAACGTGTGCACGAATGCAATATTGGCCCCCTCAGGGCCGACTTGGCTGCTGCCTACCACAGTGATGTGGCTGCTATTCTTAAGAACCAGCAGCTCCTCCTTGCTGCAGTACTGCCTTTAATAGCCCCACAGTTGGCAGCTACCGGGATGTCTGACTCCACGTCTTCAAACTCTGAGGTGTGTGTTGCCCCTTCACAACCACCACCACCAAGGACAGAGGAGACAACATACACATCAGAAGATGAAGACGTGGAACAGATCACCTTCGCCCGTAAGAGTACCCGGTAGCACAAGTCCTCGCCAAATGGGCACTTATATCCTAGGTCCTGTGCTTGTCAAAATGCGAGTCTTGCAACAGCTGCTCACATGCACTGTTCTCAAGCCCACTGTTTACTTTGACTCTATGCTTTGTGATTGTCTCTCACTACCTCATTGGCAAGTCATGTTCCTCTGCACTGTGTGATACTTCACCCCAGCATGTCCAATGACATGTCCCATTGCACCTGTGTAGTATCACAATAGAATGCTTCACACTAATGGACTCACAATCCTGGACTATATAAATATTGCACTACAGCACTTTAAAATAAATAGCACTTACACAACCACTTTGTCTCTGTGTAATGTGACAGATCAACTGTGTAGGAGATTAGTGATGTATGTCACATGTCAATGGCCATAGAATGTCAATACAACTGCATTGGAAGATTGTGGGCTGATAACTATGCACTGGGGTCTGGGTTGTGTAATCATCTGCGCTTGCTGAGGGTTATTTCTGAAGTAAATAGAAAAATAACAGTATAATGCTGTGTTGGACAGAAAAAGTCCACTTCAAGGGATGTTTAAGCAGAAAATCAATGTGTTCAAATTTTCATTCTAGACAATCTTTAGGTATGTGACATCTGACTCTAAACTTTCATCACACACACAATCCATACAGCAGGAATGGATGTGTATGAGTGTATGGACAAATATGTAACCTGGCAGTACAATGTATGAAATGATAGGTGTGAGTTAGGTATACTATACTACATAAGATTATACCATCGAGGACCGGGGCCGCGTAGGAGCTCCCGTCATGCTCCGCGGCTAGCCACAGGCTCAGAGGGAAGGACGCGCATCGGCAATCGGCCCCGTTCTGGTCGCGCCGCGTCTTTGAACTCCGAAAGAGTTTGAGGTCGCCAATCTCACCATGGGGGGTCCCGCTCCCCCCTTTTTTTTTTCTTTTGGAATGGATTGGAACGCTGCCCCTTCATTTTGACTCCCGCCGCATGTGGAAATTCGACATTGCTCCGAAACTGCTTCTGACGCTGAAGAAGCTCTGCAGGTGCCTGATTTGACTGTTCTGCCCTGAGGAGAGGAGAGAGGAGGTCAGTTCTCTTTAAAAGAAAGGGAGGTGAGGCAGGGGCTACGGATTACTATAGACTTTGCTAGTGGGGGCAGTCTCGTTCTTTTTCTGTTTTTTTAAAGCTCTGTATTTTGAACCAGTTTATACTGCTGTGGTCAATGTTTAGTGCGCTCTTGGTGCAGTACACTGTGAGTTTTGGAAATCGCTTGTTAAAAGAAAGACACCCTCCCTGGTGTAACTTTAGCACAAGTCTGGCACGTGGCCAGTAATTTTCATCTGAAAACCTAGAGTCAGCTGGACAAGGAGGGAGAGAAAGGGGGCTGGGTGTCGTTTGTCAGGGCAAGGAGCAACGCTATATAATGCCCCGATCTCCGCATTATTTTCAGGGAAAAGGACGCCTTGCCTCTAGGGCTCCTAAAACAACACGTACTGTTAAAGCAAAGCACCCAGTCCCATCCGACAATCATCTGAATATGGATTTACTTCAAATATTGCCCTTCCGCTGACCACTGACTTAGCTCTTAGCACTATTTCTCCCCGCAGCTTACCGCCTTCTATGACTTGTATGGTGGATCAGAATCTTGGCTGTGACTCTTTGCTCGTAGAGGCTAGAAACCCGGACCTGGACTTGGACTTAAATTTGCGATCAGTTAACAAAGTAGGTCCACCCCTGAACCAATCAACCTCCAGTTGTAACTCGGAAGCTAATCACAGCCAAGCTCTGGATATGGGCGCAGTACCCAAGTTGATGTATCCCTTGTTTGGTGGATCCGTGAAGGGTCATAAAGATGTTGCTCCCCCACTGACTGACTCTATCTGTGCTCCACAGGCAAACAGCTCCCTACTTGATTTATCTTGCGAGCCAATTTGTGTATCAGGGATCAGTACTGCAATTGGGCCTCCTCCGAACTCCTCTGTCAAAGGACCCTCTAAGCTGGCCCAAGATCAGTTGAACTTACAAGTGGGCTTTTCCTCTCATGCACTTAGAGACAAGGCAAGCACTGATATCCCCTCAGAAAGCCTGCTCCTTCAGACCTTAACTGAGTTAAACACTTTGAAAATTTCACAAGATGAAGCAAACCAGAGAACGGAATCACAATTAAATTTAATTTGTAGTAATATACAGCAACTTATCTCGCGTATCAAGGAGGTTGAACAGCGAGTGTCTGATCTGGAGGATATCAACGTCACTTTGGAACCGTCAGTGGCAAAATGTCAAGCAGATCTTTTAGACTTACAGATTTGGCTAGATGATGAGGAGAATCGCTCACGCAGATCTAATTTGAGATTTACAGGAATTCCTGAAGGGCGTGAAAATGGGCAGACTTTCACAGACTTAATCACTGATCTTATCCTATATCATGTTCTTTTAGAACCAGTGGATAAACATTTAGATCTTACCATCATGCGGGCCCATCGGGTCCCTGCAGTACAGCCACCCAATGCAAAGTATCCTCAAACAATTTTTGTAAACTTTGGTGACTTTCGTGTCAAGGAACGCATCCATCAACAAGCGATTAAGAGTAAAATACTCCAGATCCCTGGTGACTATGCCTTAAAAGTTTTCTCAGATATTTCGGTGGCGGCTGCACATCGGAGGAGAGAACTGAAGGGGATGATTCCGGCATTTCAAAAAGCTGGTGCTCCGGCAGGACTTGCACAGCAATCTAAACTCAAAGTGTTTTTTCAGGGACATTCTAATCTAGTTCATACAGTTGATGCTGCTAAGACTTTGTTGCATTCAATTCAAAAGCAGTCAGGGCAGAAGAGGGGAGGGGAGGAGGGGAACAAATATGAATAAGAGAGGGGGAGATGTGGGCACATTATGCACTAAGAAGGGTAATTTTGCTTGAGAATGGTGGATTTCACAGAGTGTAAACATAATGCGTTATCATGGCACTTATATTCCAGTCCCTTTGTAGTCTATGGCATAGGGGGCCATGCCACGGCACCCGATTAGGGAAGGATGGGGTCAGTGGGTGAGGGGTGGTCCCGGATTGCCGAGACAGGAGGGCTCCAGGTGTCGGCTACCTGAGGGATGGGATGGGGGCTTGGGATGGGTGGTAAGGGGTACAGGATCCTTTTTTTCCATACTAAATTGTAGCTATGTGCAATGCAGAATGATCAAGGTTACAAGGTGGGTGATATTATTTGGACCAGGCCAAGGCTCATATTCTCTGGTGGGTTCAGATCACTTACTTCTTTGGCGATCTTTTATAAGAAATCAATTGCAATGTTGAACTCCTCACTAAGAATAGTTTTCTGGAATGTTAATGGGCTAAATAATCGAAGGAAAAGGTCTACAATTGAAGAGAGGGTAATTGCTCTAAATTCCTCTGTTATTTTATCACAAGAAACTCATATCCCAGCTAAAAAAGTAACGGGCTCCCACATGTTTAAAAAAAAGTGTCGATTTCAAGGTGGTTGCCGCAGCCCCAGCTGCTCACAGAGGGCGTGGCGGTCTTTTTAGCTAGAGGCCTCGGTGCTCGGGCACTTGATTTTCTTTGTGATCCCGAAGGACGATGGTGCCGGGAGCACTGTTTAATTGTCAAAGAAAGATTTATTTTTATTAGTTTTTATGCACCCTTATTAGATGACCCGGCCCCTCATGTGGGACTGTTTCAATCCCTTTTGCAACTTTCAGGTAAAATTATTATTGGTGGGGATTTTAACTTTCTTCAGGATCCAGTCATGGACACCACTGTTAGGGGTAAGAAACAACACAAACCTAGAGTTGCCAAAATCCTTAAAGACTATGCCAAAGTGCTGATGCTCTGTGACCCTTGGAGAATGAGTGCCCCAAATGAGAGAGAGTACACATGCATCTCAACTCGGTTTAAAAGCGCCTCCAGCATTGATTTATTTCTGATATCCAAAACATTGTGCTTTAAGAACCAGCCGGTGAGGCATTCTGGCTCATCTGACCATGCCTCCCTGGTGCTGGAAGTGTCTCTTTTTCAGAATGCTCCATGCCTCAGCCTAGAAGGTGGGTGTTTAACCAGCAACTCCTTCAAGAGGAGGGATGGGTACAGGTCTCTAAGGTCGAAATAAGTGAATGTTTCAAAAGCAATCAGGGATCTTCCACTCCAGCTATGGTTTGGGATGCGTTTAAGGCCTTTTTCAGGGGTTTGGTATTCGCTAAGGAGGCAGCAGCTAAATCTTCTCAGAGACAACAAGCCAAGGCTCTGGAAGAAGCACTGCAGAGGTGTTTAACTATTTACCTTCACACCCCCACGGAAAGCAATAGACAGTCTTTTGAATTAGCTAAAAAGGCACTGGCCAACAATCTTTTTAAGAAGGTTGACATAGGATGTCAGACCTATAGACAAAAGGTATATGAAGAGAGTAATTTTACAGGCAATGTTTTGGCCTGGCAAGCTTGAGATCGAATTGCTCGTAATATGATACATGCATTGAGGTGCCCTGTCACCGGGGTTAGGCATACTGAGCCCAGAGTTGTGGATAAAATCATGCTAGAACATTATAGGCGAATTTACAGCCATACTCCAGATATTTACCTCAAGACAATTATGGATTTCTTGGGGAAATTGGATGTTCCTAGACTCACAGAAGAAGACAGTGATGCTCTAATACAGTCATTTATGAAGTTAGAACTCCTTGAGGTTGTCAAGAACCTTCCCATGGGGAAGGCTTGTGGACCTGATGGCTTTCCGGCTGAATTTTATAAAGGTTTCATCAAGGTATTTATCGACGATTTTTTGTCTTTAAATAATGGCTTGTTTAAGGGCGAGCAGATCCCCAGGTTTTGGTACTCAGGGAATGTGGTTAGCTTTCCCAAAAAGAATAAGGACAGGGAAGAACCTAATGCATATCATCCAATTTCTTTGCTAAATACAGGCTATAAGATTGTCACGAAACTTCCGGCTAACAGGCTTAACAGGGTTATCAATAAACTAGTGCACCCCGATCAGAACGGGTTTATTGCTGGTCAGCAACTTGCAACCAATACGCACTATTTAGCCGAGACTCTTGATTATTTCGCTTCTAATAAAATTTCTGCCATCATTCTTTTATTAGATATGGAAAAAGCATTAGATTTTGTTGTGTGGGACACACTGTTTGCAATATTGTCTAGCTATAAGGTGCCCTCTCAGGTCTCTGCATTAATCCAAAGGCTGTAACTAAACCCTGAAGCCAATATCATAATTAATTCCACTTGTGTTGGTCAACTTCAAGTTTGACGTGGGACCCGGCAAGGGTGCCCCCGGTCCCCTATTCTCTTTGCCCTCTTCATTGAGTCTTTAGCGATTAAAATCAGACAAAATAATCGGATTCATCCCCCGTTGAAGTCAATGGGGAAGATCAAACTTTAGGCTGATGATATTATTATGTTTTTAGATGAAGAGCGATCCTCCCAGGAAGTGGCTTTTAAGGTGTTTGCCAAATTTGAGCAAATTGGTGGCTACAAGATTAATATGAGTAAAAACTATATTATTCTGTGTGCTACTTCTTCTATTAGACTGTTCCCCGAATTAAAGCATTGTGTGAATACTAGGGCAAAGAGATACCTTGGCATTAATTTTTCAGCCAACATTGGAGACCTGTATGATCTTAACTGCGTTCCTTTGCTCTTGAAAACCCAGGCCCTGTTTGCACGCTGGGGGCCTCTCCCCCTCTCTATACTGGGCCAAATTGCATTGATCAAAATGTCAAAATTACCATTATTTAACTTTCTGTTTTCGACTACCCCTTGTGTATTAACATCCATTTTTTTCAAGAAACTGGAGTCTATGTTTCGTCCATTTATTTGGCAAAATCAGAAGGCAGGGCTGCATTAAGGGGCATATTTATACTCCGTCTGCGCCGAATGTGCGTCAAAATGTTTGATGCACATTCAGCCATATTTAAACTTTGACGCCCGTGGGCGACGAAATCCCACAGTGTGCGTCATTTTCTAGATGCGGGAAACCACCTTGTGTTGTATTTATGCTACCGGGCAAAAATCCTGCACGGCCGGGAGGCGGAGTCAGAAAATGACTCACAGGCCGATTTGCATAAAAAATTAACACCTGGGTCAGGGCAGGCGTTAAAATGGGGCAAACACACCTGTATTTAATCAGAACACACAGAAGCAACAGCAGAGAAGCAAAAGGGAAACATGGAGGTGCTTCTCATCCAGCATGCACGCAGACGCAGAGCACAGCAACAACAACAGCAGCTACCACAACACCAGCAGGGACCCCAAAGGCAACGCAGAAGGCAGGAGAGGATATTCCGCACCAGGACAACCCTTCATGGCCTCAGGGAACATGACATCATCCAGAGGTACAGGTTGAACTGGCATGCCATTCAGCAGCTGCTGCGCAATATTGATCCACAGTTGGCACCCAGCTTGCTGACACCCCCGCACCATCCCGACAGAAACCAAGCTGCTAGCTGTACTACACATGTTAGCAAGTGGCTCCTTTCAAACCACTGGCACCCTGGTTGCTGGGATATCACAGCCATCATTCTCCACCTTCCTGCCCAAGGTACTGGATGCCATCATCTGCTTCCCAAACACACAGCAGAAGCAGCAGGAGACAAAACAGGTGTTTTACCTCATTAATGAATTCCCACACGTCCTTGGTGCCATTGACTGCACACATGTACGCCTTGTGCCACCTGCTGCAACTGAACACCTATACGGCAACAGGAAGCACACACACTCCATCAATGTGCAGGCCATTGTGCATCACCAAGGATTGATCACCAACATCGTGTCAAAGTATCCTGGGAGTGTCCATGACTCATTCATTTTCCGTCACTGTACCATCAATCAACACTTCCAGGATGGACGATATGGCAATGGACTACTTGTTGGTAAGTACAGAAACCTACTTATATACACACTGCACAGCAACCCTCTAGGACAACCAACACATACACCATGACAGCAACATGTGAACAGGAACACACTGAGGTTGTGAAACCGCTAGGCATGTTTGATAGGTCTGCAGTGAACCTGTCACACATCTGAAATTAATGTACAGTCTAATGTTAAGACATAAATGATCACAACATATGGAGAGGTTTGGCTAATTGTCACCTTGCAAAATGTAAGCGTCTTACTGATGTTTAAATTAATCCATTGCATATGTCTAAAAGTATGAGATGTCCAGGGTACATAGATGCTAACGTAATACCACCACTGTCAAATTGAATTTGTGTATGGAACAATCATCTCACCCCCAGTGAAGACACAGGAACACCTGTATCACAAGTTACAATGCTAGGGAGTGCACACTGTACTGCAAATCCCAAAACGTACTGCTGACAATCGGTCAGCAGGCAAACACTCGTTCAGCCAAGGAAACAACCCAATGCAGATGGTACATCCTAGAAGCCTAGGAATCAACACAATAACACAAAAGAGTCACAGGCAACACAGGACAACTACTGCCATGCAAGATGATATTAATGGGGCAAGCTACATCAACATGATCCCAATCATTTTCTCTTTCAGCTGATCAGGGTTGTGGGATCCAGCCTTGGATTATGACACCATTTGGGAACCCAAGCACTGCAGCAGAGCGTGCCTACAATGAGGCACATAGGAGGAAAGGCACCTTAGTCGAGAGGACCTTTGGCATCCTCAAGTCGAGATTCAGGTGCCTTGACATCACTGGTGGCAGCCTCCTATATTTACCAGAAATGGTCTGCAAGATCATTTTAACATGTGCCATCCTGCACAACATTTGTGTACGAAGGAACATTCCCCTATTAGAACCAGAGCCACAAATGACTGAAGAAGAGGATGATGCTGTCCTACAACATGAGGGGGACCTACAAAACACAGCTGCTGGATTGCATGGGCGCCATCGTATTGTGAACAATTTCTTTTGAAACAACTCACCATCACCACTGTATCAACCTATGTAAATAAACACCTATAATAATCACTATATCATGGTCTCGGTAATCATTTTTGCTCACCTTTATCTCTAACTATCAGAATAAGAGTGTAGCCTCATGGAGCATTGCTGACATACCGATCAGGACACAGAAATTTCCAAAGCAATTGAGATGTGTATTATACAACAGTCACATTCACACACACTGTAAATGACATATATCCTGTACATTTCACATTTGAAGGCCAATAGCAGAGGACCACACCTATTTCACACATACATGTTGGCAACATGGTTCATTGCAGCATATGGCACACAAGTAAGACACCATCAGTCAATAAGGGGAAAAAAAAGCCTCATACATGAGGCAGTGGATGTGCTATTGCATTGGTAACAGGAATGTATGACCAGACCCTTGATAGCAGTGAGTCGTACAGCACCTATCTTTGCAAGAACTATCTGTGACTAGAATTCCATATAAGCAGAACATAGACAGCACAAGTGCCACACCTATGACAAGCATTGCACACATGACATTCCATGTACATGTCAGCCCATGTCCTAAGTCCTGACACTCCCATGCTTCTGGTCTCACCCCACCTGCCTTAAGAGGTCCCTGGAATGGTAATATCTGTACCCAGATAGTCCCTCCTCTACACACACACAGACTAACAATAGTAATCCAGTGTGCTTCACCCTTTTGTATGGTATGCCATAGTCATAGTACATCTGTCTGCATGGACGTCAGGTTAAATAATGCACTGGCTTGTAGTCTCTAAGCCCTGTTCTCACCTGTAGTTTGCTCCCCATGTGAAAGGTACTGTTGGCCATTTGAACTCAAATCTCACCTATAGGACTTGTGAGAAACTGATGCAGCACACACCTGTGAGCACCTCCATGCAGACCACCCATTTGAACATGCACTGCCCTTGCAGATGCTTGGAACTGCATAGAAGCTGCCATTTTGTCGATTGCACTGTTATGCATTGCTAGAAAATTAAGCAGTGTAACACAGCCCTTGGGTTTATGTGTCACCTTCCAAAACACTGGACAAACACAGTTTTCCATGTCAACTGTCCTGTTCTTCCTCCGACCAGTCTTAGTCAGACCACTGAGTATGTACCTTGTGAAATTGCTGGATCCTGATTGACCCTGCATCCTGTCAGCCTGCCTGCCACCTGCCTGTGCATTACCCTAAAGGTTCCTTGTGGCTACATATGTATCATACTTGCTTTCCCAACCCTCACATTCCTTCGGGGGTATTTTGTCAGGTGGTTCATCAATGCATACTAAAATAAGTTACTTAGCATAATCTGCTTATTTATCGTACCATAATTGGGAACTTGTCTCCAAATACCTAAATCATGGCATATCCCTTGTCTGGGTCTCATGTATGCATGAGCGACAAAGTGTGACAGTGTACCATGGCCGTATGCAGGCATTGGGTATGGTGCCTCCAGCAGAACCAGCAACGTCAGATAATGTGCATGAAAAGTCCACACATGTTAGGACGCTGACAGTTCACATGCTGAATCACATTGCTCACAACATATTGATGGGACTGTGTGCATGCTGAATAGCTGCAAGATTAATCAACACAGAGGCTATGATGTTCCCAGATGCAGTGGGAACTTTACAGACCAACCTGTGTACAAATATAATGACACCTGCTGACACATGACTCCTGAGATATGATCTCACTCAGCACACCAAGGTTGCCCTGTTGACAGTCTCATAACACGTCCGCAGTGACAGGGTGGGACCATCCCCATGTAGGTTCTCATGTCCTCATCGACTTTACTTCCATTGATCTCAGAAGGATACTCAGTAGATACAGGAATAGCCGCCACTGACTCATGATGAGACCTGGACGTAACTGTGACAACATAGACCCCTAAAAATATACAGGATCAACATTGGACCACAAACATGAACCAGACACCTCTGTGCAATTGATCACTAGAAATATGTGGCCACGTGCTGCCTCGTCTGCTGGTCCACCACTGCCACAGGAGAGTTGTGGCTCAGTCATATGACCACAACTGTGGCGTAATAGTACAGATGTGGGTCACCTTTGGCTGTCTGTGCCAATTACATGGTACCCACTTAGTCTGTACATGTGCCTGACTCATGGTGGGTTCACCAAAAAGTGCCTAGGAAGCAGTTTCAAATTTCCAGGACATGGGATGGGCAACTTTTGGACCATTGACATGAACAAGCGTCTGCCATCTATCCGGTGCATGCTTTGTCATTTGTGGTGTCTACGTTACCCAAAATCTTGGAAGTGCACACAACAGATGTTTCTACATGCATGACTAACACATGTCCTCTCTCATTTCCATACTGACTTGTATCTAAGGTTTGGACACATTGACTTCACATTCATACAAGCATATTTTCAATAATGCATCTTGTTATGCACACACACTGGGTCAACAACTACATTAGTATCCAATGCACACACATTGAGCCATAGTCATTGAGGTATTGCACTTATGTGCGTCACCTTGCTATCCTCTCCTGATGCCAAACATGCCCAATTTGTGCAATACATATATGTGGGCCACACATATGGCCATCTAGTGCCTCTGCCAAGAGTGAAAATCCTGTTAAGGAAGTAGCGGATCATGGACCTCAGCAGTATGATGTCTCACATGTGCCCACATACCGTCAAGACCAAAGTGGGTGCAATCAGCCTATCTCAGTTGTGTCACAAATGTAACATTACATTAAAATGGCAAAATGACCCAAACACAGTTTATGCCCTGAAATATTTACGCATATGCGTAAAAAAATGATGCACAAGCGTAAAAAAATGACGCTTGTGCCCGAAAAACTGCGCATTATGCCCTGAAAATTGGTTAAGTGTTAGACAATTTCCAAATATATGGATGCGGCCTCATTATTACTCCTGTGCGTCAAAAAAAATGACTCACATACTGTATGCGGCCATTTTATGCAGGAAGTTAGGTAATAGGATATCCTGTTTACAGATTATGTACAGTGGGTGTACTTTCACTTTGCAGTCTGTGATTCTTCTAGACTGTGTGGCTGTGTTCTGAGTTTTGTCTAGTCAAATCATGCTTTTGTCTCCTGTGTGGTCCATTACTTGTTAGTTTGTGAATTAAATATTGTTGTTGTATCCTGTCTGAGTGTTTATTGTGCACTATTGTCCAGTATTGTATTGTCTTTGTTGTTTGTGGGAGTCTGTTGTGGGTAGTGATAGTTTGGGGATAGTTGGGCTCTTTTAGTTGTTTAGTTTACTTTTTCTTATTCTACTTTCCCCCTATTCTCCTTTGTTCTTCTTTATGCTCTATTCCCCTTTTTCTGTGCTAAGATGTTGGGTAGGCCACGTCTTGGGAAGATGGGCGAGGAGGAGCTTGGGGGGGTTCATATGGCTGGTATGCCATTTCCTCCCCCTCATGATTGAGGCAGGTGGGCAGCTGATACAGGGGTATCACACCGAGGCATGGAGAATCCGGTGGGGAAAGGTTCTGCATCACTTGCAACGTGTATATCGGAGCCAGAGGAATGACCACCAGCTGAAGCACTGCTGGGCTGACCTCATCTACAGGGAGCAAGATCTGCTGGACCACATGGGAATTCTGATTGGTGGCCCTGTTGGTGAGTACAAATCATGTAAATGTGCACGAATAAATGCTCCGTAGTGACATCAAATGATTTGTACAATATCTGCCGGCTATGTTGTAGAGTGTGTGGAATGCTTTGGAAACATAAAGGGTAATTGAAGGACTCTGTTAAGGACCACAATTGCTAGCTGTCAGGAAGCAAGTGCTCTGCAAACTTACTGAATACTTTTGCTTAATGTAAGTTGGTACTGCCTTTGTGTCAGACAGCAACACAAATCAGGAGCCAATTATGTACATATAGGTCACATTTGCCAGTGAGGTATAGATTTTCCAAAACATTACCTACCTTTGTTGATGCAACAGCTAGACCGACTTTCAAAACACTACATGATGCAGAAAATGAGTGCAGGCTTCATGTCAATTGATGATAGCAATGTGGCCCAGACATATGTCTCATGTGTGTCTGGTGAGTGTGTAAGGAAAGCGATCACGGAAGTTCTATAAATGTTAGGGATTATTGTGGTCCTTCATCATTTCGGTTACATGTCAGATCTGGATTTGGAGACATAGGGAAAAAGTGCAAGGTGCCCTCAGCTAACATCTTACACTGGTATTTGGTGTTTGTTTTTCCACCTTTCGTTTAGGTATGGCAGGCCAAAGGTATGCACATGGGATTATATCTCTATGGTTGGTGCAACTCATCATAGTTGGGCCACATCAAATGAAGAAACTGTAACAACACGAGGGCTTACAAATGTCCCTGCCCATCTGTACATTGTACCTATGTGCCATACATTTGTCATGGCCACCATAGCTGGTTGACTGGTAATGCACTCCTCAAGGAAACTGGCTTTGGATGTCTCTCTTGGATACACATGATGAGACGAATACACTCCATTATTATTTCTGCTCACTAATGAAGGAGCATGTTTGCCACCACATAATAGTTAGGGCCACTGCATGTGTGCAAATATGTGTGTAAATTTCACTGGAGACCCATGGTATGTAAAAGTTAGCCATGCTATATCGGATGCAGTATCATCATGCCTGAGTGGATTTACTTACCTATGTAATCTTACACATAGTATTTGTCTTAGGAATTGTTGGTAAGTGCACAGAATTTGAGCACATTTCTCCCTTCCATGCCTTACAGGTGGACCCGCACCCTACACTGTGGGCGAGGTGGCTTCATTCAAGGACCCTGAAAACTCCAGTAAGTGTTGATATGTATGTTATGTGTTGTGTTTGCTGGTGATGTGTGATGGACTCCTGTGTGTTAAACAAATGGCAAGTTGTGATGCGCTGGCCCATCATTTGTCTTGTTCCATGAGTGGGATTTCATTTTCTCACCATTTTAGCGTTGGCCAATGCTTATCCTATTGTCTTATTTAGGGATTCTAGGTCAGTCCTCTAGGCCCGCAATGTGAATGGGGATGAGTCATGTGGATAACATTTGTATCAGCAAGAGTCGCACTGGACCTAATCTGTGACTTAGTCAGCCTCTCAGACCCACATTCTCCCAGAATGGAGCTGCAAATTGCTTACCAACAGACTTCTGCTTCCCTATTCACTAATGTACCTTGAACTTCCCAGCAGAATGTAGCTCCACATGTAGTGCTACGAGTATGTGGCACTTGAGTGCAATGGCCTAGGTGTGCATGCAAATCATGGCCAGGGGTGTTCTTGCATCTCTGTGTTAGTAGTAAGTCATGGCTTACTGGAAGTATATGATGTGGACAAAGGTCTGTATAGCCAGACGTGTGGCGCTGGGATTGGTCAAGGGTTTGCTGTCTCCTATTTTTAGGTACACCTTACCTGTGGTGTGTGTGTTGAGCCAAACACATGTCCAGCTTTCATAAGCTTCATGGCTGTCCATGTTGTTTGAAATTGTTAGTTGTTTCTCCACCCCCCCACCCTCAAACACAGGCATGGGTTTGTGAATAGTGTACCTAGGACTGACTGATGATACAAGTTTGGTACACAGACATGTAAATCAGTGAATCTTTGGTCTGAACCTACTATACACACTCAGGTTTAGCACATGAGTACTAAACTAGCAAGTCCATTTACAACTTGCAGATTATGTGGCCCTAGATTTCCATCCTGTACACTGGCATTTTTAGCCCTGGCATTGGCGGAGGATCTGCTGCATGATTGTTAGCTGACAACTGGCAGAACTCTGATGCCAAAACATGCCAGTTGTTACCCATCTTGTAGGGCTTGGATGTGCTATGTGTGATACGACCTTTGTAGGCTGGCCTGCCATGTACTTCCTCAGGAGCATTCAATGATCTGTATGATGATATGAGCTGTTACAAGTACAGTAGATGTATTGTCTGATTTACTTCTTGTACCATTTCACACAATGCAGTTCCTAATGTAATTTTTTTCATTTGTCTTCACAGCTGCTAATATGACACCCATCCAGGTGCAGGAATTCCAGAGGCGGGAAATGCGGTACCAGCATATACTGCAGGTAGAGTCGGGGTACAGAAGGATGGCCCACAGATACAGGAACGAACGGGCCTCCGGAGCCTGGAGGGCATTCCCACAGGTTGGCCCTTCTTTGCGCACCACAGCCACCACCAGCACCACTACCTCTACCACCCAGGTGGCACCACCAACAGCTGTGACCGTTGTGGCACCAACATCAGGAAGTGCTCCAGGCCCTAGCACTGGACCACCTTCAGGGCAGCCCACAGGCATTGACCATACACGGCCCCACACTTCCTCAGCTGGCACACAGACCACCTCAGCTGCAACAATTGACCCTGCTGCTTTTTTGGACATGCAGCGCAAAATGGACTGTGTCCTCAGAAAAATGAGTCTCCTGCGGCAGGATGTTCGCCATATCAACCGGCGGGTGCCGTCCATTAAGCGGACCCTCCAGAGGGCCAACCTCTAGACATTTATGATGGACATGATTCCCTCCCCTCCCTCCTCTTTCCTTATTCTTATACTTTGTGGGTTTAGGGGGCTTAGTGTTAGGTTAGTATAGGCTGTTAGTTTAGTTAGTGTTAGTGGGTTGGGGGTCCTGATTATTTCAATTGTTTCTTTTTGAGTGTGTGGGTGGGTGGGTGGTGGGTCTATGTTGGGGCCCTTGTGTGTTTTGAAAAACAAAATTAAAAAATAAAAATAAAAATAAAATGATATCTTTTTTTTTTAAACAAAAAATATATATATGTTTAGTATAGGATAGTATGTGTTTAGGTTAGTATCTGTTGTTCTCCATGTGTCCTGTCTCATAAGAGGGGTCAGGGGTTGATTTTTAGAACGTTTTGTTACATGTGATAAGTAAGTTTAGTTTAGGTTAGTTAGGGACAGTTGCAGGGTAGATTTGGGTAGGTAAGGCTTTTCCCCGAGTTTTCTCTTCTGTTATTACCGTTTAATAAATATGTAGTGAACCCTTTACAGTATGTGTGAAATGCTTGTAGATCAGGGCCTTGGCATAAGTTTACATGAATTCTGTTGTATTACATTTGTGTCCTATGCTGCAAACAAATCCCAACTGAGCTGTAACATTGGCAGCTACCCCAGAGCTACCTTGCAAAGATTTGACCATTCATTGCAACCACCAATCACAGTTACTATGGATCCCAACGTGTTTTTTTCAATAAGTATGTTTTCAATGTCACATTCTGTGCTTCCAGATTTGGTATTGGGGACACTGTGTTATGTCTGACTGCAGTGTTGATGTTCAAGGAAACCCTTATTAGCTGAGTGGTAGTAAGCACTCTTGTAGTATCGTGTTCATGACTCACATAGATCATTTGTGGCACTGTTCAGCATGATTACTTATTTGGATGTACACTCAGACACCTTCATTCATGTAGTTTGTTGACTGTTTGCTTAGATTTGTGAGCAATGTTATATGTGTTAGTATTGCATGGTGGCAATATTTTGCTGCCACTATTTAATGGCTGAGATATCCCTTGAGGAAGCATTATGCTGTCCAACACAGCATTATGGTGTGTGGTTTATCTTTTCATCAGATATTACCCTCAGGAAGGGCAGAGTATGGTGCAATCCAGGCCACTGTGCAGTTAGCAGACTAAATTATTTCAGGACAGTTGTATTGACAAGCTATGTAATTTGACAGGAGGCAAATTTCAGTGATCTACTGCACGGTTGATGTGTCACATTACATAGAGACAAAGTGGTTGTGGAAGTGCGATTTATTGAAAAGTGCTGTAGTGCTATATGTACATTGTCCATGATTGTGAGTCCATTATAGTGACATCTTCCACTGTGATCCTACACAAGTGCTAAAGGAAAATGTATTTGACATGCTGGGGTGATGTGTCAGACAGTGCAGAGAGACAGGATTTGCCATTGAGTAAGTGAGAGACAAGCACTGGGCAGGCTGACAAGATATACAGTGGTTTGCAGAACAGTCATTGAGTACAGTTGTTGCAAGACTGGCATGTTACAAAGCGCAGGACCTTGGTAATAGGTGGCCATGTGGCAGGGACTAGTGCTTCCGCGTACTTTTACGTGTGAAGGTGATCTGTTCCATGTCTTCTTCTTCTGATGTGTGTGTTGCCTCCTCTGTCCTTGGTGGTGGTGGTTGTGAAGGGGCAACACACACCTCAGTGTTTGAAGACGTGGAGTCCGACATCCCGGTCGCTGCTACCTGTGAAGGTGTTAAGGGCAGTACTGCTGCAAGGAGGATCTCCTGGTTCTTGAGAATAGCAGCCACATCACGATGGTAGGCAGCCAGGTCGGCCCTGAGGGGTTCAATGTTGCATTCGTGCACGCATTGACAGGATTGCTGTTGTAGGTGTTGGGTCAACTGTATTACAGCTGTGCTGATTTTCTTCAGCCTTTTTTCTACTTCCTGCAAGATAGTTGTTCGCCCTTGCATAGCTGCGCCTGTTCTTCAGTTGACATCATGCACGAATGCACTCCCTCTAGGCTGGCTGCCATAGTTTGCATCCCCACCCGCACCTCCTTGGCCAGCTCCCGCTGTACTCCAACTACAGTTCTCTCAAAGCTGGTGCCTGTGTCACCTGAGTCCTCAGCTGTATTGGAGCTGGCAGGTCTTACAATTGGGGTTGTGGATGGGTCCTCTGTGATGGCTGCTTGTTCTGTGCTCCTCCTTGTGACAGAAGGTGGGGTCTGGAGGGTTCCAAGGACATCTTCGAGGGTCTGGTGGCTGATGTTTGTCAGCTCGTCATCCATGTCATAAGGGTAGTCCTGGACAGGCAGATCCACAAGAGATCCATCGTACTCTGCAATGAAATAGGTTACAATTAGTATATCTGTGTTGTGGCATTGGTGATGTGACATGCCTGCCTTGTGATTTCACATTGTGATCTTGTTTCCTGTTTGTTGCCCCAGTCTTTCAGATGGGCATTCTCCCAGGCCCATGCCCCACCTGCACGTCACATGTATTGTGGTAAGTTATTAGACTTGTCGGCATCATCTCCTCTAGATGTTGGTTTAGGCCAAATAGTGATTTGCCACCTTCTTGTCCTACTCAACCCTCCATCTACATCCATTCTCATGGTGAGACCTTTAACTGGCTGTGGTTGCTCTGATGGCACTAGCAGCACACTTAGCAATCTGGACCTGCCCCAGTCTCTGATCTTTCACATCCACTTATATGTAGTTGAAATGTAGCGTATCCTATGCATTGCATTGTTATGGCACGATATTGATGTTAGCATTGGTAATGTGTACAGGTGATGTTGGGGAATGTGTGGAGATTGGATTGCCCTGATAGTCGTAGCAGTGTCCTATTTCCTCCTCTGACTGTGCAGGTGTATTTCAGTGACCAGTTACATGTGTCCCCCCCCTCAATGGTGTTGCCTGAGCAGTATGACATTTGGGATGTTGCATTGTGACCCAGGCACAGGATGGACCCTGGCATATGCAGCATGGGTGTGACCTTAGTGCTGTGTAGCTCCTACTGTTGATGACTTTGGCTGATGTTTGCGGGAAGTATGGGCATTCACAATTGACAGGACTGGAACATTTGTCTTGTTTCAGGGGATTGTTAAAGTTGTCATCCTCCACCCACTAATTTAGGTGTGTGTGATCCATGGGGACGTTACTGCTATTGGCTACTTGACCAGCACACAGAGCGGAGGTGGTAGTGGCAACTGTTGTCACTGTTACATTCCAGTTGTCGGTATGGCTAGAGGTTGTTAATTGGGCCCTAGTTAATGTAGGAGGTATAGTGGCTGACGTGTGACGGGATGTCAGTTTGACATTGTGCCCTTCCCTCCTGACGTGGGTTTACCTTTGCTCCATCGTTGGCATGGCAGCATACCCCCATGGAACTGTTGTTGGTGTTGTGTTATGGTGTGCCCCAGCTTCTTTCTGTACAGGCCATGCCCCCATGCCATACCCCTTTACCCATGCAACTCCATGTATAGCATGACTTCCATGCATTTTGTGGTCGGTATCCCCCCCCCTGGTTGTAGTTAACATTAGTGCGTTTTAATTCCCCATTCGACTTACCCTGCATGTGTGTTGTCTCCTGGTAGTCTGCAATTGTCCTGTCCTTGAATCCTTGTGACGATCTCCTCAGGGATGACAGCTGCCACCATCTCCTCCATGTGGTCCAGTGCCTCCTGGTGTGCTGGACTCCCACCTCCAGTCTGAGGGGCTGCCTTCCTGTTCCTGGCCATCTTTTCCTTGGTCCTGCGTTTGCAGTCATGCCAGCTTTTCTTGCACTCGATGACTGTTCTGTGTACTTCTGCCACACTGTTAATCTTGTCAACAATTTGTTGCCATATTGCCTCTCTCCTGCTGATTGGCAACTTTGAGGTGACAAACAGTTGGTGCTGGTGTTCAGTCACCTCTTTCACCAGGATTTCCTGTTCCTCTGCACTGAAGCAACACTTTCTTTTCTTCTTCAAACTGTCCTGGGTCTTGTGTGGGTCCTCCTGGCTGATTCCTGGTCTGTTGTCATCTTCCTGTGGTCTGTACAGGTATCTGGGATCCATTTTGGCTCTCCTCTGCTGAAATGGCTGTGTTTGCAGGGAATTTTGACGCTATTGCGTCAAAAAATGCCATACATCCGGTTTGCGGTGTCGTAAATCGACCCACAGTCATTTCCGCCGCGTTAACATCGTTTTGCTTTACAACTTGACACTGCAGTGTGCGTAAAAAAAATGACTTACATCTGTGGTTTGCGCCGCCGAGCGTCAAAGTATAAATTTGACAACCGCATGGCGCACCGAAATGGCGTTAGCCGGCTGTAATATTTTTGACGCAAAACAGCGCCGGCGCAGTTTTGCGTCAAAAAGTATAAATATGGGCCTAGTTGTGCCAGAACCAGGCGCTGAACCGGATTCAAAGTCAGCCGACTTCAAGATTGGGAGCAAGATGGGTGGCTTTGTGAAGTGCCACTGCACTTTGTGAGGCGATTGGGAACGGCACAAAGGAGAGAAACTCTGCTTCAACTTGTGTTTTTTATACTTATTGGAGGACTTGAAGTGCAATGAAGACCAGCCTTTACAGCAACACAGTCGACTCCAGGAATAGGAGCTGTACTGGGATCGAGCCTTGGTCTTGAAGCAGTCCCGGCTCAGCAACTTCTTGTGTTTGGCAATGTAAGTTTCGCCTCATGTTCTCTGATGGCCTTTGGGTTCATTGATGTGCAGTCACCGCAGGTCTTGGAGGCATGGCCTGACCCCAGACAACATAGGCAAACCTGGTGGTGATTTGTTACAGACATCTGCTTATGACAGGTTTTAAATCCTGTAAGCACTATCATCCTAGGTGGTGAAATCTCCTGCACGCAGGGCAAATCTTCTAAGAAAAGTAGAGGAGGAAGGGCATCTGAGAGGCAAGAGAAGCTTCAGATTACCTTTGGTGGCTCAGAAAATAAAAAACTGGTGTCAGTGCACAAGAGTGTCACCTGTGTAGGACCAGCACGTCATTTCAGAAGTGAAACAACATCAGTGGGGAGCCACATGAAACCACTTTCTGGTGGAAAGTTTTCGGATCCAGTCTGACACCTGGGAAATATTCAAAAGTTGAACAATCTGCAGCTAGAAGTTTCTATCAGAAACATGTTTTTTCTGTCACTTTCCTTGTATCTGTTACCTCTTGGTGTAGCCTTTCACTGACTTTTGTGACTGCTTAGGTCTGCCTATCGCTTGCTTGTAATTTCTCATTTTTATTACTCCTTGTTAGGAAATCCCTCTTTTTCCATTTTCACCCCCTAGTTTTAAGACTAATGCTACTGGTTTTTCGACTCTGAGAGTGCCCTGAGGCCTGCTAAGTAGACCTCAGTGCCAGTGCCCTGAGCCTAAACAGTATGTTGTATTGGCTCTACCCAACTGGAAATGGCTAACTTACCTGTAAGTCCCTAGTAAATGGTAATCTGCTACAGTGCAGCACTGAGGGCCAAGGAGCAACACACAGAGCTGTACCTGAGTTTGCTGAGCCCCGGAGGGCTGTCAGAGAGCTGTAGGGACCCTTAGAAGGTGAGTTAATGACATAGGAAAGATTAGCCTGTGACCACAGCAATGGGAGAGTCCAGTGGCAACTGGACTAAGGTCAGACTGGAATGAACTTTTTGGGACATCAACCCTGCACCGAAGACCCCCACCATCTTAGTGTACTGAGAAATCCCTGCAGGAAGCCCCCCTCTCAACCATGTGGCAACCACAGCAATCTTCACCCTTTGTATCAGGACCACTCCGTAGGAATCCACTGAACGCAGATAAAGTGCCTGGAGCTGCTAGGAAACTGCTTCTTCTGTGAAGGTAACTGTTCTTGAGGACCTTGCTGGTCCCCATGACTAACTCTCTGCCGGAGTGGTTGCCCCAAGTACCTTTAACAGACCACATTGACATTTACTTAAGTTTCCCTTGAAAAAGTTTCTAAGTATCTGTAGGAAGTTAGCTCTGTATATACTATCGCAAAGTGAGAGATAGTGCGCACAAAGTCCAAGGGTTCCCCTTAGAGGTTGATAGTGGCAAAATTAGGTAAAACTAATGGTCTATTTTGTGGTAGAGCTGTAGGTGTATCAGAGGGTAGTGTTAAGCATTTGTTGTACACACACAGGCAATAAATGAGAACACACACTCAAAGACTTAACTTCAGGCCAATAGGTTTTTATATAGAAAAGTATTATTTTCTTAATTTATTTTAGAACCACAAGATTCAGAATTCAGGTAAGTACATAAATTGTAAGGTACTTGCCATAGGTAAATATGGAACTTTGAACTAAAACAGTAATGTACACAGTTTTGGCAAAAATGGCAATAAGCTATTTTGAAAGTGGACACAGTGCAAAAATCAACAGTTCCTGGGGGAGGTAAGTTTTTCAGGTAAGTAAAGCACTTACAAGTTCAGTCTCCTGGGCTTCTCGGGCCAGCCACTGACTGGGCACGGATGAGGGCCGCCTGCTGGTCACCCCTGCACTGGTAGTTGGTGTTATCTTGGGCCTGGGGGCTGCGGTGCAGTGCTTCTTCCAGGTGTCGGGTTCCTTTGTTACTGGGCAGTCGCAGTCAGGGGGAGCCTCTGGATTCTCTCAGCAGGTGTCGCTGTGGGGGTGCAGGGAGGTCATCTCAGGGTGTCCACATCGTTTGGGTCACCTGGGGGGTCCTCTCTGCGGTGTTGGCTCTTCTGGACAGGAGCCGGGGGCGTCAGATGCAGAGTGTGGAGACTCACGCTTCCGGAGTGAGGCTGGAGTATCTTTAAAGATGGTTTCTTTGTTGCAATTTTGGACAGAGTCACTGTCCACTGGAGTTTCTTGGTCCTTTAGGTGCAGGTCAGTCCTCAGAGGTCACTGGTTCTGCTAGATGCGTCGCTGTGCAGGTTCTCTGAGTCTGGAGACAGGCTGGTAGGGCTGGGGCCAAGTCAGTTGTCGTCTCCGTCATCTCTGCGAGGCTTTCAGGTCAGTAGTCCTTCTTGTTTCAGGTTGCAGGAATCAGGTTTCCTGGGTTCAGGGTCGCCCCTAAATACTCAATTGGCTACACCCTCTTTGTGCCTCCTCCCTGTGGGGAAGAGGGCACATCCCTAATACTATTGGGTGAATCCTCCAAAACAAGATGGAGGATTTCCTAAGGCAGGGGTCACCTCAGCTCAGGGCACCTTAGGGGCTGTCCTGACTGGTGGGTGGACTCCTCCTTGTTTTTGTCATTATCTCCTCCGGACTTGCTGCCAAAAGTGTGGGCTGTGTCAGGAGGGGCGGGCATCTCCACTAGCTGGAGTGCCCTGGGGCGCTGTAACACCAGGCTTGAGCCTTTGAGGCTCACTGCCAGGTGTTTCAGTTCCAGCAGGGGGAGGTGTGAAGCACCTCCACCCAGTACAGGCTTTGTTCCTGGCCACAGAGTGACAAATACACTCAGCCCATGTGGCCAGATACCTGTCTGGATGTGGCAGGCTGGCAGAAACTGGTCAGCCTAGCACTAGTAGTTGGGCTGGTATACAGGGGGCATCTCTCAGATGCCCTCTGTGTGCATTCCTCAATAAATCTCACACTGGCATAAGTGTGGATTTATTGTGCTGAGAAGTTTGATACCAAATGTCCCAGTATTCATTGTAGCCATTATGGAACTGTGGAGTTCGTGTCTGACAAACTCCCAGATCATATACTCTTTGTGGCTACCCAGCAGTTACAATGTCTAGGAATTGGCTTAGACACTGTAGGGGCATAGTGCTCATGCAACTATGCCCTCACCTGCGGTATAGTGCACCCTGCCTTAGGGCTGTAAGACCTGCTAGAGGGGTGACTTACCCATGCCACAGGCAGTGGGTTGTGGGCATGGCACTCTGAGGTGAGTGCCATGTCGACTTAGTTTTTTTCTCCCCACCAGCACACAGAATCTGTGAGGCAGTGTGCATGTGCTGAGTGAGGGGTCCCCAGGGTGGCATAATACATGCTGCAGCCCTTAGAGACCTTCCCTGGCCACAGGACCCTTGGGAACAGGGGTACCATTTACAAGGGGCTTATCTGTGTGCCAGGGCTGTGCCAATTGTGGAGACAAGGGTACAGTATAGGTAAAGAACACTGGTGCTGGGGCCTGGTTAGCAGGGTCCCAGCACACTTTCAATCATAAACAGCATCAACAAAAGGCAAAATGTTAGGGGGTAACCATGCCATAAGAGGCATTTTCCTACAGTATCCAATTTGTTGGCTTTGCCAAGACTTGTTTGTGGTTCAAGAAACTTGCTTTAATTTATTATTGCTTGTAAAATCTATATCTCAGAACACTCTGGTGGATCTTCTCTGTTCTACTGTCTAAATTCTTATAAAAATATAACTGTTAGAAATGGGGTCTTTGGATGGCAGTCAGGTTACCCCGTTCAAGCAAGGACCCTCACTCTAGTCAGGGTAAAGGAGAATCACCCTCAGCTAACCCCCGCTCACTCCATTGGTAGCTTGGCACGAGCAGGCAGGCTTACCTTCCAAGTACTAGGTGTAAAGTATTTGTACCAACACACAAAGTAACTTAATGAAAACACTACAAAATGACAACACAGGTTTAGAAAAATAGAGAATATTTATCTAAACGAAACAAGACAAAAACGAAAAAACTCCACCATACACAAGTCAAGTAATTAATTAAAAAGCAAAAAGAGTCTTTTAAAGACAACGCTAACGCTGTCAGTGTGAAAATGTACCTGGGTCGCGTCAAAATCACCCGCACGGGCGAGTGTGCCTCGAAAAAGGTAAGTGGCGCATCGTTTCTATAGCAACTCTCGGAGGTTGCATCAGAAATTTCCCTGCACGGTGATCTGTGTGTGGATTTCCAACCTTGGTCCACCAGCTTCACCTGTCAAGGCACCAGGAACTGGAAAGGGCAGCACTTGGCAGGGCAGGAGTCTCAGCAGAGGCTCCAGGTGCTGGCAGAGAGAAGTCTTTGCTTTCCCTGGGACAACAGGAGGCAAGCTCAGTTTCAAGCCCTTGGAGAGTTCTTCACAAGCAGGAAGGCACACAAAGTCCAGTCTTTGTCCTCTTGCACAGGCAGAAGCAACAACTGCAGGATAGCTCAACAAAGCACAGTCACAGGCAGGGCAGCTCTTCAGCTCTTCTCCAGTCAAAGGCTCCTCCTGGTTTCCAGAAGTGATCTAAAGTCTGTGGTTTTGGGTGCCCTTCTTATACCCATTTTGGCCTTTGAAGTAGGCATACTTCAAAGAAAAGTCTCTCTTGTTTGTGAAATCCTGCCTTTCCCAGGCCAGGCCCCAGACACACACCAGGGGGTTGGAGACTGCATTGTGTAAGGGCAGGCACAGCCCTTTCAGGTGTGAGTGACCACTCCTCCCCTCCCTCCTAGCACAGATGGCTCATCAGGATATGCAGTATATATCCCAGCTCCCTTTGTGTCACTGTCTAGAGAGAGGTACTAACAGCCCAACTGTCAAACTGACCCAGACAGGGAATCTACAAACAGGCAGAGTCACAGAATGGTTTAAGCATGAAAATGCTCACTTTCTAAAAGTGGCATTTTCCAACACACAACCTTAAAATCAACTTTACTAAAAGATGTATTTTTAAATTGTGAGCTCAGAGACCCCAAATTCCACATGTCTATCCGCTCCCAAAGGGAATCTATACTTTAATCATAATTAAAGGCAGCCCCCATGTTAACCTATGAGAGGGATAGGCCTTGCAACAGTGAAAACCGAATTTAGCAGTATTTCACTGTTAGGACATATAAAACACATTAGTATATGTCCTACCT
This sequence comes from Pleurodeles waltl, assembly GCF_031143425.1. NCBI lineage: Eukaryota > Metazoa > Chordata > Amphibia > Caudata > Salamandridae > Pleurodeles > Pleurodeles waltl. The sequence continues at coordinate 993,408,257 of NC_090442.1, forward strand.
TAATCATACACTGCACCCTGCCCATGGGGCTACCTAGGGCCTACCTTAACGGTGGCTTACATGTAAGAAAAGGGAAGGTTTACGCCTGGCAAGTGGGTACACTTGCCAAGTCGAATTGGCAGTTTAAAACTGCACACACAGACAGTGTAGTGGCAGGTCTGAGACATGATTACAGGGCTACTAATGTGGGTGGCACAGCCAGTGCTGCAGGCCTATAGTAGCATTTGATTTACAGGCCCTGGGCACGTTTAGTGCACTCTACTAGGGACTTACCAGTACATCAAAAATGCCAATCATGGATAAACCAATCAACCATACAATTTACACAGAGAGCATATGACTTTAGCACTGGTTAGCAGTAGTAAAGTGCTCAGAGTTCAAAAGCCAACAGCAAAAGGTCAGAAAAAATAGGAGGCAGGAGGCAAAAAGATTGGGGATGACCCTGCATAAGGAAAAAAGTCTGACAATAACCAATTTTTATAAATTGGTGTTGGATTTTTTGTGTCGTGTCGAGATCTTCAGTTGTCTTGGTGTTGTTTAAATGTGTATGACTAGTTCCTGTGTAAACCTTGCTGGTCAGTGCCCCAGCTACGCAGTGTTGAGCGGAGGGTTTTTCAGACAAAACCTACTATACATTAAGGGGTTGGTAAGTGTATTACACAGTGAGGTCACACAACCACACCATTTAATACATCCCATTTCCTCTCACTCTTTCAACATCCCCTTTTTTTAAAATTCCTACTACTTCTGTTGCTTCTCATTTGTGTACTTCATTGACTCCATTTATCTGCTTCTTGTACACCCTGATGAGCACATCCTCTAATTTCGGTAAAACCTTTTCTGGTAGAAGGTCTATCTGCAGAAGCCGCACTATGTGAATTTCACCGGAGGTGCAAGCCTGGATCCGGAAATTTTCGTAAAAAATCATTTGCCTGTCATGTTGCTCTGCGTTGGGTCCTTCATGTTTCAGACATGACGTCGGGAGCACTATGGACCAGATTTAAAGAAAGGTGACGCAGCGCAATCCTGCGCCAAAATTGGCAGTGCTGCGCTGTGCCACTTTAGAAATGCAGGAATGCGCTGTATTTAAGGGAATACGGCGGACCCCTTTGTTTCCCCCTGTGCTGGTGCTAAATTTAGCTGCCAGCGCCAATGCAGGCATCCTTGCACCATTGTGCAAGGATGTCTGTGTTGAGGTGTGTGATTGTTCATGTGCTGGAAGGTGTCCATTCCTGCACATAAACAACACTAAAGGCGCTTTGGCACTTCTGTGTGTGCTGCACAATGCAGCGCACACAGAAGTGCCAAAGTGTGATTTTCAAATGATTGTTTATGTGTAGGAAGGGACACCTTCCCGCACATAAACAATAACTTCTGGTATTATGCTTTTTCTATGCGTGCAGCAGAATGCAGCTCGCATAGAAAAAGCAAAAAATGAGGAGGAATAAAACTATTCCTCCTTGTTGCGCCTTGCTAACGCGACCCCTGGGGGTGCCGTTAGATTTTGGCGCTGCCTCAGGTTTACAAAATTTCATAGATCTGAGGCAGCGTCAAAATGCAATGGGTGCTGCTGTGGCACGCCCACAGCAACACCCATTGCACGCCCCTTCCAGGCACAGTGCAGCTTGTAGCGGGGCCATGTTTACAAAGTGGCGTTAAGCCACAAAAAGTGGCTTAACTCCACCTTGTAAATACAGCGCTGTGCTTAATACCATAGGAGAGTCACAAAAAGTGACGCTCCTGTGGCGCTGGGGGCCTATAAATACGGCCCTATATATGCACAACCTCAGCGCACTGATGTCAGTTTGTTTCTAAGGTCTGTCCGCGCCAAGAGACGTGCAGCCGTTGAAATCAATTTATGGCAGTATGTAGCCCTTAGGTTGGAATCCTATTAATGGACTATATGAGTCCTGTAAGGAAATGCCTCTGTTTGTATCGTCACCTTCTAAGTTCTGGACTGATGCTGCTCATTTTTTGACTCAGTGTGCACTGAGGCCCACTTACCCAGACGTTAGTGCCTGTGTCCTAACCTTGAAAGATGTATGTTTGATTGGCTTATTCCCAATTGGCAAAAGCTGACTTACTTGTAAGTCCCTATTATATGGTACCCAAAGTCTGTAAGTTAGAGAGCCACCCCAAGGAATGTAGCACTGGTTGTGTCACCCTGGACGTCCCAAAGGTAAAACATGGCTCTTAGACTGCCACTGCAGACTGGAAGGGCAATTTCAAACTGCTAATTTGACTTTGCCATCTAAGGTTAAAGACAGAGGTCAGATATCACTAGGTCTGTCTTTCGAAGGAGCTTGTTTACTTTTCTTTCTCTGACTTCAAAGTGAGGGAGTTTACGGGACAATCCTGCGGAGTACCCATGTGAGAGGAGAGGGTGTAGGAAGGTTTTTTCCTAGCACACAGCAAACACATGAACTGTGCTGATGTTTCAGAAAACGTCAAAATTAGTGTAAATAAAGCAAATTTTTTGGCTGTTCTGAAGTGTGGTGGAAACAAATATTTGAATATGCTCAAAACACATCAATACAAAAGATGAGGACATTTGCATACATCGTTTGTGCGCAATAAAACTGTATTTCGGTGCAAATGTAATGGTAATTTCATTTTTAATTACATTTGTATTAGATACTTTATAAACCATCCATACTAAATTCATTACGAGTGTCACACAGAGAGGGAAAATAGGAGCAACAAAGAAGAAACACAACATACCATCAACACCTCAAAAGAAAGTGCATAAGTGCAATAGCAAAACAAAAAGAGGGACTGGGAGAATTGTGGTCCAGTGTACTGTCTCCCAAAACCTAGATATGAAAATAGAAAAAGTACACTGTTCCAATATATGCACATGCAGGGAGGGAGTGTCAGTATTGTCAGGAGAGCCCTCAAGAATCCACTAGGATGCTAAGCATCATCATTGGGCTATCTCCTCATCAGACCGGTACTGCAATGTCTGGTGGACCACCCCACACAAGGTGGTGGCACTCAACCTAAATTAATACAGCAGAAATGATAAGGTCTGCAAAAAGTACTGACAATAGATAAAGAAGGAGAGACAACCGATTAAAATTGACTCTGAGACTTAGGCATCACGATTTAATAACTCAGAAAAAGGTTCAGGCCAAGATTAAAAAAGGAAAACAAGTGGAGTTAGTACGGGGAATAATGTCCCACTGTACTCCATGAAAAAAGAAAAGGTAGTGTACCTAATCCTAACATAGTGTGGTCAATAGCAAGTGCAATAGCAGCCTAAGGTACAGCGAACACAATAAAGCATACGCATCAGAAACACCAATTAGAAAAGAAAAAAATTGAAACAAACAATGGCCAACATTCAGCATTTCATTAAAATATATAAATCCCCAAAACTATCACCAGCATTAAATAATCATAATACAAGAATCCCCTGGATCCATTTCGGGCCACCGATACCTAAAGTGCTTTGATTGCATAAAATGCTTGTTATACCTAGAATGCTGAAGGGTACCTGCATCAGTACTGTAAAAAAGGTCTATGAGTGCAAAACAGATGTAATTTCACCTCTCCAACTTCACACCGTAACTGGACAATTGGAACTAACCCACTCCGCAAGCAGTCCCCAAGTTTTCTTCCCCTTCCACCTACCATTTCTTCCCTTGCGCGATACAGCGCATTCTCCATAATTGAGCCATGTGGCCGCTGTACAGAAATGACACACAGCCGTTACAATAAAAATTAAAGACCTTCTCTCAGTGGCGTCTGGTGTCTCCTGTACCCCCCCCCCCCCACTCCCCCAAAAGAGCATAATTCTCGGAGTAAGTATAACATTGAAATTTTATAAGTCACTCAAAAATTGTGAAATCTCAAATTTAGCGGATCCAGCTTTGGGCAAGTTGAAAACATGTGTAATAGATCCGCTTTTGAAAACTGACAGAGCGGGCAGCGTGTCCCTTCAGTGCCCCCCCCCCCCCCCCCCAATTTAGCAATCTTTGCAGGGTTAATACATAAATCAAAAATCGACTTTCAGTGCTGCACCTGAATCCCCGACGAGCGAAGTATAGTGTGGCTGAGCTCCAGAGATTCATAAAAGCTAAGATATTCGTATCAAGTCTTAATTGCCACTTGCCATTATGCTTCTCTAAATCATCAAGTTGTCCAGAGCTAAGAAATTAATGTTACAGGGTAATTGAACACTCCCCAGCCCCTGTCAATACCTCCATAAGCGTAGCATTAGAGAACACCCAACTGGCCCAATAGTTTTCTTACATAGAAAGTCACGAATTTAAAGGTACTTGAAAGAATCACTGTGGTCTAAATCATACCGACCCTGGAGATCCTCAAAAGATGCAACACCGCGCCCCTGAAAAAAATCCCCTAATCTCTGGAGTCCCTTTTGCCCCCATCTAGCCAGACACCCATCTCGAAATATATCTGGTAGAAGGGTATTATTAAGGATGGGTAGGACCAATTAAACCTACCTAACAGAGCTTTTTTCCGCCAGAAGGTCCAGCCCCTAAACGCAGCCTCCAGCACCTTAAATTGGACTTTTTAGTAGTAGTTGGGCTTTACCAGCGTTAGCAAGCTACTATTCCACATTGAGTCTATTAGCAACTCGTAAATATTTGTGGGCATATTTATACTCTGCTTGCGCCGAATGTGCGTCAAAAATTTTGATGCACATTCGGCGCAAACCCTGCCCCATATTTATATTTTAACGCCCGACCCCGCAGACGTCAAAATCCCACTATGTGCGTCATTTTTTGGAAGGGGGAACCTGCCTTGCGTTAATTATATGCAAGGTAGGCGTTCCCTTCACCAAAAATGACTTTAAGGCCTGTGCGTCTTATTTATACTCTGGCGTCATTTTGACGCACAGGAGGGGGTGGGCCTTAAAAAACGGTGCACAGCCTGATGGGTGCCGATTTTTTACGCCTGGGTCAGGGCAGGCGTTAAGAGACCTGTGGGCTCGTAAGGAGCCCAGAGGTGCCCTCCCCTGCCCCCAGGGACACCCCCTGCCACCTTTGCCCACCCCAGGAGGACACCCAAGGATGGAGGGACCCATCCCAGGGAAGTAAAGGTAAGTTCTGGTAAGTATTATTTTAAATCTTTTTAAGTGGCATGTAGGGGGGCCTGATTTGGGGCCCCCTACATGCCACTATGCCCAATGGCCACGCCCATGGCCCTTGGTGTATAATCAATGGCTCCTTGCCCGGCCTCTTTTATTTGATAAGAGGCCTCATATATTGGTGGGCAGTGGCCAGCTGATATAACTTCAAATTCGGAAGGGACAATCCGCCCCTTTCCCTAGGTAAGGACAAATACTTACTCGCCCTCCTAATCTTGCCATATGACCAGATAAATCTAGTAATCAGGGTATCCATAGATGTGAACCATGAGCTTTCAAATTCTACAGGAATAGCTCTGAATAGATAAAGAAGTTTGATACAAATAAACCTTTAACAATATTGTACTGGCCCATTAAAGAAAAATGCGAATGATTCCATCTAGCAAAAATCCTGTTTCACTTTCCCCATAATCGGTGTCAAATTTAACTTTACTATCTGATCCACTTTGGTGCTAATACAGATCCCCAAATACACCGTATGCTCTACCGTCCAGGCATCTTGAATAGGAGTGTGGCTATTTACAACCAACTGTGTTTTACCACTATTCAAAGAATACCCCGAGAATTTCCCAAATTTATAAACCCCTGCTTCAATTTCTCACAGTGAAGCATCCGGATTATCTGTTACAACTGCTACATCATCTTCATAAGCTAGGATTTTTGTATCCCAGTCATAGCACCTTACTGGTAGCATGGCTGGATTAGATTCTAGTGGGCGAAGGAAGGGATCAATGTATAGGGGAGCAGGGGCAGCTCTGCCTGGTACCTCTTTCAATATGTATAGGGCCAGACTGGCCACCCATCAGTTGACGGCAAGCAACAGGCTTATAATAAAGAGCCTGCACATCTTTGACAAAGCGTCATCCTAACCCAAACAAACCCATGACTTTGTATAGATATTCCTAATTGACTGTCTAATGCTTTCTCAGTTTCCAAGAGGGCCAAAGCCATGGGCTCGCTCACGACACTAGTAGCATCAAAGAGTGTTATAACCTTACGAATGTGATAGGGGATGTCTCTCCCCGGAACAAAGCTGTGCTGGTTTGCTGAAACCAAATTACTGATAATAGGACTCAACCGAGAGACAAGAACTTTGAAATAAATCGTGGCATCGCTATTTCTAAGCGTTATAGGCTGATATGACCCTGGATCATATGGGGCTTTTCCTTTCTTTAAAAAGACTACTAGACTAGCTGTTGACCAAGATTCTGGGGGCCTTTGACCCTGTTGCCCTTGTATAAAACATTCTAACATAACCGGAAGAAGTGCCATACTAAGGGGCATATTTAAGAGCCCCTAGCGCCTCCGGAGCTCCACCTTTCTTGATGCTCTGGTGGTGCAATGCCCTGTGTCGTATTGACAAGGAGGTGTTAAGCCACCCTTGCATTTTGACACTGCCTCAGATTTACAAGGTTTCATAAACCTGAGGCAGCACCAAAATCTAACGCCACCCCAGGGCTTGGGTTAGCAAGGTGCAACAAGGAGGAATACTTTTATTCCTCCTCATTTTTTGCTTTTTGTGTGTGTGCTGCATTCTGCAGCACACATAGAAACAGCAAAATGCCAGAAATGATGGTTTATGTGCGGGAAGGTGTCCCTTCCTGCACATTAAACAATCATTGAAAAATTAGTCTTTGGCACTTCTTTTAGTGATTGTTTATGTGCAGGAAGGTGTCCCTTCCTGCACATAGACAATTTAGGCCCATATTTCTACTTTTTGACACAAACCAGCACCGGCGCTGGTTTGCTAATGCCACTACTACGGGCCAGGTGGGCGCCCTATTTAAGGATTGACATTAGCCGTTGCTGCGGGCTGGTCAGAGTAAAAAAAAAAATGACTCAAACCAGGCAGCACCGGCCTTGGGGAAAATGGGGGTTGTGCGTAAAAAAATGGTGCAAGTCAGGTTTGAGTAAAAAATCATGGCTCAAACCGGACTTGCACCATTTTATGACACACAACCCCCACTGAAATGACTCCTGTCTTAGCAAAGACAGGAGTCATGGCCCCTTGCCCAATGGCCATGCCCAGTGGACTTCTGTCCCCTGGGCATGGTCATTGGGCACAGTGGCATGTAGGGGGACCCAAATTAGGCCCCCCATGCCATGTAAAAAAATAAAAAAATGATACTTACCCCAACTTACCTGTATCCACCTGGGATGGGTCCCCCCCATCAATGGGTGTCCTCCAGGGGTGGGAGAGGATGGCAGAGGGTGTCCCTGGGGGCAGGGAAGGGCACCTCTGGACTTCTTCTATGGTCAGAGACCATGGAAGTGAGTCCACAGGTCCCTTAACGCCTGCCCTCACCCAGGCGTTATAAAACGGCGCACATCAGGCTGTGCGCCGTTTTTTAAGGCCCGTCCCCTCCTGTGCATCAAAAATACGCAGTAGTATAAATAAGGTGCACAGGCCTTAAAGTCATTTTTGGGCCGGGAACGCCTACCTTTCATGTCATTAACGCAAGGTGGTTTCCCACATCCAAAAAATTACACACACAGAGGATTTTTGACATCAGCGAGGTCGGGCGTCAAAGTATAAATATGGGGCAAAGTTTTCGCTGAATGTGCGTCAAATTTTTTGACGCACATTCGGTGCAAACAGAGTATAAATATGCCCCTAAATCCCTTCAACGCAGACATCCTTGCACGATCGTGCAAGGATGTCTGCATTGGTGTTAGGCAGCTCAGTTTGGCACCATCACAGGTGGAAACGCAGGGGTGCACAGTATTCTGGTAAATACGGCGCGTCCCTGCATTTAAAAAGTTTTGCTTCGCTGCCAATTTTGGTACAGCACTGCGCTGCGCCACTTTTTAGTAAATCTGGTCCAAAAAATCGTATAAAATTCTAGAGAAATTATATCCGCACCCACAGCCTTCCCTGAGGGCAGTTCTTAGATTGCAGATTGTAGTTCTTCAGTAGTGAATTTTGCTCCTAAACCATTGCACTCCTCCTAGGTGATTCTATCCGATCTCACTTTACCCAAAAACAATCCCATATATTGTTCACCCTTTAGTGAAAGCACTGTAAATTTCTTTATAATACTTCTGGAAAACCTTTCTAATACTCCGTCTGTGCGTCAAAAATTTTGACGAACAATCGGCGCAATCAGCGCAAACGTTGCCCCGTATTTAAACTTTGACGCCCGAGCCCGCGGAATACAAAATGCCGCCGTGTGCGTAATTTTTTGGATGCGGCAACCCGCCTTGCGTTAATCATATGCAAGGTAGGCGTTCCCGGCCCAAAAATGGCTTAAAGGGCCGTGCGTCGTATTCATGCTTTCGGGCAAAAATGACGCACAGCCGGGAGGCGGAGCCAGAAAATGACGCACAGCCCGATTTGCGTAAAAACTTAACGCCTGGGTCAGGGCAGGCGTTAAAATGGGGCGAACAGACCTGTATTTAATCAGAACACACAGAACAAAGAGTAGAGCAGCAGAGCAGCAACAGAGAGCCATGGAGGTGATTCTAATCCAGCATGCACGCAGACGCAGAGCCCAGCAGCAACAACAGCAGCTACAACAACACCAGCAGGGACCCCAAAGGCAGCGCAGAAGGCAGGAGAAGATATTCCGCACAAGAACAACCCTTCAGGGCCTCAGGGAACACAACATCATACAGAGCTACCGGTTGAACTGGCAGGCCATTCAGCAGCTGCTGCGAAACATTGTACAGCAGTTGGCCCCCACTTTGGTGACACCCCTCACCATCCCAACAGAAACAAAGCTGCTTGCCGTACTTCACATGCTGGCAAGTGGCTCTTTTCAAACAACTGGTGCCCTGGTTGGCAGAATATCACAACCATCATTCTCTGCCTTTTTTCCCAAAGTACGCCATAGTTCGACTGACAGCCCGCCACATCTGCTTCCCTAACACACTGCAGAAGCAGCAGGAAACTAAACAGGGGTTCTACGCAATCAGTGGCTTCCCACACGTCCTTGGTGCAATCGACTGCACACATGTACGCCTTGTGCCACCTTCTGCAACTGAACACCTCTACTGCAACAGGAAGCACTCACATACCATCAACATGCAGGCCATAGTCGATCACCAAGGATTGATCACCAACATTGTGGCTAAATATCCTGGGAGTGTACATGACTCATACATCTTCCGTCACTGAACCATCAATGAACACTTCCAGGATGGACGGTATGGCAATGGACTACTTGTTGGTAAGTACAAAAACCTACTTATATGCATACTGCACAGCAACCCTCTAGGACACACAACATATACACCACAACAGCAACATGTCAACAGGAACACACTAAGGTCCTGACATCGCTAGCCATGTTTCTTAAGTCACCACCATTGAACCTGTCACACATCGGAATTTACTGTACAGCCTAATGTGAAGACGTCAATGAGTGTGGTTGCCTAAATGTCACCTTGCAAATTGTAAGTGTCCCAATGACCTTTACATTAATACATTGCATAAGTGTCAAGGTATGGGATGTCCAAGGTACTTTCATATGAACGTGTTAACAACACTTTAAATTTTAACTGTGCATGGAACTATCATCTCACCCCCAGTGAAGACACACGGACACCTGTATCACAAGTCACAATGCTAGGGAGGGCACACTGTACTGAAAATCCCAAAACATACTGCTGACAAACGGTTAGCAGACAAACACTTGTTCAGCCAAGGAAACAACACAATGCAGATGGTATAGCCTACAAGCATAGGATGTCACATTAGTACACAAAAGAGTCACAGACAACACAAGACAACTACTGCCATTAAAGGTCTTTTCAATAGTGCCAGCTACATCAACATGATACCATTCATTTTCTCTTGCAGCTGATCAGGGTTATGGGATCCAGCCATGGATTATGACACCATTTGGCAACCCGAGTACAGCTGCAGAGCGTGCATACAACGAGGCCCATGGGAGAACACGCAGCACTGTCGAGCGGACCTTCGGCATCCTCAAGTCAAGGTTCCGCTGCCTCGACATCACTGGTGGTAGCCTCCTATATTCCCCCGAGATGGTCTGTAGGATCATCCTCACATGTCCCCTTCTGGAACCAGAGCCACTCATGCCTGAAGAGGAGGAAGAGGAGGATGATGGCCTGCAAAAGGAGGTGGAACTACAGAACACAGCTGCTGGTATACGCAGGCGGCAACAGATTGTAAATGATTTCTTCTGAATATGATCACCTTCACCACTTTAGTTAACTAATGTAAATTAACACCTATTATAATCACCATATCATGGTCTGGCTATTCATTTTTGCACACCTTCATCTCATCAGAATAAGAGTGTTGCCTTATGGAGCCTTACGGAGCATTGCTGAGATACTGAGTAGGACACGGAACATCCCAGAGCTTATGTGATGCCTAACATACAATGGTCACATACACACAGACTCTTAATGACATATATCATGTACATATCTCCTTTGAAGGCCAATAGCAGAGGACCACAACTATTTCACACATACATGTTGAAAGCAAGGTCCAACGCAGCATATGGCACACAACTATGACACCATCACTCAATAAGGGGAAAACAAGCCTCATACATGAGGCAGTCAATGTGCTTTGGCATCACTAACAGGAATGTCTGACAAGACCCTTGACAGCAGTTAGTCCAACTGCATCCAATATTTGCAAGGAATATCTGTGACTAGAGTTCCATTGAAGCAGAACATAGACAGCACAAGTGCCACACATATGACATGCATTGCGCACATGACATTCCATGTACATGTCGGCCCATTTCCTAACTCATTACACACCCATGCACCTGGTCACAACCCACCTGTTGGAAGAGGTCCCTGGAATACTAAGATGTGTACCCTGATAATACCTCCTATACAAACACAGACCAACATTAGCAAACCAGTGTGCTACACCCTTTCCTATGGTATGCCATTGTCAAAGAACATCTGACTGCATGGATGTCAGGTCAATTTATACACTGTCTTCTAGTTTCAAAGCCCTGTTAGCACATGTAGATTGCTTCCCCTTGTGAAAATGTCTGTTGGCCGTTAGAATGCAAGTCTCACCTACAGGACTGGTGAGAAACAGATGCAGCCCACACCTGTGATCACCTCCATGCACACCACCCATTACAAAAAGCACTGCCCCTGATGATGCCTGAAACAGCATAGGGGTTGCCATTATGTCAAATACATCGTCAACCGTTGATAGTAAGTAAGCCGTGTAACACAGCCCTTGGGTTCATTTGTCACCTTCAAAAACACAGGACATACACAGATTGACATGTCAACTGTCTAGTTTGTCCTCCAAACAGTCTCAGTCAGAGCACTGATTATGTAACTTGTCCAGTAGCTGGCTCCTGAATCATCTTGCATTTTGTCAGCCTGACTGGCAACTGTCTGTGCGTCACACTAAAGTATCCCTGTGTCTACATATGTACCACACTTGCGTTACCAAACCTGCCATTCATCAGGGGGCATTGGGCATTGGCTTCTACCATGCATACACAAATACATTGTATAGCATCATCTGCCTTTTAACTGTACCATTTGAGTTAAATCCTCTTGGAAATGCAAAAATCATGGCCCATCCCTTTTCTGGGTTGCATTTATGCATGAATGACAAAGTGTGACAGTGTCCCAGGGTCATAGGCAGGGCTTGGGTACGGGGCTTTCAGCACAACCAGCAACCTCTGATAATGTACATGACTAATACACAAATGTCAGAACCATGACAGTTCACACACAGCATCACAGTGCGCACAACATAGTGATGGGCCGTGTGTGGTGAATAGCTGCGAGAATAAACAGCACAGAGGCCATGATGTTCCCAGATGCAGTGGGAAGTGCAGAGGCCAAACTGTGTACAAATGTTGTAATGACACCTGCCGGAACATGACTCCTGAGATATGATCTCACTCAGCACACCAAGGTTGACCTGTTGACAGTCTCATAAGACGTCTGCAGTGACAGGGTGGGACCATCCCCATGTAGGTTCTTATGTCCTCATTGGCTTTACTTCCATTTATCTCTGAAGGATACTCAGTAGATACAGGAATAGCCGTCACTGACTCATGATGAGACCTGGATGTAACTGTGACAACATAGACCCCTAAAAATATACAGGATCAACATTGGACCACACATGAACCAGACACCTCTGTGCAATTGATCACTGGAAATATGTGGCCACGTGCTGCTTCGTCTGCTGGTCCACCACTGCCACAGGAGAGTTGTGGCTCAGTCATATGACCACAGCTGTGGTGTTATATTACATTTGTGGTTCACCTTTGGCTTTCCGTGTCAATAACATGGTACCCACTTAGTCTGTACATGTGCCTGACTCATGGTGGGTTCACCAACAAGTGCCTAGGAAGCAGTATCCAAATTTCCAGGACATGTGATGGGCAAGTGTTGGACCATTGGCATGAACAAGCGTCTGCCATCTATCTGGTGCATGCTTTGTCATTTGTGATGTTTACGTTACCCAAAAACTAGGATGTTGCTACATTTATGACTAACACATATCCTCTCTCATTTCGACACTGACTTGCATCTGAGGGTTGGGCACATTGACTTCACATTCATACAAGTATATTTGCAATGATGCATCTTGTGATGCACACACAGTGGATCAACAACTACATTAGTAGCCAATTCACACACATTGAGCCATAGGCATTGAGGTATTGTACTTATGTGCGTCGCCTTGCTATCCTCTCCTGACGCCAAACATGCCCAATTTGTCCAATACAGATATGTAGGCCATAAGTTTGGCCATCTATTGCGTCAGTCAAGAGTGAAAATCCTGTAAACGAAGTAGCAGATCATGGTACGCAATAGTATGATGTTTCACATGTGCCCATACACCGTCATGACCAAAGTGGGTGCAATCAGGCTATCTCAGTTTTGTCACAAATGTAATATAACATTAAAATGGTAAAATGACGCAAACCCAAATAATGGCTGAAATTTTTACGCATCCGCATAAAAAAATTATGCACATGCGTCAAAAAATTACGCTTATGCCCGAAAAACAACGCATAATGCCCTGAAAAAACCATTGCCCCTGAGCTGTATCTTCCACACTGTACCTCATAAAATTGGTTAAGTTTAAAACTATTTCCAAACATATGGATGCAGGCTCATTTCTACTCCTGTGTGTTGAAAAAAATGACGCGCAGACTGTATGCGTCCATTTTTTTGACGCATAACGATAAAAATGGCCGTCCTTTTAGCCAGGAAGTGATGTAATAGGATATCCTGTTTACAGAATATGTACAGTGGGTGTACTTTCACTTTCACTGTGCAGTCTGTGATACTTCCTGACTGTGTGGCTGTGTTGAGAGTTTTGTCTGGTCAAATTGTGCCTTTGTCTCCTGTGTGGTCTATTTATTGTCTTTTTGTGAATAAAAACTTGTTGTTGTATCCTGTCTGAGTGTTTTTTTTGTATACAATTGTGTTGTAAAGTATTGTCTTTGTTGTGGGTAGTGTTAGTTTGGGTATAGTTGGGCTGTGTTAGTTGTTTAGTTTAAGTTTTTCCTATTCTACTTTCCCCCTATTCTCCTTTGTTCCCCTTTATCCCCTATTTATCTTTTGCTGCTAAGATGTTGGGTAGGCCTCGTCTTGGCAAGATGGGTGAGGAGGAGCTGGGTGGTTTTATATAGCTGGTGTGCCATTTCCTACCCCTTATGATTGAGGCAGGTGGGCGGGTGATACAGGGGTATCACACTGAGGCACGGACGCTCCGGTGGGCAAAGGTCTTGAATCACCTGCAACGGATTTATCGGACACCAAGGAACTACCACCAGCTGAAGCACCGCTGGGCTGACCTTATCTCCAGGGAGCAAGATCTGCTGGACCACCTGGAGATTGTGATTGGTGGCCCTGTTGGTGAGTACAAATCATGTAAATGTGCATGATTAAATGCTCTGTAGTGACATCAGATGATTTGTACAAATTCTGCTGGCAATGTTGTTGAGTGTGTGGAATGCTTCTGAAACATACAGGGTCATATATCACTTTGTTAAGGACCACAATTGCTAGCTGCTAGGAAGCAAGAGCTCTGCAAACTTACTGAATACTTTTGCATGATGTAAGTCAGTGCTGCCTTTGTGTCAAACAGCAACACAAATCAGGTGCCAATTATGTATAGATATAGGTCACATTTGCCTGTGAGCTATAGAAATTTCCTATTCATTACCAACATTGGTTGACGCAACAGCTAGACTGACTTTTGAAACACTACATGAGGCTGAAAATGAGTGCAGGCTTCACGTCAATTGATGAAAACAATGTGGCCCAAACATATGTCTCATGCGTGTCTGGTGAGTGTGTAAGGAAACAGATCACGGAAATTCCCCAATTTTTTTTTTCCTGATTATTGTGCCCCTCCTTCATTTCGGATACATGTCAGATCTGGATTTGGACACATAGGGAACAAGTTCTAGCTGCGCTCAGCTAACATCTTAGACTGGTATTTGGAGTTTGTTGTTCCACCTTTCGTTTAGGGATGGCTGGCCAAAGGTATGCACATGGGTTCATATCTCTATGGTTGGTGCAACTCATCATAGCTGGGCCAAATCAAATGAAGATACTGTAACAACATGAGGGCTAACAACTGTCCCTGCCCCTCTGTACATTGTACGTGTGTGTCATAAATTTGTCATGGTCACAATGGCTGGTTGAATGGTAATGCAGTCCTCACGGAAAGTGGCTATGGATGTCTCTCTTGGATTCACATGATGAGACGAATACACTCCATGATTATGTCTGCTCACTAATGAAGGAGCATGTTTGCCACCACATGATAGTTAGGGCCACTGCATGTGTGCAGATATGTGTGTAACACTCACTGGAGACCCATGGTGTGTACATGTTAGCCGTGCTATATCAGATGCAGTATCATCATGTCTGAGTGGCTTTACTTACTTATGTAATCTTATACACAGTATTTGTCTTTGGAATTATTGTACAGTGCACAGACATTGAGCATATTTCTCCATTCCATGCCTTACAGGTGGACCAGCACCCTACACTGTTGGCGAGGTGGCTAGATTCGAGGACCCAGGCAACTCCAGTAAGTGTTGATATGTCTGTTATGTGTTGTGTTTGCTGGTGATGTGTGATGGACTCCTGTGTGTTGGACACATAGCAATGTGTGATGCGCTGGCCAATCTTTTGTTTTGTTCCATGAGTGGAATTTCATTTTATCACCATCTTTGAGTTGGCCAATCCTTATCCTATTGTCTTATTTATGGATTCTAGGTCAGTCCTGTAGGCCCGCAATGTGAATAGGGATGAGTCATGTGGATAACACTTGAATCAGAAAGAGTCGCTTTGGACCTAATGTTTGATTTAGTCAGCCAGTCAGACCCAAATTCTCCCAGAATGGGGCTGCAAAATGCTTACCCACATACTTCTGCTTCCTAATTCACTAATGTACTGATTAAACTGTAGGTTGAACTTCCTAGCAGCATGTAGCTCCATATGTAGTGCTATGAGTATGTTGCACTTGCGTGCAATGGCCTAGGTGTGCATGCAATTCATGGCCAGGGGTGTTCTTGCATCTCTGTGTTTGTTGTAAGTCATGACTTACTGGTAGTAAAAAATGTGGACAAAGGACTGCATTTCCAAACGTGTGGCGCTGGGATTGGTCAAGGGTTTGCTGTCTCCTATTTGGAGATACTCCTTACCTGTGGTTTGTGTGTTGAGCCAAACACATGTCCAGCTTTCCTAAGCTTCCTGGGTGTCCTTGTTGTTTGAAATTGTTAGTTGTTAGTCCACCCCTACCCTCAAACACAGGCATGGGTTTGTGAATAGTGTACCTAGGACTGATGATACAAGTTTGGTACACAGACCACTGTAAATCAGTGAATCTTTTGTCTGAACCTAGTATACACACTCATGTTTTGCACATGAGTACTATACTAGCAAGTCCATTTATAACTTGCAGATCATGTGGCCCTAGATTTCCAACCCATACAAATACATTTGTAGCCCTGGCATTAGCGGAGGATGTGCAGCATCATTGTTAGCTGACAACTGGCAGAACATAGATGCCAAAATCATGCCAGTTGTTACCCATCTTGTAGGGTTTGGATGTGCTATGTGTGATAGAGCCTTTGTAGGCTGGCTTGCCATGCACTTCCTCAGGGACTATCAATGATCTTTATGATGATATGAGCTGTTACAAGTACAATTGATGTATTGTCTGATTTACTTCTTGTGCCATTTCACACAATGCAGTTCCTAATGTTAGATTTTCTATTTGTCTTCACAGCTGCAAATATGACACCCATCCGGGTCAGGGAGTTTCAACGGCGGGTAATGAGGTATCAGCACATACTTCAAGTAGAGTCTGGGTACCGAAAATGGCCTGCAGATACCGGCACGAACGGACCTCCGGAGCCTGGAGGGCATTTCCCCAAGGCGGCCCTTCTTTGCTCACCACAGCCACCACCAGCACTACCACCACTACCACGCAGGTGGCACCACCAGCAGCTGGGACCATTGCGGCAACATCCTCAGCAAGTGCTCCAGGCCCAAGCACAGCACCACCTGTAGGGCAGCCCACAGCCATGGACACTACATGGCCCCACACTTCCTCGGCTGGCACCCAGACCACCCCAACTGCAGCCATTGACCCTGCTGCTTTTGGAAATATGCAGCGTAAATTGGATGTGTCCTGTGGAAGATGAGTCGACTGCGGCAGGAGGTGCGACATGTCAACCGGCGGGTGCGGTCAATCAAGAGGACCCTCCGGAGGGCCAACCTGTAGCAGTTTTGACGGACATGATTCCCTCCCCTCCCTCCTCTTTCCTGATTCTTATACTTTGTGGGTTTAGGGTGCTTAGTGTTAGGTTAGTATAGGATGTTAGTTTAGTTAGTGTTAGTGGGTGGGGTGTCCTGAATATTTCTTCTGTTTCTTTTTGTGTGTGTTGTCAATGTTGGTGTTCTTGTGTGTTTAAAAAAAAAAAAAATAATACAAAAATATATAGATATATATATATATATTTGTTTAGTATAGGATAGTATGTGTTTAGGTTAGTATCTGTTATCCTCTGTGTGTCCCATCTCATAAGGGGGCTGAGGGGTTGATGTTTAGAAAGTTTTGTTAAATGTGATAATTAAGTTTAGCTTAGGTTAGTTAGGGATAGTTGTGGGTAATGAGTAGTTAGAGTAGATTAGGGTAGGTAAGGCTTTTCCCCAAGTTTTCACTTCTGTTGTTACTGTTTAATAAATATGTAGTAAACCCTTTACAGTATGTGTGACATGCTTGTAGATCAGGGCCTTGGCATGAGTGTACAATTTTTCTTTTGTATTACATTTTGTGTCCTATGCTGCTAACAAATCCCAACTGTAACATTGACAGCTACCCCAAAGATACCTTACAAAGATTAGACCATTCATTGCAACCACCAATCACAGTTACTATGGATCCCAACGTGTTTTTTTCATAATGTATGTTTTCAATGTCACATACAGTGCTTCCAGATTTATGATTGGGGACACTGTGTTATGTCTGACTACAGTCTGATGTCCAAGGAAACCCTTATAAGGTGAGTGGTAGTAAGCTTTCTTGTATAGTGTACATAACTCACATAGATCATTTGTTATACTGTTCAGCATGATTACTTATTTGGATGTAAACTCATACACCTCCATTCATGCAGTTTGGTGACTGTTCGCTTACATTTGTGGGCAATGTTACATGTGTTAGTTTTGCATTGAAGCAACATTTTGAAGGCACTATATTATCATTTAGATATCCCTTGAGGAAGCATTATTCTGTCCAATACTGCATTATGGTGTATAGTTTCTCTTTTCCTCAGATATTACCCTCAGGAAGGGCAGAGTATGGTAGAATCCAGACCACTGTGCATAGTTATCAGCCTACATTATTTCAGGACAGTTGTATTGACAAGCTATGATATTTGACAGGAGGCAAAATTCAGTGGTCTACTGCACGGCTGATGTGTCACATTACACAGAGACAAAGTGGTTGTGTAAGTGCTATTTATTGAAAAGTGCTGTAGTGCTATATGTACATTGTCCATGATTGTGAGTCCATTATAGTGACATCTTCCATTGTGATCCTACACAAGTGCAAAATGACATGTCATTGGACATGCTGGGGTGAAGTGTCAGACAGTACAGAGGGACAGGATTTGACAATCGTTTAGTGAGAGACAATCACAGGGCAGGCTGACAAGATAGACAGTGGTTTGCAGAACAGTGCTTGAGTACAGTTGTTGCAAGACTGGCATGTTACGAAGCGCAGGACCTTGGTAATAGGTGGCCATGTGGCAGGGACTAGTGCTTTCGGGTACTTTTACGTGTGAAGGTGATCTGTTCCATGTCTTCTTCTTCTGATGTGTGTGTTGCCTCCCCTGCCCTTGGTGGTGGTGGTTGTGAAGGGGCAACACACACCTCAGTGTGTGTAGACGTGGAGTCAGACATCCCGCTAGCTGCTACCTGTGGGGGTCTTAAGGGCAGTACTGCTGCAAGGAGGATCTGCTGGTTCTTAAGAATAGCAGCCACATCACGATGGTAGGCAGCCAGGTTGGCCCTGAGGGGGTCATGATTGCATTTGTGCAGGCAGTGGAAGGTTTGGAGTGCGAGGTGTTGTGGCAACTCCCTTACTGCAGTGGCGAATTCCTTGACAGTTTCTTGTAGTCCTTGCAGGATGGATGTTAGCACTTGCGTGGATGCTGCCTGATCTGCAGATGACATCATGCACGAACCCACCCCCTCTAGGCTGGCTGCCATAGTTTGCATCCCCACCCGCACCTCCTTGGCCAGCTCCCGCTGTACCCCAACTACAGTTCTCTCAAAGCTGGTACCTGTGTCGTCTGAGTCCTCAGCTGTATTGGAGATGGCAAGTTGTACAATTGGGGTTGTGAGTGGATCCTCTGTGATGGCTGCTTGGTCTGTGCTCCTCCTTGTGACTGAAGGTGGGGTCTGGAGTGTTCCAAGGACATCTTGGAGGGTCTGCTGACTGATGTTTGTCAGCTCGTCATCCATGTCATCAGGGTGGTCCTGGACATCCGCAGGAGATCCATTGTCCTCTGCAATGAAATAGGGTACAATTAGTGTGTCTGTGTTGTGGCACTAGTGATGTGACATGCCTGCCTTGTGATGATTTCACATTGTGATATTGGTTCCTGTTCATTGATCCAGACTTTCAGATGGGCATTCTCCCAGGCCTATGCCCCACCTGCATGTCACATGTATTGTGGTTAGTTAGTAGACTTGTCAGCATCACATCCTCTAGGTGTTGGTTGTGGCCAAATAGTGAATTGCCACCTTCTTGTCCTATTCAACCCTCCCCTACTTCCATTCTCATGGTGAGACCTTTCACTGTCTGTAGGTGCTCTGATGGCACTAGCAGCACACTTAACAATCTGGACCTGTCCCAGTCTCTGATCTTTCACATCCACTTATATGTAGTTGAAATGTAGTGTATACTACGCATAGCATTGTTATGGCACGATCTGGATATCAGCATTGGTAATGTGTACAGCTGATGTTGGGGAATGTGTGGTACACTGGATTGCCCTGATTGTCGTAGCAGTGCCCTATTTCCTCCTCTGACTGTACAGGTGTATTTCAGTGACCAGTTACATGTGTCCTCCCCCTCAATGCTGTTGTCTGAGCAGTATGACATTTGGGATGTTGCATTGTGACCCAGGCACAGGATGGATCCTGACATGCAGCATGGGTGTGACATTAGTGCTGTGTAGCTCCTAATGTTGATGACATTGGATGATGATGGCGGCAACAATGGGAATTCACATTTGACAGGACTGGAACATTTGTCTTGTTTCAGGGGATTGTTAGCGTTGTCATCCTAAACCCTCTAATTTAGGAGTGTATGATCCATGGGGACGTTACTGCCATTGGCTACTTGACCAGCACACACAGCGGAGGTGGTAGTGGCAACTGTTGTCAATGTTCCATTCCAGTTTTCGGTATGGCTAGAGGTTGTTAATTGGGTCCTAGTTAATGTAGGGGGTATAGTGGCTGACGTTGACGGGATGTCAGTTTGACATTGTGCCCTTCCCTCCTGGCGTGGCTTTACCTTTGCAACATCATTGGCATGTCAGCATACCCCCGTGGAAATGTTGTTGGTGTTGTGTTATGGTGTGCCCCAGCTTTTCTCTGTACGGGCCATGCAACCGTTACCCATGCCACTCCATGTATATGATGACTTACATGCATTGTGTAGTAGGTATTTCCCCTCCCCCGGTTGCATTTAACATTAGTGCATTTTAGTTTCCCATGCGACTTACCCTGCATCTGTGTTGTCTCCTGGTAGTCCACGCTGTCCTGTCCTTGAATCCCTGTGACGATCTCCTCAGGGATGACGGCTGCGACCATCTCCTCCATGTGGTCCAGGGGCTCCTGGTGTGCTGGACTCCCACCTCCAGTCTGCAGTGCTGCCTTCCTGTTCCTGGCCATCTTTTCCTTGGTCCTGCGCTTGCAGTCATGCCAGCGTTTCTTGCACTCAATGACTGTTCTGCGTACTTCTGCCACCCTGTTAATCTTGTCAACAATTTGTTGCCATAGTGCCTCTCTCCTACTGGTTGCCAACTTTGACATGACAAACAGTTGGTGCTGGTGTTCCGTCACCTCTTTTACCAGAATTTCCTGCTCCTCTGCACTGAAGCAACACTTTCTTTTCTTCTTCTCCCTGTCCTGGTTCTTGTGTGGGTCCTCTTGGCTGGTTCCTGGTCTGTTGTCATCTTACTGGGGTTTGTACAGACATCTGGAATCCATTTTGGCTCTCCTCTGCTTAAATGTCTGTGTTTGCGGGAAATTTTGACGCTATTGCGTCAAAAAACGCTGTATATCCGGTTTGTGGTGTCGTAAATCAGCTCACAGTCATTTTTGCAGCATTAACGTCATTTTCCTTTACGACATGACGCTGCGGTGTGCATAAAAAAAAATGACTTACTCCTGTGGTTTGCGCCGCCGTTCTTCAAAGGATAAATTTGACGCCCGCACGGCGCACAGAAATGGTGTTACCTGGCAGTAATATTTTTTACGCAAAACTGCCTCGGCGCAGTTTTTGCGTCAAAAAGTAGATATATGGCCCTAAGTATATTATACGCCGATAGAGTAAAGGGGGGGGGTTATCACTACCCAATTTTAAAGATTACTACTTTGCCTTTTTCGCACATTATTTCACTAATTTTAAAGCTAATCAACCTATAGGCTGCTTATTTACTAAAGACTTTCGTGAATTAATATGCAGGGAGCACGATATTCTGAATCCAGCACTATTGGTGAAATCACTATAATATTCTTAAATGGCTCTTTAAAAGAAACTCAGATTTTTTTTAGAAGATATTCAATCCCATATTTGCATTTTCTTACTCCTCTCACACAGTTTACGCTACGTTCTGGCTCTCTGCTCAATTCAGATTTATTAAGGAGATAGGATCATGCAGGGTTTAGTAAAATTGGGGATTTTCGCATCAATGACAATTGAGAAACTCTCTTAAACATTCAGATGGTCGTCCAAAATGATCTTCTCTTGGTGGAATCCTATAGTACTATGCTTCATAGTTTAAGGGATCTGTCTATTGATTTAATTATTAACACAGGTGTTAGTTGCTGAACTGGTCGACCCTCCTGGGATAAGGCGTGCGGGTGCATGGAGAAGGTTACTCCTAAGGCTGATCTTGGGGCAAAGGCGGCAAGAAAATGGGCCCGCCGGGAGGGTCTCCATCTGTCAATGGAGTGCTGGGAGAGGATCAATCATTTAAACATCACAGTACTTAGAGGTGCGAATTGGCATCGGATTATATTTTTTAGTAAATGACTATTATATCGAACCCCGCAAGCCTTAACCCGTGTGGTGCCTAGCTGTCCTGATCTCTATTTTCGCTGTAAGGTAGTAGGGGTGGCTCGTTGGATACATGTGACTGGTACATGTCGACTTATACAAGAATACTGGGATGGAATATTCAAGATACTAACAACTATTGCTCAGGTCATTATAACTCCCAGTATTTGGTTGATGTGTTTGGGCTTCGACCCCGAGGCAAGGCTCCCACCCAGTTGGGAAAAACTCATTTTTATTGCCACTGTGATTGCCAGATCTCTCCTGTTAAGAAACTGGCGATCTGATTTAACTCCCTACCCTCAAGAATTGCTGAGTAAAATGGTGCAAGTCAGAAATCAGGAAATGAGATATGCTAGGAAAATGGGCGGTGGTAAAAAGTTTTCTCTGATTTGGGGCAAATTCTTTTTAGACAATCATGGGTAATCTTTTTTAGGTTAAATCACTAAACGAATCTGCGTGGCTACCTAGCCTGATTCTAATCATTTAGAGTTATCTTTTTGGAAACTATTGAGAATGTTATTTAAGACAATAGTATGGATTTGTAATGTTTTTTGTTATCTCGGTGGAACCTGATAAAAATTCAATAAAAAAAAAAACGATTATACCATCACTCACCTTATCAGGGTTCACATGAACATCAGGCTGCAGGCAGATGTACCACAGTGCCCAAGATTCCAAATCTGGTCTCAAACTATGACGGATTGAAAACATACATCCAAACTTCCCAACACATTGGGAACCATAGTAACCTTGAGTGGTGGGTGCAATGGATGGCAGATGCATAGAGAAGCAGCTTTGGAGTAGCTGCCAATGTGACAGCTCAATTGGAATTGAGAATAACCATGTCAATAATGGGATTTGGATGCAGGATGGAACAGAAATGCTAATACGGATTTGACACTGTTCAATCATGCCAAGGCCCTGATCCCCAAGCATATGACACATACTCTAAAGGAGTACCTAGAAAAACAATAAAAAAAGGATACTAAAACTAGGGGAAACACCTTAACTAACCAAACCTATCCTAACTACACATTACCCACAACTGGCCCTAACTACCCTAATCTAAACTTACTAAACACTAAAAATCAACCCCCCACCCCACTTATATGACGGGACACATGTAGGACAACATATACTAACCTAAACACATAGGCCCTCATTCTGACCCTGGCGGTCGGCGGAGAGACGGCGGTCGGACCGCGAACAGACCGGCGGTATTAAAAATGGCATTCTGACCGCGGCGGTCCCCACCGCGACCGACCGCCACTTCTCCACTCCGACCGCCGCGGCGGTCATGACCGCGGGGCTGGAGTTTGCGCACTCCGGCCCGGCGGTCGTCCCAAGACCGCCAAGGGTATTATGACCCTGCCTACCGCCGCGGTTTCTTGCGGGCGGGAACCGCCGTGCGAACCATGGCGGTAAGCACTATCGGGGCCAGGGAATTCCTTCCCTGGCACTGATAGGGGTCTCCCCCACCCCCCACTACCCACCCGAGTCCTCCCCCCACACCCTCCACCCCCCTGCCACCCCCCAGAGGTGGTACGAACCCCCTCCCCACCCCCACCCCGACATGCACATACATGCACCCCGACATGCACACACCCCCAACATGCACATATACACACCCCCTACACACACATACACAACGGGGACACATACCCGCACACATACATGCCGACATGCACACCCGCCGAACTAAACACATTGCCCATAGGCACAGCAGCACTCCCCGCCCGCATGCACGCACTCACACACCCCCTCTACACACTCACACGCACACCCCCATGCACGCACACATCACACAACACCCCCCCACCCCCTCCCCTCACGGACGATCAACTTACCTTGTGCGTTGGTCCTCCGGGAGGCGACGGGAGCCATAGGGACGTGACCGCCAACAGAAGACCGCCAACAGAAGACCGCCACACAGAAATGTGGGTCGTAATTCTGGGGGCGGTGTTCTGCTGGCGTGGCGGTGGAGGTTGACCAGTCTCCACTTTCCCGCCGACCGCCAGTGTGGCTGCTGGCGGTATTCCGGCGGAACGCTCCCAGCGGTCGGAATACGCGCAGCGGCATACCGCCGCGGTCGGCGGTCTTTACCGCGGCGGTAACTCGGCGGTCTTGCGAAAAGACCGCCAAGGTCAGAATGAGGGCCATACTATCTTATCCTAAACAAATATATATTTTTGGGTCTTTTTTTATATATTGTTTGGGTATTTTTTTTATTTTTATACACATAAACCCCAACATCATCCCCCAGCCACGCACCCACAAAAAAAACACATGTTAAAATTATAATACCTCCACCCCCCAAACCACTTACACTAACTAAAATAACAGCCTATTCTAACCTAACACTAAGCCCCCTAAACCCACTAATATAAGAACCAGGAAAGAGGAGGGAGGGGTGGGAATCATGGCTGAGGGCCCAACATTCACAAGTTTGCCCTCCGCAGGATCTTCTTTATCCCACGCAGTCTCCTGCTATTGCGGGACACCTCCTGCTGCAGTCTGTCCATCCTGTACAACATCCGTTGCATGTCATGTCGCATGTTCATAAATTCCGCATTGTCTATGACTGCAGCAGGGGTGGTCTGTGTGCCACCAGTAGATGATTCTGCTGGTGCCTGTGCCATGCTTGGAGGGGGAGGTGCAGGAGCTGCTGTTAGTGGGCCAAGAGCGGATGATGTAGAGGGACCTGCAATGGCTGCTGTCATCCTTGGTGCGACTTGGGTCGGAATGGTGGTGCTGGTAGTGGTGCATGTTGTTGTCAAGGATGGCCCCCCTTGGACAAATGCCCTCCAGACCCCTGTGGCTCTCTCATGTTGATAGCGCCATGCCATGTGGCGGAACCCAGACTCCACATCCAAAATGTGGAGGTAACGCATCGGCCTCCTCTGGAATTCTCAGATCTGATTGGCATCCATGTTGGCAGCTGTAAAAAAAGAGAAAGCCACACATTAGTTACCTCATTGTGTGATACATCTACTGATGATATTCAAACACTTTCTCAAAATTAGCTTTAACAGCCCAAATCACAGTACAGATCATAGATTGTCCCTGAGGAATTACATGCCAATGCAGCCTACACATCTCCTATCTAAAAGCACAGCAATGCTCAAAAAGGAGTGTATCTACTTAAATGATCTATGCATCATTGTTTTGCCATTAGTCACATAACAAATGCTGGAAGTAGTCCACATGTGACAGGCCAACTAATGACTATTTTCTGGATGACAATCAAGGGCCACATGATCTGTGATTTCTAAATGGAATTGCCAGGACGGCATGCAGTTGCTAATCATGAGGTGGTATCCTAGGTTGGCACAAATGCATGTTGGAATTACATGTCTGTCTTCTACACTGGGATCCTCACACCTAGCTACACATATTTCATAAACCTAACCCTGTGCCTCAGGGGGTGATGCACATGCAACACATACTTTCAAACATCAAGGACAGCCAGGAAGCTATGGACAGCTGTCCATGGGTTTAGTCAGTACACCACAGGTAAGGAGGGCTTCCAGCTAGGATAGACACAAACATCGGACAATCACATCTACATTTATGTTCCTAAATGTGGACAATTGTCCACATCATTTGATATCACTGATACCTTTCCAAAAACAAGCACGTAGATGCAAGCACCCATCTGGGCTTGAGCTGCATGCACACCTATGACATTCTACTCAAGTGCCACATAAACTTAGCACAGCATGCGGAGCTAGATGCTGCTAGGAAGTCAAACATACAGTCCTACATGTTCACTAGTTAACAGGGAGGCTCATATCTGTGGGTAATACTTTGGCATCACTGGTCTGTGTGAATCAGGGTATGACTTGCTGACAAAAATCATGGAAATGGCTACCTCCAAAATTTTCATTGGCATAAATGTAGCAACAAATATCACCCTGTTCACCTGCCCGTGCCTACAGCGCAGCAGTAGATTCCCAAAATATGACTCTACGCCACTGATTGTCCAACTCAAATATGGAAAAACAAGTCAAACTCCAGTCAAATCACATATCAGATCATGTGCCAGCACTTCATACCTTGATATGTGTCCGACACACAGGAGTCAATCACACAACAGCTGCAAACACAACACAGAACTAACATATCAACACTTATTAGATATGTCTGGGTCTGCAAATCGAGCCACTTTTCCAATTGTGTAGGGGGCTGGTCCACCTGTAAAACATGGAAGGGAAAAATGTGCTCGATGTCTGCGCACTGTACAACACTGGGAACAAAAACTCACTGTGTGTTACATCATATACGATAGACCAGCACCTCAGGCATGTAGACACCCCGACAGACATACCACTGCAAACATGTATTGACCCTGTCACTCCAGTGAGTGATACACACACATATGCACACGTGCAGTGGCCCTAACAATCATGTGGTGACAAACATGATTACTCAATTGTGTGCTGATTCATTTATAGAGGGTACTCCATTTCTTCATTTGTTGTTATGAGAGACATGCCAAGCCACGTTGCTGGTGCACTGCAATACCAGTTACTCAGGTATCGTGGCTTGTGCATCAAGGGACAATCAGTTACTGTGTGATGCTCATGTGGGTTGAGAATAGCTCATGAATTATTATGCTTTCTGTGGTCCATTATATGTGTGCCTGTGTTGTCTGTTGGTTACATATGCCACATTGCCAGTATACCCAGAGCTGTATATTCCCCCTATGACACCATGATGGCAGGGATCCTGTGTGTTCCTTGATGACAATCTTACGCTAAACATGGATTAGCCATTTATCTAAATCAAAACAACAAAGAAATATATGCTGACAGTGTCTATTTTGATCATCCGTGACAGAATGCATTGGCACAGGTGAAGTCATTGCACCTGAAATGTGTTACTCATTGCCCTGTGTACCTACATCAGGTATTTTAAATCACAGTTAGCCACATTAATCATCTTACATTTGCCAAGTTGGGTGATCTGTGGGTATACAACAAACTGACACTGTCCCCTAATTGAAACATGGTTTAGGAAATGTCCTACTGTGGCAATCTTGATCAGGTAGGTCTCAATTTGTGTGCACCTTGGGAATGTCAGCAGTCACAGGAATGCTGGTCTGCTGATCTTAGCATACACGCATGTCTGTGATAGCTTTCATACTGAGAAGTTAACTATTGTACATATGCTGCACTAGATCAGCAGGGATGTACCAAACGTAAACTAGCAAACTATTTCATCACTTTATATGTATGATGGAAGCGGTCAGGGGTCCCTTGCACAACATCATGCAAGTAATAATTTGTGACCATGCATTCACCAAGTTCATGTATCCCATGAATACCCATTAACTTATGAGAATTGCATGGCTATAAAGTGAGACAGATGGCAAATGCATCAGCTCTGTTCCAGAAATTGTGCCCAAGGCAAATTAAAACACACAGGAACAATGAACAGAGTTCCAGATATTTTACTTTTCTTCAATGTGTAGCATTTGCTTCATGTTTTACGCTACAGCTATGGAAAGTAGCACCAAACATTTAGATATTATCCTGTGTGCATTACTTAGGCATCCATTTCTAATTTATATGCTGCACAAACCAAGTCAAAGTATCAGCCTAAGATGTTACTAGAGGTTAGGAAGAACTTTGGCCCATATTTATACTTTTTGAATGTCGCATTTGTGTCATTTTTTGACGCAAAAGCAGCGCAAACTTGCAAAATACAATTGTATTTTTTAAGTTTGCGCTGTTTTTGCATCAAAAAGCAGCGCGAACACTGCGCTAAAAAAGTATAAATATGAGCCTTTGTACGTATGGCCAGGAATACAGTTCAGACATGTATTCCAAATAATTGGGGACTACATTCATTCCTTGCTTTAGCATGTAAAATACATCTCATTCCTGGTACACTCACAGACCATGAATCAAACATAAGTTTGAGCCGCATTGCCCTCATCTATTGATGTCAAAGCAGCACTAATTGACAAGATCAAGTTGTGTTTTGTAAGTTGGTGCAGCTTTTGCGTCAACAAATGACGGTAATGTGTAGCAAATATTGTATAAAGCAGGGCCACTGTATATTTAACTTGCATTCCACATGTCCCCAAACTCTGCATGTAGCATGTCAACAAATCTGCTAGTCACTGCAGAGTATTTAAATGTGCACATTAGTCTGAATTGTACTCACCAACAGGGCCACCAATCACCACACCCAGGTGGTCCAGCAGGTCTTGCTCTCTTGCAACAAGGTCAGCCCAGTGATGCTTGAGTTGGTGGTCATTGCGCTGTGTGTTGAATATTCTCTTCAGGTGGTACAGCACCTTGGACCACCTGAGCCTCCTCGCCTCCGTGTGATACCCCTGTATCACCCTGCCACCAGCCTCTAACATTAGGGGTATAAAGTGGCACACCAGCCAAATGAAAACACCCAGCTTCTCCTCACCCATTCTCCCCAGACGTGGCCTTCCCAAAATGACAAAAAGTTAAAGGGATAGGAAAGGGAAAATAGGAAAAACAGGGAAAGAAGCTAGGAAAATGAAACTTAAAGAACCCACAAACACCCCAACTAACCATACCCACTGCACACTCCCAACAGTACAAAGACAAAATTAGACACAAAAAATGACAAAAACACACTTACACTGATTTACTGAGACAATTGCAAATACAACAGATGACAAATGGAATGGCACACAGGACACAAAAGCACAATTTGGACAGACAAAACTCACAGCACAGCCACACAGTCTAGAAGATTCACAGACTGCAAAGTGGAATTGAAAGTACACCAACTGTACCATTTCTGTAAACAGGATACCCTAATACATCACTTCCTGTCTCAAATGCGGTGCGTTTTTATTATGATGCGTGAAATATTTATGCCGCTTACGGACTTTGCATCAAAATCTTTTGACGCAATTGCTTAAAAATTTCCCCCATTCAAAGATCAATATATTTTTCATGGATAACCAATTTCATGGAGTGCAGTGTTGGAATTACTGCTAGGGACCAATGGATGTATAATGGCTGTGAATGTCATTTTTCAACGCATATGCGGCAAAATAGCTGTTTTTAACTGTGTTTGTGTCATTTTTCTCATTTTTACCGTACATGAAATGTTTGTATGCATGTGTTGTAAATGTGGATAATCATCAGATGCCATTCATTGTGGTACATCATTCAGGATATGTGTTTGTCATACCCGTAGCGTCTAATGCTGTGTGAACTTCCCTGACTTGGGGGACAAAACATCTCCCATGACAAACTATGCACAGGATAGATAGAGGATGGTTGATAATGGCAATGTTACAAGGGTAAGCCATCACATGTACTGGAATGTTGGATACCACTTCCTGGTCACTTGTTTGTATATTACCCATGAGTCAGGCATTTGAACATGCTAGGTAGGTACAGTGTTTGTGACACAGAGTCCCAAAAACAATCCAAAAAAGTTATGTTACACCACATTTTGAGTCATAAAAATGACCTATGTTTCTCCTGTGGCAGTGGAGGAAAAGCAGACCATGCTGCATGTGTTCACATATTTCCAGTGGTTCATTGCACAAAGGTGTCCAGTTCAAGTGTGTGGCCATGTGTACCCTGTGTCAGTATTGGCCTCTATGTTGTCACAGTTACGTGCAGGTCTAGTCATGAGTCTGTGGAGCCATTTCCTGCATTAACAGAGTATCCTTCAAAGCAGAGTTGACCTGAAGGCAAAGATAAATTGACAACACACATGGGGATAGTCCAGCTATGGCACTGCAGAACGTTTATAAGGCTGACAACAGGGCAACCTTGGTGGTCTTAAAAACTTTATGGCTCAGTAATAGGAAACAGGCAGGTTTCTTCACAACGTTTGTACACAGGGTGGCCTCTAATATTCCCAATTACAACAGGGAACATCAGTGCTTCTGTGCTGATTAATCTCACAGATAGTCACCACACAAGCACCATCAATAGTTTGTGTCACTCGTGAATACATGAAACTCAGACAAGGGATGGGGCTGGATTTGGCTATTTGAATACATGTCCCAGACCATAATACGATAAGTAAACTGATTAAACTATACTATACATTTGAGGATTCATCGTACCAGACACAATACCCTAAGAAGTAAGGGACGGCATGGAAAGCAACTATGAGACAAATGTAGCCACAGGGAACCTCTATGGTAACGCAAAGACAGGAACCAGTTTGGCTAACAGGATGCAGGGTCAGTCAGGAACAAAAATGAAAAAGGCAAATACACAGTGAGCAGACTCTGGCTGGGAAAAGCTGGAACAACACTGTGGGAACTAAGAACTGTACTTGTGCTATGGGCTGCAATGTTACACAATACCCCAAGGCCTGTGTTACACAAGTGATTTATACTGCAATGCACAACAAGGATATCCTGAAAATGTCAGCTTCTAAGCAGTTCCAGGCAGCAGCAAGGGCTTGGCTGGGCTGCATGGAAGTGCTCACAGGCATGTGCAACTTCAGTCTCTCACAAGTCATGTAGGTGAGAATCTAGTTCAAAGGGCCAACAGTACCTTTCACATGGGAAGCAATGGACAGCTGATTACAGGTCCTACCAACTACCAGGCAGTGCATTAGCGGACCTGAAGTCCATGCAGACAGATGAACTATGACTATGGCATGCCACACTAAAGAGGGAAGCACACAGGAGTCAGAATGGGGGTCTGGGTGTGTGTAGATGAAGGTTATCAGGGTACAAATAGTCCATTTACAGGGCCCCCTAGAGAAGGGTGGGTAGAGACTGAAAACATGGCAGTGGCAGGACTTATTACCTGGGATGGACTGCGCAGGGGTTGTCTTGTGAGGAATGCTTGTCATACCCGGGGCACTTGTGCTATCCATTTTCAGCTTAGATGGACTTCTTGCCACATATGCTCCTTGCAAAGACAGCTGATGTCACACTTACTGCTGTCAAGGGTGTGGCCATAAATTCCTGTTACCAGTGCAATAGCACATCCACTGCCTCATGTATGAAACACTATTTAACCTTACAATTGATGGTGTCTTTGTTGTGTGTCATGTGCTGCAATGGCCCATGTTGGCAACATGGATGTGTCTCAGAGATGTAGTCCTCTGATTTTGCCCTTTACATGTGAAATAGACAGGAAATATGTCATTTTTACTGTGTGTGATGCTGGGTGTACATTCATACCCATCAAATGTGATGTGGCTTTTTCAGTATCCTAATCTGTAGTTCTGCAATGCTCCATGAGGCTAAACTCTGATTATGATTCCTAGGGATCATGTGATGCATAAATAATTACACAGACCATGATTGAGTGATGAAGTGAGGTGTTTAATGACATATGGTAAGAAAGTGGTGATGGTGACTATAGTTAAAAGAAGTTTTGTACAATGTGTTGTCTCTGACGCAATCCTGCTGCAGTGTTTGGATGGTCCCCCTCATGTTGCCGAACAGCATCCTCCTCACCCTCCTCTTCAGGCATTTGTGGGTCTGGTTCATAGAGGGGAATGTTCGTCCTTACACAAATGTTGTGCAAGATGGCACAGGTCAAAATGATCTTGCACACCATTTCAGGGGAGTATAGGAGGCTGCCTCCGGTGATGTCCAGACACCTGAATCTTGACTTCAGAATGCCAAAAGTCCTCTCTACTATGGTGCATATCCTCTGATGCGCCTCATTATAGGCACGCTCTGCTGCAGTGCTTGGGTTTGCAAATGGGGTCATGATCCATGGCTGGATCCCATATCCCTGATCAGCTGAAAGAGAAAATGAGTGTAAATATTTGGATGTTGCTTGCACCTTGATTATAACTTTGCATGGCAGTTGTTATCTTGTATCATCTGTGACTCATCTGTGTTTGTGTTATTGTGTGGGATCCTAGGCTTCTAGGATGTTCTATCAGCATTGGGTTGTTTTTTTATCTAAACTGGTGTTTGGCTGATTGACTGGATATCAGTGGTATATTTGTAAACTTACAGTACATTGTGTATCTCCCATGCATTATGTCATGTGAAAGAAGTGTCCATGTGTCTTCACTGGAGGTGACATGATACTTCCACACAAAGAATCGATTCCACTGTGGTGGAAACACAGTTGCACTATGTGGCTGAATATCCCATTCAATTCAACATATGTAATAGCATGTGAAAAACAACAGTGAGGCCCTTTGATTTAGCTAGGTGACAATGTACAACACATCTCCATAAGTGTGCAGCACTGAAGTGTTAACAATTTACGATGCACAAATATCCCATGTGTGACAAGTTCTATGCAAACCTATTTTTGTGCCCTCTCCGAGTTGGCTCATGTGCAAACGTGTACCTACACTATTGAACCTGGTCCAGGTAAGCTGGCTAACTTTGTTGTGGGGGTGAAGGTTTGAGTGTCAGAAGGTCCATATGCCTGTACATCTTTTGTGTATATGTGTAAATGTCTCAATCCGTAGGTGTAGCAATGTGCACTTTGCAATAATGTCACATCAATATGTGTTCTTAGCACAGTCCACTTCCTTATTGCTAGCGGGCAATGTCACCCCAGGAGTAATGTGAGATGTTGGTACTGCCTCAATGATTCTGTGTAATCTTCATTCGAGTCATCATCATCATCATGCTATGTTTCTCATGGTGTTTGACCTGCATCAAACCACATTACACACCCCTTCCACAGTACATGTTGGTTGGAAGGGTGTGTAATTGAGGGTTATTGATGTGATATTGAAAGATTCATCTTCCAAGTTGTACTGCCAGCTAAGGCCATGTCATTGTCACTGTGTGGTTGACACTCCTTGTGGCTCTGGAGTGGCATCTGTTCTTATTCGCATCTGTCATTGGTCCATAGGTGTGTATCCCATTAGGTCAGGATATCAAACATGACTAGCAGTGTCACAACCTCAGTGTCTTCCTGGCCACGTGTCAATGTGGTGGTATATGTGTTGTGTGTCCTACAGGGTTGCTGTGCAGTGTGTATATAACTAGGTTTCTGTACTTACCAAAAGTAGGCCATTTCCATATCGTCCATCCTGGAAGTGTTGATTGATGGTGCAGTGGCGGAAGATGAATGAATCATGTACACTCCCAGGATACTTGCTCTGGTAAGCCACAATGGCCTGCACATTGATGGAGTGTGTGTGCTTCCTGTTGCGGTATAGATGCTCGGTTGCAGCAGATGGCACAATCCGTACATGTGTGCAGTCAATGGCACCAAGCATGTGTGGGAAGCCATTGATATGGTAGAAGCCCTGTTTGGTCTCCTGCTGCTTCTGCTGTGTGTTGGGGAAGCTGATGTGGCAGGGTGTGAGGGAGATGATGGCGTCCAGTACCTTGGGTAGGAAGGCAGAGAATGAGGACTGTGAAATCCCGGCAACCAGGGCACTAGTGGTTTGAAAAGAGCCACTTGCCAACATGTGGAGGACAGCTAGCAGCTTGGTCTCTGGTGGAATGATGTGGCGTGTCTGCAAGCTGGGTGCCAACTGTGGCTCAATGTGGCGCAGCAACTGCTGTATGGCATGCCAGTTTAATCGGTACCTCTGGATGATCCCGGAGGTCCTGAAGGGTTGTCCCAGCCCGGAATATCCTCTCCTGCCTTTGCCGTTGCCTTTGGGGTCCCTGCTGGTGTGGTGGAAGCTGCTGCTGTTGGTCCTGTGCTCTTCGTCTTCGTGCGTGCTGGATGGCTAGCACCTCCATGTCTTCCTTTTGGAGCTCTGATGTTGCTACTGTGGGTTTTCCTTTAGTAATGGTGTGTTTGCCCTATTTTAACACCTGCCCTGACCCAGGCGTTAACTTTTTATGTAAATCAGCTGTGCGCCTTTTTTTTACTCCGCCTCCCAGCTGTGCGGGATTTTTGCGCGGTTGGATAAATATCGCGCACCGGTGTTTAAGTCATTTTTGGACGGGAATGCCTATCTTGCATGTCATTAACGCAAGGCGGTTTCACGCATCCAGAAAATGACGCACACTGTGAAATTTTGAAGTTCGGGTGATCGGACGTCAAAGTATAAATATGGTCTTAGTTTTGCACTAAATTTGTGTTAAAAAAATATGCCCCTTACTGTCCAAAGCAAGTGGGACTCCAGCCACCAGTGTCTCCACGTCAGTTACCCAGAACTACCAGCTGTTCAAGTTGTGTTGAAAGCTTTCTTTCCCCACCTGGTTGGCAAAGTAGTCCTCATCAAAACAGGCAATGTGACAGCCATGTGTTATCTTCAAAACCAAGGTGCCCCCAATCTCCCCAGCTTTCTCACTTAACCCAGCACGTTTGGCAGTCAGCTCTTTAACACAAGATGCATCTGCTAGCTGGGCACTTTTTGGGAGTGAGCAATGACTTTGCCCACCTACTCAGCATGATACTTCAACAGGTCCACGAATAGGAACTCCACCTGCAAGTCCTCCTCCAGTTCTTCTGCCAATGGGGCTTGGCATGGCAGAAAACACCAAATGCCTAAGCTTCGCCTCCAGGTTTCCAGATCCAAAGTCCAGGGGAAATGCACTATAAATGGGTTGGTAAGAGATAGTTGCCTACACTCTTCCTCCTCTCCCACTGCTCTCTTTTTCTGGTTCGGATGCTTCAGCAGATGTCTCTCACCCTCTGTAAGGAAATGCCTCCTTGGCATGGTTGCCCCCTGACTTTTTGCCTTTGCTGATGCTATGTTTACAATTGAAAGTGTGCTGAGGCCTGCTAACCAGGCCCCAGCACCAGTGTTCTTTCCCTAACCTGTACTTTTGTATCCACAATTGGCAGACCCTGGCATCCAGATAAGTCCCTTGTAACTGGTACTTCTAGTACCAAGGGCCCTGATGCCAAGGAAGGTCTCTAAGGGCTGCAGCATGTCTTATGCCACCCTGGAGACCTCTCACTCAGCACAGACACACTGCTTGCCAGTTTGTGTGTGCTAGTGAGGACAAAACGAGTAAGTCGACATGGCACTCCCCTCAGGGTGCCATGCCAGCCTCTCACTGCCTATGCAGTATAGGTAAGCCACCCCTCTAGCAGGCCTTACAGCCCTAAGGCAGGGTGCACTATAACATAGGTGAGGGTACCAGTGCATGAGCATGGTACCCCTACAGTGTCTAAACAAAACCTTAGACATTGTAAGTGCAGGGTAACCATAAGAGTATATGGTCTGGGAGTCTGTCAAACACGAACTCCACAGCCCCATAATGGCTACACTGAAAACTGGGAAGTTTGGTATCAAACTTCTCAGCACAATAAATGCACACTGATGCCAGTGTACATTTTATTGTAAAATACACCCCAGAGGGCACCTTAGAGGTGCCCCCTGAAACTTAACCGACTATCTGTGTAGGCTGACTAGTTTTAGCAGCCTGCCACAAACCGAGACATGTTGCTGGCCCCATGGGGAGAGTGCCTTTGTCACTCTGAGGCCAGTAACAAAGCCTGCACTGGGTGGAGATGCTAACACCTCCCCCAGGCAGGAATTGTCACACCTGGCGGTGAGCCTCAAAGGCTCACCTCCTTTGTGCCAACCCAGCAGGACACTCCAGCTAGTGGAGTTGCCCGCCCCCTCCGGCCAGGCCCCACTTTTGGCGGCAAGGCCGGAGAAAATAATGAGAAAAACAAGGAGGAGTCACTGGCCAGTCAGGACAGCCCCTAAGGTGTCCTGAACTGAGGTGACTCTGACTTTTAGAGATCCTCCATCTTGCAGATGGAGGATTCCCCCAATAGGGTTAGGATTGTGACCCCCTCCCCTTGGGAGGAGGCACAAAGAGGGTGTACCCACCCTCAGGGCTAGTAGCCATTGGCTACTAACCCCCCAGACCTAAACACGCCCTTAAATTTAGTATTTAAGGGCTACCCTGAACCCTAGAAAATTAGATTCCTGCAACTACAAGAAGAAGGACTGCCTAGCTGAAAACCCCTGCAGAGGAAGACCAGAAGACGACAACTGCCTTGGCTCCAGAAACTCACCGGCCTGTCTCCTGCCTTCCAAAGATCCTGCTCCAGCGACGCCTTCCAAAGGGACCAGCGACCTCGACATCCTCTGAGGACTGCCCCTGCTTCGAAAAGACAAGAAACTCCCGAGGACAGCGGACCTGCTCCAAGAAAAGCTGCAACTTTGTTTCCAGCGGCTTTAAAGAACCCTGCAAGCTCCCCGCAAGAAGCGTGAGACTTGCAACACTGCACCCGGCGACCCCGACTCGGCTGGTGGCGATCCAACACCTCAGGAGGGACCCCAGGACTACTCTAAGACTGTGAGTACCAAGACCTGTCCCCCCTGAGCCCCCACAGCGCCGCCTGCAGAGGGAATCCCGAGGCTTCCCCTGACCGCGACTCTTTGAATCCTAAGTCCCGACGCCTGGGAGAGACCCTGCACCCGCAGCCCCCAGGACCTGAAGGACCGGACTTTCACTGGAGAAGTGACCCCCAGGAGTCCCTCTCCCTTGCCCAAGTGGAGGTTTCCCCGAGGAACCCCCCCCTTGCCTGCCTGCAGCGCTGAAGAGATCCCTAGATCTCCCATTGACTTCCATTACAAACCCGACGCTTGTTTCTACACTGCACCCGGCCGCCCCCGCGCTGCTGAGGGTGAAATTTCTGTGTGGGCTTGTGTCCCCCCCGGTGCCCTACAAAACCCCCCTGGTCTGCCCTCCGAAGACGCGGGTACTTACCTGCAAGCAGACCGGAACCGGGGCACCCCCTTCTCTCCATTCTAGCCTATGTGTTTTGGGCACCACTTTGAACTCTGCACCTGACCGGCCCTGAGCTGCTGGTGTGGTGACTTTGGGGTTGCGCTGAACCCCCAACGGTGGGCTACCTTGGACCAAGAACTGAACCCTGTAAGTGTCTTACTTACCTGGTAAAACTAACAAAAACTTACCTCCCCTAGGAACTGTGAAAATTGCACTGTGTCCACTTTTAAAACAGCTATTTGTGAATAACTTGAAAAGTATACATGCAATTTTTATGAGTTAAAGTTCCTAAAGTACTTACCTGCAATACCTTTCGAATGAGATATTACATGTAGAATTTGAACCTGTGGTTCTTAAAATAAACTAAGAAAAGATATTTTTCTATACAAAAACCTATTGGCTGGATTTGTCTCTGAGTGTGTGTACCTCATTTATTGTCTATGTGTATGTACAACAAATGCTTAACACTACTCCTTGGATAAGCCTACTGCTCGACCACACTACCACAAAATAGAGCATTAGTATTATCTCTTTTTGCCACTATCTTACCTCTAAGGGGAACCCTTGGACTCTGTGCATGCTATTCCTTACTTTGAAATAGCACATACAGAGCCAACTTCCTACATTGGTGGATCAGCGGTGGGGTACAAGACTTTGCATTTGCTGGACTACTCAGCCAATACCTGATCACACGACAAATTCCAAAATTGTCATTAGAAATTGATTTTTGCAATTTGAAAAGTTTTCTAAATTCTTAAAAGACCTGCTAGGGCCTTGTGTTAGATCCTGTTTAGCATTTCTTTTAGAGTTTAAAAGTTTGTAAAAGTTTGAATTAGATTCTAGAACCAGTTGTAGATTCTTAAAAAGTATTCCAACTTTTAGAAGCAAAATGTCTAGCACAGATGTGACTGTGGTGGAACTCGACACCACACCTTACCTCCATCTTAAGATGAGGGAGCTAAGGTCACTCTGTAAAATAAAGAAAATAACAATGGGCCCCAAACCTACCAAAATACAGCTCCAGGAGCTTTTGGCAGAGTTTGAAAAGGCCAACCCCTCTGAGGGTGGCAACTCAGAGGAAGAGGATAGTGACTTGGAGGACAATTCCCCCCTACCAGTCCTATCTAGGGAGAACAGGGTCCCTCAAACCCTGACTCCAAAAATAATAGTCAGAGATGCTGGTTCCCTCACAGGAGAGACCAACACCTCTGAAATCACTGAGGATAGCCCCAGTGAAGAGGACATCCAGTTAGCCAGGATGGCCAAAAGATTGGCTTTGGAAAGACAGATCCTAGCCATAGAAAGGGAAAGACAAGAGATGGGCCTAGGACCCATCAATGGTGGCAGCAACATAAATAGGGTCAGAGATTCTCCTGACATGTTGAAAATCCCTAAAGGGATTGTAACTAAATATGAAGATGGTGATGACATCACCAAATGGTTCACAGCTTTTGAGAGGGCTTGTGTAACCAGAAAAGTGAACAGATCTCACTGGGGTGCTCTCCTTTGGGAAATGTTCACAGGAAAGTGTAGGGATAGACTCCTCACACTCTCTGGACAAGATGCAGAATCTTATGACCTCATGAAGGGTACCCTGATTGAGGGCTTTGGATTCTCCACTGAGGAGTATAGGATTAGATTCAGGGGGGCTCAAAAATCCTCGAGCCAGACCTGGGTTGACTTTGTAGACTACTCAGTGAAAACACTAGATGGTTGGATTCAAGGCAGTGGTGTAAGTAATTATGATGGGCTGTACAATTTATTTGTGAAAGAACACCTATTGAGTAATTGTTTCAATGATAAACTGCATCAGCATCTGGTAGACCTAGGACCAATTTCTCCCCAAGAATTGGGAAAGAAGGCGGACCATTGGGTCAAGACAAGGGTGTCCAAGACTTCAACAGGGGGTGACCAAAAGAAAGGGGTCACAAAGACTCCCCAGGGGAAGGGTGATGAGACAACCAAAACTAAAAATAGTAAAGAGTCTTCTACAGGCCCCCAAAAACGTGCACAGGAGGGTGGGCCCAGAGCCTCTTCACAAAACAATGGGTACAAGGGTAAAAACTTTTATCCCAAAAAGGCCTGGTGTCATAGCTGTAAACAGCATGGACACCAAACTGGAGACAAGGCCTGTCCCAAGAAAGGTTCCACTCCAAACTCCCATCCAGGTAACACTGGTATGGCTAGTCTCCAAGTGGGATCAACAGTGTGCCCAGAGCAAATCAGGGTCCACACTGAAGCTACTCTAGTTTCTGAGGGTGGGGTGGATTTAGCCACACTAGCTGTCTGGCCGCCTAACATGCAAAAATACAGACAGCAACTCTTAATTAATGGGACTAGAATAGAGGGCCTGAGGGATACAGGTGCCAGTGTCACCATGGTGACAGAGAAACTGGTTTCCCCTGGCCAATACCTGACTGGAAAAACGTACACAGTCACCAACGCTGACAATCAGAGAAAAGTACATCCCATGGCAATGGTTACTTTAGAATGGGGAGGGGTCAATGGCCTGAAACAGGTGGTGGTCTCCTCAAATATCCCAGTGGACTGTCTGCTTGGAAATGACCTGGAGTCCTCAGCATGGGCTGAGGTAGAACTAAAAACCCACGCAGCAATGCTGGGTATCCCTGAACTGGTGTGTGTGAAAACAAGAGCACAGTGCAAGGCACAGGGTGAACAAGTAGAGCTGGAGTCTGGAAGAATGGCCCAGCCTACCAAGAGAACAGGAAAGTCAGTTGGGAAACCAACTGCAACACAGCAAAAGAAAGGGAACCTCTCTTCTCAGGAAGAAGTTCTGCCCTCTGAGGGAACTGAGCCTTTGGAGCTTGAACCTTATCAGGTTGAGCTCTTAGGCCCAGGGGGACCCTCAAGGGAGGAGCTGTGTAAGGGACAAGAAACCTGTCCCTCTCTTGAAGGCCTTAGGCAGCAAGCTGCTGAAGAGTCCAAAGGCAAGAAAAGTGGAACACATAGGGTCTATTGGGAAGATGGACTCCTGTACACTGAGGCCAGAGACCCCAAACCTGGTGCCACTAGGAGAGTGGTAGTGCCTCAGCTGTTCAGGAAGTTCATCCTAACATTGGCCCATGACATTCCCCTTGCTGGACATTTGGGACAAACCAAGACGTGGGAGAGGTTAGTCAACCACTTCTACTGGCCCAATATGTCCAACATGGTTAAGGAGTTTTGCCTCTCCTGCCCCACCTGTCAAGCCAGTGGTAAGACAGGTGGGCATCCAAAGGCCCCCCTCATTCCACTTCCAGTGGTGGGGGTTCCCTTTGAAAGAGTGGGTGTGGACATAGTTGGTCCACTAGAACCTCCCACAGCCTCAGGAAATATGTATATCCTGGTAGTAGTGGATCATGCTACCAGGTATCCTGAAGCTATTCCCCTTAGGTCGACTACTGCCCCTGCAGTAGCCAAGGCCCTCATTGGTATCTTTACCAGAGTGGGTTTCCCTAAGGAGGTGGTGTCTGACAGAGGTACCAACTTCATGTCAGCATACCTAAAGCACATGTGGAATGAGTGTGGAGTGACTTATAAATTCACTACACCATACCATCCACAAACTAATGGCTTGGTTGAGAGATTCAACAAGACATTAAAAGGCATGATCATGGGGCTCCCAGAAAAGCTCAAAAGGAGATGGGATGTCCTCTTGCCATGTCTGCTTTTCGCTTACAGAGAGGTGCCACAGAAGGGAGTAGGATTCTCACCCTTTGAACTTCTGTTTGGTCATCCTGTAAGGGGACCACTTGCCCTTGTTAAAGAAGGCTGGGAGAGACCTCTCCATGAGCCTAAACAGGACATAGTGGACTATGTACTTGGCCTTCGCTCTAGAATGGCAGAGTACATGGAAAAGGCAACCAAAAACCTTGAGGCCAGCCAACAGCTCCAGAAGTTTTGGTATGACCAAAAGGCTGCACTGGTTGAGTTCCAACCCGGGCAGAAAGTCTGGGTTCTGGAGCCTGTGGCCCCCAGGGCACTCCAGGACAAATGGAGTGGCCCTTACCCAGTACTAGAAAGGAAGAGTCAGGTCACCTACCTGGTGGACCTGGGCACAAGCAGGAGCCCCAAGAGGGTGATCCATGTGAACCGCCTTAAGCTCTTCCACGACAGGGCTGATGTGAATCTGTTGATGGTAACAGATGAGGATCAGGAGTCAGAGAGTGAACCTCTCCCTGATCTTCTGTCATCAGACCCAAAAGATGGCACAGTAGATGGAGTGATCTACTCAGACACCCTCTCTGGCCAACAGCAAGCTGATTGTAGGAGAGTCCTACAACAGTTTCCTGAACTCTTCTCCTTAACCCCTGGTCAGACACACCTGTGTACCCATGATGTGGACACAGGAGACAGCCTGCCTGTCAAGAACAAAATCTTTAGACAGTCTGACCATGTTAAGGAAAGCATCAAGGTGGAAGTCCACAAGATGCTGGAATTGGGAGTAATTGAGCGCTCTGACAGCCCCTGGGCTAGCCCAGTGGTCTTAGTCCCCAAACCTCACACCAAAGATGGAAAGAAAGAGATGAGGTTTTGTGTGGACTACAGAGGGCTCAATTCTGTCACCAAGACAGATGCTCATCCAATTCCAAGAGCTGATGAGCTCATAGATAAATTAGGTGCTGCCAAATTCTTAAGTACCTTTGACTTGACAGCAGGGTACTGGCAAATAAAAATGGCACCTGGAGCAAAAGAGAAAACAGCATTCTCCACACCTGATGGGCATTATCAGTTTACTGTTATGCCCTTTGGTTTAAAGAATGCCCCTGCCACCTTCCAAAGGTTGGTGAATCAAGTCCTTGCTGGCTTGGAGTCCTTTAGCACAGCTTATCTTGATGATATTGCTGTCTTTAGCTCCACCTGGCAGGATCACCTGGTCCACCTGAAGAAGGTTTTGAAGGCTCTGCAATCTGCAGGCCTCTCTATCAAGGCATCCAAATGCCAGATAGGGCAGGGAACTGTGGTTTACTTGGGCCACCTTGTAGGTGGAGGCCAAGTTCAGCCACTCCAACCCAAGATCCAGACTATTCTGGACTGGGTAGCTCCAAAAACCCAGACTCAAGTCAGGGCATTCCTTGGCTTGACTGGGTATTACAGGAGGTTTGTGAAGGGATATGGATCCATTGTGACAGCCCTCACTGAACTCACCTCCAAGAAAATGCCCAAGAAAGTGAACTGGACTGTGGAATGCCAACAGGCCTTTGACACCCTGAAACAGGCAATGTGCTCAGCACCAGTTCTA
This sequence comes from Pleurodeles waltl, assembly GCF_031143425.1. Classification (NCBI taxonomy): domain Eukaryota; kingdom Metazoa; phylum Chordata; class Amphibia; order Caudata; family Salamandridae; genus Pleurodeles; species Pleurodeles waltl. Next base: position 993,450,021 of record NC_090442.1, read on the forward strand.
AAAGCTCCAGATTATTCTAAGCAGTTCATTGTGCAGACTGATGCCTCTGAACATGGGATAGGGGCAGTTTTGTCCCAAACAAATGATGATGGCCTTGACCAGCCTGTTGCTTTCATTAGCAGGAGGTTACTCCCCAGGGAGCAGCGTTGGAGTGCCATTGAGAGGGAGGCCTTTGCTGTGGTTTGGTCCCTGAAGAAGCTGAGACCATACCTCTTTGGGACTCACTTCCTAGTTCAAACTGACCACAGACCTCTCAAATGGCTGATGCAAATGAAAGGTGAAAATCCTAAACTGTTGAGGTGGTCCATCTCCCTACAGGGAATGGACTTTATAGTGGAACACAGACCTGGGACTGCCCATGCCAATGCAGATGGCCTTTCCAGGTTCTTCCACTTAGAAAATGAAGACTCTCTTGGGAAAGGTTAGTCTCATCCTCTTTCGTTTGGGGGGGGGGTTGTGTAAGGAAATGCCTCCTTGGCATGGTTGCCCCCTGACTTTTTGCCTTTGCTGATGCTATGTTTACAATTGAAAGTGTGCTGAGGCCTGCTAACCAGGCCCCAGCACCAGTGTTCTTTCCCTAACCTGTACTTTTGTATCCACAATTGGCAGACCCTGGCATCCAGATAAGTCCCTTGTAACTGGTACTTCTAGTACCAAGGGCCCTGATGCCAAAGAAGGTCTCTAAGGGCTGCAGCATGTCTTATGCCACCCTGGAGACCTCTCACTCAGCACAGACACACTGCTTGCCAGTTTGTGTGTGCTAGTGAGGACAAAACGAGTAAGTCGACATGGCACTCCCCTCAGGGTGCCATGCCAGCCTCTCACTGCCTATGCAGTATAGGTAAGCCACCCCTCTAGCAGGCCTTACAGCCCTAAGGCAGGGTGCACTATACCATAGGTGAGGGTACCAGTGCATGAGCATGGTACCCCTACAGTGTCTAAACAAAACCTTAGACATTGTAAGTGCAGGGTAGCCATAAGAGTATATGGTCTGGGAGTCTGTCAAACACGAACTCCACAGCCCCATAATGGCTACACTGAAAACTGGGAAGTTTGGTATCAAACTTCTCAGCACAATAAATGCACACTGATGCCAGTGTACATTTTATTGTAAAATGCACCCCAGAGGGCACCTTAGAGGTGCCCCCTGAAACTTAACCGACTATCTGTGTAGGCTGACTAGTTTTAGCAGCCTGCCACAAACCGAGACATGTTGCTGGCCCCATGGGGAGAGTGCCTTTGTCACTCTGAGGCCAGTAACAAAGCCTGCACTGGGTGGAGATGCTAACACCTCCCCCAGGCAGGAATTGTCACACCTGGCGGTGAGCCTCAAAGGCTCACCTCCTTTGTGCCAACCCAGCAGGACACTCCAGCTAGTGGAGTTGCCCGCCCCCTCCGGCCAGGCCCCACTTTTGGCGGCAAGGCCGGAGAAAATAATGAGAAAAACAAGGAGGAGTCACTGGCCAGTCAGGACAGCCCCTAAGGTGTCCTGAACTGAGGTGACTCTGACTTTTAGAGATCCTCCATCTTGCAGATGGAGGATTCCCCCAATAGGGTTAGGATTGTGACCCCTCCCCTTGGGAGGAGGCACAAAGAGGGTGTACCCACCCTCAGGGCTAGTAGCCATTGGCTACTAACCCCCCAGACCTAAACACGCCCTTAAATTTAGTATTTAAGGGCTACCCTGAACCCTAGAAAATTAGATTCCTGCAACTACAAGAAGAAGGACTGCCTAGCTGAAAACCCCTGCAGAGGAAGACCAGAAGACGACAACTGCCTTGGCTCCAGAAACTCACCGGCCTGTCTCCTGCCTTCCAAAGATCCTGCTCCAGCGACGCCTTCCAAAGGGACCAGCGACCTCGACATCCTCTGAGGACTGCCCCTGCTTCGAAAAGACAAGAAACTCCCGAGGACAGCGGACCTGCTCCAAGAAAAGCTGCAACTTTGTTTCCAGCGGCTTTAAAGAACCCTGCAAGCTCCCCGCAAGAAGCGTGAGACTTGCAACACTGCACCCGGCGACCCCGACTCGGCTGGTGGCGATCCAACACCTCAGGAGGGACCCCAGGACTACTCTAAGACTGTGAGTACCAAGACCTGTCCCCCCTGAGCCCCCACAGCGCCGCCTGCAGAGGGAATCCCGAGGCTTCCCCTGACCGCGACTCTTTGAATCCTAAGTCCCGACGCCTGGGAGAGACCCTGCACCCGCAGCCCCCAGGACCTGAAGGACCGGACTTTCACTGGAGAAGTGACCCCCAGGAGTCCCTCTCCCTTGCCCAAGTGGAGGTTTCCCCGAGGAACCCCCCCCTTGCCTGCCTGCAGCGCTGAAGAGATCCCTAGATCTCCCATTGACTTCCATTACAAACCCGACGCTTGTTTCTACACTGCACCCGGCCGCCCCCGCGCTGCTGAGGGTGAAATTTCTGTGTGGGCTTGTGTCCCCCCCGGTGCCCTACAAAACCCCCCTGGTCTGCCCTCCGAAGACGCGGGTACTTACCTGCAAGCAGACCGGAACCGGGGCACCCCCTTCTCTCCATTCTAGCCTATGTGTTTTGGGCACCACTTTGAACTCTGCACCTGACCGGCCCTGAGCTGCTGGTGTGGTGACTTTGGGGTTGCGCTGAACCCCCAACGGTGGGCTACCTTGGACCAAGAACTGAACCCTGTAAGTGTCTTACTTACCTGGTAAAACTAACAAAAACTTACCTCCCCTAGGAACTGTGAAAATTGCACTGTGTCCACTTTTAAAACAGCTATTTGTGAATAACTTGAAAAGTATACATGCAATTTTTATGAGTTAAAGTTCCTAAAGTACTTACCTGCAATACCTTTCGAATGAGATATTACATGTAGAATTTGAACCTGTGGTTCTTAAAATAAACTAAGAAAAGATATTTTTCTATACAAAAACCTATTGGCTGGATTTGTCTCTGAGTGTGTGTACCTCATTTATTGTCTATGTGTATGTACAACAAATGCTTAACACTACTCCTTGGATAAGCCTACTGCTCGACCACACTACCACAAAATAGAGCATTAGTATTATCTCTTTTTGCCACTATCTTACCTCTAAGGGGAACCCTTGGACTCTGTGCATGCTATTCCTTACTTTGAAATAGCACATACAGAGCCAACTTCCTACACCCTCATTCTGGGGGCTCCCATCTGGGCTCACCAGCCCTGCTTTATGACTCTGCTTGAACTCTCAGTGGTTCTGAACAAGATGCTTCCCAACAGACCGGACCTTCTCATCCAGAACAATGGAGAAATCATGCACCCAGACTCCAAGTCCTCAGTCTTGCAATCTGGCTCCTGAGGTTCTAGAGTTTGGGTACCTTATTCTTGCATCTGAATGCATGAGCATTCTCAAGGAAGCACACAGGCCCTACTGCCTGTGCATGTTAGGTGGCACAGTGGGAGAGATGTGTGTACTACTGTCACTCAAACCACAGCAACCCTTTAGTAACCAAATGCAGAATATTGTCTGCTGTATACTTCCCTTACAGGTATCTGGTTTGGCCTTAACTTCTATCTGGCCGTAAACAACTGCTATGGCCACATATCTTCAGAACAGACAGCACATTTCACTATTCAATATTTCAGTCATCGAGGCTTTCATGGAGGGTCTTCAGAGTGTCATTCCTTGTCATTTTTCCTGCATCTTGAATCAGTTGCAGAACATGCTCTCCATACTTTGGACACTAAGCAAGCCTTCAGGTACTACATTGACAGGACTAAAGCACTTAGAAAAACACAGCAGCTCTTTGTTGCTTTCTCCAAACCCCACAAATGGAAAGCCCTATTCAAATCAGGAACTGCAAAAATGGATAGTACAATGCATCCAGACATGCTGTGCTAAGGCTAAGAGGACATTAACCATTCCTCCTAGAGCCCACTCTGCTCGCAAAAAAAAGAGCCTCCTTAGTTGTAGTTCAAAACATTCCAATAGCTGATATTTGCAAAGCTGCTACCTGGTTGTAGGAAGGTGCCTCTTTTGGACATGGTCACCCTTACTTTTTGCTCACTGGTAATGAAGTTTTTCAACTGAGGTACACTGGGTCCCTGCCAAACAGATCGTCAGTGCCAGTGCTCTTTCCCTAAAACAAGGTAAAATGTGTACAATTGGCACACACACCTGTACCTCTGTAAGTCTCTAGTAAATGGGCCCCCTGGTACTAGTGCCTGGGTGCTGGGTAGGATCTCCAAGGGCTGCAGCATACATTGTGCCACCCTCAGTGACCTCCCTAAAACAAGTTGAAAACAGCTGCAATTGAAGACTGTGTGCTGGTGCAAGCCAGGCGACTCCATAAGATCAGCGCAACCCTTGTGTGCCATGCCTCACTGACTCCATCTAAATATATGTAAGTTATCCTTACAGCAGGACTTGGAGCCCTAAGGCAGGGTGTATTAAATTCTATTTGAGGACATATCTGCATGAGCAGATATGCCCCTGGGATGTCTATTTCGATTATTGGATATTGCAAGTGAGCAAAGAAGCCATCTTATGGTATGTTCTGGACAGTCGTCATTAGGAGTTCCCCAGCTACACAGCGGCTTCACTGAAACCTATGGTGTTTGGTATCAAGCACCTTGTCTTCATAAATGCAGGCTGATGACAGCCATGGATATGTTAGGGCATGCACCCAGAGGGCACCTTTGAAGTGCCCCCTGAAACCTTCTAGTCCATTAGTGTGCTGGCTGACTGGTACCAGCCAGCCTGCCACCACAGACATGTTTCAAACCCCTTGGGGTAAAAGCCCAGACTTTCAAAGGACAGAAACAATGCATGCTTCAGAGGAAGGTTTTATCACCTACACCTTCAGGATGGCTAGTGAATCTATATACCAAGGCAAGGGACTTCAAAGACCATGCTGCCTTTGGTATGCGACCCCGGCTTCCCCAGGCCTGGTACTTGCCTCCCCCTGCCCTGAGGCCCACTTGGCACCAGGACAGGTGTGAATATTAGTTATGCAGTAGTAAAGTCCCACCTTTGGTCGAGCCACACCCCTATGGTGGGATACCCAAAGTGGACACTCAAGGAAGGATACACCATCTTGATTTTAGTGGAACTTGGAATTCTGAGACTGGGTTAGCCCTACTTCCCACAGGAAGTGGTCATATAGGGGGTGTGGTCATCCCAAGGGTAAGTGGCCCATTGGATACTACTCTACACTCCCCTAAATTGAGTATTTAGGTGGCCCCTGACACCAGAGGAGCAGATTCTCCTAATCAAAGAAGAGGACAAAGAATAGACGAAGGAGCGAAAACTGTGGACAACTGGTGGACTTTTGGCAAGAAACTCTGCCTGCCCACATATCTGCTCCTGTGCTGACAGTCACAATATCCCGACTCATCCTGAAGCTCTAGGGACTCCGAAAGACTTGCCAACCCATCAGCATCTCCCTTGGAGTGGAGGAGCCACTTCCCTGCTTCTTACAGGCACCAACCATAATGTCCTGTTCACCTTTCCGCGGACCACCTGGTCCACTCACGGAACAGCCACCCAGGAATAGGTCACTGTGCTCCAAGAGACCATTCCCATCTCCCCACCAGGTGAGAAGACATCAGGACCAACTGAAGCCGTCCTACACCAATACCTGGGGTAACGGACCCCTTGCAGCAACCAAGGCTCTTTGAAGTCCAATCTGGATTCCAACGTCCCATCAGAAGACTATCCATAAAGGGATGTCAGCACCACAGAGGACACACTCCAAGGTAGTCCAGCTGTCCTATTTTGCCCCTCTTCTTTTAGGTCCACCAAAAAACAGTGGGTGCCTTGACAGAGGAGCTCGGATGACAAAGATCCGCTGCACCAGAGCTCCACGGCTGGGTCCACAACATCAGATGGTGTTTTCTTGCTCCCAGGATTCCCACTAACTGAGCCTCCTGTTGGGAGCTCCCAGATTTGTCCCAGAGCCCTCCTTGGAGTCTCTTTCTAGGTGCCCCCCTCAGCGCCAACTGTGCTGTACGCAAAACACGCAACTCCACTATCACAACTGCACCCAGATACCCCAGGGCAGGTAAAAATGTATCGCTGGTCTTGCTTGTGCCCTTGCACCCCCAGCAAACTACAGTCCACAGGGGGCCGCCGAGAACTGTTTGCAAGGGCCCCTTTACAGTAAAAGTACTTTGAAACTTTTACCATGTAAAAGCGCATTCGAGTAAAAGTGTTACTTACTTGCTAAATGGATACAACTGCAACACTACTTATTCTCTTTGAAGTTCTCTGATGCTTAGCACTACCCTCCGATAAGCCTAACTGCTCGCCCACACTACCACAAAAGAGAGCTTTTGGGATTATCACTTTCACCCCTGTAAACCAATAAGGGTCGCCTGTACTATCTGCTTAGCTTATCCCTACATTTAGTGCAATACATATATAGCATCAAACACAAAAAAAAATAGTTTGTCTTGCGGGGCTTGCTGGAAGGTGTGAGGCATATAGGGCAAACGTTTGTGCTCTCCCTTTTTACATTAACACACAAAGAACAAACTTGCACTTGTCCTAGAAAGGGCCTGCCTTTTGGCTATACCACCCAGTTTTATCAGGGATTCCTCTATTGTGGATGGGTTTCTAACTCCTGGCATGACAACAAGGGTTATTAAATTTTTTCTCAGGCATTTTACTTACATGTCAATGAGGGAGGTCACAGAAGTCACCCTTTTGCATGGGCACGTTTGTTCTTTGTGTGTTACACTATATAGGAAGTGGGTAGAATGGTGCATCTTGGTATAACTAGATGCAACACTTCACAAGAAGTAGTCATCAGCAGGGAGGTAGCTGGTAGCGCATTGGCTACCAACTGTGTCCTACTGTGAGTGCATTGTCTGAGCATAAAAGGGGATCTCTTGCACCCTGAATTCAGATCTTGACTGGACTGGGAGAAGGACCAAAGAAAGACTACCCTACTGCACCAAGGAACTGGCAAAAAAGAGACTGGCCAAGCTTGGACTACACCTGCTGAATCTGGTAACCAGCAAAGGAGAAAGCACAGTGCAGACTGTGCCTGCTGTTTCTTGCTGGTGGTGGAGTCGGATTCAAGGGTCATTTGACAGACCTCCTGTTCACAGCACAGGGTCACAGCAGCTGAAGAAGCCTGCTGGGGCAGGTTGGTAGCCCACACCTTCAAGCAGTGGCCTCTCATTGTCGTGCAGCACCAGAGACCAGGACCAGAAGCTCAAAGTTGCACCGGAGTATGCTGGACCTGGGAGAGTTGTCAGAGTGCAGCTTGGTCACCCAGAAGTCAAATTATTGTCCAAGTAAGTTTTTAGCTGTGACCATGATACGGGGCGACTAGTACCCCAGAAGCAACTGGACCTCTACCAGAACTGAGAGGACTTCAAGGGACATTGACTTCGGTGGCCAGGACCACCTCACCAAGTTTGTGAACTAAGGAGTAGTGCAGGCAGTTCCCCGTTGACTGCATCATATCCACAGCATTCTATATCCCTTGCATCAGGACCACTTCAATAAGAACCTATTACGGAGGCATAAAAGTACCTGGAACTTCCTGAAGGCTGCTTCTTCCTTTGAGGTAACTGTTTCTGTGGACCTTGCTGTTCCCCCTGACTAGCTTCCTATTGGAGACAATAACTTTAACCTCAAATGAGAATTGCCCAAAGTTTTTCTTCAAAAAGTTTCCAAGTGTCAATTTTGTTGAATTTGCCAATGCTTGTTCATGGTTAAGTGAAGGCAATGCAGCAAAGGTAGAAGAAGAAAAAAATGTAAGAGAAATAAACGTATTTCTCCTTGTTACACCTCACCTGTAAAAGTGTAGCCTTTTGACACATTCCCAGTTTTATTAGACCTAGTAAATCTGGGAATGTGCCATCATCCGCAGGTGGATTTGTGGGAACACCCACGCTCCACCCATGGAACACCTTTCCAGGGCAGAGTAATGCAGGGCAGCCACTTGGCACTGTCTTGTGTTGCTCCATATTTGCTCAGTGTAGGAAAATGGTCCTTGTTGCAGTTACACTTTTTGCCTGATAGTGATGATGACTTGACTGAGAGTGTGCTAAGACCCTGCTAACCAGGCCCCAGCACCAGTGTTCTTTCACTAAAAATGTACCATTGTTTTCACAATAGGCACACCCCTGGCACACTGATAGGTCCCTTGTAAAAGGCACCAGTGGTACCAAGGGCCCTGTGACCAGGGAAGATCCCTAAGGGCTGCAGCATGTGTTGTGCCACCCTAAGGGACCCCTCACCTAACACATGCACACTGCCGCTGCAGCTTGTGTGTGTTGGTGGGGAGAAAAAGGCAAAGTCGACTTGGCATTCCCCTCAGGGTACTATGCACACAAAACGCTGCCTGTGGCATAGGTAAGTCACCTTAAAGCCCTAAGGCAGGGTGCACTATACCACAGGTGAGGGCATAGCTGCATGAGCAATATGCCCCTACAGTGTCTAAGACCATTCTTAGACATTGTAAGTACAGTGTGGCCATATTAAGTATATGGTCTGGGAGTTTGTCAAAACGAACTCCACAGTTCCATAATGGCTACACTGAATACTGGGAAGTTTAGTATCAAACTTCTCAGAATAATAAACCCACAGTGATGCCAATGTTGGATTTATGAAAAAATGCACACATGGGGCATCTTAGAGATGCCCCCTGCATTTTATCCAGTCCTTCAGTGCAGGACTGACTGGTCTGTGCCAGCCTGCCACTGAGAGAAGAGTTTCTGACCCCCTGGGATGAGAGCCTTTGTGCTCTCTAAGGCCAGAAACAAAGCCTGCACTGGGTGGAGGTGCTTCACACCTCCCCCTGCAGGAAGTGTAACACCTAGTGGTGAGCCTCAAAGGCTCAGGCTTTGTGTTACAATGCCCCAGGGCACTCCAGCTAGTGGAACTGACCAGCGGCCAGACAAAGCCCCCATTTTTGGCAGCAAGCCCAGAGGGATAATTAGGAAAAACAGGGAGGAGTTGCCACCTCAGCCATGACCACCCCTAAGGTGTCCAGAGCAGAAGTGACCCCCTCCTTGCAGAATCCTCCATCTTGGTTTGGAAGATCAGGGCCAATAGGGATAGGAATGTGCCCCCCTCCCCAAAGGGAGTGGGCACAGGAAGGATGTAGTCACCCTCGGGGACAGTAGCCATTGGCTACTGCCCTCTAACCCTACAAATGCCCCTAAATCTTATATTTAAGGGCTCTCTGAACCAAGCTAGTCAGATTCCTGATGACCTCACAAGGAGAAGGACTGCTTAGCTGAAACCCCAGCAGAGAAGGAAAAGAGACAACAACTGACTTGGCCCTAGCCCTACCGGCCTGTCTCCTGCTTCAAAGACCCTGAAGAAGAAAGGCGACACATCCTGTAGGTCCACCGGCCTCTGAAAAACCTCCAGACGACTGCTTGCATCACAGAGGATCAAGAATCCCCGTGGACAGCGGCCCTGTCCAAAGAAGAAACCTCTTCTAAAGGACTCCCATCTCACTACAGAAGCATGAGTCAAGACTCCCCGCGGGACCTCACCTGCAGCCCCTGAGTGACCCCCCCGGTCCCCTCATAGAGTTTCATTGGAAACCTGACGCCCTGTTTGCACCCTGCACCTGGCTGCCCCAGTGCCGCTGAGGGTGTGGGATTGGTGCCTACTTGGGGCCCCTCCAGTGCTCCCTCTAATCCCTCCTGGTCTGCTCTTTGAGCCGCGGGTACTTACCTGCTGGAGGACCGAATTCCGAGTACCTACTGTCTCCATAAGAGCCCATGTTAAAATTGCTCTACTTTGACTTCTGCACCCGGCTGGCCCAGTGCAGCTGGTAGTGGGTGTTTGGGGTTGACTTGAACCCCCAACGGTGAACTACCTATAACTCAGAGACTAGAACTGTAAGTCGTGTACTTCCCTCTAAACCTGTACTTTATTTTCTTCCCCCAGGAACTGTTCTGAAAATGCAGTGCCCACTTTTAAAATAGATATTCTCTGTTTTCTTAAAAACTGTTTACTTGACTTGTCACAGTGTCCTTTCATCGGGATCCGCATGTCGCTGAACAAAAGGCCCACCTTCCGGCGTTACCAACTCAAAAAAGCTATTATAGCACAGAGTTATGGTGAAGCCAGTCGGGGGGAAGGGAATTAAAACATAAATTTGCATTTATTCATTCATAGAAATGCAACATATCACATGGAGACCCCTTCTGAAATGAGGGCAAAACCCCTTCTTTGAAAATGGGGGCATATTTATACTCTGTTTGTGCCGAATGTGCGTCCAAAATTTGGACACACATTCGGCGCTAACCGTGCACCATATTTAAACTTTGACGCCCGCGGACGTCAAAATTCCTCTGTGTGCGTCATTTTTTCAATGCGGGAAACTGCCTTGCGCTAATGACATGCAAGGTAGGCGTTCCCGCCCAAAAAATGAGTTTGAGGCCTGAGCGCCTTATTTATACTCCAGCGTCATTTTGACACACAGAAGGGGGCAGGCCTTAAAAACGCCTTAACGCCTGGGTCAGGGCAGGCGTTAAGGGACCTTTGGGCTCACTTGCATGGTCTCTGACCATGGAAGGAGTCCAGAGGTGCCCTTCCCAGCCCCCAGGGACACCCCCTGCCAACCTCGCCCACCCCTGGAGGACACCCATGGATTTTTTTTAAGTGGCATAGGGGGACCTAATTTGGGCCCCCCTACATGCCACTGTGCCCAATGACAGAAGTCCCCTGGGCATGGCCATTGGGGAAGGGGGCATGACTCCTGTCTTTTCTAAGCCAGGAGTCATTTCAATGGGGAGTGTGCATCAAAAAATGGCGCAAGTCCGGTTTGAGGCATGATTTTTGCCTCAAACCTAACTTGCACCATTTTTTGACGCACAACCCCCATTTTCCCCTACGCCGGTGCTGCCTGGTTTGAGTCATTTTTTTGACTCAGACCAGTCCGCAGCGCTGGCTAACGTCATTCTTTAAATAAGGCACCCGCATGGCGTGTAGGAATGACGTTAGCCGGCGGTAAAAATTTTGGCGCAAACCAGCCCCGCGCTGGTTTGCGTCAAAAAGTATAAATATGGGTCATGGAACAAGAATAAACTATCACCTCAGAAACAAATGATGGCAAGAGCTTTGGATAATGATTACACTCAGAGTATCAATCCTGTAACATCTCTGAATTCACAACATAAAACCTAAACCACAAAATAAAATCATGACCTAGAAAATCTCAAAGAATGAAATATGCTTTTCACATCTTAAGCTTTTTAAAGAACAATAAAAACTATGATTTGCTTATCTCCAGAAATGCTTTCCCATTCACAATAAATGCCAAAACGTTTTACTCATTGAACTTGAAGTGCTTTACTCAATAACACCAGGAATCGCTTTTACTCAAGTAGCCTGAATCACTTAGATTGTTGTGTCAAGAAACTTTTACTCTTGTGAATTGAAGCGCTTTGATTGTCATGCCAAGAGCGCTTTAAACCTGAGGACTGAAGCACTTGAATTGTTATGCCAAGAGCGCTTTACATGTGAACTGAAGCGCTCGAATTGCCGTGCCAAGAGCGCTTTACATCTATGAACTGAAGAGCCTGGATTGTCGTGCCAAGAGCGTTTTACCTCTGTGAACTGAAGCGCTTTAATTGCTGTGCCAAGAGCGCTTCACATCTGTGAACAAAACACTTTGAATTGTTGTGCAAAAGAGTGCTTTACATCTGTGAACGGAAACGCTTTGAATTGCTGTGCACAAAAGCGCTTTACATCTGTGAACTGAAATGCTTTGAATTGCTGTGCCAAAGAGCGCTTTACATTTAAAATGCCTTTGATCGTTGCACCAAGGACGCTGTACTCTAGAAACTGGAAACGCTCTGCTCATTATGCTAAGGGGCGCTTTACCTTTTGGAAGTAATGACTTCCACCAAAACTGGATTCAACAAGGCCTTACCGCTACGAGTATGACCTACTCGTGTTTGAATGCACCATGGGAACAAGGATACTTTGGTTGGACGACACTCTGCCATTCAGGAACTCTGTTCTTCTCCAGAGAAACCCCCACGAGGTCTGGCTGCATCGAAGTCTTCAAAATAGTGATCAACGTGCTTGGGTGTGGCTGGGCTTTATAGGTCTGCCACACCCCAAGATGGCTGCTGGCTCTAAAAACATGGGAATTGTAGTTCCTTCATAGAATAGCACTGATAAGTGCATCTTGTCCACCAATGTCCTGAACCTGCAGCTCTATGAGCTTTGCCACAGGTCAGACAACACTGATGGTCACCTTTGGAACAAGAGGGGATGACAAGTGGTGCGCATAAAGCGCAGCAGAGTCGCACAGCGGAGTTTCGGGCGAGACCTGGATCGCGCCTGGCCTTATTCTTGACATTACACCCCTCTCCCAAGCGCGGTCCAGGGCCTGGTTTATCAGGATGGAGAAGGTGAAATCGTCGCACCAAACGTGGTGCATGGACATGTCTTGCAGGTTCCTAATAGTCATTTTCCGGTCCGTATCCTTTCCAGGACGCCAAGTACCAAAGGGAAGATCCTCTATATTAAGAGTCTAGAATAGATCGTATCTCATAATCACAATGACCTTGGACTAATAGAGGAGCAGGTTGTGTGGCACTTGAGGGCGAAGCAGGTTTAAGAAGCGAAGTGTGAAACACCGGATGAATTTTCAAAGACGATGGTAATTTTAGCTTATATGTTACTGGGTTTACTTCTCGTATTACTACATAGGGCCCTATGAATTTTGGATGAAACATATTTTTATTTTTTAATACAAAGTTTTTTGTGGATAACCAAACTCAGGGGCAATTTATACTCTGTTTGCGCCGAATGTGCGTCAAACATTTTGACGCACATTGGCGCAAACCTTGCCCAATATTTAAACTTTGACGCACAACCCGCAGATGTCAAAATTCTTCCAGATGCGTCATTTTTTGGATGTGGGAAACTGCCTTGCGTTAATGACATGCAAGGTAGGCGTTCCCACCCAAAAAATGACTTGAAGGCCTGTGCGCCTTATTTATACTCCTGCGTCACACAGGAGAGGGCGGGCCTTAAAAAACGTCGCACAGCCTGATGTGTGCCGTTTTTTAACGCCTGGCTGAGGGCAGGCGTTAAGGGACCTGTGGGCTCACTTCCATGGTCTCTGACCATGGAAGGAGTCCAGAGGTGGCCTTCCCTGCACCCAGGGACACCCCCTGCCACCCTCGCCCACCCCTGGAGGATACCCATGGATGGGGGTACCCATTCCAGGTAAGTACAGGTAAATATTTTATTTTTTTAAAGGGGCATAAGGGGGCCTAATTTGCCCCCCCCCCCCACAGGGGGCATGACTCCTGTCTTGGCGAAGACACGAGTCATTTCAATGGGGGTGGTGCGTAAAAAAATGGCGCAAGTCCGGTTTGAGGCATGATTTTTTGACGCACAACCCCCATTTTCCCCTACGCCGGCGCTGCCTGGTTTGAGTCTTTTTTTTTTACTCTGACGAGTCCGCAGCGCCGGCTAACGTAATTCCTTAAATAAGGTGCCCGCATGGCACGTAGGAATGGTGTTAGTCGGCGGTAACATTTTTGATGCCAACCAGCACCGGCATTGGTTTGCGTAAAAAAGTATACATATGGGCCTCTATCTTTGATTGAATACTGAGGACTAGGCTGGTGGTTTTTGTCATATTGCAGTATATATTTTTTCTTTGCTTGATGAAGATTTGTTTGCAATTGTGCATGTATCTTTTTCATGTGTGTTAGCATATCCATGACGGCTGGAGTGGTTTGAGTAGATGTAGGTAAGGTAACTGGCAAAATGTGCGGATGACGCCCATATAAGCCATAGAAAGGAGTTGAGTTTATTGAAGAGTGGGGAGAGTTGTTATAAGCCAATTCTGCAAGCCACAAAAGATCCAGCCAGGTTGTAGGAGACTTTGTTGCATAACATCGTAAATATTGTTTCAGAGTTTGGTTTAGTCTCTCTGTTTGACCATCCGTCTGTGGAGGATAACTAGCAGATAAAGTCGAATCAATTTGTAGAGCCTTACACCACTGTTGCCAAAAACGTGCAGAAAATTGTGTTCCTCTATCAGAGAGGATAACTCTTGGAAGTCCGTGAAGTCGAACTATGGGGCATATGTATACTCCGTCTGCGCCGATTGTGTATCAAAAATGTTGACGCACAATCAGCGCAAACGTTGCCCCGTATTTCAACTTTGACGCCCGAGCCGGCGGACAACAAAATTCCGCCGTGTGCGCCATTTTTTGGATGCGGCAACCCGCCTTGCGTTAATTATATGCAAGGTAGACGTTCCCGTCCAAAAAATGGCTTAAATGGCCGTGCGTTGTATTTATGCTTTTGGGCAAAAATGACGCACGGCCGGGAGGCGGAGCCAGAAAATGACGCACAGCCCGATTTGCGTCAAAATGTAACGCCTGGGTCAGGGCAGGCGTTAAATAGGGGCCAAACACACCCGTATATAATCAGAACACACAGAACAAACAGCAGAGCAGCAACAGGGAGCCATGGAGGTGATTCTAATCCAGTGTGTACACAGACGCAGAGCCCAACAGCAACAACAGCAGCTACAACAATACCAGCAGGGACCCCAAAGGCAGCGCAGAGGGCAGGAGAGGATATTCCGCCCCAGAACCACCATTCAGTGCCTCAGGGAACACAACATCATCCAGAGGTACCGGTTGAACTGGTAGGCCATTCAGCAGCTGCTGCGAAACATTGAACTGCAGTTGGCCCCCACTTTGGTGACACCCCGCACCATCCCAACAAGAAACCAAGCTGCTTGCCGTACTTCATATGCTGGCAAGTGGCTCTTTCCAAACAACTGGTGCCCTGGTTGGCGGAATATCACAACCATCATTCTCCGCCTTTTTGCCCAAAGTACTGGATGCCATCTTTGGACTGACACCCGCCACATCTGCTTCCCTAACACACTGCAGAAGCAGCAGGAAACAAAACAGGGGTTCTACCTCATCAGTGGCTTCCCACATGTCCTTGGTGCAATCGACTGCACACATGTACGCCTTGTGCCTCCTGATGCAACTGAACACCTCTACCGCAACAAGAAGCACACACATTCCATCAACGTGCAGGCCATAGTCGATCACCAGGGATTGATCACCAACATCGTGGCTAAATATCCTGGGAGTGTCCATGACTCATACATCTTCTGTCACTGCACCATCAATGAACACTTCCAGGATGGACGGTATGGCAATGGACTACTTGTTGGTAAGTACAAAAACCGACTTATATACACACTGCACAGCAACCCTCTAGGACACACAACACATACACCACTACAGCAACATGTGAACAGGAACATACTGAGGTTGTGACATCGCTAGCCATGTTTCTTAGGTCACCATTGAACCTGTCACACATCGGAAATTACTGTACAGCCTAATGTTAAGACGTCAAAGATCACAACGTGTGAAGTGGGTTGCCCAAATGTCACCTTGCAAAATGTAAGTGTCCCAATGACCTTTACATTAATCCATTCCATTAGTCTGAAGGTATATGAACGTGTTAACAACACTTTAAATTTTAACTGTGTATGGAACTATCATCTCACCCCCAGTAAAGACACACGGACACCTGTATCACAAGTCACAATGCTAGGGAGGGCACACTGTACTGCAAATCCCAAAACATACTGCTGACAAATGGTTAGCAGACAAACAATCGTTCAGCCAAGGAAACAACACAATGCAGATGGTACATCCTACAAGCCTAGGATGCTACATTATTACACAAAAGAGTCACAGACAATACAAGACAACTACTGCCATGAAAGGTCATTTCAATAGTGCCAGCTACATCAACATGATCCCAATCATTTTCTCTTGCAGCTGATCAAGGATATGGCATCCAGCCATGGATTATGACTCCATTTGGCAACCCAAGTACTGCTGCAGAGCGTGCCTACAACGACGCACATAGGAGGACACGCAGCATTGTCGAGAGGACCTTTGGCATCCTCAGGTCAAGGTTCCGGTGCCTCGACATCACTGGTGGTAGCCTCCTATATTCCCCGGAGATGGTCTGTAGGATCATCCTAACATGTGCAATATTGCACAACATTTGCATAAAAAGGAACATTCCCCTTCTGGAACCAGAGCCACACATGCCTGAAGAGGAGGATGCTGGCCTGCAACATGAGGGGGAACTATAGAACACGGCCGCTGGTATATGCAGGCGGCAACAGATCATCAACAATTTCTTTTGAATATGATCACCTTCACCACTTTAGTTAACAAATTTAAATAAACACCTATTATAATCACCATATAATGGTCTGGCTATTCCTTTTTGCACACCTTCATCTCTACTTATCAGAATAAGAGTGTTGCCTCATGGAGCATTGCTGATATACTGAGTAAGATACTGAACATCCCAGAGCTAATGTGATGCCTAACATACAATGGTCACATACACGCACACTCTTAATGACATATATCATGTACATTTCTCCTTTGAAGGCCAATAGCAGAGGACCCCAACTATTTCACACATACATGTTGAAATCAAGGTCCAACGCAGCATATGGCACACAACTAAGACACCATCACTCAATAAGGGGAAAAACAAGCCTCATACATGAGGCAGTCAATGTGCTTTGGCATCAGTAACAGGAATGCCTGACCAGACCCTTGACAGCAGTAAGTCCACTGCATCCAATATTTGCAAGGAATATCTGTGACCAGAGTCCCATAGAAGCAGAACATAGACAGGACAAGTGCTACACATATGAGCAGCATTGCACACATGACATTCCATGTACATGTCAGCCCATTTCCTAACTCCTGACACACCCATGCACCTGGTCACAACCCACCTGTCTGAAGAGGTCCCTGGAATACTAAGATGTGTACCCTGATATTCCCTCCTCTACACACACAGACCAACATTAGCAAACCAGTGTGCTACACCCTTTCCTATGGTATGCCATTGTCATAGAACATCTGACTGCATGAACGTCAGGTTAATTTATACACTGTCTTCTAGTTTCAAAGCCCTGTTAGCACATGTAGATTGCTTCCCCTGTGAAAATGTCTGTTGGCCCTTAGAATGCAAGTCTCACCTACAGGACTGGTGAGAAACAGATGCAGCCCACACCTGTGATAACCTCCATGCACACCACCCATTTAAAAAAGAACTGCCCCTGCTGATGCCTGGAACAGCATAGGAGTTGCCATTATGTCAAATACACCGTTAAGCATTGATACTAATTAAGCCGTGTAACACAGCCACTGGGTTCATTTGTCACCTTCAAAAACGCAGGACATACACAGTTTGACATGTCAGCTCTCTAGTTTGTCCTCCGTACAGTCTTAGTCAGACCACTGATTATGTAACTTGTCAAGTAGCTGGATCCTGAATCACCTTGCATTCTGTCAGCCTGACTGGCAACTGTCTGTGCGTCACACTAAAGTATCCCTGTGTCTACATATGTACCACACTTGCGTTAGCAAACCTCTCATTCATCAGGGGGTATTGGGCATGGACTTCTTTAATGCATACACAAATACAGTGTAAAGCATCATCTGCCTTTTAACTGTCCCATTTGAGTTACATTCTCTTGTAAAAACAAAATTCATGGCCCATCCCTTGTCTGGATTGCATTTGTTCATGAATGACAAAGTGTGACAGTGTCCCAGGGCCGTAGGCAGGGATTGGGTACGGGGCTTTCAGCACAACCAGCAACCTCTGATAATGTCCATGAAAAATACACAGGACCATGACAGTTCACACACAGAATCACAGTGCTCACAACAAGGTGATGGGCCGTGTGTGGTGAATAGCTGCGAGAATAATCAGCACAGAGGCTATGATGTTACCAGATGCAGTGGAAAGTGCAGAGGCCAACCTGTGTACAAATGTTGTAATGACACCTGCCGGAACATGACACCTGAGACATTATCTCACTCAGCACACCAAGGTTGCCCTGTTGACTGTCTCATTACACCTCTTTAGTGACAGGGTGGGACCATCCAAATTTTGGTTCACATGTGCACATCCACTTTACTCACATTGATCAACCAAGGATACTCAGTAGATACAGGAATAGCTGCCACTGACTCATGATGTGTCCTGGACTGAACTGTGACAAATGACACCCCAAACAATATACAGGATCATCATTGGACCACACACATGAACAAGACACCTATGTGCAATTGATCACTGGAAATATGTGGACAGGAGCTGTCTTGTATGCTGGTCCACCACATCCACTTGATAGTTGGGGCTCACTTCTATGGCCTCAACTGTGGTCTCATCATACATTTGAGATTCACCCTTGTCTGTCTGTGCAAACAACATGGTACCCACTTCCTCAATGCATGTGTATGACTCACTGTGGGATTCACCAACTAGTGCCTATGAAGCTCTTACCAATACTCTAGGACATAGGATGTAGAAAATGTGGACCATTTACATGAACAAGCGTCTGCCATCCATCTGGTGCATGCTATGTCACATGTGGTGTCTACGTGACCCTAAATCTTTGAAGTCCACTTTACGGGTGTTGTTACATGTATGACAAACACATGCCCTCGCTCATTTCCAAAATGACTTGCATCTAAGGATTGGACACATGGACGTCACATTCATACAAGCATATGTACAAATATGCTTCATGTGATACACACACACTTGGTCAACAAATACATTAGTTGCCAAAGCACACACTTTGAGCCCAAGGCATCTAGGTATTATACATATGTGTGTCACATTGCTATCCTCTCCTTATGCCAAACATGCACAATTTCTTCAACACATATATGTAGGCCACACTTATGACCAACTATTGCTTCAGCCAACCGTAAAAATACTGTGAAGGGAGTAGCGGATCATGGTCCACTGCAGTATGATGTCACACATGTGAACATACACCATCAACACCATACTGTCTTCAATGAGCCTATCTCTGATGTGTCCCAAATGTAACATAACCAGAAAACAAGAGAATTTGCCCAAAACCAGTTAATTCACTGTAATTCTGACATCCCTAGCGTTATGCGTCATTTTTTGTCTACCAAAACTGTATTTGCGTCATTTATTTTGACGCACAGGAGTGAAATTTAGCCCGCATCCAGATATTTGTACAGGCCATGTACTATTATGTGGATGCGGGCTAATTTTCACTTCTGTGTGGCAAAAAAAATGAAGCAAATACAGTTTTGTTAAACAAAAAATGACACATAACGCGAAAAAGGCGGGACTTTTCATACAGGAAGTGATGTAATGGGATATCCTGTTTACAGGTTATGTACAGTGGGTGTACTTTCACTTTCACTTTGCAGTCTATGATCCTTCTAGACTGTGTGGCTGTGTAGAGAGTGTTGTCCTGAGATTTTGTGCTTTTTTGTCCTGTGTGCTATCTGTATTGTCAATTTGTGAAATAAATATTGTTGCTGTATACTGTACTTCTGTGTTTTGTCTACATTTGTCCATTTATCTTGTGTTTTTGTTGTTTGTGGGAGTCTGTTGTGGGTAGTGTTAGTTTGGGGATAGTTGGGCTCTTTTAGTGGTTGTTTACTTTTCATATGTCTTTGTACCCCTACTTTCCCACTTTTTCCCTTTCTATTTCTTTTACCCCTATTCCCTTTCACTTCCAATTATGTCACGTAGGCCATGTCTTGGCAGGATGGGGGAAGAGGAGTTGGGGGGGGTTCATCTGGCTTGTGTTGCATTTCTTGCCGCTCATGATCCAGGCAGGGGGCAGGGCGATACAGGGGTATCCAACAGAGGCGCGCAGAATCCGGTGGGGAAAGGCGCTGCATCACCTGCAGCGTGTGTATGCCAGCCAGAGAAGTGAACACCAGCTGAAGCACCGGTGGGCTGACCTCATCACCAGGGAGCAGGACCTCTTGGACCACCTGGGAATCATGATTGGTGGCACTGTTGGTGAGTACGAATCATGTTAATGTGCACGATTAAATGCTCTGTAGTGACATAAGGGGATTAGTACAATGTCTGCCAGCTAACTTGCTGACTGTGTGTAATGCTGGGGAAATATAAAGGGATAATTGATGCACTATGGCAAGGATCACAATTGCTAGCTGTCAGGTAGCACGTGCTCAGCAAACTTACCGGATACTTTTCCATGAAGTAAATTGGTGCGGCCTTTGTGTCAGACAACCAAACAAAATAGGAGCCAATCATGTCTATATAGGGCACTTTTGACAGAGAAGTAAAGATGTACCAACATATTGGCTAACTTTGTTGACGCAATAGCTAGACGGACTTTAGAATCACTACATGATGCAGAAAATGAGTGCTGGCTTCACGTCAATTGATTATAGCAAAATGGCTCAGACATATGTCTCATGTGAGTCTGGTGAGTGTGGAAGGAAAGCGTTCACAGAAGTACTATGAATGTGTGGGATTATTGTGTTCCTTGATCTTTTTGGATACATGTAAGATCTGGATTTTAAAACATTGTGAAAAGGTGTAAGGTGCCCTTAGCTAACATCTTAGAAGGATTGTTGGAGTTAGTTGTGCCACATTCCAAATATGGATGGCAGTCCAAGTGTATGCACATGGCTTCACATCTCCATGGTTGGTGCGAATCACCATAGCTGGGTCACATCAATTGAACAAACTGTAACAACAGGATGGCTTACAAAAGTCCCTGCCCCTCCCTCTGTACATTGGACCTATGTGTCATTAATGTGTCATAGCCACAAGGCATGTTTGATTGGTAATGCAGTCCTCAAGTAACCAGGCATTGGATGCCTCTCTTGGATGCACATGATGAGATGATTACACTCCATATTTTTTTCTGCTCACCAATTACGGGGCATGTTTGCAACCACATGATAGTTAGGGCCAATGTATGTGTACAGATATGTGTGTAACTGTCACAGGAGACCCATGCTATGTACAAGTTGGCCGTGATATATCAGATGCAGTACGATCATGTCTGAATGGCTGCCAGTTCCTTATTCAGCCTACACATTGTATATGTTTATGAAATTGTTGCGCTGTGCACAGATTTTGAGCATATTTCTTCCTTCCATACCTTACAGGTGGACCGGCACCCTACACTGTGGGAGAGGTGGCGACATTTGAGGACCCCGACCACTCCAGTAAGTGTTGATATGTCTGTTATGTGTTGTGTTTGCTGGTTATGGACTCATGTGAGTTGGACGCATAGCAAGTTGTGATGCCTACGTAATTATGAAACAGTAGGTAGAACCTCCTAGCAGCATGTACTTCCACATGTAGTACTACAAGTATGTGGAACTTGAGTGCAATGGCCTAGGTGTGCATGCAATTCATGATCATGGATGTTCTAGCAACTCTGTGTCTGATGTAAGTCACGCCTCACTGGAAGTATATGTTGTGTACCAAGTTCTGCATTTCCTGACATGTGTGGCCCTATGAGTGCTCCAGGGTTTTCTGACTCCTAATTGTTTATAGACCTTACCTGTGGTGTGTCTGTAGAGACAAACATGTGTGGAGTTTTCTATACACTCCTCGGTGTACATGTTGTTGGCAAATTATAGTTGTTTATCGACCCCCCCCAAACACGGGCATGGGTTTGTGAATGGGGTACTTAGTACTGATGCTACCAGTATGTTACACATACATGTGAATAAGTGACGGTTTGGTTGCAAACTAGTATACACACTCAGGTTTGGCACTTGGTACTATACTGGCAAGTCCAGTTACAACTTGCAGACCATGTGGCTTTAATTTTGCTTTCTGTACACTGACATTTGTAGCCCAGGTCTTGGCGGAGGATATGCAGCATGATTCTTAGCTGATAACTGCCAGAACTCAGATGGCAAGTCAAAGCCAGTTGTTACCCATCTTGTAGGTTATGGATGTGCAATGTGTGATGTGACCTTTGTAGTCTGGCCTGATATGTACTCCCTCAGGGACATTCAATGATCTGTATTGTGATATGAGCTGTTACAAGTACAGTAGATGTATTGTCTGATTAACTTCCTGTGCCATTTCACACAATGCAGTTACTAATGTAGAATATCTGTATTTGTCTTCACAGCTGCTAACATGACTCCAGACCAGGTCGGTGAATTTCAGCGCTGGGCCATGCGATACCAGCACATCCTGCTGGTGGAGTCGGGGTTCCGGAGGATGGCCCGGTGATATCGCCACGAATGGGCCTCCGGGGCATGGAGAGCCTCCCCACAGGGTGGGCCTACTTTGCCCACCACAGCCACCACCAGCACAGCCACCAATCCGAGCCAGGTGGCCCCACCCACAGCTGCCACTGTTGGTCCGGCATCTGCTGGACTTCCAGGCCCCAGCATTGCCACCGGTGCAGTACAGCCCACTAGGCCTGGCACCACACCCACACAGACCTCCTCCACCGGTACCCAGACTGCCACTGCTCCATCTGTTGACCCTGCAGCCTTCAACCGAATGAACCGTAAGATGGACAAAGTGCTGCGCAAGTTGAGCCACCTGAGCCGGGATATGCACCACATTAACTGGCGTGTTAAGTCCATTAAGAGGACCCTCCGGAGGGCCAACCTCTAGACTTTTTGATATGGACATGATTCTCTCCCCTCCCTCCTCTTTCCTTGTTCTTATAGTTAGTGGGCTTAGGGGGCTTAGTGTTAGGTTAGTATAGGCTGTTAGTTTAGCTAGTGTTAGTGGGTGGGGGTGGAGGTCCTGATTGTTTCTATTTTTACTTATTACATGTGTTTGGCTATGTTGGGGTTCTTGTGTGTTTGAAAAAAAAAATTCCAAAGAAACAAAAATCTTTTTTTTTTTAAAAACAAAAAAAATATATATTTGTATAAGATAGTATAGTATGTGTTTAGGTTAGTATGTGTTGTCCTCCATGTGTCCCGTCTCATAAGGGGGGTGTGGGGTAGATGCTTAGAACGTTTCATTACATGTGATAAGTAAGTGTAGCTTAGGTTAGTTAGGGACAGTTGTGGGTAATGAGTAGTCAGGGTAGATTAGGGTACGTAAGATTTTTCCCTCAGTTTCCTCATCTGTGATTAGCATTTAATAAATATTTGGTAAACCCTTGATAGTATGTGTTGAATGGTACTGATTGTGGGTTTGGATTCAGTGTACATCAATTTTGTACTATAACATCTGTGTCCTATGCTACAAACAAATCCCAACTGAGCTGTACGATTGGCAGGTAGCCCAGAGCTACCTTGCAAAGTGTCGACCCTTCGTTGCAACCACCAATCACAGTTAATATAGATGACAATGTGTTTCTGTTGATAAGTGTGTTTTCAAAGTCACAAACAGTGCTTCCAGACTTGGTATTGGGGAAACAGTTTTAGGTCTGACTGCAGTGTGATGATCATGCACACCCTTATAAGATGAGTTCTCATTGGCAATCTTGTATTCTTGTCTTCATGACCCTCATACATCATTTGTGACACAGTTCGGCATGTTTACCTATTTGTATGTTAACTCAGACACCTTCATTTATGCAGTTTTTGTAGTGTTTACTTAGATAAGTGTGGCATGTTATTTGTGTTATTTTTGCATGTTGACAACGTTTTGCCGCCACTATTTGATGACTTAGCTATCCCCTGAGGAAGCATTCTTCTGTCCAACACAGCATGATGGTGTATGGTTTCTCACTTCATCAGATTTGTCCCTCAGGATGGGCAGAGTTTGATGCAATCATGGGCACTCTGCAGAATTCTCTAACTACATATTATCAGGACGGATGTATTGACAAGCTACGTAATTTGACAGTAGGCACATTTCAGTTATCTACTGCACAGTTGATATGTCACATTACCCAGAGACAAATTTGTTGTGTAAGTGCTATTTATTGAAAAGTGCTGTAGTGCTATCTGTACATTGTCCATGATTGTGAGTCCATCATAGTGACATCTTACATTGTGATCCTACACAAGGGGTTACGGAAATGCTTTTGACATGCTGGGGTTGATGTTTCAGACAGTGCAGAGGGACAGGATTTGCCAATGAGTAGGAGAGAGACAATCACTGGGCTGGGTGACAAGATATACAGTGGTTTGCAGAGCAGTGCTTGAGTAAAGTTGTTGCAAGACTGGCAAGTTACAAAGTGCAGGACCTTGGTAAATGTTGGCCATGTAGAGGGAATAGTGCTTCCGGGTACTTTTCCTTGTGAATGTGATCTGTTCCATGTCTTCTTCTTCTGATGTGTGTGTTGCCTCCTCTGTCCTTGTTGTTGTTGGTTGTGAAGGGGCTACACACACCTCAGTGTTAGAAGACGTGGAGTCCGACATCCCGGTCGCTGCTCCCTGTGAAGGTCTTAAGGGCAGTACTGCAGCAAGGAGTGTCTGCTGGTTCTTGAGAATAGCAGCCACATCACGATGGTAGGCAGCCAGGTTGGCCCTTAGGGGGTCATGATTGCATTTGTGCATGCAGTGGAAGGTTTGGAGTGTGAGGTGTTGTGGCAACTCCCTTACTGCAGTGGTGAATTCCTTGACAGTTTCTTGTAGTCCTTGCAGTATGGATGTTAGGGATTGCATAGCTGCTGCCTGATCTGCAGATGACATCATGCACGAACGCATCCCCTCAAGGCTGGCTGCCATATTTTGCATCCCTACCCGCCTCTCCTTGGCCAGCTCCCGCTGTACTCCAACTACAGTTCTCTCAAAGCTGGTGCCAGTGTCTTCTGAGTCCTCAGCTGTATTGGAGGTGGCAGGTCTTACAATTGGGGTGGTGGGTGGATCCTCTGCGATGGCTGCTTGTTCTGTGCTCCTCCTTGTGACTGAAGGTGGGGTCTGGAGGGTGTCAAGGACCTTTTGGATAGTCTCCTGGGGAATGTTTCTCGGCTCGTTATCCATGTCATCTGGGAAATCTGGGACAGGCATATCCACAGGAGATCCATCTTCCTCTGCAATGAAACAGGGTACAATTAGTGTGTCTGTGTTGTGGCAATTTTGATGTGACGTGCCTGCCTTTTGATGAATTCACTTTGTGATCTTGTTTTGTGTTAATTTCTCCAGTCCTTCAGATGGGCATTCTTCCAGGCCTATGGCCCACCTGTATGTCACATGTATGTTATTGAGTTATCAGACTTGTAAGCCTCATCGCCTCTAGGTGTTGGTTTATGCCACATAGAGAATTGCAACCTTCTTTTCCTACTCAAGCCTCTGTGTACATCCATTCTCATGGTGAGACATTTCACTGGCTGTGGGTGTACTGATGGCCCTGGCAGCACACTTAACAATCAGGACCTGCCCCAATCTCTGATCCTTCACATCCACTTAAATGTAATTGACATGTGGCATATCCTTTGCATGGCAATGTTATGATCTGATATGGATGTTGACATTGGTAATGTGTACTGCTGATGTTGGGGAATGTGTGTTACATTGGATTGCCCTGATAATCGTATAAGTGTCCTATTTCCTCCCCTGACTGTGCAGGTGTATTTCAGTGACCAGTTACATGTGTGTCCCCCTCAATGCTGTTGTCTGAGCAGTATGACATTTGGGATGTTGCATTGTTACCCAGGCACAGGATGGACCCAGACATATGCAGCATGGGTGTGTCCTTAGTGCTGTGTAGCTCCTATTGTTGTTTACATTCGCTGATGTTTGCGACAACTATGGGCATTGACATTTGAGGGTACTGGGGACTTTGTCTTGTTTCTGGGGATTGTTGAAGTTGTCATCCTAACCCCCTAATTTAGGTGTGTATGATCCATGGGGAGGTTACTGCCATTGGCTACTTGAGCTGCACACAGAGCAGTGGTGGTAGTGGCAACTGTTGTCGCAGTTACATTCCAGTTGTCGGTATGGCTAGAGGTTGTTAAGAGGGCCCCAGTTAATGTAGGGGGTATGGTGGCTGACGTGTGCCGGGATGTCAGTTTGACGTTGTGGCCTTCCCTCCTGGCGTGGCTTTCCCTTTGCTCCATCATTGGCATAACAGCATGCCCCCATGGGACTGTTGTTGGTGTTGTGTAATGATGTGCCCCAGGTCTTCTCAGAACGGGCCATGCCCCCATGTCATGCCCCTTTACCCATGCCACTCCATGTATTAGATGACTTCCATGCATTTAGTGGTCGGTATCCCCCCCTGCTCACAGTTGACATTATTGCATTATAATTCCCCATGCGACTTACCCTGCATGTGCATTGTCGCCTGATAGTCTGCGCTGTCCTGTCCTTGAATCCCTGTGACGATCTCCTCAGGGATGACGGCTGTGACCATCTCCTCCATGTGGTCCAGGGCCTCCTAGTGTGCTGGACTCCCCCCTTCAGTCTGCTGTGCTGCCTTCCTGTTCTTGGCCATCTTTTCCTTGGTCCTGCGCTTGCAGTCATGCCAGCGTTTCTTGCACTCGATGACAGTTCTGCGTACTTCAGCCACACTGTTAATCTTGTCGACAATTTGTTGCCATATTGCCTCTCTCCTACTGATTGGCAACTTTGATGTGACAAACAGTTGGTGCTGGTGTTCCGTCACCTCTTTAACCAGAATTACCTGCTCCTCTGCACTAAAGCGACACTTTCTTTTCTTCTTAAAAGTGTC
This sequence comes from Pleurodeles waltl, assembly GCF_031143425.1. Lineage (NCBI taxonomy): Eukaryota > Metazoa > Chordata > Amphibia > Caudata > Salamandridae > Pleurodeles > Pleurodeles waltl. The sequence continues at coordinate 993,476,425 of NC_090442.1, forward strand.
CTGGTTCTTGTGTGGGTCCTCCTGGCTGGTTCCTGGTCTGCTGTCATCTTCCTTGGGTCTGTAGTGGCATCTGGGATCCATTTTGGCTCTCCTCTGGTGTAATGGCGGTGTTCGAGATTTTATTTACGCTATTGCATCAAAAAACGGCGCATATCCGGTTTGCGGGGTCGTAAATCGACCCACAGTCATTTCCGCTGCGTTAACGTCTTTTTGCTTTACGACTTCACGCTGCAGTGTGCGTCAAAAATAATGACTCCCACCTGTGGTTTGCGCCGCCGTATAGTATAAATATGACGCTAGCACGGCGCACCAAAATGGCGTTAGCCGGCGGTAACATTTTTGACGCAAAACTGCGCCGGCGCAGTTTTGCATCAAAAAGTGTAAATATGGGCCTATATCTTTTAAGATGATAGTCGCTAAGGTGTCGGAAGTTGGGAGTCCTTTACAGGCAATGAAATGAGCATACTTCGTAAGACTGTCTATTACAACTAGAATGGTTGTAAATTGTTTTATTTGAGGAAGACCAGTAATAAACTCCATAGAGATGTGTTCCCATGGATGATTGGGAATGGGTAGAGGTATCAGTAGACCTTTGGGCTTGCTATGTTCGCTTTTGCATCTTGCACATACTTCACATGATTGTAACATTTGCTTAAGGTCGTGAACGAATGGAGGCCACCAAAAATACCTTTTCAAGAGGTCTATGGTTTTTTGAGGACCTGGATGACCTGCCAGAGGATGCTTGTGTAACCAATGAAAAGCTGTTTCTCTTAGCTCCTCAGTAGGCAGAAATACTTGAGATTCGTGTAGAGGTAAGCCTTGTTGAATAGACCTCTTGGTGTCTTGTTGTAACCATTCTTACCAGTTAATGATGTGAAAATGATTACGAATGAGATCCCAAAAAAAATCTGCAGCTACTAAACACAACACTTTTGAAGGCGTAATAATAGGCATGGGTTTTGTTCAGTAGGCGTGATTGAAGAATCTTGTCTAGATAATGCATCAGCCGTACGATTATCTATTCCTGGTCTACAAGTCACTATGAAATCAAATTCTGCAAAGAATAGTATCCATCTTAGGTGTCTTGGAGTTAGTAGTCTTGCAGAACTTAGAAATTGTAAATTTCTATGATCAGAATACACACTTATGGTGTGTTTTGCTCCCAACAGATAATGTTTCCATTCTTTAGAAGCATTACGGATGGCTAGTAATTCTTTCTCTGCTATGGTGAAATTCTGTTATGCTTCATTCAATTTTCTTGACGCATATGCTATGGGGTGCAATTGTCCAGTTTCTCGATGACGTTGAGACAGGATGCATCAGCTTCCACGATGAATGGTTCTTCCACATTAGGGTGAACTAGAATGGGAGCGGTAGTAAAAGCCTTTTTTAAATCTTGAAATGCTTTCTCTGTCTCTTGGGACCAGTTGAAGACGGCCTTTTTTCTTAGCAATTTGGTGATTGCTGCCACTTTTTTAGAGAAGTGATGGATGAAGCGTCGATAAAAATTTGGAAAACCCAAAAAACATTGAATATCACGTACTGATTTTAGTGTGGGCCATTCAGATACAGCTTGAAATTTTCTTTCTGTCATCTGCATGCCGTCAGGTGTTAAAATGACTCCTAGAAATTCAACTTCTTTGGTATGGAATTTGCATTTACTTAGCTTACAAAACAGATTGTGTTTTTGTAGAGTTTTTAATACTTTTTTAACATGTTCTTCATGTATATCTTGAGAGTTTGAATAAATCAAAATATCATCAATATAAACGATGACAAAGATGTCTAGATATTCTCTCAAAACATAATTTAGGAAATATTGAAAGGCTGCTGGGGCATTACACAGACCAAACGCCATCACTAAATACTCAAAGAGGCCATAACGAGTCTTAAAAGCCATTTTCCACTCATCACCCTCTCGAATTTGAACTAGGTGATAAGCACCTCGTAATTCAAGTTTAGTATAAATGACAGCGGATTTTACCTGATCTAACAAGACTGGTATGAGAGGTAGTGGATATTTATTTTTAACTGTGATCTTATTTATCGCTCTAAAGTCAATACAAGGCCTCAAATGGCCATTTGCTTTAGGTACGAAAAACAGTGGAGAAGCTGCTGGAGATCATGATGGCCGAATTAGCTTGTTAGCTAAACATTGATCAAGGTATTCTCGTAGGACTTAATTTTCTTTTTCTGATAGTGCATAAATCCTTCAATTTGGTATTTTGGCTCCAGGTACAAAGTCGATCTGACAATCATACGGCCTGTGAGGTGACAATGAGCTTGCTTTCTTTTCACTTGAAACATTGGTATATTCTGAATACTGTGATGGTAAATCAATTTCCTTCTCCATTGAAGTAGCTATGGAGTATTGAAGATTTCCTTCTTTATTTCGTCTTGATTGAAAACATTTCTTTGAACAAGATGGAGAAGGAAAACGCAAAACCTGGTTGCGCCAGTCTATGCATGGATTATGTAACATTAACCACGGCATTCCTAAAATAAAACCATGTTGAGGTGCTTGGATTATATCAAAGCGAATTATCTCACAGTGGTTCTGATTCTCTTCATTTTTGCAAATCATTTGTATTCGTGAGGTTTGTTTAGTAACGGGGCCTCCTGCCAACTCACTTCCATCAACTTCATACACCACTTCTGGAACCTTTTTCTTGACACTGGGTATATGCAGGTTTAGTGCAGTTTGTTGGTCCACAAAATTTCCTGTTGCCCCTGAATCAATTAGAACTTGAACATTATGCCTTTTTCCCCGCACAGTCATTTGTACTAAGATTCGGAAATGTGCATGAGCACACTGAAGGGATTGTCAATTTGCCCAAGAGATCCCCTTCATTTCTTCTTCGGCACTTTAGTTTTCCTGTGAATCTTCCAAAGCAATTGGAAATTGGAAATTGGAATTTTCCAAAGCAACCACTATATTTTTCTTTGTCACAACTGTTGGATCAATTTTGCTTTTGGGTTTCTTTTGGCATTCTTTTACAAAATGACCCTTTTTCCCACAATACAGACACTGACCATTTTTTCAACGCATTTCTTTCTTCTCTTTGGTCAGTGGTGGGCGAACAGTTCCGATATCCATTGGTTCTATCATAGAATCTGAAGATAATTGAAAGTGTTTGGATCTTTCCATTTGCCAGTTTGTTTTTTCCCATCTTTTCCTTATTCCTTTTCTTTCAGAAAGTCTGTGATCTATCCGTAGGGTTAGATTAATTAAATCAGTGCAAGTTTCTGGTTGTGGTTCAACTTGGGCCAATACATCTTTTAGTTAATCTTTTAGCCCTTGATAAAATACTGCTGACCTTTTTTCCTCAGGCCAAGCAGTTTCCACCACTAACCGGTTGAAGTGTAACAAATACATTATCGGGTCTTTATTTCCTTGACGTAATTCTAGTAGTTCTTTGTCTGCAGACATAGGGCCTGATTCTAATGTTGGCGGGCGGCGGGAGCCGCCCGCCAAGCGGGAACCGCCAGAAGACCGTACCGCGGTCGAAAGACCGCGGCGGTCATTCTGGGTTTCCCACTGGGCTGGCGGGCGACCGCCCGCCAGCCCAGTGGGAAACAGCCTTCCCACGAGGACGCCGGCTCCGAATGGAGCCGGCGGAGTGGGAAGGTGCGACGGGTGCAGTGGCACCCGTCGCGTATTTCAGTGTCTGCATAGCAGACACTGAAATACATAGTGGGGCCCTCTTACGGGGGCCCCTGCAGTGCCCATGCCATTGGCATGGGCACTGCAGGGGCCCCCAGGGGCCCCGCGGCACCCCCTACCGCCATCCTCCCGCCAGGAACAGGATGGCGGTAGGGGGTGTCAGAATCCCCATGGCGGCGGAGCGCGCTCCGCCGCCATGGAGGATTCTCAAGGGCAGCGGAAAGTCGGCGGTACACCGCTGACTTTCCGTTTCTGCCCGTGGCTGAACCGCCGCGGTCAGAATGCCCAGCGGTGCACCGCCAGCCTGTTGGCGGTGCTACCGCGGTCATTCGCCCTGGCGGTTTTTACCGCCAGGGTTAGAATGACCACCATAGTGATTGCGCGTCTGTCAAAAACCTTTACGAATTCTTCTACAGAACAACGCCAGTTATATAAAAGAGGACTGTCTAATCGGGCTAATGGCACTGCCCAAGTAGCGGCATCACCATTCAGATATGATATGAGGAATGCAATTCTAGATTGTGCGTCCGGAAAGGCACTAGGCAGACACGTAAAATGTAGTTCCGCATGTGTCAGAATTTTTTTAACCTTATTGGGGTCCCCAGAAAACCTCTCTGGTGCAGCTAAAGTAATCTGTGTCGGCACATTCACAGCTATGTTGGTAGGTGCGGGAGGCTTAGTACGAGACTCAGATTCAGAAGCATCTACCTTACTCTGTAACTGAGTTACTTTATTCACTAAATCAGCTGTAACATTTTTTGAGTCTGTCAAATCCCTTTGCATCTGAGTGACTACTTGCATAAGGGTATCTAGGGTGGGCATTTTGCGCATCTCCCGTACAGACCAAGAGGAAAGTATAAAACTTGTGGTCTCACTATTCTGTCACAGTGTCCTTTCCTCTGGATCTGCACGTCGCTGAACAAAAGGCCCACCTTCTGGCGTTACCAACTCAGAAAGCTGTTATAGCACAGAGTTATGGTGAAGCCAGTCGGGGGGAAAGGAATTAGGGTAGGGAACAACAGGTAGAGAGGTCTAAAAAGAAAAAGGTTAAAACAAATATGCATTTATTCATTCATAGAAATGCAACTTATCAATAGACACTTGACTAAATGCGTCTCCGAGATATCAGATGGAGACCCCTTCTGAAATGAGGGCAAAGCCCCTTCTTTGAAACATGCAACAAGAATAAACTAGGACCTCAGAAACAAGAGATGGCAAGAGCTTTGGTCTATGAGTACACTCAGAATATCAATCCTGTAATATCTCTGAATTCACAACATAAAACTTTGATCATGACCTAGAAAATCTCAAAGAATTAAATATGCTTTTCACATCTTAAGCTTTTCAAAGAACAATGAAAACTATGATTTGGTTATCTCCAGAAATGCTTTCACATTCACAACAATAAATGTAAAAAAGTTTTACTCGTTGAACTTGAAGCGCTTTACTTATTAACATCAGGAAGCGCTTTTACTCAGGTAGCCTAAATCACTTAGATTGTTGTGCCAAGAACCTTTTACTCTTGTCAATTGAAGCTTTTTGATTGTCGTGCCCAGAGCGCTTTAAACCTGAGAATTGACGCACTTGAATTGCTATGCCAATAGCGCTTCACATCTGTGAACTGAAGCACTTGAATTGTTGTGCCAAGAGCGCTTTACATCTGTGAACTGAAGCACCTGAATTGCCGTGCCAAGAGCGCTTTACATCTGTGAACTGAAGCGATCGAATTGCCGTGCCAAGAGCGCTTTACATCTATGAACTAAACTGCCTGGATTGTCGTGCCAAGAGCGCCTTAACTCTATGAACTGAAGCGCCTGAATTGTCGTGCCAAGAGCACTTTACCTCTGTGAACTGAAGCGCTTTAATTGCTGTGACAAGAGCGCTTTACATCTATGAACTGAAGCACTTGAATTGTCGTGCCAAGTGCGCTTTACATCTGTGAACAAAACGCTTTGAAATGTTGTACAAAAGAGCCGCTGTACTCTAGAAACTGGAAACGCTCAGCTCGTTATGCTAAGGGGCGCTTTACCTTTTGGAACTAATGACTTCCTCCAAACTTGGATTCAGCAAGGCCTTACCGCTATGAGTACGACCTACTCGTGTTTGAATGCACCATGGGAACAAGGATACTTTGGTTGGACGACACTCTGCCATTCAGGAACTCTGTTCTTCTCCAGAGAAACCCCCACGAGGTCTGGCTGCATCGAAGTTTTCAAAATAGTGTGCAACGTGCTTGGGTGTGGCTGGACTTTATAGGCCTGCCACACCCCAAGATGGCTGCTGCCTCTAAAAACATGGGAATTGTAGTCCCTTCATAGAATAGCACTGATAAGTGCATCTTGTCCACCAATGTCCTGAACCTGCAGCTCTATGAGCTTTACCACCGGGCAGAAGACGCTGATGGTCACCTTTGGAACAAGAAGGGATGACAAGTGCTGCGCATAAAGCCCTGCAGAGTCACACTGCAGAGTTTCAGGCGAGTCCTGGACCGCGCCTGGCCTTATTCCTGACAGACTAAAGTGAAACAATATTACATTGATATCTGTGTTGAGTACTTACCTGCAATAGTAATTATTTATTAACTGAGTCTTGTGGTTCTAGTAATAAAGTAAAAAAATATATTTTTCTGTATAAAAACCTATTGGTCTGGAGTTATGTCATTGAGTGTGTGTTTCTTCTATTGCTTGCATGTGTACAACAAATCCTTAACACTACCCTCTGATAAGCCTAACTGCTCGACCACACTACCACAAATAGAGCATTAGTATTAACTATTATTGCCTCTGTCAAGCCTCTTGGGGAACCCCTGGACTCTTTGCACACTATGGTGGTCATTCTGACCCCGGCGGTAAAATGCACTTACCGCCGGTCAGAAGACCGCCATAACACCGCCGCGGCCGCGGAAACCCGCCACGGTCATTCTGACCCGCAGAAGGCAAACCTCCGAAAATCCGAAAGCCACAACCGACCGCCAGACCAGCGGTCGGCGGAAAGGTGGAGGTGACAAAACCTCCACCGCCACGCCAACAGAAATACGCCCATGCCATTACGACCCACGAATCCACGCGGCGGTCATTCAAACGCGGTATTCCATTGGCGGGACACACCGCCGCGGTCAGAATACACACAAACGAACAAAACCCAGCCACATTGGACGATTTGAATCCCACACACCTGATACACATACACACACCACTCCCACACACACAATACAATATAAAACACCCACCCACATCACCCACAAACCCCAACGCAAAAAAATTCTGAAAGAAGGCCAGAGCGAGACACCAGCATCCACAAACTAACAGCCACAGCCACTCAACACCATCACCCACACACTATCCACACACAAAACAACACACACCACCACACTCAACACACTTAACTACACATACTCCACCCCACACATCATACACACCACCCCATGGCACCCCAAAGACAACCCCGCTTCACAGACGAAGAACTCAGGGTCATGGTGGAGGAAATCGTTCGGGTAGAGCCCCAGCTGTTCGGCACACAGATACAATACACCAGCATTGCCCGGAGGACGGAGCTATGGCAGAGGATTGTCGACAGGGTCAACGCTGTGGGACAGCACCCCAGAAATCGGGAAGACATCAGGAAGCGATGGAACGACCTACGGGGGAAGGTGCGTTCCATGGTATCCAGGCACAACATCGCCGTGCAGAAGACTGGCGGAGGACCCCCACCTCAACCCCCACAATTCACATCATGGGAGGAGGAAGTCTTGAACATCCTGCATCCTGACGGCCTCGCAGGAGTCGGCGGAGGAATGGATACTGGTAAGTTGAAGCTTCACTACTGCTTCCCCCCCACCTGCATGCCAAATCATACCCCAACCCTCACCACCATCCTCGAACCCCACCCTCACCCCCACCCCCACCACCATCCTCACCCCCACCACCATCCTCACCCCCACCCCCAGCACACCTATTCCCCGCCAATGTCTCACCATCACAACCCACACATCCCAAAACCTAGGCCTGCATGCGTCCACTAAGCATGGACACCCATCACCAAAGCATGCCCAATGCATATACACATCCCCCCCACAAGCCACCCTCACCAAAGCCCCCACACACGAATGCCAGCACTTGGGGACACGAGAACCCACAGATACACCCATATGCCACACATTGAAACTATAACCATACCTCTATACCCCTGCAGGACCCGACCGTCAACACACCGCGGCGGAGGGGCCAGAATTCTCCACACCCCCCACCCAAGAGGCCGTCAGCGATGACAGCAGCTCTGTCGACCTGGACACCGATGACCAGCCCGGACCATCGGGGACCTCTGGACAGTCGGTTCCCCTCACACAGGCCCAGGCCACTACAGACCCAAACCCCTCTGGGAACACCAGCACAGCTCCCACCCAGCGGGCCCATGCCTCTGTCTCCAGGGCGCGTCAATCTGCGGTGTGTCTACCACTACAGGGCACCCAGGATAACCCACCACCCCAACAACAACAGGGACCTGGGGGCAGTGGTAGTGGGCACACCGGCCAGGGGGCAGAGGCCCAGGGAAACAGGGCAACTCGGAGGGCAGCTGTGCGACAGGGGGGGGACGGGCCCAGGGAACCCACTCTCCACGAGGTCCTCACCACCATCATGGGAGCATACAACCGCTCCCAGGAGACGATGGCGACGGTACTGGCCCGGTTCCAGGAGATCCAGGTACTGCAGGAGGAACACTATCGGGGGTACAGGGAGGACATCAGAGCCATCAACACCACCCTGGTTACCATGGTAGGGCTGCTGCAGGACCTCGTCAACACCCGGGCGGACACTCAACAACACCCAAGGGCCCCTGCCACTAGCCTGGACCAAGAACAGCCAACCACCTCCGCCGGCGCTAGTGGACAGGAGGCCCCCGCACAGCAGCAGCCCACCAGACCCCCACCTCCTGCAGGAGAAGAACCACCCCGCAAGAGGGCCCTGAGATCTCGCAAGAAGACAGAGTAGGATGTCAAGACCCCCGCCAGCAATGGATACCACCTGATGTCATCCCACTGTCCCACATTGTCACCCTGTCCATCCTTGAACTGCCCATGCTCCATCTCTCCACAGGCCTCTGGACAATGCACCTGTGTGACTGTTACTCTGGACTCTGCCATGGACATTCCTTCACCATAGCCCCCACCCACTTGAAACCACCCATCCCATTTTGAGCACTTAAATAAATATCTATTTTGCACAAAACTATCTGGAGTCTGGCTGTGATTTCAATATATTGTAATTGACATGACAGTGCAAATATGTCCTTGTACATGGTGAAGTCAACAAACAGCTGCCACAAAGCTGTAGTCCATGGGGAAACGAAGCACAGGACTCGTAGTGGGGACCCCAGATCTGAAATAGGGAGGGAAAAGCCACAACTCAGTCATCATACACTGGGGCAAATAGACAGGCAGCAGAGATGCAGGAGAGTAGTTCACATTTACTAAATTATCTTTGAAATGTTACCTGTGTCCTATTGGAAGTACTGTTCAATGATTCTGTCCCTGTTGTCTGTTTCAGCCCCGTCGTCTTCCTCCTCGTCACTCTCCTCAGGTTCCACAGCTGCCACAACACCACCGTCTCGACCATCCTCCTGCAGGAAAGGCACCTGGCGGCGCAAAGCCAGGTTGTGAAGCATGCAGCAGGCCACGATGATGTGACACACCTTCTTAGGTGAGTACATTAGGGATCCACCTGTCATATGCAGGCACCTAAACCTGGCCTTTAGGAGGCCAAAGGTGCGTTCGATCACCCTCCTAGTACGCCCATGGGCCTCATTGTACCGTTCCTCTGCCCTGGTCCGGGGATTCCTTACTGGGGTCAGTAGCCACGACAGGTTGGGGTACCCAGAGTCCCCCACTAGCCATACACGGTGTCTCTGTAGCTGTTCCATCACGTAAGGGATGCTGCTATTCCTTAGGATGTAGGCGTCATGCACTGACCCTGGGAATTTGGCATTTACATGCGAGATGTACTGGTCAGCCAAACACACCACCTGGATGTTCATTGAATGGTAATTTTTTCTGTTCCTGTACACCTGCTCCCTGTCTCTTGGGGGAACCAAAGCCACATGGGTCCCATCAATGGCACCAATGACGTTGGGAATATGTCCAAGGGCGTAGAAATCACCCTTCACTGTAGCCAATTCGCCCACCTCAGGGAAAATGATGTAGCTCCTCACGGATTTCATCAGGGCAGACAACACTCTGGATAACACCTTCGAAAACATGGGCTGAGACATCCCAGAAGCAATTCCCACTGTTGTCTGAAATGACCCACTTGCCAAGAAATGGAGTACTGACATGACCTGCACCAGAGGGGGCATCCCTGTGGGTTGGCGGATGGGGGACATCAGGTCGGGCTCCAGCTGGGCACACGGTTCATGGATAGTGGCACGGTTAAGACGGTAGGTCAGGATAATGTGGCGTTCTTCCATTGTCGACAGGTCCACCAGCGGTCGGTACACGGGAGGATTCATCCGTCTCCTCGCCCAACCCAGCGGACGGTGCCTAGGAAGGACAACATGGAGCACACAGTCAAGCAACCCACAGGTACGTACTCACAGCTAGCACAGTAAACGATTCTCTATGCAGTGAATGGCGTGTCTGAGTGGCTATGCAAGGCCTAGGCCTGTGTGACGCAGTTGAAATTGAGCCATGTGGGCCCTGGAAATGGCGGCTGCCTGACCTGTGAAGTGTGACAATGGGATGTGAGGTCAATGCGCTGGCGTGGCACACCGCGGCGGGCGGCGGGCGAAGACCGCGGCGCGAAGCCGCATTGGTTAACATTGAAGCCAATGGGTTTCAGGAGCCAATGGCGAAGGGCGCCGGCGGTGGCGGGACGCACCGCCGCGGTACGCACCGCCGCGGACGTCACCGCCATTTTCTATCTACTTATCCACTAGCGACTTGAACTTTCACAGGAGAGGACCTATACTGCAAGTGTTGCTGTGACCTCGGTCTGGAAGGGACAATGTCTGCTGCGCCTGGGGAAAGGGCCCCTGCCTTCACTGGAGAGGAGTTGGAGAAACTTGTGGATGGGGTCCTCCAGCATGTTGGGCCTGGCGGGGGGCCTGGCGGGGATGGGGGGCATGTTGGGCCTGGCGGGGGGCATGGCGGGGGGCCTGGCGGGGATGGGGGGCATGTTGGGCCTGGCGGGGGGCCTGGCGGGGATGGGGGGCATGTTGGGCCTGGCGGGGGGCATGGCGGGGGGCCTGGCGGGGATGGGGGGCATGTTGGGCCTGGCGGGGGGCCTGGCGGGGATGGGGGGCATGTTGGGCCTGGCGGGGGGCATGGCGGGGGGCATGGTGGGTATGGGGGGCATGTTGGGCCTGGCGGGGGGCATGGCGGGGGGCCTGGTGGGGATGGGGGGCATGTTGGGCCTGGCGGGGGGCATGGCGGGGATGGGGGGCATGTTGGGCCTGGCGGGGGGCATGGCGGGGGGCCTGGCGGGGGGCCTGGCGGGGATGGGGGGCATGTTGGGCCTGGCGGGGGGCATGGCGGGGATGGGGGGCATGTTGGGCCTGGCGGGGGGCATGGCGGGGGGCCTGGCGGGGATGGGGGGCATGTTGGGCCTGGCGGGGGCCTGGCGGGGATGGGGGGCGTTGGGCCACTGGCAAGGAAAATGCTGACAAACTTGAACGTGGTATTTCTCCCTCCCTGTACGTGTCACATAGGTCCGCGCCCATGAGAAGATCGGGATTTGGCGTGCCATCGCCAAGGAAGTCCGGACCCTGGGGGTCCACCATCGACGGGGCACCCACTGCCGCAAGAGGTGGGAGGACATCCGCCGCGGGACCAAGAAGACCGCCGAGTCTCTGCTGGGGATGGCCTCCCAACGTAGGCGGGGTGCCTGCCGTCAACTGAGCCCCCTGATGTTCCGGATCCTGGCGGTGGCCTACCCTGATTTGGATGGGCGCGTGAGGGCAGCACAGCAGACACAAGGGGGTGAGTACAAGCATTATCTACTCTGTTGTCGCGCAGTGGAGGTGTCTGGGTGGGGGAGGAGGGCTGGGGGTCCCCCTAGGCCAGGGCGATATCTGTAGGCTGGGCACCCCCGTAAGCCCCTGTGTCCCCAGCCACCACCCTCAGTAGTTTGTCAGTACAGCCATCCCTGGGCCGTGTCATCCATGGGTGCAGTTGTCATCTCTAGGCGTGTAGGGCATGTTCCACAGAATGCGTAGCGGACCCCAAGTGCGCAACTTAGTGCAGGGGGCATCTGTGTCTGTCATGTCCGCTAACTGTACCGGAGATCCATGTACTCAATATCCCTTTATTTCTCTCTCCCCCCCCTTTTTGTTTGTCTTTCTGTGCTTGTGTGCATCAGCATCATCAGGCGGAGGAGAAGTGGCATCGGGGCAGGAGGGAGCTGCATCTCACATGGCCCAGGAGGGCCATGCCACAGAGTCAGACTGGACCAGTGAGACGGAGGGCGAGGGGAGCTCCACGACGGGGACGACTGGACCCTGCAGCGACACGGACACGTCCTCGGAAGGGGGCTCCCTTGCGGGGGTGGCACCATCCGTGCCCCCGCCATTACAGGTACAGCCGCCACCCAGCGCACCATCTCCGCCCTCCCAGCAGCCCCTCAGCGTTCGCCCCGTGCCCGCTCTGCCAGGAAGCCGGGCATCTCCTTCGCCCCAGGCACCTCAGGCCCTGCCCCTGTTACCCCCGCTGCCCTCAGTGAGGAGGTCATTGACCTCCTCCGAACGCTCATTGTTGGGCAGACTACCCTTTTGAATGCCATCCAGGGGGTGGAGAGGGAGGTTCATCGCAGCAATGCGTACCTGGAGGGCATTCATTCGGGTCAGGCTGCCCATCAGCGATCGTTCCAGGCTCTGGCCTCAGCACTGACGGCAGCCATTGTCCCTGTCTCCTGCCTCCCTCTACTAACTCCCTCCTCCCAGTCTCCTGTTCCTCTGCCTGTCCCACCCACACCATCAGACCAGCCTGCACACACCTCAACACCCAAGAGAAGCTCATCCAAACATAAGCACCACAGATCACGCAGACATTCACACACGCAACATTCCGATGCAGACATGCCAACAGTCACTACCACCTCTGTGACCCCCACCTCCTCGTCTCCCTCCTCCCTCCCTGTGACGTCTACACTCACACCTCCATTCACCTCACCATCAGCCAGTGTTTCCATCACCAGCACACCCTCCACTCCAGTCCGCACACGTGCAGTCACCACCCCCACTGCCATTTACACGTCCCCTGTGTCCTCTCCCACTGTGTCTGTCACCCCCTCTTCCACACCACACAAACGCAGCCACCCACCCACCCAACAGCCATCCACCTCACGACAGCCTATCCCTCCTGCACCTGCACCCAAAGACAGCAAACGTGACTCACCTACAACCACATCCTCTCCCTCCACTCCCATTCCCACTGTACCTACCACTCTCCATTGTCCCAAGAAACTCTTCCTCGCCACTACTAACTTCTTTCCTGACCCTGAGCCCCCCCCTCCTTCTCGTCGGGGTAAGAAGAGCACCTCAGCCACCACCAGCCCTGCAGCCCCCTTGACAAGGGTGCAGGGGTATTGGAGCCCGCCAGCCCGCATGTCTGGATCTTCGCCCAGCAGCAAGGGGACAGTCAGCCCACCCCCTGGGAAGAGGAGCAGAAGGCGGAAGGGGCGCCGCAGGAGCCCGCCTTCTACATCCCCCCCGGACACCACCCAGAGACAGTCACCAGCCACAGCTCCAAAGGGAGGAAAGGGCCACAGGCCCACGACTAAGGAGGGCAAGGGCAGCAAGTCGGAGAGGTCAGGCAGCAGGCCTGCTGCCCAGGAGGAGCCCACAACCCCCATAGCCGCTGCCCCGGGAGGAACCGGCACAGCTGCCCCGGGAGAGCCCACCACCCCCATAGCCGCTGCCCAGGGAGGACCCAGCCCAGCTGGCCAGGAGGGCCCCACCACCCACAGCCCAGGTGGGCATTGAAGGAGCACCATCCCCGCTGCCCAGGAGGGCACCACCAGGCAATGAGCAGTTGGCCATAGACCGGCCGCCGTCTCCAGAACCGCTGAACTGGGCCCCGCCGTCTCAAGAACCGCTCCGCTGGGCCCCGCCGTCTCAAGAACCGCTCCGCTGGGCCCCGCCGTCTCAAGAACCGCTCCGCTGGGCCCCGCCGTCTCAAGAACCGCTCCGCTGGGCCCCGCCGTCTCAAGAACCGCTGAACTGGGCCCTTCAAGGCAAGGAGCGCTGAACTGGGCCCCGCCGTCTCAAGAACCGCTCCGCTGGGCCCCGCCGTCTCAAGAACCGCTCCGCTGGGCCCCGCCGTCTCAAGAACCGCTCCGCTGGGCCCCGCCGTCTCAAGAACCGCTGAACTGGGCCCTTCAAGGCAAGGAGCGCTGAACTGGGCCCAGCCGTCTCAAGAACCGCTCCGCTGGGCCCCGCCGTCTCAAGCACCGCTCTGCTGGGCCCCGCCGTCTCAAGCACCGCTCCGCTGGGCCCCGCCGTCTCAAGAACCGCTGAACTGGGCCCTTCAAGGCAAGAACCGCTGGCCCTTTGGCAGACGTTGCAGGGCAGGATCTATCTCGGGCAGGGCTGCAGGATGTCCTCTGGCCAACTTGCCTCCTCCAGTGGCAGTGGGGTCTGTTATGGACTGTATGGACCGTGGCTTTGCACTCCCCAGGATGGCCCAGTGGGCAGGCCACCCACTGTATGGACTGTATGGACTGTGGCTTTGCTCTCCCCAGGATGGCCCAGTGGGCAGGCCACCCACTGTATGGACTGTTTGGACTGTGGCTTTGCTCTCCCCAGGATGGCCCAGTGGGCAGGCCACCCACTGTATGGACTGTATGGACCGTGGCTTTGCACTCCCCAGGATGGCCCAGTGGGCAGGCCACCCACTGTATGGACTGTATGGACTGTGGCTTTGCTCTCCCCAGAATGGCCCAGTGGGCAGGCCACCCACTGTATGGACTGTTTGGACTGTGGCTTTGCTCTCCCCAGGATGGCCCAGTGGGCAGGCCACCCACTGTATGGACTGTATGGACAGTGGCTTTGCACTCCCCAGGATGGCCCAGTGGGCAGGCCACCCACTGTATGGACTGTATGGACTGTGGCTTTGCACTCCCCAGAATGGCCCAGTGGGCAGGCCACCCACTGTATGGACTGTATGGACTGTATGGACTGTGGCTTTGCACTCCCCAGGATGGCCCAGTGGGCAGGCCACCCACTGTATGGACTGTATGGACTGTGGCTTTGCACTCCCCAGGATGGCCCAGTGGGCAGGCCACCCACTGTATGGACTGTTTGGACTGTGGCTTAGCACTCCCCAGGATGGGCCAGTGGTCATGGAGTCCCCTCGTGGATCTGGCGTCGTGTACTCAAGTGGCTGAGGTGCCCCCCCTTCCCTTCCCCCTGAGGTGCCTGTCCTTTTTTCTTTCTGATGCCCCTGCAGTGTTCTCTCCGTGGAGTTCTTGTCGTGGGACTGGGCCTTGCCCCTTTGCACAGGACCCCTGTGATCCACGGACAGTGGTTGGACTACATTTAGTAGCTGTGTATATTTTGTACATAGTTTATTTATTTATTGGGATTACTGGTGTACATATTTCAATATATCTGCCCGTTTATGATCTCTTATTTTGGTCTTTGCATTATTTCGGAGGGGGGTGGTTTGTGGGTTGTGACAGTGATCTGTGGGAATGCATTGATGTGTGTGTTGTAGTGGGTGTGGGTGGGTGGGTGTGTGCCGGTAATCTTTTCCCTCCCCTGTGTCGTAGGTGCAGTACTCACCGATGTCTTCCGCGCCGCCGGGCGTGCTCCTGGTATATGAGCAGGTATAGGAGTGCGGGGATGACCTGCAACTCTGGTTCCATACTGCCGGAATCTCGCGTGGAGTGCGTAGAGGTGAGCGTTTTCCCGTTCGTAGTCTGTTTCCGCCGTGTTCTTATCGGCGGTGCTCCCGCCCCGGAAAAGGTGGCGGATTGGTGGGTCGTGATAGGGTGGGCGGTACATTGTCTGCCGCCTGGCTGTTGGCGGGGACCGCCGCGCTGTTTGTTTGTACCGCCGTGGCGGGCGGAGTGTTAATACGGCGGGCTGTGTTGGCGGTTCCCGCCAGGGTCAGAATTGCATATTTTAGACCGCCGGCCTGTTGGCGGCTTGGCCGCCGCTTTATCACCGACCGCCAGGGTCAGAATGAGGGCCTATATCTCATTTTGATACAGTATATACAGAGCCAACTTCCTACACTAAGCCACACAGAGCCACTTGCACTACCATGTGTTGCTCCAGATTTACTAAGCCACACACATGAAGGCAATGTGGCTTTGCATGGCTTGTTGGGGAGATACCAACAATGTCTATTCCCACCCTCCCCCTGAAGCCCTTGATCTGTCTTGCACTGCCTTGCATAACGAAATGGTAATGAAAAGGCTTTGTAACTCTGGGCCCCTGGGGTTTAAGCCAGAGGTGCTACAGTACTTTATCAGTGTCACAATTGATGGGTGCAGCTGGTTGCCCCTCAGGTCGACTGGATGCTTGGGAAGATCAAGAAGGGCACCAAGACTGTCAATGTTATGGGTGTGCTACAGACCCAAACACTCAGGACGGTCTTCCGTTACAGTAGATAAGAGGAGGCCCCAGATAATTGACTCCTACTGAGAGGCAGGGGTATCTGCAGCAGCAGTCCTTTCAGAACATGAACAAATCTAAATCTTTGGGAAGAGGTGGATCCGACATGGATGCCTTCACTTTAAAACAGTGACATGGGTGGCATCCCCGTGACCATGCAACACCTGTTGAGGTGAAAGATTAATTTTGAGGCTAGGTAGATTCAGTCCTTATTGGGTCGGTCCTAAATGGCACCATAGGAAAAGCCTGCCCAAACCAGGAAAGGGTAATAGCATTCTAAATGCTGCTGCCTCTTTTTAATACCTCACATTTATTTACAATAAGGATGGTAAAGTAACTGTTGGGGATGACGGCTTCATGTGGTATGATAATGACACATGCAAGGCTATACATCAATCCACTACAAGAGTATTCAGCATGGCAATGATTACAAGCCAAGAGTTATCCTAGTGTTGATACAGCCTAAGACCCGGAGCACTGTCCTGTGGTGCAATGACAAAACATTGCTTCTAGGCAGGCCTTTTCTGGCCTTCAGATACCTTAAGTGAACACTTCTACAGACACCTCACTTATGAGGTGTGGAGCACATCTGAACCACATGAGTTGTCCTATCAGTAATCTAGAACTCATGGCAAGCAGGGTAAAACTCAAAGGATTTTACAGGCTCATCTGTGGCAAGACAGTTATCATAAAGGCAGACAACATGACTCTAACTTACTACATTCAGAAGCAAGGGCAGGACTCACTCACTGGAGCTCTCGGCTGTAGCCTAAAACAGTTGTCATTGGGCCATTCATGAATTATATTCTGATATTTATGGAGCATCTGCCAGGGGTGGATAATAACTCTGTGGACCTGCAGAGAAGGGTGAATGAGCAAGTCAACAAATGAATGGTGAATCCTCCAGTATATATGTTTGCCATGTGCAAAACGCCAAATCTTAAACTCCATTACACACACACACACACACAGTTAGAGGCAATGCACTACGGGTGAACTCATCAGGGATATTTGCCTATGCTTTCCCTCCACTACCTCTGAACTCATACCTTTTCAGGGAAATAATACAAGTATCCATGAAAATCATTTTGTTGGCACAGACTTGGCAAGACAGCCTTGGCACTCTGTGCTGTTGAAAAAGTCTATTCATCCTCCTGAAAAGGTTCAGTCAGAGCAGATCTACTGACTGAACATCAGGGCCAGCTCAGACTCCCACACCCTAGGCAGTTGAATCTAGCAATCTGGCCCCTGAGTTCTAGTAGCTTGGTTACCTCAGACTTACAGAGAAGTGTATGCAAGTCCTATGTGAGGCATGTAAACCTACTGTGTGTGCTCGCTATACAGCGGAGTGGAAACAATTTGTCCACTAATGTTTGAGTAAACAAACCCTATTAAACCATTGGTGTAGGACACTGTCTGCTATTTTTTTTTATATCTGCGAAAGGTGTGGATGGTATACACCTCCATTCTCTTACAAACAGCTGCAGAGCTTACATGCAAAACAGTTTTTTTTTTTCTCTTTTTCAAATACCTAAATACTTGGTCAAATCCCATCACAGGGCCCTTAAAAGAGTAATTCTTCCAGGAACTTCTCCAGCACCAGCCTGGAACTTGAACATAGCCTTAACAAGATTAATTGGTCTTCCCTTTGAGCCAAAACGCTCTTGTGAAATGTATTTTCTGATGGATACCTCAAACCGTAGATTACTCACCTTGTGAATACCCCTTGGTGCAAGACTAAATCTGGAGATTTTTTCAATGCAGTCCTCTTGTGCGCTGGTAAGTGGCATCATGCAGCTCTGTGTCAGGTCCATCCCACCTCAGAAGTGTTGTCAGGGCGCCAATACAACTGCAACATCCACACATCATCAGTTCCTTTCTTTCCACACCTTTGCATGGGGATTTGCATCTCACTCTCTGTCAATGATTACATTTTTTTTTTACATTTCAAACTCTCACAAGAGACATGTTTTCCCCTAAAATGTCAGGTTTTAAAACCTGCAAGGATTGCCACAAGCAAATGACAGTGACTGACCATCACAAGGTCTGTGTGTGGACTCTTTGCATGACTTAAAGTTGTGTGGCAACTGCGCTCGGCTGAAATCCAAAGGCCATCCAAGACTTTGAGGTCAAGCTCCATGTTGCTGTGTACCATAGGAGGGTCTGGTCGAATGCATTCTTGATCCAGAAAATGCTCCAGAGAGAGTTTACTGACTCACTCCAAATCCTCCGGTAAGTTGAAGAAAAAGAAGCACAAGAAGACTAAATATGTCTCCCCCTTCTTCCCAGCATTCTTACCAGAAGTCATGCTGACATCAGGATACATCAAGTTTGAGGTCTTGATCTCCCACCTCAGAACTGATCCCAGCCTTAGTACTGATCCAGCCTAAATTTTCAGGCCAATCGTGACACCACAGCAGATACATCCCATCAAGTAGGTCCTGTTGTGAATCGTCCCCCGTTGGATCCCTCTGGAGCACCTTTGGGCCCCACAGTTCAAAGAAGGCCTTCAATTGGGTTAACTGTCCTTTTCGACCCCATTCTATGGCCAGCTTGACTCCGGAACAGACACCTGCGCGACTTCAACTTTGGCACCAAGACCCGTGCTGTGGCTTTGTACATCGATGCTGGAGATAGAGCCCATAATCCTTTCAGACTCTGAAGCAAATATGTCACAACCTCAGCTGATGTCACTTCTACTGCAATTCCTCCCACAACCTCAATCTGATTCAGATGCGCTTCCCCTGATTTATAAATTCTCTGACCCTGGAGCCACAAGACAATGACGGTGAAGACACCTTACAGTTATCTGTGAAGAAATGGGTGTAATATATGGTGTAGTCCTGCAAACTCACCATGTAATATACTTAAAAACAACTTTAGGACCATTGAGTTTATTCTTTCAAGCCCTCAGCTCAATCCTGGGTAGCTATGGCACTGAGAAACAAAGCTTACACAGAAGAACAAGAGTTAAACATTTAAACAGCCCCAAAACAGCTGGAGAAGAAATCAGCATGACACTCAAGAAATCTGAAACCAATTTATAAATAGGTTGTATTTTTTATAAGAATTTAGACATTTAATGAAAAAGATCCACTGGAGGGTTCCTGAGCTATAGTGTTTACATGCAAAAATAAATCAGTGCAATTTCACTCAACCTTTGAACCCAAAATCAACAAATTGGACACTGACACTTTTCCAAAGAAAACTTAATTAAGAGTCAATGTGGTTGGTTAAAAGTACTTGGGGTCACCAACTCCGGCAGGAAGCTAGTCAGGGGATCCAGCAAGGTCCTCAGGAACACTTTGCATTACAGAAGGAGCAGTCGTCCAACAGTTCCAGGCACTTTATCTGAATTACAATGGATTTCTATGGACTGGTCCTGATGCAACAGATGAAGGATGTTTAAGGATACTGTGGATGTAACGCTGTCAATGGGGGCTTCCTGAAGGGATTCCTCGGTCCACGAAGATGGTGAAGGGGTCCTGATTCTAGGGTTGACGTCCCACGAAGTCCTCTCTAATGGGCTACCTAGTTCCCTCCCACCTGGTGACCATTTCCTGTGGAGTGTGGCATCTGGCTACATCAGGATGCACCATTCTTCCTACTCCCAAGATGGCCAGACCCCTCTCCTGTTGTACAGACCTCCTGTAGGAAGTTGGCTCTGAATTCACTATTTCAAAGTAAGGAATAGTATGCACAGAGTCCAAGGGTTCCCTTTAGAGGTAAGATAGTGGCAAAAAGAGATAATACTAATGCTCTATTTTGTGGTAGTGTGGTCGAGCAGTAGGCTTATCAAAGGAGTAGTGTTAAGCATTTGTTGTACATACACACAGGCAATAAATGAGGAACACACACTCGGAGACAATTCCAGGCCAATAGGTTTTTGTATAGAAAAATATATTTTCTTAGTTTATTTTAAGAACCACAGGTTCAAATTCTACATGTAATATCTCATTTGAAAGGTATTGCAGGTAAGTACTTTAGGAACTTTGAATAATCACAATAGCATATATACTTTTTACATAAAACACATATAGCTATTTTAAAACTACACAGTGCAATTTTCACAGTTCCTAGGGGAGGTAAGTTATTGTTAGTTCTTGCAGGTAAGTAAACCACCTACGGGGTTCAAATTTGGGTCCAAGGTAGCCCACCGTTGGGGGTTCAGAGCAACCCCAAAGTCACCACACCAGCAGCTCAGGGCAGGTCAGGTGCAGAGTACAAAGTGGTGCCCAAAACGCATAGGCTTCAATGGAGAAGGGGGTGCCCCGGTTCCAGTCTGCCAGCAGGTAAGTACCCGGGTCTTCGGAGGGCAGACCAGAGGGGTTTTGTAGGGCACCGGGGGGGACAAAATTCCACACAGAAAGTACACCCTCAGCAGCGCGGGGGCGGCCGGGTGCAGTGTGCAAACAAGCGTCGGGTTTGTAATAGGAATCAATGGGCGACCAAGGGGTCTCTTCAGCGATGCAGGCAAGGGGGGGGCTCCTCGGGGTAGCCACCACCTGGGCAAGGGAGAGGGCCTCCTGGGGGTCACTCCTGCACTGGAGTTCTGATCCTTCAGGTCCTGGGGGCTGCGGGTCGTTTCCAGGCGTCGGGATCTTAGAGTCAGGCAGTCGCGGTCAGGGGGAGCCTCGGGATTCCCTCTGCAGGCGTCGCTGTGGGGGCTCAGGGGGGACAACTTTGGTTACTCACAGTCTCGAAGTCGCCGGAGGGTCCTCCCTGTAGCATTGTTTCTCCACCAGTCGAGTCGGGGTCGCCGGGTGCAGTGTTGCAAGTCTCACGCTTCTGGCGGGAATTGCAGGGGTCTTTAAAGTTGCTCCTTTAGAAACAAAGTTGCAGTCTTTTGTGAACAGGGCCACTGTTCTCTGGAGTTTCTTGGTCCTTTTAGAGCAGGGCAGTCCTCTGAGGATTCAGAGGTCGCTGGTCCTGGGGAAAGTGTTGCTGGAGCAGTTTTCGTCCGAAGGGGGGAGACAGGCCAGTAGAGCTGGGGCCAAAGCAGTTGGGGCCATATTTATACTTTTTGACGCAAAACTGCGCCAACGCAGTTTTGCGTCAAAAAAATTAGCGCCGGCTAACGCCATTCTGAAGCGCCATGCGGGCGCCGTATTTATTCAATGACGTTAGCTGGCGGCGCTGCCTGGTGTGCGTGAAAAAAAATGACGTACACCAGGCAGCGCCGGCGTAGGGGAATATGGAGCTTGGGCGCCAAAAAATGGGGCAAGTCAGGCTGAGGCTAATTTTTTGCCTCAACCCGATTTGCGCCATTTTTTTCGACTCCCAACTCCCATTGAAATGACTCCTGTCTTAGCAAAGACAGGAGTCATGCCCCCTTGCCCAATGGCCATGCCCAGGGGACTTCTGTCCCCTGGGCATGGTCATTGGGCATAGTGGCATGTAGGGGGGCACAAATCAGGCCCCCCTATGCCACAAAAAAAAAAAAAATTATTACTTACCTGAACTTACCTTATGTTCCCTGGGATGGGTCCCTCCATCCTTAGGCATCCTCCTGGGGTGGGCAAGGGTGACAGGGGGGGTCCCTGGGGGCATGGGAGGGCACCTCTGGGCTCCTTCCGAGCCCACAGGTCCCTTAACGCCTGCCCTGACCAGGTGCAAAAAAATTACGCAAAAGTGGCTGGACGTCATTTGTTTTGACCCGCCCACTCCCGGGCGTCATTTTTGCCCGGGAGTGTAAATACGGCGCACATGCCTCGGAGTAAATTTTTTAGACGGGAACGCCTACCTTGCATATCATTTACGCAAAGTAGGTGTCCACGCTAAAAAATGACGCAAACTCCATGGACTTTGGCGCTAGACGCGTCTAACGCCAAAGTATAAATATGGAGTTAGTTTTGCGTCGGAATTGCGTCAAAAAAAACGACGCAATTCCGGCGCAAACAGAGTATAAATATGCCCCTTGGTGTCTCCGTCTTCTCTGCAGGGTTTGTCAGCTTAGCAGTCTTCTTCTTAGGTTGCAGGAATCTGAGTTCCTAGGTTCAGGGGAGCCCCTAAATACAGAATTTAGGGGTGTGTTTAGGTCAGGGAGGGCAGTAGCCAATGGCTACTAGCCCTGAGGGTGGCTACACCCTCTTTGTGCCTCCTCCCAAGGGGAGGGGGTCACATTCCTATCCCTATTGGGGGGATCCTCCATCTGCAAGATGGAGGATTCCTAAAAGTCAGAGTCACTTCAGCTCAGGTTGCCCTAGGGGCTGTCCTGACTGGTCAGTGACTCCGCCTTGTTTTTCTCATTATCTACTCCGGCCTTGCCACCAAAAGTGGGGCTGTGGCCAGAGGGGGCGGGCAACTCCACTAGCTGGAATGCCCTGGGGTGCTGGAACAAAGGGGGTGAGCCTTTGAGGCTCACAGCCAGGTGTTACAGCTCCTGCCTGGGGGAGGTGATAGCATCTCCACCCAGTGCAGGCTTTGTTACTAGCCACAGAGTGACAAAGGCACTCTCCCCATGTGGCCAGCAACATGTCTCGAGTGTGGCAGGCTGCTAAAACCAGTCAGCCTACACAGGTAGTTGGTTAAGGTTTCAGGGGGCACCTCTAAGGTGCCCTCTGGGGTGTATTTTACAATAAAATGTACACTGGCATCAGTGTGCATTTATTGTGCTGAGAAGTTTGATACCAAACTTCCCAGTTTTCAGTGTAGCCATTATGGGGCTGTGGAGTTCGTGTTTGACAGACTCCCAGACCATATACTCTTATGGCTACCCTGCACTTACAATGTCTAAGGTTTGTCTTAGGCACTGTAGGGGCACAGTGCTCATGCACTGGTGCCCTCACCTATGGTATAGTGCACCCTGTCTTAGGGCTGTAAGGCCTGCTAGAGGGGTGACTTATCTATACTGCATAGGCAGTCTGAGGTTGGCATGGCACCCTGAGGGGAGTGCCATGTCGACTTACTCGTTTTGTCCTCACCAGCACACACAAGCTGGCAAGCAGTGTGTCTGGGCTGAGTGAGGGGTCCCCAGGGTGGCATAAGATATGCCGCAGCCCTTAGAGACCTTCCCTGGCATCAGGGCCCTTGGTACCAGGGGTACCAGTTACAAGGGACTTACCTGCATGCCAGGGTGTGCCAATTGTGGAAACAAAAGTACAGGTTAGGGAAAGAACACTGGTGCTGGGGCCTGGTTAGCAGGCCTCAGCACACCTTCAATTCAAAACATAGCATCAGCAAAGGCAAAAAGTCAGGGGGTAACCATGCCAAGGAGGCATTTCCTTACACAACCCCCCCCCCCCAAACGAAAGAGGATGAGACTAACCTTTCCCAAGAGAGTCTTCATTTTCTAAGTGGAAGAACCTGGGAAGGCCATCTGCATTGGCATGGGCAGTCCCAGGTCTGTGTTCCACTATAAAGTCCATTCCCTGTAGGGAGATGGACCACCTCAACAGTTTTGGATTTTCACCTTTCATTTGCATCAGCCATCTGAGAGGTCTGTGGTCAGTTTGAACTACAAAGTGAGTACCAAAGAGGTATGGTCTCAGCTTCTTCAGGGACCAAACCGCAGCAAAGGCCTCCCTCTCAATGGCACTCCAACGATGCTCCCTGGGGAGTAACCTCCTGCTAATGAAAGCAACAGGCTGGTCAAGGCCATCTTCATTTGTTTGGGACAAAACTGCCCCTATCCCATGTTCAGAGGCATCTGTCTGCACAATGAACTGCTTGGAGTAATCTGGAGCTTTTAGAACTGGTGCTGTGCACATTGCTTGTTTCAGGGTGTCAAAGGCCTGTTGGCATTCTACAGTCCAGTTTACCTTCTTGGGCATTTTCTTGGAGGTGAGTTCTGTGAGGGCTGTCACTATGGATCCATATCCCTTCACAAACCTCCAGTAATACCCACTCAAGCCAAGGAATGCCCTGACTTGAGTCTGGGTTTTTGGAGCTGCCCAGTCCAGAATAGTCTGGATCTTAGGCTGGAGTGGCTGAACTTGGCCTCCACCTACAAGGTGTCCCAAGTAAACCACAGTTCCCTGCCCTATCTGGCATTTGGATGCCTTGATAGAGAGGCCTGCTGATTGCAGAGCCTTCAAAATCTTCTTCAGGTGGACCAGGTGATCCTGCCAGCTGGAGCTAAAGACAGCAATATCATCAAGATAAGCTGCACTAAAGGACTTCAAACCAGCAAGGACTTGATTCACCAAACTTTGGAAGGTGGCAGGGGCACTCTTTAAACCAAAAGGCATAACAGTAAACTGATAATGCCCATCAGGTGTGGAGAATGCTGTCTTTTCTTTTGCTCCAGGTGCCATTTTGATTTGCCAGTACCCTGCTGTTAAGTCAAATGTACTTAAAAATTTGGCAGCACCTAATTTATCAATCAGTTCATCAGCCCTAGGAATGGGATGGGCATCTGTCTTGGTGACAGAATTAAGTCCTCTGTAGTCCACACAAAACCTCATCTCTCTCTTTCCATCTTTGGTGTGAGGTTTGGGGACTAAGACCACTGGGCTAGCCCAGGGGCTGTCAGAGTGCTCAATTACTCCCAATTCCAGCATCTTGTGGACTTCCACCTTGATGCTTTCCTTAACTTGGTCAGACTGTCAGAAAATTTTGTTTTTGACAGGCATGCTGTCTCCTGTGTCCACATCATGGGTACACAGGTGTGTCTGACCAGGGGTTAGGGAAAAGAGCTCAGCAAACTGTTGCAGGACCTTCCTGCATTCAGATTGCTGTTGGCCAGAGAGGGTGTCTGAATAGATCACTCCATCTACTGAACCATCTTTAGGATTTGATGAGAGGAGATCAGGGAGAGGTTCACTCTCAGCTTCCTGATCCTCATCTGTTACCATCAACAGATTCACATCAGCCCTGTCATGGAAGAGCTTAAGGCGGTTCACATGGATCACCCTCTTGGGGCTCCTGCTAGTGCCCAGATCCACCAGGTAGGTAACCTGACTCTTCTTCTCTAGCACTGGGTAAGGTCCACTCCATCTGTCCTGAAGTGTCCTGGGAGCCACAGGCTGCAGAACCCAGACTTTCTGCCCTGGTTGAAATTCAACCAGTGCAGCCTTTTGGTCATACCAAAACATCTGGAGCTGTTGGCTGGCCTCAAGGTTTTTACTTGCCTTTTCCATGTACTCTGCCATCCTTGAACGAAGGCCAAGTACATAGTCCACTATGTCTTGTTTAGGCTCATGAAGAGGTCTCTCCCAGCCTTCTTTCACAAGAGCTAGTGGTCCCCTTACAGGGTGGCCAAACAGAAGTTCAAAGGGTGAGAAACCTACTCCCTTCTGAGGCACCTCTCTGTAAGCGAAAAGCAGACATGGCAAGAGGACATCCCATCTCCTTTTGAGTTTTTCTGGGAGCCCCATGATCATGCCTTTTAATGTCTTGTTGAATCTCTCAACAAGGCCATTAGTTTGTGGATGATAGGGTGTAGTGAATTTATAAGTCACTCCACACTCATTCCACATGTGTTTCAGGTATGCTGACATGAAGTTGGTACCTCTGTCAGACACCACCTCCTTAGGGAAGCCCACTCTGGTAAAGATACCAATGAGGGCCTTGGCTACTGCAGGGGCAGTAGTCGACCTAAGGGGAATAGCTTCAGGATACCTAGTAGCATGATCCACTACTACTAGTATGTACATATTGCCTGAGGCTGTGGGAGGTTCAAGTGGACCCACTATGTCCACACCCACTCTTTCAAAGGGGACCCCCACCACTGGAAGTGGAATAAGGGGGGCCTTTGGATGTCCACCTGTCTTACCACTGGCTTGACAGGTGGTACAGGAGACACAAAACTCCTTAACTTTCTGGGACATGTTGGGCCAGTAGAAGTGGTTGACTAGTCTCTCCCACGTCTTGGTTTGTCCCAAATGCCCAGCAAGGGGAATATCATGGGCTAAGGACAGTATGAACTCTCTGAACTCCTGAGGCACTACCACTCCTAGTGGCACCAGGTTTGGGATCTCTTGCCTCAGTGTACAGGAGCCCATCTTACCAATAGACCCTATGTGTTCCAGTTTTCTTGCCATTGGACTCTTCAGCAGCTTGCTACCTAAGGCCTTCAAGAGAGGGACAGGTTTCTTGCCCCTTACACAACTGCTCCCTTGAGGGTCCCCCTGGGACTAAGAGCTCAACCTGATAAGGTTCTAACTCCATAGGTTCAGTTCCCTCAGAGGGCAGAACTTCTTCTTGAGAAGAGAGGTTCTCTTTTTGTTGTTGTGTTGCAGCTGGTTTCCCAGTTGTCTTTCCTTTTCTCTTGGTAAGCTGGGCCCTTTTTCCAGACTCCAGCTCTACTTTTTCACCCTGAGCCTTGCACGGTGCCCTTGTCTTGACACACACCAGTTCAGTGATACCCAGCATGGCTGCATGGGTTTTCAGTTCTACCTCAGCCCATGCTGAGGACTCCAGGTCATTTCCAAGCAAACAGTCTACTGGGATATTTGAGGAGACCACCACCTGTTTCAGGCCATTGACCCCTCCCCACTCTAAAGTTACCATAGCCATGGGATGTACTTTAGTTTGATTGTCAGCATTGGTGACTGGATAAGTTTGTCCAGCCAGGTATTGACCAGGGGAAACCAGTTTCTCTGTCACCATGGTGACACTGGCACCTGTATCCCTCAGGCCTTCTACACTTGTCCCATTAATTAAGAGCTGCTGCCTGTATTTTTGCATATTAGGAGGCTAGGCAGCCAGTGTGGCTAAATCCACCCCACCCCACCCTCAGAGACTAATGTAACTTCAGTGTGACACCTGATTTGCTCTGGGCACACTGTTGATCCCACTTGGAGACTAGCCATTCCAGTGTTAGCTGGAGTGAAGTTAGAAGTGGTACTTTTCTTGGGACAGGCCTTGTCTGCAGTTTGGTGTCCAGGCTGATTACAGCTACGACACCAGGCCTTTTTGGGATCAAAGTTTTTACCCTTGTACCCAAAATTGGTTTGTGAAGAGGCTCTGGGCCCACCCTCCTGTGCAGGTTTTTGGGGGCCTGAAGAATACTCTTTACTATTTTTGTTTTTGGATGTCTCAACACCTTTCCCCTGGGGAGGCTTTGTGACCCCTTTCTTTTGGTCACCCCCTGTGGAAGTCTTGGTCACCCTAGTCTTGACCCAATGGTCCGCCTTCTTTCCCAATTCTTGGGGAGAAATTGGTCCTAGGTCTACCAGATGCTGATGCAGTTTATCATTGAAACAATTACTTGATAGGTGTTCTTTCACAAATAAATTGTACAGCCCGTCATAATTATTTACACCACTGCCTTGAATCCAACCATCCAGTGTTTTCACTGAGTAGTCCACAAAATCAACCCAGGTCTGGCTCGAGGATTTTTGAGCCCCCCTGAATCTAATCCTATACTCCTCAGTGGAGAATCCAAAGCCCTCAATCAGGGTTCCCTTCATGAGGTCATAAGATTCTGCATCTTTTCCAGAGAGTGTGAGGAGTCTATCCCTACACTTTCCAGTGAACATTTCCCAAAGGAGAGCACCCCAGTGAGATTTGTTTACTTTTCTGGTTACACAAGCCCTCTGAAAAGCTGTGAACCATTTGGTGATGTCATCACCATCTTCATATTTGGTTACAATCCCTTTAGGGATTTTCAACATGTCAGGAGAATCTCTGACCCTATTTATGTTGTTGCCACCATTGATGGGACCTAGGCCCATCTCTTGTCTTTCCCTTTCTATGGCTAGGATCTGTCTTTCCAAAGCCATTCTTTTGGCCATCCTGGCTAACTGGATGTCCTCTTCATTGGAGTTATCCTCAGTGATTTCAGAGGTGCTGGTCCCTCCTGTGAGGGAAACAGCATCTCTGACTAGTATATTTGGAGACAGGGCTTGAGTGGCCCTGTTCTCCCTAAGTAGGACTGGAGGAGGGGAATTCTCCTCTAAGTCACTATCATCATCTTCTGTGTTATCCCCAGAGGGGTTGGCTTTTTCAAACTCTGCCAAAAGCTCCTGGAGCTGTTGTTTGGAGGGTCTTGAGCCAATTGTTATTTTCTTTATTTTGCAGAGTGACCTTAGCTCCCTCATCTCAAGATGGAGGTAAGGTGTGAGGTCGAGTTCCTCCACATTCATCTTTGCACTAGACATTATGTTTCTAAAAGTTGGAATACTTTTTAAGAATCTAAAACTAGTTCTAGGTTCTAATTCAAACTTTCACAAAACTTTTAAACTCTAAAAGAAATGCTAACAGGGACTAACACAAGGCCCTAGCAGGACTTTTAAGAATTTAGAAAAATAGTTCAAATTGCAAAAATCAATTTCTAATGACAATTTTTGGAATTTGTCGCGTGATCAGGTATTGGCTGAGTAGTCCAGTAAATGCAAAGTCTTGTATCCCACCGCTTCCACTAATGTAGGAAGTTGGCTCTGTATGCACTGTTTCAAAGTAAGGAATAGTATGCACAGAGTCCAAGGGTTCCCGTTAGAGGTAAGATAGTGGCAAAAAGAGATAATACTAATGCTCTATTTTGTGGTAGTGTGGTCGAGCAGTAGGCTTATCAAAGGAGTAGTGTTAAGCATTTGTTGTACATACACACAGGCAAAAAATGAGGAACACACACTCAGAGACAATTCCAGGCCAATAGGTTTTTGTATAGAAAAATATATTTTCTTAGTTTATTTTAAGAACCACAGGTTCAAATTCTACATGTAATATCTCATTTGAAAGGTATTGCAGGTAAGTACTTTAGGAACTTTGAATAATCACAATAGCATATATACTTTTTACATAAAACACATATAGCTATTTTAAAACTAGACAGTGCAATTTTCACAGTTCCTAGGGGAGGTAAGTTATTGTTAGTTCTTGCAGGCAAGTAAACCACCTACGGGGTTCAAATTTGGGTCCAAGGTAGCCCACCGTTGGGGCTTCAGAGCAACCCCAAAGTCACCACACCAGCAGCTCAGGGCCGGTCAGGTGCAGAGTTCAAAGTGGTGCCCAAAACGCCTAGGCTTCAATGGAGAAGGGGGTGCCCCGGTTCCAGTCTGCCAGCAGGTAATTACCCGCGTCTTCGGAGGGCAGACCAGGGGGGTTTTGTAGGGCTCCGGGGGGGACACAATTCCACACAGAAAGTACACCCTCAGCAGCGCGGGGGCAGGCGGGTGCAGTGTGCAAACAAGCGTCGGGTTTGTAATAGGAATCAATTGGAGACCAAGGGGTCTCTTCAGCGATGCAGGCAGGCAAGGGGGGGGCTCCTTGGGGTAGCCACCGCCTGGGCAAGGGAGAGGGCCTCCTGGGGGTCACTCCTGCACTGGAGTTCCGATCCTTCAGGTCCTGGGTGCTGCGGGTGCAGGGTCGTTTCCAGGCGTCGGGATCTTAGAGTCAGGCAGTCTCGGTCAAGGGGAGCCTCGGGATTCCCTCTGCAGGCGTCGCTGTGGGGGGTCAGGGGGGACAACTTTGGTTACTCACAGTCTCGGAGTGCCGGAGGGTCCTTCCTGTAGAGTTGTTTCTCCACCAGTCGAGTCGGGTCGCCGGGTACAGTGTTGCAAGTCTCACGCTTCTGGTGGGAATTGCAGGGGTCTTTAAAGTTGCTCCTTTGGAAACAAAGTTGCAGTCTTTGGTGAATAGGGCCGCTGTTCTCGGGAGTTTCTTGGTCCTTTTAGAGCAGGGCAGTCCTCTGAGGATTCAGAGGTCGCTGGTCCTGGGGAAAGCGTTGCTGGAGCAGTTTTCTTCCGAAGGGGGGAGACAGGCCGGTAGAGCTGGGGCCAAAGCAGTTGGTGTCTCCGTCTTCTCTGCAGGGTTTGTCAGCTTAGCAGTCCTCTTCTTCTTAGGTTGCAGGAATCTGAGTTCCTAGGTTCAGGGGAGCCCCTAAATACAGAATTTAGGGGTGTGTTTAGGTCAGGGAGGGCAGTAGCCAATGGCTACTAGCCCTGAGGGTGGCTACACCCTCTTTGTGCCTCCTCCCAAGGGGAGGGGGTCACATTCCTATCCCTATTGGAGGGATCCTCCATCTGCAAGATGGAGGATTCCTAAAAGTCAGAGTCACTTCAGCTCAGGTTGCCTTAGGGGTTGTCCTGACTGGTCAGTGACTCCTCCTTGTTTTTCTCATTATCTCCTCCGGCCTTGCCGCCAAAAGTGGGGCCGTGGCCGGAGGGGGCGGGCAGCTCCACTAGCTGGAATGCCCTGTGGTGCTGAAACAAAGGGGGTGAGCCTTTTGCGGCTCACCGCCAGGTGTTACAGCTCCTGCCTGGGGGAGGTGATAGCATCTCCACTCAGTGCAGGCTTTGTTACTAGCCACAGAGTGACAAAGGCACTCTCCCCATGTGGCCAGCAACATGTCTCGAGTGTGGCAGGCTGCTAAAACCAGTCAGCCTACACAGGTAGTTGGTTAAGGTTTCAGGGGGCACCTCTAAGGTGCCCTCTGGGGTGTATTTTACAATAAAATGTACACTGGCATCAGTGTGCATTTATTGTGCTGAGAAGTTTGATACCAAACTTCCCAGTTTTCAGTGTAGCCATTATGGGGCTGTGGAGTTCGTGTTTGACAGACTCCCAGACCATATACTCTTATGGCTACCCTGCACTTACAATGTCTAAGGTTTGTCTTAGGCACTGTAGGGGCACAGTGCTCATGCACTGGTGCCCTCACCTATGGTATAGTGCACCCTGCCTTAGGGCTGTAAGGCCTGCTAGAGGGGTGACTTATCTATACTGCATAGGCAGTGTGAGGTTGGCATGGCACCCTGAGGGGAGTGCCATGTCGACTTACTCGTTTTGTCCTCACCAGCACACACAAGCTGGCAAGCAGTGTGTCTGAGCTGAGTGAAGGGTCCCCAGGGTGGCATAAGATATGCTGCAGCCCTTAGAGACCTTCCCTGGCATCAGGGCCCTTGGTACCAGGGGTACCAGTTACAAGGGACTTACCTGGATGCAAGGGTGTGCCAATTGTGGAAACAAAAGTACAGGTTAGGGAAAGAACACTGGTGCTGGGGCCTGGTTAGCAGGCCTCAGCACACCTTCAATTCAAAACATAGCATCAGCAAAGGCAAAAAGTCAGGGGGTAACCATGCCAAGGAGGCATTTCCTTACACCTCCCTAATCCACCCCCAGGGTGTGGCTACTTCAGGACTACAGGCCCCTAGGGAAACCAGTTTGGCAGCTGGTTTTCCCTCTCTGCCTCTTGTGCCAGCCTGTCTACCTCAACAATGGGGCAGTCCTCTCCCCTGGTGCTACACCAAAAGGTAGCTTCACCTTTGAAGTATATTGGGGCTAACACCCAAGTGGCTTCCTGCAACAGGGTGGCGACACCTCCCTGGTCCTGCAATCCCTCATTGTTCTCCTTCCTGAGAGTTGCTGGCATGTATCTTCCAGGAGGGCAGAAAACTGCCTTGTAGAGAAGGCACCACATGTGCCCGGGAAGGCCCAGGAGTTTTAAAGGCAACAAAGTGGCAGCTTTGCTAAAGCTGCACACTGCAACAAGTTACATTAGTTCTGTCTTAAGGTACAAGTTGGGTTTAATGTAACAAGTTGTTTAATAAATTGGAGTGCCCCCATTGGTCGCACAGTTCCAGAGTTGTCACAGCGGAACAATTCAGTGTGTAACTCTGTACTCGCCAATTAGGCAACCAAGGCCCATATTCATACTTTTTGATGCAAATCAGTGCTAGCGCAGATTTGCGTCACAAAGTTTACCGCCGGCTAATGCCATTCCAAAGCGCCAGCCGGGCACCTGATTTATGGAATGACGTTAGCCGGCACTGCGGCCTGGTTAGCGTCATAATAAATTACTGTAACCGGGAAGCGGAGGTGAAGAGAAGACTGGGGTTGTGCGCCAAAGGACGGTGCAAGTCAGGTTAGAGTAAAAAATATTGGCTCTAACCTGACTAGCACCATTTTTTGACGCACAACCCTCAGGGCAATGACTCCTCTCTTAGCATAGACAAGAGCCTTGCCCCCCTGTCTAATGGCCATACCCAGGGGACTTGTGTCCCCTGGGCATGGCCATTGGGCACAGTGGCATGTAGGGGGGGCCCAAGTTAGGCCCCCCCATACCACTTAATAAAAAAAATAAATTATACTTACCTGCACTCACCAAAGATGGGTCCCCCTATCCATGGGTGTCCTTCAGGGGTGGGCGACGTTGGCAGGGGGTGTCCCAGGGTGCAGGGAAGGGCACCTGTGGACTGCTTCCATTGTCTTCCACCATGGAAATGAGCCCACAGGTCCCTTAACACCTGCCCTGACCTAGGCGTTAAAAGACAGCGCAAATCCGGCTTGGCACCATGTTTAAGGCCCGCCTCCTCCTGTGCGTCATTTTGACGCCGGAGGATAAATAAGGAGCACATGCCTTAGAGTCATTTTTTGCACAGGATTGCCTACCTTGCATGTCATTAGCGCAAGGTAGGTTTTTACGTACAAAAAATGACTCAAACTCCATAACTTTGGCACTAGATGGGGCATAGCGCCAAAGTATAAATATGGAGTTAACTTGTGCCGAATTAGCGCCAAAATAAATGACGCAAATCCGGCGCAAACAGAGTATAAATATGGGCCCAAGTCTTTCCACAGTAGAAACTGTTGTTTCACGTATTGTACGGCCTGGACATGTAAAATACATGTCTTGTTGTGTCATATGTTTCACCCTAACTCTAGGGCTTTGTAGGCCTGCCAGGGGAAGTGGTGGCTTTGCCATTGTTTTCAATGGCAAAGTTGGGCAAAAATTGCACGACTGCTCTACCAGTCTGCAGTTGCAGACTGGGGACCTATTTTACTTCAGGGATCCCCAGGGTAGCATAATCGGTGCTGCAAGTCCTGGGGAAGCCTTCTAACTGACATGCCCTGGGTACCAGGGTACAATTTACTAGGGACTTACTGGTAAGTTAGTTATTTCCAATTGAGGATAGCCAATTCAATATACACTTTTAGGGTCCTTTCAGCAGACCTCGGTGCACTCTCAGTAGAAAAAAACTAGCAGCTTTAGTCGAAAAACGCGGGGGTGCCCATACAAAAAGAGGCATTTCCCTACATTATCTAACAATGGAAATCTATTCCTTGATCTGCATGATGCCTGTGGCCTTGTCACATCACAAGACACTGCCCGGAACTGGCTACCTTACAGAAGAGTCTGCCTAATTTGCCATGGTTATCAGGTGACCAGCTTAAGTACTTGACCTCCGACTCCCTTCAGTGCGTGCAAGACTAATGTACTCAAAGAGGTACTGCAGCCAGGGAAGACCACTCTAGAACACCTTCTAGTGTACAATGAGGCACTGACAGACACAATTTTAGGCACCTGGCTGAAACCAGGATCTTCTGCCAATTATCCATGAGACATAGACTGGCTCCAGGTGCCCCATGATTCCACCTACAGTACCCAATGTCTGAAAGCCTTGTAGTTAAAATCTCCACCAATTAACTGAATCCCAACACATTTCCAACCACAACAAAACATTTTCTTGTCTCCTAGTCTTGCCCTAAGGTCTGTAAACTCAAATTTCCTACTGGGGCGTTTGTTGCATGATTTATGGGAAGGGCCACTGGGATTATGCAGCAGGAGAGGATCAAAGTATGCAAGAGGGCTTAATTATATGACATAATGTGGCACATTTTGTTATAGTATTACCTCATTATTTTAATATTTTTACACATGTTAAACCTATCTGGGCAACAGTTTCACCTCAGTATCTGTCTTACACCCAAATACAGTAATTAGCAGCAGAAAAATGGCAGGTCAACCTTTGCAAAGGGGTTTCCACTGATCACCATTGGCTCAGTTAGAGCTCGAGGTACTTACCTTTGGCAGTGTTCTTTCTGGTAGAGACTCTAGCTGTAGATTCCTCACCTTTTGAATATTCCCCAGGTGTCAGAGTGTATCTGGAAATGTTTCTCCAATACCTCTGTGCTTCAGAAAGTGGCACTGTGCTGCTCTGCATAGATGCTGTTCTGCTCTAGAAAAGACAAGGGGGGGGGCTTAAATAGGTGCAAATCCCACATAATGATGTCCATTGCTTTCAAGACTGCACCCCCAGACACAAGCCCTAAGAGCAAATTGGCAGACAGTGTGCCGATTCTTAGACTTGGGATATTATTAATGGATAGAGTAGTCACGGAATGGGGAGGAAGAAAGGGTCATTGAGGAACCTATGGCTAGATAGAGGAGCATATCTATGAGTCCCTTGTGTTGCAGAAGCATCACTTTTTGTGACAATCCAGCGGCGCAAACTACAAAATCATATCTATGATCACACACAAAGCCATGTCGCATGGTTTGGAATGGCCTCATAGATATGGAGTAAGTCAAGGCAGTGCAAATCACTGAATTGCCTTATTCTGTGCTCGGGAGGGGTTCCACAGGCATTATGGTGGGTGTTACCATGCAACACCCATGGCCTTTGACACTTCCCCAGATTCATAAAACAATGTAAACCTGGGATGCGCCAGAATCCTACACCGAACGGGGTGATGCTTAACAAGGCGAAATAACTTTATTTCTCCTTGTTTTTCCTTTTTCCATGTGTGCTGCATTCTGCTGCATACATAGAAAGAGGCAAACGGCTCACAGGATTGCTTTTGTGCAGGAAGGTACGCCTTCCTGCACAACAAGAACCCTGCATGAATCCTTGTACCATGGTGCAAGGGTCCCTGCATTGGTGCTAGGTTGCCAAAATGGTGCCGGCACGGGAGGGGGAGAAAGGACAGTTAAGTACCATATTGCATAAATATGGTGCATTCCTGCCCTACGCCAAATCCCCATATATGAGGGCCAGAGTCTCTAACAGATAGATCATTACCAACTGTAATTTATTCTATTGATAGAGACTTCTAGCTGAAGATTCCTCACCTTTCGAATAGGTAACAAAGCAATGCCTATTTGGAGGTGGGTTTGTGGTGGACTCAAACCAGAAAGTCCTGCAGAACAGAGCAGGTAAAATGCCCCTCAATGCGTACCTGACTGTCCAGGCAATAGAGCTTCACGAACGTATAGAGGAACACCCACATAGCTTCCTGGCAAATGTCCAGGACAAGGACTCTGCATGCCAAAGCAGTGGCAGCAGCTTTTTCCCTTGTGGAAAGGGTATGCAGTATTTCTGTAGGCTCCTTTTTTTGAGAGTGCTTAGCAGATCAAAACGCAGAGCACGATCCAGCAGGAGACAATTTTCTTCTTCACTGCCTTGCCTTTTTCCACTTGAGAGAACCCCGTAAAGAGCTAATTATCCACCTGGTGGTCTTTGGTGTAATCAATGTAGAGCTCAGTGTTCGTCTGGGGTCAAAGCGATGGAATCTTTGTTTCTCCTTAGAGGAGTGAGGCAGAGCATAAAATGCATACAGAGTGATGGGTTGATTGACGTGGAAAGGCATCACTACTTTTGGTAGGAAGGATGCTCAAATCCACAGAGCCACTTTGTCTGGGAAGAAGGAAGTGTATGGTGGATAGACACAAAGGGCCTCATTTACGAGGCCCTAGCGGTACACTGCGCCATCGGAACGTAATTTGTTTTGATGCTCCAGTGTCACAGTGTGCCATCCCATATTTACAAGGCCACGCAAAGCCAACTTACTCAGCTTTTCATGGCCTTCTAAATATGGACCCCTTTCACACATAACACTGCATAAAAGGGGCATTCGATGGGTGTTGCAGTGGGTGTTACCATCTTGTAGAGACAATGCATTTCTGCCCTTTCCCAGTGGCTGCGCTGCCCTGCACCATGAGCCTTGTAAATATGGCCGAAAGAGCCTGACGCTTATTCACATGCCAAGCCAAGGTGATGGCGATGAGGGGCACAGTCTTCATAGTAAGGAGCCAAATGGTTGATGTGAAGTGGCTCAAATGGAGTATGTATCAAATAAACCAGGACTAGATTAAGATCCAATGGTACATGACAAAAACAGCATCACAACTAGTGACTTAAAAATGAGAACTATTCTGGCAACCACAAGAAGGCCAAAAGAGAGCGCTCAACTGTGCCCAAAGTAAAGCCTTGCCAAGTAAGAAACAGAACAAATAACTAATGTCAGGTAACCTGGCCTACATTTGGACAGTGTAGCGTGTGCCTCAGCAAGCAACATATTTGTCCCAACAACAGGTGTATATAGCGTTCGTTGAGGGGTACCTGGCTGCCAAGATGATATCAACAACCTTGCAGGAAAGTTGAAGTTGTTCAGATGTCGCAGCTCAATTTCCAAGAATGAAGTTGGAGAGTGCAAAGGCCCAGATGCAGAACACTAGCATGTTACTGCAGCAGCAGGACCTCCTGGAGTGGCAGCCTGATTGAATGACATATGTTCAAGTCCAGGACTTCTGGATAAGACACTCTTTGTGCCCAATCTGGAACCACTAGGATGACTTGGGTCCAGTTTGTTCTGATCTTCTTGAGAACTTCAGACAGGACTGGCACCGGTTGAAAGGTATATATGGGTTTTGTTTCCACTCAAGGAGTAATGCGTCTCGGAGCGAGAGACACCTTGGAAACTCCAACGCACAAAAGTGTTGACATTGAGGGCTATATTTTCAAGAAAGTGATGCAGCGCCGCAATTCATCTTACTTCATTATGCTGCATGACAGGGAAAGGGTGGGAATGCACAGTATTAAAAAGAATACAGTGCATTCCTGGCTTTGTCCCTGTGCTGGTGCCATTTTGGCTGCCTAGCGCCAATGCAGACATCCTTGCACCATGGTGCAAGGGTGTCTGAGCTGTAAGGAGGGTTGTTTATGAGCAGGTAGGTGCACCTTCCTGCACAAAAGCAATCCCCTGAGGCAGTTTCATCTTTCTATTTGTACGGCAGCATGCAGCGCTCATCGAAGGAGGAAAAAATGAGGAGAAATAAAAATATTTTTCCTTGTTACGGCTCACCTGTGGAGGTGTAGCATTTTGGTGCATTCCCAGGTCTGCCCCACTTTTGGTAAATATGGAAATCATCAAAACCCATGGGTGTTGCGGGGGAACACTCTTTCAACACCCATTAAATATCTCCCTGGAGCACAGTAACTCATTGCAGTGATTTGTGCTCTGTTGCATTAGTCCAGATTTATCAAGTCACTCGGGACCCCGCAAGGTGGCTTTGCCTGCCTTGATAACTCATATTATGGGGTTGCATCATGCATGCACCACATTGTGTGGTGAAACAGCGATGCAACTCCTCTCCCAAATATGACCTTGAGTGGTTGCGGCAATTGTGAAAAGATCACGCCAATGTACTCCCCATTTGTGGCAAGAGCTGGCACCATGTCCGGGTGTTACTGCCTGTACATCTGTACTAGCCTCCCCGTTATTGATGGAATGAAGGCTTTCAACCCCAAGTGGATTGCCCACAGCTGCAGTAAGTTAAAGTGGAGCTGGGACTTCACTGGAGACTGAAGGCCTCTAATGTCCACCTGTCACAAATGGGAACTCCAACCCAGAAGTGATGCACCAGTCACCACTGTTATGTCTGAGTGGGGAAGAGAGTTGGGCCTTCAGTTGACCCAATCGTGCTCCAACCACCACCACTGCAGATCTTTTGTAGTTTCCAACAAAATCTGAACCTGGTGGAAGAGGTCCCAATGATGTGAGGCCCAATGGAACTTGAGATCCCAAAGGGGGGAAGGGGAAGCACACTCCCTCTCATCCAAGCACAGTTCTTCCCATTGCATCTTGGTAAATGCATTACACTTACTTCAAAGTGGATGTAGTTCTCACAAAGTTGGTGCAGGTACTCCTGTTATCTTCTCTAGGCACATGTTTCTGGGTTTAGCATTTCATCAGTATAGAGCAGAAGTAGTACAGAGCAGAGAAAAGCCATCTGGGGTTGCTGGTATGCTGCCCAAGTCTTCATAGGTCACAGTGCCACTCCACAGGCACACACGTGCATCCCAGGTGAGCTCGTCAGCTTATTGGCTCAAGGAAGCCTTTTAAACACAAGGGAGGAGGGAGCACACTGCATCCAATCCCAGCACAGTTAACCCCATTGCATCCTGGTAAATGCAGTATGCTTACTTCAAAGTTGTAGTAGTTTCTCACCAAAGTTGGTACAGGTAGTGCTGTTGTCTCTAGACATGTATTTATGGGTTTAGCCCTTCATCAGTAGAGAGCAGAAGTAGTAGAGAGCAGAGCATAAACTACATATGCCACCTGGCATGCTTGATAAGCAGGAAGCCATCAGTCCTAGTAGCCTCCGAGACCACCCTACTGGAATCCAAGACTAAGGCTGCAAGATCGGCATCAAAGCTTGAATGTCTTCGACTCTCTTTCGGAGAGGAAAGGCATGAAACCAAACTGTGTTCAGAATGCTTTTGATGAAGGGGGGCATCTGAGAAGGAATCAGGTGCACTTTGGCATTTTGATAGTGAAAGCCAACGATGAGAGGACATTTGCTGTAGTCTGGAGGTATTACCAACTGCCTCGGGAGAGCTCACCTTCTACAGCCAGTCTTTGTGATAGGGGGAAGACTGACACTCCTGAGATCCCAAGGTGTGCTGCCACCATTGTCATCACTTTCATGAACACCCAAGGGGCACTGGTGAGACTAAAAGGAAGCACAGCAAAGTGGAAATGTTCCTTCCCACCACAAACCTCAGTGG
The DNA here is from genome assembly GCF_031143425.1 of Pleurodeles waltl. NCBI lineage: Eukaryota > Metazoa > Chordata > Amphibia > Caudata > Salamandridae > Pleurodeles > Pleurodeles waltl. The sequence continues at coordinate 993,515,149 of NC_090442.1, forward strand.
GCACCGATGGGCCTGCAGGATGGGTATGGAGAAATAGGCATTCTGTAGGTCCAAAACCATTTTCCAGTCCCTACAGTTGAGACAGACAAGACCTGGACCAGGATGACCATTTTGAATTTCTCCTTTAGGAGGAAGGTGTTGAGAGGGTGCAGATCTAGAATAGGGCAAAAACCTTCATCCTTATTTCTGCACCTTTTTGGTGCTCAATAATAGCTACATCCTACTCCTGGCACTGACATGCACTTCCTGACACAAAATGGAGAGTTGGTCCTCTGTCAGTTGCTGGGTGAATGGTGGAAGGTGCAGCAGGGAAGAAAGGAAGGGAAAAGGCATAACCTTTGCAAGTCAACCTGCAGGACAAATTCACTTGCCAACCGAGGTAAAATAGCTGGATTCTGCCTCCCACTGGGTTGCTGTGACTCAGTAAGGGTGCGTGTGAGGAAATGGGGTGAATTATATGGTGTAGTGGTGTGACCTCACTATGTAATACACTTACTAACCCCTTCAGGACCTTTATGGATTGTTTGTCAAACCTTCACCTCAAGCCTGGTGTGGGAAGCTGCCTCTTTATATGAGATAACAAAATGAGGTATATCCTGGGAAGAGTCCAGAGGTTCCCTTACTAGTGGACATGGACTTGCTCTAGCAATCCCAAGGTACTCCTATTATGGGATAGTGTGGTCAAGGAGCCTTAGGCTTATCAGAGAGGAACATTAGGCATCTGAAAATACACACACAGCCAATAAATGAAACACACAACTCAAGAAGGAGTACCAGTCTCCTGGACTTAAGTTAAGTATTGGGCAAGGGTCAGGACCACACCCAACAGGTCACACCGGGCAGCACTGGGGTGGTCGGTTGCAGAGGTGTAGTATGGCATTGGGTGCCCACTGTTAGTCAATGTAGATCTGTCCTGTTGAAACAAGGCTACAGGTCTGGACAGGGAGTCCAGTTGGTAAGAACCAACAGGTGGGTTCAAATCTTAGGATGCTCAGGGACAGAGGGACACCTTCAGTCCTCTTCTCCATGGGCCAGGGGCGATAGGTGCAGAGGCGTCTAGGAGCAATTGTGGTTGAGGAGGCTGGCGGGCAGAGGATGCAGGTGGTCAGAGCGTCCGCAGTGGGAAAGTCCAAGGAGGGCTTTGTCTCTGAAGGGCTGGGAGACCATCTTGGCACCATTGGCCCACTTCAACTCAGGCTAGGTGGCACGGGTGCAGTGGTGCTTTCTGGTGTCAAGTTTTCTGTGGTCTGGAGTCCTCGCAGTTGTCTTGGGGTGCCTGCAACAAGCAGGGAAGTAGCTCTGCTGCTCCACTGGAGTTCCTGGGTCTTTGTTGAAGGCAGGCAGGCCTACTAGGCTTTTGGAGGCACAGCAGCTTGCAGGACGAGTTGGCTTTGGCGGGAACAACAGACAGACTGGCAGGGCTGGGGCCAAGTCATAGAAGGGGCATATCTGCTCATGCAGATATGTCCTCACATGCAGTGTAATGCACTTTGCCTCAGGACTGTAAAGCCGGCTGTAGGGGTGAGATATATATTACATGTAGTGTTTAGGGGACATGGTACACAGCTGCGATCTTTCCTGGGCAGATAACTCGCTTTATGAGGGCCCAGCAAATCTCTGACAGCACTCCTGAGTTAAGTGAACTCGGGGGCTGCTCTGTGCATCCAGTCTTGGTACATGGTGCTGCATGGTGGTGGTGGTAGCTGTGTGAAGACTTTGGGCTACTAAATTATCCAAACAGGCTTCTTTAGCTGTTGTGTCCCTGTGTTGCAAACAGGAAGCTAGTAGGCTGGCTCTTGGAGTTCTCTTGATTTGACTGGGCTCCGGAGACAGCTTCTTCTTGAGCTCCAGAGGTGTGGCTACCAAGGGGCTACATGCCCCTGGAAACAACGGTTTGACTACTGGCTTCTCCTCCTGTCCCCAGTGCCGGCCTGTCTGCCTCAAAAATAGAGCTCCCCTCTCCTAAGTGTTACCCATTTGCCCTTCACAGGTGCCCTTTCCTTAGAAGCCCACCTTTTGGCCTAAAACCGTGGGGCTTCCTGCAGGAGTGAATTAACACCTCTCCCTATACAGGCCCCTATTGTGGAAGGCAAGGTATCGACCAAAGGAATGGCCTGTAACTGAGACAACAGGCGTCTGGAAGTTCACTGGCGACAGGACATCAGCCAAACCAGAGAAGACTTCATGAGACGTCTAACCTGCAACTAAGGCCCCCCTCACCATCTTTGTGGACCATGGAATCCCTGAAGGAATACCCCCATAACTGGATTGCATCAACAGCATCCTTCCAGCATCTTCAGCATCATTCATAACTTACATCAGGTCCACTCCATAGGAATCTATTGCAACATGGATAAAGTGCCCAGAGCTGCTGAAGGACTGCTTTCTCTGTGAAGGTAACTGTTCTTGAGGACCTTGCTGTTGCCACATTTACAAGCTGCCTACCGGAGTTGGTTGCCCAAAGCACTTCTAACTGATTGCATTGATACTTACGTAAGTTTTCTTTGAAAATGTTTCTAAGTGTTCAATTTGTTGACTTTGCCAAGGCTTGTTCGCTGTTGAGTGTCATTACTTTGATTTATTATTGCTTGTAAAATCTACTTTCTCGGAATCCTCTTATGGATATTTTTTGTTCTTTTGTCTAAATACCTATACAAATACAGTCTATTTTTGGGGTTCAGCCTGGGAGAGCATATGCTAGTGCATGCATCTCGCTTCCAAGTCTGTTATTAACAATACAAGCTTGGAGCCTGCTCTATTTACCATTTGTTTGCTTGCCTTGCACTCTTCTTTACAGCCTCATTTTTGCTCATTACAGGAATAGCATAATTTCCATTCCTTTCTGCGTAGCAGGGACCAAGCACTGATTGATTCAACATAATCAGTGCCCGCAGCACAACTCTAATCGAAACAATATGGCCCAATCTCATCTGCCCCACTCAATTCAAAATAATCTGCCCACTCCAATGTGTCCCTCTCTAATTCAAAACAATCTGACCCACTCCAATCCAAGACAATCTGCCCCACTCCAATCTGTCCCTCTCCAATCCAAAATGATCTGCCCCACTCCAATCTGCACCACTCCAATCTAAAACCATCTGCCCACTCCAATCTGAACCTCTCCAATCTGCCCCACTCCAATACATTCCATCTCACCCCAATGCAATCAATCCCACTCCACCCCACTTCTCCCCATTTCACCCCTTTCCAATCCAACTCAATCCACCCCACACCAATCCAGTACAGCCCAATTAAGTCTACCCCTCTCCACCCCTGTATACCTCACTCCAATCCAGCTCACCACAATCCACCACTTAAAATCCAATCCACCCCACCTCAGCCAATCCGCCCCACTCAAGTTCAATCAACCCCACACCAAGCCACCCCCCTCCAATCCAATCCACAGAAACCCATGTTAACCCATTCCAATCCAAGTTCACCCAATTCCAGTCCAAGTTCACCCAATTCCAGTCCAATCCACTCCAGTCCAACCCACCCCACTCAAATCCAACCCACTCCAATCTTGTCCAACCTGATCCACAAACTCAAATCCATTCCACCCCAATCCAATTAATTCCACCCCAATCCAATTCATTCCACCCAACTCCAAACTAATCCACTGCTACCCAATCCACCCACCTCACTCTAATCCATCCCAGTCCAATATACCCTAATCCACCCCACTCCAGTCCAAGCCAGTCTATCTTAATCCACTCCACCCCACTCCCATCCAATCCACCCCACTCCAAACCACTTTAATTCACCCCACTCCAGTCCAATCCACCTCACCCCATTCCAATCCAATTTACCCAACTCCAAACCACCCCACTTCAAAAATCCACCCTACTCGGAAATAAATCTACCCCACTCCAATCAAATCCCATCCACCCCACTCCAATCAAATCCCATCCACCCCACTCCAATCCAATACACCCCACACCAATCCAATTCACCCCACTCCAATCCACTCCATTCAGTCCAATCCACCACAATACACCCCACTCAAATCCAGTCCACTCAATCCAGTCCACCCATTCCAAAAACCCATTCCACTCTAATCCAAGCCAATCCAATCCACCCCACTCCAATTCAGTCCACCCAGCTGCAATCCAGACCTCTCGACTCCTATCCACCCCACCCTGTGCCAATCAACTCCACCACATTTCAATGCATCCTACTCCAGTCCACTCCACCCCATCTAATCCACCCCAATTCAATTCACCTCGTTTCAATGCAATATACCCCACCTCAATGCAATCCACCCCGCCCTACTCCAATCCACCCAACTCCAGTCCATCCCACCTCAATTCAATCCTATCCACTACACCCCATCCAGTCCACCCACTTCAATCCACCCCACTCCACCCAATCCACCCCACTCTACCCAATCAAATCCGCCCCACTCTACTTCAATCCACCAGACTACCTCAACCCACTCTAGCCCACTCTGCCCTATTCCACCCCACTCAGCATCACCCTACACCACTCCACTCTACAACACTGCACTCTATGGCACTCTGACACTGGACTCTACTCCCCTCTTGTCATTTCTATGACACTTTAACTCCCTTACTCCACTTTACAACACTCTACTTTAACAATGCTACTCCCTCACTCCACTCTCTGATACTCCACACCAAAAACATTTAGCCATGCTCAACAGCAGCCACATTGGTGTACAACACGGCAAAAACACATTGCTAAATTAATAGCACTTGTATAAGCCAGACCTATCAGCTTTGCCAATGCTTGTTATAAATGGGTGTTGGGTTTCTTGAATGTTGTGTTAATGTCTTCAATTATTTTGGTGCTGTTTAAATGCTTAACACATGTCCCTCTGTGTAAGCCTTGCTTCTCAGTGCCACATCTACCCGGGGTTGAGTTGTGGGTTTTACAGACAAAACCTACTGGACCCAAAGGGGTTGGTTATAGTATTACACAGTGAGGTTGCACAACCACACCACATAATACACCCCATTTCCTTACAGCTACCAAGGAGGCTACACGCCCCAGGAAAATGGTTTGGCAACTGGATACCCATATCCTGTCCTTAGTTCCAGCCTGCCTTCCTGAACATTGGAGCAGCGTCTCTCCCAAGTGTTACCTATTTGCCCTTCAAAGGCAGCTTCTCCTGTGAAGCTTGCTTTTTCGGCCAAAACTTGTGTGGCTTCCTGCAGGGGGGAGGTGACACCTCTTTCCAGGGTAGGCCCCTATTGGGAATTTTTAGCACGTCACTCCAGGACGGAAGAAAACTGGACATTATGGGCCATGTTTATACTTTTTGACGCAAAACTGCGCTAACGCAGTTTTGTGCCAAAAAAATTAGCGCCGGCTAATGCCATTCTGAAGCACCATGCGGGCGCTGTATTTATTGAATGCCGTTAGCCGACCGGCGCTGCCTGGTGTGCGTGAAAAAAAAACACGTACACCAGGCAGCGCCGGCGTAGGGAAAAATGGCGTTTGGGCGTCCAAAAATGGGGCAAGTCAGGCTGAGGCAAAAAAATCGTCTTAACCCGATTTGCGCCATTTTTTTTTGGCGTCCAGACGCCATTAACATGACTCCTGTCTTAGCAAAGACAGGAGTCATGCCCCCTTGCCCAATGGCCATGCCCAGGGGACTTATGTCCCCTGGGCATGGTCATTGGGCATAGTGGCATGTAGGGGGGCACAAATCAGGCCCCCCTATGCCACACAAAAAAATGTAAAAAAAATACTTACCACAACTTACCTTTTGTTCCCTGGAATGGGTCCCTCCATCCTTGGGTGTCCTCCTGGGGTGGGCAAGGGTGGCAGGGGGTGTCCCTGGGGGCTTGGGAGGGCACCTCTGGGCTCATTCTGAGCCCACAAGTCCCTTAACGCCTGCCCTGACCCAGGCGCTAAAATCTGGCGCAAATGCGGGTTTTTTAGTCCCGCCCACTCCCGGGCGTCATTTTTGCCTGGGAGTATAAATACGACGCATATGCATCGCAGTCATTTTTTAAGACGGGAACGCCTACCTTGCATATCATTAACGCAAGGAAGGTGTTCACGCAAAAAAATGACGCTAACTCCATGAACTTTGGCGCTAGACGGGTCTAACGCCAAAGTATAAATATGGAGTTAGTTTTGCGTCGAATTTGCGTAAAAAAAAACGACGCAAATTTGGCGCAAACGGAGTATAAATATGCCCCTATGTACATCTGGTACGGGCAACGGGGACTAAAGGCAACTTTGTTAAAGTTGGACCCTGCAACTTGTTACAGTAATTTCGATATGAGAATTAAGTTGGGCTTAAGGTAATGAGTTGTTTGGTGGGATGCGACCAAAGTGGGTCATTCAAGGTATGAGAGTTAGCACAGGGGAGGGGTCAGTGTGTAACTCTGTACTTGCCAATGAGGTGACCGAGTGATTCTACAGTAAAAAACACAGGCCCATATTTATACTTCTTGATGCAAACCAGCGCCGGCGATGGTTTGCGTCAAAAAATGTACTGCCGGCTAACGCCATTCCTACGCACCATGTGGGTGCCTTATTTAAGGATTGACGTTAGCCGGCACTGCGGGTTAGTCAGAGTAAAAAAAAAGACTCAAACCAGGCAGCGCCAGCGTAGGGGAAAATGGAGGTTGTGCATCAAAAAAATGTGCAAGTCAGGTTTGGGTCAAAAATCATGGCTCAAACCGGACTTGAGCCATTTTTTGACACACAACCCCCATTGAAATGACTCCTGTCTTAGCAAAGACAGGAGTCATGCCTTCTTGCCCAATGGCCATGCCCAGGGGACTTCTGTCCATTGGGCATAGTGGCATATAGTTGGGCTCAAATTAGGCCCCCCTATGACACTTAAAAAAAAAAAAAATAATACTTACCTCAACTTACCTGTACTTACCTGGGATGGGTCCCCCCATCCATGGGTGTCCTCCTGGGGTGGGCAAGGGTGGCAGGGAGTGTCCCTGGGGGCAGGGAAGGGCACCTCTGGACTGCTTCCATGGTCTGAGACCATGGAAGTGAGCCCACAGGTCCCTTAACGCCTGCCTTCACCCAGGCATTAAAAAACGGCGCACATCAGGCTGTGCGCCGTTTTTTAAGGGCCGCCCCCTCCTGTGCATCAAAATGTTGCAGGAGTATAAATAAGGCGCACAGGCCTTAAAGTCATTTTTTGGACGGGAACGCCTACCTTGCACATCATTAATGCAAGGCGGTTTCCCGCATCCAAAAAATGACGCACACAGAGGTTTTTTGACTTCCGCGGCGTCGGCGTCATAGTTTAAATATGGGGCAAGGTTTGCGCCAAATGTGCGTCAACATTTTTGACGCGCATTCAGCGCAAACAGAGTATAAATATGCCCCACAGTTTCCTGTTTTTACTATCAGAATAGGTAAAATACATGCTCTGCCCGTGAGAGATGTTGCACCCTGCTTTAGGAGTCGATAGGTCCACCATAGGGGTGGATTTTACATATACCAGGGGGAAGTTTGGCTTTACCATTACTTTAAATAGCAGTTGAGCTAGCAGTTTAAACAGCTCTTCCAGCCTGCAAACGGCAGGCTGGAAGCTTTGTTTTACTCATGTCACACTCAGGGTAACACAATGAGTGCTGCAATCACTCTAACTTACATGCCCTAGGCACCACTTACTAGGGATTTATTGGTAAGCTAACTTAGCCAATTGGGTATGAGCCAGTTAGATATACCTTTTTAAAGTAAGGGCACAGGCATGTAGGTCTGGTTATCAGGTCTCAGTGCACATGAGTTGAAAAACCAGAAGCATCAATCCAAAAGCTTGAAAGTGACCACACAAAAAGAAGCATTTCCTTAAAGTACACTTAAGAATTTGGGCTGTTGTGGCTGTGAAGGGAAGGTGTACTGAGTGAAACACTGACCTTCGCTATGGGGGTGGTGGGCACCTCGGCCTCTCCTGTGAAACAGCTGGGGTGCCCTGCTGGGACAGGCTGGCAGAAAGGGACACCTCGATCAAAGAAATGAAAGGAAAGGTAGAGTTGGTGCAGCTGGTAAGGCCAATAGCAAGCTGTAGCCCTACTCCCCTTGAAGCTTGCAAGGGTAGTCAGCCTTGTCCCAAACTTGGTGAGTCCAATCGAAGGGCATGTCCTTTGGAGAGGACCAGATGTCACCCGAGAACCCAGTTGATTGTAGCCAAACATGGCTATAAATGGCAGTGCTGGTGCCCATAACTCACCCAACAGAGTTGGTGCTGTCCAAGCCACAACAAATTGTGAACTTGGCTGCATCACCATCATCTTGAATTACCTCCAAAAGGACAGGGCAAAGGTCTTCTGATACGCCAGGAGACTTGTGCCACCAACTCTCAGAAGGCATAAGTGTAGCAGCCCAACAAATAGGAGGCATTGATCGATCACAGGGACAAACTGACTAAAGGGAAGAGGTTCTTCTCAAAGGTTTCCACTTGCTTTGATATTCTATCGGTTAGACAGGTAGGAAAATAGTTGGAGTTGGTCCAACAGGTGGAGGCCTGCACCATGAGGCTCTCAGGAGAAGGGTGCTGCAACAAAAAGGCCGGGTCACGTGGAACAGGACAATGGACCCTGGCATTTCTTTTTAACATATTTTTATTGCCAGTGCAATCATATAAGGACAAGAAAAGAATAAACATGAAAAGAAACACTGCAAGTGGAAGCAGGCAGGGTAAACGTAGTCAACATTGAATCCATATCATAATCATTACAAGTGACATGCCGAAGGTGGCGACACAAGTAACACTCACACATAGCCTTCTGCCGAGCTCTATAATGGTGGCTCCACTGCTACCCTGGCATGGTGGGCATTGCGTTGATCCCCTGCCACAGAGGAGAAGCTATAGCAGTACCTCCAGTCACTGTAAGAGTGAAGCTCCTATTTCTTAAGATCTGTACAAAAAAACAAGGTAGGCCCACCTCCAGGCATCTTCAACTCTAGAAACCTTTGTGACCCAGAGAATTAGAGTGGCCAGCGAGGGGAAGGGAATTAGGAAGGGGACTGCAGGGAAGGAGACCTGCAAAAAGGAATAGCAATACATACAGCAATGTAGTTTTATACTTAACTATAACACTGTTATAATCTCTCAGTCATGAGTTTGTTTTCTCTCACAAACTCCCCAAAATTTACTGAATATCACACCAAGAATATGATGACAAAAAAACAAAATTAAACAAAAAACAAACCCAAGCTAAGTGTTCTAAAGATATTGTGAAAGCTGATATTCATTAGACAATTCAGCAATATTCTGTCTTTCTAAAATATCCTGTCTTAAATTAATAATAATCTTCCAAAAACATTTAACTTAGTATCCTCTTTGCAAAACCAAAAAATATCCTTTACATGGAAGAAATAATTTCCTCTGAATTGTCCTTGCAATACAGATACACAGATAAAAGCAAACACTTTGGGGCATATTTATACTCCGTTTGCGCCGAATGTGCATCAAACATTTTGACGCAAATTCGGCGCACACCGTGCACCATATTTATACTATGACGCCTGACCCCGCGGACGTCAAAATTCCTCCATGTGCATCATTTTTTGGTTGTGGGAAACTGCCTTGCGTTAATGACATGCAAGGTAGCCATTCCCGCCCAAAAAATGACTTTAAGGCCTGTACACCTTATTTATACTCCCGCATCATTTTGATGCAAGGAGGAGGCGGGCCTTAAAAAACGGTGCACATCCTGATGTGCGCCGTTTCTTAACTCCTGGGTGAGGGCAGGGGTTAAGTGACCTGTGGGCTCACTTCCATGGAAGCAGTCCAGTGGTGCCCTTCTCTGCCCCCATGGACACTCCCTGCCACCCTTGCCCACCCCTGGAGGACATCCATGGATGGGGGACCCATCCCAGGTAAGTATTATTATCATTTTTTTAAAGTGGCATAGGGGGGCCTAATTTGGGCCCTCCTACATGCCACTGTGCCCAATGGCCATGCCCAGGGGACAAGAGACCCCTGGGCATGGCCATTGGGCAAGGGGGCAGGACTCCTGTCTTTGCTAAGACAGGAGTCATTTCAATGGGGGTTGTGCGTCGAAAAATGGCGCAAGTCCGGTTTGAACCATGATTTCTTACTCAAACCTGACTTGCACCATTTTTTGATGCACAACCCCCATTTTCCCCTATGCCGGCGCTGCTTAGCTTGAGTCTTTTTTTTTTTTACTCTGACCAGCTCGCAGCGCCGGCTAATGTCAATCCTTAAATATGGCTCCCGCATGATGCGTAGGAATGGCGTTAGCTGGCGCTAAATCTTTTTATGCAAACCAGTGCCAGCGCTTGTTTGCGTCAGCAAGTATAAATATGGGCCCTTGTTCTATTCATGATGTTCCTTAAGGTATGTAAATTCATATATTTAGAAACAGGAAAAGAGCAATGAATATTGCATCTGGCAGACTGCCAGCAAACTCCAGCACATGCCCTTTGTTTATCTACTTAAGATAAAATCTAACCACTAAGAGCTCGAACTTCGAAATCAATCTCCAGAAAGCACTCTCTCAAAGCCAGAGTTAAGGCCTGCCACACCAACACGAAGGACCAAACCCAGAAAGCTATGGAGGAATAGTGAGCACCTGAGTACTGGGTGTGGCAGGCTTTATAGTCTGGACACTCCAACCTGGCTACTATGGAAACCTCTACAGAGAGCATACAAAATACAAGCAAATCTGTGTAATAATAATGTCAAGAACAATCAACAAGCATAGGCTCATGCAAAAGGTAATGTTATGCATACAGCTCAGATTATTTGCAGAATACCAGATATACTCAACTGATTATCCAGACTCTGTAACACATGCAATGACAATGCCACCACCAACGTGCTCTGGGTGCAAAGTCATGTGCCTTACTGCACCAATGTATCAAACATATACATTGAAAAACTCTTAGCGCATTGGTTGGAGCAGGCCCTAGACAGCACACTACCCTAGTTCTGACACTCACTTATCCCACAATCGTTTTGTTACCCAGCCACCAACTGTCACTCAATGGATAGTATCCCAACCTCAGCAGAAGTCCTACAGGCTGTAATGGCAGCTAAAAGTCAGATGATGGTGCTGTAGGTTTGTCTTTACAGCCAGAAACCTCCCCCGGAATCCAGTCTTGGGCATGCCACCACAATTGCACCCTGTGAAGGTAGTATGTGGACTCTCCTCACACCTATGACCTCCCCTTGTTGCAATGCCTCCCTTGATTAGTTCTGTACTCTATTTGCCCAGGTTGTGTCCAGCGGCTGATTTCCAGCTCATCATGAGATGCCACCAGGGAAGTATCAGTGGCAGATCCATGAACCTGTCTGTCATCTTCCGGGCCCACTGCACATGTGTAAACCCAGCAAAACATAATAGGGGGGTGATATTGAAGTATGTATTAGTGACCCGGCCCACCACCTGTTGCACAATGGCTCAGTACACGGCCAGAATTGGGCAGATCCACACCATATGAAAGAACCCCACCTCGGCGGTGAGGCAGCATATGCACTCCAACAAATTTGAGGGGGAACATAGCATGTAGCTGCTGAAGGATGAAATATGTTTGACGCACAAATTAAAACTGGATAAGCTTAAATCTGGCATTTCGGGATACCATGGGGTGAACACTGGGATTTTCCTCCAGGTAGAGTCATTGAGTGCAGGACCCAAATCCGTGTCCCAGTGGAGGAGCAATTGCGAGAAGTCCATCAGAGCCCACTTTGACAAGGCACGATACAGCAATGAGATCACCCTTGCAGTCCCTTTCATAAGAAACAAGTAGCGGAGGCACTCATGCTCTGGGAGTTCAGCGGAGTCTGCCTTCCATGAGGTGCAGATCCTGCCTGTTAGGGTCTCTTGCCTGAAGAAATGCCCCGCCGGGATACATACGCGTCTCTGAGTTCTAGGAAAGAGCCAAGTTTGTCCAATTCAAATAGACCACCCAAAATCGTGACTCCCACCTCGGTCCACACATCTAGACCAGCCCAGCCTCCAGGATGTGGTCAATAATGAGCCATCAATAAGGAGAGCTCGCAAGTATATGGGGTTCTGGTGCAAATTCTTCACAGGTTCCTTGCCCAGACACACTATGCACTATGGATCAGGGTATTCTCATCCTGAACCACCGAGGCAGGATTGGGGCACATCAGAATGCGAGTAAGCAGAGTCCTCAAGGGAGTCCTGTGATCCTGAGTGCCCATCACCTCCCAGAGCATCAAACACAGCTGTCGCCCATTGCAACCGGGCAGCCAAGTAGTACAGTTCGAAGTCACAAGCTGCCATACACCCTTCATCCACCAATAACTGTAATTTCCTCATGGCTATCCTGCATCTGAAAGTCTCCCAATAGAGAGTGACAAGCACACTATCCAAGTCCCGAAAGTATGCTTGGGAGATCTAAATCTGTAATACTATGATAAGACAAAGGAGTTGAGGCAACAGGACCATCTTGGTTATAAAGTATCTGACTAACTAATATCGGCAATGTACTCCAGAAGCCATGCAGCACGCAAGACCTGTGTAGAAGATGGAGCTGTGTTCCCAAGCAGTGCCGGTATAGTAGTGGTGGAGCGATCTTCCCTTGAGCTAGGGCGCAAGGGAAAGGTGCACAACTTCTGCCTGTTAACTTCTAGTCCAGACATCTGCCTGAAACTGGACAGGGCCAACACCGCACTCTCCAAGTCCTTATAGTCAATAGGTCTGCAGTTCTGTGGGAGTGCAGTCTCTCGCACCTCCTGTCCCTGGAGGCTACTGCGTTTGACACCGGAGGAGCCGCCTGTGGTTGCACTGGGGCCTGGGGCCCAGATCTGGACCTGTATGAGGAGCGCTGGGGAAGCTAGGCAGGCCCCTGATTGGTATCAGTCTACTGAGGAGCTTGACCCTCTGGTGCAAGGTGACAGTGTGTTGGCATTGGTGGTGTAGGGAGCCAGGGGCAGTCTTTTATCCTGTTGGAAACCTCTCCTATGGGAGTGGAGGGTTGCATGAAGGACACGACTGCTGGAGTGGCATCATTGGTTATGTAACCTATAAGCAGCAGATTGAGGACATCATTGTGGAACCCGGCCTCCCAGACAGACTGAGGAGGAGGATGAGGGCTGAATTACAGCAGACTGTACCCAGAACATGTTGCAGTGCTCATGGTACTGTGCAGTTATTGGGGAACCTGTAAACCAGGGAGGCAGCGGTGGAGGCTCATAGTGGCTGAAAGTTGGATAAGGACAGACAGCTGCAGGCTATGGCCACCAATACCATTACAAAGTATACTACCCCCCGGCAGTCATTATAGAGATTTTTTTGACAAGAGAGCGTGGAATTGGATGCTGCATTCCCGGAGTGTGAGAAGGAGCCATCTCAAGCCAAACTTCTGGCAGCCATTCATGGGTCACACACTGCCCTGGAACACATAACTGAGACTGTGTCTATGAATGTTAAGTTACTCAGGGCGGACTTAAACAAATTGGCTGAGAAAGTGACGATGGCAGAGGGAAACACTAAAACATTCGGGCTGGTGGTGGCGGCTTTAAAGAAATAAATAGGCAGAATGACCACAGTCTCTGGGAGCTTGGCCCCAGGGTGGAAGATGTGAAGGGCCACTCTTGCCGTAGCAACATTCGTCTCCTGGGCTTCTCGGAAGGGTGGAAAGCTTCCTACAGCAATGGGGGTGATTCAGGAAGCGATGGGGTCAGACCTTGATGGTCCGTTATTGTGGTTGGGAAACTATAATTGTGTCTTGGATGGGGAAGCAGATAGACTACCCCCCAGTCTTGGCACAAAGGCGTAGGTGACTGAAATACCGTGAAAAGCAGTGGATAATCTGGGGCTCTAAGATGCATGAAGGGCTCATGGACCATTTGTTAGAGTGTACACCTGTCACTTAACCACACATAACATCTGCAGTAGATTGGATGCAATATTGCTGGCTGGGGGATCTTCTGAGGCTGTATTGGACTTGTCCCTTTTTTCAGGGCTATCCCCAAACTTTTATTTTCTTTCTTCTATTGTTTCAGACCTGTGTTTGTTGGCTTTAGGACTCTAGGCACTTTACCACTGCAAACCAGTGCTAAAGTGCATATGCTCTCGTTCTAAAATGTATTGGTGATTGGTTTCTCCATGATTGGCATATTTGATTTATTAGTAAGTCCATAGTACACTGCACAGTGTGTGCCCAGAGCTTGTAAATCAAATGCTACTAGTGGTCTTGCAGCATCATCATCCATGAGTAGCCCTGCAAATATACCTCAGGCCTTCCACTGCAGTCTGTGTGTGTGCAGTTTTGCCAGGCCCAAACCTTCCCTTTTATTACCTCAAAGATACCCCTAAGGTAGGCCCAAGGTTGCCCCATGGGCAGGGTACAAGGCATTTAAAAGGTAGGACATATAATGGAGTGTTTTACTTGTCCCAATAGTGAAATACTGCTAATTTCAGTTTTCACTATTGCAAGACAGATCCCTCCCTTAGGGTAACATAGGGATTGCCTTGAAATATCTTTTAAGCATAATTTCCCATTGGGAGCAGATAGCTGTATGGAGTTTGAGGGGGGGATCTCTGAACTCACAATTTAAAAATATAACTTTTTGGTGAAGTTGTTTTTTGAGTTGTAAGTTGAAAATGCCATATTTTGAAAGTGGACATTTTCTTGCTGAACCATTCTCTTCCTCTGCCTATTTGCTGAATACACGTCTGGGTCAGGATGACTATTGGGCTGTTTGTGTATTTACTGTAGATAGTTCAACAAAGGGAGATGAGGTGTGCCCTGCATAGCCTGATGGCCCATCACTAGGCTGATTGGTCTTACTGAGGTCTGGTGGTGGGAGAAGCTAACATTTGCACCTGAATAGGGCTGTGCCTGTCCTCACACAAAGCAGTCTCCCACCCCCTGCAGTGTGTTTATGGCAGGGCAGGGAAAGGCAGGGTCTTTTTCACTGCAAAGACTTCTCTGCGAAGTTTGCCTACTTCAAACACAGAGATGGGTACCAGATGTCTGAAACCACAAAGTTAGAACACTTCTGGACTGAGGGCATTCTGCCAGGAAGAAGAGCTGGATGCTGGAGGAGGGACTGCCTCCAGCATCCAGACTACCTGTTGCTTTGTTGTGCTGGCCTGCTGCTTGCTGCTTCTGTCCTAGGAGTGAAAGGACTGTACTTTGATTTCTACATTCTGCTTTCCAAGGTTCCTCAAGGCCTTGAACTGAGCTTGCCTTCTGTTAAGAAGTCTCAGGGCCATCAATGACTTTACCTACCAGCACCTGGGCCCTCTTGCTGAGAGTCCTGACTTGCCAAGTGGTGCCAAATCCAGTCCCTGGGCCCTTGCAAGTGAGCTCTGGTGCAACTAAGACGAAACCAAGAACAGCGACTCCATAGCGACTTTGGAACTGGCGCCGCTGTCCGCTACCTGCACCGGAGCCGTGGCCCCTGCTGAGTGCAATGACCATGACCTACAACACAATCCCGACACCACCGCAGTGTTTCCAAAGTCCCGCCACTGTGTGAGATCCGAGTGCCGTGTCACTGACATCCTTAACACCTGAGTCCCCTGTAGCACCTGTGGCCTGGTGGTGCGATTGCGACACCGCAAAGTTTACACCATGCAACTTGACCTGCTGGATTCATTGACCCACCGCGTTGTAAGGAACCGATGCCTCGCCACCGAAGCAGCATCACCTTCCCTGCAACCATGAGGAACCGACCCCCTCATCTCCCCTGCCTCACCTTCACAGTAGCAGTAAGGAACCGACGCTGCACCTCCCGACTCCGTGCAATGTCTTTATTTCCTCATCATTTTCCAAGGTACTGCACTTGGGGTACGTGAGACTCTGTGACCAGCCCAAACTCCCTCGCAAGTGGCGTCAGACTATTATGAATTACTCCGTCAAGATGCTGTGAAAGCCCTAGTTGGAGCTATTGTATTTCTAAGAGTTTTACTATCTTTGAAAATGTGTATCTTTAATTGTGTATGTTGGAGCTAGATATTGGCTCTTATTATACCAAACTAGTGTGGAGTACTTTTGTGGCGTTTTCACTGTGTTACTTTGTGTTTGTGTGTCCAATACTTTACACATTGCCTCTGAGATAAGCCAGACTGGTCGTCTTCTGGTTTGAGTTTTTCGTTGGTTAAATGCGCTCCCTCACTCCTATGGGCTAGGAAGAGGAGTTTGGTGGCTCGGACAACACTGATAAGTGTTGGATACCAAGAAGACGGACTGGGAGCCTAAAAACCTGGAATTGTATTATTATGCACCGCACCAGCAATACGCAGCTCACTGGATAGATGAGGCGGGGCAACTGGCAAAAAACCTTGTTGGTGGGGTTGGTGGAGCTCTCGGAGATGCTGATGGCAGGCTCAAATGTGTCCACTGTGGCTCCACACTTAGGTGCATATTTATAAGAAGCTTGCATCACTGCTGCATCACATTTAGTGATGCAGCGCCAGTGCAAACCTCTCAACCATAACTATAAGGCCACGCTAAGCGACTTTGCATAGCTTTGAATGGCCTCATAGATAGCGAGTAAGGCAAGGCAGAGCAAGTTGCCGCATTGCCTTACTCTGCACCGGGGAGGCCATTACAGTGGGTTTTCCAAGGAAGACCCAGGGATTTTGATGCATCCCCATGTTTACGAGACCCCGTAAACCTGGGGATGCGCCAAACCTTACACCTTCCTAGGGGAGGTGCAAAAAGGAGAAATATCTTCATTTTCCCTTGTTTTTTCCTCTTTCTATGTGTGCTACGTTCTGCAAAATACATACAGAAAGAGGAAAAAGCCGACTGGGTTGTTTTTGTGCAGGAAGGTACTCCACCTTCCAAACAATCTTCCTGACAACGCAGACTTCTTGCACCATGGAGATAGGCAGCCAAAACTGAACTAGCGCAGATAGAAGGGACAGAAATGCATTGTATTGCATAGATACAGCACATTCCTGCCCTTTCCTTTTGATGCAGGGCAGTGCAGCAAGATAACTTGCTGCACTGCTCTCCGCCACAATTTCATAAATTTGTCCCCTAGTTTGTCAGACCTCTGCTATTTGGCATAGGGTGGCTAGCATGGTGATTAAGAGGGCCCTCTTTCACCGGGAATTACCATTTTGTATGTTGGCTCCATTCCGTCAGGTGGAGGAGGCCATGTCATTTCAGGTGTAGCGTGACAGGTTTACAAACTGGGTGGGAATTTATACCCAAGTAAAACCTTCCTTTTATTCGAGGACGCATAGTCTACGTTTGGCCTCGGCACAATGCAATTTTTACTGTATGCGGGTGTGACTGAGATAGCTATGCAGATATGGGTATCCTTTAGGTGTGGGTGAAAAATTCCACTGGTGGAGTTTGTGGAATTCAGCAACTCTGCATTCCGCTGTGAACATGAAGTTACCTGTAGACTTCGCACTCCGCAATGTAGCAGAGTTTTTTTCTGTTTCTCCCCCAATGGCACGTGCTTACTGTCATTTCATGCGTGCGAGAAGTGAGACAAGAGACTTCCGGTCTCTCGCGAGCACAAACAAGATTATTTACCCACTTGAGAGTTAGCATTGTCCCAGCAACGTCCGGCGCATCTTTTGTGACATAGACGAGCGCGAGTGAGTACGATTGACTTCTGATGCAACCTGGTGAAGCTGAAGCAGCTAAAATCTACAACTTCAAGTGAAAAATCTTCTCTAATTGACCTTTTATATTGTTGTGCGAAGAGTACTTTTTTTCAACAACAAGAAGTGTCCCAGAGACTCCAACTTCCTGTTTCTGTCCAGCAAGCTCCTCCTGCTGCTTTGTCCATCTCCTGGTCACTTATCACCTGGATTTCGAGCTGCAAGGATCACTTTTCTTGTCTCCTTGATATGTCATTGGATTTAAGGACTTTGTTTTATTTAGGATTTCACAAGTAAGTTAAAAAACACTTGTATAATCGTGTTGTACACCTTGTTTCTTTGGTTTGGTTTTTATTATGGTGGGTGGCCTGCATTTGGGGCCTATTTATAGTTTTACAAAGGAAAATGATTTTGCAATTCACTACATTTTCTCCATGTTTTGTTTTGTAAATTTGCAATATTCATTAAATTCACTATGTTAATGTTAAATGACCTAGCTTGATAATGGAATAGGCCTTTCAGCCTAGGCTCGGTACTAGTAATGGATGGCATTAGATTAAAGATAACAAAAAGTTGTTTGTCGGTATTTCAATTTTTTTCTGCAAACAGTGTATGGTGGGGTTATAGTACTTGATGGCTTTTATGATGTGTGTTGTTGTTGTAAAAGTTTTAGCCCCTTTAATTTTAGTTTCTGGCATTACTGACTTGCTGTTTCTTTCTCCTGTACCAATGCCTTCTTTGTCTGACCAGTGCGTGAGAATGTTTATCATAGGCCACCATTTGTCTTTGTTCCCCATGCTATGTGGCCAGGGGTCCTTTTTGTATAGCCAATTATAGTCCTATACCTATATGTGATTTTTGTTTTCTATTCATTCTACTTGTTGTCTGACCACGTGGATGGTGGCCATATTGTGTAGGCAGAAAGTAGTCCTGCATGTGTTCTTCTTTGTTGTGGTGGTCATACCTCCTTGCTGGTTGTTGTTTGACCATGTGGCTGGCGGCCATTTTGTGTAGGCAGCCAGTGTGCTTTAGGCCTGCATGTGTTCTTCTTTGTTGTGGTGGGCATGCCTCCTTGCTGGTTGTTGTTTAACCATGTGGCTGGTGGCCATTTTGTGTAGGCAGTCAGTGTGCTTTAGGCCTGCATGCATTCTTCTTGTTGTGGTGGCCATGCCTCCTTGATAGTTGTTGTTTGACCAAGTGGCTGGCGCCATTTTGTGTGTTCTTCAGGCCTCGTAGGTCAATGCTTATTACTGAATGTATTGTATGAGCAGTTTTTTATATTTTATTATATACTTATTTTTGCATTTTTCACCTCCACCACTCCTTGCCTCTCTAATCCCTGTGGTTTTTCATGGTAGTACCCTTTCTCTAATACATCAGCAATTTAAATCTATTTTTTAAACAAATTATCCTTTCTTTCTTATTTGTTTCACAAACGTTATTTAATTTAATTTTATAATAACAGTATAATAATAATAATATGTAAATATTTGTTTTATTTTTTTCTTGGTTTTAGATTTCTTTTTAATGTTTTTTTTTTTTTAAAACTTTTTCCCCATTTTCCCCATTAGCCCCATGTCTGCCGTAGGCCTACAGTTACACTACATTACATTATTCAAGGATTATTATTCCATTTGTCACCCGCACCTCCCTGAGTGCCACATGCCAAACTGATACAGACAGATAAAGCTAAGAGTTACATTATGTATGTTGTAGCTGTTGCTCTTTCTTATCATTCACGACTGTACATAATAATGAAAGTTAATGTTGGTGTGGTTTTACGAATGGATACACTGTATTTCATAATTATTTATAAGTCTAGTTAAGTAACCATCAAATTATATTGTTTCTACTACTAATGCAACTGCAACAATACCATGTTTCACTGATCTTTCCTGCATGTTTGCTTTTAAGTGCACAAAGAAAAAGAGACATCACCCACAGTACTGCCAGACAGAAGGCCTGTGCACAACGTGACGTGTGACCACACTCACGACCACACAGACATCTCTTCAGCCTGTGAAGTTAAGTGCTACTGCCAATTGAGACCTTCACGATGGCCTCAAAGAAAGCTGCTAGGAAGAAAGAGGCCAGTGATAAGAAGGATCTTCCCACCACTGGTATGTTGTCCCAGACTTTTTTGGACAAAAACGTGTGCCTGCTGCACCAGCCTCTGGGGAGCAAACTGGGAGCAGCACTCCCCCCATCAGCAACCTCATTCCAAACTAGGCCCAAGGCCATGTCTGGCATATAGGCAGCCTCTCTAATCACAGGAACGCTGACGAGCAGTGATGTTAAATTGGACTTATCTCTTTCTCAAAGTAGTACTTAATCGTTGCCAGAAACTCAGGCCAGTGGACAACAACAGCCACAGCCAGCAGAATCAGTTCCTTCTGAAGTAGGAGCACATCAGGATGTTGAACTTCATGCAGAGGAAGCCGAAGAAGCCCCTTTCACAAAATCTGCTTTCTTCCATCACCACCACCTTCTTCTTCAAGCCCCCCTTCTGATGATTTAGACTCTACTTGGATGCCACCTCAGTCGGAGACATGCCAGGAGAGACAAGGAGTGAAAAGGAAGATTCCTGAAAGCCTTACAGTTATGGATGAAGAAGAGAAAGATTACGAGTCTGACGACAAGCCAGTCATCATGGGTGTTAGCACAGCCCCAGTGGAGTCAAACATTACCCCATCTTCTCAACCTGCTCTGAGGGATTTGGCTGAGATACCACCACCTCCACCTCCACCAGCTTCCATATTTACAAGGCCCCCGGGTGCGACTTACAAACACAGCCACCTCAGTAGAAGAAGGCACTGCAGAGAGGCAATTCCACCAAAACAACATCCACCTAATGCCACTTCTTCAGACATTGCCAGTGGCCCCAGTGTTAGAAAGTTGACCTCCCCAGTTTAGAACTTTTTAACAGTTAGTGAAAAGGAACCAAACATTGCCATATGCTCCATTTGCCAAGCAAGTGTTAGTTGGCGTTAGCTTGGTAGAAACTATGGAACCGGAGGCCAACCTACCCATTTGAGAAAACACCATGCAATCCACCGGGAGGTGCACCTTAGTGGCCAAAAGCCCGCAAGTGGTGTTAGTGAAGATGTTGAAAGCAGGGAATCTGATCCGATCATGGAGGAAGGTGAAGGTGAAGAAGAGAGTGAAATATTCGTTACTCAAAACAGCCCTTTCCCCAACAGTGCAATAGTATTGTTGCCCACACCACCAACATCGCAAAGGCACAGGAAGACTCAGAGTCAGGTTGAAACACCAAGGCAAGAACGTACACTGGCTGCCCCCCTGAGACACACATTGAGCCTACCACCACCTTCTAAGGTGCCTGCATCAGTGGCACCAACAAAGAAAAAAATGCAGGCTTCTATTACTGCCATGTTTAGGCAGGAGGGGCAGTACGAACGCAATCACCCAACGGCACGTTTGGACAACAGGAAGCTGGCTAAAATGTTAGTGTTAGACCTTCTCCCTTTTTCTTTTACGGATGGAGTGAGTTTACTAGAATTTGTGAAGGCTATCTGCCCGAAATAGAAGTTTCCCAGCAGGCCCTATTTCACCAGAGTTACTGTTCCAGCACTACATCACAATGTGCTGGAATTGGTTGGAAAAGCTTTGCAGCAGAGTGCTATCCACACAATCAACCTGATGACAGACATGTGGACCAGTTGTTAAGCCACTGATTATATGTGTATCACTGCTCACTAGACCTCTTTTGTGGGGGTGATAGAAATGATATCTGTAGATGTTGACACAGCAGAAATTTATAATGGCGCTCAGAAGCATGCAACAGTAGCTATGTTCGCCAAGGAGATATCCCATACAGCTGCAAACATCTTGGATGACTAACAACAAGGTCTTTCAATGGCTGCGCCACAGAGGGCTTAACATTGGATTTGTTGCCACAGACAATGGCAGTAATATAGTTAAGGCTATGTTAGATGATGGCTGTTTCAGGGTCCTGTGTGTTGCACATGGCATAAACATGGCATAAACATCATTGTACAGGACTTCCCCAAAAAATAACTCTTCGCTTATACTTTTTGAGCGCCGTAGTTGCGTCATTTTTGTTATGCAAAAGCGGTGTTAACTTACGAAATATAATTGAATTTTGTAAGTTTGTGTGTCTTTTCCATCAAAAAATGACGCAAATGCAGCACTAAAAAAGTATAAATCAGTCCCTTACTTTCCACATGCAATACAAATCTGCATTCATTTTAGCCATTCTTTTAAAGCCATCAAGGTGTTGAGGATTACCCAGAGTGATAATAGAATTCCAGTTAAAGCCCTCATACAGGAGGTGCCAACAGGCTGGAATTCTACTTATTACATGTTACAAAGTCTGTTTGAGCAGTACAGACCAATCAATGAATATGTCATGCAAAGACAGGATACAACTGTGAAAGGCATGATCATTGAGATGGACCAAAGGGGCCTGGTCAAATGCCTGACACAGATGCAGCTTCCTTTTGAAATGTTCACACGGGAAGCCAGCATAGAGGACTGTACCATGGCCAAGCTATCCCATTGGTGCATATGCTGCAAAAACAGCTAAAAGAGGTGCCTGAAATGAACACAGGTGTGAATGAAAAGACATATGCGAAGAAGTTAACGGAGAGCTTAATCCTTCGCTTATCTGTTAATACAAGGATGCAAAGAGACATTGGTGGTCATTACAACCCTGGCGGACGGTGTTAAAGCTGCAGAAATACTGCAAACAGGCCGGCGGACAAAAAAAGGGAATTACGACCCTGGCGGAAACCGCCAACAAAGACAGCCACTTTAACACATCGCCCGCCACGGCGGTACAGACAAACAGCACGGCGGTTACCACCAACAGACAGGCGGGAGACAATGTACTGCCCACGGTATCACAACAGGCCAATCCGCCACCTTTTCCGGGGCGGATTCACCGTGGATAAAAAAACGGCGGAAACAGCTTTTGCTATGGGAAAACGCTCACCTTCTACACATCCCACGAGGAACGACGACTCCATGGAGCGGGAACTCCAAATCCTACCTGCCTTTGTCTTTCTGCTCCTCTACGACCAACAGCGACGTAGGCACAGAAGATACCGGTGAGTACTGCATCTACGACACGGGGGAGGGTGGTGGCAAAAGTTAGGGGGACACCCACCAAACACCCCCACCCTCGCATATCACAACATACACACCAATGCAGTCAAAAATTTCACATTAACAACCCACAATCCCCCCGGAAGAATGCAAAGACAAAGCGAATTTCGGTCAAACATTGTAATGTGCCAATATACATGTCATACAAAAAAATACTGAGATATATCTCGAAATCTGTCATAATTATATATACAATACAAGAAGTAGTGCAGATATGTACACAACAATGTCCGTGCACCAACAGTCCAAAAAAGCATGGGCGAGGCCCACAATAGATACCTGACCAAAATCCGAGAGAACACTGCCGGGGCATCAGATAGAAACACCACAGGCACCTCAGTGGGAAGGGAAGGGGGGGCACCTCAGCCAGATGAATGCAAAGCCAGATCCACAACGGGGCTCCATGCCCATTGATGTATCCTGGGGAGTGCAAAGCCACAGTCTCACAAGTCTTTACAGTGGGTGGGTTGCCCACTAGACCATCCTGGGGAATGCAAAGCTACATTTTCGCAAGTATCTGCAGTTCTTTACTGGTACTGGGTGGGACTGGTGCCCAGACAGGATGAGTCTCCCCGTGAAAGTTCATGTCCTGTCACTGTCCCAGCTGCACATGGGATAAGGATGCCTGATGTGGCTGCCTATTCATACCCACACGGTGTTTGCCTTGTTCAGCGGTCTTCACCATGGCAGTCTTTGCCCTGTTCAGCGGTCTTCACCATGGCAGTCTTTGCCCTGTTCAGCGGTCTTCACCCTGGCGGTCTTTGCCCTGTTCAGCGGTGCTTAGCCATGGCAGTCTTTGCCCTGTTCAGCGGTCTTCACCATGGCAGTATTTGCCCTGTTCAGCGGTCTTCACCATGGCGGTCTTTGCCCTGTTCAGCGGTGCTTAGCCATGCCAGTCTTTGCCCTGTTCAGCAGTCTTCACCATGGCGGTCTTTGCCCTGTTCAGCGGTGCTTAGCCATGGCAGTCTTTGCCCTGTTCAGCGGAGCTTAGCCATGGCAGTCTTTGCCCTGTTCAGCGGTCTTCACCATGGCGGCCTTTGCCCTGTTCAGCGGTCTTCACCATGGCGGTCTTTGCCCTGTTCAGCGGTGCCTAGCCATGGCGGTCTTTGCCCTGTTCGGCGGTGCTTAGCCATGGCAGTCTTTGCCCTGTTCAGCGGTGCTTAGCCATGGCAGTCTTTGCCCTGTTCAGCGGTCTTCACCATGGCGGTCTTTGCCCTGTTCAGCGGTGCTTAGCCATGGCAGTCTTTGCCCTGCTCAGCGGTCTTCACTATGGCGGTCTTTGCCCTGTTCAGCGGTGCTTAGCCATGGCAGTCTTTGCCCTGTTCAGCGGTGCTTAGCCATGGCAGTCTTTGCCCTGTTCAGCGGTCTTCACCATGGCGGTCTTTGCCCTGTTCAGCGGTGCTTAGCCATGGCAGTCTTTGCCCTGTTCAGCGGTGCTCTGACATTGTGGTTCGGATACTGACATTGGTGTGTGGCATGACGATCTCCACACTGGACATTGGTGTTTGGCATGACGATCTCCACACTGGACAGTGGTGTGTGGCTCGACGTTCCATCATTGCCCAGCGGGGCTGTGGGATCCTGGTCCCTCCTGGGCTGTGACTCCGGCGGTGGTCTCCTGACCAGTAACGATACTTGGGCCCTCCTGGGCTGTGACTCTGGCGGTGGTCTCCTGACCAGTAACGATACTTGGGCCCTCCTGGGCTGTGACTCCGGCGGTGGTCTCCTGACCAGTAACGATACTTGGGCCCACCTGGGCTGTGACTCTGGCGGTGGTCTCCTGACCAGTAACGATACTTGGGCCCTCCTGGGCTGTGACTCCGGTGGTGGTCTCCTGACCAGTAACGATACTTGGGCCTTCCTGGGCTGTGACTCTGGCGGTGGTCTCCTGACCAGTAACGACGGTGCTGGCGAGTGTGTCTTGACCGCCGGAAATGATGGCGCACTTCTCCGCCGTGACACTCACAACAGGCTGGGCAGACTTCCTCGGGACCTTCCCCACCTTCTTTGGAGTTACAGCTGACTCACAAATCGCCTTCGATCCCATTTCAGTTGTTGTCCCACCAGGAGTCTTGACACGGTCCCGTCGTCCACTCTCCAATTTCAGAGCCTTTACAGGGGGTGGGCTGCCAGTGCCTTGGCTCCGGGTCCTACTGCCTGCCCTGGTGGACGGTGCACTCCAAAAACCTGTAACACGCACCACTGGCACTGGAGGCTTTTTGGCTGAGGCGCTACGACGGGACTGATGAACTGGAGGGGGGGTGGGGGCAAACAGGTCAATTTGGCATAGGGACAGTTTCTGACGGACACTGGGATGGGTAGCTGGAGGGGGTCTGGGAGTGGAGGTAGAGGAGGTGGATTTAGGAGGTGTGACTTTAGGTGTTTTGGGTGCAGGTGCAGGTACTGGAGGCTGTTGTGAAGTGGATGGATGTTGGGTGAGTGATTGCCGGTGTTTGGGTACTTTGGGAGGGGGCGTCACAGACACACTGGGAGAGGACACAGGGGACGTGTAAATGGCAGTGGAGGTGGTGAGTGCAGGTGAGCGGCTTGTGGTGCTGGGTGTCCTGGTACGAGTCCTAGTGCCTGTAGATGTGGTGCATGCAGGTGTGTGTGTAGACGACACTGGGAGGGAGGAGTCAGAAGAGGAGGAGGGGTCCACTTTTGAGACAGTGGATGTTGCTGTGTCTGTATGGGTGTGATGCTTGTGTGAGTGCCTGTGGTGTGTGTGGTGCCTATGTTTGCTTGAGCTACTTTTGGGTGTTGACTTGTGTGCCTGCTGGTCTGTAGGTGTGCTTGGGATGGGCTGAGGTACAGGGGATTGGGTCTGGGTGGAGGAAGTTGGAGGGGGGAGGCTGGACACAGTGGCTCACAATGGCTGCCATCAGTGCTGAGGCCAGAGATTGCAGGGTTCGCTGAAGGACAGCCTGACAAGAATGAATGCCTTCCAGGAATGCATTACCGTGTTGCAACTCTCGTTCTACACCCTGGATGGCATTCACAATGGTAGACTGCCCAACAGTGAGTGACCTGAGGAGGTCAATGGCCTCCTCACTGAGGGCAGCAGGGGTGACTGGGGCAGGGCCTGAGGGGCCTGGGGCGAAGGTGATGCCCACCCTCCTCGGTGAGCGGGCACGGGCGAACGCTGAGGGGCTTCTGGGAGGGCGGGCTGGTAGGGGAGGTGGCGGCTGTACCTGTAGAAGTGGGACGCACAGATGGTGCCGCCACCACAGGGGAGCTCACATCGGCGGAAGAGTCTGTGTCACTGGTTGGTGATCCTGTGGCCGACGTAAAGCTCCCCTCGCCCTCCGTCCCACTGGTGCATTCAGAGTCTGTGGTGTGGCCCTCCATGGCCATGTGGGATGCAGCTCCCTCGTGCTCCGGTGCCACTGTACCTCCGCCTGATGATGCTGATGTACAAAAGGACAGGGAGAGCAGGAAAAGGGGGGAGACAGAAGAAAGAGAGTTTTAGTGCATGGCACACCGCTACCGTTGGCGGACAAGACAGACGCAGCAGCCCCATGCATTACGCTGTGCTCCTGCCCTCTGCACATGCAATTTCTGGGATATGGCCTACATGGCAATGGTAGAAATCTGTGCACATGGATGGCAAAGGGGCAACTATACATCAACTTGCCTCTGTTCTGAGCTGGGGTAGAGTCCCACATGGCCTACGTTACGGAGGGGCCTTGCCTACCTAACTAGCCCTGGCCTAGGGACACCCACAGCCCACCTCCCCCACCCAGACACCTCCACTGCATGCAAAGTCCACAGAATGAGGTTGTACTCACCCCCTTGTGTCTGCTGTGATGTCCTTAAGTGCCCATCCAACTCCGGGTAGGCCTCCGCCAGGATCCGGAACATCAGGGGGGTCATGGTGCGACGGGCACCCCTCCCACGTTGGGAGGCCATCCCCAGCTGAGCCTCCGCCGTCTTCTTGCTGCAGCGGCGAATGTCCTCCCATCTCTTACGGCAGTGGGTGCCCCGTCTCTGTTGGGCCCCCAGGGTCTGGACTTCCTTGGCGATGGCACGCCAAATGTCCCTCTTCTGGGGGGCGCTGACCTACATGACATGCACAAGGAAAGAGGAACAGTCATTACCTACTGCACCGTCAATGTGAGTGGCCCCTTCCCAACTCTGGCCATGTGGCCCATTCATCCCCATGCATTTCTCTTGTAAGAACTCTGCCCCCTTCCCTCTCCCACCCAGCCCTGTCCACCCAGGCCTAGCCCATCCAACGTGCTGTGTACTAACCTGTTGGTCTGGAGGACCGTAGAGTAGCGTATACTGGGGGAGGACCCCATCCACAAGTTTCTCCAACTCCTGTGCAGTGAAGGCAGGGGCCCTTTCCCCAGACGCAGCAGCCATCGTCACTTCCAGACCGAGGTCACAGCAGCACTAGCAGTGTAGGTCCTCTCGAAGGTCAGGTATCTAGTGACTGAAGAGATAGAAAATGGTGGTGACGTCCGCTGCGGTGACGTCCACGGCAGGGCGCATCATCACCACCAGCGCACCTGTTCATTGGCTCCTGGGACCCATAGGGTCCAATGTTAACCAATGCAGCATTGCGCCGCGCTCTACGACCGCCTACCGCGACGGTGTCCAACGCCAGCGTTGTTACCCCACAATTCCATCGTCCCAGTTGAGAGGTCAGGCAGCCGCCATTTCAGGGGCCCACATGGCTTCATTTACTACTGCGTCACACATACCGAGGCCTACACTCAAAACATTTCCCGGATGGGTTAATTGTCTGTTGTAGTCTTGTGTGTGACTGTGGGTACATACCTGGAGGAATGGCGACAGTTTCTTCGCTGTTGTCCTTCTGGACATATTGGAAGATGGCGGAATCCGCCGGTGTACCGATCGCTGGTGGACCTGTTGACAATGGAAGAGAGACATTTGATCGTGACCTACCGGTTCGACCGTGCCACAATCCAGGAACTATGTACCCAGTTGGAGCCAGACCTGATGTCACCAATCCGCCATCCGACTGGAATCCCCCCTGACGTTCAGGTGCTGTCAGTGCTCCATTTTCTTGCAAGTGGGTCATTTCAGACTACTGTGACCATGGCATCAGGGATGTTCCAGCCTATGTTTTCCAACGTGTTGTCCAGAGTGTTGTCTGCCCTGCTGAAACACGTAAGGAGATACATCATTTTCCCTGAGGTGGAGGATTTGCCTAGAGTGAAAGGTGACTTCTATGCCCTTGGACATATCCCGAACGTCATAGGTGCCATTGATGGGACCCATGTAGCTCTGGTCCCCCCCGCAGGAGTGAACAGGTGTACAGGAACAGGAAGAGTTATCATTCCATGAATGTCCAGATGGTCTGTTTGGAAGACCAGTACATCTCGCAGGTAAATGCTATGTTCCCTGGCTCAGTGCATGACGCCTACATCCTGCGGAATAGCAGCATCCCTGATATGATGGGTCAGCTCCAGAGGCACCGTGTATGGCTATTGGGGGACCCTGGTTACCCCAACCTGTCCTGGCTATTGACCCCAGTGTGGAATCCCAGGACCAGGGCAGAGGAACGGTACAATGAGGCCCATGGGCGGACTAGGAGGGTGATCGAACGCACCTTCGGCCTCCTGAAGGCCAGGTTCAGGTGCCTCCATATGACAGGTAGGTCCCTATTCTACTCACCGAAGAAGGTGTGCGACATCATCATCGCCTGCTCCATGCTCCATAATTTGGCATTGCGACGCCAGGTGCCTTTTCTGCAGGAGGATGATCCAGATGAAGGTGTTGTAGCAGCGGTGGAGCCTGTGGACAGTGATGAGGATGAAGCTGATGAAGAAGAAAACGACAACAGGGAGTCAGTCATACAGCAATATTTCCAGTGAGGCACAGGTGAGTACATTTTCAGGTTTAACATAACATTAACTTTCACATGTCTACCTCTATCCTGTACCTACATTTCACTCACTATTTGTTAACTGAGTTGTCCCCTTCCATTTCAGTTTCACAAATGTGGTAACCTACGTTTCAACAGCTTGCACCCTTGAAAGGCTTGTGATGTGTGACATTGGTATGTTGGACTTCCAATGGGTAACCATTTTTTACACTGTAATTGACTATACAAAGTTCAAAAATGATTGACTGACTCCAGTTTTATTAGTGTTTCAAGGGTGTTTATTTAAGTGCATAACAATGAGGGGGGGTTGTGAAATGGGGATGGGTTATGGTGGAAGAATGTCCATGGCAGAGTCCAGTCCATTAGTCTCACAGGTACATTGCACATCTGGCCATTGGAAGTGGAGCTGGGGCAGTTCCGATTTGGACAGGGTAACAAAGTGGTACAGTGGGGGGACAATCAGGGTGGTCTTATTTCCTGGCGGGGGTCTTGCCATCTTGCTCTGTCCTGTTCCTGGATCTCAGGGACCGCTTTCGTGGTGGTTGTCTGTCTGCAGGGGGTGGGGTGCTGGTGTGTTGGTCCTGTGGCGGGGCGTCCTGTCCACTAGCGCCGGCGGAGGTGGTGGGCATTTCATCGTCCTGGCTAGTGTCAGGGGCCTCTTGGAGTGCCACGGTGTCCCTCAAGGTCTTTTGAATGACCGTCAGCACCCCTACAATGGTGCCCAGGGCGGAGTCGAGGGTCCTGAGCTCCTCCCTGAACCCCAAATACTGCTCCTCCGGCAGACGCACGGTCTCCTGCAACTTGTCCAGGACCGTTGCCATCGTCTCCTGGGAGATGTAGTATGCTCCCATGATGGAGGAGAGGGCCTTGTTGAGAGTAGGTTTCCTTGGCCTGTCCTCCCTCTGTCGCACAGCAGCCCTCCCAGTCCCCCTGTGTTCCTGTGCCTCCGTCCCCTGGACCGTGTGCCCACTACCACTGCCCCCAGGTCCCTGTTGTTGTTGGGGTGTTGGGCTAGCCTGGGTGCCCTGTAGTCGTGGACACACCGCTGATTGACCTGTCCTGGGTAGGGAGGTATGGGCCCGCTGGGTGGGTGCTGTGCTGGTGTTACCAGAGGGTGGAAGTTCGGTATTCGGCTGTGGCTGGGCAAGGGGAACCGACTGTCCTGAGGCCCACAATGGTCCGGGCTGGTCATCAAGATCCAGTAGGGCAGAGCTGCTGTCGTCACTGTGGGCCTCTTCTGGGGGTGGAGTGGTGTTGTCTGGACCCTCTGGTGTGGTGACGTTCCTTCGGGTTCCTGCGGAGGTATAAGTACATGATTATTGCATGTGTGTGTTTCATGGTGTGCAATGGTTGGGTGTGCGTGTACACCAGTGCAGGCATTCCTGTGTGGGGGCTTGTGTGCTGATGGTTGGGGGTGTTCTGGGTATGTGCAGTGGGCATGCTTTAGTGATGGGTATCCATGCTTAGTTGTGTCATGCAGGTCTTGGTGTTGGGATGGGTGGTTGGTGTTATGGGTACATTAGTGAGGAGTTAGAGTGATAGGGGAGGGTGTGAGGGTGGGGGTGTGTGATAGCATGCAGGTAAGGTGGGGGATATGATAGTTAAGATTTGACTTACGAGTGTCTGTTCCTCCAACGACTCCTGCGAGGCCCACAGGATGCAAGATGGACAAGACTTGTTCCTCCCATGTTGTTAGTTGTGGGGGAGGAGGTGGGGGTCCGCCGCCAGTCCGCTGAACCGCGATGTGGTGCCTGGATACCGTGG
The DNA here is from genome assembly GCF_031143425.1 of Pleurodeles waltl. NCBI lineage: Eukaryota > Metazoa > Chordata > Amphibia > Caudata > Salamandridae > Pleurodeles > Pleurodeles waltl. The sequence continues at coordinate 993,545,428 of NC_090442.1, forward strand.
AACGCACCTTCCCCCGTAGGTCGTTCCACCTCTTCCTGATGCCCTCCCTATTTCTTGGATGCTGTCCCACAGCGTTGACCCTGTCGACTATTCTTTGCCATAGCTCCATCTTCCTGGCTATGGATGTGTGCTGTACCTGTGAGCCAAATAGCTGTGGCTCTAGCCGTACGATTTCCTCCACCATGACCCTGAGCTCCTCTTCGGAAAAGCGGGGGTGTCTTTGGCGTGCCATGGGGTGGTGTGTGTGATGTGTGAGGTGGTGTATGTGGTGATGAGTGTGGTGAGTGTAGTGGTATGTGGTGTTTTGTGCGTGGATGTTGGGTGGGTGATGGTGTAGTGTGCCTCTGTGTGATGGGGTTCTCTATTCTGTGCTGTCTCTCCCTGGCCTTCTCTCTAATTTTGGGTCGTGGGGGTTTGTGGGTGATGTGGGTGTGTGTTTTATATTGTGTTGGGTGTGTGGGAGTGTTGTTTGTATGTGTATCAGGTGTGTGTATTTGGAATTGTCCAATGTGGCGGTGTTTTGGAGATGTGTGTGTATTTTGAGCGCGGCGGTATGTACCGCCAATGGAATACCGCGGTTGAAAGACCGCTGCGTGGATTCGTGGGTCGTAATAGCATGGGCGTGTTTCTGTTGGCGTGGAGGATTTGTTTCCGCATGTTTATCGCGGACCTTTGGTGTGGTGGGATTGTGTGGTTGTCTGAATTTCGGCGGATTCCGTGATGTGTGTCATAATAGCTGTGGCGGTCTACCGCGGCCGCGACGGTGTATTGGCGGTCTTCTGCATGCCGGTAAGCGCCTTATACCGCCAATGTTGTAATGACCCCCATAGTGTCATCCAAACATTACATCTGTGCCACAATTCTTGATCCACTGTACAAACAATTTCTAGCCACTTTCATTTCTTTTTCTGATGGGGATGTTTCAACCTACAACACATAGGGCCAGATTTATACTTTTTGACGCAGAACTGCGCTAACGCAGTTTTGCATCAAAACTTTTAGCACTCACTAGCGTCATTTCATAATACCACACATGTGCCAGGTGCATGGGCTGTGCAGGGGCATCCAGGGGCACAGCACAACACAACACCAAGAACCTTTGCAAGGGGGAACATCGCTATGTCAAGGCTGCTGGAAATGCTGAAGCAGACCAAGGGGGTAGGGTAGAACGTAAAACTGGTCTGCTGTCACAGGACAGCTGGTATTGTCAGGACGTACACTAGAGGACAATGCCTAGTCTCAGGTCATTGGCTCAAATGACATTCCCCAATGACAACATTTGCCACAACTACCTGTGCTGTGTGGAACAAACACACTCGAAATGAGGGTTCAGTATGACTAGGTGATCAATCCCCATCAATCCCTATTCAAGTGCAACTCCTGTCAACTGCTCATGTCCATAGATTCAATAACAATCAGGCACTGTCACATACATAATGATGTACACAGCAGTAATCTCATACCTATGCTGCCCATTCCTGGGTTTACCCCTGTGTCTGTGTGTCAACACAAGAGCAGTACGCGCTCTATTGGCGACAAAAATGCAAAAACCCAGCACTCTCAAAACAACGTAATTTATGCATTGTGCTGATATAACATAATCATGGAGAGAAACACAAAGGGGTAGTGAGGGTGAACGGCGCCGCACATCTGAGCAGTAAAACAGTTGTAGTGAGACAAGTAATCAAAGTGAAAGCAGGGTCTGGTGCAACCTGGCCCAGTGCCTCACTACCAGGTAGGCACAAAGACAGGTAACAAAATACCCATAGATGAATTTGAACAGGCTGGCCACTGCACACAGAGTATATAGTCCAATGGTGTAACAGGGAGAATATCCCTGAAAGTATAATGTTGAAGTGAAAAAGTAGGCTGGAGTCCAAGTTCTTGTTTCGCAGATGTTGCCTTTAATTATAGATGCCAGGGATCATTTGTGTCATCAACGAGATACAGCCAACACGTGTTTCGTCACACAAGTGACTTCATCAAGGCTGGGCCGTCCGGCCAGAATGGTAAGTAACAACGGTAAGTGGCAAAGGAGCCTCGTGATCAGTTAGCTGGGCTCCAGTAGGTCAATTGAAACTGCTAAGAGTGGACCTGTCATAATGTACCTAGTTAAGGTAGTGAACACGTAAGAAGAAGGCAGTAGGTAATGGCAGACCCTGATACGCCTGTGGTCAAATACCTGTAAGGTGGCGGAGTGTCGCACCGAGAACTCAGATCATGGTCCACAACTCCGCCACCTTACAGGTATTTGACCATAGGCGTATCAGGGTCTACCATTACCTACTGCCTTCTTCTTACGTGTTCACTACCTTAACTAGGTACATTATGACAGGTCCACTCTTAGCAGTTTCAATTGACCTACTGGAGCCCAGCTAACTGATCACGGGGCTCCTTTGCCACTTACCGTTGTTACTTACCATTCTGGCCGGACGGCCCAGCCTTGATGAAGTCACTTGTGTGACGAAACACGTGTTGGCTGTATCTCGTTGATGACACAAATGATCCCTGGCATCTATAATTAAAGGCAACATCTGCGAAACAAGAACTTGGACTCCAGCCTACTTTTTCACTTCAACATTATACTTTCAGGGATATTCTCCCTGTTACACCATTGGACTATATACTCTGTGTGCAGTGGCCATCCTGTTCAAATTCATTGTGCTGATATGTTGTGGTTTAACCTTTTGCATTGCAGAGTTCAATCCTGAAAACCTATTTTTAATATGCTTACAAATACTGTTCCTTTACAATGTATTGCTGCAGGTTTTCAGAGTGTGTTAGGGTGTGGCCCCTTTCCAGGGCCTTCCAGAGACTTTCCCTGCAACATGCCTGGGCGTGGTTCTGGGCTGGGCCAAGACTCTATAAAAGAGAGCCAGCCCAACTCCCAGTGCTCAATATTCAGAGGTCACGGTGCAGAGCAGCAGCTTCTTCCTGAGCTCCTTTCCCCGGCGGCCTATTTGGATCTTCCAGTCTTCTGCCCTAATCCTTCATTGGTGATCATTGTTCCAGGCGGTAAGACGGTGGATGGACTGTCCCGACACGTTATTGAGAATTTTCATATTCTTGGTTTAATTCTTAAATGAGTAACAGATTACTTGCGCGCTACCATTTCTTGACATTTATATGGTAGTTTACAAATAAGCAAGACGCGCGATTTGTTTCATAAAGGTTTGACTTTGTTATTCATTGCGTGCTACCATTTCTTGACATCGGCAAGGTGGCTTAAGAATCAGCAAGACGCGCAATTCGTTTTATGGTGTTTAAACATTGTTGTCCATTGCGCGCTACTATTTCTTGACATTTCCATGATGTTTTACGAATTGGCAAGACGCGCAACTCGTTTCATGAGGAGTTAACTTTGTTGTTCATTGCGCGCTACCATTTCTTGACATTTACATGGTGGCTTAGGAATCGGCAAAAGAAGCGCAATTCGTTTCATTGTACTTTGATCTTGTTATTTATTGTGAGCTGGTATTTCTTGTCATTTACATCGTGTTTTACGAATCGGCAAGACACGCGATTCGATTAATGATGAGTTGACTTTGATATTCATTGCGTGCTACCATTTCTTGGTATTTTACATGGTGACACTCGAATCAGCAAGACGCACGATTCTCTCCTCGAGTTTAATTCATGTTGTTTATTGTATGCCACTATTCTAAAATATTTATTATGTAATATTCGAGTTGACAAGTTATGTGATTTGTTTCCTGAATCCATATTGTGTTATTCATGGTGCACAATCCTTTTATGGTGTTTACTATATATATATGTATATATATATATATATATATATATATATATGTATCTGCATATGCGCAATTTGTGTTGAAACATTTTAAGAGTACAGAGAAGGCCAGAGTTTCTAGATGCAATATTGTAAGGTCCTAGTATACATTCTCAAAACAGGATTTATATGACTGGTTTAAAATTTAGTCAGAATGTTTTTCTGATTCTCATGTAAAGGAAAGTACTTGAATAAGAAAGTTTTCATTTAATTCATCTTGATTCCCCTACAGGTATCTGGCCATCTTGAAACTTAGTCATTTTAAACTTAACTCTTAGATCAGTGGTTCCCAACCTATGGTCCGAGGACCCCTGGGGGTTCGCGAAGCCTTCTCAGGGGGTCCGCGACTGCTAAGAAAATTAAAAAATATTAACAAATATTGACAAATTAGGTCCCCAGCTTCCAGTAATGACTCAGGCGGGGGTCCCCTGGATTCCAATGATGATTCAGTGGGGGTCCCTGGGTTCCATCAATGTTAAAGTGGGGGTCCACGGAAATCAAAAGGTTGGGAACCACTGCCCTAGATTGTTCATGTTTTCCGAGTGACTAGGCTTAGAATCATAGTCTAGTATTGATTTCAGGAGATATAATTTTCATATTGTGTGTTCTAACCTTTTTCTTACTACAGGTCTCCTTCCCAGCTGTTCCCTTCCTAATCCCCTCTTCCCCTCTTGAACTCTCTCAGTCTCTGTGATTTATCTATCAGAGTCTTGGAGCTGTTCAGTGGTGGACGTGTTGGGAAAGTGCACAGACCCCGAGGATCTGGTGACTCTGACACGGTGTCACAATAGCTGCAATGCCACCATGCAACATCTCAGGTATCATACTGCTAAGACAACTGCATTGAGGGGGAGAACATAGGTGTGTAGCTAGGCAAACACACCTGCACAGTCACATGAGGAAATGGTACTCTGCCAGGTCCTTCAGTGCAATGCAATACAATGCAGCACACATATGCAAACATCAACATGAGCAACTACCAATGGTGACACCTGTATCGTTTCATGGAAATTAAATACATGGTATGGTGCTAGATCTCAGCACTGCATAGGTATATGTGAAAAATGATAGACTGGGACTGGGACAGGGCCATGTTGTTATGTGTGTTGCATTTGGCATCAGCACACCAACAATCATTGCAAGGCCTCACTATGCTAATGAAAGCAGAGGGAGGGTTGATGAGGACAAGAAGGTGGCAAGCCACAATTTGGACAGAACCCACACCTAGAAGATTTGACGCAGACAATTCCAAAAACTGCCCACACTACGGCCCATATTTATACTTTTTGACGCAAAACTGCGCCAGCGCAGTTTTGCTTCAAAAATATTACCGCCGGCTAACGGCATTTTGGTGCGCCGTGCGGGCGTCAAATGTATACTTTGACGCTCAGCGGCACAAACCACAGGTGTAATCCTTTTTTTTGATGCACACCGCAGCGTCAAGTGGTAAAGCAAAACGACGTTAATGCGGCGGAAATGACTGTGGGTCGATTTACGACACCGCACACCGGATATGCTGCGTTTTTTGACGCAATAGCATCAAAATTCCCCTCAAACACAGCCATTTCAGCAGAGGAGAGCCAAAATGGATCCCAGATGCCTGTACAGACCCCAGGAAGATGACAACAGACCAGGAAGCAGCCAGGAGGACCCACACAAGAACCAGGACACTTTTAAGAAGAAAGGAAAGTGTCGCTTCAGTGCAGAGGAACAGGAAATTCTTGGTAAAGAGGTGACAGAACACCAGCACCAACTGTTTGTCACCTCAAAGTTCCCAATCAGTAGGAGAGAGGCAATATGGCAACAAATTGTTGACAAGATCAACAGTGTGGCAGAAGTACGCAGAACAGTCATCGAGTGCAAGAAACGCTGGCATGACTGCAAGCGCAGGACCAAGGAAAAGATGGCCAGGAACAGGAAGGCAGCACTGCAGACTGGAGGTGGGAGTCCAGCACACCAGGAGGTCCTGGACCACATGGAGGAGATGGTCGCAGCTGTCATCCCAGAGGAGATCGTCACAATGATTCAAGGACAGGACAGCGCAGACTACCAGGAGACAACACACATGCAGGGTAAGTTGCATGGGGAATTATAATGCACTAATGTCAACTGTAAGCGGGGGGGATACGGACCACAAAATTCATGGAAGTCATCATATACATGGAGTGGCATGGGTTAAGAAGTATGGCATGGGGGCACGGCCTGCACAGAGAGAAGCTGGGGCACACCATAACACTACACCAACAACAGTCCCATGGGGCATGATGCCATGCCAATGATGGAGCAAAGGGAAAGCCACGCCAGGAGGGAAGGGCACAACATCAAACTGACATCCCGTCACACGTAAGCCACTATACCCCCTACATTAACTAGGTCCCAATTAACAACCTCTAGTCATACCGACAACTGGAATGTAACAGTGACACCAGTTGTCACTACCACCTCTGCTCTGTGTGCAGCTCAAGTAGCCAATGGCAGTAACTTCCCCATGGAGCACACACACCTAAATTAGAGGGTTGAGGATGACAACTCCAATAATCCCCAGAAACAAGACAAAGGCTCCAGTCCTGTCAAATGTCAATGCCCATAGTTGTCGCAAACATCAGCCAATGTCATGAACATTAGGAGCTACACAGCACTAAGGTCACACCCATGCTGCATATGTCAGGGTCCATCCTGTGCCTGGGTCACAATGTAACATCCCAAATGGCATACTGCTCAGACGACAGCATTGAGGGGGAGGACACATGTAACTGGTCACTGACATACACCTGCACAGTCAGAGGAGGAAATAGGGCACTGCTACGACTATCAGGGCAATCCAATGTACCACACATTCCCTAACATCAGCTGTACACATTATCAATGCCAACATCCATATTGTGCCATAACAGTGCTATGCATAGGACACGCTACATGTCAACTACATATAAGTGGATATGAAAGATCAGAGACTGGGGCAGGTCCAGATTGTTAAGTGTGCTGCTAGTGAAAGGTCTCACTATGAGAATGGATGTAAACGGAGGGTTGAGTAGGACAAGAAGGTGGCAATTCATTATTTGGCCTAAACCAACACCTAGAGGAGATGATGCCGACAAGTCTAATAACTTACCACAATACATGTGACATGCAGGTGGGGCATAGGCCTGGGAGAATGCCCATCTGAAAGACTGGAGCAATGAACATCAAATAAGATCACAATGTGAAATCATCACAAGGTAGGCATGTCACATCACTAATGCCACAACACACACACTAATTGTACCCCATTTCATTGCAGAGGACGATGGATCTCCTGCGGATATGCCTGTCCCGGAATACCCTGATGACATGGATGACGAGCTGACAGACATTCCCCAGCAGACCATCCAAGCTGTCCTTGGAACCCTCCAGACCCCACCTTCAGTCACAAGGAGGAGCACAGACCAAGCAGCCATCGCAGAGGATCCACCAGATCTGCCAGCTCCAATACAGCTGAGGACTCAGATGACACAGGCACCAGCTTTGAGAGAACTGTAGTTGGGGTACAGCGGGAGCTGGTCAATGAGGTGCAGGTGGGGATGCAAACTATGGTAGCTAGCCTAGAGGGGGTGCGTTTGTGCATGATGTTATCTGCAGATCAGGCAGCAGCTATGCAAGCCCTAACATCCATCCTGCAAGGACTACAAGAAACTGTCAAGGAATTTGCCACTGCAGTAAGGGAGTTGCCACAACACCTCGCACCCCAAACATTCCACTGCATGCACGAATGCAATCATGACCCCCTCAGGGCCGACCTGGCTGCCTACCATCGTGATGTGGCTGCTATTCTTAAGAATCAACTAATCCTCCTTGCTGCAGTACTGCCCTTAAGACCTTCACAGGTAGCAGTGACCGGGATGTCTGACTCCACGTCTTCTAACACTGAGGTGTGTGTTGCACCTTCACAACCACCACCACCAAGGACAGAGGAGGCAACACACATATCAGAAGAAGAAGACATGGAACAGATCACATTCACACGGAAAAGTACCCGTAAGCACTAGTCCCTGCCACATGGCCAAATATTACCAAGGTCCAGCGTTTTGTGACATGCCAGTCTTACAACAACTGTACTCAATGACTGTTCTGCGAACCACTGTATATCTTGTCAGCCTGCCCAGTGATTGTCTCTCTCCTACTCATTGGCAAATCCTGTCCCTCTGCACTGTCTGACCCATCACCCCAGCATGTCAAAAGCATTTTCCTTTACCTCTTGTGTAGGATCACAATGGAAGATGTCACTATAAGTGACTCACAATCATGGACAATGCACATATAGCACTACAGCACTTTTCAATAAATAGCACTTACACAACAAATTTGTCTCTGTGTAATGTGACACATCAACTGTGCAGTAGATAACTGAAATGTGCCTCCTGTCAAATAACATAGCTTGTCAGTACAACTGTCCTGAAATTATGTAGTCAGGTGAATTTGCACAGTGGCCAGGATTGCATCATACTCTGCCCTTCCTGAGGGTAATATCTGATGAAGTGAGAAAACATACACCATCATGCTGTGTTGGACAGAATAATGCTTCCTCTAGGGATATCTAAGTCATAAAATAGTGGCAGCAAAATGTTGTCACCATGCAATACTAACACATATAACAGTGCACACAAATCTAAGCAAATACTCCAAAAACTGCATGAATGAAGATGTCTGAGTTTACATCCAAATAGGTAATCATGCTGAACAGTGTCACAAATGATCTATGTGAGTCATGAAGACAATACTACAAGAGTGCTTACGACAACTCACCTTATAAGGGTGTCCTTGAACATCACACTGCAGTCAGACCTAAAACTGTTCCCCCAATACCAAATCTGGAAGCACTGTTTGTGACTTAGAAAACATACTTATTGACAAAAACAGGTTGGGATCCATATTAACTGTGATTGGTGGTTGCAACGAATGGTGGAATCTTTGCAAGGTAGCTATGGGGTAGCTGTCAATCTTACAGCTCAGTTGGGATTTGTTCGTAGCATAGGACACAAATGTAATAGTACAAAATTCATGTACACTAATGCCAAGGCCATGATCAACAAGCATTTAACACATACTGTAAAGGGTTCACTATATATTTATTAAATGTTCATCACAGAAGAGGAAACTGAGGGAAAGGTCTTACCTAACCTAATCTACCCTGACTACTCATTACCCACAACTGTCCCTAACTAACCTAACCTAAACCTACTTATCACATATAACGAAACGTTCTAAACATCAACCCCCCACCCCTCTTATGAGACGGGACACATGGAGGACAACAGATACTAACCTAAACACATACTATACTATCCTAAACAAATATATATTTTTTTGTATTTTTTTATATTTTTGATTTTTTTTTAAACACACAAGAACCCCAACATAGCCCCCCACCTACCCACCCACACACTTAATAAGTAAAAATAGAAAGATTCAGGACCCCTTACCCCCCACCCACTAACACTAACTAAACTAACAGCCTATACTAACCTAACACTAAGCCCCCTAAGCCCACTAAGTATGAGAACAAGGAAAGAAGAGGGAGGGGAGGGAATCATGTCCATATACCAAAGTCTAGAGGTTGGCCCTCCGGAGGGTCCGCTTTATGGACCGCACTCGCCTATTCATATGGCGAACATCCTGGCACAGATTACTAATTTTCCTTAGCACACGGTCCATCTTACGTTCCATTGCCTGGAAAGCTGCAGGGTCAACTGTAGCAGCTGGGGCAGTCTGGGTACCGGCGGAGGAGGTTTGTGGGCATGTAGAGCCAATGCCTGTGGGCTGCCCTGAAGGTGTTGCACTGCTGGGGCCTGGAACGACTGGAGACGTTGGGACAACAGTCCCAGCTGTGGGTGGTGCCACCTGGGTGGAACTGGTGGTTGTGCTGGTGGTGGCTGTGGTGGGCAATGTAGGGTCACCCTGTGGGAAAGCCCTCCATGCTCCGGAGGCCCGTTCATTCCGGTATCTACAGGCCATCCTCCTGAACCCCGACTCTACCAGCAGGATATGTTGGTATCTCATGGCCCGCCTCTAGAGCCCACAGACCTGAATGGGTGTCATGTTTGCAGCTGTGAAGACAAAGGCAAACAATTTACATTAGGAACTGCATTGTCTGAAATGGCACAAGAGGTAAATCAGACAATGCATCTACTGTACTTGTAACAGCTCATATCACCATACAGGTCATTGAATGTCCCTGAGGAAGTACATGGCAGGCCAGCCCACAAAGGTCATATCACACATTGCACATCCAAAACCTACAAGATGGGTAACAACTGGCATCTGAGTTCTGCCAGTTGTCAGCTAACAATCATGCTGCACATCCTCCGCCAATGCCTGGGCTACAGATGTCAGTGTACAGAATGAAAAACTAAAGCCACATGGTCTGCAAGTTGTAATTGGACTTGCTAGTATAGTACTCATGTGCCATACCTGAGTGTGTATACTGGGTTCCGACCAAAAATTCACTTATTCACATGTATGTGTAACATACTGGTAGCATCAGTCCTAGGTACCCTATTCACAAACCCATGCCTGTATTTGAGAGGGGGATGCAGAAGCAACAAACAATTCCAAACAACATGGACACCCAGGAGTGTATAGAAAGCTCAACACGTGTTTGGCTCTACACACACACCACAGGTAAGGTCTATCAACAATTAGGAGTCTGCAAACGCTTCACCAATCATAGCGCCACACATGTCAGGAAATGCAGACCTTGGTCCACATCATATACTTCCAGTAAGGCATAACTTACAACAGACACAGAGTTGCAAGAACACCCATGATCATGATTAGCATGCATACCTAGGCCATTGCACTCAAGTTATATATACTTGTAGCACTACATGTGGAAGTACATGCTGCTAGGAAGTTCTACCTACAGTTTAATAAGTACTTTGGTGAATAGGGAAGCAGAAGTCTGTTGGAAAGCGACTTGCAGTACCAATCTGGGAGAATGTGGGTCTGACAGGCTCACTAAATATGAGATGAGTTCCAGTGCGACTCTTGTTGATACAAGTGTCATCCACATGACTCACCCCAGTTCTCATTGCGGGGCCTACAGGAATGACCTAAAATCCCTAGATAATACAATAGGATAAGCATTGGCCAACTCAAAAGTTTTGAGAAACTGAAATCCCACTCATGGAACAGGACAAATAATTGGCCAGCGCATCACACCTTGCTATGTGTTAAACACACAGGAGTCCATCACACATCACCAGCAAACACAACACATAACAGACATATCAACACTTACTGGAGTGGTCGGGCTCCTCAAATGTAGCCACCTCTCCCACAGTGTAGGGTGCCGGTCCACCTGTAAGGCATAGAAGGAAGAAATGTGTTCAGAATCTGTGCACTGACCAACAATTTCAAAGACAAAAACAATGTGTAAGCTGACATAAGTAATGAAAGCCATTCAGACATGATGATACTGCATCTGATATATCACGGCCAACATGTACATAGCATGGATCTCCTGTGACAGTTACACACATATCCATACACATGCAGTGGCCCTAACTATCATGTGGTGGCAAACATGCTCCTTCGTTAGTGAGCAGAAATAATAATGGTGTGTAATCGTCTCATCATGTGCATCCAAGAGAGACATCCAAAGCCTGGTTACTTGAGGACTGCATTACCAGTCAAACAGCCTATGTGGCCATGACACATTTATTACACATAGGTACAATGTACAGAGAAACAGGGACTTTTGTAAGCCTTCATGTTGTTGCAGTTTCTTCATTTGATGTGGACCAGCAATGGTGATTTGCACCAAACATAGAGATATGAACCCATGTGCATACCTTTGGACTGCCATCCCTAGTTGGAATGTGGCACAACAAACTCCAAATACCAGTCTAAGATGTTAGCTGAGGGCACCTTACACCTTTTCCCGATGTTTTCAAATCCAGATCTGACATGTACCAAAAAGATGAAGGACCACAATAATCCCTAACGTTCATAGAACTTCCATGAACACTTTCCTTACACACTCACTAGACTCACATGAGACATATGTCTGGGCCATATTGCTATCATCAATTGACGTGAAGCCAGCACTCATTTTCTGCATCATGCCGTGTTTCTAAAGTCAGTCTAACTATTGCGTCAACAAAGTTTGCCAATATTTTAGTACATCTATACTTCACTGGAAAATGTGACCTACATAGACATGATTGGCTCCTATTTTGTTTTGTTGTCTGACACAAAGGCGCCACCAAATTACATTAAGCAAAAGTATCCTGTAAGTTTGCAGAGCACGTGCTTCCTGACAGCTAGCAATTTTGATCCTTCACATAGTGCATCAATTACCCTGTATGTTTCCGCAGCATTACACACAGTCAGCAACTTAGCTGGCAGATATTGTACAAATCATCTGATGTCACTACAGAGCATTTAATCGTGCACATTTACATGATTTGTACTCACCAACAGGGCCACCAATCACTTTTCCCAGATGGTCCAGCAGATCCTGCTCCCTGGTGATGAGATCAGCCCAGCGGTGCTTCAGCTGGTGGTCATTCCTCTGGCTCCCATACACGCGCTGCAAGTGATGCAGCACCTTTCCCCACCGGATTCTTCGCGCCTCAGTGTGATACCCCTGTATCACCCTGCCCCCTGCCTCGATCATGAGTGGGAGGAAATGGCACACCAGCCATATAAACCCCCCCAACTCCTCCTCACCCATCCTGCCAAGACGTGGCCTACCCAACATCTCAGCGCTGAAAAGGGGAATAGGGGAGAAAGAAGAAGAAAGGAGAAAAGGGGGAAAGTAGGAGTACAAAAAAAAAAGAAGCAAACTTAACAACTAAAAGAGCCCAACTATCCCTAAACTAGCTCTACCCACAACAGACTAATACACTACAATACTGGACAATTGTAAACAAAACACACTCAGACAGTATACAACAACAATATTTATTTCACAAAGTAATAAGTAAGATAGCACACAGGACACCAAAGCACAAAATCACTAGACAACACTCTGAACATAGCCACACAGTCTAGAAGATTCACAGACTGCAAAGTGAAAGTGAAAGTACACCCACTGTACATAATCTGTAAACAGGATATCCTATTACATCACATCCTGCATAAAATGGCCGCCGTTTTTATCGTTATGCTTCATTTTCTTCATGCATACAGAATGTGCGTCATATTTTTCACCGCACAGGAGTGAAAATTAGGCCGCATCCAAATAATAGTAAATAGTTTTTACAATTATATGGAGGCGGCCTAATTTTCACTCCTGTGCGTCAGAAAATATGACGCAAAATCTGTATTGGTGGGAAAAAAATTACGCATAACGCTAAAAAAGTCAAAATTTCAGTGCATGAATTGGTTTTGGGGATTTTTTCAATTTTTATGTTATGTTACATTTGGGACACAGCTAAGATAGGCTGATTGCACCCACTTTGTTGTTGATGGTGTATGTTCACATGTGAGACATCATACTGCAGCGGACCATGACCCACTACTTCCTTAACAGGATTTTGGCTGGCTGACGCACTAGATGGCCATAGGTGTAGCCTACATATATGTATTGCACAATTTGGGCATGTTTGGCATCAGGAGAGGATAGCATGGTGATGAACCTAAGTACAGTACCTCACTGCCTATGGCTCAATGTGTGTGCAGTGGCAACTAATCTAGTTGTTGACCCAGTGTGTGTACATCAAAAGATGCATTATTGAAATTATGCTTGTATGAATGTGAAGTCAATGTGTCCAAACCTTGGATGCAAGTCATTGTGGAAATGAGAGAGGACATGTGTTAGTCATACATGTAGCAACATCCGTTGTGTGCACTTCCAAGATTTTGGGTAACGTAGACACCACAAATGACAAAGCATGCACCAGATAGATGGCAGACGCTTGTTCATGTCAATGGTCCACAATTTCACCATCCTATGTCCTAGATTTTTGGTAACTGTTTCCTAGGCACTTATTGGTGAATCCCACAGTGAGTCAGGCACATGCATTGACAAAGTGGGTACCATGTAATTGGCCCAGACAGCCAAAGGTGAATCACAAATGTATTATGACCCCACAGTTGAGGTCATATAACTGAGCCACAACTCTCCAGTGGCTGTGGTGGACCAGCATACGAGTCAGCACTTGTCCACATATTTCCAGTGATCAATCGCACAGAGATGTCTTGTTCATGTGTGTGGTCCAATGTTGATCCTGTATATTTTTAGGGGTGTATGTTGTCACAGTTACGTCCAGGTCTCATCATGAGTCAGTGGCAGCTATTCCTGTATCTACTGAGTATCCTTCGGAGATCAATGTGCGTAAACTCAGTGAGGACATGAGAACCTACATGGGGATGGTCCCACCCTGTCACTGAAGACGTGTAATGAGATTGTCAACAGGGCAACCTTGGTGTGCTGATTGAGATCATGTTTCAGGTGTCATGTTCCGGCAGGTGTCATTACAACATTTGTACACAGGTTGGCCTCTGAAATTCCCACTGCATCTGGGAACATCATAGCCTCTGTGCTGATTATTTTCGCAGCTATTCACCACACACGGCCCATCAATATGTTGTGAGCAATGTAATTCAGCGTGTGAACAGTCAGGGTCCTAACATCTGTGGACTTTTCATGGACATTATCAGAGGTTGCAGGTTCTGCTGGAGGCCCCGTACCCAATCCCTGCATATGGCCCTGGGACACTGTCACACTTTGTCGTTCATGCATAAATGAACCCAGACAATGCCATGATACCCGGCTTCTTTAATAGCAATGCTTAACGGTGTATTTGACAAAATGGCAACTCCTATGCTGTTCCAGGCATCAGCAGGGGCAGTGATTTTTTAAATGGGTGGTGTGCATGGAGGTGATCTCAGGTGTAGGCTGCATCAGTTTCTCACAAGTCCTGTAGGTGAGATTTGCATTCAAATGGCCAACAGTACTTTTCACACGTGAAGCAATCTACAGGTGATAACAGGGCTTAGAAACTACAAGCCAGTGTATTAATTGACCTGACGTCCATGCAGTCAGATGTACTATGACAATGGTATACCATAGGAAAGGGTGTAGCACACTGGATTACTATTGTTAGTCTGTTTGTGTAGAGGAGGGGATATCGGGGTACACATATTACTATTCCAGGGACATCTTCAGACAGGTGGGTTGTGACCAGGTGCATGGGTGTGTCAGGAGTTAGGAAATGGGCTGACATGTACATGGAATGTCATGTGCGCAATGCGTGTCATATGTGTTGCACTTGTGCTGTCTATGTTCTGCTTATATGGAACTCTAGTCACAGATAGTCCTTGCAAAGATTGGATGCAGTTGGATTTACTGTTGTCAAGGGTCTGGTCATACATTCCTGTTACTGCTGCAAAAGCACATCAAGTGCCTCATGTATGAAGCTTGTTTTCCCCTTATTGAGTGATGGTGTCTTAGTTGTGTGCCATATGCTGCGATGAACCATGTTTCCAACATGTATGTGTGAAATAGGTGTGGTCCTCTGCTATTGCCCTTCAAAGGTGAAATGTACAGGATATATGTCATTTACAGTGTGTGTGACCGTTGTATGATACGCATCACAATTTCTCTGGGATTTTCTGTGTCCTGATTTGTATATCAGCAATGCTCCATGAGGCAACACTCTTATTCTGATAGTTAAGATAAAGGTGAGCAAAAATGATTAGCCAGACCATGATATGGTGATTATTATCGGTGTTTATTTACATTAGTTCATAAAGTGGTGATGGTGATTATATTTAAAAGAAATTGTTCACGATATGTTGGCGCCTACGCAATCCAGCGGCCGTGTTTTGTTGTTGCCCCTCATGTTGCAGGCCAGCATCCTCCTCTTCCTCCACTTTAGGCATGTGTGGCTCTGGTTCCAGGAGGGGAATGTTCCTTCTTATGCAAATATTGTGCAGGATGGCACATGTTAGAATGATCTTACAGACCATTTCAGGGGAATATAGGAGGCTAACACCAGTGATGTAGAGGCACCTGAATCTCGACTTGACGATGTCGAAGATCCTCTCGACTATGCTGCGTGTCCTCCTATGTGCGTCATTGTAGGCACGCTCTGCTGCAGTACTTGGGTTGCCAATAGGTGGCATAATCCATGGCTGGATCCCATACCCCTGATCGGCTGAAAGAGAAAATTAATGGGATCATGTTGATGTAGCTTGCCCCATTTATATCAGCTTGCATGGCAGTAGTTGTCTTGTGTTGTCTGTGACTCGTTTGTGTTATTGTGTTGCATCCTAGGCTTGTAGAATGTACCATCTGCATTGTGTTGTTTCCTTGGCTGAACGAGTGTTTGGCTGCTGACCGGTTGTCAGCAGTATGTTTTGGGATTTGCAGTACAGTGTGCCCTCCCTAGCATTGTGACTTGTGACACAGGTGTCCCTGTGTCTTCACTGGGGGTAAGATGATAGTTCCATACACAGGTTAAAATTGACAGTGTTGTTAACACGTTCATATCAATGTACCCTGGACATCACATACCTTTAGACTCATGCAATGGATTAATGTAAACATAATTGAGATGCTTACAATTTGCAAGGTGACATTTAGGCAACACACTCCAAACTTTGTGATCATTGACGTCTTAACATTGGGCTGTACAGTAATTTCAGATGTGTGACAGGTTCAATGGTGACCTATGAAACATGGCTAGCGATGTCACAACCTCAGTGTGTTCCTGTCGACATGTTGCTGTTGTGGTGTATGTGTTGTGTGTCCTAGAGTGTTGCTGTGCAGTGTGTATATAAGTAGGTTTCTGTACTTACCAACAAGTAGTCCATTGCCATACCATCAATCCTGGAAGTGTTGATTGATGGTGCTGTGACGGAAGATGAATGAGTCATGTGCACTCCCAGGATATTTTGCCACGATGTTGGTGATCAATCCTTGGTGATCGACAACGGCCTGCACATTGATGGAATGTGTGTGCTTCCTGTTGCTGTAGAGGTGTTCAGTTGCAGCAGGTGGCACAAGGCGTACATGTGTGCAGTCGATTGCACCAAGGATGTGTGGAAAGCCACTAATGAGGTAGAACCCATGTTTTGTTTCCTGCTGCTTCTGCAGTGTGTTAGGGAAGCAGATGTGGCAGGGTGTGAGTCCAATGATGGCATCCAGTACTTTGGGCAAAAAGGCAGAGAATGATGGCTGTGATATTCCGGCAACCAGGGCACCAATTGTTTGAAAAGAGCCACTTGCCAGCATGTGAAGTACAGCAAGCAGCTTGGTTTCTGTTGGGATGGTGCGGGGTGTCAGCAAGGTGGGTGCCAACTGTGCCTCTATGTTGCGCAGCAGCTGCTGAATGGCCTGCCAGTTCAACCTGTACCTCTAGATGATGTCATGTTCCCTGAGGCCATGAAGGGTTGTTCCGGTGCGGAATATTCTCTCCTGCCTTCTGCGCTGCCTTTGGGGTCCCTGCTGGTGTTGTGGTAGCTGCTGTTGTTGTTGCTGGGCTCTGCGTCTGCATGCACGCTGGATGAGAAGCACCTCCATGTCTCCCTTTCTGTGTGTTCTGATTAAATACAGGTGTCTTTGCCCCATTTTAACGCCTGCCCTGACCCAGGTGTTAAATTTTGACGCAAATCGGGCTGTGCGTCATTTTCCGGGTCCACCTCCCGGCCGTGCGTAATTTTTGCCCGAAAGCATAAATACGACGCACGGCCGTTTAAGTCAGTTTTTGGACGGGAACACCTACCTTGCATATGATTAACGCAAGGCGGGTTGCCGCATCCAAAGATTTTGACGCACATTCGGCGCAGAAGCAGTATAAATATGCCCCTACATGTGAAATGCATGTGGGGCATAGGGCTGAGAGACAGCAAACATTGATGACACAAACAAAGCATGGGAACAAAGATAACAATGTACCACCAACAGGAAGTCAGTGAGGTCACATTACAACTGGCACAACACAGGCGCACTAATTGTACAATATCTAATTGCAGAGGACGATGGCTCTCCTGTGGATCTGTCTGTCCTGGACTACCCTGATGACCTGGATGACCAGCTGACAACCATCAGCCAGGAAACCCTCAAAGATGTCCTGGGAACCCTCCAGACACCACCTCCAGTCGCGAGGAGGAGCACACATGTAGCAGCCATCCCAGAGGAGCCACCGACCACCCCAATAGTACGACCTGCCAGCTCAAACACAGCTGAGGACTCTGATGACACAGGGACCACCTTTGAGAGGACAGTAGTGGGAGTACAGCGGGAGCTGGCCAAGGAGGTCTGGGTGGGGATGCAAACTATGACAGCCAGCCTTGAGGGGATTCGCAAGTGCATGATGACGTCCGCAGAACAGTCAGCAGCCATACAAGTCACACAATCTCTACTGCAAGGAGTGTGTGAGGGACCTCACCAGTGGTGTGAGGGAGTTGCCACAACAGCTGCCCTCCCAATCTTGCAGCTGCATGCATGACAACAAGCTGGACTCCATGCACTGGGAACTGGCCTCCCTCAGGGCAGACATGGCTGCCTACCACAGGGACGTTGCTGCCATACTCAATAATAAGCAGCTCCTCCTTGCTGCAGTGATGCCATGTGTAGTTCCACAGATGGCAGCTGCTGGGAATTTGGTGTCCAATTCTCCATCCACTGAAGTGTGTGTTGCCCCCTCAAACCCACCAGCACCACCATCAAGGGCAGAGGAAACGACTCACACATCAGATGATGAAGATGTGAAACAGATTACCTTCACCCGTAGGAGTAACCGGTAGCACCAGCCCATGCACATAGGCACTGATTTTTCTTTGTCCTGTGCTTGACAACATGCCAGTGTTGCTACAGTTGGTGACATGCACTCTTCACCGACACACTGTTAACCTTACTACTATGGACTGCAATTGTCTCTCACCATTCACTTGGCAATTCATGTTCCTCTGCACTGAACGACACTTCATCTCAGCATGTCAAATGACATGTCCCTCAATCTTGCACTTGTGTTGCATCACAATAGAATGCTTTACATTAATGGGGTCACAGACCTGGACTATGTAAATATTGCACTGTAGCACTTTACACAGAGACAAAGTGGGTGTGTAAGTGCTGTTTATTTTAATGTGACATATCTACTTTGCTGGAGATTTGTGATGCATGTAACATGTCTATGGTCACAGAGTGTCGATACCAGAGTGCAGAAATAATGTAGGCAGATATCTACGCACAAGATCCCTGATTTTTACTTTTTCTGCACTGCATTTGCGTCATTTTTTAAGAAAAAGCAGCGCAAACTTACAAAATATCATTGTATATTGTAATTTTGCGCTGCTTTTCCATAAACAAATGAGGCAAATGCAGTGCAATAATAGTATAATTCAGGGCCAAGGTATCTACAAAATGAAAGTCAATGCTGGCCACATCTCCTACAAGCAAGTCATTGTGTGTATGACATTTGCTTTAAAACATACATGCCTCACCCACAACATACAGCATGAATGGCTGAGAGTGTTTGGCCAATAACGTCAGATGGGAGTACAAGTAAAACAAATAGGTGGGAAATTTGTATACTTGACCTCATCTGAAATTTACACTACTCACTTTAGCAGTGTTGACATGAACTTCAGGCTGCAGGTAGACGTCCCACAGTGCCCAATATTCCGACACAGGACCCAAACATTGACAGCTTTAAAACCACACCTACCTGTCCAACACATGGGAACCGTAGTCACGTTGAATGGTGGGTGCAATGGATTGCAGATGCATTGAGATTTAGATTTGTTGTAGCTGCCAATGTGACAGCTCAGTTGGAAGTTGGAATTAACATGTCAAGAGAGGAATGTGGATGCAGTCCGGAATACACAGGCCAACAGACAATTGGCACTATATACTCATACAAATACCGTGAGCCCCAAGCATATGACATATGCAGTAAGGAAGTACCTAAATCTTTAATAACTATGCACAAAACAGAATTTAAAACTATGTAACACACCTATACTAACCTAATCTATCCTAACTATACATTACCCACAACTGTCCCTAACTACCCTAGGCTGAGCTTACTTATCACATTTAACAACACACTCTAAACATTTGCCCCTGACCCCCCTTATATGACAAAACACATGTAGGACAATATATACTAACCTAAACATATCCTAACTAATACTAAACAAATATATTTTTTTGTATTTTTAAAAAACATTAAAAAATTTTTTTTTTTAAATACACAAAAGCATGGCACTTTCCTGGTGCACTGCAATACAAGTGACTCAGGTATTGTGGCTTGTGCATCAAGGGACACTGAGGCCCATATTTATACTCCCTTTGCACCGGATTAGCGTATTTTTTTTTTTACACTATTTTGACGCAAACTTAATACATATTTATACTTTGACGCTAGACCCGTCTAATGTCAAAATATCCCAGTGAGCACCATTTTCTGGATGTGTAAAACTGCCTTGCGTCAATGAGATGCAAGGTAGGTGTTCCCGTCTAAAAAATGTCTTAAACACCCGTGCGCCATATTTATTCAACAGCGCAAAAAAGGCACGCGTCTGGTAGGCGGAGCCGGAAAATGATGCAAATCCCGATTTGCGCCAAAATTTAACGCCTGGGTCAGGTCAGGCATTAAAATGGGGCAAACACACCACTACTTAAGGAAAACTCACAGAAGCAACATCAGAGCTCAAAAAGGAAGACATGGAGGTGCTATTCATCCAGCATACACGAAGACGCAGAGCACAAGAGCAACAGCAGCAGCTACCACCACACCAACAGGGACCCCAAAGGCAACGCAGAAGGCAGGAGAGGATATTCAGGGCCAGGACAACCCTTCAGGGCCTCAGGGAACATGACATCATCCAGAGGTACAGACTAAACTGGTAAGCCATACAGCAGCTGCTGCGCCATATTGAGCCACAGTTGGCACCCAGCTTGCAGACACCCCACATCATTCCACCGGAGACCAAGCTGCTAGCTGTCCTGCACATGTTGGCAAGTGGCTCTTTTCAAACCACTGGTGCCCTGGTTGCTGGGATCTCACAGCCCTCATTCTCTGCCTTCCTTCCCAAGGTACTTGATGCCATCATCTACCTCACACCCGCCACATCAGCCTCCCCAACACACAGCAGAAGCAGCAGGAGACCAAACAGGGGTTTAATCAAATTAATGGCTTCCCGCACGTGCTTGGTGCCATTGACTGCACACATGTACGGATTGTGCCACCTGCTGCAACCGAGCATCTATACCGCAACAGGAAGCACACACACTCCATCAATGGGCAGGCCATTGTGGATCACCGTGGATTGTTCACCAACATCATGGCAAAGTATCCTGGGAGTGTACATGATTAATACATCTTCCGCCACAGCACCACCATCAATCAGCACTTTCAGGATGGACGGTATGGCAATGACCTACTTGTTGGTAAGTACAGAAACCTAGTTATTTACACACAGCACAGCAACCCTGTAGGACACATAACACATACACCACTACATTGAAACATGGCCAGGAAGACACTGAGGTTGTGACACTGCTAGTCATGTTTGATATCCTGACCCAATGGGATACACACCTATGGACGAATGCCAGATGCAAATAACAAGTGATGCCACTCCAGATCCACACAGGACCAATTTAAAACCACACAGTGACACAGCCTTAACTGGCAGTACAACTTGGAAGATGAATCTTTCAATATCACATCAATAACACTCAATCACACACCCTTCCAACCAATGCGTCCTGTGCAAGGAGTGTGTAGTGTGTTTTGCTGCAGGTCAAACACCATGAGACACATAGCATGATGATGCTGACATGGAATCATTGAGGCAGTACCAACATCTCACATCACTCCTGGGGTGATATTGCCAGCTAGCAATAAGAAAGTGGACTGTGCTATGAAAACATGTGGATGTGACACTAATGGAAAGTGCACACTGCTACACATATGGATTGAGACAATTCCCCATATACATAACAGATGTACAGGCAGAAGGACCTTCTGACACTAAAACCTTCACCTCCACAACCAAGTTAGCCAGCTTACCTGGAGCAGGTTCAGTTGTGTAGGTACACGTTTGCACATGAGCCAACTCGGTGAAGGCACAAAAATAGGTTTGCATGGAACTTGTCACACATGGGATAATTGTGCATTGTCAATTGTGAACACTTCAGTGCTGCCAACCTATAGAGAAGTGTTGTGCATTGTCACCTAGCCAAAACAAAGGGCCTCACTGTTGCATTTCACCTGCAATCATATATGTCAAATTGGATAGCCATATAGTGCAACCATGTTACCACCACAGTGGAATTGATTGTGTGTGTGGAAGTATCATGTCACCTCCAGTGAAGGCACATGGACACTTCTTGCACATTACATAATGCATGGGAGATACACACTGAACTGCAAGTTTCTAAATATACCACTGATATCATGTCAATCAGCCAAACACCAGTTTTGATAGCTAAACAACCCAATGCAGAAAGAACATCACAGAAGCCTAGGATCCCACACAATACCACAAACACTGATGAGTTACAGATGACACAAGATAACAACTGCCATGCAAAGTGATAATCACAGTGTAACCAACTACCAAACACTTAGGGCCATATTTATACTTTTTGACGCACAACTGCACCAAAGCAGTTGTGCGTCAAAAATGTTACCGCCGGCTAACGCCATTTCAATGCACCATGCCATGCGGGCGCCTTATTTATGGAATGACGTTAGCCGGCGCTGCAGACTGGTACACGTAAAAGACTCGCACCAGGCAGCGCCGGCGTATGCGAAAATGGGGGTTGTGCGTCAAAAAATGATGCAAGTCAGGTCTGAGGCAAAAATCAGGCCTCACACCTGACTTGCGCCATTTTTTTTTACGCACAATCCCCATTGACATGACTCCTGTCATAGCAAAGACAGGAGTCATGCCCCCTTGCCCATGGTGTCTAGTGGCATGTAGGGGGGCCCAAATCAGGCCCCCCTATGCCACTTAAAAAAAATAAAAAAATATACTTACCAGAACTTACCTTTCCTTCCCTGGGATGGCTCCCTCCATCCTTGGGTGTCCTCCTGGGGTGGGCAAGGGTGGCAGGGGGTGTCCCTGGGGGCATGGGAGGGCACCTCTGGGCTCTTTCCGAGCCCACGGGTCCCTTAATGCCTGCCCTGACCCAGACATTAAAAAACGGCGCCCATCAGGCTGGGCGCTGTTTTTTAAGGCCCGCCCCCTCCTGTGCGTCAAAATGGCGCCTGAGTATAAATAAGGCGCACAGGCCTTAATGTCAATTTTTTGAAGGGAACGCCTACCTTGCATATAATTAACGCAAGGCAGGTTCCCCCTTCCAAAAAATGGCGCACATGGTGGGATTTTGACGTCCGCGGGGTCAGGCGTCATAGTATAAATATGGGGCAGGCTTGCGCCGAATGTGCGTCAAAATGTTTGACGCACATTCGGCGCAAGCAGAGTATAAATATGCCCCTTACCCTCATTTTCTCTTTCATCTGATCAGGGTTACGTGATCCAGCCATGGATCATGACCCCAATTGCCAACCCAAGCACAGCAGCAGAGAGTGCCTATAATGAGGCATATCATAGGACATGCACCATAGTTGAGAGGACTTTTGGCATCCTGAAGTCCAGATTCAGGTGCCTGGATATCACTGGAGGCAGCCTCCTATATTCCCCTGAAATGGTCTGCAAGATCATTTTGACCTGTGCCATCCTGCACAAAATTTGTGTGAGGAGGAACATTCCCCTCTATGAACCAGATCCACAAATGCCTGAAGAGGAGGAAGAGGAGGATGCTGTCCGTGAAAATGAGGGGGAACATCCAAACATAGCTGCTGGATTGCGTAGGAGACAACACATCATACTAAACTTCTTCTACCTATAGTCACCATCACCACTTTGTTATCATATGTAATTAAACACCTCACTTCATCACTCAATCATGCTCTAGGTAATTATTTATGCATCACATGATCCCTAGGAATCATGATCAGAGTTTAGCCTCATGGAGCATTGCAGAACTACAGATTAGGATACTGAAAAAGCCACATCACATTTGATGGGTATGAATGTACAGCAAGCATCACACACAGTGTAAATGACATATATCCTGTCTATTTCACATTTAAAGGGCAATATCAGAGGACCACAGCTATGAGACACATCCATGTTGCCAACATGGTCCATTGCAGCACATGACACACAACAAAGACACCATCAATCATAAGGTAAAAAAGTGTTTCATACATGAGGCAGTGGATGTGCTATTGCATTGGTAACAGGAATGTATGACCAGACCCTTGACAGTAGTAAGTGTGACATCAGCTATCTCTACAAGGAGCATGTGTGACAAGAAGTCCTTCTAAGCTGAAAAAGGATAGCACAAGTGACCCAGGTATGACAAGCATTGCTCACAAGACATGCCCTGCGCAGTCCATCCCAGGTAATAAGTCCTGACACTGCCATGTTTTCAGTCTCTGCCCACCCTTCTCTAGGGGGCCCTGTAAATGGACTATCTGTACCCGAGAATCTTCATCTACACACACACCCAGACTCCCATTCTGACTCCTCTGTGCTTCCCTCTTCAGTATGGCATGCCATAGTCAAGGTTCATCAGTCTGCATGGACTTCAGGTCCGATTATGCACTGCCTGGTAGTAGGACCTGTAATCAGCTGTCCATTGCTTCCCATGTGAAAGCTCCAGTTGGCCCTTTGAACTTGATCATCAACTCCAGGACTTGTGAGAGACTGAAGCTGCACACACCTGTGAGCACTTCCATACAGACTAGCCATTTGAACCTACCCTGCCATTGTTGCTTCCTGGAACTGCTCAGAAGCTGTCATTTTCTGAATCTCCTTGTTGTGCATTGGTGTACAAATCACTTGTGTACCAGAGCCCTTGGGGGATTGTGTAACGTTGCAGACCCCAGCACAAACTGTTTTTAGTTCCCACAGTGTTGTTCCAGTGTTTCCCAGTCAGAGTATGCTCACTGCGTATTTGCCTTGTTCATGTTTGTTCCTGACAGAGCCTGCATCCTGTTAGCCTGACTTGTTCCTGTCTTTGCGTTAACCATAGAGGTTCCCTGTGGCTACATTTGTCTCATTGTTGCTTTCCATGCCCTCTCTTTCCTCCTGGGGTATTGTGTCTGGTAGGTCTACGATAAATACTCAAATATATATTAGAACATTGGAATGTTGGTAGCTCCATTGAAAACAATGGAGTGCTGCAGGCTTTTACTGGCCGGTAAACCCGCAGCGCCAACATTCCAATGTTCGCTTTGTTCACAGCAACAGCTGTGAACAAAGCCTCACGGAGCCCGAGGGGATTTTAATCTCCTCGTGCTCCGTGAACATTTTTTTTTTTTTAATAGAACATTCTGCCCTGAGTGGCAGAATGTTCTAATAGCCTTAGAACCCGCAGTAGCGGGCTCTACCGGCTATTAAAGTCCCTCTCCCTTGTTAAATGTCCTCGCCTTCGGCTCGGGCATTTAACCCGGGGAGCGGCCCTTTAATAGCCGGTAGAGCCCGCTACGGTGGGTTCTAAGGCTATAGTATAGTTTAATCAGTTTACTTATCGTATTCTGTTCTGGGACATGAATTCATATGGTGTAATCCAGCCCCCACCCTGTGTACAAATGTTGTAATGAAAGCTGCCTGTTTCCTATTATTGATCCATAACGTTTTTTAAGCACACCAAGGTTGCCCTGTCGCCAGCCTTATTAAAGTTCTGCAGTGCCATAGCTGGACTATCCTCATGTGTGTTGTTAGTTGATCTTTGGCTTTAGGTCAAATCTGCTTTGAAGGATACTCTGTTAATTCAGGGATTGGCTCCATAGACTCATGACTAGACATGCATGTAACTGTGACAACATGGAGACCAATACTGACATAGGGTACACATGGCCACACACTTGAACTGGACACCTTTGTGCCACTGGAAATATGTGAATACATGCAGCATGGTCTGCTGGTCCTCCACAGCCACAGGAGAAACATAGGTCAGTTACATGACTCAAACTGTGGTGTAGATAACAATTTTAGGATTGGATTTGAGACTCTGTGTCACAAACATTGTACCTACCTAACATGTTCAAATGCCTGACTCATGGGTAGTATACACATAAGTGACCATGAGATTGTATTCAACATTTCATTAAATGTGATGGGTTACATATCTGACATAGCCATTATCAACCGTCCTAAATCTATCCTGTGTATAGTTCGTCATGGGAAATGTTTTGTCCCCAAAGTCAAGGAAGTACACACAGCATAAGACGCAACAGATAGAACAAACACATATCATGACTGATGTACCTCAATGAATGGCATCTGATGGTTTTACACAATTATAACACATTCATACATGCACAGTATGCAAAGATTTCTTGTGACGTTCACACAGAGGCACCACAACAATTTAAATAGGGAATTCACAGACATAAACACACAGGTCATGAGTCTATTTGTTTAGTTGCATAGCCTTGCTATCCTCTATTGATGCAACACCTGTTCAAACTAGAAAATGCTAATTTTATTCCAAAAGTTTGTGTTGCTGTTCCGTCAGTTAAGAGAGCTAATCTGGCACAACAACATGAGTATTATGGTCTGCAGTGGTGTGGTGTGCCCAAACACTATAACACACACTGCAGGTCATACCATCCTATCTTTGTATAGTTATAGGCTGAATGCATGTTAAAAAATTAAAAATGACATAAACACAGTTGAAGACAGATTTATTGCCGCAAATGCATAAAAAAAGACGCATATGTGTCAAACTATAACGCATATGCATTAAAAAATGATGCTCACACACATAATACATCGTTTGGTCCCTAGCATTAATCCTAATACCGCACCCCATGAAATCGGTTATCCCTTAAAAATGTATGCACAGGTTTGGTAGGTTTCCCTAGGTGCCGGCTGAGCTAGAGGCCAAAATCTACAGGTAGGCACTTTGCAAAAAACAGCTCTGTTTTCTGTGATGTGTCCACGTTGTGTTTTGGGGCATTTCCTGTCGCGGGCGCTAGGCTTACCCACACAAGTGAGGTATCATTTTTATCGGGAGACTTGGGGGGACGCTGGGTGGAAGGAAATTTGAGGCTCCTCTCAGATTCCAGAACTTTCTGTCACCGAAATGTGAGGAAAACTTGTTTTTTTTAGCCACTTTTTGAGGTTTGCAAAGGATTCTGGGTAACAGAACCTGGTCAGAGCCCCGCGAGTCACCCCATCTTGGATTCCCCTAGGTCTCTAGTTTTCAAAAATGTACAGGTTTGGTAGGTTTCCCTAGGTGCCGGCTGAGCTAGAGGCCAAAATCTACAGGTAGGCACTTTGCAAAAAACAGCTCTGTTTTCTGTGATGTGTCCACGTTGTGTTTTGGGGCATTTCCTGTTGCGGGCGCTAGGCCTACCCACACAAGTGAGGTATCATTTTTATCGGGAGACTTGGGGGGATGCTGGGTGGAAGGAAATTTGTGGCTCCTCTCAGATTCCAGAACTTTCTGTCACCGAAATGTGAGGAAAACTTGTTTTTTTAGCCACTTTTTGAGGTTTGCAAAGGATTCTGGGTAACAGAACCTGGTCAGAGCCCCGCGAGTCACCCCATCTTGGATTCCCCTAGGTCTCTAGTTTTAAAAAATGTACAGGTTTGGTAGGTTTCCCTATGTGCCAGCTGAGCTAGAGGCCATAATCTACAGGTAGGCACTTTGCAAAAAAACAGCTCTGTATTTTGTGAAAAAATGGGATGTGTCCACGTTGTGTTTTGGGGCATTTCCTGTCACGGGCGCTAGGCCTACCCACACAAGTGAGGTATCATTTTTATCGGGAGACTTGGGGGAACATAGAATAGCAAAACAAGTGTTATTGCCCCTTATCTTTCTCTACATTTTTTCCTTCCAAATATAAGAGAGTGTGTAAAAAAGACGTCTATTTGAGAAATGCCCTGCAATTCACATGCTAGTATGGGCACCTCGGAATTCAAAGATGTGCAAATAACCACTGCTCCTCAAAACCTTATCTTGATCCCATTTTGGAAATGCAAAGGTTTTCTTGATACCTCTTTTTCACTCCTCATATTTCAGCAAATGAATTGCTGTATACCCAGTATAGAATGAAAACCAACTGCAGGGTGCACCTCATTTATTGGCTCTGGGTACCTAGGGTTCTTGATGAACCTATAAGCCCTTTATATCCCCGCAACCAGAAGAGTCCAGCAGACAAAACGGTATATTGCTTTCAGAAATCTGACATCACAGGAAAAAGTTACAGAGTAAAACATAAAGAAAAATGGCTGTTGTTTTCAGCTCAATTTCAATATTTTTTTATTTCAGCTGTTATTTTCTGTAGGAAAACCTTGTAGGATCTACACAAATGACCCCTTGCTGAATTCAGAATGTTGTCTAGTTTTCAGAAATGTTTAGCTTTCCGGGATCCAGCATTGGTTTCACACCCATTCCTGTCACTAACTGGAAGGAGGTTGAAAGCACCAAAAATAGTAAAAATGGGGTATGTCCCAGTAAAATGCCAAATTTGTGTTGGAAAATGTGGTTTTCTGATTCAAGTCTGCCCGTTCCTGAAAGGTGGGAAGATAGTGATTTCAGCACCAGAAACCCTTTGTTGATGGCATTTTCAGGGAAAAAACCACAAGCCTTCTTCGGCGGCCCTTTTGCCTGGGTACCATTAGAATCCCTAGGATGTTGGAAAAAAAGGACGCAAATTTGGCGTGGTTAGCTTATGTGGACAAAAAGTTAGCCCTAAGCGCGAACTACCCCAAATAGCCAAAAAAGGGCTCAGCACTGGGGGGGAAAAGGCCCAGCAGCTAAGGGGTTAAGCACAAAATTGAGTAATCATGTTTGGCACCACATGATTGTTAGGGCCAGTGCATGTGTGCATATGTGTGTCTATCACTCACTGGAGTGACAGTGTCAATGCATGTTTGCATGACTATGTCTGTTGGTGTGTCTACATGCCTGATGTGCTACTCTATCATATAAAATGTCACACACAGTAATTTGTTGATCCAAGTTTTGTACAGTGAGCAGACATTGAGCACAAATCATCCTTCCAAGTTTTACAGGTAGACCCGCCCCATATACAATCGGTGAAGTGGCTTGATTTGCGGACCCAGACGTATCCAGTAAGTGTTAATATGTTTGTCCTGTGTTGTGTTTGCAGCTGTTGTGTGATTGACTCCTGTGTGTTGAACTCATTGCAAGGTATGATGTGCTGCCACATAATCTGATATGTGACTTGACTGGAGGTTGACATTTTGTTCCATGTTCGTGTTGGACATTCTGTGGCAGAGAGTCATATATTGGGAGTAGAGTGCTGCGCTTTAGGCATGGGCAGGTGAACAGGGTGACTTGTTGCTACATTTATGCAAATGATTAATTTGGAGGTGGCCAGTGTCATGATTTAGTCAGCAAGTAATACCCTGATTCACACAGACCAGTGATGCTGAAGCTTTACCCACAGACTTGAGCATCCCTGTTATGGTTGACTTTCCAGCAGCATCTAGCTCCACATGTTGTGCTCCGTTTATGTAGCACTTGAGTGAAATGTCATAGACATGCATGCAGGTCAAGGCCAGATGGGTGCTTGCATCAATGTGCATTATTTGGGAAAGGTGTCAGTGAGATGAAATGATGAAGACAATTGTCCACATTTAGAAAATTAGTATGGATGTGATTGTCCAATGTTTGAGTCAATCCTAGTTGGCAGCTCTCCTTAACTGTGGTGGAATGACTAAACCCATGGACAGCTGTCCAAAACTTCCTGGCTGTCCTTGATGTTTGAAAGTATGTGTTCCATGTCCATCCCCCCGAAGCACAGGGTTAGGGCCAGGAAATATGTATACCTAGGTGTGATAATCCCAGTGTAGAAGACAGACATGTAACTCAAACATTCATGTGTTCCAATCTACAATGCCCTTTCATGATTACCAACTGCATACCATCCATCCAGTTCCATTTACAAATCACAGGTCTTGTGGGCCTTGATTGTCATCAAGAAGATAGTTATTAGTTGGCCATGCACATGTGGAGTACTTGCAGCATTTGTTATGTGACTAATAGCAGTACAAAGATGCACAGATCATTTAATTAAGTACACACTTGTTGTGCATTGCTATGCTGTTATATAGTTGATGTGTAGGCTGCGTTGGCATGTCACTCCTCAGGGACATTCTATCATCTGTACTGTGATTTGGACTGTATGTGCTATTTTTGATGAAGTGTTAGAGTATCATCTGTATATTTGTATCAGACAATGATGTCACTAATGTTTGTCTTTCTCTATTTTTACAGCTGCCAACATGAATGCCCAGGAGATACGGGAATTCCAGAGGCGGGCAGTGAGTTGCCGCCACATACTAGATGTGGAGGCTGGGTTCCGCAATATGGCACGTCGATATCGCCATGGGAGAGCCACAGGGGTGTGGAGGGCATTTGCCCAGGGGGGGGCAGCATTGCCCACAACAGCCACAACCACCACAGCTCAGACTATAGTGGCCCCAAGGATGACAGCCACTGTAGCAGATCCCTCAACTTCATCTGCTCCGGGCCAACAAGCAGCACCTCCTGCATCTCCCCCTCCAACCACGGCACCAGCATCAGCAATGGCATCCACAAGTAGTACACAGACAACCCCAGCTGCTGTGATTGACAATCAGAACATACGGACACTTAAACGTGACATGCAACGAATGTTGCGCAGCATAGACAGGCTGCAGCAGGAGGTGTCCTGCAATAGCAGGAGACTGCAGGGTTTCAAAAAGATCCTGCGGAGCGCCAATTTGTAAATTATGGATCCTCACCCATGATTCCCTCCTCTCCCTCCTCTTTCCTCGTTCTTATCTTTAGTGGGTTTAGGGGGCTTAGTGTTAGGTTAGAGTAGACTGTTAGTTTAGTTAATATAAGTGGGCTGGGGGTGGAGGGGGTATATTATTACATATCTGTTTGTGGGTGGGTGGAGGATGATGTTGGGGTTTATGTGTAAAAAGAAAAATGTTAAATATAAAAAAAAAAACACCAAAAAATATGTATTTGTTTAGGATAAGTTAGTATTTGTTTAGGTTATTATATGTTGTCCTACATGTGTCCCGTCATATAAGGGTGGTGGGGGGTTGATGCTTAGAGTGTTAAGTTAAATGTGATCAGTAAGTTTAGCTTAGGGTAGTTAGGGCCAGTTGTGGGTAATGTGTAGTTAGGATAGGTTAGGTTAGTTAAGGTGTTTCCCCTAGTTTTGGTATACTTTCTTACTGTGAAATAAAGTTTTAGGTACTCGTTTAGAGCATGTGTCATATGCTTGGGGATCAGGGCCTTGGCATAGGTGAACAGTGTCAATTTAGTATTTGCATTTGTGTTCCATCCTGCATCAGAATCCCATTGTTGACATGGTTATTCACAATTTCTAATGTGCTGTCACATTGGCAGCTACACCAAAACTACTCTCTATGCATCTGCCATCCATTGCACCTACCACTCAAGGTTACTATGGTTCCCAAAGTGTTATAAAGGTTGGTGTGTTTTTAAATCTGTCAGCGTTTGAGTCCTGATTTGGAATCTTGGGCACTCTGGGACATTTGCCTGCAGCCTGATGTTCATGTGAACCCTAATAAGCTGAGTGATGTTATAATCTTATGTAGTTCTGGATACATAACTCACACCTATCATTTCTTACATTGTACTCCCAGGTTACATAAGTGTCCATACACTCGTACACATCCATTCCCGCTGTATGGTGTGTGTGTGTGATTAAAGTTTATAGTCAGATGTCACATACATAAAGATTGTCTTGAAGGGAATGTTGGCCACATTGATTTTCAGCTTATACATACTTTGGAGCTGACTTTTTCTGTTCTACACAGCATTATACTGTTTGTTCTAATTACACTTCAGAAATAAGCCTAAGGAACCACAGATCCAGACCCCAGTGCATAGTTGTCAGCCCACTGTTGTATTGGCATTCTATGGCCATTGACATGTTACATACATCACATATCTCCTACACATTTAGGGCCATATGTACTAAAGCTTTTTCCCATAGACACAGAATGGGTAAAATCCTTTGATACATCTGGCCCTTAGGCCATATTTATACCTTTTTAGTGCTGCATTTGTGCCACTTTTTTATGCAAAAGCGGCGCAAACTTACAAAATACAATTGTATTTTGTAAGTTTGCGCCGCTTTTGCGTCACAAAATGACAGAAATGCAGCGCTAAAAAAGTATAAATATGGGCCTTGATGTGTCACATTCCACAGAGACAAAGTGGTTGTGTAAGTGCAATTTATTTTAAAATGCTGTAGTGCAATATTTACATAGTCCAGGATTGAAAGTCCATTAATGTGACGTCTGCTATTGTGATGCAACACAAGTGCAATGGTGAGGGACATGTCATTGGACATGCTGGGGTGAAGTGTCATTCAGTGCAGAGGTACATGAATTGCCAATGAGGTACTGAGAGACATTTGCAGTGCATAGTGGTAAGGTAAACAGTGTAAACGCATTGGGTTGTTTCCTTATCTGAACTGGTGTTTGGCTGTTGACCAGATGTCAGCAGTATTTTTGTAGAGTTGCATTATAGTGTGTAGTCCCTTGAATTGTGACTTGTGAAATAGGTGTCCCTGTGTCTTAACTGGGGGTGAGATGATACTTCCATGCACAGAATCAATTCGACAGTGGTGGTAACACGGTTGCATCTATATACCCTGGACATTCCATACAATTTCACATATGCAATAGAATTATTTAACCTTCAGTGAGGCCCATAGATTTTGCAAGGTGACAATGTGCAAAACATCTCCGTACGTTGTGAGCACTGACGTGTTAACAATTGACTATGCACTAATTTCGCATGTGTGACAAGTTCACTGCAGACCTATTTCTCTGCCCTTGCCAAGTCGACTCAGGTTGTAACGTGTACCTATACTACTGAACATGTTCTAGTTCAGATGGCTAACTTGGTTGTGAGGTTGTCATTTCGATTGTTAATTTGTCGCAATGCGTATGTGTAGGAATGTGCACTTTCAATATTGTCCCATCAATATGTGTTCTTCGCACAGTCCACTTGCTTCTTGGTAGTAGGCAATGTGAGAGCAGGAGTGATGTGAGAAATTGGTGCAGCCTCAATGATTGCACGTGACCTTTATTGTAGTCATCATCATGCTATGTGTGTCATGGTGTTTGACCTGCAGCAAAACACATTACACACCCCTTACACAGTACATTTTGGTTTGAAGGGTGTTGGATTGAGTGTTATTGATGTGATAGTGAAAGATTAATCTTCCCAAATGTACTGCCAGTTGGGGCCATGTCTTTATCATTGTGTTGTTTACAATTTTTCCCTTGTGTCTGTGGAGTGGCATCTGTTGTTATTTGGAACTGTCATTTGTCCCTAGGTGTGTCTCCCATTGGGTGAGGATATCAAACATGCCTAGCGGTGTCACAACCTCAGTGTGTTCCTGTCCACGTGTCGATGTCGTGGTGTATGTGTTGTGTGTCCTAGAGGGTTG
This sequence comes from Pleurodeles waltl, assembly GCF_031143425.1. Classification (NCBI taxonomy): domain Eukaryota; kingdom Metazoa; phylum Chordata; class Amphibia; order Caudata; family Salamandridae; genus Pleurodeles; species Pleurodeles waltl. The sequence goes on from NC_090442.1 coordinate 993,578,698, forward strand.
CTGTGCAGTGTGTATATAAGTAGGTTTCTGTACTTACCAACAAGTAGGCCATTTCCAAATCGTCCATCCTGGAAGTGTTGATTGATGGTGCAGTGACGGAAGATGAATGAATCATGTACACTCCCACAATACTTTGCCACGATGTTGGTGATCAAACCCCGGTGATCGACAATGGCCTGCACATTAATGGAGTGTGTGTGCTTTCTGTTTCGGAATATATGCTCTGTTGCTGCAGGTGGTATAATCCGGACATGGGTGCAGCCAATTGCACCAAGCACATGCGGGAAGCCATGTATTTAAAAAAAAAAAAAAATTTGATCTCCTGCTGCTTCTGCTGGGTTTTGGGGAAATTGATGTGGCGGGTTGTGAGGGAGATGATGACATCTAGGACCTTGGGAAGGAAGGCAGAGAATGAGGGCTGTGATACCCCAGGAACCAGGGCACCCGTTGTTTGGAAGGCGCCACTTGCCAACATATCCAGGACAGCTAGCCACTTGGTCACCAGTAGTATAATGTGTGGTGTCTGCAGGCTGGCTGTTTTTGTGGCTCAATTTGGCACACCAGCGGCTGTATGGCTTGCCAGTTGAGTCTATACCTCCGGATGATGTCCTGTTCCCTGAGGCCATGGAGGGGTGTCCTGTTCCTGAAGACCCTTTCCTGCCTTCTGCGTTGCCTTTGGGGGCCACATCAGGGTGGTGGTGGCTGCTGCTGTTGGTCCTGTGCTCTGCGCCGTCTAGCATGCTGCATCAGTAGCACCTCCATGTTGACCTGTTGGGCTATGATGTTGCTTCTATGTGTTTTCCTTAAGTAGTGGTGCGTTTACCTAAGTTTAACACCTGCCCTGACCCAGGTGTTAAAATTTGACCAAATCGGGCTTAGCGTCATTTTTAGGGTCGTCCCCCCACCCGTGTGTCATTTTTACCCTGGTGGATAAATATGGTGCTAAGGTGTTTGAGTCATTTTTTGGACAGGAACACCTGCCTTGCATCTCATTGATGCAAGGCGGTTTCACGCAGGCGAAAAATTACTTTATCTCCAATATTTTGGCACCGAACATGTCCAGCGCCAAAATATAAATATGGAGTTAAGTTTGCTCCAGGTTTGCGTAAAAATAATTATGCAAATCCAGCACAAACAGATTATAAATAGGCCCCTATATTTGTACCATAAAGTTAACTTACGTGTTTGTGAGCAACATGCTTTCTATTTGGGAAGAAACTATTAGCATTGAACAAAACTTATAATTAATTATTACTCACCGAGCCCCGCAACCTCAAAGCCTAGCAGGTCGATCTCCCGATCTAGGATGTCAGCCCACCGGTGCGTCAGCTGTTGCTGGGTGCAGCGGACCCCAGAGCTGCAGCGCACAGCCCGGCGCACCCTCTCGCAGCATTGGTGCTTCACCCTGAGGCCGTACCGAGACCTGGGCCTACCGTCTGCTGCCAAGGTGGAGGGGAGGTGGCGCTGCACAAAGATCACCAAGGCACAGATCACCAAGGCAGCCACCTCCACCTTGGAAAATATGGCGCGGGGCTGCACACCTTGACGCCGCCGCCGCCCATAAGGAAGGTGTCTGATGCTTGTATTTGGGGGCCTGGCGCTGCTGCTCCCCTTCTTTGCCATAATGCTGGAAACTATGGGGGGGGGGTAAGAGATAAGGAACTATTAGGAAAAAGGAAGGGAAAAAAGTAAAGCAAAAAAATTAAAAAGGTAAAAAGTTGCAAACAAACACAAAAAAAATTGGAGAAAAGTTAAAATATAAACAGAGATGGAGAAAAGGTAATATAATAAAAAGAAGGGTAAAATAGGTTTTAAAAGAGAGGGATGGGAGAGATAGAGGGATAGAAAAGTAGGCCCCAGCACCATAACAAGCGAAAAAAACAAGATGGCTGCGCCCATGTTAACTGTGTGGTGTCATTTGCGCGAGAATGCCAATGTGAGAACGTACTTCGCGTTGCCAGTGATGTTAAACGTCACGTGAACGGGCCCTGCAAGAAACTCTGCCCGCTAGCCGAACTCTGCATAGTGCAACAGAGTTCTGTTTTTTTTACTTCGCGGAGTTCTGTGTAGCACAGCTACACAAACTCTGCCCAGGCCTAGTATCCTTCCCTGCCACACCACCAAAGTCAGCTTTATTGGGTGCACTGATGACATTGGGTTCGGGATATCATCTGAACTCCCTCCTGTATAAAGCGCTACATGCAGATGGTGTTCATGCGGCACACCTGGGAAGTAGAAGTGGACATTCCATGTCATGTGGGGGTGGGCCAGTGTATGTGAGCTACTGAAAGCTGTGCCAAACAATGCACCTTTACTGCTGATCCATTTCAGTTTTCTACATCTTACTTATATAACCCCATAAGGTATGCATAGGTATGATTCAGGACGGTCGCCTGCTTGTCCTTGTTACAGGTATGCAACTGCAGATTTTATGACTTTGGCGTGGGGCTGCACAATGGTGGGAGTCTTCTGGTCTGTTGTAGTGGGTAGACTACGAAGAACCACAGCTCATACATGTGAGCTGGATCTGCTGTACTATTTTTTGGGGGATGTTGCCAGGCCCAAGAAGCACAAGATGGCTTACCATTTCTTACAGTTGGTTCTAGTGTTGGCTCGGAGATTCGATGGGAGTTAAGGCTTCAGCGGGGAACAGTGGGGTCGGGGTTTGTCTGAGTGGTCACTGGCCAAGGCACTGCACTTACGCCATGTGCACACGGATGACAAATTGTAGGCTGATATGGGGGCATGGGGAACACTTTATGACAACGTTTTAGGGGGCACAGAGTATATTTGGGGCTGAATCTCTTGAGAGAGATTGATCTTTGTCGGGGGAAGACCTTTTTACCACTGGCTAAACTAATTCCTACGCGCCATACGGGTGCCTTATTTAAGGAATTGCGTTAGTAAAAAATAATTACTCAAACCAGGCAGCGCTGGCGTAGGGGAAAATGGGGGTTGTGCGTCAAAAAACGGTGCAAGTCAGGTTTGAGGCAAAAATCATGCCTCAAACTGGATTTCACCATTTTTTGATGCACAGCCCCCATTGAAATGACTCCTGTCTTAGCAATGACAGGAGTCATGCCCCCTTGCCCAAAGGCCATGCCCAGGGGACTTCTGTTATAGTGGCATGTAGGGGGGCCCAAATTAGGCCCCCTATGCCACTTTAAAAAAATAAATAAAAATACTTACATCAACTTACCTGAAATTACCTGGGATGGGTCCCCCATCCATGCATGTCCTCCAGGGGTGGGCGAGGGTGGCAGGGGGTGTCCCTGGGGGCAGGTAAGGGCACCTCTGAACTCCTTCCATGGTCAGAGACCATGGAAGTGAGCCCACAGATCCCTTAACGCCTGCCCTGACCCAACCGTTTTTAAGGCCCGCCCTCTCCTGTGCGTCAAAATGGCGCGGGAGTATAAATAAGGCGCACAGGCCTTAAAGTCATTTTTTGGGCGGGAACGCCTACCTTACATGTCATTAACGCAAGGCAGTTTCCTGCATCCCAAAAATTACTCACGTGGGCTCCGGCGTCAAAGTTTAAATACGGTGCACGGTTTGCACTGAGTGTGCGTCAACATTTTTGACGCACATTCGGCTAAACAGAGTATAAATATGCCCCTCTGTCTATTGTTACTCTGGCCCTACCATTATGCACCACAATAAGGCCCATATTTATACTTATAGTTATCTAAACTCATGCAACACTTTGTGGACTATGCTACTTTGAAATGTTTGATAAAATGATGAATAAAAGTTTTCAAAAAAAGGCCATGGATCAGCGAATATTCAGCAGCATGCTGTGGGTAGGTATAAGCCTGTTTGATTGGGGTGAATTAGTTTGCACGTGTGGCAAAAACCTGTTTGCCAGGATCTTAGTTAGGATCTTGTAATCTGCTTTGAGAATGGATAGAGGGTGTTAGGACTCCATCAGCAGTTTGTTCTTGCCTTTCTTTGGGAGGGATACTATAGTGCCCTTGCATAAGGTAGGGGGAAGCGAGCCCTTTTGCCATGCCTTATTGAATACAGTTATCAACCGAGGGGCAACCACAGCCGAGAAGGTTTAATGGGCAAGCCGTGTGAACTGGGGGCCTTGTCCCTGGCCCTCTCCTTGATAACTCTTGGGACTTCCTGTACAGTGATCCCTGCCCACAGCCGCTCAGCGACAGCTGGGTCCAGGGTCAGAGGGGAAGAGTCTGCTATGTAGTGCGATACCTCTAACCCAGTGACTTCTGCACCCACCTCATAGAGAGTGCGGTAGCAGCGCAGGAACACAAGCTGAACTATGGAATCCCTAGCCTCATGGGGTGTCCTACCACCTTCTCCTAGAGCAGCCAGACTAGTATGCGCCTCAACTTATCTCTCTCTGCGTGGGCCCTCACAATGTACGCCCTATAATCATAATGTTGAAGGCGTCTGCAGATGTAAACAATTTTTCACGTTCAGCAAGCCACTGCTCTCTGCAAGAAGGTGTTTTGCCCAGCTCCAGATGGAGCTCTGCAAGTACCAATTCCTGTTGACATATATCTGAAAGCAATTGGGCACCCGTCCCACCTTGTTATAGATGCAGTAGCTATTCACAACCACCTTAAAGACCTCCCATTCAACCCCTACCAAAGATGCCAAGCCCTCTTCATCAAGCTAAAGATCTGTGATTCTCTCATGAAGTAAGGACCGGGAACCTGGTCCTCCAGCAGGGCTGGTTCTAACTGCCAGGTTGGGATGCAAGGGCTGCGGGGAGACCACGAAAGGTGCACAACAGGGGGCAATGGTCAGAGTATGTCAGCGCCAAGTATTCAGCATCTTCCATCCTCTCACATGCTGTAGCACAACCCAGCACCTTGTCCAATTGGACCTCTAGGTCACGCAAGCTAGAGTGATATGAATAAACCTGTGCTACCGGGTTCCTCACCGTCCAGCAATCCGCCTGGCACCAGTGCCATATTCGATCACAGAAGAACGATATGAATAGATACTATACAAACACAATCAACCAGGGCCCGATGGCGAACCAGGTCCACATCAGAACACTCAAGAGAGGCAAGAGGCCAGTCAGACAAACAGATAGAAAGCATACAACAGAATGATGCTGGGTGCATCAAGTCCAAGCTCCCTACCCAAGCTCAGTAACCCCTGGCCAGAGATAAAAGAGCGATATACAGTGTCAATCTGACATTGAAGGAAATAATATGGTTGCCGCTCCACAGTAGTGAGCAAATAACAGTTGCCCCCAAATAGGAGGTCAAATTATACAGTCTGCCATACCCAAGGTAACCCCCTGGAGAGTGTTTTAAAGCCCAGGCACTATGGAGACCTCAGAACTCGAAACAGGTCCCATACATGAAGCTATTTCAGGATGAGGAGAGCTCCAGCTGGAGCAGAGGGAAGCCGCCACCTTGACAGCCCTCGTCCGTTCATTCTTCAGGCAGTTGCTGCACTGTCGTTGATTCACCCCCTGGTGTTGAGAACACCCATGTCTCTGATGCATCGATCAAAAAGGGACTGTAGAGTGGGGTGCACGTCTCTTTATCATAGCTTTCCAGCCAGAAAAAAGTTTCTGTCTCAAAAATGGAGATGAGTTACCACCGGATGGGGTGAGGCCCCAGGCTTGGGAGGGGAGGCAGTGACCCTGTGTGCCCGGTCAAGTGCATAGAAGTTGGACAGTCCCTGAGGGGCCACTACCTTCTGAAGCCAGTCTTCCAGAAAAATCAAACATTTAGTTGCCCTCTGCTCCCTCCGGCAGACCAATGACCTTGATATTGTTGAGGCGGGCCCTAATCCACCTCATATGCACTTCTAAGTCCATGAGGTAGTGTTCCATAGCCTGAGCTTCAGGTACTGAAGTTTGAACCATTGTTTCCAAAACCGACACTCTCACAGCCACCTTTTTAGAGTCCTCACGGAGCAGGTCAAGTTTGACCACAACACAGTCTATCTTGTCCTCCAGGCGCTCTCCTGTAGCCAACAGTTTGTCCAGTTTGGAGTCCATAGTCAAGGCGTCTCCTCCTCCAGTGCTCTGCTTAATCCACTCTTGGAGGGCACTTGATGGGGCATCATCCCTGGTCCTCTGTGGGCAGCCCATGTCTGGCATGGGAGGAGAATGGGCAAGACACCCCCTCAAAAGTAGTACAGGCAACCAAGAGTGGGGCCAGAGGCATCACGGTACATCTATCCTCGCTCTTCCCAAAGATCACAGTGTTAGGGGGGCACAAAGCCGCTAGCACCACCCGGGGGAAGTAGCAGTGCCTCCAGAAGAAAAGAATACTAATAGGAAGTGGGGGCGGATCCACAATCGGCTGCTCAGCACTCAAAATGTTCCCAGGGCCATAGAGTCTGTTCGCCTGGGCATTCAAGGGGTTTGTGAGTCAGGCCACAGCCAATATAGGTCCACTGCCGCTCTCTTTGCCAGGCACCTCCAAGGGGAGCTTCCTGCAGCATGGTCTGGGCCCCCCCAGAGCCGATGGGGCCAACTGCCACAACATCAGGCTTCGTCCGGTTCAGTGAACCTCCAATTAAGGCCCAAGCAAGTCTGTGTGTACTCAATTGTCCGTGGCAAGAAGTGGGGGGGTCCACCATCATCACAATGGGACCTTATCAGACCTACCTCACGGTACAAAGTCCAAGAATGCAAGAATAGGGCCTCCCTTTTGTTGCCTCCCTTGCAGCTGGTGCTGTAGTCAAAGGTGTCGTACCCTGAAGCAGGAGGGGCCATATAATTGAGGCCAGGCCCCCTCAGGGCCCTTCATCACGAAATTCAGGTGGGGAAAAAGCGAAGGGTCCCCATTCTGCTACTCTTTCCTCCGGGACACCGTGGTCTAGATCACCACTTGTTTTGCGCCCGCCTGTTGTGCAGTTTTGGCAAGATCCGCAGTCTATACCTGACTACAGAGCCACCATCTTGGGTGTACGAACAAGACAATTGCTGTCTCTCTGCCCCGGGGTTGGAAGCACAGTTCCGGCTTTGCCTTTTTTCGGCTATCGCCCCTGGGCCTCCAGCTTTCCTGGGGCACCCCAGACAGCATTAGAGGAAGGGTTTGGGGGTCCGGGGAGGCAAGGGTCTTGTGGGCTAGTGAGGAGCTTGAGCTCCGAGCTTCCTATGGCATGATGGCTGGCTCCGCCGCTTAGCCCCTGGCAATTTGATAACAATACATGACCTTGCCCAAGCCCCTAGGAGGATATCTGCCAGGACTTCACTGAAAGGGAAGAAACGCTCAAAAGTAGTCTGGCCTAGTTGGCAGACCTCGGTTAATGTGTTTGTTTTTACCTCCTTATTGGGGAGCTGGAGTTAAGGCCTTCAGCTGCTTTAAACATAACAGTAACAAAGGAGGTAGATTCTTCTATGACTGGGATGGGGAGGGGAGAAGAGAGCTGTTTCTGGGGAGATATCTAGCCCAACGGCTTCCTGCAGGTCCTCATACCAATTGTTGTTGGCAAAGGGCTAGGAGAACTCATCACCTTGGTCATAGCAGTTATCAGAGTCGGTCCCAAAAAGGGGATGCAAAGAATGCTGCCTGCTTTATGGTAATGCAAGTGCAGAAATAAGCACCGTGTCAGATTCAGGTGTGATGTTGGTCCAAGTTGGAGCAGCCTCGGAGAGGACAATCAGGGACACCTTTTCAGGCAGCGAGGTCAATGTACCCTTGCCTAATGTGGTTTTGGGATGGCAGCCAAGGGCAGAAGTGGCTTGGAGGGTCCAACTGGTGGACTTGCTGCCAGGTGGCAGGCCTCTTAGTTCCATGGGGTCTGAAGGTGCACCAAAATGACTCGGTAGAAATACGAAGAGCTGAAGAATATAGCTGTGCAGATCTCTTTGATTTGGTGTGGCATGGGTGAAGGCCGTGGAAAGTCCAGGGGGTATATATATACTCTGTCTGCGTCGAATGTGCGTCAAAAAGTTTGACGCACATTCGGCGCAAAACTTGCCCCATATTTAAACTTTAATGCCCGAGCCTGCAGACGCCAAAATCCCGCTGTGTACGTCATTTTTCGGATGGGGTAAACCGCCTTGCGTTAATCATATGCAAGGTAGGAGTTCCCGTCCAAAAAATGACTTCAATGGGCGTGCGTCGTATTTAAGCTTCCGGGCAAAAATCCCACACGGCCGGGAGGCGGAGGCGAAAAATTATGCACAGCCCGATTTGCGTAAAAAATTAATGCCTGGGTCAGGGCAGGCATTAAAATGAGGCAAACACACCTGTATTTAATCAGAACACACAGAAGCAACAGCAGAGCAGCAAAAGGGAGACATGAAGGTGCTTCTCATCCAGCTTGCACGCAGACCAGGGCCCAGCAACAACAGCAGCAGCTACCACAACACCAGCAGGGACCCCAAAGGCAGCGCAGAAGGCAGGAGAGGATATTCTGCACCAGGACAAGCCTTCATGGCCTCAGGGAACATGACATCATCCAGAGGTACAGGCTGAACTGGCATGCCATTCAGCAGCTGCTGCGCAACATAGAGCCACAGTTGGCACCCACCTTGCTGACACCCCGCACCATCCCAACAGAAACTAAGCTGCTAGCTGTACTTCACATGTGGGCAAGTGGCTCCTTTCAAAGCACTGGCGCCCTGGTTGCCGGAATATCACAGCCATCATCCTCTGCCTTCTTGTCCAAAGTACTGGATGCCATCATTGGACTCACACCCTGCCACATCTGCTTCCCAAACACACTGCAGAAGCAGCAGGAGACAAAACAGGGGTTTTACCTCATTAATGGATTCCCACACGTCCTTGATGCCATCGACTGCACACATGTACGCTTGTGCCACCTGCTGCAACTGAACACCTCTACCGCAACAGGAAGCACACACACTCCATCAATGTGCAGGCCATTGTCGATCCCCAAGGATTGTTCACCAACATCGTGGCAAAGTATCCTGGGAGTGTCCATGACTCATTCATCTTCCGTCACTGTACCATCAATCAACACTTCCAGGATGGATGATATGGCAATGGACTACTTGTTGGTAAGTACAAAAACCTACTTATAAACACACTGCACAGCAACCCTCTAGGACACACAACACATACACCACAACAGCAACATGTGGTCGTGACATCGCTAGCCATGTTTGATAGGTCTGCAGTGAACCTGTCGCACATCTGAAATTAGTGTACAGTCAAATGTTAAGAAGTCAATGATCAAAACGTATGGAGAGGTTTGGCTAATTGTCACCTTGCAAAATGTAAGCGTCTCACTGATGTTTAAATTAATCCATTGCATATGTCTAAAGGTATGGGATGTCCAGGGTACATAGATGCTAACGTGTTACCACCACTGTCAAACTGAATCTGTGTATGGAACTATCATCACACCCCCAGTGAAGACACAGGGACACCTGCATCACAAGTCACAATGCTAGGGAGTGCACACTGTACTGCAAATACCCAAACATACTGCTGACAACCGGTCAGCAGGCAAACACTTGTTCAGCCAAGGAAACAACCCAATGCAGATGGTACATCCTAGAAGCCTAGGAGTCAATACAATAACACAAAAGAGTCACAGACAACACAAGACAACTGCTGCCATGCAAGGTGATATTAATGGGGCAAGCTACATCAACATGATCCCAATCATTTTCTTTTTCAGCTGATCAGGGGTATGGGATCCAGCCATGGATTATGACACCATTTGGCAACCCAAGCACTGTAGCAGAGCGTGCCTACAATGTGGCACATAGGAGGACACGCACCATAGTGGAGAGGACCTTCGGCATCCTCAAGTCGAGATTCAGGTGCCTCGACATCACTGGTGGCAGCCTCCTATATTCACCAGAAATGGTCTGTAAGATCATTTTAACATGTGCCATCCTGCACAACATCTGCATACGAAGGAACATTCCCCTCTTAGAACCAGAGCCACAAATGCCTGAAGAGGAGGAAGAGGAGGATGCTGGCCTGCAACATGAGGGGGAATAACAACACACAGCTGCTGGATTGCGTAGGCGCCAACAGATTGTGAACAATTTCTTTTAAAACAACTCACCATCACCACTGTATTAACAAATGTAAATAAACACTGATAGCGTAGCCTCATGGAGCATTGCTGATATACCGATCAGGACACAGAACATTCCAAAGCAATTGTGATGCATATTATACAACAGTCACATACACACACACTGTAAATGACATATATCCTGTACATTTCACCTTTGAAGGGCAATAGCAGAGGACCACACCTATTTCACACATACATGTTGGCAACATGGTTCATCGCAGCATATGGCCCACAACTAAGACACCATCAGTCTATAAGGGGAAAAAATGCCTCATAGATGAGGCAGTGGATGTGCTATTGCATTGGTAACAGGAATGTATGACCAGACCCTTGACAGCAGTAAGTCGTGCAGCACCTATCTATGAAAGGACTATCTGTGATAAGAGTTCCATAGAAGCAGAACATAGACAGCACAAGTGCCACACCTATGACAAGCATTGCGCACATGACATTCCATGTACATGTCAGCCCATTTCCTAACTCCTGACACACCCATGCTCCTGGTCTCAACCCACCTGTCTAAAGAGGTCCCTGGAATGGTAATATGTGTACCCCGATATTCCCTCCTCTACACACACAGACTAACAATAGTAATCCAGTGTGCCACACCCTTTCCTATGGTATGCCATTGTCATAGTACATCTGACTGCATGGACGTCAGGTCAATTAATACACTGGCTTGTAGTTTCTAAGCCCTGTTATCACCTGTAGATTGCTTCCCGTGTGAAAGGTACTGTTGGCCATTTGAACTGGAATCTCACCTACAGGACTTGTGATAAACTGATGCAGCACATACCTGTGAGCACCTCCATGCAGACCACCCATTTAAACATGCACTGCCCCTGCAGATGCTTGGAACAGCATAGAAGTTGCCATTTTGTCAAATACACTGTTATGCATTGCTGTAAAAATAAGCCATGTAACACAGCCCTTGGGTTTATGTGTCACCTTCCAAAACACAGGACAAACACAGGACAAACACGGGGCCATATTTATACCTTTTGACGCACAACTGCACCAACACAGTTGTGTGTAAAAAAACGTTACCGCCGGCTAACGCCATTCCAACGCGCCATGTGGGCGCCTTATTTATGGAATGACGTTAACCGGCGCTGCGGACTGGTACGCGTAAAAAAAAAATGACTCACACCAGGCAGCGCCGGTGTATGGGAAAATGGGGGTTATGTGTCAAAAAATGGTGCAAGTCAGGTCTAAGGCAAAATCAGGCCTCACACCGGATTTGTGCCATTTTTTTTGACGCACAATCCCCATTGACATGACTCCTGTCATAGCAAAAACAGGAGTCATGCCCCCTTGTCTAATAAGTCCCCTGGGCATGGCCATTGGGCATAGTGGCATGTAGAGGACCCAAATCAGGCCTCCCTATGCCAGGTGTCCTCCTGGGGTGGGCAAGGGTGGCAGGGGGTGTCCCTGGGTGCAAGGGAAGGCACCTCTGGGCTCCTTCCGAGCGCACTGGTCCCTTAACGCCTGCCCTGACCCAGGCGTTAAAAAACTGCGCCCATCAGGCCTTAAAGTCATTTTTTGGAAGGGAACGCCTACCTTGCATATAATTAACGCAAGGCAGATTCCCCCTTCCAAAAAATGACGCACATGGTGGGATTTTGACGTCCGCGGGGTCGGGCGTCAAAGTATAAATATGGGGCAGGGTTTGCACCGGCACAAGCAGAGTATAAATATGCCCCCCAGTTTCCCATGTCAACTGTCTTGTTCTTCCTCCGACCAGTGTAAGTCAGACCACTGAGTATGTACCGTGTGAAATTGTTGGATCCTGATTGACCCTGCATCCTGTCAGCCTGACTGGCACCTGTCTGTGCGTTATCCAAAAGGTTCCTTGTGGCTACGTATGTACCACACTTGCTTTACCAAACCTCACATTCCTCAGGGGGTATTTTGTCAGGTGCTTCCTCAATGCATACCCAAATACATTGTATAGCATCATCTGCTTTTTAATTGTACCATATTCGTAAAATTGTCTTGGAATACCAAAATCATGGCCTATTACCTTGTCTTGGTCTCATGTATGCATGAACGACAAAGTGTGACAGTGTACCAGGGTCGTATGCAGGGATTGGGTATGGTGCCTCCAGCAGAACCAGCTACCTCTGATAATGTGCATGAAAATTCCACACATGTTAGGACCCGGACAGTTCACATGCTGAATCAGATTTCTCACAACATATTGATGGCCTGTGCGTGCTGAATAGATGCAAGATTAATCAACACAGAGGCTATGATGTTCCCAGATGCAGTGGGAACTTTACAGGCCAACCTGTGTACAAATGTAATGACACCTGCCGAAACATGACTCCTGAGATATGATCTCACTCAGCACACCAAGGTTGCCCTGTTGACAGTCTCATAACACGTCCGCAGTGACAGGGTGGGACCATCCCCATGTAGGTTCTCATGTCCTCATCGACTTTACTTCCATTGATCTCAGAAGGATACTCAGTAGATACAGGAATAGCCGCCACTGACTCATGATGAGACCTGGACGTAACTGTGACAACATAGACCCCTAAAAGTATACAGGATCAACATTGGACCACAAACATGAACCAGACACCTCTGTGCAATTGATCACTGGAAATATGTGGCCACATGCTGCCTCGTCTGCTGGTCCACCACTGCCACAGGAGAGTTGTGGCTCAGTCATATGACCACAACTGTGGCGTAATAGTACAGATGTGGGTCACCTTTGGCTGTCTGTGCCAATAACATGGTACCCACTTAGTCTGTACATGTGTCTGACTCATGGTGGGTTCACCAACAAGTGCCTAGGAAGCAGTTTCCAAATTTCCAGGACATGGGATGGGCAACTTTTGGACCGTTGACATGAACAAGCGTCTGCCATCTATCCGGTGCATGCTTTGTCATTTGTGGTGTCTACGTTACCCAAAATCTTGGAAGTGCAAACAACAGATGTTGCTACATGTATGACTAACACATGTCCTCTTCATTTCCATACTGACTTGTATCTAAGGTTTGGACACATTGACTTCACATTCATACAAGCATATTTTCAATAATGCATCTTGTGATGCACACACACTGGGTCAACAACTACATTAGTATCCAATGCACACACATTGAGCCATAGGCATTGAGGTATTGCACTTATGTGCGTCACCTTGCTATCCTCTCCTGTCGCCAAACATGCCCAATTTGTGAAATACATATATGTGGGCCACACATATGGCCATCTAGTGCCTCTGCCAAGAGTGAAAATCCTGTTAAGGAAGTAGCGGATCATGGTCCGCAGCAGTATGATGTCTCACATGTGCCCATACACCGTCAAGACCAATGTGGGTGCAATCAGCCTATATCAGTTGTGTCACAAATGTAACATTACATTAAAATGGCAAAATGACCCAAACACAGTTTATGCCCTGAAATGTTTACGCATATGCGTCAAAAAATGATGCACAAGTGTCAAAAAATGACGCTTATGCCCGAAAAACTGCGCATTATGCCCTGAAAATTGGTTAAGTGTTAGACAATTTCCAAATATATGGATGCGGCCTCATTATTACTCCTGTGCTTCCAAAAAAATGACTCACATACTGTATGCGTCAAAAATGTTTGACGCATAGCGATAAAAACGGCAGCCATTTTATGCAGGAAGTTAGGTAATAGGATATCCTGTTTACAGATTATGTACAGTGGGTGTACTTTCACTTTCACTTTGCAGTCTGTGATTCTTCTAGACTGTGTGGCTGTGTTCTGAGTTTTGTCTAGTCAAATTATGCTTTTGTCTCCTGTGTGGTCCATTACTTGTTAGTTTGTGAATTAAATATTGTTGTTGTATCCTGTCTGAGTGTTTATTGTGTACTATTGTCCAGTATTATATTGTCTTTGTTGTTTGTGGGAGTCTGTTGTGGGTAGTGATAGTTTGGGGATAGTTGGGCTCTTTTAGTTGTTTAGTTTACTTTTTCTTATTCTACTTTCCCCCTATTCTCCTTTGTTCTTCTTTATCCCCTATTCCCCTTTTTCTGTGCTAAGATGTTGGGTAGGCCACGTCTTGGGAAGATGGGCGAGGAGGAGCTTGGGGGGGTTCATATGGCTGGTGTGCCATTTCCTCCCCCTTATGATTGAGGCAGGTGGGCAGCTTATACAGGGGTATCACACTGAGGCATGGAGAATCCAGTGGGGAAAGGTTCTGCATCACTTGCAACGTGTATATCGGAGCCAGAGGAATGAGCACCAGCTGAAGCACTGCTGGGCTGACCTCATCTACAGGGAGCAAGATCTGCTGGACCACATGGGAATTCTGATTGGTAGCCCTGTTGGTGAGTACAAATCATGTAAATGTGCACGATTAAATGCTCCGTAGTGACATCAGATGATTTGTACAATATCTGCCGGCTATGTTGTAGAGTGTGTGGAATGCTTTGGAAACATACAGGGTCATTGAAGGACTCTGTTAAGGACCACAATTGCTAGCTGTCAGGAAGCAAGTGCTCTGCAAACTTACTGAATACTTTTGCTTAATGTAAGTTGGTGCCACCTTTGTGTCAGACAGCAACACAAATCAGGAGCCAATTATGTATATATAGGTTACATTTGCCAGTGAGGTATAGATTTTCCAAAATATTACCTACCTTTCTTGATGCAACAGCTAGACTGACTTTCAAAACACTACATGATGCAGAAAATGAGTGCAGGCTTCACGTCAATTGATGATAGCAATGTGGCCCAGAAATATGTCTCATGTGTGTCTAGTGAGTGTGTAAGGAAAGCGATCACGGAAGTTCTATAAATGTTAGGGATTATTGTGGTCCTTCATCATTTCGGTTACATGTCAGATCTGGATTTGGAGACATAGGGAAAAAGTGCAAGGTGCCCTCAGCTAACATCTTACACTGGTATTTGGTGTTTGTTTTTCCAACTTTCATTTAGGGATGGCAGGCCAAAGGTATGCACATGGGATCATATCTCTATGGTTGGTGCAACTCATCATAGTTGGGCCACATCAAATGAAGAAACTGTAACAACACGAGGGCTTACAAATGTCCCTGCCCATCTGTACATTGTACCTATGTGTCATACATTTGTCATGGCCACCATAGCTGGTTGACTGGTAATGCACTCCTCAAGGAAACTGGCTTTGGATGTCTCTCTTGGATACACATGATGAGACGAATACACTCCATTATTATGTCTGCTCACTAATGAAGGAGCATGTTTGCCACCACATAATAGTTAGGGCCACTGCATGTGTGCAGATATGTGTGTAAATTTCACTGGAGACCCATGGTATGTAAAAGTTAGCCATGCTATATCGGATGCAGTATCATCATGTCTGAGTGGATTTACTTACCTATGTAATCTTACACATAGTATTTGTCTTAGGAATTGTTGGTAAGTGCACAGAATTTGAGCACATTTCTCCCTTCCATGCCTTACAGGTGGACCCGCACCCTACACTGTGGGCGAGGTGGTTTCATTCGAGGACCCTGACAACTCCAGTAAGTGTTGATATGTCTGTTATGTGTTGTGTTTGCTGGCGATGTGTGATGGACTCCTGTGTGTTAAACAAATGGCAAGTTGTGATGCGCTGGCCCATCATTTGTCTTGTTCCATGAGTGGGATTTCATTTTCTCACCATTTTAGCGTTGGACAATGCTTATCCTATTGTCTTATTCAGGGATTCTAGGTCAGTCCTCTAGGCCCGCAATGTGAATGGGGATGAGTCATGTGGATAACATTTGTATCAGCAAGAGGCGCACTGGACCTAATCTGTGATTTAGTCAGCCTCTCAGACCCACATTCTCCCAGAATGGGGCTGCAAATTGCTTACCAACAGACTTCTGCTTCCCTATTCACTAATGTACCTTGAACTTCCCAGCAGAATGTAGCTCCACATGTAGTGTTACGAGTATGTGGCAATTGAGTGCAATGGCCTAGGTGTGCATTCAAATCATGGCCAGGGGTGTTCTTGCATCTCTGTGTTAGTAGTAAGTCATGGCTTACTGGAAGTATATGATGTGGACAAAGGTCTGCATAGCCAGACATGTGTGGCGCTGGGATTGGTCAAGGGTTTGCTGTCTCCTATTTGTAGGTACACCTTACCTGTGGTGTGTGTGTTGAGCCAAACACATGTCCAGCTTTCATAAGCTTCATGGCTGTCCATGTTGTTTGAAATTGTTAGTTGTTTCTCCACCCCCCCACCCTCAAACACAGGCATGGGTTTGTGAATAGTGTACCTAGGACTGACTGATGATACAAGTTTGGTACACAGACATGTAAATCAGTGAATCTTTGGTCTGAACCTACTATACACACTCAGGTTTAGCACATGAGTACTAAACTAGCAAGTCCATTTACAACTTGCAGATCATGTGGCCCTAGATTTCCATCCCGTACACTGGCATTTTTAGCCCTGGCATTGGCGGAGGATCTGCTGCATGATTGTTAGCTGACAACTGGCAGAACTCTGATGCCAAAACATGCCAGTTGTTACCCATCTTGTAGGGCTTAGATGTGCTATGTGTGATACGACCTTTGTAGGCTGGCCTGCCATGTACTTCCTCAGGAGCATTCAGGCCCATATTTATACTTTTTGACGCAAAACTGCGCCAACGCAGTTTTGCGTCAAAAAAAAATAGCGCCGGCTAACGCCATTCTGAAGCACCATACGGGTGCCGTATTTATTGAATGACGTTAGCCGGCGTTAGCCGCCGGCGCCGTCTGGTGTGCTTTAAAAAAAACGACGTACACCAGGCAGCGCCGGCGTAGGGGGATATGGGGCTTGGGCGTCAATAAATGGGGCAAGTCAGGTTGAGGCAATTTTTTCGCCTCAACCCGATTTGCGCCATTTTTTTTCACTCCCAAACCCCATAGAAATGACTCCTGTCTTAGCAAAGACAGGAGTCATGCCCCCTTGCCCAATGGCCATGCCCAGGGGACTACTGTCCCCTGGGCATGGTCATTGGGCATAGTGGCATGTAGGGGGGCACAAATCAGGCCCCCCTATGCCACAAAAAAAATGTAAAAAAAACACTTACCTGAACTTACCTTAATGTCCCTGGGATGGGTCCCTCCAGCCTTGGGTGTCCTCCTGGGGTGGGCATGGGTGACAGGGGGTGTCCCTGGGGGATGGGGGGCATCATTTGTTTGGACCCGCCCACTCCCGGGCGTGAATTTTGCCCGGGAGTATAAATCCGACGCCCATGCCTCGGAGTCGATTTTTTAGACGGGAACGCCTACCTTGCATATAATTAACGCAAAGTAGGTGTCCCCGCTAAAAAATGACGCTAACTCCATGGACTTTGGCGTTAGACGCGTCTAACGCCAAAGTATAAATATGGAGTTAGTTTTGCGTCGAAATTGCGTCAAAAAAAACGATGCAATTCCGGCGCAAACGGAGTATAAATATGCCCCTCAATGATCTGTATGATGATATGAGCTGTTACAAGTACAGTAGATGTATTGTCTGATTTACTTCTTGTACCATTTCACACAATGCAGTTCCTAATGTAATTTTTTTCATTTGTCTTCACAGCTGCTAATATGACACCCATCCAGGTGCAGGAATTCCAGAGGCGGGCAATGCGGTACCAGCATATACTGCAGGTAGAGTCGGGGTACAGAAGGATCGCCCGCAGATACAGGAACGAACGGGCCTCCGGAGCCTGAAGGGCATTCCCACAGGGTGGCCCTTCTTTGCCCACCACAGCCACCACCAGCACCACTACCTCTACCACCCAGGTGGCACCACCAACAGCTGTGACCGTTGTGGCACCAACATCAGGAAGTGCTCCAGGCCCTAGCACTGGACCACCTTCAGGGCAGCCCACAGGCATTGACCACTCACGGCCCCACACTTCCTCAGCTGGTACACAGACCACCTCAGCTGCAACAATTGACCCTGCTGCTTTTTTGGACATGCAGCGCAAAATGGACTGTGTCCTCAGGAAAATGAGTCTCCTGAGGCAGGATGTTCGCCATATCAACCGGCGGGTGCGGTCCATTAAGCGGACCCTCCAGAGGGCCAACCTCTAGACATTTTTGATGGACATGATTCCCTCCCCTCCCTCCTCTTTCCTTATTCTTATACTTTGTGGGTTTAGGGGGCTTAGTGTTAGGTTAGTATAGGCTGTTAGTTTAGTTAGTGTTAGTGGGTTGGGGGTCCTGATTATTTCAATTGTTTCTTTTTGAGTGTGTGGGTGGGTGGGTGGGGGTCTATGTTGGGGCTCTTGTGTGTTTTGAAAAACAAAATTAAAAAATAAAAATAAAAATAAAATGACATATTTTTTTTTTTACAAAAAATATATATATGTTTAGTATAGGATAGTATGTGTTTAGGTTAGTATCTGTTGTTCTCCATGTGTCCTGTCTCATAAGAGGGGTCAGGGGTTGATGTTTAGAACGTTTTGTTACATGTGATAAGTAAGTTTAGTTTAGGTTAGTTAGGGACAGTTGTGAGCAATGAGTAGTTAGGGTAGATTTGGGTAGGTAAGGCTTTTCCCCGAGTTTTCTCTTCTGTTATTACGGTTTAATAAATATGTAGTGAACCCTTTACAGTATGTGTGAAATGCTTGTAGATCAGGGCCTTGGCATAAGTTTACATGAATTCTGTTGTATTACATTTGTGTCCTATGCTACCAACAAATCCCAACTGAGCTGTAACATTGGCAGCTACCCCAGAGCTACCTTGCAAAGATTTGACCATTCATTGCAACCACCAATCACAGTTACTATGGATCCCAACGTGTATTTTTCAATAAGTATGTTTTCAATGTCACATACTGTGCTTCCAGATTTGGTATTGGGGACACTGTGTTATGTCTGACTGCAGTGTTGATGTTCAAGGAAACCCTTATGAGCTGAGTGGTAGTAAGCACTCTTGTAGTATCGTGTTCATGACTCACATAGATCATTTGTGGCACTGTTCAGCATGATTACTTATTTGGATGTACACTCAGACACCTTCATTCATGTAGTTTGTTGACTGTTTGCTTAGATTTGTGAGCAATGTTATATGTGTTAGTATTGCATGGTGGCAACATTTAGCTGCCACTATTTAATGGCTGAGATATCCCTTGAGGAAGCATTATGCTGTCCAACACAGCATTATGGTGTATGGTTTATCTTTTCATAAGATATTACCCTCAGGAAGGGCAGAGTATGGTGCAATCCAGGCCACTGTGCATAGTTAGCAGACTAAATTATTTCAGGACAGTTGTATTGACAAGCTATGTAATTTGACAGGAGGCAAATTTCAGTGATCTACTGCATGGTTGATGTGTCACATTACATAGAGACAAAGTGGTTGTGGAAGTGCGATTTATTGAAAAGTGCTGTAGTGCTATATGTACATTGTCCATGATTGTGAGTCACTTATAGTGACATCTTCCACTGTGATCCTACACAAGTACTAAAGGAAAATGTATTTGACATGCTGGGGTGATGTGTCAGACAGTGCAGAGGGACAGGATTTGCCAATGAGTAAGTGAGAGACAAGCACTGGGCAGGCTGACAAGATATACAGTGGTTTGCAGAACAGTCATTGAGTACCGTTGTTGCAAGACTGGCATGTTACAAAGCGCAGGACCTTGGTAATAGGTGGCCATGTGGCAGGGACTAGTGCTTCCGCGTACTTTTACGTGTGAAGGTGATCTGTTCCATGTCTTCTTCTTCTGATGTGTGTGTTGCCTCCTCTGTCCTTGGTGGTGGTGGTTGTGAAGGGGCGCGGCAGGGGGCAGGTTTCCTGATTTTCCGAGGAGCTAATCAATACTATCTCCTTGGTTGATGCTAGCGCAGACCTAGGAAGCCCAAACTCTAATATGGGATGGGCGACCCTACTGACCAACTGACTTAGACATACTCTGTCTTCTATTTTGTAAGTGATTTTTTTGCACTTGAGTAATTGTTGATACATAGGAGAAGTAGTTCAACAACAAGTTCTTTTCTTGGGTCCTGAAGAAGCGTCATAGGATCACTTTGTGACCCACCGCAGACGCGAAACATGTTGACCATGTAGGATTAGGTAAACTACCTTCCCTAGTTATAGAGTGCAGTGGTACATTATTTCCAGCAACACTCTTTACATTCCCGTTTTAATCTTGCCCTGTTCCTTGTTTCTAACTCATTAAAATGATGGTTTTGGTTCAGAGCCAATTTTAAGAGTTTTGTCTCTTCTCTATACTCTCCGTTTCTTAGTCAGTCTCTATCCCAGACCTTCTTTGTTGGCAATTTAACAACGGTTGAGCGCCACCCAGAATGCTGGGTGGCCCGCCAGGCATTGCAGCACCGGTCTGGCGAGGAGTAAGCCCAATGATGATACCTGTCACCCTAGTGGGTGCTTGAGGGCTCTCCTAAAATACCCAGTATAGATTCGCCTTTGCTGAATAGAACTTAACTAGTTCTGTTGTCTTTTCTTTCTTGTGGAACAGTGTACTTATTGGTATAACAGGTTGTGAAGGGGCAACACACACCTCAGTGTTTGAAGACGTGGAGTCAGACATCCCGGTCGCTGCTACCTGTGAAGGTGTTAAGGGCAGTACTGCTGCAAGGAGGATCTGCTGGTTCTTGAGAATAGCAGCCACATCACGATGGTAGGCAGCCAGGTCGGCCCTGAGGGGTTCAATGTTGCATTCGTGCACGCATTGACAGGATTGCTGTTGTAGGTGTTGGGTCAACTGTATTACAGCTGTGCTGATTTTCTTCAGCCTTTTTTCTACTTCCTGCAAGATAGTTGTTCGCCCTTGCATAGCTGCGCCTGTTCTTCAGTTGACATCATGCACGAACGCACCCCCTCTAGGCTGGCTGCCATAGTTTGCATCCCCACCCGCACCTCCTTGGCCAGCTCCCGCTGTACTCCAACTACAGTTCTCTCAAAGCTGGTGCCTGTGTCACCTGAGTCCTCAGCTGTATTGGAGCTGGCAGGTCTTACAATTGGGGTTGTGGATGGGTCCTCTGTGATGGCTGCTTGTTCTGTGCTCCTCCTTGTGACAGAATGTGGGGTCTGGAGGGTTCCAAGGACATCTTCGAGGGTCTGGTGGCTGATGTTTGTCAGCTCGTCATCCATGTCATAAGGGTAGTCCTGGACAGGCAGATCCACAAGAGATCCATCGTACTCTGCAATGAAATAGGTTACAATTAGTATACCTGTGTTGTGGCATTGGTGATGTGACATGCCTGCCTTGTGATGATTTCACATTGTGATCTTGTTTCCTGTTTGTTGCCCCAGTCTTTCAGATGGGCATTCTCCCAGGCCCATGCCCCACCTGCACATCACATGTATTGTGGTAAGTTATTAGACTTGTCGGCATCATCTCCTCTAGGTGTTGGTTTAGGCCAAATAGTGATTTTCCACCTTCTTGTCCTACTCAACCCTCCGTCTACATCCATTCTCATGGTGAGATCTTTCACTGGCTGTGGTTGCTCTGATGGCACTAGCAGCACACTTAGCAATCTGGACCTGCCCCAGTCTCTGATCTTTCACATCCACTTATATGTAGTTGAAATGTAGCGTATACTATGCATTGCATTGTTATGGCACGATATTGATGTTAGCATTGCTAATGTGTACAGGTGATGTTGGGGAATGTGTGGAGATTGGATTGCCCTGATAGTCGTAGCAGTGTCCTATTTCCTCCTCTGACTGTGCAGGTGTATTTCAGTGACCAGTTACATGTGTCCTCCCCCTCAATGCTGTTGCCTGAGCAGTATGACATTTGGGATGTTGCATTGTGACCCAGGCACAGGATGGACCCTGGCATATGCAGCATGGGTGTGACCTTAGTGCTGTGTAGCTCCTACTGTTGATGACTTTGGCTGATGTTTGCGGGAAGTATGGGCATTCACAATTGACAGGACTGGAACATTTGTCTTGTTTCAGGGAATTGTTAAAGTTGTCATCCTCCACCCACTAATTTAGGTGTGTGTGATCCATGGGGACGTTACTCCCATTGGCTACTTGACCAGCACACAGAGCGGAGGTGGTAGTGGCAACTGTTGTCACTGTTACATTCCAGTTGTCGGTATGGCTGGAGGTTGTTAATTGGGCCCTAGTTAATGTAGGAGGTATAGTGGCTGACGTGTGACGGGATGTCAGTTTGACATTGTGCCCTTCCCTCCTGACGTGGGTTTACCTTTGCTCCATCGTTGGCATGGCAGCATACCCCCATGGAACTGTTGTTGGTGTTGTGTTATGGTGTGCCCCAGCTTCTCTCTGTACAGGCCATGCCCCCATGCCATACCCCTTTACCCATGCAACTCCATGTATATCATGACTTCCATGCATTTTGTGGTCGGTATCCCCCTGCCCCTCCGGTTGTAGTTAACATTAGTCCGTTTTAATTCCCCATTCGACTTACCCTGCATGTGTGTTGTCCCCTGGTAGTCTGCAATTGTCCTGTCCTTGAATCCTTGTGACGATCTCCTCAGGGATGACAGCTGCCACCATCTCCTCCATGTGGTCCAGTGCCTCCTGGTGTGCTGGACTCCCACCTCCAGTCTGAGGGGCTGCCTTCCTGTTCCTGGCCATCTTTTCCTTGGTCCTGCGTTTGCAGTCATGCCAGCTTTTCTTGCACTCGATGACTGTTCTGTGTACTTCTGCCACACTGTTAATCTGTCAACAATTTGTTGCCATATTCCCTCTCTCCTGCTGATTGGCAACTTTGAGGTGACAAACAGTTGGTGCTGGTGTTCAGTCACCTCTTTCACCAGGATTTCCTGTTCCTCTGCACTGAAGCGACACTTTCTTTTCTTCTTCAAACTGTCCTGGGTCTTGTGTGGGTCCTCCTGGCTGATTCCTGGTCTGTTGTCATCTTCCTGTGGTCTGTACAGGCATCTGGGATCCATTTTGGCTCTCCTCTGCTGAAATGGCTGTGTTTGCGGGGAATTTTGACGCTATTGCGTCAAAAAACGCCATATATCCGGTTTACGGTGTCGTAAATCGACCCACAGTCATTTCCGCCGCGTTAACATCGTTTTGCTTTACAACTTGACACTGCGGTGTGCGTAAAAAAAATTACTTACATCTGTGGTTTGCGCCGCCGTGCTATAAAGTATAAATTTGACACCCGCACGGCGCACCGAAATGGCGTTAGCCGGCTGTAATATTTTTGACGCAAAACAGCGCCGGCGCAGTTTTGCATCAAAAAGTATAAATATGGGACTAGTTGTGCTAGAACCAGGCGCTGAACCGGATTCAAAGTCAGCCGACTTCAAGATTGGGAGCAAGATGGGTGGCTTTGTGAAGTGCCACTGCGCTTTGTGAGGCGATTGGGAATGGCACAAAGGAGAGAAACTCTGCTTCAACTTGGGTTTTTTGTACTTATTGGAGGACTTGAAGTGCAATGAAGACCAGCCTTTACAGCAACACAGTCGACTCCAGGAATAGGAGCTGTACTGGGATCGAGCCTTGGTCTTGAAGCAGTCCCGGCTCAGCAACTTCTTGTGTTTGGCAATGTAAGTTTCGCCTCATGTTCTCTGATGGCCTTTGCGTTCATTGATGTGCAGTCACCGCAGGTCTTGGAGGCATGGCCTGACCCCAGACACCATAGGCAAACCTGGTGGTGATTTGTTACAGACATCTGCTTATGACAGGTTTTAAATCCTGTAAGCACTATCATCCTAGGTGGTGAAATCTCCTGCACGCAGGGCAAATCTTCTAAGAAAAGTAGAGGAGGAAGGGCATCTGAGAGGCAAGAGAAGCTTCAGATTACCTTTGGTGGCTCAGAAAAAAGAAACTGGTGTCAGTGCACACGAGTGTCACCTGTGTAGGCCCAGCACGTCATTTCAGAAGTGAAACAGCATCAGTGTGGAGCCACATGAAACCACTTTCTGGTGCAAAGTTTTCGGATCCAGTCTGACACCTGGGAAATATTCAAAAGTTGAACAATCTGCAGCTAGAAGTTTCTATCAGAAACATGTTTTTTCTGTCACTTTCCTTGTGTCTGTTACCTCTTGGTGTAGCCTTTCACTGACTTTTGTGACTGCTTAGGTCTGCCTATCGCGTACTTATCATTTCTCATTTTTATTACTCCTTGTTAGGAAATCCCTCTTTTTCCATTGTCACCCCCTAGTTTTAAGACTAATGCTACTGGTTTTTCGACTCTGAGGGTGCCCTGAGGCCTGCTAAGTAGACCTCGGTGCCAGTGCCCTGAGGCTAAACAGTATGTTGAATTGGCTATACCCAACTGGAAATGGCTAACTTACCTGTAAGTCCCTAGTAAATGGTAATCTGCTACCCTGCAGCACTGAGGGCCAAGGAGCAACACACAGAGCTGTACCTGAGTGTAAGGAAATGCCTCCTTGGCATGGTTGCCCCCTGACTTTTTGCCTTTGCTGATGCTATGTTTACAATTGAAAGTGTGCTGAGGCCTGCTAAGTTCTTTCCCTAACCTGTACTTTTGTATCCACAATTGGCAGACCCTGGCATCCAGATAAGTCCCTTGTAACTGGTACTTCTAGTACCAAGGGCCCTGATGCCAAGGAAGGTCCCTAAGGGCTGCAGCATGTCTTATGCCACCCTGGAGACCTCTCACTCAGCACAGACACACTGCTTGCCAGCTTGTGTGTGCTAGTGAGGACAAAACGAGTAAGTCGACATGGCACTCCCCTCAGGGTGCCATGCCAGCCTCTCACTGCCTATGCAGTATAGGTAAGACACCCCTCTAGCAGGCCTTACAGCCCTAAGGCAGGGTGCACTATACCATAGGTGAGGGTACCAGTGCATGAGCACTGTACCCCTACAGTGTCTAAGCAAAACCTTAGACATTGTAAGTGCAGGGTAGCCATAAGAGTATATGGTCTGGGAGTCTGTTTTACACGAACTCCACAGCACCATAATGGCTACACTGAAAACTGGGAAGTTTGGTATCAAACTTCTCAGCACAATAAATGCACACTGATGCCAGTGTACATTTTATTGCAAAATACACCCCAGAGGGCACCTTAGAGGTGCCCCCTGAAACTTAACCGACTATCTGTGTAGGCTGACTAGTTCCAGCAGCCTGCCACACTAGAGACATGTTGCTGGCCCCATGGGGAGAGTGCCTTTGTCACTCTGAGGCCAGTAACAAAGCCTGCACTGGGTGGAGATGCTAACATCTCCCCCAGGCAGGAGCTGTAACACCTGGCGGTGAGCCTCAAAGGCTCACCCCTTTGTCACAGCACCGCAGGACACTCCAGCTAGTGGAGTTGCCCGCCCCCTCCGGCCCCGGCCCCCACTTTTGGCGGCAAGGCCGGAGAAAATAATGAGAATAACAAGGAGGAGTCACTGGCCAGTCAGGACAGCCCCTAAGGTGTCCTGAGCTGAGGTGACTCTAACTTTTAGAAATCCTCCATCTTGCAGATGGAGGATTCCCCCAATAGGGTTAGGATTGTGACCCCCTCCCCTTGGGAGGAGGCACAAAGAGGGTGTACCCACCCTCAGGGCTAGTAGCCATTGGCTACTAACCCCCCAGACCTAAACACGCCCTTAAATTTAGTATTTAAGGGCTACCCTGAACCCTAGAAAATTAGATTCCTGCAACAACAAGAAGAAGGACTGCCCAGCTGAAAACCCCTGCAGAGGAAGACCAGAAGACAACAACTGCCTTGGCTCCAGAAACTCACCGGCCTGTCTCCTGCCTTCCAAAGAACTCTGCTCCAGCGACGCCTTCCAAAGGGACCAGCGACCTCTGAATCCTCGGAGGACTGCCCTGCTTCGACGACGACAAGAAACTCCCGAGGACAGCGGACCTGCTCCAAAAAGACTGCAACTTTGTTTCAAGAAGCAGCTTTAAAGAACCCTGCAACTCCCCGCAAGAAGCGTGAGACTTGCAACACTGCACCCGGCGACCCCGACTCGGCTGGTGGAGAACCAACACCTCAGGGAGGACCCCCGGACTACTCTACGACTGTGAGTACCAAAACCTGTCCCTCCTGAGCCCCCACAGCGCCGCCTGCAGAGGGAATCCCGAGGCTTCCCCTGACCGCGACTCTCTGAAACCTAAGTCCCGACGCCTGGAAAAGACCCTGCACCCGCAGCCCCCAGGACCTGAAGGACCGGACTTTCACTGCAGAAGTGACCCCCAGTAGTCCCTCTCCCTTGCCCAAGTGGAGGTTTCCCCGAGGAAGCCCCCCCTTGCCTGCCTGCAGCGCTGAAAGGATCCCTTGATCTCTCATTGACTTACATTGCGAACCCGACGCTTGTTCTAACACTGCACCCGGCCGCCCCCGCGCCGCTGAGGGTGAAATTTCTGTGTGGGCTTGTGTCCCCCCCGGTGCCCTACAAAACCCCCCTGGTCTGCCCTCCGAAGACGCGGGTACTTACCTGCAAGCAGACCGGAACCGGGACACCCCCTTCTCTCCATTATAGCCTATGCGTTTTGGGCACCACTTTGAACTCTGCACCTGACCGGCCCTGAGCTGCTGGTGTGGTAACTTTGGGGTTGCTCTGAACCCCCAACGGTGGGCTACCTTGGACCAAGAACTGAACTCTGTAAGTGTCTTACTTACCTGGTAAAACTAACAAAAACTTACCTCCCCCAGGAACTGTGTAAATTGCACTGTGTCCACTTTTAAAGTAGCTATTTGTGAATAACTTGAAAAGTATACATGCAATTGAAATGATTCAAAATTCCTAATGTACTTACCTGCAATACCTTTCAAACAAGATATTACATGTTAAATTTGAACCTGTGGTTCTTAAAATAAACTAAGAAAATATATTTTTCTATACAAAACCTATTGGCTGGATTTGTCTCTGAGTGTGTGTACCTCATTTATTGTCTATGTGTATGTACAACAAATGCTTAACACTACTCCTTGGATAAGCCTACTGCTCGACCACACTACCACAAAATAGAGCATTAGTATTATCTCTTTTTACCACTATTTTACCTCTAAGGGGAACCCTTGGACTCTGTGCATGCTATTCCTTACTTTGAAATAGCACATACAGAGCCAACTTCCTACATTGGTGGATCAGCGGTGGGGTACAAGACTTTGCATTTGCTGGACTACTCAGCCAATACCTGATCACACGACAAATTCCAAAAATTGTCATTAGAAATTGATTTTTGCAATTTGAAAAGTTTTCTAAATTCTTAAAAAGACCTGCTAGGGCCTTGTGTTAGATCCTGTTTAGCATTTCTTTTAGAGTTTAAAAGTTTGGTAAAAGTTTGAATTAGATTCTAGAACCAGTTTTAGTTTCTTAAAAAGTATTCCAACTTTTAGAAGCATAATGTCTAGCACAGATGTGAATGTGGTGGAACTCGACACCACACCTTACCTCCATCTACAGATGAGAGAGCTAAGGTCACTCTGTAAACTAAAGAAAATAGCAATGGGCCCCAAACCTACCAAAGTACAGCTCCAGGAGCTTTTGGCAGAGTTTGAAAAGGCCAACCCCTCTGAGGATGGCAACTCAGAGGATGAAGATAGTGACTTGGAGGGAAATTCCCCCCCTCCAGTCCTACTTAGGGAGAGCAGGGCTTCTCAAGCCCTGACTCCACAAATAATAGTCAGAGATGCTGGCTCCCTCACAGGAGGGACCAACAACTCTGAAATCACTGAGGATAACCCCAGTGAAGAGGACATCCAGTTAGCCAGGATGGCCAAAAGATTGGCTTTGGAAAGACAGATCCTAGCCATAGAGAGGGAAAGACAAGAGATGGGCCTAGGACCCATCAATGGTGGCAGCAACATAAATAGGGTCAGAGATTCTCCTGACATGTTGAAAATCCCTAAAGGGATTGTAACTAAATATGAAGATGGTGATGACATCACCAAATGGTTCACAGCTTTTGAGAGGGCTTGTGTAACCAGAAAAGTGAACAGATCTCACTGGGGTGCTCTCCTTTGGGAAATGTTCACAGGAAAGTGTAGGGATAGACTCCTCACACTCTCTGGAAAAGATGCAGAATCTTATGACCTCATGAAGGGTACCCTGATTGAGGGCTTTGGATTCTCCACTGAGGAGTATAGGATTAGATTCAGGGGGGCTCAAAAATCCTCGAGCCAGACCTGGGTTGACTTTGTAGACTACTCAGTAAAAACACTAGATGGTTGGATTCAAGGCAGTGGTGTAAGTAATTATGATGGGCTGTACAATTTATTTGTGAAAGAACACCTGTTAAGTAATTGTTTCAATGATAAACTGCATCAGCATCTGGTGGACCTAGGACCAATTTCTCCCCAAGAATTGGGAAAGAAGGCGGACCATTGGGTCAAGACTAGGGTGTCCAAAACTTCCACAGGGGGTGACCAAAAGAAAGGGGTCACAAAACCTCCCCAGGGGAAAGGTGGTGAGACAGCCAAAAATAAAAATAGTAAAGAGTCTTCTACAGGCCCCCAAAAACCTGCACAGGAGGGTGGGCACAGAGCCTCTTCACAAAACAATCCTGGGTACAAGGGTAAAAACTTTGATCCCAAAAAGGCCTGGTGTCGTAGCTGTAATCAGCCTGGACACCAAACTGGAGACAAGGCCTGTCCCAAGAAAGGTTCCACTCCAAACTCCAATCCAGGTAACACTGGAACGGCTAGTCTCCAAGTGGGATCAACAGTGTGCCCAGAGCAAATCAGGGTCCACACTGAAGCTACTCTAGTCTCTGAGGGTGGGGTGGATGTAGCCACACTAGCTGCCTGGCCTCCTAACATGCAAAAATACAGGCAGCAGCTCTTTATTAATGGGACAAGTGTAGAGGGCCTGAGGGATACAGGTGCCAGTGTCACCATGGTGACAGAGAAACTGGTTTCTCCTGGCCAATACCTGACTGGAAAAACCTATACAGTCACCAATGCTGACAATCAGACTAAAGCACATCCCATGGCAATGGTAACTTTAGAATGGGGAGGGGTCAATGGCCTGAAACAGGTGGTGGTCTCCTCAAACATCCCAGTAGACTGTCTGCTTGGAAATGACCTGGAGTCCTCAGCATGGGCTGAGGTAGAACTAAAAACCCATGCAGCCATGCTGGGTATCCCTGAACTGGTGTGTGTAAAAACAAGGGCACAATGCAAGGCACAGGGTGAAAAAGTAGAGCTGGAGTCTGGAAAAATGGCCCAGCCTACCAAGAGAAAAGGAAAGTCAGTTGGGAAACCAACTGCAACACAGTCAGAAAAAGAGAACCTCTCTTCTCAGGAAGAAGTTCTGCCCTCTGAGGGAAATGAGCCTTTGGAGCTTGAACCTTATCAGGTTGAGCTCTTAGGCCCAGGGGGACCCTCAAGGGAGGAGCTGTGTAAGGGACAAGAAACCTGTCCCTCTCTTGAAGGCCTTAGGCAGCAAGCTGCTGAAGAGTCCAAGGGCAAGAAAAATGGAACACATAGGGTCTATTGGGAAGATGGACTCCTGTACACTGAGGCCAGAGACCCCAAACCTGGTGCCACTAGGAGAGTGGTAGTGCCTCAGTCGTTCAGAGAGTTTATTCTGACCTTAGCCCATGATATTCCCCTTGCTGGGCATTTGGGACAAACCAAGACGTGGGAGAGGTTAGTCAACCACTTCTACTGGCCCAATATGTCCCAGAAGGTTAAGGAGTTTTGCCTCTCCTGCCCCACCTGTCAATCCAGTGGTAAGACAGGTGGGCACCCAAAGGCCTCCCTCATTCCACTTCCAGTGGTGGGGGTCCCCTTTGAAAGAGTGGGTGTGGACATAGTTGGTCCACTGGAACCTCCCACAGCCTCAGGAAATATGTACATCCTAGTAGTAGTGGATCATGCTACTAGGTATCCTGAAGCTATTCCCCTTAGGTCGACTACTGCCCCTGCAGTAGCCAAGGCCCTCATAGGTATCTTTACCAGAGTGGGTTTCCCTAAGGAGGTGGTGTCTGACAGAGGTACCAACTTCATGTCAGCATACCTAAAACACATGTGGAATGAGTGTGGAGTGACTTACAAATTCACTACACCATACCATCCACAAACTAATGGCTTAGTTGAGAGATTCAACAAGACATTAAAAGGCATGATCATGGGGCTCCCAGAAAAACTCAAAAGGAGATGGGATGTCCTCTTGCCATGTCTGCTTTTTGCTTACAGAGAGGTGCCACAGAAGGGAGTAGGATTCTCACCCTTTGAACTTCTGTTTGGTCACCCTGTAAGGGGACCACTTGCTCTTGTTAAAGAAGGCTGGGAGAGACCTCTTCATGAGCCTAAACAAGACATAGTGGACTATGTACTTGGCCTTCGCTCTAGAATGGCAGAGTACATGGAAAAGGCAACCAAAAACCTTGAGGCCAGCCAACAGCTCCAGAAGTTTTGGTATGACCAAAAGGCTGCACTGGTTGAGTTCCAACCAGGGCAGAAAGTCTGGGTTCTGGAGCCTGTGGCTCCCAGGGCACTCCAGGACAAATGGAGTGGCCCTTACCCAGTGCTAGAAAGGAAGAGTCAGGTCACCTACCTGGTGGACCTGGGCACAAGCAGGAGCCCCAAGAGGGTGATTCATGTGAACCGCCTTAAGCTCTTCCATGACAGGGCTGATGTAAATCTGTTGATGGTAACAGATGAGGATCAGGAGGCACAGAGTGAACCTCTCCCTGATCTTCTATCATCAGACCCAAAAGATGGCTCTGTAGATGGAGTGATCTACTCAGACACCCTCTCTGGCCAACAGCAAGCTGATTGTAGGAGAGTCCTACAACAGTTTCCTGAACTCTTCTCCTTAACCCCTGGTCAGACACACCTCTGTACCCATGATGTGGACACAGGAGACAGCATGCCTGTCAAAAACAAAATCTTTAGACAGTCTGACCATGTTAAGGAAAGCATCAAGGTGGAAGTCCACAAGATGCTGGAATTGGGAGTAATTGAGCGCTCTGACAGCCCCTGGGCTAGCCCAGTGGTCTTAGTCCCCAAACCTCACACCAAAGATGGAAAGAAAGAGATGAGGTTTTGTGTGGACTAC
Source organism: Pleurodeles waltl (assembly GCF_031143425.1). Classification (NCBI taxonomy): domain Eukaryota; kingdom Metazoa; phylum Chordata; class Amphibia; order Caudata; family Salamandridae; genus Pleurodeles; species Pleurodeles waltl. The sequence continues at coordinate 993,609,560 of NC_090442.1, forward strand.
AGAGGGCTCAACTCTGTCACCAAGACAGATGCTCATCCAATTCCTAGAGCTGATGAGCTCATAGACAAATTAGGTGCTGCCAAATTCTTAAGTACCTTTGACTTGACAGCAGGGTACTGGCAAATAAAAATGGCACCTGGAGCAAAAGAGAAAACAGCATTCTCCACACCTGATGGGCATTAGCAGTTTACTGTTATGCCCTTTGGTTTAAAGAATGCCCCTGCCACCTTCCAAAGGTTGGTGAATCAAGTCCTTGCTGGCTTGGAGTCCTTTAGCACAGCTTATCTTGATGATATTGCTGTCTTTAGCTCCACCTGGCAGGATCACCTGGTCCACCTGAAGAAGGTTTTGAAGGCTCTGCAATCTGCAGGCCTCTCTATCAAGGCATCCAAATGCCAGATAGGGCAGGGAACTGTGGTTTACTTGGGCCACCTTGTAGGTGGAGGCCAAGTTCAGCCACTCCAACTCAAGATCCAGACTATTCTGGACTGGGTAGCTCCAAAAACCCAGACTCAAGTCAGGGCATTCCTTGGCTTGACTGGGTATTACAGGAGGTTTGTGAAGGGATATGGATCCATTGTGACAGCCCTCACTGAACTCACCTCCAAGAAAATGCCCAAGAAAGTGAACTGGACTGTGGAATGCCAACAGGCCTTTGACACCCTGAAACAAGCAATGTGCTCAGCACCAGTTCTAAAAGCTCCAGATTATTCTAAGCAGTTCATTGTGCAGACAGATGCCTCTGAACATGGGATAGGGGCAGTTTTGTCCCAAACAAATGATGATGGCCTTGACCAGCCTGTTGCTTTCATTAGCAGGAGGTTACTCCCCAGGGAGCAGCGTTGGAGTGCCATTGAGAGGGAGGCCTTTGCTGTGGTTTGGTCCCTGAAGAAGCTGAGACCATACCTCTTTGGGACTCACTTCCTAGTTCAAACTGACCACAGACCTCTCAAATGGCTGATGCAAATGAAAGGTGAAAATCCTAAACTGTTGAGGTGGTCCATCTCCCTACAGGGAATGGACTTTATAGTGGAACACAGACCTGGGACTGCCCATGCCAATGCAGATGGCCTTTCCAGGTTCTTCCACTTAGAAAATGAAGACTCTCTTGGGAAAGGTTAGTCTCATCCTCTTTCGTTTGGGGGGGGGGGGGTTGTGTAAGGAAATGCCTCCTTGGCATGGTTGCCCCCTGACTTTTTGCCTCTGCTGATGCTATGTTTACAATTGAAAGTGTGCTGAGGCCTGCGAACCAGGCCCCAGCACCAGTGTTCTTTCCCTAACCTGTACTTTTGTATCCACAATTGGCAGACCCTGGCATCCAGATAAGTCCCTTGTAACTGGTACTTCTAGTACCAAGGGCCCTGATGCCAAGGAAGGTCCCTAAGGGCTGCAGCATGTCTTATGCCACCCTGGAGACCTCTCACTCAGCACAGACACACTGCTTGCCAGCTTGTGTGTGCTAGTGAGGAAAAAACGAGTAAGTCGACATGGCACTCCCCTCAGGGTGCCATGCCAGCCTCTCACTGCCTATGCAGTATAGGTAAGACACCCCTCTAGCAGGCCTTACAGCCCTAAGGCAGGGTGCACTATACCATAGGTGAGGGTACCAGTGCATGAGCACTGTACCCCTACAGTGTCTAAGCAAAACCGTAGACATTGTAAGTGCAGGGTAGCCATAAGAGTATATGGTCTGGGAGTCTGTTTTACACGAACTCCACAGCACCATAATGGCTACACTGAAAACTGGGAAGTTTGGTATCAAACTTCTCAGCACAATAAATGCACACTGATGCCAGTGTACATTTTATTGCAAAATACACCCCAGAGGGCACCTTAGAGGTGCCCCCTGAAACTTAACCGACTATCTGTGTAGGCTGACTAGTTCCAGCAGCCTGCCACACTAGAGACATGTTGCTGGCCCCATGGGGAGAGTGCCTTTGTCACTCTGAGGCCAGTAACAAAGCCTGCACTGGGTGGAGATGCTAACATCTCCCCCAGGCAGGAGCTGTAACACCTGGCGGTGAGCCTCAAAGGCTCACCCCTTTGTCACAGCACCGCAGGACACTCCAGCTAGTGGAGTTGCCCGCCCCCTCCGGCCCTGGCCCCCACTTTTGGCGGCAAGGCCGGAGAAAATAATGAGAATAACAAGGAGGAGTCACTGGCCAGTCAGGACAGCCCCTAAGGTGTCCTGAGCTGAGGTGACTCTAACTTTTAGAAATCCTCCATCTTGCAGATGGAGGATTCCCCCAATAGGGTTAGGATTGTGACCCCCTCCCCTTGGGAGGAGGCACAAAGAGGGTGTACCCACACTCAGGGCTAGTAGCCATTGGCTACTAACCCCCCAGACCTAAACACGCCCTTAAATTTAGTATTTAAGGGCTACCCTGAACCCTAGAAAATTAGATTCCTGCAACAACAAGAAGAAGGACTGCCCAGCTGAAAACCCCTGCAGAGGAAGACCAGAAGACAACTGCCTTGGCTCCAGAAACTCACCGGCCTGTCTCCTGCCTTCCAAAGAACTCTGCTCCAGCGACGCCTTCCAAAGGGACCAGCGACCTCTGAATCCTCGGAGGACTGCCCTGCTTCGACGACGACAAGAAACTCCAGAGGACAGCGGACCTGCTCCAAAAAGACTGCAACTTTGTTTCAAGAAGCAGCTTTAAAGAACCCTGCAACTCCCCGCAAGAAGCGTGAGACTTGCAACACTGCACCCGGCGACCCCGACTCGGCTGGTGGAGAACCAACACCTCGGGGAGGACCCCCGGACTACTCTACGACTGTGAGTACCAAAACCTGTCCCCCCTGAGCCCCCACAGCGCCGCCTGCAGAGGGAATCCCGAGGCTTCCCCTGACCGCGACTCTCTGAAACCTAAGTCCCGACGCCTGGAAAAGACCCTGCACCCGCAGCCCCCAGGACCTGAAGGACCGGACTTTCACTGCAGAAGTGACCCCCAGGAGTCCCTCTCCCTTGCCCAAGTGGAGGTTTCCCCGAGGAAGCCCCCCCTTGCCTGCCTGCAGCGCTGAAAGGATCCCTTGATCTCTCATTGACTTACATTGCGAACCCGACGCTTGTTCTAACACTGCACCCGGCCGCCCCCGCGCCGCTGAGGGTGAAATTTCTGTGTGGGCTTGTGTCCCCCCCGGTGCCCTACAAAACCCCCCTGGTCTGCCCTCCGAAGACGCGGGTACTTACCTGCAAGCAGACCGGAACCGGGACACCCCCTTCTCTCCATTATAGCCTAAGCGTTTTGGGCACCACTTTGAACTCTGCACCTGACCGGCCCTGAGCTGCTGGTGTGGTAACTTTGGGGTTGCTCTGAACCCCCAACGGTGGGCTACCTTGGACCAAGAACTGAACCCTGTAAGTGTCTTACTTACCTGGTAAAACTAACAAAAACTTACCTCCCCCAGGAACTGTGTAAATTGCACTGTGTCCACTTTTAAAGTAGCTATTTGTGAATAACTTGAAAAGTATACATGCAATTGAAATGATTCAAAGTTCCTAATGTACTTACCTGCAATACCTTTCAAACAAGATATTACATGTTAAATTTGAACCTGTGGTTCTTAAAATAAACTAAGAAAATATATTTTTCTATACAAAACCTATTGGCTGGATTTGTCTCTGAGTGTGTGTACCTCATTTATTGTCTATGTGTATGTACAACAAATGCTTAACACTACTCCTTGGATAAGCCTACTGCTCGACCACACTACCACAAAATAGAGCATTAGTATTATCTCTTTTTACCACTATTTTACCTCTAAGGGGAACCCTTGGACTCTGTGCATGCTATTCCTTACTTTGAAATAGCACATAGAGAGCCAACTTCCTACATTGGTGGATCAGCGGTGGGGTACAAGACTTTGCATTTGCTGGACTACTCAGCCAATACCTGATCACACGACAAATTCCAAAAATTGTCATTAGAAATTGATTTTTGCAATTTGAAAAGTTTTCTAAATTCTTAAAAAGACCTGCTAGGGCCTTGTGTTAGATCCTGTTTAGCATTTCTTTTAGAGTTTAAAAGTTTGGTAAAAGTTTGGTAAAAGTTTGAATTAGATTCTAGAACCAGTTTTAGTTTCTTAAAAAGTATTCCAACTTTTAGAAGCATAATGTCTAGCACAGATGTGAATGTGGTGGAACTCGACACCACACCTTACCTCCATCTACAGATGAGAGAGCTAAGGTCACTCTGTAAACTAAAGAAAATAGCAATGGGCCCCAAACCTACCAAAGTACAGCTCCAGGAGCTTTTGGCAGAGTTTGAAAAGGCCAACCCCTCTGAGGATGGCAACTCAGAGGATGAAGATAGTGACTTGGAGGGAAATTCCCCCCCTCCAGTCCTACTTAGGGAGAGCAGGGCTTCTCAAGCCCTGACTCCACAAATAATAGTCAGAGATGCTGGGTCCCTCACAGGAGGGACCAACAACTCTGAAATCACTGAGGATAACCCCAGTGAAGAGGACATCCAGTTAGCCAGGATGGCCAAAAGATTGGCTTTGGAAAGACAGATCCTAGCCATAGAGAGGGAAAGACAAGAGATGGGCCTAGGACCCATCAATGGTGGCAGCAACATAAATAGGGTCAGAGATTCTCCTGACATGTTGAAAATCCCTAAAGGGATTGTAACTAAATATGAAGATGGTGATGACATCACCAAATGGTTCACAGCTTTTGAGAGGGCTTGTGTAACCAGAAAAGTGAACAGATCTCACTGGGGTGCTCTCCTTTGGGAAATGTTCACAGGAAAGTGTAGGGATAGACTCCTCACACTCTCTGGAAAAGATGCAGAATCTTATGACCTCATGAAGGGTACCCTGATTGAGGGCTTTGGATTCTCCACTGAGGAGTATAGGATTAGATTCAGGGGGGCTCAAAAATCCTCGAGCCAGACCTGGGTTGACTTTGTAGAATACTCAGTAAAAACACTAGATGGTTGGATTCAAGGCAGTGGTGTAAGTAATTATGATGGGCTGTACAATTTATTTGTGAAAGAACACCTGTTAAGTAATTGTTTCAATGATAAACTGCATCAGCATCTGGTGGACCTAGGACCAATTTCTCCCCAAGAATTGGGAAAGAAGGCGGACCATTGGGTCAAGACTAGGGTGTCCAAAACTTCCACAGGGGGTGACCAAAAGAAAGGGGTCACAAAACCTCCCCAGGGGAAAGGTGGTGAGACAGCCAAAAATAAAAATAGTAAAGAGTCTTCTACAGGCCCCCAAAAACCTGCACAGGAGGGTGGGCCCAGAGCCTCTTCACAAAACAATCCTGGGTACAAGGGTAAAAACTTTGATCCCAAAAAGGCCTGGTGTCGTAGCTGTAATCAGCCTGGACACCAAACTGGAGACAAGGCCTGTCCCAAGAAAGGTTCCACTCCAAACTCCAATCCAGGTAACACTGGAACGGCTAGTCTCCAAGTGGGATCAACAGTGTGCCCAGAGCAAATCAGGGTCCACACTGAAGCTACTCTAGTCTCTGAGGGTGGGGTGGATGTAGCCACACTAGCTGCCTGGCCTCCTAACATGCAAAAATACAGGCAGCAGCTCTTTATTAATGGGACAAGTGTAGAGGGCCTGAGGGATACAGGTGCCAGTGTCACCATGGTGACAGAGAAACTGGTTTCTCCTGGCCAATACCTGACTGGAAAAACCTATACAGTCACCAATGCTGACAATCAGACTAAAGCACATCCCATGGCAATGGTAACTTTAGAATGGGGAGGGGTCAATGGCCTGAAACAGGTGGTGGTCTCCTCAAACATCCCAGTAGACTGTCTGCTTGGAAATGACCTGGAGTCCTCAGCATGGGCTGAGGTAGAACTAAAAACCCATGCAGCCATGCTGGGTATCCCTGAACTGGTGTGTGTAAAAACAAGGGCACAATGCAAGGCACAGGGTGAAAAAGTAGAGCTGGAGTCTGGAAAAATGGCCCAGCCTACCAAGAGAAAAGGAAAGTCAGTTGGGAAACCAACTGCAACACAGTCAGAAAAAGAGAACCTCTCTTCTCAGGAAGAAGTTCTGCCCTCTGAGGGAACTGAGCCTTTGGAGCTTGAACCTTATCAGGTTGAGCTCTTAGGCCCAGGGGGACCCTCAAGGGAGGAGCTGTGTAAGGGACAAGAAACCTGTCCCTCTCTTGAAGGCCTTAGGCAGCAAGCTGCTGAAGAGTCCAAGGGCAAGAAAAATGGAACACATAGGGTCTATTGGGAAGATGGACTCCTGTACACTGAGGCCAGAGACCCCAAACCTGGTGCCACTAGGAGAGTGGTAGTGCCTCAGTCGTTCAGAGAGTTTATTCTGACCTTAGCCCATGATATTCCCCTTGCTGGGCATTTGGGACAAACCAAGACGTGGGAGAGGTTAGTCAACCACTTCTACTGGCCCAATATGTCCCAGAAGGTTAAGGAGTTTTGCCTCTCCTGCCCCACCTGTCAATCCAGTGGTAAGACAGGTGGGCACCCAAAGGCCCCCCTCATTCCACTTCCAGTGGTGGGGGTCCCCTTTGAAAGAGTGGGTGTGGACATAGTTGGTCCACTGGAACCTCCCACAGCCTCAGGAAATATGTACATCCTAGTAGTAGTGGATCATGCTACTAGGTATCCTGAAGCTATTCCCCTTAGGTCGACTACTGCCCCTGCAGTAGCCAAGGCCCTCATAGGTATCTTTACCAGAGTGGGTTTCCCTAAGGAGGTGGTGTCTGACAGAGGTACCAACTTCATGTCAGCATACCTAAAACACATGTGGAATGAGTGTGGAGTGACTTACAAATTCACTACACCATACCATCCACAAACTAATGGCTTAGTTGAGAGATTCAACAAGACATTAAAAGGCATGATCATGGGGCTCCCAGAAAAACTCAAAAGGAGATGGGATGTCCTCTTGCCATGTCTGCTTTTTGCTTACAGAGAGGTGCCACAGAAGGGAGTAGGATTCTCACCCTTTGAACTTCTGTTTGGTCACCCTGTAAGGGGACCACTTGCTCTTGTTAAAGAAGGCTGGGAGAGACCTCTTCATGAGCCTAAACAAGACATAGTGGACTATGTACTTGGCCTTCGCTCTAGAATGGCAGAGTACATGGAAAAGGCAACCAAAAAACTTGAGGCCAGCCAACAGCTCCAGAAGTTTTGGTATGACCAAAAGGCTGCACTGGTTGAGTTCCAACCAGGGCAGAAAGTCTGGGTTCTGGAGCCTGTGGCTCCCAGGGCACTCCAGGACAAATGGAGTGGCCCTTACCCAGTGCTAGAAAGGAAGAGTCAGGTCACCTACCTGGTGGACCTGGGCACAAGCAGGAGCCCCAAGAGGGTGATCCATGTGAACCGCCTTAAGCTCTTCCATGACAGGGCTGATGTAAATCTGTTGATGGTAACAGATGAGGATCAGGAGGCAGAGAGTGAACCTCTCCCTGATCTTCTATCATCAGACCCAAAAGATGGCTCTGTAGATGGAGTGATCTACTCAGACACCCTCTCTGGCCAACAGCAAGCTGATTGTAGGAGAGTCCTACAACAGTTTCCTGAACTCTTCTCCTTAACCCCTGGTCAGACACACCTGTGTACCCATGATGTGGACACAGGAGACAGCATGCCTGTCAAAAACAAAATCTTTAGACAGTCTGACCATGTTAAGGAAAGCATCAAGGTGGAAGTCCACAAGATGCTGGAATTGGGAGTAATTGAGCGCTCTGACAGCCCCTGGGCTAGCCCAGTGGTCTTAGTCCCCAAACCTCACACCAAAGATGGAAAGAAAGAGATGAGGTTTTGTGTGGACTACAGAGGGCTCAACTCTGTCACCAAGACAGATGCTCATCCAATTCCTAGAGCTGATCAGCTCATAGACAAATTAGGTGCTGCCAAATTCTTAAGTACCTTTGACTTGACAGCAGGGTACTGGCAAATAAAAATGGCACCTGGAGCAAAAGAGAAAACAGCATTCTCCACACCTGATGGGCATTAGCAGTTTACTGTTATGCCCTTTGGTTTAAAGAATGCCCCTGCCACCTTCCAAAGGTTGGTGAATCAAGTCCTTGCTGGCTTGGAGTCCTTTAGCACAGCTTATCTTGATGATATTGCTGTCTTTAGCTCCACCTGGCAGGATCACCTGGTCCACCTGAAGAAGGTTTTGAAGGCTCTGCAATCTGCAGGCCTCTCTATCAAGGCATCCAAATGCCAGATAGGGCAGGGAACTGTGGTTTACTTGGGCCACCTTGTAGGTGGAGGCCAAGTTCAGCCACTCCAACCCAAGATCCAGACTATTCTGGACTGGGTAGCTCCAAAAACCCAGACTCAAGTCAGGGCATTCCTTGGCTTGACTGGGTATTACAGGAGGTTTGTGAAGGGATATGGATCCATTGTGACAGCCCTCACTGAACTCACCTCCAAGAAAATGCCCAAGAAAGTGAACTGGACTGTGGAATGCCAACAGGCCTTTGACACCCTGAAACAAGCAATGTGCTCAGCAACAGTTCTAAAAGCTCCAGATTATTCTAAGCAGTTCATTGTGCAGACAGATGCCTCTGAACATGGGATAGGGGCAGTTTTGTCCCAAACAAATGATGATGGCCTTGACCAGCCTGTTGCTTTCATTAGCAGGAGGTTACTCCCCAGGGAGCAGCGTTGGAGTGCCATTGAGAGGGAGGCCTTTGCTGTGGTTTGGTCCCTGAAGAAGCTGAGACCATACCTCTTTGGGACTCACTTCCTAGTTCAAACTGACCACAGACCTCTCAAATGGCTGATGCAAATGAAAGGTGAAAATCCTAAACTGTTGAGGTGGTCCATCTCCCTACAGGGAATGGACTTTATAGTGGAACACAGACCTGGGACTGCCCATGCCAATGCAGATGGCCTTTCCAGGTTCTTCCACTTAGAAAATGAAGACTCTCTTGGGAAAGGTTAGTCTCATCCTCTTTCGTTTGGGGGGGGGGTTGTGTAAGGAAATGCCTCCTTGGCATGGTTGCACCCTGACTTTTTGCCTCTGCTGATGCTATGTTTACAATTGAAAGTGTGCTGAGGCCTGCTAACCAGGCCCCAGCACCAGTGTTCTTTCCCTAACCTGTACTTTTGTATCCACAATTGGCAGACCCTGGCATCCAGATAAGTCCCTTGTAACTGGTACTTCTAGTACCAAGGGCCCTGATGCCAAGGAAGGTCCCTAAGGGCTGCAGCATGTCTTATGCCACCCTGGAGACCTCTCACTCAGCACAGACACACTGCTTGCCAGCTTGTGTGTGCTAGTGAGGAAAAAACGAGTAAGTCGACATGGCACTCCCCTCAGGGTGCCATGCCAGCCTCTCACTGCCTATGCAGTATAGGTAAGACACCCCTCTAGCAGGCCTTACAGCCCTAAGGCAGGGTGCACTATACCATAGGTGAGGGTACCAGTGCATGAGCACTGTACCCCTACAGTGTCTAAGCAAAACCTTAGACATTGTAAGTGCAGGGTAGCCATAAGAGTATATGGTCTGGGAGTCTGTTTTACACGAACTCCACAGCACCATAATGGCTACACTGAAAACTGGGAAGTATGGTATCAAACTTCTCAGCACAATAAATGCACACTGATGCCAGTGTACATTTTATTGCAAAATACACCCCAGAGGGCACCTTAGAGGTGCCCCCTGAAACTTAACCGACTATCTGTGTAGGCTGACTAGTTCCAGCAGCCTGCCACACTAGAGACATGTTGCTGGCCCCATGGGGAGAGTGCCTTTGTCACTCTGAGGCCAGTAACAAAGCCTGCACTGGGTGGAGATGCTAACATCTCCCCCAGGCAGGAGCTGTAACACCTGGCGGTGAGCCTCAAAGGCTCACCCCTTTGTCACAGCACCGCAGGACACTCCAGCTAGTGGAGTTGCCCGCCCCCTCCGGCCCCGGCCCCCACTTTTGGCGGCAAGGCCGGAGAAAATAATGAGAATAACAAGGAGGAGTCACTGGCCAGTCAGGACAGCCCCTAAGGTGTCCTGAGCTGAGGTGACTCTAACATTTAGAAATCCTCCATCTTGCAGATGGAGGATTCCCCCAATAGGGTTAGGATTGTGACCCCCTCCCCTTGGGAGGAGGCACAAAGAGGGTGTACCCACCCTCAGGGCTAGTAGCCATTGGCTACTAACCCCCCAGACCTAAACACGCCCTTAAATTTAGTATTTAAGGGCTACCCTGAACCCTAGAAAATTAGATTCCTGCAACAACAAGAAGAAGGACTGCCCAGCTGAAAACCCCTGCAGAGGAAGACCAGAAGACAACAACTGCCTTGGCTCCAGAAACTCAGCGGCCTGTCTCCTGCCTTCCAAAGAACTCTGCTCCAGCGACGCCTTCCAAAGGGACCAGCGACCTCTGAATCCTCGGAGGACTGCCCTGCTTCGACGACGACAAGAAACTCCAGAGGACAGCGGACCTGCTCCAAAAAGACTGCAACTTTGTTTCAAGAAGCAGCTTTAAAGAACCCTGCAACTCCCCGCAAGAAGCGTGAGACTTGCAACACTGCACCCGGCGACCCCGACTCGGCTGGTGGAGAACCAACACCTCAGGGAGGACCCCAGGACTACTCTATGACTGTGAGTACCAAAACCTGTCCCCCCTGAGCCCCCACAGCGCCGCCTGCAGAGGGAATCCCGAGGCTTCCCCTGACCGCGACTCTCTGAAACCTAAGTCCCGACGCCTGGAAAAGACCCTGCACCCGCAGCCCCCAGGACCTGAAGGACCGGACTTTCACTGCAAAAGTGACCCCCAGGAGTCCCTCTCCCTTGCCCAAGTGGAGGTTTCCCCGAGGAAGCCCCCCCTTGCCTGCCTGCAGCGCTGAAAGGATCCCTTGATCTCTCATTGACTTACATTGCGAACCCGACGCTTGTTCTAACACTGCACCCGGCCGCCCCCGCGCCGCTGAGGGTGAAATTTCTATGTGGGCTTGTGTCCCCCCCGGTGCCCTACAAAACCCCCCTGGTCTGCCCTCCGAAGACGCGGGTACTTACCTGCAAGCAGACCGGAACCGGGACACCCCCTTCTCTTCATTATAGCCTATGCGTTTTGGGCACCACTTTGAACTCTGCACCTGACCGGCCCTGAGCTGCTGGTGTGGTAACTTTGGGGTTGCTCTGAACCCCCAACGGTGGGCTACCTTGGACCAAGAACTGAACCCTGTAAGTGTCTTACTTACCTGGTAAAACTAAGAAAAACTTACCTCCCCCAGGAACTGTGTAAATTGCACTGTGTCCACTTTTAAAGTAGCTATTTGTGAATAACTTGAAAAGTATACATGCAATTGAAATGATTCAAAGTTCCTAATGTACTTACCTGCAATACCTTTCAAACAAGATATTACATGTTAAATTTGAACCTGTGGTTCTTAAAATAAACTAAGAAAATATATTTTTCTATACAAAACCTATTGGCTGGATTTGTCTCTGAGTGTGTGTACCTCATTTATTGTCTATGTGTATGTACAACAAATGCTTAACACTACTCCTTGGATAAGCCTACTGCTCGACCACACTACCACAAAATAGAGCATTAGTATTATCTCTTTTTACCACTATTTTACCTCTAAGGGGAACCCTTGGACTCTGTGCATGCTATTCCTTACTGTGAAATAGCACATACAGAGCCAACTTCCTACATTGGTGGATCAGCGGTGGGGTACAAGACTTTGCATTTGCTGGACTACTCAGCCAATACCTGATCACACGACAAATTCCAAAAATTGTCATTAGAAATTGATTTTTGCAATTTGAAAAGTTTTCTAAATTCTTAAAAAGACCTGCTAGGGCCTTGTGTTAGATCCTGTTTAGCATTTCTTTTAGAGTTTAAAAGTTTGGTAAAAGTTTAAATTAGATTCTAGAACCAGTTTTAGTTTCTTAAAAAGTATTCCAACTTTTAGAAGCATAATGTCTAGCACAGATGTGAATGTGGTGGAACTCGACACCACACCTTACCTCCATCTACAGATGAGAGAGCTAAGGTCACTCTGTAAACTAAAGAAAATAGCAATGGGCCCCAAACCTACCAAAGTACAGCTCCAGGAGCTTTTGGCAGACTTTGAAAAGGCCAACCCCTCTGAGGATGGCAACTCAGAGGATGAAGATAGTGACTTGGAGGGAAATTCCCCCCCTCCAGTCCTACTTAGGGAGAGCAGGGCTTCTCAAGCCCTGACTCCACAAATAATAGTCAGAGATGCTGGGTCCCTCACAGGAGGGACCAACAACTCTGAAATCACTGAGGATAACCCCAGTGAAGAGGACATCCAGTTAGCCAGGATGGCCAAAAGATTGGCTTTGGAAAGACAGATCCTAGCCATAGAGAGGGAAAGACAAGAGATGGGCCTAGGACCCATCAATGGTGGCAGCAACATAAATAGGGTCAGAGATTCTCCTGACATGTTGAAAATCCCTAAAGGGATTGTAACTAAATATGAAGATGGTGATGACATCACCAAATGGTTCACAGCTTTTGAGAGGGCTTGTGTAACCAGAAAAGTGAACAGATCTCACTGGGGTGCTCTCCTTTGGGAAATGTCCACAGGAAAGTGTAGGGATAGACTCCTCACACTCTCTGGAAAAGATGCAGAATCTTATGACCTCATGAAGGGTACCCTGATTGAGGGCTTTGGATTCTCCACTGAGGAGTATAGGATTAGATTCAGGGGGGCTCAAACATCCTCGAGCCAGACCTGGGTTGACTTTGTAGACTACTCAGTAAAAACACTAGATGGTTGGATTCAAGGCAGTGGTGTAAGTAATTATGATGGGCTGTACAATTTATTTGTGAAAGAACACCTGTTAAGTAATTGTTTCAATGATAAACTGCATCAGCATCTGGTGGACCTAGGACCAATTTCTCCCCAAGAATTGGGAAAGAAGGCGGACCATTGGGTCAAGACTAGGGTGTCCAAAACTTCCACAGAGGGTGACCAAAAGAAAGGGGTCACAAAACCTCCCCAGGGGAAAGGTGGTGAGACAGCCAAAAATAAAAATAGTAAAGAGTCTTCTACAGGCCCCCAAAAACCTGCACAGGAGGGTGGGCCCAGAGCCTCTTCACAAAACAATCCTGGGTACAAGGGTAAAAACTTTGATCCCAAAAAGGCCTGGTGTCGTAGCTGTAATCAGCCTGGACACCAAACTGGAGACAAGGCCTGTCCCAAGAAAGGTTCCACTCCAAACTCCAATCCAGGTAACACTGGAACGGCTAGTCTCCAAGTGGGATCAACATTGTGCCCTGAGCAAATCAGGGTCCACACTGAAGCTACTCTAGTCTCTGAGGGTGGGGTGGATGTAGCCACACTAGCTGCCTGGCCTCCTAACATGCAAAAATACAGGCAGCAGCTCTTTATTAATGGGACAAGTGTAGAGGGCCTGAGGGATACAGGTGCCAGTGTCACCATGGTGACAGAGAAACTGGTTTCTCCTGGTCAATACCTGACTGGAAAAACCTATACAGTCACCAATGCTGACAATCAGACTAAAGCACATCCCATGGCAATGGTAACTTTAGAATGGGGAGGGGTCAATGGCCTGAAACAGGTGGTGGTCTCCTCAAACATCCCAGTAGACTGTCTGCTTGGAAATGACCTGGAGTCCTCAGCATGGGCTGAGGTAGAACTAAAAACCCATGCAGCCATGCTGGGTATCCCTGAACTGGTGTGTGTAAAAACAAGGGCACAATGCAAGGCACAGGGTGAAAAAGTAGAGCTGGAGTCCCGAAAAATGGCCCAGCCTACCAAGAGAAAAGGAAAGTCAGTTGGGAAACCAACTGCAACACAGTCAGAAAAAGAGAACCTCTCTTCTCAGGAAGAAGTTCTGCCCTCTGAGGGAACTGAGCCTTTGGAGCTTGAACCTTATCAGGTTGAGCTCTTAGGCCCAGGGGGACCCTCAAGGGAGGAGCTGTGTAAGGGACAAGAAACCTGTCCCTCTCTTGAAGGCCTTAGGCAGCAAGCTGCTGAAGAGTCCAAGGGCAAGAAAAATGGAACACATAGGGTCTATTGGGAAGATGGACTCCTGTACACTGAGGCCAGAGACCCCAAACCTGGTGCCACTAGGAGAGTGGTAGTGCCTCAGTCGTTCAGAGAGTTTATTCTGACCTTAGCCCATGATATTCCCCTTGCTGGGCATTTGGGACAAACCAAGACGTGGGAGAGGTTAGTCAACCACTTCTACTGGCCCAATATGTCCCAGAAGGTTAAGGAGTTTTGCCTCTCCTGCCCCACCTGTCAATCCAGTGGTAAGACAGGTGGGCACCCAAAGGCCCCCCTCATTCCACTTCCAGTGGTGGGGGTCCCCTTTGAAAGAGTGGGTGTGGACATAGTTGGTCCACTGGAACCTCCCACAGCCTCAGGAAATATGTACATCCTAGTAGTAGTGGATCATGCTACTAGGTATCCTGAAGCTATTCCCCTTAGGTCGACTACTGCCCCTGCAGTAGCCAAGGCCCTCATAGGTATCTTTACCAGAGTGGGTTTCCCTAAGGAGGTGGTGTCTGACAGAGGTACCAACTTCATGTCAGCATACCTAAAACACATGTGGAATGAGTGTGGAGTGACTTACAAATTCACTACACCATACCATCCACAAACTAATGGCTTAGTTGAGAGATTCAACAAGACATTAAAAGGCATGATCATGGGGCTCCCAGAAAAACTCAAAAGGAGATGGGATGTCCTCTTGCCATGTCTGCTTTTTGCTTACAGAGAGGTGCCACAGAAGGGAGTAGGATTCTCACCCTTTGAACTTCTGTTTGGTCACCCTGTAAGGGGACCACTTGCTCTTGTTAAAGAAGGCTGGGAGAGACCTCTTCATGAGCCTAAACAAGACATAGTGGACTATGTACTTGGCCTTCGCTCTAGAATGGCAGAGTACATGGAAAAGGCAACCAAAAACCTTGAGGCCAGCCAACAGCTCCAGAAGTTTTGGTATGACCAAAAGGCTGCACTGGTTGAGTTCCAACCAGGGCAGAAAGTCTGGGTTCTGGAGCCTGTGGCTCCCAGGGCACTCCAGGACAAATGGAGTGGCCCTTACCCAGTGCTAGAAAGGAAGAGTCAGGTCACCTACCTGGTGGACCTGGGCACAAGCAGGAGCCCCAAGAGGGTGATCCATGTGAACCGCCTTAAGCTCTTCCATGACAGGGCTGATGTAAATCTGTTGATGGTAACAGATGAGGATCAGGAGGCAGAGAGTGAACCTCTCCCTGATCTTCTATCATCAGACCCAAAAGATGGCTCTGTAGATGGAGTGATCTACTCAGACACCCTCTCTGGCCAACAGCAAGCTGATTGTAGGAGAGTCCTACAACAGTTTCCTGAACTCTTCTCCTTAACCCCTGGTCAGACACACCTCTGTACCCATGATGTGGACACAGGAGACAGCATGCCTGTCAAAAACAAAATCTTTAGACAGTCTGACCATGTTAAGGAAAGCATCAAGGTGGAAGTCCACAAGATGCTGGAATTGGGAGTAATTGAGCGCTCTGACAGCCCCTGGGCTAGCCCAGTGGTCTTAGTCCCCAAACCTCACACCAAAGATGGAAAGAAAGAGATGAGGTTTTGTGTGGACTACAGAGGGCTCAACTCTGTCACCAAGACAGATGCTCATCCAATTCCTAGAGCTGATGAGCTCATAGACAAATTAGGTGCTGCCAAATTCTTAAGTACCTTTGACTTGACAGCAGGGTACTGGCAAATAAAAATGGCACTTGGAGCAAAAGAGAAAACAGCATTCTCCACACCTGATGGGCATTAGCAGTTTACTGTTATGCCCTTTGGTTTAAAGAATGCCCCTGCCACCTTCCAAAGGTTGGTGAATCAAGTCCTTGCTGGCTTGGAGTCCTTTAGCACAGCTTATCTTGATGATATTGCTGTCTTTAGCTCCACCTGGCAGGATCACCTGGTCCACCTGAAGAAGGTTTTGAAGGCTCTGCAATCTGCAGGCCTCTCTATCAAGGCATCCAAATGCCAGATAGGGCAGGGAACTGTGGTTTACTTGGGCCACCTTGTAGGTGGAGGCCAAGTTCAGCCACTCCAACCCAAGATCCAGACTATTCTGGACTGGGTAGCTCCAAAAACCCAGACTCAAGTCAGGGCATTCCTTGGCTTGACTGGGTATTACAGGAGGTTTGTGAAGGGATATGGATCCATTGTGACAGCCCTCACTGAACTCACCTCCAAGAAAATGCCCAAGAAAGTGAACTGGACTGTGGAATGCCAACAGGCCTTTGACACCCTGAAACAAGCAATGTGCTCAGCACCAGTTCTAAAAGCTCCAGATTATTCTAAGCAGTTCATTGTGCAGACAGATGCCTCTGAACATGGGATAGGGGCAGTTTTGTCCCAAACAAATGATGATGGCCTTGACCAGCCTGTTGCTTTCATTAGCAGGAGGTTACTCCCCAGGGAGCAGCGTTGGAGTGCCATTGAGAGGGAGGCCTTTGCTGTGGTTTGGTCCCTGAAGAAGCTGAGACCATACCTCTTTGGGACTCACTTCCTAGTTCAAACTGACCACAGACCTCTCAAATGGCTGATGCAAATGAAAGGTGAAAATCCTAAACTGTTGAGGTGGTCCATCTCCCTACAGGGAATGGACTTTATAGTGGAACACAGGCCTGGGACTGCCCATGCCAATGCAGATGGCCTTTCCAGGTTCTTCCACTTAGAAAATGAAGACTCTCTTGGGAAAGGTTAGTCTCATCCTCTTTCGTTTGGGGGGGGGGGGGGTTGTGTAAGGAAATGCCTCCTTGGCATGGTTGCCCCCTGACTTTTTGCCTCTGCTGATGCTATGTTTACAATTGAAAGTGTGCTGAGGCCTGCTAACCAGGCCCCAGCACCAGTGTTCTTTCCCTAACCTGTACTTTTGTATCCACAATTGGCAGACCCTGGCATCCAGATAAGTCCCTTGTAACTGGTACTTCTAGTACCAAGGGCCCTGATGCCAAGGAAGGTCCCTAAGGGCTGCAGCATGTCTTATGCCACCCTGGAGACCTCTCACTCAGCACAGACACACTGCTTGCCAGCTTGTGTGTGCTAGTGAGGAAAAAACGAGTAAGTCGACATGGCACTCCCCTCAGGGTGCCATGCCAGCCTCTCACTGCCTATGCAGTATAGGTAAGACACCCCTCTAGCAGGCCTTACAGCCCTAAGGCAGGGTGCACTATACCATAGGTGAGGGTACCAGTGCATGAGCACTGTACCCCTACAGTGTCTAAGCAAAACCGTAGACATTGTAAGTGCAGGGTAGCCATAAGAGTATATGGTCTGGGAGTCTGTTTTACACGAACTCCACAGCACCATAATGGCTACACTGAAAACTGGGAAGTTTGGTATCAAACTTCTCAGCACAATAAATGCACACTGATGCCAGTGTACATTTTATTGCAAAATACACCCCAGAGGGCACCTTAGAGGTGCCCCCTGAAACTTAACCGACTATCTGTGTAGGCTGACTAGTTCCAGCAGCCTGCCACACTAGAGACATGTTGCTGGCCCCATGGGGAGAGTGCCTTTGTCACTCTGAGGCCAGTAACAAAGCCTGCACTGGGTGGAGATGCTAACATCTCCCCCAGGCAGGAGCTGTAACACCTGGCGGTGAGCCTCAAAGGCTCACCCCTTTGTCACAGCACCGCAGGACACTCCAGCTAGTGGAGTTGCCCGCCCCCTCCGGCCCCGGCCCCCACTTTTGGCGGCAAGGCCGGAGAAAATAATGAGAATAACAAGGAGGAGTCACTGGCCAGTCAGGACAGCCCCTAAGGTGTCCTGAGCTGAGGTGACTCTAACTTTTAGAAATCCTCCATCTTGCAGATGGAGGATTCCCCCAATAGGGTTAGGATTGTGACCCCCTCCCCTTGGGAGGAGGCACAAAGAGGGTGTACCCACCCTCAGGGCTAGTAGCCATTGGCTACTAACCCCCCAGACCTAAACACGCCCTTAAATTTAGTATTTAAGGGCTACCCTGAACCCTAGAAAATTAGATTCCTGCAACAACAACAAGAAGGACTGCCCAGCTGAAAACCCCTGCAGAGGAAGACCAGAAGACAACAACTGCCTTGGCTCCAGAAACTCACCGGCCTGTCTCCTGCCTTCCAAAGAACTCTGCTCCAGCGATGCCTTCCAAAGGGACCAGCGACCTCTGAATCCTCGGAGGACTGCCCTGCTTCGACGATGACAAGAAACTCCTGAGGACAGCGGACCTGCTCCAAAAAGACTGCAACTTTGTTTCAAGAAGCAGCTTTAAAGAACCCTGCAACTCCCCGCAAGAAGCGTGAGACTTGCAACACTGCACCCGGCGACCCCGACTCGGCTGGTGGAGAACCAACACCTCAGGGAGGACCCCCGGACTACTCTACGACTGTGAGTACCAAAACCTGTCCCCCCTGAGCCCCCACAGCGCCGCCTGCAGAGGGAATCCCGAGGCTTCCCCTGACCGCGACTCTCTGAAACCTAAGTCCCGACGCCTGGAAAAGACCCTGCGCCCGCAGCCCCCAGGACCTGAAGGACCGGACTTTCACTGCAGAAGTGACCCCCAGGAGTCCCTCTCCCTTGCCCAAGTGGAGGTTTCCCCGAGGAAGCCCCCCCTTGCCTGCCTGCAGCGCTGAAAGGATCCCTTGATCTCTCATTGACTTACATTGCGAACCCGACGCTTGTTCTAACACTGCACCCGGCCGCCCCCGCGCCGCTGAGGGTGAAATTTCTGTGTGGGCTTGTGTCCCCCCCGGTGCCCTACAAAACCCCCCTGGTCTGCCCTCCGAAGACGCGGGTACTTACCTGCAAGCAGACCGGAACCGGGACACCCCCTTCTCTCCATTATAGCCTATGCGTTTTGGGCACCACTTTGAACTCTGCACCTGACCGGCCCTGAGCTGCTGGTGTGGTAACTTTGGGGTTGCTCTGAACCCCCAACGGTGGGCTACCTTGGACCAAGAACTGAACCCTGTAAGTGTCTTACTTACCTGGTAAAACTAAGAAAAACTTACCTCCCCCAGGAACTGTGTAAATTGCACTGTGTCCACTTTTAAAGTAGCTATTTGTGAATAACTTGAAAAGTATACATGCAATTGAAATGATTCAAAGTTCCTAATGTACTTACCTGCAATACCTTTCAAACAAAATATTACATGTTAAATTTGAACCTGTGGTTCTTAAAATAAACTAAGAAAATATATTTTTCTATACAAAACCTATTGGCTGGATTTGTCTCTGAGTGTGTGTACCTCATTTATTGTCTATGTGTATGTACAACAAATGCTTAACACTACTCCTTGGATAAGCCTACTGCTCGACCACACTACCACAAAATAGAGCATTAGTATTATCTCTTTTTACCACTATTTTACCTCTAAGGGGAACCCTTGGACTCTGTGCATGCTATTCCTTACTTTGAAATAGCACATACAGAGCCAACTTCCTACATTGGTGGATCAGCGGTGGGGTACAAGACTTTGCATTTGCTGGACTACTCAGCCAATACCTGATCACACGACAAATTCCAAAAATTGTCATTAGAAATTGATTTTTGCAATTTGAAAAGTTTTCTAAATTCTTAAAAAGACCTGCTAGGGCCTTGTGTTAGATCCTGTTTAGCATTTCTTTTAGAGTTTAAAAGTTTGGTAAAAGTTTGAATTAGATTCTAGAACCAGTTTTAGTTTCTTAAAAAGTATTCCAACTTTTAGAAGCATAATGTCTAGCACAGATGTGAATGTGGTGGAACTCGACACCACACCTTACCTCCATCTACAGATGAGAGAGCTAAGGTCACTCTGTAAACTAAAGAAAATAGCAATGGGCCCCAAACCTACCAAAGTACAGCTCCAGGAGCTTTTGGCAGAGTTTGAAAAGGCCAACCCCTCTGAGGATGGCAACTCAGAGGATGAAGATAGTGACTTGGAGGGAAATTCCCCCCCTCCAGTCCTACTTAGGGAGAGCAGGGCTTCTCAAGCCCTGACTCCACAAATAATAGTCAGAGATGCTGGGTCCCTCACAGGAGGGACCAACAACTCTGAAATCACTGAGGATAACCCCAGTGAAGAGGACATCCAGTTAGCCAGGATGGCCAAAAGATTGGCTTTGGAAAGACAGATCCTAGCCATAGAGAGGGAAAGACAAGAGATGGGCCTAGGACCCATCAATGGTGGCAGCAACATAAATAGGGTCAGAGATTCTCCTGACATGTTGAAAATCCCTAAAGGGATTGTAACTAAATATGAAGATGGTGATGACATCACCAAATGGTTCACAGCTTTTGAGAGGGCTTGTGTAACCAGAAAAGTGAACAGATCTCACTGGGGTGCTCTCCTTTGGGAAATGTTCACAGGAAAGTGTAGGGATAGACTCCTCACACTCTCTGGAAAAGATGCAGAATCTTATGACCTCATGAAGGGTACCCTGATTGAGGGCTTTGGATTCTCCACTGAGGAGTATAGGATTAGATTCTGGGGGGCTCAAAAATCCTCGAGCCAGACCTGGGTTGACTTTGTAGACTACTCAGTAAAAACACTAGATGGTTGGATTCAAGGCAGTGGTGTAAGTAATTATGATGGGCTGTACAATTTATTTGTGAAAGAACACCTGTTAAGTAATTGTTTCAATGATAAACTGCATCAGCATCTGGTGGACCTAGGACCAATTTCTCCCCAAGAATTGGGAAAGAAGGCGGACCATTGGGTCAAGACTAGGGTGTCCAAAACTTCCACAGGGGGTGACCAAAAGAAAGGGGTCACAAAACCTCCCCAGGGGAAAGGTGGTGAGACAGCCAAAAATAAAAATAGTAAAGAGTCTTCTACAGGCCCCCAAAAACCTGCACAGGAGGGTGGGCCCAGAGCCTCTTCACAAAACAATCCTGGGTACAAGGGTAAAAACTTTGATCCCAAAAAGGCCTGGTGTCGTAGCTGTAATCAGCCTGGACACCAAACTGGAGACAAGGCCTGTCCCAAGAAAGGTTCCACTCCAAACTCCAATCCAGGTAACACTGGAACGGCTAGTCTCCAAGTGGGATCAACAGTGTGCCCAGAGCAAATCAGGGTCCACACTGAAGCTACTCTAGTCTCTGAGGGTGGGGTGGATGTAGCCACACTAGCTGCCTGGCCTCCTAACATGCAAAAATACAGGCAGCAGCTCTTTATTAATGGGACAAGTGTAGAGGGCCTGAGGGATACAGGTGCCAGTGTCACCATGGTGACAGAGAAACTGGTTTCTCCTGGCCAATACCTGACTGGAAAAACCTATACAGTCACCAATGCTGACAATCAGACTAAAGCACATCCCATGGCAATGGTAACTTTAGAATGGGGAGGGGTCAATGGCCTGAAACAGGTGGTGGTCTCCTCAAACATCCCAGTAGACTGTCTGCTTGGAAATGACCTGGAGTCCTCAGCATGGGCTGAGGTAGAACTAAAAACCCATGCAGCCATGCTGGGTATCCCTGAACTGGTGTGTGTAAAAACAAGGGCACAATGCAAGGCACAGGGTGAAAAAGTAGAGCTGGAGTCTGGAAAAATGGCCCAGCCTACCAAGAGAAAAGGAAAGTCAGTTGGGAAACCAACTGCAACACAGTCAGAAAAAGAGAACCTCTCTTCTCAGGAAGAAGTTCTGCCCTCTGAGGGAACTGAGCCTTTGGAGCTTGAACCTTATCAGGTTGAGCTCTTAGGCCCAGGGGGACCCTCAAGGGAGGAGCTGTGTAAGGGACAAGAAACCTGTCCCTCTCTTGAAGGCCTTAGGCAGCAAGCTGCTGAAGAGTCCAAGGGCAAGAAAAATGGAACACATAGGGTCTATTGGGAAGATGGACTCCTGTACACTGAGGCCAGAGACCCCAAACCTGGTGCCACTAGGAGAGTGGTAGTGCCTCAGTCGTTCAGAGAGTTTATTCTGACCTTAGCCCATGATATTCCCCTTGCTGGGCATTTGGGACAAACCAAGACGTGGGAGAGGTTAGTCAACCACTTCTACTGGCCCAATATGTCCCAGAAGGTTAAGGAGTTTTGCCTCTCCTGCCCCACCTGTCAATCCAGTGGTAAGACAGGTGGGCACCCAAAGGCCCCCCTCATTCCACTTCCAGTGGTGGGGGTCCCCTTTGAAAGAGTGGGTGTGGACATAGTTGGTCCACTGGAACCTCCCACAGCCTCAGGAAATATGTACATCCTAGTAGTAGTGGATCATGCTACTAGGTATCCTGAAGCTATTCCCCTTAGGTCGACTACTGCCCCTGCAGTAGCCAAGGCCCTCATAGGTATCTTTACCAGAGTGGGTTTCCCTAAGGAGGTGGTGTCTGACAGAGGTACCAACTTCATGTCAGCATACCTAAAACACATGTGGAATGAGTGTGGAGTGACTTACAAATTCACTACACCATACCATCCACAAACTAATGGCTTAGTTGAGAGATTCAACAAGACATTAAAAGGCATGATCATGGGGCTCCCAGAAAAACTCAAAAGGAGATGGGATGTCCTCTTGCCATGTCTGCTTTTTGCTTACAGAGAGGTGCCACAGAAGGGAGTAGGATTCTCACCCTTTGAACTTCTGTTTGGTCACCCTGTAAGGGGACCACTTGCTCTTGTTAAAGAAGGCTGGGAGAGACCTCTTCATGAGCCTAAACAAGACATAGTGGACTATGTACTTGGCCTTCGCTCTAGAATGGCAGAGTACATGGAAAAGGCAACCAAAAACCTTGAGGCCAGCCAACAGCTCCAGAAGTTTTGGTATGACCAAAAGGCTGCACTGGTTGAGTTCCAACCAGGGCAGAAAGTCTGGGTTCTGGAGCCTGTGGCTCCCAGGGCACTCCAGGACAAATGGAGTGGCCCTTACCCAGTGCTAGAAAGGAAGAGTCAGGTCACCTACCTGGTGGACCTGGGCACAAGCAGGAGCCCCAAGAGGGTGATCCATGTGAACCGCCTTAAGCTCTTCCATGACAGGGCTGATGTAAATCTGTTGATGGTAACAGATGAGGATCAGGAGGCAGAGAGTGAACCTCTCCCTGATCTTCTATCATCAGACCCAAAAGATGGCTCTGTAGATGGAGTGATCTACTCAGACACCCTCTCTGGCCAACAGCAAGCTGATTGTAGGAGAGTCCTACAACAGTTTCCTGAACTCTTCTCCTTAACCCCTGGTCAGACACACCTGTGTACCCATGATGTGGACACAGGAGACAGCATGCCTGTCAAAAACAAAATCTTTAGACAGTCTGACCATGTTAAGGAAAGCATCAAGGTGGAAGTCCACAAGATGCTGGAATTGGGAGTAATTGAGCGCTCTGACAGCCCCTGGGCTAGCCCAGTGGTCTTAGTCCCCAAACCTCACACCAAAGATGGAAAGAAAGAGATGAGGTTTTGTGTGGACTACAGAGGGCTCAACTCTGTCACCAAGACAGATGCTCATCCAATTCCTAGAGCTGATGAGCTCATAGACAAATTAGGTGCTGCCAAATTCTTAAGTACCTTTGACTTGACAGCAGGGTACTGGCAAATAAAAATGGCACCTGGAGCAAAAGAGAAAACAGCATTCTCCACACCTGATGGGCATTAGCAGTTTACTGTTATGCCCTTTGGTTTAAAGAATGCCCCTGCCACCTTCCAAAGGTTGGTGAATCAAGTCCTTGCTGGCTTGGAGTCCTTTAGCACAGCTTATCTTGATGATATTGCTGTCTTTAGCTCCACCTGGCAGGATCACCTGGTCCACCTGAAGAAGGTTTTGAAGGCTCTGCAATCTGCAGGCCTCTCTATCAAGGCATCCAAATGCCAGATAGGGCAGGGAACTGTGGTTTACTTGGGCCACCTTGTAGGTGGAGGCCAAGTTCAGCCACTCCAACCCAAGATCCAGACTATTCTGGACTGGGTAGCTCCAAAAACCCAGACTCAAGTCAGGGCATTCCTTGGCTTGACTGGGTATTACAGGAGGTTTGTGAAGGGATATGGATCCATTGTGACAGCCCTCACTGAACTCACCTCCAAGAAAATGCCCAAGAAAGTGAACTGGACTGTGGAATGCCAACAGGCCTTTGACACCCTGAAACAAGCAATGTGCTCAGCACCAGTTCTAAAAGCTCCAGATTATTCTAAGCAGTTCATTGTGCAGACAGATGCCTCTGAACATGGGATAGGGGCACTTTTGTCCCAAACAAATGATGATGGCCTTGACCAGCCTGTTGCTTTCATTAGCAGGAGGTTACTCCCCAGGGAGCAGCGTTGGAGTGCCATTGAGAGGGAGGCCTTTGCTGTGGTTTGGTCCCTGAAGAAGCTGAGACCATACCTCTTTGGGACTCACTTCCTAGTTCAAACTGACCACAGACCTCTCAAATGGCTGATGCAAATGAAAGGTGAAAATCCTAAACTGTTGAGGTGGTCCATCTCCCTACAGGGAATGGACTTTATAGTGGAACACAGACCTGGGACTGCCCATGCCAATGCAGATGGCCTTTCCAGGTTCTTCCACTTAGAAAATGAAGACTCTCTTGGGAAAGGTTAGTCTCATCCTCTTTCGTTTGGGGGGGGGTTGTGTAAGGAAATGCCTCCTTGGCATGGTTGCCCCCTGACTTTTTGCCTCTGCTGATGCTATGTTTACAATTGAAAGTGTGCTGAGGCCTGCTAACCAGGCCCCAGCACCAGTGTTCTTTCCCTAACCTGTACTTTTGTATCCACAATTGGCAGACCCTGGCATCCAGATAAGTCCCTTGTAACTGGTACTTCTAGTACCAAGGGCCCTGATGCCAAGGAAGGTCCCTAAGGGCTGCAGCATGTCTTATGCCACCCTGGAGACCTCTCACTCAGCACAGACACACTGCTTGCCAGCTTGTGTGTGCTAGTGAGGAAAAAACGAGTAAGTCGACATGGCACTCCCCTCAGGGTGCCATGCCAGCCTCTCACTGCCTATGCAGTATAGGTAAGACACCCCTCTAGCAGGCCTTACAGCCCTAAGGCAGGGTGCACTATACCATAGGTGAGGGTACCAGTGCATGAGCACTGTACCCCTACAGTGTCTAAGCAAAACCTTAGACATTGTAAGTGCAGGGTAGCCATAAGAGTATATGGTCTGGGAGTCTGTTTTACACGAACTCCACAGCACCATAATGGCTACACTGAAAACTGGGAAGTTTGGTATCAAACTTCTCAGCACAATAAATGCACACTGATGCCAGTGTACATTTTATTGCAAAATACACCCCAGAGGGCACCTTAGAGGTGCCCCCTGAAACTTAACCGACTATCTGTGTAGGCTGACTAGTTCCAGCAGCCTGCCACACTAGAGACATGTTGCTGGCCCCATGGGGAGAGTGCCTTTGTCACTCTGAGGCCAGTAACAAAGCCTGCACTGGGTGGAGATGCTAACATCTCCCCCAGGCAGGAGCTGTAACACCTGGCGGTGAGCCTCAAAGGCTCACCCCTTTGTCACAGCACCGCAGGACACTCCAGCTAGTGGAGTTGCCCGCCCCCTCCGGCCCCGGCCCCCACTTTTGGCGGCAAGGCCGGAGAAAATAATGAGAATAACAAGGAGGAGTCACTGGCCAGTCAGGACAGCCCCTAAGGTGTCCTGAGCTGAGGTGACTCTAACTTTTAGAAATCCTCCATCTTGCAGATGGAGGATTCCCCCAATAGGGTTAGGATTGTGACCCCCTCCCCTTGGGAGGAGGCACAAAGAGGGTGTACCCACCCTCAGGGCTAGTAGCCATTGGCTACTAACCCCCCAGACCTAAACACGCCCTTAAATTTAGTATTTAAGGGCTACCCTGAACCCTAGAAAATTAGATTCCTGCAACAACAAGAAGAAGGACTGCCCAGCTGAAAACCCCTGCAGAGGAAGACCAGAAGACAACAACTGCCTTGGCTCCAGAAACTCAGCGGCCTGTCTCCTGCCTTCCAAAGAACTCTGCTCCAGCGACGCCTTCCAAAGGGACCAGCGACCTCTGAATCCTCGGAGGACTGCCCTGCTTCGACGACGACAAGAAACTCCCGAGGACAGCGGACCTGCTCCAAAAAGACTGCAACTTTGTTTCAAGAAGCAGCTTTAAAGAACCCTGCAACTCCCCGCAAGAAGCGTGAGACTTGCAACACTGCACCCGGCGACCCCGACTCGGCTGGTGGAGAACCAACACCTCAGGGAGGACCCCCGGACTACTCTACGACTGTGAGTACCAAAACCTGTCCCCCCTGAGCCCCCACAGCGCCGCCTGCAGAGGGAATCCCGAGGCTTCCCCTGACCGCGACTCTCTGAAACCTAAGTCCCGACGCCTGGAAAAGACCCTGCACCCGCAGCTCCCAGGACCTGAAGGACCGGACTTTTACTGCAGAAGTGACCCCCAGGAGTACCTCTCCCTTGCCCAAGTGGAGGTTTCCCCGAGGAAGCCCCCCCTTGCCTGCCTGCAGCGCTGAAAGGATCCCTTGATCTCTCATTGACTTACATTGCGAACCCGACGCTTGTTCTAACACTGCACCCGGCCGCCCCCGCGCCGCTGAGGGTGAAATTTCTGTGTGGGCTTGTGTCCCCCCCGGTGCCCTACAAAACCCCCCTGGTCTGCCCTCCGAAGACGCGGGTACTTACCTGCAAGCAGACCGGAACCGGGACACCCCCTTCTCTCCATTATAGCCTATGCGTTTTGGGCACCACTTTGAACTCTGCACCTGACCGGCCCTGAGCTGCTGGTGTGGTAACTTTGGGGTTGCTCTGAACCCCCAACGGTGGGCTACCTTGGACCAAGAACTGAACCCTGTAAGTGTCTTACTTACCTGGTAAAACTAAGAAAAACTTACCTCCCCCAGGAACTGTGTAAATTGCACTGTGTCCACTTTTAAAGTAGCTATTTGTGAATAACTTGAAAAGTATACATGCAATTGAAATGATTCAAAATTCCTAATGTACTTACCTGCAATACCTTTCAAACAAGATATTACATGTTAAATTTGAACCTGTGGTTCTTAAAATAAACTAAGAAAATATATTTTTCTATACAAAACCTATTGGCTGGATTTGTCTCTGAGTGTGTGTACCTCATTTATTGTCTATGTGTATGTACAACAAATGCTTAACACTACTCCTTGGATAAGCCTACTGCTCGACCACACTACCACAAAATAGAGCATTAGTATTATCTCTTTTTACCACTATTTTACCTCTAAGGGGAACCCTTGGACTCTGTGCATGCTATTCCTTACTTTGAAATAGCACATACAGAGCCAACTTCCTACATTGGTGGATCAGCGGTGGGGTACAAGACTTTGCATTTGCTGGACTACTCAGCCAATACCTGATCACACGACAAATTCCAAAAATTGTCATTAGAAATTGATTTTTGCAATTTGAAAAGTTTTCTAAATTCTTAAAAAGACCTGCTAGGGCCTTGTGTTAGATCCTGTTTAGCATTTCTTTTAGAGTTTAAAAGTTTGGTAAAAGTTTTAATTAGATTCTAGAACCAGTTTTAGTTTCTTAAAAAGTATTCCAGCTTTTAGAAGCATAATGTCTAGCACAGATGTGAATGTGGTGGAACTCGACACCACACCTTACCTTCATCTACAGATGAGAGAGCTAAGGTCACTCTGTAAACTAAAGAAAATAGCAATGGGCCCCAAACCTACCAAAGTACAGTTCCAGGAGCTTTTGGCAGAGTTTGAAAAGGCCAACCCCTCTGAGGATGGCAACTCAGAGGATGAAGATAGTGACTTGGAGGGAAATTCCCCCCCTCCAGTCCTACTTAGGGAGAGCAGGGCTTCTCAAGCCCTGACTCCACAAATAATAGTCAGAGATGCTGGGTCCCTCACAGGAGGGACCAACAACTCTGAAATCACTGAGGATAACCCCAGTGAAGAGGACATCCAGTTAGCCAGGATGGCCAAAAGATTGGCTTTGGAAAGACAGATCCTAGCCATAGAGAGGGAAAGACAAGAGATCGGCCTAGGACCCATCAATGGTGGCAGCAACATAAATAGGGTCAGAGATTCTCCTGACATGTTGAAAATCCCTAAAGGGATTGTAACTAAATATGAAGATGGTGATGACATCACCAAATGGTTCACAGCTTTTGAGAGGGCTTGTGTAACCAGAAAAGTGAACAGATCTCACTGGGGTGCTCTCCTTTGGGAAATGTTCACAGGAAAGTGTAGGGATAGACTCCTCACACTCTCTGGAAAAGATGCAGAATCTTATGACCTCATGAAGGGTACCCTGATTGAGGGCTTTGGATTCTCCACTGAGGAGTATAGGATTAGATTCAGGGGGGCTCAAAAATCCTCGAGCCAGACCTGGGTTGACTTTGTAGACTACTCAGTAAAAACACTAGATGGTTGGATTCAAGGCAGTGGTGTAAGTAATAATGATGGGCTGTACAATTTATTTGTGAAAGAACACCTGTTAAGTAATTGTTTCAATGATAAACTGCATCAGCATCTGGTGGACCTAGGACCAATTTCTCCCCAAGAATTGGGAAAGAAGGCGGACCATTGGGTCAAGACTAGGGTGTCCAAAACTTCCACAGGGGGTGACCAAAAGAAAGGGGTCACAAAACCTCCCCAGGGGAAAGGTGGTGAGACAGCCAAAAATAAAAATAGTAAAGAGTCTTCTACAGGCCCCCAAAAACCTGCACAGGAGGGTGGGCCCAGAGCCTCTTCACAAAACAATCCTGGGTACAAGGGTAAAAACTTTGATCCCAAAAAGGCCTGGTGTCGTAGCTGTAATCAGCCTGGACACCAAACTGGAGACAAGGCCTGTCCCAAGAAAGGTTCCACTCCAAACTCCAATCCAGGTAACACTGGAACGGCTAGTCTCCAAGTGGGATCAACAGTGTGCCCAGAGCAAATCAGGGTCCACACTGAAGCTACTCTAGTCTCTGAGGGTGGGGTGGATGTAGCCACACTAGCTGCCTGGCCTCCTAACATGCAAAAATACAGGCAGCAGCTCTTTATTAATGGGACAAGTGTAGAGGGCCTGAGGGATACAGGTGCCAGTGTCACCATGGTGACAGAGAAACTGGTTTCTCCTGGCCAATACCTGACTGGAAAAACCTATACAGTCACCAATGCTGACAATCAGACTAAAGCACATCCCATGGCAATGGTAACTTTAGAATGGGGAGGGGTCAATGGCCTGAAACAGGTGGTGGTCTCCTCAAACATCCCAGTAGACTGTCTGCTTGGAAATGACCTGGAGTCCTCAGCATGGGCTGAGGTAGAACTAAAAACCCATGCAGCCATGCTGGGTATCCCTGAACTGGTGTGTGTAAAAACAAGGGCACAATGCAAGGCACAGGGTGAAAAAGTAGAGCTGGAGTCTGGAAAAATGGCCCAGCCTACCAAGAGAAAAGGAAAGTCAGTTGGGAAACCAACTGCAACACAGTCAGAAAAAGAGAACCTCTCTTCTCAGGAAGAAGTTCTGCCCTCTGAGGGAACTGAGCCTTTGGAGCTTGAACCTTATCAGGTTGAGCTCTTAGGCCCAGGGGGACCCTCAAGGGAGGAGCTGTGTAAGGGACAAGAAACCTGTCCCTCTCTTGAAGGCCTTAGGCAGCAAGCTGCTGAAGAGTCCAAGGGCAAGAAAAATGGAACACATAGGGTCTATTGGGAAGATGGACTCCTGTACACTGAGGCCAGAGACCCCAAACCTGGTGCCACTAGGAGAGTGGTAGTGCCTCAGTCGTTCAGAGAGTTTATTCTGACCTTAGCCCATGATATTCCCCTTGCTGGGCATTTGGGACAAACCAAGACGTGGGAGAGGTTAGTCAACCACTTCTACTGGCCCAATATGTCCCAGAAGGTTAAGGAGTTTTGCCTCTCCTGCCCCACCTGTCAATCCAGTGGTAAGACAGGTGGGCACCCAAAGGCCCCCCTCATTCCACTTCCAGTGGTGGGGGTCCCCTTTGAAAGAGTGGGTGTGGACATAGTTGGTCCACTGGAACCTCCCACAGCCTCAGGAAATATGTACATCCTAGTAGTAGTGGATCATGCTACTAGGTATCCTGAAGCTATTCCCCTTAGGTCGACTACTGCCCCTGCAGTAGCCAAGGCCCTCATAGGTATCTTTACCAGAGTGGGTTTCCCTAAGGAGGTGGTGTCTGACAGAGGTACCAACTTCATGTCAGCATACCTAAAACACATGTGGAATGAGTGTGGAGTGACTTACAAATTCACTACACCATACCATCCACAAACTAATGGCTTAGTTGAGAGATTCAACAAGACATTAAAAGGCATGATCATGGGGCTCCCAGAAAAACTCAAAAGGAGATGGGATGTCCTCTTGCCATGTCTGCTTTTTGCTTACAGAGAGGTGCCACAGAAGGGAGTAGGATTCTCACCCTTTGAACTTCTGTTTGGTCACCCTGTAAGGGGACCACTTGCTCTTGTTAAAGAAGGCTGGGAGAGACCTCTTCATGAGCCTAAACAAGACATAGTGGACTATGTACTTGGCCTTCGCTCTAGAATGGCAGAGTACATGGAAAAGGCAACCAAAAACCTTGAGGCCAGCCAACAGCTCCAGAAGTTTTGGTATGACCAAAAGGCTGCACTGGTTGAGTTCCAACCAGGGCAGAAAGTCTGGGTTCTGGAGCCTGTGGCTCCCAGGGCACTCCAGGACAAATGGAGTGGCCCTTACCCAGTGCTAGAAAGGAAGAGTCAGGTCACCTACCTGGTGGACCTGGGCACAAGCAGGAGCCCCAAGAGGGTGATCCATGTGAACCGCCTTAAGCTCTTCCATGACAGGGCTGATGTAAATCTGTTGATGGTAACAGATGAGGATCAGGAGGCAGAGAGTGAACCTCTCCCTGATCTTCTATCATCAGACCCAAAAGATGGCTCTGTAGATGGAGTGATCTACTCAGACACCCTCTCTGGCCAACAGCAAGCTGATTGTAGGAGAGTCCTACAACAGTTTCCTGAACTCTTCTCCTTAACCCCTGGTCAGACACACCTGTGTACCCATGATGTGGACACAGGAGACAGCATGCCTGTCAAAAACAAAATCTTTAGACAGTCTGACCATGTTAAGGAAAGCATCAAGGTGGAAGTCCACAAGATGCTGGAATTGGGAGTAATTGAGCGCTCTGACAGCCCCTGGGCTAGCCCAGTGGTCTTAGTCCGCAAACCTCACACCAAAGATGGAAAGAAAGAGATGAGGTTTTGTGTGGACTACAGAGGGCTCAACTCTGTCACCAAGACAGATGCTCATCCAATTCCTAGAGCTGATGAGCTCATAGACAAATTAGGTGCTGCCAAATTCTTAAGTACCTTTGACTTGACAGCAGGGTACTGGCAAATAAAAATGGCACCTGGAGCAAAAGAGAAAACAGCATTCTCCACACCTGATGGGCATTAGCAGTTTACTGTTATGCCCTTTGGTTTAAAGAATGCCCCTGCCACCTTCCAAAGGTTGGTGAATCAAGTCCTTGCTGGCTTGGAGTCCTTTAGCACAGCTTATCTTGATGATATTGCTGTCTTTAGCTCCACCTGGCAGGATCACCTGGTCCACCTGAAGAAGGTTTTGAAGGCTCTGCAATCTGCAGGCCTCTCTATCAAGGCATCCAAATGCCAGATAGGGCAGGGAACTGTGGTTTACTTGGGCCACCTTGTAGGTGGAGGCCAAGTTCAGCCACTCCAACCCAAGATCCAGACTATTCTGGACTGGGTAGCTCCAAAAACCCAGACTCAAGTCAGGGCATTCCTTGGCTTGACTGGGTATTACAGGAGGTTTGTGAAGGGATATGGATCCATTGTGACAGCCCTCACTGAACTCACCTCCAAGAAAATGCCCAAGAAAGTGAACTGGACTGTGGAATGCCAACAGGCCTTTGACACCCTGAAACAAGCAATGTGCTCAGCACCAGTTCTAAAAGCTCCAGATTATTCTAAGCAGTTCATTGTGCAGACAGATGCCTCTGAACATGGGATAGGGGCAGTTTTGTCCCAAACAAATGATGATGGCCTTGACCAGCCTGTTGCTTTCATTAGCAGGAGGTTACTCCCCAGGGAGCAGCGTTGGAGTGCCATTGAGAGGGAGGCCTTTGCTGTGGTTTGGTCCCTGAAGAAGCTGAGACCATACCTCTTTGGGACTCACTTCCTAGTTCAAACTGACCACAGACCTCTCAAATGGCTGATGCAAATGAAAGGTGAAAATCCTAAACTGTTGAGGTGGTCCATCTCCCTACAGGGAATGGACTTTACAGTGGAACACAGACCTGGGACTGCCCATGCCAATGCAGATGGCCTTTCCAGGTTCTTCCACTTAGAAAATGAAGACTCTCTTGGGAAAGGTTAGTCTCATCCTCTTTCGTTTGGGGGGGGGGGGTTGTGTAAGGAAATGCCTCCTTGGCATGGTTGCCCCCTGACTTTTTGCCTCTGCTGATGCTATGTTTACAATTGAAAGTGTGCTGAGGCCTGCTAACCAGGCCCCAGCACCAGTGTTCTTTCCCTAACCTGTACTTTTGTATCCACAATTGGCAGACCCTGGCATCCAGATAAGTCCCTTGTAACTGGTACTTCTAGTACCAAGGGCCCTGATGCCAAGGAAGGTCCCTAAGGGCTGCAGCATGTCTTATGCCACCCTGGAGACCTCTCACTCAGCACAGACACACTGCTTGCCAGCTTGTGTGTGCTAGTGAGGAAAAAACGAGTAAGTCGACATGGCACTCCCCTCAGGGTGCCATGCCAGCCTCTCACTGCCTATGCAGTATAGGTAAGACACCCCTCTAGCAGGCCTTACAGCCCTAAGGCAGGGTGCACTATACCATAGGTGAGGGTACCAGTGCATGAGCACTGTACCCCTACAGTGTCTAAGCAAAACCTTAGACATTGTAAGTGCAGGGTAGCCATAAGAGTATATGGTCTGGGAGTCTGTTTTACACGAACTCCACAGCACCATAATGGCTACACTGAAAACTGGGAAGTTTGGTATCAAACTTCTCAGCACAATAAATGCACACTGATGCCAGTGTACATTTTATTGCAAAATACACCCCAGAGGGCACCTTAGAGGTGCCCCCTGAAACTTAACCGACTATCTGTGTAGGCTGACTAGTTCCAGCAGCCTGCCACACTAGAGACATGTTGCTGGCCCCATGGGGAGAGTGCCTTTGTCACTCTGAGGCCAGTAACAAAGCCTGCACTGGGTGGAGATGCTAACATCTCCCCCAGGCAGGAGCTGTAACACCTGGCGGTGAGCCTCAAAGGCTCACCCCTTTGTCACAGCACCGCAGGACACTCCAGCTAGTGGAGTTGCCCGCCCCCTCCGGCCCCGGCCCCCACTTTTGGCGGCAAGGCCGGAGAAAATAATGAGAATAACAAGGAGGAGTCACTGGCCAGTCAGGACAGCCCCTAAGGTGTCCTGAGCTGAGGTGACTCTAACTTTTAGAAATCCTCCATCTTGCAGATGGAGGATTCCCCCAATAGGGTTAGGATTGTGACCCCCTCCCCTTGGGAGGAGGCACAAAGAGGGTGTACCCACCCTCAGGGCTAGTAGCCATTGGCTACTAACCCCCCAGACCTAAACACGCCCTTAAATTTAGTATTTAAGGGCTACCCTGAACCCTAGAAAATTAGATTCCTGCAACAACAACAAGAAGGACTGCCCAGCTGAAAACCCCTGCAGAGGAAGACCAGAAGACAACAACTGCCTTGGCTCCAGAAACTCAGCGGCCTGTCTCCTGCCTTCCAAAGAACTCTGCTCCAGCGACGCCTTCCAAAGGGACCAGCGACCTCTGAATCCTCGGAGGACTGCCCTGCTTCGGCGACGACAAGAAACTCCCGAGGACAGCGGACCTGCTCCAAAAAGACTGCAACTTTGTTTCAAGAAGCAGCTTTAAAGAACCCTGCAACTCCCCGCAAGAAGCGTGAGACTTGCAACACTGCACCCGGCGACCCCGACTCGGCTGGTGGAGAACCAACACCTCAGGGAGGACCCCCGGACTACTCTACGACTGTGAGTACCAAAACCTGTCCCCCCTGAGCCCCCACAGCGCCGCCTGCAGAGGGAATCCCGAGGCTTCCCCTGACCGCGACTCTCTGAAACCTAAGTCCCGACGCCTGGAAAAGACCCTGCACCCGCAGCCCCCAGGACCTGAAGGACCGGACTTTCACTGCAGAAGTGACCCCCAGGAGTCCCTCTCCCTTGCCCAAGTGGAGGTTTCCCTGAGGAAGCCCCCCCTTGCCTGCCTGCAGCGCTGAAAGGATCCCTTGATCTCTCATTGACTTACATTGCGAACCCGACGCTTGTTCTAACACTGCACCCGGCCGCCCCCGCGCCGCTGAGGGTGAAATTTCTGTGTGGGCTTGTGTCCCCCCCGGTGCCCTACAAAACCCCCCTGGTCTGCCCTCCGAAGACGCGGGTACTTACCTGCAAGCAGACCGGAACCGGGACACCCCCTTCTCTCCATTATAGCCTATGCGTTTTGGGCACCACTTTGAACTCTGCACCTGACCGGCCCTGAGCTGCTGGTGTGGTAACTTTGGGGTTGCTCTGAACCCCCAACGGTGGGCTACCTTGGACCAAGAACTGAACCCTGTAAGTGTCTTACTTACCTGGTAAAACTAACAAAAACTTACCTCCCCCAGGAACTGTGTAAATTGCACTGTGTCCACTTTTAAAGTAGCTATTTGTGAATAACTTGAAAAGTATACATGCAATTGAAATGATTCAAAGTTCCTAATGTACTTACCTGCAATACCTTTCAAACAAGATATTACATGTTAAATTTGAACCTGTGGTTCTTAAAATAAACTAAGAAAAGATATTTTTCTATACAAAACCTATTGGCTGGATTTGTCTCTGAGTGTGTGTACCTCGTTTATTGTCTATGTGTATGTACAACAAATGCTTAACACTACTCCTTGGATAAGCCTACTGCTCGACCACACTACCACAAAATAGAGCATTAGTATTATCTCTTTTTACCACTATTTTACCTCTAAGGGGAACCCTTGGACTCTGTGCATGCTATTCCTTACTTTGAAATAGCACATACAGAGCCAACTTCCTACACTGAGTTTGCTGAGCCCCGGAGGGCTGTCAGAGAGCTGTAGGGACCCTTAGAAGGTGAGTTAATGACATAGGAAAGATTAGCCTGTGACCACAGCAATGGGAGAGTCCAGTGGCAACTGGACTAAGGTCAGACTGGAATGAATTTTTTGGGACATCAACCCTGCACCCAAGACCCCCACCATCTTAGTGTACTGAGAAATCCCTGCAGGAAGCCCCCCTCTCAACCATGTGGCAACCACAGCAACCTTCACCCTTTGTATCAGGACCACTCCGTAGGAATCCACTGAACGCAGATAAAGTGCCTGGAGCTGCTAGGAAACTGCTTCTTCTGTGAAGGTAACTGTTCTTGAGGACCTTGCTGGTCCCCATGACTAACTCTCTGCCGGAGTGGTTGCCCCAAGTACCTTTAACTGACCACATTGACATTTACTTAAGTTTCCCTTGAAAAAGTTTCTAAGTATCTGTAGGAAGTTAGCTCTGTATATACTATCGCAAAGTGAGAGATAGTGCGCACAAAGTCCAAGGGTTCTCCTTAGAGGTTGATAGTGGCAAAATTAGGTAAAACTAATGGTCTATTTTGTGGTAGAGCTGTAGGCGTATCAGAGGGTAGTGTTAAGCATTTGTTGTACACACACAGGCAATAAATGAGAACACACACTCAAAGACTTAACTTCAGGCCAATAGGTTTTTATATAGAAAAATAATATTTTCTTAATTTATTTTAGAACCACAAGATAAGGTACTTGCCATAGGTAAATATGGAACTTTGAACTAAAACAGTAATGTACACAGTTTTGGCAAAAATGGCAATAAGCTATTTTGAAAGTGGACACAGTGCAAAACTCAACAGTTCCTGGGGGAGGTAAGTTTTTCAGGTAAGTAAAGCACTTACAAGTTCAGTCTCCTGGGCTTCTCGGGCCAGCCACTGACTGGGCACGGATGAGGGCCGCCTGCTGGTCACCCCTGCACTGGTAGTTGGTGTTATCTTGGGCCTGGGGGCTGCGGTGCAGTGCTTCTTCCACGTGTCGGGTTCCTTTGTTACTGGGCAGTCGCGGTCAGGGGGAGCCCCTGGATCCTCTCTGCAGGTGTCGCTGTGGGGGTGCAGGGAGGTCATCTCAGGGTGTCCACATCGTTTGGGTCACCTGGGGGGTCCTCTCTGCGGTGTTGGTTCTTCTGGACAGGAGCCGGGGGCGTTAGGTGCAGAGTGTGGAGACTCACGCTTCCGGAGTGAGGCTGGAGAATCTTTAAAGATGGTTTCTTTGTTGCAATTTTGGACAGAGTCACTGTCCACTGGAGTTTCTTGGTCCTTTAGGTGCAGGTCAGTCCTCTGAGTCCTCAGAGGTCACTGGTTCTGCTAGATGCGTCGCTGTGCAGGTTCTCGGAGTCTGGAGACAGGCCTGTAGGGCTGGGGCCAAGTCAGTTGTCATCTCCTTCATCTCTGCGAGGCTTTCAGGTCAGCAGTCCTTGTTTCAGGTTGCAGGAATCAGGTTTCCTGGGTTCAGGGTCCCCCCTAAATACTCAATTGGCTACACCCTCTTTGTGCCTCCTCACTGTGGGGAAGGGGGCACATCCCTAATACTATTGGGGGAATCCTCCAAAACAAGATGGAGGATTTCCTAAGGCAGGGGTCACCTCAGCTCAGGGCACCTTAGGGGCTGTCCTGACTGGTGGGTGGACTCCTCCTTGTTTTTGTCATTATCTCCTCCGGACTTGCTGCCAAAAGTGGGGGCTGTGTCCAGAGGGGCGGGCATCTCCACTAGCTGGAGTGCCCTGGGGCGCTGTAACACCAGGCTTGAGCTTTTGAGGCTCACTGCCAGGTGTTTCAGTTCCTGCAGGGGGAGGTGTGAAGCACCTCCACCCAGTACAGGCTTTGTTCCTGGCCACAGAGTGACAAATACACTCAGCCCATGTGGCCAGATACCTGTCTGGATGTGGCAGGTTGGCAGAAACTGGTCAGCCTAGCACTAGTAGTTGGGCTGGTATACAGGGGGCATCTCTCAGATGCCCTCTGTGTGCATTCCTCAATAAATCTCACACTGGCATCAGTGTGGATTTATTGTGCTGAGAAGTTTGATA
Organism: Pleurodeles waltl; assembly: GCF_031143425.1. Lineage (NCBI taxonomy): Eukaryota > Metazoa > Chordata > Amphibia > Caudata > Salamandridae > Pleurodeles > Pleurodeles waltl. Next base: position 993,646,550 of record NC_090442.1, read on the forward strand.
TCAAATGTCCCAGTATTCATTGTAGCCATTATGGAACTGTGGAGTTCGTGTCTGACAAACTCCCAGATCATATACTCTTTATGGCTACCCAGCAGTTACAATGTCTAGGAATTGGCTTAGACACTGTAGGGGCATAGTGCTCATTCAACTATGCCCTCACCTGTGGTATAGTGCACCCTGCCTTAGGGCTGTAAGACCTGCTAGAGGGGTGACTTACCCATGCCACAGGCAGTGGGTTGTGGGCATGGCACTCTGAGGTGAGTGCCATGTCGACTTAGTTTTTCTCTCCCCACCAGCACACAGAATCTGTGAGGCAGTGTGCATGTGCTGAGTGAGGGGTCCCCAGGGTGGCATAATACATGCTGCAGCCCTTAGAGACCTTCCCTGGCCACAGGACCCTTGGTAACAGGGGAACCATTTACAAGGGGCTTATCTGTGTGTCAGGGCTGTGCCAATTGTGGAGACAAGGGTACAGTATAGGTAAAGAACACTGGTGCTGGGGCCTGGTTAGCAGGGTCCCAGCACACTTTCAATCATAAACAGCATCAACAAAAGGCAAAATGTTAGGGGGTAACCATGCCATAAGAGGCATTTTCCTACAGTATCCAATTTGTTGGCTTTGCCAAGACTTGTTTGTGGTTCAAGAAACTTGCTTTAATTTATTATTGCTTGTAAAATCTATATCTCCAGAGCACTCTGGTGGATCTCTCTGTTCTACTGTCTAAATTCTTATAAAAATATAACTGTTAGAAATAGGGTCTTTGGATGGCAGTCAGGTTACCCCTGTTCAAGCAAGGACCCTCACTCTAGTCAGGGTAAAGGAGAATCACCCTCAGCTAACCCCCGCTCACTCCATTGGTAGCTTGGCACGAGCAGGCAGGCTTACCTTCTGAGTACTAGGTGTAAAGTATTTGTACCAACACACAAAGTAACTTAATGAAAACACTACCAAATGACAACACAGGTTTAGAAAAATAGAGAATATTTATCTAAACGAAACAAGACCAAAACGAAAAAACTCCACCATACACAAGTCAAGTTATTAATTAAAAAGCAAAAAGAGTCTTTTAAAGACAACGCTAACGCTGTCAGCGTGAAAATGTACCTGGGTCGCGTCAAAATCACCAGCACGGGCGAGTGTGCATCGAAAAAGGTAAGTGCCGCATCGTTTCTATAGCAACTCTTGGAGGTTGCATCAGAAATTTCCCTGCACGGTGATCTGTGTGTAGATTTCCAACCTTGGTCCACCAGCTTCACCTGTCAAGGCACCAGGAACTGGAAAGGGCAGCACTTGGCAGGGCAGAAGTCTCAGCAGAGGCTCCAGGTGCTGGCAGAGAGAAGTCTTTGCTTTCCCAGGGACAACAGGAGGCAAGCTCAGTTTCCAGCCCTTGGAGAGTTCTTCACAAGCAGGAAAGCACACAAATTCCAGTCTTTGTCCTCTTGCACAGGCAGAAGCTACAACTGCAGGATAGCTCAACAAAGCACAGTCACAGGCAGGGCAGCTCTTCAGCTCTTGTCCAGTCAAAGGCTCCTCCTGGTTTCCAGAAGTGATCTAAAGTCTGTGGTTTTGGGTGCCCTTCTTATACCCATTTTGCCCTTTGAAGTAGGCATACTTCAAAGAAAAGTCTCTCTTGTTTGTAAAATCCTGCCTTTCCCAGGCCAGGCCCCAGACACACACCAGGGGGTTGGAGACTGCATTGTGTAAGGGCAGGCACAGCCCTTTCAGGTGTGAGTGACCACTCCTCCCCTTCCTCCTAGCACAGATGGCTCATCAGGATATGCAGTATACATCCCAGCTCCCTTTGTGTCACTGTCTAGAGAGAGGTACTAACAGCCCAACTGTCAAACTGACCCAGACAGGGAATCTACAAACAGGCAGAGTCACAGAATGGTTTAAGCATGAAAATGCTCACTTTCTAAAAGTGGCATTTTCCAACACACAACCTTAAAATCAACTTTACTAAAAGATGTATTTTTAAATTGTGAGCTCAGAGACCCCAAATTCCACATGTCTATCCGCTCCCAAAGGGAATCTATACTTTAATCATAATTAAAGGCAGCCCCCATGTTAACCTATGAGAGGGATAGGCCTTGCAACAGTGAAAACCGAATTTAGCAATATTTCACTGTTAGGACATATAAAACACATTAGTATATGTCCTACCTTAATCATACACTGCACCCTGCCCATGGGGCTACCTAGGGCCTACCTTAGGGGTGGCTTACATGTAAGAAAAGGGAAGGTTTACGCCTGGCAAGTGGGTACACTTGCCAAGTCGAATTGGCAGTTTAAAACTGCACACACAGACAGTGTAGTGGCAGGTCTGAGACATGATTACAGGGCTACTAATGTTGGTGGCACAACCAGTGCTGCAGGCCCAATAGTAGCATTTGATTTACAGGCCCTGGGCACGTTTAGTGCACTCTACTAGGGACTTACCAGTACATCAAAAATGCCAATCATGGATAAACCAATCAACCATACAATTTACACAGAGAGCATATGACTTTAGCACTGGTTAGCAGTAGTAAAGTGCTCAGAGTTCAAAAGCCAACAGCAACAGGTCAGAAAAAATTGGAGGCAGGAGGCAAAAAGATTGGGGATGACCCTGCATAAGGAAAAAAGTCTGACAATAACCAATTTTTATAAATTGGTGTTGGATTTTTTGTGTCGTGTCGAGATCTTCAGTTGTCTTGGTGTTGTTTAAATGTGTATGACTAGTTCCTGTGTAAACCTTGCTGGTTAGTGCCACAGCTACGCAGTGTTGAGCGGAGGGTTTTTCAGACAAAACCTACTATACATTAAGGGGTTGGTAAGTGTATTACACAGTGAGGTCACACAACCACACCATTTAATACATCCCATTTCCTCTCACTCTTTCAACATCCCCTTTTATTAAAATTCCTACTACTTCTGTTGCTTCTCATTTGTGTACTTCATTGACTCCATTTATCTGCTTCTTGTACACCCTGATGAGCACATCCTCTAATTTCGGTAAAACCTTTTCTGGTAGAAGGTCTATCTGCAGAAGCCGCACTATGTGAATTTCACCGGAGGTGCAAGCCTGGATCCGGAAATTTTCGTAAAAAATCATTTGCCTGTCATGTTGCTCTGCGTTGGGTCCTTCATGTTTCAGACATGACGTCGGGAGCACTATGGACCAGATTTAAAGAAAGGTGACGCAGCGCAATCCTTCGCCAAAATTGGCAGTGCTGCGCTGTGCCACTTTAGAAATGCAGGAATGCGCTGTATTTAAGGGAATACGGCGGACCCCTTTGTTTCCCCCTGTGCTGGTGCTAAATTTAGCTGCCAGCGCCAATGCAGGCATCCTTGCACCATCGTGCAAAGATGTCTGTGTTGAGGTGTGTGATTGTTCATGTGCTGGAAGGTGTCCATTCCCGCACATAAACAACACTAAAGGCGCTTTGGCACTTCTGTGTGTGCTGCACAATGCAGCGCACACAGAAGTGCCAAAGTGTGATTTTCAAATGATTGTTTATGTGTAGGAAGGGACACCTTCCCGCACATAAACAATAACTTCTGGTATTATGCTTTTTCTATGCGTGCAGCAGAATGCAGCTCGCATAGAAAAAGCAAAAAATGAGGAGGAATAAAACTATTCCTCCTTGTTGCGCCTTGCTAACGCGAACCCTGGGGGTGTCGTTAGATTTTGGCGCTGCCTCAGGTTTACAAAATTTCATAAATCTGAGGCAGCGTCAAAATGCAATGGGTGCTGCTGTGGCACGCCCACAGCAACCCCCATTGCACGCCCCTTCCAGGCACAGTGCAGCTTGTAGCGGGGCCATGTTTACAAAGTGGCGTTAAGCCACAAAAAGTGGCTTAACTCCACCTTGTAAATACAGCGCTGTGCTTAATACCATAGGAGCGTCACAAAAAGTGACGCTCCTGTGGCGCTGGGGGCCTATAAATACGGCCCTATATATGCACAACCTCAGCGCACTGATGTCAGTTTGTTTCTAAGGTCTGTCCGCGCCAAGAGACGTGCAGCCGTTGAAATCAATTTATGGCAGTATGTAGCCCTTAGGTTGGAATCCTATTAATGGACTATATGAGTCCTGTAAGGAAATGCCTCTGTTTGTATCGTCACCTTCTAAGTTCTGGACTGATGCTGCTCATTTTTTGACTCAGTGTGCACTGAGGCCCACTTACCCAGACGTTAGTGCCTGTGTCCTAACCTTGAAAGATGTATGTTTGATTGGCTTATTCCCAATTGGCAAAAGCTGACTTACTTGTAAGTCCCTATTATATGGTACCCAAAGTCTGTAAGTTAGAGAGCCACCCCAAGGAATGTAGCACTGGTTGTGTCACCCTGGACGTCCCAAAGGTAAAACATGGCTCTTAGACTGCCACTGCAGACTGGAAGGGCAATTTCAAACTGCTAATTTGACTTTGCCATCTAAGGTCAAAGACAGAGGTCAGATATCACTAGGTCTGTCTTTCGAAGGAGCTTGTTTACTTTTCTTTCTCTGACTTCAAAGTGAGGGAGTTTACGGGACAATCCTGCGGAGTACCCATGTGAGAGGAGAGGGTGTAGGAAGGTTTTTTCCTAGCACACAGCAAACACATGAACTGTGCTGATGTTTCAGAAAACGTCAAAATTAGTGTAAATAAAGCACATTTTTTGGCTGTTCTGAAGTGTGGTGGAAACAAATATTTGAATATGATCAAAACACATCAATACAAAAGATGATGACATTTGCATACATCGTTTGTGCGCAATAAAACTGTATTTTGGTGCAAATGTAATGGTAATTTCATTTTTAATTACATTTGTATTAGATACTTTATAAACCATCCATACTAAATTCATTACGAGTGTCACACAGAGAGGGAAAATAGGAGCAACAAAGAAGAAACACAACATACCATCAACACCTCAAAAGAAAGTGCATAAGTGCAATAGCAAAACAAAAAGAGGGACTGGGAGAATTGTGGTCCAGTGTACTGTCTCCCAAAACCTAGATATGAAAATAGAAAAAGTACACTGTTCCAATATATGCACATGCAGGGAGGGAGTGTCAGTATTGTCAGGAGAGCCCTCAAGAATCCACTAGGATGCTAAGCATCATCATTGGGCTATCTCCTCATCAGACCGGTACTGCAATGTCTGGTGGACCACCCCACACAAGGTGGTGGCACTCAACCTAAATTAATACAGCAGAAATGATAAGGTCTGCAAAAAGTACTGACAATAGATAAAGAAGGAGAGACAACGGATTAAAATTGACTCTGAGACTTAGGCATCACGATTTAATAACTCAGAAAAAGGTTCAGGCCAAGATTAAAAAAGGAAAACAAGTGGAGTTAGTACGGGGAATAATGTCCCACTGTACTCCATGAAAAAAGAAAAGGTAGTGTACCTAATCCTAACATAGTGTGGTCAATAGCAAGTGCAATAGCAGCCTAAGGTACAGCGAACACAATAAAGCATACGCATCAGAAACACCAATTAGAAAAGAAAAAAATTGAAACAAACAATGGCCAACATTCAGCATTTCATTAAAATATATAAATCCCCAAAACTATCACCAGCATTAAATAATCATAATACAAGAATCCCCTGGATCCATTTCGGGCCACCGATACCTAAAGTGCTTTGATTGCATAAAATGCTTGTTATACCTAGAATGCTGAAGGGTACCTGCATCAGTACTGTAAAAAAGGTCTATGAGTGCAAAACAGATGTAATTTCACCTCTCCAACTTCACACCGTAACTGGACAATTGGAACTAACCCACTCCGCAAGCAGTCCCCAAGTTTTCTTCCCCTTCCACCTACCATTTCTTCCCTTGCGCGGACACAGCGCATTCTCCCTAATTGAGCCATGTGGCCGCTATACAGAAATGACACAGCCGTTACAATAAAAATTAAAGACCTTCTCTCAGTGGCGTCTGGTGTCTCCTGTACCCTCCCCACTCCCCCAAAAGAGCATAATTCTCGGAGTAAGTATAACATTTAAATTTTATAAGTCACTCAAAAATTGTGAAATCTCTAACTTAAGCGGATCCAGCTTTGGGCAAGTTGAAAACATGTGTAATAGATCCGCTTTTGAAAACTGACAGAGCGGGCAGCGAGTCCCTTCAGTGCCCCCCCCCCCCAATTTAGCAATCTTTGCAGGGTTAATACATAAATCAAAAATCGACTTTCAGTGCTGCACCTGAATCCCCGACGAGCGAAGTATAGTGTGGCTGAGCTCCAGAGATTCATAAAAGCTAAGATATTCGTATCAAGTCTTAATTGCCACTTGCCATTATGCTTCTCTAAATCATCAAGTTGTCCAGAGCTAAGAAATTAATGTTACAGGGAAATTGAACACTCCCCAGCCCCTGTCAATACCTCCATAAGCGTAGCATTAGAGAACACCCAACTGGCCCACAAGTTTTCTTACATAGAAAGTCACGAATTTAAAGGTACTTGAAAGAATCACTGTGGTCTAAATCATACCGACCATGGAGATCCTCAAAAGATGCAACACCGCGCCCCCCCAAAAAATCCCCTAATCTCTGGAGTCCCTTCTGCCCCCATCTAGCCAGACACCCATCTCGAAATATATCTGGTAGAAGGGGATTATTAAGGATGGGTAGGACCAATTAAACCTACCTAACAGAGCTTTTTGCCGCCAGAAGGTCCAGCCCCTAAACGCAGCCTCTTGCACATTAAATTGGACTTTTTAGTAGTAGTTGGGCTTTACCAGCGTTAGCAAGCTACCATTCCACATTGAGTCTATTAGCAACTCGTAAATATTTGGGGCATATTTATACTCTGCTTGCGCCGAATGTGCGTCAAAATTTTTGACGCACATTCGCCGCAAACCCTGCCCCATATTTATACTTTGACGCCCAACCCCGCGGACGTCAAAATCCCACCATGTGCGTCATTTTTTGGAAGGGGGAACCTGCCTTGCGTTAATTATATGCAAGGTAGGCGTTCCCTTCACCAAAAATTACTTTAAGGCCTGTGCGCCTTATTTATACTCTGGCGTCATTTTGACGCACAGGAGGTGGTGGGCCTTAAAAAATGGCGCACAGCCTGATGGGTGCCGTTTTTTAACGCCTGGGTCAGGGCAGGCGTTAAGGGACCTGTGGGCTCGGAAGGAGCCCAGAGGTGCCCTCCCCTGCCCCCAGGGACACCCCCTGCCACCCTTGCCCACCCCAAGAGGACACCCAAGGATGGAGGGACCCATCCCAGGGAAGTAAAGGTAAGTTCTGGTAAGTATTTTTTTTTTTTTTTTTTAAGTGGCATCGGGGGGCCTGATTTGGGCCCCCCTACATGCCACTATGCCCAATGACCATGCCCAGGGGACCTAAGTCCCCTGGGCATGGTCATTGGGCAAGGTGGCATGACTCCTGTCTTTGCTATGACAGGAGTCATGTAAATCTGAATTGTGCGCAAAAAAAATGGCGCAAATCCGGTGTGAGGCCTGATTTCTGCCTCAGACCTGACTTGCACCATTTTTTGACGCACAACCCCCATTTTCCCATACGCCGGCGCTGCCTGGTGTGAGTCATTTTTTTTTATGCGTACCAGTCCGCAGCGTCGGCTAACGTCATTCAATAAATAAGGCGCCCGCATGCCGCGTTGGAATGGCATTAGCCGGCGGTAACATTTTTGACGCACAACTGCATTGGCGCAGTTGTGCGTCAAAAAGTATAAATATGGCCCTTGGTGTATAATCAATGGCTCCTTGCCCGGCCTCTTTTCATGTGATAAGAGGCCTCATATATTGGTGGGCAGGGCCAGCTGATATAACTTTAAATTCGGAAGGGACAATCCGCCCCTTTCCCTGGGTAAGAACAAATACTTACTTGCCCTTCTAATCTTGCCATATGACCAGATAAACCTAGTAATCGTGGTATCCATAGATGTGAACCATGAGCTTTCAAATTCTACAGGAATAGCCCTGAATAGATAAAGAAGTTTGGTGCAAATAAACTTTTAACAATATTGTACTGGTCCATTAAAGAAAAATGCGAATGATTCCATCTAGCAAAAATCCTGTTTCACTTTCCCCATAATCGGTGTCAGATTTAACTTTACTATCTGATCCACTTTGGTGCTAATACAGATCCCCAAATACACTGTATGCTCTACCGTCCAGGCATCTTGAATAGGAGTGTGGCTATTTACAACCAACTGTGTTTTACCACTATTCAAATAATACCCCAAGAATTTCCCAAATTTATAAACCCCTGCTTCAATTTCTCACAATGCAGCATCCAGAGTATCTGTTACAAGTGCTACACCATCTTCATAAGCTAGGGTTTTTGTATCCCAGTCATAGCACCTTACTGGTAGCATGGCTGGATTAGATTCTAGTGGGCGAAGGAAGGGATCAATGTATAGGGGGGCAGGGGCAGCTCTGCCTGGTACCTCTTTCAATATGCATAGGGCCAGACTGGCCACCCATCAGTTGACGGCAAGCAACAGGCTTATAATAAAGAGCCTGCAAATCTTTGACAAAGCATCCTCCTAACCCAAACAAACCAAACACATGACTTTGTATAGATATTCCTAATTGACTGTCTAATGCTTTCTCAGTTTCCAAAAGGGACAAACCATGGGCTCGCTCACGACACTAGTAGCATCAAAGAGTGTTAGAACCCTACGAATGTGATAGGGGATGTCTCTCCCCGGGACAAAGTTGTGCTGGTTTGCCGAAACCAAATTACTGATAATAGGACTCAGAACGTTGAAATAAATCTTGGCATCGCTATTTCTAAGCATTATAGGCTGATATGACCCTGGATCATATGGGGCTTTTCCTTTCTTTAAAAAGACTACTAGACTAGCTGTTGACCAAGATTCTGGGGGCCTTTGACCCTGTTGCCCTTGTATAAAACATTCTAACATAACCGGAAGAAGTGCCATACTAAGGGGCATATTTAAGAGCCCCTAGCGTCTCCGGAGCTCCACTTTTCTTGATGCTCTGGTGGTGCAATGTTCTGCGTCGTATTTACAAGGAGGTGTGAAGCCACCCTTGCATTTTGACACTGCCTCAGATTTACGAGTTTTCGTAAACCTGAGGCAGCGCCAAAATCTAACGCCACCCCAGGGATAGGGTTAGCAAGGTGCAACAAGGAGGAATACTTTTATTCCTCCTCATTTTTTGCTTTTTGTGTGTGTACTGCATTCTGCAGCACACATAGAAACAGCAAAATGCCAGAAATGATGGTTTATGTGCGGGAAGGTGTCCCTTCCTGCACATAAACAATCATTGAAAAATTAGGCTTTGGCACTTCTTTTAGTGATTGTTTATGTGCAGGAAGGTGTCCCTTCCTGCACATAAACAATTTAGGCCCATAGTTATACTTTTTGACGCAAACCAGCACCGGCGCTGGTTTGCGTCAAAACATTTACCGCCTGCTAATGCCACTACTACGGGCCAGGTGGGTGCCCTATTTAAGGATTGACGTTAGCCGGTGCTGTGGGCTGGTCAGAGTTAAAAAAAAATGACTCAAACAAGGCAGCACCGGCGTTGGGGAAAATGTGGGTTGTGCGTCAAAAAATGGTGCAAATCAGGTTTGAGTAAAAAATCATGGCTCAAACCGGACTTGCGCAATTTTAGGACACATAACCCCCATTGAAATGACTCCTGTCATAGCAAAGACAGGAGTCATGCCCCCTTGCCCAATGGCCATGCCCAGGGGACTTCTGTCCCCTGGGCATGGTCATTGGGCACAGTGGCATGTAGGGGGACCCAAATTAGGCCCCCCATGCCATGTAAAAAAATTAAAAAATTATACTTACCCCAACTTACCTGTACCCACCTGGGATGGGTCCCCCCATCAATGGGTGTCTTCCAGGAGTGGGCAAGGGTGGCAGGGGGTGTCCCTGGGGGCAGGGAAGGGCACCTCTGGACTGCTTCCATGGTCAGAGGCCATGGAAGTGAGCCCACAGGTCCCTTAACGCCTGCCCTCACCCAGGCGTTATAAAACGGCACACATCAGGCTGTGCGCCGTTTTTTAAGGCCCGCCCCCTCCTGTGTGTCAAAAATACACAGGAGTATAAATAAGGTGCACAGGCCTTAAAGTCATTTGTTGGACGGGAACGCCTACCTTGCATGTCATTACCGCAAGGTGGTTTCCCGCATCCAAAAAATGACACACACAGAGGATTTTTGACATCCGCGAGGTCGGGCGTCAAAGTATAAATATGGGCCAAGGTTTTCGCTAAATGTGCGTCAAAATTTTTGACGCACATTCGGCGCAAACAGAGTATAAATATGCCCCTAAATCCCTTCAACGCAGACATCCTTGCACGATCGTGCAAGGATGCCTGCATTGGTGTTAGGCAGCTCAGTTTAGCACCATCGCAGGGGGAAACGCAGGGGGGCACAGTATTCTAGTAAATACGGCGCACCCCTGCATTTCTAAAGTGTTGCTTCGCTGGCAATTTTGGTACAGCACTGCGCTGCGCCACTTTTTAGTAAATCTGGTCCAAAAAATCTTATAAAATTCTAGAGAAGTTATATCCGCACCCACAGCCTTCCCTGAGGGCAGTTCTTAGATTGCAGATTGTAGTTCTTCAGTAGTGAATTTTGCTCCTAAACCATTGCACTCCTGGGTGATTCTATCCAATCTCACTTTACCCAAAAACAATCCCATATATTGTTCCCCCTTTAGTGGAAGCACTGTAAATTTCTTTATAATACTTCTGGAAAACTTTTCTAATACCCTTAGCGTCCAAGACTAAACTGCCCTACGCATCCCTTATTTCATTAATAAGGCCACCAGCTGCCTTCTGATGGGTACATACTGTTAAGAGGTGTCCTACCCTTTCATTACATGCTGTGCAGTGATGATATCTAACCCCTCGGCTACTGCTGAAACAAGAAGGGCTTCCGCCTGACCAAGATTCTGATGCAGTTCCCTGATTAAAGGTTGAGTCTGCTTCTGATGCCTAAGACCAAACCTAAGAGTTTGCCAATGGACACCAGCCTTTAAAGTGTCCCATACAAATCCTACTGGGGCACTGTCCCTATTGAATTAGAAGAATTCAGATATCCACATAGTCATATGTTGGACGTAGGTGGGGTCAGTCAGAAAACCCTCTCAAAGCACCAGCTCCACCCACTCCTTCGAAACCCCTCAAGGGTAAATTCTATTACCATGGGATGATGGTAAAACGTTAAGGCCCTCATTACAACCCTGGCGGTAAATGCCGCTTACCGCAGTGCAGAAGACCGCCAATATACCGCTGCGGCCGCGGAATTTCGCTACAGGTGTCACGACCCACAGCTCGGAATCTGCCACAATACAGACACCCACACAAGTCCGCCACACCAAAGGTCAGTGATAAATTGGCGGTACCCAAACCAACAAACCACGCCACCAAGAATACGCCCACAGTATCATGACCCACGAATCAACGCATCGGTCATTCAACCGCGATAAACCATTGGCGGTACACACCGCTGCGCTCAAAATACACACACACTAACAAAACACAACCACATTGGACAAATCGAAATACACACACCTGATACACATACACACACCACACCCAATCCCATATAATGCACACACCCACATCACCCACAAACCCTTACAACCAAAATTTTGAAAGAAGGCCAGAGAGAGAGACTACCTAAAACAACACCAGCATCCACAGACACACAACACCATCACCTACACAACATCCACGCACCTCAAACAACACACACCAACACATCCCCTCACCCATCACAACAGACACCACCTCACACATCACCCACACCACATCATGGCACCTCAAAGACACCCCAGGTTCTCTGAGGAGGAGCTCAGGGTCATGGTGGAGGAAATCGTCCGGTACAGCCACAGCTATTTGGATCACAGGTGCAGCAGACATCCATTGCAAGGAAGATGGAGCTATGGCGCCGAATAGTCGACATTGTGAACATAGTGGGACAGCATCCAAGAACACGGGATGACATCAGGAAGAGGTGGAATGACCAACGGGGGAAGGTGCATTCCATGGTATCTGTTGGACTTTTGCTTTTGCAGGGTCATCCCCAGACTTTTTTGCCTCCTGCCTCCTATTTTTTCCGGACATGTTGCTGTTGGCTTTTCAACTCTGAGCACTTTACCACTGCTAACCAGTGCTAAAGTGCATATGCTCTCCTGTTTAAATTGTATGTAAGTGGTTTATCCATGATTGGCATATTTGATTTACTAGTAAGTCCCTAGTAAGGGGCACTAGAGGTGCCAGGGCCTGTAAATCAAATGCTACTAGTGGGCCTGCAGCACTGGTTGTGCCACCCACATAAGTAGCTCTGTAATCATGTCTCAGACCTGCCACTGCAGTGTCTGTATGTGTATTTTTACACTGTAAATTCGACTTGGCAAGTGTACCCACTTGCCAGGCCTAAACCTTCCCTTTCCTTACATGTAAGGCACCCCTAAGGTATGCCCTAGGTAGCCCCAAGGGCAGGGTGCAGTGTATGGATAAGGTAGGACATATAGTAATGTGGTTTATATGTCCTGACAGTGAAATACTGCCAATTTCGTTTTCACTGTTGCAAGGTCTGTCTCTCTCTCATAGGATAATATGGGGGCTACCTTTAAATATGATTAAAGTGTAGATTCCCCTAGAGAAGAGATGGACAGGTGGAGTTTGGGATCCCTGAACTCACAATTTAAAAATACATCTTTTAGTAAAGTTGATTTTGAGATTGTGCGTTTGAAAATGCCACTTTTAGAAAGTGAGCATTTTCTTGCTTAAACCATTCTGTGACTCTGCCTTGTTTGTGGATTCCCTGTCTGGGTCAGTTTGACAGTTGGGTTGTTTTTCACCTCACACCAGACAGTGACACAAAGGGAGCTGGGGTGTGATCTGCATTTCCTGATTAGCCATCTCTGCTAGGAGGGAGGGGTGGAGTGGTCACTCTCATCTGAAAGGACTGTGCCTGCCTCTGACAATGCTGTCTCCAGCCCCCTGGTGTGTGTCTGAGGCCTTGCCTGGGCAAGGCAGGATTTCACAAGAAGGTGTGAGTCCCCTTTGAAGGAAGGTGACTTCAAAGACTAAAATGGGTATAAGAAGGGCACCCAAACTTACAAACTTTAGAAACACTTCTGGAATCAAGAGGAACCTCTGCCTGGAGAAGAGCTGATCGCTGAGGAACAAGTGCTGCCCTGCCTGTGACTGTGCTTTGTGGAGCTTTCCTGCAGTGCTGCTTCTGCCAGAGTAAGAGGGCAAAGACTGGACTTTGTGTGCCTTCCATCTTGAAGAAGAAATCTCCAAGGGCTTGATGTAGAGCTTGCCTCCTGTTGTTGAAGTCTCAGGGATAGCAAAGACTTCTTCCTGCCAGCACCTGGAGTCTCTGGAGAGACCCCTACTCTGCTCTGTGGTGCCCTTCCAGTTCCTGGGACCCTGAAAGGAGAGGCTGGCAGCCTAAGGACAAAAATACACGCACCGAGCACCGTGCGGAGAAAAGATCGACGCGAATCCGATCGCGGCTGAGAAAACGACGCGACGCCGACTCCGCAGCTGAGAAACGACGCCGCTGGAAACGCGACCGGAGAATCGACGCCCGGAGCAGGAGAAACGACGCGCAGCATCGCTGACGAAGGCTGAGAGATCGCAACCAGCGCCGCGGGACTTCGGACCGTCGCGTGGCTGGCTTTTTCGACGCGCCTCGCCGAGCCGAGCTGTTTTCGACGCATATACCCGTGCAGGGTTATTTTCGACGCACACCGCCCGTGCGGGGTTATTTTTGCCGCAAACCAGGTACATTTTCACGCTAGCAGCGCTAGTGTGGTGTTACAACTACCTAAAGACTCTTTTTATTTTAAACCTTTAAAAAAATCATAACTTGACTTGTGTATGTTGGATTTTTGTCGTTTTGGTCTTGTTTTGTCTAGATAAATATTTCCTATTTTTCTAAACTGGTGTTGTGTCATTTTGTAGTGTTTTCATTAAGTTACTGTGTGTGTTGGTACAAATACTTTACGCCCAGCACTCTGAGGTTAAGCCTACTGCTCTGCCAAGCTACCAAGGGGGTAAGCAGGGGTTAGCTGAGGGTGATTCTCTTTTATCCTAACTAGAGTGAGGGTCCTTGCTTGAACAGGGGGTAACCTGACTGTCAACCAAAGACCCCATTTCTAACATTGGTGACCAGCGGTCGGGATTGGACTTGTATTTGTACTTGACATACAGTAATTAAGTGTACACTACTGTTTTGATCTCAGACCACTACGTGACCACATACTACTTGTTTGGTGATCTTTTGATTTTTCTCTTAAGGACTCTTTTTGTTCTACTTCCATGATTTTGCTGATCCCTGGACTGATTCTTTTTACTTCATTGGGAAATTATTTTTTTCTGCCTTTGGAACTTTGCACTTGTGACCATCATGTCTCAATCTGGAGATGCAACAGCTGGAGCTGTGTTTGAAATGGAGAAACTGAAGGAGTACTCAATTGCTCAATTGAAACAGTTCCTTAAAGATCTTGACTGTCCCACTGAGAGCTCCACCAGGGAGGGGGAGCTGCAACAGGCACAGAGGGCCGGGGTGACAATCAAGAAGGCTGGAGGGCACACAGAGGAGGAGAATGTGGGTGGGGAAGTGCAGAGGATACACAGTGGTGTAGTGGAGGTACCTGTTACGCCTGGGGGGAGGGTCCCCAGGAGGGATAGCAGGGTGTCACCCAAGGGTCTGACTCCTGAAGAGTTACAGGACAGACGGGCAGACAGGGCTCGCCGATTCAAGGAGTTGGCAGAAAGGAGGAGGGACTTAGAGATTAAAAAAATGATTTATGCTTACGAGCTTAAATTGAAAGAGCTGGAAGTCATGAGGGCTGAGTCCAGCTGGAATGGTGGCAGCAACAATTGTATATCCAGTGATGCTGCAGAAGTGCACATGCCCAGAGAGGTGGTGCCCTACTTGAAGGAGGGAGTTAACACACGCCAGGAGGTTCAGGGGTATGAGGTAGCTCCAGTGATGCACAGGGTCTCTGAGGTAGATTGGGGAACTGGCATGGGGAGTCATATTCCTACTGGTGGGAGGGACACTCTACTGACTCTAGTTGAGAGTGACAGGGAGAGGGGTTCCCCCCAGGTAGAAGTCCTGGTTATGGAGTGTGAAAACATCCCAGAAGAGTGTGGGTTGAGTGTCAGGGACAGTCAGGTACTGTCTCACCAGTCTCAGGAGGGTGATGTGGGGTGCTTTTTCAAGGCAGAGTCACTGGATGGTTGGGTGAAGGGTACTTTGGTTAATTCATGTGAGGGGCTGAGTGATGTAATTGCTGGAGAGCATATGTCTAGTCCTTATTTTCCAGAGCTATGCCAACACCAGGTGGAGTGTGAGTTCTCTGACCCCAGGGAGCTTACAATGGAGGCAGACTTCTGGGTGAGTACCAGAGAGTCTGAAGAGGCATTTGGGGGTGCTCCTGAGAGGAGTGGTCTAGGTAGTTCCCAACCAGGTGAGGTAGGGAAGGATTGTAGTGTCCCAGGTAGGTCCCAGTGTAGTGGGATGGGTGAGGGACCCCATGTCCGGTCTCAGAGGAGAGGGAATGGGGATGGGTTGAGGCCCAAGGTGCCCGAGATCCGGTCCCAGGTCCTGGAGGGTTCCCTGCGGGAACACCAGGAGGGGAGCCTAGCCTGTACCATAGGGCCATCTGTTGAGGGAAACCCCACAGTGTCAGGAGAACTTGGGGGGGCGGCTGTAGCCAGCGTCCCACCAGTTCTGGTGTCTGGCAGTACCACTCCTAGTGAGGGGGTGCAGAAGTCCAGACAGAGGGTTGAGAGGGGGTTGCGGACCCCAGTGGAGAACCTGGAGGGTCAGGGGTCAGCTCTGAGAGCAGAGCCCCCCATGAATGACCTTGGTGAGACCATTTCTGGGCTGGGGGGAATCCAGACTCTGTCAGATGGGCAGAGGTCAGGAGACCTGCGCCAGCCAGACTCTTGTGTGGCCCTTCGGGACAGTGTGTCCCTTGAGGGGGGTAAGTGTGCTCCCAAGGAAGTCCTGGTGTGCCAGGCAATGGTTCAACCGCAGGGTGGTGACTCTGGGTTGAATAATCAGGTTCAGGGGGTAAACTCTGACCTGATGGGGGGTAAGTGTGCTCCCAAGGAAGTCCTGGTGTGCCAGGCAGTGGTTCAACCGCAGGGTGGTGACCCTGGGTTGGATGACCAGGTTCAGAGGGTAAACTCTGACCTGGTAGGGGGTAGGTATGCCCCCCAGGAAGTCCTGGTTTGCCAGGCAGTGATCCAGTCTGTGGGTACAGACCCTGGATTGGGAGGCCAGGTTAAGGGTGTCCCCCCTGACCTGGAGGAAGGGGCTACTGCTAACAGTACCCCTACCATGTTGTCTTCTGGGGGGGCCGCTCCTAGTTGGGTGGTTCAGGACCCCAGAAGAGAGGGCAGGGGGAGGGAAGCCTCACCCCTGGCCCTGGTCCAACCTGAAGGTACAGACCCCAGGTTGGAGGATCAGTTGCAGGTTAACATCCCTGCACTGATGGAAGAATTGTGCAGGACTGCTTCTACAAGCACCCTGACAGTTTTTGACTCTAGGGGTGCCGCTTCTGCAGGGAGGGTACAGAGCCCCAGAGGGGAGGACCAGGGTCAGGTTGTCATCCCTGACCTGGTGGAAGAGAGAGTGGTCAAAGGGTGCCAGGCACCTGGGGCTACCACCCCCCACTCTCCACAGTCACAGTGGTTAGAGAGGCCTGAGGTCGGGCTCTCATCCCTGACAGTTGTCTGGGGCCACTGTGGCTTGCTGTCCTGGTGGACAGAGTTGCCCCTGGGGGGGGGAGGACGAGAGTCACACCCCAGGGGTGGAGTGGGCAACACCATTGTGTTGGCCCTGGTGGTACTATCTGCCCATTGCAATACATCTGTGAGCAAAGTAAAGTTAGGTGTTGCACAGATGGTGTCTGTAGATGTGGAGAAGGGTTCCCCATGGGTTAGCTTAGTGGGCCCTGAGAGTATGGACAGAGGGATCCAACTGGAGTCAGGAAGGCGTAGAACTGGAACATGCCCCTGCTGTTGTGGGCCTGGGTCCCTGTTCTATCGCCCCAATCAGGGAAGTACATCAAGGTATTGATTGTTCTCCCCTGGCTTTAGGCTGGTAGGGGGTCGTGTTGGACTTTTGCTTTTGCAGGGTCATCCCCAGACTTTTTTGCCTCCTGCCTCCTATTTTTTCCGGACATGTTGCTGTTGGCTTTTCAACTCTGAGCACTTTACCACTGCTAACCAGTGCTAAAGTGCATATGCTCTCCTGTTTAAATTGTATGTAAGTGGTTTATCCATGATTGGCATATTTGATTTACTAGTAAGTCCCTAGTAAGGGGCACTAGAGGTGCCAGGGCCTGTAAATCAAATGCTACTAGTGGGCCTGCAGCACTGGTTGTGCCACCCACATAAGTAGCTCTGTAATCATGTCTCAGACCTGCCACTGCAGTGTCTGTATGTGTATTTTTACACTGTAAATTCGACTTGGCAAGTGTACCCACTTGCCAGGCCTAAACCTTCCCTTTCCTTACATGTAAGGCACCCCTAAGGTATGCCCTAGGTAGCCCCAAGGGCAGGGTGCAGTGTATGGATAAGGTAGGACATATAGTAATGTGGTTTATATGTCCTGACAGTGAAATACTGCCAATTTCGTTTTCACTGTTGCAAGGTCTGTCTCTCTCTCATAGGATAATATGGGGGCTACCTTTAAATATGATTAAAGTGTAGATTCCCCTAGAGAAGAGATGGACAGGTGGAGTTTGGGATCCCTGAACTCACAATTTAAAAATACATCTTTTAGTAAAGTTGATTTTGAGATTGTGCGTTTGAAAATGCCACTTTTAGAAAGTGAGCATTTTCTTGCTTAAACCATTCTGTGACTCTGCCTTGTTTGTGGATTCCCTGTCTGGGTCAGTTTGACAGTTGGGTTGTTTTTCACCTCACACCAGACAGTGACACAAAGGGAGCTGGGGTGTGATCTGCATTTCCTGATTAGCCATCTCTGCTAGGAGGGAGGGGTGGAGTGGTCACTCTCATCTGAAAGGACTGTGCCTGCCTCTGACAATGCTGTCTCCAGCCCCCTGGTGTGTGTCTGAGGCCTTGCCTGGGCAAGGCAGGATTTCACAAGAAGGTGTGAGTCCCCTTTGAAGGAAGGTGACTTCAAAGACTAAAATGGGTATAAGAAGGGCACCCAAACTTACAAACTTTAGAAACACTTCTGGAATCAAGAGGAACCTCTGCCTGGAGAAGAGCTGATCGCTGAGGAACAAGTGCTGCCCTGCCTGTGACTGTGCTTTGTGGAGCTTTCCTGCAGTGCTGCTTCTGCCAGAGTAAGAGGGCAAAGACTGGACTTTGTGTGCCTTCCATCTTGAAGAAGAAATCTCCAAGGGCTTGATGTAGAGCTTGCCTCCTGTTGTTGAAGTCTCAGGGATAGCAAAGACTTCTTCCTGCCAGCACCTGGAGTCTCTGGAGAGACCCCTACTCTGCTCTGTGGTGCCCTTCCAGTTCCTGGGACCCTGAAAGGAGAGGCTGGCAGCCTAAGGACAAAAATACATGCACCGAGCACCGTGCGGAGAAAAGATCGACGCGAATCCGATCGCGGCTGAGAAAACGACGCGACGCCGACTCCGCAGCTGAGAAACGACGCCGCTGGAAACGCGACCGGAGAATCGACGCCCGGAGCAGGAGAAACGACGCGCAGCATCGCTGACGAAGGCTGAGAGATCGCAACCAGCGCCGCGGGACTTCGGACCGTCGCGTGGCTGGCTTTTTCGACGCGCCTCGCCGAGCCGAGCTGTTTTCGACGCATATACCCGTGCAGGGTTATTTTCGACGCACACCGCCCGTGCGGGGTTATTTTTGCCGCAAACCAGGTACATTTTCACGCTAGCAGCGCTAGTGTGGTGTTACAACTACCTAAAGACTCTTTTTATTTTAAACCTTTAAAAAAATCATAACTTGACTTGTGTATGTTGGATTTTTGTCGTTTTGGTCTTGTTTTGTCTAGATAAATATTTCCTATTTTTCTAAACTGGTGTTGTGTCATTTTGTAGTGTTTTCATTAAGTTACTGTGTGTGTTGGTACAAATACTTTACGCCCAGCACTCTGAGGTTAAGCCTACTGCTCTGCCAAGCTACCAAGGGGGTAAGCAGGGGTTAGCTGAGGGTGATTCTCTTTTATCCTAACTAGAGTGAGGGTCCTTGCTTGAACAGGGGGTAACCTGACTGTCAACCAAAGACCCCATTTCTAACAGTATCCAGACACGAGATTGCTGTAGAGAGGACTGGCGGTGGACCCCCACCTCCTCCCCCACAACTAACAACGTGGCAGGAGCAAGTCTTGGCGATCATGCATCCTGAGGGCCTCGCAGGAGTAGCAGGAAGACTGGACTCTGGTAAGTCATATCTTACTACTTTATCCCCCCCACCCCACCTGCAAGCCAACACATACTCCCACCCTCACCCTCACAACCATCACCCCAAGAACCCATAGATACCCCACTAACACAACCCACACATCCCAAAACCAAGCCCTGCATGTAACACCAGTGCATGGACACCCATCACCAAAGCATGTCCAGTACAGAGACTTACTCATGCCCCAAAATCACCAATCACACAAGGGCCACGGCAATAATGCAAGCACAGGGGTAGAGGGTCACTCATCCATTGCACAAGATGGCACACACAGATACAATAACTATGCATTTACACCCCAACAGGACCCCTACCCAATGTCACCGGACAGGAGGTGCCAGACATATCCAGTCTCCCTACAGGAGAGGCCCACAGTGACGACAGTAGCTCTGCACGCCTGGATCAAGATGACCAGCCCGGCCCATCAGGGACCTCAGGACAGTCGGTTCCCCTGACACAGACACAAACCACCACTGAAACTCCCCCCTGAGGAAACACCGCCACAGCACCCACCCAGCAGGCCCATCCCTCTGTCCCCAGGACACGTCAATCAGCAGTGTGTCCACCACTACAGGGAACCTAGGCAACCCCACTAACACAGGACGATCAGGGATCTGGGGGCAGTGGCAGTAGGCACACGGTTCAGGGGACAGAGGCACAGGATAACAGGAAAGCTGGGAGGAATGCTGTGCGACAGGGGGAGGACAGGCCCAGGGAACCAAGACTCCACGAGTCACTCTCCAACATCATGGGAGCTTACCACCATTCCCAGGAGACCATGGGCACGGTACTGGCCAAGTTTCAGGAGACCCAGCGGCTGCAGGAGGAACACTACCTGGGGATCAGGGAGGACTTGAAGTCCATAAACACCACCCTGGTCACCATTGCAGGGGTGCTGGCAGACCTTCTCAACACCAGGAGGGAACAGTGGCACACCAACGGCCCCTGACACTAGCCTGGACGATGAACAGCCCTCCACCTCTGCCGGCGCTAGTGGACAGGAGGCACCACCACAGGAATAACAGGACCCCAGCACCCCACCCCCTGCAGATGGAGAACCACCCTGCAAACGGTCCCTGAGATCCAGGAACAAGACAGAGAACGTTGACAAGACCCCCACCAGGAAATAAGACCCCCCTGAATGTCACCCTTCTGTCCCACTATATCACCCTGTCCACCTTAAACTGTCAGATCTGTGAAATGGAAAGTCAAAGTGACAAGTCAGGGTCCATACACTGAGTGAAAATGACAGACTTATGCTAGCTCCAACAATAGTACGAGATGTGGGAATCAGTTACATCTTCTTACCTTTGTCTCACTGAAAGTATTGCATGATGATGTTGTTTCGGTTGTCGATATCCTCTTCTTCTGCCTCCTCTACTTCACTGTCCACAGGCTCCACAGCTGCCACAAGACGACCATCTGGCCCATCCTCCTGCAGAAAAGACATCTGGCATCGCAAAGCCAGGTTTTGCAGCATACAGCAGGCGACGATTATCTGGCACACCTTCTTCGGTGAGTAGTATAGGGAGCCACCTGTCAGATGGAGGCACCGGAATCTGGCCTTCAGGAAGCCGAAGGTGCGTTCTATAATCCTCCTAGTTCGCCCATGTGCCTCATTGTAGCTTTCCTCTGCCCTTGTCCTGGGATTCCTCACTGGGGTCAGTAGCCATGACAGGTTGGGGTAACCAGAGTCACCTGCAAATATCGAGGGACGACTATTAGACATCCTCCAAACATTAGGGAATCTCCCATACCCAGACCCCTAATGAAACTGTGTGGGGACTTTAGGCTCACCTATTAGCCACACACGGTGCCTCTGGAGTTGCCCCATCACATAAGAGATGCTGCTATTCCTCAAAATGTAAGCGTCATGCACAGAGCCCAGATACTTGGCATTCACATGGGAGATGTACTGGTCTGCCAAACACACCATCTGAACATTCATAGAATGGTAGCTTTTCCGGTTTCTGTACACCTGTTCATTCCTGCGGGGGTACAAATGCCACATGTGTACCATCAATGGCACCAATGATGTTGGGGATATGTCCCAGGGCATAAAAGTCACCTTTCACTGTGGGCAAATCCTCCACCTGAAGGAAAACAATGTAGCTGTGCATGTTTTAGCAGGGCAGATAACACTCTGGACAACAAGTTGGAGAACATTGGCTGGGACATCCCTGATGCCATGGCCACTGTTATTTGAACGATCCACTGGCCAGGAAATGGAGTACAGACAGTACCTGCACTAAAGGGGGGATTCCTGTGGGATGGCGGATAGCTGAAATCAGGTCTGGTTCCAACTGGGCACACAGTTCCAGGATTGTTGCAAGATCAAGTCTGTATGTGATTATGATGTATCTCTCTTCCATTTTCGACAGGTCCACCAGGGGTCTGTACACCGGAGGATGCCGCCATCTCATCACCTGCCCCAGCAGACGTTCCCTATGGAGGAGAACGGTGAGCAGAGGGTCATACAACACTTATGTATCACAAGGCTGTTTAGCAAAAACTTTAAATTTTCTCTATGTGCCTTTGTCTGCCCGTATTCCTGGCCTAAATAGGTGTGACGCAGTTATTTGGCCTGCCATGTGGCCCCCTGAAATGGCGGCTGCCTGACCTGTAAGGTGGGACAAGGGGAAATGAGGTAACTGCGCTGGCGTTATCCACCGTTGCGGTAGGCGGTCGAAGACCACAGCGATATTCAGCATTGATTATCATTGGGACCCATGGGTTCCATGAGCCAATGAATAAGTACACCGGCGGTGATGGTACGCACCGCCGCGGACGAGACCGCCATTTTCTGTCTGATCACTTGATACCTGACCTTCAACCGGAGAGGACCTACCCTGCAAGTGCTGCTGTGACCTCAGTCTGGAAGCGACGATGGCTAGTGTCTGGGGAAAGGGCCTCTGCCTTCACTTCGGAGGAGTTCGAGAAACTAGTGGATGGGGTCCTCCCCAGTACACGCAACTGTACGGTCCTCCAAACAAACAGGTGAGTACACTTTGAGCATGCTGCATGGGCAATGCCTGTTTTGAGTGGTGTGGATGGAAAATACATGGGGGGGCTGAGGCCTACATCTGCGGATGGTGAGTGTATGTGCGTCAGGGCATGGATGGGAACTGGTGGGGAATGAGTATGACGGTCCGGACGGGTGAGTAATTTTCTTTCCCCTGTACCATTCCTCTAGGTCAGCGCCCACCAGAAGAAGGGTATTTGGCGTGCCATCGCCAAGGACGTCCGGACCCTGGGGGTCTACCACAGACAGAGCACCCACTGCCGTAAAAGATGGGAGGACCTGCGCCGCTGGAGCAAGAAGACGGCGGAGGCCCAGCTGGGGATGGCCTCTCAATGTGGAAGGGGTGCCCGTCGCACCATGACCCCCCTGATGTACCGGATCCTGGCGGTGGCCTATCCGGAGTTGGATGGGCGCTTGAGGGCATCACAGCAGCCACAAGGAGGTGAGTACACTCTCATTCAGCTGACTGCACGCATTACGAAGTGTCTGGGTGGTGGAGGTGGGCAGTGGGTTCCCCTAGGCCAGGGCAAACTTGGTAGGCAAGGTCCCTTGTGAGGCAGGCTATGTGGCACCCCAACACCACTAGTGGTAAGAGCCATATTCACCTAGTCAGGCTCCTGTGACTTCCAGGTGTGCAGCAATTGGGCTTAGGCCTCGTACCCCATGGGCATGTGAATTTTCCAGGAACTGTTAGTGCATGGTGTAGTGCTGAGGGATGCTCCGTGTGTGTTGTGACCGCCAACGGTAGTGGTGTTGCATGCACTGAAGATGTTTTTCTTCGGTCCCCCCCCTTTTTGTTGTCTCCCTGTTCTTGTGTGCAATAGCATTATCAGGCGGAGGAGCAGTGGCACCGGAGCAGGAGGGAGCTGCAACCCACATGGCCCTGGAGGGTGAATGTACGGAGACTGAAGCCACCAGTGGGACGGAGGACGAGGGGAGCTCCCCGACGGGGAAAGGAGCATACACCAGTGACAGCGACTCCTCCTCTGATCGGAGCTCACTTGCGGTGGCAGTCCCCTCTGTGCCTACCGCATCAACAGGTACAGCGCCACCCCCCCTACCAGCACAGCCCTCCCAGCAGCCCCTCAGCGTGTGTCCCGTGCCCGATCACCCAGGAGGGTGGGAATCTCCTTCGCCCCAGGCACCTCAAGCCCTGCCCCAGTCAGCCCTGCTGCCCTCAGTGAGGAGGCTATTGACCTCCTGGGATCCCTCACTGTTGGGCAATCTACCATTTTGAATGCCATCCAGGGTGTTGAGAGGCATTTGCAACAAACAAATCCAGACCTGGAGGGCATTCATTCTGGGCAGGCGGCCCAACAGAGAGCATTTCAGGCTCTGGCCTCAGCACTGATGGCAGCCATTGTCCCTGTATCCAGCCTACCCCCTCAAACTTCCACTACCCAGACCCAATCCCCTGTACCTCAGCCTATCCTAAGCACACCACCAGACCAGCATGCACACACATCAACACACACAAGTGGCTCAGGAAAACATAACCACCACACATCCCACAGGCACTCACACAAGCACCATCCCCATGCAGACACAGCAACATCTACTGCCTCCACTGTGTCTTCCTCCTCCACGTCCTCCCCCTCCTCTCTGTCTCGTCTCCACTCACACCTGCATGCACTACATCTTCAGCCACTACCTCCATCACCAGCACGCCCATCACTACACACCGCTCACGTGCAATCACCACCCCTACTACCATTCACACATTCCCTGTGTCCTCTCCCAGTGTGTCTGTGAGCCCTCCTCCCAAATTAAACAAACGCAGGCACACACCCACCCAACAGACATCCACCTCACAACAGCCTCCGGTCCATGCACCTTCACCCAAATTCAGCAGACGTACACCTCCTACAAACATTACCTCTTCCTCCACTCCCAAGCCCACTCCATCTTCCCGTCTCAGTGTGTCTAAAAAACTTTTCCTGGCAGCCCTTGACCTCTTCCCTTCAGCTCCCCCCCCGTCCTTCCCCTAGGGCCAGGCTTTCCAGTTCCCAGCCCAGCACCTCAGCCACCAAATCCCCAGGCACAGTGGTGCCAGCTACTGCGGGGTAATCGAGTGCACCACCCATCAAGGCTGCAGTGTGCCACGTAGCGAGGGCAAGGACATTCCGCCACCTGCCAAGGTGAAGAAGGTGCCCACATCCCGGAGGGAGAAGCCGCACCTACCAGCCACCAAGGGCTCCGGAAAAACAAAAGGGGATAGTGGCAAGACACCTGCGACACCACCAAATGTGGGGAAGGGACAAAAGCAGAAGAGCAGGTCAGGACAGAGCACTGTGGCACCGACTGAGGGACCAGTGTCACCCTTTCTGTCCACGACAACACCAACCTGTACAGCAGCGAACGCCGCAAGCTGCCCCGCCACCAGCACTGGCACCAGCACGTCTACAGCCTCAGCGACAGTCCCCAGCATCTTCCCCAGTGGGCAGCCATCCGAGGCTGCAGGAGACATCCTCCCGTGTCTCTCAGCAGGTGCTGACCCATGCACCACCGCCAGCACCGCCGCCACAGACACCGCCGCAAGCCCCGCCACCAGCCCTGTGACGTGCTTGGACAATGGCACCACTGCTGACAAGGCTACCATCCCCAGTGGTCAGTCGTCCGAGGCTGGAGGAGAGTTCCTGGACCCTGGCCAGCTTTAAAGAGGCATGACTTTCATCACTGTTTGCACCTGCAGGTGGAAGGCGAAGCCACAGCAGTGTGGGGTATGTCGCTGCCTCCATGGTGTATCATGCTACCTGTTCCTCGGCAATCTCGTGGCACACACACCCAGGTGAGGGAATGGTACCGGCCATACTGCACGTGGAGCACTCTGGGCATCAGGCCCCCTCCAGAACCAGTGGAGAAATACATCCACTACCTCAGTCCTTGGCAGGATGAAGCACTCTGGGCACCATGCCCCCTCCAGAACCAGTGGTGAATGACATCCACTACCTCAGTCCTTGGCAGGATGAAGCACTCTAGGCACCATGCCCCCTCCAGAACCAGTGGAGAAATACATCCACTCCCTCAGTCCTTGGCAGGATGAAACACTCTGGGCACCATGCCCCCTCCAGAACCAGTGGAGAAATACATCCACTACCTCAGTCCTTGGCAGGATGAAGCACTCTGGGCACCATGCCCAATCCAGAACCAGTGGTGAATGACATCCACTAGCTCAGTCCTTGGCAGGATGAAGCACTCTGGGCACCATGCCCCCTCCAGAACCAGTGGTGAATGACATCCACCTGAGAGACTGTGGCTTTGCACTCCCCAGGATAAAGCAGTGGGCAAACCACCCACTGGAGAGACTTGAGAGACTGTGGCTTTGCACTCCCCAGGATAAAGCAGTGGGCAAACCACCCACTGGAGAGACTTGAGAGACTGTGGCTTTGCACTCCCCAGGATAAAGCAGTGGGCAAACCACCCACTGGAGAGACTTGAGAGACTGTGGCTTTGCACTCCCCAGGATAAAGCAGTGGGCAAACCACCCACTGGAGAGACTTGAGGGACTGTGGCTTTGCACTCCCCAGGATACAGCAATAGGCATGGAGCCCCCTCGTACAGCAGTGGCATCGTTCGTTCATCTGGCTGAGGTGACCCCCTTGCCCTCCCCCTGAGGTGCCTGTTTATTTTTGATCTGATGCCCCAGCAGTGTTCTCTCCGTTTCCAGTCAGGTATCTTGTGTGGGCTTCGCCCATGCATTTCGGGACCAGTGGTCCACGGACAGTGATTGGTACACTATCCGGACTTGTGTAGTTGGTGTACATATTTATATATACTGAATTTTGATTTTTGACTATCAGATTTTTCCTGATTACAATCGGCGGTCGGAGTGTTAAAGTGGCTGTCTTTGTTGGCGGTTTCCGCCATGGTCATAATTCAATTTTTTTTCCGCCAGCCTGTTGGCGGTATTACCGCCGCTTTAACACCAACCTCCAGGGTTGTAATGAGGGCCTAAGTGTGAGAATAACACTAATCCTGCCCCGTTAGCAACTCTAGAAACAAGAGTAAATAATCTAGGTGAGCTAAATAGCCATGAGGGGTGATTAAAATGTAAAACCAGAATCCACCACACTGAGCTTAGGCCAGGCATCCACCAGGACGATCTCCTTTTCCAAACAACACAGGGCACTGAAGACCCAGGGCTTACGACCTGTATACCAGCCGAGATTGAAATCCGCAATCTGCCAAGATGTTCCAGGAGCCATTAAAATTCAGATCATCACACACAAAATAGGAAGTGGGCCAAACCGCAAGCGAGAATAGCAACCCCTCTAGTTCTTGTGTTCTGCGTGGTGCTAACCACAAGAGTCAGACCTATAGCTTCTAATTAATGCCTATTAGGACAATCTGCATGCGTCTGATTGAGACAGTAAGGCCCATATTTATACTTTTTGATGCAAAACTGCACCGGCGCAGTTTTGCGTCAAAAATATTACCGCCGGCTAACGCCATTTCAGTGCGCCATAAGGGCGTCAAATTTATACTTTGACGCACGGCAGCGCAAACCACAGGTGTAAGTCATTTTTTTTTATGCACACGCAGCGTCAAGTCGTAAAGCAAAACGACGTTAACGCAGCGGAAATAACTATGGGTCAATTTCCAACACTGCACACCGGATATGCAGCGTTTTTTGACGCAATAGAGTCAAAATTCCCCGCAAACACAGCCATTTCAGCAGAGGAGAGCCAAAATGGGTCCCAGATGCCTGTGCAGACCCCAGGAAGATGACAACAGACCAGGAACCAGCCAGGAGGACCCACACAAGACCCAGGACAGTTTTAAGAAGAAAAGAAAGTGTCGCTTCAGTGCAGAGGAACAGGAAATCCTGGTGAAAGAGGTAACGGAACACCAGCACCAACTGTTTGTCACCTCAAAGTTGCCAATCAGTAGGAGAGAGGCAATATGGCAACAAATTGTTGACAAGATTAACAGTGTGGCAGAAGTACACAGAACAGTCATCGAGTGCAAGAAACGCTGGCATGACTGCAAGCGCAGGACCAAGGAAAAAATGGGCAGGAACAGGAAGGCAGCACTGCAGACCGGAGGTGGGAGTCCAGCACACCAGGAGGCCCTGGCCCACATGGAGGAGATGGTCACAGCCGTCATCCCTGAGGAGATCGTCACAGGGATTCAAGGATAGGACAGCGCAGACTACCAGGAGACAACGCACATGCAGGGTAAGTCGGATGGGGAATTAAAATGCACTAATGTCAACTGTAAGCGGTGGAATACCGACCACAAAATGCATGGAAGTCATCATATACATGGAGTGGCATGGGTAAAGGGGTATGGCATGGGGGCATGGCCTGTACAGAGAGAAGCTGGGGCACACCATAACACTACACCAACAACAGTCCCATGGGGGCATGCTGCCATGCCAACGATAGAGCAAAGGTAAAGCCACGCCAGGAGGGAAGGGCACAACGTCAAACTGACATCCCAGCACACATCAGCCACTATACCCCCTACATTAACTAGGGCCCAATTAACAACCTCTAGCCATACCGACAACTGGAATGCAACAGTGACAACAGTTGCCACTACCACGTCCACTCTGTGTGCAGCTCAAGTTGCCAATGGCTGTAACGTCCCCATGGATCATACACACCTAAATTAGTGGGTTGAGGATGACAACTTTAACAATCCCCTGAAATAAGACAAATGCTCCAGTCCTTGCAATTGTGAATGCCCATAGTTGCTGCAAACATCAGCCAATGTCATCAACAGTAAGAGCTACACAGCACTAAGGACACACCCATGCTGCATATGCCAGGGTCCATCCTGTGCCTGGGTCACAATGCAACATCCCACATGTCATACTGCTCAGACAACAGCATTGAGGGGAAAGAGACACATTTAACTGGTCAGTGAAATACACCTGCACAGTCAGAGGAGGAAATAGGACACTGCTACGACTATCAGGGCAATCCAATCTCCACACATTCCCCAACATCAGCTGTACACATTACCAATGCTAACATCCATATCGTGCCATAACAATGCTATGCATAGGATATGCTACAAGTCAAATAGATATAAGTGGATGTGAAAGATCAGAGACTGGGGCAGGTCTAGATTGTTAAGTATGCTGCTAGTGCCATCAGAACACCCACAGCCAGTGAAAGGCCTCGCCATTAGAATGGATGTAGATGGAGGGTTGAGTAGGACAAGAAGGTGGCAATTCACTATTTGGCCTAAAACAACACTAGAGGAGATGATGCCAACAAGTCTAATAACTTACCACAATACATGTGACATGCAGGTGGGCCATAGGCCTGGGAGAATGCCCATCTGAAAGACTGGAGCAATGAACAGGAAACAAGATCACAATGTGAAAACATCACAAGGCAGGCATGTCACATCACTAATGCCACAACGCAGACACACTAATTGTACCCCATTTCATTGCAGAGGATGATGGATCTCCTGCGGATATGCCTGTCCAGGAATACCCTGATGACATGTATGACGAGCTGACAAACATCAGCCACCAGACCTTCCAAGATGTCCTTGGAACCCTCCAGACCCCACCTTCTGTCACAAGGAGGAGCTCAGAACAAGCAGCAATCACAGAGGACCCACCCACAACACCAATTGTAAGACCTGCCAGCTCCAATACAGCTGAGGACTCAGACAACACAGGCACCAGCTTTGAGAGAATTGTAGTCGGAGTACAGCGTGAGCTGGCCAAGGAGGTTCGGGTGGGGATGCAAACTATGGCAGCCAGCCTAGAGGGGGTGCGTTTGTGCATGATGTAATCGGCAGATCAGGCAGCAGCCATGCAAGCGCTAACATCCATCCTGCAAGGACTACAACAAACTGTCAAGGAATTCACCACTGCAGTAAGGGAGTTGCCACACCACCTCGCACCCCAAACCTTCCACTACATGCACAAATGCAATCATGACCCCCTCAGGGCCGACCTGGCTGCCTACCATCATGATGTGGCTACTATTCTTAAGAATCAGCAGATCCTCCCTGCAGCAGTACTGCCCTTAAGATCTTCACAGGTAGCAGCGACCGGGATGTCTGACTCCACGTCTTCTAACACTGAGGTGTGTGTTGCCCCTTCACAACCACCACCACCAAGGACAGAGGAGGCAACACACACATCAGAAGAAGAAGACATGGAACAGATCACATTCACACGGAAAAGTACCCGGAAACACTAGTCCCTGCCACATGGCCAACTTTTACCAAGGTCCAGCGCTTTGTAACATGCCAGTCTTACAACAACTGTACTCAATGACTGTTCTGCAAACCACTGTTTATCTTGTCATCCTGCCCAGTGATTGTCTCTCACTTATTCATTGGCAAATCCTGTCCCTCTGCACTGTCTGACACATCACCCCAGCATGTCAAATGCATTTTCCTTTACCTCTTTTGTAGGATCACAATGGAAGATGTCACTATAATGGACTCACAATCATGGACAATGTACATATACCACTACAGCACTTTTCAATAAATAGCACTTACACAACCACTTTGTCTCTGTGTAATGTGACACATCAACTGTGCAGTAGATAAATGAAATGTGCCTCCTGTCAAATTACATACCTTGTCAATACAACTGTCCTGAAATTATGTAGTCTGATAACTATGCACAGTGGCCTAGATTGCACCATACTCTGCCCTTCCTGAGGGTAATGTCTGATGAAAAGAGAAAACATACACCATCATGCTGTGTTGGACAGAATAATACTTCCTCAAGGGATATCTAAGCCATCAAATAGCGGCAGCAAAATGTTGCCACCATGCAATACTAACACATATAACAGTGCCCACAAATCTAAGCAAACAGTCAACAAACTGCATGAATGAAGGTGTCTAAGTTTACATCCAAATAAGTAATCATGCTGAACAGTGTCACAAATGATGTCTGTGAGTCATGAACACAATACTACAAGAGTGCTTACGACCACTCAGCTAATAAGGGTTTCCTTGAACATCACTCTGCAGTCAGACATAAATCAGTTTCCCCAATACCAAATCTGGAAGCACTGTTTGTGACTTAGAAAACATACGTAATGAAAAAAAGACGTCGGGATCCATAGTAACTGTGATTGGTGGTTTCAATGAATGTGGAATCTTTGCAAGGTAGCTCTGGGGTAGCTGCCAATCTTACAGCTCAGTTGGGATTTGTTCGTAGCATAGGACACAAATGTAATAGAACAAAATTCATATACACTTATGCCAAGGCCCTGATCAACAAGCATTTTACAATTACTGTAAAGGGTTCACTACATGTTTATTAAATGTTAATAACAGAAGAGGAAACTCGGGGGAAAGTCTTACCTACCCTAATCTACCCTAACTACTCATTACCCACAACTGTCCCTAACTAACCTAAGCTAAACTTACTTATCACATGTAACAAAACTTTCTAAACATCAACCTCCCACCCCCCTTATGAGACTGTGGGTGCTGCCACCTGGGTGGAAGTGGTGGTCGTGCTGGTGGTGGCTGTGGTGGGCAAAGTAGGGCCACCCTGTGGGAAAGCCCTCGAGGCTCCGGAGGCACGTTCGGTCATGTATCTTAGGGCCATCCGTCTGTAACCCGACTCTACCAGCAGGATATGCTGGTAACACATTGCCCGCCTCTGGAACCCACGGACCTGGATGAGTGTCATGTTAGCAGCTGTGAAGACAAAGGCAAAAAATTACATTTGGAACTGCATTGTGTGAAATGGCACAAGAAGTAAATCAGACAGTACATCTACTGTCCTTGTAACAGCTCATATCATCATACAGATCATTGAATGTCTCTGAGGAAGTACATGGCAGGCCAGCCTGCAAAGGTCGTATCACACATAGCATATCCAAACCCTACAAGATGGGTAACAACTGGCATGATTTTGGCATCAGAGTTCTGACAGTTGTCAGCTAACAATCATACAGCACACCCTCCGTCAATGCCAGGGCTACAAATGTCAGTGTATGGGATGGAAATCTAGGGCCACATGATCTGCAAGTTGTATATGGACTTCCTAGTATAGTACTCATGTACTATACCTGAGTGTGTATACTAGGTTCCGACCAAAGATTCACTGATTTACATGTCTGTGTAACATACTTGTATCATCAGTCCTAGGTACACTATTCACAAACCCATGCCTGTGTTTGAAGGTGGGGGGGTGGAGAAACAACTAACAATTTCAAACAACATGGACACCCAGGAAGCTTAGGAAAGCTGGACATGTGTTTGGCTTTACACACACACCACAGGTAAGGTGTATCTACAAATAGGAGGCAGCAAACCCTTAACCAATCCCAGCGCCACACATGTCTGGAAATGCAGACCTTTGTCCACATCACATACTTCCAGTAAGGCATGACTTACAACAGACACAGAGTTGCAAGAACACCCCTGGCCATGATTTGCATGCACACCTAGGCCATTGCACTCAAGTGCCACATACTTGTAGTACTACATGTGGAGCTACATGCTGATAGGAAGTTCAACCAACAGTTTTATAAGTACATTAGTGAATAGGGAAGCAGAAGTCTGTGGGTAAGCATTTTGCAGCCCCATTCTGGGAGAATGTAGGTCTGAAAGGCAGACTAAATCTGAGATTAGGTCCAGTGCGACTCCTGATGATGCAAGTGTTATCCAAATGACTCACCCCAATTCACATTGCGGGGCCTACAGGAATGACCTAGAATGCCTAGATAAGACAATAGGATAAGCATTGGCAAACTCCAAAATGCTGAGATAATGAAATCCCACTCATGGAACAAGACAAATGATGGGCCAGCGCATCACACCTTGCTATGTGTTCAACACACAGGAGTCCATCACACATCACCAGCAAACACAACACATAACAGACATATCAACACTTACTGGAGTTGTCGGGGTCCTCAAATGAAGCCACCTCGCCCACAGTGTAGGGTGCCGGTCCACCTGTAAGGCATGGAAGGAAGAAATGTGCTCAAAATCTGTGCACTGACCAACAATTCCAAAGACAAAAACTATGTGTAAGATGACATGAGTAAGTAAAGGCACTCAGACATGATGATACTGCATCCGATATAGCACGGCTAACATGTACATAGCATGGGTCTCCTGTGACAATTGCACACATATCTGCACACATGCAGTGGCCCTAACTATCATGTGGTGGCAAACATGCTCCTTCATTAGTGAGCAGACATAATAATGGCGTGTATTCGTCTCATCATGTGCATCCAAGAGAGACATCCAAAGCCTGTTTACTTGAGGAGTGCATTACCAGTCAAACAGCCATTGGGGCCATGACAAATTTATGACACATAGGTACAATGTACAGAGGGGCAGGGACATTTGTAAGCCCTCATGTTGTTACAGTTTCTTCATTTGATGTGGCCCAGCTATGGTGATTTGCACCAACCATAGAGATATGAACCCATGTGCATACCTTTGGCCTGCCATTACTAAACGAAACGTGGAACACCAAACACCAAATACCAGTGTAAGATGTTAGCTGAGGGCACCTTACACTTTTTCCCTGTTTACAGAGCCAGATCTGACATGTATCCAAAATGATGATGGACCACAATAATCCCTAACATTCATAGAACTTCGGTGAACATTTTCCTTACACACTCACCAGACACACATGAGACATATGTCTGGGTCCCATTGCTATCATCAATTGACGTGAAGCCTGCACTCATTTTCTGCATCATGTAGTGTTTCTAAAGTCAGTCTAGCTGTTGTGTCAACAAAGGTTGGTAATATTCTGGAAAATCTATACTTCCCTGGCAAATGTGACCTATATAGACATGATTGGCTCCTAATTTGTGTTGCTGTCTGACACAAAGGCGGCACCAAATTACATTAGGCAAAAGTATTCAGTAGGTTTGCAGAGCACTTGCTTCCTGACAGCTAGCAATTGTGGTCCTTCACATAGTCCATCAATGGCCCTGTATGTTTCTGAAGTATTCCACACACTCAACAACATAGCCGGCAGATATTGTACAAATCATCTGATGTCACTACAGAGCTTTTAATCGTCCACATTTACATGATTTGTACTCACCAACAGGGCCACCAATCACTATTGTGGTCCAGCAGATCTTGCTCCCTGGTGATGAGGTCAGCCCAGCGGTGCTTCAGCTGGTGGTCATTCCTCTGGCTCCGATACACGCGCTGCAAGTGATGCAGGTCCTTTCCCCACCGGATTTGACGTGCCTCGTGTGATACCCCTGTATCACCCGCCCCCCTGCCTCAATCATCAGTGGGAGGAAATGGCACACCAGCCATATAAACCCCCAAGCTCCTCCTCACCCATCTTGCCAAGACGTGGCCTACCCAACATCTTAGCACCGAAAAAGGGGAATAGGGGATAAAGAAGAACAAAGGAGAAAAGGGGGAAAGTAGAATGACAAAAAAGTAAACTTAACAACTAAAAAAGCCCAACTATCCCCAAAGTAGCACTACCCACAACAGACTCCCACAAAAAACAAAGACAATACAATACTGGACAATAGTACACAATAAACACTCAGACAGTATACAACAACAAATTTAGATAACAAACTAAGAAGTAATGGAGCACACAGGAGACAAAAGCAAAATTTCACTGGACAAAACTCAGAACACAGCCACACAGTATAGAAGAATCACAGACTGCAAAGTGAAAGTGAAAGTACCACCGCTGTACATATTCTGTAAACAGGATATCCTATTACATCACTTCCTGGATAAAATGGCCGCCATTTTTATCGTTATGCGTCAGGAGTAAAACTTAGGCCGCATCCATATATTTGGAAATAGTCTTAACAGTTAACCAATTTTAAGGGCATAATGAGTCGTTTTTCGGGCATGAGCGTCATTTTTTGATGCTTGTGTGTCATTTTTTGATGCGTATGCATCAAAGTTTCATGTCATTAACTGCGTTTGGGTAATTTTGCCATTTTAATGTAATGTTACATTTGTGACACAACTGAGATAGGCTGATTACACCCACTTTGGTGTTGATGGTGTATGGTCACATGTGAGACATCATACTGCTGCGGACCATCATCCGCTACTTCCTTAACTGGATTCTCATGCTTGGCTGACGCACTAGATGGCCATATGTGTGGCCTACATATATGTATTGCACAAATTGGGCATGTTTGGCATCAGGAGAGGATAGCAAGGTGACGCACATAAGTACAATACCTCAATGCCTATGGCTCAATATGTGTGCATTGGCTACTAATGTAGTTGTCGACCCAGTGTGTGTGCATCACAAGATGCATTATTGAAAATATGCTTCTATGAATGTGAAGTCAATGTGTCCAAACTTTAGATGCAAGTCAGTGTGGAAATGAGAGAGGACATGTGCTAGTCATACATGTAGCAACATCTGTTGTGTGCACTTCCAAGATTTTGGGTAACATAGACACCACAAATGACAAAGCATGCACCGGATAGATGGCAGACGCTTGTTCATGTCAATGGTCCACAAGTTGCCCATCCCATGTCCTAGAAATTTGGTAACTGCTTCCTAGGCACTTGTTGGTGAACCCACCGTGAATCTGGCACATGTACAGACTAAGTGGGTACCATGTTATTGGCACAGACAGCCAAAGGTGACCCCCAACTGTTATATCACACCACAGTTGTGGTCATATGACTGAGTCACAACTCTCCAGTGGCAGTGGTGGACCAGCAGACAGGGCCGCACACACATATTTCCTGTGGTCAATTGCACAGAGGTGTCTGGTTCATGTGTGTGGTCCAATGTTGATCCAGTATATTTTATTATTGTTTGATTTCACAGTTACGTCCAGGTCTCATCATGAGTCAGTTGTGCCTATTCCTGTATCTACTGAGTTACCTTCGGAGATCAATGTGAGTAAAGTCTATGAGGACATGAAAACCTACATGGGGTGGTCCCACCCTGTCACTGCAGACGTGTTATGAGACTGTCAACAGGGCAACCTTGGTGTGCTGCGTGAGATCATATGTCAGGAGTGAGGTTCCGGCAGGTGTCATTACAACATTTGTACACAGGTTGGCCTGTAAAGTTCCCACTGCATCTGGGAACATCATAGCCTCTGTGTTGATTAATCTTGCAGCTATTCACCACGCACAGCCCATCAATATGTTGTGAGCAATGTGATTCTGCGTGTGAACTGTCTGGGTCCTAAAATTTGTGTACTTTTTATGCACATTATCAGAGGTAGCTGGTTCTGCTGGAGGCACCATACCCAATCCCTGCATATGGCCCTGGTACACTGTCACACCTTGTCGTTCATGCATACATGAGACCCAGACAAGGGATAGGCCATGATGTTGGTATTCAAAGACAATTTTACTAATATGGTACAATTAAAAAGCAGATTATGCTATACAATGTATTTGGGTATGCAATGAGGAAGCACCTGACAAAATACCCCCTGAGGAATGTGAGGTTTGGTAATGCAAGTGTGGTACATATGTAGCCACAAAGGACCTTTAGGGTAATGCACAGACAGATGCCAGTCAGGCTGACAGGCTGCAGGGTCAATCAGGATTCTGCAATTTCACAAGGTACATACTCAGTGGTCTGACTAAGAATGGTCAGAGGAAGAACAAGACAGTTGACAAGGAAAACTGTGTATGTCCTGTGTTTTTGAAGGTGACACATAAACCCAAGGGCTGTGTCACATGGCTTAAATACTAGCAATGCATAACAGTGTATTTGACTAAATGTCAAATTCTATGCTGTTCCAACCATCTGCATGGGCAGTGCATGTTGAAATGGGTGGTGTGCATGGAGGTGATCACGGGTGTGTGCTGCATCAGTTTCTCAGAAGTCCTGTAGGTGAGATCCGAGTTCAAATGGCCAACAGTACCTTTCACACTGGAAGCAATCTACAGGTGATAACAGGGCTTAGAAACTACAAGCCAGTGTATTAATTGACCGGACGTCCATGCAGTCAGGTGTTCTATGACAATGGCATTACATAGGAAAAGGGTGTAGCACACTGGATGACAATTGTTAGTCTGTGTGTGTAGAGGAGGGAATATCGGGGTACACATATTACCATTCCAGGGACCTCTTCAGACAGGTGGGTTGAGACCAGGGGCATGGGTGTGTCAGGAGTTAGGAAATGGGCTGACATGTACATGGAATGTCATGTGCGCAATGTTTGTCATAGGTGTGGCACTTGTGCTGTCTATGTTCTGCTTCTATGGAACTCTAGTCTCAGATAGTCCTTGCAAAGATAGGTGCTGTACGACTTACTGATGTGAAGGGTCTGGTCATACATTCCTGTTACTAATGCAATTGCATATCCACTGCGTCATGTAGGAGGCATTTTTCCCTTAGTGACTGATGGTGTCTTAGTTGTGGGCCATATGCTGCGATGAACCATGTTGCCAACATGTATGTGTGAAATAGGTGTGGCCCTCTGCTATTGCCCTTCAAAGGTGAAACGTACAGGGTATATGTCATTTACATTGTGTGTGTATATGACTGTTGTATGATACGCATCACAATTGCTCAGGAAATTTCTGCGTCATGATCGGTATATCAGCAATGCTCCATGAGGCTACACTATTATTCTGATAGTTGGAGATAAAGGTGAGCAAAAATGATTACCCAGACCATGATACGGTGACTATTAACGGTGTTTATTTACATTAGTTAATACAGTGATGATGGTGAGTTGGTTTAAAAGACATTGTTCACAATATGTTGGCACCTACGCACTCCAGCAGCTGTGTTTTGTTGTTCCCCCTCATGTTGCAGGCCAGCATCCTCCTCTTCAGGCATGTGTGGCTCTAGTTCTAAGAGGGGAATGTTCCTTCGTATGCAAATGTTGTGCAGGAAGGCAAATGTTAGAATGATCTTACAGACCAGTTCTGGGGAATATAGGAGGCTGCCACCAGTGATGTCGAGGCACCTGAATCTCGACTTGAGGATGCTGAAGGGCCTCTCGACTATGCTGCGTGTCCTCCTATGTGCGTCATTGTAGGCACGCTCTGCTGCAATGCTTGGGTTGCCAAATGGTGTCATAATCCATGGCTGGATCCCATACCCCTGATCAGCTGAAAAAGAAAATGAATGGGATCATGTTGATGTAGCTTGCCCGATTGATATCACCTTGCATGGCAGTAGTTGTCTTGTGTTGTCTGTGACTCTTTTGTATTATTGTGTTCCTTCCTAGGCTTGTAGGATGTACCATCTGCATTGGGTTGTTTCCTAGGCTGAACAAGTGTTTGCCTGCTGACCGGTTGTCAGCAGTATGTTTGGGTATTTGCAGTAGTGTGCACTCCCTAGCATTGTGACTTGGATACAGGTGTCCCTGTGTCTTTACTGGGGATGAGATGATAGTTCCATACACAGATTCATTTTGACAGTGGTGGTAACACGTTAGCATCTATGTACCCTGGACATCCCATACCTTTAGACTTATGCAATGGAATAATTTAACCATCAGTGAGCCACTTACATTTTGCAAGGTGGCAATTGGCCAAACCTCTCCATATGTTGTGATCATTGACGTCTTAACAGTAGACTGTACACTAATTTCAGTTGTGTGACAGGTTCACTGCAGACCTATGAAACATGGCTAGTGATGTCACAACCTCAGTGTGTTCCTGTCCACATTTTGCTGTTGTGGTGTATGTATTGTGGGTCCTAGAGGGTTGCTGTGCAGTGTGTATATAAGCAGGTTTCTGTACTTACCAACAAGTAGTCCATTGCCATATCGTCCATCCTGGAAGTGTTGATTGATGGTAGAGTGACAGAAGATGAATGAGTCATGGACACTCCCAGGATACTTTGTCACAATGTTGGTGAACAATCCTTGGTGATCAACAATGGCCTGCACATTGATGGAATGTGTGTGCTTCCTGCTGCGGCAGAGGTGTTCAGTTGCAGCAGGTGGCACAAGGCGTACATGTGTGCAGTCGATGGCACCAAGGACGTGTGGGAAGCCACTAATGAGGTAAAACCCCTGTTTTGTCTCCTGCTGCTTCTGCAGTGTGTTTGGGAAGCAGATGTGGCGGGCTGTGAGTCCAATGATGGCATCCAGTACTTTGGGCAAGAAGGCAGAAAATGATGGCTGTGATATTCCGGCAACCAGGG
This sequence comes from Pleurodeles waltl, assembly GCF_031143425.1. Taxonomy (NCBI): domain Eukaryota; kingdom Metazoa; phylum Chordata; class Amphibia; order Caudata; family Salamandridae; genus Pleurodeles; species Pleurodeles waltl. The sequence continues at coordinate 993,684,989 of NC_090442.1, forward strand.
CGCCAGTGCTTTGAAAGGAGCCACTTGCCAGCATATGAAGTACAGCTAGCAACTTGGTTTCTGTTGGGATGGTGCGGGTGTCAGCAAGGTGGGTGCCAACTGTGGCTCTATGTTGCGTAGCAGCTGCTGAATGGCCTGCCAGTTCAACCTGTACATCTGGATGATGTTATGTTCCCTGAGGCCATGAAGGGTTGTTCTGGTGCGGAATATTCTCTCCTGCCTTCTGCACTGCCTTTGGGGTCCCTGCTGGTGTTGTGGTAGCTGCTGTTGTAGTTGCTGGGCTCTGCGTCTGCATGCACGCTGGATGAGAAGCACCTCCATGTCTCTCTTTTGCTGCTCTGCTGTTGCGTGTTCTGATTAAATACAGGTGTGTTTGCCCCATTTTAACGCCTGCCCTAACCCAGGCGTTAATTTTTGACGCAAATCGGGCTGTGCGTCATTTTGCGGCTCAGCCTCCCGGCTGTGTAGCATTGTTGCCTGGAAGCATAAATACGACGCACGGCCGTGTAAGTAATTTTTTTGATGGGAACGCCTAACTTGCATATGATTAACGCAAGGTGGGTTTCCGCATCCAAAAAATGACGCACACAGCGGGATTTTGACGTCCGTGGGCTCTCCCCCCCTCTGCTCCTCCACTACTGCACCTGAGGCAATCAGGCCTCCCACCACCTGAATGATGGGTACCATTTGTGCCCCCCCAGCAGCACCCGTGTAAAATATCAAATTATCTAATCATTGAAACTTTCATATATAAGGAAGGAAATATTGGTGTATGGAGACATCTTTGCTTCTACAAAAACTTTAGCTTACCAGAAAATCTCATTAATTAAATACACCCCAATCACAAACTAAATGTATTCAATCAAGCTTCTGACCTTAGCCGACCTGAGCAAATAGCTGAGATACCTTAATATATATTATGCCTCCTTGAGAGCGAAGCCATCCCCCAACCCAAGAAAAGAGGAAGCATAAACATAATGGTTTAGCCCCAGCGCAACCAAACAGTGGCTACCAACAATCACTAAAGCCCTCTAGTTACTCTAACTTCTGTGGGGGCCAAATCATTTAAATATGCTTTAGCCAAAATATTGGATGCACAAACTTTGATTTTGCCCTTACTTACAGTTTTCAGACGGGCAGGGGTCAACAAAAAGGCTTCTGCCCTAACTTCTTGAAATGGTTTAATCAACAGTCTTAGCCTCCATCTGCGCTCCACAGTGACCTGAGAAAAATCAGGCCACACAAAAAAAGAATGCCCCTCAAAACAGCTCTGAGCATCTGGTTTGGCTTTTTTGAAAATAGCTTGTCTACGTAAAAACTTCACCCCTAAAAAAAGAATGGCTCTCGGATGTTTCACATTTGCACTTTCAGCAGCGCCCTGTTTTCTTTGCATCAGCGGGAACCTGTACACTCTCACTTCTGATTCCCAATCTCAGGACATGAGCTCAGGAAAGGCATTTCTACGGTGGCCAATCATAAATGACCAGAATGTCATTGCCTTCTGCCCCTTCTTTAATCCCAAGGAAGCGCAAGCTATTCCGCCTTAGGCAATTCTCAGAATCTTTCAGATTCCATATGATGTCAGAAAGTTGCCTCCCTTGGGAGTCAGCCTGCGCCCACAGAACCCCCACTTCAGCTTCTATTAACTTAGTTCTCTCTTCAATCAAATTGAGCTTCTTTCCAATCCCTCCACACATTTTTTGACACTTTCTTCAATGCACCCTGAAGATGCCTCTGCCCGGGTTTCTGTCTGAAGTTCTTTTATTGTGCTATTGATAAGACGTAGAATTGAATTGCCTGTCCCAGAAGTTGGGTCGCTATCAACATGACCTTCCCCTTTGGATACTTATAAGTTCTATGGACCCACCCCTCTTGATATAATAATCTTGTGGCTGAATAGTCCCCTTTCAGGGCTGCTGCTTCCTGCAGTTCTTTCGTTCACTACCGTAGGCACTGATATTACTTTCAGCCCTTCCTGCTGTCTCCGCTGCTTCACTGTACCGGCAGGTGCTGTTGACAAACTACTTCCATTTCAAGAGACGGACTGGCCTCATCTTCTTGGATCAGAGCTGCTGCTAGTAGACCCCAAGCCATCAGTGAAGGAGTAGAACTTATCTCCTCCTTCTTGAGACAGATCTGAACTTTTGCCACTCTTCAATGCATCTCCTTTATTTCCAACTTCTGTGGGACCCCTTCAGCTGGGCAGATTAATACCAATATCTGCATTCCACTCAGCATTTGCGTCAGGTGGATTGCCCTGGCCATTACTATGGGTGGTGTATTTGTGTCCTGTTCACTAGGGCCGAGAGCAGGCTCAGCATTTCCCAGGCCACATCTCTTGGACGGTTCTATTTCAGCCTCGATCTGCATCCGAGTCTCTTCTGAACTTATTCCAGAGGGTTTGGGCTCCTCCACAGCTCCACTCTTAGCAGGGCCTTCAGTGAGGTGAGTTAATTGCGTGCTCTCAACAGGTCCCCTGCCTGATACCACATCCTTCTCAAAGTAATCCCTACTTTTCGTGGGTGCAGAAGGGACCACTGTTTCTTTCATACAGTTTACATGCTCCTGCTTGCTCTCCCACAAGGTCGGGGTCCATCACCCTGCACGCGCTGGCCTGGTTCCCAGCATGAAAAAATTCTGTAACAGCTGGCTGCAGCCCCTCACATTGCGTTTGTAATGTGGAGTCAATACAATGCAGGGCTTTAGAAGCAATATCAGCAAGGTTATTGCATTTGGAAGAGCCTGTTCAGCCTGCCTACCTGCAGGGGCCCCACTAGCCTGCTCGCGTTTTAGCAATTCAGCACCAGGCACCGACTGTCCTTCAGGCGCCACACAATCTGTCTTGTCTCTAGCTCCTAGAGTGCCTTTTGGCACCATAATATCCCAGGGTGCTTCGGCCACCTCGATATCGCCCGTTTCAGAGTCGATGCTCGGCCCTGCACCACAGGATCCATGGGGAAAGGACCGTGCCCAAAAGTGAACCAGAACAAACAAATGGCATCCGGGAGCCTTGTCCACCACCTGCCTCCCGGATATTTGATTCTCCTCACTGGCACAGCGCCCCAGGCTTCGTGACTCCCAGAGCAGCCCAGAGAGAGTATGGGAAGCCGTTTATGTCAAAATTACAGCTCCCGATATAGGACAACTCCTGAAATACAGTGTGTTTCAAAATGAATATGATACACGCCAGAATGAATGTACTAAGGGGGTCATTCTGACCGCGGCGGACGGCGGTCGCCGCCCGCCACGCGGTTCCCGCCGAAAGACCGCTCCGCGGTCAAAAGACCGTGGCGGTCATTCTGGCTTTCCCACTGGGCTGGCGGGCGACCGCCGAAAGTCCGCCCGCCAGCCCTGCGGGAAACACACTTCCCACGAGGACGCCGGCTCAGAATTGAGCCGGCGGTGTGGGAAGGTGCGACGGGTGCGGTTGCACCCGTCGCGAATTTCAGTGTCTGCTAGGCAGACACTGAAATTCTTTTTGGGGCCCTCTTACGGGGGCCCCTGCAGTGCCCATGCCATTGGCATGGGCACTGCAGGGGCCCCCAGGGGCCCCGCAGCACCCCCTACCGCCATCCTGTTCCCGGCGGGAGAACCGCCAGGAACTGGATGGCGGTAGGGGGTGTCAGAATCCCCATGGCGGCGGAGCGCGCTCCGCCGCCATGGAGGATTCTCAAGGGCAGCGGAAAGTCGGCGGGACACCGCCGACTTTCCGTTTCTGGCCGCGGCTGAACCGCCGCGGTCAGAATGCCCAGCGGTGCACCGCCAGCCTGTTGGCGGTGCTACCGCCGACCTCCGCCATGGCGGTAATTACCGCCAGGGTCAGAATGACCCCCTAAGTGTCAATATAAATATGATACCTGGCAGAGTGAATCTGACTTGAACCAAAACAAATATTAAACTTGGCAGAGTGAATGTGCTACTTAGTGATTAATATGAATAATTCACACTCCGAGTTGAATAAGAGATATACTGAGATATATATCAATCATACGGAAATAAATATGGCCCACGCTGTAAACAATAAATCAATCACTGAAATAAACAGATTATTCATCAGAAAGAATGGGACATTTCTTGAAACGACTGACATATGCCAAGAGGAATATGACATACATTGGAATGAATATGACAGATTGAAATTAAGATAAGGTACTGAAATGAAAATTTATTATTCTGAAAAGAATATATTGTGCAATAAACATTCCATTTCTTAAAGTGAATATGGTTTGCATTGAAAGAAATATGATACACATTTACATGATTATGGTATGTGTTGTAATGGGTATGATTCATGTTAAATTTAATATGATGTGTTAATATGAATGAGACATCCATTGAAAGGAATATGACACATGCTAAGATGAATATGACAAACATTTAAATGACTATGAGCCCCTTCAAAATTAACCCAACATGTCCTAAACTGAATATGACCAATGCTGACATTAAAATGAAACTTTTCAAAATAAATATGTTATGATTTGAAATTAATATGATACACATCCAAATGGATATTATATATATTGAAATGAATAGGACCTATGTTGAAATGGATATGACCCATGTTAAAAATATTATGCCAGGTGTTAAGGGGAATTTAACATCAATTAAAATGAATATGACATTCATTGAAAGCAATATGACACATGTTAAGATGAATATGAACAACTGTGACATGAATGTGACATCTGGTGAAGTTAATTTGACCCATATCAAAATGAATATGAGATTCCTTAAAATTAATATGACACTTTTTTAAATGAATATGAAACTATGTGAGATAAATGTAGTATGCTTTGAAATGAATAAAGCACGTATCAAAATGAACACAAGCCATGTTTAAACAAATATTACCCTGTTTAAATGAATATGCATTGCATTGAACTGATTTTGATTTGCTTTAAAATTAACATTACATTTTGAAATTACATATTCTGAAAGGATATGATATGAACAAAAATGAATGAACTAAAACTAATATATGTTTTTGACTGTGTGCTGCATTTAGTTTTTGATGGCTTTAGGACTCTGAGCACTTTACCACTGCGGACCAGTGCTAAAGTGCAAATGCTCTCTGTCTAAATTGTATTGACGATTGGTTTATCCATGATTGACATATTTGTTTTACCTGTAAGTCCCTACTATAGTACAACATGTGTGCCCAGAGCCTGTAAATTAAATGCTACTAGTGGGCCTGCAGCACTGATTGCCCTACCCACATGAGTAGACCTGTAAACATGTCCAGACCTGCTACTGCAGTATCTGTGTGGGCATTTGTAACCTGCCATTTCAACCTGGCAAGTGCACCCACTTGCCAAGCCTAAACCTTTCCTTTTACTAATTGTAAGTCACCCCTAAGGTAGGCCCTAGGCAGCCCCATGGGCAAGGTGCAGTGTATTTAAAAGGTAGGACATGTACTGATGTGTTTTACATGTTCTGATAGTGAAATACTGCTAAATTCGGTTTTCACTATTGCAAGGCCTGTCTCTCCTGTAGGGTAGCATGGGGATTGCCTTGAAATATCTTTTAAGTTTAATTTCCCATTGGGAGCAGATAGAGATGTGGAGTTTGGGGTCTCTGAACTCACAATTCAAAAATACATCTTTTGGTGAAGTTGGTTTTTAAAAAGTTTAAAAATGCCACTTTTAGAAAGTGGGCATTTTATTGCTTAATCATTTTGTGTCTCTGCCTAGCTGTTGAATACACATCTGGGTCAAGATGACAGTTGGGCTGTTTGTGAGTTCACTCTAAACAGCCACATAGAGGTATCTCAGGTGTGCCATGCATAGCCCGATGGGTCTTCCTGAGCTAGAGTGGTGGGCGGAGCTGACACTTGCACCTGAATAGTCTGTGTCTGTCCTTATACAAATCAGTCTCCAGCCCCCTGGAGTGTGTCTGGAGCCAGGGCAGGAATAGCAGAGTCTTGTGAACTAGAAAGACGACTTTTTAAAGTTTTCCTACTTCTAAGGCAGAAATGGGTATAAGTCCTGGACCTTTGACCCCACAAATTTATGCTGCTTGCTGCTTCTGTCCTGGGAGTGAAAGAACTGGACTTTGCTTTCTATATCCTGCTTCCAAAGGTTCTCTAAGGGCTTGGGCTGAACTTGCCGCCTGTTAAGAAGCCTGTTAAGAAGTCTCAGGGACATCAAAGACTTCATCTGCCAGCAGATGGGCTCTCTTGCTGAGAGTCCTGACTTGCCAAGTGGTGCCAAATCCAGTTCCTGGGCCCTTGGGAGTGAGTTCTGGTGCAACCAAGAAGAAACCATGTGCATCAACTCCAGAGCGTTTTCGGGATAGGTGCTGCTGTCTGACTCCGTGCAGCTGTCTAGACCCGAGCCGTGGTATCCACTGAGTGCAACGACCAAGACTGATGCCACACGCCCCTCACTGCCGCAGTGCCTGCTAATTCCCACCACAGCGTGAGTCCCGAGTGCTGTGTCACTGACGCTCATGACACCCAACTCTAACTCCACCACAGCACCTGTGGCCCGATGGTGTGATCACAACACTGTGAAGTTGACGCCTTGTGTCATGACCTGCTGGATTCATTGACCCCACCTTGTCAAAAGGGACTGATTCCTCGCCACTGATGCCGCAGCCCCTCCTCTGCAACCGTAAGGAACCAATGCCTCACCTCTCCTACCTAGAAGTAAGGAACCAAAGCCTCCCTTCCCCAGTGGCAGTAAGGAACCAACACCACACCGACTCCAGTGACGCCTCACCTCCCTGACTCTGTGCAAAGTTTTTGTTTTCTCATTTTCCAAGGTACTGTACCTGGGGTCCGTGCGACTCCGTGATCAACCCACACTCCCACGCATGTGGCGTCGGACTGTTGGGAATGACTCCGTCAAGACATCGCGATAGCCCCAGTTGGAGCTATTGTGTTTCTAAGTGCTATACTAATATTTAGGGCCGGATTGCGAGTTTGGTGGTCGGGCTGCCAGACTGCCATGTTGACGGTCCCAAAAAGACCGCCAAGCTAGCGGTCCCCAGACCACCATATTATGATTCATACAGGCAGGACCATCATCCACCAAGCAAAAAAGACAGACCGCCAGCAGTGCGGCAGCTTAGATTTAGGTGATCTGACCTCCAGTGCCATCAGCACTGTAGCCAAACACCAAGCCTACTACAAACACACAGTTGCCGTGGCGGTCAACCACTGTGGTCCATGTTCGGCAAAGTAACAGACATGTGCACACTGGATGAATTCAAACAACACAGCTGACACACTTCGGCCAAGTCAACACACCGGCAAAAGACACTATAAAACACACCTCTTCACAGACTACAATCCTTTTCATTGCCACTCAGCACAGCAGGACTGACCACACATCATTTTGTCAATTTTTGTCATGTCAGCCCTTTTTTCCCCATCCCATTTTATAACTTTCACACACATCATCTTTGTTTCCATATTCACCTGTCTTGTTTAGTTAGTGACTGTCAACCTCTTTTTAACTTCCAGCTATGTCACGGGCCAAAAACTCATGATTTTCAGAGGATGAGTTGAGAGTCATGGTGGATCATTAGAATAGAGCCACAGTTGTTTGGAGCCTAAGTCCAGCACACTCCTCTCAGTAGGGAAATTAAAATGTGGGACAGGATAGTTGACAGAGTGATTGCTGTAGACACCATACTGCACACAAAGGAGGACATTAGGAAGAGGTGGAACAACATCAGGGACAAGGTCATTTCGCTGATCACCAGGCAGCAGCTGGGCCAGCGGAAAAGCCATAATAGGGAACCGGAAATACTGCCAGCAGTGGCGGTATTCTGGCTCCCGCAGCCTCAGCGGTCTTTTGAAAAGACCGCCGAGGTTGTAATGAGGGCCAATATATGCTCTATCACATGCATGATGGCCACCTTCACATTTCCCTGATCACCAGGCAGCAGCTGAAGGCCAAGAAGACTGGCAGTGGCCCTCACAGTGCCATGCTAAGACTCTTTCCCTGGGAGGAGAAGGTCTTGGCCATCCTGCATCCTCAGGGCTTGACAGGAATAACTGGGGATGTGGAGTCTGGCAAGTCAGAACACAAATAATATCGCAAAACTGCAATGTCATGCATGCTCACAGCTTAGCTGTTGCCACTGTCTTGTTCATGTACCTCAACAAAATGCAATACCCAGAGTATCTGATTTGTAATCTGTATAACTGGATCCAATATCACAGCTACCAAGGCCCATCACATGCCATATGCCAGAATGTTGGTTGGAAATCTCACAATAACAAAAACACATTCCAGGTTTCATGGTATGTCCCAAAATGAAAACTTATGCTCAAACCTAAATGCAGCCTGCATACAGATATGTAATACCAAACATTTGTCAAGTGTTGGGGAGTAGTGAGAGTGGCCTGACTGCAGCTCCCCGTATGCACTGTTCCAGTAACTCTAAACACCAGCCCAGTGGTCACTTGTCCAAATACCCGTGTTTGTGAACTCTCATTTAAAGTGTACTCACCTGGGAGGATCCAATTTGTCAAGTGTGTATAGTAGAGGGAGTGATTGGACTGCAACTCCCAGGAGGCATTGTTTCAGTAACTCCAAACACCAGCCCAGTGGTCACTTGGCCAAAGACCCCTGTTTGTGAACTCTCAATTGAAGTGCACTCCCCTGGGAGGATACCATTTGTTTAGTGTGTGTAGTGTAGAGAATGATCTGACTGCAAAACACAATAGACCCCGATCCAGTAACTCCAAACACCAGCCCAGTGGTCACTTGTCCAAAAAGCTAGTTTGTGAATTCTCAATTAATGTGTACTCACCTGGGAGGATAACATTTGCCAAGTGTGTATAGTAGGGGGAGTGTTGAGACTGCAGCTCCCAGGAGGCACTGTGTCAGTAACTCCAAACACCACCCAGTGGTTACTTGTCCAACTGCTCCTGTTTGTGAACTCTCAATTGAAGTGTACTTACCTGGGAGGATACCAATTATCAAGTGTGTGTAGTAGAGGGAGTGACCTGACTGCAACTCCCAGGAGGCACTGTTTCCGTAACAAGAGTGATCCGACTGCAAAGCACAATAGGCCCGGTTCCAGTAACACCAAACACCAGCCCAGTGGCCACTTGTCCAAATACCATTGAACTTCCCCAGCACCATACCAAAGCTGATGTCAAAACTGCAACAAGAGAAAGCCTGACTGGTTGCTAAGTCACATCTGTGCTGATTATGTGTGAGCAATGTCAGGTGCTACAATCATGAAGTGAGTGACTCATTGTTGCAGTTATGTCCTGTTCCTTAACAGGAGACTTAGGGGCATATTTATACTCCGTTTGCGCCGAATTAGCGTTGTTTTTTTCGGCGCAAATTCGGCGCAAAACTAACGCCATATTTATACTTTGGCGTTAGACGCGTCTAGCGCCAAAGTATGGGCAAATAGCGTCATTTTTTTGCGTGAACTCCTTCCTTGCGTTAATGAGATGCAAGGAAGGCGTTCCCGTCTAAAAAAATGACGGCGACGCAAATGCGTCGTATTTATACTCCCGGGCAAAAATCACGCCCGGGAGTGGTCGGGTCAAAAAACCCCGCATTTGCGCCACTTTTTAACGCCTGGGTCAGGGTAGGCGCTAAGGGGCCTGTGGGCTCAAAATGAGCCCACAGGTGCCCTCCCCTGCCCCCAGGGACCCCCCCTGCCACCCTTGCCCACCCCAGGAGGACACCCAAGGCTGGAGGGACCCATCCCAGGGACATTCAGGTAAGTTCAGGTAAGTATACATTTTTTTTTTTAAATATTTTTTTTTTGCCATAGGGGGGCCTGATTTGTGCCCCCCTACATGCCACAATGCCCAATGACCATGCCCAGGGGACATAAGTCCCCTGGGCATGGCCATTGGGCAAGGGGGCATGACTCCTGTCTTTACTAAGACAGGAGTCATGTAAATGGCGTCTGGGCGTCGTTTAAAATGGCGCAAATCGGGTTAAGACGTTTTTTTAGCGTCAACCTGACTTGCGCCATTTTAAGACGCCCTAACGCCATTTTTCCCAACGCCGGCGCTGCCTGGTGTACGTGGTTTTTTTCCACGCACACCAGGCAGCGCCGGTCTGCTTGCGCCGGCTAACGCCATTCAATAAATACGGCGCCCGCATGGCGCTTCAGAATGGCGTTAGCCGGCGCAAAATATTTTGAAGCTAAACTGCGTTAGCGCAGTTTAGCGTCAAAAAGTATAAATACGGGCCTTAGCATATCCAAACCGTCCTTAGTTATTGATGCCGAATGAGTCTGCATTTGGTAGGCCACATGTCCAGACATGCACAGGGAAGACACTTTCCGCACCCACCAAAACAGCCCTTTCATTGTCACTCAAGTGTATGGGTGAAGTTTGTGCTATGGTAGTTGTCTGTAGGGACTATATGCATTGAGTCAGTTTTGCAGAGTGTAAATGTGTTTGTCCAGTCAGGCCTAAGGAGTTTACCCTTCAGAAACCACATTGGAGTGTGGTGCTTCATAGTGGCTCACATCACAGTACATGTTTCTGTAGCATAGGCTACCTGATGTCAGTAGGCTTGCTTAGTCATTGTAGGCCTTGAACAGGGTAGTCAGTTAGTGTGCAGATGAATCCAAAAGTGTGTAGTAATGTCCCTGTACTTATTGGCATGTGTGCTTCACACTTGTGGTATGCTGACAAATTGCTTTATGCTTGGTGATTCTAACATGTGTTTGTAATCACTTGATTTGTCTCTTGCATCCATACAGGTAAGAAGGAAATTTGGAGAGCCAATACCCAGAAGGTGCAGACTCTGGGGGTCCATAGCCGGCGCAGAGCCCACTGTTGCAAGAGGTTGGAGGACTTGAGACGCTGGGCCAGGAAGATCGCAGAGGTCCAGCCTGGGCTATCCACCCACCGTGGGCGGGATGCACATTGGAGCATGACCCCCCTAAGGGCCTGCATTCTGGCAGTGGCATACTTAGATCTTGATGGGCATTTGAGCTGAGAACAGCAGCCACAAGGGGGTGAGTGCAGGGCATATTCCTGTCACATAGCCAAGTTGATGTGTTAAGTTCTGACATCTCCTCCTGATGACTGAGGATGGGCCATGTGTGATACATAATATGAGTAACTGTATAGATATGTGATTTGGTGCATACTGATGTGTCTTGCCTATTAGCCCAGGGACCTTGCATACAACTGAGTACAATCCACAAAACAATTGCTCTCCAGGGACAACATAAGGCTGTGTACAGTGATCAATCAAGTGAGGTTTGTTGTTGTACTGGGTCTAAATTATACGCAACAGACCACTACTCCTTAGTGTTACACCCCAAAGAAAAAGAAGTGGTGGATCACTGTCCTCAGCCATGTGTCTAGCCAAGTGAGTAAATTAGCGTCTGCTCCCCAGAGGCCGCTTGTTTTCAGTGACGAGTGCTGGCGCCTCACTACTGTCTGTCATGTGAAGGTGGCCATTATGCATGTGATAGAGCATACATTGGCCCTCATTACAACCTCAGGGGTCTTTTCAAAAGACCGCCGAGGCTGCGGGAGCCAGAATACCGCCACTGCTGGCGGTATTTCTGGTTCCCTATTACGACTTTTCTGCTGGCCCAGAGGGAAAGTCACATCAACATTGCTGCCGGCTCGTAATAGAGCCGGCGGCAATGCTGATGTGCAGCGGGTGCAGTAGCACCTGTTGTGCATTTCACTGCCCGAAATGTGGGCAGTGAAATGCGCGACGGGCTATGCCTGGGGGCCCCTGCACTGCCCATGCCAAGTCCCCCTTACTGCCAGCCTTTCCATGGCGGTGTTTACCGCCGTAGCCAGGCTGGCGGTCGGGGACTCATAATCCCGAGGGCAGCAGTGCTTGCACCGCTGCCCTGGGGATTATGTCCGCCAGGCGGAAGCCTGGCGGTATAGTGGAGGGGCCGGCGGTATGGCCATGGCTATTGCGCCACGGTCATAATAGCTGGCAGAACAACGCCAGCCTGTTGGCGGTGTTACCATCAGCTTACCGCCGGCCGCCAGGGTCATAATGAGGCCCATTGTTCTTTGGGTATAGCTACAGATCAAAACTTTCCTTTGGTAAGTGGGGAATGTACATTGACATGATTTATGGCCTATCACTGTTGTCAAAATTCCTTGTGTCAGCATGTTAGCATGTGTCCCGTTCACTTTTGATAAAACGTGTACACTGCTTTTTCATGCATCATTTACCTGTGTTCAGGGGATGATTTCTGTATTCCTTCACATATATTTGCATGCCAACCTGTCTTTGGAATTGTACATATGCAATGGGGCTACATTTCATGTGGTGACACAGACAGGAGTGGGTCATGATGGATTGTTGACTCACACATACCCTCACCCTTCATTGCAGGTCATTTGGATGCAGGAGCAATGAGGGTCATGACAGGTAGGACGGGAGTTTTTACCAGTGCTTAATTTGTAAATAAAAATGTGCCAGTGCTAGAAGCCCTCTTCTTAGACACGCAGCTGCTGCCATTAAATGTGGGAACACGAATACTGAGAATGCATAATCTTGAAGCACTCTCGGGCCTTTTCAATCTATTTAAAGCCACTCTCTGCTCCTTTAGCTCACTCTGGCAGCTTTCTGCTTCCTCCCTTTGTGATCCTTTTGCGTTTTTCCCTTCCTTTGTCTTTCTTATATGTGTCCTTTGCTCGCAGCAAATGCTTGAGGCAGAAGAATAAGACATGGCCCCCAAAAATAAGTGCTGGTGCTCCGCACCGGAAACAACAAGCACAAATTAAGCACTGGTTTTTACACGCAATGTCCATGTTCATGCCATTGATGTGGCATCATGTGGCAAAGTGCACTGCACATGTGAAATGGGGAAGATTTGTTGCCTGACTGTTGGCATGCATCATGGAGTGACTTGCAGTTATGTTGAAATCACATGTGTTTAGGTACAACCGTTCATTCATGGACATCTGGTTTTGCAGGACCGAAATGGAGACAGTGGTGTAACTTCCCATTGGGCAACATGTTGAAGGCCTTCTAAAAGTACTTGCAAATCCCTGGGCCTCTACAACATACAAATGATTAATGGCATCTACTGATGCAATGAGACTATGTCATAGTAAGAGGTACCAAGCAGTAGTCTGGATTTCCCTGGGGTTAGCTGATTCATTGTGTTGTGGATTTTGGAGACATATCTCCCTGACAATTTGCTCATTTTGTTTACAGTATAAATTTCCATGCCAAATATATAGTATATCTGAGCCACTTTAGTACTACCTCCATGACTCCACTAGGACAATTTACACATGGTGAAATGTGCATTGTTGATATGTTTCCAGTGTGACATGAATATTTCCATGTCACCTTCTTCAGGATACTGTACTGCTGTCAGCAACATAACAGGATTTTGGAGAATCATTTCTTATTGTTGTGTAATTGTGTATGTGACAAATACTTGTCTGCACTACCTTTTGTGGGATCTGTTGGAATGAACTTGGCATTGGCCTACTATTGTATGACAACAGGTATGCTCCACAAGGCAAAGCATTGAATGTGATATGGTCTCATACTTATTCAATGGTTACTGAGATTGCACAACTTCACCCATGCAATTGGAGTTGTCTGAGATCCTGTTTTTCCTGTGGGCAACTGTTGACAGTTCATGTGGCATGCATGCATATGGTATGGTACATGTAGGAGCCACCTTGGTGTAGTTTGTTTCTGGGCCTACTTGACATCACGGAAATGTTTGCTAATCACAGGTGTTGTTCAAGTGTGATCAGTTATATGTGGTGACCCTTTTCCCCTTTGCATTTGCAGCATCATGCCAGGCAAGTGAAGGAGACAGGGTGCAACCAAGTGGGGAAGAATCTGGCCACAGTACCTCCAGTCATGGCACCACTGACACGGAGGGATCAGGTGGCCCAGAGGGTGAGGGGAGTGCCACAGAGGACACAGACTGACCTCATCATCTTCATATTCTACCTTCAGTGGCCACTCCCTAGTGGTGGGGAACCCATCAGGACCTGCTCCTGTGCCATCCTTGTCCGCCACCCACAGTTCTATCACCACCCTCCCTGTTGTTTCTCACCCAGTTGGCCATGCCCACTCACCCAAGAGGATTGATGTCTCCTTTGCCCCAGCCACCACAGCACCAGCCCCTGTTACCCCTGCTGCCCTGAGTGAGAAGACTATTGACCTCCTAAGGAATATCTCTGTGGAGCAGACTGCCATAGCGAATGCCATCCATGGGTTGGCAAGCCAACTTCAGCAGACAAATGCTTTCCTAGAAGGCATTCATAGTGACATGTCTGGCCTACAGAGATCTTTTCAGGCTCTGGTCTCCTCACTGATGATAGTCATCCACCCCCCAATCCTCCCTCCGACCACCTCTCTCTTCCCAATCCAAATTCACTATTCCCCTACCTGTCCTAAGCACACAGACACATCTACATGCACCTGCCTCAACACACACAAGCAGCAAACATTGACACAAACACCACAAGACATACCGGCATGCAGGCACTCATTATTCACCCACAGACACCACATCAGCCACCATTTAAACAGACAACCCCACCTACCCAAACACCACATCCACCATACCCACAGACACTACCACAGCACCCATTGACACATCCATCACACCCACCATACACCCAGACTACAGCTCACAACCCACAGACCCTCTCTCCTCAGACACCATACCCGCAGAGACCACCACAACACCCACAGACACCACCACAACACATACACACACATCCACCACCCCATCATCACCCAGCATCTCCACCTGCCAGACCCCCTAAAACACACAAATGCCCACACCCACAAACACAATAGACACCACCCAAACACAGGCATACCTCACACATGCACACACATATGACATCTACACCCACAGACAAGCCCACCACTCCATCAACCTCCAAGTGCCCAACCCCTTCTGATGACCCTACCTGTTTTCCCAAGGAGAGTATTCTTTTCGACCTTTCCCCTGTTACCTCCAAACCCCCTCCCAAACCCAAAAGGCCCCCACCTACAGCCCAACCCATCCCTTCGACATCCAGGTCCTCCCCTGTCACACCTGTTCCCCTGCAAGCACCCACACCCCTCCCCCCATAAGAAGACACCCAACCCTCTGAAGAAAAAGCCCCCCTGCCAAACCCACCCATCCCAAATCTGACCACACCACACATAAGGATGAGCTCTGAGGTGCCGACCTGACACTTGACCTTCCTGTGGAGGGTCCCTGGCAGTGATTGGAGTCTAGGTTGGGCACAGTAGTATGCATTGACTCACATAGAGTGGCCAATGGCCTTTGATTTTCAGCATTTGAATTTAATCAACCCAAGCTGTTATTTTGTTGGGTGCACATTTGCTCTGCCATTACTTTTCTACCTTTATGTTGTTCCTGAATCACTTGTGCTGTATGCCTACAGTTGTGTGTGTTTCACCCTGATTGCTGATCCAGTTGCTGTTGTATGCAATATCTGACTTAGTGGGCAGTGCTGGTCACCTAAGACAAGGGTAGATGTTCACTGTATGGATATGTGGGTATTGATCCAATTGGGGTGTCATTGCATTGTGTTATGTTTGCTAGGGTATTTCATCTTGTGTTGGGCAATGTATGTATGGTGTTAGATTTGCCCCCCTGATATGGATTGTACTTTCGTCTCATGTGTGGGAGGTAGAGTTTTGTTTGTCCACACATGGAGGGTGTTCAATTGTGGTAGCTTCCTTTGCATTTGACTGACCCTGTGTCCATTTAGATGTTTGTACCTTACAGCTACTTCATCTAGATGTATTCCCCATGCTGTTGCTGTTGTGTATGCTTTCTTGACTTGCACTTATACATTTGGCAGATAGGCATGTCACTTTTCTCAAATATTGTTTGTTCCTGAGATACATGAAGGGTAGTTTCGTGTGCAAATGCAGTTTTAGGGGCATTTGCACAGTGAAAGGTGTCCTAGAGCAGCCTCCTTCCATGAATGCTCCTGATGCGGCTATCCCTATTCTGCAGGTATTGTTTGCATTGAGCTTTGCATATTTGTTTCACAACCTATTGTGCATCTCAATGTCCTTCCATTGTGTTGAAATGTGGGTGCTGTGTTGGTCCATCGATGAGCAGCACCTGCTGCAGGACATGTGTGATGGGCTCCATGTCGGTCTTTCTTCCATGGGACTGCCAGCATTGTAATACGGTGGTCCAACAGCCAAGCAGATGGTGTTCGGACCGCCAAACGGGTAAAGAGGACCTTAATCTTTGAAAATGTGTATCTTTGCTTGTGTATGTTGGATTTATTGTCGTTTTGGTTTATTCAGATAAATATTGGCTATTTTTTTATACTGGTGCGGAGTACTTTTGTGGTGTTTTCACTGTGTTACTGTGTGTTTGTGTAAAAATACTTTGTACATTGTCTCTGAGATAAGCCTGACTGCTCATGCCAAGAAACCAAGGCTGTGAGCAGGGGTTATCTTAGCTGTGTGACTCCCTTACCCTGACCAGAGTGAGGGTCCCTACTTGTACAGGGTGCAAAACACTGCCAACAAGAGACCCCATTTCTAACACTTCCCTTTACCTCTATGTGCACATTAAAAAATGTGTTATTTAGAAAAATATTTACCTGTGTGATAAAGTACTGTGTGCCAAATGTGGAAATACTTACCTAAGTTGTAAATGGATGCATGTAATGGATGCATGGTAAAGGCTCATTCCTTGTTTTATATTCTGTTAAATGAGTGGTATATTCATTTCAGCTAATTCATTTTAGTACATAGCATACCCTTTGAGAACATGTAATATTACAGTTAATATGTAATATTAATTTCAAAGCAAATCAATATAAGGTCAGTGCAAGCCATTTTCACCTAAAAAGCAGTCATATTCATTTAAGCATGGCTTCTGTTCATTTCGATATATGCTTAATTCAGTTCAAAGCATGGTTCATTTATCTCACAGTTTCATATTTGTTTCAAAAAGTGTCATATTCATGTTACAAAATGTCATATTAATTTTGATGTGGGCAATATTAATTTCACCAGGTGTCATATTCATTTCAAAGTGGCTCATATTCATCTTAACATGTGTCATATTCCTTTTAATGAATGCCATTCATTTCAATGAATGTCCTATTCACCTTAACACCTGTCATAATAATTTTAACACAAGTCATATTCATTTTAACATAGGTCATATTCATTTCAATATATACAATATTTATTTTTCAGTGTATCATATCAATTTCAAAGCATAAAATATTCATTTTGACAAGTTTCATTTCAATTTCAGCATTGGTCATATTCAGGTTAAGACATGTTGACTATATTTCAGTGGAGCTCATATTCATTTCAATGCATGTCATATTCACCTTAGCATGTGTCATATTCCTTTCAATTAATGCTCCATTCATATGAACACAATTTTAACATGAATCACATCCATTGCAACATATATCATAATCATGTCAATGAATATCATATTACTTTCAATGCAAGCCATATTCAGTGTGATCAATGTCATGATCATTTTAACATTACTCATTTTCATTTGAAAACATGTCAAATTCATTTCAATGAAGGTCATACTCATTTCAACTCATGTGATATTCATTTTAACATGTGTTATATTCCTTTCAATCAATGTTATTTTTACTTCAATGGACGTCATATTCATATTAACACCTGTCATATTAATATTAAGCTGCAACTTATCAATTTTAACATATATCATATTCATTTGAATATGTGTCATATTAATTTCAAGGTGTGCCATATTCATATTAATAAATGTCATGAGTATTTCATCTTTGGTCATACTCATTTGAAGGCATGTCAGCTTCAATTCAATGGGGTTACATTAATTTAAACACAAGCCATATTCTTTTTCAATCATCTCATATTCATTGCCATCTGGGTAATATTAATTTCAACACAATTCAAATTCATTGCGACATGTTTAATGTTAATTTGAGTATATATTATATTATTTTCAATGTGCATTACTTTCTTTTCAGAATGGAATATATTTATTTCAGTACCTTATATTCATTTCAGTCTGTCATATTCATTTCAATGTATGTCATATTCCTCTTGGCATATGTCAATCATTTCAAGGAATGTCACATTCTTTTTGTTGAATATTGTATTTGGTTTAGTGATTTTTTTATTGTTTACCACCAGGGCCATATTAATTTGAGTATGACTGATATATATCTCAGTAGATTTTTTTATTCAGTTTGGTGTGTGTCTTATTCATATCAATCACTAAGTAGCATATTCACTCTGCCAGGTTTCATATTTGTTTTGGTTCAATTCAGATTCACTCTGCCAGGTATCATAATTATTTTGACACATAGTATATTCATTCTGGTGTGCATCACTTTTATTTTGCAGCACGCTGTGCATTTCAGAAGGTTTCCTATATGGGGAGCTGTAATTTTGACATGAACGGCTTCCCATAAGAGAGAGCATCACGCAGCCTCTCTACTCGCCCTTTTTCCAACCGCTGCTTTCACTGCTTCACAGCTTCTCCGCATCACTGCATCACAGCATGGAGCCCGGGGGGAGCAGGCAAGCAAACAGCACTACGCATTTGACATCTTGCCTCTTGGCAGCATAATGGTCATTTCAATTGAAAATGTGTTGTCTGTAATGGTAGTTCGGTACCATACCATGCATATTTCAGACTACGCCACGCCACTCTATGAGATGCCACTTCACACCACTCCATTCCACTCACCACATCACACCACACCACACCACACCACACACCACACCACACCACACCACACCACACTCCACTCCACTCCACTCCACTCCACTCCACTCCACTCCACTCCAATCTATCCATCTCCACTCCAATCTACCCCACTCCACTTCGCTACAATCTACTCCAATCCAGGCTACCCCACCACACATCAATCTACTCCATTCTACCCTGCTCCACTTCAATCTACCCTAATCCACTCTACTACTACCCAGTCTGCCCACTTCACTCCTGTCTATATGACTCCACTACAATTAATCCCTATCTACACCACTCCACTCCAATCTACTCAACTACACTCCAATCTACCTCACTCCACTCAATCTAACCCAATCAACCAAACCCCACTCCAATTTACCCAACTCCACCCCAAATCTACCCCACTCCACTCCAATATACCCCACTCTGCTCCAATCTACCCCACTATGCTCCAATCTACCCAACTCTCCTCCAGTCTACCGCAGTCTAGCCCACTCCAATCTACCCCGTCCACCCTACTCCAATCTACCCGATCCAATGCATCCCACTCCAATCCAATCCAATCTACCCAACTCTGCTCTAATGTACTCCAACTTATCCCTACCTACTCTACTTCAATCTACCCCAGTTCACTTAAATCTACTCCATTACTGTCTACCCCACTCCATTGCAATTTACCCCCACTCCACTGCTATCTATTCAACTGGTTTCCACTCTTATCTACCCCACTCGACTTCAATCTACTTCACTCCACTTCAATCTACCCCACTCCATTCTAATTTACCCCACTCCACTGCTATCTATCTAACTGGTCTCCACTCCTATCTACCTCACTCCACTCCACTCCACTCCAACATACCCAACTCCACCACAATCTGCCCAACTCCAATCTACCACACCCCAATCCATCCAATCTACCCCATTCCACCCCAATCTCAACCACTCCACCCTACTCTAATTAAATACCCACCCCCAAACTACCCAACTCCAATCTACCACATCTCAATCCGCCTCACTCTGTTCTACCCACTCCAATATACTCCCCTTCCCTCCAATCTACCACATTCCATTCAAATCTACCCCACTAAAATCTACCCCACTCCAACCTATCCCATTCCACCCCAATGTACCCTACTCCAATCTACCACTCCCTAATTTACTCTACCCCAATCTACCCCTGTCTACCACGCTCCAATCTACCCTCACGGAAAGGATTGACAGATTGATAGCTCTTTCTCGATTCTGTGGGTGGTGGTGCATGGCCGTTCTTAGTTGGTGGATCGATTTGTCTGGTTAATTCCGATAACGAACTAGACTCCTCCATGCTAACTAGTTACGCGACCCCCAGCCACGCGGTGACTCTGTGTATATGTTCCCACCATCTTTTTGCTCTGTTCTATCGTCCTTGATTTACCTTGACACTTTTACTTTATGTAAATATATTTATATTTTTTCTTCTAGTAATGAATATTCTACAGTGATTATGCATGTACATTGCTTAGAGGGATGTGTGCTATGGGTGTACATTCCTTTTTTCCTTTGTATAACCAAATCCACATTTTGTTGTACTTTTGTGATTGCATTTTGTATAGTAAATAGCTCCCTTCTTATTCTGTTTTCAGCCTTGAAAAAGTCCAATAGGACGAAACACGTGTTGGCTGTTGTTCTTTTATGACATCTATGGACTTATTCACTTCTTGAACCATTATAACAAGCCTTTCTGGCGAAATAAATATTCAACAACAACTGGATTCATACTGACACTTTATTGACCTTGGAGTGCCCTGGTTGTGCTTTTTTCTTTCGCAACTTGTTACATTAAGCCTGACTTATGGGGAGGTGCCACTCTTGCATACTTAGGGGCCAAGCTGTGGAACTCCCTTCCTATTGGTCTTCGCAGGATAACCAATGAATATAATTTCCGGAAATCTCTAAAACCGTGGCTGTTCTAGGTGCTGGTTCCGCTCTCACTATCCATGCTAGTTCTTTGTCCTTTAGCGCTGGGAAGCCTGTTGATAGCCATGCGCTTTATAAATAATATAACATAACATAACATAGCTTATTGACCAAGTTGAAATTAATGTCACTTGTTGCAATGCGAAAAGTTTTGATAAGTTGCCACTTTGTTACCTTAAATCCCTGTGCCCGTGTAAGGTTGCACACAGGGTCTCTCCCTGTGACAGCTCTCTGCCCTCCTGGGGAGATGCAAAAAGAAGACAATAGCAGCCTGCATGGAAGAGAGATGTTATCTCTCCCTGGCAGGTAGCCACACAAGTATTGTTGGCCCAAAAAGTGAGATTTAAAGGAGAAGCAGCCTTTAAAAGACAAATGTTGAACACTTGGGAGAAGGGCTGCCCTGTTGTTTAGGTAGACAGGCTGGCTTTTGGGAAGGAGCAGGAAACCAGTTGCCAAACCGTTTTTCAGGGGTGTAGAGCCCCATTGGTAGCCACATCTCTGGGTTGGGCTAAGGAGCTCTATAGAAAAAGAGATTAATTCTGCTGTGCTGGGAGTGGGCAGAAGGGAGACATCTGGGATAGCCAGATGCCATACTTCACAGGAAGTAGTCATCAGGGGGGAGGGAACCTAGTAGCCCATTGGATATTGCCAGAGGGCATTTTCTGGGCATAAAAGGGGCACCCCTGGCACTCAGATCTCAATGGACTGGAGACAAGGACCGAATGAGGACTACCCTGCTGCACCAAGGACTAGGCAAAGAGAGGTTGCACTGATGTGGATTGCACCTGGAGGGTGGCAAAGAAGAAGGGACTGTGCCTGCTATGTTCTGCTCTTGTAAAAGTTGTCTCCTGAGCCCCATTAAAACAAGAGGTTCCAAGGGTCAGCTGGCTCACCTTCTGCTCGCAACACAGGGCCCAAACAGCTGAAGAAGCCTGCTGGGGCAGGTTAATAGCCCGGATCCTCACCGTGCAGCACCAAAGACCAATGCTCAAAGTTGCACCAGAGTTTGCTGGACCTGGGAGAATCATCAGTGTCCTGTCGCTCAGAAGGCAAATTATTGTCTAAAGAAAGATTCTGCTGTAACTGCAACTGGTAGCCCAGTGGCAACTGACCTCTGCCAGGACCGAGACGACTTTGGGGGACGTCAAACCCTGTGGCCAGGACTGCCTCAACAAGCCCATGGACCAAGGAGTAGCTGCATAGAGACCTCATCGACGGCATCACATATGTAGCATCCTTGAGTATCTTCAACATCCTGTATCCCTTTCATCAGGATCACTTCCACAGCAACCAATAGTTCCAGGTGGTTTTCTTCTCTTGGTGATTGAAGACTGCTTCTTCCTCCAAGGTAACTATTCTTAAGGACCTTGCTAGTTCTGCTGACTGGCTTCCTGTCAGAGTTGGTTGCCTAGAGTAAATTTGCCGAATTTGCCATTGCTTGTTGGTGGTTAAGTTAAAAGAGCATATTTGCTATATACACTAAGCAAGATGTTATTTACCCAGCAGGCCTCTGTTTGTGGCATGTAGTGCTGTAGATTCACATGCTCTGCATGCTTCTGTCATCTTGTGTTGGTTCCAGAAGGTTGCAAGTTCTTTTTATTCAAAAAGTCTTTTGAGTCACGAGGTATAGTGACTCTTCCTCTTGCTAGTAATGCGAATGGGCATCAACTACACTGATAGACTTCTTTTCCTGCAGGTGGGTGAGAATGGAGTGTAGTGAAAGAGAAATAAAGGATGGCCATGCAAATGAATATGTAAATATTGTGAAAAAAACTGCCATGGGTGTCTGGAGAGACAGGTGGGTGCATGTGAATCTACAGCACTACATGCCACAAACAGATGCTTACTGGGTGTAAGGAAATGCCTCCTTGGCATGGTTGCCCCCTGACTTTTTGCCTTTGCTGATGCTATGTTTACAATTGAAAGTGTGCGGAGGCCTGCTAACCAGGCCCCAGCACCAGTGTTCTTTCCCTAACCTGTACTTTTGTATCCACAATTGGCAGACCCTGGCATCCAGATAAGTCCCTTGTAACTGGTACTTCTAGTACCAAGGGCCCTGATGCCAAGGAAGGTCTCTAAGGGCTGCAGCATGTCTTATGCCACCCTGGAGACCTCTCACTCAGCACAGACACACTGCTTGCCAGCTTGTGTGTGCTAGTGAGGACAAAACGAGTAAGTCGACATGGCACTCCCCTCAGGGTGCCATGCCAGCCTCTCACTGCCTATGCAGTATAGGTAAGACACCCCTCTAGCAGGCCTTACAGCCCTAAGGCAGGGTGCACTATACCATAGGTGAGGGTACCAGTGCATGAGCATGGTACCCCTACAGTGTCTAAACAAAACCTTAGACATTGTAAGTGCAGGGTAGCCATAAGAGTATATGGTCTGGGAGTCTGTCAAACCCGAACTCCACAGCACCATAATGGCTACACTGAAAACTGGGAAGTTTGGTATCAAACTTCTCAGCACAATAAATGCACACTGATGCCAGTGTACATTTTATTGTAAAATACACCACAGAGGGCACCTTAGAGGTGCCCCCTGAAACTTAACCGACTGTCTGTGTAGGCTGACTAGTTCCAGCAGCCTGCCACACCAGAGACATGTTGCTGGCCCCATGGGGAGAGTGCCTTTGTCACTCTGAGGCCAGTAACAAAGCCTGCACTGGGTGGAGATGCTAACACCTCCCCCAGGCAGGAGCTGTAACACCTGGCGGTGAGCCTCAAAGGCTCACCCCTTTGTCACAGCACCGCAGGACACTCCAGCTAGTGGAGTTGCCCGCCCCCTCCGGCCCGGCCCCCACTTTTGGCGGCAAGGCCGGAGAAAATAATGAGAATAACAAGGAGGAGTCACTGGCCAGTCAGGACAGCCCCTAAGGTGTCCTGAGCTGAGGTGACTCTAACTTTTAGAAATCCTCCATCTTGCAGATGGAGGATTCCCCCAATAGGGTTAGGATTGTGACCCCCTCCCCTTGGGAGGAGGCACAAAGAGGGTGTACCCACCCTCAGGGCTAGTAGCCATTGGCTACTAACCCCCCAGACCTAAACACGCCCTTAAATTTAGTATTTAAGGGCTACCCTGAACCCTAGAAAATTAGATTCCTGCAACTACAAGAAGAAGGACTGCCTAGCTGAAAAACCCCTGCAGAGGAAGACCAGAAGACGACAACTGCCTTGGCTCCAGAAACTCACCGGCCTGTCTCCTGCCTTCCAAAGATCCTGCTCCAGCGACGCCTTCCAAAGGGACCAGCGACCTCGACATCCTCTGAGGACTGCCCCTGCTTCGAAAAGACAAGAAACTCCCGAGGACAGCGGACCTGCTCCAAGAAAGGCTGCAACTTTGTTTCCAGCAGCCTTGAAAGAACCCTGCAAGCTCCCCGCAAGAAGCGTGAGACTTGCAACACTGCACCCGGCGACCCCGACTCGGCTGGTGGAGATCCAACACCTCAGGAGGGACCCCAGGACTACTCTGATACTGTGAGTACCAAAACCTGTCCCCCCTGAGCCCCCACAGCGCCGCCTGCAGAGGGAATCCCGAGGCTTCCCCTGACCGCGACTCTCTGAAACCTAAGTCCCGACGCCTGGAACAGACCCTGCACCCGCAGCCCCCAGGACCTGAAGGACTGAACTTTCACTGGAGAAGTGACCCCCAGGAGTCCCTCTCCCTTGCCCAGGTGGAGGTTTCCCCGAGGAACCCCCCCCTTGCCTGCCTGCAGCGCTGAAGAGATCCCGTGATCTCTCATTGACTAACCTTGCGAACCCGACGCTTGTTTCTACACTGCACCCGGCCGCCCCCGCGCCGCTGAGGGTGAAATTTCTGTGTGGGCTTGTGTCCCCCCCGGTGCCCTACAAAACCCCCCTGGTCTGCCCTCCGAAGACGCGGGTACTTACCTGCAAGCAGACCGGATCCGGGGCACCCCCTTCTCTCCATTCTAGCCTATGCGTTTTGGGCACCGCTTTGAACTCTGCACCTAACCGGCCCTGAGCTGCTGGTGTGGTGACTTTGGGGTTGCTCTGAACCCCCAACGGTGGGCTACCTTGGACCAAGAACTGAACCCTGTAAGTGTCTTACTTACCTGGTAAAACTAACAAAAACTTACCTCCCCCAGGAACTGTGAAAATTGCACTGTGTCCACTTTTAGAACAGCTATTTGTCAATAACTTGAAAAGTATACATGCAATTGAAATGATTCAAAGTCCCTAATGTACTTACCTGCAAAACCTTTCAAACAAGATATTACATGTTAAATTTGAACCTGTGGTTCTTAAAATAAACTAAGAAAAGATATTTTTCTATAACAAAACCTATTGGCTGGATTTGTCTCTGAGTGTGTGTACCTCATTTATTGTCTATGTGTATGTACAACAAATGCTTAACACTACTCCTTGGATAAGCCTACTGCTCGACCACACTACCACAAAATAGAGCATTAGTATTATCTATTTTTACCACTATTTTACCTCTAAGGGGAACCCTTGGACTCTGTGCATGCTATTCCTTACTTTGAAATAGCACATACAGAGCCAACTTCCTACATTGGTGGATCAGCGGTGGGGTACAAGACTTTGCATTTGCTGGACTACTCAGCCAATACCTGATCACACGACAAATTCCAAAATTGTCATTAGAAATTGATTTTTGCAATTTGAAAAGTTTTCTAAATTCTTAAAAGACCTGCTAGGGCCTTGTGTTAGATCCTGTTTAGCATTTTCTTTTAGAGTTTAAAAGTTTGTAAAAGTTTGAATTAGATTCTAGAACCAGTTATAGATTCTTAAAAAGTATTCCAACTTTTAGAAGCAAAATGTCTAGCACAGATGTGACTGTGGTGGAACTCGACACCACACCTTACCTCCATCTTAAGATGAGGGAGCTAAGGTCACTCTGTAAAATAAAGAAAATAACAATGGGCCCCAAACCTACCAAAATACAGCTCCAGGAGCTTTTGGCAGAGTTTGAAAAGGCCAACCCCTCTGAGGGTGGCAACTCAGAGGAAGAGGATAGTGACTTGGAGGAAAATTCCCCCCTACCAGTCCTATCTAGGGAGAACAGGGTCCCTCAAACCCTGACTCCAAAAATAATAGTCAGAGATGCTGGTTCCCTCACAGGAGAGACCAACACCTCTGAAATCACTGAGGATAACCCCAGTGAAGAGGACATCCAGTTAGCCAGGATGGGCAAAAGATTGGCTTTGGAAAGACAGATCCTAGCCATAGAGAGGGAAAGACAAGAGATGGGCCTAGGACCCATCAATGGTGGCAGCAACATAAATAGGGTCAGAGATTCTCCTGACATGTTGAAAATCCCTAAAGGGATTGTAACTAAATATGAAGATGGTGATGACGTCACCAAATGGTTCACAGCTTTTGAGAGGGCTTGTGTAACCAGAAAAGTGAACAGATCTCACTGGGGTGCTCTCCTTTGGGAAATGTTCACAGGAAAGTGTAGGGATAGACTCCTCACACTCTCTGGACAAGATGCAGAATCTTATGACCTCATGAAGGGTACCCTGATTGAGGGCTTTGGATTCTCCACTGAGGAGTATAGGATTAGATTCAGGGGGGCTCAAAAATCCTCGAGCCAGACCTGGGTTGACTTTGTAGACTACTCAGTGAAAACACTAGATGGTTGGATTCAAGGCAGTGGTGTAAGTAATTATGATGGGCTGTACAATTTATTTGTGAAAGAGCACCTATTGAGTAATTGTTTCAATGATAAACTGCATCAGCATCTGGTAGACCTAGGACCAATTTCTCCCCAAGAATTGGGAAAGAAGGCGGACCATTGGGTCAAGACAAGGGTGTCCAAGACTTCAACAGGGGGTGACCAAAAGAAAGGGGTCACAAAGACTCCCCAGGGGAAGGGTGATGAGACAACCAACACTAAAAATAGTAAAGAGTCTTCTACAGGCCCCCAAAAACCTGCACAGGAGGGTGGGCCCAGAGCCTCTTCACAAAACAATGGGTACAAGGGTAAAAACTTTGATCCCAAAAAGGCCTGGTGTCATAGCTGTAAACAGCATGGACACCAAACTGGAGACAAGGCCTGTCCCAAGAAAGGTTCCACTCCAAACTCCCATCCAGGTAACACTGGTATGGCTAGTCTCCAAGTGGGATCAACAGTGTGCCCAGAGCAAATCAGGGTCCACACTGAAGCTACTCTAGTTTCTGAGGGTGGGGTGGATTTAGCCACACTAGCTGTCTGGCCGCCTAACATGCAAAAATACAGACAGCAACTCTTAATTAATGGGACTAGAATAGAGGGCCTGAGGGATACAGGTGCCAGTGTCACCATGGTGACAGAGAAACTGGTTTCCCCTGGCCAATACCTGACTGGAAAAACTTACACAGTCACCAACGCTGACAATCAGAGAAAAGTACATCCCATGGCAATGGTTACTTTAGAATGGGGAGGGGTCAATGGCCTGAAACAGGTGGTGGTCTCCTCAAATATCCCAGTGGACTGTCTGCTTGGAAATGACCTGGAGTCCTCAGCATGGGCTGAGGTAGAACTAAAAACCCATGCAGCAATGCTGGGTATCCCTGAACTGGTGTGTGTGAAAACAAGAGCACAGTGCAAGGCACAGGGTGAACAAGTAGAGCTGGAGTCTGGAAGAATGGCCCAGCCTACCAAGAGAACAGGAAAGTCAGTTGGGAAACCAACTGCAACACAGCAAAAGAAAGGGAACCTCTCTTCTCAGGAAGGAGTTCTGCCCTCTGAGGGAACTGAGCCTTTGGAGCTTGAACCTTATCAGGTTGAGCTCTTAGGCCCAGGGGGACCCTCAAGGGAGGAGCTGTGTAAGGGACAAGAAACCTGTCCCTCTCTTGAAGGCCTTAGGCAGCAAGCTGCTGAAGAGTCCAAGGGCAAGAAGAATGGAACACATAGGGTCTATTGGGAAGATGGACTCCTGTACACTGAGGCCAGAGACCCCAAACCTGGTGCCACTAGGAGAGTGGTAGTGCCTCAGCTGTTCAGAGAGTTCATCCTAACATTGGCCCATGACATTCCCCTTGCTGGACATTTGGGACAAACCAAGACGTGGGAGAGGCTAGTCAACCACTTCTACTGGCCCAATATGTCCAACATGGTTAAGGAGTTTTGCCTCTCCTGCCCCACCTGTCAAGCCAGTGGTAAGACAGGTGGGCACCCAAAGGCCCCCCTCATTCCACTTCCAGTGGTGGGGGTCCCCTTTGAAAGAGTGGGTGTGGACATAGTTGGTCCACTAGAACCTCCCACAGCCTCAGGAAATATGTATATCCTGGTAGTAGTGGATCATGCTACCAGGTATCCTGAAGCTATTCCCCTTAGGTCGACTACTGCCCCTGCAGTAGCCAAGGCCCTCATTGGTATCTTTACCAGAGTGGGTTTCCCTAAGGAGGTGGTGTCTGACAGAGGTACCAACTTCATGTCAGCATACCTAAAACACATGTGGAATGAGTGTGGAGTGACTTACAAATTCACTACACCCTACCATCCACAAACTAATGGCTTGGTTGAGAGATTCAACAAGACATTAAAAGGCATGATCATGGGGCTCCCAGAAAAACTCAAAAGGAGATGGGATGTCCTCTTGCCATGTCTGCTTTTCGCTTACAGAGAGGTGCCACAGAAGGGAGTAGGATTCTCACCCTTTGAACTTCTGTTTGGTCATCCTGTAAGGGGACCACTTGCTCTTGTTAAAGAAGGCTGGGAGAGACCTCTTCATGAGCCTAAACAAGACATAGTGGACTATGTACTTGGCCTTCGCTCTAGAATGGCAGAGTACATGGAAAAGGCAACCAAAAACCTTGAGGCCAGCCAACAGCTCCAGAAGTTTTGGTATGACCAAAAGGCTGCACTGGTTGAGTTCCAACCAGGGCAGAAAGTCTGGGTTCTGGAGCCTGTGGCTCCCAGGGCACTCCAGGACAAATGGAGTGGCCCTTACCCAGTGCTAGAAAGGAAGAGTCAGGTCACCTACCTTGTGGACCTGGGCACAAGCAGGAGCCCCAAGAGGGTGATCCATGTGAACCGCCTTAAGCTCTTCCATGACAGGGCTGATGTGAATCTGTTGATGGTAACAGATGAGGATCAGGAGGCAGAGAGTGAACCTCTCCCTGATCTTCTGTCATCAGACCCAAAAGATGGCACAGTAGATGGAGTGATCTACTCAGACACCCTCTCTGGCCAACAGCAAGCTGATTGTAGGAGAGTCCTACAACAGTTTCCTGAACTCTTCTCCTTAACCCCTGGTCAGACACACCTGTGTACCCATGATGTGGACACAGGAGACAGCATGCCTGTCAAAAACAAAATCTTTAGACAGTCTGACCATGTTAAGGAAAGCATCAAGGTGGAAGTCCACAACATGCTAGAATTGGGAGTAATTGAGCGCTCTGACAGCCCCTGGGCTAGCCCAGTGGTCTTAGTCCCCAAACCTCACACCAAAGATGGAAAGAAAGAGATGAGGTTTTGTGTGGACTACAGAGGGCTCAATTCTGTCACCAAGACAGATGCTCATCCAATTCCTAGAGCTGATGAGCTCATAGACAAATTAGGTGCTGCCAAATTCCTAAGTACCTTTGACTTGACAGCAGGGTACTGGCAAATAAAAATGGCACCTGGAGCAAAAGAGAAAACAGCATTCTCCACACCTGATGGGCATTATCAGTTTACGGTTATGCCCTTTGGTTTAAAGAATGCCCCTGCCACCTTCCAAAGGTTGGTGAATCAAGTCCTTGCTGGCTTGGAGTCCTTCAGCACAGCTTATCTTGATGATATTGCTGTCTTTAGCTCCACCTGGCAGGATCACCTGGTCCACCTGAAGAAGGTTTTGAAGGCTCTGCAATCTGCAGGCCTCTCTATCAAGGCATCCAAATGCCAGATAGGGCAGGGAACTGTGGTTTACTTGGGCCACCTTGTAGGTGGAGGCCAAGTTCAGCCACTCCAACCCAAGATCCAGACTATTCTGGACTGGGTAGCTCCAAAAACCCAGACTCAAGTCAGGGCATTCCTTGACGTGACTGGGTATTACAGGAGGTTTGTGAAGGGATATGGATCCATTGTGACAGCCCTCACTGAACTCACCTCCAAGAAAATGCCCAAGAAAGTGAACTGGACTGTGGAATGCCAACAGGCCTTTGACACCCTGAAACAGGCAATGTGCTCAGCACCAGTTCTAAAAGCTCCAGATTATTCTAAGCAGTTCATTGTGCAGACTGATGCCTCTGAACATGGGATAGGGGCAGTTTTGTCCCAAACCAATGATGATGGCCTTGACCAGCCTGTTGCTTTCATTAGCAGGAGGTTACTCCCCAGGGAGCAGCGTTGGAGTGCCATTGAGAGGGAGGCCTTTGCTGTGGTTTGGTCCCTGAAGAAGCTGAGACCATACCTCTTTGGGACTCACTTCCTAGTTCAACCTGACCACAGACCTCTCAAATGGCTGATGCAAATGAAAGGTGAAAATCCTAAACTGTTGAGGTGGTCCATCTCCCTACAGGGAATGGACTTTATAGTGGAACACAGACCTGGGACTGCCCATGCCAATGCAGATGGCCTTTCCAGGTTCTTCCACTTAGAAAATGAAGACTCTCTTGGGAAAGGTTAGTCTCATCCTCTTTCGTTTGGGGGGGGGTTGTGTAAGGAAATGCCTCCTTGGCATGGTTGCCCCCTGACTTTTTGCCTTTGCTGATGCTATGTTTACAATTGAAAGTGTGCTGAGGCCTGCTAACCAGGCCCCAGCACCAGTGTTCTTTCCCTAACCTGTACTTTTGTATCCACAATTGGCAGACCCTGGCATCCAGATAAGTCCCTTGTAACTGGTACTTCTAGTACCAAGGGCCCTGATGCCAAGGAAGGTCTCTAAGGGCTGCAGCATGTCTTATGCCACCCTGGAGACCTCTCACTCAGCACAGACACACTGCTTGCCAGCTTGTGTGTGCTAGTGAGGACAAAACGAGTAAGTCGACATGGCACTCCCCTCAGGGTGCCATGCCAGCCTCTCACTGCCTATGCAGTATAGGTAAGACACCCCTCTAGCAGGCCTTACAGCCCTAAGGCAGGGTGCACTATACCATAGGTGAGGGTACCAGTGCATGAGCATGGTACCCCTACAGTGTCTAAACAAAACCTTAGACATTGTAAGTGCAGGGTAGCCATAAGAGTATATGGTCTGGGAGTCTGTCAAACCCGAACTCCACAGCACCATAATGGCTACACTGAAAACTGGGAAGTTTGGTATCAAACTTCTCAGCACAATAAATGCACACTGATGCCAGTGTACATTTTATTGTAAAATACACCACGGAGGGCACCTTAGAGGTGCCCCCTGAAACTTAACCGACTGTCTGTGTAGGCTGACTAGTTCCAGCAGCCTGCCACACCAGAGACATGTTGCTGGCCCCATGGGGAGAGTGCCTTTGTCACTCTGAGGCCAGTAACAAAGCCTGCACTGGGTGGAGATGCTAACACCTCCCCCAGGCAGGAGCTGTAACACCTGGCGGTGAGCCTCAAAGGCTCACCCCTTTGTCACAGCACCGCAGGACACTCCAGCTAGTGGAGTTGCCCGCCCCCTCCGGCCCGGCCCCCACTTTTGGCGGCAAGGCCGGAGAAAATAATGAGAATAACAAGGAGGAGTCACTGGCCAGTCAGGACAGCCCCTAAGGTGTCCTGAGCTGAGGTGACTCTAACTTTTAGAAATCCTCCATCTTGCAGATGGAGGATTCCCCCAATAGGGTTAGGATTGTGACCCCCTCCCCTTGGGAGGAGGCACAAAGAGGGTGTACCCACCCTCAGGGCTAGTAGCCATTGGCTACTAACCCCCCAGACCTAAACACGCCCTTAAATTTAGTATTTAAGGGCTACCCTGAACCCTAGAAAATTAGATTCCTGCAACTACAAGAAGAAGGACTGCCTAGCTGAAAAACCCCTGCAGAGGAAGACCAGAAGACGACAACTGCCTTGGCTCCAGAAACTCACCGGCCTGTCTCCTGCCTTCCAAAGATCCTGCTCCAGCGACGCCTTCCAAAGGGACCAGCGACCTCGACATCCTCTGAGGACTGCCCCTGCTTCGAAAAGACAAGAAACTCCCGAGGATAGCGGACCTGCTCCAAGAAAGGCTGCAACTTTGTTTCCAGCAGCCTTGAAAGAACCCTGCAAGCTCCCCGCAAGAAGCGTGAGACTTGCAACACTGCACCCGGCGACCCCGACTCGGCTGGTGGAGATCCAACACCTCAGGAGGGACCCCAGGACTACTCTGATACTGTGAGTACCAAAACCTGTCCCCCCTGAGCCCCCACAGCGCCGCCTGCAGAGGGAATCCCGAGGCTTCCCCTGACCGCGACTCTCTGAAACCTAAGTCCCGACGCCTGGAACAGACCCTGCACCCGCAGCCCCCAGGACCTGAAGGACTGAACTTTCACTGGAGAAGTGACCCCCAGGAGTCCCTCTCCCTTGCCCAGGTGGAGGTTTCCCCGAGGAACCCCCCCCTTGCCTGCCTGCAGCGCTGAAGAGATCCCGTGATCTCTCATTGACTAACCTTGCGAACCCGACGCTTGTTTCTACACTGCACCCGGCCGCCCCCGCGCCGCTGAGGGTGAAATTTCTGTGTGGGCTTGTGTCCCCCCCGGTGCCCTACAAAACCCCCCTGGTCTGCCCTCCGAAGACGCGGGTACTTACCTGCAAGCAGACCGGATCCGGGGCACCCCCTTCTCTCCATTCTAG
Organism: Pleurodeles waltl; assembly: GCF_031143425.1. Lineage (NCBI taxonomy): Eukaryota > Metazoa > Chordata > Amphibia > Caudata > Salamandridae > Pleurodeles > Pleurodeles waltl. The sequence continues at coordinate 993,717,299 of NC_090442.1, forward strand.
CCTATGCGTTTTGGGCACCGCTTTGAACTCTGCACCTAACCGGCCCTGAGCTGCTGGTGTGGTGACTTTGGGGTTGCTCTGAACCCCCAACGGTGGGCTACCTTGGACCAAGAACTGAACCCTGTAAGTGTCTTACTTACCTGGTAAAACTAACAAAAACTTACCTCCCCCAGGAACTGTGAAAATTGCACTGTGTCCACTTTTAGAACAGCTATTTGTCAATAACTTGAAAAGTATACATGCAATTGAAATGATTCAAAGTTCCTAATGTACTTACCTGCAAAACCTTTCAAACAAGATATTACATGTTAAATTTGAACCTGTGGTTCTTAAAATAAACTAAGAAAAGATATTTTTCTATAACAAAACCTATTGGCTGGATTTGTCTCTGAGTGTGTGTACCTCATTTATTGTCTATGTGTATGTACAACAAATGCTTAACACTACTCCTTGGATAAGCCTACTGCTTGACCACACTACCACAAAATAGAGCATTAGTATTATCTATTTTTACCACTATTTTACCTCTAAGGGGAACCCTTGGACTCTGTGCATGCTATTCCTTACTTTGAAATAGCACATACAGAGCCAACTTCCTACACTGGGTAAGTAACATTTTCTGTCTGATGGCATGTGTGGTTGTGAAGCCACATGCTCTACTTAGACTGTAAAGAAGTGCCTCTCCAAAGCAGTGGCTAACCTGTGGGTGTTGTAGTTGTCTGGAATAGTGTACGTAGCAATGCCTGTCCTACATTAGCTCGTTGGCGTGCTGAAACATCCACACAATAATGCTTAGTGAAGGTGCATAGTGTAGACCATGTAGCTGCCTTACATATGTCAGCTATGGGAATGTTACCTAAAAAGGCCATACCTGCTTTTTCCCGAGTGGAGTGTGCTTTAGGAGGAATAGGTAATGGTCTTTTGGCTTTGGCATAGCAGGTCTGGATGCAATTAATGACCCACCTAGCTAAACCAGATTTAGATACTGTAATGCCTTTGTGGGGTGGCAAGAAGGCAACAAAAAAGCTGTTTAGATTTCCTAAATGTTTTAACTCTATCAATTTAGAACTTCAGCACTCTTTTTACATCTAATGTGTGGAGAGCTCTTTCAGCAGCAGACTCTGGGTGTGGAAAGAAGACTGGCAATTCAATGGTTTAATTTAGATGAAACTGAGATACCACTTTAGGTAAGAATTTTGGACATTATCCTTGTGTATTTGGAAAAAGGGTTTTTGCAGGGTTAAGGCCTGTAGCTCACTTACCTGACTAAGTGAAGTGATAGCAACTAAGGGGCAGATTCAAGAGGCCCTAGCGCCTCCTTGCACCACATTAGCATAATTTTTTAATGCTAATGTGGCCAAACGAGGCCAAAATTGCTGTGCCAAATTTACAAAGAGATGCAGTGCAGGCACTGAGCCACTTTGTAACCCTTTACACCACATTAAGCCTATGTCAGGCATAATGTATGCAAAGGGGGCATTTCCCCGTTAGGGGGGCCAAAAAAATGGCGCAAAGAAATCTAAGAGATTTCTTTGCATCATTTGTTTCGACACTTTTAACACCAGCTTAGAGCAGGTGTTAAAAGGAGGCACACCATGGTTTACAATGGGTCTCAATGGACTTTGCAGGATTAGCATCAACATTTTTTATGCTAATCCTGCAAAGCTCCGAACTAGTGTCAAAAATGTTGCTGCTAGTTCCCTAAATACCGCCATGGTGCCATATCTTAGATAGGGCGCACACATGGTGGCGTTAGGGGGGCGCTAAATGGTGCCAGGAAAGTGCCACTGCACTGGGTGCAGCTCTACTTTCCTTAAATCAGACCGACCCTCAAACGGCACCTTCCATGACAGAAATTGAAAAGGATATGAATGTAGAGGTTCAAATGGCGGACCGATGAGTCTAGTGAGTTAAATGCCAAGATTCCAAGAAGGCATTGGAGCCATTCTTGATGGAATCACTCTCTTAAGTCCTTCCATAAAAACTTTAATGACTGTAATCTTGATCAGGGAAGAATGCTGTCTGTTTTGAAGGTAAGCAGCAATAACTGTTAGATGTAATCTTATGGAAGTGTATGCTAAGATTGTTTTCTGCAAATAAAGAAGGTACAAAACAATACTCTATACTGACAATTTGAAGGGGTCCCATTATTTGGATAAATGGTAGCTGACAAAGTGTTTCCATCTTGCCACATAACATACTCTGGGAGTGGGTTTACATGACTCTTTAAGAATATCCATGCATTCTTGAGGCAGGTATCCAAACTCTATGACTTCAGGAGCCATATTGCAAGGTTTAGGGCTGAATTTAAGGCAAGTGGCGCTGCATCCAATGCAGAGCTACTTTCCCTGCGCCCCTTAGCGCCCCTCCTAACACCACCATGTGTACAGCGCACCAGTCTGTAGTTAGGGAAGTAGAATAAAAATATTTGATGCTAGTTTGGTGCTTTGTACACTAGCATCCAAAGTTTTGATGCTAGTGGAGAAAAGTGCAAGGAGGCCCATTGATTACAATGGGTGCATCCTTTTAACACCTGCTTTCAGCAGGTGTGCATAATGATGCCAAAAATGGCGCAATTAAATCTTGCAGATTTATTTGCGCCATTTTTGCGGGCCTCCTTGCTCTGGAATGCTCCCTTTGCATACATGATGCATCGTACATGCACAATGTGGCGCAAAGGGTCGCAAAGTGGCGCAATGTATGCATCGCGCCACTGTAGTTATGGCACAGCGATTTTGCTAGCCTAACGCCACATTAGCGTAAATAAGATGATGCTAATGTGGCGCTAGGCCTTCTCAAATTTGGGCCTTAGTTCCTTGGGATTTGGGTGCCTGATTTGACCATGGTTCTGAGTCAGAAGACCCGGGTTGTAGGGAAGCTTTTTGTGAGTACTCACTGACAGTGCTAGAAGTTGCTTTAACTTTTGTTAAACACCATTAATTTTATGCCACTCGGACATATCTGGGGAATCCGCTTCTGAGGGTAAGTTTCCTGTTGTGGGTAATCGGCTGCGTATGGTGAGGTTTTTGATCTAGTGTTAATTTCAGTTGTTTTCAGACTTTTACGATGGGGGTTTTCTGCAACAGCGCGTCTCCGCGCTCAGTGCTGTTTTTAACTTTTGTAAACACCTCAAACTTTACGGCACTCGGCCATATACGGGTAACCGTCCGACATGTACAAACCCCTGGTCCGGATAATAGTTATTGGCTACACCGGCTGACACTTCTTTGAATTTGGGCTTCTACTTTATATCGTCTGTTCTATGTTTTGTATCTAATTTTAGGACTAAGGCCTCAGACTTATCAGGGTCCCTTATTTTCAGTTACTGCTCATCCGGTTTGGCTTTTCCCTACTGTGGCACGCTTATATCCAGCAGCTTGACTACAGGTAGTTTATATCAATACCTGACACACCTAATACTTACCTTCTTGGTACTGTTTTACATAATTTGCCTCTCTTTTCAACCTCTAGTAATGTTTGGTGTTGCTTCTATAGATTATTTTTATTCCAGTTCCAGACGTGAACTAAACACTGTAACTTGGACTGATTTCATGTTTCTGTACAATTACTTTGTTCACTTGGTATGGCTACAGGATATCATTTCCTGTTCTCATCTGAATATATGTATTATATTATGTATAGCTGACACACCTCTAATTTATTTCATTTTTCCATATGGATTAATTGGCGCACTGATTCCTTTTGTGTTAGTACACAGTCACTCTGGGTGTCTCTCTATTTATATTGGATTGGTTTAAAGGATTGGGGAGTTTTTCTATCCCTGAAGTACGTACACTTGGTGTTTCCTCACCACTCTTATATAAGCCTCTCTGGTCTGCCATGTCCACGTCTCTTTTTACTTATCTGTTCTTTACACGGAGCTTTAAAAACATCGGGCTCCTTATTTCAGAATCTAGACTTCTTTCGATTTTTTGTCTGGCATTTTTGTCTTTATGCTGTTCAGTTAAGAACAAAATTAAGGACTAGTATGTATATATGTTTTTCTACAGCCTTGAAAAAGTCACCTGCATGACGAAACACGTGTTGGCTGTGTTTGGATGGATGTTCTCTCTCAGTGAATCAAATAGCGTTTTCAAATAAAGAGACTTTCGTCCAAGAACATGGGATACTTACATGCCTCCTTCTTTTCAATGGAACTCACATACTGCGGATGATATTACCTACATCGTATTGTTGCTTACATTGTGTGCTGTGGTCTGCTTTGTTTATTATTATTTGTGTACAGCCATACACATTTTACGTGCTTAGGGGTAGTAAGGCACTTTGACCACCTGCACCATTTTTTGTATTATATAATCCTCATTACTGTGATCACTCCCCTGGAGGTGCGACATTCTCCACCCTTTCTACCTCTCTAATTTAGTGCTAGAAGGGTAGTGAACCACGGCTGTCTGGTCCATGCGGGAGCCACCAGTATTAAGGTGAGGTATGTTTGCCTGAGCTTCTGAACCAGAAACAGAAGGAGAGGGATAGGCGGATAAGTGCAGGCAAATATCCTTGACCAGTTCATTCATAGAGCATTTTCCTTGGACTGAGTGTGCAGGAACATGGAGACGAAGTGTGGGCATTTTGCATTTCTTTTGCTGTGAATAGGTCTATGTCTGGGTACCCACACCTTTGAAAGCAGGGAAGCAGGACTTGTGGGTGGAGTTCTCACTCGTGGACTTGTTGCCGTATCCTGCTGAGAAGGTCAGAAAAGTTGTTGTGTGTCCCGGGAGATGTTCCGCTCACAGGTAAATTCTGTGGTGAATGGCCCAATGCCAAATTGTCTGTGATAGATGAGACAGCTGTAGAGAGTGCATCTCCCCCAGTTTCTGCACACAGTACATGGGTGTCATGTTGTCTGTGCATATTAGAACAACTTTGTTGATTTGAACTGTGAACGCTTTCTGCGCTAGTTGAACAGCTAGAATCTCTAGCTAATTGATATGCATAGTGCGATGTTTGGGATCCTAAAGACCTTGGACTATGAAATCCTGAAGTTGAGCGCCACACTCTGTTTGAGATGCGTTAGTTGACAGAATGATCTGTGGAACATGGTCTAGAAAAGTCTGCCTCTTTAAGAAGTTGTTATTGTTCCACTAGTGCAGAAATCAATGGGTGCGGATGTCTACCAACACTAGATCCTCTAGACGAACCTGTGCCTGAGACCATTGGCGTTCTAGACATTCCTGCAATGGGGCGGACTTGGACGAGGATGGAATGGACTGGGTAAGGACATGGGCACATTTAGGGACAAGACGGGGTGGGCCAGTGCGTTCAAACAGGTCAACACTGGATAGGAAAAGCTTCTTAGGTGCAGTTGGAGGGGATTTGGAGGCAGGTCTGGGTGTGGAGGTTGAGGGTGTGCTCGTGTCAGGTGTAGGTGTGCCGGACGTGGCTGCAGGTGCCTGTAAAGTATGCTTATGTTTGGTGGATGTGTGTGGTGTGGATGTGTGTGAATGTTTGAGTGTTTTGGGAGGAGGGGGTGGACACAGTGGGACAAGACAGGCTGCCAGTGAACATGGATGTTGTCTGTGTGTCTGCAAGTCTGGTGAGTGTGCTGCAAGTGTCTGTCAATGTAGTCGTGGTGATTGCAGGTGTGGTGTCTGGGGTGCATGTCTGGATGTCAGATGTTGTGGTGACTGCATGAATGGGGGCAGCAGCAGTGACTGGGAGTGCAGTGCGTGTGGGTGTGCATGGTGAGGTGACAGACACTGTGGCGGGGAGGTCAACACACTGGGGGAAGTGGATGTTGTTGTGTGTGCTTTTGTATGTTGGGTATGTGCATGCCTGTGGTGGGAAGTTTGGTGCTTGTGTTTTTCAGTGTGCTTCTTGTGTGTTGATCTGTGTGCATGGCTCTCTGTATGTATGCTTGGGATGGGTGAAGGGAGCGGGGTGCTGGAAGGGGTAGAGGTGGTGGGAGGTGGGACGGAAAGACCGGGGACACTGGCTGCCGTCAAAGAGGAGGCCGGAGCCTGAAAAGACCAGACATGGCACTGTGAATGCCTTCCAGGTATGCATTGCATTGCTGCATCTGGGATACTAGACCCTGGATGGCATTCACAATAGTTGTCTGCCCTACAGAGATGGTTCTCAGGAGGTGTAGGAAAGTACCATCTTCCTTGGCATGTTACCCCCATGCTCCAAGAAACGCTATAACTGCAACAAAGTGTCTACAAGAGACTTGTTCAGCAACCTCAGCTCCAAGTCAGCAACTGCAACAGTTTCCACGGTGTGCACGCTCTTGGGACTCCCTGTCTTCATCCTGCACCAGAGGTTATGAAGAAATCCCCCGTGGAGTGACAGAGTCACTCCCCTGCTCCAAGCAGGCACCTTCCAAGATGACGACCGGTACCCTGGGACTCCTCTCACAGCAACGAGCGTGCTCCTAAGGACACAGAAGTTGGACATCATTGACATAGGCTGTCCTGAGGTCCTGCTGACGCAATTTGGAGGCAGTAAGACCTTCCCTGAGAGCAACGGTACCCCTGTGCACTGCATCTTCCTCATCTTTGCAAAATTCCTTAATGTACAGACTGGCCCAGGTCCCAGCACTCCATCCTGTGACGCTCAACTCACTGAGTTATTCTCTGGCGGCGTGGGACCTTCCTTTGTTGTGCTACATCAACCGTGTTTTGCACCTCCTTTGAACCCGAATCCTGTGGCTTATGGGGGTGCTGGCTGGCATCCCAAGGGCTCTCTAAAGTGCTGAGAGCCCCCTCTTCTTCCTCACACAGAGATGAGGCCCCCAGATCCGTCCTGGGTCCATCCAGTGGCATTTTGACGCAAAACGCACTTTTGTCGTAGCCAAGACTTGTTGGCACCTTCCAACACAAAATCTCATCTGCAACGATCTTCACACCGTGGGACATCTTTTGCATCATGCAGAAACCCACTGGCATCTTCCTGGGGTGCATTTCTGCAGTCTTTGACTAACCGGGGACTCTTCTTTTGCACTCTCTTCTGGTTTGGCAGGGGCTCCTGTCCTTCCTGGAACTTCTTTCGACTTCTGGACTTGGTCCTCTTCCTTTGCAGTTCTTCAGGTCCAATAACCCAGCAGTTTTTCTTTGCAGACTTGGTTAGCTGCTGCAAAATCCCAAAAACGAGGTGTAGGGTATCCTAAGGAAACTTGCAGTACTTTACTCCTGCTTTTCCGGGCTCTGGGGTGTAGTAATTTACTTACCTTTACTGTACTCTTACTCTCCCAGCGATTCTGCACACACTACACTTGTCTAGGGGGAAAATCGTGATTCACATTCCAGTTTCTTAGTATATTGTTTGTGTTGCCTCTAGACCTATTTTCTCCCATTGTATTATATAGGATTTCCTACTTTTTGCATTGTTCTATGACTATTTACTTGTCTAATTTTGGTGTCTATTGTATATATTGTGTATAATACTTACCTCCAGAAGGAATATTGCCTCTAAGATATTTTTGGGACTATGTCACCCCAAATAAATACCTTTATTTTTGGTAACACTAAGTATTGTCTTTACTTGTGTATAAGTACTGTGTAACTATAAGTGTTATTGCATGAGCTTTGCATGTCTCCTAGTTCAGCCTAATCTGCTCTGCTATAGCTACCTCTATCAGCCTAAGCTGCTAGAACACTACTACATTTCACTAATAAGGGATAACTGGACCTGGTATAGGGTGTAAGTACCCAAGGTACCCACTACAAACCAGGCCAGCCTCCTACAGGAGGTCAATAGCCTTCTCAGTGAGGGCAGCAGGGCTGACGAGGGCAGCAGGGCTGACTAGGGCAGGGGAAGAGGTGCCTGGGGCGAAGGAGATGCCCACCCTCCTGGGTGAGTGGGCACGGGCAACTCAGCGGAGAGCAACTGGGAGGGCAGTGATTGCTTGGGGGGGTGATGGAAGATGGCAAGAATGGGTGGGCCCAGTAGGGTCTGCCACCACCAGGGAGCTGCCATCGGATGAGGTATCAGACTCACTACCTCCAGTGGTAGTTGCCTCTCCCGTCGTAGTCCCCTCGCCCTCTAACTGACTGGTCCCCTGGGCATCGCTCGACTGTGCCTCCTTGGAACCGTGGGCTGCTGCATCCCCACTCGCAAGTGCCTCCGCTCCCTCGCCAGATGATGCTAATGTACAGAAAGGGCACAAGAGCAGAGGGGTGGGGAAACAAAACAAGCGAGAACTATATCAAATCCTTGTTGCGCCGCGGCAGCGTCCTAGGACCGCTGCCTCGCAACATACAGGGAACGTAGCAGCCCACGGGCAGACCGCGGGAAAAGCCGTGGCTTGGAGTCAGGGTCGCGGCACACGCCTTGGCCCATTTTTCCGCCCGCCTGTTCCAGGGCAGGCGCGGCAGGATAAGAGACCCCGAGCCGGGTCTCGATCCTTGGCGCGCAGAGCGCTCAGCGCGCGCAACACATTTTAAACTAAACACACATTAGGGATTCCCCAGGGAACCCTCCTTGCCACCACTTACCTGTTACATGGCAAAAAGCCAGATGCCTGCACATGATTAGCTTTTATGCATGCTTTTCCCCTTCCCAGCATGCTGTTCACTTCCTCTCTTCCCTGCATGCATTGTTTCTCTTTTTCAGGCGCATGTTCTCTATTCTTAGTTATGACCTTTTCCCCAATCCAAGATGGTGGTAGTACTACTTCATGTTTTCCACTTCCTGTCTAGGGGTATATAAGGGGAATCTAGCTTCTTTCTCATTGCGTTGCAACACTCCTGTGGTGGTAGTCACGCTCCGGCTGGTTTCCTCTTGTGACGCCAGTTGTTCTTGATCTGTTTTCCGTCTCCAGAATTCCTGAATTCCAGAATCTTAAGTCCTAACGTCCTTGTGTCCTCCTTCTGTTTCAGGGAGTTCCTGTTGGAAGTTTTTTACCCTTTTGGGGTTTTTCCTCTGGGACTCCTTCTGGAGGGCACGGACTGTAGTGGCTTACTATTGTCAAACAGCACCGTGGCTACCGGAAGGGGCCGCCCCTACCTTGGCCAAAGCAGGACCTGCAAGAACCGGGGCCGCTCACCAACTCTCTCCAACCTCGACGGTAAGCCCAGGGTGAATCGTGACAATCCTGAGTATATGTACATTTTGGTTCACACACTCCCATCCAGGTCACGCACATACCCTCAGCACCGACAACATACATAATGAATGTGCCCCTGACTAGTGGGCATGACCCCAGAATACACCACATAACCCTCATGAAACACAAACCTGATACACTGTGTGGAGTACACCCATGAGAGACCATGCCCAGCCAATGCACTTACAAGTCCATAAGGCCACAATGAATACCAGATGACAGAAAGGGGAACCCTCGTAGGCCTTACGCCATCCCAAAGATTTGGAGAGGGCAGAACTGCAGGAACACACCTGTCCAAGTGGCTGGCACTACAACGCATACATACCACAGCACCCAAATACATCCATCAAAGTGGTATCACAACAGTGTTGCTACTCACCCCCTTGTGGCTGCTGTGTTGCCTTCAAGCACCCATCCATATCTGGATTGGCCACTGCCAGAATGCAGGCTATTAGTGGGTCAGGGTCCGACAGGCACCCCTTCCTCGTTGAGAGGCCTTCCCCAGCTGGGTCTCTCTGGTCTTCTTGGCCCAGCACCTTAGGTCCTCCCACCGCTTCTGCAGTGTGTGCTCCGCCGGTTGTGGGCCCCCAGGGTCCACACCTCCTTGGCAATTGCTTGCCACAGGCCTTTTTTTTGATGGGCGGTGACCTGCATGGGACACACAGAGCAAATAAACAGATGACAGTATGTGTGCACCTAATACAAATGTGTGGGAAAATGGCTCCCTGTTGCAGTTACCCCCCACTTTTTGCCTGCTAACGAGGCCCCAGCACCAGTGTTCTTTCACTAAAAATGTACCTTTGTTTCCACAATTGGCACACCCCTGGCACACAGATAAGTCCCTTGTAAAAGGTACCAGTGGTACCAAGGGCCCTGTGACCAGGGAAGGTCCCTAAGGGCTGCAGCATGTGTTGTGCCACCCTAAGGGACCCCTCACCTAACACATCTACACTGCCATTACAGATTGTGTGTGTTGGTGGGGAGAAAAAGTCAAAGTCGACATGGACTGGCACGGACTGTAGTGGCTTACTATTGTCAAACAGCACCGTGGCTACCGGAAGGGGTCGCCCCTACCTCGGCCAAAGTAGGACCTGCAAGAACCGGGGCCGCTCACCACCTCTCTCCAACCTCAACGGTAAGCCCAGGGTGAATCGTGACAGATTGCAACACCCAATACTCCAGTTGCAGTCTGGAACCATGGAGAATCCAGTGATGAGTACAGAAGCAACAAGCCAAACCCTGCTCCTGACTATACAACAACAGGCTCAAGAACTCCAACAGCTACCTACCGAAAACACTGTCTATCGACAAGCCTTCGCCTCTAGAACCACTGATGTTCCTACGGTCTCCGCCACTACACCTCGTTTCTCCTGGGATCCTATCAAATTAAGAGAGTTCCTGGATGCTTTGACGGTCTATTTCGCATTCCGCCCCTCACAATTTATGCAAGACAAGACCAAGGTGGGGTATTTGATTAGCGCCCTATCTGGCCCAGCCTTAGCATGGGCAACTCCTTTAGTGACAAGCAACGACCCTTGCTTGTCTAATTATTCCAGCTTTGTCACTGCCTTTAAGCAAATGTTTGAGCGCCCTGGACTCGAGTCTTCAGCAGAAGAAGCTCTCTGCGATATTCAACAAGGAAATCAGGACGTATTACAATACATCACTCGTTTCAGACAATTGGCAGCAGAGACTTCCTGGGTGGAACGTACCCTGGTGACCCTGTTTCGCAGGGGTCTCAGAGAGGACATTAAGGACGAACTGGTGCACTCTGCCAGAATAGAGAATCTTAAGGGGTTAATGGACCAGACCTTGACGATAGAGTATCGGTTAAATGAGCGAAGAATGGAGAGAAATAAGAGTCGCTTACCATCACACTCGGTGACGTTCCGCACCCTTCCTCATCGTTCTGAGGAGGTTCGTCCTGAAACGAAGGGTGCTACCGATGAAGAGCCTACGCAAATCGATACGGCTCGAGGGCCATTATCATCTAGTGAACGAGAAAACAGACGAAGGAAAGGACTTTGAGGGTCATTCTGACCCTGGCGGGCGGCGGATGCCGCCCGCCTGGCGGGAACCGCCAAATGGCCGCTCCGCGGTCAAAAGACCGCGGAGGCCATTCTGACTTTCCCGCTGGGCCGGCGGGCACCCGTCAAAGGAGCGCCCGCCGGCCCAGCGGGAAAGGCCCTGCAACAATGAAGCCGGCTCCGAATGGAGCCGGCGGAGTTGCAGGGGTGCGACGGGTGCAGTTGCACCCTTCGCGATTTTCACTGTCTGCAATGCAGACAGTGAAAATCTCCCTGGGGCCCTGTTAGGGGGCCCCTGCACTGCCCATGCCAGTGGCATGGGCAGTGCAGGGGCCCCCTAACAGGGCCCCACGACACCCGTTCCCGCCATCCTGTTCCTGGCGGTGAAAACCGCCAGAAACAGGGTGGCGGGAAGGGGGTCGGAATCCCCATGGCGGCGCTGCTTGCAGCGCCGCCATGGAGTATTAGCCCAGCCGGGGCTAATCTGGCGGGAAACCGCCGGACCCGGTTTTCCGACCGCGGCTTTACAGCCGCGGTCGGAATGGGCAGGGAAGCACCGCCAGCCTGTTGGCGGTGCTTCCGTCATTTTAGCCCTGGCGGTCGCCGACCGGCAGGGTTAGAATGACCCCCTTTGTCTGTATTGTGGTGCGGCTGGTCATCTAATTCGCACATGTCCTGTCTGTTCAGCCAAGCCTTTGGGAAACGCCAATTCCCGTCCTCAGTGAGAAGGGTGAGGACGGGATATTGTGAAATACCTTCCATTTGTTCCTCAAGGGAGGAAGGAACTGCTCTTTTCCTTTTACCCGTTATCCTCCACTTAACTGATAGCCGGGAAGAAAGAGCTCTGGCCTTGTTGGACTGTGGAGCCAGTGGTATCTACCTAGATGAAGCATGGGCCAGGGAAAGACAGATTTTGCAAATACCTAAGGAAGTACCAGAACAAGTCCACACAGTGGATGGATCACTCTTGGCCTCAGGACCAGTACAGTATACCACCCCTACCTTATGTCTCCAATTCGGGAAACATCAAGAAAACCTTTCTTTTGATTTAATTTCTTCACCACATCACGTTATGATCCTGGGAATTCCATGGTTTACTCGGCATAACCCTTACATTAACTGGGAAACAAGAACCATTTCTTTATCCTCTCACTTCTGCCAACACCACTGCTACCTAGCAGGAGATTATTGGCCCCCAAAGAGTCTCTTAACAGCACCCCCAAAGTGGGATGTTCTATTAACGTCCTACAGGGAGTACCCAAACATTATCAAGAATATGCCGATGTATCCCAGAAACCAGAAAGACCTGAACTGCCACCCCATAGAGAATACGATTGCGCCATTCCTTTGGAACCAGATGCTGTGGTTCCTTTTGGGCGAATGTACTCTCCAACAGAACCTGAGAAGCAGATCCTTAAGGAATACCTAGAGAACATACAGAGTGGATTGATTGCTCCCTCCTCTTCACCTGCAGGGGCTCCTCTCTTCTTTGTGCCTAAGAAGACGAAAGACTTGCATGCCTGTATTGATCTTAGAGGATTAAACAAGATCACTACTAAGGATCGGTACCCGCTACCTCTTATTACGGACATCTTAGAAGCTGTCAGAGGGGCAAAGAGATTCACCAAGTTGGATCTTAGAGGAGCATACCATCTTTTAAGGATAAAGGAAGGGGATGAGTGGAAGACCGCCTTCAGAACACCTTTCGGTCACTATGAATACCGAGTAATGCCATTTGGGATCACCAATGCCCCCTCCATTTTTCAAAGATTCATGGACTCTATTTTTTCCGATCTTCTACAGCAAACAGTGGTTGTTTATCTAGACGACATTTTAATATTTTCTGTCCACCCAGAACAACATACTAAACATGTTCTCCAAGTCCTAGAAAGACTCAGACAACACCATTTATTCTGCAAACCATAAAAATGCGAGTTTGATAGAACAGAGGTAAAATACTTGGGATATTGCATTAACCAAACTGGGGTTGCCATGGATTCAGATAAGGTTCAAGCTATACTGGATTGTCCGTCTCCCTCTTCCATCAAAGAAACTCAGGGGCATATTTATACTCCGTTTGCGCCGAATGTGCGTCAAAAATTTTGACGCACAATCAGCGCAAACGTTGCCCCATATTTAAACCCTGACGCCCAAGGCCGTGCACGAGAGAAAAACGCAGTGTGCGCCATTTTCTGGAAGCGGCAACCCGCCCTGCGTTAATGACATGCAGGGTAGGCGTTCCCGTCCAAAAAACGACGCACACAGCCGTGCGCCGTATTTATGCTTCTGGGCAAAAAGGACTCTCGGCCGGTAGGCGGAGCAAAAAAATGACGCAAAGCCCGATGTGCGCCAAAATTTAACGCCTGGTTCAGGGCAGGCGTTAAAATGGGGCAAACACACCTGTATTTAATCAGAACACACAGAACAAACAACAGAGCAGCAGAACAGCAACAGGGAGGCATGGAGGTGATTGTTATTCAGCGTGCACGTAGACGCAGAGCCCTGCAGCAACAACAGCAGCTACAACAACAACAGCAGGGACCCCAAAGGCAGCGCAGAAGGCAGGAGAGGATATTCCGCCCAAGAACAACCCTGCATGGCCTCAGGGAACACGACATCATACAGAGGTACCGGTTGAACTGGCAGGCCATTCAGCAGCTGCTGAGAAATATTGAACAGCAGTTGGCCCCCACTTTGGTGACACCCCACACCATACCCACAGACACAAAGCTGCTTGCCGTACTTCACCTGCTGGCAAGTGGCTCGTTTCAGACAACTGGTGCCCTGGTTGGTGGAATATCACAACCATCATTCTCCGCATTCCTGCCAGAAATACTGGATGCCATCATTCGCCTGACACCCTGCCACATCTGCTTCCCTAACACACTGCAGAAGCAGCAGGAAACTAAACAGGGGTTCTACGCCATCAGTGGCTTCCCACACGTCCTTGGTGCAATCGACTGCACACACGTACGCCTTGTGCCACCTGCTGCAACAGAACACCTCTACCGCAACAGGAAGCACACACATTCAGTCAACGTGCAGGCCATAGTCGATCACCAAGGATTGTTCAGCAACATCGTGGCAAAATATCCTGGGAGTGTACATGACACATTCATCTTCCGTCACTGCACCATCAACCAACACTTCCAGAATGGACGGTATGGCAATGGACTACTTGTTGGTAAGTACAAAAATCAAACTTATATACACACTGCACAGCAACCCTCTAGGACAAACAACACCTACACCACAATAGCAACACCTAGCCAGGAACACACTGAGGTCCTCACATCACTAGCCATGTTTCTGAAGTCACCATTGAACCTGTCACACATTGGAATTTACTCCACAGCTTAATGTGAAGACATTAATGAATGTGGTTGCCTAAATGTCACCTTGCAAATTGGAAGTGTCACAATTAATCTGTACATTAACACATTGCATAAGTCTTAAGGTATGGGATGTCCAGGGTACTTTCATATGAACGTGTTAACTACACTTTCATGTTTTAACTCTGCGTGGAACTATCATCTCACCCCCAGTGAAGACACACGGACACGTGTATCACAAGTCACAATGCAAGGGAGGGCACACTGTTCTGTGAATCCAAATACATACTGCTGACAAATGGTTAGCTAACTAACACTTGCTCAGCCAAGGAAAAAACTCAATGCAAAACTTTTCTCCTACAAGTATAGGTTGTCACATTAGTACACAAAAGAGTCACAGACAACACAACACAACTACTGCCATCAAAGGTCTGTACAAGAGTGCCTCCTACATCGAATTGATCCCATTCTGTGTTTCTCTTTCAGCTGATCAGGGGTATGGCATCCAGCCTTGGCTAATGACACCATTTGGGAACCCGACTACTGCTGCAGAGTGGGCATACAACGACGCCCATAAGAGGACACGCAGCATTGTTGAGCGGACCTTTGGGATCCTAAAGTCAAGGTTCCGCTGCCTTGACATCACTGGCGGTAGCCTACTATATTCCCCAGAGATGGTCTGTAGGATCATAGTCACTTGTGCCATATTGCACAATATTTGTGTAAAAAGGAACATTCCCCTCCTTGAACCAGACCCAGACATGCCGGAAGACGACGAAGAGGAGGATGCTGGCCTGCAACAGGAGGGGGAACAACCAAACACGGCTGCTGGAGTGCGTAGGCGCCAACAGCTTGTAAATAATTTATTTTCATAATTTCTTATGTAAACACTTATTGCACCATTGTAAATAAACACAGATAACAAACACCACATCATGCTTTGGCCTATTCATTTCTGCCCACCTGTAGTTTGAATTTGCTGAAGAAGAATGTCGTCTCATTGTGCAATAATGACATAACACTCATCACACAAAAAATATACACCACAAATGTCTGCACAGAGGCTATGATGTTTCATGATACATTACCATCCACAGAGGCCAACAGGAGTACAAATGTGCCAATGACACATGCCGGATCCAGACACCTGAGACAGTCTCTCACTCAGCACAAAAATGTAGCTCATTTGAAAGTCTCATTACACGTGTTCAGTGACAGGGTGGGACCATCCATGTGTACGGGACCATGTCCTCAATGGCTTGTATCAATTTTTGCTACAAACAATACCCAATTGCAACAAGGGTAGCTGCCACTAACTCATGAGGAGACCTTGAAGTTACAGTGACAACATACACCCAGACAGTTGATAGTGGATCCACATTCGCCCACACATATAAACATATGTCATCCAATCAACCAAATATTTGCAAGCAGCCGATCACAGTAGTGTCCCAGTTCGAACCTAGCAGGAAGAATGTAACATGCCACTAAACCAGGTAATGCATAAAGGGCCACATACATCAACAACCTATTTGTCATCAGCACATGAGGAACGCCGAGATTGAGCAAACATAGTCAGTGCAAAATGGTATGTTAGATTGCTCCAAATAATCAATAGGGCAAACGTCAAATGGGCAAATGGGATGATTGAATGGCTAACAGTGATTCATACCCTATGGCCTTCCATTAGCCTGCTGCTGCAGGTTTAGCATAACAGCATAAATGAAAGACCTGGATAAATTAGCAAATCTGGAAGGGCAAAACCTAGGGTGCTGGTGGCCTAAGTCCACCTCTACCGCCCCCCAAATATACAAGTATTAGGTAGATGTGAAGTAAACACATGCATAAGGCGCATGTGTGGCCTACATGCCAAAAGTCAAACACAAATCAGATACACAAAATCATTAATAGGACATGGTTAGCCCCATAAAAAGTGTAAGTGACTATTGCACTCCCTGTTTGGACTATAGATAAATGCATTACCGTTATAAATGTGGACACATTTTGGAGAAGGAATACATCCTGGTATCCCATTCATCATTTCCAAATAGCCATCAGCAATTACCCAAAATATGTTTACAAATATGGTTAATAAACATTTAGAGCAATCATAAATATTACAGTGTGAATGCCTTCTACACATCCAATAAGGGACATGTGTCATAGCTAACCACAAATGTGTATCACATAGCACCGTTTGGCCATGAAAAAGTTCCTTTCACAACTTGAAAAAATGTAGACATTTTTGTCAAAATGCGTCATATTTTGACGCATACAGCATGGGCGTCATAATTTTATCACGTACAAGAGTGCACAGATTGCAGAGTCAAAAAATATTATATGAAAAATAATAAAATAATAAGGTACATTACATGTCCACCATATTGTCTATGAAGCGTCATATTTTGACGCATACAGCATGGGCGTCATTTTTTCACGTACAGGAGTGCACAGATTGCAGAGTCAAAAAATATTATATGAAAATAATAAAATAATAAGGTACATTACATGTCCACCATATTGTCTATGAAGCGTCATATTTTGACGCATACAGCATGGGCGTCATCATTTTTTCACGTACAGGAGTGCACAGATTGCAGAGTCAAAAAATATTATATGAAAAATAATATAATAATAAGGTACATTACATGTCCACCATATTGTCTATGAAGCGTCATATTTTGACACATACAGCATGGGCGTCATAATTTTTTCACGTACAGGAATGCACAGATTGCAGGGTCAAAAAATATTATATGAAAAATAATAAAATAATAAGTTACATTACATGTCCACCATATTGTCTATGAAGCGTCATATTTTGACGCATACAGCATGGGCGGCATAATTTTTTCACGTACAGGAGTGCACAGATTGCCGAGTCAAATATAATGTTCATATTTGGTTCTCATATTTGCCAGCAAATTACAAATCTACTGTAGAACTGTAAACTCAGCCTCACACAAATGTAAGGGAAGAATGAAGAAATTAGTTTTGACTCTGCATTATGTGCAATGTTATGCGTCAAAAAATATGACGCACAATCTGTATGCGTGAAAATATGACGCATAACGGAAAAATAAAAACGGCGGCCATTTTCTGCAGGAAGTGATGTAATAGGATATCCTGTTTACATAATCTGTACTGTGAGTTTACTTTCACTTTCACTTTGCAGTCTCAGATTCTTCTAGACTGTGTGGCTGTGTGAAAAGTGTTGTCCTGTGTTTTACTGCTTTTGTGTCCTGTGTACCTTGTATATTGTGCTTTTGTGATCATTGTCTTGTTGTCTAATATTGTCTTAGTCTGTTTTGTATACTTTTGTCAAATCCTGTGTTTGTTTGTTTTGTCTGTGGGAGTCTGTTCAGGGTAGTTTAATTTTGGGGTTAGTTGGGCTATTTTTCATAAGTTTTCTTTTTCCTTCACTACTCTACCTTTCCCCATTTCCCACTTTTACTTTTTTGTCTATTTTTTCACCTTTCAATTTGTTAATATGTCAGGTAGGCCTCGGCTTGGCAGGATGGGTGAGGAGGAATTGGGGGGATTCATTTGGCTTGTTTGCCATTTCCTCCCACTCATGCTGGAGGCTGGGGGTCGTGTGATACAGGGGTATCACACGGAGGCACGCAAAGTCCGGTGGGGGAAGGTGCGGCATCACCTGGTCCGGGTCTACGGCAGCATTAGGAATGAGCATCAACTCAAGCACCGCTGGGCTGATCTGATATCCAGGGAGCAGGATCTGCTGGACCACCTGGGAATCAGGATTGGTGGCCATGTTGGTGAGTCCAAATCAATTATATGTGAATAATTTAAAGCTCTGTGGGGACATGTGATGATTGTTACCCAATCTGCTAGATAAGTAGCTGACTGTGTGTAATGCTAGGGAAACCTAATGTGTATTTGTTGCACAATGTGTAGGAAGACCAATGCTAGCAGTCAGATGGCTCATGTTTTCAACACATACCGGATGCCTGTAGCTGTATGTAATGTAGTGTTGCATTTGTGTCAGACAAGCGACACGTTAATGCCTCTTTTTGAACTCTACAGGTCATAATTGCCAGTGAAAAAGTGATGTTGAAACATCAAACCTACATATGTAGACGCCATAGCTAGACAGAAAATAGTAAACCCATGATGATGCTATAAATGTGTGGTGCCTTCACGTCACATGAAGTTAGCTATGTTGTCCACACATATGTCACATGTGTGTCTGGTTGGTGTGTGTTGAAAATGTCCACATACCCTGTTTGAGTTTGAGGGGTCATGCATTCCTCAAGTAACCAGCTTTTGGATGTCTCTCTGGGATGCACATGATGAGATGAATGCAACCCTATATTGTTGGGGCATAGTAATGGAGGTGTATCTTTGACACCACATGACTGTCCTGGCCACTGCATGTGTGTAGTAGGCTTTGTAACTGTAGCAGGAGACTCATCCAATGTAAATGTTGCTTAAAAATACATCCATGCAGTATGAGCATGTGTGAAAGTGTATCATTACGCATGTCATATTCACACAGTGTCATAGTAACTGCAATTATTTGTCAGTGCACGGAGTCTGAGTATATTCTTCCCTTCATGCTTTACAGGTGGACCTGCACCGTACACCGTGGGAGAGGTGGCACATTTTGAGGACCCCGATACCTACAGTGAGTGTGGCCTGAGTGCTATTTTTATTGTTTGCTAGTGATGCATGATGGACTACTGTGTGTTCAACAGAACTGAAGATTTGATGCGCTGCCCGTTCATAGGCATTGTTGCTTTAGTGGGATTTCAAATATCACTTCTGTTTCTGTAGACCAATACTTAGCCATCTCTCAGATTTAGGGGCTGTAGGTCATTCCAGTCGGCCCGCTATGGGGAGTGGGATGAGTCATGTGGAATACACTGGTTAATGTAAGAGTTGCTCTGGGACTTGGCTTGGACTGAGTCTGCATATCAGACTGACATTCTCCCAGATAGCTTTGGCAAAAGGCTTGTATAAAATATGAAGCTTCCTAGTTGAGGATGGACTATGTACACTGTAGGTTGGATCTTCCGGGGGCATGTACTTCCACAAGTTGAACTAGAAGTGTGTGTGACTAGAGTGCAATGGCCTAGGTGTTCAGTCGACTCATGATCATGGGTGTTCTTGCTTCCTCTGTGTGTGTGGTAAAACATGCCTCACTGGTAGTATGTGATGTTGGCCTGAGTCAGTGCATTTTGACATGTGTGGACCTTGGATAAGACAATGTTTGGCTGACTCCAAAGTGTTGCTAGCCCTTCATTGGTGTTGTGTGTGGAGCCAAATACTTGTTGACCTTTCTATACACTCCTGGGTGTGCATTGAATCTGGGATTGTTGGTTGTTCTTCCCACCCCACCCTCAAAGAGTGCCATGTGATTGGGAATAGGGTACCTAGGACTGTAGCAACCAGTATGTTACACATACTTGTGACCTTTTGCAACTTTGTTTACAATCTAGTGTACACATTCGGTTATGGCCCATGGGTTCAATATTTGCAAACAACAATTTACAAATGGCATTGAGTGAGGATTGTGATAGTTATCACATAGAGTGACATATGTAGTGAAGTCAGTATGCGGAAGAGGTTCAGCCATAATGTCAGCTGCATTAGGCATTATTTGGATGAGAAGTTTAGGCTGATGTCACCCATCATGTAGAGACATGGATATGCTAGGTGTGAGATGGCCTTATGTATGCAGGCTTCACATGTACTTCCTCTGAGACTTTCAATGAACTATGTTGTGACAATTGCTGGAACAAATACAGTACAAGTAATGTGCAAATGACCCATTGTGCTATTCCACCCAATGCATTTCCCATGGTAAATATTTGCCATATCTCTTCACAGCTGCAAACATGAGTGCCGCAGATAGACACCAGTTTGAGAGGCGTGCCATGCGATACCGGCACATCCTGCAGGTGCAGTCGAGGTACAGGAGGATGGCCCGCAAATACCAAGCAGATCGGGCCTCCGGGGCATGGTGGGCCTCCCCACAGGGTGGCCCTACATTGCCCACAACAGCCACCACCACCACATCCACCAGGTCTCCCCAAGTGGCCCCAGCAACGGCGGGGACAGTTGACCCAGCCTCGTCATCAAGACCTGGACCCAGCCATGTTCCACACCCAGGACAGTCCAGTGGGCATTCAACTACTGGCACAAGGTCCACCTCGGCCAGCACACAGACTGCAGCAGCCCCTCCTGTGGACCCAGCCGCATTCCTGGCATTAAGCGGTAAATTGGACAAAGTGTTTACAAAGGTGGACAAGCTAAGCCAGGATGTTGGATATATCAAGAAAAGGGTTCGGTCCATCCGACGGACCCTACGGAGGGCCAACCTCTAGGACTTTTGCCATGTTTTACTGTTACCCCTCCCCTCTCTCCTCTTTCCTATTATGTACTGATAGTTGGGTTTTGGGGATTAGTATTAGGTTAGTATAGGTTGTTAGCTTAGTTAGTGTTAGGGAAGAGGGTGGGGGGGTCCTTATTCTTTCTATATTTCTTTTTTGGGTGGGTGGGGGTCAATGTTGGGATTCCTGTTTGTTTAAAAAATAAATAAAATTAAAAATAAATAAAAAACAATTAAAAAATACAAAAAAATATATGATTGTTTAGGATAGTATAGTATGTGTGTAGGTTAGTATGTGTTGTCCTGCATGTGTCCTGTCTCATAATGGTGGGTGGGGGGTTGATGTTTAGATCGTTTCGTTATATGTGTAGAGTAAGTTTAGCTTAGGTTAGTTAGGGACAGATGTGGGTTAGTAGTAGTCAGGTTAGATTAGTGTAGGTATTACTTTTCCCTTAGTTGCCTCTTGTGTGAATAAATAGTAATAAATATATAGTTAACCCTTTGCATGATGCGTTAGGTGCTACTTTATCATGGCCTTGACATCAGTGTAGGTGAATGTTTTTCTATGACATTAGTGTCCTATGCTACCCACCACAGAAAATTGAGGTTTAACATGCCAGCTACCCGTGTGCTAACTTGGTAAGTATCCACCATTTGGGAGACCCACCATTGGTAGTTTGCATCGATCACCAAGGTTTTGTGTTGATGAGTAGGTATTCTACTTCACAAAGTATGCTTCCAGACTTGTTATTGTGGGTAATTTAATAGGTCGGACTACAGTGTGATGTTCAGGGAGATCTTTGTAGATGAGGTGTTGTTAACACTCTTGCCTTGTTGCCTTCATTGCTGACCTAGATCATGTGTATAATAATTCAGCATGACTTTCCTTCATGGAAGTATACTCAGAAAGGGTGATTGATGCAGTGTCATCTTTTTTTGTTTGCTTAGATTTTGCTGCATGATTTCATGTTTTAGTATTGCATGGTGCCTACATTTCTCAGCCACCATTAGTTGACTAGAATTGCTATAGATGGAGCATTATTCTGTCCAACACAGCATGATTTTGTGTGGTTTCTCCCTTCATCAGTTATTCTCCTCAGGATGGTAAGGCTATGATGCAATCCTGGCCACTGCACAGATATATCAGACTACATGATGTCAGGACAGTTGTATTGACAAGCTACTTGGTTGCCACACAGGCACTTTAGAGTAATCTACTGCACAGTTGATGTGTCAAATCACACAGAGACATATTAGATGTGCAAGTGCTATTTATTGATAGGTGCTGTAGTGCAAAATGTCCATTGTCCATGTTTGCTGAGTCCGTTCTGGTGCATTCTTACATGGTGATCCTACAGAAGGGGTGTGGATGATGCTCCTGACATGCTGGGGTGATGTCACAGACAGTGCAGAGGGACAGGAATTGGCAAATAGTAGGAGAGAGACATTCACTGGCAATGGTGACAAGTCATACAGTGGATTGCAGAACAGTCATTGAGTGTAGTTGTAGTGAGACTGGCATTTGACGAAACGTAGGACCTTGGTCAAAGTAGGCCATGGTGCAGGGACTAGTGCTTCCGGGTACTCTTCCGCGAGAATGTGATCTGTTCCATGTCTTCTTCTTCTGATGTGTGTGTTGCCTGGTTTGTCCTTGTTGTTGTTGGTTGTGAAGGGGCAACACACAACTCAGTGTTAGAAGACGTGGAGGCAGACATCCCGGGGGCTGGTCCCTGTGAAGTTCTTAAGGGCAGTACTGCTGCAAGGAGGGCCTGCTGGTTTTTGAGAATAGCAGCCACATCACGATGGTAGGCAGCCAGGTCGGCCCTGAGGGGTTCAATGTTGCATTCGTGCACACGTTGACTGGATTGCAGTTGTAGGTGTTGTGTCAACTGGATGACAGCTGTGCTGATTTCCTTCTGTGTTTTAGCAAGTTCCTGCAAGAGAGATGTTAGGGCTTGCATTGCAGCTGCCTGATCTGCAAATGACGTCATGCACGAACGCACCCCCTCAAGGCTGGCTGCCATGTTTTGCATCCCCACCGCACCTCCTTGGCCAGCTCCCGCTGGACACCAACTACAGTTCTTTCAAAGCTGGTGCCAGTGTCGTCAAAGTCCTCAGCTGTGTAGGAGCTGGCAGGTCTTACAATTGGGGTGGTGGGTGGGTCTTCTGTGATGGCTGCTTGTTCTCTGCTCCTCCTTGTGACTGAAGGAGGGGTCTGGAGGGTTTCAAGGACCTTTTGGATGGTCTCCTGGGAAATGTTTATGGGCTCGTCATCCATGTCATCAGGGAAATCAGGGACAGGCATATCGGCAGGAGATCCATGTTCCTCTTCAATGAAACAGGGTACAATTAGAGTGTCTGTGTTGTGACAATTTTGCCATAACATGCAAGCCTTTTGCTGAGTTTACTTTGTGCTCTGGTTTGGTATTGGTATCTGCTGTCCTTCATATGAGCATTGTTATAGGCCTATGGCCCACCTGTGTGTCACATGTATGATATATAGTTATCAGACTTGTCTGCCTAATCGCCTCTAGGTGTTGCTTTGTACCAATTAGGGAATTGGCATCTTTTTGTCCTACTCGTCCCTCCGTGTATATCTATTCTTATGGAGAGACATTTTGTTGCGTGGCCTCTCATTATCCTAAATGAGACTACTGGATTTCTAGGCAGCAGGAACGATAACGGTGTGGGGGCCTGAGTCTGACCCACTTGTAAAGAACTCTGTCACCCTAAATCTTTTTTATGGCTCTGGCTAACTAGCAGTGCCTCATGTCTCCCACGGGGAATAAATGATTAGGCAGCCGAGCGCATGACATTTTTGCAACTTCTCAGGGAAGTGGTGGTGACTCAGATCCAAACCAACTCTCTCATTTCCAGTATGATCTCATATACAAATGACAAAGACAGTATGAGTTTTATATGATGGTTTCATTAAACAACTGTATTTTAGATAATAAGGCGTGAGCCGCAATAACCAGAACAATACAACATAGTAGAATTGAAATAGTCACCAGGAGAGTAAAACTTAAGAACAAAGCTATCATAGTGCCTAACAGTTTCTACTCTCCCTCTGCTTGTTCTATTTAGAGCACAGCATGTTCAGCTTCTAGCTTGCCTTTCCGAATCACTGGGGAGACATCAGCCCTCATACCTGAGCAAAGGCCTGTGATCTGGTTCAGCATCTGCAACAAGGCAGGCAGCGTCTAGTTGTGGTTCTCTGTTCGGAAACTCCCTCTTGTGTGTATTGGGACAAGGAAGTGTTTTTATAACTAACATGTCATCGTGATCACAAAATGTCGTACGCAGGAATGCGACATCTAAACTCCTACCACGTCTATCGGCAATGTACCAGACTGTATCCTTGACTGAAACACAGAGTGAATATGTTATGGAGAACTCCAGTGCTGAAGTAGGCAAAACAGTGTGAAATGAATACAAAACAAGACCGTAGAACTGGCTATTTGAAAATAATAGTACGATGCCTAATAAAAAGCATTCAGTGCAAAGTGCACAGAGGCTCTAAGCTGTCAGCAAATGAATAAAATACATTCAGGGCAAAGTGCACAAAGACATAAAGCCTGAAGCTAATGCGCAAAGGATAGGTAAAACTTACCACACTACACTTTCACTGGCTGTGGGTGTTGTGATTGCCCTGCCAGCACACTTGCCTCTCAGGACCTGCCCCAAAATCTTTTTATTCACATTGACCTAAATGTAATTGGTATGTGACATATCCTATGCATGGCAATGTTAGGATGTGATATGGATGTAAACATTGTTGATGTTTCCAGCTGTTGTTGGGTAATGTGTGTTTAATTGGATTGCCCTGTTTATCGTGTTAATGTCCTATTTGGTTCTCAGACTGTGCAGGTGTGTTTCAGTGACCAGTTTCATGTGTCCCCTCCTCAATGTTGTTGTCTGAGCAGTATGACATTAGTGATGTTGCCTTGTTAGCCAGGCACGTGAGGGACCCTGACGTATGCAGCATGTGTGTGTCCTTAGTGCTGTGTGGCTCCTATTGCTGTTTACTTTGGCTGATGTATGTGTCAACTATGGGCATTAGCATTTGAGTGTACTGGTGCCTTTGTCTTATTTCTAGAAATAGTTGCAGAAGTCATCCTCACCCCCTAATTTAGGTAGGTATGTTCCATGGGGAGGTTCCTGCCATTTGCTACTATAGCTGCACAGAGATCAGAGGTGTTAGTGTCAACTGTTGTTGCAGTTACATTGCAGTTGTTGTTTTGGCTACTGGATTACTGATAGGGACCTAGTTGATGTAGGATACATTTTGACTGTCGAGTGCCTGGATGTAAGTTTGACGTAGTGGCCTTCCCACCTGTCGCTGCTTTCCCTTAGCTCCATTGTTGTCATGACAGGATGGCCCCATGGGACTGTTGTTGGTGCTGTGTTTTCTTGTGCCCCAGCTTCTCTCTGTGCTGGGCATGCCCCCCTGCTGTGCCCCTTTACCCATGCCACTTCATATATATGCTGACTTACATGCATTGTGTAGTTGGTATTCCCCACCCCGGTTGCAGTTGTCATTATTGCATTATAATTCCCCATGTGACTTACCCTGCATGTGCGTTGTGTCCTGGTAGTCTGCGCTGTCCTGTCCTTGAATCCCTGTGTCGGATCTTCTCAGGGATGACGGCTGCGACCATCTCCTCCATGTGGTCCAGGGCCTCCTGTTGTGCTGGACTCCCCCCTCCAGTCTGCAGTGCTGCCTTCCTGTTCCTGGCCATTTTTTCCTTTGTCCTACGTTTGCAGTCATGCCAGCGTTTCTTACACTCGGTGACTGTTCTGCGTTCTTCAGCCACACTGTTGATCTTGTCCACAATTTGTTTCCA
The DNA here is from genome assembly GCF_031143425.1 of Pleurodeles waltl. Lineage (NCBI taxonomy): Eukaryota > Metazoa > Chordata > Amphibia > Caudata > Salamandridae > Pleurodeles > Pleurodeles waltl. The sequence goes on from NC_090442.1 coordinate 993,742,921, forward strand.
TATGGCCTCTCTCCTGCTGATTGGCATCTTAGAGGTGATGAACAGTTGGTGCTGGTGTTCCGTCACCTCTTTAACCAGGATTTCCTGCTCCTCTGCACTGAAGCGACACTTTCTTTTTTTTCTAAAAATGTCCTGGTTCATGTATAGATTATCCTGGCTGGTTCCTGGTCTGCTGTCATCTTCCTGGGGTATGTTGGGGCATCTGGGATCCATTTTGGCTCTCCTCTGCTGAAAGGGCAGTGTTCGTGGGTAAATTTGTCGCTATTGCGTCAAAATTGACGGCGTTTTCCGGGTTGCGCTGTCGTAAATCGACCCACAGTCATTTGCGTCGCGTTAACGTTGGTTTCCTTTACGACTTGAAGCCGCTGTGTGCGTCACAAAATAATGACTCCCACCTGTTGGTTGCGCTGCCGTGCGTCAAAGTATAAATTTGATGCCCGCACGGCGCATCGAAATGGCGTTAGCCGGCGCTAATTTTTTTTACGCAAAACTGCGACGGCGCAGCTTTGCGTCAAAAAGGATAAATATGGCCCTCAGTGTTTTTTGGGATTGGCCAATTTTTATAGACAATTTATAGCGGACTTTGCCCAGAGAACCAGTTACATTACTCAAACCCTTAAAAAGACAATCTAAAAAAGGGTTTTTGTTGGACACAAGACGCAGAGTTGTCTTTTCAAGAATTAAAGAAGGCCTTCATTCAAGATCCCATTTTACGGCACCCAGACACCAACAAACAGATCATCGTTGTCGCAGACGCCTCCGAAAGAGCCATAGGGGCTGCCTTACTACAGAAACAAGACGATGATGAGTTAGAGCATCCTGTATTCTACCTTTCACACATATTATCCGATTCAGAGTGGAACTATTCAGTGTTAGAACGAGAGTTACTCGCCTTGAAGACCGCGTGCATGGAATGGAGACACTTCCTGATGGGCTCGAAAGAACCCTTTGAAGCCCGGACAGATCACCGAAACTTACAATGCTTCAGAAACTTTCAGTGTCAGAATAGCCGGCAGGCTCGATGGGCTTTCTTTTTCAGTCAATATGATTTTTACATCACATACATCCCTGGTTCTCAGAATATCTTGGCCGATGCTTTGTCTCGGCGTTACCCTGAATGCAGCGATTCTCCTGTACAGAACCTATTTGAAAGTAACAAGATCATTGGTTTAGTACAGACATTTCTAGACCAGGTCAAGTCCAAATATTCCCGTCTGGAAACTACAGAGATGAACAAGTTGTGCCCGCAACTTCATATAGATCAAGGATACTATTACCATAACAAAGCCCTGTTCTTACCCACTAAGTTAGTCCAGACAGAAGCCCTACGTATGTGCCACGATTCTCCCATCGCAGGTCATCGCAGAATGAAAGCTACCCAAGAGCTTCTGCTTCGCTCCTTCTGGTGGCCCACTCTCAAGGCGGATACTGAAGACTAAGGGGACGGTGTTAAAGCGGCGGTAAGACTGCAAACAGGCCGGCGGACAAAAAAAGGGAATTATGACCCTGGCGGAAACCACCAACAAAGACAGCCACTTTAACACACCGCCCGCCACGGCGGTACAGACAAGCAGCGTGGCGGTCACCGCCAACAGACAGGCAGGAGACAATGTACCGCCCATAGTATCAGAACACACCAATCCGCCACCTTTTCAGGGGCGGATTCACAGCGGATAAAAACACGGCAGAAACAGCTTTTGCTATGGGAAAACGCTCACCTGAACACACTCCACGAGGAACGACGACTCCATGGAGCAGGAACTCCAAATACTACCTGCCCTTGTCTTTCTGCTCCTCTACGACCAACAGCGACGTAGGCGCCGAAGATACCAGTGAGTCCTGCACCTACGACACGGGGGAGGTAAAAGTTAGGGGTACACCCACCAAACACCCCCACCCTCGCATATAACAACATACACACCAATGCAGTCAAAAATATCACATGAACAACCCACAATCCCCCCGGAAGAATGCAAAGACAAAGCGAATTGCGGTCAAACATTGTAATGTGCCAATATACATGTCATACAAAAATATACTGATATATATCTCGAAATCGGTCATAATTATATATACAATACAAGAAGTAGTGCAGATATGTACACAACAATGTCCGTGCACCAACAGTCCAAAAATGCATGGGCGAGGCCCACAATAGATACCTGACCAAAATCCGAGAGAACACTGCCGGGGCATCAGATAGAAACACTACAGGCACCTCATGGGGAAGGGAAGGGGGGGCACCTCAGCCACATGAATGCAAAGCCAGATCCACGACGGGGCTCCATGCCAATTGATGTATCCTGGGGAGTGCAAAGCCACAGTCTCTCAAGTCTCTACAGTGGGTGGGTTGCCCACTGTGCCATCCTGGGGAGTGCAAAGCCACAGTCTCTCAAGTAGATGCAGTTCTCTACTGGTACTGGGTGGGACTGGTGCCCAGACTGGATGAGTCTCCCTGTGAAAGTTTCTGTCCTGTCACTGTCCCAGCTGCACATGGGATAAGGATGCCTGATGTGGCGGCCTATTCATACCTACACAGTCTTTGCTATGTTCAGCGGTGCTTTGACATGGCGGTCTGTGCCCTGTTCAGCGGTGCTTTGCCATGGCGGTTCAGGACTGTTCATCAGTGCTTTGACATGCCGGTCTGTGCCCTGTTCAGCGGTGCTTTGACATGGCGGTCTGTGCCCTGTTCAGCGGTGCTTTGCCATGGCGGTTCAGGACTGTTCATCAGTGCTTTGACATGGCGGTCTGTGCCCTGTTCAGCGGTGCTTTGACATGGCGGTCTGTGCCCTGTTCAGCTGTGCTTTGACATGGCGGTCTGTGCCCTGTTCAGCGGTGCTTTGACATAGCGGTCTGTGCCCTGTTCAGCGGTGCTTTGCCATGGCGGTTCAGGACTGTTCATCAGTGCTTTGACATGGCGGTCTGTGCCCTGTTCAGCGGTGCTTTGACATGGCGGTCTGTGCCCTGTTCAGCGGTGCTTTGACATGGCGGTCTGTGCCCTGTTCAGTGGTGCTTTGACATGGCGGTCTGTGCCCTGTTCAGCGGTGCTTTGACATGGCGATCTGTGCCCTGTTCAGCAGTGCTTTGACATGGCGGTTCTGATACTGACATTGGTGTGTGGCATGACGATCTCCACACTGGACATTGGTGTGTGGCATGACGATCTCCAAACTGGACATTGGTGTGTGGCATGACGATCTCCAAACTGGACATTGGTGTGTGGCATGACGATCTCCACACTGGACATTGGTGTGTGGCATGACGTTCCATTGTTGCCCAGCGGGGCTGTGGCATCCTGGCCCCTCCTGGACTGTGACTCCGGCGGTGGTCTCCTGACCAGTGACGATACTTGGGCCCTCCTGGGCTGTGACTCCGGCGGTGGTCTCCTGACCAGTGACGATACTTGTGCCCTCCTGGGCTGTGACTCCGGCGGTGGTCTCCTGACCAGTGACGATACTTGTGCCCTCCTGGGCTGTGACTCCGGCGGTGGTCTCCTGACCAGTGACGATACTTGTGCCCTCCTGGGCTGTGACTCCGGCGGTGGTCTCCTGACCAGTGACAATACTTGGGCCCTCCTGGGCTGTGACTCCGGCGGTGGTCTCCTGACCAGTAACGATACTTGGGCCCTCCTGGGCTGTGACTCTGGCGGTGGTCTCCTGACCAGTAACGACGGTGCTGGCGGTTGTGTCTGGACCGCCGGAAATGATGGCGCACTTCTCCGCCGTGACACTCAAAACAGGCTGGGGAGACTTCCTCGGGACCTTCCCCACCTTTTTTGGAGTTACAGCTGACTCACCAATCGCCTTCGATCCCATTTCAGTTGTAGTCCCACCAGGAGTCTTGACACGGTCCCGTCGTCCACTCTCCAATTTCAGAGCCTTTACAGGGGGTGGGCTGACAGTGCCTTGGCTCCGGGTCCTACTGCCTGCCCTGGTGGACGGTGCACTCCAAAAACCTGGAACACGCACCACTGGTACTGGAGGCTTTTTGGCTGAGGCGCTACGACGGGAATGATGAATTGGAGGGGGGGTGGGGGCAAAAAGGTCAATTTGACATAGGGACAGTTTCTGATGGACACTGGGATGGGTAGTTGGAGGGGGTCTGGGAGTGGAGGAAGAGGAGGTGGTTGTAGGTGGTGTCACTTTAGGTGTTTTGGGTGCAGGTGCAGGTACTGGAGGCTGTCGTGAGGTGGATGGATGTTGGGTGAGTGATTGCCGGCGTTTGTGTACTTTGGGAGGGGGCGTCACAGACACACTGGGAGAGGACACAGGGGATGTGTAAATGGCAGTGGGGGTGGTGAGTGCAGGTGAGCGGCTTGTGGTGCTGGGTGTCCTGGTGCGAGTCCTAGTGCCTGTAGATGTGGTGCATGCAGGTGTGTGTAGACGAGACTGGGAGGGAGGAGGGAGAAGAGGAGGAGGGGGACACAGTGGAGACAGTGGATGTTGCTGTGTCTGTATGGGTGTGATGCTTGTGTGAGTGCCTGTGGTGTGTGTGGTGCCTATGTTTGCTTGAGCTACTTTTGGTTGTTGACTTGTGTGCATGCTGGTCTGTAGGTGTGCTTGGGATGGGCTGGGGTACAGGGGATTGGGTCTGGGTGGAGGAAGTTGGAGGGGGGAGGCTGGACACAGGGACAATGGCTGCCATCAGTGCTGAGGCCAGAGATTGCAGGGTTCGCTGAAGGACAGCCTGACCAGAATGAATGCCCTCCAGGAATGCATTACCGTGTTGCAACTCTCGTTCTACACCCTGGATGGCATTCACAATGGTAGACTGCCCAACAGTGAGTGACCAGAGGAGGTCAATGGCCTCCTCACTGAGGGCAGCAGGGGTGACAGGAGCAGGGCCTGAGGTACCTGGGGCGAAGGTGATGAACACCCTCCTGGGTGAGCGGGCACGGGGCGAACACGAGGGGCTGCTGGGAGGGCGGTGCTGGTAGGGGAGGTGGCGGCTGTACCTGTAGAAGTGGGACGCACAGATGGTGCCGCCACCACAGGGGAGCTCACATCGGCGGACGAGTCAGTGTCGCTGGTTGGTGATCCTGTGGCCGACGTGAAGCTCCCCTCGCCCTCCGTCCCACTGGTGCATTCAGAGTCTGTGGTGTGGCCCTCCATGGCCATGTGGGATGCAGCTCCCTCGTGCTCCGGTGCCACTGTACCTCCGCCTGATGATGCTGATGTACAAAAGGACAGGGAGAGCAGGAAAGGGGGGGGAGACAGAAGAAAGAGAGTTTTAGTGCATGGCATACCGCTACCGTTGGCGGACAAGACAGACGCAGCAGCCCCATGCATTACGCCGTGCTCCTGCCCTCTGCACATGCAATTTCTGGGATATGGCCTACATGGCAATGGTAGAAATCTGCGCACATGGATGGCAAAGGGGCAACTATACATCAACTTGCCACTGTTCTGAGCTGGGGTAGAGTGCCACATGGCCTACATTACGGAGGGGCCTTGCCTACCTAACTCGCCCTGGCCTAGGGACACCCACAGCCCACCTCCCCCACCCAGACACCTCCACTGCATGCAAAATCCACAGAATGAGGTTGTACTCACCCCCTTGTGTCTGCTGTGATGTCCTTAAGCGCCCATCCAACTCCGGGTAGGCCACCGCCAGGATCCGGAACATCAGGGGGGTCATGGTGCGACAGGCACCCCTCCCACGTTGGGAGGCCATCCCCAGCTGAGCCTCTGCCGTCTTCTTGCTGCAGCGGCGAATGTCCTCCCATCTCTTATGACAGTGGGTGCCCCGTCTCTGGTGGGCCCCCAAGGTCCGGACTTCCTTGGCGATGGCACGCCAAATGTCCCTCTTCTGGTGGGCGCTGACCTACATGACATGCACAAGGAAAGAGGAACAGTCATTACCTACTGCATCGTCAATGTGAGTGGCCCCCTCCCTACTCTGGCCATGTGGCCCATTCATTCCCATGCATTTATGTTCTATGAACTCTGCACCCTTCTCTCTTCCAACCAGCCCTCTCCACCCAGGCATAGCCCATCCAACGTGCTCCCTGTGTACTGACCTGTTGGTCTGGAGGACCGTAGAGTAGCATGTACTGGGGGAGGGCCCCATCCACAAGTTTCTCCAACTCCTGTGCAGTGAAGGCAGGGGCCCTTTCCCCAGATGCAGCAGCCATCGTCGCTTCCAGACCGAGGTCACAGCAGCACTAGCAGTGTAGGTCCTCTCCTGTCGAAGGTCAGGTATCTAGTGATTGAAGAGATAGAAAATGGCGGTGACGTCCGCAGCGGGGCGCATCATCCCCGCCGGCGCACCTGTTCATTGGCTCCTGGGACCCATAGGGTCCAATGTTAACCAATGCAGCATTGCGCCGCGCTCTACGACCGCCTACCGCGACGGTGTCCAACTCCAGCGCAGTTACCCCACAATTCCATTGTCCCATTTTAGAGGTCAGGCAGCTGCCGTTTCAGGGGCCCACATGGCTTCATTTACTACTGCGTCACACATAGCTAGGCCTATAATCAACACACATACAGGAAGGGGTTTTGTGAGTGGTGTAGTCTTGTGTGTAACTGTGGGTACATACCTGGAGGAATAGTGACTGGTTCTTCGCTGTTGTCCTTCTTAGGCACTGTCAGCTGGGACATATGAGAAGATGGCGGAATCCTCCGGTGTACCGACCGCTGGTGGACCTGTTGACAATGGAAGAAAGACATTTGATCGTGACCTACCGGTTTGACCGTGCCACAATCCAGGAACTATGTACCCAGTTGGAGCCAGACCTGATGTCACCAATCCGCCATCCGACTGGAATCCCCCCTGACGTGCAGGTGCTGTCAGTGCTCCATTTCCTTGCAAGTGGGTCATTTCAGACTACTGTGGCCATGGCATCAGGGATGTCCCAGCCTATGTTTTCCAAGGTTTTGTCCAGAGTGTTGTCTGCCCTGCTGAAACACGTAAGGAGATACATCATTTTCCCTGAGGTGGAGGATTTGCCTACAGTTAAAGGTGACTTCTATGCCCTTAGACATATCCCCAACGTCATAGGTGCTATTGATGGGACCCATGTAGCTCTGGTCCCCCCCCCAGAGGAGTGAACAGGTGTACAGGAACAGGAAGAGTTATCATTCGATGAATGTCCAGATGGTCTGTTTGGCAGACCAGTACATCTCGCAGGTAAATGCTATGTTCCCTGGCTCTCTGCATGACGCCTACATCCTGCGGAATAGCAGCATCCCTGATATGATGGGTCAACTCCAGAGGCACCATGTATGGCTATTGGGGGACTCTGGTTACCCCAACCTTTCGTGGCTATTGACCCCAGTGAGGAATCCCAGGACCAGGGCAGAGGAACGGTACAATGAGGCCCATGGGCAGACTAGGAGGGTGATCGAACGCACCTTCGGCCTCCTGAAGGCCAGGTTCAGGTGCCTCCGTATGACAGGTGGGTCCCTATTCTACTCACCGAAGAAGGTGTGTGACATCATCATCGCCTGCTCCATGCTCCATAATTTGGCATTGCGACGCCAGGTGCCTTTTCTGCAGGAGGATGATCCAGATGACGGTGTTGTAGCAGCTGTGGAGCCTGTGGAGCCTGTGGACAGTGATGAGGATGAAGCTGAGGAAGACGAAAACGACAACAGGGAGTCAGTCATACAGCAATATTTCCAGTGAGACACAGGTGAGTACATTTTCAGGTTTAACATTACATTAACTTTCACACGTCTACCTCTATCCTGTACCTACATTTCACTCACTATTTGTTAATTGAGTTGTCCCCTTCCATTTCAGTTTCACAAATGTGGTAACCTACGTGTCAACAGCTTGCACCCTTGAAAGGCTTGTGATTTGTGACATTGGTATGTTGGCCTTCCAATGGGTAACCCTTTTTGACACTGTAATTGACAATACAAAGTTCAAAATCATAGACTGACTCCAGTTTTATTAGTGTTTCAAGGGTGTTTATTTAAGTGCAGAAAAATAAAGGGGGGTTGTGAAATCGGGATGGGTTATGGTGGAAGAATGTTCCATGGCAGAGTCCAGTCTATTAGTCTCACAGATACATTGCACATCTGCCCATTGGAAGTGGAGCTGGGGCAGTTCCAATCTGGACAGGGTGACAAAGTGGGACAGTGGGGGGACAATCGGGGTAGTCTTATTTCCTGGCGGGGGTCTTGCCATCTTGCTCTGTCCAGTTCCTGGATCTCAGGGACCGCTTTAGTGGTGGTTGTCCGTCTGCAGGGGGTGGGGTGCTGGTGTGGTGGTCCTGTGGCTGGGCGTCCTGTCCACTAGCGCCGGCGGAGGTGGTGGGCATTTCATCACCGTGGCTAGTGTCAGGGGCCCCTTGGAGTGCCACGGTGTCCCTCAAAGTCTTTTGAATGTCTGTCAGCACCCCTACAATGGTGCCCAGGGCGGAGGCGATGGTCCTGAGCTCCTCCCTGAACCCCAAATACTGCTCCTCCTGCAGACGTAGGGTCTCCTGCAACTTGTCCAGGACCGTTGCCATCGTCTCCTGGGAGTGGTGGTATGCTCCCATGATGGAGGAGAGGGCCTCGTTGAGAGTAGGTTCCCTTGGCCTGTCCTCCCTCTATCGCACAGCAGCCCTCCCAGTTCCCCTGTGTTCCAGTGCCTCCGTCCCCTGGACCGTGTGCCCACTACCACTGCCCCCAGGTCCCTGTTGTTGTTGGGGTGGTGGGTTAGCCTGGGTGCCCTGTAGTGGTGGACACACCGCTGATTGACCTGTCCTGGGTAGGGAGGTATGGGCCCGCTGGGTGGGTGCTGTGCTGGTGTTACCAGAGGGTGGAAGTTCGGTGTTGGGCTGTGGCTGGGCAAGGGGAACCGACTGTCCCGAGGCCCACGATGGTCCGGGCTGGTCATCAAGATCCAGTAGGGTAGAGCTGCTGTTGTCACTGTGGGCCTCTTCTGGGGGTGGAGTGGTGTTGTCTGGACCCTCTGGTGTGGTGACGTTCCTTCGGGTTCCTGCGGGGGTATAAGTACATGATTATTGCATGTGTGTGTTTCATGGTGTGCTATAGTTTGGTGTGCGTGTACCCCAGTGCAGGCATTCTGTGTGGGGGCTTGTGTGCTGATGGTTGGGGGGTGTTTTGGGTATGTGCAGTGAGCATGCTTTAGTGATGGGTATCCATGCTTAGTTGTGTCATGCAGGTCTTGGGGTTGGGATGGGTGGTTGGTGTTATGGGTACATTAGTGAGGAGTTAGGGTGATAGGGGAGGGTGTGAGGGTGGGGGGGTGTGATTGCATGCAGGTAAGGTGGGGGATATGATAGTTAAGATTTGACTTACCAGTGTCCGTTCCTCCAACGACTCCTGCGAGGCCCTCAGGATGCAAGATGGTCAAGACTTGCTCCTCCCATGTTGTTAGTTGTGGGGGAGGAGGTGGGGGTCCGCCGCCAGTCCGCTGTACCGCAATGTGGTGCCTGGATACCGTAGAACGCACCTTCCCCCGTAGGTCGTTCCACCTCTTCCTGATGTCCTCCCTATTTCTTGGGTGCTGTCCCACTGCGTTGACCCTGTCCACTATTCTTTGCCATAGCTCCATCTTCCTGGCTATGGGTGTGTGCTGTACCTGTGAGCCAAATAGCTGTGGCTCTACCCTTGGGATTTCCTCCACCATGACCCTGAGCTCCTCCTCAGAGAAGCGGGGGTGTCTTTGGCTTGACATGGGGTGGTGTGGGTGAGGTATGGGGTGGTGTATGTGTTGATGAGTGTGGTGAGTGTAGTGGTATGTGGTATTTTGTGCGTGGATGTTGTGTGGGTGATGGTGTAGTGTGCCTCTGTGTGATGGGGTTCTCTATTCTGTGCTGTCTCTCTATGGCGTTCTCTCTAATTTTGGGTCGTATGGGTTTGTGGGTGATGTGGGTGTGTGTTTTATATTGTGTTGGATGTGTGGGAGTGTTGTTTGTATGTGTATCAGGTGTGTGTATTTTGAATTGTCCAATGTGGCTGTGTTTTGGAGCTGTGTGTGTATTTTGAGTGCGGCGGTGTGTACCGCCAATGGAATACCACGGTTGAAAGACCGCCGCTTGGATTCGTGGGTCGTAACGGCATGGGCGTGTTTCTGTTGGCGTGGAGGTGGAGGATTTGTTTCCGCATGTTTATCGCTGACCTTTGATGTGGCGGTGTTGTGTGGGTGTCTGAATTTTGGCGGATTCCGTGATGTGTGTCATAATAGCTGTGGCGGGCTCCCACCGCTGCGGCGGTGTGTTGGCGGTCTTCTGCACGGCGGTAAGCGCCTTTTACCGCCAATGTTGTAATGACCCCCTATGTTTCATCCTGTCCCATATGTGCACAAGCCAAGACACCCCGTACTAAACCAGTAGAATTACTTCGCCCATTACCCGTTCCCCCAGGTCCATGGCACACTATCTCCACTGATTTTATATGCTCTTTACCCTCTTCAGTTGGTAATTGAGTAATAATGGTGACCGTTGATTCCTTCACTAAGGTGGCACATTTCACGGCGTTAAGAAAACTACCAAAGGCAAAGGAACTAAGCCAAATCTTTACACAAGAGATCTTTCGGCTTCATGGACTCCCTCAGGTCATTATCTCAGATCGGGGTCCTCAATATATCTCCTGGTTCTGGAAACAATTCTGTAAGAACCTGGGAATAGAAGTGGCCTTATCATCAGGGTTCCATCCTCAAACTAATGGACAGACGGAACGACTAAATCAAGGCCTCGAACAATATTTACGCAGCTTCTGCAATGCTACACAGAGTAATTGGTCTACCTATTTACCACTTGCAGAATTCTCCTACAACAACTCAATACATAGTGCCTCGAAAGTCTCCCCTTTCTATGGGTCTTACGGGTTCCATCCTAAGGCTTTTCCAACTCCCCTGAAAGATACTTCCAATCTTCCTGCCATCTCCTCCTATGTTCGGCAACTACGGGGTGTCCAACGTGTTATCCATTCTAACCTTGTGGCCACTAAGTCACGCATGAAAAGGATGGCTGATAAGAAACGTTGTGAGGCTCCACAGTATCAGGTCCACGATAAGGTTTGGCTTTCCTCTAGATTTTTGCCTCTCCGACTTACCCAGAACAAATTTAAACCTCGTTATTATGGTCCGTTCCTGATCCTCCAGGAGATCAATCCGGTGTCTGTGCGTCTCCGTTTGCCACAGACTTGGAAAATACATCCTGTGCTCCATGTCTCACAACTCAAACCTTACCTTCCTGATCCTTTTCACAGACAATTCTCCTGTCCCCCCCCTCTGCTGATTGATAATGTACCCGAATACGAGGTCCAGGAAGTCTGTGACTCTCGGTTTTTCCATGGGCGCCTTCAGTATCTTGTTCATTGGAAAGGCTACCCTATGAGTGAGTGTTCCTGGGAAGATGCCCTTTCAGTTCATGCCCCTCTTTTGGTCCGTCATTTTTTTCTGACTTTTTCCTCACAGGCCGGGGGCCTCGGGGGGGAGGACCTACTGTTGCGCCGCGGCAGGTTCATAGGGCCGCTGCAGCACAACATACAGGGAACGCGGCAGCCCGCAGGCAGACCGCGAGGAAAGCCGCATCTCGGAGTCAGGGTCGCGGCACACGCCGCGGCCCACTTCTCCGGCCACCTGTTCCAGGGCAGGCGCGGCAGGATAAGAGACCCCGAGTTGGGTCTCGATCCTTGGCGCGCACAGCACATTTTAAACTAAACACACATTAGGGATTTTCCACTTCCTGTCTAGGGGTATATAAGGGGAATCTAGCTTCTTTCTCATTGCGTTGCAACACTCCTGTGGTGGTAGTCACGCTCCTGCTGGTTTCCTCTTGTGACGCCAGTTGTTCTTGATCTGTTTTCCGTCTCCAGAATTCCAGAATCTTAAGTCCTAACGTCCTTGTGTCCTCCTTCTGTTTCAGGGAGTTCCTGTTGGAAGTTTTTTACCCTTTTGGGGTTTTTCCTCTGGGACTCCTTCTGGAGGGCACGGACTGTAGTGGCTTACTATTGTCAAACAGCACCGTGGCTACAGGAAGGGGTCGCCCCTACCTTGGCCAAAGCAGGACCTGCAAGAACCGGGGCCGCTCACCACCTCTCTCCAACCTCGACGGTAAGCCCAGGGTGAATCGTGACAATCCTGAGTATATGTACATTTTGGTTCACACACTCCCATCCAGGTCACGCACATACCCTCAGCACCGACAACATACATAATGAATGTGCCCCTGACTAGTGGGCATGACCCCAGAATACACCACATAACCCTCATGAAACACAAACCTGATACACTGTGTGGAGTACACCCATGAGAGACCATGCCCAGTCAATGCACTTACAAGTCCATAAGGCCACAATGAATACCAGATGACAGAAAGGGGAACCCTCGTAGGCCTCTAGAGCCTGCCAAAACTAGCCCTTACACCATCCTTAAGATTTAGAGAGGGCAGAACTGCAGGAACACACCTGTCCAAGTGGCTGGCACTACAACGCATACATACCACAGCACCCAAATACATCCATCAAAGTGGTATCACAACAGTGTTGCTACTCACCCCCTTGTGGCTGCTGTGTTGCCTTCAAGCACCCATCCAGATCTGGATTGGCCACTGCCAGAATGCAGGCTATTAGTGGGTCAGGGTCCGACAGGCACCCCTTCATCGTTGAGAGGCCTTCCACAGCTGGGTCTCTCTGGTCTTCTTGGCCCAGCACATTAGGTCCTCCCACCGCTTCTGCAGTGTGTGCTCTGCCGGTTGTGGACCCCCAGGGTCCACACCTCCTTGGCAATGGCTTGCCACAGGCCTTTCTTTTGATGGGCGGTGACCTGCATGGGACACACAGAGCAAATAAACAGATGACAGTATGTGTGCACCTAATACAAATGTGTGGGAAAATGGCTCCCTGTTGCAGTTACCCCCCCCCCCTTTTGCCTGATATTGATGCTGACTTGACCGAGAAGTGTGCTGGGACCCTGCTAACGAGGCCCCAGCACCAGTGTTCTTTCACTAAAAATGTACCTTTGTTTCCAGAATTGGTACACCCCTGGCACACAGATAAGTCCCTTGTAAAAGGTACCAGTGGTACCAAGGGCCCTGTGACCAGGGAAGGTCCCTAAGGGCTGCAGCATGTGTTGTGCCACCCTAAGGGACCCCTCACCTAACACATGCACACTGCCATTACAGATTGTGTGTGTTGGTGGGGAGAAAAAGTCAAAGTCGACAGGGCATCCCCCTCAGGATGCCATGCCCACAAAATATTGCCTGTGGCATAGGTAAGTCACCCCTCTAGCAGACCTTACAGCCCTAAAGCAGAGTGCACTATACTACAGGTGAGGGCATAGCTGCATGAGCAATTGCCCCTACAGTGTCTAAGTCTATTCTTAGACATTGTAAGTACAGGGTGGCCATATTAAGTATATGGTATGGGAGTTTGTCAAAACAAACTCCACAGCTCCATAATGGCTACACTGAATACTGGGAAGTTTGGTATCAAACTTCTCAGAATAATAAACCCACACTGATGCCAGTGTTGGATTTATTAAAAATGCACACAGAGGGCATCTTAAGAGATGTCCCCTGTATTTTACCCAATCCTTCAGTGCAGGACTGACTGGTCAGTGCCAGTCTGCTGCTGAGAGACAAGTTTCTGACCCCCTGGGGAGAGGGCCTTTGTGCCCTCTGAGGCCAGAAACAAAGCCTGCTCTGGGTGGAGGTGCTTCACACCTCCCCCTCTGCAGGAACTGTAACACCTAGCAGTGTGTCTCCAAGGCTCGGGCTTAATGTTACAATGCCCCAGGGCACTCCAGCTAGTGGAGATGCCCGCCCCCTGGACACAGCCCCCACTTTTGGCGACAAGTCCAGGGGAGATAATGAGAAAAACAAGGAGGAGTCACCCACCAGTCAGGACAGCCCCTAAGGTGTCCTGAGCTGAGGTGACCCCTGCCTTTAGAAATCCTCCATCTTGATTTTGGAGGATTCCCCCAATAGGAATAGGGATGTGCCCCCCTCCCCTCAGGGAGGAGGCACAAATAGGGTGTAGCCACCCTCCAGGACAGTAGCCATTGGCTACTGCCCGACCTAAACACACCCCTAAATTAAGTATTTAGGGGCACTCCAGAACCCAGGAAATCAAATTCCTGCAATTTGAACTAAAAAGGACTGCTGACCTACAAGCCTGCAGAGACGACGGAAGACGACAACTGCTTTGGCCCCAGCCCTACCGGCCTGTCTCCTGACTCGAAACCTGCAACCAGCAATGCATCCAAAAGGGACCAGTGACCTCTGAAGCCTCAGAGGATTGCCCTGAATCCCTGGAACAAGAAACTCCTGTGAGCAGTGGCTCTGCTCAACAACCAGCAACAAACTTGCAACTTTTCTACAACTTTGAAAGACCTCACTCTTCCCGCCGGAAGCGTGGGACTTCACACTCTGCACCCAACGCCCCCGGCTCGAGATCCAGAGAACAAACACCACAGGGAGGACTCCCAGGTGACTGCGACCCCGTGAGTAGCCTGTGACGACCCCCCTGGATCCCCACAGCGACGCCTGCAGAGAGAATCCAGAGGCACCCCCTGACCGCGACTGCCTGTAACAAGGGACCCAACGCCTGGACCAAGCACTGCACCCGCAGCCCCCAGGACAAGAAGGAACCGAACTTCAGTGCAGGAGTGACCACCAGGCGACCCTCTGCCTAGCCCAGTTGGTGGCTGGCCCGAGAAGCCATCCTGTGCCCTGCCTGCAACGCCAGAGTGACCCCCAAGTCCCTCCATTGATTCCTATCACAAACCAGACACCTGCTTTGCACACTGCACCCGGCCGCCCCTGTGCTGCTGAGGGTGTGTTTTGTGTGCCTACTTGTCCTCCCCACCCCCCAGTGCTCTACAAAACCCCCTGGTCTGCCCCCCGAGGACGAGGGTACTTACCTGCTGGCAGACCGGAACCGGTGCACCCCTGTTCTCATAGGCGCCTGTGTGTTTTGGGCACCACTTTGACCTCTGCACCTGACCGGCCCTGAGCTGCTAGTGTGGTAACTTTGGGGTTGCCCTGAACCCCCAACGGTGGGCTGCCTATACACAGGAACTGAGGAACTGAGACTTGTAAGTGTCTTACTTACCTCACAATCTAACCAATACTTACCTCCCACAGGAACTGTTGATTTTTACACTGTCTACTTTTAAAATAGCTTATTGCCATTTTAACAAAAACTGTATATGATATTGCTTTAATTCAAAGTTCCTAACTTACCTGTGTGGAGTACCTTGCATTGTATGTATTTACTTCAAATCTTGAACTTGTGGTTCTAAAAATAAATTAAGAAAATATATTTTTCTATATAAAAACTATTGCCCTTGAGTTAAGTCTTTGAGTGTGTGTTCCTCTTTTATTGCCTGTGTGTGTAAAACAAATGCTTAACACTACCCTCTGATAAGCTTACTGCTCTACTACACTACCGCAAAATAGAGCATTGGAATTATCTAATTTTGCCACTATCTTACCTCGAAGGGGAACCCTTGGACTCTGTGCACACTATCTCTTACTTTGAGATAGTATATACAGAGCCAACTTCCTACAAAATGCCATGTTGTTCCATATGGAATGGCCATTGTTGACATGCATGTTTTCAACTCACAGGTAGAACATGGCAGACAATCTACGGCTAGGCAGTCACATATCGAACCCACATGCATCGCCCACAATCACATACATCTAAGGATGACAGATGCCAACTCATCTGCTCCTCTGGTCGCCCATACAACTTCGCATACAGGGGTAGGACCCCGTCCTCCATCTTCTCCAGGTCCTCTGCAGTGAAGGCCGGGGCCCATTCCCCTGTAACACCTGCCATCTCAGGGACCAGAGTCAGGACACAGCAGAACACTCTGTGCCTTCACGGGAATCAGGAGTCAAGTGACAAGGGTCTGAAGAAATAGTGTAGGTACCGCAGGGGTGTGCTCCGTCACCGCTGGCGGCGATCATGATTGGCCCAGGTTCCCCATTGACAACCATGTAATCCAATGATCAGGTGCATGGCGGTGAACACTTTCTTCCGCCATGACGACTAACGCCAGCGGAAGGAAATCTCTTCCACTCTATCATACCTTGATGGCAGGAGGCTGCCATTTTGCTACCACCACGTCTCCAAAGCCCGACCAGGGACCTCATCCTCGGGCCCAATCTCTCTTGCCTTCATCGCTTGCTGACATGATTCTATAAGCCTCACATGCACCCATCTTTGGAAGTGTGTCCACACTGTGATGCCATTATGACAGAGTTAACTCAGCACACATTTGCCTGACTGTGTACCTCATACTTTTCGTTTGTGTGTGTTATCTACGTGTCGCATTTTGAAAAATACAGTGACATCAGGGGATGGAAGTGTAAGTTGACACTCAGAATGTGTTCTTTCCTCCCCATAGGTACAGACCATTGTGGCGAGGGAGGGCCCCATCTGTATAAAGACCCCTGGTAGATCTGGAAACTATGGGGGAATGTCACATCATTATCACCTACAGACTCAATAGAGCTACAATCCATGACCTCTGTGCATTAATGGATCCTATTCTGAAACCAGCTGACAGCCAGGCTGTATGCAAGTAAAGGCAGTTTGTTCAAGTTCTCTTTTGCCCTCTTTTACAGGTGATTCTGGCTACCCCAACTTGCAATGGCTCCTGACACCTGTGAGGAATCCCAGGACAGATGCAGAGAGGAATTATAATGAGGCCCATGGACATACTAGGAGGGTGACTGAGTGCATTTTAGGTCTCCTGAAGGCTAGATTTCATTGCCTTCACATGTGTGCTATGACCCTGACACGGTGTGTAAGATAGTGGTGGCCTGATAATTCTACAAAGTACGAATTGACAACAACGCACACAACAGCAAGGAGCTCTTCAGCATCATCAAGTAACTCAGCAACCCCAAGTCCTGCTCAGCCGCCCCCGCTCGCGAGACCTCTGCGACTCCCGCGCCACCTTTTTTCACAGCAAGATCACTGACATCCATGGCAGTTTTGCACCGCCAACCCCCACGACCAACGCAGACCCCAACGCACCCATCCACACCAACCTCCTGAGTGCCTGGACCCACAACAATGATGAGGAAACCTCCAAGACCATGAGCACCATCCACTCCGGTTCACCAGCCGTCCCCTGCCCTCACCATGTCTTCAATAAAACCAGCCAAATCATCGCTCCCCCGCTCCGTACCATCATCAACAGCTCCTTTGAGACCGCCACCTTCACAGAGAGCTGGAAACACGCCGAAGTCAACACCCGGCTCAAAGAACCCAGGGCCGACCCGGAAGACCTCAAGAACTACAGACCCATCTCCCTACTCCCCTTCCCAGCGAAGGCCATCCGGAAGATAGTCAACAGCCAACTGTCTCACTTCCTGGAGGATAACAGCTTACTCAAGATCTCCCAGTCCGGCTTCCACAAGAACCACAGCACAGAGAACGCTCTCATCGCTGCTAACAACGACATCAGGAGAAAGCTCGACAGAGGGGAAACCGTGTGTAAGGAAATGCCTCCTTGGCATGGTTGCCCCCTGACTTTTTGCCTTTGCTGATGCTATGTTTGCAATTGAAAGTGTGCTGAGGCCTGCTAACCAGGCCCCAGCACCAGTGTTCTTTCCCTAACCTGTACTTTTGTATCCACAATTGGCAGACCCTGGCATCCAGATAAGTCCCTTGTAACTGGTACTTCTAGTACCAAGGGCCCTGATGCCAAGGAAGGTCTCTAAGGGCTGCAGCATGTCTTATGCCACCCTGGAGACCTCTCACTCAGCACAGACACACTGCTTGCCAGCTTGTGTTTGCTAGTGAGGACAAAACGAGTAAGTCGACATGGCACTCCCCTCAGGGTGCCATGCCAGCCTCTCACTGCCTATGCAGTATAGGTAAGACACCCCTCTAGCAGGCCTTACAGCCCTAAGGCAGGGTGCACTATACCATAGGTGAGGGTACCAGTGCATGAGCATGGTACCCCTACAGTGTCTAAACAAAACCTTAGACATTGTAAGTGCAGGGTAGCCATAAGAGTATATGGTCTGGGA
Organism: Pleurodeles waltl; assembly: GCF_031143425.1. Taxonomy (NCBI): domain Eukaryota; kingdom Metazoa; phylum Chordata; class Amphibia; order Caudata; family Salamandridae; genus Pleurodeles; species Pleurodeles waltl. Next base: position 993,760,877 of record NC_090442.1, read on the forward strand.
GTCTGTCAAACACGAACTCCACAGCACCATAATGGCTACACTGAAAACTGGGAAGTTTGGTATCAAACTTCTCAGCACAATAAATGCACACTGATGCCAGTGTACATTTTATTGTAAAATACACCACAGAGGGCACCTTAGAGGTGCCCCCTGAAACTTAACCGACTATCTGTGTAGGCTGACTAGTTCTGGCAGCCTGCCACAGACCGAGACATGTTGCTGGCCCCATGGGGAGAGTGCCTTTGTCACTCTGAGGCCAGTAACAAAGCCTGCACTGGGTGGAGATGCTAACACCTCTCCCAGGCAGGAATTGTCACACCTGGCGGTGAGCCTCAAAGGCTCACCTCCTTTGTGCCAACCCAGCAGGACACTCCAGCTAGTGGAGTTGCCCGCCCCCTCCGGCCAGGCCCCACTTTTGGCGGCAAGGCCGGAGAAAATAATGAGAATAACAAGGAGGAGTCTCTGGCCAGTCAGGACAGCCCCTAAGGTGTCCTGAGCTGAGGTGACTCTAACTTTTAGAAATCCTCCATCTTGCAGATGGAGGATTCCCCCAATAGGGTTAGGATTGTGACCCCCTCCCCTTGGGAGGAGGCACAAAGAGGGTGTACCCACCCTCAGGGCTAGTAGCCATTGGCTACTAACCCCCCAGACCTAAACACGCCCTTAAATTTAGTATTTAAGGGCTACCCTGAACCCTAGAAAATTAGATTCCTGCAACAAGAAGAAGGACTGCCCAGCTGAAAACCCCTGCAGCGGAAGACCAGAAGACGACAACTGCCTTGGCTCCAGAAACTCACCGGCCTGTCTCCTGCCTTCCAAAGATCCTGCTCCAGCGACGCCTTCCGAAGGGACCAGCGACCTCGACATCCTCTGAGGACTGCCCCTGCTTCGAAAAGACAAGAAACTCCCGAGGACAGCGGACCTGCTCCAAGAAAAGCTGCAACTTTGTTTCCAGCAACTTTAAAGAACCCTGCAAGCTCCCCGCAAGAAGCGTGAGACTTGCAACACTGCACCCGGCGACCCCGACTCGGCTGGTGGCGATCCGACACCTCAGGAGGGACCCCAGGACTACTCTGATTCTGTGAGTACCAAAACCTGTCCCCCCTGAGCCCCCACAGCGCCGCCTGCAGAGGGAATCCCGAGGCTTCCCCTGACCGCGACTCTTTGAACCTAAAGTCCCGACGCCTGGGAGAGACCCTGCACCCGCAGCCCCCAGGACCTGAAGGACCGGACTTTCACTGGAGAAGTGACCCCCAGGAGTCCCTCTCCCTTGCCCAAGTGGAGGTTTCCCCGAGGAACCCCCCCCTTGCCTGCCTGCAGCGCTGAAGAGATCCCGAGATCTCTCGTAGACTAACATTGCGAACCCGACGCTTGTTTCTACACTGCACCCGGCCGCCCCCGCGCCGCTGAGGGTGAAATTTCGGTGTGGACTCGTGTCCCCCCCGGTGCCCTACAAAACCCCCCTGGTCTGCCCTCCGAAGACGCGGGTACTTACCTGCAAGCAGACCGGAACCGGGGCACCCCCTCCTCTCCATTCTAGCCTATGTGTTTTGGGCACCACTTTGAACTCTGCACCTGACCGGCCCTGAGCTGCTGGTGTGGTGACTTTGGGGTTGCTCTGAACCCCCAACGGTGGGCTACCTTGGACCAAGAACTGAACCCTGTAAGTGTCTTACTTACCTGGTAAAACTAATCAAAACTTACCTCCCCTAGGAACTGTGAAAATTGCACTAAGTGTCCACTTTTAAAACAGCTATTTGTCAATAACTTGAAAAGTATACATGCAATTTTGATGATTTGAAGTTCCTAAAGTACTTACCTGCAATACCTTTCGAATGAGATATTACATGTAGAATTTGAACCTGTGGTTCGTAAAATAAACTAAGAAAAGATATTTTTCTATATAAAAACCTATTGGCTGGATTTGTCTCTGAGTGTGTGTACCTCATTTATTGTCTATGTGTATGTACAACAAATGCTTAACACTACTCCTTGGATAAGCCTACTGCTCGACCACACTACCACAAAATAGAGCATTAGTATTATCTATTTTTACCACTATTTTACCTCTAAGGGGAACCCTTGGACTCTGTGCATGCTATTCCTTACTTTGAAATAGCACATACAGAGCCAACTTCCTACATTGGTGGATCAGCGGTGGGGTACAAGACTTTGCATTTGCTGGACTACTCAGCCAATACCTGATCACACGACAAATTCCAAAATTGTCATTAGAAATTGATTTTTGCAATTTGAAAAGTTTTCTAAATTCTTAAAAGACCTGCTAGGGCCTTGTGTTAGATCCTGTTTAGCATTTCTTTTAGAGTTTAAAAGTTTGTAAAAGTTTGAATTAGATTCTAGAACCAGTTTTAGTTTCTTAAAAAGTATTCCAACTTTTAGAAGCATAATGTCTAGCACAGATGTGAATGTGGTGGAACTCGACACCACACCTTACCTCCATCTACAGATGAGAGAGCTAAGGTCACTCTGTAAACTAAAGAAAATAGCAATGGGCCCCAAACCTACCAAAGTACAGCTCCAGGAGCTTTTGGCAGAGTTTGAAAAGGCCAACCCCTCTGAGGATGGCAACTCAGAGGATGAAGATAGTGACTTGGAGGGAAATTCCCCCCCTCCAGTCCTACTTAGGGAGAGCAGGGCTTCTCAAGCCCTGACTCCACAAATAATAGTCAGAGATGCTGGTTCCCTCACAGGAGGGACCAACAACTCTGAAATCACTGAGGATAACTCCAGTGAAGAGGACATCCAGTTAGCCAGGATGGCCAAAAGATTGGCTTTGGAAAGACAGATCCTAGCCATAGAGAGGGAAAGACAAGAGATGGGCCTAGGACCCATCAATGGTGGCAGCAACATAAATAGGGTCAGAGATTCTCCTGACATGTTGAAAATCCCCAAAGGGATTGTAACTAAATATGAAGATGGTGATGACATCACCAAATGGTTCACAGCTTTTGAGAGGGCTTGTGTAACCAGAAAAGTGAACAGATCTCACTGGGGTGCTCTCCTTTGGGAAATGTTCACAGGAAAGTGTAGGGATAGACTCCTCACACTCTCTGGACAAGATGCAGAATCTTATGACCTCATGAAGGGTACCCTGATTGAGGGCTTTGGATTCTCCACTGAGGAGTACAGGATTAGGTTCAGGGGGGCTCAAAAATCCTCGAGCCAGACCTGGGTTGACTTTGTTGACTACTCAGTGAAAACACTAGATGGTTGGATTCAAGGCAGTGGTGTAAGTAATTATGATGGGCTGTACAATTTATTTGTGAAAGAACACCTGTTAAGTAATTGTTTCAATGATAAACTGCATCAGCATCTGGTAGACCTAGGACCAATTTCTCCCCAAGAATTGGGAAAGAAGGCGGACCATTGGGTCAAGACAAGGGTGTCCAAGACTTCAACAGGGGGTGACCAAAAGAAAGGGGTCACAAAGACTCCCCAGCAGAAGGGTGATGAGACAACCAAAACTAAAAATAGTAAAGAGTCTTCTACAGGCCCCCAAAAACCTGCACAGGAGGGTGGGCCCAGAGCCTCTTCACAAAACAATGGGTACAAGGGTAAAAACTTTGATCCCAAAAAGGCCTGGTGTCATAGCTGTAAACAGCATGGACACCAAACTGGAGACAAGGCCTGTCCCAAGAAAGGTTCCACTCCAAACTCCCATCCAGGTAACACTGGTATGGCTAGTCTCCAAGTGGGATCAACAGTGTGCCCAGAGCAAATCAGGGTCCACACTGAAGCTACTCTAGTTTCTGAGGGTGGGGTGGATTTAGCCACACTAGCTGTCTGGCCGCCTAACATGCAAAAATACAGACAGCAACTCTTAATTAATGGGACTAGAATAGAGGGCCTGAGGGATACAGGTGCCAGTGTCACCATGGTGACAGAGAAACTGGTTTCCCCTGGCCAATACCTGACTGGAAAAACTTACACAGTCACCAACGCTGACAATCAGAGAAAAGTACATCCCATGGCAATGGTTACTTTAGAATGGGGAGGGGTCAATGGCCTGAAACAGGTGGTGGTCTCCTCAAATATCCCAGTGGACTGTCTGCTTGGAAATGACCTGGAGTCCTCAGCATGGGCTGAGGTAGAGCTAAAAACCCATGCAGCAATGCTGGGTATCCCTGAACTGGTGTGTGTGAAGACAAGAGCACAATGCAAGGCACAGGGTGAAAAAGTAGAGCTGGAGTCTGGAAAAATGGCCCAGCCTACCAAGAGAACAGGAAAGTCAGTTGGGAAACCAACTGCAACACAGCAAAAGAAAGGGAACCTCTCTTCTCAGGAAGAAGTTCTGCCCTCTGAGGGAACTGAGCCTTTGGAGCTTGAACCTTATCAGGTTGAGCTCTTAGGCCCAGGGGGACCCTCAAGGGAAGAGCTGTGTAAGGGACAAGAAACCTGTCCCTCTCTTGAAGGCCTTAGGCAGCAAGCTGCTGAAGAGTCCAAAGGCAAGAAAAATGGAACCCATAGGGTCTATTGGGAAGATGGGCTCCTGTACACTGAGGCCAGAGACCCCAAACCTGGTGCCACTAGGAGAGTGGTAGTGCCTCAGCTGTTCAGAGAGTTCATCCTAACATTGGCCCATGACATTCCCCTTGCTGGACATTTGGGACAAACCGAGACGTGGGAGAGGTTAGTCAACCACTTCTACTGGCCCAATATGTCCAACATGGTTAAGGAGTTTTGCCTCTCCTGCCCCACCTGTCAAGCCAGTGGTAAGACAGGTGGGCATCCAAAGGCCCCCCTCATTCCACTTCCAGTGGTGGGGGTGCCCTTTGAAAGAGTGGGTGTGGACATAGTTGGTCCACTGGAACCTCCCACAGCCTCAGGAAATATGTATATCCTGGTAGTAGTGGATCATGCTACCAGGTATCCTGAAGCTATTCCCCTTAGGTCGACTACTGCCCCTGCAGTAGCCAAGGCCCTCATTGGTATCTTTACCAGAGTGGGTTTCCCTAAGGAGGTGGTGTCTGACAGAGGTACCAACTTCATGTCAGCATACCTAAAGCACATGTGGAATGAGTGTGGAGTGACTTATAAATTCACTACACCATACCATCCACAAACTAATGGCTTAGTTGAGAGATTCAACAAGACATTAAAAGGCATGATCATGGGGCTCCCAGAAAAACTCAAAAGGAGATGGGATGTCCTCCTGCCATGTCTGCTTTTCGCTTACAGGGAGGTACCACAGAAGGGAGTAGGGTTCTCACCCTTTGAACTTCTGTTTGGTCATCCTGTAAGGGGACCACTTGCCCTTGTTAAAGAAGGCTGGGAGAGACCTCTCCATGAGCCTAAACAGGACATAGTGGACTATGTACTTGGCCTTCGCTCTAGAATGGCAGAGTACATGGAAAAGGCAACCAAAAACCTTGAGGCCAGCCAACAGCTCCAGAAGTTTTGGTATGACCAAAAGGCTGCACTGATTGAGTTCCAACCAGGGCAGAAAGTCTGGGTTCTGGAGCCTGTGGCTCCCAGGGCACTCCAGGACAAATGGAGTGGCCCTTACCCAGTACTAGAGAGGAAGAGTCAGGTCACCTACTTGGTGGACCTGGGCACAAGCAGGAGCCCCAAAAGGGTGATCCATGTAAACCGCCTTAAGCTCTTCCACGACAGGGCTGATGTCAATCTGTTGATGGTAACAGATGAGGATCAGGAGGCAGAGAGTGAACCTCTCCCTGATCTTCTGTCATCAGACCCAAAAGATGGTACAGTAGATGGAGTGATCTACTCAGACACCCTCTCTGGCCAACAGCAAGCTGATTGTAGGAGAGTCCTACAACAGTTTCCTGAACTCTTCTCCTTAACCCCTGGTCAGACACACCTGTGTACCCATGATGTGGACACAGGAGACAGCATGCCTGTCAAGAACAAAATCTTTAGACAGTCTGACCATGTTAAGGAAAGCATCAAGGTGGAAGTCCACAAGATGCTGGAATTGGGAGTCATTGAGCGCTCTGACAGCCCCTGGGCTAGCCCAGTGGTCTTAGTCCCCAAACCTCACACCACAGATGGAAAGAAAGAGATGAGGTTTTGTGTGGACTACAGAGGGCTCAATTCTGTCACCAAGACAGATGCTCATCCAATTCCAAGAGCTGATGAGCTCATTGATAAATTAGGTGCTGCCAAATTTCTAAGTACCTTTGACTTGACAGCAGGGTACTGGCAAATAAAAATGGCACCTGGAGCAAAAGAAAAGACAGCATTCTCCACACCTGATGGGCATTATCAGTTTACTGTTATGCCCTTTGGTTTAAAGAATGCCCCGGCCACCTTCCAAAGGTTGGTGAATCAAGTCCTTGCTGGCTTGGAGTCCTTTAGCACAGCTTATCTTGATGATATTGCTGTCTTTAGCTCCACCTGGCAGGATCACCTGGTCCACCTGAGGAAGGTTTTGAAGGCTCTGCAATCTGCAGGCCTCTCTATCAAAGCATCCAAATGCCAGATAGGGCAGGGAACTGTGGTTTACTTGGGACACCTTGTAGGTGGAGGCCAAGTTCAGCCACTCCAACCCAAGATCCAGACTATTCTGGACTGGGTAGCTCCAAAAACCCAGACTCAAGTCAGGGCATTCCTTGGCTTGACTGGGTATTACAGGAGGTTTGTGAAGGGATATGGATCCATTGTGACAGCCCTCACTGAACTCACCTCCAAGAAAATGCCCAAGAAAGTAAACTGGACTGTGGACTGCCAACAGGCCTTTGACACCCTGAAACAGGCAATGTGCTCAGCACCAGTTCTCAAAGCTCCAGATTATTCTAAGCAGTTCATTGTGCAGACTGATGCCTCTGAACATGGGATAGGGGCAGTTTTGTCCCAAACAAATGATGATGGCCTTGACCAGCCTGTTGCTTTCATTAGCAGGAGGTTACTCCCCAGGGAGCAGCGTTGGAGTGACATTGAGAGGGAGGCCTTTGCTGTGGTTTGGTCCCTGAAGAAGCTGAGACCATACCTCTTTGGGACTCACTTCCTAGTTCAAACTGACCACAGACCTCTCAAATGGCTGATGCAAATGAAAGGTGAAAATCCTAAACTGTTGAGGTGGTCCATCTCCCTACAGGGAATGGACTTCATAGTGGAACACAGACCTGGGACTGCCCATGCCAATGCAGATGGCCTTTCCAGGTTCTTCCACTTAGAAAATGAAGACTCTCTTGGGAAAGGTTAGTCTCATCCTCTTTCGTTTGGGGGGGGGGGTTGTGTAAGGAAATGCCTCCTTGGCATGGTTGCCCCCTGACTTTTTGCCTTTGCTGATGCTATGTTTACAATTGAAAGTGTGCTGAGGCCTGCTAACCAGGCCCCAGCACCAGTGTTCTTTCCCTAACCTGTACTTTTGTATCCACAATTGGCAGACCCTGGCATCCAGATAAGTCCCTTGTAACTGGTACTTCTAGTACCAAGGGCCCTGATGCCAAGGAAGGTCTCTAAGGGCTGCAGCATGTCTTATGCCACCCTGGAGACCTCTCACTCAGCACAGACACACTGCTTGCCAGCTTGTGTGTGCTAGTGAGGACAAAACGAGTAAGTCGACATGGCACTCCCCTCAGGGTGCCATGCCAGCCTCTCACTGCCTATGCAGTATAGGTAAGACACCCCTCTAGCAGGCCTTACAGCCCTAAGGCAGGGTGCACTATACCATAGGTGAGGGTACCAGTGCATGAGCATGGTACCCCTACAGTGTCTAAACAAAACCTTAGACATTGTAAGTGCAGGGTAGCCATAAGAGTATATGGTCTGGGAGTCTGTCAAACACGAACTCCACAGCACCATAATGGCTACACTGAAAACTGGGAAGTTTGGTATCAAACTTCTCAGCACAATAAATGCACACTGATGCCAGTGTACATTTTATTGTAAAATACACCACAGAGGGCACCTTAGAGGTGCCCCCTGAAACTTAACCGACTATCTGTGTAGGCTGACTAGTTCTGGCAGCCTGCCACAGACCGAGACATGTTGCTGGCCCCATGGGGAGAGTGCCTTTGTCACTCTGAGGCCAGTAACAAAGCCTGCACTGGGTGGAGATGCTAACACCTCTCCCAGGCAGGAATTGTCACACCTGGCGGTGAGCCTCAAAGGCTCACCTCCTTTGTGCCAACCCAGCAGGACACTCCAGCTAGTGGAGTTGCCCGCCCCCTCCGGCCAGGCCCCACTTTTGGCGGCAAGGCCGGAGAAAATAATGAGAATAACAAGGAGGAGTCTCTGGCCAGTCAGGACAGCCCCTAAGGTGTCCTGAGCTGAGGTGACTCTAACTTTTAGAAATCCTCCATCTTGCAGATGGAGGATTCCCCCAATAGGGTTAGGATTGTGACCCCCTCCCCTTGGGAGGAGGCACAAAGAGGGTGTACCCACCCTCAGGGCTAGTAGCCATTGGCTACTAACCCCCCAGACCTAAACACGCCCTTAAATTTAGTATTTAAGGGCTACCCTGAACCCTAGAAAATTAGATTCCTGCAACAAGAAGAAGGACTGCCCAGCTGAAAACCCCTGCAGCGGAAGACCAGAAGACGACAACTGCCTTGGCTCCAGAAACTCACCGGCCTGTCTCCTGCCTTCCAAAGATCCTGCTCCAGCGACGCCTTCCGAAGGGACCAGCGACCTCGACATCCTCTGAGGACTGCCCCTGCTTCGAAAAGACAAGAAACTCCCGAGGACAGCGGACCTGCTCCAAGAAAAGCTGCAACTTTGTTTCCAGCAACTTTAAAGAACCCTGCAAGCTCCCCGCAAGAAGCGTGAGACTTGCAACACTGCACCCGGCGACCCCGACTCGGCTGGTGGCGATCCGACACCTCAGGAGGGACCCCAGGACTACTCTGATTCTGTGAGTACCAAAACCTGTCCCCCCTGAGCCCCCACAGCGCCGCCTGCAGAGGGAATCCCGAGGCTTCCCCTGACCGCGACTCTTTGAACCTAAAGTCCCGACGCCTGGGAGAGACCCTGCACCCGCAGCCCCCAGGACCTGAAGGACCGGACTTTCACTGGAGAAGTGACCCCCAGGAGTCCCTCTCCCTTGCCCAAGTGGAGGTTTCCCCGAGGAACCCCCCCCTTGCCTGCCTGCAGCGCTGAAGAGATCCCGAGATCTCTCGTAGACTAACATTGCGAACCCGACGCTTGTTTCTACACTGCACCCGGCCGCCCCCGCGCCGCTGAGGGTGAAATTTCGGTGTGGACTCGTGTCCCCCCCGGTGCCCTACAAAACCCCCCTGGTCTGCCCTCCGAAGACGCGGGTACTTACCTGCAAGCAGACCGGAACCGGGGCACCCCCTCCTCTCCATTCTAGCCTATGTGTTTTGGGCACCACTTTGAACTCTGCACCTGACCGGCCCTGAGCTGCTGGTGTGGTGACTTTGGGGTTGCTCTGAACCCCCAACGGTGGGCTACCTTGGACCAAGAACTGAACCCTGTAAGTGTCTTACTTACCTGGTAAAACTAATCAAAACTTACCTCCCCTAGGAACTGTGAAAATTGCACTAAGTGTCCACTTTTAAAACAGCTATTTGTCAATAACTTGAAAAGTATACATGCAATTTTGATGATTTGAAGTTCCTAAAGTACTTACCTGCAATACCTTTCGAATGAGATATTACATGTAGAATTTGAACCTGTGGTTCGTAAAATAAACTAAGAAAATATATTTTTCTATATAAAAACCTATTGGCTGGATTTGTCTCTGAGTGTGTGTACCTCATTTATTGTCCATGTGTATGTACAACAAATGCTTAACACTACTCCTTGGATAAGCCTACTGCTCGACCACACTACCACAAAATAGAGCATTAGTATTATCTATTTTTACCACTATTTTACCTCTAAGGGGAACCCTTGGACTCTGTGCATGCTATTCCTTACTTTGAAATAGCACATACAGAGCCAACTTCCTACACCGTGGCCCTCATCCTCCTTGACCTTTCTGCAGCCTTCGACACCGTCTGCCACCATACACTTCGCACATGCCTCCACGACACTGGAATTCACCACAAGGCCCTGGACTGGATCACATCCTTCCTCTCCGGCAGAAGTCAGAGAGTACGCCTCCCTCCGTTCCTGTCAAAAGCCACCAAGACCATCTGCGGAGTTCCCCAGGGATCCTATCTCAGCCCAACCCTTTTCAATGTCTACATGGCGCCACTCGCCAACATCGACCGATCCCACGGGCTGAACATCATCTCCTACGCGGACGACACACAACTGATCCTCTCACTCACAAAGGACCCCACCACCACCAAGACCAACCTCCACACCGGACTTTACGCCATTGCCAACTGGATGGAGAAAAGCCACCTCAAACTGAACTCGGATAAGACCGAGATCATCATCCTTGGCTACAACAAATCAGCATGGGACGACTCCTGGTGGCCTGCCACTCTAGGAGCCTCCCCCAATGCCCACCACCCACGCACGCAACCTCAGCTTCATACTGGACTTATCGCTCTCTATGACACAGCAAGTCAACGCCATCTCATCCTCATGCTTTAACACCCTCTGCATGCTTTGCAAGACCTTCAGATTGATCCCCATTGAGAATAGGTCACCCACGCCCTTGTTAGCAGTAGACTGGACTACAGCAACGCACTCTAAGCAGGAACAACAGCCATGCTCCAGAGAAAACTTCAGTGCATTCAGAACGCCTCAGCACGACTCATCCTTAACCTCCCTTGCCACGAACACATCTCAGCCCACCTCAGAGACCTCCACTGGCTCCCCGTCAACAGAAGGATCATCTTTAAACTCCTGATCCACGCTCACAAGGCTCTCCACAACGCCCAACCTGCCTACCTCAACAAGCGTCTCCACTTCGACGTCCCAACACGCCAGCTCCGCTCTGCCAACCTCGCCCTCGCCACCGTTCCCCGTGTCCACGTACACACAGCCGGCGGCAGATCCTTCTCCCACCTCACCGCCAAGACCTGGAACTCCCTCCCAGTCAACCCACGTCTGACCAAGGACCTTCTGACCTTCAGGATGCATCTCAAGACCTGGCTTTTCGTGCAGTAGCTACCCCCCCAACGCCGTGAGACCCTACCAGGTAAGTAGCGCGCTTAACAAAATAACTGATTGATTGATGCATGCTGCACAACTTGGCTGTGAGGAAAGCTATCCCACTTCTGGAAGAGTAGGGTGCTGTCCAACCAGCCCTGCAAACTCAGAGAGGGGATGAGAGGGGGAAGATCTCAACTTTATGATTCAGCTAATCCGCCTATACTTCCAGTGACTCTAAGGTACTGTTCAATAATGCTGATGTACTTACTGCATACTTACAGTCTGACACATGTGATAAGTACTGTGGTGTCTATTGTCAGTGACAATGCTAAATGATGACTGAAGTAGCATGTGCCAGGAAACCCAATACTATGTACAGTGTGACATACATCAGACACCTACAGTCCGGTGGATCCCCTCCTGCAATAAACGTGTGATTTTGATATTAACTGGCTAATGCATATACACTTACAATTCATATCTCATATTGACGAGGGACATACGATTTGAGTGCATAGGTGTATTTATCGAATGGCAAAATATACATAAGTTTTGGGACAGTGAAAGGGAGTGGGCACATGGTGCAAATACATACTCAGGTACATATGCTTACCTGTTGGTATCACTGGGTTTTGGTCCATGTGTCCATTGGAAGTTGGTGTGATGGCAGTGGCATGTCAACAAGGAAGCTCAGTGGCACACAAGGGAGACAGTTCAGGGCAGAGTCACTTCCTAGCACTGGGCTTGGTCTTGTCTGGTGTTTCAGTGGCATATCTGGGTCTGAGGGCACATTTGCAAAGGTGCAGCTGGGCTGCAGGGGCAGGGGTGCTGGTTTCCTGTGTGTCCTCTGGCAGTGCTACCAGTCTAGTAGCTGTTGCAGATGTAGATGGCAGGGCAGTGTCCTGGCTAGTGGTTGTGGCTTGCAGGTGGATGGAGGACTCAGACTGGCTGTGGTACTGGTGCTGCAGCACCCCTGCAATGGAGGCCATGGTGGCATTGAGCTGTTTCCGTTGCTCCATGGCCTCCTGGTGGTGTGCTATCAGCCGCCTTTGATTGTGCTCCAGTATGGCCAGGATCTGGACCATCCTGTCCTGGGTATGGTGGAATGCTCCTAGGACCTCAGATATCACCTCCTGGGCTGCTGCACCCATGCTTTGGCAACCCCCCTGGGCCACTGATGCCCTTCCACTGGCCCTAGCCCCCTGTGCCTGTGTCTCTTGCACAGGTCTGGCAGTCCCACTTGCAGTTGGCACTTCATCGTCCTGCCTGTTGGAGGGTGGAGACTCTGGCCTCTGTACATGTGAGCCGCCAGTCCGTGGCCGGGAGACACTGGTGTGAGGTTGTTTGGCCAGAGCTGATGATGGTGGCTGGGTGGTAGGAGTGTCAGTGATATCCTAGGTGGGGCTTCTGGATGGTGACAGTCCAGGACTGTGTGATAGGCCAGGGAGTTCCTCTATTTCCAGACATCGCTCTGCACTCTCCTGAGTTGGGCTTCTGTCTTCAGGTGCAAGGCTGGCACTCCTTGACGTCTCTGTCCGAGTGGCATGGGTGGCATGGGTGGTGGTGCCTGTGTGTGGGAGAATAGACAGGTGGGTGTCAGGTACTTTATCAGCAATTGCTGCACTGTTCTGCAGTATTTGATGGTTATATTACTCTGTCATGGCATGTCAGGTCCCTTCGTGTACATTTAGTTGCATTTTATGTCGGAGGTGGAGGTGCATTGTGGGTGCTGTAGTGCCACTGGGATTCCATGCAGGGGTAGGTGACTGTGCACAGGGGGCTGGATGGAGGTCTGTTTGTGGGATTGTGGGCATGCAGGGAACTTGGATGTGGGTGTTGTGGAAAGGGTAGAAGATGGGGTCCTGGTGGTAGTGAGGGGTGGGGTGATACATGCATTATAGGTGGGGTGACTGTTAAGGTATTGTAGTTGACTTACATGAGTCCAGTCCTCCAGTGAGTCCGGTGAGGCCCTCCTGCAGGATAGCCAGGACCTTCTCTTCGCAGTCGGTGTATTCGGGGGGAGAAGGTGTGGGACCACCACCAGTCTTCTGTATGGCGATGTTGTGCCTGGATACCATTGACCGAACCTTCCCAAGCAGGTCGTTCCATCTCTTCGGGATGTCGTCCCTTGTGCATGGATGGTCTCCCACTGCACTGACCTTGTTGACTATCCGCTGCCATAGCTCCATCTTCCTGGACACGGGTGTCTGCTGTACCTGTGCCCCGAACAGTTGTGGCTCGACCCTGAGTATTTCGTCCACCATGGTCCTTAGCTCCCTGTCTATGAAGTGGGGGTGCTTAGTGGGTACCATGGTGTGTTTGTGGGTGTATTGGTGAGGGTGCTGTTGTGTGTGTGGAATGTGATGGTGTTTGGGGTATGTATGTGTTTTGGTGGTGTATTTGTGTGTGGGACTTGTGTGTTGTTGGGTTCAGAGTATATGTGTTGTGTATCTCAGTCATGCTATTGGCGATGCAAAGGACTGTGGGGTGTGTATGTGAGTGTTTTATATTGTTGTGGATGTGTGTCAGGTGTGTGGGTTCCGGACTTGCCAATGTGTGCATTTGCTGTTGGCGGTCCGTACTGCCAATAGTCGTTTGGCATTCACTATCCACCACGTTGATTTGTGCATCATTATTTGATGGGCGGAGGATTTGTCTACATGGCGGTGGCGGAGTGGCGTGTACTGCCTTCCCGCCGTCGTAGGCCATGGAGGTGGGTGGAGGTTGCAGGATTTTTGGAGGTTTAACTTTTTGGCATCATTATTCGGCGGTGTGTAGTCCACCGCCACTGGAGGTCTTCTGTTCACCGTCACCACAGCAGTCGGCGGTGATTACTGCCAAGTTCATAATGGGGGCCATAGTTTGAGAGTGCTGGCTTTGATGAGCCAGTCATCCAGACATGGGAAGACATTAATATTTTGTCTGCGTAAGTAAGCTACAACCACGGTATATACTTTGTGAACACTCGTGGAGCAGTCGTTACTCCAAACAGGAGAACTTTCAACCAGTAGTGTTTGCCTGCTGTCACAAATCTAAGGTATTTGAGATGCGTAAGGTGTATAGGGATTTGAAAGTAGGAGTCTTTCAGATCCAATACTGAGAGGAAATCGCCTTATTGAAGAAGTGGGATCACATCCTGTAGTGTGACCATTTGAAAATGCTCTGACAGGAGGTGATCATTGAGAGGCCTGAGATGTAGAACAGGCCTTAACTACTCACCCTTCTTGGGGATTAGAAAGTACAGAGAGTGTATTCCTGTCCCCTGATGGTGTGGAGGAACAGGTTCTATAGCTCCCTTGCTAAATAGAGCCTGCCTTTCCTGTTTGAGCAAAGTAGTATGTTCTGGGGACAGTTTGTGAGTGCAAGGGGGGAATGTTTAAAGGTGTGGAAATGAGCTCCAGACAGTAACCCTGTTGGATAATATCCACCACCCATTGATCTGTTGTTATGCTTTGCCATGTCTGAAAAAATTGTTGAAGATGTTCCCCGACATGTTAAGTAGTCGGGGGGAGATGAAGGTAGTCACTGTTTGGGAGGCAGATAAGGAACCTCTGGGGGAGGGTGTTTTACCTCTTCCTCTGTTGTTGTTTCCCCTGTAGGAACCTTTATAGGATACTGTGCTTTAAGAGGCTGAAGTGTATAATGGGCTACAAAAGGCGCCATGTGAAGATGTATTTGCAGGTCACCCATGGATTTAGCCACCTTATTATCTTTCTTCACTTTTTCTACGGCCTGATCGACTTGTGGACTTAAGAGGTTCTCCTTGTCAAATGGTACATTGAGATTCAAATCTAGAAAAGCATAGCCCCGCATGCTTGCATAGAAAGACACTGGTGTTGATGCCTCTTGCGGCTGTGTCAGCAGAATCCAAGGGGCAGCAAATTGAATTATTAGAAATATGCTGGCCTTTGCTGACAATTTCTTGGCCTCTCTTTCTGTGCTCCTCTGGGAGATATTAGAGGAGCCCCTCCATATCCTTCCAGTGAGCACAATCATACCTTGCAAGCAGACCTTGTGTGTTAGGGATACACCAATGGTGGTGGCTTGGGTTGCAACTCGCTTTCCAGATATGACAATTAACTTGCTCTCCTTTCAGGAGGCGGAGCAGAGCTAGCTGCTTGTAAATTTACTATTTTTCTTGCATTAAACACCAACAGAGAATCTGCAGGGACCTGACCTCTAATAAAGATGCGGACTGAGGGCAAAGCTTTATATTTTTTTTCAGCAGTGCGATACGTGCCCTGGCAGGATCTTTAAAAAATTTCTCTGTGTGTCATCATCCACTTCAACATGGGCAGGTTTTGTGCGGCTGTTAGACATGGAGGCTTTTTGGCATGTATCCCCTGTCTTTTTGCCTTCTGACCTCCTGTTTTTATGGTTTACTGTCTCTGCTTACTTTACCACTGCTGATCAGTGCTAAAGTGCAAGTGCTCCCTAGGTAAATTGTACTGTTGATTGGTTTATCCATGATTGGTATATTTGATTTACTGGTAGGTCCCTAGTAAAGTGCACCATTGGTCCCCAGGGCCTGTAAATCAAATGCTACTAGTGGGCCTGCAGCACTAATTTTGCCACCCACATAAGTAGCCCTGCAAATATGGCTCAGACCTGCCTCTGCAGTGTCTGTGTGTGCAGTTTTGAACTGCCAATTCGACCTGGCAAGTGTACCCACACCTTCCCTTTTTGTACATGTAAGGCACACCTAAGGTAGGCCCTAGGCACCCCCATGGGCAGGGCGCAGTGTATTTAAAAGGTAGGACATGTACTGGTGTGTTTTCATGTCCTAACAGTGAAATACTGCCAAACGTGGGTTTCACTGTTGCAAGGCCTGTCTCTCTAATAGGTTAACATGGGGCCTGCCTTTAAATCACTTTAAAGTGCAGATTCCCTTTGACAGCAGATTTAAATATGGAGTTTAGGGTCTCTGAACTCACAATTTGAAAATACATCTTTTAGTGAGGTTGGTTTTTGGATTGTGAGTTTGAAAATGCCACTGTTAGAAAGTAGGCATTTTCTTGCTTAAACAATTCTGCGACTCTGCCTGTTAGTGGACTCCCAGTCTGGGTCAGTTTGAGAGTTGAGCTGTTTACACCTCTCCTCTAGACAGTGACACAGAGGGAGCTGGAGTGTAGACTGCATATCCCGATGAGCCATCTGAGCTAGAGTGGAGGGAGGAGTAGTTGCTGCACCTGAAAGGACTGTGCCTGCCCTCACACAATGCAGTCTCCAACCCCCTGGTTTCTGGGGTCTGGCCTAGACTAGGAAGGATCTTGCAAACACTTGAGACTTTGCTTTGAAGTTTGCCAACTTCAAAGGCCGAAAGGGATATAAGAAGAGGACCCAAACCCCAGGCTTTCAGAATCTTTAGGAATCAAGAGGAACCTCTGCCTAGGAGAAGAGCTGAAAGAGGAGTACTATCCCTTTGCTGTGCTGCTTTGCTGGACCGGCCTGCAGTTGCTGCTTCTACATTACAAGAGTGCAAAGGGTGAACTTTGCTATGTGTCCTGCTTGAGAAAGTTCTCCAAGGGCTTGGAGTAGAGCTTACCTCCTGTTGGAAGTCTCAGGGACACCAAAGACTTCAGTTTCCTCGAACTGCAACACTGGGAACTGTGGGTTTTGTGCTGTTCAAGAGGAGAAACCACTGCAACGTCGTCAGCGAAGCCCCTGGCCCACACTCTGACCTGCCGGCGCTGCACGGAGCCGCACTGCCCCGGCTGCGCACTGTGACCTTGGTCTCACCGACGTCATCATCAGACAACTTCACAGAGCCGCTGCTCACACCGTGACCTGTGGACCCCGCATTCCTGCATCGCCTTCTCACACCGCAGCCTGGGCCTCTCCGACAACAACACTCCTGCTGACACCGGTGTCGCTGCCTGCACAGTGGCCTGTGGACTCTGCTCATAAGGTACACGAAGCACAATCCTGTCCTGCACCACAGCCCTTGGTCCACCGATGCCAGCATCATCGACTCCAGTGTCATCACCAGGCATCCCTGCCCACCCCCTGGCCTGTAGACATTGCTTGTGAGGGTCACGAAGCACTGTCCCATCCCAAACCGCTTGCTTGGGCCTACTGACAACAGCGATTCAGCAACGAGGCCTTCCCTGTGAGCTGGTGACACTGCATGTCGCACCGCCCCACTTCACACCGCAGCCCTGGTCTCACCGACACCGCTGGACGTCGTCACCGAGCCGTTGCCTGCACACACGTCGCATCATCCCGCTTCGCAGCGCAGCCCGACGCCATCCACTCCAGCGCTCCTGACTTCATCAGCCCAGAGTTCGATCAGCAACGTGTGTGACTTCAAGGGCCCGACGACTCCCGCACAAACTCTGGAACCGACATTGCAACGCCTGCAACGCCAGCAACGCCACACTCCAGAGCTCGCAGCAAGGAACACGACGCCCTGCAATTCCAAAGGTACTGTGTGCGGGTCTTCCTGACACCATAGCTGGCCCATGCCGCCGCAGCTGGCCTGAACCGTTGGTTTTGTTGATCACAACGCCGCAAAAGCCCCAGGCTTGCGCTATCAAATTCAAGGAACTATATTTTGGGGTAAATCTTGCAGAATTCATATTTTTATTACTGTATGTTGGCTTTTCATCGTATTTGGTGTTGTTCTATATACATAAATATTGACTATTTTTCTAAAACTGGTGTGGTTCCTTTTGTAGTGTTTCCACTTATTACTGTGTGTTATGTGCAAATGCTTTACACATTGCTACTGAGAAAAGCTTGACTGCTCATGCCAAGCTACCAATGGGGTGAGCAGGGGTTATCTGAGCACGTATCTCCCTTATCCTGACTCGAGTGATGGTCCCTACTTGGACAGGGTGGAAACTGACCGCCAACTAGAGACCCCATTTCTAACAGCTTTCAAGTGCAATGTAGTGAGCTTTTGAAAGAGGAAACCATCCTCAAAGGGCTCTTCGTCTAGGGGTACCTGGTGATAGCTGCCCTCCCAGTGAGCTTCTGAAAGGAGGAAATGTCATCTGGCAGAGATAGTCTGGCCAGGTAAACATCTGTGTCTGTATCTGTGTACGGAAAACATCTGTATCTGAGTGAGGGTCTACATCATATTGTGACCAAGGGTCTGTGTCTTTTGGGAAAGGCATAGCATTGTCCTCTGCTCCCTGATCATCATGGAAAGAGTGGGGGGAAACTCTAAAGGGTGATGACAAGGAGGTCACCGTGTGAATGTGGAGGTTAAGGGGAGAATGGTTGTGGAGGCAGTGAAGTTAGTGGTGGAGAAGAAGGCAAAGGAGGGTGTATAACACCCAGGGTCTCTATCAATAATCTTGTGTTTGGCAGGAAGCATAAGAATATTGAGAGTCAAAGGAAAGCTGTCTCTTAGAAGGTATTGGTGCCAAAGCTGGAGATGTATGTCTGGGTGCCGAGATGGTATGGTTCTATATATATATATATACACCTTGGGGAGCCCTTATAACCCCGCTATATCTGGGCTAGAAACTGGAACGAAGTATAAATGTACAGAAGGGATAAATACACCTCTATTATAGGTCTCAGTGAAAACATCAATTCATCACTGACACATTTTTATGATTTTAAATGCAAGGTTTTATATTGATTTATATTAGTCTCCTTTTGCCTCACTCTTGTTAGTTAACATAATATATAACAAACCAGTTATCAAAATACATACACTTAGCATCAAAAAACACACACACACATATATATATATCTATATATATATATCTATATATATATATATATATATAACATATATACATCCAATCACATGAAAAATATCATCAATATGTAAACATCCCATCACATAGAGAATATCATGATGTATAACCAGGTACTGTATGCTAAAATAACTTGCACTAGAGGCTTCCAACAGTTTTTTTGTTGGCTGCTACACTTTTTTTTTTTCAAAGGCAGTCCTACAAGAAGAGGTAGTGAAGATTAATACCGCCACTCATAGACGAATATATGTATTGATTCAATACGGTATAGTCAAAGGTCAAAATCTTATAGTTAATTAATTCATAACACTTCTTCAGTTGTTCGTCGATGCGTTTGGTCCCTGTCACTTCAGGCCTCATCAGGACGTGGGAAGCGTTACCTATGTATAACATTATAAACTTGTGTTTACTCATATATATGGTTATATTCCTACAAATACAACTACCGCCAGGGGCACATAGCACCCTGTTCACCAATGTGTATACTATGCACCTTGTCAATCATTCTCTCATTACAAGGCGCACACGGTGCTCATTTCAAATATAACTCTAAGAACAATGTGCCGAGCCCACAGTGAAGTATAAACTCGGATCTCATCCCCACCATATCCAAAAGTGAAACCAACATTGCTGCTCCCACAATATTAGTTTCACCACGATGAAAAAAGTATTTGAAGACGCTATGCATCCATCTCACGTTAGAACACCAACTCTGTGGACTTGCAATATCCTGTGCAATCTTAGCTTATTTATACATGCATCAGCTAACCTTTGTAACATCCTTAAAGGGATCAACCGTATGCCATGTGCACCCAGTCGTGTTGCATCGTTCGGATCTGTGTGTGTCGTCCAGCTCCGCGTGGCGTTGTCAGCATCGTTGGAGCCGTCTGTGATGTCACGGTCTTCTATATAGGCACCACCCCAGCGCGCGTGAATCAGTTCTTTTCCACAACTTTCCATGCCATAAGCACAGAGTCATGGAAGAAAAAAATTTCTCTGTCTGTGCGAAATGACATACCCTGAAAAGGGGTAAAAATCTAAAAATACACAATATATCAGCAGAGTGGGGAGGCATGGGTGGGTGTAAGGAATCTGCAGCTAGATAGAGTCTCTACCAGATAGTAGTGCCTTGCGAACATGTGCAAGGAAGCCCAAGTTGCCGCCTGGTAGATGTCTAGGACTGGCACGCCTCGAGCCAAGGCCATGGTAGCAGCTTTCCCCCTCGTAGAGTGAGCTCTCAAGCCCTCAGGAGGCTGCTTCTTAGCCAATGCGTATCAGATTTTAATATGGAGAACGACCCAGCGAGAAATAGTTCATTTCTGAACTGCCCGATCCTTCTTTGCACCAACATACCCCACAAAGAGTTGGTCATCCACCCAGAACTCTTATGTGCGGTCAAGGTAGAACAACAGCGCTCTTTTTGGGGCCAGACGGTGGAGACGCTCCTCTTCTTTAGAGGGATGTGGTGGAGCAAAGAAGGTGATGCAGGGTTATGTTCTGACCCAGATGGAAAGGGGTCACTACCTTGGGGAGGAAAGAGGCACGAGTGAGGACTACCTTATCAGGATAAACTGTGAGATACAGCGGTCTTGATGATAAGGCCTGCATCTCACTTACTCTCCTGCCAGATGTGATCACCACTAAAAAGGCTGTTTTGACAGTGAGCAGCCGGAGAGGGCAATTACCGAAATGCTTAAAAGGAGCACACGTAAGAAAAGTGAGCACCAGATTAAGGTCCTGCTGAGGCATGAGAAAAGGCGTAGGTGGAAACATATGTACAAGCCCTTTTAAAACTCTCTGTACAATAGGAGACTTAAAGACTGTTGGTCAGGCAGTCGAAGAAAAGCTGATAAGGCAGAAAGACAGCCCGTAAGAGTCCCTAAGGAGGAACCCTGTTGGGCGAGTGTCAGAATGAAAAGAAGGATATTAGAAAGAGAAGAAAAAGAAAGAGAAGAAGAAAGAGGATCAATAGACCTCTCTGTGCAATATAATACCAAACGCTTCCAACCGCAGGTGTAAACCGTCATGGTAGAGGGACGCCTGGCTGCCAGAATGACATTACAGACTTCAGGAGGGAGGTCATAAACCCTCTACTGCCGTCGCTCAATCTCCTCGCATGAAGCCGCAGAGATGACAGGTTTGGGTAGAGAACCTTCCCCTGCTGCTTCGACAGAAGATCCCCCCCGAAGAGGCAACCTGATTGGAGGATTGATGCTCATATTGAGAAGCTCTGGATACCAGACTGTTCGTGCCCAATCCGGAGCCACTAGGATTACTTGGGCCTGGTAGTTCTTGATTTTCTTGAGAACTCTGGGCAGAAGTAGTATGGGTGGAAAGGTGTACAGGAGGCCTTAACTCCACTCGCAACGAAAAGTGTTGCTTAGCGATAGCCGCCTTGGAAACTCAAACGCGCAATACTGCTGAGACTGTGCGTTCTCTTCCGAGGCGAACAGATCCAACCAAGACTCTCCCCAATGCTGAAAGGGACCTTGCGCCACCTCCGAACAGAGACACCATTCATGATCCGCTAAGCATCGCTGGCTGAGTTTGTCCACTCTGTCGTTCACCTACCAGGTGTTAAACTACCAGGGTTATGCCCTGGTGTTCCAGCCATGTCCAGAGACGTAGAGCCTCTTGATAAAGGGTCCACGACCTCACACCGCCCTGCTTGTTGCAGTACCACATTGTGGTAGTGTTGTCCGTGAACACCTGCACTATCTTCCCTTTCACAACAGGAAGAAATGCCTTTAATGCTAGCTGGATCACCCGAAGTTCAAACAAGTTGATATGAAGTCCGGATTCCACCTGGGACCATAGACCTCTGATCTCTGCTTCTCCCAGATGGCCACCCCATCCCAAGAGTGATGCATCTGTCACTATCATGAAATCTGGTTGGGGAAGGGAGAGGAATCTGCCTTTGACCCAATCGCAGTTCACTTGTCCGATAGGCTCTCATTATTCTAATGAGACTACTGGATTTGAGCGGCAGAATCGCCTGTGGTGTGGGAGACTGAGACTAACCCACTACAGGTGACACCTGCCACCCCAATCCGAGTATTGATCCGGCTAACTAGCAGTGCCTCATCTCTACCCGAGAGCTGGAATGATTGGGCAGCTGAGCGCATGACAATTGACTCAACAGGGAAATCGTGATCACTCAGATCTCATCCGTTTCTCTCAGTTACATTAATATCACATATACAATGACAAGCAGAGGCAGTATATGATTCAATAAGGTTTTAATGAGGCAACTGCATCTTAGATAATTAAGCATGTACTGCAACAACCAGGATGATAAAGCATGACAGGATTAAAATTGTGAGAAGGAGAGTGAAGCATAGAAATAACGCTACCATATTGTCACTAGAGTCAATAGACTAATTCCTACCTAGGCTATTAGAGCATAGCGTGTTAAGCTCTAGTTCTGCCCTTCAGGTTCCCCTAGGAAGACCTCATCCCCCATACCTGAGCAAAGTCCTGAAGTCTGCATAAGCAGCTGTAGCAAAGCTTTCAGCAATCAGCATACAGTCATGGTCATCTGGCTGGAATCTCCCTCTAACGTGTATGGGACAGGGAAGTGTTTTTATAATAAAACAACTGATATTCTGAGAAAATGTCCCTACGTAAGGATGTGTATGTTTCTATGAATACCAGAGACAAAATTGTTACCAAGTTTACCGGCAACCTATCTTACTGCAGCCTTGAGAGAAGCACAGAGTGAACAAGAATGTCTGGTTTAAGAACGTCGTGCTGACCTAAGCAAAGAACAGCCAGATAGAGAGAACTAAAACAAGACTGCAAATGTGGCTATTGTTAAAATAATAAACAAAGCTGAATAAAATATATCTAGGTAAAAGTGCACAGCGGCAGGCCTAGCATGTTAAAATAACGTTCTTGGAGCTATAACTAAAATGGCTACACAACACACTAACCACCACTGCAGGTCTTTTGCAGTTCCCTCTGAGATCTGAACCATTTCGGTAAGATTTCCCTGATGCTGTGCCCATTGGAACTTCAGGTCCCACTGCAGAGCCCTCATATGCCATCTGGCATGTTTATTAACGGGATGCAGAAAGCTATGAGTCCCACCAGCCTCAGAGTCTGTCTCACCGAAATCCTGGATAGAGGCCGAAACATAACCCGAAACATAACCCAAAACTGCACTGTGTCCAGAATAGCTCTGATGAAAGGGAGCTTCTGAGAGGGAGTCCGGTGTGACTTTGGCACATTTATGGTGAACTTCAGCGAATGCAGGAGGTCCGCCGTAGTCTGAAGGTGGGTGACAAGAGCCTGGGTCGTCGGAGCCTTCAACAGCCAGTCGTCCAGGTAGGGAAAGACTGAGGGGCATATTTATACTCCGTCTGCGCCGATCGTGCGTCAAAAAGTTTGACGCACAATCTTCGCAAACGTTGCCCCGTATTTAAACTTTGACGCCCGAGCCCGCAGGTGACAAATTTCCACCGTGTGCGTCATTTTTCGGATGCAGCAACCCACCTTGCGTTAATTATATGCAAGGTAGGCGTTCCCGTCCAAAAAATGGCTTAAAGGGCCGTGCTTTCGGGCAAAAATGACGCACAGCCGGGAGGCGGAGCCAGAAAATGACGCACAGCCCGATTTGCGTAAAAAATTAACGCCTGGGTCAGGGCAGGTGTTAAAATGGGGCAAACGCACCTGTATTTAATCAGAACATACAGAACAAACAGCAGAGCAGCAGAGCAGCAACAGGGAGCCATGGAGGTCATTCTAATCCAGCATGCACGCAGACGCAGAGCCCAGCAGCAACAACACCAGCTACAACAACACCAGCAGGGACCCCAAAGGCAGCGCAGAAGGCAGGAGAGGATATTCCACCCAAGAACAACCCTTCAGGGCTTCAGGGAACACGACATCATACAGAGGTACCGGTTGAACTGGCAGGCCATTCAGCAGCTGCTGCGAAACATTGAACTGCAGTTGGCCCCCACTTTGGTGACACCCCACACCATCCCAACAGAAACAAAGCTGCTTGCCGTACTTCATATGCTGGCAAGTGGCTCTTTTTAAACAACTGGTGCCCTGGTAGGCGGAATATCACAACCATCATTCTCCGCCTTTTTGCCCAAAGTACTGGATGCCATCATTTGACTGACACCCCGCCACATCTGCTTCCCTAACACACTGCAGAAGCAGCAGGAAACTAAACAGGGGTTCTACGCAATCAGTGGCTTCCCACACGTCCTTGGTGCAATCAACTGCACACATGTACGCCTTGTGCCACCTGCTGCAACTGAACACCTCTACCGCAACAGGAAGCACACACATTCCATCAATGTGCAGGCCACTGTCGATCACCAAGGAATGTTCACCAACATCATGGCTAAATATCCTGGGAGTGTACATGACTCATACATCTTCCATCTCAGCACCATCAATCAACACTTCCAGGATGGACGATATGGCAATGGATTACTTGTTGGTAAGTACAGAAAATCTACTGACATACACACTGCACAGAAACACTCTAGGACACACAACACATACACCACAACTGTAACATGTCGACAAGAACACACTCAGGTCGTGACATAGCTAGCCAGGTTTCATTGGTCACCATTGAACTTGTCACACATCTGACAATACTGTACAGCCTAATGTGAATACATCTGTGGCACAACGTTTGGAGTGGGTTGGCTAAATGTCACCTGCAAATAGTAAGCCTCAAATCATGTTTTCTACAATCCATTGCAGAAGTCTAAAGGTATGGGATGTACATGGTACATTGATATCAACGTGTTAACAACACTGTCAAAATTAACCTGTGTATGGAACTATCATCTCACCCCCAATCAAGACACAGGGACACCTGGATCACAAGTCACAGTGCAAGGGAGGGCACACTGGACTGCAAAGTCCTAAACATACTGCTGACAACCACTCACCAGCCAAACACTCGGTCAGCCAAAAAAACAACACAATGCAGATGGTACATCCTATAAGCCCAGGATGCAACACAATAACACAAAAGAGACACAGACAACACAAGACAACTACTGACATGCAAGCTGATATTAATGGGCCAATCTACATCTAAATTATCCCATTCTCTTTCTCCTACAGCTGATCAGGGGTATGGGATCCAGCCATGGATCATGACACCATTTGCCAACCAAAGTACTGCAGCAGAGCGTGCTTACAATGACGCACATAGGAGGACACGCAGCATAGTCGAGAGGACCTTTGGCATCCTCAAGTCCAGATTCAGGTGCCTCGACATCACTGGCGGTAGCCTCCTATATTCCCCTGAAATGGTCTGTAAGATCATACTAACATGTGCCATCCTGCACAACATTTGCATAAGAAGGAACATTCCCCTCCTGGAACCAGACTCACACATGCCTGAAGACGAGGAAGAGGAGGATGCTGCCCTGCAACATGAGGGGGAACAACCAAACACGGCTGCTGGAGTGCGTAGACACCAACACATCGTGAACAGTTTCTTTTAAATGTAACCACCATCACCACTTTATGAACTATTGTAAATAAACACTGATAAGAAACACCACATCATGGTCTGGCTAATCATTTCTGCACACCTTTAGCTCTAACTATCAGAAGAAGAGTGTCGGCTCATGGAGCATTGATGACATAACAATCGGGACACAGAAAATCCCACAACAAATGTGATGCCTATCATACAACGGTCACATACACACACAATGTAAATGACTGACATCCTGTACAGTTCACCTTTGAAGGGCAATAGCTGAGGGCCACACCTATTACACACATACATGTTGGAAACATGGTTCATCGTAGCATATGGCACACAACTAAAACACCATCACTCAAGTAGGAGAAAACAGGCCTCATACATCAGGCAGTTGACATGCTTTTGCTTCAGGAACAGGAATGTATGACCAGACCCTTGACAGCAGTAAGTCCAGCTACCTACATTCTTTGCAAAGGCTATCTGTCACTAGAGTTACACATAAGCAGAACATACACAGCACAAGTGCCACACATATGACAAGCATCCAGCACATTACATCCCATCTACATGTCAGCCCTTTTCTAAAATCCTGACACACCCATGCGCCTGGTCACACCCCACCTGTCTGAAGAGGTCCCTGGAATACAAATATGTGTACCCTGATATTCCCTCATCTACACACACACACTAACAAGAGTCATCCAGTGTGCCACACCCTTTCCTATGGTATACCATTGTCATAGTACTATCTGACTGCATGGACGTCAGCTCAAATAATACACTGGCTTGGAGTTTATAAGGCCTGGTATCACCTGTAGATTGCTTCCTGTGTGAAAGGTACTGTAGGCCATTTGAAAGCAAATCACATCCGACAGGACTTGTGAGACACTGATGGAGGCCACACCAGTGATCACCTCCATGCACACCACCCAAATTTACAGGCACCGTCCCTGCTGATGCCTCCAACAGCCTAGATGTTGACATTTTGGCAAATACACCGTTAAGCATTGCTACTAATGTAGCCGTGTAACACTGTATCTGGGTTCATGTGTCACCTTCAAAACAACACAGGACATACACAGTTTGAAATGTCAACTGTCTACTGCTCCCTCCGACCGGTCTTAGTGAGACCACTGATCATGTCACTTGTGAAAGAGCTGGATCCTGATTGACCCTGCATCCTGTCAGCCTGACTGGCACCTGTCCGTGGGTCACCCTAAAGATTCCCGGTGGCCACATATGGACCAAACTTGCTGTACAAAACCTCTAATTTCTCAGAGGCTAATTTGTCATTTGCCTCATCAATGTATACTCAAATACATTGTATTGCATCATCTGACTTTTATTTGTACCAAATTTGTTACAGTGCCCTTGAAAAGCTAAATCATGCCCCATCCCTTGTCTGGGCCTCATTAATGCCTAAACTACAAAGTGTGACAATGTACCTGGGCCATAGCCTGGGATGATGTACCTGGGCTCCAGCAGAACCAGCAACCTCAGATAATGTCCATGAAAAGTGTAGGAAGTTGGCTCTGTATGTGCTATTTCAAAGTAAGGAATAGCATGCACAGAGTCCAAGGGTTCCCCTTAGAGGTAAAATAGTGGTAAAAAGAGATAATACTAATGCTCTATTTTGTGGTAGTGTGGTCGAGCAGTTGGCTTTTCCAAGGAGTAGTGTTAAGCATTTGTTGTACATACACATAGACAATAAATGAGGTACACACACTCAGAGACAAATCCAGCCAATAGGTTTTTGTATAGAAAAATATCTTTTCTTAGTTTATTTTAAGAACCACAGGTTCAAATTCTACATGTAATATCTCATTCGAAAGGTATTGCAGGTAAGTACTTTAGGAACTTCAAATCATCAAAATTGCATGTATACTTTTCAAGTTATTCACAAATAGCTGTTTTAAAAGTGGACCCTTAGTGCAATTTTCACAGTTCCTAGGGGAGGTAAGTATTTGTTAGGTTAACCAGGTAAGTAAGACACTTACAGGGCTTAGTTCTTGGTCCAAGGTAGCCCACCGTTGGGGGTTCAGAGCAACCCCAAAGTCACCACACCAGCAGCTCAGGGCCGGTCAGGTGCAGAGTTCAAAGTGGTGCCCAAAACACATAGGCTAGAATGGAGAGAAGGGGGTGCCCCGGTTCCGGTCTGCTTGCAGGTAAGTACCCGCGTCTTCGGAGGGCAGACCAGGGGGGTTTTGTAGGGCACCGGGGGGGACACAAGCCCACACAGAAATTTCACCCTCAGCAGCGCGGGGGCGGCCGGGTGCAGTGTAGAAACAAGCGTCGGGTTTGCAATGTTAGTCTATGAGAGATCTCGGGATCTCTTCAGCGCTGCAGGCAGGCAAGGGGGGGATTCCTCGGGGAAACCTCCACTTGGGCAAGGGAGAGGGACTCCTGGGGGTCGCTTCTCCAGTGAAAGTCCGGTCCTTCAGGTCCTGGGGGCTGCGGGTGCAGGGTCTCTCCCAGGCGTCGGGACTTTAGGTTCAAAGAGTCGCGGTCAGGGGAAGCCTCGGGATTCCCTCTGCAGGCGGCGCTGTGGGGGCTCAGGGGGGACAGGTTTTGGTACTCACAGTATCAGAGTAGTCCTGGGGTCCCTCCTGAGGCGTCGGATCTCCACCAGCCGAGTCGGGGTCGCCGGGTGCAGTGTTGCAAGTCTCACGCTTCTTGCGGGGAGCTTGCAGGGTTCTTTAAAGCTGCTGGAAACAAAGTTGCAGCTTTTCTTGGAGCAGGTCCGCTGTCCTCGGGAGTTTCTTGTCTTTTCGAAGCAGGGGCAGTCCTCAGAGGATGTCGAGGTCGCTGGTCCCTTTGGAAGGCGTCGCTGGAGCAGGATCTTTGGAAGGCAGGAGACAGGCCGGTGAGTTTCTGGAGCCAAGGCAGTTGTCGTCTTCTGGTCTTCCGCTGCAGGGGTTTTCAGCTGGGCAGTCCTTCTTCTTGTAGTTGCAGGAATCTAATTTTCTAGGGTTCAGGGTAGCCCTTAAATACTAAATTTAAGGGCGTGTTTAGGTCTGGGGGGTTAGTAGCCAATGGCTACTAGCCCTGAGGGTGAGTACACCCTCTTTGTGCCTCCTCCCAAGGGGAGGGGGTCACAATCCTAACCCTATTGGGGGAATCCTCCATCTGCAAGATGGAGGATTTCTAAAAGTTAGAGTCACTTCAGCTCAGGACACCTTAGGGGCTGTCCTGACTGGCCAGTGACTCCTCCTTGTTTTTCTCATTATTTTCTCCGGCCTTGCCGCCAAAAGTGGGGCCTGGCCGGAGGGGGCGGGCAACTCCACTAGCTGGAGTGTCCTGCTGGGTTGGCACAAAGGAGGTGAGCCTTTGAGGCTCACCGCCAGGTGTGACAATTCCTGCCTGGGAGAGGTGTTAGCATCTCCACCCAGTGCAGGCTTTGTTACTGGCCTCAGAGTGACAAAGGCACTCTCCCCATGGGGCCAGCAACATGTCTCGGTTTGTGGCAGGCTGCTAAAACTAGTCAGCCTACACAGATAGTCGGTTAAGTTTCAGGGGGCACCTCTAAGGTGCCCTCTGTGGTGTATTTTACAATAAAATGTACACTGGCATCAGTGTGCATTTATTGTGCTGAGAAGTTTGATACCAAACTTCCCAGTTTTCAGTGTAGCCATTATGGTGCTGTGGAGTTCGTGTTTGACAAACTCCCAGACCATATACTCTTATGGCTACCCTGCACTTACAATGTCTAAGGTTTTGTTTAGACACTGTAGGGGTACCATGCTCATGCACTGGTACCCTCACCTATGGTATAGTGCACCCTGCCTTAGGGCTGTAAGGCCTGCTAGAGGGGTGTCTTACCTATACTGCATAGGCAGTGAGAGGCTGGCATGGCACCCTGAGGGGAGTGCCATGTCGACTTACTCGTTTTGTCCTCGCTAGCACACACAAGCTGGCAAGCAGTGTGTCTGTGCTGAGTGAGAGGTCTCCAGGGTGGCATAAGACATGCTGCAGCCCTTAGAGACCTTCCTTGGCATCAGGGCCCTTGGTACTAGAAGTACCAGTTACAAGGGACTTATCTGGATGCCAGGGTCTGCCAATTGTGGATACAAAAGTACAGGTTAGGGAAAGAACACTGGTGCTGGGGCCTGGTTAGCAGGCCTCAGCACACTTTCAATTGTAAACATAGCATCAGCAAAGGCAAAAAGTCAGGGGGCAACCATGCCAAGGAGGCATTTCCTTACACAACCCCCCCCAAACGAAAGAGGATGAGACTAACCTTTCCCAAGAGAGTCTTCATTTTCTAAGTGGAAGAACCTGGAAAGGCCATCTGCATTGGCATGGGCAGTCCCAGGTCTGTGTTCCACTATAAAGTCCATTCCCTGTAGGGAGATGGACCACCTCAACAGTTTAGGATTTTCACCTTTCATTTGCATCAGCCATTTGAGAGGTCTGTGGTCAGTTTGAACTAGGAAGTGAGTCCCAAAGAGGTATGGTCTCAGCTTCTTCAGGGACCAAACCACAGCAAAGGCCTCCCTCTCAATGTCACTCCAACGCTGCTCCCTGGGGAGTAACCTCCTGCTAATGAAAGCAACAGGCTGGTCAAGGCCATCATCATTTGTTTGGGACAAAACTGCCCCTATCCCATGTTCAGAGGCATCAGTCTGCACAATGAACTGCTTAGAATAATCTGGAGCTTTGAGAACTGGTGCCGAGCACATTGCCTGTTTCAGGGTGTCAAAGGCCTGTTGGCATTCCACAGTCCAGTTTACTTTCTTGGGCATTTTCTTGGAGGTGAGTTCAGTGAGGGCTGTCACAATGGATCCATATCCCTTCACAAACCTCCTGTAGTACCCAGTCAAGCCAAGGAATGCCCTGACTTGAGTCTGGGTTTTTGGAGCTACCCAGTCCAGAATAGTCTGGATCTTGGGTTGGAGTGGCTGAACTTGGCCTCCACCTACAAGGTGTCCCAAGTAAACCACAGTTCCCTGCCCTATCTGGCATTTGGATGCCTTGATAGAGAGGCCTGCAGATTGCAGAGCCTTCAAAACCTTCCTCAGGTGGACCAGGTGATCCTGCCAGGTGGAGCTAAAGACAGCAATATCATCAAGATAAGCTGTGCTAAAGGACTCCAAGCCAGCAAGGACTTGATTCACCAACCTTTGGAAGGTGGCAGGGGCATTCTTTAAACCAAAGGGCATAACAGTAAACTGATAATGCCCATCAGGTGTGGAGAATGCTGTCTTTTCTTTTGCTCCAGGTGCCATTTTTATTTGCCAGTACCCTGCTGTCAAGTCAAAGGTACTTAGAAATTTGGCAGCACCTAATTTGTCTATGAGCTCATCAGCTCTTGGAATTGGATGAGCATCTGTCTTGGTGACAGAATTGAGCCCTCTGTAGTCCACACAAAACCTCATCTCTTTCTTTCCATCTTTGGTGTGAGGTTTGGGGACTAAGACCACTGGGCTAGCCCAGGGGCTGTCAGAGCGCTCAATTACTCCCAATTCCAGCATCTTGTGGACTTCCACCTTGATGCTTTCCTTAACATGGTCAGACTGTCTAAAGATTTTGTTCTTGACAGGCATGCTGTCTCCTGTGTCCACATCATGGGTACACAGGTGTGTCTGACCAGGGGTTAAGGAGAAGAGTTCAGGAAACTGTTGTAGGACTCTCCTACAATCAGCTTGCTGTTGGCCAGAGAGGGTGTCTGAGTAGATCACTCCATCTACTGTACCATCTTTTGGGTCTGATGACAGAAGATCAGGGAGAGGTTCACTCTCTGCCTCCTGATCCTCATCTGTTACCATCAACAGATTGACATCAGCCCTGTCGTGGAAGAGCTTAAGGCGGTTTACATGGATCACCCTCTTGGGGCTCCTGCTTGTGCCCAGGTCCACCAAGTAGGTGACCTGACTCTTCCTCTCTAGTACTGGGTAAGGGCCACTCCATTTGTCCTGGAGTGCCCTGGGAGCCACAGGCTCCAGAACCCAGACTTTCTGCCCTGGTTGGAACTCAACCAGTGCAGCCTTTTGGTCATACCAAAACTTCTGGAGCTGTTGGCTGGCCTCAAGGTTTTTGGTTGCCTTTTCCATGTACTCTGCCATTCTAGAGCGAAGGCCAAGTACATAGTCCACTATGTCCTGTTTAGGCTCATGGAGAGGTCTCTCCCAGCCTTCTTTAACAAGGGCAAGTGGTCCCCTTACAGGATGACCAAACAGAAGTTCAAAGGGTGAGAATCCTACTCCCTTCTGTGGCACCTCTCTGTAAGCGAAAAGCAGGCATGGCAAGAGGACATCCCATCTCCTTTTGAGTTTTTCTGGGAGCCCCATGATCATGCCCTTTAATGTCTTGTTGAATCTCTCAACTAAGCCATTAGTTTGTGGATGGTATGGTGTAGTGAATTTATAAGTCACCCCACACTCATTCCACATGTGCTTTAGGTATGCTGACATGAAGTTGGTACCTCTGTCAGACACCACCTCCTTAGGGAAACCCACTCTGGTAAAGATACCAATGAGGGCCTTGGCTACTGCAGGGGCAGTAGTCGACCTAAGGGGAATAGCTTCAGGATACCTGGTAGCATGATCCACTACTACCAGGATATACATATTTCCTGAGGCTGTGGGAGGTTCTAGTGGACCAACTATGTCCACACCCACTCTTTCAAAGGGAACCCCCACCACTGGAAGTGGAATGAGGGGGGCCTTTGGATGCCCACCTGTCTTACCACTGGCTTGACAGGTGGGGCAGGAGAGGCAAAACTCCTTAACCATGTTGGACATATTGGGCCAGTAGAAGTGGTTGACTAACCTCTCCCACGTCTTGGTTTGTCCCAAATGTCCAGCAAGGGGAATGTCATGGGCCAATGTTAGGATGAACTTCCTGAACAGCTGGGGCACTGCCACTCTCCTAGTGGCACCAGGTTTGGGGTCTCTGGCCTCAGTGTACAGGAGTCCATCCTCCCAATAGACCCTATGCGTTCCATTTTTCTTGCCTTTGGACTCTTCAGCAGCTTGCTGCCTAAGGCCTTCAAGAGAGGGACAGGTTTCTTGTCCCTTACACAGCTCCTCCCTTGAGGGTCCCCCTGGGCCTAAGAGCTCAACCTGATAAGGTTCAAGCTCCAAAGGCTCAGTTCCCTCAGAGGGCAGAACTTCTTCCTGAGAAGAGAGGTTCCCTTTCTTTTGCTGTATTGCAGTTGGTTTCCCAACTGACTTTCCTGTTCTCTTGGTAGGCTGGGCCATTCTTCCAGACTCCAGCTCTACTTGTTCACCCTGTGCCTTGCATTGTGCTCTTGTTTTCACACACACCAGTTCAGGGATACCCAGCATTGCTGCATGGGTTTTTAGCTCTACCTCAGCCCATGCTGAGGACTCCAGGTCATTTCCAAGCAGACAGTCCACTGGGATATTTGAGGAGACCACCACCTGTTTCAGGCCATTGACCCCTCCCCATTCTAAAGTAACCATTGCCATGGGATGTACTTTTCTCTGATTGTCAGCGTTGGTGACTGTGTAAGTTTTTCCAGTCAGGTATTGGCCAGGGGAAACCAGTTTCTCTGTCACCATGGTGACACTGGCACCTGTATCCCTCAGGCCCTCTATTCTAGTCCCATTAATTAAGAGTTGCTGTCTGTATTTTTGCATGTTAGGCGGCCAGACAGCTAGTGTGGCTAAATCCACCCCACCCTCAGAAACTAGAGTAGCTTCAGTGTGGACCCTGATTTGCTCTGGGCACACTGTTGATCCCACTTGGAGACTAGCCATACCAGTGTTACCTGGATGGGAGTTTGGAGTGGAACCTTTCTTGGGACAGGCCTTGTCTCCAGTTTGGTGTCCATGCTGTTTACAGCTATGACACCAGGCCTTTTTGGGATCAAAGTTTTTACCCTTGTACCCATTGTTTTGTGAAGAGGCTCTGGGCCCACCCTCCTGTGCAGGTTTTTGGGGGCCTGTAGAAGACTCTTTACTATTTTTAGTTTTGGTTGTCTCATCACCCTTCCCCTGGGGAGTCTTTGTGACCCCTTTCTTTTGGTCACCCCCTGTTGAAGTCTTGGACACCCTTGTCTTGACCCAATGGTCCGCCTTCTTTCCCAATTCTTGGGGAGAAATTGGTCCTAGGTCTACCAGATGCTGATGCAGTTTATCATTGAAACAATTACTTAACAGGTGTTCTTTCACAAATAAATTGTACAGCCCATCATAATTACTTACACCACTGCCTTGAATCCAACCATCTAGTGTTTTCACTGAGTAGTCAACAAAGTCAACCCAGGTCTGGCTCGAGGATTTTTGAGCCCCCCTGAACCTAATCCTATACTCCTCAGTGGAGAATCCAAAGCCCTCAATCAGGGTACCCTTCATGAGGTCATAAGATTCTGCATCTTGTCCAGAGAGTGTGAGGAGTCTATCCCTACACTTTCCTGTGAACATTTCCCAAAGGAGAGCACCCCAGTGAGATCTGTTCACTTTTCTGGTTACACAAGCCCTCTCAAAAGCTGTGAACCATTTGGTGATGTCATCACCATCTTCATATTTAGTTACAATCCCTTTAGGGATTTTCAACATGTCAGGAGAATCTCTGACCCTATTTATGTTGCTGCCACCATTGATGGGTCCTAGGCCCATCTCTTGTCTTTCCCTTTCTATGGCTAGGATCTGTCTTTCCAAAGCCAATCTTTTGGCCATCCTGGCTAACTGGATGTCCTCTTCACTGGGGCTATCCTCAGTGATTTCAGAGGTGTTGGTCTCTCCTGTGAGGGAACCAGCATCTCTGACTATTATTTTTGGAGTCAGGGTTTGAGGGACCCTGTTCTCCCTAGATAGGACTGGTAGGGGGGAATTGTCCTCCAAGTCACTATCCTCTTCCTCTGAGTTGCCACCCTCAGAGGGGTTGGCCTTTTCAAACTCTGCCAAAAGCTCCTGGAGCTGTATTTTGGTAGGTTTGGGGCCCATTGTTATTTTCTTTATTTTACAGAGTGACCTTAGCTCCCTCATCTTAAGATGGAGGTAAGGTGTGGTGTCGAGTTCCACCACAGTCACATCTGTGCTAGACATTTTGCTTCTAAAAGTTGGAATACTTTTTAAGAATCTACAACTAGTTCTAGGTTCTAATTCAAACTTTTACAAACTTTTAAACTCTAAAAGAAATGCTAAACAGGATCTAACACAAGGCCCTAGCAGGTCTTTTAAGAATTTAGAAAACTTTTCAAATTGCAAAAATCAGTTTCTAATGACAATTTTGGAATTTGTCGTGTGATCAGGTATTGGCTGAGTAGTCCAGCAAATGCAAAGTCTTGTACCCCACCGCTGATCCACCAATGTAGGAAGTTGGCTCTGTATGTGCTATTTCAAAGTAAGGAATAGCATGCACAGAGTCCAAGGGTTCCCCTTAGAGGTAAAATAGTGGTAAAAAGAGATAATACTAATGCTCTATTTTGTGGTAGTGTGGTCGAGCAGTAGGCTTATCCAAGGAGTAGTGTTAAGCATTTGTTGTACATACACATAGACAATAAATGAGGTACACACACTCAGAGACAAATCCAGCCAATAGGTTTTTGTATAGAAAAATATCTTTTCTTAGTTTATTTTAAGAACCACAGGTTCAAATTCTACATGTAATATCTCATTCGAAAGGTATTGCAGGTAAGTACTTTAGGAACTTCAAATCATCAAAATTGCATGTATACTTTTCAAGTTATTCACAAATAGCTGTTTTAAAAGTGGACCCTTAGTGCAATTTTCACAGTTCCTAGGGGAGGTAAGTATTTGTTAGGTTAACCAGGTAAGTAAGACACTTACAGGGCTTAGTTCTTGGTCCAAGGTAGCCCACCGTTGGGGGTTCAGAGCAACCCCAAAGTCACCACACCAGCAGCTCAGGGCCGGTCAGGTGCAGAGTTCAAAGTGGTGCCCAAAACACATAGGCTAGAATGGAGAGAAGGGGGTGCCCCGGTTCCGGTCTGCTTGCAGGTAAGTACCCGCGTCTTCGGAGGGCAGACCAGGGGGGTTTTGTAGGGCACCGGGGGGGACACAAGCCCACACAGAAATTTCACCCTCAGCAGCGCGGGGGCGGCCGGGTGCAGTGTAGAAACAAGCGTCGGGTTTGCAATGTTAGTCTATGAGAGATCTCGGGATCTCTTCAGCGCTGCAGGCAGGCAAGGGGGGGATTCCTCGGGGAAACCTCCACTTGGGCAAGGGAGAGGGACTCCTGGGGGTCGCTTCTCCAGTGAAAGTCCGGTCCTTCAGGTCCTGGGGGCTGCGGGTGCAGGGTCTCTCCCAGGCGTCGGGACTTTAGGTTCAAAGAGTCGCGGTCAGGGGAAGCCTCGGGATTCCCTCTGCAGGCGGCGCTGTGGGGGCTCAGGGGGGACAGGTTTTGGTACTCACAGTATCAGAGTAGTCCTGGGGTCCCTCCTGAGGCGTCGGATCTCCACCAGCCGAGTCGGGGTCGCCGGGTGCAGTGTTGCAAGTCTCACGCTTCTTGCGGGGAGCTTGCAGGGTTCTTTAAAGCTGCTGGAAACAAAGTTGCAGCTTTTCTTGGAGCAGGTCCGCTGTCCTCGGGAGTTTCTTGTCTTTTCGAAGCAGGGGCAGTCCTCAGAGGATGTCGAGGTCGCTGGTCCCTTTGGAAGGCGTCGCTGGAGCAGGATCTTTGGAAGGCAGGAGACAGGCCGGTGAGTTTCTGGAGCCAAGGCAGTTGTCGTCTTCTGGTCTTCCGCTGCAGGGGTTTTCAGCTGGGCAGTCCTTCTTCTTGTAGTTGCAGGAATCTAATTTTCTAGGGTTCAGGGTAGCCCTTAAATACTAAATTTAAGGGCGTGTTTAGGTCTGGGGGTTAGTAGCCAATGGCTACTAGCCCTGAGGGTGAGTACACCCTCTTTGTGCCTCCTCCCAAGGGGAGGGGGTCACAATCCTAACCCTATTGGGGGAATCCTCCATCTGCAAGATGGAGGATTTCTAAAAGTTAGAGTCACTTCAGCTCAGGACACCTTAGGGGCTGTCCTGACTGGCCAGTGACTCCTCCTTGTTTTTCTCATTATTTTCTCCGGCCTTGCCGCCAAAAGTGGGGCCTGGCCGGAGGGGGCGGGCAACTCCACTAGCTGGAGTGTCCTGCTGGGTTGGCACAAAGGAGGTGAGCCTTTGAGGCTCACCGCCAGGTGTGACAATTCCTGCCTGGGA
Organism: Pleurodeles waltl; assembly: GCF_031143425.1. Lineage (NCBI taxonomy): Eukaryota > Metazoa > Chordata > Amphibia > Caudata > Salamandridae > Pleurodeles > Pleurodeles waltl. Next base: position 993,797,179 of record NC_090442.1, read on the forward strand.
GAGGTGTTAGCATCTCCACCCAGTGCAGGCTTTGTTACTGGCCTCAGAGTGACAAAGGCACTCTCCCCATGGGGCCAGCAACATGTCTCGGTTTGTGGCAGGCTGCTAAAACTAGTCAGCCTACACAGATAGTCGGTTAAGTTTCAGGGGGCACCTCTAAGGTGCCCTCTGTGGTGTATTTTACAATAAAATGTACACTGGCATCAGTGTGCATTTATTGTGCTGAGAAGTTTGATACCAAACTTCCCAGTTTTCAGTGTAGCCATTATGGTGCTGTGGAGTTCGTGTTTGACAAACTCCCAGACCATATACTCTTATGGCTACCCTGCACTTACAATGTCTAAGGTTTTGTTTAGACACTGTAGGGGTACCATGCTCATGCACTGGTACCCTCACCTATGGTATAGTGCACCCTGCCTTAGGGCTGTAAGGCCTGCTAGAGGGGTGTCTTACCTATACTGCATAGGCAGTGAGAGGCTGGCATGGCACCCTGAGGGGAGTGCCATGTCGACTTACTCGTTTTGTCCTCGCTAGCACACACAAGCTGGCAAGCAGTGTGTCTGTGCTGAGTGAGAGGTCTCCAGGGTGGCATAAGACATGCTGCAGCCCTTAGAGACCTTCCTTGGCATCAGGGCCCTTGGTACTAGAAGTACCAGTTACAAGGGACTTATCTGGATGCCAGGGTCTGCCAATTGTGGATACAAAAGTACAGGTTAGGGAAAGAACACTGGTGCTGGGGCCTGGTTAGCAGGCCTCAGCACACTTTCAATTGTAAACATAGCATCAGCAAAGGCAAAAGGTCAGGGGGCAACCATGCCAAGGAGGCATTTCCTTACAAAAAGTCTACACATTTTAGGACCCTGACAGGTCACACGCTGAGTAACATTGTCCAAATAATAGAGATGGCCCGTGTGTGGTGAATAGCAGCCATATTATTCTGCACAGAGGCTATGATGTTCCCAGATGAAGTTGCATCCACAGAGGCCAACCTGAGAACAAATGTTGCAATGACACATGCCGGATCCTGACACCTGAGACATTCTCTCACTCAGCACACCAAGGTTGCCCACTTGAAATTCTCATTACTTGTCTTCAGTGACAGGGTGGGACCATCTACGTGTAGGTTCCCATGTCCTCAATGACTTTACTCACATTTATCTCCAAAGGATACTCAGTAGATACACGATTAGCTGTCACTAACTCATGATGAGACCTGGACGTAACAGTGACAACATACACCTTAACAGTTGATACAGGATCAACATTGGACCACACACATGAACATGACACCTCTGTGCAATTCATCACAGGAAATATGTGGACACGGGCTGCCTCGGATGCTGGTACACCACAGCCACTGGAGAGGTGTGGCTCAGGTATATGTCATCAACTGTGGCCTCATAATACATATCTGCTTCACCTTTGGCTCTCTGGCACAATTACAAGGTACTCACTTCGTCAAGGCTTTTCCCTGACTCACTGTTAGAGTCACCAACAAGTGCCTACGAAGCAGTTTACAAATATCCAGGACAATAGGAAGGTCAGACTGTGGGCAATTCTCATTACCAAATGTCAGCCATCCATCTGGTGCATGTTTTTCCATTTGTGGTGTCTACCTTACCCAAAACCTTGGTAGGCCACACAATGGATGTTGCCACATGTATGACTGACACATGTCCTAACGCATTTCCACATTGACTTGCATCTATGGTATGGACACATTGACTACACATACTACAAGCAAATTTGTTATAATGCATCTTGTGATGCACACACACTGGGCCTACAACTACATTAATGGCCACTGCACACACAGTGAGCCATTGGCATTGAGGTATAGTACCCATGTACGTCACACTGCTATCTTCTCCTGATGGCAAACATGGCCAAATTCTGCAAGACATATATGTAGCCCACGCATTTGGTCAACTAGTGCGTCAGCCAACCGTCAAACTCCAGCTAAGGAAGTAGTGGTGCATTGTCAGCTGCATTATGATGTCTCACATATGAACATACACCACCAATCACCAAAATGGTTGCAAGCAGCCTATCACAGTAGTGTCCCAATTGTAACCTAGCATGAAGATTGAAACATGCCACTAAACCAGGTAATGCATTAAGGGCCAACAAAAACCTATTTGCTATTATAACATATGGAACTTTAAGAATTTGCAAGTAAATCAATGCTAAATGGTATGTCTGATTTTTCAAAAGCAGTAATATGGAAAACTTCAAATGGGCAAATGCTATTACTGATTTGCAAATAGAGAATCATACTCAATTTGCATCTATGGGCCTGCTGCCAATGGTTTAGCAGTACATAAATTGGGAAAACCGTTGATGAATTAGCAAGTAAGGAACAGCAAATCCCAGGGTGCTGGGGGCCTAAGTCCCCCTCTGCTGCAGCCCAATAAAAAACTTTTTACGGACACATGAAGCACACACATGCTTAAGGGGCATGTGTGCGCTACATGTCAATAGTAAAACATTTTTCTTCAAAATTATCTGGTAATTAGCACATGGTTACCACCAAAAATTGTTTAGGCGTCAATTGCATTACCTGAATGGCCATTTTGCAATTAGGAAAAGCTTGATACATGTGCTCACAAATTAGCTAATAAGGACACCCTATTAGCTCTTTCATATTTGGAGAGTCGCAATTTGCAATTATCTAAATGTGTGCGCAATTATAAGTAATCTCCATTTTGGCCAATCCTTACTATTGCACTGTGAATGCCTTCCATACATCCTGAAAGGCACATTTGCTTTCGCTAAGCCCAGTATTTTGCATTTAGCACCGTTAGGTAAAGCAAATTTGCATGAATCATCAGGACATAAAAAATACATAATTTCCATTATGCGTCATATTTACACGCCTCCAGCTAGTGCGTCATATTTTTTGACGCACAGGAGTTAAAATAATGCTGCATCCAAATATTATTAATAATCGGTGAATAATATTTGGATGCACCATATTTTTCACCTCTGGAAGTGAAAATTATGCCGCATCCAAATTATATTTACCATTTATTAATAATATTTGGAGGCGGCATTATTTTCACTCCTGTGCGTCAAAAAATATGAGGCACAAGCTGGATGCGTGAAAATATGACGCATAATGGGAAAAAACGGCGGCCATGTTATGCTGGATGTGATGTAATAGGATATCCTGTTTACAGAATCTGTACAGTGGGTGTACTTTCACTTTCACTTTGCAGTCTTTGATTCTTCTAGACTGTGTGGCTGTGTGCAGTGTTGTCCTGTGATTTTGTGCTTTTGTGTCCTGAGTGCTATCTTACTTGTTGTTTTGGCATTTAAATATTGTTGTATAATACTGTCTGAGTGTGTGTTGTTTACATTTGTCCAGTCCAGTGGTGTATTTATTGTCTGTGGGAGTCTGTTGTGGGTGCTGTTATATAGGGGATAGTTGGGCTCTTCTAATTGTTAAGTTTACTTTGTATTTCCTTACTCCTACTTTCCCCATTTTTCGCCTTTCTTCTTTTTTTCCCCCTACATTTTCCCCTTTTCTGTGCTGAGATGTCGGGTAGGCCACGTCTTGGCAGGATGGGTGAGGAGGAATTGGGGGGGTTCATATGGCTGGTGTGCCATTTCCTTCCACTGATACTCGAGGCTGGGGGTAGGGTGATACAGGGGTATCACACTGAGGCCCGAAAAGTCCGGTGGGGGAAGGTGCGGCATCACTTGGTGCGTCTGTATGGGAGCCAATGCAATGACCACCAGCTGAAGCACCGCTGGGCTGACCTGATCTCCAGGGAGCAAGATCTGCTGGACCACCTGGGAATCTTGATTGGTGGCCCTGTTGGTGAGTACAGATCATGTAAATGTGCACAATTAAAAGCTGGCTAGTGACATGAGATGATTGGTACTCAATCTGCCAGATAAGTTGCTGACTGTGTGTAATGCTGCGAAAACATACAGGGTAATTGATGCACTATGTGAAGGATGACAAATGCTAGCAGTCAGGCAGCTCATGCTCTGCAAACTTACAGGATGCTTGTTGCCTAATGTAATTTAGTGCCGCCTTTGTGTCAGACAAGCTAAACATTAATGAGGCAATCATGACTCTACAGGTCACAATTGCCAGTGAAGTATGGATGTACTAACATCATACCTACATATGTTGACGCTATAGCTAGAGTGACATTGGAAACCCTACATGATGCTGAAAATGAGTGCTGCCTTCAGGTCAATTGATGATAGCAATGTGGCCCAGACATATGTCTCATGTGTGTCTGATGAGTGTGTAAGGAAAGTGTTCACGGAAGTGCTATGCCTGTTAGGGATTAATGTGCTCCTTCATATTTTATTGATACATGCCAGATCTGGCCATGAACCATTTTTGGAAAGGAGTCAGATGCCCTCAGGTAACATCTTAGACAGGTATTTGGGGCCATATTTATACTTTTTGACGCAAAACTGCGCTAACGCAGTTTTGCGTCAAAAACATTAGCGCCGGCTAACGCCATTCTGAAGCGCCATGTGGGCGCCGTATTTAATCAATGACGTTAGCCGGTGTTAGCCGCCGGCGCTGCCTGGTGTGCGTGGAAAAAAACGACGTACACCAGGCAGCGCCGGCGTAGGGTGATATGGAGCTTGGGCGCCCAAAAATGGGGCAAGTCAGGCTGAGGCAAATTTTTCGCCTCAACCCGGTTTGCGCCATTTTTTTCGACTCCCAAACCCCATAGAAATAACTCCTGTCTTAGCAAAGACAGGAGTCATGCCCCCTTGCCCAATGGCCATGCCCAGGGGACTTCTGTCCCCTGGGCATGGTCATTGGGCATAGTGGCATGTAGGGGGGCACAAATCAGGCCCCCCTATGCCACAAAAAAAATATATACCTCCCTGAACTTACCTTAATGTCCCTGGGATGGGTCCCTCCAGCCTTGGGTGTCCTCCTGGGTGGGCAAGGGTGACAGGGGGGGGCCCTGGGGGCATGGGAGGGCACCTCTGGGCTCCTTCCAGGCGCTAAAAACCGGCGCAAAAGCGGACGTACGTCATTTTTTTTGACCCGCCCACTCCCGGGCGTGAATTTTGCCCGGGAGTGTAAATACGGCGCACATGCCTCGGAGTAAATTTTTTAGACTGGAACGCCTACCTTGCATATCATTAACGCAAAGTAGGTGTCCACGCTAAAAAATGACGCAAACTCCATGGACTTTGGCGCTAGACGCGTCTAACGCCAAAGTATAAATATGGAGTTAGTTTTGCGTTGAAATTGCGTCAAAAAAAACGACGCAATTCCGGCCCAAACAGAGTATAAATATGCCCCTCAGTGTTTGTTGTGCCAAAATCCGATTAGGGATGGCAGTCCAAAGGTATGGACTAGGGTACAAATATCTATGTTTGGTGCCAATCAACATTGTTGGGACACATCAATTTATGAAACTGTAACAACATGAGGTATTGCCAAAGTCCCTGCCCCTCTGTACAATGTACCTATCTGTCACAAATGTGTCATGACCACATAGGCTGTTTGACAGGTGATGCAGTCCTCAAGTAACCAGCCTTTGGATGTCTCTCTTGGATGCACATGATGAGACGAACACACACCAATATTGTTGCTGCTCACTAATGGAGGTGCATGTTTGCCACCACATGACAGTCAGGGCCACTGCATGTGTGTAGAAGTGTGTGTAACTGTAGCAGGAGACCCATCCTATGTAAATGTTGGCCGTGAGATATTCCATGCAGTATGAGCATGTCTGGAAGGGTTTCATTACTTATGTCAGCTTACACATTGTTTTTGTTATTGAAATTGTTTGTCAGTGCACTGATTCTGAGCACATTCTTCCTTCCATGCTTTACAGGTGGACCGGCACCGTACACAGTGGGAGAGGTGGCTCGTTTTGAGGACCCCAACACCTACAGTGAGTGTTGACATGTGTGTTATGTTTTGTGTTTGCTGGTGATGTGTGATGGACTCCTGTGTGTTGAACACATTGCAAGGTGTGATGCGCTACCCAATCATTAGTCTTGTTCCATTAGTGGGATTTCAGTTCTTATAAAATTTTGAGTTGACCAATGCTTATCCAATTGTCTGATCTAGGGTTTGTAGACCATTCCTGTAGGCCCGCTATGAGAACTGGGGTGAGTCATGTGAAATACACTAGTAACAATAAGAGTTGCACTGGGACTCGTCTCAGACTGAGGGCCATATTTCTACTTTTTGACGCAAAACTGCGCCGGCGCAGTTATGCGTATAAAAAATTACCGCCGGCTAACGCCATTTCGTTGCGCCATGCGGGCGTCATATTTATACTTTGATGCACGGCGGCGCAATCAACAGGTAGGAGTCATTATTTTTGACGCACACCGTGGCGTCAAGTCGTAAAGGAAAACGACTTTAACGCGGCAGAAATGACTGTGGGTCGATATACGACACCGCAACCCGGATATGTGCCGTTTTTTTTTGACACAATAGCGTAAAAAAAAAACGCGAACACTGCCAGTTCACCAGAGGAGAGCCAAAATGGATCCCAGATACCACTACAGACCCCAGGAAGATGACAGCAGACCAGGAACCAGCCAGGACGATCCATACAGGAACCAGGACACTTATAGAAAGAAAAAGTGTTGCTTCAGTGCAGAGGAGCAGGAAATCCTGGTTAAATAGGTGACGGAACACCAGCACCAACTGTTTATCACCTCAAAGTTGCCAATCAGTAGGAGAGAGGCTATATGGCAACAAATTGTTGACAAGATTAACAGTGCGGCTGAAGTACGCAGAACAGTCATCGAGTGCAAGAAACGCTGGCATGACTGCAAACGCAGGACCAAGGAAAAGATGGCCAGGAACAGGAAGGCAGCACTGCAGACTGGAGGGGGGAGTCCAGCACACCAGAAGGCACTGGACCACATGGAGGAGATGGTCGCAGCCGTCATCCCTGAGGAGATAGTCACAGGGATTCAAGGACAGGACAGAGCAGACTACCACGAGACAACGCACATGCAGGGTAAGTCGCATGGGGAATTGAAATGCACTAATGTTAACTGTAAGCAGGGGGGGGGAAATACCTACTACACATTGCATGTAAGTCATCAAATACATGGAGTGGCATGGGTAAAGGGGCACGGCAGGGGGGCATGGCCTGCACAAAGATAAGCTGGGGCACACCATTACACTACACCAACAACAGTCCCATCGGGGTATGCTGTCATGCCAATGATGGAGCAAAGGGAAAGCCTCGAGGGAAGGCCACTACGTCAAACTTACATCCTGGCACTCGTCAGCCAAAATATCTCCTACATTAACTAGGGCCCTTTAAGCAAACCGACAACTGCAATGTAACTGCAACAACAGTTGCTACTACCACCTCTTATCTGTGTGCAGCTCAAGCAGCCAATGGCATTAACCTCCCCATGGAACATACATACCTAAATTAGGGGGTGAGGATGACATCTGCAACAATCTCCAGAAACAAGACAAAGGCCTCAGTACACTCAAATGTCAATGCCCATAGGTGTCACAAACATCAGCCAATGTAAACAACAATAGGAGTGACACAGCACTAAGGACACACCCATGCTGCATATGTCAGTGTCCATCCTGTGCCTGGCTAACAAGGCAACATCACAAATGTCATACTGCTCAGACAACAGCATTGAGGAGGGGACACATGTAACTGGTCACAGAAATACACCTGCACAGTCCGAGAACAAAATAAGACACTGATAAGACTATCAGGGCAATCCAATGTAACACACATTACCCAACATCAGCAGGACACATCAACAATGTCAACATTCATATCACATCATAACATTGCCATGCATAGGATATGCTACATGTCAAGTACAATTAAGTCGATGTGAAAGATCAGGGATTGGGGCAGGTCCTGATAGTTAAGTGTGCTGCCAGGGTCATCAGAACACCCACAGCCAGTGAAAGGTCTCACCATGAGAATGGATGTACACGGAAGGTCGAGTAGGACAAAAAGGTGCCTATTCTCTATTTGGCATAAACCAACACCTAGAGGCAATGAGGCAAGTCTGATAACTCAATAACATACATGTGACACACAGGTGGGCCATAGGCCTGAAAAATGCCCATCTGAAGGACTGCAGATATTAATACAAAACAAGATTCCAAAGTTAATTCATCAAAAGGCAGGCACGTCACGTCAAAATTGTCACAACACAGACACACTAATTGTACCCTGTTTCATTGCAGAGGAAGATGGATCTCCTGCCGATATGCCTGTCCCAGATTTCCCTGATGACATGGATGACGAGCCGATAAACATTTGTTAGGGTTTGTGCACAGCAAAGAGCATGTCCCCTCTCACTGCACTAGTGGGTTCTGTAATAGCTCCCTTTTAAACTTACTATTGAAAGCCTTTCTTGTTATCTCACCTTCCCCCCCCCTAGGCTTCTGTGTATGTTGTTTAATGTGCTGTTTTGTTTACACATTGGGCCTTGCTTTTACCAAGGCTTCTTTAAAACACTCCTCTCTAGGCCATGTGTTAATTTAACTCATTTGCATAATAACTGAAACTCTGCACACCTTTCAAGAACATGTGCAGCATGTGAGGACCACACCCAGCTCTTCAAACCACACCCAGCTCTGCACACCTTTCAAGAACATGTGCAGCATGTGAGGACCACACCCAGCCCTGTCTATAAAAGGCAGCCCTCGAGCCTCGCCCAGTGCTTGTGCTCGTCTACCTCCCGCTTACCTGAGGACAGATCCCTCGGCGCTGGCACTCCTGCTCTCTACAGACTTTCATTGGCTTCAATGGGCGCAGCTGCTGGCTCTTCCTTCTTCCAGTTTCCGGTTCCTCCTTGCCTCAGCCTCTCTCCTACAAGCAACCTGCAAAAGAGAAAGAAGACAAGGTTAGACTGATCAGTATCTCTTGCCAGCAACAAGTAAGTGCAAAACTTTTATTACCTGAAAGAACTTTGACAACAATTTCTGGATTCGTGTATAGACAATTTGAAACCAGATACCTTCCACGAACATTGTGATTCAAACTCTTTGTTACAACAATACTTTGCGGAACTTTGTGAAGCAAACATTTTTTTTTATGGAACTTTTAAGAATCGAACCGTGGAAACCATTAACAGCAAGGCAAACAGTAAATCAAGGACTTGCACAAATTACATGCTGTATTTTGACGTAAAAGTACAGTATTTGTTTTATAAAAGATTCTGGAAATATGGGAAAAGTGAGTCTGCTATTGGCAATTTAGGCTTTAGTTATATTAAGATGAATGTTTGATATTGATAATTCTGATAACGGTATTTGTTTAATTTTTTAGAAGCTTTAGAGTAATAGAAAGCACATCCCAGAGCAGTAACACATTCCAAACCTGGAAACTAGAGACCAGGATCCAAGAGGTACTTTTAGAAGAAAATTTCTAATAAATAAAGGGATAGTCAGGAACGCAGTTAGGAATAGGATGTACTTATCTGTTCTTTGTTTATGTTTCATTAGGCACCAGTTTCTACCGAAGTCAGAGAGGGCTGCAGATTTGTGCAGCACTTCAACAGTGGAAACGCAAGAACGCTGTTGTCTCTTTATTTTATTTTATCCACTTCCCCCCTTCCCTTGAGCTTCTGTTCTTAGTGCACTGTTTTAAAAAACTAGTGTGCTGGAACAAGCAGTTTCAGGGTGGGGTCGGATTGTCTTCAACCTCCATCAGAACTGAACAAGGACTCAGGTGAGCTGGGCTTTGACAACATTCCCCAGGAGACCATCCAAAAGGTCCTTGAAACCCTCCAGACCCCACCTTCAGTCACAAGGAGGAGCACAGAACAAGCAGCCATCGCAGAGGATCCACCCACTAACCCAATTGTAAGACCTGCCAGCTCCAATACAGCGGAGGACTCAGACGACACTGGAACCAGCTTTGAGAGAACTGTAGTTGGAGTACAGCCGGAGCTGGCCAAGGAGGTGCAGATGGGGATGCAAACAATGGCAGCCAGCCTTGAGGGGGTGCGCTCGTGCATGATGTCATCTGCAGATCAGGCAGCAGCTATGCAAGCCCTAACATCCATACTGCAAGGACTACAAGAAACTGTCAAGGAATTCACCACTGCAGTAAGGGAGTTGCCACAACACCTCGCACCCCAAACCTTCCACTGCATGCACAAATGCAATCATGACTCCCTCAGGGCCGACCTGGCTGCCTACCATCGTGATGTGGCTGCTATTCTCAGGAACCAGTAGATCCTCCTTGCTGCAGTACTGCCCTTAAGACCTTCACAGGGAGCAGCGACCGGGATGTCTGACTCCACGTCTTCTAACACTGAGGTGTGTGTTGCCCCTTCACAACCAACAACAACGAGGACGAAGCAGGCAACACACAGATCAGAAGAAGAAGACATGGAACAGATCACATTCACACGGAAGAGTACCCGGAAGCACTAGTTCCTGCACCATGGCCTACTTTGACCAAGGTCCAACGTTTTGTCAAATGCCAGTCTTACAACAACTATACTCAATGACTGTTCTGCAAACCACTTTACAACTTGTCAGCATGCCCAGTTAATGTCTCTCTCCTACTAATCGGCAAATCCTGTCCCTCTGCACTGTCTGTAACATCACCCCAGCATGTCAGTAGCATTACCTACACCCCTTCTGTAGGATCACAATGTAAGATTTCACTAGAACGGACTCAGGAAAACATGGACAATGTACATATTGCACTACAGCACTTTTCAATAAATAGCACTTGCACAACAAATATGTCTCTGTGTAATTTGACACATCAACTGTGTAGTAGATAACACAAATGTGCCTGTGTTCCAATCATGTAGCTTGTCAATACAACTGTCCTGACATCATGTAGTCAGATCCATCTGCACAGTGGCCAGGATTGCATCATAGCCTGCCCATCCTGAGGAGAATAACTGATGAAGTGAGAAACCACACACCATCATGCTGTGTTGGACAGAATAATGCTTCCTCAAGAGATATCAAAGTCAACTAATAGTGGCTGATAAATGTTGTCACCATGCAATACTAACACATAGAACTGTGCAGTCTAATCTAAGCAAACACTACAAATCACAGCATGAATCAATCTTTCTGAGTTAACATCCAAATAGGTAATCATGCTGAATATAGACACAAATGATCTATGTCAGTTATGAAGACAAGAAGACAAGAGTGTTAACAAGACCTCATCTTAGAAGGTGTCCCTGAACATCACACTGCAGTCAGACCTAAAACGGTCCCTACAATACCAAGTCTGGAAGCACACTTTGTGACGTAGAAAACATACTCATCGACAAAAATCCTTTGTGATCCATGTCAACTCCGATTGGTGGTTCAAACAAATGGTGGATTCTTACCAAGGTAGCAGTGGGGTAGCTGCCATTTTACACCTCAGTTTGTATTTGTTTGTAGCATAGGACACAAATGTCATAGAACAACAATCATCTACACTGATGCCAAGGCCATGATCACGTAGCAGTTAACACATAATGTAAAGGGTTATCTATATATTTATTCAAAACTAATCACACCAGAGGAAACTAAGGGCAAAGTCATACCTACCCTAATCTAACCTGACTACTCATTACCCACAACTGTCCCTAACTAACCTAAGCTAAACGTACTCATCACATATAACGAATCATTCTAAACATCAACCCCCCACCCACCATTATGAGACAGGACACATGGAGGACAACACATACTAACCTACGCACATATTATACTATCCTAAACAATCATATTTTTTTTGGTATATTTTTTTAATATTTTTAATAATTTTTTTTTTTGTTGTTTTTTTTTTTTTGGAAACACATATGAACCCCAACATTGCCCAACACCCACCCACCCACACACTTAATAAGGAAAAGTAGAAAAAATCATGACCCCCCACCCCCCTCCCTAACACTAACTAAACTAACAACCTATACTAACCTAACACTAATCCCCCAAGCCCACTAATCATGAGAACAAGGAAACAGGAGGGAGGGGAGGGAATTATGTCCATAGAAAAAATATATTCCTAGAGGTTGGCCCTCCGGAGGGTCCGCCTGATCGATTTGACCCTCTTCTTGATGTAGCTGACATCCTGGCTAAGATTGTTCACCTTCTTCAGAACTCGGTCCATCTTATGTTCCAAAGCCAGGAATGCCGCAGAGTCGATTGTTGGTGCTGGTGCCGTTTGTGTCCCGGCCGAGGTGCTCTGTGGCCATGTGGAGCCTAGCCCACTGGACTGTCTTGCAGCTGTCACACTGCTGGGGCCTGGGTGTGCTGCAGATGTAGGGACAACTGTCCCCGCTGTGGGTGGGGCCACCAGGGGAGAACCGGTGGTTGTGGTGGTGGTAGCTGTAGTGGGCAACCTTGGGCCACCCTGTGGTGAAGCCCACCATGCTCCGGAGGCCCGATCGGACTGGTATGTACGGGCCATCCTTCGGAACCCCGACTGCACCTGCAGGATGTGTCTGTATCTCATGGCCCACCTCTCAAATTCATGCTTCTGGGCGGGTGTCATGTTTGCAGCTGTGAAGACAAAGGGCAACTATTTACCGTAGGAACTGCATTGTGTGAAATAGCACAAGTGGTCAATCTGACAATACATCTACTGTACTTGTAACAGCTCATATCACCATACAGATCATTGAAAGTCTCAGAGGAAGTACATGGAAAGCCTGCCTACAAAGGTCATCTCACACATAGCACATCCAAAACCTACATGATGGGTAACAACTGGCAATAACTTGTCATCAAAGTACTGACAGTTGTCAGCTAACAATCATGCTGCACATCCTCCGCCTATTGCCTGGACTACATATGTCAGTGTATGTGATGATAATCACAAACCTCAAGGTCTGCGATTTGTAATAGGATTTGCTAGTACAGTACTCATGTGCCATACCTGAGTGTGTACACTAGGTTCAAAACAAACTTTCAAATAGTCACAAGTATGTGTAACATACTGGTTGCTTCAGTCCTAGGTACCCTATTCACAAACCCATGCTTGTGTTTGAGGGGGGGGGAGAACAACAAACAATTCCAAACTACATGCACACCCAGGATTGTATAGAAAGCTCAACATGTGTTTGGCTCTACACACACACCACCAGTAAGGGCTATCAACAAACTGGAGTCAGCTAAACCTTGTCCTATCCAAGGCCCACACATGTCAGAATGTACTGATCTAGATCAATATCACATACTTCCAGTGAGGCATAATTTTCAACAGACACAGAGTAGCAAGAACACCCATGATCATGAATAGCATGCACACATAGGCCTTTGCACTCTAGTTCCACACACTTGTAGTACAACTTGTGGAAGTACATGCTCCCAGAAGGTTCAACCTACAGTGTACTCAGTACATCGGTTAATAGGGAAGCAGCAGTCTTCAGAAAAACAATTTGCAGAAGCTATCTGGGAGAATGTCAGTCTGATATGCAGACTCAGTCAGAGACGAGTCCCAGTGCAACTCTTATTGTAACTAGTGTATTCCACATGACTCACCACAGTTCTCATAGCGGGCCCTACAGGAATGGCCTACAAACCCAAGATCAGACAAGTGGATAAGCATTGGTCAACTCAAAATTTTCTAAGAACTGAAATCCCACTAATGGAACAAGACTAATGATTGGCCAGTGCATCACACCTTGCAATGTGTTCAACACACAGGAGTCCATCACACATCACCAGCAAACACAAAACATAACACACGTCAACACTCACTGTAGGTGTCGGGGTCCTCAAAATGAGCCACCTCTCCCACTGTGTACGGTGCAGGTCCACCTGTAAAGCATGGAAGGAAGAATGTGCTCAGAATCAGTGCACTGACAAACAATTTCAATTACAAAAACAATGCGAAGCTGACATGAGTAATGAAACACTTTCAGACATGCTCATACTGCATGGAATATTTCATGGCCAACGTTTACATAGGATGGGTCTCCTGCTACAGTTACACACACTTCTACACACATGCAGTGGCCCTGACTGTCATGTGGTGGCAAACATGCACCTCCATTAGTGAGCAGCAACAATATTGGTGTGTATTCGTCTCATCATGTGCATCCAAGAGAGACATCCAAAGGCTGGTTACTTGAGGACTGCATCACCTGTCAAACAGCCTATGTGGTCATGAAACATTTGTGACAGATAGGTACATGGTACAGAGGGGCAGGGACTTTGGCAATACCTCATGTTGTTAAGGTTTCATAAATTGATGTGTCCCAACAATGTTGATTTTCACCAAACATAGATATTTGTACCCTAGTCCATACATTTGGACTGCCATCCCTAATCGGATTTTGGCACAAGAAACAAAAAATACCTGTCTAAGATGTTAGCTGAGGGCACCTGACTCCTTTCCAAATATGGTTCATGTTCAGATCTGGCATGCATCAATAAAATATGAAGGATCACAGTAATCCCTAACAGGCATAGCACTTCCGTGAACACTTTCCTTACACACTCACCAGACACACATGAGACATATGTCTGGGCCACATTGCTATCATCAATTGATGTGAAGGCAGCACTCATTTTCTGCATCATGTAGGGTTTCCAATGTCACTCTAGCTATAGCGTCAACATATGTAGGTATGATGTTAGTACATCCATACTTCACTGGCAATTGTGACCTATAGAGTCATGATTGCCTCATTAATGTTTCGCTTGTCTGACACAAAGGCGGCACTAAATTACATTCAGCAACAAGCAACCTGTAAGTGTGCAAAACATGAGCTGCCTGACTGCTAGCATTTGTCATCCTTCACATAGTGCATCAATTACCCTGTATGTTTCCTCAGCATTACACACAGTCAGCAACATATCTGGCAGAATGTGTACCAATCATCTCATGTCACTACACAGCTTTTAATTGTGCACATTTACATGATCTGTACTCACCAACATGGCCACCAATCATGATTCCCAGGTGGTCCAGCAGATCTTGCTCCTTGGAGATCAGGTCAGCCCAGCGGTGCTTCAGCTGGTGGTCATTGCGTTGGCTCCCATACAGACGCACCAAGTGATGGCGCACCTTCCCCCACCTGACTTTTCGGGCCTCAGTGTGATACCCCTGTATCACCCCACCCCCAGGCTCGAGCATCAGTGGGAGGAAATGGCACACCAGCCATATGAACCCCCCAATTCCTCCTCACCCATCCTGGAAAGACGTGGCCTACCCGACATTTATGCACAGAAAATGTAGTGGGAAAAAAAGAAGAAAGGGGAAAATGGGGGAAAGTAGGAGTAAGGAAATACAAAGGAAACTTAACAAATAGAAGGGCCCAACTATCCCCTATATAACAGTACCCACAACAGACTCCCACAGACAATAAATACAACACTGGACTGGACAAATGTAAACAACACACACTCAGACAGTATTCTACAACAATATTTAAATGACAAAACAACAAGTAAGATGGCACTCTGGACACAAAAGCACAAAATCACAGGACAACACTCTGCACACAGCCACAAAGTCTAGAATAATCACAGACTGCAAAGTGAAAGTACACCCACTGTACAGAATCTGTAAACAGGATATCCTATTACATCACATCCTGCATAACATGGCCGCCGGGTTTTTCCATTATGCGTCATATTTTCACGCATACAGCTTGTGCGTCATATTTTTTGACGCACAGGAGTGCAAATAATGCTGCATCCAAATATTTTTAATAATTGGTAAATAATATTTGGATGCGGCATAATTTACACTTCCAGAGGTGAAAATTATGCCGCATCCAAATATTATTGACCAATTATTAAAAATATTTGGATTCAGCATTATTTGCACTCCTGTGCATCAACAAATCTGACGCACAAGCTGTATGCGTGAAAATATGACGTATAATGACAAATATGTCCAAATGAGATATGAAAATTTGCTTCATCTAACGGTGCTAAATGATAAATACTGGGGTTAGCGAAAGCAAATGTGCCTTACAGGATGTATGGAAGGCATTCACAGTGCAATAGTAATGATTGGCCAAAATGGAGATTACTCATAATTGCGCACACATGTAGATAATTGCTGATTGCGACTTTCCAAATATGAAAGAGCTAACAGGAAGTCTTTATTAGCTAATTTGTGAGCATATGTATCAAGCTTTTCCAAATTGCAAAATGGCCATTTAGGTAATGCAATTGACGCCTAAACAATTTTTGGGGGTAACCATGTGCTAATTACAAGTTAATGTAGGAAAAATATGTTTCACTATAGACATGTAGCGCACACATGCCCCTTAAGCATGTGTGTGCTTCACGTGTCCGTAAAAAGTTTTTAATTGGGGTGCAGCAGAGGGAGAGTTAGGCCCCCAGCACCCTGGGATTTGCTGTTCCTGACTTGCGAATTAATCAACGGTTTTCCCAATTTCTGTAATGCTAAACCATTGACAGCAGGCCCATAGATGCAGATTGAGTATGATTCTCTTTTTGCAAATCTGTAATACCATTTGCCCATTTGAAGTTTGCCCTATTACTTCTTTAGAAAAGTCAGACATAGCATTTAGCATATATTTAATAGCAAATTCTCAAAGTTCCTTATGTTATAATTGCAAATAGGTTTTGGATGCATTACCTGGTTTAGTGGCATGTTTCAATCTTCATGCTAGGTTACAATTGGGACACTACTGTGATAGGCTGCTTGCAACCACTTTGGTGATTGGATGGTACATGTACATGTGTGTGGTCCAATGTTGATCCTGTATCAACTGTTAAGGTGTATGTTGTCACTGTTATGTCCAGGTCTCATCATGAGTTAGTGGCAGCTAGTCGTGTATCTAATGAGTATCCTCTGGAGATAAATGTGAGTAAAGTCATTGAGGGCCTGGTAACCTACACGTGGATGGTCCCACCCTGTCACTTAAGACGTGTAATGAGACTTTCAACTGGGCAACCTTGGTGTGCTGAGTGAGAGAATGTCTCAGGTGTCAGGATCCGGCATGTGTCATTGAAACATTTGTACTCAAGTTGGCCTCTGTGGATGGAAATGCATCTGGGAACATCATAGCCTCTGTGCAGAATAATATGGCTGGTATTCACCACACACAAGCCATCTCTATTATTTGGACAATGTTACTCAGCGTGTGAACTGTCAGGGTCCTCAAATGTGTAGACTTTTCATGGACATTATCTGAGGTTGCTGGTTCTGCTTGAGGCCACGTACACCATCAAAGGCTATGGTCCAGGTACACTGTCACACTTTGTAGTTTAAGCATTAATGAGGCCCACACAACAGATGGGCCATGATTTAGCTATTCAAGGGCACTGTAACCAATATGATACAAGTAAAAGTCAGATGATGCAATACAATGTATTTGAGTATACATTGATGAGGCAAATGACAAATTAGCCTCTGAGGAAAGAGAGGTTTTGAACAGCAAGTGTGGTCCATATGTGGCCACCGGGAATCTTTAGGGTGACCCACGGACAGGTGTCAGTCAGGCTGACAGGATGCAGGGTCAATCAGGATCCAGCTCTTTCACAATTGACATGATCAGTGGTCTGACTTAGACTGGTCGGAGGGAGCAGTAGACAGTTGACATGTCAAACTGTGTATGTCCTGTGTTGTTTTGAAGGTGACACATGAACCAAGATACAGTGTTACACGGCTACATTAGTAGCAATGCTTAATGGTGAAATAGCCAATATGACTACATCTATGCTGTAGGAGGCATCAGCAGGGACGGTGCATGTAAATTTGGGTGGTGTGCATGGAGGTGATCACTGGTGTGGCCTCCATCAGTCTCTCACAAGTCCTGTCGGATGAGATTTGCTTTCAAATGGCCTACAGTACCTTTCACACGGGAAGCAATCTACAGGTGATACCAGACCTTAAAAACTCCAAGCCAGTGTATTATTTGAGCTGACTTCCATGCAGTCAGATAGTACTATGACAATGGTATACCATAGGAAAGGGTGTGGCACACTGGATGACTCTTGTTAGTGTGTGTGTGTGTAGATGAGGGAATATCAGGGTACACATATTTGTATTCCAGGGACCTCTTCAGACAGGTGGGGTGCGACCAGGCGCATGGGTGTGTCAGCTTTTTAGAAAAGGGCTGACATGTAGATGGGATGTGATGGGCTGGATGCTTGTCATATGTGTGGCACTTGTGCTGTGTATGTTCTGCTTATGTGTAACTCTAGTGACAGATAGTCTTTGCAAAGATTGTATGTAGTTGGAATTACTGCTGTCAGGGGTCTGGTCATACATTCCTGTTCCTGATGCAAAAGCATGTCAACTGCCTGATGTATGAGGCCTGTTTTCCCCTAGTTGAGTGATGGTGTTTTAGTTGTGTACCATATGCTGCAATGAACCATGTTTCCAACATGTATGTGTGTAATAGGTGTGGTCCTCAGCTATTGCCCTTCAAAGGGAAACTGTACAGGATGTATTTACATTGTGTGTGTATGTGACCGTTGTATGATAGGCATCACATTTGTAGTGGGATTTTCTGTGTCCTGATTGCTATATCATCAATTCTCCATGAGGCAACACTCTTCTTCTGATATTTAGAGCTAAAGGTGTGCAGAAATGATTAGCCAGACCATGATGTGGTGTTTCTTATCAGTGTTTATTTACAATAGTTCATTAAGTGGTGATGGTGATAATATTTAAAAGAAATTGTTCACAATGTGTTGTCGCCTACGCACTCCAGCAGCTGTGTTTGGTTGTTCCCCCTCATGTTGCAGGGCAGCATCCTCCTCTTCCTCGTCTTCAGGCATGTATGGGTCTGGTTCCAGGAGGGGAATGTTCCTTTTGATGCAAATGTACAGGATGGAACATGTTAGTATGATCTTACATACCATCTCGGGGGAATATAGGAGGCTACCACCAGTGATGTCGAGGCAGCGGAACCTTGACTTGAGGATACCGAAGGTCCGCTCGACAATGCTGCGTTTCCTCCTATGGGTCTCGTTGTATGCACGCTCTGCAGCTGTACTCGGGTTGCCAAATGTTGTCATTATCCATGGCTGGATGCCATACCCCTGATCAGCTGAAAGAGAAAAAGAATGGGATCATGTTGATGTAGCTGGCACTATTGAATAGACCTTTCATGGCAGTAGTTGTTTTGTGTTGTCTGTGACTCTTTTGTGTACTGATGTGACATCCTATACTTGTAGGCTATACCATCTGCATTTTGTTGTTTCCTTGGCTGAGCAAGTGTTTGTCTGATAACCGTTTGTCATCAGTATGTTTTGGGATTTTCAGTACAGTGTGCCGTCCCTAGCATTGTGACTTGTGATACAGGTGTCCGTGTGTCTTCACTTGGGGTGAGATGATAGTTCCATGCAGAGTTAAAATTGAAAGTGTTGTTAACACGTTCATATGAAAGTACCCTGGACATCCCATACCTTTAGACTTATGCAATGGATTAATGTAAAGGTCATTGGGACACTTACAATTTGCAAGGTGACATTTTGGCAAACACACTCATTAACGTCTTAACATTAGGCTGTACAGTAATTTCCGATGTGTGACAGGTTCAATGGTGACTTCAGAAACATGGCTAGTGATGTCACGACCTCAGTATGTTCCTGTTGACATGTTGCTGTTGTGGTGTATGTGTTGTGTGTCCTAGAGGGTTGCTGTGCAGTGTGTATATAAGTAGGTTTTTTTACTTACCAACAAGTAGTCCATTGCCATACCATCCATCCTGGAAGTGTTCATTGATGGTGCAGTGACGGAAGATGTATGAGTCATGTACACTCCCAGGATATTTAGCCACAATGTTGGTGATCAATCCCTGGTGATCGACTATGGCCTGCACGTTGATGGAATGTGTGTGCTTCCTGTAGAACCCCTGTTTAGTTTCCTGCTGCTTCTATAGTGTGTTAGGGAAGCAGATGTGGCGGGGTGTCAGTCGAATGATGGCATCCAGTACTTTGGGCAGAAATGCGGAGAATGATGGTTGTGATATTCCGCCTACCAGGGCACCAGTTGTTTGAAAAGAGCCACTTGCCAGCATGTGAAGTACGGCAAGCAGCTTTGTTTCTGTTGGTATGGTGTGGTGTGTCACCAAAGTGGGGGCCAACTGCTTTTCAATATTTCGCAGCAGCTGCTGAATGGCCTGCCAGTTCAACTGGTACCTCTGTATGATGTCGTGTTCCCTGAGGCCCTGAAGGGTTGTTCTGGGGCGGAATATCCTCGCCTGCCTTCTGCGCTGCCTTTGGGGTCCCTGCTGGTGTTGTTGTAGCTGCTGTTGTTGCTGCTGGGCTCTGCGTCTGCGTGCATGCTGGATTAGAATGACCATGGCTCCCTGTTGCTGCTCTGCTGTTTGTTCTGTGTGTTCTGATTAAATACAGGTGTGTTTGCCCCATTTTAACGCCTGCCCTGACACAGGCGTTAATTTTTGACGCAAATCGGGCTGTGCGTCATTTTCTGGCTCCGCCTCCCGGCTGTGCGTCATTTTTGCCCGAAAGCATAAATACGACGCACGGCCGTTTAAGCCATTTTTTGGCGGGAACGCCTACCTTGCATATCATTAACGAAGGGCGGGTTGCCGCATCCAAAAAATGACACACACAGCGGAATTTTGTCGTCCGCAGGCTCTGGCGTCAAAGTTTAAATACGGGGCAACGTTTGCGCTGATTGTGCGTCAAAACTTTTGACGCACAATCATCGCAAACGGAGTATAAATATATCCCTGTGTCTGCATGTCAGACTCACATTCTCCCACATAGCTTCTGCAAATTGCTTTTCTGAAGACTGCTGCTTCCCTATTCACCGATGTACTGAGTACACTGTAGGTTGAAACTTCTGGGAGCATGTACTTCCACATGTTGTACTACAAGTGTGTGGAACTAGAGTGCAAAGGCCTAGGTGTGCATGCTAATCATGATCATGGTTGTTCTTGCTACTCTCAGTCTGTTGAAAATAATGCCTCACTGGAAGTATGTGATGTTGACCTAGGTCAGTATATTCTGACATGTGTGGGCCTTGGATAGGTCAAGGTTTAGCTGACTCTGATTTGTTGGTAGCCCTTACCGGTGGTGTGTGTGTAGAGCCAAACACATGTTGAGCTTTCTATACACTCCTGGGTGTGCATGTAGTTTGGAATTGTTTGTTGTTCTCCCCCCCCCCCTCAAACACAGGCATGGGTTTGTGAATAGGGTACCTAGGACTGAAGCTACCAGTATGTGACACATACTTGTGACTATTTGAAAGTTTGCTTTGAACATAGTGTACACACTCAGGTATGGCACATGAGTACTGTACTAGCAAATCCTATTACAAATAGCAGACCTTGTGGTTTGTGTTTATCATCACATACACTGACATATGTAGTCCAGGCAATAGGCGGAGGATGTGCAGCATGATTGTTAGCTGACAACTGTCAGTACTCTGATGGGAAGTTATTGCCAGTTGTTACCCATCATGTAGGTTTTGGATGTGCTATGTGTGAGATGACCTTTGTAGGCAGGCTTGCCATGTACTTCCTCTGAGACTTTCAATGATCTATATGGTGATATGAGCTGTTACAAGTACAGAAGATGTATTGTCAGATTGACCACTTGTGCTATTTCACACAATGCAGTTCCTATGGTAAATAGTTGCCCTTTGTCTTCACAGCTGCAAACATGACACCCGCCCAGAAGCATGAATTTGAGAGGCGGGCCATGAGGTACAGACACATCCTGCAGGTGCAGTCAGGGTTCCGAAGGATGGCCCGTACATACCAGTCAGATCGGGCCTCCGGAGCATGGTGGGCTTCACCACAGGGTGGCCCAACATTGCCCACCACAGCCACCACCACCAGAACCACCGGTTCTCCCCAGGTGGCCCCACCCACAGCGGGGACAGTTGTCCCTACATCTGCAGCACACCCAGGCCCCAGCAGTGTGACAACTGCAGGACAGTCCAGTGGGCTAGGTTCCACACGGCCACAGAGCACCTCGGCCGGGACACAAACGGCACCAGCACCAACAGTAGACCCAGCGGCATTCCAGGCTTTGGAACATAAGATGGACCGAGTTTTGAGGAGGGTGAACAATCTTACCCAGGATGTCAGCTACATAAAGAGGCGGGTCAAATCGATCAGGCGGACCCTCCGGAGGGCCAACCTCTAGAAATATCTTTTTGCAATGATTCCCTCCCCTCCCTCCTCTTTCCTTGTTCTCATGATTAGTGGGCTTGGGGGATTAGTGTTAGGTTAGTATAGGCTGTTAGTTTAGTTAGTGTTAGGGAGGGGGTGGGGGGGTCCTGATTCTTTCTACTTTTACTTATTACGTGTGTGGGTGGGTGGGGGGCAATGTTGGGGTTCCTGTGTGTTTCATTAAAAAAAAAAAAAAAAAAAAAAAAGAATAAAAAAAAAAATCATATATATATATATATATATATATATATATATATATATATATAATTGTTTAGGATAGGATAGTATGTGTGTAGGTTAGTATGTGTTGTCCTCCATGTGTCCTGTCTCATAATGTGGGGTGGGGGGTTGATGTATAGAACGTTTCGTTACATGTGATGAGTAAGTTTAGCTTAGGTTATTTAGGGACAGTTGTGGGTAATGAGTAGTCAGGTTAGATTAGGGTAGGTATGACTTTTCCCTTAGTTTCCTCTTGTGTGATTAGTTTTTAATAAATATATAGATAACCCTTTACATTATGTGTTAACTGCTACTTGATCATGGCCTTGGCATCAGTGTAGATGATTGTTGTTCTATGACATTTGTGTCCTATGCTACAAACAAATACAAACTGAGGTGTAAAATGGCAACTACCCCAGAGCTACCTTGGTAAGAATCCACCATTTGTTTGAACCACCAATCACAGTTGACATGGATCACAAAGTATTTTTGTTGATGAGTATGTTTTCTACGTCACAAAGTGTGCTTCCAGACTTGGTATTGGGGGGACCATTTTAGGTCTGACTGCAGTGTGATGTTTAGGGACCCCTTCTAAGATGAGTTCTTGTAAACACTCTTGTCTTCATGACTCACATAGATCATTTGTGTCACTATTCAGCATGATTACCTATTTGGATGTTAACTCAGAAAGCTTAATTCATGCAGTGTTTTGTAGTTTTTGCTTAGATTAGACTGCACACTTATATGTGTTAGTGGCTGATAAATGTTGTCACCATGCAATACTATTAGTTGACTTTGATATCCCTTGAGGAAACATTATTCTGTCCAACACAGCATGATGGTGTGTGGTTTCTCACTTCATCAGTTATTCTCCTCAGGATGGGCAGGCTATGATGCAATCCTGCCCACTGTGCAGATGTATCTGACTACATGATGTCAGGACAGTTGTATTGACAAGCTACATGATTTGAACACAGGCACATTTGTGTTATCTACTGCACAGTTGATGTGTCACATTACACAGAGACATATTTGTTGTGCAAGTGCTATTTATTGAAAAGTGCTGTAGTGCAATATGTACATTGTCCATGTTTGATGAGTCCGTTCTAGTGAAATCTTACATTGTGATCCTACAGAAGGGGTGTAGGTACTGTCTACTGACATGCTGGGGTGATGTTACAGACAGTGCAGAGGGACAGGATTTGCCGATTAGTAGGAGAGAGACATTCACTGGGCATGCTGACAAGATATACAGTGGTTAGCAGAACAGTCATTGAGTAGAGTTGTTGTAAAACTGGCATTTGACAAAACGTAGGACCTTGGTAAAAGTTGCCCATGGTGCACGAACTAGTGCTTCCGGGTACTCTTCCTTGTGAATGTGATCTGTTCCATGTCTTCTTCTTCTGATGTGTGTGTTGCCTCCTCTGTCCTTGTTGTTGGTTGTGAAGGGGCAACACACACCTCAGTGTTAGAAGACGTGGAGTCAGACATCCCGGTCGCTGCTCCCTGTGAAGGTCTTAAGGGCAGTACTGCAGCAAGGAGGATCTGCTGGTTCTTGAGATTGGCAGCCACATCACGATGGTAGGCAGCCAGGTCGGCCCTGAGGGAGTCATGATTGCATTCGTGCATGCAGTGGAAGGTTTGGGGTGCGAGGTGTTGTGGCAACTCCCTTACTGCAGTGGTGAATTCCTTGACAGTTTCTTGTAGTCCTTGCAGTATGGATGTTAGGGCTTGCATAGCTGCTGCCTGATCTGCAGATGACATCATGCACGAACGCACCCCCTCAAGGCTGGCTGCCATATTTTGCATCCCCACCCGCACCTCCTTGGCCAGCTCCCGCTATACTCCAACTACAGTTCTCTCAAAGCTGGTGCCAGTGTCGTCTGAGTCCTCAACTGTATTGGAGCTGGCAGGTCTTACAATTGGGGTGGTTCCTCTGCGATGGCTGCTTGTTCTGTGCTCCTCCTTGTAACTGAAGGTGGGGTCTGGAGGGTTTCAAGGACCTTTTGGATGGTCTCCTGGGGAATGTTTATCGGCTCAGCATCCATGTCATCAGGGAAATCTGGGAGAGGCATATCGGCAGGAGATCCATTTTCCTCTGCAATGAAACCGGGTACAATTAGTGTGTCTGTGTTGTGACAATTTTGACGTGACGTGCCTGCCTTTTGATGAATTCACTTTGTGATCTTGTTTTTTATTAATATCTACAGTCCTTCAGATGGGCATTGTTTCAGGCCTATGGGCCATCTGTGTGTTACATGTATGTTATTGAGTTATCAGACTTGTCAGCCTCATTGCCTCTAGGTGTTAGTTTATGCCAAATAGAGAATTGCCACCTTTTTGTCCTACTCGACCCTCCGTGTATATCCATTCTCATGGTGAGACCTTTCACTAGCTATGGGTTTTCTGATGGCCCTGGC
The DNA here is from genome assembly GCF_031143425.1 of Pleurodeles waltl. NCBI lineage: Eukaryota > Metazoa > Chordata > Amphibia > Caudata > Salamandridae > Pleurodeles > Pleurodeles waltl. The sequence goes on from NC_090442.1 coordinate 993,821,877, forward strand.
AGCACACTTAACTCTCAGGATCTGCCCCAATCCCTGATCTTTCACATCCACTTAAATGTAATTGACATGTTGCATATCCTATGCATGGCATAGTTATGATCTGATATGGATGTTGACATTGTTAATGTGTCCTGCTGATGTTGGGTAATGTGTGTTACATTGGATTGCCCTGATAGTCTTATCAGTGTCCTATTTCGTCCTCTGACTGTGCAGGTGTATTTCAGTGACCAGTTACATGTGTCCCCTCCTCAATGCTGTTGTCTGAGCAGTATGACATTTGTGATGTTGCCTTGTTACCCAGGCAAAGGATGGACCCTGATATATGCAGCATGGGTGTGTCGCTCCTATTGTTGTTTACATTGGCTGATGTTTGCGGCAACTATGGGCATTGACATTTGAGTGTACTGGGGCCTTTCTCTTGTTTCAGGAGATTGTTGCAGTTGTCACCCTAACTTAGGTATGTATGTTCCATGGGGAGGTTACTGCCATTGGCTACTTGAGCTGCACACAGATCAGAGGTGGTAGTGGCAACTGTTGTCGCAGTTACATTGCAGTTGTCAGTTTGGCTAGAGGATTGCTAATAGGGCCCTAGTTAATGTAGGAGGTATGTTGGCTGATGAGTGCCAGGATGTCAGTTTGACGTAGTGGCCTTCCCTCCTGTCGTGGCTTTCCCTTTGCTCCACCGTTGGCATGACAGCATGCCACCATGGGACTGTAGTTGGTGTAGTGTAATGGTGTGCCCCAGCTTATGTTTGTGCAGGCCATGCCCCCCTGCCGTGCCCCTTTACCCATGCCACTCCATGTATATGATGACTTACATGCAATGTGTAGTAGGTATTCCCCCCCCCCGGTTGCAGTTGACATTATTGCATTATAATTCCCCATGCGACTTACCCTGCATGTGCGTAGTCTCCTGGTAGTCTGCGCTGTCCTGTCCTTGAATCCCTGTGACGATCTCCTCAGGGATGACGGCTGCGACCATCTCCTCCATGTGCTCCAGGGCCTCCTGGTGTGATGGACTCCCCCCTCCAGTCTGCAGTGCTGCCTTCCTGTTCCTGGCCATCTTTTCCTTGGTCCTGCGTTTGCAGTCATGCCAGCGTTTCTTGCACTCGATGACTGTTCTGCGTACTTCTGCCACACTGTTAATCTTGTCTACAATTTGTTGCCATATAGCCTCTCTCCTACTGATTGGCAACTTTGAGGTGACCAACAGTTGGTGCTGGTGTTCCGTCACCTCTTTAACCAGGATTTCCTGCTCCTCTGCACTGAAGCGAAACTTTATTTTCTTCTTAAAAATGTCCTGGTTCTTGTGTGGATCCTCCTGGCTGGTTCCTGGTCTTCTGTCATCTTCCTGGGGTCTGTAGTGGCATCTGGGATCCATTTTGGCTCTCCTCTGGTGAACTGGCAGTGTTCGCGTTTTTTTTTGACGCTATTGCATCAAAAAACGGCGCAAATCCGGTTTGCGGTGTCGTAATTCGACCCACAGTCATTTCCGCCGTGTTAACGTCGTTTTCCTTTACGACTTGACGCCGCGGTGTGCGTAAAAAATAATGACTCCCACCTGTTGTTTGCACCGCCGTGCGTCAAAGTATAAATATGACGCCCGCATGGCGCACCAAAATGGCGTTAGCCGGCGGTAATTTGACGCAAAACTGCGCCGGCACAGTTTTGCGTCAAAAAGTATAAATATGGGCCTGAAATCTCAAACCTGCGCAGATGAGCTGACACCACCGCCATCACTTTGGTGAACACCAGAGGGGCACTGGTCAGACTGAAGGGGAGCACTGTAAACTGAAAGGGCTTGTGGCCCACCTTGAACAGCAAGTAATACCTTTGGGCGGGCAGGATGAGGATGTGAAAATGCGCATTCTGCAAGTCCAACGCTACCATCCAGTCTCCTTGGTCTAGGGCAGACAAAACTTGAGCAAGAGTGAGCATCTTGAATTTCTCCTTTTTGAGGAAGACATTGATGTCCTTTAAATCCAAGATAGGGTGAAGACCCTTGTTCGCTTTCGGAATCAGAAAGTAGCGGGAATAACAACCACTGCCTACTTCTGACATCGGGACCCTTTCTATGACTCCCTTGGCCAAGAGAGCTGTAACTTCCTTGCGGAGTAAGATCAAATGATGCTCCATCAGCCGTTCTTTTACCGGAGGGATAGAGGGAGGGAAAGACTAGAATGGGAGGGAATAGCCCTTCTGCATGATCTGCAAGACCCATTTGTCCGATGTTATGGACCGCCAGTGAGGGAGATGAAATTGAAGCCTCCCTCCAACTGGGCGGACATGGTCTTGCAGAACCATACTAGGAGGGCTTGGGTGTTGTGGAAGAGGGGGGCTAGGTGGCAGCTGACCTCCGGCTATACCCTTTGGGACTGAAGGTACCACAACCTCATCCTCGTAGGGGATGCTGTGAAGCCGGAGGACAGTGGGTAACCTGTGGTTGGTGTGGTACCATGCCCATCCCGAAGCCTAGAAAGGGGCAATAGACAAACTGCTGACAAGCCAGTGCTGAAAGGCCCAAGGAACTGACCATAGCTCGAGAATCCTTGAACCTATCAAGCGCAGAGTCTACCTTCTCACCAAAAAGGAGTGAGCCATCAGAAGGCATGTCCATCAAATTCGACTGGACATCCCCCGAAAAGCCAGTGGTACGTAGCTAGGCGTGGCATCGGAGGGCCACAATTGAAGAAATCACCCTGCCCAGCGAGTCGGTCGTGTCCAAGCCACACCTGATGGCTGCATCTCTCCCATCCTTGACAGATTGGGTGAGAGTGGCCCGTACACCCTGTGGGACCTGGGGTAGCACTTGTGCCACCGTATCCCATAAAGTATGGGAAAAATGGCCCAATAGGCGAGAGGTGTTTACCAACCTCAGTGCCAGGCTGGAGTAAGAAAACAACTTCTTTCCAGGTTGGTCCAGCCTCTTGGAAACGCAATCCGGGGGAGCGGAAGAGAAGGCACCACAGGAAGTGAAGGCTTGGACCACCAAGCTCTCTGGGGTGGGGTATTCGATGAGGAAACTAGGGTCAGTTGGAGCTGGTCTATGGCGGCGAACAATTGACCAATTCACAGGAGCCCCTGTGCTGGGTTTAAACCATGTTCCCAGAAGGACATCTGTGAGGGCTTCATAATCTGTGAGGGCTTAATTGAAGGGTAACATCGGCTCCAATGTAGGAACCCCTGGCTGAAGCACCTCCATCAGGAGATTAGTCCTGATTGGCACCGTAGGCATGTCTAGGTCCAAGACCTCAACTGCCCTACGCACTACCATGGCATAACATGCTCCCTCCTCCATAGCCACAGCAGGAGGAGAAAGCATGCCAGTATCTGGAGAAGTATCCAGTCCACTGGCTTCCCCTAGATCCTCATACCAGTCCTCATGATCCAATCCAAATTCCAAAGGGTCCTCAGACCCCTCCCCCTCCTCACCTGGGCCTGGCTGTTCCAAATAAGCTTCAGGCACTGATCTGGGACTAATTGGTGCTGTTGAAGTCGTAATCGGCGTCGCACGACGTAGTTCTGGCTCCGGATCATCCAGAATGAGGATGGGGCTACCACTACCAGTGGGCACTGGTGGTGGAGGGAGCATTGATGTCGGGCCTGGCGCCAGAGGAGGTCGACTGTGAGAACCCGGCACTGGTCCGGATCCATTATCGGATCCTGGGGTCCCCAACGGCACCGAGGCCGAAGCCGCCAACGTCAAATCTGATGGGGCCATGCTAACCCCGCGGGGCCCGAACACCCACCCGATGATGCAGCTGCTGAAAAACAAGGTACATAGCCTTGTAAAATTCCTTATTTGAGCGGGGGTCGCTCCAGATCCTGGAAAGGGGGGGTGGGGAGATGCAGAGTCAACCCTGGCGACGGCTTCGCAAAGCCGCGCTTGGAACATCGACGTCCCCTGACATCTCATCGGCCAACGGGCATGGCAAAGTTGAAGTCTGCTTGGACTTCTTCTTCTTTTTGTGCCTCTTACCTGAATTTCCAGATGACCTAGAATGCGAGAAAGATGACTTGTGGCTCCCGGAGCAGTGCCATGACCTCTTCTTAGAGCGGGATCGTGATCTCCTCGGAGTTGCGCCAACCAAGATCTCTCTCTCAAGGCCTTCGGAGCCATGGCCCGACAGTCGGAGCACAACTTCACATCGTGGTCCTTCTTGAGGCACCAGAGACAAACTTGGTGCAGATCAGTGACTGACATGGCGCAATGACATGCGCCACACGGTTTGAATCCAGTCTTCCTCAAAGTAATTTGCACAGACAATCGAAAAAGTCTTCGATGATCACAAAAAAAAAAAAGGGTAGCTCTATCCGGACCTGCGCTTAACTGGCGCAGAAAGAAACTGACGCACGCGTGACGGGGTGGTGCCTATATAGAAGACTGTGATGTCACAGACTGCTCAAACAATGCTGACAACGACCATGCGGAGCTGGATGACGCACGCAGATCCGAACGACGCCACCCGACGGCGCTCGCAGGGTACTGCTCAGCAGAAAATATTCTGGATTCGAAGCAGACACCGGGGAATTTTAAGATAAGGAATCTGTAGCTCGAAGTCTCTATAAGATTATGTAGGCAGTAATGCTGTTAATGTGTGGAGTGATGCCCACATAGCAGCCTGGCAAATGTCAATGACTGACACACAGCACACCAGCACAAGTGGTGGCAGCTTTCATTCTGGTGGAATGAGCACACAAGCTTTCTGGGGGCTGCTCCCTAGCGAGTCCACAGTAGATCTTGATGCAAGGTACATTCCATCTTGTGGTGGTCCTCTTCTGCACTGCTTTCACTTTCTTAGACCCAGAAAAACCGTTGAAAAGTTGGTTATCCTGTTGATATTCTCCAGTTCAGCACACACAGAAATCGAGTGCCCATTTACAGTCCAGACAATGAAGCCACTCTTCCTCCTTAGAGGGGTGAAATGGTCCATAGAAAGCTGACAAGGTGATGAATTTCCATATGTGGAATGGTTTGACTACTTGTAGGAATATTGCTTTTGCCTGGAGGACTACTTTGTCCAGAAATAAACATGGATATGGGGGACCATGGACAATGCCTGGAGTTTTCTCACTTGCCTAGCCGAGTTATAGCGGGGCAGAACCCTGTGTTGATGGTAAGACAACAAAAAAAGCAACTCTGTATGGGTTCAAAAAGAGTGCATATCAAGTTGTTGAGTACCAAATTAAGGCCCCACTGCAGCATGACAAATGGAGTTGGCAGGAACATATGGACCAGCTCCTTAAAACAAAAACACATCACAAGAGGTGCCTTGAAAGGTGGATGGTCAGTTAAACACAATAAGGCCTATGGGGCTGAGAGATAAACTTTAACGGAGAGGTAACCTTTAACTGTTGCCACATCAAGACCTTGTTAGGCCAGTGACAAACAATAATAAAACATTTGATAACTGTTTTTCAGTGTCCTGTGTAAATTAGTTTAGTTGATGGATGCCTGACTGCCAAGATTACACCAACCTCTTTAGGAGGAATATTGAAAGCCATCGACTGTGATCGTTCAATCTCCAGGTATGGAGTTGTAGGTTGTGCAAGCTTGTGTGCAGGACCCAGCCCTGCTGCTGCAACAGGAGATCATCTCTGAGAGGTTGCTGGATCGGAGGACAAATATTAATAGCCAGGAGTTACTGGGACCACACTCTCCTCAACCACTCCGGAACCACTAGGTTGATTGGCCAGTGTCTTTTACAGTACTCTGGACAGGAAAGGATGGGACAGAAAGGCATCCAGGAGTCCCAAGCCCCAATCAAGGTGGAAGGAGTCTCCTAGAGAGGCTTGCCTTGGGAACTCCAATTGACAAAGGTTTGGACAATGTACATTCTCTGCAATGGTGAATAGCTTGAGTCAGGATTCTCTCTATTGGTGAAGGATGCCCTGTACCATCTACCCAAGTGTACCTGCCATTTGTGATCTGCTAGGCCACAGCAGCTAAGATCGTCTAAGGTGTTCTGTGATAAAGGATATATAATGTGCATTCAGACACTTCCAGAGATGTGGAGCATCCTGGCAGAGTCCAAGCCTTCCTGTTTGTTGCAGTACCACAAGGCAGTTGTGCTGGCTGTGAGCACCTGTACTCGTTCCTGCTTGATGGTGGGTGATTCGCTCACAGCTCCAGCAAGTTGATGTGAACATGAGCTTCCGCCGAAGACCAGAGTCCTCTCATCCCCACCTCCCCAAGATGGCATCCCCAACCCAGTAACGATGCATCTGTCATGACCATTAGGTTCTGGGCGGTATAGGCAGAGAGGTCTGAGGTCAGTCCAATTGCAGTTAAGCAGCAATCTCTGCAAGTCTTTCTTTGGTGAATGGACATTACCCTCGTGGAAATTGCAATGTGTGCCCTATGTCAATGACAACTACAGTAGTTGATCTAGGAGAGGCAGGGTTCTGGCATCTAAATAAGCACTGTCACACTAAGAATTGTGTTTACCTTATTCAGTGCCCGTGCAATCTTTGATAGATAAGAATGACCACCAGAATGGTTAAGACACGTATCAACGAACATCGTAGTATGATCAGGTGTCAGCGAGCATCTACTAAACTCAGTACCCACTTTGTAGACCACGATCACACACCAAATGACTTGAAATGGGTGATGCTAGAGACCATCATTGATTTCCGTGAGGTCACACGGAGGTTATTTGAGAAGGAACAATGGGTTTTGAAGCTGCAGACTCACATTAAGGGGTTGAATGATGATATTCCTTGGACAGAGTTTTTGACATAAGGAACGCTCAACTACCCAGTTACATCTCTGGACTAAGGGGTCTATAAGGTCCCTCTAACCCTACTAGGCATGTTCTCTGCTCTCTCCCCGTTTATATGATTTACTGAACCAACTGAGAGGAATGCTTGGTAGTTTAGATGATTAACTGATCTTGTTGCAAAAATTGCTAATTTCTTTCTAAGGGGTTAATAAGGTCCCTCTATCACTTAGAGACATGTACTCTGCCCTCTACATGTTTTTATGGTTTATTGAACCAACTTTGAGAAATACCTAGTAGTTTAGATGATTAATTGACCTTTTTCCAAAAATTGCTAATTTCTGTCTACCAGTCAGGGCTATAAAGTACTTTGCCTACGGACAGGCTCTCAGCCCTTTGCTCCATTTTAAGACAGCCACAACTTTTATACTCACATTTTAGTCCCTTCTCAATTTTGGTGCCCCACTGCCATTGGAATTCCTGGTGCTTAAAAACACCACTCTCCCACTCCAGTACATTCAGGGGAACATGGAGACGGGGTAGGTTAGACAGACCGCAGCGTTCCTGGGAACAGTGAGTATCAGATTCCTGTTGCACTACGTGTGTTTTGAATGAGCACTCTCTAATGAGGGGCCCGAAGCGCTCTGTGAGTGCCATAAAACACAGCACGATGAGAATTGATTCCATGAGATGCAATTGCTACTATACAATGCTGCGTTGACATCTTTGGTAAACACCTACCTTTTGAGTTGGGGAGGTGTAATGGATAGCACTCTCCCTGGCCATGACATCCAACTTACTTAATTGAAATCTGGCAGGAGCTGTCACACTTATGGGGTGTGGTTGTTTGTTCAATTAGAACGTTTGCCTGATGGTGATATTTTTCAGAGTGACACATCAACTGACAAGGCTTGGCGGGGGCTGTCATTTCGAGACATTTTTATTGGGGTGATACATGTACTAAAAGTAGTATTTGGATACATAAGAGCTTAATCCAGACCACAGTTTTTCTTTGTTTTAAGAACGACCAAACCATGTACTTGGTTATCTATTGATCGTGCTTGATGGGGGCTTCAGTTTACGCCATGTCATATGAACAAGGGTCTCTTTACATGATGACGTACTTAGCATGAGTTATCCAACTGGGATACTCATTCATCATTAAAGTTCCTCTGATTGACTAGTTGACCTCCTACTTTAACAAGACTCCTTATGCAACCAGTATGGCTATGCTTTCCGTACACGTTTGATTTAATCACAATCACATTTTCCATATTGAAGATGGTGGAGATACGGGATGACTGATGCCATGTTTGAATTGTCTTACTGACTGGTGGTAGCTGTCAATAATGAGGGGGACGCCAATCTACATGAGCAATAGTACATAGGATGAGGTTGCCCACAATGTTCACACAGATGCCATTTGGTTAAGCTAGACCCACTGTTATTTAGATTGTAGCATTTATTTACAAAGGCAAGACCTAGGGACGCATGAAAATATCCTGACTTTGTGTTATGTGCCCTTACACTTAATAGACTAGTTAATTGGAAAATGACCAGCACCCATGTTATCCCCAAGAGGCCCGATTGCCTGAATCTAGGAGGGTAAGAGTGACTCTGTGGGTTGTGGTTTGCAGTGTTTTTTGCATGGATGAATTCACACTACACACCCAACCTTGAGCACTAGCATGGCTTGTTTAGTTTCGTCCATTTACATATGAAACACTTGCTGTCAAAGACATATATTAAATCCTGGACTATATGTTTTATGACTTGGTAACTTATTTACTTCTTGTCTATACCCCTGCTCGTGTTGCGGTACCATTGTAAGGCATGTGGTAGATTTTAACTAGTTGGCATAGAGAACTGTTACTCTCTTTAAGAGGAGTAGTAGTTTCTTTAGGTCCTGACGAATCGCCACTAGATCTTTAAGACTGTTTTGAGCGAGAAACATGCTGATCAAGTTTGAGGGTTCAGTAGTGTAGGACGTACCAGCACATGACCTCTACATACATACAACAATATTTGAGGTGTTAGGCACACAGATACAGATTTAAGGGAACCAGATGATTATACCCTGCTTCCCCTTTCTATGCTTTAAATCTTGAAAAGGGATGTCAAGTTAGATTAAAGAATGACTTTTTTGGCACCCTTAGTCAATTTTACTGCACCTTTTTGTCCAACTTGTCACTCCTGCACTCACTTCCAGCAATTTTATCAAAAAGATCTCTAGCAAAAAGCCCTCTAGCAGGGCCCGTCAGGCATTGCAGCTCCGGCCTGACGAGGAGCATGGCCCAATGAGGAAGCATGCCACCTGATGGTGAGTGAGGGCTTCTGTTCCTAGTAATCAAATGCTTGCAAGGACCATGAAACTCCTGCCCTAATAGGTAGCGTGGAGCATAATCTTTTGGAACTGTGCATCTCGTTTTTTTAATGCTTTCTTAGCCTCTTTCAGGTCCACAAGTGGGATACAGGAGACCAAGATTTCTCAGTCGACCTCACTGAGACCCAGACTGCAACTTGAAAAATTGGTGTAGGAAGCTAGCTCTCTATAGGTGCACTAAAAAGCAGTACATCGTGCAGACAGTCAAGTAGATCCCCAATTGGTTTGCAGAGGCAAAGGTAGATAGGAGTGATGCTGTATTTTTGTGGTAGTCGGCAGTTAGGCTTATCAGAGGGCAGTGCTAAGCATTTGTCGTACTCACAGAGCCAGTAAATCAGACACGGTCAAAGAATAAATCTGAGACCAATTTAGAAAACAAATTATTTTTATATGTTTCAACCCAAGAATTTCGTAATCAGGTAAGTAATCTTTTACGAATAAATATTTTGCCGTTTCAGAAATCAACACTTAGGATAACATTGAGAGCACTCAGAGTTGCACTATCGAGGAAAACAATGTCAACGTTGAGCAAACACAGGGTTAACAACCACTTATAAAGTTGAGCTCAGGGAGCAAAGGTAAGTACTGGGCACTGATCAGAACTACACCAACAGGTCACACCGGGCAGCACTCGGGCGTCCGGGTGCAGGGATGCAGTAATGCGTCAGGTACCCAATGGTTCTCTACGGGAGATGGACTTCATGACAAACAGGCTACAGGCTGCAGGCTCTGGCTAGGAAGCCAGTCAGGAACAACAAGCAGGTAGGTAGTACACTAGGGGTGCTCATAGACGTAGGTACACCTTTGGTCCTTTTCTCCAGGGCCTAGAGGTGATGGATACAGGGGTGGTCCTGAGGCATCAGGTTTTCTCCTCCGGGAGCACTCGTGGTCAGCGGGTCCTGTGTGTTGTGGCTAAAGGTGTTGTCAGGGAGTCCGGCAGCGGTGGACCCAGGGTAGACTCAAGCTCTTAGGTGCCAGGGGACATCCGTGGCACCACTGACCCATCTCAGATGGGATCAGGCACGATGGATGCAGTGGCTGCAGGAGGTGTCAGGTTTTCTCTCACCACTGGGCTGCAGGGGAGGAGGCCTGTGTGTGGAGGTTGCAGACGTCCCAGGTGAGTCCAAGGTGGTTGAGGCCACACAGAATGTTGTCTCTGTGCAGCTAGGGAACAACGTTGCCACCGTTGGTTGCCTTCACATCGGGTCATGGGTGTCAGGTGCAGTGGTCATTTCAGGAGTTGGGTCTTTGGGGTTCTAGCAGTTACAGAGTCCTTTCTTTGAAGTTTTTGTAGCAGAGCAGGTTCACTGCTCACGGGAAACTGGAGTCTTTATAGATGGCAGGACGAGTTGGCTTTTTGGGCAGATTCCTTTGAGGTAAGTAGACAGTCTGGCATGGGCAGCTGCTTCTTTTCCTCTTCTGTGGGTGCAGCTCATCTTCTTAGGTTATCAGGATCTGAGTTCTATGGTAAACACTCAATTTAGAGGTGTTACAGGGAGTGCCAGGTGGTAGCCATTGGCTGCCCACCTTTACACCCTTTCTATGACCATTTCAGCTGTGAAGTCGATGACCCTAACCCATGTGGCCTGATTCCTTCCACACAAGATGGAAGAATTTAAAAAGTAATGTCCACTTCAGCTCATCTACCTTAGGGGTGGGACTGACTAAGAAGGCACACCTCCTAATCTACCTAATTTTCCCACCTGTGCTGCAGCCAAAAATGAGTTTAGGACAGGGGAGTTGGTCATCTCCATCATCTGGAGAGAAAGGTGGCTAGGCCTTTGAAGCTACCTGCCCTGGAATGTCCATCCTGCCCCCCAGTGCAGCCTTTTGTCTCAGGCTGGCTTCCACCTTGGGGAGGGAGGGGTGGGTGGCAGAAACGCATCTGTGGTGGCTGAACTGGTCAGGTCAGTCAGCACACTAGTAACCCTCCGTGTGCATGTATTAATAAAGCCATTACTGGATTCAGTGAGGGTTTATTACCCTAAGATGTTTGATACCAAACATCCCAGGATTCAAAGAAGCCATCATGTAGCTAGGGAACGCGTAATGACCAGTGTCCAGCACATGCATTTAAAATGGCTTCCCTGTTCACTTACTATGTCTCAGAATCAACAGAGATATAAGCAGGAGCATATCTGCTTGTGCACATATGCCCTCGCATATACCATGATGCACCCCACTTTAGGGGTGACTTACACCTGGCACATGTAGTGACAGAGGAACTGGCATACAGGGGTAAGTGACCGGTCATGTTTTCAATTTAGCCTGCACCAACGCACGCAGTTTGCAATGGCAGCACTGTGTGGGTTTGGGGAGGGGTCCCCGAGGGTGGCACAACAGGTGCTACATCCCTCAGGGACCTTCCTTAATACCCCAGGCCCTAGGTACTAAGGACTAACAGTGGGTGCTAAAGTGTATGCCAATTGTGAAGAAATGTGCAGTTTTGGGGAAGGACATCTGGCACTGGGGATCTGGTTAGCAGGGTCCCAGTGCACTAACAGTGGAAGTCACATCAGAAACCAGGCAAAAGTGGGAGCTAACCATACCAAAAATTGCACTTTCCAACAGGACTCCCCCACTCCCAAACGAAGGAGGATGACACTAACCTTCCCCTACAGGGTCTTCATCTTCTAAGTGGAAAGACCTGGAAGGGCCATCTGCACTGGCATGGTCAGTCCCAGTTCTGTGCTCCACTGTGAAGTCCATTCCCTGTAGGGAGATGGACCACCTTAACAGTTAGCGGGTTTCACCTTTCATCTGCATCAGCCTTTGGAGAGGCCTGTGATCAGTTTGAACAAGGAAGTGAAAGCCAAACAAGTATGGCCTCATCTTCTTCAGGGACCAAACCATGGCGAAGGCTTCCCTCTCAATGGCACTCCAACGCTGCTCTCTGGAGCGTAACCTCCTACTAATGAAAGGAAAAGGTTTGTCATAGCCATCACAATTGATTTGGGACAAGACTGCTCCTATCCCATGTTCATAGGCAATTGTCTGCTTTATGAAATGCTTTGTGTAATATGGATCATTGAGAACAGGTGCTGAGGACATTGCTTCTTTCAGGATGTCAAAGGTCTTTTGACAGCTCACTGTCCAGTTCACTCCCTTTGGCATTTTCTTGGAGGTTAGTTCATGACAGGGGCCACAATGGTGCCATATCCATTCAGAAACATCATGTAGTATCCAGTCATGCCAAGGAATGCCCCGACTTGAGTCTGGGTTGTTAGAGTTACCTTCTCCAGAATTCTCTGGATCTTGGCTTGCAGTGGTTGAACTTGACCTCCACCTACAAAGTGGCCTAAGTATACAACCTTGCCCTGCCCTATATGGCACCTGCTTGCCTTGATAGTGCGGCCTGCCATTTTCAAAGCCTCAAGGACCTTCCCCTTGTGGATTAGGTGATCCTGCCAAATAGAGCGAAAAACAGCAGTATCATCTAGACATGCTGCACTAAAGTCTTCTAACCCAGCCAGGCCTTTGACAACCTCTGGAAAATGGCAGGGACATTCTTTAGTCCAAAGGGCATAACAGTGAAATGATAATACCCATCAGGAGTGGAGAATGGAGATTTTTCTTTTGCTCCAGAGGTCAGATCTGCCAGTACCCTGATGTGAGATCAAAAGTACTGAGATGTTTGGCTGCCCCTAACCTATCAATTAGCATATCAGCCCTTGGAAAGGGGTAAGCATCGGTTTTTGTCACAGCATTGAGACCCGTATAGTCCACACAAAGTCTCAATTCCTTCTTTACATCCTGGGAATGAGGCTTGTGGACTAAAACCAGTTGGCTCAGATTGTTCAATTACTCTCAATTTCAACACCATGCTGACCTCAGCTTTGATGCTCTCTTTCACATCGTCAGACTGTCTGTAAATCTTATTTTTGACAGGTAAGCTGTCCCCAGTGTCCACATCATGTGTACATCAGGTAGTCTAACTATGGGTCAAGGAGATGGGCTCAGCATACGGCTACAAGACTTGCTAACAGTCAAGCCAAAAAGACCACTCCCTCAACTGAGCCATCTTTAGGGTTCCTGAAGAAGAGACTAGGAAGAGGTTCACTCTCTGCTTCCTGTCCCTTATCAGTGAGCATAGTCATCTCAGCTCTGTCGTGATAGGGTTTAAAGTGGCTTACATGGTCACCCTTTTGGGGCTCCTGCAAGAGCCAAAGGTCACCAGATAGGTGACTTCCACTTTTCTTTCTAGGATGGAGTAAGGTCTACTCCATTTATCCTGGAGGGCCATAGGAGGCATAGGCTTAAACACCCACACCGTCTACCCTGGTTGGAACTCTGCCAGTGCAGCCTTCTGGTCATACCAAAGCTTCTGGAGCCCTTGGCTGGCCTCAAGATTTTTCTAAGCTTTTTCCATGTACTCAACCATCCTGGAACAAAGGCCAAGCATAGTCCACAATGTCTTGCTTAGGCTCTCTGAGAAGTCTCTCCCATCCCTTCCTCACAAGACAAGGTGGTCCCCTTACAGGATGCCAAAACAGAAGTTCAAAGGGGGGAAAAGCCTACTCCCTTCTGTGGCACTTCTCTGTAAGCAAAAAGCAGGCATGGCAGCAAGGCATCCTAGCTCCTTCTGAGTTTTCCCGGGAGTCCACCAATCATATCTTTCAATGTCATGTTGAATCTCTCAACAAGTCCATTAGTTTGGGGGTGATATGAGGTAGTGACCTTATAGGTCACACCACATTCAGCCCACATGTGTTTCAGGTAGCCAGACATGATGTTTGTACTTGTCTGACACCACCTCCTTTGAAAAGCCTACTCAAGTGAATACACCAAAGAGGGCCCTAGCAACTGCAGGGGCCGTAGTAGTCTTCAGAGGAATTGCTTCAGGGTACCTGGTTGCATGATCCACCCCAACCAGTACAAGTCTGTTCCCTGCGGCTGTTGCAGCGTCAAGGAGACCAACAATGTCAATCTCTACCCTTTCAAAGTGAACCCCACCCACTGGAAGTAGAATTCAGAGGCCCTTTGGGTGGCCACCTGTTGCGCCACTGGCTTGACAGGTGGCACAGGAGTTAGAAAACATGTTTCACATTCTGGGACATACCTGGCCAGTAGAAGTGGTTTACCAACCTACTCCATGTTTTTGCCTGGCCAAGATGCCCAGCTCGGGGGATATCATGGGCCAAATTGAGGAGAAACTCTCTAAGCTGCTGAGGAACTACCACTCTCCTAGTGGCACAAACTGTGAGGTCTCTCGCCTCAGTGAATAGGAGTCCCTCCTCCCAATAGGTCCTATGGGAGCCACTGGTATCTCCCTTATCCTGATCAACAGCTTGCTGTCTCAGGCCTTCAAGAGTGGGACAGGTCCTCTGCCCTTGGCACAGATCTTCCCTAGAGGCACACCTGGTCCTAAGGGCTCTGCCGTGAAACGCCCAAGCTCCTGAGGCTCAGTTTCCTCTGGTGCTGACAGGTTGCCTTCCTGGGGAGAAGGGACCTGGTCTGGTGTCTGATTGGAAGCCGTCTTCCTAGACTTTTTGCTTTTCCTCTTTGTATGTTGCACCATTATTCCAGACTCCAACTCTACTTTTTCACACTGGACCTTGCTTTGTGCTCTCGTTTTCACACTGACCCATTGAGGGATACCCAGCATGGCTGCATAGGTCTTTCTTTCAACCTTAGCCCACGCTGATGACTCCAGATCATTTCCTAGAAGATACTGCACAGGGGTTGCAGGAGATACCACCATCTTCCTCTGGCCAGTAACTCCTACCCATTCTAAGGATACCATTGCCATGGGTGTTCCTTAGCCTGATTATCAGTGTGGAGGATTGTGTATGTCTCACCAGTCAGATATTGTTCTGAGAACACCAGTTGCACAGTCACCATGGTGACACTGGCACCAATGTCTCAGTTCTTCAACTTAAATCCCATTAATATGAGGCTGTTGTCTGTATCTCTCCAGATTACTGGGCAAGACAGCCAGGGTAGCTACATCTACCCTACCATCTGAGACTAAAGTTGCCTCCGTACGCTCACTGACATGGTTAGGGCTTACTTGGAATCCCATCTGGAGACTTAACACTGCATTTACTGCAGGTGCACTAGAGGCATTATTTTTGTTGGAACATTTAAGATCTACAGTTTGGTGTCCATTGATTTTGCAGATATGGCACCAAGCCTTTCTGGGATCCCAATTTTTGCCTTCTACCCACCCTTAAGTTGTGAAGAATCTCTGGGCTCACTTTCCTGTGCAGGTTTTTGTGGCCTTTAGGAAACTCCTTGTTGTTGGCTTTGTTTATGCTACCCTCTTTCCTGTGGGGGGCTTTTTAGCCCTCTTCTTGTGGTCTCCTGCACCAGTGGAAGTTTTGGTCACCCTGGTTTTGACCTAGTGGTCTGCCTTCTTCTCCAACTCTTGAGGAGAAAGTAGACCTAGGTCTACCAAGTACTGATGTAACTTCTCCTACACACAATTACTCAACAGATGCTCTTTCTTTACTAAATTGTAGAGCCCTTCACATTGTTAACTTTTAACCAGCCACCTAGTGTCCACAATAGCAACTCCCTACTGACTGTTTTTCTAGTATCCCTCAATTTGATCCTGTACGTCTCAGGAGTGAGCCCAAATCCCTCAACCAGGGTATCCTTCATGAGATCATAGGACCCTGCACCTGCCTCATTCAGTGTCAGGAGTATATTCCTGCACTCTCCTGAGAACAGTTTCCATAGAAGAGAGCCCCAGTTCTTTTTATTAAACTCTCTGGATACACAGGCCCTTTTAAAGTCTGTGAACCACTTGGTGATATCCTCACCATTCTCATATTTGGGGACAATCCCTTTCGGGACTTTAGGGTAAAAGTACTGTACTCTATCCCTAGGTATTATGTTGCTGCAACTATTCATGGGTGCTAAACCCAATTCTGAGCATCCTATGGCCAGTATCCTTTCCTATGGGCAATTCTTCTAGCTAATCTCTCTAAGAGAAGCTACTCTTAAGAGTTCTTCTCTGGACCTTGAGGTATAGTAAGTGCAGAGGGAAGCCTTTTCAAATGCATGTGATGGAGCCTGGTTATTACGACTTCCACAGCTACATGATGGCTCCTCTGAATTTGGCGATGTTAGGTATCAAACATCTCAGAATAATGAACCCTCACTGACCCCAGTGATGGATTTATTAAAAAATGCACACATGCACACAGAGGGCAACTTAGAGGTGCACCCTGAAAACCTACCAACTACTAGAGTGTGTTTACAGACTGGTCCTCACCAGTTCAGCCACCACAGACGTGTTTCTGGCCCCCAAAGGTCAGAGACCAGTGTGACCTCCTCTCCCAGCAGGATAGACATTGAAGGGTGGGAAGCTTCAAAGGTCTTGTTGTCTGCCCCCGGTTGTGATGGCAGCACAGGCAGAAAAATTAGTTAAATTAGGAGGAGTGCCCATTTCATGCCAGTCCAAACCCTAAGGTGGAGGAGCTGAAGTGGACACTACTTTTCATATTTCTTCATCTTTCTTGGAAGGAATCAGGCCAGTATGGTTAGGGTTATGCCCACTTCCCAGCGGAAGTGGTCAGAAGAGGGGTGTAGTCACACTAAAGGTGGTCAGCCCATTGGTTACCGCCTGGCATCCCATGTAAGCTTCCCCCCCATATGAGTATTTAGGTGGCACCCCTAAACCCTAGAACTCAAATTCTGACAACCTACGAGGACAAAGAGTTGCACCCGCAGAAGAGGGAAAAAGTAGCTGACTATGCTGGATTGCCTGCCGACCTCAGAGGACTCTGTCCAAGAAGCCAGCCTTCAATAAAGACTCACGCTTCCCGTCAGCAGCGGACCTGCTCTGCAACAAGAAACTCCAAAGAAAAGACTTTGCAGCTGCTAGACACCAAAGACTCGACACCTGAAGTGAGCACTTCACCCGACGTCTGCAACCCGAATTAAAGCCAGCCAATGGTGCCAACGCAGGTCCCTAACTGCCCAGAGACCGAGTCCAGTGTGGTTTCACCCATCTTGGATTCACCGGAGACGCCTGCAGCCTGTGCACGCAGGCCGCCCTTCTGTGTTTAAAAGTCTCTGTCAAAAACATTCTTTTGTTCCTCACCACCTGCTTTTGTTGCTCTCCCATTTCCTCAGATGCATTGATTCTGTCTCCTACCCTAGTCTGTGCACGGCACAATCATCTGCTATTCACAGAGACAAAATGGACTTCCAAATATCTATACTAAATATTGCTTTTTAAGAATGATTTTTGTATATACAGTTTTACAATCACTCCCTGAATTGTAGAGATACATCAATAGGGTAGTGGACATGTATTTATCAACTTACTTCATTGTATGTGGTTAATGGTTATGCTACAACATTGGAACTGTGTTTAGGTTTAAAAAAAAAAAAAAGAGGCATAGCAATGAGAGGTCGCAAGTTTTAAGGACATAAAACATGGGTTTGGGAATGAAACCTTACACTGATTTGATTATTAAATCAAACATTAAGTTTCACAAGGGAGCCACATTAAAGCTGGAACATGCCAAAATTAATATTATGCGTTATTCTAGCATATGTCCCTTGTTGTTAAACATTGAGTATATTGGATTATCAAGCATTTTTCATATCCCCACTACTTAGAACATGCAGGTGTTATTGGTCATTTTAGATTTCAGGAAATTTACAAAGTGAGAACTGCTTGATATTGCTAGTGCTATGCTTCTCAACATGAGAACTCAAGGGGGTGCTTGTTGTATCCACATTTTTGGACGCACTTTGGAGAGTGAACATTAAAACACATGGGAGTTCTGATTGAATTGTAACACATCTGAACTGTCACTCAAGTCATTCCTTATTAGGTTGCACCTTTGTGGGATACGATTATCAAATCTCCCAAGGTTAGCATACCAAACTACTGAACTGACTTTAACTTTGTTTTAAAGAAGATAAAAACATTGGAAACGTATTTTTAGCTGTACGTTCCTCTGTAACCGAAAGCAATGTAAATGTTTCATGGATTCCATTTACAAAATATGAATGTTTGAGACACATAAGAGTATTTAAGAAACACCTAACATTTCTTAAGTAATTCACCACCACAAGAAACAAGAGTATGTACATGTATTTAGTGCAAATGTGTTTTGCAGTTACACTTCTTCCAATAGCATATTTGTTTTTTTGTTTATTAAATATTTTAAGACAAAAATAATAGTCAAGTCCCAAAGTCCCATTTGCTAAGCCTTCCATACAAGTGACCCGATGATTTGTATAGGGAATTATTTACAAAGAACACTCTTTTTAAAAGTTGATGGCTTTGCCAAAAGATGCTGCCAGATTAGCTTCTCTGAAGGCTTCTGATACAGTCTGAAAATAAAATAAAAAAACGATTATTATTTAATACAGCATAATCATCATCAGTGCAGCCATAACCAGTATGAAGATGCAATGCCTTAACACAATTATAATGAAAATAAAATACCAAACCTAAAATATTCTGTAAGAAACTGGGTCATTAGTTAAGAAGGGTGCGAGTACTTCACAAGTAATAAGCCTGAAAGATTCTCTTTACTGGAAAACAAGTAGCCAATTGTTGCTCTTTACACTTTGGAGTGGTGAAATAGAGCACTCCAAGGCCTACTCAAAGGAGATAGTGTACAGGAATAACCCCACCACATTGGTACGTAACCATAACATTACTCATTAAATTATGAATATGTACATTCAGGTGGATGTAAATACATTTAGTGACACCCTCATGACATTACAGCCTTAAAACGAGCCCTGAACCTTATAACTACACTGACCCTCACTTATACTAAATGCTATATCACAATAAAAGGGGTTGCCATTATCAATAAGGCAGGCCAAGTGGCTTTTTCAGTGTATCACCCCATTAGTAAAAGCAGCAACATGCCATATTTCGCCACTGAAATCAATGCCAACAGTACCAATATTCAAAACGACTGAAGTCGAATGGGGCGGTACCAATATTATGAAATCTTGCTCTATTAGCCTTGAACATTGTCAATAAAGCACTGAAATGTAAAACGTGCTACTGAAGCGCCAGGTGCCACTAATTAAGGTCCCTGCTCTCCCGAGCCCACGTGCATAAGCATAGGCTGAGGGAAATCCCTGAAAAGCAGCAAAATCCCTCTGGCTTAAGTATAGTCCCCGGGAGACTGTGGGTGATTTTTCTGGAAATATTTCTTGTGGGGCTGCCGCACTCTTTCAGCCCTCCCTGCTCCCGCAATAAGCTGTACAAACACTGGTGGTGCCGATGCCCATCCCAGGGCATCACATGCCACAAATATGCACATTTTAGGCTCCGCGCTCCTGCTTATGTGTCACTCCAGCTTGAAGCGGTGAATATGTAATGAGTGGCTTCGCTTGGTCTTTGGCTTACCCTACATGCAGCTGTGTTACTTTTTCTTTCCTTCTTTTTTTTTTTTTTAAAGCTCTTGGTGCCCCGGACCCACACGAGACACCCACTGAGGAGGTGGTAGCAATGGCCCTTGACCCTGGCTGGTTTCTTAAGCATTAGCTTGACAGATGTTCGATCCAGCAGCATCCTTTTATGCTCCTGCCTCAGGTGGTCAGCAAACTACTAATCTTTGCTTCTGTCCAGAGGGAGAAGCAAATAAATCCTCTTCTAGTCAAGGGGAGGGGGCAATATGCTGGTGTGTCCTGTCCCCTCACAGACACAAGCACTGGTCTGGGGAAGGAGCGGGCAGGCAATGAACCCAAACTCTGCTTCTTTTGGCCTGGGGTGATGGGGTTCCCTGGGACCTTACTGTTTTGTGTTGGGCCCCAGAGGACAGAGCCTCGGGCTGCAATCCTTCTCGGGGAGGGTACCCCATGCACACCCCCTCCCCATCCAAATTAAATTCAATGGTGATGTGCAGACCCGAGAGGTCTAGCCTTACCCGGGGAGTTTCAGCAAAAAATGGCAAAGAATTGCGACTTGTTTTCTGTACCGGTGCACCGGGGAGCAAGGTTGTATCTCGGTCCCTGCAGGGCTGAATTTGCAGTTCTTGGGCTCAATTTGCCCCTCGATGTCAGCCCTAGCAACAGGGAGCATTTTCCTTAGGCCTTCTGGCCCTGTGAAGGGGCACTTTTTGTGGGACCGTGGTTTTAGGGCTCTCTGTGTCAAACCTGTCCTATGTTCGACTTCTACACAGCTAGTTCAATCCTCTTGCACAACATGCTGGGACAATTTAACATGGCAACTTCAAGTTCTCACCAGCAGGAGTTTCCCTGAGAACATAAATTTACTCTGAGCTGACAGCTGCCTGAACCTTCCCAAACTTCAAAGGCAAGCCCCCGCTGTGTTTGGCTCCAGAGACCTGGCTCTCTTCTTTTGTTTCTGTTGACCTGGGCCGTTTAAGTCCAGATGCAGTGTGATGGACAAGTTAGTTACCTTTGGTAACACCTTATCTAGCAGAGAGTTTATTTAGCTGCTGAATCCTTACTGTTAAATTCTCCCCAGGTGTCAAACTGGACCCAGAAGATTTTTGTAAGCAGTACCCTGCATGCCGATAGGTTGTGTCGATCAGCTGTGTCCCCACTATTGGCGTGACTGTGCTGGAAATGACATTGCAGGACCTATATAGACGCCGCCCAGGTGCGCTGACATCAGTTTCTTATCACATCTTTCCACGCCTGTATTGCAGTCATGAAAAACACTAACGGTGTGTCAAAACTAAGGCCCTCAAAGGGCAGTCCCTGCTCCTAGAAATGTTCCAGAGCAGGAGGATGGGTGGGTCCATAAGGAAACTGCAGCTAGATATAGTTTCTACCTGATAAGGCGTAACAGAAGGTACATAAATTGACCATCTGATGGAGACTTCTAGCTGCAGATTCCTTACCTTTGAAGAGATACCCAAGCAATACCATCCCTGTTGGTGGATCTGCAAACCAAGTACAAACTAAAAAATTCTGCAGTACCGAATGGGCAAAGTACCTGTCCCTATGGACCTGACTGTCCAGGCAGTAGTGTTTGGTAAATGTGTGCAGAGATGCCCACCTTGCTGCCTGACTTATGTCCAGGACTGGAACTCCACGTGCTAACGTGGTGGTTGCAGCTTTTGATCAGGTAGAATGAGCGTGCAAACCCTCGGAAGTTGCTTTCGGCCAGTGTGAAGCAGATCTTAATGTACAGTACAACCCATTTAGAGATGGTCTGCTTCTGCACTGCCTGACCCTTCTTCGCACCCATATACCCTACAAAGAGTTGGTCATCCACTGGGAACTCTTTTGTACGATCAAGGTAGAACGCCAACATTCTTTTTGGGCCCAGATGGTTGAGTCTCTCCTCTTCCTTAGAAGGAAGTGGGGGTGCGTAAAAAGTAGGCAAAGTGATGGATTGGCCTACATGAAAGGGTGTGACTACATTTGGCAGAAAAGAGGCCCTAGTGTGAAACACCATTTTGTCAGGATAGATAGAAAGGTATGGCGGCTTAGATGACCATGCCTGCAGCTCACTCACTTTGCATTCAGATGTAATTGCCACAAGGAAGGCTGTTTTCAATGTGAGAAGCCTGAAAGGACAATTGTGGAGTGGCTCAAAAGGAGCATACGTCAAAAAAGTCAGAATCAAATTCAGATCCCTTTGGGCATAATGAATGGGGATGGAGGAAAAAGATGTATAAGACCTTTTAGAAACCTATGTATAATAGGAGACTTAAACAAATAAAGTTGATCAGGCAACTGCAAAAAAGCAGAAATAGCAGACAAATATCCCTAAAGTGTGCCCTGAGCAGAGCCCTGCTGAGCAAATGACAAAATTAACAAAAGGACCTCAAGGAGAGGGGCAGAAAGGGGGTCAACAGACTTGTATCTGAACCATGCCACAAATGTCTTTCAACCACGGGCGTATATTGTTTTAGTGGAGGGATGCCTGGCTGCCAAGATTATGTTGCAGACTTAGGGAGGAAGGTCAAAGGGTGCCAACTGCAGGTTGCTCAATCTCCACACAAGAAGGCAGAGAGTGGAATGGTTTGGGTGCAGAACCCTCTCCTGCTGATGTGACCGAAATTCTCCCAAAGGGGCAGTCTGATCGGAGGATCGATGGACATGCATAGCAGCTTGGGATACCAGACTCTCCATTCCCAGTACGAAGCCACCAGTATTACTTGGGCCCAGTTATTCTAGATCTTACATGAGAACTCTGGGCAGGAGTGGTATGGGTGGAAAGGTGTACAGAAGGCCTGATCTCCACTTGAAACGAAAAGCATCTCAGAACGATTGCCACCTTGGAAACTCCAATGTGGAAAACGGATGACATTGCATGAGCTCTTCAGAGGTGAACAGATCTAACCAAGTCCATCCCTACTGCTGAAAAAGACCTTACCCCACATCTGGATGGAGACACCATATATTATCTGCTACACATTTTCAGCTGAGATCATCAAATTGTGGCATTGACAGAGCCCACTAGATGTTCATATGCCCTGATGTTCCAGCCACGTCCAAAGATGAAGAGCCTCTTGACAAACAATCCACAACCCCATCTTGCCCTGCTTGTTGCAGAACCACATGGCTGTGTGTGGTCTGTGAACACCTGCACCATCTTTCCTTTGATAGAGGCGAGAAAGTCCTCCAATGCCAGCCGAATCGCGCAGAGCTCCAGCATATTGATGTGGAGTCCCATTTCCACTAGTGACCAGATGTCTCTGATCTCCACTTCTCCCTGTTGGCTGCCCCAGCCCAGGAGTGACACATCTGTCACTACTGTCAGATCTGGTGGGGGAAAGGAGAGGAATCTGCCTCTGACCCAATTGTGGTTCATCAACCATCACTGCAGATCTTTTGCAGTTCACTCCGAGATCTGGACCTTTTTGGAGAGATTCCCCTAATGCGCTGCCCACTAGAACTTCAGGTCCCACTGCTGGGCCAGCATATGCCATCTGACTTGTGCCACCAGCAGGATGCAGGAGACCATGAGGCCCAGCAGCCCCAGAGTCATTTTCACCAAAATCCAGGTTAGAGGCTGAAACATCGGTATCATAGACTTTCCTGCTCAGGAAAAGAAGCCCAAAACTGCATTGTGTCGAGAAAAGCTCAGATGAAAGGGGGCGTCTGAGAGGGAGTCAGGTGTGACTTTGGCACATTTATAGGGTGCTGGACCTTCAGTGTCCCTACATCCCCTAGCATCAGAACTTACCTGGGCAGCTGTGGGCTTTCTTAGTTCACCCTCCTGGCCTAAGCCTGCAGCCTTACCCCAAAATTGATCTCCCCCACTGATTTGCATTGGGCTCCCGACGCTGCATTGGCACTCTGCACCCGGCTGCCACTGTGCTGCTGAGGGTGTAAGTTTGGTGCTGCCTTGTGGCCCCCCTCTGCTTACTTCAACCCCAGGAGATCGACACCTGACACCGCTTTACTAGCTTGGGCAGCACATCTTCGTTCACCCCCCAGGCTCCATTGGTTAACATTGGTCAGCTTGCCTCTGCACCCGGCAACCCCTGTGCTGCTGTGGGTGCACTCTTGAAAAACCCTGAAGACTGGATTTGTAAGTCGTGTACTTACCTGCAAAACTGAATTTCTGTTTTCCTTCCACAGGTTAACATTGCTAAACTGAAAAATTGTGTTGATTTTTTAAACTGCAAAGTATTTATGCTTGTAAATCTACTTGGCTGATTACAAGGTTCTTGGGTTTGAAACATAAAAAAAAGAAATGCTATTTTTGTAATTTGGCCTTTGATTCATTCTTTGAGTATGTTTCTCATTTATTGCTCTATGCTTAGCACTACCCTCTGATAAGCCTAACTGCGTGCCCAAACTACCACAAATAGAGCATTAGCCCTATCTACTTTTGCCTCTGCAATACCAACTGAGAATCCATTAGACTGTCTGCACAGTATACTTCATTTTAGTGCACTATATAGGGAGCCAGCTTCCTCAAACCCACAACATCATTTCCGGCACGGATGCCGCTGTCGATGAACGCACAGGCGTTCAACGCCACCTATCGGCGTGCAGGGGTACTGCTCATGAAAATCTTCCGGATCCAGTCTGACTCCTGGGGAGAATTTCAAAGCTAAGGAATCTGGAGCTAGAAGTCTCTATCAGATAAGCTAATTCACAGATGCAGATTTACTCTCCAATTCCTCCTTTCCCAGGACCTAGGTTAATCACTACTCACTATTGTGTAGGGAGATGTTTGTTTCTCCTGCTGGACAGCAGAATAACAAGTGTGGCCCCTGTAAATGGGCCTTGTGGGGTTGGGCACAGGCCTGGACTCTTAATTTGAGCTGAGCCAGTGAAATACAACAATTCTTAAAGTGCCATATGGGGTGTAGATAAGATGTAAGGGACTGTGGACATGCACTCAGGTCATGTTTATGCTTTGTTTGATGCCTCATTGTACCCTGTAAACCTATATTAAATGTTTATGGCAGCCAGGGAAGATGTGATTACGTGAGATGGGAACCAATAAGAATTCCTCAAGCTACCAGATAGTAATTTGGGGGGAAAAATGGGAAATGACGGTATATAAAAGAACAGGATGAGGCAGTGGAAGAATGTGTTTGCTACAGATATGAAGACAGAAGTGAGGAACATTTGTGATTTCTCGAGGAAACAAAATACAACACTACTTACTGGATGTGCATGGCACACTCTAGCAATATCTTCGCAAGATGCTCCATATTCCATAGCAAGTGCAGCTTCATTTATCATTTCTCCTGCCCCCTAAAGTAGACAACAATTACAATATTAGAAACTACACAGAGATGTCTACAGAAATATGTCATATTCAAACACAGGACTAACTTGTTCTCCTACATGTGATATTCAGAATAAAGTAGCATTTACAGCTATCTAAACAGATTACAGAACAGGCAGATCACCGAAAACACATAGAAAGCTCAATTGGGGCAACACTGACCCATGCTGATGTATGTCTGTATGCGGAGTCAAAAGTCCTCTGGGTGACTTTGGAGAGCTGTGCTGCCATTACAAAACATTCTTACTCCTACAATGGCAGTAAACTACTTCTGCAGCACTAAAAATTAAGTTAGTAGTTTGGGACTGAGGTGGGTTGATGGCTGGCACTATCCATCTGCCATGTGCTTTTTCATCAGGAGGTTAAAGAAAAGGTGGTGCATCAAATGGGAGTTGTGAGCATGGAGAATAGATGGGATGCAGGGAGAAGTGAAAGGGAAAACTGAAAATGTCTACAGTTGCCATGCACAAAGTCATATTTTAGACACAATTCAATGTTTAAAATCCTGGTTCATAATCCTTTTGTTACTACCTTTTCTGGACTGTGCGAGGACTCCAAAAAGGACTAGACTCAAGCATCGCCGAGCAGTCAAAGTGGAGGTGAAAAAAATTGCTTAGCTCTGTCTTTAAAGATGCTAATCCAAAGAAAATAAGAGGCCAACCCAAGCCAAAACCTTAGACTCATATGGAATTAAAACTCAGTGGAGGGAAGTAGCATCTTTCTTACAAAGTTACCCCCACTTCTTGCCTGGTATCATTGTGTTTAGAAGGTAGCAAACTGGGATACTGCTAATCGGGACTACCACAGTGTCTGTTGCTGGTAAATGTTTATACCCACAATTAGCATACTGGGCTTCTTAAAAAAACAAAAGCCATACAATCTTGTGGAAGTCCAAGGCGTCCAGATTCTGGGACCTCAGTTACAAAATTGCAATGTTGAGCTGCCTAGGAACCGGATGGCTGACCTGACCTTGACTCTGTGTGAGAAGGTCTGACTTGAAGTGAAGCCTCTTGTGCTGACATTTCCAGAGGTTTGGAGTACCACAGCTCTCTGGCCCAGGTTGGTGCTACTAGGATGAGTTTTAGTGACGTTTGCCTTAGTTTCCTCACCACGAAGGGACTTGGCGGGAGAGTTGGAAAAGCCGAGGCAACTATTCCTGGCAAATTCATCTACAGTGCATTGCCTATGGGCAGTGGAAACATTTTTTGGGGTGGTGATTAAGTCTATGTGTGGGGTACCCCAATGCTGGAAGTACAAGTGAAGATTTTCCGCTTGTGGACTTATTTATGCGTCCTGCTGAGCAGGTCTGCAAAGCTGTTGTCAACCCCTGGCAGATGCACCACCATGAGGTGAATGTTGTGGCTGAGTGCCCGGTGCTAGGTTCTCTGTGCTAAACAGGAGAGCTGAGGGAAGTGTGTCCCGTCTTGCTTCTGAATTTAATATATGGTGGTGATATTGTTGCGTAGGTTCTCATTATCCTAATGGATTTGGGCAGCAGAATCGCCTGGACTGCGGGGTACTGAGTCTGATCCCGCTCCAGGTGACGCCTGTCGGCCTAATCCAGGTTTGTTCCGGTTAATTAGCAGTTCCTCATTTCCACCCAAGAGCGGGGATGATTGGGCAACCGGGCGCATGACACAAAATGACTCCTCAGGGGAATCGTGTTCACTCAGATCTCATCAGTTTCTCTCAGGTACATTAGTCACACGTATGCAAGGACAATCAGAGGCAGAGTAAGGTTCAATAAGGTTTTATTGAAGCAACTGCATCTTAGATATTAGAGCATGTATTGCAATAACTAGGACAATGAAGCACAATAGGATTAAAATTGTGACAAGGAGAGTAAAACACAAAAATAACGCTACAATTGTGTCACTAAGATTAGTAAGGATAGTTCCTACCTATGCTATGTTAGAGCACAGCATGTTAAGCCCCTAATTCTGCCCTTCAGGTTCCCCCTCGGAAGAAGACATCCCTGAGCAAGAGGCCTGTAGTCTACATAAGCAGCTGCAGCGTAGCAATCAGCATACAGCCGTGGTCATCTGGCAGGAATCTCCCTCTAACATACATGGGTCAAAGTAGTTTTTTTAAATAATAAAACAGCTGATGTTCCAAGAAAGGATCCCCACACAAGAGTGTGTACGTTTCTGTGAACACTGGAGACAAAGCGTACCACTTTTGCCAGCAACCTATTTCACTGCAGCCTTGAGAAAGCACAGAGCGAAAGAAATGCCTTGTTTAAGAACGCAGTGCGGACCTAGGCAAAGAACAGGTAGATGGAGAAAAATACAACAAGACCGCAAATGTGGCTATTGTTAAAATAATATAACAAATCTAGAATAAAACATATCTAGGTATAAGTGCACAGCGGAAGGCCTAGTTTGCTAAAACAACTTGTCGAAAACTATAGCTAAAATGGCTGTCCTGATGAATACTATCATGCCGCAAATGACTTCAGGAAGGCTGAGGGATAGATGAACGGCAAGTAGTTCCAGGTAACTGATGTGGTGGCCCTCCTGCATAGAGTACATCCTCTGGACTGTGATTTTGTTGAGATGTACACGAGACAGCCATTTGCTGCAATTGTCTCCTGTGGAATTGGGTCTGCAAAAAACTTGCTTTGCACCAAGTTGCTTGTGTTCCGCAGAGAGCAGTGCACTTTTGCTTCTACCAACACTAGATCTTATCAGCGACCCTTCGCTTAAGACCATTGAGCCATGAGGCAATCGCAGAGTGATTGAACGTGCAGTCTCGCATGAGAGGATGGCAATGTAGGAGGCCATCCTAAAAGGAACATGACTACGAACTCAGAGTTGATTATGGGGTTTAAACAGAGGGAGTAGATGATGAAAGTCTACGACTATTTGCTGGATGGTGTACGCTTCATCTGTGACCGCATTTAAAAGTGACCTTAGAAAGGGCTGAGAAGTTACGGTGTGTACATCCAAGCCTATCAAAAAGCTTTACTTGGCCAAACTATGTAAGAACTTTGAAAACATCTGCATCATCTGCTCTCTAGCCGCCCCTTTGGGAAGAAACTGCTTTAGAGTCTATGCAGAACATGTGCATTTACAGCCACACAGGCTATAAACGGAAACTGCTGCTTACTCTGTAGCCACAGTTGTCAGCACTCAGTGCAGAAGACTCACATGTGCTACCCCTCTACTACCTGGAAGCCCGTTATGACCACAAATGTTTTAATCTTACATCGCATCTTACCTTTCACAATGCATAGTAAATTTGGCTTCAACAATACACTCGAGCTCCACTAAAAATAGAGGTCCTTTCCTTCCTTCAGCACATTCCTAACTGTACTTCCCCCTTCAATTTCAGGGATCCCGTTAATTCCCTAAAAATACTTCTAGATGAGAGAGGCCTATGCTCCACATTCTCTCTGCTGCTATTCGATTTTCCACCTTTACCCCTTAAGTGTGTATGCTGCTGGCCAATGGCGGTCACACGGACACCCTCACAGGTGCATTTGTCGGCCACTGACCAACATCAGGAAGGGCTTAATAGCTCTGGTGCGAGTGCAGGAGTATGCCTTTAAATTAAATTTAAAAAAAAACAAAAAACAGAAGCTGTGGAATCACTTCTGCGTTTCCTGTCGCCAGCCCCCCTTCCCCGTCTGTGACATTCGCGAACCGGGAGGGCCTCTCCCTCCTCCAGGGATAATAAGTGAATAAATAAATGTAAAAAATAATGAAAATAGAGGAAAACTGTTAGGGAGTCGGTCCTTCACAGCCCAACGTGTTGTGTGTGTGCGTGGTGTGTGTGTGTCAGTATATATCTATCTATGTATGTATGTATGTATGTATGTATGTATGTATAGCATAGCATACAACTCACATGCACACACCAGCACAAACCAACAAATCTGCCTTTGAGGTAGGATTAGTGTTTTAAAAGGATGGTTTAAGCCAGTAGTTCTAAATCCTGTAGGTTGCCCTCCCATGCTAGGAGTCACAGGAAAGCGTGTATGGGAGGTTGCCCATCCACTCCTTCACAAAGGTCATAACCTTTATGTGGACAATTTCTATATGGGAGTAGAGCTGTTAAGTGAGCAGTACAAAGCTGGCCCTGTGTCCTGCAGTACATTTAGTTGTCGCCACAAAGGATTACCACAGGAGTTTGTTTGTAAAAAGATCCAGAAATCTCAGAACACTGCGTTGTGGTTCCAATGAACTGCTCACAGTCAAGTTCTAGTTAGGCGTTATGTGTACGTGCTCGCTACAATTCATGACAAGTGCACTTTCCCCATCCCGGTTTTGGGGTCAGATGGCTGAAGTTCACAAGCCCGGAGGATGGAGCAAGGCTGCAGGGGCAACACTTTGCTGATCACAATCCTGAAACACCTAAAAAGACTTCATCATGTTGTCGTTGCAAAGTCTGCTCTAAGCGGGGAAAGAGGCATGAAAGTCGTGTATGCTGTCCCCAGTGCCCATCTCAGCCAGCCCTGTGTTTTCCTACTTGTTTATGTTGTACCATATAAAAGTGAAGTACTGGGAAATTGACTGAGGTGGAGCTGCTGTTAGGTAAAACTTTCAATGGCTGTGTATGGATACCTACCTTCCATAGGCCACTACTGCGCTAGGCAAGAAGCCGCAGAATTTTAATTCCTCTACTTGAGGAAATCATGCCTGCTCAACACCTTTGTTTGCTGTCAGAACGTGGTAGATGTTCTGTTCGCCAATTGACAAATGCATTACAGTCCCCACACTGCACATAATGGTGGACGGGTCATTTGCCACGTTGGCACAGAGTACCCTGTGTGGCAAAATGTTAAAGGCTTGGCTAGATTTTGAAGTGCTTTTTAGAGGACTTATGTATACTACACATGGACCAACCTGAATGCCCACGAGAACCAGAGTAAGTGTAATAAGTCAAACAAATGTCCCATGGGACCTATTCACCAACATTTCGACTTGCTTTGAGAGCGTGCAAACTCAATTAGTAACTTGTATCATAATGAAAATGTCACTTACCCAGTGTACATCTGTTCGTGGCATTAGTCGCTGCAGATTCACATGTTGTGCATAGTCCGCCGTCTGGTGTTGGGTCGGAGTGTTACAAGTTGTTTTTCTTCGAAGAAGTCTTTTCGAGTCACGAGACCGAGGGACTCCTCCTCCTTTGTTCCATTGTACATGGGCGTCGACTCCATGTTAGATTGTTTTCCCCGCAGAGGGTGAGGTAGGAGTTGTGTATGTTAGTAATAGTGCCCATGCAATGGATTGAATAAGTATGTACCAAATAAGGTTTAAGTAATATATTTACAAATGTACAAATGTTGAAGATAACTTCCAAACGGCTACAGGCTCCCGGGGAGGCGGGTGGGCACATGTGAATCTGCAGCGACTAATGCCACGAACAGATGTACACTGGGTAAGTGATATTTTCAGTTCGATGGCATGTGTAGCTGCAGATACACATGTTGTGCATAGAATAGTAAGCAGTTATCTCCCCAAAAGCGGTGGCTCAGCCTGTAGGAGTGGAAGTAGTCTGAAATAAAGTTTTTAGTATGGCTTGACCTACTGTGGCTTGTTGTGCGGATAGCACGTCTACACAGTAGTGCTTAGTAAATGTGTGGGGCGTAGACCATGTGGCTGCCTTACATATCTCGTTCATTGGAATGTTTCCTAGGAAGGCCATGGTAGCGCCTTTCTTTCTGGTTGAATGTGCCCTTGGTGTAATGGGCAGCTCTCTCTTTGCTTTGAGGTAGCAGGTTTGGATGCACTTAACTATCCATCTGGCTATACCTTGTTTTGATATTGGGTTTCCTGTATGAGGTTTTTGAAATGCAATAAACAGTTGTTTTGTTTTCCTAATTTGTTTTGTTCTGTCAATGTAGTACATTAATGCTCTTCTGATGTCTAATGTATGTAGTGCCCTTTCAGCTACTGAGTCTGGCTGTGGGAAGAACACTGGTAGTTCTACCGTTTGATTTAAGTGGAACGGTAAAATAATTTTTGGTAAAAATTTAGGATTGGTTCTCAGGACTACCTTATTTTTGTGTATTTGAATAAAAGGTTCTTGTATAGTGAACGCCTGAATTTCACTTACTCTTCTTAGAGATATGATGGCAATGAGAAATGCAACCTTCCACGTTAAGAATTGCATTTCGCAAGAGTGCATGGGTTCAAAAGGTGGGCCCATGAGTCTTGTTAAGACGATGTTGAGGTTCCATGAAGGAACAGGTAGTGTTCTTGGTGGTATAATTCTTTTTAGGCCTTCCATAAACGCCTTAATGACAGGTATCCTAAATAGTGAAGTTGAATGGGTAATCTGCAGGTATGCAGATATTGCTGCGAGGTGTATTTTTATGGAAGAGAAGGCTAGATTTGATTTCTGTAAATGTAGTAAGTATCCCACTACATCCTTTGGAGATGCATGTAATGGTTGAACTTGCTTATTATGGCAGTAGCAAACAAATCTTTTCCATTTGCTTGCGTAGCAGTGTCTAGTGGATGGTCTTCTAGCTTGTTTTATGACTTTCATACATTCTTGTGTGAGGTTTAAATGTCCGAATTCTAGGATTTCAGGAGCCAGATTGCTAGATTCAGCGATGCTGGGTTTGGATGCCTGATCTGTTGTTTGTGTTGAGTTAACAGATCTGGCCTGTTGGGTAACTTGACATGGGGTACTACTGACAGGTCTAGTAGTGTTGTGTACCAAGGTTGTCTTGCCCATGTTGGTGCTACTAGTATGAGTTTGAGTTTGTTTTGACTCAATTTGTTTACTAGATATGGAAGGAGAGGGAGAGGGGGAAAAGCGTACGCAAATATCCCTGATCAGTTCATCCATAGAGCATTGCCTTGAGACTGCTTGTGTGGGTACCTGGATGCGAAGTTTTGGCATTTTGCGTTCTCTTTTGTTGCAAATAGGTCTATTTGAGGTGTTCCCCAAATCTTGAAGTAAGTGTTTAGAATTTGGGGGTGAATCTCCCATTCGTGGACCTGTTGGTGATCTCGAGAGAGATTGTCTGCTAGTTGATTTTGGATCCCTGGAATAAATTGTGCTATTAGGCGAATGTGGTTGTGAATTGCCCATTGCCATATCTTTTGTGCCAGGAGGCACAGCTGTGTCGAGTGTGTTCCCCCTTGTTTGTTTAGATAATACATTGTTGTCATGTTGTCTGTTTTGACAAGAATGTATTTGTGGGTTATGATGGGTTGAAATGCTTTCAACGCTAGGAATACTGCTAACAATTCGAGGTGATTTATATGCAGCTTTGTTTGATGTACGTCCCATTGTCCTTGGATGGTGTGTTGACTGAGGTGTGCTCCCCACCCTGTCATGGAAGCATCTGTTGTTATCACGTATTGTGGCACTGGGTCTTGGAAAGGCCGCCCCTTGTTTAAATTTGTACTGTTCCACCATAGAAGCGAGATGTATGTTTGGCGGTCTATCAACACCAGATCTAGAAGGTGACCCTGTGCATGTGACCATTGTGATGCTAGGCACTGTTGTAAGGGCCTCATGTGCAGTCTTGCGTTTGGGACAATGCTATGCATGAGGACATCATGCCTAGGAGTTTTAATACCATCTTTGCCTGTATCTTCTGTGTTGGATACATGGCTTGTATAACCTTGTGAAAATTTTGAACCCTTTGTGGACTTGGAGTGGCTATTCCCTTTGTTGTGTTGATTGTTGCTCCTAAGTATTGCTGTGTTTTGCACGGCAGAATGTGAGATTTTGTATAGTTGATGGAGAAACCGAGTTTGTAGAGGGTTTGTATGACATAATCCGTGTGGTGTGAACACTTTGTTAGGGAGTTGGTCTTGATTAGCCAATCGTCTAGGTACGGGAATACGTGTATTTGCTGCCTTCTGATGTGTGCAGCTACTACTGCCAGGCATTTTGTAAATACTCTTGGTGCGGTTGTTATACCGAACGGCAACACTTTGAATTGGTAATGTATTCCTTTGAATACGAACCTTAGGTATTTCCTGTGCGAGGGATGTATCGGTATGTGGAAATACGCGTCCTTTAGATCTAAGGTTGTCATGTAGTCTTGTTGCTTTAGCAGTGGTAACACGTCTTGTAGCGTGACCATGTGAAAGTGGTCTGATTTGATGTAGGTGTTTAGTGTTCTGAGATCTCGGATTGGTCTCAGTGTTTTGTCCTTTTTTGGTATTAGAAAGTACAGTGAGTAAACTCCCGTGTTTTTTTGTGTACATGGTACCAATTCTATTGCGTCCTTTTGCAGTAATGCTTGAACTTCTAGTTCTAGAAGGTCTATATGTTGTTTGGACATATTTTTGTGTTTTTGGTGGGACATCTGGAGGGAGTTGGAGAAATTCTATGCAATAACCATGTCGGATAATTGCTAAGACCCAAGTGTCTGTTGTTATCTCCTCCCAAGATTTGTAAAACTGACTTAGTCTTCCCCCCACTGGTGTTGTGTGAAGGGGTTGAGTGACTTGTGAGTCACTGTTTGGTTGAAGGGGTTTTTGGACTTTGAAATTTTCCCCGTTTTCTAGGGAATTGTCCTCCTCTGTACTGGCCCCGAAAGCCTCCCCTTTGGTACTGTCCCTGGTATGTAGACGGTGTTGATTGTGAGGTACTGGCTTGTGTGGCTTGACCCCGAAACCCCCCTCTGAAGGTTGTTTTGCGGAAGGTGCCGAAAGTGCCTCTGCCCTGCGGGGAATAGAGTGCGCCCATGGCTTTGGCTGTGTCAGTGTCCTTTTTCAATTTCTCAATTGCCGTGTCGACTTCGGGACCAAACAATTGTTGTTCATTGAACGGCATATTGAGCACCGCTTGCTGTATTTCCGGTTTAAAGCCAGATGTGCGCAACCATGCGTGCCTTCTAATGGTTACTGCGGTATTTATTGTTCTTGCAGCTGTGTCTGCTGCGTCCATAGAGGAGCGTATTTGGTTATTGGAGATGTTTTGTCCCTCCTCAACCACTTGTTTTGCCCGTTTTTGAAATTCCTTGGGTAGATGCTCGATGAGATGCTGCATCTCGTCCCAATGGGCTCTATCATATCACGCTAGGAGCGCCTGAGAGTTGGCGATGCGCCACTGGTTTGCAGCTTGTACTGCGACCCTTTTCCCAGCTGCGTCGAACTTGCGGCTCTCCTTATCCGGAGGTGGTGCCTCGCCTGATGTGTGCGAGTTGGCTCTCTTGCGAGCTGCCCCTACCACGACTGAATCTGGTGGCAGCTGTGAGGTGATAAAAGTAGGGTCCGTGGGCGGTGCTTTATATTTCTTCTCCACCCTTGCAGTTATCGCTCTACTCTTGACAGGGTCTTTGAAGATCTGCTTTGCGTGCCTTAGCATTCCTGGAAGCATAGGCAGGCTTTGGTAGGTGCTATGGGTGGAAGAGAGGGTGTTGAAAAGGAAGTCATCCTCGACAGGTTCTGCGTGTAACGACACGTTATGGAACTCTGCTGCCCTAGCTACCACCTGTGCATACGCTGTGCTGTCCTCAGGTGGTGAGGGCTTGGTAGGGTACGACTCAG
Source organism: Pleurodeles waltl (assembly GCF_031143425.1). NCBI lineage: Eukaryota > Metazoa > Chordata > Amphibia > Caudata > Salamandridae > Pleurodeles > Pleurodeles waltl. Next base: position 993,856,104 of record NC_090442.1, read on the forward strand.
GACTATTGTCTGATACTGGGGCGTCGTACAGGTCCCAAGCGTCTTGGTCATCTTGGCGGTATGAGCCGGTGAATGTGACGGAGTCTGTGCCGGTGATATATGAGTCACAGGTGGAGGAGAGGGTGGCGGGGTTACCTTTTTAACCACTTTTGTTTGTGGTGTTTGTTCCTGTGTTTGGAACTCGAGTCTCCTTTTTCTCCTGATTGGGGGAAGGGTGCTGATTTTCCCTGTCCCACTTTGTATGAAGATCCTCTTTTGTGTGTGGTCCACGTCAGTGGTCTGCAACTCTTCCTCAAATCTGTGTTTGCGCATTTGAGAGGACAGTGATTGTTCCTCTGAATACAAGCTGGCAGTCGGTTCGGTTGCCGGTCGTTTTTGCACTGAAACTGTGTCTTTGCTTGTTTTCGGCTCCGAGGAGAATTTCCTCTTTTTCGGAGTCGAGCCTTCTCGGCGTCGATCATCCTCGGTGCCGCTGTCTCTGCGTCGAGCAGCTTCGGTTCCGCTGTCTCGGCGTCGATCTTTTTCGGCAGCACTGTCTCGGTCCCGAGATTGCTGCGTGCCTGTGTCTCGACCCGAGTCGGATGATCTCGGCACCGGTTCGGCCTTTTTCGGTGCCGATGGACGGTCACCTACTTTATGGGTTGAGCCATGGCCTGTTGGCAGTGGCGTCCCCTGGGCCTTATCTGTTTTCTTGTGTGGTGCTTGCTTCGACGTCTTACTCACGGTTTCTTCGACGTCGAATTCGTCCGAGTCCGATTCATGGATGGAGAAGGCTTCCTCTTCTTCTCCTTGTTCCTCGAACCCTCGTTGTCCTGTCGGCGTGGCCGCCATCTGCAATCTTCTTGCTCGCCGGTCACGGAGCGTTTTTCGGGACCAAAACGCACGACAGGCCTCACACGTCTCTTCCCTGTGCTCGGGCGACAGGCACAAGTTACAGACCAAATGTTGGTCTGTATATGGATATTTATTGTGGCATTTAGGACAGAATCGGAACGGGGTCCGTTCCATCAGTGTCGATGTTCCACGCGGTCGGGCCGACCAGGCCCCGACGGGGGATCGAAATTACCCCGAAGGGCTACCGGAGCTCTTCACGATTCGGTGTCGATTCTATTCTAACCCGATACCGAACGAAACAATACCGACGTAGTTTTCCGAAGTTTTGACTATCTTTCCGTCCCGAAACCCGGAGCGAAAAGGAACACGTCCGAACCTGATGGCGTAAAAAAAACAATCTAACATGGAGTCGACGCCCATGCGCAATGGAACAAAGGAGGAGGAGTCCCTCGGTCTCGTGACTCGAAAAGACTTCTTCGAAGAAAAACAACTTGTAACACTCCGACCCAACACCAGACGGCGGACTATGCACAACATGTGTATCTGCAGCTACACATGCCATCGAACCAAATATTATTGAAAAAAGGTACAGGACACAATATCTTGTATGATAATTGTTTTCACATCATTAGTATAATAAGGTGTGCCAAGTGAACCAATACTAATGCCTTCCCTGCCTAGGTAGTTGAAGCTCAAGAAAACAAGTCTTTTATGCACCATCAGCTGGGGGTGTCGGAGTATGCCCTCCGAGGCCTCATTCCTCGAACTGAGCGTGCATGTCTACCGTTGAAACTGAGGCAAACATAATGGGGACTACTGCCTAAGTTTCCTAAAGTCATAAGCCAAAAAATTGTCCTGTGGGACTCATTCAAATACTTCCACTTTTGCTTTCAAAGTGTGGAAAGTCAATTAGTAACTTGTAACATAACCAATATTATTGAAAAAGGGTACTTGACCTGTAGTTATGGAGCCCTAATGCGAAATACCACAAATAGTCAAAAATGGGCTCAGCACTGGGTGTGGGGAGGAGGAGTGGGGGGATGGGCGTGGATAAAGGCCCAGAAGCTAAGGGGTTAATATCAAGTCCAGAATATCGTAGACAAAGGACCAAATTAATCAACATGTTAAGCCAATATAGTAAAGTATGAGTTTACTGTAATTAACCCTGTAAGGAAATGGCTCCCTGTTGCAGTTACCCCCTACTTTTTGCCTGCTACTGATGCTGACTTGACTGAGAAGTGTGCTGGGACCCTGCTAACCAGGCCCCAGCACCAGTGTTCTTTCACCTAAAATGTACCATTGTTTCCACAATTGGCACAACCCTGGCACCCAGGTAAGTCCCTTGTAACTGGTACCCCTGGTACCAAGGGCCCTGATGCCAGGGAAGGTCTCTAAGGGCTGCAGCATGTATTATGCCACCCTAGGGACCCCTCACTCAGCACAGACACACTGCTTGCCAGCTTGTGTGTGCTGTGGGGAGAAAATGACTAAGTCGACATGGCACTCCCCTCAGGGTGCCATGCCAACCTCACACTGCCTTTGGCATAGGTAAGTCACCCCTCTAACAGGCCTTACAGCCCTAAGGCAGGGTGCACTATACCACAGGTGAGGGCATAGGTGCATGAGCACTATGCCCCTACAGTGTCTAAGCAAAACCTTAGACATTGTAAGTGCAGGGTAGCCATAAGAGTATATCGTCTGGGAGTCTGTCAAAAACGAGCTCCACAGCTCCATAATGGCTACACTGAATACTGGGAAGTCAAACTTCTGAGAATAATAAACCCACACTGATGCCAGTGTTGGATTTATTAAAAAATGCACACAGAGGGTATCTAAGAGATGCCCCCTGTATTTTACCCAATTGTTCAGTGCAGGACTGACTGGTCTGTGCCAGCCTGCTGCTGAGAGACGAGTTTCTGACCCCATGTGGTGAGGGCTTTTGTGCTCTCTGAGGACAGAAACAAAAGCCTGCTCTGGGTGGAGGTGCTTAAAACCTCCCCCCTGCAGGAACTGTAACACCTAGCAGTGAGCCTCAAAGGCTCAGGCTTCGTGTTAAAATGCCCCCAGGGCCCTCCAGCTAGGGGAGATGCACGCCCCCTGGAAACAGCCCCCACTTTTGGCGTCAAGTCCAGGAGAGATAATGAGAAAAACAAGGAGGAGTTACTGGCCAGTCAGGACAGCCCCTAAGGTGCCCTGAGCTGAAGTGACTCTGACTTTTAGAAATCCCCCAATAGGATTAGGGATGTGCCCCCCTCCCCTCAGGGAGGAGGCACAAAGAGGGTGTAGCCACCCTCAAGGACAGTAGCCATTGGCTACTGCCCTCCCAGAGCTAAACACACCCCTAAATCGAGTATTTAGGGGCTCCCCAGAACCTAGGAACTCAGATTCCTGCAACCTAAGAAGAAGAGGACTGCTAAGCTGAAAAACCCTGCAGAGAAGACGGAGACACCAACTGCTTTGGCCCCAGCTCTACCGGCCTGTCTCCGACGATTTCCCCAGGGACCAGCGACCTCTGAATCCTCAGAAGACTGCCCTGCTCTAGAAGGACCAAGAAACTCCCGAGGACAGCGGCCCTGTTCACCCAAGACTGCAACTTTGTTTCCAAAGGAGCAACTTTAAAACAACTGCATCTCCCGCCGGAAGCTTGAGACTTGCTACTCTGCACCAGACGCCCCCGGCTCGACTTGCGGAGAAACAACACTTCAGGGAGGACTCCCCGGCAACTACGAGACTGAGTAGCCAGAGTTGCCCCCCCCTCAGCCCCCACAGCAACGCCTGCAGAGGGAATCCCGAGGCTCCCCCTGACCGCGACTGCCTGCTTCCCAGATCCCGACGCCTGGTAAAGACTCTGCACCCGCAGCCCCCAGGACCTGAAAGATCGGAACTCCAGTGCAGGAGTGACCCCCAGGAGGCCCTCTCCCTTGCCCAGGTGGTGGCTACCCCGAGGAGCCCACCCCCTTGCCTGCATCGCTGAAGAGACCCCTTGGTCTCCCATTGATTTACATTGGAAACCCGTGTGTTTGCACACTGCACCCGGCCGCCCCAGTGCTGCTGAGGGTGTACTTTCTGTGCTAACTTGTGTCCCCCCCGGTGCCCTACAAAACCCCCCTGGTCTGCCCTCTGAAGACGCGGGTACTTACCTGCTGGCAGACTGGAACCGGGGCACCCCCTTCTCCATTGAAGCCTACGCGTTTTGGGCACCACTTTGAACTCTGCACCTGACCGGCCCTGAGCTGCTGGTGTGGTAACTTTGGGGTTGCTCTGAACCCCCAACGGTGGGCTACCTTGGACCCAAACTAGAACCCCGTAGGTGGTTTACTTACCTGCAAAAACTAACTAACTCTTACTCCCCCTAGGAACTGTGAAAATTGCACTGTCTAGTTTTAAAATAGTTATATGTGATTTATGTGAAAAGTATATATGCTATTTTGATTATTCAAAGTTCCTAAAGTACCTACCTGCAATACCTTTCATTTGAAGTATTACATGTAAAATTTGAATCTGTGGTTCTTAAAATAAACTAAGAAAATATATTTTTCTATACAAAAACCTATTGGCCTGGAATTGTCTCAGAGTGTGTGTTCCTCATTTATTGCCTGTGTGTGTACAACAAATGCTTAACACTACTCCTTTGATAAGCCTACTGCTCGACCACACTACCACAAAATAGAGCATTAGTATTATCTCTTTTTGCCACTATCTTACCTCTAAGGGGAACCCTTGGACTCTGTGCATACTATTCCTTACTTTGAAATAGTGCATACAGAGCCAACTTCCTACAAACCCCTTGTGTATGTACCTCAACAATATATAAGAATTAACCTTGTATATATTTTGGTCCTCAATATTTTGCCCATAATATTTTGGTAGGATGATATTTTTCTGTCATGCTATTTCCTTGTATGTTCCAAAGAGAGTCACAGAGATAAAACATTAAAAATAAAAGAAAGGCCCTTTGTGCACCGAGGGATGTGACTAAAACGATAAAAATATTTATACTCTTCAAAGCTCTGGACACTTCTACCAACTTGTCCTCAAACTTTCAAAACCAAAGTGCTATGAATTCTATCCAAATGTTTTCTCCAAATATGAGACATTTTTCCATCTTATGATTTCTGTCATTTTGACTCTGTATGCAGTAAGTATTTCAATATAAATTCAGAGATGAGAGAAAGTGGCAATTAAAAATAAGTTGGTTCTTGTTTGATTACCTCTTAGCACAAGTGTGTGTGGAGTTGGCAGGAGGATTTTGCTTGATCCCTGTGGGCACAGCTTCATCCACCATCTGCAACTGGCACAGGTCCTACCACCATACCTTATCCTTTATAACATACACCCCTCCCAACAACCTTTGTCCCTTGACAACTTCCTCAGTACCTAAAAATATTCAACACCACAGCTCCTAACCTACCTAATGTCCTGCACTGGCACCACTGCTACATGCAGGACTTGGTAGCATTACTCTTGCCCTGCGCTTTTCTTAAGCCTCTTTACCCAGAACTCTCTGCTGCTTGCCCTTTTCCCACCAAAGCAACTCTATAGAAAACAATATTTTTCTACTCTCTCATAGTGCCCCAGCTAGTTCATCACATAGATCTCCTTCAAACAACACACAGTTTTCCTCTGAATATTAGTAAAAAATCCGGCTCTGTTCAAGAATGCTCATTCAGCCCTCATATCCTCCTCTTTAACTCTTCTAGTTTTAGATCACCCATATTCTTAATCTGATACTTACAGCTTCCCTTGTGGGCCCACCTATCAATTGTATGAGCTCTCCTGCTCAAGGTCTGCCCTATCAGAAGATATTAATGCCCACCTTAAAGCACACAATTTCTCCAGGTTCTTCACAGTCTTTCTTGTAGCACTCCTCGGAGGTCTATCTTGCTGCATACGTACCAAAATTAATCTCATTCCCATTTATGCCAAACCTCTACATATTTCTGATGCGCAATAGACATAGTACACACGTTTGTGGTAGCAAAAGTAGGGGGGACCAAATGATTTATTTGTAGGCACGGTCAGACAGACTGACAGATACATTTGTACTTTTTATCTTGTGCATCTGACCAAATTTTGTGGGATACAGTTGGCTATGGGCGTAATAATACAATGGGTACACTATAGTGCAGTTCTGCATATTCTCTAGCACAAAGACCCTCATGTTCTCTAGAACACTGAATGGAATGTTTTGTGGAAAAATTATGGTTTCACTATGAGGAACACTGGACATATTCTGTGCCCACAAAGAGGGTTTAAAGGTGTTAAAAGGTCGAAAAGGTCATAGCTGGAAAGAGTCCATGACTTTGATTATCTTGATCTGGCTATCGTGTACTAATTCCTGGAGCAGTCAAGTTCTGTAAAGCACACAGATACTAAATCATAGGTCAGCTACCATTTTAAGATTTGCTAATAAAACTTCCTTTCATCCGGTCTCTCCAATCTTAGAGGTCTGGGGGGCAAAGCCTGTAGCAGCAGTCTAGGGTGCAAATTTGGGGTCACTGAAAAGAAGATGCATTGAGGTAGCCGAAAACAAGGTTCTATGGGCAGCTCTCAAATTGCCCAATAGTTCTCCCCTGATTTTTAAGCACAATCTAGTATCAGGTCTATCTCTTCGCAGGTGCGCCTCAGACCCATTTTGTATGGGGTGTGAATTTGGTCTACCGCTGAATAGTCACAAAACAGAGTTTGTCTGAAAGACATATTTGACAGCTAATGTAGTGGGAAAATTCTACCAGGGTTGGATCATATAAAGCAGACTCTTTACTCCTTCGGCTTCTGTGAGTATTGGTTACATCCTTTCTCGGTCACTTCATCATCTGTCAACAAGTTGAAGCATCATTACTGGGAGAGGGAGGAGATGAAGTTATTGAGCTATAAAGACATGGGTAATTTAACTGGCTGTATTTTGGAGTACAAGTCCTTCTCTGCTTTTGGTGCCTTTATGGACAAGATCGAGCCACTATTTATTAAAGCCCTTTACATAAGGTTTAGGCTGGGTAATCTCCCTTGGCCTAGTTTACAGAAAAATGGAGGGGAAAGCTAGGAAATAGTAAACTCTGTACCTGGTGCAAAGGGTCTGATGAAACAGAGGATCACCTGCTGTTTTTTTTGCCCCAGCTACTCCAAGCAGCTAGGCATTGGATTGTCTCTTTGTATCCTCTATTAGGAGTTCAAAGGCGTAGGGTTGCTTTGAGAATTTGTAGGTCTGATTCAACCCCCTTAGTTTTAATAATACTTTAAAGGATGGTATTTTGATATTTGTGTGTACTGGTATGCATTTTAGTGTCACCTATCAATCTTATGTTTATATTTGATGTCAATCATAATGTATTACGAATTTTATGGTCTATGACCGAAGTAAAGTATTTAAAGTAAAGTATTCTGTGTCACTCTATTTCAGAAATAAGGGAAACAGTACTAGCTGTGAAAAAGTATATTCTTTTTCTCACTCAACAGAAACACCGGCCTATCCGTCACTTCCACTGCAAATCTAAGTTCAAACCAACATGAATGTCATCTTTTGAAAACATGTGCACTATTTTTTCCAAATGTTCAAGGATAGACTTGTAGCTGTGAACTCAAACACTTTTTAATGATGAAAACATGACTCTACGATAAACTTCACTGCATAACAGGATTGCAGTTCTTGACATAGTGCTTCTTTATTCATGCAAATCATGTAACACTGAACACTTTTTCAATTCTTATGCCATTACATTTTTGGTGATTATGTTGTTTTGCCTCTTTCCCACTCTTCCGGGTACTTCAGAATCTTGAACAGATGGAAGATATTCCAAAAATATTTTATCCAACATATGTGAGCAGCCACTACAATTTTAAATCTTTCCCCAGTACTTACTGATCCCAGGATGTGGGCTCCCAGCATCCTATCTGTTGATTTGTGACTCAAGATCTTGACCAAGCCATCAGTGTCAGCATTAGTTTTGGCTCTACTGTTAGCAGCAAATGGAAACTTTCCCACTTTGTACTCGACACCCTGGAAAACAAATGAGAATGAGTTACAAAACATGAAGACTACAAAACCTTTTATATCTTCAATTAATAGATTTACATGGATGGTTTGGATTTGTGAGAAATGGGAGCAGATAATGTAAGCAAAGACTTAACAACACAGTGGTTAATAAGTGCAGTGTGGAATGAGTCAGAAAAGAGTGCCCTGTGGTGGTTGTACAGTATATTTACACAATCCTTATAATTATCAATATCCTTCACTGCAACACTATATGACCTGCAATGCCAGAATGGAGAAATTACACAGGTCGTAGACAGGTACTGTTAGTGCACGACAGACTATATGTTACTGGCATTTAAGATAACTGGTACTTCATTATGTTTAACTTGTTCAGATTGAAAAAAAGCTAGACAGAGGTGTTTTTCAAGACTTCACATCACAATATATTAGGTGATTCTTGGCTCTGCATTTATACACCAAAGCATCATTAGAACCATAACATAACAATAAAAGTACACAAACAAAAACTATCAGGGACAAGAACTTCACTTTGGTCCAAATTACAAGTCTGCCTTCACAAGCAAAGTACCAGAGAAATGAAAAGACCATCACAAGTCTCATGGGTCAAGTAACATCATGATTTCTAATCACTGTTCATGATCACTACTGTACCGCAGCCCAGCAGTCCCAGGTAATGAAGATGCATTAACTGGGTACCGACCAGACATTATTTTCAGTAGGGCCGATGTTCGGGGTCCCCAGGATGTCTTGGTGTGTAGGTCAAGACCAGACAGGGAGTGAAGATGGGACTGCAGTGTGTTGGGCAGCAAGAGGCACAGCACTCAAGAGAGTGCCCGCTGCTCGATGGCAGAGGGAGACTGCACAGTAGAGGTGAGAGTGGAATGGCAGCTGCACCCAACTGAGATTACTGTAGAGAACAGCAACAATGACAGGGAGTATCAGGTAACTGTATGGACTGCTCTGCACCACAGTTCCTCTGTACACAAGACTTGAACCGAATTGCCACAATACCGTACGAAGCACAATACAGACAGCTTACTTGACAATACAATTTCCTCACTTGGAAAGCAGTAGGGATGGGAAAACAATGAGAAAATATAAAATATACTCTATCTACAAGAACTCGACATAGCTGTGTGCCAAGTGGCACAACTGACCAAAGATGATGAGGCTCACAAATGTTTGAGTAGTATTTTAACAAACACTTCTTACTACTCCCATGGTATTGGCACACAGAGGTGAGTGAATGAGGAATCCCTTAAAATCATGAAAAAGCGATACAATTCAGATGGTCGATAAAATAACTAAAGTATGTATTTATTCTCTCAATAAAACTCCTTTGACCGACTAGGATATCAACTCATCAGTCTACTGCACACTCCAATTATCTGGAAAAGGAACTTTAACTGTGCACCTGATCTTGACCTACACTGGTTATTTCCCCAATGACCCTCTGCCCTCTCAAAGATGCTACACCTACAGCACTGTCAGAACACTTCATTTTATGGTTCAGTAACCTGAACTTTACGATTGTGTGGTGTTCCATCCACCTACTGAAACAAGCTATCCTTTTATTACCCATTACAATATCTCCGTACTATGCTAGGATTGTTTTTATGTAAAACACATTTATTGGGTCATGTTAATGAAGATTAATATCGAATGTAGACTCTGTGAGACCACCACCCCTTACTACGGTGTACAATATGGTCAGATGGATACAAAGTATTTCATCTTGGTGAAGCAGACAGGCTAACTTAAAGATATTTTTGTCCGAGGGAACTTGAGGGAGGCAGCCAAATGCTGAGTCCACACAAGATGTGGTAACAGAATAGGAAGTACTTTATGAAGTGGCGGTAGCAGTCGGGAGGAGGGATGGAGGGGTTGAGGGTTGTATTGGGCCCACACACAGTCAGGAAATTCCTAAACAGAGAAGTCAGGAAAACAGGGGACTAAATAAGACTTCTTTATTGCAAAGCTCTCTCTTGCTCTCTTTCGAGAGAGTGAGAGAGGGGAAGAACATCATGAGTTAGAAAAGTGGAAATGCATATAAAACACTCAGAAAATATAAAGAGTGTGAGACAGGATGCTAAATGAGACTATCTCATCACTGGCTGATAAGAATAGTGATGCATAATTCCCGGGCATACTCTCTCCTAATGGCACTGTGTTATAGTCACATTAGGAGGTTGGTAAGGAGTTTGCAGACTACCACAGCAAGCTTCCATGCCAGTAGTGGTGGTATCTGTGATGCAAGCATAGGCAAGACTTGGCTTCAAGCCGAAGACCTGGATGCTCCATTTAAAAAGCAGGAAATTAAAATATGGGTAGAGATCTAATGTGAAAAAGACCCGACAGACATATGACAACCCAATGGCTTGAGGTTTAAAATGCGGAGTAACTTCCGGGTCCTGGCTCGTGCAGAGAGAAAAACAAGTGAGGGGTGCCAAGTGCCTCTACTCCTGTTGGCATTTGCAATGGGGCCAACAGCTTTATTGATAAAGAAAGAGTATGAATAAGAGTATTGAATTACATAGATACAGACATTCTATCTCTATATATGCAGACAACATGCATTTGTATTCCCGAGGACCTTTCATGTGTTCTACAGCAACTGGAGATCATTGGTAGTCTGTGTGGTTTCAAAGTTAATATAGATAAATTCGGTTTATTTCCAATATGGCTGGTGACCAGCTTGATGGAACTGGCAAAAACATTTAAGAACTTAGGTCTGCAAATGCACCACTATAATAAGACCATGTCTATTCACTGGAATGCTCGTAAGGACAAAAATACTCTGAGTTTTGTCAAAAGCTTTAGCTCTCAGGGATTGTACTTTCCAAGATGTTTTCTGCTCCTTTATTTTGTTATACTATTTTGCAAATATGCCTTCAAAACCACCCTCAAACCAAATTTAATGTGCTAAATTCACTGTTGATTGATCTGATTTGTGAAGAGGGCAGATGAAGAATAATGTTAAGTCAAATTCAGCTAATGCTCACAAACGTCGGATTGACCACATCAGATTATCATCATGAATAACCTGCAATGCAGCTGCAGTCTGTGGTTTATGGGTGGGGGCAACAAACAGACCCACTATTTACATCTTACACTCACAGGAAATAATCCTCCTCCATGCACTGATTCCATGAAGCAATGCACCATTCAGACACCTCAGGTAGTTCTGGTGATGCTGCCTTTCACACAGTGGTACTTGTCACAATATTGACCAGTTTTACCACTATAGTGTTATCCCAAATGCAACAACAGAAAACACCATAAAATGGTCAGTGGTCCTCAAAATTGCTGCCCTGTTTGAGAACCCTGAAACTCTTCAACTTTGATACATTAGGGTAACTGTTCCCCATACCTCAAGGGCAATTTCTACTACATGGCACAATAGTTGGACCACTGCAAAATACTTGGGGAAGAATAGTGTGAATGCCTCTGGTACAACTTGTGCTCCAAACAATTGTCAAACAGAGGCCAAAAACCAGAAATAATTACACAACTGTAAAGAATTATGCTGGCGATGAAGAAATATCTTTAGAGTCTCTAACACAAAATGTGCTAAAGCTATTGGTAGAGAACTGAATGATGCTGAATAGACAAAAATAATACGATACCCTGCCGCTATCTCAAGAAATAGGGGATTTAAATTAATATATGACACAGCAACACACCACCTAAAATTTTAATGGTACATAGATTATATCCTGCCGCCCCCAACTAATGCTCCTGATACAAGGTCAGAAGGGGCAGACTTTCTACAAATTTGATTGCCTGATGAAAGGAATTTCACAGGATAAGACAATGTTATACTAAAACCTTAGGTCTATCTGCAGGGACTAATGACCAGACCCACGCACAGAAAGATGTGGAGTAGATTTACTGACATGTCACTCTTCGTGGCCAAGAAATGCACAGCAATGCACCTGAAGTCCTTTGATATGGACTGAGGAAGAAAATTGTGTCCTGCAAGCTCAATGACAGAGAGGAGAAACAGATACAAATGCGTATGACTAGGACAGCAAATTGCTTAAATTGGTACAAAAAACGATGAAACACCTATGGGAAACTGGACTTTTTTGCTGATGTCATTACAATTGTTGCCCCCTTTAGATCTACTAGATACCCCCTTTAGAACTACTAGATGCTGTGCACTGAGGCCTGCTAATCAGACCTCAGTGCTCCTTCCCTTAAAACAAGGTATGTCTGTCTGTTTCACAATTGGCAAACTACCTTAGCACCCTTGTAAGTCCCTAGTAAATGGTACCCCTGCTACCAAAGGCATGGATACTTAAGAGGGTGTTAAGGGCTGCAACATATCTTATGCCATCCAAAGGGACTCACACACAAATTGCGCACAGCCTACCATCTCAGACTGCATGTCAGGGTGCAAATCCTGAGTAAGAAATAACATGGCACACTTACTGTGTGCCGTGCCAAAGTCACTGCATCCATAATATGCAAGTCACCCAGAGTGCAGGCTTTGAGGCATGGTGCAGTATAATACACGGGAGAGCATGTCTGTATGAGCAGATATGCCCCTGTGATATCTAGTTCTATTACTAGATACTGCAAGTGACCAGGCATCTAACTTAGAACATGTACTGGACACTGGTCGTCACGAGTGACCCAGCTACATGATAGCTGCATGGAAAACAGTGGTGTTTGGTATCATACACCTTGCCTTAAGAAACCCACAATGATGCCAGTGCTGGATGTATTATGGCATGCACCCACAGGACACCTTAGAGGTGCCCTTTGAAACCTACTAGTCCTCTAGTGTGCTGTATGAGTGGTTTCTACTAGCCTGCAACCACACACCAGTTTCTGACCAAAAGTCCCTGCCACCTTTGGTATACGACCCCAGCTTCCCCCAGAACTGGACGAGGCAACTCCCTGCCCTGAGGTGCATTTGGCACCGGGACAGGTGGGAAAATTAGACAGCCATGAGGAGTGTTGCACTTGCTGGCTGGACATACACGTAGGGTGGGCAGCCTGAAGTGAACATGAAAAGGACAATCCCACCATCTTGTGTGTGGGGGGATTAGAAATTCTGGGACAGAGGAAGTGGTCATCTACGGGGTGTAGTGACCACAAGGGTAGGTAGTCCATTGGCTACTACCCTTCATTCCCCTTTACACCTCTAAATTAAGTACTTTGAGGACCACCTGACACCAGGAAAACAGATCAAGTCAAGACTTGGCTCCTGGGAACCAAGAAAGAAAGAAAGAAAGAAAGAAAGAAAGAAAGAAAGAAAGAAGAAGGACGGAAGAGTGTGAGCGCTCAAGACCTGCACCAAAGATTGGCACAAAACTCCATCAGGCTGCTTGCACTTTGACAATTGCTGGACCAACTTCACATAGAACTGAACAAACTGAGCCCTTTATTTAATTTGCACAGAACTGAAACATGCTCATTTATACTACTTGCCATATGCTACAAGAGCAAGATACTTACCTTTGGCACCAATCTTTCTGGTTGTTAGTCTTCTGATGGATACTTCTAAATGCAGTCCCTCATCTTTAGAATAGATACCACAGCGGTACCTCCCAAAGGCGATGGGTCTGGGGAGTGGACAAAGGCCAACAAGACCTGTAGAACCGAGTGGGAAAACTAACCTTCCGTCAGACCTGGTTGTCAAAGTAGTGCTTTATGGACATATTCACTGACATTCATGTTGCAGCAGGGCAGATATCAAGAACGGCAACTCCTCATGCTAAGGACACTGTAGCTGCCACAGCCCTAGATTAATAGACTCTCAGACCTTCAGAGAGATGTTTCTTGGACAATGCGTTGCAGACCTTAATCCAGAAAAATATCCACATTGACTGGGTCTGCTTTTGCACACCCTCCCCATTTCTTTCACCTGAAAATCCTGATGAAGACCTGATCATCTACTCAATGTTCTTTTGTACAGTTACTGTAACAACTTAATGCTGTCTTCAGATTAAAGTAATGAAGTCCCTCCTCATCCTTTGAAGGGGAAGTGAAGCAAAGAAAGCGGAGTGTGATCGACTGGCCAACCTGGAAGAGCATCACAACTTTGGGAAGGAAGGCCATCAATGTACTCAACATGAAATTGTTTGGAAAGAATGTGGTGTGGTGGGGTAAGTAACAATAGTGCCTACAGTTCACTCGCACAGCACACCTATGTGATAGCAACAAGGAAAACTGTTTAAGATTACTAGTCATTAGGAATAGGTGAGCAGAGGCTTGAAAGGTGTGCATTTAAGAAATGTCAAGATCAGGTTCCACTGGGAAATAACAACCATTTTGGGGGTGGGAGGGAAACAGAGCCAAACCCTTAATAAAGCACATCATAACCATTGACCTAAACAAAGACAGTTTGTCCGGTAAACACAGTAAAGCTGATAGGGCCAACAGGTGATGCTTGACATTACCCACTGCAATGCCCTGCTAGATAACGAGAAAAATCAAATCAAAAGAACATCAGAAAGTTTGACCTGTAAAGGGGCTGCTATTTTGAGTACCACACCAAGCACCACATTTCTCCCAAAGGCAGCATTGATGGACTTTGTAGAAGGATGTTTGTCTGCAAGGATGCCATCGCCTGCCTCCATCAGAAAATCAAATGCATTCAGATGCCACTATTCAATTGCCACCACAGAGGTGTGGGTGGTGGAGACTTTGATGCAAGACACTACCCTCTTGCTGAGACAGAATATCCTTCCAAACTGGTGCCAGATAGGAAAACAAATGATCAGGAGCTCTGGATACTACACTCTTGTAGACCATTAAACAGTGACTAGAATAATCTTCAGAACCAGAGGCTGGAGAGGGAGGGTGGGAATGTTTACATTAGCCCCTCGTTCCACACCGGCCAGAATGCGACTCTTTACTGATGCCTTGGAGGGAACTCTAGCATGCAGACAGCCGACACTGAGTCTTCCGGACGGTGGTGAGCATATCTAGTTAGGGTCTTCTCCAATGATCGAAGATGCCTTGCACCACATTGGGATGGAGATGTCAATTGTGATCCTCCAGGTGACACCAGCTCAGTTTGTCTGCTCTGCCATTCAGGGATCCCCACCAGGTAGCTGGTGACCAGAAAGATATTCTGCTGACAAGAAAGATATTCTGCTGATCTAGCCATCTTTAGAGTATTACAGCCTCCTGGCTCAGGATCCAGTACCCCTCTTCACCTTGCTCGTTGCGGCACTACATGGTGGTAAAGTTACTTGTAAAGACTTGCAATCACCACACTTTGATAAATATAATGAAAGCTCAAAGCTCCAGCGGGGAGTTGGCTCTTAGCAGGACACCAGAGGCCTATTAGCCTGCACTGACATGTCCGTCACCACTGTGAATTATGAATGGAGGAAGGAGAGTGGCCGCCACAGGTCAAGCGTGGTCTACTACCTTTCTGTACAGGTCCTGCGTAGTCTTGATTGGAATCTGAATAGTGTCAGAGAGGTAGCCCTCATGCTGGGACCATTAGGATCTGAATCTACACTGCAGGGAACACATGTGCCACCTCAAATAGATCCAAATAAATGGACCAACCTGTTTGGATTCACCTGTACTGGTTGGGTGGCACCTTTGAAAGCTCTAAGTAAATCAGACCCTTGTTCCAGACTGCCTTATAAGGAGTAGAGAACTGTAATGTGCTCGCTGCACCAGAAGGCAAATGGGTAGGTTTGCTGGCCGCGGGCCCACTTTTAAGATTAAAGGTTTGCTCGGCAATCGTATTTTGGATGCTCTGCGGTCTTCTCTAAAAAGCCAGACAGATTTCAGTCAATCCTAATAGGAAAACTACTGGGATTCCCTATTGGGAATAATGAGAATTTAAACATTACAGAACACCTGGGCAGGGGCAGGTTTATCATTGTGCCCTTCAATCTTTGAAATATGACAAATAGTTGATGAAGGTATTTATATATTTATGTGATAAATGAATAGCAGAAGCCTAGCCAAAAGGCAAAGGAGCACTGGCAACGATAGTCAGCAAATCATTGAAGAGGTAGCTTCTTGTGGGAGCAGACCTGACTGTTACTGCTTTGTGATGTAGTATTCTTCAAAGAGGTGAGTCTTCAGCTCTTTGTAAATTGAAGGAAAGTTAGAATAGGTATTGATGGACAGAGAGGATGTTGTTCCAGATCCTGGGTGCACAGATGGAGAAGTTATGTTGTCAGAGATGATGAGGTTGTCAGCTTGCAAGTTGTTACGGCATAGTAAAGAGTGCACCTATTTCTAAAGATGGTGTTGGCCAGCAACAGGAGCCAGTGACGTTCCATCAGGATGGAAATGATGTGGGAAAATTTCTTCAAGTCATGGAGGAGACATTCTGAGGCATGCAGGATGCGCCAGATGGACGGCCAGTGCAGATTTTGGGAAACCATGGTGAAAATAATTGCAGAGATCAAGAAATGAGCCTAAACAAGCTTGAATAGCAGTTAAAAAGTTGCTTTAACAGAGAAACGATTTAACTTACTCAAGTAAAAACAGCTGGTTCCAAGCCAGCTCACTTTTCTTTCCAACTTGGTCCCTGAAGATGTGGTTTGTACCCAGGATGAATACAAATGAATTGCATTTGGTTAAAGTTGGTGGTTCAATTATGTGCTTGCCCCAATGAGAGAGCAATCCGTCATAGATTGATGATATCATGGAAGTTTGAAAAGGGGTAACAGTTACATAAAGAGGACACCTTTCTGTCACTGTATGACTAAAAACAATTGGGCTCCACTTTGGCTATTCATCCAATCACATATTTCTGCTCGAGCCACACAGTTAAGGCTTCATGCCTCATATTTCCATGGGAGCCCCCTAAATTCAAGTTTATAACTGCAAATATACAAGCAAAGAATACTTTAAGATAGGTTTCCAAGTGATATATTGCCATTGTTCAATTAACTGATGAGGTGGCTCTGGCAAAGGCAACCTATAAAACAGACATTGGAGGAAATATTTCAGATGAATGCTCGTTACTGCCACTCTCAAGTTGCAGTCAATATGGCAATAAACTGCGCATTCATGCCAGAGACAGGTTTGAAGCCTACTTCTGTAGGTGGCGCAAGCTGCACTGCAGGCCCACTAGTTGCATTTAATTTACAGGCTTTGGGTATAGGGGATACCACTAAATGGGTTAAACAGGTGTAGCCAATCATTCCAAGTTTAAAGGAGAGAGCACATGCACTTTAGCACTGGTCAGCAATTGTAAAAATCCCAGAGACCCAAATACACCAAAAAGAGGGTCAGAAAACCAGGAAGAGGAAGGCAAAACGTTTGGGGATAATCCTGCAAAAAAAGGCCAGGTCCAACACATCCAGACATATGAATTACAAGCACTGCTTACCGAAGTTTTAATTTCTACATCCTCTTTATTACACAACAGTAACTCAGCATTAAAGTGATAACAAGACCTAGGAATATCAGATATTGAGATATTCTTGCTAACATATATATATAGCCTGTAATTGTCCTCCATCTGTTAGAATATTGAACACAAACATTAACATTGGTTTCTAAAATGTACTATGATGAAATTTCAGTCTTCCAAGTAATTGTGTTGATGGGATTATTCAAGGATATTCCTAAAACAGTTATGAGAATTCCTGCTTTGACACTGTTACTGGTGACGCAAAGAATTGCTTTGATTTGCATGAGGCCCAGTGCCTCTGAAAACCGATTGTCTGCCTGATTTGGCAAGGTGCAATGAGAGGGCAGAAATATGAATTAGCTTACTAACCAGCTAATAGTGTCCAAGAGATATCTGGGGCTCTCTGCAGACCTACTTGGCATTTCAATTCAGGTTCTTCAACTATACCACTAAAACATTAATTAACAAGATGACCAACCAGATAGTCAATGAAGTTGTTTTAAAAATCTGGTTATGCATCATGTTTCCTAATGGAGCTTTGGCGGTCTATATTTTTCTCAATTACAACCTGGGGCTGTATTACAGAAAGTGCACTGGGAGTGTAAAGGGCATGTGCGCCCACCTGTTGCATCCCCGGGGCACTTTGGTGTTATAGAAGGGGCTGCACAAGTGTTGGCGGCGCCCTCTTTAATACTGATAGCGATGGCGCACATGTAGCACAAGCACATTCATGAGAGGGTGTTTCCCCCATTTGCATCAAATTGCCTCAGTGCCAGAGCCCTACTATGGACATGGGCAAAGACGCAAACCTGCCTTGAAAGCCAGTCCTCAGGAGAAGAAAAAGCAGGTCCCATGTACCCACCCCAGACATCCCCTTTCAGGCGGATGCAGTCACTCACTGCACCCAATTGCAAGGGCATCTCTAATTCCTCTTGAAAGTGATGGTGGGTGCTGTCTGACTGTGAAGCAGCCACTCTGTATTTCACTTATATGAGATGCCCCCTGGGTAGCACATTCACCACAATAGGACACACTGTGCCTGTTTGCACCTGGTGCACCCGTTTTAACCCCTTCTGTGCCGCGGACGTAGTGGTTACGTCCCGCGGCACAGTGCTGCTGTGCCGAGGACGTAACCACTACGTCCTCGGCACACAGCCCAGAGGGAGCGCTCTCGCTCCCTCTGTGTGCTTCCCCCCACCCCCCCAAAGTCAGGGATGGAAGGGGAAGCCCTTCCCCTTCCACCCCCGACCCCCCCACCCCCCCATAATGACGTCAGCGCGCGATCGCGCGCTGACTTCATTATGGGGATTTCGCCGCACAGGAAGCCATTTGCTTCCTGTGCGGCGAACGGAGAAGAGGTGAGTTCCTCTTCCCGGTGGGTGGGGGGTTTGGGCTAAAGAGGCACCGGGGGAAAGGAAAGGCTTTTCCTTTCCCCCGGTGTCTCTTTGAGCATTCCTGCTGCCCGATCGCATTGCGATCGGGCAGCAGGAATGCCCACTAGACACCAGGGATTTTTTTTTTTTTTTGTACTTTCTGTTTCTTGTTGGCGGGGAGCGGCCCCTTGGGCAAGGGTCGCTCCCCTTGTGGGGGCAATTTGTTACGGCCATTTCTGCCCCCCTTGGGGGCAGATTGGCCTACTTTTTAGGCGGATCTGCCCCCAAGGGGGGCAGAAACCACTGGATCACCAGGGAATTATATTTTCTGTGCAGGTATGTTGGGAGGGGGTGCCCCCTTGGGCAAGGGGCGCCCCCCCCAAGGGGGCAGAGAACTGTTGGCCATTTCTGCCCCCCTTGGGGGCAGATCGGCCTATTTTTTTTAGGTCCATCTGCCCCCAAGGGGGGCAGAAGCCACTTAGGCACCAGGGATTGTGTGTGTAGTGGATGGGGGGGCGCCCCCTTGGGCAAGGGTCGCTCCCCTTTGGGGGGCATGTCTTTTAGGGCCATTTCTGCCCCCCTTGAGGGCAGATCAGCCTATTATTTTTAGGTTGATCTGCCCCAAGGGGGGCAGAAACCACTAGAACGCCAGGGATGTTTTTTTATGTGTTTATTTTTGTGGGGGGGCGTCCCCTTGGGCACGGGGCGCCCCCCCAAGGGGGGCATTGACCTGTTGGCCATTTCTGCCCCCCCTGGGGGCAGATGGGCCTATTTTTCTAGACCCACCTGCCCCCAAGGGGGGCAGAAGCCACGTAGACACCAGGGATAGTGTGTGTGTGTGTGTGTGTGTGTTAGTGGATGGGGGGGGGGCTTGGGCAAGGGTCGCCCCCCACTTTGGGGGCACATGTACCCAGGCCATTTCTGCACCCCTTGGAGACAGATCAGCCTATTTTTAGGCTGATCTGCCCCCAAGGGGGGCAGAAACCACTAGAACGCCAGGGATTTTTTTTTATGTGTTTATTTTTGTGGGGGCGTGTCCCCTTGGGCACGGGGCGCCCCCCCAAGGGGGGCATTGACCTGTTGGCAATTTCTGCCCCCCCTGGGGGCAGATGGGCCTATTTTTCTAGACCCACCTGCCCCCAAGGGGGGCAGAAGCCACGTAGACACCAGGGATAGTGTGTGTGTGTGTGTTAGTGGATGGGGGGGGGCTTGGGCAAGGGTCGCCCCCCACTTTGGGGGCACATGTACCCAGGCCATTTCTGCACCCCTTGGAGACAGATCAGCCTATTATTTTTAGGCTGATCTGCCCCCAAGGGGGGCAGAAACCACTAGAACGCCAGGGATTTTTTTTAATGTGTTTATTTTTGTGGGGGGGCGTCCCCTCGGGCACGGGGCGCCCCCCCAAGGGGGGCATTGACCTGTTGGCCATTTCTGCCCCCCCTGGGGGCAGATGGGCCTATTTTTCTAGACCCACCTGCCCCCAAGGGGGGCAGAAGCCACGTAGACACCAGGGATAGTGTGTGTGTGTGTGTGTGTGTGTGTGTTAGTGGATGGGGGGGGGGCTTGGGCAAGGGTCGCCCCCCACTTTGGGGGCACATGTACCCAGGCCATTTCTGCACCCCTTGGAGACAGATCAGCCTATTATTTTTAGGCTGATCTGCCCCCAAGGGGGGCAGAAACCACTAGAACGCCAGGGATTTTTTTTAATGTGTTTATTTTTTGGGGGGGGGCGTCCCCTCGGGCACGGGGCGCCCCCCCAAGGGGGGCATTGACCTGTTGGCCATTTCTGCCCCCCCTGGGGGCAGATGGGCCTATTTTTCTAGACCCACCTGCCCCCAAGGGGGGCAGAAGCCACGTAGACACCAGGGATAGTGTGTGTGTGTGTATGTGTGTTAGTGGATGGGGGGGGGGCTTGGGCAAGGGTCGCCCCCCACTTTGGGGGCACATGTACCCAGGCCATTTCTGCACCCCTTGGAGACAGATCAGCCTATTATTTTTAGGCTGATCTGCCCCCAAGGGGGGCAGAAACCACTAGAACGCCAGGGATTTTTTTTTATGTGTTTATTTTTGTGGGGGGGCGTCCCCTCGGGCACGGGGCGCCCCCCCAAGGGGGGCATTGACCTGTTGGCCATTTCTGCCCCCCCTGGGGGCAGATGGGCCTATTTTTCTAGACCCACCTGCCCCCAAGGGGGGCAGAAGCCACGTAGACACCAGGGATAGTGTGTGTGTGTGTGTGTGTGTGTTAGTGGATGGGGGGGGGCTTGGGCAAGGGTCACCCCCCACTTTGGGGGCACATGTACCCAGGCCATTTCTGCACCCCTTGGAGACAGATCAGCCTATTATTTTTAGGCTGATCTGCCCCCAAGGGGGGCAGAAACCACTAGAACGCCAGGGATTTTTTTTTATTTGTTTATTTTTGTGGGGGGGCGTCCCCTTGGTCACGGGGCGCCCCCCCAAGGGGGGCATTGACCTGTTGGCCATTTCTACACCCCCTGGGGGCAGATGGGCCTATTTTCTTAGGCCCACCTGCCCCCAAGGGGGCAGAAGCCACTTAGGCACCAGGGATAGTGTTGTGTGTGTTTTTTTTGTTTTTTTTTGTTTGAGGGCTGTCCCCTTTGGCAAGGGTCGCTCTCCATGGGGACACAGTACTAAAGGTATTTTCTGGCTTCCTTGGGGCAGACAGGCCTATTTTTTTAGTAGGCCCATCTGCCCCTATGACAGAATCCACTTAGGCACCAATTTCTAAAATGTTTGATGGTGGGGTGTTTGTCAACTGAAGTAGTCTTTGCATTTGTGATAAAAAAAAAATTCCTCCTTTTTGTTCTAGTTCAAAGCTTTTGCTTTATTTGCTGTGGCTCCTTGCGGTTTTGGCGGTGGTTGACCTGCAGTTTGCACAGTTGCATGTTTTAGGTAAGTAAAAACAATTTACTCCAAAGGAGTATTGTTGCCATGCATGAATGACATGTTTGTAGGGGGTGTACTAAATGCAGGATTGTGTGTGAAATTGTCCTTAGGTTTGTGCACAATGATATTTGTTGTGTCTTATTTCTAATTTGCCTTTCTTTCTTTCTTTTTAGTGGGATATCATTGGTGATTGCTGTGTAGTTGCTGGTGAATCAAGCTTTTTCAGGCAAGTGAGCGGTATAGTTTTTGAGTTTGTAACTCTTACTAACAAAGCTACACTTTGTTACTTGTCTTACACAGTGCTGGTTGTTGGTGGTGAATTTGTCCAGTTAATTTTAGCAGGAGAGATCATGGCTAGCCGCAGGATGACCGCTCAGCAGGTGGTTGGTATGCTTTTTGAGTCACAGTCTGATCATGACTATGAGACGGACTCTGCATCTGAGGCAGAGGAGGAAGTCAGAGATTCTGGCAGTGATGTTTCTGTTGGAGGGGAATCTTCTGATGATGAAGCCACACTCAGTGCAGATGAAGGTTCTGTTTTAGAGGAGGACATTGATGTGCCAATAGTGCAGCAACCTGGGGCTGAAAGGTTTCCCGTTAGAAGACCTGATGTCTGGGTTGCCCCAAACATGGAGCAGCCAGAGTTGCCTGCCTTTACTGGTCTCCCGGGGTGTAACGCCAATACAGAGAACTTTATGCCTATCAATTTCTTTGAGTTATTCATGGATGATGTGTTTTTGGAAGAGATTGTTGAGCAGACTAATTTGTATGCGGAGCAGCATTTGAGGGACAACGCTGCTAGACTTAGGCCACACTCTAGAGCTGCCCAGTGGATTCCCACAAATTTGGAGGAGCTAAAAAAGTTTTTGGGTTTGACTTTTTTGATGGGGTTGATAAGGAAGCCGTCACTGGCTTCTTATTGGTCTACTAGTCCCTTGATGGCAACAGCTATATTTCCAGCTACCATGAGTCGTAATCGGTATTTGCTTCTTCTTAGGATGCTGCATTTTGTTGACAATGCATTAGCCTTGCCACGAGATCACCCAGATTCTGACCGTCTTTTTAAGATTAGGCCTGTCCTTGATCATTTTGTAGATCGGTTTTCGGAGGTCTATGTTCCAGGCAAAGAGATAAGTGTGGACGAGTCTTTGGTCCTCTTCAAGGGTCGTTTGGTTTTTAGGCAGTACATTCCTAGCAAAAGGGCACGATATGGAATTAAATTGTATATGCTGTCTGAAAGTAGGACAGGATATGTGTATAGTTTCCGTGTGTACACTGGTAGGGATTCCAATATTGACCCCCCTGGTTGTCCTCCCACTTTTGGAGTTACTGAGAAAATAGTGTGGGATCTTGGTAGACGACTGTTCAACAAAGGTCACCATTTGTATGTAGATAACTTCTACACTGGTGTGCAGTTGTTCAAGGAATTGTTTAGAGTGGACACAGTTGCTTGTGGCACAATCCGTTCTAACCGGAAAGGCTATCCAAGGGAGCTTGTCTGTAAAAAACTTGAGAGGGGACAGTGCTGTGCCTTGCGGAACGAGGAGCTGCTAGCTTTGAAATTTTCAGACAAGAGGGATGTCTACATGCTAAGTACCATCCATGATGAGAGTACTTCCCCTGTGACTGTTTGGGGCCAGGTTGCTGAAGTGCGCAAACCTGTGTGCATTTTAGATTATAATAAGCACATGGGAGGTGTAGATAGAGTTGACCAGAGGTTGGAACCTTATACTGCTATTCGTAAGTCTTATGTTTGGTATAAGAAGTTAGCACTTCACCTCTTCCACTTAGCAACCTTCAATGCTTTTATTGTGTTTAGGGATAGGTCTCCAGACTCAAAGATTACATTTGTGAAATTTCAGGAGTCAGTGATAGAGAGCCTTATTGTGGTGGAACAGGCCAGAGTTCCTAGAGAAGCAGTGGTGGAGGATGTGGCTAGATTGAAAGATCGCCACTTTGCTGAGCACATTCCTCCCACACCCAAAAAAGACTTTCCAGCTAAGAAATGTAGAGTGTGTTTTCGAAGAGGTATCCGGAGGGAGACTCGAATGTACTGCCCAGATTGTCCTTCAAAGCCTGGGCTGTGTGTCGGTGCTTGTTTTAAGAATTACCACACCCAGAAGAATTTCTGGGAACAACCATGAGTGTAAACTCATGTCTGTTTTGTATTTTCATGTGTTTAGTTTCATGGTTAGCATTTCTGTCATGTTGTTAGTTAGAGCTTTTGTGTTTGTTGTTTTGTAATTCTTTCTACTTAGTTAGGGGTTCCTCTGTTAAAAAAAAAAAAAATATGATGCCATTGTGTGTGGAGTGGGGCTTGGCTGAGACTGTACATATTGACTTGATGTTGGCTACTGCAACACACTGCAAGCCAAACACCAGTCCACACACTCCCATCAGCTGGTGTGATTGTTGTATCAGGCATGTGGGCGTATGTAAGTGATGGGCCCTTGAGTGGCGCTGTCTGTCGATGTGAGTGTTGTAATGTGCTGGGCCCGTGGCTGGCGGTGTGAATGGCCTTGTGTGTGTCATGTATGAAAGTTGTGTGAATGGACTGTAAAGCGGTTGGTGCCTTGTCGCGGCTTTACAGCTCACGAGCTGTGAGTCATTGGTTCAGTTTTTTGCCTTTCAGTTACTAACAGTGCTTTTCATTTTTGTGAAAGCTCTTGTTAGTAAAATTTGATCCACTGAACAATCACTCACCCTCGTGCCAAATCCAACCAGTATGTGTGGTACAAATGACCAAACCTGCTCCGCTGTAATCAGGCGTCGCAGCACACCTATGACACGCTAGGTGCCTCAGGTGGGACCCCGATGATGAAGCATGCCACCAACTTGGTTGGTGGGTGAGGGGTCTTTTTCACATAACCTAAGTGTGTTTCTTTTCAAAATTTTAGTGTTTGGCACATCACGGACGTATGTGGGCACATCAAAACGATATATTACAAAACTACCTGTGTTTGGGGGGGGAGAGGGCACCTATGTTTTTGGTCCTGTGTGCGGCCTTCATCTAGGGAAACCTACCAAACCCAGACATTTTTTAAAACTAGACACCCCAAGGAGTCTAGGGAGGAGTGGCTTGCGTGGATCCCCCAACATTTTCTTACCCAGACTCCTCTGTAAACCTCAAAATGTGCTTAAAAAAAGCATATTTTCCTGACTTTTCTTCGTACGATCACCACTCCAGCACAAAATTCCTACTCCCCAGTGTTCCCCTCAGTCTCCCAAATAAAATGACACCTCACGTATGTGGGTCCCCAAAGCAGAGTCAGTCTAAAGATGTATAAAAGAATATGTCCTTATAAACTCGCAGTACTATCCCCTGTATCTCTACAAGTTTTGGGCCTTATTCTGTTGGAGGCACCTGGCCCACCCACACAACTGAGGTATCATTTTTATCGGGAGACTTGGGGGAACGCTGGGTGGAAGGAAATTTGTGGCTCCACTCAGATTCCAGAACTTTCTGTCACCGAAATGTGTGAAAAATGCGTTTTTTTAGCCACTATTTGAGGTTTGGAAAGGATTCTGGGTAACAGAACCTGGTCAGAGCCCCTCAAGTCACCGCATCTTGGATTCCCCTAGGTCTCTAGTTTTCAGAAATGCACAGGTTTGGTAGGTTTCCCTAGGTGCTGGCTGAGCTACAGGCCAAAAACTACAGGTAGGCACTGTTTTCAATGAAAAAATGTGATGTGTCCACGCTGCGCTTTGGGGCGTTTCCTGTCGCGGGCGCTAGGCCTACCCACACAAGTGAGGTATCATTTTTATCGGGAGACGTGGGGGAACGCTGGGTGGAAGGAAATTTGTGGCCCCTCGCAGATTCCAGAACTTTCTGCCACAGAAATGTGAGGAACATGTGTTTTTTTAGCCAAATTTTGAGCTTTGCAAAGGATTCTGGGTAACAGAACCTGGTCCGAGCCCCGCCAGTCACCCCTCCTTGGATTCCCCTAGGTCTCTAGTTTTCAGAAATGCACAGGTTTGGTAGGTTTCCCTAGGTGGCGGCTGAGCTACAGGCCAAAATCTACAGGTAGGCACTTTGCTAAAAACAGGTCTGTTTTCTGTGATGTGTCCACGTTGCGCTTTGGGGCGTTTCCTGTCGCGGGCGCTAGGCCTACCCACACAAGTGAGGTATAATTTTTATCGGGAGACGTGGGGGAACGCTGGGTGAAAGGAAATTTGTGGCTCCTCTCAGATTCCAGAACTTTCTGCCACAGAAATGTGAGGAACATGTGTTTTTTTAGCCAATTTTTGAGCTTTGCAAAGGATTCTGGGTAACAGAACCTGGTCCGAGCCCCGCCAGTCACCCCTCCTTGGATTCCCCTAGGTCTCTAGTTTTCAGAAATGTACAGGTTTGGTAGGTTTCCCTAGGTGCCGGCTGAGCTAGAGGCCAAAATCTACAGGTAGTCACTTCGCAAAAAACACCTCTGTTTTCTTCCAAAATTTTGGTGGTGTCCACGTTGCGCTTTGGGGCGTTTCCTGTCGCGGGCGCTAGGCCTACCCACGCAAGTGAGGTATCATTTTTATCGGGAGACTTGGGGGAACGCTGGGTGGAAGGAAATTTGTGGCTCCTCCCAGATTCCAGAACTTTCTGCCACAGAAATGTGAGGAACATGTGTTTTTTTAGCCAATTTTTGAGCTTTGCAAAGGATTCTGGGTAACAGAACCTGGTCCGAGCCCCGCCAGTCACCCCTCCTTGGATTCCCCTAGGTCTCTAGTTTTCAGAAATGCACAGGTTTGGTAGGTTTCCCTAGGTGGCGGCTGAGCTACAGGCCAAAATCTACAGGTAGGCACTTTGCTAAAAACAGGTCTGTTTTCTGTGATGTGTCCACGTTGCGCTTTGGGGCGTTTCCTGTCGCGGGCGCTAGGCCTACCCACACAAGTGAGGTATCATTTTTATCGGGAGACGTGGGGGAACGCTGGGTGGAAGGAAATTTGTGGCTCCTCTCAGATTCCAGAACTTTCTGCCACAGAAATGTGAGGAACATGTGTTTTTTTAGCCAATTTTTGAGCTTTGCAAAGGATTCTGGGTAACAGAACCTGGTCCGAGCCCCGCCAGTCACCCCTCCTTGGATTCCCCTAGGTCTCTAGTTTTCAGAAATGCACAGGTTTGGTAGGTTTCCCTAGGTGGCGGCTGAGCTACAGGCCAAAATCTACAGGTAGGCACTTTGCTAAAAACAGGTCTGTTTTCTTCCAAAATTTTGGTGGTGTCCACGTTGCGCTTTGGGGCGTTTCCTGTCGCGGGCGCTAGGCCTACCCACGCAAGTGAGGTATCATTTTTATCGGGAGACTTGGGGGAACGCTGGGTGGAAGGAAATTTGTGGCTCCTCCCAGATTCCAGAACTTTCTGCCACAGAAATGTGAGGAACATGTGTTTTTTTAGCCAATTTTTGAGCTTTGCAAAGGATTCTGGGTAACAGAACCTGGTCCGAGCCCCGCCAGTCACCCCTCCTTGGATTCCCCTAGGTCTCTAGTTTTCAGAAATGCACAGGTTTGGTAGGTTTCCCTAGGTGGCGGCTGAGCTACAGGCCAAAATCTACAGGTAGGCACTTTGCTAAAAACAGGTCTGTTTCCTGTGATGTGTCCACGTTGCGCTTTGGGGCGTTTCCTGTCGCGGGCGCTAGGCCTACCCACACAAGTGAGGTATCATTTTTATCGGGAGACGTGGGGGAACGCTGGGTGGAAGGAAATTTGTGGCTCCTCCCAGATTCCAGAACTTTCTGCCACAGAAATGTGAGGAACATGTGTTTTTTTAGCCAATTTTTTAGCTTTGCAAAGGATTCTGGGTAACAGAACCTGGTCCGAGCCCCGCCAGTCACCCCTCCTTGGATTCCCCTAGGTCTCTAGTTTTCAGAAATGCACAGGTTTGGTAGGTTTCCCTAGGTGGCGGCTGAGCTACAGGCCAAAATCTACAGGTAGGCACTTCGCTAAAAACAGGTCTGTTTTCTTCCAAAATTTTGGTGGTGTCCACGTTGCGCTTTGGGGCGTTTCCTGTCGCGGGCGCTAGGCCTACCCACGCAAGTGAGGTATCATTTTTATCGGGAGACTTGGGGGAACGCTGGGTGGAAGGAAATTTGTGGCTCCTCCCAGATTCCAGAACTTTCTGCCACAGAAATGTGAGGAACATGTGTTTTTTTAGCCAATTTTTTAGCTTTGCAAAGGATTCTGGGTAACAGAACCTGGTCCGAGCCCCGCCAGTCACCCCTCCTTGGATTCCCCTAGGTCTCTAGTTTTCAGAAATGCACAGGTTTGGTAGGTTTCCCTAGGTGGCGGCTGAGCTACAGGCCAAAATCTACAGGTAGGCACTTCGCTAAAAACAGGTCTGTTTTCTTCCAAAATTTTGGTGGTGTCCACGTTGCGCTTTGGGGCGTTTCCTGTCGCGGGCGCTAGGCCTACCCACGCAAGTGAGGTATCATTTTTATCGGGAGACTTGGGGGAACGCTGGGTGGAAGGAAATTTGTGGCTCCTCCCAGATTCCAGAACTTTCTGCCACAGAAATGTGAGGAACATGTGTTTTTTTAGCCAATTTTTGAGCTTTGCAAAGGATTCTGGGTAACAGAACCTGGTCCGAGCCCCGCCAGTCACCCCTCCTTGGATTCCCCTAGGTCTCTAGTTTTCAGAAATGCACAGGTTTGGTAGGTTTCCCTAGGTGGCGGCTGAGCTACAGGCCAAAATCTACAGGTAGGCACTTTGCTAAAAACAGGTCTGTTTTCTGTGATGTGTCCACGTTGCGCTTTGGGGCGTTTCCTGTCGCGGGCGCTAGGCCTACCCACACAAGTGAGGTATCATTTTTATCGGGAGACGTGGGGGAACGCTGGGTGGAAGGAAATTTGTGGCTCCTCTCAGATTCCAGAACTTTCTGCCACAGAAATGTGAGGAACATGTGTTTTTTTAGCCAATTTTTGAGCTTTGCAAAGGATTCTGGGTAACAGAACCTGGTCCGAGCCCCGCCAGTCACCCCTCCTTGGATTCCCCTAGGTCTCTAGTTTTCAGAAATGCACAGGTTTGGTAGGTTTCCCTAGGTGGCGGCTGAGCTACAGGCCAAAATCTACAGGTAGGCACTTCGCTAAAAACAGGTCTGTTTTCTTCCAAAATTTTGGTGGTGTCCACGTTGCGCTTTGGGGCGTTTCCTGTCGCGGGCGCTAGGCCTACCCACGCAAGTGAGGTATCATTTTTATCGGGAGACTTGGGGGAACGCTGGGTGGAAGGAAATTTGTGGCTCCTCCCAGATTCCAGAACTTTCTGCCACAGAAATGTGAGGAACATGTGTTTTTTTAGCCAATTTTTGAGCTTTGCAAAGGATTCTGGGTAACAGAACCTGGTCCGAGCCCCGCCAGTCACCCCTCCTTGGATTCCCCTAGGTCTCTAGTTTTCAGAAATGCACAGGTTTGGTAGGTTTCCCTAGGTGGCGGCTGAGCTACAGGCCAAAATCTACAGGTAGGCACTTTGCTAAAAACAGGTCTGTTTTCTGTGATGTGTCCACGTTGCGCTTTGGGGCGTTTCCTGTCGCGGGCGCTAGGCCTACCCACACAAGTGAGGTATCATTTTTATCGGGAGACGTGGGGGAACGCTGGGTGGAAGGAAATTTGTGGCTCCTCTCAGATTCCAGAACTTTCTGCCACAGAAATGTGAGGAACATGTGTTTTTTTAGCCAATTTTTGAGCTTTGCAAAGGATTCTGGGTAACAGAACCTAGTCCGAGCCCCGCCAGTCACCCCTCCTTGGATTCCCCTAGGTCTCTAGTTTTCAGAAATGCACAGGTTTGGTAGGTTTCCCTAGGTGGCGGCTGAGCTACAGGCCAAAATCTACAGGTAGGCACTTCGCTAAAAACAGGTCTGTTTTCTTCCAAAATTTTGGTGGTGTCCACGTTGCGCTTTGGGGCGTTTCCTGTCGCGGGCGCTAGGCCTACCCACGCAAGTGAGGTATCATTTTTATCGGGAGACTTGGGGGAACGCTGGGTGGAAGGAAATTTGTGGCTCCTCCCAGATTCCAGAACTTTCTGCCACAGAAATGTGAGGAACATGTGTTTTTTTAGCCAATTTTTGAGCTTTGCAAAGGATTCTGGGTAACAGAACCTGGTCCGAGCCCCGCCAGTCACCCCTCCTTGGATTCCCCTAGGTCTCTAGTTTTCAGAAATGCACAGGTTTGGTAGGTTTCCCTAGGTGGCGGCTGAGCTACAGGCCAAAATCTACAGGTAGGCACTTTGCTAAAAACAGGTCTGTTTTCTGTGATGTGTCCACGTTGCGCTTTGGGGCGTTTCCTGTTGCGGGCGCTAGGCCTACCCACACAAGTGAGGTATCATTTTTATCGGGAGACGTGGGGGAACGCTGGGTGGAAGGAAATTTGTGGCTCCTCTCAGATTCCAGAACTTTCTGCCACAGAAATGTGAGGAACATGTGTTTTTTTAGCCAATTTTTGAGCTTTGCAAAGGATTCTGGGTAACAGAACCTGGTCCGAGCCCCGCCAGTCACCCCTCCTTGGATTCCCCTAGGTCTCTAGTTTTCAGAAATGCACAGGTTTGGTAGGTTTCCCTAGGTGGCGGCTGAGCTACAGGCCAAAATCTACAGGTAGGCACTTCGCTAAAAACAGGTCTGTTTTCTTCCAAAATTTTGGTGGTGTCCACGTTGCGCTTTGGGGCGTTTCCTGTCGCGGGCGCTAGGCCTACCCACGCAAGTGAGGTATCATTTTTATCGGGAGACTTGGGGGAACGCTGGGTGGAAGGTAATTTGTGGCTCCTCCCAGATTCCAGAACTTTCTGCCACAGAAATGTGAGGAACATGTGTTTTTTTAGCCAATTTTTGAGCTTTGCAAAGGATTCTGGGTAACAGAACCTGGTCCGAGCCCCGCCAGTCACCCCTCCTTGGATTCCCCTAGGTCTCTAGTTTTCAGAAATGCACAGGTTTGGTAGGTTTCCCTAGGTGGCGGCTGAGCTACAGGCCAAAATCTACAGGTAGGCACTTCGCTAAAAACAGGTCTGATTTCTTCCAAAATTTTGGTGGTGTCCACGTTGCGCTTTGGGGCGTTTCCTGTCGCGGGCGCTAGGCCTACCCACGCAAGTGAGGTATCATTTTTATCGGGAGACTTGGGGGAACGCTGGGTGGAAGGAAATTTGTGGCTCCTCCCAGATTCCAGAACTTTCTGCCACAGAAATGTGAGGAACATGTGTTTTTTTAGCCAATTTTTGAGCTTTGCAAAGGATTCTGGGTAACAGAACCTGGTCCGAGCCCCGCCAGTCACCCCTCCTTGGATTCCCCTAGGTCTCTAGTTTTCAGAAATGCACAGGTTTGGTAGGTTTCCCTAGGTGGCGGCTGAGCTACAGGCCAAAATCTACAGGTAGGCACTTTGCTAAAAACAGGTCTGTTTTCTGTGATGTGTCCACGTTGCGCTTTGGGGCGTTTCCTGTCGCGGGCGCTAGGCCTACCCACACAAGTGAGGTATCATTTTTATCGGGAGACGTGGGGGAACGCTGGGTGGAAGGAAATTTGTGGCTCCTCTCAGATTCCAGAACTTTCTGCCACAGAAATGTGAGGAACATGTGTTTTTTTAGCCAATTTTTGAGCTTTGCAAAGGATTCTGGGTAACAGAACCTGGTCCGAGCCCCGCCAGTCACCCCTCCTTGGATTCCCCTAGGTCTCTAGTTTTCAGAAATGCACAGGTTTGGTAGGTTTCCCTAGGTGGCGGCTGAGCTACAGGCCAAAATCTACAGGTAGGCACTTCGCTAAAAACAGGTCTGTTTTCTTCCAAAATTTTGGTGGTGTCCACGTTGCGCTTTGGGGCGTTTCCTGTCGCGGGCGCTAGGCCTACCCACGCAAGTGAGGTATCATTTTTATCGGGAGACTTGGGGGAACGCTGGGTGGAAGGTAATTTGTGGCTCCTCCCAGATTCCAGAACTTTCTGCCACAGAAATGTGAGGAACATGTGTTTTTTTAGCCAATTTTTGAGCTTTGCAAAGGATTCTGGGTAACAGAACCTGGTCCGAGCCCCGCCAGTCACCCCTCCTTGGATTCCCCTAGGTCTCTAGTTTTCAGAAATGCACAGGTTTGGTAGGTTTCCCTAGGTGGCGGCTGAGCTACAGGCCAAAATCTACAGGTAGGCACTTTGCTAAAAACAGGTCTGTTTTCTGTGATGTGTCCACGTTGCGCTTTGGGGCGTTTCCTGTCGCGGGCGCTAGGCCTACCCACACAAGTGAGGTATCATTTTTATCGGGAGACGTGGGGGAACGCTGGGTGGAAGGAAATTTGTGGCTCCTCTCAGATTCCAGAACTTTCTGCCACAGAAATGTGAGGAACATGTGTTTTTTTAGCCAATTTTTGAGCTTTGCAAAGGATTCTGGGTAACAGAACCTGGTCCGAGCCCCGCCAGTCACCCCTCCTTGGATTCCCCTAGGTCTCTAGTTTTCAGAAATGCACAGGTTTGGTAGGTTTCCCTAGGTGGCGGCTGAGCTACAGGCCAAAATCTACAGGTAGGCACTTCGCTAAAAACAGGTCTGTTTTCTTCCAAAATTTTGGTGGTGTCCACGTTGCGCTTT
Organism: Pleurodeles waltl; assembly: GCF_031143425.1. Lineage (NCBI taxonomy): Eukaryota > Metazoa > Chordata > Amphibia > Caudata > Salamandridae > Pleurodeles > Pleurodeles waltl. The sequence continues at coordinate 993,888,076 of NC_090442.1, forward strand.
GGGGCGTTTCCTGTCGCGGGCGCTAGGCCTACCCACGCAAGTGAGGTATCATTTTTATCGGGAGACTTGGGGGAACGCTGGGTGGAAGGAAATTTGTGGCTCCTCCCAGATTCCAGAACTTTCTGCCACAGAAATGTGAGGAACATGTGTTTTTTTAGCCAATTTTTGAGCTTTGCAAAGGATTCTGGGTAACAGAACCTGGTCCGAGCCCCGCCAGTCACCCCTCCTTGGATTCCCCTAGGTCTCTAGTTTTCAGAAATGCACAGGTTTGGTAGGTTTCCCTAGGTGGCGGCTGAGCTAGAGGCCAAAATCTACAGGTAGGCACTTTGCTAAAAACAGGTCTGTTTTCTGTGATGTGTCCACGTTGCGCTTTGGGGCGTTTCCTGTCGCGGGCGCTAGGCCTACCCACACAAGTGAGGTATCATTTTTATCGGGAGACATGGGGGAACGCTGGGTGGAAGGAAATTTGTGGCTCCTCTCAGATTCCAGAACTTTCTGCCACAGAAATGTGAGGAACATGTGTTTTTTTAGCCAAATTTTGAGGTTTGCAAAGGATTCTGGGTAACAGAACCTGGTCCGAGCCACACAAATCACCCCATCTTGGATTCCCCTAGGTCTCTAGTTTTCAGAAATGCACAGGTTTGGTAGGTTTCCCTAGGTGGCGGCTGAGCTAGAGGCCAAAATCTACAGGTAGGCACTTTGCTAAAAACACGTCTGTTTTCTGTGATGTGTCCACGTTGCGCTTTGGTGCGTTTCCTGTCGCGGGCGCTAGGCCTACCCACACAAGTGAGGTATCATTTTTATCGGGAGACTTGGGGGAACATAGAATAGCAAAACAAGTGTTATTGCCCCTTGTCTTTCTCTACATTTTTCCCTTCCAAATGTAAGACAGTGTGTAAAAAAGACGTCTATTTGAGAAATGCCCTGTAATTCACATGCTAGTATGGGCACCCCGGAATTCAGAGATGTGCAAATAACCACTGCTTCTCAACACCTTATCTTGTGCCCATTTTGGAAATACAAAGGTTTTCTTGATAGCTATTTTTTACTCTTTATATTTCAGCAAATGAATTGCTGTATACCCGGCATAGAATGAAAACCCACTGCAGGGTGCAGGTCATTTATTGGCTCTGGGTACCTAGAGTTCTTGATGAACCTACAAGCCCTATATATCCCCGCAACCAGAAGAGTCCAGCAGACGTAACGGTATATTGCTTTCGAAAATCTGACATTGCAGGAAAAAGTTACAGAGTAAAACTTAGAGAAAAATTGATGTTTTTTTCACCTCAATTTCAATATTTTTCTTTTTCAGTTGCTATTTTCTGTAGGAAACCCTTGTAGGATCTACACAAATTACCCCTTGCTGAATTCAGAATTTTGTCTACTTTTCAGAAATGTTGCGGTTTATGGGATCCAGCGTTGGTTTCATGCCCATTTCTGTCACTGACTGGAAGGAGGCTGAAAGCACAAAAAATCGTAAAAATGGGGTATGTCCCAGTAAAATGCCAAAATTGGGTTGAAAAATTGGGTTTTCTGATTCAAGTCTGCCTGTTCCTGAAAGCTGGGAAGCTGGTGATTTTATCACCGCAAACCCTTTGTTGATGCCCTTTTCAGGGAAAAAACCACAAGCCTTCTTCTGCAGCCCATTTTTCCAAATTTTTTTAAAAAAATGAAATTTTCACTGTTTTTTGGCTAATTTCTTGGCCTCCTTCTGGGGAACCCACAAAGTCTGGGTACCTCTAGAATCCCTAGGATGTTGGAAAAAAAGGACGCAAACTTGGCATGGGTAGCTTATGTGAACAAAAAGTTATGAGGGCCTAAGCGCGAACTGCTCCAAATAGCCAAAAAAAGGCTCGGCACAGGAGGGGGAAAAGGCCTGGCAGCGAAGGGGTTAAGGTCTGCTGTGATGCAAACAGAGAAAGTCTGTCCCTATAATACGTGCCCTGGGCTATGACAGGTCTGAGATTGTTCTAAAATGGTACTATTCATACGTTTGACTAAGGCATAGAATTGAATATCTACAATCCTGCAATTATTGTGAATTGATTTGAGAGGGTTGAATTATAAATCAGTTTCTCTTGTCCTTTGTACAAAGTTAGGGTATGGTTAGAAGCCGTCCAGCTTCATGTTATTCAGACCGGTTTGGACTACTTATTGGTTGTTGTTCTTCACAGACAACAGGAATTCTTTCTAAGGATAAGAGGGTGAAGTTTGTACTAACTACCTACAGCTTCTCCATGAAGGTGCACATTCTGGGTACTAAAATACACATAAAATTTTTAAGTTTAAGTCTCACTCAGACACGTATTAAGAAGCGATTCAATTGGCAATCATCACTGTTTGCGATAAGCATCTACAGCAAGTTTTCTTTCAAAGGGCAAACATAGTACATTCACATTTGTTTTGTTTGTTGACATTTCACATTAGCGCCAATCACTAACCTACCAAAACCCTTATTCTCATAAATATTATAGTTCATATTTGTCAAGTATCTAAAAAGGTAAATTGGTAAATGCATGCATACAAAATAAAACATAACTTGACACACAGTACAGTACCTCTTCTTTCAACTGCTCCTCAGATTTTCCAACCCAGGCAACTTCAGGGTGGGTATAAATCACAGACGGCACAGAATTGTAGTCCATATGCACAGCGCCTCCAGCCATTCCTTCAACACACAGAATACCTTCATCTTCAGCTTTATGGGCAAGCATAGGCCCAGCGACAACATCACCAATCGCGTAGACACTGTGAACAAAGAGAAAATTCTACTGGTAGCAAAAGACATAAAAGTTACTTCATGAATCAGGTTAGAAGAACAGAGTTGCAGACTTACAACAATGGTTCATCCTCATGGGATCTTTCACAGACATATAGGCACAGAGAGGTACAGTCAATGGCAAACAAGGAGCCAGGAATCATTGAGACAAATTCTTCTCTAAGATGCCTACTCCCATCAGTTGGATTTGATGGATTGTCACATGACCCCTAAACAACAGGAGAGTTGAATGTCTGGCAAAGACACGATATGCATAAGTTCCTTGATTTAACCCCTGGTTTATCACTAACAATGCACTTGAAGGTTAATGTTGTATGTAAATAAGTCCTATATATAAAAAATTAAAGCAAAAAGCAGACCTAAATAAGTTGTGGGAAAAACGATGTTATCTGTATTTTAGTATTAAATACATAAGTGTAGCAAAAAATGACCTCGTATCACCTTTGACCTACAAGGCAACCCTTATCCCGACTCCAAACAGTAATTCCAAATTAACCTTATAACCCTTGTGCCTTCAATTACCCTAACCCCATCCCTGACACTATCCCTTACTTTAATAACCCACACCAAAACCTAACCTCCAACCCATCCTAATACTATTTACAATGAGCATATCTTATTAAAACCAATTTAAAGTTGTTTTTAATTGTTCTTAAAAAGCAAAATGTTGAGATGAATACATTTCCTTTTTTTAATACAACCTCTTTATAAAAGATTTATATTCATATTCAATGAAAAAACAAAAAGGTTAAACATTAATTATAGTATAATTAGGAAACAATCATTTATTTTCTATTCAGAACTAATTACACAAACATTAAAAATTCTACAGTCATAACCATAGGAAAGTCCACTCTGTTTGCCATGGTTACTCCCACTTTTTGCCTGATGTCAGCGAGCTTAGCATGTTTTCACTTGGATCCTTCTAATCAGGACCCCAGTGATTGTGCTCTCTCCTCCAAATTTGGTTGTTTTGGTACTTCGTACATCCCAAAATTTGCATACCCTGTAAGTCCCTAGTAGATGGTACTTAGGTATCCAGGGAATTGATACACCAGGAGCCTCCCAAGAGCTGCAGCATGTATTATGCCACCCATGGGAGCCCATGTAAACTTTGTCTGCAGGTCTCCCGTTGCAGCCTGCATGAAATGGTGCATGCACCCTTTCACTACTGGTCACTACACAATGTCACTGTAAGTCACACCTATGGTAAGCCCTTTCAGCCTAAAGGGCAGGGTGCAGGTCCCTGTGTGTAGGGGTGCCCCTAGGAATTCCAGTTCCAATTCCATGGACTTCTTAAGTGTGGGGAAGCCATTTTGTCTATGTACTGGCCACTATCTTTGGTCAAGCTACATAAGGGTAACTCCGAACCTGGGCATGTTTGTTATCAAACATGTCGGAACCATACCCCAAAACTGATTCCAATATTGGTGGCCTGATTCCATACACCCTGTGGTTCCTTAGAGGATCCCACAGCTCTGCTCCTACCATTCTTTCAGTGTCAGACACAATTCTGCCCTCCTGCTGCTTGACCAGCTCAACCAGGGGACAGAAGAACAGAGGATTTCCTGGAGGAGAGGGGTGCACCCCTCTTCTTCTTTGGAAATAGGTGTTACTGGGCTGGGGAGCGGTACCCTCCCGATGCCACCGGAGTGCTTTGAAGGGCATATTTGGTGCCCTACTTGCATAATCCGGTGTGCACCAGTCCAGGGAACACACAAAGGAAAGGGGAGTGACCACTCCCATGTCCATCGCCAACCCTAGGGTGGGGCCCAGAGCTCCTTCGGGTGGCCACTTGGTTCTGCCATCTTGGAAACAAGATGTGCAGAGGCCTCAGGGAGCATCTGACTGGGTAGGCCATGTAGTTGACGTCAGTAACCCCTCCTGATAGGTGGTCACCCCAGAGAGTGATCAAACCCCTTTTTGGACTATTTAGGGACTCCCTTGTGGGTGTGTCCCCAGAATGTCGTGCCAGACTCCACCAGGAACTCTCTGCAAAGACAATCTTCTGTTCCTGGCCTCTGGATCCTGAGAAGATTTCTCTTTGCAACCTTGTTTCCACGGCTCCTGTCAGCACTCTGCAACATCTACACGGATGTGCATCACTGGGATCAGCAAGACTTCAGCTGCACCAAGAAGCAAAAAGGAATCTTTCTTGGAGTGAAGGTGTCACCTTTTTTCAGCAGGCATGTAACGCAACTACATCCGGCTGGTGGGATCTTTTGTCTTCTGGATCTGCGAAGATTCTTCAACATGGGTGGTGGTTCTGAGGGATCCCCTGGGTACTCTCTGCATTCTGTCCAAAGTGGGAGACGGTGAGCCCTTACCTCTGCCACTGGGACAGAATCCCTATGCACTGTGACTGTTGCACCAACCAAGGCTTGCTGACTCCTACTCTGAGGGATCTGCAAGCTCCAAGTAGCCCCAAGCCGCCGCACTCTACTTCTGACAGTCTCCTCTTTGCAGCGCCAGCAACGTGGGGCTCCTCTTCAGGTGTGCTGACAGGGCCTCACTCCGACTTACTATGACTGTTGACAGTGGGTTGTCTGCGGAGGCTTTGACTGCTTCTTCTGGCTCTCCTGTATCCTGAGGGTTAGCCCGGACTCCCTTCCAAGGGTCGAGTCCCCAGGACCTTGTTGGTCCTCCACAGCTCTGCATAACCTCCAGCCGATCCTTTGCATTTGCCTGTGCTTGTTGATGGTCCTCCTGAATACTAACCTATCTGCAATCTGGCGACTGGCGAGGGATAGCTTGTAGGCGACTCGAGAGCTCCTGGACCCCTCAGCTGTACTTCATCCATCACCGTTGATCAGGATCTTCAGGTACAGAAGGGTGGGCATTGGCTCCTACCCCACCTGGACACTCCCGCATGGACTGGACTCTGTTCCCTTCTTTTGCAGGTCCGCCTCGCCCGGAATCTGCCCCTTGGGTTCGGACAATCTGGTTTCCGCATTCTCCAACCATGACGTCCCCATGTTAGCCTATGGTAAAACCGTGTAACTTACCTCTCTGCACCCAGCCACTGGGTATCTTCTAGTTACTTACCTTTTGGGGTTCCAGTCTCCCCCCACCCTTGTGTAACAACTCCATACACTCTGGTGGGGAACACCCGTTTGCATCCCCCCCCCCCTTTTTTTTTTTTTAACTATATGGTTTGGCCCCGATAGGGCCCTTGCTAATTTATGCTTTTCCTGAGTACTTACCAGTGTGTATTTTGTGTGTTCATACCTTCAGAGGGAGGGATACTAATGACAGTCTAGTTTGGCGCGCCTATAATAAATTACCATTTTTTTTGCAACACTGTGGGGTTCCTTTCATGTGTGATAAGTTACTGTGTGACAACTGTGGTACTGCAAGTGCTTCACATGCCTTCTAGAGAAGTCTTGGCTGCTCACCACAGCTACCCTAGAGAGCCGTGGCTGTCTAGACACTAACACTAATTGGAGTTGCATGGACCCAGTATAAGGTGTAACACAATACGTGTTCACCACACACTGAGTCACCTTTCTGCAATAACTATACGTTAAAGGTATAACTTGAGCACCACCCAAAACTTACTGACTCACGGTCTTCCTTACACAGTGTTGTGAACTCACCAGCCAAACTACATTAACTATAACTCACGTCTTCCTCATGCACATCTTATATCCTATCATATTACATCGGTTTTAACATTCATAAGTACACTCAGGCCATCTGAAATGACATCTTTTTTTACAAGACTGTGCATGGTAGAGGGCTGTATTACAGTTAAGGTAGTCTGGCTAGTGAGTTCACAACACTGTGTATGGAGGTGCATAAGTCATAGTAAGTTTTGGGTGGGTTGCAAATTATAACTAATTTATAACTTTAGAATTTCTAATGTTTGTGTAGTTTAGGTTTGTTTTGTAAAGAAATAAAACACGTTTTTTCTAACTATGACTAATCTTTAACCTTTGGTTTTTCATTGAATTTGCATTTTTTAAGTAAAAAAATTGTTTTTTAATCCTAGAATCGCGTTTATGGTATTTTGTAAAAATCCTTTTTTGGTACAGCGGTACTTACGAGCAAGTTCAAAGTTCCTTAGGAACATCAACAAAGACTGTGTGAATGTTTTGCGTTAAATAGCGGCTCCTCGATAGTACTGCGGTACTTCAGTAAAAAATCTATTTACCCAATAGAATGATTTTAAAACAAAATATGGATCAATGGTTTGATGGTCAGTTGTGTATTTAATGGTATATGTGTAAGTATTGTCAGGCTGACACATGTAGAAAGAAGGCACCAGACGGGAGATTGAAGAGACCAAAGCCGGAAGATTAGCTGCAGGCACTTAACTGGCTATGACAACACAGTCAGCTTCCTCTGTGTCCTCGGCACCTCCACCTGCTGCATCTATCCCTCCAGTAGCACCCTCGACTTCTTCAGCTGTATCTGCCCTTCCATATTTAGACAGTGCGTCTGATCTGCATCAGTACCTGCTCCTAATACCGGGGTGCCAATAAAATTCCTGAAGCAGAATAGGAAAATTATCGAGAGGTATGGTAGTACTGCAACAAACTATCTCCTCTGCCATACTGGGATTGTTACAGGAGAGAGACATGACAATACAGGGAGTGCAGAATTATTAGGCAAGTTGTATTTTTGAGGATTAATTTTATTATTGAACAACAACCATGTTCTCAATGAACCCAAAAAACTCATTAATATCAAAGCTGAATATTTTTGGAAGTAGTTTTTAGTTTGTTTTTAGTTTTAGCTATGTTAGGGGGATATCTGTGTGTGCAGGTGACTATTACTGTGCATAATTATTAGGCAACTTAACAAAAAACAAATATATACCCATTTCAATTATTTATTATTACCAGTGAAACCAATATAACATCTCAACATTCACAAATATACATTTCTGACATTCAAAAACAAAACAAAAACAAATCAGTGACCAATATAGCCACCTTTCTTTGCAAGGACACTCAAAAGCCTGCCATCCATGGATTCTGTCAGTGTTTTGATCTGTTCACCATCAACATTGCGTGCAGCAGCAACCACAGCCTCCCAGACACTGTTCAGAGAGGTGTACTGTTTTCCCTCCTTGTAAATCTCACATTTGATGATGGACCACAGGTTCTCAATGGGGTTCAGATCAGGTGAACAAGGAGGCCATGTCATTAGATTTCCTTCTTTTATACCCTTTCTTGCCAGCCACGCTGTGGAGTACTTGGACGCGTGTGATGGAGCATTGTCCTGCATGAAAATCATGTTTTTCTTGAAGGATGCAGGCTTCTTCCTGTACCACTGCTTGAAGAAGGTGTCTTCCAGAAACTGGCAGTAGGACTGGGAGTTGAGCTTGACTCCATCCTCAACCCGAAAAGGCCCCACAAGCTCATCTTTGATGATACCAGCCCAAACCAGTACTCCACCTCCACCTTGCTGGCGTCTGAGTCGGACTGGAGCTCTCTGCCCTTTACCAATCCAGCCACGGGCCCATCCATCTGGCCCATCAAGACTCACTCTCATTTCATCAGTCCATAAAACCTTAGAAAAATCAGTCTTGAGATATTTCTTGGCCCAGTCTTGACGTTTCAGCTTGTGTGTCTTGTTCAGTGGTGGTCGTCTTTCAGCCTTTCTTACCTTGGCCATGTCTCTGAGTATTGCACACCTTGTGCTTTTGGGCACTCCAGTGATGTTGCAGCTCTGAAATATGGCCAAACTGGTGGCAAGTGGCATCGTGGCAGCTGCACGCTTGACTTTTCTCAGTTCATGGGCAGTTATTTTGCGCCTTGGTTTTTCCACACGCTTCTTGCGACCCGGTTGACTGTTTTGAATGAAACGCTTGATTGTTCGATGATCACGCTTCAGAAGCTTTGCAATTTTAAGAGTGCTGCACCCCTCTGCAAGATATCTCACTATTTTTGACTTTTCTGAGCCTGTCAAGTCCTTCTTTTGACCCATTTTGCCAAAGGAAAGGAAGTTGCCTAATAATTATGCACACCTGATATAGGGTGTTGATGTCATTAGACCACACCCCTTCTCATTACAGAGATGCACATCACCTAATATGCTTAATTGGTAGTAGGCTTTCGAGCCTATACAGCTTGGAGTAAGACAACATGCATAAAGAGGATGATGTGGTCAAAATACTCATTTGCCTAATAATTCTGCACTCCCTGTATATCAGGAGCTGGTCATGGATCACAAGTGTCTTCCCCAACACCCTTAGTTTTTTTTTTTTATTGTTATTATTTTACTCCTGTTGTGACTATTGTTTTTTTGTCATGTTGACTTTGCGGGAAAAAACTTCCAGAAAGAGATCATTAAAAAAAAAAAAAAAAAAAATGTTATTTTAAGAACAATTCAAATGTCTCAAAAAGAGCTTGCAGCAATATTAACCATATTTCTTCTGGGATCCGAAATACAACATTGTAATGAATATAGTAGAGTACAGTGTCGTGGAGTCTTGTGGAATGGGATAGAGGGGAGTGTAGTGTTGTGGAGTGTCGTAGAATTGGAATGAGTGGAGTACAGTGTCGTAGAGTGGAGAGTCATAAAATGTCAGAGTTGAGCACAGCATTGATGAGTGTCGTAGAATGGTTAAGAGTGGAGTTGTGTTGATAGTGGAGTGGCACAGAGTGGAGTAAAGTGTTGTGGAGTGAGAGTGCAGTGCTAGAGTGGTGTAGAATGAAGTAGAGGAGTACAGTGTAGTAATGTGGTGTGGCGTAGTGTAGAGGGAGTTGCATAGTATTGTACAGTGGAGTAGAGTCTCAGAGTTGCACAGAGTGGATCAGAGTGTTAGAGTGGAGTGGCACAGAATGTAGCGCAGTGGCATGTGGTTGAGTGGAGTGGCACATGGTAGAATGGAGTGGCACATGGTAGAATGGAGTGGCAAATGGTAGAATGGAGTGGCACGAGGTAGAAAGGAGTGGTGTGTCATGTCAGTAGCGTAGAGTGGAGGGGTGTAGAGTGGATGGATGTGGGGTGCGAGGGCATAGAGAGGAGGAGCACAGAGTGAAGTAGGGTGGTGTGTAGTAGATTGGAGTGGCATGGAGTTTTTGAGTGAAATAGTGTGTCGTACAGTGAAGTAGAGAGGAAGGGCATGGAGTGGAGTACAGTATTGTGGAGTGGAGGCATGCAGAGTGGAGTGTGTGCCACGTAGGGTGTGTCAGTGTCAAGTGGAGTGGCATGTCGTACAGTGCTGTGGAGTGGCATGTGGTAGAGTGCTGCAGAGTGGTGTGTCACAGAATGACATGTCGTAGAGTGTCAGAGTGAGGGGTGTGGAGGGGCATAGATTGAAGTTGCATTTTGGATAGTGGAGGATTGTAGAGTGGAGTGACATCTCATACTTTGGAATGGCGTGTCAGAGTGTAGAACATTGGTGTAGAGTGGAGGGGCATAATGTGGAGTGAAGTGTTGTAGAGTGGAGTAGTGTGTCAGAGTGGACTGGACTGACAGCGAGGAGGGTCAGAGTGGAGTAGAGTGCTGTAGAGTGGAGTGGTAGGTCAGAGTCGAGTGCTGTGTGATACAGTGGAGTGGTGTGTCCTGGAGTGTCAGAGTGGAGTGGCATGGAGCTCGTAGAGTTGCCGGGAGTGTTGTAGAATGGAGTGGCATGTCCTACCACCGTAGAATAGGGTGGTGTGTCAAGAGTGGTGTGTTACAGTGAGGAGCTTAGAGCAGAGTGGTATGTCGAAGAGTGGAGTAGCATGTCATAGAGCCAAGTGGTGGGTTGTACAGTGCAGGGGCATGAAGTGTTGTGTTGTAGAGTGGAGAGGCATGTGGTGCTGTAGAGTGTCGTACAGTGAAGTAGAGTGGCATAGAGAGGAGCAGTGATGTAGAGTGGAGCAGCGAACAGTGGATTGGCGAGTCAGAGTGCTGTGTCTGAGTGGAATGGTGTGCGTCAGAGAGGAATGGAGTAGAGGGGAATGTCGTAGAATGGAGTGACATGCCGTATAGTAAAGTGGCATATCTGAGTGTCTTTTGCCATATATTTTTTTTTTTTAGATTTCAATAGGTACAGCGGAGTGAAGTTTAGTGATGTGCAGTGGAGTACAGTAGGGTGGCGTGTCGTGGAGCTGCCTGACAGAGTGGAGATGCGTGTTGTAGAGTACAGTGTTGTGTTGTAGAGTGGAGTGATGCAGATCGGAGTTTCAGGGTGGAGTTGTGTGCCATAGAGTAAAGTGGCATATCAGAGAGGAGTGGAGTGGAGTGTTGTACAGTGTCTTTTTCTATATGGTATTATAATTATTATTTTTTTTCAACAGGTGCTGCACTACCCGCAGTACTTCCTAGATAGTTTCAAGGAAGTAAAGTGGTAATCTATAAACTTTTTAAAAAGTGTATAAAACACTACAAATATTTTTCCCTACCTATACAGACTTTGGTAAAGTGTCTCATTTCTTCCTATGGACTCTATTTCACATCCAAACCCAGAATGAAGACAAGCGTTGTAGGAAGCTGGCTCTCTATATGGTGCACTAAAGATAAGTTCACTGTGCAGAGTCCAGTGGATCCGCAATTGGTTTTCAGAGGCAAAAGTAGATAGTACTAACGTTCTATTTTGTGGTATACGTGGGCAAGTAGTTAGGCTTATCAGAGGGTAGTTAGTGCTAAGCATTTGTTGCACTCACAGAGGCAATAAATGTGAGACACCCTCAAAGAATAAATCCGAGACCAATTTAGAAAAATAACTTATTTTTATATATAATTTGAGCCCAAGAACTTCGTTAAACAGTAAGTACGTTTTTAAGCATAAATTCTTTTTACTTGCAAACATCAACACTGTGCAATTTCAGGTCTTCAAAGTTAACCTATAGAAGGAAAACACATTCAGCAAAAAAGCACTTTACAACGATTCACAGGACCAATCTTGTTCACTTAAGGCAAGTACTGGGCAAAGGTCAGGACCACACCAACAAGCCACTTTGGGCAGCCAGGTGCAGAGGTGCAGTACGGTGTCGGGTGCCCAATGTATTTTAATGGGGATTGGTCCCCGTGGATTTAGGCTGAAGGCTCTGGTTGGGTGGGCCAGTTGGGGACAACCACAGGTAGGTCGCAAACATGCAGTGCTCAGGGACGCAGATATACCATTGGTCTTCTTCACCAGGACTAAAGAGCCCTTGCGGTTGGGGGGTCCTATGGTCTGAGGCTGCAGACATCGCCGTGGAGTCCAGGAGCCATGAAACCACAATAGACGTGAGCTGAGGAGATCTGGGGGGGGAAGTCATTGACACCAGGGGTCTACTTCAACTTCGGCGATGGGTGTAGTGGTTGTTGGAGGAGTCTGGTCTCTCTCACCACAGAGGCCGCGGGAGAGGGAGCGTGCGTGCAGAGGCTGCAGGTGACTTTAGGGATTCCAGGAGGGGAAAAACCACAATGGACTCAATCTGGACAGCTGGAGAAACTTGTCGACACTGGTGGTCCGCTTCACCTCGGGTCCTGGATGGCGGGTGCAATGGGAAATTCAGGTTTCAGGTCTTCGCGGTTACGGGGGCTGCAGAATCCTTTATTTGGAGTTGGTTGGAGAGCAGGTCTGCTGCTCACTGAAATTTTGAGTGTTTGTGGAAGGCAGGCGGTCCTCCTCCTAGGTTTCTGGAGGCTCAGCAGCAGGATGAGGCATCTTCTGGGGCAGAGTCCGTCGATGAGTATAGACAGGCTGGTGGGTTTGGTACCAGGTCAGCTGCTTCTCCCCCTCCTCCTCCTCTTCTATAGGTACGCCTCTTCATTGTCATTTGACTTCTTAAGTCGTCAGGATCTGAATTATGGGGTGCCACCTAAATACTCAATTTAAGGGCATTACAGGGAGTTTCAGGTGGCAACCAATGGGCACACATTTACAGTGACTGATTCCTTTTTATGACCACTTCTGATGGGAAGTGGGCATAACCCTGACCCCGGCGTCCTATTTTTTTTCAAACCAAAATGGAGAAATGTAAAAAGTGGTGTCTGCTTCAGCTCGTCCACCTAAGTGGGAGGACTGGCATGAAGTGGGCATATTTCCTAATCTACCTAATGTTTCCGTGTGTCCTGCCGCCATAACTGGGGTCAGGACAGGGGGTTGGTTTTCTCTGCCTTTGAAGCCCCCTCCCAGTGCAGGCTTTTGTCTCTGGACCCTGAGAGCACTTAAGGGGTCAGAAACCTGACTAAGGTGCCTGAACTGGTCAGGACCAGTCAGTTAACACACTGGTAATTGGTAGCTTTTCAGAAGGCACCTCTAAGGTGCCCTCTGAGTGCATGTATTGGTGAATCCAACAATGGCTTAAGTGTGGGTTCACCAATACGAGATGTTTGATACCAAACATCCCTATCTTCCATGAAGCCATCAAGTAGCTGGGGAACTCGTAGTGAACAGTGTACAGCACATATATTTAAAATTAATACTTTGTATGCCTGAGAATTGACAAAGACGTGGCAGGGGCATTTCTGCAGATATGCCCTCACATGTAATATGAGGGCATATAGCTGTAAGGCCTGCTAGAGGGGTGACTTACATATATTATGTGTAGTGCTAGGGGACATAGCACACAGGCTGTGTCATGTCTTGTTTTCACTTATCTGCAGCAAAACATGCAGCCTGTCATGTTCTTGGGTGGCACAATTTGGGCTGCAGCCCTCCGATCTGGCACTGGGGAGCTCTCTGTCTCTCTGTATGGCTTCCTTTTTATTTTTAAGGGATTTCGTTGACCGATAACATTGTGTTTTGTCATTGCTATTTCCTAAAGTATATCGCACAATTCCAGTGGTATACTGAGGCCCAATAACTTGATGTTTTTGTGCCTTATTACTTTAAAATCTACTGAACTGATCTACATCAAATAACAAAAGTGACTAATTTTGATGTTATTTCTGTCTAAAAAGTCTAAATAAAATGCATTAGTGAAAAAACGTGTTTTGTGGCAATTCTTTTTTCTTTGCATCCCTTTAACAAATCACCATAAAGCTTTGCATCATCAGCAAACGTAGAACAAGCACTGAAAAAGCCAAAAGGTCTCACCTATACAAGAACTATTGGCTTAGGCAATGTGTTTTTGCCATGCTGAACATCAGTGTGGCTGCTGTTCATCAAGGCTACAAGTTAGAGCCATGGATTGTTGTAGAGTTGGGGAGGGGGGGGGGGTTTGGGGGGGAAGAAGTGCTGTTGAGTGGAGGACAGTAGAATTCAATGGTTGAGTGGCAGAGAGTCTCGTGGTGTGGGGTGGAATAGGGTGGAGTGGGTTGGAGTGGATTGAGGTAGTGGGGTGGATTGGGGTAGATTGGAATGGAGTAGAGTGGGGCGATTAGATTGGATTGGATTGGGGTAGGTGGATTGGATTGAAGTAACAGGACTAGGGAGGGGTGGATTGGATTGGGGTGAGGTGAACTGGGGTGGTTATGAGTGGGGTGGATTAGACCGGCTGGAGTGGTGAGGATTACAATGGACTGGAGTGGGGTTGATTGGATTCGCTGGATTGGAGCGTGGTGGATTGGAGTGGGGTGGCTTGAACTAGAGTAAAGTGGGGTAGGGTGGATTGAACTAGGGTAGACTGGACTGGAGTAGATTAGTGTTGACTGGACTAGAGTGGGGTGGACTGGACTAGAGTGGAGTGGGATGGGTTGGTGTGGGGCTGACTGGATAAGAGTGGGATGGTTTGGATCTGAGTGGGCTTTTTGGAGAGGGGTGGATTGGAGTGGAGTGAGCTAGATTTGAGGGGTGAACTGGACTGGAGTTGGGTGGGTTAAAGTGGCTTTGATTGGATTGGAGTGGGTGGATCAAAGTGGACTGGGTTGGGGTGGATTAGGGTGAATTGTTCTGGAGTGGGATGGATTAAAGTGGGGTGGGTTCATTGGAGAAGGGTGGATAGGACTGAATGGGATGGAATGGATTTGAGTGGGCAGAATGGGTTGGACTGAATTGGAGTGGGTTGGATTTGAATGGGATGGATTGGATTGGGTTAAATTGGGTTGCAGTGGACTGGATTGAGGTGGGATGGATTGGAGTGGGGTAAATTGGGTTGCGGTGGACTGGACTGGGGTGAGGATGGAATTTTTGTTTGGAGTCAGGTGGATTGGATTGGAGTGGGGTGGACTTAACCAGAGCTGATTGGATTTGAGTAGGGTGGAATGTGGTGGATTGGGTTGAATTGGGGGGATAGGAGTGGAGTGTATTGGGATGGAGAGGGATGGAGTGGGGTGGAATGGAGAGGGATGGAGTGGGGTGGAATGGAGAGGGATGGAGTGGGGTGGATTGAAATGGGGTGGATTGGAGTGTTTTGGGGTGGGTTGGATTAAGGTGATTTGAAGTGTGGAGCTTTGGATAGGAGTGTGGAGTAAGGTGGACTGTACTGGGGTGGGGTGAACTGGATTGCAGTGTGACAGACTGGAGTTGAGTGGACTCGCGAAGGGTGGACTGAACTGTGGTGGTGTGGATTGCAGAGGAGTGAGGTGGACTGTCGTGGAGTGAAGTGGGGTGGATTGGAGTAGAGTGGGTGTAGTGAAATATGTGTTTTTGACCACTGACTTTGTGTTGCACCACTTTGCACCAGGATTATCTGTCCAGTGTTCACCAGTTGCAGACTACATTTTGTATTCAGTTTAGCTGTCTATTGACTTTATCATAGCATTAGACACTGCCATGTTAAAAGATGATCGTACTTTTCCATATTGTAAACTGTGCTTGTTTTCGTGCTTTTTCTCACGAAGGGGGGATAGGAGTGGAGTGTATTGGGATGGAGAGGGATGGAGTGGGGTGGAATGGAGAGGGATGGAGTGGGGTGGAATGGAGAGGGATGGAGTGGGGTGGATTGAAATGGGGTGGATTGGAGTGTTTTGGGGTGGGTTGGATTAAGGTGATTTGAAGTGTGGAGCTTTGGATAGGAGTGTGGAGTAAGGTGGACTGTACTGGGGTGGGGTGAACTGGATTGCAGTGTGACAGACTGGAGTTGAGTGGACTCGCGAAGGGTGGACTGAACTGTGGTGGTGTGGATTGCAGAGGAGTGAGGTGGACTGTCGTGGAGTGAAGTGGGGTGGATTGGAGTAGAGTGGGTGTAGTGAAATATGTGTTTTTGACCACTGACTTTGTGTTGCACCACTTTGCACCAGGATTATCTGTCCAGTGTTCACCAGTTGCAGACTACATTTTGTATTCAGTTTAGCTGTCTATTGACTTTATCATAGCATTAGACACTGCCATGTTAAAAGATGATCGTACTTTTCCATATTGTAAACTGTGCTTGTTTTCGTGCTTTTTCTCACGAAGGGCTTTGGTTGCTAAGGATGTACTCAGACGGCAGGGAACGGCCTTATTTTGATTTGACACCTTGGGATTGTGGCCAAACCCCAACGTGTTATTTTCAAAGCATATCTAAACTAGCCAGCATGTTGGAATTGCTAAATGAGGGGGTTTTCCGGAAAAGCTCCTTTTGGTTCTTTAAGATATAAAAAGACCCCATGAAACAGTGAGAGAGTGAGTGGCCTCAATCAGGATTCTCGACGTCGGATGCCTGATATCTTTCCCGTGAGGGTAGAGATCTCTTTCTCTTTCGCAGTCGAATGGGGTCATCGTCTTGCTGGCATGAGAAAGATGAAGAGCTTGGCAGGCCTATGGTGATGAATTTTTACTTCATTATTTGCTTTGCATTATTATATAATATAATATAAATACATATATTTGCTGTGTACATTGCAGTGGAGACTCATTTTGGTATATTTTCCTTTCATTGGTGTGATTATTTGTAAACGTGTGCTTTCAACATGCTAATCTCCTTTTAGGAACCTTGTGGAGAAATAATAAATGTCTTCTTTGAACCAAGAAGTGCATTCCAGAGATTTTTGTCAGCTCAGTCAATAGTGAAAGCAAAACAGTGGGGTGGATTGGAGTAAAGTCGGGCAGGTGTATTGGAGTAAGGTGGAGTGGTTAGGGTGATTTGGGTGGGGTGGACTGGATGAGGTGAAGTGGGGTGGACTGGATAGGGTGGGTTGGATTGAAGTGTGGTAGTGTGGATTAGAGTGGGGTAGAATGCACTGAGGGGGATAGATTGGATTGGAGTGGGGTGGGTTGAACAGATTGGGGTGTATTAGGGTTGAAGTGGGTGGGAGTAGAGAGTAATGGAGTGGGGTGGACTGGTTTGGGGTGAGGTTGTCTGGGTGGATTGGAGTGAGGTGGGGGCTTGGACTGGAGTGGAATGAATTGGCGTGGGGTGAATTAGATTGGTGTGAAGTGCTGTGGAGTGAAGAACAGTGGGAGAGGTTGATTGGAGTAAATTGGAGTGGTTAGGGTGATTTGGGTGGAGTGGGGTGGACTGGACTGGAGTGTGGTGGATTAAGGTGGTGTGGAGTGGATTGGAGTAGGGTGTATTAAGGTGAACTGGACTGGACTGGGGTGGATTAAAGTTGATTGGAGTGGAATGGGCTGGGGTGAGGTGGGTGGAATTGGCTGCACTGCGGTAGACTGGAGTTGGGTGGAATGGATTTTAGTGCAGTGGATTGGAATGTGGCGGTTTGGAGTGGGGTGGGTTGGACTGGAGTGGGTAGGTTGGACTGAAGTAGGGTGGGTTGGACAGTAGTGGGGTGGGTTGGATTATGGTACACTGGAGTGGAATAGATTGGATTAAGGTGGATTTGACTGGTCTGGATTGGGATGGAATGGATTGGTATGGGGTGGATTGGAGTGGGCTGAACTGGGATGGAGTGGGATGAATTGGGATGGAGTGGACTGGGGCAGGGTGGTCTGGAGTGGGGTGAATTGGGATGGAGTGGACTGGGGCAGGGTGGTCTGGAGTGGGGCAGATTGTTTTGGATTGGAAGGTGACCAACTGTTTTGGACTGATGCAGGTTGTTTTCGATTGAGTGGGGCAGGTTGTTTGGGACTGCAGTGGGGCAGATTGTTTTGGATTGAGTGGGGGCAGATTTTTGGGGGATTGCGATGGGGCAGACTGATTTGGGGAACATTGTTTTGGATTGGAGTGGGGCAGACTGGAGTGGAGCAGGTTGTTTTTAAGATTGGAGTGCAGCAGGTTGTTTTGGATGAAGTGGGGCAGCTTGTTGTGGACCGGAATGGGTCAGATTGTTTTGGACTGCTTGCTGTATTGGAGTGGGGCTAATTGTTTTGAAGTGTGGCCAACTGGGGTGGCATGGGTTGGGAGTATTGGAGTGTGGTGGATTAGAATGGAGTGAGGTGGATTGGAGTGTGGCAGACTGGACTAGAGTGGGGCTTCCTGGAGTGGTATTCGTATTGGAATGGGGCAGATTGTTTTGGAATGGAGTGGGGCAGACTGCTTTGGATTGCAGTGGGGCAGACTGCTTTGGATTGCAGTGGGGCCGATTTCTTTGGATTGGAGTGGGGCCGATTGCTTTGGGTTTACTGGGACAGACTGGAGTGGGGCCGATGGTTTTGGATTGGAGGGGGTAGATCAGTGTGGGGCAGATTGGGGTGGATCGGGGTAAAGTGTACTAGGTTGGAGTGGGATGGATTAGAGTGGGACGGATTGGACTGGAGCAGGATGGATTGGAGTCGGGAGTACCGGAGAGGGGCAGATTGTTTTGGACTGGAGAGGGATTGTGTTACTTAGGGGTGGGGCAGACTGTTTTGGACTGAAGCAGACTGTTTTGGATTGAAAGGGGCAGACTGCTGAGGATTGGAGGAGGCAGATTTTTTGTATTGCTTTATTGGAGTGGGACAAATTGTTTTGGATTGAAGTGGGGCCAACTGGAGTCGGGTGAGTTGGGAGGACTGGAGTGTGGTGGACTGGAATGGAGTGAAGTGGATTGGATTGGAGTCTGGCAGATTGTTTTGGATTGGAATGGGGCAGATTGTTTTGGATTGGAGTGGGACAGATTGTTTTGGAATGGAGTGGGACAGATTGTTTTGGAATGGAGTGGAACAGATTGTTTTGGAATGGAGGGGGGCAGATTGTTTTGGAATGGAGGGGGGCAGATTGTTTTGAATTGGGAGTGGTATGACTGAAGGGGGAGAAGACTTTTGGATTGGCATGAGGCAGATTATTTTGGATTGGAGTGGGGTAGCTTGGAGTGGGGCAGATTGTTTTGGACTGGAGTGGGGCAGATCATTTTGGATTGGAGCGCGGCAGATAATTTTGGATTGGAGTGGGAGAGATTGTTTTGGACTGGAGTGGGGCAAATTGTTTTGGATTGGAGTGGGGCCAACTCGAGTCGGGTGAGTTGGGAGGATTGGAGTGTGGTGGATTGGAATGGAGTGAAGTGGATTGGAATTTGGCAGATTGTTTTGGATTGGAGTGGGTGTAGGAGGCTGGACTGGCTTGTAGTGAGTACCAAGGGGTACTTGCACCTTGCACCAGGCCCAGTTATCCCTTATTAGTGTATAGGGTGTCTAGCAGCTTAGGCTGATAGATAATGGTAGCTTAGCAGAGCAGCTTAGGCTGAACTAGGAGACGTGTGAAGCTACTACAGTACCACTTAGTGTCACATGCACAATATCATAAGAAAACACAATACACAGTTATACTAAAAATAAAGGTACTTTATTTTTATGACAATATGCCAAAGTATCTTAGAGTGTACCCTCAGTGAGAGGATAGGAAATATACACAAGATATATATACACAATAGCAAAAATATGCAGTATAGTCTTAGAAAACAGTGCAAACAATGTATAGTTACAATAGGATGCAATGGGGAAACATAGGGATAGGGGCAACACAAACCATATACTCCAAAAGTGGAATGCGAACCACGAATGGACCCCAAACCTATGTGACCTTGTAGAGGGTCGCTGGGACTATTAGAAAATAGTGAGAGTTAGCAAAATAACCCTCCCCAAGACCCTGAAAAGTGAGTGCAAAGTGCACTAAAGTTCCCCTAAGGACAAAGAAGTCGTGTTAGAGGAATAATGCAGGAAAGACACAAACCAGCAATGCAACAACTGTGGATTTCCAATCTAGGGTACCTGTGGAACAAGGGGACCAAGTCCAAAAGTCACAAGCAAGTCGGAGATGGGCAGATGCCCAGGAAATGCCAGCTGCGGGTGCAAAGAAGCTTCTACTGGACAGAAGAAGCTGAGGTTTCTGCAGGAACGAAAAGGGCTAGAGACTTCCCCTTTGGTGGACGGATCCCTCTCGCCTTGGAGAGTCGTGCAGAAGTGTTTTCCCGCCGGAAGAACGCCAACAAGCCTTGCTAGCTGCAAATCGTGCGTTTGGCGTTTTTGGACGCTGCTGGGGCCCAGGAGGGACCAGGAGGTCGCAAATTGGACCTGAAGAGAGAGGGGACGTCGAGCAAGACGAAGAGCCCTCACTGAAGCAGGTAGCACCCGGAGAAGTGCCAGAAACAGGCACTACGAGGATGCGTGAAACGGTGCTCGCCGAAGTTGCACAAAGGAGTCCCACGTCGCCGGAGACCAACTTAGAAAGTCGTGCAATGCAGGTTAGAGTGCCGTGGACCCAGGCTTGGCTGTGCACAAAGGATTTCCGCCGGAAGTGCACAGGGGCCGGAGTAGCTGCAAAGTCGCGGTTCCCAGCAATGCAGCCCAGCGAGGTGAGGCAAGGACTTACCTCCACCAAACTTGGACTGAAGAGTCACTGGACTGTGGGGGTCACTTGGACAGAGTCGCTGGATTCGAGGGACCTCGCTCGTCGTGCTGAGAGGAGACCCAAGGGACCGGTAATGCAGCTTTTTGGTGCCTGCGGTTGCAGGGGGAAGATTCCGTCGACCCACGGGAGATTTCTTCGGAGCTTCTGGTGTAGAGAGGAGGCAGGCTACCCCCACAGCATGCACAAGCAGGAAAACAGTCGAGAAGGCAGCAGGATCAGCGTTACAGAGTTGCAGTAGTCGTCTTTGCTACTATGTTGCAGGTTTGCAGGCTTCCAGCGCGGTCAGCAGTCGATTCCTTATCAGAAGGTGAAGAGAGAGATGCAGAGGAACTCGGATGAGCTCTTGCATTCGTTATCTAAAGTTTCCCCAGAGACAGAGACCCTAAATAGCCAGAAAAGAGGGTTTGGCTACCTAGGAGAGAGGATAGGCTACTAACACCTGAAGGAGCCTATCAGCAGGAGTCTCTGACGTCCCCTGGTGGCACTGGCCACTCAGAGCAGTCCAGTGTGCCAGCAGCACCTCTGTTTCCAAGATGGCAGAGGTCTGGAGCACACTGGAGGAGCTCTGGACACCTCCCAGGGGAGGTGCAGGTCAGGGGAGTGGTCACTCCCCTTTCCTTTGTCCAGTTTCGCGCCAGAGCAGGGGCTAAGGGGTCCCTGAACCGGTGTAGACTGGCTTATGCAGAATTGGGCACATCTGTGCCCAAGAAAGCATTTCCAGAGGCTGGGGGAGGCTACTCCTCCCCTGCCTTCACACCATTTTCCAAAGGGAGAGGGTGTCACACCCTCTCTCAGAGGAAGTTCTTTGTTCTGCCATCCTGGGCCAGGCCTGGCTGGACCCCAGGAGGGCAGATGCCTGTCTGAGGGGTTGGCAGCAGCAGCAGCTGCAGTGAAACCCCAGGAAGGGCAGTTTGGCAGTACCAGGGTCTGTGCTACAGACCACTGGGATCATGGGATTGTGCCAACTACGCCAGGATGGCATAGAGGGGGCAATTCCATGATCATAGACATGTTACATGGCCATATTCGGAGTTACCATTGTGAAGCTACATATAGGTAGTGACCTATATGTAGTGCACGCGTGTAATGGTGTCCCCGCACTCACAAAGTTCAGGGAATTGGCTCTGAACAATGTGGGGGCACCTTGGCTAGTGCCAGGGTGCCCTCACACTAAGTAACTTTGCACCTAACCTTTACCAGGTAAAGGTTAGACATATAGGTGACTTATAAGTTACTTAAGTGCAGTGTAAAATGGCAGTGAAATAACGTGGACGTTATTTCACTCAGGCTGCAGTGGCAGGCCTGTGTAAGAATTGTCAGAGCTCCCTATGGGTGGCAAAAGAAATGCTGCAGCCCATAGGGATCTCCTGGAACCCCAATACCCTGGGTACCTCAGTACCATATACTAGGGAATTATAAGGGTGTTCCAGTAAGCCAATGTAAATTGGTAAAAATGGTCACTAGCCTGTTAGTGACAATTTGGAAAGAAATGAGAGAGCATAACCACTGAGGTTCTGATTAGCAGAGCCTCAGTGAGACAGTTAGTCACTACACAGGTAACACATTTAGGCACACTTATGAGCACTGGGGCCCTGGGTTACCAGGGTCCCAGTGACACATACAACTAAAACAACATATATACAGTGAAAAATGGGGGTAACATGCCAGGCAAGATGGTACTTTCCTACAGTGGGGCAGATTGTTTTGGACTGGAGTGGGACAGATTGTTTTGGACCGGAGTGGGACAGATTGCCTTGGATTGGAGCGGGACAGATTGCCTTGGATTGGAGCGGGAC
This sequence comes from Pleurodeles waltl, assembly GCF_031143425.1. Lineage (NCBI taxonomy): Eukaryota > Metazoa > Chordata > Amphibia > Caudata > Salamandridae > Pleurodeles > Pleurodeles waltl. Next base: position 993,910,164 of record NC_090442.1, read on the forward strand.
AGATTGCCTTGGATTGGAGCGGGACAGATTGCCTTGGATTGGAGCGGGACAGATTGCCTTGGATTGGAGCGGGACAGATTGCCTTGGATTGGAGCGGGGCAGATTGTTTTGGATTGGAGTGGGGCAGATTGCTTTGGATTGGAGTGGGGCAGATTGCTTTGGATTGGAGTGGGGCAGATTGTTTTGGATTGGAGTGGGGCAGATTGTTTTGGATTGGAGTGGGGCAGATTGTTTTGGATTGGAGTGGGGTAGCCTGGAGTGGGGCAGCTTGGAGTGGGGCAGATTGTTTTGGACTGGAGTGGGGCAGATAATTTTGGATTGAAGTCGAGCAGATTGTTTTAGATTGGGGTTGGGCAGATTGTTTTAGATTGGGGTTGGGTAGATTGTTGTGTATTGGGATGGGGCAGATTGTTTCGGATTGGAGTGGGGCAGAGTGGGGTGGGAGGACTGAAGTGTGGTGGATTGGGGTGAGTGGTGGTTTGGAGCATAGCTTTCCAAGTTGACCAGGTTCATGCATGATGTGCTGCTCCAAACCATAATTCTCCTTTGAATTATGGGACTTGTTGTCCTGTTTTATAATGGACAATTCCCATAATTCAATGAAAAAACCGGGACAGACGCGTCACATCATGCATGGACCTAAGTGGGGTGGATTGGGGTGTACGGCATGATTATGTGATAAAGCATAATTTAGAAAATTACACATAAGAAACAATGTCGCTTTGCAATATGTAGAACAAGATAATAGTCATCTTTTGAGAGAGGTCACGAGCAAAACACAAAACAAAATAGGAGTGCAAAGTGAGACAGGACAATCTGGGAAAATACAAAAAAGGTTAACTAAAAAAAATACAAATTTGCAATTTTGTTTGTCTTACTGGGCACTTCTTTGTCAGTCATGTGTCTTCTATTTGCAGGGCACTAGAAGTTAAAAACAACAAAATAGTACATCAATCACATCAGGAGCAGCGGTTGGAACTGATTACGTTGAATCAATCAGTGCTTGGTCCCTGCTCCACAGACAGGAACGGAAATGATGATGTGCCAGCCGCGAGCCATAATGTTGACGCACATTCAGCGCAAACCTTGCCCCATATTTATACTTTGACGCCCGACCCCCGCAGACGTCAAAAATCCTCTGTGTGCATCATTTTTTGGATGCAGGAAGCCACCTTTCGTTAATGACATGCAAGGTAGACATTCCCGTCCAAACAATTACTAAGGCCTGTGCGCCTTATTTAAACTCCCGTGTCATTTTGAATCACAGGAGGGGGCTGGCCTTAAAAAACGGCGCCCAGCCTGATGTGCACCGTTTAACGCCTGGGTGAGGGCAGGCGTTAAGGGACCTGTGGGCTCACTTCCATGGTCTCAGACCATGGAAGCAGTCCAGAGGTGCCTTTCCCTGGCCCAGGGACACCCCCTGCCACCCTCAACCACCCCTGGAGGACACCGATGGATGGGGGGACCCATCCCAGGTAAGTACAGGTACGCTGAGGTAAGTATGTTTTTTAAGTGGCATGGGGAGCCTAATTTGGGCCCCCCTACATGCCACTGTGCCCAATGATCATGCCCAGGGGACAGAAGTCCCTTGGGCATGGCCATTGGGCAGGGGGGCATGACTCCTGTCTTTGCTAAGACAGGAGTCATTTCAATGGGGGTTGTGTGTCAAAAATATGGCGCAAGTCCGGTTTGAGCCATGATTTTTGCCTCAAACTTGACTTGCACCATTTTTTTACGCCCAACCCCCATTTTCCCCTATGCCAGCGCTGCCTGGTTTGAGTCATTTTTTGTTTACTCTGACAAGCCCGCAGCACCGCTATTAGCTATCTTTAAATAAGGTGCCCGCATGTTGCGTAGGAATGGCGTTAGCCGGCGGTAAATGTTTTGACCCAAACCAGCACTGGTTTGCTTCACAAAGTATAAATATGGGCCTGTTTGTGCTAAATTGAAAACTCGACCTGACACACACCTCTGTATGCTAGGTCCCCTATCGCTACATGTGCCAGCTGTAAGTCACCCCTAAGGTAGGTGCAATCAAGGCACATGTAACAGCATTTTTATGCATGAGCAGGTAAGCCCCTGCTATGTCTCTGTCGATTCTGAGGCATAGTAAGTGAACAGGGAAGCTATTTTAAATACATGTGCTGGACACAGGTAATTACAAGTTCCCCAGCTACATGATGGATTCTCTGAATCCTGGGATGTTTGGTATCAAACATCTCAGGATAATAAACCCTCACTGACCCCAGTGATAGATTTAATAATAAATGTACCCAGAGGGCACCTTAGAGGTGCCCCTTGAAAATCTACCAGTGTGCTGACAGACTGGTCATCTACCACAGATGTGTTTCTGGTCCCCCAAGGTGACAGCCAGCGCTCTTGAGGGCCTGAGACAAAAGCCAGCACTGGGCGGAGATGTTACCACCACACCTAGGTAGGATGGGCATTCCAGGGCAGGAAACTTCAAAGGCCTTGCCGCCCTTGTAATGCGACCCAGGTCACTCCAAATGGCAGAGATGACCAACTCCCCTGCCCTGACCCCACTTTTGGCAGGCACAGGCCGGAAAATCAGTTAAATTAGGAGGAATGCCCACTTCATGCCAGTCTCACCCCTAAGGTGGACGAGCTGAAGTGGACACTACTTTTCAAGTTCATTCATCTTGCTTGGAAGGAATTAGGCCACTAGGGTTAGGGTTATGCCCACTTCCCAGCAGAAGTGGTCATAAGAAGGGTTTAGTCACTCTAAAGGTGGTCAGCCCTCTGGCTCCCACCTTGCAATCCCTGGAAGGGCCTAAAGTGAGCATTTATGTGGCACCCCTGAACCCTAGAACTCAGAGTCTGACGACCTACGAAGATGAGGACAAAGAAGAATTGCACCCACAAAAGAGGAAAATGAAGCAGCTGACCATGTTGACTGCATGCTGACCTCAAACAACTCTGTCCAAGAACCCACTTCGTCCAGCCTTCAACAAAGACTTAAGTCTTCCCTGAACAGCGGACCTACAGGAGGTTTGTGGCCTCTTTCACAGAGCTGACCTCCAAGAAAATGCCAAAGAAGGTAAACTGGATAGTCCACTGTCAAAAGGACACCCTGAATGAAGCAATGTGCTAAGCACCTGTTCTAAAACCTCCAGATTACACTAGGCAGTACGTAGTGCAGACAAATGCCTCTGAACATGGGATAGGAGCAGTCCTGTCCCAAATCAATGATGATGGCCATGACCATCCTGTTGCTTTTATTAGCAGAAGGTTACTCCCCAGAGAGCAGCGTTGGAGTGCCATTGAGAGGGAAGCCTTTGCTGTGGTTTGGTCCCTGAAGAGGCTAAGACCATACTTCTTTGGCTCTCACTTCCTAGTGCAAACTGACAACAGTCCTCTCAGATGCCTAATGTAAATGAAGGGTGAAAACTCCAGACTGTTAAGATGGTCCTTCTCCCTACAGAGAATGGATTTCACATTGGAAAACAGACCTGGGGATGACCATGCCAATGCAGATGGCCTTTTCAGATTCATCCACTTAGAATAAAGACTCTCTAGTGGGAAAGGGGTAGGTTAGTTTTATCCTCGGGGAGGTCATCTAGGAAAGCACTCTTTTTGACAAGGTTAGCCCCCACTTTTTGCCAGGTTTCTGGTGTGACTGACTGTTGCACTGGGTCCCTGCGAACCAGGTCCCCAGTGACAGATCTATTTCCCCCAAACTGTACAGTAGTTTTGCACAACTGGCAGACACTTTAGCACCTATTGTAAATCCCTAGTAAATCGACCCCTGGTACCTAGGGTTTGGGGTACTAAGAAGAGTCTCTGAGGGCTGCAGCACCAGCTGTGCCACCCCCAGAGTCCCCTCACCAAACACATACAGTTCTGCCATTGCAGACTGCGTGTGCTAAATTGAAAACACGACCTGACACACACCTATGTGCCAGGTCCCCTATCACTGCATGTGCAAGTCACCCCTAAGGTAGGGTGCATCAAGGCATTTGTGAGGAGATATAAGGAAAATGTCACTTACCCAGTGTACATCTGTTCGTGGCATGAGTCGCTGCAGATTCACATGCTGTGCACAGTCCGCCGTCTGGTGTTGGGCTCGGAGTGTTACAAGTTGTTTTTCTTCGAAGAAGTTTTTTCGAGTCACGAGACCGAGGGACTCCTCCTACTTCGGTTCCATTGCGCATGGGCGTCGACTCCATCTTAGATTGTTTTCCCCGCAGAGGATGAGGTAGGAGTTGTGTATATTAGTAATAGTGCCCATGCAATGGAATGAATACGTATGTACATAATAAAGGTTAAAGTAATATATTTACAAATGTACAAATGTTCAAGATCTACTTCTAAACGGCTACAGGCTCCCGGGGAGGCGGGTGGGCGCATGTGAATCTGCAGCGACTCATGCCACGAACAGATGTACACTGGGTAAGTGACATTTTCCGTTCGATGGCATGTGTAGCTGCAGATACACATGCTGTGCACCGACTAGTAAGCAGTTATCTCCCCAAAAGCGGTGGTTCAGCCTGTAGGAGTTGAAGTAGTTTGAAATAATGTTCTTAGTACAGCCTGACCTACTGTGGCTTGTTGTGCAGTTAACACATCTACACAGTAGTGCTTGGTAAATGTATGAGGCGTAGACCATGTTGCTGCCTTACATATTTCGTTCATTGGAATATTTCCTAGAAAGGCCATGGTAGCCCCTTTCTTTCTGGTTGAGTGTGCCTTTGGTGTAATAGGCAGCTCTCTTTTTGCTTTAAGACAGCAGGTTTGAATACACTTAACTATCCACCTAGCAATGCCTTGTTTTGAAATTGGATTTCCTGTATGAGGTTTTTGAAAGGCAATAAATAGTTGTTTTATTTTTCTAATTAGTTTTGTTCTGTCAATGTAGTACATTAGTGCTCTTTTGATGTCTAATGTATGTAGTGCTCTTTCAGCTACAGAATCTGGTTGTGGGAAGAACACTGGTAATTCTACTGTTTGATTTAAGTGGAACGGTGAGATAACCTTTGGTAAAAATTTTGGATTTGTTCTTAGAACTACTTTATTTTTATGTATCTGAATAAATGGTTCTTGTATGGTAAATGCTTGAATCTCGCTCACTCTTCTTAGAGATGTGATGGCAATCAAAAATGCAACTTTCCACGTTAAGTATTGCATTTCACAAGAATGCATGGGCTCGAAAGGTGGACCCATGAGTCTTGTTAAGACAATGTTGAGGTTCTATGAAGGAACAGGTGGTGTCCTTGGTGGTATGATTCTCTTTAAGCCTTCCATAAATGCTTTAATGACTGGTATTCTAAATAGTGAAGTTGAATGAGTAATTTGTAGGTAAGCTGATATTGCGGTGAGATGTATTTTTATGGACGAGAAAGCTAGATTTGTTTTTTGCAAATGTAGTAAATATCCAACTATATCTTTTGGAGATGCGCTTAATGGCTGAATTTGATTATTCTGGCAGTAATACACGAATCTTTTCCACTTGTTTGCGTAGCAGTGTCTAGTGGTAGGTTTCCTAGCTTGTTTTATGACCTCCATACATTCTTGTGTGAGGTGCAAGTGTCCGAATTCTAGGATTTCAGGAGCCAAATTGCTAGATTCAAAGATGATGGATTTGGATGTCTGATCTGTTGTTTGTGTTGTGTTAACAGATCTGGTTTGTTGGGTAGTTTGACATGAGGTACTACTGACAGGTCTAGCAGTGTCGTGTACCAAGGTTGCCTTGCCCATGTTGGTGCTATTAGTATGAGTTTGTTTTGACTCAACCTGTTTACTACATATGGAAGGAGAGGGAGAGGGAGAAAAGCGTATGCAAAGATCCCTGACCAGTTCATCCATAGAGCATTGCCTTGGGATTGATCTTGTGGGTATCTGGATGCGAAGTTTTGGCATTTGAGTTTTCCTTTGTTGCAAAGAGATCTATTTGAGGTGTTCCCCAAATTTGAAAGTAATTTAGTATTTGGGGGTGAATTTCCCTCGAGAGAGATTGTCTGCCAACTGGTTCTGAATCCCTAGAATAAATTGTGCTATTAGGCGAATGTGGTTGTGAATCGGCCAATGCGATATTTTCTGTGTTAGGAGGCACAACTGTGTCGAGTGTGTCCCTCCTTGTTTGTTTAGATAATACATTGTTGTCATGTTGTCTGTTTTGACAAGAATGTATTTTGGGGTTATTATGGGTTGAAATGCTTTCAGCGCTAGAAATACTGCTAACATTTCCAAGTGATTTATGTGAAACTGTCTCTGATGTATGTCCCATTGTCCTTGGATGCTGTGTTGATTGAGGTGTGCTCCCCACCCTGTCAAGGAAGCATCTGTTGTTATGACGTATTGTGGCACTGGGTCTTGGAAAGGCCGCCCTCGGTTTAAATTTGTACTGTTCCACCATAGAAGCGAGATGTATGTTTGGCGGTCTATCAACACCAGATCTAGAAGTTGACCCTGTGCTTGTGACCATTGTGATGCTAGGCACTGTTGTAAGGGCCGTATGTGCAATCTTGCGTTTGGGACAATGGCTATGCATGAAGACATCATGCCTATTAGTTTCATTAGCATTCTGACTTGTATCTTTTGTGTTGGATACATGGCCTGTATTACTTTGTGAAATGTTTGAACCTGTTGTGGACTTGGAGTGGCAATCCCTTTTGCTGTGTTGATTGTCGCTCCTAAGTATTGCTGCGTTTGACACGGCAGAAGGTGTGACTTCGCGAAGTTGATGGAGAAACCTAGCCTGTGAAGGGTTTGTATGACATATTTTGTGTGCTGTGAACACTGTTTTAGCGTGTTGGTTTTGATTAGCCAGTCGTCTAAGTACGGGAACACATGTATTTGCTGCCTTCTGATATGTGCAGCTACTACTGCCAGGCATTTTGTAAAAACTCTTGGCGCAGTAGTTATTCCGAATGGCAACACTTTGAATTGGTAATGTATTCCTTGGAATACGAACCTTAGGTATTTCCTGTGTGAAGGATGTATTGGTATATGGAAATACGCATCTTTTAGATCTAATGTTGTCATGTAGTCTTGCTGTTTGAGCAGTGGTATTACGTCTTGTAACGTGACCATGTGAAAGTGGTCTGATTTTATGTAGGTATTTAGCGTTCTGAGATCTAGTATTGGTCTCAGAGTTTTGTCCTTTTTGGGTATTAGAAAGTACAGTGAGTAAACTCCTGTGTTTTTTTGTTGAGTTGGTACTAATTCTATTGCGTCCTTTTGTAGCAATGCTTGAACTTCTAGTCCTAGAAGATCTATACGTTGTTTCGACATATTGTGTGTTTTCGGTGGGACGTTTGGAGGGAATTGGCGAAATTCTATGCAATAACCATGCTGGATAATTGCTAAGACCCAAGTGTCTGTTGTTATTTCCTCCCAAAGTTTGTAAAATTGGCTTAGTCTTCCCCCCACAGGTGTTATGTGATGGGGGTGTGTGACTTGTGAGTCACTGCTTATTTGGAGTGGTTTTGGGGCCTTGGAATTTTCCTCGATTTTTTGGGAATTGGCCCCCTCTAAATTGCCCCCGAAAACCTCCCCTCTGATATTGACCCTGGTAGGTAGGCCTTGTTTGTGAGGTTGTGGTTTCTGTGGGTTGACCTCGAAACCCTCCCCTAAAAGGTGTTTTCCGAAATGTGCCTCTGCTCTGCGGGGAGTAGAGTGCGCCCATGGCTTTGGCTGTATCGGTGTCCTTCTTGAGTTTTTCGATGGCAGTGTCTACCTCCGGCCCAAACAATTGCTGTTCATTAAACGGCATATTGAGCACAGCCTGCTGGATTTCCGGCTTGAACCCAGAAGTGCGCAGCCATGCGTGCCTTCGTATTGTGACTGCAGTGTTTATTGTCCTTGCAGCTGTATCTGCTGCATCCATGGAAGACCGTATCTGGTTATTTGAGATACTTTGTCCCTCTTCCACCACCTGTTGCGCTCTTTTTTGGAACTCCTTGGGTAAGTGTTCGATGAAATGTTGCATTTCATCCCAATGAGCCCTGTCGTATCTTGCCAAAAGTGCTTGTGAATTGGCGATACGCCACTGATTTGCTGCTTGTGCTGCAACCCTTTTTCCCGCAGCATCAAATTTGTGGCTCTCCTTGTCTGGAGGTGGTGCGTCGCCTGAGGTATGAGAGTTGGCTCTCTTACGAGCTGCCCCCACAACTACTGAGTCTGGTGTTAGTTGTGTTGTAATATATATTGGATCAGTGGGCGGTGGCTTATATTTTTTCTCGACCCTTGGAGTTACTGCTCTGCCTTTAACTGGATCCTGAAATATTTGTTTAGAATGTCTTAGCATTCCTGGGAGCATGGGAAGGCTTTGATATTGGCTATGGGTGGAGGATAGGGTGTTAAAGAGAAAGTCATCCTCAATTGGTTCAGAATGTAAGGACACATTGTGAAACCCGGCTGCCCTTGCGACCACCTGTGTATAGGATGTACTGTCCTCAGGTGGTGACGGTTTTGTAGGATAAGAGTCTGGGCTATTGTCAGACACTGGAGCATCGTAGAGGTCCCATGCATCAGGATCATCCTGACTCATTGTGGTATGAGCTGGTGAGTGCATCAGTGGTGGAGTTGCTGCTGGTGATGCATGTATTGATGGTGGTGGAGACGGTGGTGGGGTTGTTTTCCTCGCCACCTTTGCTTGTGGTTGCTTGTCCTTTTGTTGAAAGGCAAGTTTCCTTTTTATTTTGATTGGGGGAAGAGTGGTTATCTTCCCTGTGTCCTCATGAATATGAAGCCTTCTTTGTGTGTAGTCAGGCTCTGCAGATTGAAGCTCCTCTCCAAATCGATGTAATTGGGAGGTTAGTCCTTGTTCCTCTGTATAGGAACTAGTTTTCGGCTCAGAGGCTGGCTGTTTCGGGACCGAAACCTTTTCGGAAGTCTTTTTAGGCTCCGAAGAAACCTTCTTTGTTTTCGGCGTGTCTCGGTGCCGAAATTCTTCGGTGCCGCTGTCTCTGTGCCGAAGTTTCTCTGAGCCGCCGTCTCGGCTCCGAGGTTGCTGTGTGGCGGTATCTCGACCGGAGTCGGATGACTTCGACACCAGCATGCCCTTTTTCGGTGCGTTCGATGGGTCACCTATTTTTCGGGTTAAGCCATGGCCTGTTGGCGGTGGCGTCCCCTGGGCTTTCGTAGACTTCTCGTGAGTCTTGATTTTCGACGTCTTACTCACGGTTTTTGTTGTTTCTTCGGCGTCGAGTTCTTCCGAATCCGACTCGCGGACGGAGAAAGCTTCTTCTTCCTCCTCGAAACGATCTTGACCTGTCGGGTGGACGCCATTTGTAGTCTCCTGGCTCTTCGGTCTCTCAGCGTCTTCCTCGATCGAAACGCTCGACAGGCTTCACAAGTATCCTCCTTGTGCTCGGGGGACAAGCACAAGTTACAGACCAGATGGTGATCGGTATACGGATACTTGTGATGGCATTTTGGGCAGAAACGGAATGGGGTCCGTTCCATGAGCCTTGAAGTCGCACGTGGCCGGGCCGACCAGGCCCCGACGGGGGATCGAAAAAACCCCGAAGGGCCACCGGAGCTCTTCAAAATTCGGTGTCGATTTGTTCTAACTAACCCGATACCGAACGCAAACAATACCGACGTTTTTTTCCGAGATTCTAACTAACTTTCCGACCCGAAACACGGAGCGAAAAGGAACACGTCCGAACCCGATGGCGGAAAAAAAACAATCTAAGATGGAGTCGACGCCCATGCGCAATGGAACCGAAGTAGGAGGAGTCCCTCGGTCTCGTGACTCGAAAAGACTTCTTCGTAGAATAACAACTTGTAACACTCCGAGCCCAACACCAGACGGCGGACTGTGCACAGCATGTGTATCTGCAGCTATACATGCCATCGAACATATAGATATATGCAGATATGCCCCTGCTGTGTTTGTCGATTCTGAGACATAGTAAGTGCACAGGGAAGTCATTTTAAATGCATGTGCTGGACACTGGTCATTATGAGTTCCCCAGCGACATGATGGCTTCTCTGAATCCTGGGAGGTTTGGTATCAAACATCTCAGAATAATAAAAACTCTAGTGATGTATTTATTAATAAATGCACACAAAGGGGACCTTAGACGTGCACCCTTAAAACCTACCATCCACTAGTGTACTGACTGGTCCTGACTAGTTCAGTCACCACATATGCGTTTCAGGCCACCCCCCCCAAGGTGAAAGGCCACATTATCTCGGGCCTGAGGCAAAAGCCTGCACTGGGCAAAGGTGTTACTTCCTCACCCAGACAGGACGGACATTTCAGGGCTGAGAGATTCAAAGACCTTGCTGCCTTTGTAATGTGACCCAGGTTCCACTAAACGGCAGAGATGACCAACCCCCTGTTCTGACCCCACTTTTGGAAGTAACACAGGCGGGAACATTAGTTAAATTAAGAGGAGTGCCTAAGGGGGATGAGCTGAAGTGGACACTACTTTTCAAATTCTTCCATCTTGATTAGAAGGAATTAGGCTACTAGGGCTAGCGGTATGCCTGTTTCCCAGCGGAAGTGGTCATAAGAAGAGAGTAGTAACCCTAAAGAAGGTCCGCCCATTGGCTACCACCTGGCACTCCGTGTAACGTCCCTAAATTGAGTATTTAGGTGGCACCCGAACACCAGAACTCAGATTCTAACAACCTATAAAGATGAGGACAAAGAAGAGCTGCACCGGCAGATCAGAAAAAAGAAGAAGCAGCTGACCATGCCGGACAGCCTGCTGACCTCAAAGGTCTCTCCCCAACTAACCAACATGTCCAGCCTTCAACACAGACTCAAGTCTCTTGTGATCAACGAACCTGCTCTGCAACAAGAAACTCCAAAGAAAACACGCTGAAACTGCATGACCCTGGAAACCTGACAGTAGAAATGACCACTGCACCCATGTCCACGACCCAAGGTGAAGCCAACCAACAGTGGCAACGCAGGTCCTCAGCTGCCCAGGGGCCGAGTCCAGTGTGGTCTCACTCATCCTGGATTCTCCTGGGACGCCTACAGCCTCTGAATGCAGGTCCCCTCTCCCACAGGCTTGTAGCGAGAGAAAACTCGAAACCTCAAGAGACCACTGCACCAGTCACCCCTGACCCCATATGAGGTGGGTCCCTGGTGCCAACAACATCCCCCGGCTGCAAAGAGCTCGAGTCCACCCTGGGGCCACCCCTGACGGACCCCTGACAACGCCTGCAGGCTCAACATGCCAGTTCCCCCTGACTGCGGGTCATCCCGGATGAGAAAACCCTATGCCTAAAGACCTCCCCCGCATCCGTCGCAACTGGGCACAGAAGAAGGGAACCAAAGGTGCACCCACATACTCGAGCACCAAAAGTCTACTACCTACCTGCTTGTTGTCACTGACTGGTTTCCTGGACACAGCCTGCAGCCCCTTTGTCACAAGGTCCTACTCGCATAGAGAACCATTGGGCACCCGACGCCTTACTGCACACCTCTGCACCTGGCTGCCCCAATGGCGCCTGGTGCAACCTGTTGGTGTGGTTCTGATCAGTGCCAAGTACTTACCTTCGCTCCCTGAGCTCGACCTTGTAAGTCGTTTTTAACCCTGTGCTTGCTGAAAATTGTATTTCCTCCATAGGATAACATTGAGAGACCCTGAAAATTGCAGTTAGTGTTGGACTTCTGAAATTGCAAAGTATTTATGCTTAAAAGTCTACTTAATCGATTATGAAGTTCTTCGGTTTGAAACATATATAAAAGGAATTGTTATTTTTCTAAATTGATCTTGGATTTTATTCTTTGAGTGTGTGTCTCATTTATTGCCTCTGTGAGTACAACAAATGCTTAGCACTACCCTCTGATAAGCCTAAACTGCTCAGCCACACTACCACTAAAGAGAACACTTATAATAATTGCTTTTAACCCTGGTAAACCAGTACGGGTCGCCTCAACTATCTTCATACTGTCCCCTTACACAGCTTCCTACACATGAACATTCATGTTGTCTTTCTGCAGAGGTGATGTTTGAGCCAGACACAAACTAGCCTTGGTCCTCGCAACTGCTCTAGTACCCCAGGTATTGGTGCAGGGTGGCTCCTGGTGGCCCTGGTGTCTCCAAACTTTGTGGGAAGATGGGCCTGTCCTGGAGCTTGGTGACCTCTTCCTGGGTGACTGCTGTATCGGGGGAGGGTCCCAGTGATCAGCAGGTCGGTGGACCAGATGCTGTGGTTGGTGCCTGCAGGAAAAGATGCTTCTCCACTTCAAAAGAGAAGCTAACTAGGTTAAGAAGTGCTGGCAGCCCTCCAGACTTTTCAAAGATGCATAGCCACAGGATGAATGGGGTCCGGGCACTTGTCGGGACAGCAGCAGGTAGGCAGAGCTTGGCACTAAAAGACCAGGCTGGTCTTCTGTTCCCCCTATATGACCACTTCTTGTGTGGAGTGAGCATAACAATATCCCAGAATTCCTAGTTCCACCACAAACAAGATGGTGGAACCCTTCCTTCGTAGAGCACATCAGGTAGCCCACCCTAGGGGTGTGTCGAGCCTGGTTAGTGCAATAAGCCTACCTGCATAACTAATTTCCCGTTTGTCCTGGTGCCACATGTGCCTCAGGGCAGGGGCTGCCTCTCCCAGCTCTGGGGGAAGCTGGGATCACATATCAAGGCGGCAGGAACCTGTAAGTCCCTGCCCTCCGTAAGCAGATTTAATAACCATCTTGCTGGAAGAGGTGATAATGCCTTCCTCTGGAGCAGGCATTGTTTCTGCCCTCTGAGAACGCGGGCTCTCACCTCCAGGAGGTCAGAAACATGTCTGTGGTGGCAGGTTGGTCCATACCAGTCAGCCAGCACACTAGAGGACTAGTAGGTTTCAAGGGGTACCTCTAAGGTGCTCTCTGGGTGTATGTCATAATAAATCTAAGACTGGCATCAGTCTGTATTTATTAAGACAAGGTGTTTGATACCAAACACCATAGGTTTCATTGAAGCCATTATGAAGCTGGATAACTTGTAATGACGAGTTCCCAGTACATACCTTAAGGTGGCTTTCCTGTTCAATTGCCATATCTAGCAATTTAACTAGACATCACAGGGGCATATCTGCTCATACAGACATGCCCTCAAATGTATTATAATGTGTCCTGCCTTACAGGGCTTATGTCCTGCTGTGAGGTGACTTTCATATAATTCATGCAGTGGCTTTCACTCATGGCTTGCACCATGTTGAGTAGGTTGTTTTGAGGAGTGTGTGTGTGTGTGTGAGAGAGAGAGAGAGAGAGAGAGAGAGAGAGAGAGAGAGAGAGAGAGAGAGAGAGAGAGAGAGAGAGAGAGAGAGAGAGAGAGAGAGAATATGATCTTCATATGCTAAGTGGTGTGCATAATGCTTTTTGATAATAAAGCTGAATGCATCCAATAATTCATATGGCTAGAATGTCTGGGTTGCCACCATGGGGTGGTGCAAAAGCAACAGGTAGCTGTTTGGATTTCCTAATGAACTGGGTACGATATTAGTGGGGAAGTACCCTCTTTCTTGGCATGGTTACCCCCATTTTCTGCCTGTTGTCAGTATATTTGACTGTGTCTACTGGGTTCCTGCTAACCAGGACCCCAGTAGTTTTGCTCTCTCCTCTAAATTGGTCTGGAGTAGTCCTCTTGGTCCTCTCTGCCAGTGGTCCAACATTGGTGGCGTTAAGCCTTTGCCTTACCATGCAAGACAGTACCACCCCCCATGCATAGCGTCTCCTGCAGCTGCCAAGGCTTGTTTGCATTTTCTCCAACGGATCTTCAGGCGACGTTTAGCTCCAGCCCCCAGCCCTCCATCCTGCAAAGCACAGTCTCCTGTGTGGTTCTCCTGCGGCGTGGGATCCTCTTTCGTAATGCTGCGTGGACTCCTGTGGGTGTTGCCTCTGCTTTTGTGGGCTGTCTGCGATGCTGAGGGTCCCCTGTGACTCCGCCTCCTGGGTTGGGTTCTCCGGGGCCTTGAGGGTCCCCGACAGCTCCTCTTTTCCACTAACCGTGAGTTTGCCTTTACCGAGGCTTGTCTGGTGGAATTCCTGCACCAACATCCATCTGCAATCTTCCTTCCAGCGTGGGACTTCATCTGCGTCCTTCAGGAACTCTTCCCTGGCTCCAGGGCTGCAGTGCTGACCTGTTCTTCATCCCCGTCGACCAACTCCAGCATCCACAGCTGGATGGGTAGTAGCTCCTACTCCTCCTGGACTCCTCTGTGACTCTTGGACTTAGTCCCCTCTCTCCACAGGTCTTCTTTCTTCAGGCAGTCTACCACAGGTTTTCTTGCAGGCTTATCCCGGTGTCTTATTTTTCTTCTTTTCCTCCTTTTGGGTGGTTTGGGGACAATCCAGTGTTTTACTCCTGCATTCCAGGTCGCTGAGGGTACTGTGTTACTTACCTCTTATTTCCAAGTACTCCCAGCTCCCGTCCACACATTTTACTTACCTAGGTGGGGGTACCTTATTCGCATTCCATTTTTTTTAGTATATGGTTTGTGCTCCCCCTAGGGTCACTATGGGTTATTGCTATTTGCACTGTTTTCTAACCTTTTCTATGCCTGTTTCTGATTACTAGTGTACATATTTAGTGTATTACTTACCTCCTAAGGGTGGGTTACCTTTGTAGTATTTTGTGGTGATTTGTTCCAAAAATAAAGTTCCTTCATTTGAGTACAACTTAGTGTTTTCTTTCATGTGTGTAAGTGGTGTGTGACTACAGTGGTATTGCATGGGCTTTGCATGTCTCCTACATAGGCCTTGGCTGTTCACCCACAGCTACCTCTAGAGAGCCTGGCTTCTAGACACTGCCTACACTTCACCAGAAGGGGAATTCCGGAACCTGGTATAAGGTGCAAGTACCATAGGTATCCACCAGACACCAAGGCAGCTTCCAACAATATTTAATTGTGCAGTCTTTTTCCTCGAACACCTGTAGCTGTGGGGAAGAATGAAAATGTCACTTACCCAGTGTACATCTGTTCGTGGCATCAGTCGCAGTAGATTCGCATGTTCTGCAATAGCTCGCCATCTGGTGTTGGGCCGGAGTGTTACAAGTTGTTTTTCTTCGAAGAAGTCTTTCGAGTCACGGGACCGAGTGACTCCTCCTTTTGTCTCCATTGCGCATGGGCGTCGACTCTATCCTCGATTGTTTTTCCCCGCAGAGGGTGAGGTAGGAGTTGAATTGTAGTAATAGTGCCCATGCAATGGAGTGACTAAGTATGCACCTATTTAAGGTTGAGATGATACATATATAAATAATTGAAGGTAACTTCTAAACTGCTACAGGCTCCCGGGGAGGCGGGTGGGCACATGCGAATCTACTGCGACTGATGCCACGAACAGATGTACACTGGGTAAGTGACATTTTCAGTTCGATGGCATCTGTCGCTGTAGATACGCATGTTCTGCATAGACTAGTAAGCAGTTATTTCCCCAAAAGCGGTGGATCAGCCTGTAGGAGTGGAAGTAGTCTGAAATAATGTCCTTAATACGGCTTGACCTACTGTGGCTTGTTGTGCGGATAACACGTCTACACAGTAGTGCTTGGTGAATGTGTGAGGCGTAGACCATGTGGCTGCCTTACATATTTCTTGCATTGGGATGTTTCCTAGAAAGGCCATGGTAGCACCTTTCTTTCTGGTTGAGTGTGCCCTTGGTGTAATGGGCAGCTGTCGTTTAGCTTTAAGGTAGCAGATTTGGATGCATTTAACTATCCATCTGGCTATACCTTGTTTTGAAATTGGGTTTCCTGCGTGAGGTTTTTGAAATGCAATAAAGAGTTGTTTAGTCTTTCTGATGTTTTTTGTTCTGTCAATGTAATACATTAATGCTCTTTTGACATCTAATGTATGTAGTGCCCTTTCAGCTACGGTATCTGGCTGTGGAAAGAACACTGGAAGTTCCACTGTTTGATTTAGATGGAACGGTGAAATAACCTTTGGCAAAAATTTAGGATTGGTTCTTAGGACGACTTTATTTTTGTGTAGTTGTATAAAAGGTTCCTGTATAGTAAACGCCTGAATCTCGCTTACTCTTCTTAGGGAAGTAATGGCGATGAGAAATGCCACCTTCCAGGTTAGGAACTGTATGTCGCAGGAGTGCATGGGTTCAAAAGGTGGACCCATAAGTCTAGTTAGGACAACATTTAGGTTCCATGAAGGAACAGGTGGTGTTCTTGGTGGTATAATTCTCCTAAGGCCCTCCATGAATGCTTTAATGACTGGTATCCTATATAGGGAAGTTGAATAGGTAGTTTGCAGGTATGCAGATATTGCTGCAAGGTGAATTTTAATGGAAGAGAAAGCTAGGTTAGATTTTTGTAAGTGAAGCAAGTAACCCACTAACTGTTCTGGAGTTGTGTGTAATGGTTGTATTTGATTAATATGGCAGTAGCAAACAAACCTCTTCCATTTACTTGCATAGCAGTGCCTGGTGGATGGCCTTCTGGCTTGTTTTATGACTTCCATACATTCTTGGGTAAGTTGTAAGTGCCCGAATTCTAGGATTTCAGGAGCCAGATTGCTAGATTCAGCGATGCTGGATCTGGGTGTCTGATCTTTTGGTTGTGCTGTGTCAACAGATCTGGCCTGTTGGGCAATTTGATGCAGGGTACCACTGATAGGTCTAGCAGCGTTGTGTACCAGGGTTGCCTTGCCCAAGTTGGTGCTATCAATATGAGTTTGAGTTTGCTTTGACTGAGTTTGTTTACCAGGTAAGGAAGGAGAGGGAGAGGAGGAAAAGCGTAAGCAAATATCCCTGACCAGTTCATCCATAGGGCATTGCCTTGGGATTGTTTGTGTGGGTATCTGGATGCGAAGTTTTGGCATTTTGCGTTCTCCCTTGTCGCAAACAAGTCTATCTGAGGTGTTCCCCAGAGTTTGAAATAAGTGTTCAGAATTTGGGGGTGAATTTCCCATTCGTGGACCTGTTGGTGATCTCGAGAGAGATTGTCTGCGAGTTGATTTTGTATCCCTGGTATAAACTGTGCAATTAGGCGAATTTGGTTGTGAATTGCCCAATGCCAAATTTTTTGTGCTAGCAGGCTTAACTGCGTGGAGTGCGTCCCCCCCTCCTTGTTTAGATAATACATTGTTGTCATGTTGTCTGTTTTGACGAGAATGTATTTGTGAACTATTATTGGTTGGAAAGCTTTTAGTGCTTGAAAAACTGCTAGAAGTTCTAGGTGATTGATATGCAGTTTTGTTTGATGTACGTTCCATTGTCCTTGTATGCTGTGTTGATCGAGGTGTGCTCCCCACCCTGTCATGGAAGCATCTGTTGTTATTACGTATTGTGGCACTGGGTCTTGGAAAGGCCGCCCCTTGTTTAAATTTATGTTGTTCCACCACAGAAGCGAGAGGTAAGTTTGGCGGTCTATTAACACCAGATCTAGAAGGTGACCCTGTGCTTGAGACCACTGTGATGCTAGGCATTGTTGTAAGGGCCTCATGTGCAGTCTTGCGTTTGGGACAATGGCTATGCATGATGACATCATGCCTAGGAGTTGTAATACCATGTTTGCTTGTATCTTTTGTGTTGGATACATGCGTTGTATGATGGTGTTGAAATTTTGAATTCTTTGTGGACTTGGAGTGGCTACTCCTTTTGATGTGTCTATTATGGCTCCCAGGTATTGTTGTACCTTGCGTGGCAGAATTTTGGATTTTGTGAAATTGACGGTGAACCCTAGTTTGAAGAGGGTTTGTATGATATGATTTGTGTGATTTGAGCACTCTATTAACGAATGGGCCTTGATTAGCCAGTCGTCTAGATATGGGAACACATGTATCTGCTGCCTTCTTATGTGTGCTGCGACTACCGCTAGACATTTGGTAAAGACTCTTGGTGCGGTTGTTAATCCGAAAGGCAGTACCTTGAATTGGTAATGTATTCCTTTGAATACAAACCTTAGGTATTTCCTGTGCGATGGGTGTATTGGTATATGGAAATAAGCATCCTTGAGGTCTAAAGTTGCCATGTAGTCGTGCAGCTTTAGCAATGGCAATACTTCTTGTAGTGTGACCATGTGGAAGTGGTCTGACTTGATGAAAGTGTTCACTACTCTGAGGTCTAGGATTGGTCTCAGTGTTTTGTCCTTCTTTGGTATCAGAAAGTACAGTGAGTAAACTCCTGTGTTTATTTGTGTGTTTGGCACTAATTCGATTGCATTCTTTTGCAATAGTGCCTGCACTTCTATCTCCAGGAGATTGGAATGGTGTGTTGTTAAATTTTGTGCTTTTGGTGGTATGTTTGGAGGGAATTGTAGAAATTCTATGCAATAACCATGTTGGATAATTGCTAGAACCCAAGTGTCTGTAGTGATTTTCTCCCATGCTCTGTAATAATGACCTATTCGTCCCCCCACTGGTGTTGTGTGGAGGGGGTGAGTGACATGTGAGTCACTGTTTAGTAGTAGGGGTTTTGGGGCTTTGGAATCTTCCTCTATTTCTAGGGAATTGCCCTCCTCTATATTGTCCCCGAAAACCTCCTCTATACTGTCCTTGGTAACTGGACGGTGTGGCTTGTGAGGTGCTGGCTTGTGTGCTTTGACCCCGAAACCCCCCTCGAAAGGGCGTTTTACGGAATGAGCTGTAATTCCCTCTGCTCTGCGGGGAGTAGAGTGCGCCCATGGCTTTGGCAGTGTCCGTATCTTTTTTGAGTTTCTCAATCGCTGTGTCCACTTCTGGACCGAACAGTTCTTTTTCATTAAAAGGCATATTGAGAACTGCTTGTTGAATCTCTGGTTTAAATCCAGACGTTCGGAGCCATGCATGCCTTCTGATAGTTACAGATGTATTAATTGTCCGTGCAGCTGTATCTGCAGCGTCCATGGAGGAGCGGATCTGGTTGTTGGAGATGGCCTGTCCCTCCTCAACCACTTGTTTTGCCCTATTTTGTAAGTCCTTGGGCAGATGTTCAATGAGATGTTGCATCTCGTCCCAGTGGGCTCTGTCATAGCGCGCAAGTAGTGGCTGGGAGTTCGCGATGCGCCACTGGTTTGCAGCTTGTGCTGCGACTCTTTTACCAGCTGCATCAAACTTGCGGCTTTCTTTATCTGGGGGTGGTGCATCTCCAGATGTGTGAGAGTTGGCCCTTTTCCTAGCTGCTCCTACAACGACAGAGTCTGGTGGCAGCTGTGTAGTGATGAAAACCGGGTCCGTAGGAGGCGGCTTATACTTTTTTTCTACCCTTGGTGTGATTGCCCTACTTTTAACCGGCTCCTTAAAGATGTCTTTTGCGTGGCGGAGCATACCAGGGAGCATAGGCAGGCTTTGGTATGAGCTGTGGGTGGAGGAGAGTGTGTTGAATAAGAAATCATCCTCGACCTGTTCTGAGTGGAGGCTTACGTGGTGAAATTGTGCTGCTCTAGCCACCACTTGAGAGTACGCGGTGCTGTCTTCTGGTGGAGATGGCTTCGCAGGGTATGCCTCCGGACTGTTATCTGACACTGGGGCGTCGTATAGGTCCCATGCGTCCTGATCTTGGTCACCCTGGCTCATGGTGGTGTGAGCTGGGGAGTGTGATGGAGTTTGTGCTGGTGAAACGTCAATCACGGGCGGAGGTGAGGGTGGTGGTGTAACTCTTTTCACCACTTTTGGTTGTGGTGTCTGTTCCGTCTGGAACTCCAACCTTCTCTTTCTCCTAATGGGGGGAAGGGTGCTTATTTTTCCTGTCCCCTGCTGTATGAAGATACGCTTTTGCGTATGGTCCACATCAGTTGCTTGCAGCTCTTCCTCAAACCTATGCTTCTGCATTTGGGAGGTTAGCGAGTGCTCTTCTGTATAAGAGCCTGAAGCTGGGTCGCTTGCAGTTTGTTTCGGCATCGAAACCCTGTCTGCGTGTTTTTTCGGCTCCGAGGTGACTCTTTTCTTTTTCGGGGCCGAAACCTCTCGGCGTCGATCTGTTTCGGTGCCGCTGTCTCGGCGTCGAGCCGTGTCGGCACCGGCATCTCGGTGTCGAGGCTTGTCTCCAGCACTTTCTCGGTCCCGAGAAGGCTGCGTGCCGGTGTCTCGACCGGAGTCGGACGATCTCGGCACTGTTTGGGCCTTTTTCGGTGCCGATGGTCGGTCACCGAATTTATGGGTCGAGCCATGGCCTGGTGGCAGTGGCGTCCCCTGGGCCTTGTAAATGTGTCTCTGTGTGGTTTTCGACGTCTTACTCACGGTTTGTGTATCGTCGAATCCTTCGGAGTCGGAGTCTTGGATCGAGAAGGTACCTTCCTCTTCCTGTTCCTCGAACTCCCGTTGGGCTGTTGGTGCGGACGCCATCTGAAGTCTTCTGGCTCGACGGTCTCGGAGTGTTTTTCGGGACCGGAACGCACGACAGGCCTCGCAGGTGTCTTCGCTGTGCTCAGGTGACAGGCACAGGTTGCAGACCAAGTGTTGGTCTGTGTAGGGGTATTTATTGTGGCATTTGGGGCAGAAACGAAACGGGGTCCGTTCCATCGGCGTTGTTCAGCACGCGGTCGGGCCGACCAGGCCCCGACGGAGGATCGAAAAAACTACCCCGAAGGGCACCGGAGCTCTTCGATCTTCGATGCGGTGTTGAATGTAAGTACGCCGATCCCGAACGCAACAATACCGACGAAAATCTTCCGAAATTAGCTAATTGTCCGTTCCGAAACTCGGAGCGACAGGAACACGTCCGAACCCGATGGCGGAAAAAAAACAATCGAGGATAGAGTCGACGCCCATGCGCAATGGAGACAAAAGGAGGAGTCACTCGGTCCCGTGACTCGAAAGACTTCTTCGAAGAAAAACAACTTGTAACACTCCGGCCCAACACCAGATGGCGAGCTATTGCAGAACATGCGTATCTACAGCGACAGATGCCATCGAACATAAGGTTATGCAATGCACTGGTTACCAGGATATTGTGACAACTTTTGGTAGAAAACGTTTGTGCAACACAACTCTGCCCTTGTGTACTTCGGTAAAGGTTTTAAATGACATTACTTTAAATACACAAACATACCTGAGAGGCAATAGCTACAAGATATGCTACCTTTAAAGGTAGAAGCTGAAGTGGACACAAGTGTACCAGACCAAGAGAGCTGGGGGAAGACTGGAAGAGATGATTCTTTTTAGACTTTCTATGAAGGCCTTGATGACCAATATTTACTTCAATTGCATAGGCGTTCTCAATTTTGTAACTGCCACTAAATGAACCTGCATTAATGTGTAGTGGGCTAGTTCTGTTTTTTTTTGCAGGTTTAACAGACAATAATGACCTGTACTGTAGCTTTTAATGGATCACTATGTATGCCGGAACCGTACACAACAAAGTACAACAATGTGCGCAACCAATCACTTCTTTTTTGCTGTTTTACCTATTCTAGTTGCACGCCTTCTGGCATTCTCACAAGGCTGTCTTGAGGCTGACTGTTGCTACCCAGTGCTACCTACATAAATCAGAGTGTGAGTAATTATTACCCAAAAATTTGAAATGTGTGTAGACTCCAAGATTTGATCTCCAATTCAGCTGTTTCTTGATGGGTCATGTTAACATGTCAGCAAAGTCATCATTCACCCCTGGAGATGCCCTACCAATAAGTGTTTTGCCACCCATCCAATGGCAAATGTTTCATGCTAATGTGAAGAATGTGTACACCCTTGCTTTTATCTGTTGTACATACTGGACAAATTGTCTGTTTGAATGAATATCACTTTATGTTGAATCTAGGTAAGAATAGATGAAAGATTAAGTATAATGCCATTAGTACACATACATCGTTGTGAAGGCTGTGGTTGTGTGGTGACCATTGCACTTGTGTTGTTAGCAAGTTGTCAAAGGAGACTCCCCAACCTTAAGTAGATGCGTTTGTTTTTCTGGTTACCTGTGTCTGCAGGTCGAGAAACAACTACCTATTAACAAAATCCCCATGCTCTACCATAGCAATTTGTGCTGAACAATAGGGTCTACCATCACTAGAGCTTCTCATTGCCCCGTCACTGGTGACCACTGTCTAGCTAGATATTCTTGCAAGGAATGTGCAATTTTGTAAATACATGATGCCATCATTCCTAATGGTTTCATTATCTTTCTCAGTGTCATACAATGTAAAGTTTGGGGGCAGCAACGTTAAAAAAGGCTTTGTCGCTGTTGGATGAGCATTCTCTATCAGTGCACTGAGGGTGGATCCCAAGAAGAGTTTTACCAATTGTGGACACAAATATGACATTTTGGCATTGTAGGAAGTTGGCTCTGTATGTGCTATTTCAAAGTAAGGAATAGCATGCACAGAGTCCAAGGGTTCCCCTTAGAGGTAAGATAGTGGCAAAAGAGATAATACTAATGCTCTATTTTGTGGTAGTGTGGTCGAGCAGTAGGCTTATCAAAGGAGTAGTGTTAAGCATTTGTTGTACATACACACAGGCAATAAATGAGGAACACACACTCAGAAACAATTCCAGGCCAATAGGTTTTTGTTATAGAAAAATATATTTTCTTAGTTTATTTTAAGAACCACAGGTTCAAATTCTACATGTAATATCTCATTTGAAAGGTATTGCAGGTAAGTACTTTAGGAACTTTGAATAATTACAGTAGCATATATACTTTTCACATAAAACACAATTAGCTGTTTTAAAAGGGGACACAGTGCAATTTTCACAGTTCCTGGGGGAGGTAAGGTATTGTTAGTTTTAGCAGGTAAGTAAACTACCTACGGGGTTAAGATTGGGGTCCAAGGTAGCCCACCGTTGGGGGTTCAGAGCAACCCCAAAGTTACCACACCAGCAGCTCAGGGCCGGTCAGGTGCAGAGGTCCAAGAGGTGCCCAAAACACATAGGCTTCAATGGAGAGAAGGGGGTGTCCCGGTTCCAGTCTGCAAGCAGGTAAGTACCCGCGTCTTCGGAGGGCAGACCAGGGGGTTTTTGTTGGGCACCGGGGGGGGGGGGGGGACACAAGTCCACACAAAAAGTACACCCTCAGCAGCGCGGGGGCGGCCGGGTGCAGTGTGCAAACAAGCGTCGGGTTCGCAATGTAAATCAATGGGATACCAAGGGGTCTCGTCAGCGGTGCAGGCAGGCAAGGGGGGGGCTCCTCGGGGTAGCCACCACCTGGGCAAGGGAGAGGGCCTCCTGGGGGTCACTCCTGCACTGAAGTTCCGATCCTTCAGGTGCTGGGGGCTGCGGGTGCAGGGTCTTTTCCAGCCGTCGGGATTTTAGAGTCAGGCAGTCGCGGTCAGGGGGAGCCTCAGGATTCCCTCTGCAGGCGTCGCTGTGGGGGTTCAGGGGGGACAACTTTGGTTACTCACAGTCTTGGAGTCGCCGGAGGGTCCTCCCTGAGGTGTTGTTTCTCCACCAGTCGAGTCGGGGTCGCCGGGTGCAGTGTTGCAAGTCTCACGCTTCTTGCAGGGGTCTTTAAATCTGCTCCTCTGTAACAAAGTTGCAGTCTTTTTGGAACAGGTCCGCTGTCCTCGGGAGTTTCTTGTTCCTCTTGAAGCAGGGCAGTCCTCTGAGGATTCAGAGGTCGCTGGTCCTGGAGAAAGCGTCGCTGGAGCAGGTTTCTTTAGAAGGCAGGAGACAGGCCGGTAGGACTGGGGCCAAAGCAGTTGATGTCTTCTTTCTTCTTCTGCAGGGGTTTTCAGCTCAGCAGTCTTCTTCTTCGGTAAGTTGCAGGAATCTAAATTCTTAGGTTCAGGGGAGCCCTTAAATACTAAATTTAAGGGCGTGTTTAGGTCTGGGGGGGTTAGTAGCCAATGGCTACTAGCCCTGAGGGTGGGTACACCCTCTTTGTGCCTCCTCCCAAGGAGAGGGGGTCACATTCCTATCCCTATTTGGGGAATCCTCCATCTGCAAGATAGAAGATTTCTAAAAGTTAGAGTCACTTCAGCTCAGGACACCTTAGGGGCTGTCCTGACTGGCCAGTGACTCCTCCTTGTTATTCTCATTATTTCTCCTGGACTTGCCGCCAAAAGTGGGGGCTGTGTCCAGGGGGCGGGCATCTCCACTAGCTGGAGTGCCCTGGGGCATTGTAACACGAAGCTTGAGCCTTTGAAGCTCACTGCTAGGTGTTACAGTTCCTGCAGGGGGGAGGTGTGAAGCACCTCCACCCAGAGCAGGCTTTGTTTCTGTCCTCAGAGAGCACAAAGGCTCTCACCGCATGGGGTCAGAAACTCGTCTCTCAGCAGCAGGCTGGCAGAGACCAGTCAGTCCTACACTGAACAATTGGGTAAAATACAGGGGGCATCTCTAAGATGCCCTCTGTGTGCATTTTTTAATAAATCCAACACTGGCATCAGTGTGGGTTTATTATTCTGAGAAGTTTGATACTAAACTTCCCAGTATTCAGTGTAGCCATTATGGAGCTGTGGAGTTCGTTTTTGACGGACTCCCAGACCATATATTCTTATGGCTACCCTGCACTTACAATGTCTAAGGTTTTGCTTAGACACTGTAGGTGCATAGTGCTCATGCACCTATGCCCTCACCTGTGGTATAGTGCACCCTGCCTTAGGGCTGTAAGGCCTGCTAGAGGGGTGACTTACCTATGCCACAGGCAGTGTGAGGTTGGCATGGCACCCTGAGGGGAGTGCCATGTCGACTTAGTCATTTTCTCCCCACCAGCACACACAAGCTGGCAAGCAAGTGTGTCTGTGCTGGGTGAGGGGTCCCTAGGGTGGCATAAGACATGCTGCAGCCCTTAGAGACCTTCCCTGGCATCAGGGCCCTTGGTACCAGGGGTACCAGTTACAAGGGACTTACCTGGGTGCCAGGGTTGTGCCAATTGTGGAGACAATGGTACATTTTAGGTGAAAGAACACTGGTGCTGGGGCCTGGTTAGCAGGGTCCCAGCACACTTCTCAGTCAAGTCAGCATCGGTATCAGGCAAAAAGTGGGGGGTAACTGCAACAGGGAGCCATTTCTTTACAGGCATTTACTATGAAGCCTAATTGGTGTAGAAGCTGAATAACATGTTGAGTGTGGGCAAGGCATTAAGACTGACTTGTACTCTTTATCAGCCTTGCCCAATATGGAATATAAATGTGACCGCATTGTAACTTTGCTGTCACCACGACAAAACATTTTGTAAATACTCTTGGAACTGGCATTACTCTGAAAATATACGATTTTGAGTTGCTAATGGTCTCCCTTCACAACAAACCTCAGGTACTGCTGATGTGCCCGATGGATGGGAATGAGAAAGAACGCATCCTTCTAATCTACGGTTGTCAGCTAGAAGCGGGAAGACATCTTGCAGGATGACCATTTTTAGGTCTTGCCTCTAGATGGCATGCATGCGCTGTCTCGAACAGAGACATGCTGCATCTACTGTGTTTGCTGTCAGTAGGCCCATTGCCTACCATTTGCTGGCAATATCGTCACTATATTTTTATTTCTCCCCATTTGTCAATGGAATGCATACTTCATGCCTCTTCTGGTATTTAGCCCTACCCAAGAGCACCGCCCAAATTATTTTAAACCTATGCAGCAGCCCTTTTTAGCCATTGTATCGGGACCAGTCGCGGCTCGGGCGATTCCTGGCAACAGTGCTTGGAGGCGCGCGGGGGGGGGTGGCGTGATGTGGTGCACAGGAGGAATTAATAATAAAATAAAATTAAGAAACAAAGTTACCTCTGCTCGTGCACTGAGTCGCTCCTCTACTTCGTCCGGATGTTGCAGGCACAGGCTCCTAGCCAGCCCTGCGACCAATCCGGCCGCTGCTCAAAGCAGCATCAGGATTGGCTAGGAGCACCCAGCCAGGGCATTCCCAGGCAGACTGGGAGTGCTGGGCTGAAGAGAGTCCTGTGCGTTTGGCTGGCCCGAGACGTCACACTCGTGGCCCGCCCCTTTCAAAGAAAAGGATAAGAAACATAGTTTATCCTTTTCTTTGAAAGGTTTTGCAGCTGCTGCTGCTGGCGGGGAGGGGTGGGGGTAATACTTCCTCCGCCCTTATGAAGAAGCCACCCCTGGTCAGGAGTTCTTTCTTCTTTTTTGAAATGGGTGACCGTGTGTGCATCTGCAAAATTAACAGTAAAAACATGTTGTCTGAAAATGTTTACATTGTAATTGCCATGATGTAGCACTGTAAGCAAGACCATCTGTATACCTCCTGTTCTACTACATTTTTTAAGACTCTTTTAATGGAGATAACTGTTGCTTCACTGCAGGGAATTCAAGATAAGTACCTGCCCTCCTGTCTTTTCCATTCCGAGCATTGTTAAATAAGACATCCATGCAGCAATCACAAGTTTTTTTGTTTTTTTTAACCTGGCCGTTAGCTGCTTTAGACATGAGGCAAACACAACTGACAAGCAGGGACCAAACTCAATCATTAAAATTGGCATTGCGCTACCAACAAATCAATTTGCCGTTTGGCGGCTTGATATCAAACATTCTCCCAGTGTGAGAGGGAGCTGGTTGGATCTTCACATATTTATTGGTTACTAATCCATAAGCTGCCATCCTTACCAGTGAAGAAACAAATGCAACAGAGGAGATAGCTAAGAGAGAAATTCATCACTATCTCTACAGGCACTTTCATCTTGCAAGCGGGTTCCAGAAAATCAGTTTCATAAGCAATTGTTCTTTGAATTCACAACCCGTGTGCTGGCAACCACCTCACCCCCCCCCCCACTCCTTTGAGAGTTCCAGCTTATGCCTCTGTGTGGCTTCCCTCACGGTGGCGTCTTACCAAAGTGGAAAATAAAGGTCACTCATTATTATTATTATTAGGCAACCCTCCAGGTTTAAGCTGTGTGAATACACACTCATTGACTGCAGTGAAGGCTCAGAATATGTAGACTTTTTTAATGGGCGCCTATCAATAACAAGGTTGTCTTCCATGAGGTATTCTAACTGCCAAAGATGTGCATGAAGTTCGAGCTGTTTGTGGTTACATTTGTCACTTGAAGGTGGTAATCTTCCCTTGATAGCTATGCTATTTACAATGTTATGCTGGCTTCCTGGTGTGGACACATTTATATATTTTTGTTTAAAATATTTAATAATTAGATTTTATTTTGATCCTAAATACCCAATTTCTGCCTTCCTGAATCCACCAGTGTCACCAAGGCTTGCTGTATATTTTAGACCGCAGGACCAGGGGAAGAAGAGCACATTCCACACTCAGCTAATGACACTGGGAGGAGAGCAGGCCTCATTTGGTGTGCATGGCTGTGCTAATGTGCCATTAGCATTAACAATGCAATGCCAATATCTATAGCTCTCAGACTGCTAACACCTATTGGCTATGCCAATGCTGGTTAAGTAATTGGAAATTATGTACTGGTTTAGCGTTCTCAAGTCCACAATGGTTTTAGCATCTAGTACTTTTAAGGAAGTATATGTACTGACACGTTTTACCATCTAAAAGCTCCTTTTTGTAAACATGCCTAACTCCTTTATTAAAAGGTTAGGATGATTCTTTTGTATTATGCGAGGTTGGAGCAGTAGAGTTGGAGCAGTGGCATTAAAGTCTAACCAGTACCTATGGATGATGATGGTGGTCGACAGCACTCACTGATTTGATGTTTCCCCCCACTGAAGAAAGTATACTCCATCACTGATTTGAGGTTTCCCCCTACTGAAGAAGGTATGCACCAGGGTTTCTCCCGAAAAGGTGTTGAATGGTCCGGGGAACAAGAGAATGGTTGTTGCTTAGTGGCAGAGGTGCCCCTGAAATGTGCACCTCTAACCTTTTCATTGTCACAAAAGATTTCTCATGAATATTGAGGCTATCCAAAGGACTATTGCCCCTCTTGAAAGGCTCGCTGTTGTTGGTAAGATTGGCATGAAATACTAGTGTGCTTGTGGAGCTGGTCGTTTACAAAATCCAGTTTTGTTATTGATGCTAGAGGACACCCACGGTCTTTGCTTTGACTTATTTTTGGCGGTCTTGCTCATCGAAAGGCAGACCAACGAGGTATTGTTGTTGGAGTTAAACCCGGAAATTTGAAGCCAGACATTCCTTCGCAAGACACCAGTATTGACTGCCCTGGAAGAGTTATCTTTAACAACTAAGGAGCAACAAATATGGGCAATCAATATGATCATCCCATCACCAAGAAATGTGTTCACTGTTTTTCAGATGCATCTGGGAGATGCTGCATCAGATCTTCGGTTTCCTCCCCCCTTATCCCTATCATACTGCAAGAGTAGGTCTAGAGAGATAGCAATGAGCCATCTTATATCTGCTCCATACCAACGTACCTGCTGGCATTGTTAGTCTTAGTATGTACTTTCTCTGGTGGTGGCGTATCTCCTGTTCTTTGCATGGTTTTCCTGGCAGTGTACACAAGTGGCAAAATGAGGGGGCAAATGGTCCTTAATGAAGCCGGTTTATATTTCTTTTCCATTTTGGGCGATATCACTAAGACTTTGACAGGGCTTTGGAGGTTTTCTCAAGACCACTTAATTGTTTTCAGCATTGGCAGAAATTGTTTACTTCTCTCCACCTTTTATAAAATCTTTTCCTCTACATGCAGCGAACATTATTATGACCTTCTGCCCTGGATATTACAACATGATAAGTAGCTGTAACAAGAGGTGGTGAATCTTTAACTGAGTACGGCTCAAGAGAAGAGTAGTCTTGCTCATCCACCCTGGAATCAGCTCATGCGTCCTGTTGCTGCTCAATGGGATCTGCATTCCTATGGGCCTAAAGTGTGCTCTGCTTTCAAATTAGAAGGCACATAATGTACTGAATAGGATTATAAGAACTGTGATGTAAGAGTAGATGAGCTTGCATTTGTCTTACGTTTCTCTGAGATTCAGAAAGACCCTATATCATCGAACATGGCCTCCATCATTGTGCTTTTTGTAGCCAAAAGAAGGTTGCTCAACGATCTGTCCTGTAACCGAGTTCATGTAAATTCCCCACTGCTTTTCGTCTGTTTGAAGTGAGGTACGCGGGTCAGTGTCCTCATGTGGTGGATGTGTGCATGAAATCAAGGTAGCTTTTTCCTTCAAAGTCAGCTTTGGTGCAGAAGCTACATCAACACTCCAGAGCTGAGCATCTTGAGATTAACAGTCCCCAGATGTCAAAAGTGCATCCTGGTGCTGAACGGTCTCAACTACGATTGGCAGCAACAAGTGCCAAGATTTTCCGGCTGCAGCACAGAGCACTTGAGAAGCAGTTTCTTGATATGTAGGTGTGGCTCCTTTCAAGGACGTTCTCCGGAGGGAAAAACTTCTGATTGGGAGTTAGATGTCTACTTTTGCGGTCTGGGATGATATAATGGTTTTGTGTATCGGACTAATCTAAATTTTCCACGGTTGCCGGTTTTGTTGGGGCTGCTGGAGATATTTGTTCTCAGGGATCAGAGCCGTTGGGAGTACACAGAAACTGGACTTCACTCCTAACAGGCCTCTATACTAATAGAAGAACCCTTACTGTATGAATATAAATACTGTGCAAAGGGGCCAGGTGCCCCCCAGTGAGTGGGCAGGGCTTGCTATGCAATCCCAACGTGCTCTATTTAGGAGCAGTGTGGTTGAGCAGCCTTATGCTTAATTCTGGATAGTGCACAATGAGACACTCAACTCGAAAAAGGAGATGCACACCAATTTATAAAAACAGCAAGTATCTTTATAGATGTTAAGGCATTAGAGAAAAATCGTTCAGGTTAGTATGTTTTTAAATGGGAATTCTTTTCACTTTAAAAAGTGAACACTGCAATTTCTGAGTTCTGCAATGTTATCCAATTGGAGGAGAAACAAGTTCTGCAAACTAGTACTTAACAGTGACTTACAGGACCAATCTTTTGGAATTAAGCTAAGTATGGGGCAAGGTCCAAAGTAGCACCAACAAGTCACTTGGGGAGGAACTGGGGCATCTGGATGCTGAGGTACTTTTCAGCGTTGGGTGCCTAATGATATACTATGGGGGAAAAAACATGTACTGCATTCCGGCATGTCACAGCGACTTACGGGACCAATCTCTGGGACTTAAGGTAAGTATATGGCAAGGTCCAAGGAAGCACCATCAGGTCACTTCAGAAGGCGTTGGGGCATCTGGGTGCAGAATTCCTTTTCAGAGTTGGGTGCCCAATGCGTTCCAATGGAGATCGATCACTGCGACAAGAGGCTGCAGGCTCTGGCTAGGAAGCCAGTCAGGGTGAACCAAAAAGTGAACTCAGGCCTTGTGATGCGCGGTTATGGGTGGGGGGGGGGGGGGTGACTTTTTTGGTCCTCTTCTCCAAGGTCCATAGGCGACTGATGCAGGAGTGTCCTTAGGAGTCAGGTTTTTCCTTAACGGAGCAGTCACGGTTTTGGGGGCCTGTGTGCACAGGCTGCAGGCGACGTTGGGGAGTCCAGCAAAGGTGAATTCACAGTGGACTCGAGATCTGGAGGGCTCGGAAACCTTGTTGGCACCGGTGGCCTACTTCAACTCGGCTGGAGGTGACGGGTGCAATGGGGGCTCCCGGTGTCGGGTTTTGGCAATTCCAGAGGCCTCAGAGTCTTCTCTTTTGCAGTTTCTTTAGAACAAGTCCGCTGTTCACAGGAGGTATTGAGTCTTTTTCTAAGGTAGGCAGTCCTGCCAGGTTTCTGGAGTCAACGGCTGCAGGACGAGTGGACTTTGGTGCAGTTTTCAACAAGGGATGCAGGCAGGCTGACAAGGCTGGTACCAGGTCAGTTGCTTCCTCTCTCGTCTTCTGCTTTTGCAGCTCTCTGGTGTTTTCTCTCTTCTCAGGTCGTCAGTATCTGCTTCTCTGGTGCCAGGAGCTCCAGTAAAAACTGAATTTAGGGATTTTAGGGGTGTGTAGGGTAGTAGTCTGTGGGAAGTGGGCATAATCCTGTCCCAGAATCCCCAAGTATGCCATCACAAAGATGGCTACTACTGAAAAATCAGGTCCATCTCACACTAGCCCACCTTAGGGGTGGTACTAGCCTGGGGTTGGCACACCTGTCTGTCTAAATTTCCTGCCAGTCCAGGTGCCAAGGGGGCTCTTGACAGGGGGAGTAGCTTCCTCTCCTGTGAGAGCAGCCAGATTTGAATTCCAAAGGCGGCAGCTTCCTTGAAGCTCACCAGCCCAAGGAGGCTAATCATGGGTCATCCTGTGGGAAGGGGTGTTGCACCCTCTTCCCAGGCAGGCTTTTGTTCTGGGCCTCCTGTCTGGTAGTGGCAGGATGGCCCAATCTGGTCAGCAAGCACACCAGAGGCTGATAGGGCTTCAGGGGGAACCTCTAAAATGCCCTCTGGGTGCATGTATCAATAAATCCATCACTGGCATCAGTGTGGGTTTATCAATACAAGATGTTTGATACTAAACATCCCTAATCTTCAGTGAAGCCATCAAGTAGCTGGAGAAATCGAATTGACCAGTGTCCAGCACATGCATTTAAAATGGCTTCCCTGGCCACTTACTGTGTCTGAGATTTTACAAAGACATAGCAGGGGCATATCTGCAGATATGCCCTCACAGGTAATACAATATACCCTGCCTTAGGGCTGTAAGGTCTGATGTAGGGGTGACTTACATACACTGCACACAGTGTTAGGGGACATGGCACACAGGCTGTGTGCCATGTCATATTTTAACTTTTTTCCGCACCAAAACATACAGCCTTCAAAGGTAGCCTGCCATGTGCTTGCTAAAGTGTTCCCTTAGGGTGGCACAATTTGGCTGCAGCCTTTAGTGACCCTCCTTCATACCCCATGCCCTAAATACCAGGGGCACCATTTACTAGGGACCTACAGAGGGGGCTACAGGATTTGCCAATTGGGGAAACTACTGTGCAGTTTTGTGAAAGAACTCTGGCACTGGGGACCTAGTTAGCAGTGCACATTCAGTCGAAATCACATGTACCAGGCAAAAAGTGTGTGGGGGGGGTAACTATGTCAGAAAGAGGCACTTTCATACACTTCCCTTCTCAGTTTTTGTTGGAGTGGAATCCATCAATGTCTTCACCACTAAACCAGAAGATACTTCACAGGCATCCTTGAGCTGAATCTTTGTATAATTTGCCAACCTTGGTCCCTTCAATGAGAGCATTCGTGACAAAAGAAGCAGAATCATCATGGTCTATGGAAGGACATTGGCTACAGACCCAATGTTGGTATGAACACGGAAATCTGCTATGGCAATTAGGGTGGGCTTTAAACAGTATATTTTCCATACCCTCCCTGACCTGGCCCGTGGCTCTCCAGATGTATGGCTTGATTCTGAGGCAGTTGCAAG
The DNA here is from genome assembly GCF_031143425.1 of Pleurodeles waltl. NCBI lineage: Eukaryota > Metazoa > Chordata > Amphibia > Caudata > Salamandridae > Pleurodeles > Pleurodeles waltl. The sequence continues at coordinate 993,942,212 of NC_090442.1, forward strand.
TCTTACAGTAATTCTTAACGCTGGAAGTTCTCTGTTCCAGGATCCCAGCACTGAAATAGTAAACTGATGCACAGTAGTAAAGGAAGACGTTGGATCCTGATGGGGAAAAGAAAAATCTGAGGTGAAGTCTATCTTGGTCCTCTGTGGGTTTCATTGAAAGTACCATAAGTAACCTCAAAGCCGAAATGCATTTAAAAAAAAAAAAAAAACACCTTGCAAGGTTTCAAGTCAAACAGTAGATGGCAGGTGGGTGAACATCATGTTGTACTATGGCTATTTTAGCCATGTTTTTAGACATGTTATTTTAGCAAATAGGCCTCCCGATTGTGCACTTTAGCCCAGTTACATTCTTATCCAGCTTTGTTTTATTTTTCTAGCAAAGGCCACATTTGCGGTGCTGTTTTATTTTCTTTATCTAGTTGTTCTTTCACATAGGAAGAAAGCATTACGTTCCTAGCAAGACGTTCTTTTCACTTTGTGCTTTCCTCAAGGCTGCAGCCAGACAGAGTTGCCGGCAAGTGGTGCACTGTGTCTCCAACATTCATAGAAACATACACATCTTACGTGGTGACATTCTTAGAACATCAGCTGTTTTATCATAAAAACACTTCTCTGTCCCATAACGTTAGAGGGACATTCCAGGCAGATGACCACAAATCATTCTGAATGCCTTTGCTACAGCTGCTTGCTTAGACTACTTGGTCCCTGGCCTACATGGGGATGGAGTCTTTCTAGACAACAGGCTTCCTTGCTCAGGTATGGGGGATAATGGCTTCCCAAGGGGGAAACCTGAGGGCAGATTAGGGCTTATCATGCTGTGCTCTAACATAGCTGAGGTAGGAGCAACATATATTATGTATAGTGACAGTATGGTGGGACTGTTCTTGTGCTTCACTCTTCTTGTCACCGTTTTGCTTCTAGCATGTTTTATCATCCTAATTACTGCAATTCATGGCATTGTATCTAAGATGTAGTTAATTCAATAAACCTTATTGAACCACTATCTGCCTCTGCTTCCCTTTGCATATTCAAGACTAATGTAACTGAGAGAAAAGGATGGTATCTGATTGACCACGATTCCCCAGAGGAGTCAATTGTGTCATGCGCCCGGTTGCCACAATTATCCCTGCTCTAGCACTGCTAGTTATCCGGAAAACCAGGATTAGGCCGACAGTTGTCACATGGTATGGGACTGGACTCAGTTCCCCACAATTCAAGTGATTCTGCCACCCGAATCCAGTAGCCTCATTAGGATAGTGAGACTGTAAGGAAATGCCTCCTTGGCATGGTTGCCCCCTGACTTTTTGCCTTTGCTGATGCTATGTTTACAATTGAAAGTGTGCTGAGGCCTGCTAACCAGGCCCCAGCACCAGTGTTCTTTCCCTAACCTGTACTTTTGTATCCACAATTGGCAGACCCTGGCATCCAGATAAGTCCCTTGTAACTGGTACTTCTAGTACCAAGGGCCCTGATGCCAAGGAAGGTCTCTAAGGGCTGCAGCATGTCTTATGCCACCCTGGAGACCTCTCACTCAGCACAGACACACTGCTTGCCAGCTTGTGTGTGCTAGTGAGGACAAAACGAGTAAGTCGACATGGCACTCCCCTCAGGGTGCCATGCCAGCCTCTCACTGCCTATGCAGTATAGGTAAGACACCCCTCTAGCAGGCCTTACAGCCCTAAGGCAGGGTGCACTATACCATAGGTGAGGGTACCAGTGCATGAGCATGGTACCCCTACAGTGTCTAAACAAAACCTTAGACATTGTAAGTGCAGGGTAGCCATAAGAGTATATGGTCTGGGAGTCTGTCAAACACGAACTCCACAGCACCATAATGGCTACACTGAAAGCTGGGAAGTTTGGTATCAAACTTCTCAGCACAATAAATGCACACTGATGCCAGTGTACATTTTATTGTAAAATACACCACAGAGGGCACCTTAGAGGTGCCCCCTGAAACTTAACCGACTGTCTGTGTAGGCTGACTAGTTCCAGCAGCCTGCCACACCAGAGACATGTTGCTGGCCCCATGGGGAGAGTGCCTTTGTCACTCTGAGGCCAGTAACAAAGCCTGCACTGGGTGGAGATGCTAACACCTCCCCCAGGCAGGAGCTGTAACACCTGGCGGTGAGCCTCAAAGGCTCACCCCTTTGTCACAGCCCAGCAGGGCACTCCAGCTTAGTGGAGTTGCCCGCCCCCTCCGGCCACGGCCCCCACTTTTGGCGGCAAGGCTGGAGGGAACAAAGAAAGCAACAAGGAGGAGTCACTGGCCAGTCAGGACAGCCCCTAAGGTGTCCTGAGCTGAGGTGACTCTAACTTTTAGAAATCCTCCATCTTGCAGATGGAGGATTCCCCCAATAGGGTTAGGATTGTGACCCCCTCCCCTTGGGAGGAGGCACAAAGAGGGTGTACCCACCCTCAGGGCTAGTAGCCATTGGCTACTAACCCCCCAGACCTAAACACGCCCTTAAATTTAGTATTTAAGGGCTACCCTGAACCCTAGAAAATTAGATTCCTGCAACTACAAGAAGAAGGACTGCCCAGCTGAAAACCCCTGCAGCGGAAGACCAGAAGACGACAACTGCCTTGGCTCCAGAAACTCACCGGCCTGTCTCCTGCCTTCCAAAGATCCTGCTCCAGCGACGCCTTCCAAAGGGACCAGCGACCTCGACATCCTCTGAGGACTGCCCCTGCTTCGAAAAGACAAGAAACTCCCGAGGACAGCGGACCTGCTCCAAGAAAGGCTGCAACTTTGTTTCCAGCAGCCTTGAAAGAACCCTGCAAGCTCCCCGCAAGAAGCGTGAGACTTGCAACACTGCACCCGGCGACCCCGACTCGGCTGGTGGAGATCCGACGCCTCAGGAGGGACCCCAGGACTACTCTGATACTGTGAGTACCAAAACCTGTCCCCCCTGAGCCCCCACAGCGCCGCCTGCAGAGGGAATCCCGAGGCTTCCCCTGACCGCGACTCTTTGAACCTAAAGTCCCGACGCCTGGGAGAGACCCTGCACCCGCAGCCCCCAGGACCTGAAGGACCGGACTTTCACTGGAGAAGCGACCCCCAGGAGTCCCTCTCCCTTGCCCAAGTGGAGGTTTCCCCGAGGAATCCCCCCCTTGCCTGCCTGCAGCGCTGAAGAGATCCCGAGATCTCTCATAGACTAACATTGCGAACCCGACGCTTGTTTCTACACTGCACCCGGCCGCCCCCGCGCCGCTGAGGGTGAAATTTCTGTGTGGGCTTGTGTCCCCCCCGGTGCCCTACAAAACCCCCCTGGTCTGCCCTCCGAAGACGCGGGTACTTACCTGCAAGCAGACCGGAACCGGGGCACCCCCTTCTCTCCATTCTAGCCTATGTGTTTTTGGGCACCACTTTGAACTCTGCACCTGACCGGCCCTGAGCTGCTGGTGTGGTGACTTTGGGGTTGCTCTGAACCCCCAACGGTGGGCTACCTTGGACCAAGAACTAAGCCCTGTAAGTGTCTTACTTACCTGGTTAACCTAACAAATACTTACCTCCCCTAGGAACTGTGAAAATTGCACTAAGTGTCCACTTTTAAAACAGCTATTTGTCAATAACTTGTAAAGTATACATGCAATTTTTATGCTTTAAAGTTCCTAAAGTACTTACCTGCAATACCTTTCGAATGAGATATTACATGTAGAATTTGAACCTGTGGTTCTTAAAATAAACTAAGAAAATATATTTTTCTACAACAAAACCTATTGGCTGGATTTGTCTCTGAGTGTGTGTACCTCATTTATTGTCTATGTGTATGTACAACAAATGCTTAACACTACTCCTTGGATAAGCCTACTGCTCGACCACACTACCACAAAATAGAGCATTAGTATTATCTATTTTTACCACTATTTTACCTCTAAGGGGAACCCTTGGACTCTGTGCATGCTATTCCTTACTTTGAAATAGCACATACAGAGCCAACTTCCTACATTGGTGGATCAGCGGTGGGGTACAAGACTTTGCATTTGCTGGACTACTCAGCCAATACCTGATCACACGACAAATTCCAAAATTGTCATTAGAAATTGATTTTTGCAATTTGAAAAGTTTTCTAAATTCTTAAAAGACCTGCTAGGGCCTTGTGTTAGATCCTGTTTAGCATTTTTTTTAGAGTTTAAAAGTTTGTAAAAGTTTGAATTAGATTCTAGAACCAGTTGTAGATTCTTAAAAAGTATTCCAACTTTTAGAAGCAAAATGTCTAGCACAGATGTGACTGTGGTGGAACTCGACACCACACCTTACCTCCATCTTAAGATGAGGGAGCTAAGGTCACTCTGTAAAATAAAGAAAATAACAATGGGCCCCAAACCTACCAAAATACAGCTCCAGGAGCTTTTGGCAGAGTTTGAAAAGGCCAACCCCTCTGAGGGTGGCAACTCAGAGGAAGAGGATAGTGACTTGGAGGAAAATTCCCCCCTACCAGTCCTATCTAGGGAGAACAGGGTCCCTCAAACCCTGACTCCTAAAATAATAGTCAGAGATGCTGGTTCCCTCACAGGAGAGACCAACACCTCTGAAATCACTGAGGATAGCCCCAGTGAAGAGGACATCCAGTTAGCCAGGATGGCCAAAAGATTGGCTTTGGAAAGACAGATCCTAGCCATAGAGAGGGAAAGACAAGAGATGGGCCTAGGACACATCAATGGTGGCAGCAACATAAATAGGGTCAGAGATTCTCCTGACATGTTGAAAATCCCCAAAGGGATTGTAACTAAATATGAAGATGGTGATGACATCACCAAATGGTTCACAGCTTTTGAGAGGGCTTGTGTAACCAGAAAAGTGAACAGATCTCACTGGGGTGCTCTCCTTTGGGAAATGTTCACAGGAAAGTGTAGGGATAGACTCCTCACACTCTCTGGACCAGATGCAGAATCTTATGACCTCATGAAGGGTACCCTGATTGAGGGCTTTGGATTCTCCACTGAGGAGTACAGGATTAGGTTCAGGGGGGCTCAAAAATCCTCGAGCCAGACCTGGGTTGACTTTGTTGACTACTCAGTGAAAACACTAGATGGTTGGATTCAAGGCAGTGGTGTAAGTAATTATGATGGGCTGTACAATTTATTTGTGAAAGAACACCTGTTAAGTAATTGTTTCAATGATAAACTGCATCAGCATCTGGTAGACCTAGGACCAATTTCTCCCCAAGAATTGGGAAAGAAGGCGGACCATTGGGTCAAGACAAGGGTGTCCAAGACTTCAACAGGGGGTGACCAAAAGAAAGGGGTCACAAAGACTCCCCAGGGGAAGAGTGATGAGACAACCAAAACTAAAAATAGTAAAGAGTCTTCTACAGGCCCCCAAAAACCTGCACAGGAGGGTGGGCCCAGAGCCTCTTCACAAAACAATGGGTACAAGGGTAAAAACTTTGATCCCAAAAAGGCCTGGTGTCATAGCTGTAAACAGCATGGACACCAAACTGGAGACAAGGCCTGTCCCAAGAAAGATTCCACTCCAAACTCCCATCCAGGTAACACTGGTATGGCTAGTCTCCAAGTGGGATCAACAGTGTGCCCAGAGCAAATCAGGGTCCACACTGAAGCTACTCTAGTTTCTGAGGGTGGGGTGGATTTAGCCACACTAGCTGTCTGGCCGCCTAACATGCAAAAATACAGACAGCAACTCTTAATTAATGGGACTAGAATAGAGGGCCTGAGGGATACAGGTGCCAGTGTCACCATGGTGACAGAGAAACTGGTTTCCCCTGGCCAATACCTGACTGGAAAAACTTACACAGTCACCAACGCTGACAATCAGAGAAAAGTACATCCCATGGCAATGGTTACTTTAGAATGGGGAGGGGTCAATGGCCTGAAACAGGTGGTGGTCTCCTCAAATATCCCAGTGGACTGTCTGCTTGGAAATGACCTGGAGTCCTCAGCATGGGCTGAGGTAGAACTAAAAACCCATGCAGCAATGCTGGGTATCCCTGAACTGGTGTGTGTGAAAACAAGAGCACAGTGCAAGGCACAGGGTGAACAAGTAGAGCTGGAGTCTGGAAGAATGGCCCAGACTACCAAGAGAACAGGAAAGTCAGTTGGGAAACCAACTGCAACACAGCAAAAGAAAGGGAACCTCTCTTCTCAGGAAGAAGTTCTGCCCTCTGAGGGAACTGAGCCTTTGGAGCTTGAACCTTATCAGGTTGAGCTCTTAGGCCCAGGGGGACCCTCAAGGGAGGAGCTGTGTAAGGGACAAGAAACCTGTCCCTCTCTTGAAGGCCTTAGGCAGCAAGCTGCTGAAGAGTCCCAAGGCAAGAAAAATGGAACGCATAGGGTCTATTGGGAGGATGGACTCCTGTACACTGAGGCCAGAGATCCCAAACCTGGTGCCACTAGGAGAGTGGTAGTGCCTCAGCTGTTCAGAGAGTTCATCCTAACATTGGCCCATGACATTCCCCTTGCTGGACATTTGGGACAAACCAAGACGTGGGAGAGGTTAGTCAACCACTTCTACTGGCCCAATATGTCCAACATGGTTAAGGAGTTTTGCCTCTCCTGCCCCACCTGTCAAGCCAGTGGTAAGACAGGTGGGCATCCAAAGGCCCCCCTCATTAAACTTCCAGTGGTGGGGGTGCCCTTTGAAAGAGTGGGTGTGGACATAGTTGGTCCACTAGAACCTCCCACAGCCTCAGGAAATATGTACATCCTGGTAGTAGTGGATCATGCTACCAGGTATCCTGAAGCTATTCCCCTTAGGTCGACTACTGCCCCTGCAGTAGCCAAGGCCCTCATTGGTATCTTTACCAGAGTGGGTTTCCCTAAGGAGGTGGTGTCTGACAGAGGTACCAACTTCATGTCAGCATACCTAAAGCACATGTGGAATGAGTGTGGAGTGACTTATAAATTCACTACACCATACCATCCACAAACTAATGGCTTGGTTGAGAGATTCAACAAGACATTAAAAGGCATGATCATGGGGCTCCCAGAAAAGCTCAAAAGGAGATGGGATGTCCTCTTGCCATGTCTGCTTTTCGCTTACAGAGAGGTGCCACAGAAGGGAGTAGGATTCTCACCCTTTGAACTTCTGTTTGGTCATCCTGTAAGGGGACCACTTGCCCTTGTTAAAGAAGGCTGGGAGAGACCTCTCCATGAGCCTAAACAGGACATAGTGGACTATGTACTTGGCCTTCGCTCTAGAATGGCAGAGTACATGGAAAAGGCAACCAAAAACCTTGAGGCCAGCCAACAGCTCCAGAAGTTTTGGTATGACCAAAAGGCTGCACTGGTTGAGTTCCAACCAGGGCAGAAAGTCTGGGTTCTGGAGCCTGTGGCTCCCAGGGCACTCCAGGACAAATGGAGTGGCCCTTACCCAGTACTAGAGAGGAAGAGTCAGGTCACCTACTTGGTGGACCTGGGCACAAGCAGGAGCCCCAAGAGGGTGATCCATGTAAACCGCCTTAAGCTCTTCCACGACAGGGCTGATGTCAATCTGTTGATGGTAACAGATGAGGATCAGGAGGCAGAGAGTGAACCTCTCCCTGATCTTCTGTCATCAGACCCAAAAGATGGTACAGTAGATGGAGTGATCTACTCAGACACCCTCTCTGGCCAACAGCAAGCTGATTGTAGGAGAGTCCTACAACAGTTTCCTGAACTCTTCTCCTTAACCCCTGGTCAGACACACCTGTGTACCCATGATGTGGACACAGGAGACAGCATGCCTGTCCAGAACAAAATCTTTAGACAGTCTGACCATGTTAAGGAAAGCATCAAGGTGGAAGTCCACAAGATGCTGGAATTGGGAGTAATTGAGCGCTCTGACAGCCCCTGGGCTAGCCCAGTGGTCTTAGTCCCCAAACCTCACACCAAAGATGGAAAGAAAGAGATGAGGTTTTGTGTGGACTACAGAGGGCTCAATTCTGTCACCAAGACAGATGCCCATCCAATTCCAAGAGCTGATGAGCTCATTGATAAATTAGGTGCTGCCAAATTTCTAAGTACCTTTGACTTGACAGCAGGGTACTGGCAAATAAAAATGGCGCCTGGAGCAAAAGAAAAGACAGCATTCTCCACACCTGATGGGCATTATCAGTTTACTGTTATGCCCTTTGGTTTAAAGAATGCCCCTGCCACCTTCCAAAGGTTGGTGAATCAAGTCCTTGCTGGCTTGGAGTCCTTTAGCACAGCTTATCTTGATGATATTGCTGTCTTTAGCTCCACCTGGCAGGATCACCTGGTCCACCTGAGGAAGGTTTTGAAGGCTCTGCAAACTGCAGGCCTCTCTATCAAGGCATCCAAATGCCAGATAGGGCAGGGAACTGTGGTTTACTTGGGACACCTTGTAGGTGGAGGCCAAGTTCAGCCACTCCAACCCAAGATCCAGACTATTCTGGACTGGGTAGCTCCAAAAACCCAGACTCAAGTCAGGGCATTCCTTGGCTTGACTGGGTACTACAGGAGGTTTGTGAAGGGATATGGATCCATTGTGACAGCCCTCACTGAACTCACCTCCAAGAAAATGCCCAAGAAAGTAAACTGGACTGTGGAATGCCAACAGGCCTTTGACACCCTGAAACAGGCAATGTGCTCAGCACCAGTTCTCAAAGCTCCAGATTATTCTAGGCAGTTCATTGTGCAGACTGATGCCTCTGAACATGGGATAGGGGCAGTTTTGTCCCAAACAAATGATGATGGCCTTGACCAGCCTGTTGCTTTCATTAGCAGGAGGTTACTCCCCAGGGAGCAGCGTTGGAGTGCCATTGAGAGGGAGGCCTTTGCTGTGGTTTGGTCCCTGAAGAAGCTGAGACCATACCTCTTTGGGACTCACTTCCTAGTTCAAACTGACCACAGACCTCTCAAATGGCTGATGCAAATGAAAGGTGAAAATCCTAAACTGTTGAGGTGGTCCATCTCCCTACAGGGAATGGACTTTATAGTGGAACACAGACCTGGGACTGCCCATGCCAATGCAGATGGCCTTTCCAGGTTCTTCCACTTAGAAAATGAAGACTCTCTTGGGAAAGGTTAGTCTCATCCTCTTTCGTTTGGGGGGGGGTTGTGTAAGGAAATGCCTCCTTGGCATGGTTGCCCCCTGACTTTTTGCCTTTGCTGATGCTATGTTTACAATTGAAAGTGTGCTGAGGCCTGCTAACCAGGCCCCAGCACCAGTGTTCTTTCCCTAACCTGTACTTTTGTATCCACAATTGGCAGACCCTGGCATCCAGATAAGTCCCTTGTAACTGGTACTTCTAGTACCAAGGGCCCTGATGCCAAGGAAGGTCTCTAAGGGCTGCAGCATGTCTTATGCCACCCTGGAGACCTCTCACTCAGCACAGACACACTGCTTGCCAGCTTGTGTGTGCTAGTGAGGACAAAACGAGTAAGTCGACATGGCACTCCCCTCAGGGTGCCATGCCAGCCTCTCACTGCCTATGCAGTATAGGTAAGACACCCCTCTAGCAGGCCTTACAGCCCTAAGGCAGGGTGCACTATACCATAGGTGAGGGTACCAGTGCATGAGCATGGTACCCCTACAGTGTCTAAACAAAACCTTAGACATTGTAAGTGCAGGGTAGCCATAAGAGTATATGGTCTGGGAGTCTGTCAAACACGAACTCCACAGCACCATAATGGCTACACTGAAAGCTGGGAAGTTTGGTATCAAACTTCTCAGCACAATAAATGCACACTGATGCCAGTGTACATTTTATTGTAAAATACACCACAGAGGGCACCTTAGAGGTGCCCCCTGAAACTTAACCGACTGTCTGTGTAGGCTGACTAGTTCCAGCAGCCTGCCACACCAGAGACATGTTGCTGGCCCCATGGGGAGAGTGCCTTTGTCACTCTGAGGCCAGTAACAAAGCCTGCACTGGGTGGAGATGCTAACACCTCCCCCAGGCAGGAGCTGTAACACCTGGCGGTGAGCCTCAAAGGCTCACCCCTTTGTCACAGCCCAGCAGGGCACTCCAGCTTAGTGGAGTTGCCCGCCCCCTCCGGCCACGGCCCCCACTTTTGGCGGCAAGGCTGGAGGGAACAAAGAAAGCAACAAGGAGGAGTCACTGGCCAGTCAGGACAGCCCCTAAGGTGTCCTGAGCTGAGGTGACTCTGACTTTTAGAAATCCTCCATCTTGCAGATGGAGGATTCCCCCAATAGGGTTAGGATTGTGACCCCCTCCCCTTGGGAGGAGGCACAAAGAGGGTGTACCCACCCTCAGGGCTAGTAGCCATTGGCTACTAACCCCCCAGACCTAAACACGCCCTTAAATTTAGTATTTAAGGGCTACCCTGAACCCTAGAAAATTAGATTCCTGCAACTACAAGAAGAAGGACTGCCCAGCTGAAAACCCCTGCAGCGGAAGACCAGAAGACGACAACTGCCTTGGCTCCAGAAACTCACCGGCCTGTCTCCTGCCTTCCAAAGATCCTGCTCCAGGGACGCCTTCCAAAGGGACCAGCGACCTCGACATCCTCTGAGGACTGCCCCTGCTTCGAAAAGACAAGAAACTCCCGAGGACAGCGGACCTGCTCCAAGAAAGGCTGCAACTTTGTTTCCAGCAGCCTTGAAAGAACCCTGCAAGCTCCCCGCAAGAAGCGTGAGACTTGCAACACTGCACCCGGCGACCCCGACTCGGCTGGTGGAGATCCGACGCCTCAGGAGGGACCCCAGGACTACTCTGATACTGTGAGTACCAAAACCTGTCCCCCCTGAGCCCCCACAGCGCCGCCTGCAGAGGGAATCCCGAGGCTTCCCCTGACCGCGACTCTTTGAACCTAAAGTCCCGACGCCTGGGAGAGACCCTGCACCCGCAGCCCCCAGGACCTGAAGGACCGGACTTTCACTGGAGAAGCGACCCCCAGGAGTCCCTCTCCCTTGCCCAAGTGGAGGTTTCCCCGAGGAATCCCCCCCTTGCCTGCCTGCAGCGCTGAAGAGATCCCGAGATCTCTCATAGACTAACATTGCGAACCCGACGCTTGTTTCTACACTGCACCCGGCCGCCCCCGCGCCGCGGAGGGTGAAATTTCTGTGTGGGCTTGTGTCCCCCCCGGTGCCCTACAAAACCCCCCTGGTCTGCCCTCCGAAGACGCGGGTACTTACCTGCAAGCAGACCGGAACCGGGGCACCCCCTTCTCTCCATTCTAGCCTATGTGTTTTTGGGCACCACTTTGAACTCTGCACCTGACCGGCCCTGAGCTGCTGGTGTGGTGACTTTGGGGTTGCTCTGAACCCCCAACGGTGGGCTACCTTGGACCAAGAACTAAGCCCTGTAAGTGTCTTACTTACCTGGTTAACCTAACAAATACTTACCTCCCCTAGGAACTGTGAAAATTGCACTAAGTGTCCACTTTTAAAACAGCTATTTGTCAATAACTTGTAAAGTATACATGCAATTTTTATGCTTTAAAGTTCCTAAAGTACTTACCTGCAATACCTTTCGAATGAGATATTACATGTAGAATTTGAACCTGTGGTTCTTAAAATAAACTAAGAAAATATATTTTTCTACAACAAAACCTATTGGCTGGATTTGTCTCTGAGTGTGTGTACCTCATTTATTGTCTATGTGTATGTACAACAAATGCTTAACACTACTCCTTGGATAAGCCTACTGCTCGACCACACTACCACAAAATAGAGCATTAGTATTATCTATTTTTACCACTATTTTACCTCTAAGGGGAACCCTTGGACTCTGTGCATGCTATTCCTTACTTTGAAATAGCACATACAGAGCCAACTTCCTACATTGGTGGATCAGCGGTGGGGTACAAGACTTTGCATTTGCTGGACTACTCAGCCAATACCTGATCACACGACAAATTCCAAAATTGTCATTAGAAATTGATTTTTGCAATTTGAAAAGTTTTCTAAATTCTTAAAAGACCTGCTAGGGCCTTGTGTTAGATCCTGTTTAGCATTTTTTTTAGAGTTTAAAAGTTTGTAAAAGTTTGAATTAGATTCTAGAACCAGTTGTAGATTCTTAAAAAGTATTCCAACTTTTAGAAGCAAAATGTCTAGCACAGATGTGACTGTGGTGGAACTCGACACCACACCTTACCTCCATCTTAAGATGAGGGAGCTAAGGTCACTCTGTAAAATAAAGAAAATAACAATGGGCCCCAAACCTACCAAAATACAGCTCCAGGAGCTTTTGGCAGAGTTTGAAAAGGCCAACCCCTCTGAGGGTGGCAACTCAGAGGAAGAGGATAGTGACTTGGAGGAAAATTCCCCCCTACCAGTCCTATCTAGGGAGAACAGGGTCCCTCAAACCCTGACTCCTAAAATAATAGTCAGAGATGCTGGTTCCCTCACAGGAGAGACCAACACCTCTGAAATCACTGAGGATAGCCCCAGTGAAGAGGACATCCAGTTAGCCAGGATGGCCAAAAGATTGGCTTTGGAAAGACAGATCCTAGCCATAGAGAGGGAAAGACAAGAGATGGGCCTAGGACACATCAATGGTGGCAGCAACATAAATAGGGTCAGAGATTCTCCTGACATGTTGAAAATCCCCAAAGGGATTGTAACTAAATATGAAGATGGTGATGACATCACCAAATGGTTCACAGCTTTTGAGAGGGCTTGTGTAACCAGAAAAGTGAACAGATCTCACTGGGGTGCTCTCCTTTGGGAAATGTTCACAGGAAAGTGTAGGGATAGACTCCTCACACTCTCTGGACCAGATGCAGAATCTTATGACCTCATGAAGGGTACCCTGATTGAGGGCTTTGGATTCTCCACTGAGGAGTACAGGATTAGGTTCAGGGGGGCTCAAAAATCCTCGAGCCAGACCTGGGTTGACTTTGTTGACTACTCAGTGAAAACACTAGATGGTTGGATTCAAGGCAGTGGTGTAAGTAATTATGATGGGCTGTACAATTTATTTGTGAAAGAACACCTGTTAAGTAATTGTTTCAATGATAAACTGCATCAGCATCTGGTAGACCTAGGACCAATTTCTCCCCAAGAATTGGGAAAGAAGGCGGACCATTGGGTCAAGACAAGGGTGTCCAAGACTTCAACAGGGGGTGACCAAAAGAAAGGGGTCACAAAGACTCCCCAGGGGAAGAGTGATGAGACAACCAAAACTAAAAATAGTAAAGAGTCTTCTACAGGCCCCCAAAAACCTGCACAGGAGGGTGGGCCCAGAGCCTCTTCACAAAACAATGGGTACAAGGGTAAAAACTTTGATCCCAAAAAGGCCTGGTGTCATAGCTGTAAACAGCATGGACACCAAACTGGAGACAAGGCCTGTCCCAAGAAAGATTCCACTCCAAACTCCCATCCAGGTAACACTGGTATGGCTAGTCTCCAAGTGGGATCAACAGTGTGCCCAGAGCAAATCAGGGTCCACACTGAAGCTACTCTAGTTTCTGAGGGTGGGGTGGATTTAGCCACACTAGCTGTCTGGCCGCCTAACATGCAAAAATACAGACAGCAACTCTTAATTAATGGGACTAGAATAGAGGGCCTGAGGGATACAGGTGCCAGTGTCACCATGGTGACAGAGAAACTGGTTTCCCCTGGCCAATACCTGACTGGAAAAACTTACACAGTCACCAACGCTGACAATCAGAGAAAAGTACATCCCATGGCAATGGTTACTTTAGAATGGGGAGGGGTCAATGGCCTGAAACAGGTGGTGGTCTCCTCAAATATCCCAGTGGACTGTCTGCTTGGAAATGACCTGGAGTCCTCAGCATGGGCTGAGGTAGAACTAAAAACCCATGCAGCAATGCTGGGTATCCCTGAACTGGTGTGTGTGAAAACAAGAGCACAGTGCAAGGCACAGGGTGAACAAGTAGAGCTGGAGTCTGGAAGAATGGCCCAGACTACCAAGAGAACAGGAAAGTCAGTTGGGAAACCAACTGCAACACAGCAAAAGAAAGGGAACCTCTCTTCTCAGGAAGAAGTTCTGCCCTCTGAGGGAACTGAGCCTTTGGAGCTTGAACCTTATCAGGTTGAGCTCTTAGGCCCAGGGGGACCCTCAAGGGAGGAGCTGTGTAAGGGACAAGAAACCTGTCCCTCTCTTGAAGGCCTTAGGCAGCAAGCTGCTGAAGAGTCCCAAGGCAAGAAAAATGGAACGCATAGGGTCTATTGGGAGGATGGACTCCTGTACACTGAGGCCAGAGATCCCAAACCTGGTGCCACTAGGAGAGTGGTAGTGCCTCAGCTGTTCAGAGAGTTCATCCTAACATTGGCCCATGACATTCCCCTTGCTGGACATTTGGGACAAACCAAGACGTGGGAGAGGTTAGTCAACCACTTCTACTGGCCCAATATGTCCAACATGGTTAAGGAGTTTTGCCTCTCCTGCCCCACCTGTCAAGCCAGTGGTAAGACAGGTGGGCATCCAAAGGCCCCCCTCATTAAACTTCCAGTGGTGGGGGTGCCCTTTGAAAGAGTGGGTGTGGACATAGTTGGTCCACTAGAACCTCCCACAGCCTCAGGAAATATGTACATCCTGGTAGTAGTGGATCATGCTACCAGGTATCCTGAAGCTATTCCCCTTAGGTCGACTACTGCCCCTGCAGTAGCCAAGGCCCTCATTGGTATCTTTACCAGAGTGGGTTTCCCTAAGGAGGTGGTGTCTGACAGAGGTACCAACTTCATGTCAGCATACCTAAAGCACATGTGGAATGAGTGTGGAGTGACTTATAAATTCACTACACCATACCATCCACAAACTAATGGCTTGGTTGAGAGATTCAACAAGACATTAAAAGGCATGATCATGGGGCTCCCAGAAAAGCTCAAAAGGAGATGGGATGTCCTCTTGCCATGTCTGCTTTTCGCTTACAGAGAGGTGCCACAGAAGGGAGTAGGATTCTCACCCTTTGAACTTCTGTTTGGTCATCCTGTAAGGGGACCACTTGCCCTTGTTAAAGAAGGCTGGGAGAGACCTCTCCATGAGCCTAAACAGGACATAGTGGACTATGTACTTGGCCTTCGCTCTAGAATGGCAGAGTACATGGAAAAGGCAACCAAAAACCTTGAGGCCAGCCAACAGCTCCAGAAGTTTTGGTATGACCAAAAGGCTGCACTGGTTGAGTTCCAACCAGGGCAGAAAGTCTGGGTTCTGGAGCCTGTGGCTCCCAGGGCACTCCAGGACAAATGGAGTGGCCCTTACCCAGTACTAGAGAGGAAGAGTCAGGTCACCTACTTGGTGGACCTGGGCACAAGCAGGAGCCCCAAGAGGGTGATCCATGTAAACCGCCTTAAGCTCTTCCACGACAGGGCTGATGTCAATCTGTTGATGGTAACAGATGAGGATCAGGAGGCAGAGAGTGAACCTCTCCCTGATCTTCTGTCATCAGACCCAAAAGATGGTACAGTAGATGGAGTGATCTACTCAGACACCCTCTCTGGCCAACAGCAAGCTGATTGTAGGAGAGTCCTACAACAGTTTCCTGAACTCTTCTCCTTAACCCCTGGTCAGACACACCTGTGTACCCATGATGTGGACACAGGAGACAGCATGCCTGTCCAGAACAAAATCTTTAGACAGTCTGACCATGTTAAGGAAAGCATCAAGGTGGAAGTCCACAAGATGCTGGAATTGGGAGTAATTGAGCGCTCTGACAGCCCCTGGGCTAGCCCAGTGGTCTTAGTCCCCAAACCTCACACCAAAGATGGAAAGAAAGAGATGAGGTTTTGTGTGGACTACAGAGGGCTCAATTCTGTCACCAAGACAGATGCCCATCCAATTCCAAGAGCTGATGAGCTCATTGATAAATTAGGTGCTGCCAAATTTCTAAGTACCTTTGACTTGACAGCAGGGTACTGGCAAATAAAAATGGCGCCTGGAGCAAAAGAAAAGACAGCATTCTCCACACCTGATGGGCATTATCAGTTTACTGTTATGCCCTTTGGTTTAAAGAATGCCCCTGCCACCTTCCAAAGGTTGGTGAATCAAGTCCTTGCTGGCTTGGAGTCCTTTAGCACAGCTTATCTTGATGATATTGCTGTCTTTAGCTCCACCTGGCAGGATCACCTGGTCCACCTGAGGAAGGTTTTGAAGGCTCTGCAAACTGCAGGCCTCTCTATCAAGGCATCCAAATGCCAGATAGGGCAGGGAACTGTGGTTTACTTGGGACACCTTGTAGGTGGAGGCCAAGTTCAGCCACTCCAACCCAAGATCCAGACTATTCTGGACTGGGTAGCTCCAAAAACCCAGACTCAAGTCAGGGCATTCCTTGGCTTGACTGGGTACTACAGGAGGTTTGTGAAGGGATATGGATCCATTGTGACAGCCCTCACTGAACTCACCTCCAAGAAAATGCCCAAGAAAGTAAACTGGACTGTGGAATGCCAACAGGCCTTTGACACCCTGAAACAGGCAATGTGCTCAGCACCAGTTCTCAAAGCTCCAGATTATTCTAGGCAGTTCATTGTGCAGACTGATGCCTCTGAACATGGGATAGGGGCAGTTTTGTCCCAAACAAATGATGATGGCCTTGACCAGCCTGTTGCTTTCATTAGCAGGAGGTTACTCCCCAGGGAGCAGCGTTGGAGTGCCATTGAGAGGGAGGCCTTTGCTGTGGTTTGGTCCCTGAAGAAGCTGAGACCATACCTCTTTGGGACTCACTTCCTAGTTCAAACTGACCACAGACCTCTCAAATGGCTGATGCAAATGAAAGGTGAAAATCCTAAACTGTTGAGGTGGTCCATCTCCCTACAGGGAATGGACTTTATAGTGGAACACAGACCTGGGACTGCCCATGCCAATGCAGATGGCCTTTCCAGGTTCTTCCACTTAGAAAATGAAGACTCTCTTGGGAAAGGTTAGTCTCATCCTCTTTCGTTTGGGGGGGGGTTGTGTAAGGAAATGCCTCCTTGGCATGGTTGCCCCCTGACTTTTTGCCTTTGCTGATGCTATGTTTACAATTGAAAGTGTGCTGAGGCCTGCTAACCAGGCCCCAGCACCAGTGTTCTTTCCCTAACCTGTACTTTTGTATCCACAATTGGCAGACCCTGGCATCCAGATAAGTCCCTTGTAACTGGTACTTCTAGTACCAAGGGCCCTGATGCCAAGGAAGGTCTCTAAGGGCTGCAGCATGTCTTATGCCACCCTGGAGACCTCTCACTCAGCACAGACACACTGCTTGCCAGCTTGTGTGTGCTAGTGAGGACAAAACGAGTAAGTCGACATGGCACTCCCCTCAGGGTGCCATGCCAGCCTCTCACTGCCTATGCAGTATAGGTAAGACACCCCTCTAGCAGGCCTTACAGCCCTAAGGCAGGGTGCACTATACCATAGGTGAGGGTACCAGTGCATGAGCATGGTACCCCTACAGTGTCTAAACAAAACCTTAGACATTGTAAGTGCAGGGTAGCCATAAGAGTATATGGTCTGGGAGTCTGTCAAACACGAACTCCACAGCACCATAATGGCTACACTGAAAGCTGGGAAGTTTGGTATCAAACTTCTCAGCACAATAAATGCACACTGATGCCAGTGTACATTTTATTGTAAAATACACCACAGAGGGCACCTTAGAGGTGCCCCCTGAAACTTAACCGACTGTCTGTGTAGGCTGACTAGTTCCAGCAGCCTGCCACACCAGAGACATGTTGCTGGCCCCATGGGGAGAGTGCCTTTGTCACTCTGAGGCCAGTAACAAAGCCTGCACTGGGTGGAGATGCTAACACCTCCCCCAGGCAGGAGCTGTAACACCTGGCGGTGAGCCTCAAAGGCTCACCCCTTTGTCACAGCCCAGCAGGGCACTCCAGCTTAGTGGAGTTGCCCGCCCCCTCCGGCCACGGCCCCCACTTTTGGCGGCAAGGCTGGAGGGAACAAAGAAAGCAACAAGGAGGAGTCACTGGCCAGTCAGGACAGCCCCTAAGGTGTCCTGAGCTGAGGTGACTCTGACTTTTAGAAATCCTCCATCTTGCAGATGGAGGATTCCCCCAATAGGGTTAGGATTGTGACCCCCTCCCCTTGGGAGGAGGCACAAAGAGGGTGTACCCACCCTCAGGGCTAGTAGCCATTGGCTACTAACCCCCCAGACCTAAACACGCCCTTAAATTTAGTATTTAAGGGCTACCCTGAACCCTAGAAAATTAGATTCCTGCAACTACAAGAAGAAGGACTGCCCAGCTGAAAACCCCTGCAGCGGAAGACCAGAAGACGACAACTGCCTTGGCTCCAGAAACTCACCGGCCTGTCTCCTGCCTTCCAAAGATCCTGCTCCAGGGACGCCTTCCAAAGGGACCAGCGACCTCGACATCCTCTGAGGACTGCCCCTGCTTCGAAAAGACAAGAAACTCCCGAGGACAGCGGACCTGCTCCAAGAAAGGCTGCAACTTTGTTTCCAGCAGCCTTGAAAGAACCCTGCAAGCTCCCCGCAAGAAGCGTGAGACTTGCAACACTGCACCCGGCGACCCCGACTCGGCTGGTGGAGATCCGACGCCTCAGGAGGGACCCCAGGACTACTCTGATACTGTGAGTACCAAAACCTGTCCCCCCTGAGCCCCCACAGCGCCGCCTGCAGAGGGAATCCCGAGGCTTCCCCTGACCGCGACTCTTTGAACCTAAAGTCCCGACGCCTGGGAGAGACCCTGCACCCGCAGCCCCCAGGACCTGAAGGACCGGACTTTCACTGGAGAAGCGACCCCCAGGAGTCCCTCTCCCTTGCCCAAGTGGAGGTTTCCCCGAGGAATCCCCCCCTTGCCTGCCTGCAGCGCTGAAGAGATCCCGAGATCTCTCATAGACTAACATTGCGAACCCGACGCTTGTTTCTACACTGCACCCGGCCGCCCCCGCGCCGCGGAGGGTGAAATTTCTGTGTGGGCTTGTGTCCCCCCCGGTGCCCTACAAAACCCCCCTGGTCTGCCCTCCGAAGACGCGGGTACTTACCTGCAAGCAGACCGGAACCGGGGCACCCCCTTCTCTCCATTCTAGCCTATGTGTTTTTGGGCACCACTTTGAACTCTGCACCTGACCGGCCCTGAGCTGCTGGTGTGGTGACTTTGGGGTTGCTCTGAACCCCCAACGGTGGGCTACCTTGGACCAAGAACTAAGCCCTGTAAGTGTCTTACTTACCTGGTTAACCTAACAAATACTTACCTCCCCTAGGAACTGTGAAAATTGCACTAAGTGTCCACTTTTAAAACAGCTATTTGTCAATAACTTGTAAAGTATACATGCAATTTTTATGCTTTAAAGTTCCTAAAGTACTTACCTGCAATACCTTTCGAATGAGATATTACATGTAGAATTTGAACCTGTGGTTCTTAAAATAAACTAAGAAAAGATATTTTTCTACAACAAAACCTATTGGCTGGATTTGTCTCTGAGTGTGTGTACCTCATTTATTGTCTATGTGTATGTACAACAAATGCTTAACACTACTCCTTGGATAAGCCTACTGCTCGACCACACTACCACAAAATAGAGCATTAGTATTATCTATTTTTACCACTATTTTACCTCTAAGGGGAACCCTTGGACTCTGTGCATGCTATTCCTTACTTTGAAATAGCACATACAGAGCCAACTTCCTACAGAGACCCTACGCGACAATGTGATCTACACCTACACATGCCGCAAACAGTGCATTTCTCCCAACTTTTTTCCCCGAATACATTTTTAATGCGGACCAGTTAGGTGCAACGCTAATGGTATGTAATATATAATTTCAATGCAATGCTCCAGAAAGACTCTACAGTCCTTTCCAAAAGGAAAAACAACCTAACTGACTCGCAGGTAAGTTGCTTATAATGTGGTGTGGTTTTAAGACCTCACCATGTAAGAATGCCACAATCTTTACCAGGTCCAGTTAGGTTTCATTATTAAAAGCCATTAGCTCTGTTCTTGGGTAGTTGTGGCACAGAGCAGGCAGGCAAATGAACAACTGTAAACCGTTGAGAAGCATCAAAACAGGCAATAAGAAACACGACACAATAGAAATTTGACACCAAATTATGAAAAACTGGCTGTATTTTTATCTGTGATTAGACACCAAAATGATAAAAATCCTTTTAGGGAAACCAGACAGATGAGAGATAAAAAAAGGTAGTTAAATCGCTGGTGTTCTCTTTAAATAAATACAATACATTCTCATAAGTAGCTCAGAGGTTCCTGAGCTAGAGGGCTAGAAAGGCTACTAGTCTTCACTTGGATGGGCTACAATGAGCTGGGGGCCAGTCACAGGGAGCACGGAGGTCCACGGATATTGTTCCCTACTTTTCAGGTTCAGCAGTTTCAGGGACTTCCAAGTATTTTGTATCCTTTTCCACGGTCCAGCAAAGAAGTGGTCCAGATGCTGGGAATAAAGGATTGCTGAAGATGCAGTGAGAGTTCCTGGTGCTACTCCAGTATCCATGAACTTCAGGGGGTTATCTACAGCCTCTGGTTTTGATCTTCCACAATACATGAGGTGATGTCAGTGCAGGTCCAGGAGACATTGGTCAACTGATCTACTTGTTACAACTGTCTCAGTGGTTCCTTGCAAGTAAGTAAATCCTTCTTTTTGGGGGACCAGAGTCCACTCGTACTTCAGTTACAGGCCTAACGGGCTTGAGGGCACCTGGTGATGCCCTAGATTTGGTCTACCAGCAGGCACTTCGGTGTTCAGGGGCAGTTAGACGTTCCTGGGCTCTTAAGGGGTGCAGATTCCCTTAGTTTTAGGTGATCCTCAATCTTATCAGGGGGTTAGCTAACTAGCTCTTGAACCAACTTCTGTCTTGCCTTAAGAGAAGCTCTTTGCCACAAGTGGGCACAGGTTCCTCGGGTGCAACCTCTCTTTGCTGGGTCCAAGGAGCACAAGGCAGTCCTACATCGGTCTTCTTTCCAGTGAGGTAGAGATCTGAGGACTGCATGCCAGGGGTGTCACCTTTATGCCATCTTTGCGTTTGCGGGAGGGGAAGGCTCACTAGCCAATGGGGCAAGAGTTCCTATGGGGCAACTCCTCATAATGTACATCGCTTCATGGGAGTTTGGCCCAAAAACAATTGCAGAGTCCCCTTCTCTGCCTCAATCCATGATGGAGGAGGTATTCTTCAATATTGTGAAGAGCTCTCGGCAAATCCCCAGGGTGTACCCAGCATAATGAGTCACTCCTCCTGGAAATCTGATTGTACAATGAGTTTTACCCCTGTGGAGGAGATGCCAGTCTGTTTGGCGACACAAAGAAGTGGGCAGGCCAAGGTGTGATTGCCATTTGCTTCACTGAGATCGCAGCCTCTGTGAAGGTAGGTCATCTGTAGCCACTGACTAGTAGTCATCCTGCTAGAGGACAACATGCCTCTTCCTACTAATGTTTTTTTTGTTCCCTGTTCCTGAGAGTGTTTCACACTTTCTAGCAAGGAGGCAGCCTACTGTCTCGGGGGAACAAATGCTGCAGACAATCAGGAAGTGCTATAAGAGATTTAGGCAACAAAGTGGTGGTTTTCTGAAGTCATCTTTATCGTAAAACTTCAATCAGGTTCAATGCAATGATTAATTTTATACCTTAAAGTAACTTGTTCGGTGGTCCTATATGGAAGTTAACAATTAATGCATGAGCTAGTGAAACTCCATGTTGACCAATGGGGCTACCGTCCTTACTACATACATTTTTTTTTTACTGCCAGGATACGTGAAGTGTAATTTTTAAATGTCGTTCTTTTTATTATCAGCTCCCTGCTTAATGGGCTTTAGAAGGCCTAACTTAGGAATGCCTTACAGATATTAAAAAGGTAGGTTTGGACCTGGCAAAAGGGGTTATTTTGCCACACCGAGAGGACAGACTGGAAGCTGCCCAACTAGGCTGCGATGGCAAACCTAAAGCCATGTTTTCCATTTGTCACAATAGTAGTGGCACAACAGGTGCTGCAGCCCACTGGTGACACTTAACTTATTAGCCCTGGGTACCTTTTGTACCATATACTAGGGACATAAGATCATCTGGTATTAGCCAGGTGAACACATACTGGTGTGTGTGGGGGGGGGGAGGGGAGGGAGGGAGAGTTTGCAGGGCAAAGTAAATGCACTGGGACCTGGACAGCATGGTCCAGTGCATTTCAGAGTTGAAAAACCAAAAGCATCGGTCCAAAATCTTGGTGGGTGCGGTTGTTCATACAAAAAGAGGTCCTTTCTACATGATTTAAACTCTATCTTCAAACATTTTCTTAATAATTGTTTCTAATTAAATTTGTCATTTTGTACTACAAGTTTCTCACTAAATGTTTTCAACTAAAAATATATAACAACTGCCATGTGTTATGGTAGAGAATATAAATGCCCACATGATTTCAAACACTGGAGTGTGACAACATATATCCTTTCATACTCACAAGAACTGTAACCCTGTCTGGCATTTTCTACACTGCTATTTGGAGGCGGTGAAAATTTGTCTTTTTTCAGGTTTTCCAGATAGGATGACTGAAAGGTTTAGTGCTTGGAAAATCTTAGTACTTCTTAAGTATGAAGCAAAGGAGGATAACTGAATCGTTGACAGTTAAAGCATTACCCCCAACAATCCCTCCTATGGATCTCAGGAGGTAAGGTTTTACTAAATGGCATTTATCTTTGTCATCAATGCAAGTATTCATGATGTCCACTTCGCTGAAAAAGGGTTCCATATCAATCTGGCAGAGCTTTCTATTATGAGAATCAATCACATTTCTAAACAAGGAGTTGATCTAAAATGCCCTGCTGACAGATTGTTATCAATATGGCTCAAACACAACTATTCCTACAAACGAAAAAATGAGCAAAACTGTTCTGCTTGAAATTATGCAGTGTTGTTCTTTTGTACAACTGCTACAGTACGTTCTTCTGATATAGAACACGGACAGGATGAATTTACGACTAAACAAGTCAGCTGACTGATTTGAAGGAGGCAGCAGTGCTCAGATGCCATGTACGCCATTAACGAATCTGTGATTACCATGGAGACGCTGAAAGTAAATAAAGACATACTGACCATATTCAAATTAATTTTATACAGTATTGTAGGAAGCTGGCTATCTATGCAGTGTACCAATGCATGGAGACAGTATGCAGATAGTCCAGAGCGACTAACGGGTTAAAATTATAACTCTAAAAGCTCTCTTTTGTGGTAGTGTGGGTGAGTAGTTAGGCTTATCAGAGGACAGTGTTGAGCATTTATTACACAGAGCCAGTAAGTGAGACAAAATCAATAAAGAAATCTGACAGCAGTTTATAAGAATAACATAGATTTTTAAACAAATTTAGACACCAAGATCATCAGAATCAGGTGAGTACTTTTTTCTGAGATAGGAGTTTTCATAGATTTCATATACTGCACTCAGTTACACTTACAACTTACGTGACTCTCTTCCTTGACTTAAGGTGAGTATGAGGCAAGCCCCAATGGAGCACCAACAGGTCATCCCAGACGGCACTGGGGCATCTAAGTGCAGAGGTGCTTTACAGCATTGGGTGCCCCGTTTAATGGGGAACGATCCGGTCAAAAAAAGCTGCAAGCTGGGACTGGGCAAACCTACAAGGGGGCTCAGTCCCTGAGATGCTCGAGACACAGTTGGTACACTTCTCCTCGGGCTGTGTTGCTCGAGTACAG
Source organism: Pleurodeles waltl (assembly GCF_031143425.1). Taxonomy (NCBI): domain Eukaryota; kingdom Metazoa; phylum Chordata; class Amphibia; order Caudata; family Salamandridae; genus Pleurodeles; species Pleurodeles waltl. Next base: position 993,965,708 of record NC_090442.1, read on the forward strand.
TGGTGCTTTTAGGTGTTGGGACGCAGTAAAAAAGATACTCGTGGTTGAAGGGGGCCTGCAGAGAGAAGGCTGCAGGCAGCGACTGGGGGATCAGTATGGCCAAACCCAAGGGTGGGCTCAACTTTTGAGGATCATGAGACCACGTGGGCACCATCAATTCCCTCGGACTCGGGCTGTGGGGCTTTGGTGCAGAGGTGCTTTGAGGCATCGGGTTGTGGCCGTGGGAGACCTCTCTGTTTCTTGGTTCTGCAGAAGAGGGTCAAAACAGGACAGATGGGCCACTCTTGATGTGGGTTTCACTATTCCTAAAGTCGCTCAACATGCAAGTCTGTTTTCCTTAGCACTGGTGCCTGGACTGGACACAAAGTCTTGGCTGCTACAACTGCTCCGGTACACAAGGTACTGGTGCTGTGGGGCTCCTGGAGCAGTCAGCGTCTCAAACTCGCTGGGGAGACAGGGCAGACCTCCTACAGCCTCTGTGGCGGCTTTCTGGTAGCTTGTTCCCTTGGAAGACCTGATGGTTAGCAACATGGTGGACAAGACAGCTGCTTTTAGTGCCTGCGGATGCAGGTCAGCAGCTCATTCACTCCAAGGGAGATTTTTCCTGGTTTTTGAGGTGCTGGGCAGTCCTCCAAGGGCTTTAGGGAGGGTGTCCAGCTCTTAGTGAAGTTGGCTCAGCGATTGTTGAAGCACAAGTAGCCTGGCAGGATTTTGCGCAAATCTTTGGTGAAGGTCTTCAGTTCTCGATCTTTTGGTCCTTCTTTCTTTCTCAGTTCCCAGTACCCAATGGGCTACTTACCCTCGGAGTCACTGCACTCCCTAGATGACCACTTCCGGTGGGGAGAGGGCATTACTCGGTCCCAGAATTCCTAATTCCATTACACACAAGAGGGTGGGATACCCTTTTTTGTGTACACTTCAGGCTGCCCATATTAGGGGTGTGCTCAGCCGGAGATATGCCTCCTAGCATAGCTAATCCTTCTGCCCGTCCTGTTGCCAAATGAGCCTCCGGGCAGGGGGTTGCTTCTCCCAGGTTTGAGGGAAGCTGGGGTTGCATATCAAAGGAGGCAGGGACTTTCAAGTCCCTGCCTTGGTATAGAGATTTACCGGCCATCCTGCTGGCGGAGGTGATAATACCTCCTACCAGAGCAAGCATTGTTTTGGACCTCGGAGAGCAGGGACTCACCTCCAGGGGGTCAGAAACTCATCTGTGGAGGCAGACTGGTCGATACCAGTCAGCCAGCACACCAGAGGACTAGTAGATTTCGGGGGTGCACCTCTGGGTGCATGTCATAATAATTCCAATACTGGCATGAGTATGGATTTCTTAAGACGAGGTGTGTAATACCAAACACCACTATTTTCTGACCAGCCATCATGTAGTCAAGTCACTTGTGCTGACCAGTGCCCAGCACATGCTTTAAGACAGCTGCCCCGTCACTTGCAATGTATAGGAATAGAACTAGACATCACAGGGGCATATATGCTCTTGCAGATATGTCCTCCCATGTTTATAATGAACCCTGCCTTAGGGTTCTTAAGGCCTGGCGTAGGGGTGACTTACATATAATACATGCCGTGACTTTGGCATAGCGCACAATATGTGTGCCATGTCGTGTTTTCACTCAGGGCTTGCATCCTGACATGCAGTTTGTGGTGGCAAGCTGTGTGCAATTTGTGTGAGGGACCCTTATGGTGGCAGAAGATATGCTGCAGCCGTTAGGGACCCTCTTAGGTACCCATGCGCTAGGTACCAGGGGTAGCATTTACTAGGGATTTACAGGGGTGCTAAAGTCCCGTACTGATTGTAAACGATCAGACAACTTTGTTTTCAGAAAAGAGTGCCGGCTCAGAGGTCTGATTAGCAGGCCTCAGTGCACTGTCAGAGTCAAAAATCAGCATTTAGTACTTCTAAAAGGGGCCATGAAGTTGGTGGGGGCATCTGCAAAAAACTCCTACCTTCCTATAACTGCCTTTTAATCACCAAAGCATTCCTCTTGAAGTGTAAGACTTCTAAAATGCAAAATAAAAATAGATACTAATGCAAAACCTAGAAAAATATAGACGACCTTGTGCAACAGAAATTGTGATCGACTAAATCATGAAAATATGCTCTTCATAGAAAGTATTATGTGCAAGCGCGAAATTGCGGAAGAAACAAAACCCCTGTAGACAGGACAAGAACTTCCATGAAGTCATGGTGAATGATAAGGTGTGAAACAGAGGAAGTGTTCTTGGTATGACTCACTGGTGTAGTGCATTAAAGGTCGTCATTTCTACAAACCATCCAGAGGATACAAATGGGTGTCACTTTCTCTGAGAATAGAAAACTACTATGAATATGTATTAAAATAAAACACATAGAATAGACTTCCACCAGAAAGCTATAGTTCTAAATTGCTAATGGAATGTCCTATTGTGAGTATTAAAAACCTAGAGTGCCTCTCTGTGGTACAAAAACCACAAGGTCTATGGTGCCAAGTTTTCCTCCAGTAAAAGTAATTATTTAAAGCTCTGGTCATAAAATCTAAGAAGTTACTAGGACAGGATGGTCTTCTGTTCTTGGTAACCAGGGATTACCAGACTTCCAGCCTCTGAAAGGTGTCATTTATCGTTTGTTTACCTAGCAAGACTCGGGCATAAAATAAGTCTGAAGAACTTACAAGGTGTCCATGTCCTGAAAGTATACAGAATCATAGTTTTTGTGCCAGAAAAGAACATTTGAAATTGAAAAAAATATAAGGAAGAGGTGGCATAACAAACTAGTTCGCAATCTGAGTAACTTTGAAATGTATTGAAAAAAGTGACTTAGAAACCAACAAGGCTTGAAAAGGACCTCCAGCATCAGGAGCGCCTCCTATGATAGTGTAGAAAAGTCATAATAGAAGTTACCAACAGCAGTTATAGGTGATGTTGACATAATGAAGAGGAGGCAAAAACCTAAAATGGTTTTGCTTCCAGAGATCAGAGGGCAGGCTCCTCAGCATATGTCTGAAAAAGACAATCCAATCTACAGTACTTGATTTGGCCTCTATTTCCCATGGTAAAGTCACACATAACAAATAAAATATACATGATTCACACAGGAAAATTCATGATCACTTCTTCCTTTGACCGAATGTAAAAATTAACTATGTTGGTTAGGCCTGAAAGGGGATTTGTTTTAAATGGGGCACCTCTTAAATCAAAACAAATTAATCCAGCTACAGTAAATGTTGATGGCTCTTAGCAGAATACCTCTCTGGAAGCATCGTACTCTAGAATGGCATTCTGTAAACCTGTTGGCCTAGAATACATGAGCTAGGAAATGTGCCTCATTACAGGCTAAAGACCCCAGTTATTTATTGATATTATTTTTATAATTTAATTGATATTCATTTTGTTATTAAACATGACCTACACAATGGATGACTAAGGGTACAGATTAAAAAAATAACTAGGATTTACTTTCTCTATGTTTCAATTTTATATTTGTACCAATCCCAAAACACATAAATAGCTCACTCTTGCATCTTGCAGGTACTTTAACCCCTTCTAGAGGCATAATTAAATACTATGTATGCGAAATAAATTTCATTCACTGCTTTTCCAAAATGGTATGCGTTTGGAGCTATTCAGTATCCATACCAATTAGCATAAGCATAGAATAAACAGACACGTCCCAATTCAACCTGAACAATTATCAAAATGGGTGTGGCGTTCCGTCGGTCCCAGTTAAGGAAGAGGCACCATACATTTTTTATATGTACCATTTCACCCAAATAAATCAAAATACTATAGCACAACTAGCAAGAATGAAGGGTTATCAGCAATAAATGGTCCTTCTTCACTCTACTTTGTCCTAACTACAGAGATATTTAGCTTACTTACTTTGGAATTTTTGTTTGAAATCTACTATTGACTGGAATTCTCCCCTTATTGTCAAGTTCGATTCCCAGCTCTGCGAGACCAAGATTCTGAGAGAATGGGCGCCGGCCGACGCAAACAAGCAGCACATCACAAGGAATGACTTCTGCTTTGCCACCAGCAGCTGCTTCAACTCTAGAAAGGACAAGCAGAACAAAATAGTATTAGTTGCATATACATGAACACACAATGGCTATCTCAGAATCTGTATAATTTTGTAATAAAGCATTTATAGGTAGATCGATGTTTTATTTACATAGTTACTTAACACCACTGCATTACAACCATGTTCACAGTTTTATACATTACTAAAAGAATAATCAAATTCTGTGCTATCATAAAATACATTCATAGTTTACTACTTGGCTAATCTAAAAACGTTAGTCAGCTACAGATCCGTATGAGAAAGGATCTCAAAGCAGGTTGCCTCACTGTGTTTCATATTGGCCTCTGTTGCTCTTCTGGTACCAGAGTTAAAACAGTGTCACTGCAGGCATAATAGTTTGTGAGTTCTATGAAGTAAGAAACCCAAACGCGAGCAAGCTGCCCCCCAAATAAATTTCAACATAGTCAAAATAAGAAAGAAGCTACTTCAACGACGGTGTATAGAAGGGAATACATACTACTTTGCAGACGGCTGCCTTCCTGAGCAGGGTATTTAAAACAAACGGGGACTGCTCATACTGTCACGTGAGCACCTTGCCTTCCCCACAGGAATTTAATGAAAATGCTCCAGACCCACTTAGATGTCGTGCTATCAATTTTAACTAATGTACAAACGCCTTTTTCAACCCCAGACTTGTTGAAGATTGAAAATTAAAGCAAATAGGTTTGCCCTGGAATACTTCCTTGTTAAGGTGCACACTTTAAAACATTCTTTAGATTATTAGTGAATATGCATTTCTTACAATGACATACTCAGGCTCATAATATATTCAGCTTTTGTTTACATGACAACTGCAGTTTGGGGGTACTTATGAACTGTTTTTTTTATTTAATATGTGGCTATTTTGTCCTCTGTTTAGGGAGTGAAACTGGTTAAGAGCACATCTTCCACAATCACTTAATCAAGAAGAATTCAACATTTTTTCTGAATTGCCAGAAGAGTAAAATGTTTATTTTCAACCCATTTCATCTGAAAAACAAGTCACATAAAAAAAACAAAAGGTTAACTCACGAAACATCAATTTTTCCATCTGGGCGCCTGGTTGCACCTGTCACCTTGGTATTTAATTTAAACTTAATGCCTTGCTTCTGTAGAATACGTTGAAAGTTTTTAGAGATCTCCATATCAATCCCTAATCCACCAACGTGACCCAAGAATTCCACCGCTGTCACTTCCGAACCGAGTCGCTGCCAGACTGAACCCTGCAAAGATGAAAGGAGGAGAATGAAACACTACTGTAATTTTTGGATTCACTCTGCATCTGTGTGGTACGTTAGAACGCTTTTAACATTAACTGGACAACTGACTGACTTAGAACGCAAAATGAATCAAAAACTAACTGCAAAACTAACCTTTTGCTCAGGAACCAGTACCACTAATCTGACAAAGCCATTTACGTATGTCTGCAAAACACCTATCCAACTTTGAACATTGAGCCTCCCGCTGGGACTATTCTCGCGGGCAGCTCTTCTCCTCCACTATTCCTTGGTTGCGAGCACTTCATATTTATCGCTATCCTTTGGGCATGTTCAGTCCCTCTCCTAACTGGGGGCTCTGATTGACACCATTTTGTCTGTTTGAATTCCTGAATTTTCTAGATTATCTCTTTTCCCATTTAGGACAATAAACGACCTTCCCTTGATTTCCTTCAGGCTCATGCCGGCTTGCACATGTTATTTTGCTTTCAGACAAAACTCTGTCCTGATGATGATCCTTTGATCCCTTCAAGGATCGAAACGTTACTGACTACAGTACCTGGACTCAATGATAAATTATGTTTTTGATGTACATACGAGCATTGATAGTGTGTGAATTGTGACTGTAACCATTGGTTCGATGCGGTCACATGAGTAAGCCTGAGCATCTTTGATTTACATATACATAATGGCTCTTTGTTGAGCAGGAACCATGCAATCCTTTCTATCACATTTGTAAGCCTGCACTTTATAATGTCTGAATCGATTGTTCTTTCTCTGTTTTGTGTCTCCCACACAATGTTAAATTATCTATGCATAATAAATAAATATATATGTCTATTGGACCTAAAAATCATAGGTCTGAATGAATTTCTATGTACATTCTATTGCTCCCATGTGATACACAAGGGATGTTTGCTTTTGCAGAAATACTATCACCCCTTGTCCCATGTTTTTTCTCTCCTTGTTTTGTAGAAACACAAGGTCCTTTTCGTGGCACCCAACTCTGAGGACTCAGAGCATCCCTCCCAACAGTAGCATAATCTTCTAGATCCATTTTCAAGAACACACTTAGTACTTGACACCTCAAAGCCGATTCACAAAATTGAAGCACCAACTCAAAACCCAGCAAGTCCCAGTGGATGACAGTCTACACTAAGGGTGCCCAAAACAGGTCTGGAGACCTATATCTATGCCAGATTTTCACTATATCCACTTATAATAAACTTTATATGACTGGTGGTTATCCAGACAATATGGACTGCACAATGCCACCCTCGGAGAGCCTCGTACTGAAATCTGACATCCTTATAGAAGGAAAATGTCCTAACCCTTGGACAGAGAAGTGGTGGCCCTCCTAAAATGGGAACAGCCCCAAAGTCCACTTCACTTGTTCACTACTGAGGATTTGTTTTTGCTTCTAAATTATATTTAATTGTAGGCTTGAGAACTCAGGAAACAAATGCTCCAATTTTCCTACTATAAATTGGTAACAAAAGAGGCAACTGCACCCCAATCTGGACTATGTGAATTTTCAGTATTTGAAATGCCCAAATACATTACTGACAAAGTGCAGTTTTTTCAAAATTTAGAAGCTTGCCAAGTCCTGGAAATATCATGCATGGAACAGATCTCTCAGCATTTGGCAAAACTACAAAATCTACAAATTAATCATTTTCAATTTCCTCCTCATTTGTTGATATGCCTCTTGTGGAATAGATTCTATTTTTGTTCAAGCTCAACTGGTGAGTTACCCATCCAATCACATCTTATGATCGTCTTCGGCAAACTTGTTCGATATTCTTAAAAGTAGGCAGGCAGGAGCAAATTACCATTAATATCTTTTTGACCCTTAATGCTAAAACCATCTCCTTCTTTCTAAAACCTTGATTTGAGTGTTTGAAAAAGCACTGATGACCTTTTTGTTACCCTATGAAGTGAGGAAAAGAGTAGAATTCTCTGAATACTTAATAACAAGAAGACAGACTTGCAAATGGAGTTTTATAATCGAGTCCTTTACTTTTATTTAGCTAATTTTCCAGCATATATATTTTTAAAATTCCATTTTAAATATTTTATATTTTTTTGACACGGAACTGCTAGATACTTTTCCAGAAGTCAACTCAAGTCATCACGATTTGGCAGATCAAAAAAATATTTTTGATTTTCTATCACATTCGTTTCGTAGGAAAGGAAGTGTTTACATAAATGTGTAACAACAGACAGTCGAAGAAAACAGAACATTTTCTGGCAGTTATCAAAACAAGCTTTGTATCAATAGACTTGCACACGCCGCATCTGCTTACAAGTAGTGAGCCTGTAACATTTTCATAACAAAAAAACTCAATATAATGGTCCAATACCGAGTTCTAAAAAGTAGTAATATGCACTACAATTGGAAAGTGCAGAACATTAATTTGAATACCTTTATGTATCAGAAGTGAAACACCCTAACACAATCATTCTGGTATAGATTACGGATCAGAGTGCCCAGCATTGGTTCACCAGGGTTATATTTGTGTTAGCTTTTTACTATAACCACATGACGAACATGTAAGTATAGTAAATCTAAATGTGAATAATTTAGTCAGTAGTTACCCTGAAAATCTGGCATTGATACAGTCCTCATGAATATATGCAGAACGCAAATACTGAAGATGGTATTAATGTACAGATTTGAAAAAGAAAGGGTCACCGCCTTACTCACCAGTTCCACACCAATAACACCTGCTCCGATAACCACCATCTTTTCGGGAACTGTTTTAAGTGATAAGGCACCCGTGGATGATACAATGGTTTCTTCATCAACCTACAATTATACAAAAAAGAAATCTGTTCATAATGGATGTCTACATGTTGAACATGAATACTCATTGGATAGACAAACTCTATTAGTAACAAAAAAACATTAAGAATAATTTTGTGTTGCATCTCTTTTATTCACTTGACGCAATGACTAGACAGCAGGACATGTGTGAAACCAGGAAACCCTGGTCCTCTTAAGTAATGGCTCACTTTTGAACCAAATATTTGAAGCTTTCTAACTGCAGAAACAGGTAAGTCACTTAAACACCCCTAAGACTTTCAGCCATAGTTAAGCAAGAGACATATTGCCAATAAGATACAAATCAATATCACTGAAGAATGTCACACACCTCTATTCCAGGAAACGGTGTGACTTCGGACCCTGTAGCTATCAGGATGTTCTTTGTGTTGATAATCTGTGTGCTGCCGTCAGCCTTTGTTGCTGTAACTTGGTTCTTGCCTGAGATCTTCCCATATCCTGGGACATGTGTCACCTAGAGTAAAGGAGAATTTGACAAACTTGGCTTTTTGAGCAGATAATACAACACACTCGTGGTCAAAAGCACAGGACAGGGATCAAAACCACAGAGCTAAGACACAGCTTTTGTATAGGTCTTATAACACCTAAGTAATACACAGCCCAGCATAAATCCATACCACACAATTCAAAATTTTCTACGTTTGAGACTACCATTCAGTAAAATGTAGAGGACTAAAGAGGTGAGCAATTTACTTGATTTTATAGGTCTTTTCATACATGTGTAGCATAAACAGAGCACAAGGTTAGCTTGTGTACTTTTTTAGGGCACAACATGGTAAATCTACAAAGAGTCTTTTCCAATTTTTGCAAGAATGCATGCTGTTTGCATAGCTCACTGTGTTATTTTCAACAGTCAGGGATGTGAAGAGCTCTTTCAGGACATCCAAGTGTTCATACATCTATGTACAGCTGAGTGGTTTTTATTACGTAACACATGCAACTAAAGGTCATTGATATTTAGATTTCCTTGAGCATGGATGTAGGTCAGATATTTTTTAAATAGTATGTTAAAGACTACCTTTACACACATAGCCTCCTCTAAGCTTCTGGTTCTACTGCTGTAACATGGATATTGGGTGGCCTTGACTTTGGAAAACAAGTCTAAACTACTGGGCCCTTTTTTATTCAGCGGAAAACCAATACACCTTTTGTTTCCATACATCACCCTGGGTTGTTATCTGAAGGACTGCACCAGAGATTTGTAAATGTATTTCTATGTGAATTACAGCCCTTTTTGCTGATCGGTAATCAACTGCATTGCTTAGTTAGGAAGTTCACAAGCAACTTCTTAAACATCCGGACATTTGCTTTCAAAGAAAAGCCAGCTTCTGTGTCATGACTCTAGATAAACTACGTCTCGCCCACAGTAATCTCCGAATCAGCAACATGGATTACTCACCATACTTTGCTCTGAATAACACTGTCCTAATTATGGAATCTCACAAACATTCTCTATAAATTCTCTGCTTGGTTCGGGACACAGCCACATGCTATTTTGTCTCCTTGCTTCCAGCATGTACTCCAGCCCAATAAAAGGATTACAAAAATTCGGAATCATTTAAAACAACAAATGTAACATGAATGAATTAAGGATGTGTTTAATTACTTTTTCTATTTATTTATAATTTTTCTTATACATATTTATTGCTAAATGTGTTATTATTTGATACTTTTATGGCTTGTTGAAAGTCAAATAAAGTCTGTTTGATGATGAGTAGCAGGTTGCTACTGTTGGGAAGGTTTATGAGCCAGATGCACAAAAATGCAATTTTGCATTTCTCAAATAACGACTTCATAGAAATTGCTATTTAAGAAATGCAAAATGCTATGTGCAAAGATAACGATTTCCTAATAGCAATTCCTACAAGGTAGGAATTGCTATTAGGAAATCAGTATTAAGAAACCCCATTGCATTTGAGCCAATGGGCTGGTTTTGCATTTCCTAAATTGCGATTTCGTATTAAGAAATCGCTATTTAGGAAATGCAAAACCAGAGAAAAAGACCCCCCTTGAGGCACCACAAAAATAGGGGTGCATCTGTAGAGCACACATATGCCTAAGGGGGCATGTGTGTGATCTATTGCAATTTAAAAAAGCACCCTGGGGTGCTTATTAAAAAAAAAGAAAATTGCACCTGGTAACCACCAACTTCAAGTCAGTGGTAAATGCATCTCCAAAATGCATAAATCGCATTTTGGAAATGCATGGTACATCAGAATAGGAAATGCAAATAGGAAATCCCTATTTGCATTTCTTATTCTGGGAATCACAAATTACGATTTGCGATTCCTTATAAGGCTTTGTACATTAGAAAAGCCCAGTTTGCATTTCTTAACAGCCCGAAATACCGAACCGGACCGATAAGAAATGCAAACAGGCTTCGTACATCTGACCCTATGTTACTTACCCTGTAAGCATCTTTTCATGGCATGTAGTGCTGTAGGTTCACATGCTCTGCATACTCCTGCCATCTAGTGTCGGATTCGGATGTGTGCAAGTTGTTTTTCTTCAAAGAAGTCTCTCGAGTCACGAGATAAAGTGACTCCTCCTTCTCTCAGTGATAACGTGCATAGACATTGACTCCATTGTTAGATTGTTTTCCAGCTGTCGTTGGAGAATGGAGTGTGAGTAAGTGTTAATAAAGAGACGTCCATGGATATGAGAATATATAGAAAAGTACTGCAACGGCCAAAAGTGTCCAGGGAGGAGGGCGGGCACAGGCGAATCTACAGCACTGCATGCCACGAACAGATGCTTACAGGGGAAGTATATCATCTGCTCGATGGCAGGTGCAGCTGTAGATACACATGCTCTGAACAGAATGTAAAGAAGTGCCCTTCATAAAGCAGTGGCTAACGTGTGGGTGTTGCAGTTGTTTGAAAAAAGGGTGCATAGCACTGCCTGCCCAACATCTGCTTGTTGGCTTGCTAATACATCCACAAAGTAATGTTTAGTGAAAGTGTGTGGGGTTGACAATGCAGCTGCTTTACAAATTTCAGCTATTGGTATACTTCCCAGGAATGCCACAAATGCTCCTATCTTACGGGTCTGGGCAAAGTTCCTTTAGCTTCGGCGTAACAAGTCTGAATGCACTTAACTTTCCTTCTTGAAATGCCTGATTTAGACTTCCCTGTGTGAGGGGGGCGAAAAAGCAACAAAAAGTTGCTTGATTTTACAATAGTCTTTAGTCCTGTCAATAAAGTACATTAAAGCTCTTTTTAAATCTAGTGTATGAAGGGCCCTTTCTGCAACTGAATCATGTTACGAAAAGAAAGGTGGAAAGTTGAAACTACCGAGGAATTTTGGGTTAGTTCGGAGGACTACCCTATCTCTGTGTAGCTGGAAGAAAGATTCTACCAAGGTTAGCGCCTGGAGTTCATGGACATGTCTTACCAAAGTGACTGCTACTAAAAAGACTACTTTCCATGATAGGAGCAGCAGAGAAAATTGATGTGAAGGTTCAAATTGTGGACCCATATGCCTTCCACGAATGCCTTAATAACTGGGACTTTAAACAATGATAATTTTAGTCTGTTCTGCGGGTAGGCACCTAATGCAGCCAGAAGCAGGATTATGGAAGTATATGCTAAACCAGAGGCCTGCAAATCAAGTAAGTAGCAGACAATATTCTCAACAGTCGCATTGAATGGATCAATATGTTTGTCATGGCAGTTGAAAACATATATTTTCCACTTAGCAGCGTAATACGTTCTAGTTGTGGGTTTACGTGCCTCCCTGACATCTAATACTTAATGAGCCAAATCGTAAGGTTGAGTTCTTTTGGATTGGGATGCCTGATTTTTCCATGGTTCTGAGTGAGAAGATTCAGGTTGAGGGGAAGCTTCTCGTTGGACACTACAGAGAGCTCGAGTAGTGTGGTGAACAATGGTTGTCGAGCCCAAGTGGGAACTACTAGAATGAGGGTGAGAGACATTTGCCTGAGCCTCTGAACCACAAATGGAAGAAGGGGTAGAGGTGGAAAAGCATAGGCAAATATCTCTGACCAATTCATCCATAGAGCATTGCCTTTGGATAGGGGGTGTAGGAGTCTGAAGGCAAAGCTTTGGCATTTTGTGTTGTCTGCAGGTTGCGAATAGATCTGTGTGTGGAAACCCCCACCTGTGAAAGCATAGGAGGAGGACTCGAGAGTGGAGGTCCCATTCATGGACTTATTGTAGCATCCTGCTGAGGAGGTCAGCAAAGTTGTTGTCCATCACTGGAAGGTGTCCCCCTAATAGGTGAATGTGGTGACTTATTGCCCAACGCCAAATCATCTGAGACAGGCATGATAACTGTAGAGAGTGTGTCCCCTCCTGTTTCTGTAGATAAAACATGGCTGTTGTGTTGTCTGTCCGGACCACAACAACTTTGCCTGTCAAGTGAACTGGGACGGCTTTCAATGCAAAATAAATGGCTTGAAGCTTCGAGTAGCTGACGTGTAGGACTTGATGTTGGTGTCCCACAATCCCTGGATTGTGAGGTCTTGTAGGTGAGCACCCCATCCTGTGAGGCATGCGTCCGCTGTGAGAATGATCTGGGGAGCAGGGCTGAGGAACAACCACCCCTTTGATAAGTTCTGCGTGTTCCACAACTGTAGAGAGTGAGGAGTGCAGCTGTCTACCAACACTAGATCTTGTAATTTATCCTGTGACTGAGACCATCAACTTGCCAGACATCCCTGCAGCAGGCATGTTGGACCTGGCCCTTTTTGCAGGGTCATTCTCAAACTTTCTGCCTCCTTCCTCCAGTTTTTTTTCCTGGCCTGTTTCTGTTGGCTTTAGGACTCTGGGCACTTTACCACTGCTAACCAGTACTAAAGTCCATATGCTCTCAGTCCAAATTATATTGGTGATTGGTTTATCCATGATTAGCCTATTTGATGTACTGGTAAGTCCCTAGTGAAGTGCACCAGAGGTATTCAGGGCCTGTAAATCAAATGCTACTAGGAGGTCTGCAGCACTGATTGTGCCACCCACATGAGTAGCCCTATAAACATGTCTCAGACCTGCCACTGCAGTGTCTGTGTTTGCAGTTTTGAATTGCCACTTCAACCTGGTATGTGTACCCACTTGCCAGGCCCAAACCTTCCCTTTTACTACATGTACATCACACCTAAGTAGGTCCAAGGCAACCCCCTGGGCAGGGTGGAGAATATTTAAAAGGTAGGACATGTACTAGTGTGTTTTACATGTGCTGATAGTGAAATACTGCTAAATTTGTTTTTCACTATTGCACGGCCTATCTCTCTCATAGGATAACATGGGGGTTGCCTTGAGATATCTTTTAAGTTCAGTTTCCCATTGGGAGCAGTTAGAGATATGGAGTTTGGGGATCTCTAAACTCACAATTTAAAAAGCATCTTTTGGTAAAGTTGTTATTTAGATTGTCTGTTTGAAAACGCCACTTTTAGAAAGTGGGCATTTTCTTGCTTAACTATTCTGTGCCTCTGCTTGGCTGCTGAATCCACGTCTGGGTCAGACTGACAGTTGGGCTGTTTGTGAATTCTCTCTAGACAGTGACACAAAGGGGGCTGAGGTGTGTCCTGGCCTCACAAAATACTGTCTCCAACCCCCTAGTGTGTGTCTGTGGCAGGGCAACGAAGAAGTAGGGGCTTGTGCACTACAAAGACTTTCCTTTTAAGTTTGCCTACTTCAAAGGCAGAAATGAGCATAAGTATTGGAATGCTGACCCACCAACTTTAGATTCGTTCTAGATCAAGAGGAATAACTGCCAAGGAGAACAGCTTGATACTTGAGGAGGACCTACCTCTCTGCCTGTTGCTTTGCAGGCCTGTTGCTGCTTCCTTGAGAGTGAAAGGACTGGATTCTGCTTTCTGAAATACTGCTTGTGAAGTTTCTCCAAGGGCTTAGACTGAGATTGCCGCCTGTTCTGAAGTCTTGGGGACATCAAAGACTTCATCTGTCAGTGCTTGGGCCCTTCTGCTGAGAGTCCTGACTTGCTAAGTGGTGCCAAATCCAGTCCCTGGGCCCTTAGAAGTGGAAGCTGGTAACTTGCGGGAGGGCCAATCCCAACTGTGTGTTGAGAATAGCCCCTAAATAGGCCTGAATTTGTGAAGTTTGAAGCTGTGACTTTTGTATACTAATTGTGAACCCTAATTGATAAAAATGTTGTAGAGTGGATTGCGTATGTTGTAGACACAACTGACTTGTATTGGCTTTTATGAGCCAGTCGTCCAAATATGGGAAGACATGAATACTCTGTGTAAATGTGCTGCAACTATCGCTAGACATTTGGCGAATATCTGGGTAGGAGTAGTGACTCCGAATGGAAGCACTTTGAATTGATATTCCCGCTATTACAAACCTGAGGTATTTGTAGTGTGCTGGATGTATTGGAATGTGAAAAGTATGAGTCTTGTAAGCCTAGCGCAGACATAAAGTTGCCCTGTTGTAGTAGGGGAATCACATCTTGTAGAGTTAACATATGGAAAAGTTCAGAAAGGCTGTGACGATTTAACGGCGTGAGGTCTAGTATAGGCCGGAGTGAGCCATCTTTTATGGGAGTGAGGAAGTATAGGGAGTATACTACCGAGCCCTGCTGCTGAAGAGGGATGAGTTCTATGGCTCCTTTGAGTAAGAGAGCCTGTACCTTCTGTTTGAGCAAGGTTAGATGTTTTGTGGAGGGATTGGGTCTGCGAGGTGGTGTGGTTTAAGGTGTTTTGATAAGCTCCACACAATAACCAGATTCGATAATATCTAGCACCCACTTACCTGTTACAATGGTGTGTCAGATGTAGAAGAAATGCTGTATTCTTCCCCCAACAGGTGTTAAGTAATTGGAGGGAATGAGTAGTGAGTCATTGTTTTGAGGTGGAGCATGTTGTGCAACAGGAAGCACCCTTTCCACGGCCCTTGGTGTTGTTTCCTCTGTGGCACCTTATACCAAGTCCAGGCAACCCCTATGAGTGAATGTAGGCAGTGTCTAGGAAGCCAGTGCTCTCTAAAAGTAGCTGTGGGTGAGCAGCCAATACTTATCTAGGAGACATGCAAAGCTTATGCAATACCACAATAGTCACACAGCAACTTATCACACATGAAAGGAACCACACAGTGTAACAAAAATAAAGGTACTTTATTACAGTAACACTACACTCGATTACTTATAGGGAGTCCCCTCAACTGGAGGTAAGTACACATTATGTATATACACAATAGCAATCAGAAATTAGTATAGAAACAACAAACATTGGCAAGAATGGTAGAAAATAGTGCAGGCCCAAGGGGAGGGCCAAAACATATACTATAATAATACTGGAATGCAAAATACAGTCCCCCATCCAAAGATTTGGAGTCGTTGGAAGAGCTAGGTTCCCTAAGAGGTGAGTACCTGAGTGACCCCCAGCGACCAGGAGAGCAGAGGTAAGTACCTGGTCTTCCCAAAGACTAACAAAAGGACTTAAAAAATGGATTGTGCAAGAACAGGACCAGACAAGAAGAAACCAAAGGTCGATTCTGGAAGAGGAGGACCTGCAAAAGAAGGAGATAGAGTCCAGTCCATGATGGAGGGTCCAGTCGGGGCAGGAGCCACTACACACCCTTCTATGGATTGAATAAGCTGGTTGACTTGCAAGATGACCAGCTGTGAAGCGCAGGAGCTGAAGAGGAGTCCTTGGAGCAGTGCAGATGGTGTCCCACGTTGGTCGTCGGGTTGCAGATGGTCAGTGGTTAGGAGAACCGCCAACAAGCCTTGGAAAACGCAAAAGGAACCAAGAGAAGAGTTGCACGGCTGAAGAGGACCAGCAAGGTCCAGGAGACTCGATCCTTGGAGGGGAATCCAGGCTGACCCTCTGCTGTCGGGAGAGCCAGCAGAAGCAGTCACAGCCCCCACGGACAACCCACTAGCAGCAGGCACAGTAAGTCACAGTGAGGCCCACTCAGCACAACTGGAGAGGTGTCCCACATCGCTGGAGCGGCAGAGAGGAGACTCTTCTTGGCAGGACGTAATGCTGGAGGCCAGGACTACTCAGATCATGAAGATCCCTTAGACCAGGAGGCTACAAGTCTTGGTAGCTGCAAGAGTCACAGTGCACAGGGGTACTGTCCTGCATGAAAAGGCTAGGGCTCACCATCTCCCAATCTGGACAGAGGGCAGAGAGGACCAAGGGGACCCCTCCAGACCACCACCTGTGATGCAGGATTCACGCAGTTCCAGAGGAGGGCAGATCCACGCTGGCAGCAAGAAAACAATCTAACAATGGAATCAATGCCCACGCACATTATCACAGAGAGCAGGAGTCACTTTACCTTGCGACTCAAGAGACTTCTAATAAAAACAACTTGCACACATCTGGACCCAACAGGAGTATGCAGAACATGTGTATCTACAGCCACACATGCCATCGAACAAACAGTTTTCAAAGAGAGAATACCCGATTGTATCACAAGTTCAATACACTTGATTCAAAGGGAGCTTTTTAAAGCTGGAAAATTTTATTCAGTCTGCATTGTGCAGCAAACAGTCATCTACTGACTTACAGTAAGAGCGTGGTGTGCAGAATGCCAGCATATGCATGCTATTCTCAGCACGTCCATAAATTTTGATGTATAAAATATATGTTGTGGTACCGGTTATGGCACTAACATCTGGTGGAAAAATATTTTTTGGAACAACTACTTTTTTCTGGAAAGGTGTCTTCATCTTGTAAGTCACACCTAGGTTGGGAGTAAGACACAGCTATTTGCATAACATGCTCTGCATACTGGGCCATGGGAAAACAGTAAGTAACCTGTTCCTGGGTGCATGAATAACAGGTAACAAAATTTAAATAACAGCTAAATTCACTATATGAAAATCAACTGGTCTTCAGAAACCTAGAAACTGGAAAATAAATTGAGTAGATTTACTCAAAATAGATAAAAACTACTGACCTTATTTTGCTTGAACAAGTGAGCAATACCAGTTGTAAGGGACTTTACTGCACCACTTTTCTGTTCCATCATTTTATCAAGATTCAACTTAAGTCCTGTAACTGTTTTAAAATAAAATATATAGATTTATAACATATCAAGAAAGCTAACATTTTGCAGTAAAGACAAGATACTTTCTTGCAATTCTCAACAGTGTGTTGTTGTGTAGCTTACAAGATACGAGCAGCACACAGTGTATAATGCAGTAAAGACTCTGCTCTGTACTGGAAAAGAGTCTGACTACAAAACATAAGTAAACAGTGCAAAACAAGCATATGTGAAAAAAGCCAATATGCACCAGGCTACTGTACAGTGCAGCAAAAGGAATGAGTGCAGAACATACTGTGTGGTGCAATAAAGTATACGTGCAACCGAATGTGCTGTGAAGTACAGACTAAATGTCCAATTTTGAGCAAAGCAGCAAAAAAACAAACAAGCATTTGCAATGCAATGGTTGTCGTGTTTGCTCGAGCCAGAGCTATTAGGGTTATAAATTCCTAACTGGACTTTTCGTGCCACATAAATTGAAAATGAAACGTAAAACAGTCGACAGAAGCAAGTCGATTCAAAGCGCCACCGCCGCAATGAGTGTGGGAGCAAGAGTTATTGGCTCCCTGCGTGAATGTCTAGAAAGGATTGCGGCTGTGAAGAAAGGCAAACCGAAACCGGGAGAGGGGCCATCACAAGCTGTAATAGGAGGAAGCATGACGTAGAGTGATGGGCAACAAAAATGTTCTCTTAGTTAAATCACCTGGCGAGGGAACTCAGCACACACAGGAGGAACATTTCACAAAATGCACCAGTAAAAATTAAGCATTTAGGAAAAGCAGACAAAGAATGAACAGCAAGAGTGTGTATGATTAAAAGTCCACAAATAGATTACAAAAGACTAGGGCGCTTGCACGCTCAACCCTAAAAGGACAGGACAGCTCCAGCTGAGGACTCATGGGATGACTTTAACAGAGGATTAGAGCGTCAGTTTAAGAGAAAAAGCCTAAATTCTGAGCCAATAATTCACTAAGGACCTTCAACTGCCTGAAGTAGGAAAAAAACCACACATCACAACATGTGGAAAAACAAAAGCAATTTTAAACGCTTAGCAAAAGCATTCCAAAACTGCAATTTGAGAGAAAATCAATTATTCTCAATCGCCACAGAAAAAGTTAAATTATTTAAACCATGGCAAACCACAAACAGCTTAATGACCCTAAAACAGTTGCTCCTGCTGTCAAACACATAAATACCTACAAGCAGCCTCACATGCACAGTGTTCGGCATGTACATCTGTTGAAATGGAACACTGCAAAAGCTTACACTGAAAACTTATCAGACTCCATTCTTACTTTCAATTCCTCTGCTGGCGAAATCCTTTCCATGAGCTAAGTGATAAAGATGTGAGTTATTCAGCAAAGCCTGTAAAGAAATAAATTCTTATTTAGAGATTCATTGGTATCAGAGTCACAACTCGGCACAGATCAAAAGAAGCAAAAATGAACAAACAAAAGTATTGAAATGACCCTAAACACAACTAAGGAGGCAAAATTAAGGAAACTGCTCCCAATATTACCCTCTAGGTTACTTAGCCTAACTATAGTGATATTGAGACAAGGAGTAATGTCCTCTTTGAAAGAAAAATATAAAGATTTTGAAATGAGACGGTGATTAATGTCTTCAAGAAGTGAAAGAATTAAGAGTTTCATATCAACTAATAATGAATGTTTCTTTAAAAAAAGGTTGTTTTTATATCCTGTGTGTATTTTATGGTTTCATACCTTTTACTGAATTAGAACGGAATAACACAAGTTTGTGGAAGCGGATTAATTCAACCTAATGATAACATCAATCTAAACTGTTCAAAGTTGTAAAGTAACCCAGGTTCTTCACTAAATGGCAAATTAAATTTGCAGGATATTCCCACAAGTAACTACAGACCTCATGCTGAAGAAGAAGCCACAAGGAAGAGCTTCACAAACAAACATTCAGCCACAAGTGTGCCTATACATTGTGCCATGTCTCTGTGCAGCCTGCATCTTTCATTGTCTACTATATATGTGTCAAATGAAAGGAAAACAGTCTAGGGAGACAAACTACTCTTATGTTTTAGCTGAATACAAAACAACAGTGTACAGTCCTGAAACACCAGGATATTATATGTGTGTGTGTGTGTGTGTATATATGTGCATCTGTGTGTAAACACCAAATGTTACAAGGATATTATGTTAGATTCAAATTTTACATACAAAACCATAGAAATTAAGCAGTTATAGTTATCTTGATTACGTATAACTCATGCCCCAAGGTAACGATAACTTGTGTCCTCATCATGCACAGTTTTCTTAAATACTGCAGTGATATTATCAATGATGTTAAAGAAGATGTCACGTGTCATGTAATGTTGCGCAAGTTATAGTTACCTTTGGTCACGAGGCCTAGCTACCTGAGATAATTATAACTGCTGAATTCCTATGGTTTTGTGTGTATAAATTGTAACCTAACTACAACTCCCTGTAAACTTTGTTTTTTTTCCAGTTAATTTCTAAAGTATTTTAATGATATTTCCTAACTAAAATGTCCCTGTAACCTGGGTGTGAGTGGTTTTGTGGGTCTGTGAGCAGGTGTGCCAGTGGCGGTATGGGTGTTTGAGTGGCTCTGTGAATGGTTGTGTAGGTGTGTGTGTGACTGGCTGTCTGCACCTGTGAGTGGTTTTGTGGATCTGTGATTGTTTGTGTGAGTGCGGTGTGGTGTGGTTCTAAGTGGTTTTGAGGGTCTGAGAGTGGGTGTGTGGGTCTGTCTGCGAGTATGTGCCTTTGAGGGGTCCCTCAAAGACCCCTTCATTAGTTGCATGGGGCCAAGGTACCTCTACCCTGACCCCTTCTATCACTTTTTCATTTTATGTTCACCGCTGAGAACAGGGGCCAAATCTTTCCTCCCAGGTTGCAGCAAGTCAATCACAGCACTGCTGTTGGCGTGTGGATCCGCAAATCCACCTGAACCTGATGAGGATCTGCATCCCTAGATATCCATATTTCTTTTACTTTAATAATATTCCAAACCTACTAAATGGATTTGCACCAAATTACAAAAAGCACACTTTCTGGACCACGATCTAGCTTGCTGCCAAACTTGGTGTAATTCCATTCGGCGGGTCAGGCTGTAGTCGTGTCTTAAATCCACATGTAAATTTTGCATGGGGAAAATGCATTTTGGGACCCCCCTTTTTTCTCAGCCCCGCTTGATGGAACACCTTGAAACTTTGCAGACAGCAGCAGAAGTGAGTGGCAAACTAGTTGTGAAAACTTTGTGAAAATTTGTCAAACTGCACCAAAGTTATTAGAAAAGCAAAAAACGATTTTCTATGGAAACTAGTTCAAACTATTAACTACCTACTACACCTATAATTTACATAACACAAACCTGGGCAGCAGAAGATTAAATAGTGTACCTGAGGTATGGATTTGAATGATCAGCATATTCCAATAATGTTAGCACCCGCTTGTTTTTATGCAGCCACTCCAACCACATTGGACATTTGTAAGTGCGGTCACTACTACCAAATGTAAGGGTATTCTCTTACACTTCTGTGAAGGAGGAATGGTTGAGTAGGTCGTCAGGATTTAGATTTGTGATCAGTAAATCATAGCAATTATCAGCATCACTGCAATAATTTAATACATGCCGTCCACAGTGATTACAAAAAGTCATGAGGGAGTGCCCATATTTAATACTGCAAGTACAGATACGTTTTTCAAGACGGCCAAATTAGCATGATTATGATAAGGTGACAATCTTTTAGAGTTGGCTTGGATGATTGGAGATGTGCTTTAAAATCTGTTTGCATCTTTGCTCCTGCTGCTCTCATTGCAAGCACTTTATATAGCAGAATATGTTCCATATTTCAGAGAGATGTTACTGGAGGGATTTTGGAATAAAGAGACGTGAATTCTAATCCTGGCACTCCCACTAGACCAACACAGTATGATACTGGGCAATTCGCTTTACATTTTTCAACCAGGAGATTGCAAAAATGTGGGCATTCTTAAAAGCTGGCTACACCATCGTTAAACACTGTCAAAAAAGTCTATGTCCATTCTTTTTAGCTATGAAGTTCCTGGAAGCAATTAAGTTTGTAGTACGAAATACGAAAATTAAATATGGCAACTGAGGTTTGGCTTCCAATCAGCATAATCATGTTCCAATAGTAATAGAAATAACGTGTTGTTTTTGCAGCATGTTGAACCACACTTCCATTTCTATGCGCGGACACTAGTATTCAATTTAATAGTACTCCGAAGGAATGCCAGATATTTATTACTTTATTGGAAGTTTTATAAAGTGCTACATGGATCCTTTTGTCTACTTCAAGGTGTTTGAGAGAAGTGTGGAGGAGAGAACATTATGACTGGAAAGCAGAGTCCAGACAGATGGCTAACCATGCCAGAAATTCTTCAATTGTGATCGATGTCCTGTGCTTTCTACAGTAATAGGCAAGTGTGAGTAGTTTGGTTTTCACAAGTTTCCTGAATAGCACAAAGCTGGGCTTGGATCTCAAATTTATGCTGAGGACGTTCCAGAGACTGGGACCTTGTGCACCTAGTGTTCTTCCTCCATGGTTCATCCTCTCAAATGTTAGTTAGGTGATCCAAAAAATAGCCAGAGGGAAAAGCTTTGGTTGGGGCACAGTAAGGTGTAATTTTCTGTAGGCATACAGGGAGTTCCCCCAGTATATTTTATACACTGTGTATTAAAACTTGAAGTTGACCCTGGCATTGAAGGGGAGCCAAAGAAGAGCTGTAAAGTCCAGTTTAATGTGATCCTAATTATGATGCCTAGGTGCCTGATGCTGACATCTTTTGGGTGTGCAATGAGTTTTTTTTAAAGGCTGAATAGATATTTAAGTGACAGACATACCAGGACGAAAGATCTAGTCAGCTCAACGCTGTGGTCTGTTATACCTTTTGAGATTATGTTAACCCAAGGAGGCCTGTCTTGAGGGCAAATTGAACAGCAGTGAATCAGATTTAGTGTTTCCAATTGCTAGAATCTCAGTCTTGGCACTATTAATGCAGAGGAAGCTCTCCTATGCCCAGTGGAGCACAAAGACCAGCCAAAAAGTGAATCTGAATACAGTCTCTGGCCTGCTTTCTAATCGGAAATGGATCTGTGCATAATCAAGATACAATTTTGTATCACATGGTGCTGCTCAAGGAGCTGAGTCAATGGATGTATGTAAATGTTGACAAAAAGGCACCAGACGCATGACCTTTGAGGGACACGGCCAGGTACTAATTGGCCATTTGAATGCTTCGAATGATCAAATCCGGAGTTTCTGACTGTGACTATTGGAAAATAACGCAAAACTAATGACCTTATTTTGCCTGAACAAGTGAGCATGGGACCAGAACATTCCTGACAACCATTCAAGCCTCAAAAGCAAGACTGAGTGGTCTGTTGTGGATTAGGCAGAGTAAAAAGTCAATATAAGCCAGTTTTGTTACCCTAGAATATGAAGAGGAGGAGCTCTTCTGTTGTATTATCCAGTGCAGTTTCTTTGTCTCTTGAGGGTCAGAGACCTGATTCTAAAGGAGGTCTTACAGAACCACAGAATGGTCATCTCACTATTCAAGATGTTGCGGAGAACTGGGAGACTGGAAATATGTTTGTGTTCAGGTGGATTTTGGGGTTGGCAGAAGAGGAGTATGATATCCTGAGTAAGGGATGCAGAAATTGTGCCAGAGAGATGGGAGACATTGATCACTTTAGTGACACCTGCAGCGTCTAACGGGGAGGAACTGTTTGAACCAAGTTGCCGGAGCATGAATCTTATGAGGTAAGGGTGCTTTTGTTTTGGTGGCCAGGTTCAGATTCTCAGCTGTTTCCTTTAGTATGAAAGAAGTGAAGAAGGGCTGTGGGGGGGTGGATGAGATGGAAGTAAGGCAGAGCTTCAGGGGGGGAGGGGGAGTGGATTCTGGGTTTTGTCCATCTTGGTGTTGAAAAAAAGCAAAGAGGTCTTCGCAGTGTTGCTGGAATGAGCACAGGGGTCACTCTTTAAGAAGTCTGAGTTGGACCAATCTTGATAGATACTGAATAATTTTTTGGCTGATATGATACCTCTGATACGCTGAGCACTATAGACCTTTTTGTCTCTTGATAACTTTGTAGTAGCTTCTCCGATGTATCTTCTAGAAGAGTATCGCCCATTCAGTCTGAATTATGCCAATGTGATTCAAGGATTCGGTTGTTACATTTTGGCTTAGCAAGTTTCCCATAATTGGTGCTTCACTTTGAGTTCTCTGTTTCTTTATAGGGTTTGGGTGTTTGGGGTGGGGGGAACTAAAGAGGAAATTATATGTGTTGAAAGGGGGTTAAAAGTAGTGGTTCCATATGCAGTAATGACACTGAACAGAAGCATACTAATTAAATGTAAAGCTATGGACCTATGCTGGAGTAAGTTTGAAAAACAAGTAGTGCTTTCAGGTTAGTAGATGTGGAGCCACTAAGGAGTCAGCCTTGTCAGGATTTTAACTTGTGACCCTTAGAGTAAAACAGTTGCTTATAAGCACATACCAATAAGCAGCAGTTTCACTCTCTAAGCAGTATTCATCCAAATAATACAAAACGTGAATAGAGGGGACACATATTGTTAATGCTTTAAGAATAGCGGGACAGAGTTATTAGGTGTGAACATTACAGCTGCTAAACCATTTTTGGAAATAAATAACTGGATGAAGATGGATCTTCCTTTCCCATCAGTTTCCACCTCCCATTAGGCCCCCCACAATCACTGGCATGCTGAACCACTTGTGATTCCCTTCATCCGCTGGATGACTTCTCACATGCATATAGCCGCTCCACACCTACAAAGTACTCCACAAACGCCCTAGTAGGTTAATTTTCCAAGCCATAATATTTATTTATAATACTGAACATCCTAAAAGGGTAAATATTCCAGCAGCCTCCTGACATGCTGCATATGGACTGTTACCTTATGTAACTAGATGTCTGTATTACACAGCATCCACAAATTACTTGTGGGCTCTAAAATCACTGAGCAGGCCTTTATCCAGCAGAGGTGATTTAGTTTCTTAACAACTAGTGTGGATTGAAGGGACTGAGTTATCTTCCGGAGAGTGTCCCACAAGGGGTGGGTAGTTTGGGCAAACTTCTAATCTAACCTGTGTGAATGGAGGTCAGTTATGTCAGTGTTGTCATGACGTGGCAAAGATCTGACCTTTCAAGCGACCTAAGCAACTATCTGTAAGAATCTTTTTTGTGTAATACTCGTGGATCTTCCTTTTCTCATCTGGCGAGTACTGTTCCTGGCCTATATTGTAACAAAATGTTTTGTGTCTCAGGGTGCCCATGATGTATGAATGGGTGCAAACAGACAGGCAGAACAAGCAGGTAGTCACACAATCAAGTAAGTACTCATATATCAATAGACACTGCAGAGAAGCTAGGCAAAGCTCTGCTGCATACAACCAATATGGAATAGCTCTGCTGCCTGAGACAGGAGATGTAGCTTTCCTTTCTGCATTGAATAAGATATAATCCATTTGAGCACGCAACTGATATGCCCTAGTTGGGGGATAGCTCTGCTGTGCAAGTGAATGATAGTTGTGCTGTTTGTGGCAAGTAAGTGGTAGTTTTGCTACCTGCAACAGGTGGGAAGACACTCTGCTGTCTGAAATGAGGAATGAATGTCAGCTGTACAAGAAATGGCACTGTATTAGAGAGAGGTGGATATATGGACTAGTACACCAGCCTTTGAATGGATGTCTGCCTTTTCCCTGTCCCACTGCTGGTGTGTTCTCAGAACTCTGTCCAGAAGAATTGGAGGGCCACATGGGAATTACTGCCTCACTGGTTACTTTGACTCCCACCCCACACCACCTTCACTTCATTTCCATCTCTGAAACATGACTTGTCAGGACGGTACCACGCCTGCTGCTCTACACACAGCCTGCTTCACCTTCCTTCCCGCACCTAACTTAACGTGGCGGCTAACAAATCTACTTAACCAGGCCTCTCTCCTTCACACCTGCCTCACCCTGTGAGCGCTGCCTACCCTCCTTTAAGTACATGACCATTACAGTGCAAACCCCTCCCCCCCCTCAACATAAGGATAATAAAATGCACCTCTCTGAGGACCCGGAATGCATCAATCTTATTGATGGCTCTCTGTGATTTCAAATTAGAATTCAGATGCTAGGCAGTACCCGATCTAATCAGCTGCACTCTCTACTCACGGTCCAAGGCACAGGGGCTCTCTGCCAACTCTCATGGCAACTCACCCAACTTTCCCTGTATTTAATTCACTTGCCTATTCTCCCATG
Source organism: Pleurodeles waltl (assembly GCF_031143425.1). Lineage (NCBI taxonomy): Eukaryota > Metazoa > Chordata > Amphibia > Caudata > Salamandridae > Pleurodeles > Pleurodeles waltl. The sequence continues at coordinate 993,991,081 of NC_090442.1, forward strand.
TTGCTTTAACTGGCAACTCCTTGAGCCACACTCATCAACAGCCTTCACTCCATCCATGTTATCAACTCAGTATAAACTATCTGGAATGCATGCTAACTTGTCCCAACACATGGACAGCATCTCGTTTGACCATTTCAATCACACTTTATTGTCAAACTTCAAACTCCTATGCCACCTACACCTTAACCCCTGGACCACAGCCCTAGATTACACCAACCATCATTGCCCTTAAAACACAAATGTGCAAGGTTATGGATATGGTAGAGAAAACATAAATGCATCTTGATTCCTACTAACTGCCACTCAATCTGGTGACCAATGTCCATACTTACTCAAATCAGAGTACTGTTTCAATCATATCTTCTCAAACATTACACAGAATTCATTCTGCACCATAAGCTCTCTCAAATCCAAACTACCATTACCCACAGCACTAACATTATTAATTCCTTTATTAACCGAACAATGTCAGAAACACACACTGTCCACTTCTTAAAGTTCGTCCAATAGCCTCTTACTGTACTCTTCTACCAGTCACAGATGAGGCTACTAATGCCACCCTCCCTCAACATCCCCTACCAAACCGAAACCCGAATCTCCAGAACTAAAACCCTAATGGCCCTCCTTTATTCCTTTCCTCAACTCACTTATAAAATACTTGCCCCACTATCCAGAATCTCACTTGGCAAACAAATTACACATCTCCAGTGAATCCAGAATGACCAGGAGTAGGACTCTACTGCACATAGACATACTCAAATAATAAATAATTGTGTTGTGTCTAGACAAGGACCCGAAAGGGGGACAGGTGACGTAGTTGCGGCCAGCAGGCAACATAGGTTTGGTGCCACGCACCAGTTTAAGTCGTATTTGTCTTTTCGTACTTTGCATGCATAATTGTACGGCTTATATACAAATTCATGTGCTGCTCTACTTTCACATAACTCGTAGTCTAGTAGATGCCCATTCTGCATAAAAAGTGAGTGAAACCGGAAAGTCTGCTCACCTTGGAGGGAATGCAACCAACATTCAGGCAAGTTCCACCAAGTGTTTCATTTTTTTCTACACAGACGGTCTATAAATGGAATAAATAACAGGGATACATTACATACAAATCAATTCAGACATATTGTAAGCAATCTCTTACTGATTAAAGGGACTGTAGGAAGCTGGCTCTTTATATGGCAGACCAAAGTGAGGTATACTGTGCAAAGAGTCCAGGGGTTCCCTTACAAGTGGACAGGGGCTTGCTCTGGCAAACCCAAGGTGCTCTCTTAGGAGGCAGTGTGGTTCAGCATCCTTAAGCTTATCAGAGAGGAGTGTTAAGACACCTGTAGTAGGCATACAGTCAAATGATGCACACAAATCAATAAGGAGTCACACCAACTTACAAACATAATATGTATCTTTATATATGTTTAGGCAACACAATCAATACAATCATGTAAGTACATTTTGTAATATAAATTATTACAGTTTTGAAAAGTTGAAGTGCAATTTCTGAAGCAGAAATGTTAACCTATGGTGGAAAAACATGTACAGCACACAGGTACTCAACAGCGGCGTATTGGACAAATCTTCCAGACTTAAGATGAATATAGAGGGGGGTCCTAGGCCACAGCAACAGGTCACCTCGGGTGACACTGGGACGGCTGGGTGCAGTTCAGATTCAGTTGCCCCGTTGAAGTCAATGGGGACTGGTCCAGTCAGAAAGATGCTGCAGGTAGGGGCTGATGGGGCCAGTCCGAGTGAACAAACAAGGGGGTTCAGATCTTGTGATGCTCGGTGACGTGAGGACACTTTTGGTGCTCTTTTCCTGGGGCCAGAGCAGGCGGGTGCAGAAGTTTCCTGAGGCGTCGGGTTTCTGTCACCAAAGGCAATAGTGGTGGAGGCGGTCTGCAGAAAGATGCTGCAGGCGTGGACTCGGGGTCCAGTCTGACAGAACCAACAAGTGGGCTCAGGTCTCACACGGCTGGGGTGCGTGGGGAAACCTTTGGGTCTCTTCTCCTCAGTCCTGGGTGGCCGGAAGCAGAGGTGTCCTCAGGCATCAGGCCTTGATCACAAGGTCTCTCACAGTAGAGGGTGTCCTGTACAAAGAGGCTACAGGAGTTGCAGTGGAGCCCACAATGGGCTGACCCAAGGTGGGCGTCATCTCTGGAGGGCCTGGGAACCACACTAGCACAGTTGGCTCACTTCGACTCGGGCTAAGGAGCATGGGTGCAGTGGTGCCGTCCAATGTCAGGTTTTGGCAGTCTGGAGTCCTCTCAGTTCTTCTTTGGGGCCCTGCAAGATGCAGAGGAGCAACTCCGTTACTCCACAGGAGTTCTTGTTTTTTGGGTCAAGGCTGGCAGTCTTCCCAGGTTTTTAGAGGCACACGCAGCTGTAGGACGAGACATCTTTGTCACAATTGTCTAAGTCAGTAAGCAGGCTGGCACAGTTGGCGTTGAGCCAGTCACTGGTCTTCTGTTCTTGCTTTAGCGTCTCTTTAGTGTTCTCCTTCTTTCAGGTCAGCAGGATCTGATTTTGTGGTGGCAGGGGCTCCCCTAAATGCTGAATTTAGGAATGTTAGGAGAATGTGTGGTAGTAACCAATGGGCTATTTACCCTTGGGGTCACTATGCCCCCCTATATGACCACTTCCAGTGGGAAGTGGGCATAGCCCTGTCCCAGAGTTCTCTAGCTCTGCCATCACCAAAATGGCAGACTTTCAAATTTCGTGTCCACATCAGGTCGCTCTCACTAGGTGTAGAACTGGCCTGAAGGTGGACACACTTCTATGACTACCAATTCTCCAGCCTGTCAATATGCCAAATGAGCCCTGGGTCAAGAGGGGGGTCAGATTTCCTCAGCTCTGAGGGAAGCCAGATTTGCATACCAAAGGTGGTGAGCTAATGAAGCCCCCAACTTGGAATGCTAATTTGCAGGTCATCCTGTTGGAAGGGGTGCGTAACACCCCTGCCATTGCAAGCTTTGTTCTTGACCGCTTGAGAGTGAAGGATCTGGGGGCTAGAAACATGTCTGTGGGTGGCAGGCTGGTTGAGACCAGTCAGCCAGCATACTAGTCGTTGGTAGGTTTTTCAGGGGGCAACTCTAAGGTGCTCTCTGGGTGCATGTATTAACAAATCCATCACTGGAAAAAGTGAGGGTTTATTAACACGGGATGTTTGAAACCAAACATTCCTAGTTTCAGTGAAGCCATCATGTTAGCTGGGGAACTCGTATTGGCTAGTGTCCAGCATATGAACTTAAAATGGCTTCCTTGATCACTTACTATGTCTAAGAATCGACAAAGACACAGCAGGGGCATATCTGTTCTTGCAGGTAAGTCCACACATGTAATATAATGCACCCAGCCTTACGGCTGGAAGATCTGTTGAAGGGGTGACTTACATATATGCATGCATTGTTAGTGGGCACGGCACACAGGATGTGCGTCATGTCATGTTTTCACTTTTAGCTGCACCAAGACATGCAGTCTGCAATGGTAGCCTGCGTGAGCTAGGTGAGGGGTCCATGAAGGTGGCACAATACATGTTGCAGCCTTTGGGGACCCTCTTTTGGTACCCATGCCCTAGGTAGCATGGGTACCATTTACTAGGGACTAACAGAGGGACCCAAGGTATTGCCAATTGGTGAACAATTGTACCGTTTTGGAGAAAGAGATCTGCCATTGGGTGCCTGGATAGCAGGGACCCAGTGCACTTTCTGTCATAGTTGCATCAAATACTAGGCAAAAAGTGGGTGTGACCATGTCAAAATTTCCTACAGGGGCCAACTGTGGTCAGGCAAGATAGAGTTCTCTTGGGACAGAGCCAAATGAGCTCACGAGAGAAGGTCTCGAAGCAGGGCTTCAAAATGTGCTAAAACCCTAATGATTTTCCCAGAAATCCCCGAAGTAGGCACTACGCCTCAGAACTGGAACCTAGGAGTAACAAAAGGGGAATCAAGCGATTGCCAGGATTCTGACATCTGTGTTGCAAAGAAGCAATAATGTGCTATAGACAACCTACCTGAATGGGAATGGTGGGCCATGACTACAGAATGTGGCTTAAGTTATGGAAAAAGGAGTACTGGGGACAACAAAGCAGGAGGTAGCTCTCGTTGGTGAAATCTCCTGGTGTACAGGAGCTGTAAAAAGTCTTGTTAAGGAGAATGTGTAGGAAAGTACCATCTTGCCTGGCATGTTACCCCCATTTTTCACTGTATATATGTTGTTTTAGTTGTATGTGTCACTGGGACCCTGGTAACCCAGGGCCCCAGTGCTCATAAGTGTGCCTGAATGTGTTACCTGTGTAGTGACTAACTGTCTCACTGGGGCTCTGCTAATCAGAACCTCAGTGGTTATGCTCTCTCATTTCTTTCCAAATTGTCACTAACAGGCTAGTGACCATTTTTACCAATTTACATTGGCTTACTGGAACACCCTTATAATTCCCTAGTATATGGTACTGAGGTACCCAGGGTATTGGGGTTCCAGGAGATCCCTATGGGCTGCAGCATTTCTTTTGCCACCCATAGGGAGCTCTGACAATTCTTACACAGGCCTGCCACTGCAGCCTGAGTGAAATAACGTCCACGTTATTTCACAGCCATTTTACACTGCACTTAAGTAACTTATAAGTCACCTATATGTCTAACCTTTACCTGGTAAAGGTTAGGTGCAAAGTTACTTAGTGTGAGGGCACCCTGGCACTAGCCAAGGTGCCCCCACATTGTTCAGAGCCAATTCCCTGAACTTTGTGAGTGCGGGGACACCATTACACGCGTGCACTACATATAGGTCACTACCTATATGTAGCTTCACAATGGTAACTCCGAATATGGCCATGTAACATGTCTATGATCATGGAATTGCCCCCTCTATGCCATCCTGGCATAGTTGGCACAATCCCATGATCCCAGTGGTCTGTAGCACAGACCCTGGTACTGCCAAACTGCCCTTCCTGGGGTTTCACTGCAGCTGCTGCCAACCCCTCAGACAGGCATCTGCCCTCCTGGGGTCCAGCCAGGCCTGGCCCAGGATGGCAGAACAAAGAACTTCCTCTGAGAGAGGGTGTTACACCCTCTCCCTTTGGAAAATGGTGTGAAGGCAGGGGAGGAGTAGCCTCCCCCAGCCTCTGGAAATGCTTTCTTGGGCACAGATGTGCCCAATTCTGCATAAGCCAGTCTACACCGGTTCAGGGACCCCTTAGCCCCTGCTCTGGCGCGAAACTGGACAAAGGAAAGGGGAGTGACCACTCCCCTGACCTGCACCTCCCCTGGGAGGTGTTCAGAGCTCCTCCAGTGTGCTCCAGACCTCTGTCATCTTGGAAACAGAGGTGCTGCTGGCACACTGGACTGCTCTGAGTGGCCAGTGCCACCAGGTGACGTCAGAGACTCCTTCTGATAGGCTCCTTCAGGTGTTAGTAGCCTATCCTCTCTCCTAGGTAGCCAAACCCTCTTTTCTGGCTATTTAGGGTCTCTGTCTCTGGGGAAACTTTAGATAACGAATGCATGAGCTCAGCCAAGTTCCTCTGCATCTCTCTCTTCACCTTCTGATAAGGAAATCGACTGCTGACCGCGCTGGAAGCCTGCAAAACTGCAACATAGTAGCAAAGACGACTACTGCAACTCTGTAACGCTGATCCTGCCGCCTTCTCGACTGTTTTCCTGCTTGTGCATGCTGTGGGGGTAGTCTGCCTCCTCTCTGCACCAGAAGCTCCGAAGAAATCTCCCGTGGGTCGACGGAATCTTCCCCCTGCAACCGCAGGCACCAAAAAGCTGCATTACCGGTCTCTTGGGTCTCCTCTCAGCACGACGAGCGAGGTCCCTCAAATCCAGCGACTCTATCCAAGTGACCCCCACAGTCCAGTGACTCTTCAGTCCAAGTTTGGTGGAGGTAAGTCCTTGCCTCACCTCGCTAGACTGCATTGCTGGGAACCGCGACTTTTGCAGCTACTCCGGCCTCCGTGCACTTCCGGCGGAAATCCTTTGTGCACAGTCCAGCCTGGGTCCACGGCACTCTAACCTGCATTGCACGACCTCCTAAGTTGTTCTCCGGCGACGTGGGACTTCTTTGTGCGACTTCGGGTGAGCACCGTTTCACGCATCCTCGTAGTGCCTGTTTCTGGCACTTCTCCGGGTGCTACCTGCGGCTGAGAGGGCTCTTTGTCTTGCTCGACGTCCCCTCTCTCTCCTGGTCCAATTTGCGACCTCCTGGTCCCTCCAGGGCCACAGCAGCGACCAAAAACGCTAACCGCACGATTTGCAGCTAGCAAGGCTTGTTGGCGTTCTTTCGGCGGGAAAACACTTCTGCACGACTCTCCACGGCGAGAGGGATCCGTCCACCAAAGGGGAAGTCTCTAGCCCTTTTCGTTCCTGCAGAAACCTCAGCTTCTTCTGTCCAGTAGAAGCTTCTTTGCACCCGCAGCTGGCATTTCCTGGGCATCTGCCCATCTCCGACTTGCTTGTGACTTTTGGACTTGGTCCCCTTGTTCCACAGGTACCCTAGATTGGAAATCCACAGTTGTTGCATTGTTGGTTTGTGTCTTTCCTGCATTATTCCTCTAACACGACTTCTTTGTCTTTAGGGGAACTTTAGTGCACATTGCACTCACTTTTCAGGGTCTTGGGGAGGGTTATTTTTCTAACTCTCACTATTTTCTAATAGTCCCAGCGACCCTCTACAAGGTCACATAGGTTTGGGGTCCATTCGTGGTTCGCATTCCACTTTTGGAGTATATGGTTTGTGTTGCCCCTATCCCTATGTGTCCCCATTGCATCCTATTGTAACTATACATTGTTTGCACTGTTTTCTAAGACTATACTGCATATTTTTGCTATTGTGTATATATATCTTGTGTATATTTCCTATCCTCTCACTGAGGGTACACTCTAAGATACTTTGGCATATTGTCATAAAAATAAAGTACCTTTATTTTTAGTATAACTGTGTATTGTGTTTTCTTATGATATTGTGCATATGACACTAGGTGGTACTGTAGTAGCTTCACACGTCTCCTAGTTCAGGGCTATCAGCCTAAGCTGCTAGACACCCTATACACTAATAAGGGATAACTGGGCCTGGTGCAAGGTGCAAGTACCCTTGGTACTCACTACAAGCCAGTCCAGCCTCCTACATTGGTTGTGCAGCGGTGGGATAAGTGCTTTGAGACTACTTACCACTCTTGTCATTGTACTTTTCATAAGAGAAAAATATACAAAACAAGGTCAGTGTATATACACATAGCCAAAAAGTTTTGCATTTCCTCTTCTCACTCTTTTCTAAGTGCTGAAAAGTACTTCTAACTTTCTAAAAAGTTCTAAAAAGTTAAAAAAGTTTTTTTCTGTCTTTCTAAAAGCTCTGACAACCTTTTTATCTTTTACTATCACTTTAACTCTCTCTAAAAATGTCTGGCACAGGCCAAAATGTTGATCTGTCCAAACTTGCATATGATCACCTTAGCTGGAAAGGAGCAAGGAGTCTCTGCATAGAGAGAGGTTTGAGTGTAGGGAAGAATCCTTCCTTAGAACTGTTAATTAACATGCTTAGAGTACAGGATAAGGCCATAAGTGCCCAATCTGTTGAAAAAGTAGCTAATGGTTCTCAATCTGATCCAGGGACTCCCCCAGGAAAAGATTCAGGAAAGAAACTTCCTAGCCTGCCCATTACTAGACAGTCTAGCATAGTTGGTAATGATGATGAGCCACACCATATAAATAGTGTTGTCTCACATCATAGCAAAAGCATTTATTCTCACCATACTGGTAGTGATGTTTCTGTTAGCCAAGCTGTTAGGGTGGCTTCTGTAAGGGACAGGTCTCCTTCTGTCCATTCTCACCATACTTCTGTTTCAAGGCATGTCCCTCCCACCCACCCTGATGACAGATTGTTAGAAAGGGAGCTCAATAGATTGAGAGTGGAACAAACCAGACTGAAGCTCAAGAAGCAACAGCTGGATTTGGATAGACAGACTTTAGAAGTAGAGAAGGAGAGACAGAAACTGGGTTTAGAAACCCATGGTGGCAGCTGCAGTATTCCCCATAGTCATCCTGTAAAAGAGCATGATTCCAGGAATCTGCACAAGATAGTTCCCCCTTACAAGGAGGGGGATGACATTAACAAGTGGTTTGCTGCACTTGAGAGGGCCTGTGTTGTACAGGATGTCCCTCAAAGGCAGTGGGCTGCTATCCTATGGCTATCATTTAGTGGAAAAGGTAGGGATAGGCTCCTTACTGTGAAAGAAAATGATGCTAATAATTTCCAAGTTCTTAAGAATGCACTCCTGGATGGTTATGGCTTAACCACTGAACAATACAGGATAAAGTTCAGAGAGACCAAAAAGGAGTCTTCACAAGACTGGGTTGATTTCATTGACCATTCAGTGAAGGCCTTGGAGGGGTGGTTACATGGCAGTAAAGTTACTGATTATGACAGCCTGTATAACTTGATCCTGAGAGAGCATATTCTTAATAATTGTGTGTCTGATTTGTTGCACCAGTACTTGGTGGACTCTGATCTGACCTCTCTCAAAGAATTGGGAAAGAAGGCAGACAAATGGGTCAGAACAAGGGTGAACAGAAAAGTTCATACAGGGGGTGACAAAGATGGCAACAAAAAGAAGGATGGTAAGTCTTCTGACAAGGGTGGGGACAAATCTAAAAATGAGTCTTCATCAGGCCCACAAAAACACTCTGGTGGGGGTGGTGGGCCCAAATCCTCTTTTAATCAGAACAAGGAAAAGAAACCATGGTGCTATTTATGTAAAATAAAAGGCCATTGGACAACAGATCCCAGTTGTCCAAAGAAAGGCACCAAGCCTCCTACCACTACAACCCCTACTGCTACACCTAGTGTCCCTACTAATAGCAGTGGTGGTGGGAGCAAACCTCCTAATAGCCAATCCAAGGGAGTAGCTGGGCTCACTATTGGTAACTTAGTTGGGGTTGGCCTTGTTAGGGAGGCCACAGAGGCTGTGTTAGTCTCTGAGGGGGCTATTGATTTAGCCACCTTAGTTGCTTGTCCCCTTAATATGGATAAGTACAAGCAGCTACCCCTAATAAATGGTGTTGAGGTTCAGGCCTACAGGGACACTGAAGCCAGTGTGACTATGGTCATAGAGAAACTGGTCCACCCGGAACAACACCTACTTGGTCACCAGTACCAAGTAACCGATGCTCACAACAACACACTTAGCCACCCCATGGCTGTTGTAAATCTCAACTGGGGGGGGGTTACTGGTCCAAAGAAAGTTGTGGTAGCTTCAGATTTACCTGTAGACTGTCTATTACGGAATGATTTGGAGACATCAGCTTGGTCAGATGTGGAGTTGGAGGCCCATGCAGCAATGCTGGGCATCCCAGGGCATATTTTTGCTTTGACAAGGGCTCAGGCCAAAAAGCAAAAAGGACAGGGAAGCTTGGATCCTGGAACAATGGACCAAGTGCTCCCTAAAGCTAGGGCTAGTAGAAGCAAACCACTTCCTACTATCCCTCCCTCTACAGTGGATTCTACTTCTGAGGAAGAAGAATTCCCTCCCTGTGCAGAACCTACACTAGAGGAGCTGGAAGCAGACACTGCTGAGCTTTTGGGTGAAGGGGGGCCTGCCAGAGAGGAGCTGAGTGTGGCACAGCAAACCTGTCCCACATTAGAGGGTCTCAGACAGCAAGCTGTCAAACAGGCTAATGGGGATGTCAGTGACTCTCAGAGTTTACTGGGAGGACAACCTCTTGTACACTGAGCATAGGGATCCTAAACCTGGAGCTGCCAGGAGATTAGTGATTCCTCAGGAGTACAGAAAGTTCCTCCTAACACTGGCACATGACATTCCCTTAGCTGGGCATCTAGGACAAATGAAAACTTGGGACAGGCTTGTTCCCCTGTTTCATTGGCCTAGAATGTCTGAGGACACAAAGGAATTTTGTAAGTCCTGTGAAACCTGTCAAGCCAGTGGCAAGACAGGTGGCACCCCAAAGGCACCCCTTATCCCACTGCCTGTGGTTGGGGTTCCCTTTGAAAGGGTAGGGGTTGACATAGTTGGCCCCCTTGACCCTCCTACTGCTTCAGGCAATAGATTTATCTTGGTGGTAGTGGACCATGCCACAAGATATCCTGAAGCTATTCCTTTAAGGACCACTACAGCACCTGCAGTGGCAAAGGCCCTCCTGGGAATATTTTCCAGGGTGGGCTTCCCAAAGGAAGTGGTATCAGACAGGGGAAGCAATTTCATGTCTGCATACTTAAAGGCCATGTGGAAGGAGTGTGGTGTAACGTACAAGTTCACAACACCCTATCATCCACAAACAAATGGACTGGTGGAGAGATTTAATAAAACTCTCAAAGGCATGATTATGGGTCTCCCTGAAAAACTCCGCAGGAGATGGGATATCCTTCTACCATGCCTCCTTTTTGCCTACAGGGAGGTACCCCAGAAAGGAGTGGGCTTCAGCCCCTTTGAACTTCTTTTTGGACACCCTGTTAGGGGTCCACTCACACTTGTAAAGGAGGGTTGGGAACAACCTTTAAAAGCTCCTAAGCAGGATATTGCGGATTATGTACTTGGCCTCAGATCAAGGATGGCTGAGTACATGAAAAAGGCCAGTAAAAACCTTCAGGCCAGCCAAGAGCTCCAGAAGCAATGGCATGATCAGAAGGCTGTTTTGGTTCAGTACCAACCAGGGCAGAAAGTGTGGGTCTTGGAGCCTGTGGCCCCAAGAGCACTCCAAGATAAATGGAGTGGACCCCACACAATTGTTGAAAAAAAGGGAGAAGTCACCTATTTAGTTGACTTAGGCACTGCCAGGAGTCCCCTTAGGGTGCTCCATGTCAACCGCCTGAAACCCTACTATGACAGGGCTGATCTCACCCTGCTCATGGCAACTGATGAGGGACAGGAAGAAGACAGTGATCCTCTACCTGATCTCTTCTCTTCCACAGAACAAGATGCTCTTGTGGAAGGTGTAGTTTTGGCTGATTGTCTTACTGCTGAGCAGAAAGACAATTGCATAAATCTCCTAGATCAATTCTCTGAACTCTTCTCTACTGTGCCAGGTACCACTTCTTGGTGTGAGCACACTATAGATACTGGAGACAGTTTACCTGTCAAAAGTAAGATCTATAGGCAGCCTGACCATGTCAGGGACTGCATAAAGAAAGAGGTCCAGAAAATGTTAGAACTGGGAGTGGTTGAGCACTCTGACAGTCCATGGGCTTCTCCTGTGGTACTGGTACCAAAACCCCATTCCAAAGATGGAAAGAAGGAAATGCGGTTTTGTGTAGACTATAGAGGTCTCAACTTGGTAACCAAAACTGATGCTCACCCTATACCCAGGGCAGATGAGCTCATAGATACACTGGCATCTGCCAAGTATCTAAGCACTTTTGACTTGACTGCAGGGTATTGGCAGATCAAATTGTCAGAAGATGCTAAACCTAAGACTGCATTTTCAACCATTGGAGGACATTACCAGTTTACTGTAATGCCTTTTGGTTTGAAAAATGCACCTGCCACTTTTCAGAGGTTGGTGAACACAGTCCTGCAAGGGCTGGAAGCTTTCAGTGCAGCATATTTGGACGATATAGCTGTCTTTAGCTCCAGCTGGGATGATCACCTGGTCCACCTATGGAAAGTTTTGGAGGCCCTGCAAAAGGCAGGCCTCACTATCAAGGCTTCAAAGTGCCAGATAGGGCAGGGTAAGGTGGTTTATCTGGGACACCTTGTTGGTGGGGAACAGATTTCACCACTTCAGGGGAAAATCCAAACAATTATTGATTGGGTTCCCCCTACCACTCAGACTCAGGTCAGAGCCTTCCTAGGCCTCACTGGGTATTACAGGAGGTTCATTAAGAACTATGGCTCCATTGCAGCCCCTCTTAATGACCTCACATCCAAGAAAATGCCTAAAAAGGTATTATGGACAGCAAACTGTCAGAAAGCTTTTGAGGAGCTGAAGCAGGCCATGTGCTCTGCACCTGTCCTAAAAAGCCCTTGTTACTCTAAAAAATTCTATGTCCAAGCTGATGCATCTGAATTAGGAGTAGGGGCAGTCCTATCACAACTTAATTCTGAGGGCCAGGATCAACCTGTTGCTTTTATTAGTAGGAGGTTGACCCCTAGAGAAAAGCGTTGGTCTGCCATTGAGAGGGAGGCCTTTGCTGTGGTCTGGGCACTGAAGAAGTTGAGGCCATACCTGTTTGGCACTCACTTCATTGTTCAGACAGACCACAAACCTCTACTTTGGCTAAAACAAATGAAAGGTGAAAATCCTAAATTGTTGACGTGGTCCATATCCCTACAGGGAATGGACTATACAGTGGAACATAGACCTGGGAGTAGCCACTCCAATGCAGATGGACTCTCCAGATATTTCCACTTAGACAATGAAGACTCATCAGGTCATGGCTAGTCTTATTGTCCTTCGTTTGGGGGGGGGTTGTGTAGGAAAGTACCATCTTGCCTGGCATGTTACCCCCATTTTCACTGTATATATGTTGTTTTAGTTGTATGTGTCACTGGGACCCTGGTAACCCAGGGCCCCAGTGCTCATAAGTGTGCCTGAATGTGTTACCTGTGTAGTGACTAACTGTCTCACTGAGGCTCTGCTAATCAGAACCTCAGTGGTTATGCTCTCTCATTTCTTTCCAAATTGTCACTAACAGGCTAGTGACCATTTTTACCAATTTACATTGGCTTACTGGAACACCCTTATAATTCCCTAGTATATGGTACTGAGGTACCCAGGGTATTGGGGTTCCAGGAGATCCCTATGGGCTGCAGCATTTCTTTTGCCACCCATAGGGAGCTCTGACAATTCTTACACAGGCCTGCCACTGCAGCCTGAGTGAAATAACGTCCACGTTATTTCACAGCCATTTTACACTGCACTTAAGTAACTTATAAGTCACCTATATGTCTAACCTTTACCTGGTAAAGGTTAGGTGCAAAGTTACTTAGTGTGAGGGCACCCTGGCACTAGCCAAGGTGCCCCCACATTGTTCAGAGCCAATTCCCTGAACTTTGTGAGTGCGGGGACACCATTACACGCGTGCACTACATATAGGTCACTACCTATATGTAGCTTCACAATGGTAACTCCGAATATGGCCATGTAACATGTCTATGATCATGGAATTGCCCCCTCTATGCCATCCTGGCATAGTTGGCACAATCCCATGATCCCAGTGGTCTGTAGCACAGACCCTGGTACTGCCAAACTGCCCTTCCTGGGGTTTCACTGCAGCTGATGCTGCTGCCAACCCCTCAGACAGGCATCTGCCCTCCTGGGGTCCAGCTAGGTCTGGCCCAGGATGGCAGAACAAAGAACTTCCTCTGAGAGAGGGTGTTACACCCTCTCCCTTTGGAAAATGGTGTGAAGGCAGGGGAGGAGTAGCCTCCCCCAGCCTCTGGAAATGCTTTCTTGGGCACAGATGTGCCCAATTCTGCATAAGCCAGTCTACACCGGTTCAGGGACCCCTTAGCCCCTGCTCTGGCGCGAAACTGGACAAAGGAAAGGGGAGTGACCACTCCCCTGACCTGCACCTCCCCTGGGAGGTGTCCAGAGCTCCTCCAGTGTGCTCCAGACCTCTGCCATCTTGGAAACAGAGGTGCTGCTGGCACACTGGACTGCTCTGAGTGGCCAGTGCCACCAGGTGACGTCAGAGACTCCTTCTGATAGGCTCCTTCAGGTGTTAGTAGCCTATCCTCTCTCCTAGGTAGCCAAACCCTCTTTTCTGGCTATTTAGGGTCTCTGTCTCTGGGGAAACTTTAGATAACGAATGCATGAGCTCAGCCAAGTTCCTCTGCATCTCTCTCTTCACCTTCTGATAAGGAATCGACTGCTGACCGCGCTGGAAGCCTGCAAAACTGCAACATAGTAGCAAAGACGACTACTGCAACTCTGTAACGCTGATCCTGCCGCCTTCTCGACGGTTTTCCTGCTTGTGCATGCTGTGGGGGTAGTCTGCCTCCTCTCTGCACCAGAAGCTCCGAAGAAATCTCCCGTGGGTCGACGGAATCTTCCCCCTGCAACCGCAGGCACCAAAAAGCTGCATTACCGGTCCCTTGGGTCTCCTCTCAGCACGACGAGCGAGGTCCCTCGAATCCAGCGACTCTGTCCAAGTGACCCCCACAGTCCAGTGACTCTTCAGTCCAAGTTTGGTGGAGGTAAGTCCTTGCCTCACCTCGCTAGACTGCATTGCTGGGAACTGCGACTTTTGCAGCTACTCCGGCCTCCGTGCACTTCCGGCGGAAATCCTTTGTGCACAGTCCAGCCTGGGTCCACGGCACTCTAACCTGCATTGCACGACCTCCTAAGTTGTTCTCCGGCGACGTGGGACTTCTTTGTGCGACTTCGGGTGAGCACCGTTTCACGCATCCTCGTAGTGCCTGTTTCTGGCACTTCTCCGGGTGCTACCTGCTGCTGAGAGGGCTCTTTGTCTTGCTCGACGTCCCCTCTCTCTCCTGGTCCAATTTGCGACCTCCTGGTCCCTCCAGGGCCACAGCAGCGACCAAAAACGCTAACCGCACGATTTGCAGCTAGCAAGGCTTGTTGGCGTTCTTTCGGCGGGAAAACACTTCTGCACGACTCTCCACGGCGAGAGGGATCCGTCCACCAAAGGGGAAGTCTCTAGCCCTTTTCGTTCCTGCAGAAACCTCAGCTTCTTCTGTCCAGTAGAAGCTTCTTTGCACCCGCAGCTGGCATTTTCTGGGCATCTGCCCATCTCCGACTTGCTTGTGACTTTTGGACTTGGTCCCCTTGTTCCACAGGTACCCTAGATTGGAAATCCACAGTTGTTGCATTGTTGGTTTGTGTCTTTCCTGCATTATTCCTCTAACACGACTTCTTTGTCTTTAGGGGAACTTTAGTGCACATTGCACTCACTTTTCAGGGTCTTGGGGAGGGTTATTTTTCTAACTCTCACTATTTTCTAATAGTCCCAGCGACCCTCTACAAGGTCACATAGGTTTGGGGTCCATTAGTGGTACGCATTCCACTTTTGGAGTATATGGTTTGTGTTGCCCCTATCCCTATGTGTCCCCATTGCATCCTATTGTAACTATACATTGTTTGCACTGTTTTCTAAGACTATACTGCATATTTTTGCTATTGTGTATATATATCTTGTGTATATTTCCTATCCTCTCACTGAGGGTACACTCTAAGATACTTTGGCATATTGTCATAAAAATAAAGTACCTTTATTTTTAGTATAACTGTGTATTGTGTTTTCTTATGATATTGTGCATATGACAGTAGGTGGTACTGTAGTAGCTTCACACGTCTCCTAGTTCAGCCTAAGCTGCTCTGCTAAGCTACCATTATCTATCAGCCTAAGCTGCTAGACACCCTATACACTAATAAGGGATAACTGGGCCTAGTGCAAGGTGCAAGTACCCCTTGGTACTCACTACAAGCCAGTCCAGCCTCCTACAGAATGCAATGGTGGACCCAGAGTGGGGAAAACCTTACAGACAACTACCATGCAGTGACATCAGTGGATAAACTATCCACCATAAAACTCTGAATGGAGAAGGCCCTTCACGGTTTACAGTTCCCACGTGGATAAACACTTTGGAAACACCTGTGGTTTGCTGATCAAGGCATTGCCTAGTTGGAACAGACAGGACTAACCCTTGGGTTGGGTGCTGCTTCTCATACTAGACTGTGTGGGGGTGGGGGTAATTGTCAGTGGGGACCAGTGGGTAAATGATTCGTGATTTGTATGAATATATCTGTTTGGGAGCACTGCAAGCAACTTCACCAACATCTTCTCCCAGCCCAATTGGCAAACCATTTCTATGAAGGGGGTGGGCACTCTGGCTGGACCAGAACGAAAGGACCATGTACCCATGGTCCTTTATCATCTGGTTTGGTGGACCTGAGTGAAATTATCAGTTTCTATGTTGGAGAAGTGTAATCAGACATCACTTAGTGTACAAATTGTTCTGCTAGACCATTTAACTAGTGTAAAGAGACCGAAATATAATGTGAGATCATACTGACACTCTACTTTTTTGGAAGCAATGTCTACAAAGGGTGCCTAATATTTAAACCATATATACTATTAGACTTATCTCAGAAGTACATCCGACAGGAACACATGGAGAAACGTATATAACAAATACATGAATGAGATGAAAGGTACACAAGGCACTATTTTATAGTTCGTAGGCCGATTTGCAACAGCTGACGTGTAGGCATAAGACTGACACAGGAGGCAAATACAAGGAAGTATACATAAGAATAGAAGTGGAAATGAGAGGAAATGGACTTAAACAAGTTAAGTCAGCTCAAACAAAAGTGGAAAACAGTTCTAAGAATAGGACTATACAAATACAAAAATGATATTTCTGGCCATTCTTACTGCAAGTGAAAAGCTAAATGACCTGCTGTTCAATTTGCAAACCAAAAAACAATCAAACAAGTAGGATAGATTAATAAACACACACTACTTTTTACACAACAGCAACAGACTAGTGCAGCAAACAACGCAGAAGACAGAGCATCAAACATCTTGGAAAATATTTTAAGCAAATGTTCTATGGCAAATTTGTCATCTCTTTGGTTTGGCTACGGAGTGACATTCTTTTGCTCTGACACAAGCACAGCTCAGAAACTGTACTATCAGCATAGCAAAAACGTCGTTACCTGGAAGCCCAGCTGCGCAGCTTTGATGGCGGCAACATAACCCCCTGGGCCAGATCCAATGACTGTCACATCAGCATCCACTTGAGAAAAAAGAAAAACAAGAAGATTAATAATCCTTGAAGCTGCCAACCAGTTACTACAGACTTAAAGGTGCCCACCATCAGAGCACATTAAAAAGTCTGATAAAACTGGACGGCAACGGTTAGAGCCATTCACAGGGTATGTTTCTAACTTTCATAATTCTCGAATTACAATTAACTCAGCAAATCAATATGCCTTTGTTTAGTCCATACTTCTCATGGATCACAGTGCAGTCACAAATCAGTAGGTATGCATAGCAAGGGGAGGCAACTGTATTTTTCATGTAATTAAATAGCCTTAAACAAAGAGATTGACAGTTGTTGGTCCGCACTTTTCACCAGTGTAAAAGTATGCGTTCCGAAATAGGGTTATTATTCATGCAGGAGCCCATTCACAATTATTGAAGCATGGGACTTGTTTCCTCCTGCTGGTGCATTTTTTGGATTTTGAAATGTATCGTGATTAGAGGCAGACTTCAGTAGCCTTGCAAGACAGGGGTGTTTGAAGTAAAACTGGAAGTAGGACGCTTTATCTAGAAAAGAAAGTTTGTGTAGTGCAAAGAGAGAAACAGCATGTCAGTGTACGAATGTCAACGCTGCTCTTAAGTTCACTTTATTTGAAAGACACCCTGGTAAGGCAATGTCCAGAAACCAACGGGACTTCCCATGAAAAGTACCCAAACGCAGTCCAACGGTGTTGTACTGTATTTCAGATTCGGCCCTCTGAAGGCTACAGCAGCTCTTAAAAAACGACAACATCCAAAGCCAAAACTTCAAAAGCTCCAGAGCACTAACAGGACCAACCTGTGACAGGTATCCGACCAGCAGGTCCACAACAGCGACACAATTTCAGATCTGTGGTGCAGGGAGGCACCCCTTTCTTCAAAACAATGATAAAGTCTCTTTTTGGATTAGGACTTTTTTTTTTTTACTTCCGGAGACTTTCAGGTGGAACAAGCCAATTGCTGTATTCAAACAGCACTCCATCGGCCTCAAATCGTGTCTATGTTCGTATCGGTCTAACACTTCCACAGACTATCAGTGGCGATTTGTGCTTTTTGTTATTATTTTCATTTAATATCTCAATCTCTCCTTACTGATTTTTTGGTCTTCTTTCATTCATGAAATGTTCTTCTTTATTGCGAGTTTGGTTGGTGAATTTTACTGTGTTTTGTTTGTCTTTTACTATTGTGCATTTACTGGTTAAATACTTTACACATTGCCTTTGATTTAAGCCTGAGTACTTGGTGTCATGTTACCAGTATTGAACACATGTTTATTTTATTTAGTTTGTGGGTGTTATCTAGCAGGTGGTGGCTTTATTCTTTGGGGCAAACGCTTGTCCACTACAAATAACGACTGTCCTACAATATTTATATAGTGTCTCATGTCAAAATTAAAGGTGCATGAAAATCTATAAAAAGACAATGTTTGTGATCACAAGACACAACAGCAAAAATTACTCATTAGTCATCTGTCAATATTTAATGGACGAACAGCATAAGAAATAAGGCTTGCCTGTGTTGCACTGAATGTTCACATGTGCAAGAATTGAAGAATAGTATGAATGAAAAAAATTACATGACTGGTCAAGCGTGTTCTATGTATAACAGCTGTGAACCCACTTTTCACATTTTCGACTATTCAACATTGCATAAAACACCTGCCAAGTTTATTTACCTGTGTCATTTTGCATGCCAATGTACTATTAACATGTTCGAGTTCTCTTGCCTCATTTCTGTGCTGCGCCAGGCAGAGAGAGAATTTTCAATTATGCTATCTCAGTGTCTGCACCCTTCTCCTGAGAAAGTCATGCACCTGTTAATACCATTATCTAAAGTTTCTGTTGCTCATCATGTGAATCATATATGTGAAGAAAAAGCATGAAAGTTGGGTACACTTGAAAGGGGATAACAATAAAAACTCAATTGCTTGATGAGGAGAAGCTCTCTCTCACTGGGCAGTGATAAGACTATTTTTCCTTATGTTTTCATAATAAATGTCATAATTAACAGCTCTGAACTACAGAAAGAAATAGAAAAAGTTGGAAAGAAATACTATGCAGGGAATAGCACAATCCTGGGTAAAAAAAAGGGCTGACAATATGATTTAACCAGAGTAAAAAAACTGTCTCACTCAAATGTATTTTTGAGTCACAAGCAAAAAAAAGTTGCTGATATTAAATGAAACAATTTTGACATAACTCATAAAAGCACGTATGCATGGATGTGTCCTATTCTAAAGGAGTATGACAATGTTTTATGAAAGCTGTGTTTGTAAACATTAGTGAACGATAGAAAGCGCCCCGTTTCATCCTCTGAGTCTATAAATGATTTGCCGTTGACACAAGCTACTCAAAGTGAAGCCTCAGTACTGCATTGATCTCCTCTACTTAGCCATTCTTGCAACCACACTAAATGTATTTGCCTTTTATTTTATGGTTCTTTCATAGGTATCATCAAAGAGAATATGGAAAGTTTTTAGCCACCTTAGAAATGCAGAAAGCAATATACTTACACGGCTGATCGGAGTATGTTCTCGATGTTGCGGGAGAAAGCCTCTGCACCCCATGGGAAGCACGCACAAAGTAACTTCTCTAAAGGATAACACAAAAGAAATTATGTGGAGTTATGAACTGTTCAATAACCTCTAATATAGCATGTTTTAAAGAAACAATTCCTTTTTTGTTGCTGTTTATTTGGCTCACCTAACTTCATCTGGACACTGCATTAGCATAGTTATGGGTAGGACCTATCATTTAATATCTAAAACTGATTGTGTTTCATGTGATTTATCTGTGATCACTGTTTTTAGGTCTCATCTACTAGACAGTGCATGCGTTGTCTATTGTGAGACATGCTGTGGGCTTACCGAGAACATACAGGAGCTTAGAGCCCGAATACTACTTGCCACTTGTTGGTTTACTTGTCACTCATTTGCCTACTTCTTATTCGTGTCCCAACTTGTCAACCTTGTGTTTGTCCCACCCATAGAGCATAACCTCTTTATGCTTCCAGAGTTTGCTTTTAAGGCTGTATTGTTTTCTTTTGGGTTAAGGATTCCATAGGAGTACTTGTGTTTTCGAACTGCCTCTCCTCACGTACTTCTGTCCCACTGCACACTGTTTTGCTCTCTGTTGCCTGTGTGCTTCACACTGGCCCCTCTATGTTGTGCTCATCCTCATGTACTTCCAACCCATTGCTTTCTCGCATGCCTGTTTCTCTACTGCATGTTGTTCTGTTTCATCCATTTTCTCTCCCCAGGACTCTACTTTGCTATCTTCGTGTAGCCTGCTTTCCCACAACCTGTACCGCCAAGTTGTTTTAGTAAAATATCTATTCGGTAGCATACCATTTTGCTGAATTTCATCTGTAAAATAGCAATCGCCTTAAATTCTTTTTCAATGACAGAATATTTCCAACCAAGATAGGAGGCAATATGGCATTATCTGTAAAGTGTTCAGAATCAAGATACATCTTATAACTTGATACTTAGACCCTCCAGTGGTCTTTCTAATGGCAAAGAATTGAAAGTTGTTTGCAGTAGCTATATATGTTGATGTGCTGACCCTTGATATAGCCAACAGACTTTATACCAACATGAATCTGTGGTTGAGTTTTCAGGTGCAGGTTCAGTGCTGTTGGCCTAAGTGCCATTGTTACCCTTTCCGGTGCATCATCAAGGCAGATTCAAGGATCACTAATCATAGCTACTCTCTCACAAAGGCTTGACATCTATCCATGATAGGATGTAGGCTTTCTTGCATACTGTATAATGGTGATGCACAGTTAAAACAGCTTCAGCCCACACCTCAGATCTGTAAATTGCTTAATCAGACTCTCTCAATCATTTGCTTTTAGAGGAAGGGGTACTGATAACACAGTGACATGGTTAAGACTGAGAATGTGCTAAGCACCCCATACTCCTACCCCACCAAAAAAACATTAATACTTCGAAAACAGTCTCCACTGGCAATGGCATTAGACCAGTTCAATATTTTGTGGGAGCAGGAGACTTCAATGTAGACACCCATTCTAACATGGAAGGCAATCAAATAGTGAAAAGCAAAACCTACTAAAGCTGATGTTTTCACAGGATCCGACTATTATTGCCTTAGAAACATTTGAAACCTATCGCTAGGGGCCACGTAGTCAGTTATAAAGTATTGTAATGCACTACACAATTTGCCTTCTGCATGGTTATTAAAGCTCCTGAAAAAAATATTAAGCCAATAAACAATGAATGTAAATTACTACGCGTAACTCATCATATAAACACCACTACCCTACATATGGCCAGGAGAGTCAAGCTCCAATTCCTGTGTGTGGAACAGAAACTGCAAATCTATATGCAAAACCTAATATTAGAGTGGCCAGACATCTCTTCATAGATCTCTCAAACTTATGTCCACTGGATGGTCTTTTAAAGGTGATGGTACTAGGCACTAGAATCAACTTTCTTTTGCAGCTTACAAAGCAACTGTTATTGAAATTCAGAAACATTTTACATTTACCGCACCATCTATCAGTGTAGTAGATGCACTTATTTTACAGTAACAAGCATGAGCAAATTACTTTTTTGTGAAATCAAAAAATGTCACAGCCACAGTTGATGCGAAGCCAATAGAGTGGCAGAAAATGACTTAACTGAAAGTACAATCGTGATCATTGTAAACAATTCATTGATTTAGGTCCAATGCTGCTAGCTTTGCCCACCCATCTATCATTATTGCCTGGTCATTTGCAAACGACAAGTGGAGACATGCAAAGCTCATGAAATACCACTATAGTCACACAGCACTTACACACATGAAAGAAAACACTCAATTGTACAAAATTAAAGTTACTTTCTTTTTGGAACACAATACCACAAAATACTAGAAAGGTAACCCACCCTTAGGAGGTAAGTAATACACTAGATATGTACACTAGTAATCAGAAATAGGCATAAAAAACAGTAGAAAACAGTGCAAATAGCAATAACCAATATTGACCCTAGGGGAAGCACAAACCATATACTAAAAAATGGAACGCGAACAAGGTACCCCCACCTAGATAAGTAAAATGTGTGGAGGAGTAAAACACTGGCTTTTTCCCCAAACCACTCAAAGGAGGAAAAGAAGAAAAAGAAGACATCCAGACAAGACTGCAACAAAACCAGTGGTGGATTCCGGAAGAAAGAAGAGTTGTGGAGAGAGGGGACCAGGTCCAAGAGTCACAGTGGAGTCCAGGAGGAGTAGAGGCTACTACCCACCCAGCTGTGGATGCAGGAGTTGGTGGTTGGTGATGAAGAACAGGTCAGCACTACAGCCTTGGAGGCGGAGAAGAGTTCCTGATGGGTGCAGATGAAGCCCCACACTGGACGGAATATTGCAGATGGGTGTCGGTGCAGGAATTCCACCAACAAGCCTTGTCAAAGGCAAACTCGTGGTTAGTGGAAAAGGGGTGCTGCCAGGAACGAGGAAGGCCCCGGAGGACTCAACCAAGGAGGGGGAGCCACAGGGGACCTTCAGAGTCGCAGAGATTCCACAGGAGCAGAGGCAGCACCCACAGGAGTCCCACAGGACGGGGACATGAGTGACTTCCTGACACCTGGGGTGAAAGGGTCCCTTTGAAGATCACTCGATATATTTTTAACCACAATTTGTATATATTATACATAATACTTGGCACTATATTTATTTCACGTTTGACTGTGCTGTTTGTCTGGGAGCACCTATATAACAATATATTGATTCATGTTTATGTTCAGAATCAAAGGAAATGTTGCTCGAATAAAATTCTTTTAACCTTGCTAATATACATATAATATATATTTTTGCCGTGGAAGCCAAGGGCTATACTTCCCCCTTGGGTCCAGAAACAACTTGTTATATTCACATACCTGGGCCCTGGGGTTACTGGGTTGGCCTCATTTTCTTTGAATACACCCTATTCCTGGGGCAGATGAGCTAATAGATACACTGGCATCTGCCAAGTATCTAAGCACCTTTGACTTGACTGCAGGATATTGGCAGATCAAATTGTTACGGGATGCATAACCAAAAACTGCATTCTCAACCACAGGAGGATATTATCAATTTGCTGTTATGCCTTTTGGTTTGAAAAATGCACCTGTCACTTTTCAGAGGCTGGTGAATACAGTCCTCCAAGGTTTGGAAGCCTATAGTGCGCCTTTTTTGATGACATAGTTGTCTTTAGCTCCACCTGGGATGACTACCTGGTCCACCTATGGAACGTTTTGGAGGCTCTGCAAAAAGCAGGCCTCACTATCAAGGCCTCTAAGTGCCAGGCAGGGGAAGGTTGTATATCTGGGCCACCTGGTAGGTGGAAGTCAGATTCAACAACTGCAGGGAAAGATCTAGACTGTTTTAGAGTGGACTCCCCGTACCACAAAGACCCAGGTGAGAGCCTTCCTAGGCCTCACTGGGTATTACAGGAGGTCCATCAATAATTATGGCTCCATTGTAGCCCCTCTTAATGACCTCACATCTAAAAAGAGGCCAAAGAAGGTTTTGTGGACAGCTAGCTGTCAAAAAGCCTTTGAGGACCTTAAACAAGCCATGTGCTCTGCACCAGTGCTACAAACCCCTGACTACTCTTCAGGGGTACGGGTGGGGACAGTTCTTTCTCAGCTCAACACTGAGGGCCAGGATCAACCAATTGCTTTTATCAGCAGAAGGTTGACCCCTAGAGAGAAGCATTGGTCAGCTATAGAAAGGGAGGCCTTTGCTGTGGTCTGGGCCTTGTAGAAGCTGAGACCATACCTGTTTGGCACTCACTTCATTGTTCAAACAGATCACAAGCCCCTTCTATGGCTAAAACAAATGAAGGGAGAAAACCCCAAATTGTTGAGGTGGGCCGTATCCCTACAGGGAATGGACTATACCGTGGAACATAGAACTGGGAGTAACCACTCCAATGCAGATGGACTCTCCAGATATTTCCACTTAGACAATGAAGACTCATCTGGGCAAGGTTGGCCTTCTTGTCCTTCGTTTGAGAGGGGTGGGGAGGATGTTGTGTAGGAAACGGCACTCTTTCTTGGCATGTTTAACCCTTTTCTGCCTGTTGTCAGTATGTCTGCCTGTGTCTACTGGATCTAACCAGGACCCCAGTAGTTTGCTCTCTCCTCTAAATTGTACCTTTTTCTTCCCACAATTGGCATACTGGTCCCACCATGTAAGTCCCTAATATATGGTACTTAGGGGGATCCAATGGGCTGTAGCAATTATTCTGCCACCCACAGGGAGCCCACACAAGGGGTTCTGCAGGCCTGCCATTGCAGCCTGCGTGAAATGGGTGCATGCACCCATTTTCACTAAAGGTCACTACAAGTCACCCCTATGGTAGGCCCTCTCAGCCCAGAGGGCAGGGTACGGGTACCTGTGTGTGAGGCACCCCTGCACTAGCACTTTGGAAGTGCGGGGAAGCCATTTTACGTGCGTACTGGACATAGGTCACTACCTATGTCCAGCTACATAAAAGCTACATAAAAGTAACTCCGAACTTGGGCATGTTTGTTATCAAACATGTAAGAATCATACACCAATGCGGTTGCAAGTATGATTCCATGTACTCTGGAGGGTCCTTAGGGGACCCCCAGCATTGCTACCACCAGTTGTAAAGGGTTTTCTGGGCAGCCCAGTTGCTCCCACCCCTCAGACAGGTTTCTGCCCTCCTGCTGCTTCATCTAATCAAGCCCAGGAAAACCGAACAAAGGATTTCCTTTGGGAGAGGGAGGTAACACCCTCTTCCCTTTGGAAATAGGTGTGACTGGCTTGGGAGGCATAACCTCCCCAAGTCACTGATTTTCTTTGAAGGGCACATTTCATGCCCTCTGTGCATAAACCAGTCCACACCTGCTCTGGTGTGAAACTGGACAATGGAAAGGGGGGCTCAGGCTGCGAGACGTGGACACCGCAAAGCCGCTGCACCGCCCCCGTTATGGGCGAGAAGATACTGGGAGGGTCACTGCTTATGGGAGAGCCTCTCGGAGTTTTGATTTCGGGAAATAACTGGGGCTGGTGCCACGCTACGAGAGGGCCGTGCTAGGGAAGACACAGGCACTGCCCCTCAAGGCAGCAGTTCATGGAAGCTGATCCTCCCAGCAAGACGTATACTCTGCCTGGTAGCAAGAGAGAATGATCGCATGTGCTCGATAATAAGGGAGATATTGAGCGGAAACTGGTCAGAGTGGTCAGTGGGTTGCATGGCATGGTGCCAAAGAGCGTGAATATCACTGGAGGGAAGGCAGAGAAAGGAGATGGCGTCACTATAGAAAGCCACCAAACAGGCAGGATTCGTCAAACGTGCAAAAGACGGGAGCAGTGGTTGCCCAGCATGCAGGCGGTCCGCTACAGGACCGAGCAAATTCAACAGCAAAATTGATGGGGGGGGGGCCTTAAGGACAGTTTGAGCATTGGAAGGGTGGTTCAGTCAGAGCAAAGGGCCAAGAGTAAGCCACAGCCCACACTATTACTAACTTTTTTTGAATGGTGGCCAAGAGATTGTTAACACTGAGCCCTTACCCCCATTTGAAGGTGCACTAATTACTGCAAAGGATAATCAAGAGCTAACAAACCCACCGGGGGAGCGGTCACAAGCAAGTGTGGAACTATCAGAGGATTAGGAGTTTGACAAGCTATCCCGGGAGGGGAGACTGATGGACGAGCCCAGAAGACGGGCTGTAATGATATGTGAGTTTTGACCATTTACTCCATTGTTGCACTTACCCTAGCTTCATTCTGCCTATTGACTTTATTTTAGCATTAGACACTGCCTCGTTAAAAGCTGCAAGTAGTTTTCCACATTGTACAATGTTCACGTTTTTAATCTTCATGTTTTCTTGCCACCAAGGGCTTAGGCTGATAATGCACTCAGATGGCAGGGAACGGACTTGTTTTGAATTGGCACATTGGGATGTTGGCCAAGTCCTGACGTGTTATTTTCAAAGCAGGCCTAAAGCAATCAGCATTTTTGGAATAAATAAACTTCTGCGGGGAGAGTGATGTTCTAAACTTTTCCTCTCTTGTTTGTTCAAAGTATAAGAGGCGGACCAGATGGACCGGGGACAGAGAATGTTTGCAGATCTCAGGCACATCCAAGAAGCTGGAGTGTGCCATACTTCCCGTAAGGATAATTGATCTCTCTCTCCTCGATCGATTCTGGGATCCGGCGATCTGATGCTCAATGGGAGGGAGATGAAGCAGTGATGCCCTTTCCTCATAATGATGCATATTTTTTACTTCATTATTTGCTTTGCATTATAATATAGATATATATATTTGCTGTGTATAGTGCAGTGAAGAATCAATTGTACATTCTTACATTTCATTGCTGTGACCATTTTTGAACGTGTGCTTTCAGCATGCTAATCTCCTTTTAGGAACCTTGTGTAGTGAAATAATAAATGTCTTCTTTGGTCTAAGAAGCACATTCCAGAGATTTCTGTCACTGCATGAGTGTTTCAGCTTGGTCATTAGCGAAGCAAAAGATTTTGGTGTAGTCGGCAGTCTAAAAGGAGGTTGGAAGTTATAACTGTACGATTTAAAAGTAAAACTATGTTTTTATTCAGTTAAGGGACACACCGCAAACTTTTTCTGAAAATACATGCGAAATTAAAATGCCTTATGATGTCCTGGCAAATGTGTTCTTGTTTATCAGGACTTTCTAAGTTTTGGGATGGGTGCTTGGATAAAACAGAATTAATAACTGTGCTTACATGTTTGAAAAAGGTGCTTTTTTAATGAAATGATGTCCCTTTTGTTCTTGAAAGGAGGGTTTGGATACGATTATCTGCTTACAAAAACATGCATGAGAACTGTAAACAGAAGCTGAGAAAAAGAAATGACAGCAACAGCTTGTT
Organism: Pleurodeles waltl; assembly: GCF_031143425.1. Classification (NCBI taxonomy): domain Eukaryota; kingdom Metazoa; phylum Chordata; class Amphibia; order Caudata; family Salamandridae; genus Pleurodeles; species Pleurodeles waltl. The sequence continues at coordinate 994,017,653 of NC_090442.1, forward strand.
ACTATATTGTCTTGTCTGAATAAGTTATTACAAGATAAGGCGGATATCTACCAAGCCGTCACAGGGACAACTGATTTTTCACATTCCAGTAATGAGGCGGTTAAAAAAGGTGGGGGCCAGTGTGAGCTACACAAGCAGAATGTAGTTCGTGCACAGACAATATTTAGGCGAAAAATACAGAGTAGCCCACAGAAATTGGCATGAGTTGAAATGCATTCTTTTAAAAGATTACACCTAGCAGGAAGTTAAGGATGTTAACGATATATTCACGGAGCTTTTGCAGAGTGAAATGTGGCCAGGACATAGAGAGATGTTGCTGCAGGTAAAACAACAGATTTTGGAGTTTGCTACTTCTTGCACTAAACAAGAGACACAGCGATTCATGGGATTGTTTGATTTTTGGAAACAGCATGACCCTCATCGGAGTAAAATCTTAACCCTTTGGTACAACATGTCAAGAAAAAAACAGTTTGAATGGGGTGAAGTACAGCAGTGTGCTTTTGATTTGGCAAAAGAAATAATTCAACAGGGTTTGGACTTGTGAACAGTGCAGGAAGGAGATATTGTGTTGCATGTAACTATCCAGGGACAATGTGTAGATTGGAGCAGGTGGCAAAAGCAGAGAAGAAAAGGAGTGTCCCTGAGGGTTTGGACTAACAAAATGATCTGATGGGACTTTGAAAAACTGGAGTGAGCATTCAACTAAAGCCCTCCAGATTCTGAATAACAGACCATGACAAAATGCTGAAACTGCCCGATGCAAATGTTTAACCTGATACAACCACATGTGGCCACCAACACCATTGTATACCGGGAAATAAAACCTAGAGATTCAGCTCCTTACACAGCCACACCAGAATCTGCAGGTCTTGACCTACGTGCTTACAAAATTGCCCAACTTGTCATAAGTCCAGTGTATGGAGGATTGATGAGGAAGTGGACTGCATCTCCCCTCCTGACAGTACAAGAAAAAGGAGGTTTTGGTCCAACTGACAAAAACCATGATGCTAAGGTGTGGACGAAATCCCCAAATGGCCCTCCAGAACCTGCAGAAATTAGAGCCAATGGCCCAAATAGTGTCCTGCTGATCATAAAACAAGGAAAGGAAAAAGGAGCACATTTCAGCTGACAAATGTTATTTGCAAGAAATCATACTTTTCTTTTACAGATCATACTACAACTTGCCTCTGACCATGAGTGTGCCAGGTGGTCTCCTTGCGGTGTGTGCGTGTGTGCAGTTGGGTGAGACATCACCCCCAACTGAACCTGACTGATTGATGATGTTGCGCAACACCCTTGCTGCTTTCTGAAGGGCAAAACCTATGGATCCATTTGGCGCTAATTGTGCTTCATAGATCAAAGTTCTGCCTGGGAATAATGCAGAGTACCATGGATGTTCTATCAACCTGTTTGATTGCAATTCTAATGGAACAAACAACATGGCTTGTTATCACCTGATGACTGCTGCCGAGCATATTAAGCATGTTTAAGTTGCCAGCTGGTTGACTATTCTCTTATGGTAACCTCACTTTTACTTACATTTCAGCAAACCTTGCAGGTGGACCGTGTACCTTTGCATGATTAGGACTCATGATGTTTCCATCTAACTCTATACCAACTTGTTATCCTAGAGACACTATTCAATTAGTTATTATCCCAATTAAAATATATAAGCTTCAGTCTTTTTTATTGTAGGTGTGCCTGGTTTAACTGTTTATAATATCAATACGTTAATCCCACTTCCATTGTTTATAGTGATTGCTCGTCATTTCATTATGTTGCTGTGTACAATGCATACCTGTTTTACTTGTAATTTTTTTCTTATTTTTTTTTAAGAGAGAAGTTGACTTTAGGACTATAGGGTTTGAGTTGCTGGTCAAAAGGGTGGAATGTAACGATATGTGAGTTTTGATCACTGACTCCATGTTGCACCTAGCTTAGCATCATACCGTCACATTAGTGACCACCAGCTTCATTCTGCCTATTGACTTTATTTTAGCATTAGACACTGCCACGTTAAAAGCTGCAAGTAGTTTTCCACATTGTACAATGTGCACAAGTTTTTATTCTTCGTGCTTTTTTCCCACCAAGGGCTTAGGCTGATAAGAATGTACTCAGACGGCAGGGAACGGACTGGTTATGAATTGGCACCCTGGGATGGTGGCCAAGGGCCAACATGTTATTTTTAAAGCTGGCCTAAAGCAATCAGCATTTTTTAATAATAAACTTCTGCAGGGAGATGGATTTTCTAGACTTTTCCTCTCTTGTTTGCTCAAAGTATAAGAGGCCGAGACCAGATGGACCGGGGACAGAGAGTGTTTGCAGATCTCAGGCACATCCAGGATGCTGGAGTGTGCCTTCCTTCCTGTGAGGATAATTGATCTCTCTCTCTCCTCGATCGATTCTGGGATCTGATGCTGAACAGAAGGGAGATGAAGCAGTGATGCCCTTTTCTCATGGTGATGCATATTTTTTAATACATTATTTGCTTTGCACTATATTAGAGATACATAAATGTGCTGTGTATATTGCAGTGGAGAATCATTTGTACATTCTTTCATTTCATTGCTGTGACCATTTTTGAATGTGTGCTTTCAGCATGCTAACCTCCTTTTAGGAGCCCTGCATAGCGAAATATTAAATGTCTTCTTTGGACTAAGAAGTGCATTCCTAGATTTTTTTGTCAGTGCATGACTGTTTCAGCTTAGTCATTAGTGCAAGCAAAACACGGGCGGAACTGCCTGAAGGAACCACTGGGGCAACCACTAATGTAGGCATACAACCACAGGCAGATTTATTTTTCAATGGAAGTACACAAGACATATGTAGCATTGTTGACGAACCCCTGAAACCTTCCGATAAGGAAATTTACTTCGGGAATAGGAAGGAGCTACGTCCAGTCGACAGAAGTTCATGGAGCTGAGATAAGAAAGACTGAGTGGGGCGGGAAGAGTACAGACTGGCCCAAAGAGGGTGCTGAGAAGTTCTGTTCTTTAACTGAAGACTCAGAGGCCTTTAGTAGCGACTGTAATCCAAGCGATGACGAAGGAAGTATTTCAACTGGCTCCGAGAGCTTATCATCAGCTACAGGCCCAACGGTAAAGCAACAACAGCAACAACGGAGGTGCACAAAATCAAGAATGGGGTTACCAACTGGAGAGGGCAATTTGGAACAGTGCATGCAGCACGCAAATGGGATTATTCTGGGATCAGTATTTCTAGCCAAGAGGGGCTAGGAAACTATACTATCTCCCATAAAGTTATTAGGCAAAAATAGTACAGAGGATCCCACAGGCCATACAGACAAAACTATGTTGCAACTGATATATAGTACAATAAAAGAACTACAAACTGAAACGCGAATGGAGAGTCGGAGAGCACGATTGGCTATCAAACAACTGCAGGCCTCGATACGTAAAGTGGCAAAAACCTGCGTGGAAATTGAGGAAAAATTAAACACAATGGAGAGCAGAATCTCTACAACAGATGCAGAAACCGAAGGACTAAAGGAACAGGCAGAAACCCATGGGGGGCAGCTAACCGACATCATGTGGAAATTGGAAGATTACGAAAATCGACATAGGAGGAACAAGTTACGCTTCTTGGGCATAGAAGAAGGGGTTTAGGGAAATGATATAAAGGCATTTATGGTCAATCATTTACGTAAGGTCTTCCCAGAACTTACGAAATAGGATTGGGAGGCGGAAATACAAAAAGTTCATAGATTTCCTCTAGTTAGGCGAAAATAGTACAATCCCGAACCCAAACACCCAAGAGCCATACTGGTCTTCTTTGGCAACTATCTGCTAAGACAAGCTATCTTCGAAAAGGCCCGACCAGGTGCCACTCGATTTATTGCCAATCTCACTTTTTTCACACAACTAGACTTTTGCTATGTGACCGTAGAGTGTAGATGGATGCTACGACAACTGATTAAGCTGTACCAGAATTCTTGGGGGGGAGGGGGTTTGAGGCCTTTTTGTTAGCTCCAGCACGGTTGAAAACGATAAAGGAAAAATTAGAGTTTTTAACTCAGAGATCCAGGCAAAGGAGTATTTGAGTGAACTGATGCAAGAAAATTTGCAAAGAACGTGAGTAGTGACAGAAAGGACATTAACTGGCAGCAAGATTCAGTGTTGATAATTATGGACTATGGTGTGAGCACGTTCTGGTGGGGGGCTGTGAGCGGTACGCAGTGAATCATCACTCAGACCATTGGGTGTCAAATTGCTCCATTGATTGGGGCGGGGTGGAAAGGGTGGTGATGGAGGGGTGGGGGGGGGAGAGAGGGGGCGGAGCTTTAGCTATCGGCTTCCTCAGGAGAATTTGTTTTGGCTTAACAGAACTTCAAGCAACTGCAATAAGGAATCCCTTTTGTATGTTTTCCAGAATTACCAGTATATATATATATATATATATATATATATATATATATATACACACATATACACATATATATTAACAAACACTTTACTTTGCAGACTTGTCAGTCTTAGAGACAAACCTAAGTGCTCAGACTAATTCCTAGGGACTGTCATTTAGAAAACTGAACCTCGAGAATGAGTTTTCATTTCCAGTAAAAGACAATAGTGGTTTGTATATTTGTGAACTTTTGAACTGTTCTCCAGAGAACCTTGGAAACCTCTGACTCCTGAAGAAAAGAAGATATTAAGTTAACATTGTTGTCTTAGAGAGAGGCTAGTCTCTCAAAAGACCCAGGTTAGGAGAACGATTTAATTGGGTGAATGTGAATGGCTGAACAGCTGAATGCACAGTAGAAATGTACTTATCTATGCTCTTATCACCCAACTGCAGGTCCTTCCTTTAAAGAAATCCCAATAAGAAGAAAGGTGCATGTTTTTAGAGACACACAAGGAATATCCTTTCTTCAAGTGGGAAACACAGGCAGGAACTGGATCTGGAGGCGGTCTCTTTTTCATTCCCCTCTCCCCCTAGCGGATGCAGAGTTCAGATAATCAGTTAAAGTCTGAGCACGCATCTGTTGGAGGGAGCTGGGTAAAAGGCATCTGCTCCTGTGCAAGTTTGATTTAATGGGTAATCTCCTGACAATAGGCAACCGAATGCCCGCTTACAGCTGATGGGAGGGCAATCTGACATACAAATTGGGTGGGGGACCAGGCAGGGGTGTCCGTGCTCTCCACTACTGTTTGCATTATATATTAACCCCTTGCTTAAGCAGCTAGAAAAGAATCCAGCTATTTTACCAGTTAATATGTATGGATGTGACACTAAGATACTGACGTACGCAGATAATTTCGCAGTGATAACATCAAACCTGGATGAAGCTTTAAGGGAGATTGAGAAGGTGGCAAGTAATTTTGGTGACATTTCAGGGTATTTATTGAATAGGGAGAAGACCTAGTTGTTGGCTAATGAGTACATAACTACCCTCGATACTCGTAGAGTTGATCATGCAGTATATCTTAGTATAGACATCAGCCCCACTGTGGGACAAATAGTCAATTTAAACCTAACACCGATTTAATTGAAAGCTAAGCAAGACTTCAGTAGATGGAATAATTTGCATTTGTCTATAATGGGGCGTTGCAATATAATTAAAATGATTTTTCTCCCCAAGGTGTTATACCTGCTTCGGACAATTCCATTGGACTTTGAAAAGGCTTGGTTCACAGCAATGGATCAGCTAGTAACAAGATTTGTTTGGGCGTATGGGAAGAGCAGAAGAGCCAGCAGATTTATGTCTCTACCCCGAGAGAAGGGGGGATGGGCACTGCCAAACTTTAAATTATATCAATTGGGAGCCGCCTTCCAATGTATGTACCCGCTAATGGCAAGCAAGGGAGATGTAGCAAAGGAGGGATATCAGCCAAATATTTATGAATTATTAATCAGCCCGATAGCTAACAGGGGATTATTAACCTCAGTACAACCCAGCTACTACAAGAAAGTACAGTTTAAGGTGCTGGAAGCCGCTTTCAAATATTGGAATCCCTGGTGGAAGAAAGCTGCACTTGGCAGATTTAATCGGTATACGCCAACCCATAACAATCGATTCCTACCAGAGTTTTTTTATGATCTTTGTTTTGCAAAATGGAGCTTGTGGAGGGTCCTGAGGCTAGGTGATATGTATGAGGAATCTGTAATAAAAGTATTCGAAGACATGCGGGAAAGATATGGGATGGAGCAGCAGGAATTCTTTAAATACCTCTAAATAAGAGATTTTTTAGGCAAGAAGACTGGCAGGCCAGGTGAGTTCACTAAAAACCCACTTATGTAAATGATAATCTTCAAGGCCTAGCCGTCAATAAGCTCCCTGTATTTGTCATTCATATTAGAACAGCATGATGATCTTGAGAAATATAGTAAGAAGTGGGGATGTAGGCTTAATAGTGGGCGCATGAAATTTTATGAATCCCTGGAATTGGGGTGTACGATTCTAAATTCAGCAGCATTGCAGACACAGCATTATAAAAGACAATACACAACATATTATATCCCGGCTAAAATAGTTAAATGGGGGAGGATGGAGGGGACGTGGTGTCCAAGATGTTTGGCCCTGGTGGCAGATCTTATATATATATATATATATATATGTGTGTTTGCTGCTTGTATGAAATTGGAACCTTTAAAAGGGGAGGTCAAAAGGTTCTTAAAAGCAGTGACAAAGTATGAAATTGACGTTACGCCGGATATGCTGGTTTGGGGAATATTGTAAGAGGGAGGAATGGCAGGATTTAAATATTTCATCTTTATAGTTTTGGCAGTTAATCGAATCTGTGTCGCATCAGCATGGCTTGATCCACAACCGCCGTCATTTCAGCAAGTGCTGGGGCGACTTCTATCTGTATATCATCTTCAAATAGCACTCTACCAATGAAAAGGGGAAGAAGGCAAGACGTAATGGGCAGGTGATTTGGGGTGCTTCGGGGATTGGGTTAGGTAACGGACTGGCTATGGTAATTTGTAAAATTGAATGTATTTTATCTTTTCCCTTTTTCTTGGTGCTCTTTCTTTATTTTCAATGGGCTGAAGCACTTTATTCTGAACTTATTGTTTAAGCCACTGCACCTGATGGGAATTTATTTCCCTTTTCTTGTGTGCTGGTAATGAATGTCTCATTCATCCAGCAAAAAATAATGATTAAAAAAAAGGGAAAGTGGAGTAACCATTCCTCTGTCCATCACCACCCCAGGGGTGGTGCCGAGAGCTCCTCCAGAGGGTCCCTGGGTCCTGCCATCTTGTTTCCAAGGTTGGCAGGGAACTCTGGGAGAATCTGAGTGGCCAGGACGTCGGAAACCCCTCCTGATAAGTGCGTACCTGGTTAGGTGACCAATCCCCCTTTCAGGGATATTTAGGGTCTCTCTCTTGGGTGGGTCCTCAGATTCAGCTTGCAAGATTCCAGCAGGACTCCTCTGCAACCTCTACTTCGACTTCGGGCCACTGGAACCGCGACTGGGCCCTCGAGGAACTGACAAACTCTGCTACAACGAAGAAGACTCTTCTACAACTTTGTTTCCACGTCTCCTGCCAGCTTTGCCACATTTCCCAGGCCATGCATTCTCAGAAGACTGCAACTCTTCAGGCAGCACAAGAAGAAGGAGGAATCTCCCTTGGAGTGAAGGAGTAACTTCCCTGCAACCGTCAGGCACCTACAACAAGCGACGTCGGGCTGCATGGATCTCCTCTCATCTTGAGCTGCGTGGATCCTGCATCTCGGGTGGTGGTCTGGAATAGTCCTCTTTGCCAGCTGTCAACTTTGGTGGCGTTAAGCCTTTGACGTCCCATGCAGGACAGTACCCCCATTCACTGCGTCGCTTGCAGCTGCCAAAAGCTTGTTTGCATCTCCTCCAAGGGATCTTCAGGTTAAGTGTAGCTCTAGCCCCCAGCACTCCATCCTGCAAAGCACAGCCTCCTGTGAGGTTTCCTGAGGCATGGGATCCTCTTTTTGAGTGCTGTGTGGGCTTCTTCTGAGACTCCTGTGTCCCCGTCCTGTGGGACGCCTGTGGGTGCTGTCTCTGATCCTGTGGACTCTCTGCGACGCTGAGGGTCCCCTGTGACTCCCCCTCCTGGGTTGAGTTCTCCTAGCCATTGCAGCACCCCTTTTCCACTAACCGCAAGTTTGCCTTTGCCAAGAATTGTTGGTGGAATTCCTGCACCAACACCAGTCTGCAATCTTCCGCCCAGTGTGCGGCTTCATCTGCATCCATCAGGAACTCTTCTCCGGCTCCAGAGCTGACCTGTCCTTCATCACCGTAGACCGAATCCTGCATCCACAGCTGGGTGGGTAGTAGCCTTTACTTCTCCTGCACTCCACTGTGACTACTGGAATTGGTTCTCTCTCTATATGTCTTCTTTCTTCAGGAATCCACCACTGGTTTTCTTGCAGTCTTGTCTGGGTATCTTATTTTTCTTCTTTTACTCCTTTTGGGTGGTTTGGGGAAAATCCAGTGTTTTACTCGTGCATTCCTGGTCGCGGGGGAGGGGGTACTGTGTTACTTACCTCTGTAGTTTTCTTGTACTCCCAGCTCCCCTCTACACATTTTACTTAACTAGGTGGGGGTTCTGTGTTCGCATTCTATTTATTTAGTATATGGTTTGTGCTTCCCTAGAGTCACTATTGGTTATTGCTATTTGCACTGTTTTCTAACCAATTCTATATTCTATATTCTGAGTACTAGTGTATATATTTAGTGTATTACTTACCTCCTAAGGGTGAGATACCGGTCTAGTATTTTGTTGTAATCTGTTCCAAAAATAAAGTACCTGTATTTTTGTACAATCAATGTTTTCTTTCATGTGTGTAAATACTCTGACTACAGTGGTATTGCATGAGATTTGCATTTCTCCTAGATAAGCCTTGGCAGCTCAACCACAGCTACCTCTAGAAAGCCTGGCTTCTAGACACTGCCTACACCTCACTAAGAGGGGATACCTGGACTTGGTATAAGGTTTAAGTATCATAGGTACCCACCGCACACCAGGCCACCTTCCTACAATGCTATCATTCAATGGATGGGAAGGAGTACTGGAAACTCAAAAATGTCCAAAGCTCCTATGACGTAGCCTCCAAACCCCACCACCATAGGCTAACAAGAAAAATCTGCTCTCAGGTGGAATTAATAGTTTGAAAATAAGCTCAATGAGCAGAATATGCTTGTGGAGAAAAGGAGAGCATAAGAAGCTGGACATATGTTACATATATTCTGTGAAAACAGCTATTAACTAAATCATCGACCTGTGTCACCAGATAACCTTTGAGTAGCCTGCCATGTATCTGGAAATGTAGCTAATTTACTCTTTGGGGACAGAGTGGTTATTGGTGCTCCTGGATTCACCAACTGTATTCAATCTACACAGGGCAGTAGCTTGGTCAGTAAGACTTCAGATTTTCTGACAATCAGGCTAGCATATAAATGTTCAAATAGATTTTCACGACATGCAGAGTGCAGAAGAGGGGCCTAAGAGGCAGCAGAGAGAGAGATAAATGCGGATTGGTAGGAGTACTAAGAAAGAAAACACAATATTTTGAAAAATAACCAATTTTTTGAGTATTTTCAAAACAGAGATGGAGAAGGGTGTGTGCAAATTTTTTCTGGGTGTGCCTAGAATGCTCTGGTGACTGGGCATTCGGGGAATGCGACTGATATCTCCCAATATCCAACTGAAAGCACTTGTATCCAACTATTTATCAGAAAATAAATTTCCGGGTGGGATCTTGAGTACTTCACCCCTCAATCTGCAAGACTTCCATAGGAAATGAAAATACAGGGAAGCACATGCCAGATGAATCAAAAGCAGTTCATCATGTAATCACTAAGGGCTATAAGTATTTGGTGATGCTCAGATAAGGGCATTGAGAGGAGGTTCTTCGGCTCAAAAAGAAACTTCGGACGCAGAGCCACTCAACTTCAAGCCCAACTCCATCAGACAGATCAATGTACATAGACACTGCTTAGAATTCGCTAATTTATTGTTATTATCACAAGTAAAATATCTAAAATGCATAAAGACACACATTGTCAAAAAAACAACTATTAGTATTAAAATGGACCATTTTATAGTCTAACATATTAACATCAAATTATATTACAAAAATAATTTAGCAAAATCAGAGATGTTATTAATAATGTCAATTCAAGCTTCAATAATTAATTTTAATTCTGTACACAAAATTAGTCTACAGTCTGTCTGATTATAGTGAACAATGCATCAGACATACAATAAAATGAAACTGGGCCCTGAAATATCAGGCATGACCACCCTTCTAGGAAACACTGATATGCAATGGGCAAGGTGCTAGGTGCCATCTTTCAATGCAGAAAGGCAAGGTCTCTAGCAGTACTGGTTAATCTTTTCTATGGCTCTCTCCTTCCTGTCAAAAACTGCAATTTCCCCTCCCAAAAAATCTAAACACTAAGAAAGAAGCCTAAACAAAAGGCAAACATAACATCAAGTTCACAGACTTACATGCCGAATAGAGCTCCGTCTCTTGACTGCACTATTAGAGGATACGTCAAAAACATATACTGGCTATAGTGGTGATAGTCTGCCACAGTTACTTGGACATGTTGGAGAGCTGGGAAGGACAACCACAACTTTACAAATTATTCTGGACACACTTGATCCCCTTCTTTTATAAGCTTCTTATTTGCTGGCTCCATCGTTGCTCCCCTAATCTTTCACTTAATTTGTAATGACATGCATGCGTCACGCCTTTTCCTCTTTTTACCCCTCTCCTGAGAGCACGGACTAATTACTATCATTCATCCACGCCTCCCCATTTTAGAATAGTGTTTAGGGACTACGTTTTTAGTTTGTTTTTTAGCACTTAACACCAGCACTTGTAATTTGAGCCGCACCACGTGCTGACACACATTTCTGTGTTTGTTTTCACCACTTAACACAAACACTTGTGTTTTCAGCCACGCACTCCAACACACATTTTTAAAAAAACTTTCTTTTCAGCACTTAACACGAGTGCCGCTCTCATTGCAAACGGTATCTGTAGTGCGTTAATTTCTGCAGGTTATGGAACAATTGCTTTACTCAAATGGCTTTTTTTTTTTTTCTTTCTTTTTTTTTTTGTATGAGGGAGACAAAGTGATCCGCCTAGAATACCAGGATGTTGACATGAAGCAGAGACTGGAGTCGGATTTGCCAGCTCCAAAGTGTCAGAAAGTGCCCCTTTTTTACATGGTCACCCTCACTTTTTGCCTGGTATTCGGTGCACGTTTGACTGAAAGTGCACTGGGTTCCTGCGAATCAGGTCCCCAGAGCCATATCTCTTTTCCTAAAAACTGTGCAATTGTTCCTCAATTGGTAATACCTTTGGGCCCCCCTCTAAATCCTTAGTAAATAGTACCTTTGGTACAGGGGTATGGGTACCAAAGAGGGTCCCAAGGACTGCAGCATGTATTATGCCACCCTCAGGGACCCCTCACCTACACATGCAGACTGCCATTGCAGGTTGCATGTCTAAGTGCTGCTGAGAGTAAAAAACACAATATGGCACACAGCCTGTGTGTCATGTCACCCTAACACTGCGTGCAATATATATAAATTACCCCTACAGAAGGCCACACATCCCTAATGCAGAGTGCATTATATTGCATGTGAGGGCACATCTACATGAGCAGATATGGCCCTGCTGTCTCTTTGTCAATTCTTAGACATAATGAGTGAACAAGGAAGCCATTTTAAGTACATCTGCTGGACACTGGTCACTATGAGCTCCCCAACTACATGATTGCTTCACTGAAACTAAGTATCAAACATCTCAGATTATTAAACTCTCACTGATGCCAGAGATTGAATTATTAATACATGCACCCAGAGTGCACCCTAAAAGTGCACCTTAAAGGTGCCCCCTAAAAACCTACCAACTACCCGTGTGGGGACTGACTAGATTTAACCAGCCTGCCACCACCAGACATGAGTCTGACCTCCTAGGGTCAATACCTTTGCTCTCAGGCGTCATCCACAAAGCCTGCTCTGGGAGATGTGTTTATACACCCCCACCCAAAAGGATGACCTGCAAATCTGCATTTGAAGGCAGGGGACTTCAAGGAAGCCCACGCCCCTTGGTCTGCAGATCTGCCTTCATTCAAAGAAGAGATGCTGATCCCACTGCCCCATGGACCTCTTGGCACCGGCACACGTGGCAACTTTAGTATTCAGGGAGGTGTGTCAACCTTTATGGTCAGTCCCATCCTTAAGGTGCACTGCCTGATGAGAACACTACTTTTAGAAATCTGCCAACTTAGTGTTGGCAGATTTAGGAACTTTGGGACAGGGTTATGCCCACTTCTCACAGGAAGTGGCCATACAGGCGGTGTTGTGACCCCAGTGGTAATTAGCTGGTTGGCTACTACCCTACACTCCCTTAAACACCCCTAAATGCAGTATTTGGAGGAGCCCCTGGAGCCAGGAAATCAGATTCCTGCTGAGCGACAAAGAAGGAAACTCAAGAGCCGCAAAAGCAAAGCCAGAGGAAGAAGCACCTGACTAGGCCCCAGCCTGTCTGCCGTTCCTGCCGATTTGCGTCAGTCGACTCGTCCTGCATGCTGCTGTGCCTACAAAAGCCTGGAAGGCCTTCCTGCATTAAACAAAGACCCAGGAACTCCTGTGGAGCAGTGGAGCTGCTTTCTTGCATCTTGCAGGCACCCCAAGACAACTGCGAGGACTCCAGAACACAGAAAACCTGACACCGGAAAACACCACTGCACCTGTGCCACCTACCTAGAGTTGAAGTGGGCCAATGGTGCCAATGTGGTCCTGCAGCCCTCCAGACACAAAGCTCAACTTGGTCTTGCCCACTGTGGACTCTGACTCTACCCGCAGGCCCCCTTAACCTCTAGTGCTCCCGGTGGAGAAAACCTGATGCCTCAGGACACCTCAGCACCTGTTGCCCCTTACCCATGGAGAAGAGGACCGAAGGTGTCCCTCCATCCCCCAGCACCAAGCATCTCAAGACTTGAACCCACCTGTTGGTTCTGCCTGACTGGACTCCCTGTCCTGCCCTGCAGACTCTTTTCAACTGAACCGATCCCCACTGATTAACATTGGGCACCCGACGCCGTACCACACCTATGCACCCAGCCGTCTCAGTATCACCGGTGTGATCGGTTACTGTGGTCCTGACCCCTGCCCAATACTTACCGTAAGTCCAAGAGATTGGTCCCATAAGTCGCTATACTATACCTGAATGCAGTACTTGTTTTTCTCTCCATGGTATAAGATTGCAGCTTTTCAGAAATTGCACTACCGCCTTTTCAAAACTGTAAAGATTTTCCTTGCAAAACATACTTACCTGATCATATTGATTTTGATGACAAAACATAAATAAAGATACTTATTATTTTTGTAAATTGTTGTAGATCTCTTTCTTGAGTCATGTGTCTCATTTACTGGCTTTGTGTTTATTTGCAGATACAGGGCTCGAAAAATCTACTCAACCACTCACTATGGCAAGTCATTTTTTATGAGGTCGAGCTATTTTTAGAAACTACTCGACCCCCCCCACACCCCCTCTGGTGAGTGGACAAAGAACAATTGTTCTGTTTAGACAGAAACTGAATTAGCAAATAAGAGGCCTTTAAACCTTATTCTTGTCACGTTTGCTCTGTGTTCAGAGACAGAGGTCAAAAGTCAGTGTGTCTTCTTGCAACAAATACTTTTCCTTGTGACTGCAGAGTTCCAGGGTTTTGTAAGGTGAACTGTCTGACCTGTGTGAAATGAAAGACTGTGGGTATCAAGTATTTCCTAACACACAACATTTATACAACTAACTCAACTTAACAAACATTTCAAACTATTTCAGTAGCTGTGAAAGACCATTTTTTGTACTTCTTGTAATATTTTAATAGGATGTAAAAAAAAGTCAGAACACTTTACTTGGAGATGTGCAAATGATACATATTTTTTCTAAAACCTAATTTTCACAGATTAATGTTAGGACACTATATAGTTTTATCAGAAAAGCTACAAGTTAGTGGAAAGGTTTTTGGACATTTCGTGAAAATGTACTGTCTGCAAATGACAGTGCGCTATCACATCATGCTTTAGTAATATACTTATTAAAAGTGAGTGTTTAAACTTAAACTGAGAAACACTCATGCCCTGATGGCAAAGCTATTAGTAAACGAAGAGGCAAGTCATGGATGATGTGTACCCTATAGGTGGGCTAGATTTATTATGCATGGAGCAAAGGTTTAGTGTATTTAATCAAACAAAAGAGGTCTTTTTTTACAGCAGAAATGCTGAACTTGTATATTTGAAGGTGCACTCATATGTGAGAATGAAGAAAAAGGTGACTGTAAAATACAATATTTGCCTAGGATCACACAATTTGAGACCCGTTTCTGGGTCAAGTACATTACAGTTAGGTCGAGTAGATTGTTCAAGCTACTCAAGCTGCAGGTCTAGTAACATTTTTTATGATTTTTTGAGGCCCTGTCTAAAACTCCTCTCTGGCAAGCCTAAGGCTGCTCAACCACACTACCCCCTAGGAGAGCACCTTGGGATTTCTAAATAAGCCCCTATTCACTAATAGGGGAGCCCGTGGACACTCTGCGTGATATATCTCATTTTGATATTTCATATAAAGAGACAGTTCCTACAAAAAGTAGGCAGCTCTGGCCGTTATGCCACATCCTCTCCCTAACCCACTGGTGAACACAGTTCACTGTTTTCGTCTAGTCTATTGTGTGATCTGTGGGAGCTGCTGAAATACACAGATGCTATTTAACGATTATTGCCAAATGCCAGTTATGTTGCTGGAACGGTTGTAATATGCTGAGGGATGTCCTAACATACCAATAGACATGCTTCAGCCAATCTCCTTGCGGGATGTGTAACCTGCCTCTTGACCACTGTGGCGCTTTAGTTATTGCTGCATCATGGATCCTGATGAAACTTGCAGAAAATAAGTGATGTGGTCGCTGTAAATACGAACTGGCAAGTAAAGGTGGCAACACATTATATTACATGGTATTTTGCACTAAAGTGACTCTGCTGTCTGTGACATTTCAGTTCTGTCTAGCTTTTTAGTGAACAGTGTCTTCATGCTGATACTTGTGATGTCTTCCTTTCCGTTATATGTATTGACTTTAATGTCCACTATGGAAAAGCAACAAACAATACGCTGCAAAGATGGATCTTCACTGCCCAAACAAAATGACACCAGGTAACTACGACTCAGTAACAGGAAAACCTGATCGATACAAAGCAGCCAGGTTCTGGAATTGCTGCAATGCCATCCAAATGGCACAAGCGCTCTATACAAGCGTTTATTTGTTAACGTAACAAAAGAGTGACGCTTTGAAAAGTCAGGTCTGGCTGAAGGTACCAGACATGGTATGTATCAGGGAACAGCATCATCAGTTTTGTGTAAAAAAATGTTAAAGATGACCATTGCTGTCCAAGTGAATTACAGAGACGTTTATACACCCGTCTGCTGTTGTATATACTAATCCCGAATAACTACAACAGCACAACAATGTAAACAGCAAAATAACCCTTATCCTGCGTAAAATCATGACATCCTAGTCTAGGGTCCCCCCGCCCTTAGAGTTTTAAGTCAGTTGAGAATATGGGAAAGTTGACATTGCCAGTAAGATCTACGAAGTGTGTCCCTTGTGAAAATGACTTGCTGCTATGCACACTGCACTTTATAATGTCTCACATGGGCAGAACGTAGTGTATGATGCTAGTCAACCCGTTATTCTTTTTCTTTTTAATGCTTTTAGTATATGTGGGCCTTTGGGTTGTAGACTTCCTATTGAGACTTAAAGTGGTGACATTTTGAACGTTTATATTGTTAAGTGAAGTTATGTGTGGTTGAATTGTTTTAAATGTATACTGCGCACTGCTGATTTTATATTTGTATCGTCTATATTACTGAACTGGACTGTGCAATATTTCTGTAAGAATTCATTTCTTGGAAATAAACGATTCGGTCTGTCTATTATCTGTTGTTTTAATAACGGAACTCGATACATAATGCGGAGCATTGGCACAATTTCCAACTGTCTCCCATGAATGCTTCCACCCTCCTCGCTCTCTGTCTCTCTCTCGACTGTATGGTTCACGACCCCTGCTCCTTCTTCCTTGCCTGGTTGCTTCTCTGTGCCTTGATGTTGCTTCAACTCTTCCCCCACTCGCACTTACACAAAATGGAAAGATTCCTGTTTCACAAACTTTTTTTTTCTCATTCATACAAATTATTCTTTAATCAGGTCTCTTAAAGATTTGTTAAAAAGCAAATACGTTGCTGGATCTTTTGCAGAAAATTTTCAACTCTGTCTTGCGTAACTCCGTGGAAGGTTCCCCCAATACAGACACAACATTGAGAGTTTTGTTTACAGAGATGTGTCTTAGTCAACAGCCTGGCCAGTCTGTTTGACAATGTAATAACTTAATTGCAGTATTTAAAACATGGTCGATGGCAGCCAAGGAACTACATGCGAATGGCCAACTGTTAATAACTCACTGGTTGAGAAAGTCGGTATGGGAGCACAATTTTAATTTGCAAAACCAAGCTCCCCCAGTGGTGATATATCGGCCAACACCAGCAATGGGACCATTCTTCTGCCGCAAAACCCACGTCAATAAAACCACACCCAGTGCCATACACAAATGAATTAACATTGCCAACTCCTATAGCTCTTGGATTGCCGAGACCTATTGACTTTGCCAATGCTTGTTAAAGTACTGGTGTCCAGTGAGGTTAAGATGGTGCGGCCTCTTTTCACGTTACCCTTGGCATTATAGCGCTTGTTGTTACCAAATTTTGCATTTATTAATTTTCATCACTGCAATGGCTGACATGTTTGGCGTTCTTTATGATCACAAGAATACAGTAGCTGAAGTTGTTGACTTAGGACTGACTAACTTCACACAAACATAATACAAAAGGCTAGATATTAAACATATTATGCAGCAACTTGAAATCTAGCAACATCCCTGAGGCACATGGCAAAATATGCATTATTTTCTCCTGCCTTTAGAACCAGACATGAAGTGGAAAGAAGTGTGTCCTTTAAGAGCAGCACTGTAGGGTATAGCTGTTAGGGGTAATATATGGATGTTGAATGATCACTGTGGGCCACACATATCTGGGGGATTAACAGCATGTACAGTATATGTGGCTGTGTATCAGCAGGAACTGTATACCTCCGAGTGTTCTAACAAGTTTTGGCTACTTAGGGCTATACAGGGAGTGCAGAATTATTAGGCAAGTTGTATTTTTGAGGATTAATTTTATTATTGAACAACAACCATGTTCTCAATGCACCCAAAAAACTCATTAATATCAAAGCTGAATATTTTTGGAAGTAGTTTTTAGTTTGTTTTTAGTTTTAGCTATGTTAGGGGGATATCTGTGTGTGCAGGTGACTATTACTGTGCATAATTATTAGGCAACTTAACAAAAAACAAATATATACCCATTTCAATTATTTATTATTACCAGTGAAACCAATATAACATCTCAACATTCACAAATATACATTTCTGACATTCAAAAACAAAACAAAAACAAATCAGTGACCAATATAGCCACCTTTCTTTGGAAGGACACTCAAAAGCCTGCCATCCATGGATTCTGTCAGTGTTTTGATCTGTTCACCATCAACATTGCGTGCAGCAGCAACCACAGCCTCCCAGACACTGTTCAGAGAGGTGTACTGTTTTCCCTCCTTGTAAATCTCACATTTGATGATGGACCACAGGTTCTCAATGGGGTTCAGATCAGGTGAACAAGGAGGCCATGTCATTAGATTTCCTTCTTTTATACCCTTTCTTGCCAGCCACGCTGTGGAGTACTTGGACGCGTGTGATGGAGCATTGTCCTGCATGAAAATCATGTTTTTCTTGAAGGATGCAGACTTCTTCCTGTACCACTGCTTGAAGAAGGTGTCTTCCAGGAACTGGCAGTAGGACTGGAAGTTGAGCTTGACTCCATCCTCAACCCGAAAAGGCCCCACAAGCTCATCTTTGATGATACCAGCCCAAACCAGTACTCCACCTCCACCTTGCTGGCGTCTGAGTCGGACTGGAGCTCTCTGCTCTTTACCAATCCAGCCACGGGCCCATCCATCTGGCCCATCAAGACTCACTCTCATTTCATCAGTCCATATTACCTTAGAAAAATCAGTCTTGAGATATTTCTTGGCCCAGCGTTGACGTTTCAGCTTGTGTGTCTTGTTCAGTGGTGGTCGTCTTTCAGCCTTTCTTACCTTGGCCATGTCTCTGAGTATTGCACACCTTGTGCTTTTGGGCACTCCAGTGATGTTGCAGCTCTGAAATATGGCCAAACTGGTGGCAAGTGGCATCGTGGCAGCTGCACGCTTGACTTTTCTCAGTTCATGGGCATTTATTTTGCGCCTTGGTTTTTCCACACGCTTCTTGCGACCCGGTTGACTATTTTGAATGAAACGCTTGATTGTTCGATGATCACGCTTCAGAAGCTTTGCAATTTTAAGAGTGCTGCATCCCTCTGCAAGATATCTCACTATTTTTGACTTTTCTGAGCCTGTCAAGTCCTTCTTTTGACCCATTTTGCCAAAGGAAAGGAAGTTGCCTAATAATTATGCACACCTGATATAGGGTGTTGATGTCATTAGACCACACCCCTTCTCATTACAGAGATGCACATCACCTAATATGCTTAATTGGTAGTAGGCTTTCGAGCCTATACAGCTTGGAGTAAGACAACATGCATAAAGAGGATGATGTGGTCAAAATACTCATTTGCCTAATAATTCTGCACTCCCTGTACATTAAAGCTTCTTCTGCTGATTAAATTACTCTTTTGGCTCAAATCACTATTAGTTCACATCTTTGTATTGTAAACTAAATCAATCCAGACCTGACGTTATGATGATCTCTGCATCAGTAACACTCCTGCCCACTCCTGTTTAGACTCCTGTACATCCTTGTGCAATCCAGACATCGCATAATGAAAGAACCTGTTATGCTTCAAGCCTGGACAAGAAACCTAATCCACAAGCACACACAAATAACCGTGCTAGAAATGAAATCACGGAGCCTCTTAAGGATATAAAACCCAATATCCAAGAATCTGAATTCAGACCTGTGGTAATGGCCTTAGTCCTTTCTAAACTAGGCTACTTTAGTTCACTATTGACACAAGCTTCCTAAAGTACAACTAGCTCTTTAAGGGTCACCCTAAACAGCAGCTGAAACACTGTTTAGCAGGAAACAGGCAGTAAAGTTTTGCCAATCAGTATTATCCCCCTTACTTTCCGATGGGTTCTAACTGAATTGAGAACAATTAACATAATGGCCTGTTTTGAATTGAAAGTGTGCTGAGGCCTGCTAACCAGGCCCCAGCACCGGTGTTCTTTCCCTAACCTGTACTTTTGTTCACACAATTGGCACACCCTGGCATCCAGGTAAGTCCCTTGTAACTGGTACCCCTGGTACCAAGGGCCCTGATGCCAGGGAAGGTCTCTAAGGGCTGCAGCATATCTTATGCCACCCTGGAGACCCCTCACTCAGCACAGACACACTGCTTACCAGCTTGTGTGTGCTGGTGAGGACAAAACGAGTAAAGTAGACATGGCACTCCCCTCAGGGTGCCATGCCAACCTCACACTGCCTATGCAGTATAGATAATTCACCCCTCTAGCAGGCCTTACAGCCCTAAGGCAGGGTGCACTATACCATAGGTGAGGGCACCAGTGCATGAGCACTGTGCCCCTACAGTGTCTAAGCCAAACCTTAGACATTGTAAGTGCAGGGTAGCCATAAGAGTATATGGTCTGGGAGTCTGTCAAACACGAACTCCACAGCACCATAATGGCTGCACTGAAAACTGGGAAGTTTGGTATCAAACTTCTCAGCACAATAAATGCACACTGATGCCAGTGTACATTTTATTGTGAAATACACCCCAGAGGGCACCTTAGAGGTGCCCCCTGAAACCTTAACCAACTACCTGTGTAGGCTGACTGGTTTTAACAGCCTGCCCCATTCGAGACATGTTGCTGGCCACATGGGGAGAGTGCCTTTGTCACTCTGTGGCTAGTAACAAAGCCTGCACTGGGTGGGGATGCTATCACCTCCCCCAGGCAGGAGCTGTAACACCTGGCGGTGAGCCTCGAAGGCTCACCCCCTTTGTTCCACCACCACAGGGCATTCCAGCTAGTGGAGTTGCCCGCCCCCTCCGGCCACGGCCCCATTGTTTGCGGCAAGGCCGGAGGAGATCATGAGAAAAACAAGGAGGAGTCACTGGCCAGTCAGGACAGCCCCTAAGGCAACCTGAGCTGAAGTGACTGACTTTTAGGAATCCTCCATCTTGCAGATGGAGGATCCCCCCAATAGGGATAGGAATGTGACCCCCTCCCCTTGGGAGGAGGCACAAAGAGGGTGTAGCCACCCTCAGGGCTAGTAGCCATTGGCTACTGCCCACCCTGACCTAAACACACCCCTAAATCCTGTATTTAGGGGCTCCCCTGAACCTAGGAAATCAGATTCCTGCAACTTAAGAAGAAGAGGACTGCTGAGCTGAAAAACCCTGCAGAGAAGACGGAGACACCAACTGCTTTGGCCCCAGCCCTACTAGCCTGTCTCCCCCCTTCGGAAGAAAACTGCTCCAGCGACGCTTTCCCCAGGACCAGCGACCTCTGAATCCTCAGAGGACTGACCTGCTCTAAAAAGACCAAGAAACTCCCGAGAACAGCGGCCCTGTTCAACAAAGACTGCAACTTTGTTTCCAGAGGAGCAGCTTTAAAGACCCCTGCAATCCCCGCCAGAAGCGTGAGACTTGCAACACTGCACCCGGCGACCCCGACTCGACTGGTGAAGAAACAACGCTACAGGGAGGACCCCCAGGCGACTCCAAGACTGTGAGTAACCCAAGTTGTCCCCCCTGAGCTCCCACAGCGACGCCTGCAGAGGGAATCCCGAGGCTCCCCCTGACCGCGACTGTCTGAATCCAAAATCCCGACGCCTGGAAAAGACCCTGCACCCGCAGCCCCCAGGACCTGAAGGATCGGAACTCCAGTGCAGGAGTGACCCCCAAGAGGCCCTCTCCCTTGCCCAGGTGGTGGCTACCCCGAGGAGCCCCCCCCTTGCCTGCATCGCTGAAGAGACCCCTTGGTCTCTCATTGAAACCTATTGAAAACCCGACGCGTGTTTGCACACTGCACCCGGCCGCCCCCGTGCTGCTGAGGGTGTACTTTCTGTGCTGGCTTGTGTCCCCCCCGGTGCCCTACAAAACCCCCCTGGTCTGCCCTCTGAAGACGCGGGTACTTACCTGCTGGCAGACTGGAACCGGGGCACCCCCTTCTCCATTGAAGCCTATGTGTTTTGGGCAACACTTTGAACTCTGCACCTGACCGGCCCTGAGCTGCTGGTGTGGTAACTTTGGGGTTGCTCTGAACCCCCAACGGTGGGCTACTTTGGACCCCAATTTGAACCCTGTAGGTGGTTTACTTACCTGCAAGAACTAACAATAACTTACCTCCCCCAGGAACTGTTGAAAATTGCACTGTGTCCGCTTTTGAAATAGCTATATGTGTTTTATGTAAAAAGTATATATGCTATTGTGATTATTCAAAGCTCCTAAAGTACTTACTTGCAATACCTTTCAAATGAGATATTACATGTAGAATTTGAACCTGTGGTTCTTAAAATAAACTAAGAAAATATATTTTTCTATACAAAAACCTATTGGCCAGGAATTGTCTCTGAGTGTGTGTTCCTCATTTATTGCCTGTGTGTATGTACAACAAATGCTTAACACTACTCCTTTGATAAGCCTACTGCTCGACCACACTACCACAAAATTGAGCATTAGTATTATCTCTTTTTGCCACTATCTTACCTCTAAGGGGAACCCTTGGACTCTGTGCATACTATTCCTTACTTTGAAATAGTGTATACAGAGCCAACTTCCTACAGCCTGCGAATCTCTTCATTTAGGGTACACAACAATTTGGCACAGAAATTCATGGAATGCAGAGGAATTTGTTCCAGATGGAAGACGGAGTGTCTTCTCTTAGCACCAACCGCCCAAAAGAAACAATGCATTTTGACTAGTCCTTCTTCAGTAGTCTGCCAAATATATGTAATTCCCTCTAACTTAATCTCTCCCTAATATAAAAAAAAAGGAACTGAGAAGTCTATTTACTGCACTGGCAGAACTATTCTAATAATGCTATGTGCAGCTCACCGATGCCTGATGTGCCTGGGTTGCTCTGGAAGAAAACTACAAAAATAAATTAATAACTTTTTCAGCAATGGATGGGAATGCTGTTGGAACTCACTATGGGCGGTTGAACAGGTAAGCCACAGAGCAGACAGCAGCTACTGGACCCCAACAATGGTGGATACAGTAGATTAACAGTGTTGTCCTGGGGTCCTACTAAAGCTCTACAAACTGGGTCAAGTATATCCTTTCCACTCTGTACTCTCAGGGCATCAAGGGTGAGCATACAAAGGCTTCTCAAGGAGAAAGCTTGGAGGGCAAGAGCTCAGAACTCAAAAGTTAACCAATAGAGACAATAATGTATTGTCTAGCTCAGTACTTACCCTTTGAATTAAAATAAAGTACTTTTATCACATAGCATAAGTTAATATCACACCCTTCAGTACCCTACCCTCAGTAATTGGGGTTTCCCAGCTTCTATAATTGCTGACTTATAACTCGAGACCAGGCACTCCTCGGGCGCAAGTTTAATTCGCTCAAATCACTCTGAAAGTGTGAATGTGCCGAAGAGTTCAGTTTGGTCTCACCTCTACGTGATTAATCGTAAAAAGTCTTAAGTTAATTCTCTAGCTATTACACGGCTACTCAGGCTCTTTTTCTTTCACAGACCTCAAGTCCTGCTGTTTACCTGTGTTTGGTTGGTGAGGTTTGGGGTTGCGGAGGATGGAGGCAAGCAGTGCTCCTGTGGCAGCCTATGTTAAGCTGTCACGGCTGTGGTCTTGCTCGGAACTTGATGACTTTAAAGATTTTAGCATGGTGGCTCCTATGGTAGCTTGTCTTTTGTAGACCTCCTGTGCTAGATGCACACAAGCTGCTGGTGCAGCCTCTGGGTCTACCTCGACCTTGTGGTTGTCGTTGGCAGTTGCAGCCTTCATAGGCTTTGGGCACATGATACACTAGTATAGGAGGTGCAGCCTTAGGGCCTATCAGAATTCTACCTCAGTGTTGATGAAGTGTTTCAACTTCGATTTTGACAGTGGTCATTCAGTCATGGAGAACTACAGATCACACAATATGCTTGTTTTTTGCAGTAGTCTATATGCAGTTCACAACAAGATCCACTTGGGGAGAACAGAGGAACATGTACACGTATGGGATATTTGTGGCTTCACTCACTTGCAGTCAATCTCTCTGGCTGTTCCTCATGCCAGGAACACACAGTGCTTCTACCCATGAACAGTCTCTTCTCCTGAAGGGCCAGGGACATTCCTTCCCTTACTCAAAAGGAAGCTAGGCTTCTAGGCAGATCCTCAGCTCCTACAGCAGAAAGTGCAAACTTCATGTGACATCCCTTCATCAATGAGAGGCTGAATATCATACAGACACCAGCCCTGGTCACACAACAGTCCTTCGAGAAGCACTCCCATTCTTCAGTCATGAAGAACTTGGACCAAAGTTGTGTGGTTTAGATCCCATTATCATACACGTTTTCAAGGCTGAGGGTCCACTGTCCACGGTTTTAAAAATTGTTTAGGGTGGTTCTCTTTCAAATGTCTTTTTTGGCTGTTCCTCAAAAAGCCCTTTGTGCTAGGTTGATGACTCTCACTGCACTGGCTAGGTAATGGTTTAGATCTCCTAAACCAGAGTAAAGCCTGTTTAAGACACAGTCATTATGCAATGAAGAACTACTTGTGCCTGAACCAAGGTAAGACTGAAATAATTGTGTATCAATGCCTCAGTCCCGTACTTAGGATTACATTAATAGGGCCTAAACTACCTCCCTCTCTTGCATGCCCTCAAACAGGAGAGCACTAAGATTTATGATTTGAACTGGGTTTTAAAACTGGTTTAGGGTGGTTCTCTTTCAATTGTCTTTTCTGGCCGTTCCTCAAACGCAGCCTTTGGTGCTGAGGTGGTGGCTCTCACAGCAAGCAACACTGATGTTGGATCAATGAATGAAAAGCCAAAATAAGTGCACAATGAAGTTTGAGATCTCTGCACCTACTTGTCATCAGCCTTCCTGAAGTAGTATTCAGGGACAGACAAACAGACAGGACCTGCCTAGAATATTCCTTGCCTTAAAAAACAGAAACTGCAGCCTCACCCATCACCCTTACCATCTACCAAATGGAAAGTGTTCAGAATAAAAAAAATAAAAATAATAATAATAATAATAATAATAATTTTTAAAAAAAAAATTTAAAAAATCAGCAGATCAGAAGCTCTTTGCTACCAAGACCATCATTATATTTCAAAGGGGATCCTTTCCTCTATCCTCCTTCGCTTCAGTAGCTAGACCTCCACCCTCCAGCTACTGGAATTCAGTCAATACACTTCCATTGTCTGGTGAAACTTTGTTCACCCTCCATCTTGTTCCATTGTAAGCAAGGGACCATCCAAAACAGATCCCACTGGTCACAGCACTCAAATTCCCACCTACGGATAATCTTCAAGGGTCAGGTTAGGAAGCTGCCTGAACAGAGAGCTACCTTACTCCTGTACACTCTCCTCCAACTTGAGGCTGCACTTAGGAGCACAGCACAGAGATCAGTGATGAAGGAGACAGAAAATACCCTAGCCGAGAGACAACCAGTCCTAACAAAATGCCTGAAGAGAAACCTCAGGTTTACTTGGCAACAGTGCTGGGATGAGCTCAGAAGAATTAACTTCAAGTATTTGTGTAGTTACGGAACTAGAGAGGTTCATTACAAAGAGCACTTACTAGGCCCACACCACCCTCACTGAGACTGGACCACAGGACAGAAACCTCTATTTCAGCGGTATTCAAATGGTGTGGCACACACCCCATTCCAGGGGGCTCACAGATATGACAACAGAATTTAAAACTATCTAGGTGCATACTGTAAACTGCTTCTTATTACGTTTTAGATACACATAACCAATTTTGGCTGTTTTCCTTTTCAGGGGCCTCGCCTGAATGTCTTGCAGACACATTCTTTGTTCGGAGGGAGGCTCCTCACAGTCCCTAGCCTGGAGTACCCACAACAGAGGTACAAAGAAGTGTTAACTTTCTGCATCTGGATATGAACACCCACCCACACAGTGATCAGGAAGAGAGACAAAAGGATAATTTTACCTTTAACAAGAGAAACTGCAGTTCCACCCTTCAGTCCCACCATCTACCAACTAGCATTGCTACAGGAAGACTTATCAGCAGCTCCTCTCAGCAAAACAAATAAATCAAATTTCTACAGGAGACCTGTTTTCACTTCGGTCTCCAGATATCCTCCCGCTTCAGGAGTGTCGGCAATACACTTCAACAGTGTTGGAAATGGGGTCTCTAGTTGGCAGTGGTGTGCATCCTGTCCAAGAAGGGACCCTCACTCTAGTCAGGGAGTCACACAGCTAAGATAAGCCCTGCTCACTTCTTGGCAGCTTAGCACAAGCAGTCAGGCTTATTTCAGGGGCAATGTGTAAAGTATGTATACCCACACACAGGAACACACTGAAAAACACCACAACAGTACTCCACACCAGTTTAGAAAAATAGTCAAAATTCATCAGAGTAAAAAGACCAAAACGACAAAAATCCACCATACACAAGTAAAGATACAAATGTTCAAAATATTAAATTTTAGTATAGCGCTTAGAAACACAACAGCTCCAACTTGGGCCATCACGGTGTCTTGCCGGAGATGTTCCCAACAGCCAGACACCACTTGGAAGGGAGTGTGCAGGCCGATCTCAGAGTCGCCCAGACCCCAGGTACAGTACCTTGCAAAACAATGAGGAAACAGACGTTGCACAGAGTCAGGGAGATGAGGCATTGCTGCAGCGGATGTGGGGTTGGTTCAGCAGATCAAGATGCGAGGCATCGACTTTGCAGTGTTGCGATCACACTGCGGGCCACAGTTGCTGCAGCGGAGTCTGGTGTCTCGGACATCAGGGACACGCCACTTGAGACTCACGCTGTGGCAGGACTTTCGGAGGTGCTGCAGCGGAGTTGGGGCCTGTGTTTCAGGTCATGACCGTTGCACTCAGCGAGGACCAAGGCTCCAGTGGAGTTGGAGGGCAGCGCCGGTTCCAAAGTCGCTCTGGAGTCGATGTGCCTTGTTTCTTCTTGGTTGCACAAGGGCTCACTTCCAAGGGCCCAGGAACGGGATTTGGCGCCATTTGGTAAGTCAGGACTTTTAGCAGGAGAGCTCAGGTGCTGGCAGCTGAAGTCGCTGATGGCCTTGAGACTTCTTGACAGGAGGCAAGCTCAGTTTAAGTCCTTGCAGAACCTTGGAAAGCAGGATGTAGAAAGCAAAGTCCAGTCCTTTCACTCCCAGGACAGAAGCAGCAGGCCAGCACAACAAAGCAATAGGCAGAGTGGCAGCTTCTCCTACAGCATCTAGCTCTTCTTCCTGGCAGACTGTCATCCATCCAGAAGTGTTATAACTATATGGTGTCAGAGGTCCAGTAATTATACCCATTTCTGTCTTTGAAGTAGGCAAACTTCAAAGAGAGGTACTTGTAGTGCATGAGACCCTGCCTTTCCCTGCCATGGCCCCAGGCATACTCCAGGGGGTTGGAGACTGATTTGTGTGAGGATAGGACCAGCCCTATTCAGGTACAAGTGTTAGCTCCTCCCACCCCTCTAGCTCAGGAATACCCATCAGAAAATGCAGGGCACACCTTAGCTCCCTTTGTGTGACTATAAAGAGTGAATTCACGAATGGCCCACCTGTCATCCTGACCCAGATGTGTATTTCACAGACAGGCAGAGGCTCAGAATGGTTAAGCAACAAAATGCCCACGTTCTAAAAATAGCATTCAAACCTATAATTCAAAAAACAACTTCACCAAAAGATGTATTTTTAAATTGTGAGTTCAGAGATCCCCCAAACTCCATACCTCTATCTGCTCCCAGTGGGAAATTAAACTTAAAAGGTGCTTCAAGGCAATCTCCACAGTACCCTACGGGAGAGACAGGTTAGCAGTATTTCACTATCAGGACATGTAAAACACACCAGCACATGATCTACCTCTTAAATACACTGCCGTCTGCCCATGGGACTGTCTTGGGCCTACCTTAGGAGTGACTTACATGTAGTAAAAGGGGAAGGTTTGGGCCTGACAAGCAGGTGCACTTGCCAGATCGAAATGGCAGTTTAAAACTGCCCACACAGACACTGCAGTGGAAGATCTGAGATATGTTAACAGGGCTACTCGTGTAGGTGGCACAATCAGTGCTGCAGGCCCACAGGTAGCGTTTCAATTACAGGCCCTGGGAACACAAAAAGCACTTTACTGGGGACTTACTAATGAATCAAATAAGCCAATCATGGATAAACCAATCACCTATACAATTTAAACAGAGAGCACTTGCACTTTGGCACTGGTCATCAGTGGTAAAGTGCCCAGAATCCTAAAGCCAACAAAAACAGGTCAGAAAAAATAGGAGGAGGACTAAAAGTTTGGGAATATTTCTGTAAAAAGGGCCAGGCCCAGCTCACTGTTTGAGAAAACAACCATCTTGTGCACAGAACAGGTCAGAGGCTTCTGAAAATGAACTTACAGCTTCCATTACTCTGCTCCACTTATAAATACAATGCAAGTAACGCACGGGGTCATCTATCTCACCAAGCATTTTCCTGAAACCACACTGCCTCCACTATTAATCACATCTAACTGCAATTTTTTTTGGAGAGCACATGACTAATCCCAACAATACCACTGGATTAACAGAACTTGGCACACTGCCACTACTACTTCATAGGACTTATCCATGGAATGGACATCAGTCTTATGCCTGCTAGGAGGGCATACTTTGTGCACTCTTTCACGTCACAGAACAGGTTGTAGACTTCGCACTGCAGGACCTCTACACATTCACCAGATTAGCGTGATGTCAGGGTCAAATAAAAAGTCAGGATGCCAGTTTCACAAGCAGTCAGGCACTCTCTGCAGCGGTACATACCTGTTTACCTTGCATAAGGCAGCCTTGCCAAAACTAATGCATTTTTAAGTTTGTAAATGCTACCTTTGCGGAATACAACACACTAAAGTTGAAGGAGGGGCATGTATTTATGTTCCTCTCTGTAGACTGATGCCTGGCTACAGGTCTGTAATATTCAAGGATTTAGTACTATATAGTGTTAGCAATGTGCTCACACTCTCACATATGAGTGCACCTTCAAATATACGAGTTGAGCACTTGCTGTAAAAAGAATCTGCTTTTGTTTGATTAAATACACTAAACGTTTGATCCATGTACAATAAATCTAGCCCACACATAGGGTACACGAGATCTATGCACGACTTGCCTCTTAGTTTACTAATAGCTTTGCCATCAGAGCAGGAGGGTTACGCAGTTTATGTTTGAACACTCACTTTAATAAATATGTTACTAAAGCATGATGTGGTACCGCACTGTCAATTACAGACAGTAAATTTCCAAG
The DNA here is from genome assembly GCF_031143425.1 of Pleurodeles waltl. Lineage (NCBI taxonomy): Eukaryota > Metazoa > Chordata > Amphibia > Caudata > Salamandridae > Pleurodeles > Pleurodeles waltl. The sequence goes on from NC_090442.1 coordinate 994,046,213, forward strand.
AAATGTCCCAAAACCTTCCAGCCATCTTGCTGCTTTTCTGATAAAACTATATAGTGTATTAACAATAATCTGTGAAAATTGGGTTTCAGAAAACATTTATCATTTGCACATCACCACCTAAAGTGTTCTGACTTTTTTTTCCACCCTATTTAAATATTTTTTTCATCACACAGAAGTACAAAAAAAATGGTCTTTCACAGCTACTGAAATATATTTTCAAATGTTTATAAAGTTGAGTTAGTTATATAAATGTTGTGTGTCAGAAAAAAACCTGATACCTAAAGCCTTTCACTTCACATAGGTCAGACAGTCCACCTTGCAAAGTCCTGAAACTCTGCTGTAACAAGAAAAAGTATTTGCATTGCAAGAAGACAAACTGACTTTCGACCTATGTCTCTGAACACAGAGCAAATGTGAAAAGAATAAGATTTAAAGGCATCTTAATTGCTAATTTAGTTTCTGATTAAACAGAACGCCTGTTCTTGGTCCACTCGCCACAACGGTTGAGTGGAATCTAAAAATAGCTCGACCTCGTAAAATAAAACTCGCCATAGCAAGTGGTTGAGTAGATTTTTTGAGCCTTGCATGAGAATAACAAACAGGCTTTTGGTTTAACCTAGGCATAACCTTCACACAGCAGACCAAAGTTCTTACCAAATGCATAAACCTAAAGGTCATGATGCCAAGAACCCTCCTACTCGTTCAGATGAAATATTGGATCCAAATGACTGAAGCCCTGGTACAGTATTACAGCCCTACTATTAAGGTCAATGCTTCATAGCAGTGTCACGGTTTGTTTCTAGTCTTGCAGATGATCAGTAAGGGTTATTCAGTAGTCAGGTTTCCCAGTCTAGGAGAACAGTGCACTTCAATTATTTTACTCCCAGACGACCGGACCTGCGGAAGGACAATCATGCCTCTCGCCGAATAAGTTCTGGCTTCAAGACTGGTCTGGTCAAAAAGGGACCTATCCGTTCTTTGGCTTGCTAATGGGCTAAAGAACAGATTTATTTCCCATCCCCCTCACCAAACCTAGGATTACCTGCACAGTTAGTCCACTCAGCGTGAGGTAGGTTTTCCTAGTTTGCAGTTCAGGGTGCATTCATTGCCAATTGTGGATAATTCATATTTCCTTGTATGTCATGTTACTATTGCAACAAAACACCTACATTAAGGTAGGGACCCTTGCAAGGTGCTTTACTCTCGTAGGGTAACTCCAAATTCAAAACTTCGAGAACCACTGGTTTAGAACAATACTACGGCAAAGAGAGAAGCTTGCTAAAAAGCCCGAAATTGTCAACTGAGAATACATAGTGGGTGCTTAATAGGATACTAAACACATTCATTTAGTGCAAAAACCATCAGTATGTCTGCTCCCATTAAATACACAATTAGCCCTATATACTTTAATGGAAAGTTAAACGTAGAAAATAATCTGAATACCAAGCAGACCTCTGTACAATACTAAGGTCCAGATGTAGCAATGTCCGATTTTGCGAATCGGAAATTGCGAGTCGGTGCGACTCGCAATTTCCGAGTCGCAAAATCGGATGCAGAACGGTGTCTCAGACACAGTCTGCGAATCGCTACGGGGTCGCAAATACCCACCTCATTAATATTAATGAGGTAGGTCACATTTTGCGACCCCATAGCGATTCCCTGCACTCACAGGGATGGTGGCCTGCTGGAGACAGCAGACCTCCATGTCTGTGACTGCTTTTTAAATAAAGCAGTTTTTTTTTTTGTAATGCAGCCCGTTTTCCTTAAAGGAAAACGAGTTGCAATACAAAAAAAATAACAAAACCATTTGGTTTCGTTTTTTCAGAGTAGGCAGTGGTCCATTGGACCACTGCCTGCTCTGAAAAAACATTTCTGGCAACATTCACAAAGGGGAAGGGGTCCCATGGGGACCCCTTCCCTTTTGCGAATGGGTTACCACCAGTGTGACACTGGTGGTAACTGTGAATTGCTTTGCGACCACGGTCACAAAGCAATTTAGCATCGCAGTGCGAGCCGCAATTAGGAAGGGGACACCCCTTCCTATTTGCGAGTCGCATTCCCATTTTGCGAGTCGGTACCGACTCGCAAAATGGGAATGAGCATCGCGATGCGCAGTTTGCGCCATGCAAAATGCTACCTACATCTGGCCCTAAGTTATGAGGTAAGGAGAGCCCGAAGTGACTTTAGAGCTGGAAAAATTATCTGACCACTCACTCAATCACCGCTGTATCAGCGTGGGTCCCTTGACCTTAAACATACTTTTCTAGAGCCCGGGTGCCTTTTGTGACATTTTAAGCCTTTTTGTCCAAAAACACTATGCATTGAGAAGTAGACAAACCGGTGTTTACAGGTGGAAAAAGAAAAACTACAAATCCCATAAGAAAAAGCGATGTCTAAAATGTCAGGCAATTTTACTTGGGATCACTTTATCAGCTGCGTGTCCAGCGCCCACAATCCCGAAGGAGGATTGCTTCGCAGTGTGATATGTGGGTGCACATGGGTGGTATCTAAACATTACCCCCACCCCCTTTAACACCCTCCCAATATCAGCTTTAAGGGCCCACGGGAAGTTTGCGGGCAATGAGGGTCACAAAAACTGTCATGTGCCTGTGTTCCATCCCTGTCACATTCAAGGACTCTAGCTCTCTGCTCACCGAACTCAGTACACCGTACACGCGGTTCCAGCACTGCATCTTCACTACGGAGACAGTCACCTCCTGCCCGATCACAGCCACCAGCAGCGCCTCCAAGGACTACCAACTTTACGCATGCGCGCCTTGGGCTGATAGGAAGTGTAGTCTCCACCTAACCTTTCCAGGCACCGAGAGCTATTGCCTAAAGTCACGTCAGTTGATGGTTGAGACTTGAGATTAATTTAGCAGGCGAACGTGGCGGCCATCTTGTAAATGGTAAAGTTCTCACTTTAAAAAAAAATATGCATATATTATTACAATAAAAATATGGTTCAATATATTTTAGTTATTTACTCTTGAAATTAGATATACCAGAAAGATTGTCTAGGCAATCAATGAAGAATTTTGCGTCAATCTTATAAGCCTTTGCAGGCCCTCCTTCGACCTTCCAGGAGCGTTTAGTCCTGTACTAAAAATATTTGACGCACCTTCTGTTTATATACTTATTTCAATCTCACTCCTGGCCTGAGCGCCTGTTCCCCCCGTAGTAGAAATAGATGAGAGACTCAGATTCCTTCCATGACCTATACATTATTTGTCCCATATGAAGCAACGCTCAAGCAATTGCAGCGAGAACACAAAAAAACAGGCTCTGGCTTGATTCGGTTACTGGACGAGGCGTAAGAACAAGTAAATGGGGTAGAAATGAGAAAAAAGAGCATACGGCGGGACATTCCAGTTATTGAGACATGGGAAGAAAATAATTATAAAGTTCACGTTCCTCCTACTTTCCTTCAAATGATCTAGAAAAAAAGTGCTATGTAGCATTGCTTCATCGGACAGCCGAAATATTGGTACAAAGTAACGGAGTGTTTTTTGTCGACCTATGGTGGTGATTCCTAGCAGCGGAACAGTTGAGAATCATATTATAGAAATATATTTTGTCAGATACATGGAATGGAGTCAATTTTCATTCTGTGTATCACTATAACCGAGTCATACGTTGAGCAATGCGAGTTTCCGTAGTGTAGTGGTTATCACGTTCGCCTAACACGCGAAAGGTCCCCGGTTCGAGACCGGGCGGAAACATATTTTTCAATTAAAGAAACTGTTGCAATTATTCATGCACTGTAGTTCACTAATAAATTGGATGTAGAACTATACTTCGGTATTTCATGTATGAGCCAGCGAAAGGGAGTGGAAACAAACATTACTACAAAATAATGCGCTGCTGGGCATAGGAACTTTCCATTTATAGATCTGCAGAAACGTTTCTTATAAGGTACTAAGACATAATATCGTTAGGTATTTTTAAGTGTTTTCTAAAATTTGATATAAAAGACATCTGTAATTTTGCAGAGAAAAATGAATTTTATTTAATACACGGAGTCGAGTATTATGCTTTAGTCATTTCTTTATTTCAAATAGCAGCTGTAGTCAAGAATAAAATTACCGATCCAATAAGGCGAACAAAAGTAGCCAATGGGAAACAAAAGGGAGTTCAAAGCAATGCACTAATCACTGTCAAGCAGCCCTAATAATACCTATCTCGACTAAGAACAGCCCACTTTTCTTGTGCCAGATTAATAAGAAACAAATAACTTGATAATGGAACAACAAATACAAATTGCCATGCAAATCGATAAAATCTCTTGTAGAATAAACAAAAGTCCAGAAACAAAGTCCAGAAGAGTCTGTGGTTCTGAAAACTGAATGTTCCTGGGAGCAGGTGAGGTTGGAATCCTTGTAGGTGGATGAAAGAAGAAAGGATCTCTAGGAAGAGGTCTGTTGAGTCGTTGAAGATGCTGGAAGGGAGGGAAATAAAACAAGAGCGTCAGCATTTGTAGAGGCGGGATAATACTCACCTCCGTGTCTTTAATAAAATTAGGACTTTCTTTCATAATCTACTAGGAAAATCTACATTTTATGGCAAGACCGGAGGCTCTTATTAAGCTATTTTAAAGCGCATCAATAACATTTAAAGAGACATGTTGTATTGGTTTACAGTAAAAAACTCTAAAAACACTATCATTAGACCAGTCAGCCGATCTGAGAATATCCTCAAGGCGAGAACCAGCCCAGAAAGCTTTGGATGCCATGGTTCCTTTAGCTGAATATGCACCGAAGGCGGAGGTATCAATACCAGCAAGGGACATAATCCAACGGACCCAGCGAGCCAAAGTGGGCGAGGGCACAGGATTAAAAGGTTTTCTGAAAGAAATTAGGAGTTGGGATGCAGAGGAATTTCTCAAACCGGCTGTCTGTTGTTCGTAGACTTTCAAACATTGGCCTGCACATAACCTAGGATGATCAGGAAAAAAGGGATAGAAAACTGATGAGAGATTAGTCTTAGTACGTCTATACACATGAAAAAGAACACCTGATGGTGTAAATTGATGAGCTGTAATATCTAAGCTCTAACGTCAGATAAACGTTTAAAAGAAACAAGGCATAAAAGCATGGTGAGTTTAGCAGATAATTGTTTTAAAGATAACATTGAATTGTCCGGCCAGGAAACAAACAGGTTCAATACAACATTAACATCCCACAATTAACTGTATTTAGGTTTCGGAGGATTGGAAAATGTTATTCCCTTTAAAAGACGGCAAACCAACGGATGCTCTCCAACCGGTTTTCCTTGGATGTAAGAGTGGGAAGATGAGATCGCGGATCCGTACAAGTTGATAGTGCGAAAGGACTTACCTTTACTGGCCTCTGCAGCCAGGAAATTGACAATGAGGGTTACATCGGCTGTAAAGGGATCAATGTGTTTTCCCACATACCAACTATGCCAGAGAGGCCAAGCTGATCTATATGCTTTCTTTGTTCCTGGAGCTCGTGCCAGTTCGATGAAGTTTGAAGCTTCTGCCGAAATAGGTAGGAGAGATTGGTATTCCCCGATATTTTCCAAGCCAAAAGGGAAAGGACATTCTGAAGTATTAGACTGTGGCGGAGGCCGAGACAGTTGGTCAAGAGATCTGGGAACGAGGGAATTAAAAGCAGAGAGTCGATTGACAATTCCAGGAGAGTAGGGAACCACACCTGGGAATGCCAGAAAGGAGCTTGTTGACGTCTGACCTGCTCCTGTACTCTGGAAATCATGATGAAAGGAGGGAAGGAGTAATTGAGGGAGGATGACCAATCTTGGGAAAACGCATCGAAGGCAAGAGCTAGTGGATCCGGGCGCCAGCTGAAGAACTCTGGAAGTTGTGCATTGAGACGGGATGCAAAAAGATCTATGTGGAAAGGACCCCATTTGCGGAGTATGGTGTTGAATACCTGTGCGTCGAGCTTCCAATCGCTGGAGTCCCGGAAGTGACGAGAATGTCAATCTGGTACCAAATTGAGGTTGCCCGGCAAATACTCTGCTTGGACTGAGATCCTGTTTTGAAGACAAAACTCCCAAAACCCTTTTGCTAATTTCACTAAAGGTTTGGATTTTGTGCCTCCCAGATGGTTGATGTAACGAACCGCGGAAATGTTGTCCATTCTGAGGAGTACTGAACAACAAACTCTGTCTCTTGTCAGGCTCCTGATTGGAAAGGAGCCGGCAAGCATCTCTAAACAGTTGATGTGCAACTTTGACTCCTCTAGAGACCATGAGTCTCCAATCGAGATTGGACCACAACGGGCTCCCCAACCCAGCAGGCTTGCATCTGATTCTAATACAAGATCTGGGGCTGATGCAAATATAGTCCTGCCGTTCAAAGCGTCTAAATGGTCTATCCACCATTGAAGTTCCAAACGAGAATCTTGGTCTATGGACGATGGAATCTGAATAAGCGAGACCTTTTTGGAGATGACAAATTCTTAGTCTCTGCAATGCCCGGTAATGTAACGGACCTGGAAAAATGGCCTGAATTGAAGAAGAGAGGAGGCCTACAATCCTTGCCAGAGATCTGAGGGATAGACGAGAACTGCGTAAGATTAACAGGATTTCTGATTTTATGGACTTTATCTTTGATGACAGAAGGAGAAGAGTGGGCAAAACAAAATCCACTAGAAAACCTAGGAACTCGATCCTTTGAGCAGGAACCAAGGAATATTTTTCATAATTGACAATAAAACCGAGGTCTGAGAGAAGAGTGCAAATAAGGTGATCATGAGACAGAAGGGATGTATGATTCTGATTCAAGATCAGGACATCGTCCAAGTAAATGATCAATCTGATGCCTCGAGCTCCGAGAAAGGCCACTACCGGTTTCATTAGTTTTGTGAAGCACCATGGAGCGGATGACAGGCCAAAAGGTAGAGATGTGAAATGGAAAGTCTCTTTGGACCATTGGAATTGGAGAAATTTCTGTGAATCTGGGTGCATGGGAACCGTGAGGTATGCATCCTGTAGGTCTAGCCGCACCATCCAGTCTCCCTGGAGCAGTGAATCCCTGAGATGTAGAATAGTTTCCATCTTGAAGTGGCGATATACTACAAATTGATTGAATTGTTTCAGATTGATAACCGGACGCACCTTTTTGTTCTTTTTCTGAACTAGAAATACTGAACTGAGAAAACCTGAAGGATCTAGAGAACAAGGGGCAATTGCCTGTTTCTGTAGAAGGCGATTGAATTTCTAAAGTGACTAATTTTGTCATTTGGACGGAAAACTGAGGAGGGTGAGGGAAAGTTGACCGAAAAAGCTCTGAGAAGAGTTCAATAGCATAACCCTGAACTGTACTTAAAACCCAGGGATCTGCTGTGAGCTCTCTCCATTTTGGAAGGCACAGAGAAATACAACCCCCCACAACAGGCAGATAAGAATGTTGACTTACTGGGTTGTGCAGAGAATCTGAAATTGCGAATTCCTTTGTTTCTGAAGCCCCTGTTCCTTTGGGGATAGAATTGCGGTCTGTACTCCTGGTATGCATAGTTGCTGTAGAAACCGCAGGAACCTTGGTTGGGATAGGAATGGCCGGCAAAGCAGTTCCTGCCTCTGCCGGCCCTGGTGAAAACCCTGTGCTGAAAACATCTTTTTCAGAGACTGTTGTGCCTTGTCGAGGGAGGCAAACGTTGCAATGTATTTACTCAGCTCTTTACTGAAAGAGTCACCAAAAAGTAAACCTTCAGCCTTAACACCAGGGTCTGAGCCAGCTAGGTTAACCAATTTGGGGTCAAGTTTAAGCAGGAGTCCCTTCCTGCATTGATGGAAAATAGAAGAGTTTGCATTCCCAAGTAGACATAAGGCACGCTGAGCCCACAAAGATAGCTCCACAGGATCAACTGTAGAATGTTCTAGTCGGGCTGATTCAGCCATGTCGAACATGTGGGTTAGGGGTCCCACAATGTCTAAAAGTTTGTCTTGGCACGTAGACCAAACTTTCTCAACTCCTTTGCGCGGGTCTTTGCCGAATTTGGTAAAGAAAGTAATTAGGGATGAGTCAATGATAGGAGTTGTAGTGATCTTGGAAGGTAGGGCAGGGCGGGAACATTCAGACTTAAGTTTCGCCCGTACCTGTTTGTCCAAAGAAGTAGGTAACCTGGACGTTACATAATCCGCCACATGGTCGGCGGGAAACCACTCAGTAGAGGGCGGATGTTGGATGTCGTTCTAGTTCTAGATGTGAGGCTAGCACTGTGCTAATCCTATGCTTAAAGACTTTGCTAGATAAGCAGACATTTGAGGTGAGCAAATCTAGAGTGTCGCTGGTGTTGCAGGGCGCTCCTTACTAGAGCAGCTCTCCACCTAAAATTGAGAACTTCCCAGAGTTCTTCTTTGTTTTTTGCATAATTTATGCGTTGCTCTATGCCTGAAAGGGTTTTGGTTTGATATATATATATATATATATATATATAAAATTTACCATAAAAAAAAAAAATATATATCCAATGCTCCTGGGTGAGATAATCCTCGCCTTCGTGTCCTTAGTAGAATTGAAAAGTCTTCACACAAATGCTAGAAATTGTTTTATTTTATGTCAGGAACAGAAGCTTTGGATTATTCTTGTTCAGCGTTGCACCACCACACCAGAAGCCCCATCCACAATAGGTTTATGATAGAACAGTTTAACTGTGGAGTCCAAGGACCAATCAGCAGCTGCCATGACCGCCTCCAATCTAGAATGGAAGAAAAGCTTTGGAAGTCAAAGCACCAATTACTGAATGTGCTCAAAATATAAAGATATCAATGCCCACTTCTCTCAAAAGCCACTTGACCCATTGGGCTAATGTCACTGATGAGACTGGACCAAATGATTTTTGAAGCGACACCAACAATTGACTAACTTGATCTCTGCGTAATTCACAGGTCACATCCTCATATGCCTTAATACATTTTACCACACACACTTTTGGATTACTTGGGAAGGATGGATAACTAATACATTTTGAATTGGTTATGGTACAATTAGAAATAAGAAAAGATACACCAGAAGGAGTAAATATCCTACCTGCTATATTCAGAGCCTTGATATCAGAAACTCTCTGGGACGAAATCATACATAGTAAGAGAGCCAATTGGGCGGAGAGTTATTTCTGAGAAAGATCCTCATTGGCAGGCCAATTACTCATGAATTTTAAAACCACATCAACATCCCACAGAACTGAATATTTGTGGGCCAGGGGACGTACCATTCTGACTCCACGAAGTAGTTTGCAGATCAAATGATGTTCACCTATTGGTTTGCTGTCTGTTTGAGGATAAACTGTTGAAATGGCTGACCAGTAATTATTGACTGTTCTGTGTGCAAGGCCTAGGTCAGAAGTTGACAATCATCCGCACTGTGGCCCCTATGGAATCCACACTCCGTTTATTGCACCAATCAACCCATTGTTTCCATGCTGTTGGATATCTCTTATGAGTACTGGGAACCCAAGATTGGGAGAGGAAGAATTTAGCTTGCTCTGAAATGCCAGACATTTCCCAATGTCTCCCAAAAGTCTCCATGCCATGAGAGACTGTTGATTGACTATGATCAAGGGATGAGAAAGACCCATCAGATCTGGAAGAAGATCCGGAGGATGAGAGGATCTGAATCGTAGGGGCCCAACACAAGGCCATTGCCACTGGAAACCAAGTTGGTGCCTTCCAACAAGGGGTTATCAGAGTTACGCCTGCTAATTGATGACAAACCTGGGAGTGAACTCTGTGAATAATGATGAAAGGAGGGAATGCGTACATCACTCCCCCGACCAAGATTGAAGAAAGGCATCCAAACTCACAGCTAGGGAGTCTGGTCTCTAGCTGTAACATTGAAGGAGATTGGAATTCAGACGGGATGCAAATAAATCCATCTTGCAAGGACCCCGTAATTCGTCCAGAAAATGAAAAATGCGTGGATGCAGCTCGCTGGTATCGCAAAGGAATAAGGAATTCCAATTCGCTACCACATTCACTCTGCTTGGAATGTACTTTGCTGTCAATTCAATCTGATGTTCTAGACAATAATGCCAGATGTCCTTGACTATCTCTGCCAGAAAACTAGATCGAGTTCCCCCAATTTGTTGATATATCTGACTGCCAAAATGTTGTCTATCCGAAAAAGGATGTAACACTTTGTTTTGACAGGGGAAAGAGTTTTTACTGCAAAGGAACCGGCAAGGAGCTCTAGACAGTTGATTTGATATTTGAGTTCCTCTTGGGACCATATGCCCCCTGTATCCACTAAACCGCATCTCGCACTCCAACTGCATCTGCGGGCATCTGACTCCATGATCACCTCTGGGACAGAGGCAAAAACTGCTTTGCCGTTCCAGGCGTCCATAGGAGTAAGCCACCATGAGATACCCCTCCTGGCGTCCAGTGACAGTGTTATCTGTTCCTCATTTGAGAAATGTAATATTTTGAGGCACTGGAGAGCCAGATAATGCAATGGGCCCGAAAAAATGGCTGTAATAGAAGCTAGGAGGCCCACCAGTCTGGCAAGGACTCTCAAAGATATCGAAAGAGCTGACAATGTTTTCCTCAACTCTGTCTTGATGGCCAGCCTCTACGTCAGAGGGAGTTTGAGTTGGGCTTCGGTCGAGTCTATCTGAAACCCCCAAGAAATGTAACATTTGGGATGGGTCTAGATGAGATTTCTCATTGTTAATGGCAAATCCTAAATTCTGAAGGAGTTCCACTGTCCACGAGAGGTGTAGTAATAGAGTTTGACATTGTTGGGCCATGATGAGAATGTCATCCAGGTAGACAATCAAACACACCATTTTCTCCCTGAGGCACTGCATGACTGGATGCATCAACTTGATGAAACGCAGGGGTTGAGGACAGCCAAACGGCAGATCTGTAAACTCATAGCACTGGCTGAGCCAGAAGAATTGATGAAATATCTGCTGAGAAGCATAACTTGGGATTGTCCGATGCATGTCTTTTAGGTCTAGATGCACCATCCAGTGCCCTTCCCGTAACAAGTTTCTTAGAAGATGAGTGCCTTTCATCTTGAAGTGTCTGTAGACAATCCAAGAATTGAAGTGACGCAGGTTGAGAACTAGACAAAAGTCTTCACCTTTCTCTTGTACAAGGAAAATAGTGCTCACAAAACCTTTGGGGTTTTAGATCAACTGAGCTATCTCTCCTTTTTGTAGCAGGGCAGCAATCTCTTGATCTCTTAAGAGACTCTCTTATTGGGAAAAATGGAGCGGGAAGGGAGGAGATTCCTGGTGATGCTCCTGTAAAATTCCAAATGGAATCCCTGAACAGTTTTGAGTATCCAAGCATCCTGGGAAATAATTTCCCAATTGTGCATGAACAGACTCACTCTGCCCCCCCAAAGCTAAGCCAATGGAAGGAGTGATAGTTACCTGCATAAGAGGTGTCTTGGCTGGGTTGTCCTCCTCTGACGTTGCTCCTGTGGAAACAACCTCTACTTCCTCTGTTCCTGAAGGGGTAGAAGTTGTTGGAGTTAGGATAATTGGAAGCTCTTCTTCCTCTGCCTGTGTAGTAATTTTTAGGGGAGGTCTGATATGTGATATGGTCTGAAGCATAACCTCTGTAGCGTCTGGCCCGGGCAAAAAGACCACTTTTAAAGACTTTTTTAATGGATGTTTGGGCCTTATTTAAGGCAAAAAAATTGGCTACATATTTGCCTAAAGCGTTAACAATCTTGTCTCTGAGAAGGAGAATTTTTTTCAAATGTCCTGCCTCTGAGGGGGCCAATTCAGTCAGTTTGGGATCAATGCAGATGAGCAATGACTTACGCCGCTCTGTTAAAATGCTGCAGTTAGCATTGCCTAGGATGCAAGCAACACATTGAGACCTATTCCAGCAAGGTGTCCAGGTCTACCATGGAATTGGAATCTTTTGTCTGGACCTCTAGTTTCAGAATTTTATTAAGAGGACCCGATATATCAAGCAACTTATCTTGACAACCTCACCAGGCTCTGTCGACACCCTCTTTGGGTCTTTGATGTCTTTTTTGAGGAAGGTCACCATATTGGGGTTGAGTTCTGTGGTATCGGCCACTTTGCCTAGAAGGGAAGGTCAAGGGCATTCTGAGTATAGAATACTGCACAATCCCTCTCATCCTTTCCTCAGCCCTGTACATATTCAGCCACCTCCTGACATAGAAAGGATTCCGATGACCGCGGGTGGACAATGTCATCAGAGTTGAAATGTAGATTCTTTCCCAGCGGAGCAGATGGAGGTTCTCTAGGTACTTGACTTTTGCGCTTACTGCCAGTTCGTGGCGTATTAGGCAATGGATCACTATCAGAGTATGATGAGCTTGAATCATCCGATGTGGGCTGGGGATCTTGAAAAGGGGTAGACGGTACTTGGGTTAATGTAGCTCCAGAGCCATGCTCAAGCTGAGGAGACTCCACCATGGCATCTAATGAACTTCTGTTAGAGGGTCCAGGCATTGGTTGGTTTACCTCTACGGGGTTGGAGTGGGAGTTTCCATGAGCCTGCACCAAAATTTCATCTGCCAAATTTAAAGATAGGTTGGGCAAAGGGCTGAAGCGCTTTAATTAGAGCTTTATTTGACAGAATCCTGTACACGAAAATCTAAAGCCTCTACTAAGCGTTCCTCAGTGTGGTGGTCATAAGAAGACTCCATATATTCCCCATAATGATCTTCCTCATTGTACTGTTGAGCCATATTGCCAGAGGCACAGTAAAACCCAAAGGGAGGTAGAGAGTAGAGGTGATTAGAAGCTATCCAGCTTAATGAGGGGCCTGGCCGATGAGAAACGAGCAAAAGAATCGCTCTGGAGTTATTCATATCAGGGGAAGGAGCACCTGCAACTCCTTCTCTGTAACCCCTACAGCAAAGCTCTTAATCGTGTTGTCAGCCATATCGGGTATGGGGGGAAGCCAGAGAGAAAAGTGGCTCATGTTGGGAAATCCAGCTACAGCATGAATGCGCGAAGCTGGCAATGCAAATGTTGCCTCTATGGTGCATGCACGGCTGGCACTTTAGAGAGAGGACAGGTCTCTAACGCAGGTGCTGCCCAGCTGGCAAAGTTCCCGCTCTTGCTTCACAACACCCCTGATAATCAGGAACTCATTCCCAACAAGTGCCAAATTGGCAATAAATCATATGAAATATAAGGCGCCTTTCAGCACATTCAGCATCTTGCTCCACTGCTGTAGATACAATACTGTAACAAACACAAGGAATCAAAGAGAAAAGGCACTTAACTCATGCTGAGTCAGCAGCAAAAAAAAAAGGAAGGACTGTGGCCCTCATTACAACCCTGGTGGTAAATCCCGCTTTCTGCCGTGCAGAAGACCGCCAACATACCGCTGCGGCCGCGGAATTCCGCTACAGGTATTATGACCCACAGCTCGGAATCCGCCACAATACAGACACCCACACAAGTCCGCCACACCAAAGGTCAGTGATAAACTGGTGATACCAAAACCGACACCGCCACGCCAACAGGAATACGCACACACTATCAAGACCCACAAATCAACGCAGCAGTCTTTCAACTGAAGAAATCCATTGGCGGTACACACCGCCGCACTCAAAATACACACACACTTACAAAACACAACCACATTGGACAATTCGAAATACACACACCTGATACACATACACACACCACACCCACACACCAATCCAATATAAAGCACACACCCACAAACCCTTACAACCAAAAATTTGAAAGAAGGCCAGAGAGAGAGACTACCTAAAACAACACCAGCATCCACAGACACACAACACCATCACTTACACAACATCCACGCACCTCAAACAACACACACCAACACATCCCCTCACACATCACAACAGACACCACCTCACACATCACCCACACCACATCATGGCACCTCAAAGTCACCCCAGGTTCTCTGAGGAGGAGCTCAGGATCATGGTGGAGGAAATCGTCCGGGTAGAGCCACAGCTATTCGGATCATAGGTGCAGCAGACATCCATTGCAAGGAAGATGGAGCTATGGCGCAGAATTGTCGACAGGGTTAACGCAGTGGGACAGCATCCAAGAACACAGGATGACATCAGGAAGAGGTGGAACGACCTACGGGGGAAGGTGTGTTCCGTGGTATCCTGACACCAGATTGCTGTACAGAGGACTGGCGGTGGACCCACACCTCCTCCCCCACAACTAAAACATGGGAGGAGCAAGTCTTGGCAATACTGCATCCTGAGGGCCTCGCAGGAGTAGCAGGAGGACTGGACTCTGGTAAGACATATCTTTACTACTTTATCCCCCACACCCCACCTGCATGCCATCACATACCGCCACCCTTACCCTCACATCCATCACCCCAAAAACCCACAGATACCCCACTAACACAACCCACACATCCCAAAACCAAGCCCTGAATGTAACACCAATCCATGGACACCCATCACCAAAGCATGTCCAGTACAGAGACTCACTCATGCCCCAAAATCTCCAATCACACAAGGACCAAGCCAATAATACAAGCACAGGAATAGAGGGTGTAGGAGGCTGGACTGGCTTGTAGTGAGTACCTAGGGGTACTTGCACCTTGCACCAGGCCCAGTTATCCCTTATTAGTGTATAGGGTGTCTAGCAGCATAGGCTGATAGATAATGGTAGCTTAGCAGAGCAGCTTAGGCTGAACTAGGAGACGAGTGAAGCTCCTACAGTACCACTTAGTGTCATATGCACAATATCATAAGAAAACACAATACACAGATATACTAAAAATAAAGGTACTTTATTTTTATGACAATATGCCAAAAGTATCTCAGTGAGTACCCTCAGTATGAGGATAGCAAATATACCCAAGATATATGTACACAATACCAAAATATGCAGTAAGAGTATTAGAAAACAGTGCAAACAATGTATAGTTACAATAGGATGCAATGGAGACACATAGGGATAGGGGTAACACAAACCATATACTCCAAAAGTGGAATGCGAACCACGAATGGACCCCAAACCTATGTGACCTTGTAGAGGGTCGCTGGGACTATTAGAAAATAGTAAGGGTTAGAAAAATAGCCCACCCCAAGACCCTGAAAAGTGAGTGCAAAGTGCACTAAAGTTCCCCAAATGACATAGAAGTCGTGATAGGGGAATTCTGCAGGAAAGACACAAACCAACAATGCAACAACAATGGATTTCCAGTCGAGGGTACCTGTGGAACAAGGGGACCAAGTCCAAAAGTCACAAGCAAGTCGGAGATGGGCAGATGCCCAGGAAATGCCAGCTGTGGGTGCAAAGATGCTGCTACTGGACAGTAGAAGCGTAAGTTTCTGCAAGAACGACAAGGGCTAGAGACTTCCCCTTCGGAGGACGGATCCCTTACGCCGTGGAGAGTCGTGCAGATGTGTTTTCCCGCCGAAAGACCACCAACAAGCCTTGCTAGCTGCAAATCGTGCGGTAAGGGTTTTTGGATGCTGCTGTGGCCCAGGAGGGACCAGGATGTCGCAAATTGCGTCAGGAGACAGAGGGGACGTCGAGCAAGACAAGGAGCCCTCTCAGCAGCAGGCAGCACCCGGAGAAGTGCCAGAAACAGGCACTACGAGGATGTGTGAAACGGTGCTCACCCGAAGTCGCACAAAGGAGTCCCACGTCGCCGGAGAACAACTTAGGAGGTCGTGCAATGCAGGTTAGAGTGCCGTGGACCCAGGCTGGACTGTGCACAAAGGATTTCCGCCGGAAGTGCACGGAGGCCGGAGTAGCTGCAAAAGTCGCAGTTTCCAACAATGCAGTCTGGCGAGGGGAGGCAAGGACTTACCTCCACCAAACTTGGACTGAAGAGTCACTGGACTGTGGGAGTCACTTGGACAGAGTTGCTGGATTCAAGGGACCTCGCTCGTCGTGCTGAGAGGAGACCCAAGGTACCGGTGATGCAGTTCTTTGGTGCCTGCGGTTGCAGGGGGACGATTCCGTCGACCCACGGGAGATTTCTTCGGAGCTTCTAGTGCAGAGAGGAGGCAGACTACCCCCACAGCATGCACCACCAGGAAAACAGTCGAGAAGGCGGCAGGATCAGCGGTACAGAGTTGCTCCGCCGCCATGGGGATTCTGACACCCCCTACCGCCATCGTGTTCCTGGTGGGTCTCCCGCCAGGAACAGGATGGCGGTAGTGGGTGCCGCGGGGCCCCTGGGGGCCCCTGCAGTGCCCATGCCAATGGCATGGGCTCTGCAGGGGCCCCCGTAAGAGGGCCCCACTTTGTATTTCAGTGTCTGCTTTGCAGACACTGAAATACGCGACGGGTGCCACTGCACCCGTCGCACCTTCCCACTCCGCCGGCTCAATTCTGAGCCGGCGTCCTCGTGGGAAGGATGATTTGCCCTGGGCTGGCGGGTGGCCTTTTGGCGGTCGCCCGCCAGCCCAGGGCAAATCCCAAAATACCCTCAGCGGTCTTTCGACCGCGGAGCGGTATTTTGGTGGGGGAAGTCTGGCGGGCAGCCTCCGCCGCCCGCCAGACTTAGAATGACCCCCAGAGACCCTAAATAGCCAGAAAAGAGGGTTTGGCTACCTAGGAGAGAGGATAGGCTAGCAACACCTGAAGGAGCCTATCAGGAGGAGTCTCTGACGTCACCTGATGGCACTGGCCACTCAGAGCAGTCCAGTGTGCCAGCAGCACCTCTGTTTCCAAGATGGCAGAGGTCTGGAGCACACTGGAGGAGCTCTGGGCACCTCCCAGGGGAGGTACAGGTCAGGGGAGTGGTCACTTCCCTTTCCTTTGTCCAGTTTCGCGCCAGAGCAGGGCTAAGGGGTCCCTGAACCGGTGTAGACTGGCTTATGCAGAAATGGGCACCAAATGTGCCCATGAAAGCATTTCCAGAGGCTGGGGGAGGCTACTCCTCCCCTGCCTTCACACCATTTTCCAAAGGGAGAGGGTGTAACACCCTCTCTCAGAGGAAGTCCTTTGTTCTGCCATCCTGGGCCAGGCCTGGCTGGACCCCAGGAGGGCAGATGCCTGTCTGAGGGGTTGGCAGCAGCAGCAGCTGCAGTGAAACCCCAGGAAAGGCAGTTTGGCAGTACCAGGGTCTGTGCTACAGACCACTGGGATCATGGGATTGTGCCAACTATGCCAGGATGGTATAGAGGGGGCAATTCCATGATCATAGACATATTACATGGCTATATTCGGAGTTACCATTGTGAAGCTACATATAGGTAGTGACCTATATGTAGTGCACGTGTGTAATGGTGTCCCCGCACTCACAAAGTCCGGGGAATTGGCTCTGAACAATGTGGGGGCACCTTGGCTAGTGCCAGGGTGCCCACACACTAAGTAACTTAGCACCCAACCTTTACCAGGTAAAGGTTAGACATATAGGTGACTTATAAGTTACTTAAGTGCAGTGTAAAATGGCTGTGAAATAACGTGGACGTTATTTCACTCAGGCTGCAGTGGCAGGCCTGTGTAAGAATTGTCAGAGCTCCCTATGGGTGGCAAAAGAAATGCTGCAGCCCATAGGGATCTCCTGGAACCCCAATACACTGGGTACCTCAGTACCATATACTAGGGAATTATAAGGGTGTTCCAGTAAGCCAATGTAAATTGGTAAAATTGGTCACTAGCCTGTTAGTGACAATTTGTAAAGAGAGAGCATAACCAGTGAGGTTCTGGTTAGCAGAGCCTCAGTGAGACAGTTAGGCATCACACAGGGAACACATACCTTTAGGTCACAAACTTATGAGCACTGGGGTCCTGACTAGCAGGGTCCCAGTGACACATAACAAACATACTGAAAACATAGGGTTTTCACTATGAGCACTGGGCCCTGGCAAGCAGGATACCAGTGAGACAGTGAAAACACCCTGACATACACTCACAAACAGGCCCAAAGTGGGGGTAACAAGGCTAGAAAGAGGCTACTTTCTCACACAACCCCCCCCAAACGAAGGACAATAAGGCTAACCTTGGCCAGTTGAGACTTTATTGTCTAAGTGGTGATAAGTAGAGAGTAGCTCTGCAATAGACTGGTTACTCCCTTTATCATCCACTATACTGTATGGTTACTTCCCTGTGGGGATGTAAACCACCCTGTTTGAAGTTTTTTAGCTAAGCAACAATGTGAAGATGTATTTTCAGAGTTTCTATCAGTAAGTTTTAGTTTAGAGCAGTGGGAATTGTCCACTGAACCTATTTGTAGTGATGGAAATGCCAGACAGGGATGCTGTCTCAGAAAAGCCATAGCTGGGCAAAAACGTTGTCCATATGGCTGGAAGAGAGAACAGGGATGCTGTTTCTCTTGGGTTGGAGCAGGGCAGGGATGCTGTCCTATCAGCTCCACACTAGGGCAGGGATGCTGTCCTAAGTGTTGTGAGGCAGTGCAGAGTTTCTGCACTAAAGTTTCTCTGGGAGGGTTGGAGGGATGCTCCATGTTAACTAAAATGGTGCTCTTTTTCTCACCAATGTTAGTTATCCCACAGAGAGGTACTTCTACCTCAGGGAGTACAGCTTTGCCAGCTGATGCTTCCCTTGGAACAGGTGCCACCCCAGGAGAGGTTTCTCCCACCACAGGAATGGTATCCTGAATGGCAGGGTGGTTAGGGGATACTGTGATACCCTTTTTACCTGTTGATGGAGAGGGATCCTGAGTTTTCAGGCCTTCTCTCCTTTGCTTTTTCATTTCAGTAGAAATGAGAGGGAACAATTCCTCTGGGATGCCCAGCATGGCTGCATGGGCTTAAAACTCTACATCAGCCCAACCTGAGGCCTCTAGGTCATTACCTAAGAGACAGTCTACAGGTAAGCTAGGTGATACCACCACCTGCTTAGGGCCAGTAACTCCACCCCAACTAAACTGAATTATAGCTAAGGGAAGAAACTTAGTGGAGTTATGGACATCAATAATCTTATACTGTTGTCCAATGATGTGTTGTTCAGGAGGCACTAGGTTTTCAGTCACCAAAGTGATACTGGCACCTGTGTCCCTGTAGGCCAAGGCCTCAACACCATTTAGTGAAACTGTCTGCCTGTACTTATCCATTGTAAGGGGACAAGCAGCCAGTGTGGCAAGGCCAATGCCACTAGGTGTGACAGAAACTGTCTTGGGACTGACTACCCCAGTTTCTATGATGGACCCATAAGTGAACCCAACTACACCCTTTGCTTGACTGTTGCCAGCAGTCCCACCACTAGTACCACTACTGCTAGGGGCACTAGAGCTTGATGTATTAGTGGTGGTAGGCTCAGGGGGTTTACCTGGACAGGACTTATCCCCTGGCCTATGGCCTCTGTTTTTACACACAAAGCACCAAGGCTTTTTAATGTTTGCAGGTTGAGAAGAAGAGGAAGAATTAGTTTTATCCCCACCCTCTGAAGAGTGTTTAAGATTTGAAGTGGGATCTTTGGTTTTCCCCTTATCCCCATGCTTATCTTGAGATTTTTCACCATCTTTCTTCTTATTGCCATCTTTGTCACCCCCTGTATGAACTTTTCTGTTCACCCTTGTTCTGACCCATTTGTCTGCCTTCTTTCCCAATTCTTGGGGAGAGGTCAGATCAGAGTCTACCAGGTACTGGTGCAACAAATCAGACACACAATTATTAAGAATATGCTCTCTCAGGATCAAGTTATACAGGCTGTCATAATCAGTAACTTTACTGCCATGTAACCACCCCTCCAAGGCCTTCACTGAATGGTCAATGAAATCAACCCAGTCTTGTGAAGACTCCTTTTTGGTCTCTCTGAACTTTATCCTGTATTGTTCAGTGGTTAAGCCATAACCATCCAGGAGTGCATTCTTAAGAACTGTAAAATTATTGGCATCACTTTCTTTCACAGTAAGGAGCCTATCCCTACCCTTTCCACTAAATGATAGCCATAGGATAGCAGCCCACTGCCTTTGAGGGACATCCTGTACAACACAGGCCCTCTCAAGTGCAGCAAACCACTTGTTAATGTCATCCCCCTCCTTATAAGGGGGAACTATCTTGTGCAGATTCCTAGAATCATGCTCTTTTGCAGGATGACTATTGGGAATACTGCTGCTGCCACCATGGGTTTCTAAACCCAGTTTCTGTCTCTCCTTCTCTACTTCTAAGGACTGTCTATCCAAATCCAGCTGTTGCTTCTTGAGCTTCAGTCTGGTTTGTTCCACTCTCAATCTATTGAGCTCCCTTTCTAACAATCTGTCATCAGGGTGGGTGGGAGGGACATTCCTAGACACAGAAGTATGGTGAGAATGGACAGAAGGAGACCTGTCCCTTACAGAAGGCACCCTAACAGCTTGGCTAACAGTGTAATGTGAGAGCACACCTTCTGTATGATGTGACCCAGCATCTGTACCAACTATGCTAGACTGTCTAGTAATGGGCAGGCTAGGAAGTTTCTTTCCTGAATCTTTTCCTGGGGGAGTCCCTGGATCAGATTGGGAACCATTAGCTACTTTTTCAACAGATGGGGCACTTTTAGCCTTATCTTGTTCTCTAAGCATGTTAAGTAAAAATTCCAAGGAAGGATTCTTCCCTACACTCAAACCTCTTTCTACACAGAGACTCCTTGCTCCTTTCCAGCTAAGGTGGTCATATGCAAGTTTGGACAGATCAACATTTTGGCCTGTGCCAGACATTTTAGAAAGAGTTTAAGTGACAGAAAAAGTGATAAAAAACTTTTTAGAGCTTTTAGAAAGACAGAAAAAAAAAACTTTTAAAACTTTTTATGAATTTTTTAGCAAGTTTAGAAGTACTTTTCAGCACTTAGAAAAGAGTGAAAAGAGGAAATGCAAAACGTTTTAGCTATGTGTACACACACTGAACTTGTTTTGTATATTTTTCTCTTATGAAAAGTACAATGACAAGAGTGGTAAGTAGTCTCAAAGCACTTATCCCACGGCTGCACAACCAATGTAGGAGGCTAGACTGGCTTGTAGTGAGTACCTAGGGGTACTTGCACCTTGCACCAGGCCCATTTATCCCTTATTAGTGTATAGGGTGTCTAGCAGCATAGGCTGATAGATAATGGTAGCTTAGCAGAGCAGCTTAGGCTGAACTAGGAGACGAGTGAAGCTCCTACAGTACCACTTAGTGTCATATGCACAATATCATAAGAAAACACAATACACAGATATACTAAAAATAAAGGTATTTTATTTTTATGACAATATGCCAAAAGTATCTCAGTGAGTACCCTCAGTATGAGGATAGCAAATATACACAAGATATATGTACACAATACCAAAATATGCAGTAAGAGTATTAGAAAACAGTGCAAACAATGTATAGTTACAACAGGATGCAATGGAGACACATAGGGATAGGGGCAACACAAACCATATACTCCAAAAGTGGAATGCGAACCACGAATGGACCCCAAACCTATGTGACCTTGTAGAGGGTCGCTGGGACTATTAGAAAATAGTAAGGGTTAGAAAAATAGCCCACCCCAAGACCCTGAAAAGTGAGTGCAAAGTGCACTAAAGTTCCCCAAAGGACATAGAAGTCGTGATAGGGGAATTCTGCAGGAAAGACACAAACCAACAATGCAACAACGATGGATTACCAGTTGAGGGTACCTGTGGAACAAGGGGACCAAGTCCAAAAGTCACAAGCAAGTCGGAGATGGGCAGATGCCCAGGAAATGCCAGCTGTGGGCGCAAAGATGCTGCTACTGGACAGTAGAAGCGTAGGTTTCTGCAAGAACGACAAGGGCTAGAGACTTCCCCTTTGGAGGACGGATCCCTCACGCCGTGGAGAGTCGTGCAGAAGTATTTTCCGGCCGAAAGACTGCCAACAAGCCTTGCTAGCTGCAAATCGTGCGGTAAGGGTTTTTGGACGCTGCTGTGGCCCAGGAGGGACCAGGATGTCGCAAATTGCGTCAGGAGACAGAGGGGACGTCGAGCAAGACAAGGAGCCCTCTCAGCAGCAGGCAGCACCCAGAGAAGTGCCAGAAACAGGCACTACGAGGATGCGTGAAACGGTGCTCACCCGAAGTCGCACAAAGGAGTCCCACGTCGCCGGAGAACAACTTAGGAGGTCGTGCAATGCAGGTTAGAGTGCTGTGGACCCAGGCTGGACAGTGCACAAAGGATTTCCGCCGGAAGTGCACAGAGGCCGGAGTAGCTGCAAAAGTCACGGTTTCCAACAATGCAGTCTGGCGAGGGGAGGCAAGGACTTACCTCCACCAAACTTGGACTGAAGAGTCACTGGACTGTGGGAGTCACTTGGACAGAGTTGCTGGATTCAAGGGACCTCGCACGTCGTGCTGAGAGGAGACCCAAGGTACCGGTGATGCAGTTCTTTGGTGCCTGCGGTTGCAGGGGGACGATTCCGTCGACCCACGGGAGATTTCTTCGGAGCTTCTAGTGCAGAGAGGAGGCAGACTACCCCCACAGCATGCACCACCAGGAAAACAGTCGAGAAGGCGGCAGGATCAGCGGTACAGAGTTGCAGTAGTCGTTTTTGCTACTATGTTGCAGTTTTGCAGGCTTCCAGCGCGGTCAGCAGTCGATTCCTTGGCAGAAGGTGAAGAGAGAGATGCAGAGGAACTCGGATGAGCTCTTGCATTCGTTATCTAAGGAATCCCAAGAGACAGAGGGGGTCATTCTGACCCTGGCGGTCAGAGACCGCCGGGGCCAGGGTCGGCGGGAGCACCGCCGACAGGCCGGCGGTGCCCCGCAGGGCATTCTGACCGCGGCGGTTCGGCCGCGGTCAGATGCGGAAAACCGGCGGTCTCCCGCCGGTTTTCCGCTGCCCTTGTGAATCCTCCATGACGGATGGGGATTCTGACACCCCCTACCGCCATCCTGTTCCTGGTGGGTCTCCCGCCAGGAACAGGATGGCGGTAGTGGGTGCCGCGGGGCCCCTGCAGTGCCCATGCCAATGGCATGGGCACTGCAGGGGCCCCCGTAAGAGGGCCCCACTTTGTATTTCAGTGTCTGCTTTGCAGACACTGAAATACGCGACGGGTGCCACTGCACCCGTCGCACCTTCCCACTCCGCCGGCTCAATTCTGAGCCGGCGTCCTCGTGGGAAGGATGATTTGCCGTGGGCTGGCGGGCGGCCTTTTGGCGGTCGCCCGCCAGCCCAGGGCAAATCCCAAAATACCCTCAGCGGTCTTTCGACCGCGGAGCGGTATTTTGGTGGGGGAAGTCTGGCGGGCAGCCTCCGCCGCCCGCCAGACTTAGAATGACCCCCAGAGACCCTAAATAGCCAGAAAAGAGGGTTTGGCTACCTAGGAGAGAGGATAGGCTAGCAACACCTGAAGGAGCCTATCAGGAGGAGTCTCTGATGTCACCTGATGGCACTGGCCACTCAGAGCAGTCCAGTGTGCCAGCAGCACCTCTGTTTCCAAGATGGCAGAGGTCTGGAGCACACTGGAGGAGCTCTGGGCACCTCCCAGGGGAGGTACAGGTCAGGGGAGTGGTCACTTCCCTTTCCTTTGTCCAGTTTCGCGCCAGAGCAGGGCTAAGGGGTCCCTGAACCGGTGTAGACTGGCTTATGCAGAAATGGGCACCAAATGTGCCCATGAAAGCATTTCCAGAGGCTGGGGGAGGCTACTCCTCCCCTGCCTTCACACCATTTTCCAAAGGGAGAGGGTGTAACACCCTCTCTCAGAGGAAGTCCTTTGTTCTGCCATCCTTGGCCAGGCCTGGCTGGACCCCAGGAGGGCAGATGCCTGTCTGAGGGGTTGGCAGCAGCAGCAGCTGCAGTGAAACCCCGGGAAAGGCAGTTTGGCAGTACCAGGGTCTGTGCTACAGACCACTGGGATCATGGGATTGTGCCAACTATGCCAGGATGGTATAGAGGGGGCAATTCCATGATCATAGACATATTACATGGCTATATTCGGAGTTACCATTGTGAAGCTACATATAGGTAGTGACCTATATGTAGTGCACGCGTGTAATGGTGTCCCCGCACTCACAAAGTCCGGGGAATTGGCCCTGAACAATGTGGGGGCACCTTGGCTAGTGCCAGGGTGCCCACACACTAAGTAACTTAGCACCCAACCTTTACCAGGTAAAGGTTAGACATATAGGTGACTTATAAGTTACTTAAGTGCAATGTAAAATGGCTGTGAAATAACGTGGACGTTATTTCACTCAGGCTGCAGTGGCAGGCCTGTGTAAGAATTGTCAGAGCTCCCTATGGGTGGCAAAAGAAATGCTGCAGCCCATAGGGATCTCCTGGAACCCCAATACACTGTGTACCTCAGTACCATATACTAGTGAATTATAAGGGTGTTCCAGTAAGCCAATGTAAATTGGTAAAATTGGTCACTAGCCTGTTAGTGACAATTTGTAAAGAGAGAGCATAACCAGTGAGGTTCTGGTTAGCAGAGCCTCAGTGAGACAGTTAGGCATCACACAGGGAACACATACCTTTAGGTCACAAACTTATGAGCACTGGGGTCCTGACTAGCAGGGTCCCAGGGACACATAACAAACATACTGAAAACATAGGGTTTTCACTATGAGCACTGGGCCCTGGCAAGCAGGATACCAGTGAGACAGTGAAAACACCCTGACATACACTCACAAACAGGCCCAAAGTGGGGGTAACAAGGCTAGAAAGAGGCTACTTTCTCACACAACCCCCCCCAAACGAAGGACAATAAGGCTAACCTTGGCCAGTTGAGACTTTATTGTCTAAGTGGTGATAAGTAGAGAGTAGCTCTGCAATAGACTGGTTACTCCCTTTATCATCCACTATATGGTTACTTCCCTGTGGGGATGTAAACCACCCTGTTTGAAGTTTTTTAGCTAAGCAACAATGTGAAGATGTATTTTCAGAGTTTCTATCAGTAAGTTTTAGTTTAGAGCAGTGGGAATTGTCCACTGAACCTATTTGTAGTGATGGAAATGCCAGACAGGGATGCTGTCTCAGAAAAGCCATAGCTGGGCAAAAACTTTGTCCATATGGCTGGAAGAGAGAACAGGGATGCTGTTTCTCTTGGGTTGGAGCAGGGCAGGGATGCTGTCCTATCAGCTCCACACTAGGGCAGGGATGCTGTCCTAAGTGTTGTGAGGCAGTGCAGAGTTTCTGCACTAAAGTTTCTCTGGGAGGGTTGGAGGGATGCTCCATGTTAACTAAAATGGTGCTCTTTTTCTCACCAATGTTAGTTATCCCACAGAGAGGTACTTCTACCTCAGGGAGTACAGCTTTGCCAGCTGATGCTTCCCTTGGAACAGGTGCCACCCCAGGAGAGGTTTCTCCCACCACAGGAATGGTATCCTGAATGGCAGGGTGGTTAGGGGATACTGTGATACCCTTTTTACCTGTTGATGGAGAGGGATCCTGAGTTTTCAGGCCTTCTCTCCTTTGCTTTTTCATTTCAGTAGAAATGAGAGGGAACAATTCCTCTGGGATGCCCAGCATGGCTGCATGGGCATAAAACTCTACATCAGCCCAACCTGAGGCCTCTAGGTCATTACCTAAGAGACAGTCTACAGGTAAGCTAGGTGATACCACCACCTGCTTAGGGCCAGTAACTCCACCCCAACTAAACTGAATTATAGCTAAGGGAAGAAACTTAGTGGAGTTATGGACATCAATAATCTTATACTGTTGTCCAATGATGTGTTGTTCAGGAGGCACTAGGTTTTCAGTCACCAAAGTGATACTGGCACCTGTGTCCCTGTAGGCCAAGGCCTCAACACCATTTAGTGAAACTGTCTGCCTGTACTTATCCATTGTAAGGGGACAAGCAGCCAGTGTGGCAAGGCCAATGCCACTAGGTGTGACAGAAACTGTCTTGGGACTGACTACCCCAGTTTCTATGATGGACCCATAAGTGAACCCAACTACACCCTTTGCTTGACTGTTGCCAGCAGTCCCACCACTAGTACCACTACTGCTAGGGGCACTAGAGCTTGATGTATTAGTGGTGGTAGGCTCAGGGGGTTTACCTGGACAGGACTTATCCCCTGGCCTATGGCCTCTGTTTTTACACACAAAGCACCAAGGCTTTTTAATGTGTGCAGGTTGAGAAGAAGAGGAAGAATTAGTTTTATCCCCACCCTCTGAAGAGTGTTTAAGATTTGAAGTGGGATCTTTGGTTTTCCCCTTATCCCCATGCTTATCTTGAGATTTTTCACCATCTTTCTTCTTATTGCCATCTTTGTCACCCCCTGTATGAACTTTTCTGTTCACCCTTGTTCTGACCCATTTGTCTGCCTTCTTTCCCAATTCTTGGGGAGAGGTCAGATCAGAGTCTACCAGGTACTGGTGCAACAAATCAGACACACAATAATTAAGAATATGCTCTCTCAGGATCAAGTTATACAGGCTCTCATAATAAGTAACTTTACTGCCATGTAACCACCCCTCCAAGGCCTTCACTGAATGGTCAATGAAATCAACCCAGTCTTGTGAAGACTCCTTTTTGGTCTCTCTGAACTTTATCCTGTATTGTTCAGTGGTTAAGCCATAACCATCCAGGAGTGCATTCTTAAGAACTGTAAAATTATTGGCATCACTTTCTTTCACAGTAAGGAGCCTATCCCTACCCTTTCCACTAAATGATAGCCATAGGATAGCAGCCCACTGCCTTTGAGGGACATCCTGTACAACACAGGCCCTCTCAAGTGCAGCAAACCACTTGTTAATGTCATCCCCCTCCTTATAAGGGGGAACTATCTTGTGCAGATTCCTAGAATCATGCTCTTTTGCAGGGTGACTATTGGGAATACTGCTGCTGCCACCATGGGTTTCTAAACCCAGTTTCTGTCTCTCCTTCTCTACTTCTAAGGACTGTCTATCCAAATCCAGCTGTTGCTTCTTGAGCTTCAGTCTGGTTTGTTCCACTCTCAATCTATTGAGCTCCCTTTCTAACAATCTGTCATCAGGGTGGGTGGGAGGGACATTCCTAAACACAGAAGTATGGTGAGAATGGACAGAAGGAGACCTGTCCCTTACAGAAGGCACCCTAACAGCTTGGCTAACAGTGTAATGTGAGAGCACACCTTCTGTATGATGTGACCCAGCATCTGTACCAACTATGCTAGACTGTCTAGTAATGGGCAGGCTAGGAAGTTTCTTTCCTGAATCTTTTCCTGGGGGAGTCCCTGGATCAGATTGGGAACCATTAGCTACTTTTTCAACAGATGGGGCACTTTTAGCCTTATCTTGTTCTCTAAGCATGTTAAGTAATAATTCCAAGGAAGGATTCTTCCCTACACTCAAACCTCTTTCTACACAGAGACTCCTTGCTCCTTTCCAGCTAAGGTGGTCATATGCAAGTTTGGACAGATCAACATTTTGGCCTGTGCCAGACATTTTAGAAAGAGTTTAAGTGACAGAAAAAGTGATAAAAAACTTTTTAGAGCTTTTAGAAAGACAGAAAAAAAAAACTTTTAAAACTTTTTATGAATTTTTTAGCAAGTTTAGAAGTACTTTTCAGCACTTAGAAAAGAGTGAAAAGAGGAAATGCAAAACTTTTTAGCTATGTGTACACACACTGAACTTGTTTTGTATATTTTTCTCTTATGAAAAGTACAATGACAAGAGTGGTAAGTAGTCTCAAAGCACTTATCCCACCGCTGCACAACCAATGTAGGAGGCTGGACTGGCTTGTAGTGAGTACCTAGGGGTACTTGCACCTTGCACCAGGCCCAGTTATCCCTTATTAGTGTATAGGGTGTCTAGCAGCATAGGCTGATAGATAATGGTAGCTTAGCAGAGCAGCTTAGGCTGAACTAGGAGACGAGTGAAGCTCCTACAGTACCACTTAGTGTCATATGCACAATATCATAAGAAAACACAATACACAGATATACTAAAAATAAAGGTATTTTATTTTTATGACAATATGCCAAAAGTATCTCAGTGAGTACCCTCAGTATGAGGATAGCAAATATACACAAGATATATGTACACAATACCAAAATATGCAGTAATAGTATTAGAAAACAGTGCAAACAATGTATAGTTACAACAGGATGCAATGGAGACACATAGGGATAGGGGCAACACAATCCATATACTCCAAAAGTGGAATGCGAACCACGAATGGACCCCAAACCTATGTGACCTTGTAGAGGGTCGCTGGGACTATTAGAAAATACTAAGGGTTAGAAAAATAGCCCACCCCAAGACCCTGAAAAGTGAGTGCAAAGTGCACTAAAGTTCCCCAAATGACATAGAAGTCGTGATAGGGGAATTCTGCAGGAAAGACACAAACCAACAATGCAACAACAATGGATTTCCAGTCGAGGGTACCTGTGGAACAAGGGGACCAAGTCCAAAAGTCACAAGCAAGTCGGAGATGGGCAGATGCCCAGGAAATGCCAGCTGTGGGTGCAAAGATGCTGCTACTGGACAGTAGAAGCGTAAGTTTCTGCAAGAACGACAAGGGCTAGAGACTTCCCCTTTGGAGGACGGATCCCTTACGCCGTGGAGAGTCGTGCAGACGTGTTTTCCCGCCGAAAGACCACCAACAAGCCTTGCTAGCTGCAAATCGTGCGGTAAGGGTTTTTGGATGCTGCTGTGGCCCAGGAGGGACCAGGATGTCGCAAATTGCGTCAGGAGACAGAGGGGACGTCGAGCAAGACAAGGAGCCCTCTCAGCAGCAGGCAGCACCCGGAGAAGTGCCAGAAACAGGCACTACGAGGATGTGTAAAACGGTGCTCACCCGAAGTCGCACAAAGGAGTCCCACGTCGCCGGAGAACAACTTAGGAGGTCGTGCAATGCAGGTTAGAGTGCCGTGGACCCAGGCTGGACTGTGCACAAAGGATTTCCGCCGGAAGTGCACGGAGGCCGGAGTAGCTGCAAAAGTCGCAGTTTCCAACAATGCAGTCTGGCGAGGGGAGGCAAGGACTTACCTCCACCAAACTTGGACTGAAGAGTCACTGGACTGTGGGAGTCACTTGGACAGAGTTGCTGGATTCAAGGGACCTCGCTCGTCGTGCTGAGAGGAGACCCAAGGTACCGGTGATGCAGTTCTTTGGTGCCTGCGGTTGCAGGGGGACGATTCCGTCGACCCACGGGAGATTTCTTCAGAGCTTCTAGTGCAGAGAGGAGGCAGACTACCCCCACAGCATGCACCACCAGGAAAACAGTCGAGAAGGCGGCAGGATCAGTGTTACAGAGTTGCAGTAGTCGTCTTTGCTACTATGTTGCAGTTTTGCAGGCTTCCAGTGCGGTCAGCAGTCGATTCCTTGGCAGAAGGTGAAGAGAGAGATGCAGAGAAACTCGGATGAGCTCTTGCATTCATTATCTAAGGAATCCCAAGAGACAGAGACCCTAAATAGCCAGAAAAGAGGGTTTGGCTACCTAGGAGAGAGGATAGGCTAGCAACACCTGAAGGAGCCTATCAGGAGGAGTCTCTGACGTCACCTGATGGCACTGGCCACTCAGAGCAGTCCAGTGTGCCAGCAGCACCTCTGTTTCCAAAATGGCAGAGGTCTGGAGCACACTGGAGGAGCTCTGGGTACCTCCCAGGGGAGGTACAGGTCAGGGGAGTGGTCACTCCCCTTTCCTTTGTCCAGTTTCGTGCCAGAGCAGGGCTAAGGGGTCCCTGAACCGGTGTAGACTGGCTTATGCAGAAATGGGCACCAAATGTGCCCATGAAAGCATTTCCAGAGGCTGGGGGAGGCTACTCCTCCCCTGCCTTCACACCATTTTCCAAAGGGAGAGGGTGTAACACCCTCTCTCAGAGGAAGTCCTTTGTTCTGCCATACTGGGCCAGGCCTGGCTGGACCCCAAGAGGGCAGATGCCTGTCTGAGGGGTTGGCAGCAGCTGCAGTGAAACCCCAGGAAAGGCAGTTTGGCAGTACCAGGGTCTGTGCTACAGACCACTGGGATCATGGGATTGTGCCAACTATGCCAGGATGGTATAGAGGGGGCAATTCCATGATCATAGACATATTACATGGCTATATTCGGAGTTACCATTGTGAAGCTACATATAGGTAGTGACCTATATGTAGTGCACACGTGTAATGGTGTCCCCGCACTCACAAAGTCCGGGGAATTGGCCCTGAACAATGTGGGGGCACCTTGGCTAGTGCCAGGGTGCCCACACACTAAGTAACTTAGCACCCAACCTTTACCAGGTAAAGGTTAGACATATAGGTGACTTATAAGTTACTTAAGTGCAGTGTAAAATGGCTGTGAAATAACGTGGACGTTATTTCACTCAGGCTGCAGTGGCAGGCCTGTGTAAGAATTGTCAGAGCTCCCTATGGGTGGCAAAAGAAATGCTGCAGCCCATAGGGATCTCCTGGAACCCCAATACCCTGGGTACCTCAGTACCATATACTAGGGAATTATAAGGGTGTTCCAGTAAGCCAATGTAAATTGGTAACATTGGTCACTAGCCTGTTAGTGACAATTTGTAAAGAGAGAGCATAACCACTGAGGTTCTGGTTAGCAGAGCCTCAGTGAGACAGTTAGGCATCACACAGGGAACACATACCTTTAGGTCACAAACTTATGAGCACTGGGGTCCTGACTAGCAGGGTCCCAGTGACACATAACAAACATACTGAAAACATAGGGTTTTCACTATGAGCACTGGGCCCTGGCAAGCAGGATACCAGTGAGACAGTGAAAACACCCTGACATACACTCACAAACAGGCCCAAAGTGGGGGTAACAAGGCTAGAAAGAGGCTACTTTCTCACACAGGGTCACTCACCCATTGCACAAGATGGCACACACAGATACAATAACTATGCATTTACACCCAACAGGACCCACACCCAATGTCACCGGACAGGAGGTGCCAGACATATCCAGTCCCCCCACAGAAGAAACCCACAGAGATGACAGCAACTCTGCACGCCTGGATCAAGATGACCAGCCCGGCCCATCAGGGACTTCAGGACAGTCGGTTCCCCTGACACAGTCACAAACCACCACTGAACCTCCCCCTCAGGAAACACCACCACAGCACCCACCCAGCAGGCCCATCCCTCTGTCCTCAGGACACGTCAATCAGCAGTGTGTCCACCACTACAGGGAACCCAGGCAACCCCACTAACACAGGACGATCAGGGACCTGGGGGCAGTGGGCACACGGTTCAGGGGACAGAGGCACAGGATAACAGCGAAGCTGAGAGGACTGCTGTGCGACTGGGGGCGGACAGGCCTAGGGAACCCACTCTCCACGAGGCAATCTCCAACATCATGGGAGCTTATCACCATTCCCAGGAGACCATGGGCACTGTACTGGCCAATTTTCAGGAGACCCAGCGGCTGCAGGAGGAACACTACCTGGGGATCAGGGAGGACTTGAAGTCCATCAGCACCACCCTGGTCACCATTGCAGGGGTGCTGGCAGACCTTCTCAACTCCAGGAGGGACACAGTGGCACACCAACTGGCCCCTGACACTAGCCTGGATGATGAACAGCCCTCCACCTCCGCCGGCGCTAGTGGACATGAGGCACCGCCACAGGAACAACAGGCCACCAGCACCCCACCCCCTGCAGATTGAGAACCACCCCGCAAACAGTCCCTGAGATCCAGGAACAAGACAGAGAACATTGCCAAGACCCCCGCCAGGAAATAAGACCCCCCTGAATGTCACCCTTCTGTCCCACTATGTCACCCTGTCCATCCTTAAACTGCCATTGCTCCACTTCCTATGCCCCTTTGGACAATGCACCTGTGAAACAAATGGATAGGACTCTGCCATGGACATACTTCCACCATCACCCCAGCCCATTTTACAACCCCTTCTACTTATTTGCACAGGAATAAACACACTTCAATCACAAAACAATCTGGAGTCAGTCTGTGCTTTCACAAATGTGTAATTGCAATATCTATGGAATATTGCAATGTCAATTTACTTGTTCTCATACCAATGTAACACAGCTGTAGGCCAGGAGTAAACATAGCAGAGGGCACAAAGTGGGACCCAGATCTGTGAAATGGAAAGTCAAAGTGACAAGTCAGTGTCCATACACTGACTGAAAATGACAGACTTATTCTAGCTCCAGCAATAGTATGAGATGTGGGAAGCAGTGACATCTTCTTACCTGTGTCTCACTGGAAGTATTGCATGATGATGTTGTTTCGGTTGTCGATATCCTCTTCTTCTGCCTCCTCTTCGTCACTGTCCACAGGCTCCACAGCTGCCACAAGACCACCATCTGGCCCATCCTCCTGCAGAAAAGGCACCTGATGTCACATTGGCAGGTTGTGCAGCATATAGCAGGCCACGATGATCTGGCACACCTTCTTTGGTGAGTAGAATAGGGATCCACCTGTCATATGGAGGCACCTGAACCTGGCCTTCAGGAGGCCGAAGGTCCGCTCTATAATCCGCCAAGTTCGCCCATGGGCCTCATTGTAGTGTTCCTCTGCCCTTTTCCTCGGATTCCTCACTGGGGTCAGTAGCCATGACAGGTTGGGGTAACCAGAGTCACCTGCAAATGGCGAGGGACAACTGTTGGACACACACTAACCAGGAGGGATATCCCCAGACCCAGACAGCCATTCCCACTGACTTGCTTCCAGGTGCTCACCTAATAGCCACACACGGTGCCTCTGGAGTTGCCCCATCACATAAGGGATGCTGCTATTCCGCAGGATGTAAGCGTCATGCACTGAGCTAGGGAATTTGGCATTAACATGGGAGATGTACTGGTCTGCCAAACACACCATCTGCACATTCATGGAATGATAACTCTTCCGGTTTCTGTACACCTTTTCACTCCTTTCGGGGGGGTACCAAAGCCACATGTGACCCATCAATGGCACCTATGATGTTGGGGATATGTCCCAGGGCATAGAAGTCACCTTTCACTGTAGGCAAATCCTCCACCTGAGGGAAAACGATGTAGCTCCGCATGTGTTTCAGCAGGGCAGACAACACTCTGGACAACACGTTGGAAAACATAGGCTGGGACATCCCTGATGCTATGGCCACTGTTGTTTGAAATGACCCACTTGCAAGGAAATGGAGTGCTGACAGCACTTGCACTTGAGGGGAGATTCCTGTGGGATGGCGGATAGCTGACATCAGGTCTGGCTCCAGCTGGGCACACAGTTCCAGGATTGTGGCACGATCAAGCCTGTAGGTGATGATCACATGCATTTCCTCCATTGTCGACAGGTCCACCAGCGGTCTGTACACTGGAGGATGCGGCCATCTCCTCACGTGTCCCAGTGGACGGTGCCTATGAAGGACAACAGCGAGCACAGAGTCAACCAACTCAGAGGTATGTACCCACAGCTTATACAGAACACGAATCATAATCCGAAATTTGGCCTGCATGAGTGTTGAGGCAAGGCCTAGGTATGTGTGACGCAGTTAAAAATTAAGCCATGTGGGCCCCTGAAATGGCAGCTGCCTGACCTTTAAAGTGGGACAATGGGATGTGAGGTACACCGTCGCGGTAGGCGGTGGAAGACCGCGGTGCAATTCTGCATTGGTTAACATTGGACCCTATGGGTCCCAGGAGCCAATGACGATGTACGCCGGTGGTGACGGTACGCACCGCCATGGACGTGACCGCCATTTTCTATCTGTTCAATCACTCGATACCTGATCTTCGACAGGAGAGGACCTACACTGCAAGTGCTGCTGTGACCTCGGTCTGGAAGAGACAATGGCTCGTGCGTCTGGGGAAAGGGCCCCTGCCTTCACATCGGAGGAGTTGGAGAAACTCGTGGATGGGGTCCTCCCCCAGTACACGCTACTCTATGGTCCTCCAGACAAACAGGTAAGTACACTGGGAGCATGCTGTATGGGCTATGCCTGTGTGGAGTGGGGTGGATGAAAGATGGGGGGGAGATTGAGGTGTGCATGAAACGACGTGAGTGCATGTGCCACATGGCAAGGTAGGGATGGGGGCCAATGACTGTGACGGTGCAATTGGTAATAACTTTTCTTTTCCCCCTGTACAATTCATGTAGGTCAGCACCCACCAGAAAAAGGATATTTGACGTGCCATCGCCAAGGACGTCCGGACCCTGGGGGTCTACCACAGATGGAGCACCCACTGCCGTAAGAGATGGGAGGACATTCGCCGCTGGAGCAAGAAGACGGCAGAGTCCCAGCTGGGGATGGACTCCCAACGTGGGAGGGGTGCCCGTCGCACCATGGCCCCCCTGATGTTCAGGATCCTGGCGGTTGCGTACCCGGAGTTGGATGGGCGCTTGAGGGCATCACAGCAGCCACATGG
This sequence comes from Pleurodeles waltl, assembly GCF_031143425.1. Lineage (NCBI taxonomy): Eukaryota > Metazoa > Chordata > Amphibia > Caudata > Salamandridae > Pleurodeles > Pleurodeles waltl. The sequence continues at coordinate 994,080,266 of NC_090442.1, forward strand.
GGGTGAGTACACTCTCATTCTGCTGATTTTGCGCGCAGTGGAGGTGTCTGGGTGGAGGAGGTGGACTGTGGGTTTCCCTAGGCCAGGGCGAGTGTGCTAGTTAGGTCCCCTTGTTCTGGCAGACCCTGTGGCACCCCACCCCACCTGTGTACAGTGCCAAGTACACCTAGTCAGGCTCCTGTGTCATCCATGTGTGCAGATGTCGGCCATAGCCTTGTAGGCCATGTCCCAGAGATTGAACAGTGGAGCCCAAGTGCGCGGCGTATTGCAGGGGGCTTCTGTGTCTGTCGTGTTGTTCTGCTTTCCTACATATATCATATCAGAGCTTACAGAACCTCTCTGGAATGCACTTCTGAGTTCAAAGAAGACCTTTATTGTTGTTAATTCTCCCCACCCACAAGTCCTTGAGAGACGAATTAGTAGATTTCAAGCACAAAGTAGTCGCAGCAAGAAAACAAAATATATCACAGTACTTATCAGTTGCAATGTACACAGCAAATATATATATACATATATATATGATTATAGTAGCAAAGCATAAAAGTCAAAATTCATCACCGTATGAGCAAGTAGGACCTATCTTCAGCTTCATCTTTCTGGGGTCTGCAAGTTGATGACTCCGATCAACTGCGAGAAAGAGATTATCTACCCACACGGGAGACTGGCAACTGACGTCTAGCTCCAGCCTGAAGTCAAGCAGATTCAAATCTAACTCACTGTAGCCCAGAGTCATCCTTACAAAAGCGTGCCCCCTCCTCTCAGACTCGGGAAAACTATGCAAGCCTTTGGAGACTGGCCAGATCTCCTAGACTTCTCCTATTCCCAAGGCTGAGCAGAAAGGAAAACACCAAGGGGGTCATTCCAACCTCGGCGGTCGGTGTTAAAGCGGCGGCAAAACCGCTAACAGGCTGGCGGTAAAAAAAATTGAATCCCGACCCTGGCGGAAACCGCCAACAGAGCCCGCCACTTCAACACACTGGCCGCCACGGCGGGACAAACAAACAGCTTGGCGGTCACCGCCAACAGACAGGCGGGGGACAATGTACCGCCCACCCTATCACAACCCACCAATCCGCCACCTTTTCCGGGGCGGTAGCCCCGCCGATAAAAACACAGCGGAAACAGCCATTTCAAACGGAAAACGCTCACCTCCATACACCCCACGAGAAATCTGGACAGCATGGAACCCGAACTCCACATCCTCCCAGCGATTGTCTTCCTGCTCCTCTACCAGGAGCACGAACGCCGGCGCAGAAGACAACGGTGAGTACTGCACCTACGACACAGGGGAGGCAAAAAATGACGGGGACACACATATGCGACACACCCACCATCACCCTCACCCACTACAACAAACACATCAATGCATAGCAACACATCACAGTTACTCCCCCAAACCCCCCGGAAGAATGCAAAGACAAAAGGAAATGATTATAAACTTTGGAATATATTGTATGACTGAGTATAAAATATATCACACATCTAAAACTTTATATACATAAATTGTCAAGTCCGATATGTGTATCAGGCATTGTTCGTGGGCCACTGGGCCCAAATCACATGGGCAAAGCCCACACAGGATACCTGACTCCAACGGAGAGAACACTGCAGGGGCATCAGATAGGAAAACTACAGGCACCTCAGGGGGAAGGGAAGGGGCTGCACCTCAGCCAGATGAGTCCACGACGCCAGATCCACCAGGGGCCTCCATGGCCACTGTTCCATCCTGGGGAGTGCAAAGCCACAGTCTCTCAAGTCTCTACAGTGGGTGGCTTGCCCACTGTGCCATCCTGGGGAGTGCAAAGCCACAGTCTCTCAAATCTCTACAGTGGGTGGCTTGCCCACTGTGCCATCCTGGGGAGTGCAAAGCCACAGTCTCTCAAGTCTCTACAGTGGGTGGCTTGCCCACTGTACCATCCTGGGGATTGCAAAGCCACAGTCTCTCAAGTCTCTACAGTGGGTGGCTTGCCCACTGTGCCATCCTGGGGAGTGCAAAGCCACAGTCTCTCAAGTCTCTACAGTGGTTGGCTTGCCCACTGTTACATCCTGGGGAGTGCAAACTGGGGAGTGCAAAGCCACAGTCTCTCAAGTCTCTACAGTGGGTGGCTTGCCCACTGTGCCATCCTGGGGATTGCAAAGCCACAGTCTCTCAAGTCTCTACAGTGGGTGGCTTGCCCACTGTGCCATCCTGGGGAGTGCAAAGCCACAGTCTCTCAAGTCTCTACAGTGGGTGGCTTGCCCACTGTGCCATCCTGGGGAGTGCAAAGCCACAGTCTCTCAAGTCTCTACAGTGGTTGGCTTGCCCACTGTTACATCCTGGGGAGTGCAAAGCCACAGTCTCTCAAGTCAATATCAGTCTCCACTGTACTGGAGGGGGACTAGTGCCCAGAGTGCTTCGTGCAGCCCTGCCCGACACAGATGCGGGCCTGCCCCTTCCGCCAATGGGCCAGCGGTGCTTGAGATGAAGGGCCCAGTTCAGCGGTGCTTGAGACAGCGGTGCCCAGCGGAGCGGTGCTTGAGATGAAGGGCCCAGCGGAGCGGTGCTTGAGATGAAGGGCCCAGCGGAGCGGTGCTTGAGATGAAGGGCCTAGTTCAGCGGTGCTTGAGACGGTGGTGCCCAGCGGAGCGGTGCTTGAGATGAAGGGCCCAGCGGAGCGGTGCTTGAGATGAAGGGCCCAGTTCAGCGGTGCTTGAGATGGCGGTGCCCAGCGGAGCGGAGCTTGAGATGAAGGGCCCAGCGGAGCGGTGCTTGAGATGAAGGGCCCAGTTCAGCGGTGCTAGAGACAGCGGTGCCCAGCGCAGCGGTGCTTGAGATGAAGGGCCCAGCGGAGCGGTGCTTGAGATGAAGGGCCCAGTTCAGCTGTGCTTGAGACGGCGGTGCCCAGCGGAGCGGTGCTTTAGATGAAGGGCACAGTTCAGCGGTGCTTGAGACGGCGGTGCCCAGTTCAGCGGATCAGCCCATGGCGTGGAGGTCATTCGCCACCTGACCTGTGGCTGGCTGCGCCTTCCTGCCCACCTGGGATGGGCCTGGTGGGGCCCTCCTGGGCTGCAGTACCGGGCCTGTTGGTGTCCTCCTGCCCACCTGGGATGGGGCATGCGGGGCCCTCCTGCACAGCTGGGCTGCTGGCGGTCTTGTCGGGCGTGCTGCCCTTCCCAGTCTTCCCTGGTCGCCTGTGGCACCACACTTCCTGCCGGAGCCATGGTAGGGATTTTGGTCCCAGGTGTTTTAGGCCTCTCGCGCCGGGCACTGACAATCTTCGCATGTTTTTGCGGCGGTGGGCTAACCGTGCCTCGGCTCCCTACTGAGCTGTCTGCCCTTGAGGGTGGGGGACTCCACAGTCCATGGCAGACTGTCTTCACAGGGCCCGCTGTTGTGGTGGCTGAGGTGCTGACTGGAGTCTTTTTAGATGGACGGGGTGGGGGAGTTGTTGGGAAGAGGTCAAGTTTGGAAAGGAAAATAAGTTTAGTAAGAGAGGGACGGGTAGGTGTAGTAGGTATGGGAGTGGAGGAAGAGGTTGTGGTTGTAGGAGTTTGAAGTCTGGTGTCTTTGGGTGCAGGTGCTTGGGCTGGAGGCTGTTGTGAGGTGGATGGCTGTTGGGTGGGTGGCTGCCTGCGTTTGTGTATCTTGGAAGAGGGGGTGACAGACACACTGGGAGAGGACACAGGGGACGTGTGAATGGTAGTGGGGGTGGTGACTGCACGTGTGCGGGGGGTTCTGGTGGGTGTGCTGGTGATGGACGTAGTGGCTGAAGATGTTGTGCATGCAGGTGTGAGTGGAGACGTGACAGGGAGGGAGGAGGGAGACGAGGAGGAGGGGGACACAGTGGAGGCAGTGGGTGTTGGTATGTCTGTATGTGGATGTTGCTTGTGTGAATGCTTGTGTGATGTGTGGTGCTTTTGTCTGGATGAGCTTCCCTTGGGTGTTGAGGTGTGTGCAGGCTGGTGTGATGGTGTGTCTGGGATAGGCAGAGGTACAGGGGATTGGGTCTGGGGGGAGGAAGTTGGAGGGGGGAGGCTAGAGACAGGGACAATTGCTGCCATCAGTGCTGAGGCCAGAGTGTTGAATGATCGCTGATGGGCAGCCTGACCCGAATGAAAGCCCTCCAGGTATGCATTACTCTGGTGCACCTCCCTTTCTACACCCTGGATGGCATTCAAAAGGGTAGACTGCCCAACAATGATCGTCCTCAGGAGGTCAATGACCTCCTCACTGAGGCCAGCAGGGGTGACAGGGGCAGGGCCTGAGGTGCCTGCGGCGAAGGAGATGCCCACCTTCCTGGGTGAGCGGGCACGGGGCAAACGCTGAGGGGCTGCTCGGAGGGCAGTGCTGGTGCGCTGGGTGGCGGCTGTACCTGTTGTAGCGGGGGGCACGGATGTTGCCGTCACCACAAGGGAGCTCCCTTCAGAGGACGAGTCACTGTCACTGACATCCGCACGAGTCCCCGCTGTGGAGCTCCCCTCGTCCTCCGTCTCACTGGTGAAATCCGAGTCAGTTGCATGGCCCGCCATGGCCATGTGAGATGCAGCTCCCTCGTGCTCCGATGCCACTTCTCCTCCGCCTGATGATGCTAATGCACAAATGAACAGGAAGACAACAAAAATAGGGGGGTGGGGAAAAATAAAGAAATGTTGAGTGCATGCATTGGCGACACCGTTGGCGGACAGGACAGACACAGAAGCCCCCTGCACTACGCCGCGCACTTGGGGTCCACTACGCAATCCGTGGGACATGGTCTACAAGCCTATGGGCGACCCCTGCTCACATACATGACACAGGGCAATGAATAGCTGCACTTGGCACCCTACAGAGGTGGTGGGCGGGGGCACAGGGCCATGCCTTACGGAGGGGCCTAGCCTACAGATATCGCCCTGGCCTAGGGATACCCACAGCCCTCCTCCCCCACCCAGACACCTCCACTGCGCGCAAAGTCACCAGGATTTGAGTGTACTCACCCCCTTGTGTCTGCTGTGATGTCCTCACGCGCCCATCCAAATCGGGGTAGGCCACCGCCAGGATCCGGGACATCAGGGGGGTCAAAGTACGACTGCCACCCCTCCCACGTTGGGAGGCCACCCCCAGCTGAGCCTCCGCCGTCTTCCTGCTCCATGGTCGGATGTCCTCCCATCTCTTCCTGCAGTGGGTGCCCTGTCTCTGGTGGAAACCCAGGGTCCGGACGTCCTTGGCGATGGCACGCCAAAAAGGGATTTTCTGGTGGGCGCTGACCTATGTGACATGTATAGGGAGAGAAGAATAATCATCACCTTCTGCATGCTCGATGTGAGTGGCCCCCCCATCCCCACCCTTGCCATGTGGCACATGCTCTCATCCGTCGTTTGATCCATGCCTCAATCGCTCCCCTCCCCACCATCTTTCATCCACCCCACTCAACACAGGCATTGGCCACAAAGCATGGTCCCAGTGTACTTACCTGTTGGTCTGGAGGACCGTAGAGTAGCGCATACTGGGGCAGGACCCCATCCACGAGTTTCTCCAACTCCTGAGCAGTGAAGGCAGGGGCCCTTTCCCCAGGCGCATGAGCCATTGTCTCTTCCAGACCGTGGTCACAGCAGCACTTGCAGTGTAGGTCCTCTCCTGTGGAAGATCAGGTATCGAGTGATTAAGCAGATAGAAAATGGCGGTCACGCCCGCGGCGGTGCGTACCGCGACCGCCGGCGCACATCGTCATTGGCTCCTGTGACCCATAGGCTTCAATGTTAACCAATGCAGCTTTGCGCCGCGGTCTTCGACCGCCTACCGCCACGGTGTCCCACGCCAGCGCATTGACCTCACATCCCATTGTTGCACTTCACAGGTCAGGCAGCCGCCATTTCAAGGGCCCACATGCCTTATTTTATACTGCGTCACACATACCTAGGCCTTGCATCGACACTCATACAAGCCATTCAATGCATTGGGAATCGTGTTATGTACAAGCTGTGGTTACGTACCTGTGGGTTGTTTGACTCTGTGCTGGCTGTTGTAATTCATAGGCACCGTCCGCTGGGACATGCGAGGAGATGGAGAAATCTTCCCGTGTACAGACCGCTGTTGGACCTGTCGACAATGGAGGAAAGACATGTCATACTGACATACAGGCTTGACCGAGCCACTATACAGGAACTATGTACCCAGTTGGAGCCAGACCTGATGTCACCAATCCGCCAACCCACAGGGATCCCCCCTCTAGTGCAGGTGCTGTCAGTACTCCATTTCCTAGCAAGTGGGTCATTTCAAACAACAGTGGCCATATCATCAGGGATGTCCCAGCCCATGTTTTCCAAGGTGTTGTCCAGAGTGTTGTCTGCCCTGCTCAAACACATGCGGAGCTACATCGTCTTCCCTGAGGTGGGGGATTTGGCTACAGTGAAGGCTGATTTCTATGCCCTTGGACATATACCCAACATCATTGGTGCCATTGATGGGACACATGTTGCTTTGGTCCCCCCCAGCCGGAGTGAACAGGTGTACAGGAACAGGAAGAGTTATCTTTCCATGAATGTCCAGATGGTGTGTTTGGCTGACCAGTACATCTCCCATGTTAATGCCAAGTTCCCTGGGTCAGTGCATGACGCGTACATCATGCGGAATAGCAGCATCCCTTATGTGATGGGTCAACTCCAGAGGCACCGTGTGTGGCTATTAGGAGACTCTGGTTACCCCAACCTGTCATGGCTACTGACCCCAGTGAGGAATCCCAGGACAAGGGCAGAGGAACGGTACAATGAGGCCCATGGGAGAACTAGGAGGGTGATAGAGCGGACCTTCGGCCTCCTGAAGGCCAGGTTTAGGTGCCTCCATATGACTGGTGGATCCCTAATGTACTCACCAAAGAAGGTGTGCCAGATCATCGTGGCCTGCTGTATGCTTCACAAACTGGCTTTGCGACGCCAGGTGCCTTTTCTGCAGGAGGATGGTCCAGATGGTGGTGTTGTAGCAGCTGTGGAGCCTGTGGAGAGTGAAGAGGAGGAAGGCGAAGAGGACGACATAGACAACAGGAACACAGTAATACACCAGTATTTTCAATGACACACAGGTAAGAATCCACACCGCCATATTACATATACTTAACCCCTACTACCTCTCTACTGTCTGTCCTTTTCCCCCAGTGTATGGTAACTGAGTTGTGACTTTCCCTTCCGATTTCAGAGATGTGGGCCCCACTGCGTGACATCTGCTTTATTTCCCCATGGACTACAGCTGTGTGACATTGGTATGTTGGCATCACAATGTGTATATGCCATTTGGCACGGTAATGTCTAATACATTTGTACAAAATCCCAGCCAGACTCCAGATTGTTTTATGCAATAAGTGTGTTTATTACAGTGCTCAAAATTGGTGGGTGGTTGCAAATCGTTGAGGTGTGATGGTGGAGGATTGTCCATGGCAGAGTCCAGACTATCAGTATCACAGGTGCATTGTCCAGATGCCTGTGGAAAGTGGAGCAGGGGCAGTGTAAGGTTGGACAGGGTGTCAATGTGGGACAGTGGGATGACAATCAGGGAGGTATCCTTTGCTGGCGGGGGTCTTGGCCTCTTACTCTGTCTTCTTCCTGGATCTCAGGGCCCGCTTGCGGGGTGGTCCTCCTTCTGCAGGGGGTGGGGTTCTGGTGCCCTGTTGGTCTTGTGTCGGGGCCTCCTGTCCACTAGCGCCGGCGGAGGTGGTAGGCAGTTCTTGGTCCATGCTAGTGTCAGGGGCCCTTTGTGGTGCAACAGTGTCCTGCAATGTGGTGACTACCTGATTCAGAGCCACTACGATGGTGCCCATGGCGGTAGTGATGTTTCTTAGTTCTTCCCTGAACCCCATATACTGTTGCTCCTGCAGAAGCTGGATCTCCTGAAACCTTGCCAGGACCGTGGCCATCGTCTCCTGGGAGTGGTGGTATGCTCCCATGATGGAGGAGAGGGCCTCGTGGAGGGTGGGTTCCCTGGGCCTGTCCCCCCCCTGTCGCACAGCAGCCCTCCCAGTTCCCCTGTTTCCCTGTGCCTCTGTCCCCTGGACTGTGTGCCCACTACCACTGCCCCCAGGTCCCTGTTGTTGTTGGGGTGGTGGGTTAACCTGGGTGCCCTGTAGTGGTGGACACACCGCTGATTGACGTGTCCTGGGGACAGAGATATGGGCCCGCTGGGTGGGTGCTGTGCTGGTGTTCCCAGAGGGGGGAAGGTCTGCTGTGGCCTGTGGCTGTCTGAGGGGAACCGACTGTCCAGAGGTCCCCGATGGGCCGGGCTGGTCATCTAGATCCAGGGAGACAGAGGTGCTGTCATCACTGTGGGCCTCTTCTGGGGGTGGAGTGGACATTTGTGGACCCTCCTGCGTGGTGACGTGGCGTTCGGGTCCTGCAGGGGTATAAATGTATGATTATTGCTTCTGTGTGGGCCATAGCGTGCAATGGGTGGGTGCCCGTGTACCCCTGTGCTTGCATTCCTGTGTGGGGGCTTTTGTGACGGTGGTTTGGGGGGGGATGGGTATGTGCAGTGGGCATGCTTAGGTGATGGGTGTCCATGCTTTGTGGTCGCATGCAGGGCTTGGTGTTGGGATGGTTGGGTTGTGAGGGTGAGACATTTGCAAGGAGTAGGTGTGATGGGGGTGGGGGTGAGGGTGGGGGTATGAGTTGGCATGCTGGTGTGGTTGGGGGGATGAAGTAGTTAAGATTTGACTTACCAGAGTCCATTCCTCCGCCTACTCCTGCGAGGCCCTCAGGATGCAGGATCGCCAAGACCTCCTCCTCCCATGTTGTAAATTCTGGGGGAGGAGGTGGGGGTCCGCCGCCAGTCTTCTGCACCGCGATGTTGTGCCTGGATACCATGGAACGCACCTTCCCCCGTAGGTCGTTCCACCGCTTCCTGATGTCGTCCCTATTTCTTGGGTGCTGTCCCACAGCGTTGACCCTGTCCACTATTCTGCTCCATAGCTCCATATTCCTGGCAATGGTGGTGTGCTGCACCTGTGTCCCGAAGAGCTGTGGCTCTACCCGTACAATTTCCTCCACCATGACCCTGAGTTCATCATCAGAGAACCTGGGGTGTCTTTGCGGTGCCATGGGGTGGTGTGGGTGATGTGTAGGGTGGATTGTGTGGTGCTAAGTGTGGTGATGTGTATTGGTGTGTAGTTTGAAGTGCGTGGTAATATTGCTGGGTGACAGTGAATTGCGCGTCTGGGTGCTTGTATCTCTTATCTCTGTGCGTGTTCACGAATCTCTAGGAGTAGGGGTTTGTGGGTGATGTGGGTGTGTGTTTTATATTGTATTGGGTGTGTGGGAGTGGTGTGTGTATGTGTCTCAGGTGTGTGTATTTCGATTTATCCAATGTGGTTGTGTTTAGTAAGAGTGTGTGTATTTTGAGCGCGGCGGTGTGTACCGCTAATGGAATACTGCGGTTGAAAGACCGCCGCGTGGATTCGTGTGTAGTGATAGTGTGGGCGTATTTCTGTTGGCGTGACGGTGGAGGTTTGGTCATCGCCAGTTTCTCGCTGGCCTTTGGTGTGGCGGACTTTTGTGGATGTCTGTATTTTGGCGGTTTGCCTGTTGTGGGTCAGAATGACCGTGGCTGTTTACCGCGACCGCGGCGGTGTTATGGCGGTCTTCTTCACGGCGGTAAGCGCCTTTTACCGCCGAGGTTGGAATGACCCCCCAAATGTACTCTCTCTTATCAGGTCTAGTCTGGTGTGAAGAAAACAGCTTGGTACATCTTGTGGAAAAACACAACTTGGAAGAATACAGACATCTGCGATGTTTCAACTGCAATGTCTAACTCCACGTTAAAGCCAATAGGCAGCTAACCTAAATATCAAATGTAATGTCTAATGTCATGTCAAAGTCAATAGGCAGCTAACCTAAATATCGAATGTAATGTCTAATATCATGTCAAAGCCAATAGGCAGCTGAGCTGAATACAAAATGTAATGTCTAATATCATGTCAAAGCCAATAGGCAGCTAAGCTGAATACAGAATGTAATGTCTAATATCATGTCAAAGCCAATAGGCAGCTAAACTGAATACAGCATGTCAAAGCCAATAGGCAGAATACAGAATATAATGGCTAATGCAATGTCAAAGCCAATAGGCGGCTAAACTGAATACAGAAAGTAATGGCTAATGCCATGTCAAAGCCAATAGGCGGCTGAACTGAATACAAAATGTAATGGCTAATGCCATGTCAAGCTAATAGGCGGCTAAGCTGAACAAAACATACAATGTGATATTGGTGAACATTGAGCAACTAATATGCGCAGTGGTGAAACACAAAGTCATTGGTCAAACACAATTAATAGAGTCACACGTGTCCGCCGACGGAAGCGGTAATGCATGCACTCAACATGTCTTTCTTCTGTCGTCCCCCCCCTTTTTGTGGTCTCCCTGTTCTTGTGTGCATTAGCATCATCAGGTGGAGGAGAAGTCCCACCAGAGCAGGAGGGAGATCCATCCCACTTGGCCCTGGAGGGCGAGACAACGGACTCGGAGTTCACCAGTGGGACAGAGGGCAAGGGGAGCTCCTCGGCGGGGACAGGAGCTGACACCAGTGATACGGACTCGTCCTCTGATGGGAGCTCCCTTTTGGTGACGGCAACATCTGTGCCCCCGCATATACAGGTACAGCTGCCACCCCCCTACCACCACCGCCCTCACAGCAGCCCCTCAGCTTTTGCCCCGTGCCCGCTCACCCAGGAGGGTGGGCATCACCTTCGCCCCAGGCACCTCAGCCTCTGCCCCAGTCACCCCTGCTGCCCTCAGTGAGGAGGCCATTGACCTCCTCAGGTCCCTCACTGTCTACCATTTTGAATGCCATCCAGGGTGTAGAAAGGCAGTTGCAACAAACAAATGCATTCCTGGAGGGCATTCATTCTGGTCAGGCGGCCCTTCAGCGAGCTTTTCAGACTCTGGCCTCAGAACTGATGGCAGCCATTGTCCCTGTTTCTAGCCTCCCCCGATCCAACTTCCTCCACCCAGACCCAATCCCCTCTACCTCAGTCTATCCCAAGCATTCCTTCAGACCAGCATGCACACACGTCAACATACAAGGGAAGCTCAGGCAAACATAAGCACCACACATCCCACAGGCACTCACGCAAGCATCACACACATGTAGACACACCAACATCCACTGCCTCCACTGTATCCCCCTCCTCCTCATCTCCCTACTCCCTCCCAGTCTTGTCTACACTCACACCTGCATGCTCTACATCTACAGCCACTACTTCCGTCACCAGCACACACACCACCACACCCCGCTCACGTGCAAACACCACCCCCACTGCCATTCACACGTCCCCTGTGTCCTCTCCCAGTGTGTCTGTGATGCCACCTCCCAAGATACACAAACGCAGGCACACACCCACCACACAGCCATCCACCTCACGACAGCCTCCAGCACATGCACCTTCAACCAAAGTCACCGAACAAACACCTCCTACAACCACAACCTCTTCCTCCACTCCCAAACCCCCTCCAGCTACCCCTCACAGTGTTCCCAAGAAACTTTTCCTGACCAACCTTGACCTCTTTCCCTCACCTCCCCCACCCCGTCAGTCTTGTAGGGCCCGACACTCCAGGTCCCAACCTAGCACCTCAGCCACAACATCTCCGGGACCAGTGGTGCCTGTAGTCACCGGAATCTGGAGTGCACCGGCCACCAGGGCAGCTAGTGTGGCACGGAGCCACAGCACGGACAGTCCCCCACCTGTCAAGCATCAAAAGTTGGCCAGTGCCCGGCAGGAGAGGGGGAAGACTCCAGCCACCAAAGCCGCTCCCAGGGGTACAGGTGGGAGTGTGGAGTCAGATGCGACACCTTCCAAGGTGGGGAAGGGCCACAAGAAAGTCAGCAAGTCTGGGAAGAGCAGCACGGCGGAGAGACCGCCATCATCCCCGCTGCCCAGGAGGCCACCGCCATCATCCCCGCTGCCCAAGAGGCCACCGCCACCAGCCCTGCTGCCCAGGAGGCCACCGCCAGCGGCAGCACCAGCCCAGGTGCCCAGGAGGCCATGGCCAGCACCAGCCCTGCTGCCCAGGAGGCCACCGCCAGCACCAGCCCAGCTGCACAGGAGGCCTCCGCCAGCACCAGCCCAGCTGCCCAGGACAGGACCAGAACCAGTGGCGAAAGGCATCCACCTGAGAGACCGTGGCTTTGCACTCCCCAGGATGAAGCAGTGGGCAACCCACCCACTGTAGAGACTTGAGAGATTGTGGCTTTGCACTCCCCAGGATAATGCAGTGGGCAACCCACCCACTGGAGAAACTTGAGAGACTGTGGCTTTGCACTCCCCAGGATTAAGCAGTGGGCAACCCACCCACTGGAGAGACTTGAGAGAGTGTGGCTTTGCGCTCCCTAGGGTAATGCAGTGGGCAACCCACCCACTGGAGAGACTTGAGAGACTGTGGCTTTGCACTCCCCAGGATAAAGCAGTGGGCAACCAACCCACTGGAGAGACTTGAGAGACTGTGGCTTTGCACTCCCCAGGATTGAACAGTGGGCAAACCACCCACTGTAGAGACTTGAGAGACTGTGGCTTTGCACTCCCCAGGATTGAACAGTGGGCAAACCACCCACTGTAGAGACTTGAGGAACTGTGGCTTTGCACTCCCCAGGATTGAACAGTGGGCATGTAGCCCCCTCGTGGATTTGGCGTTGTGCACTCAACCGACTGAGGTGACCCCCCTTTCCCTTCCCCCTGAGGTGCCTGTTTTATTGCTATCTGATGCCCATGCAGTGTTCTCTCCATCATGTTCGGGGATTGGGTGTGGGCCTCACCCATGCAGTGTGGGCCCAGTGTTCCACGGACTTCAATGGAGCACTACCTGGACTACTATTCTTGGTGTCTATATTTGTTTATAGTGTATATATATTTTTGCGTCCTGGATTTTAATAGATTACAATGGTTACATTCATTTGCTTTTGTCTTTGCATTCTTCCGGGGAGTTTGGGGGTGTAACTGTAATGTGTCATGCTGTATTAGTGTGTGTGTTGTAGTGGGTGAGGGTGGCGGTGTTGCATGTGTGGGTCCCTGTTTTTTCCCTCCCTCCTCCCCTGTGTCGTAGGTGCAGTACTCACCGTTGTCTTCACCGCCAGCGTTCGTGCTCCTGCTAGAGGAGCAAGAAGATGAGGGATGGCAGGATCTGGAGCTCGGGTTCCATGACATCCGGATTCCTCGTGGGGTGTGTAGAGGTGAGCGTTTTCCCTTCGTAGTCCTGTTTCCGCCGTGATTTTGTCCGCAGTGAATCCGCCCCGGAAAAGGTGGCGGATTGGTAGGTTGTGATACTGTGGGCGGTACATTGTCCTCTGCCTGACTGTTGGCGGTGACCGCCAAGCTGTTTGTTTGTACCACCGTGGCAGTCGGAGTGTTAAAGTGGCTGTCTTTGTTGGCGGTTTCCGCCACGGTCGTAATTGCAATTTGTTTACCGCTGGCCTGTTGGCGGTCTCACCGCTGCTTTAACACCGACCGCCAGGGTTGTAATGACCACCATAATGTTCAAGTTCTAATTGATTCCGGGGCAACAGGAAATTTTGTGGACCAACAAACTGCACTAGACCTCCATATACCCAGTGTCAAGAAAAAGGTTCCAGAAGTTGTGTATGCAGTTGATGGAATTGAGTTGGCAGGAGGCCCGTTACTAAACAAACCTCACAAATACAAATGATTTGCAAAGATGAGGCGAATCAGAACCACTATGAGATAATTCACTTTGATATAATCCAAGCACCTCAATATGGTTTTATTTTAGGAATGCCGTGGTTAATGTTACATAATCCATGCATAGACTGGCGCAACCAGGTTTTGCGTTTTTCTTCTTCTTCTTGTGCAAATAAATGTTTTCAATCAAGACGAAACAAAGAAATCTTCAACACTCCATAGCTACTGCAGTTGAGAAGGAAATTGATTTACCATCACAGTATTCTGAATATACCGATGTTTTCAGTGAAAAGAAAGTGAGCTCATTACGACCTCACAGGCCGTACGATTGTCAGATCGATCTTGTACCTGACGCCAATATACCAAGTTGTAGGATCTATGCACTATCAGAGAAAGAAAACCAAGTCCTACGAGAATACCTAGATCAATGTTTAGCCAACAAGCTAATTCGGCCATCATGATCTCCAGCGGCTTCTCCACTATTTTTCGTACCTAAAGCAAATGGTGATTTGAGACCCTGTATTGACTTTAGAGCGATAAATAAGATCACAATTAAAAATAAATATCCACAACCTCTCATACCAGTCTTGTTAGACCAGGTAAAATCCGCTGTCATCTATACTAAACTTGACTTAGGAGGTGCTTATCACCTAGTTTGAATTCAAGTGGGAGATGAGTGGAAAACAGCTTTTAAGACTCGGTATGGCCTCTTTGAGTATTTAGTGATGCCGTTTGGTCTATGTAATGCCCCAGCAGCCTTTCAATATTCCCTAAACGATGTTCTGAGAGAATATCTAGATATCTTTGTCATCGTTTACATTGATGATATTTTGATTTATTCAAACTCTGAAGATATACATGAAGAACATGTTAAAAAAGTGTTAAAAACTATACAAAAACATAATTTGTTTTGTAAGCTAAGTAAATGTGAATTCCATACTAAAGAAGTTACATTTCTAGGAGTCATTCTAACACCTGACGGCATGCAAATGACTGAAAGAAAAATTCAAGCGGCATCCGAATGTCCCACACCAAAATCAGTGCGTGATATTCAATGTTTTTAAGGCTTTGCGAATTTTTAACGATGCTTCATCCATCACTTCTCTCAAAAGGTGGCCCCAATCACCAAGTTGCTAAGAAAAAAGACTGTTTTCAACTGGTCCCCAGAGACTGAGAAAGCATTTCAAGATTTAAAAAAGGCTTTTACTACCGCTCCCATTCTAGCTCACTCTAATGTGGAAGAACCATTCATCTGGAAGCTGATGCATTTGATGTTGCCGTTGGGGCCATCCTGTCTCAACAACATCGAGAAACTGAACAATTGCACCCCATAGCATATGCATCAAGAAAACTGAATGAAGCAGAACAGAATTACACCATAGCAGAAAAAGAATTACTATTACTAGCAATTGGTAATGCCTTTAAAGAATGGAGACATTATCTGTTGGGAGCGAAACACACCATAACTGTATATTCTGATCATAGAAATTTACAATTTATGAGTTCTGCCAGGCTACTAACTCCAAGACAGGTTGTATGTCGGAATGCCGCCTGCCGAAACAACGAGTGCCTGAACAACGAGGTCGGAACACCGACCTCGTTGTTACCACTATTCCTGGAAAAGGCATTAGTAATAGGTACCCATTGATCCTGCATGCGTCACCCCGACCCCCCAACCCCACCATAAAACCTAAAATGCCCGCCCCCCCAACCCCACCCCAAAACCTAAAACCCCCGACCCCCCCACCCCCGCCCCAAAACCTAAAACGCCCGCCCCCCCAACCCCACCCCAAAACCTAAAAACCCTGACCCCCCACCCCCACCCCAAAACCTAAAACGCCCCGCCCCCCCAACCCCCGCCCCAAAACCTAAAACCCCCGACCCCCCACCCCAGCCCCAAAACCTAAAACGCCCCGCCCCCCAACCACACCCCAAAACCTAAAACCCCCGACCCCCCACCCGCCTCAAAACCTAAAACTCCCCGACCCCCCACCCCGCCCCAAAACCAATATCAGTGCGTGATATTCAATGTTTTTAAGGCTTTGTGAATTTTTATCGATGCTTCATCCATCACTTCTCTCAAAAGGTGGCCCCAATCACCAAGTTGCTAAGAAAAAAGACTGTTTTCAACTGGTCCCCAGAGACTGAGAAAGCATTTCAAGATTTAAAAAAGGCTTTTACTACCGCTCCCATTCTAGCTCACTCTAATGTGGAAGAACCATTCATCTGGAAGCTGATGCATTTGATGTTGCCGTTGGGGCCATCCTGTCTCAACAACATCGAGAAACTGAACAATTGCACCCCATAGCATATGCATCAAGAAAACTGAATGAAGCAGAACAGAATTACACCATAGCAGAAAAAGAATTACTATTACTAGCAATTGGTAATGCCTTTAAAGAATGGAGACATTATCTGTTGGGAGCGAAACACACCATAACTGTATATTCTGATCATAGAAATTTGCAATTTATGAGTTCTGCCAGGCTACTAACTCCAAGACAGGTTGTATGTCGGAATGCCGCCTGCCGAAACAACGAGTGCCTGAACAACGAGGTCGGAACACCGACCTCGTTGTTACCACTATTCCTGGAAAAGGCATTAGTAATAGGTAGTCAATCAAAAAAGGTTACACATGGTTCCATATTGTACTGTGGGTTTCAATCAAGTGAAGAGCTCGGTCCCCAGGTAGGAACCGAAGCTTCTCGAAGCAAGAGCCCTCACTCACCATCCGGTGACATGCTTCATCACAGGGCCCGCTCCTCGTCAGGCCGGCACTGCAATGCCTGATGGGCCCCGCGAGGGGGCTCTTTGCCGGAGTTCTTTTGAGAATCAAAAATAGCCGGTCAAGAATAATAAAGTGAAGGATTGGTATATGAAAAAACGGTTAAAAATGCCTAGAGGTAACAACTAATAATATTTAATGTTCGTGTCCATACCTCTGACAAGATTAAAAACCAAGAAAACGGGGAGTCAGTGGAATGATGACCACAAACCCCATTGAAATATAGGTAGGTATAATAATGTCTCTTAAAGAGAATTATAACATCTAAGAGACAGAGCACACAGGATCCCCTGTGTCACTCTACACAATTGGTCAACATGTTTCTCGCTTGTAACAGAAGAATTACCTTATGCGATTCATCAGGACCTAGTAACAAACCTAATCCTTTAAATCGTGGAAACTTCCACAAATATATAAATCATAGACCCTCTAAAAATAGTGGTAGGGCCGCATCGGGGGGTCCAGACCAAAAAGTCAACTCTGATTTCGGTAGTTGACGGTCACTGCCAGTCAACCTATGCTGGAACGAGTACCCCGGAATCCCTGGGATTTCCACGATTTAAAGGATTAGGTTTGTTACTAGGTCCTGATGAATCGCATAAGGTAATTCTTCTGTTACAAGCGAGAAACATGTTGACCAATTGTGTAGAGTGACACAGGGGATCCTGTGTGCTCTGTCTCTTAGATGTTATAATTCTCTATAAGAGACATTATTATACCTACCTATATTTCAATGGGGTTTGTGGTCATCATTCCACTGACTCCCCGTTTTCTTGGTTTTTAATCTTGTCAGAGGTATGGACACGAACATTAAATATTATTAGTTGTTACCTCTAGGCATTTTTAACCGTTTTTTCATATACCAATCCTTCACTTTATTATTCTTGACCGGCTATTTTTGATTCTCAAAAGAACTCCGGCAAAGAGCCCCCTCGCGGGGCCCGTCAGGCATTGCAGTGCCGGCCTGACGAGGAGCGGGCCCTGTGATGAAGCATGTCACCGGATGGTGAGTGAGGGCTCTTGCTTCGAGAAGCTTCGGTTCCTACCTGGGGACCGAGCTCTTCACTTGATTGAAACCCACAGTACAATATGGAACCATGTGTAACCTTTTTTGATTGACTGTCTATTGGGATACTTACACACGGGACCAGGAGTTTTCACTCCGAATATCCCACTTTTCTGCCCCTCTTTTTGTTTTTTCGATTAGTAATAGGTACCCATTGATCCTGCATGCGTCACCCCGACCCCCCAACCCCACCATAAAACCTAAAATGCCCGCCCCCCCAACCCCACCCCAAAACCTAAAACCCCCGACCCCCCACCCCCGCCCCAAAACCTAAAACGCCCGCCCCCCCAACCCCACCCCAAAACCTAAAAACCCTGACCCCCCACCCCCACCCCAAAACCTAAAACGCCCCGCCCCCCCAACCCCCGCCCCAAAACCTAAAACGCCCCGCCCCCCAACCACACCCCAAAACCTAAAACCCCCGACCCCCCACCCGCCTCAAAACCTAAAACTCCCCGACCCCCCACCCCACCCCAAAACCTAAAACGCCCTGCCCCCCAACCCCACCCCAAAACCTAAAACGCCCCACCCCCCAACCCCACTCCAGAACCTAAAACCCCCCACCCCGCCCCAAAACCTAAAACGCCCCACCCCCCAACCCCGCCCCAAAACCTAATACCCCCGATCCCCCACCCCGCCCCAAAACCTAAAACCCCGACCCCCCACCCCGCCCCAAAACCTAAAACACCCGCCCCCCAACCCCACCCCAAAACCTAAAACCCCCAAACCCCCCACCCCGCCCCAAAACCTAAACGCCCCACCCCCCAACCCCACCCCAAAACCTAAAACCCCCGACCCTCCACCCCTCCACCCCTCCACAAAACCTAAAACCCCCCGCCCCCCACCATGCCCCAAAACCTAAAACCCCCTGACCCCCCACCCCCCCAAAACCTAAAACCCCCCGCCCCCCCCACTTACCTGAGTCGTCGCCTCGTCATCCGAGTCGTCCTCCTCAGCTGACTCCTTTGTTTGTGCCTTAACCACGCATGTTCGTTGTTCAGGACATGCGTGGTTTAGGCACAAAATAACGAAGT
The DNA here is from genome assembly GCF_031143425.1 of Pleurodeles waltl. Classification (NCBI taxonomy): domain Eukaryota; kingdom Metazoa; phylum Chordata; class Amphibia; order Caudata; family Salamandridae; genus Pleurodeles; species Pleurodeles waltl. The sequence continues at coordinate 994,098,774 of NC_090442.1, forward strand.
CGTGGTTAAAGAAAGCGTTGTTCCGCTTTCGTTAACCAGGACTGCGTTATTAAAGAGTCGGCGTAAAGGACGTTTCCCCCAAGAAAACTAAGATGGATGCTCCTCTTTGCAGAATTTGATTTCATAGTGACTTTTAGACCAGGAATAGATAATCATAAGGCCGATGCATTATCTAGACAAGATTCTTCAATCACACCTACTGAACAAAAACCCATGCCTATTATAACCCCTTCAAAAGTGTTGTGTTTAGTAGCTGCCGAGAAATCTTTCGATCTCATTCGTAATCATTTTCACATCACTAAGTGGCAAGAGTGGTTACAACAAGACACTAAGGCGGTCATTGCAACATTGGCGGTAAAAGGCGCTTACCGCCGGGCAGAAGACCGGCAACACACCGCCGCGGCTGCGGAATTCCGCCACAGCTATTATGACCCACATCTCGGAATCCGCCAAAAGTCAGACACCCACACAAGTACGCCACACCAAAGGTCAGTGATAAACTGCCGAAAACAAAACCTCCACCGTCACGCCAACAGAAATATGCCCACACTATCACAACACACGAATCCATGCGGCGGTCTTTCAACCGCGGTATTCCATTGGCGGGACACACCGCTGTGCTCAAAATACACACACATTTACAAAACACAGCCACATTGGACAATTCAAAATACACACACCTGATACACATACGCACACCACTCCCACACACCCATTACAATATAAAACACACACCCACATCACCCACAAACCCCCACGACAAGAAATTCCGAAAGAAGGCCAGAGAGAGACACCACCAGCAAGAACAACAGCATCCTCAGGCACACAACACCATCACCCACACAACTTCCACGCACCTCACACAACACACCACTACATATCACCACACTTATCACAACACACCCCACCCCACACATCACCTACACCACCCTATGGCACGGCAAAGACACCCCAGGTTCTCGGAGAAGGAGCTCAGGGTCATGGTGGAGGAAATCGTCCGGGTAGAGCCACAGCTATTCGGAGCACAGGTGCAGCACACCTCCATAGCTAGGAAGATGGAGCTATGGTGAAGAATAGTGGACAGAGTCAACGCAGTGGGACAACACCCAAGAAATCGGGAGAACATCAGGAAGAGGTGGAACGACCTACGGGGGAAGGTGCGTTCCGTGGTCTCAAGACACCACCTGGCGGTTCAGCGGACTGGCGGCGGACCCCCACCTCCTCCCCCACAACTAACAACATGGGAGGAACAGGTCTTGGCGATTCTGCATCCTGAGGGCCTTGCAGGAATAGGTGGAGGAATGGACTCTGGTAAGACAAAGCTTTACTATTACATCCCCCACCCTACCTGCATGCTATCACATACCCCCACCCTCACCCCCAGCACCCCAACTCCTCACATATGTCCCAAAATCACAAACCACACATCCCAACACCAAGCCCTGCATGCAACAACAAAGCATGGACACCCATCACCAAAGCATGCCCACTGCACATACCCATACACTCCCCTAAACCATCATCACACAAGCTCCCACACAGGAATGCTAGCACTGGGGTACATGGTCACCCACCCATTGCACACCATTACACACACAGATTTAATAAATATCCTTTTATACCCCTGCAGGACCCCTACCCAACGTCACCGGACAGGAGGGTCCACACATGCCCACATCACCAACAGAAGAGGCCCACAGTGATGACAGCACCTCTGTCCAACTGGATCTAGATGACCAGCCTGGACCATCGGGGATCTCGGGACAGTCAGTTCCCCTCACACAGGCACAGGCCACCACAGACCTTACCCCTCTGGAAACACCAGCACAGCACCCACCCAGCGGGCCCATACCACCGTCCCCAGGACACATCAATCACCTGTGTGTCCACCACTACAGGGAACCCAGGCTAACCCACCACCCCAACAACAACAGGGACCTGGGGGCAGTGGTAGTGGGCACACAGTCCAGGGGACGGAGGCCCAGGAACACAGGGGAACTGGGAGGGCTGCTGTGCGATAGGGGGCGGACAGGCCAAGGGAACCCACTCTCCACGAGGCCCTCTCCTCCATCATGGGAGCCTACCACCACTCCCAGGAGACGATGGCAACGGTACTGGCCAAGTTTCAGGAGACCCAGCGGCTGCAGGAGGAACAGTATCTGGGCTTCAGGGAGGAACTCAGAACCATCAGCTCCACCCTGGGCACCATCGTAGGGGTGCTGAAGGAACTACTCAACACCAGGAGGGACACTGTGGCACTACAAGGGGCCCCTGACACTAGCATGGACGATGAACTGCCCACCACCTCTGCCGGCGCTAGTGGACAGGACGCCCGCCACAGGACCACCACACCAGCACCCCACCCCCTGCAGATGGAGAACCACCCCGCAAACGGTCCCTGAGATCCAGGAACAAGACAGAGAACGATGTCAAGACCCCCGCCAAGAAATGAGACCACCCTGATTGTCATCCTACTGTCCCACTTTGTCACCCTGTCCATAATTAAACTGCCCCAGCTCCACTTCCTATGTCCATATGGGCAATGCACCTGTGAGACTAATAGACTGGACTCTGCCATGGACACTCCTCCGCCATCACCCCTCACCATTTCACTACCCCCTCTAATTTTGAGCATTTAAATAAACACACCTAAAGCACAAAATCATCTGGAGTCTGTCTGTGATTTCGAAATAGTCTATTAGCAATTACAGTGCTAAAATGTTTTTTAAATAGTAATGTCAACATACCTATGTCACACAGCTCTAGTCCATGAGGAATCTAAGCAGATGTCACACAGTGGGACCCACATCTGTGAAATCGTAAGGGAAAGTGACAACTCAGTGACCATACACTGGGTGAAAACGACAGGCAGGAGAGAGGTAGTAGTGTCAAAGTACATGTAGTAGGCAGTTTTGGATTTCTACCTGTGTCTCACTGGAAATATTGCAGGATCACTGAGTCCCTGTTGTGCATGTCTTCTTCCTCTGCTTCCTCCTCATCACTGTCCACAGGCTCCACAACTGCAACAACACCGCCATCTGAACCATAATCCTGCAGAAAAGGCACCTGGCATCCCAAAGCCAATTTGGTGAAGCATACAGCAGGCCACGATGATCTGGCACACCTTCTTTGCTGAGTAGAATAGGGATCCACCCTCCTGAACCTGGCCTTCAGGAGGCCGAAGATCCGCTCGATCACCCTCCTAGTTCGCCCCTGGGCCTCATTGTAGCGTTCCTCTACCCTGGTCCTGGGATTCCTCACTGGGGTCAGTAGCCATGACAGGTTGGGGTAACCAGAGTCACCTGCAAATGGCGAGGGACAACTGTTAGACACACACTAACCTGGAGGGATAACCCCAGACCCAGACAACCATTCCCACTGACTTGCTTCCAGGTGCTCACCTAATAGCCCCACACGGTGCCTCTGGAGTTGACCCATCACATAAGGGATGCTGCTATTCCGCAGGATGTAGGAGTCATGCACTGAGCCAGGGAAAATGGCATTCACATGGGAGATGTACTGGTCTGCCAAACATACCATCTGTACATTCATAGAATGATAACTCTTCCGGTTTCTGTACACCTGTTCACTCCTGTGGGGGGGGGACCAAAGCCACATGGGTCCCATCAATGGCACCTATGATGTTGGGGATATGTCCCTGGGCATAGAAATCACCTTTCACTGTAGGCAAATCCTCCACCTGAGGGAAAACGATGTAGCTCCGCATGTGTTTCAGAAGGGCAGACAACACTCTGGACAATATTTTGGAAAACATAGGCTGGGACATCCCTGACGCCATGGCCACAGTTGTTTGAAAAGAGCCACTTGCAAGGAAATGGAGCACTGACAGCACCTGCACTTGAGGGGGGATTCCTGTGGGATGGCGGATTGCTGACATCAGGTCTGGCTCCAACTGGGTACACAGTTCCTGGATTGTGGCACGGTCAAGCCTGTAGGTGATTATCAAATGTCGCTCCTCCATTGTCGACAGGTCCACCAACGGTCGGTACACCGGAGGATGCTGCCATCTCTTCACATGTCCCAGCGGACGTTGCCTATGAAGGACAACAGCGAGCACAGAGTGAAACAACTCAGAGGTACGTAACCACAGTTTACACAGAACACCATCCATACACGCAAGGTGGCCTGTATGTGTGTTGAGTCTAGGCCTAGGTATGTGTGACGCAGTTGAAAATGAAGCCATGTGGGCCCCTGAAATGGCGGCTGCCTGACCTCTAAAGTGGGACAGTGGGATGTGAGGTAACTGCGCTGGGGTTGTACACCGTCGCGGTAGGCGGTCGAAGACTGCGGCGCAATGCTGCATTGGTTAACATTGGACCCTATGGGTCCCAGGAGCCAATGACGATGTACGCCGGCGGTGACGGTACGCACCACCGCGGACGTGACCGCCATTTTCTATCTGTTCAATCACTTGATACCTGATCTTCGACAGGAGAGAACCTACACTGCAAGTGGCGCTGTGACCTCGGTCTGGAAGAGACAATGGCTCGTGCGTCTGGGGAAAGGGCCCCTGCCTTCACATCGGAGGAGTTGGAGAAACTTGTGGACGGGGTCCTCCCCCAGTACAACCTACTCTACGGTCCTCCAGACAAACAGGTAAGTACACAGGGAGCATGTTGTACGGGCTATGCCTGTGTGGAGAGGGCTGGATGTAAGAAGGAAGGGGGCAGAGTGCTGCGTGCATGAAAGACGGTGAATGCATGTGCCACATGGCAAAGGTAGGGATGGGGGCCAATCACTTTGACGGTGCTGTTGGTAATGACTTCTCTTCTTCCCCTGTACATTTCATGTAGGTCAGCGCCCACCAGAAGAAAGATATTTGGCGTGCCATCGCCAAGGACGTCCGGACCCTGGGGGTCTACCACAGACGGAGCACCAACTGCCGGAAAAGATGGGAGGACATTCGCCACTGGAGCAAGAAGACGGCGGAGGCTCAGCTGGGGATGGCCTCCCAACGTGGGAGGGGTGCCCATCGCACCATGAACCCCCTGATGTTCAGGATCCTGGCGGTGGCCTACCCGGAGTTGGATGGGCGCTTGAGGGCATCACAGCAGACACAAGGGGTGAGTACACTCTCATTCTGCTGACTTTGCGTGCAGTGGAGTTGTCTGGGTGGGGGAGGAGGGCTGTGGGTTTCCCTAGGCCAGGGCGAGTTCCGTAGGCAAGGCCCCTCCATAAGGCAGGCCATGTGGCACCCCAGCCCACCTCTGTAGAATCCCACATGGCCCTGGAGGGCGAGACTACGGACTCGGAATTCACCAGTGGGACGGAGGGCGAAGGGAGCTCCACGGCGGGGACAGGAGCTGACACCAGCGACACAGACTCGTCCTCTGATGGGAGCTCCCTTGTGGTGGCGGCAACATCTGTGCCCCCTGCATCTACAGGTACAGCTGCCACCCCCGTACCAGCACCGCCCTCCCAGCAGCCTCTCAGCCTTCTCCCCGTGCCCGCTCACCCAGGAGGGTGGGCATCACCTTCGCCCCAGTTACCTCAGGCCCTGCCCCAGTCACCCCTGCTGCCCTCAGTGAGGAGGCAATTGACCTCCTCAGGTCCTTCACTGTTGGGCAGTCTACCATTTTGAATGCCATCCAGGGTGTAGAAAGGCAGTTGCAACAAACAAATGCATTCCTGGAGGGCATTCATTCTGGTCAGGCGGCCCTTCACCGAGCTTTTCAGACTCTGGCCTCAGCACTGATGGCAGCCATTGTCCCCGTCTCTAGCCTCCCCCCTCCAACTTCCTCCACCCAGACCCAATCCCCTGTACCTCTGCCTATCCCAAGCACACCATCAGACCAGCCTGCACACACCTCAACACACAAGGGAAGCTCAGGCAAACATAAGCACCACACATCCCACAGGCACTCACGCAAGCAACACACACATGCAGACACACCAACATCTACTGCCTCCACTGTTTCCCCCTCCTCGTCTCCCTCCTCCCTCCCAGTCTCGTCTACACTCACACCTGCATGCACTACCTCTACAGCCACTACGTCCCTCACCAGCACACCCACCAGTACACCCCGCTCACGTGCAGTCACCACCCCCACTACCATTCGCACGTCCCCTGTGTCCTCTCCCAGTGTGTCTGTGACACCCCCCTCCCAAGATACACAAACGCAGGCACACACCCACCGAACAGCCATCCACCTCACAACAGCCTCCAGCGCATGCACCTTCACCCAAAGTCACCAAACGTACACCTCCTACTACCACCACCTCTTCCTCCCCTCCCAAACCCCCTCCAGCTACCCGTCCCAGTGTGCCCAAAAAACTTTTCCTTTCCACCCTTGACCTTTTTCCCACACCTCCCCCACCCCGTCCATCTCATAGGTCCTGAAGTTGCACCTCAGCCACAACATCTCTGGGACCAGTGGTGCCTGTAGTCACCGGTATGTGGAGTGCACCAGCCACCAGGACAGCCAGTGTGGCACGGAGCCACAGCACAGACAGTCCCCCACCTGTGAAGCATCAGAAGTTGGCCAGTGCCCGGCGGGAGAGGGGGAAGACTCCAGCCACCAAAGCCGCTCCCAGGGGTCCCGTTGCGAGTGTGGAGTCAGCGGTGACATCTTCCAAGGTGGGGAAGGGCCACAAGAAACCCAGCAAGTCTGGGAAGAGCTGCACGGTGGAGAAGACCGCCATCATCCCCGCTGCCCAGGAGGCCACTGCCAGCCCCAGCCCAGCTGCCCAGGAGGCCACTGCCAGCCCCAGCCCAGCTGCCCAGGAGGCCACCGCCAGCCCCAGCCCAGCTGCCCCGGAGGCTACCGCCAGCCCCAGCACAGCTGCCCAGGAGGCCACCGCCAGCCCCAGCCCAGCTGCCCAGGAGGCCACCGCCAGCCCCAACACAGCTGCCCAGGAGGCCACCACCAGCCCCTGCCCAGCTGCCCAGGAGGCCACTGCCAGCACCAGCCCCGCTGGGCCATGAAGGACCGCCATCTCAAGCCCCGCAGAACAGGGCACCGCCAACTCAAGCATTGCTGAACAGGGCACCGCCAACTCAAGCACCGCTGAACAGGGCACCGCCAACTCAAGAACTGCTGAACAGGGCACTGCCAACTCAAGCACCGCTAGCCCATGAGCGGCAGGGGCACTGACGCAACTGGGTCCGTCACGGGGTGAGTGATGCACTCTGGGCACCAGTCCCCCTCCAGAACCAGTGGAGAGATCCATCCACTACCTCTGTCCTTCACAGGATGAAGCACTCTGGGCACCAGTCCCCCTCCAGAACCAGTGGAGAGATCCATCCACTACCTCTGTCCTTCACAGGATGAAGCACTCTGGGCACCAGTCCCCCTCCAGAACCAGTGGACACTGTCATCCACTACCTCTGTCCTTAACAGGATGAAGCACTCTGGGCACCATGCCCCCTCCAGAACCAGTGGAGACTGTTATCCACTTGAGAGACTGTGGCTTTGCACTCCCCAGGATTGAACAGTGGGCAAACCACCCACTGTAGAGACTTGAGAGACTGTGGCTTTGCACTCCCCAGGATTGAACAGTGGGCAAACCACCCACTGTAGAGATTTGAGAGACTGTGGCTTTGCACTCCCCAGGGTTGAACAGTGGGCAAACCACCCACTGTAGAGACTTGTGAGACTGTGGCATTGCACTCCCCAGGATTGAACAGTGGGTAAACCACACACTGTAGAGACTTGAGAGACTGTGGCTTTGCACTCCCCAGGATTGAACAGTGGGCAAACCACCCACTGTAGAGACTTGTGAGACTGTGGCTTTGCACTCCCCAGGATTGAACAGTGGGCAAACCACCCACTGTAGAGACTTGAGGAACTGTGGCTTTGCACTCCCCAGGATTGAACAGTGGGCATGTGGCCCCTTCGTGGATTTGGCGTTGTGCACTCAAGCGGCTGAGGTGCCCCCCCTTCCCTCCCCCTGAGGTGCCTGTTTTCTTGCTGTCTGATGCCCCTGCAGTGTTCTCTCCGTCATAGTCGGGGATCTTGTGTGGGCCTTTCCCATACCGTGTGGTCCCAGTGTTCCACGGACTTTCTTTGTGCAGTACCTGGACTACTATGCCTGGTACATATTTTGTACATGGTGTATATATGTATTTCTGCCTACTTGTTTGTAATATATTCCGATGGTTACACTCATTTTCTTTGGTCTTTGCATTCTTCCGGGGGGGTTTGGGGGGTGCAACTGTGATGTATTGATATGCATTAGTGTGTGTGTTGTAGTGGGTGAGGGTGGGGGTGTTGCGTGTGTGTGTCCCTGTTTTTTGCTTCCCCCCTCCCCTGTGTCGTAGGTGCAGTACTCACCGTTGTCTTCGCCGACGGCGTTCGTGCTCCTGGTAGAGGAGCAGGAAGACTATCGCAGGTAGGATTTGGAGTTCCGGTTCCATGGTGTCCTTGTTCCTCATGGAGTGTGTAGAGGTGAGCGTTTTCCCTTTGAAATTCCTGTTGCCGCCGTGTTTTTATCCGCGGTGAATCCGCCCTGGAAAAGGTGGCGGATTGGCCTGTCGTAATACTGTGGGCGGTACATTGTCTCCCGCCTGTCTGTTGGCAGTGTCCGCCGTGCTGTTTGTTTGTACCGCCGTGGCGGTCTGAGTGTTAAAGTGGCTGTCTTTGTTGGCGGTTTCCGCCACGGTCGTAATTGCTAATTTTTTACCGCCGGCCTGTTGGCGGTCTTACCGCCGCTTTAACACCGTCCGCCAGGGTTGTAATGACCACCTAAGAGATCTATTCAACAAGGCTTACCTCTACATGAATCTCAAGTATTACTTCCTACTGAAGAGTTAAGAGAGACAGCTTTTCATTGTTTACACAAGCATCCTCTGGCAGGTCATCCAGGTCCTCAAAAAAACAATAGAACTCATGAAAAGGTATTTTTGGTGGCCTACATTCATTCACGACCTTAAGCAAATGCTACAATCATGTGAAATATGTGCAAGAGGCAAAAGCGAACATAGCAAGCCCAAAGGGCTATTGATACCTCTACCCGTTCCCTCGCCGTTCCCAATCATCCATTGGAACATATTTCTATGGATTTTATTACTGGTCTTCCTCAAATAAAACAATTTACAACCATTCTAGTGGTAGTAGACAGTCTTACCAAGTATGCTCATTTCATTGCCTGTGAAGGACTACCAACTTCCAAAACCTTAGTGACTATCATTTTGAAAAATATAATTTGACTTCACGGACTTCCAAGAGTTATCCTCTCTGATACAGGAACACAGTTTTCTGCACGTTTTTGGCAACAATGGTGTAAGGCTCTACAAATTGATTTGACTTTATCTACTAGTTATCATCCACAAACGGATGGTCAAACAGAGAGACTAAACCGAACTCCGAAACAATATTTACGATGTTATGCAACAAAGTCTCCTACAACCTGGCTGGATCTTTTGTGGCTTGCAGAACTGGCTTATAATAACTCTCACCACTCTTCAATAAACTCAACTCCTTTCTATGGTTTATATGTGCTAACACACATGAAAAAGATACATGCACACTTACAAACAAATCTTTGTCGAGCAAAGGAAAAATACAAAAAGGAATATGACAAAAAACACCACCTGGTCCTCAGTATACAATCAAAGCTAGAGTTTGGTTATGCACAAAAATCTTTGTATTAAAAAATAAAAATATGTTTCATCCAAAATTCATAGGGCCCTATGAAGTAATACGACAAGTAAACCCAGTAACATATAAGCTAAAATTACCATTGTCTTTGAAAATTCACCCAGTGTTTCACACTTCGCTTCTTAAACCAGATTCACCCTCAAGCGTCACACAACCTGCTCCTCTATTAGTTCAAGGTCATTGGGAGTATGAGGTGCGATCTATTCTAGACTCTAAATACAGGGGGTCTTCCCTTTTTTACTTGGTGTCCTGGAAAGGATACGGACCGGAAAATGACTCTTCGGAACCTCCAAGACATGTCCATGCACCATGTTTGGTGCGACGATTTCACCTCCTCTATCCTGACAAACCAGGCCCTGGACCGAGCTTGGGAGAGGGGTATAATGTCAGGAATAAGGCCAGATGCGGTCCAGGTCTCGCCCGAAACTCCGCTGCGCGACTCTGCGGCGCTTTATGCACACCACTTGTCATCCCCTCTTATTCCAAAGGTAACCATCAGCGTTGTCTGCCCTGTGGCAAAGCTCATAGAGTTGCAGGTTCAGGACATTTGTGGACAAGATGCACTTATCAGTGCTATTCTATGAAGGGACTTCAATTCCCATGTTTTCAGAGGCCGCAGCCATCTTGGGGTTTGGCAGCCTATAAAGCCTAGCCACACCCAAGCACGTTGCTCACTATTTTGAAGACTTCGATGCAGCCAGACCTCGTGGGGGTTTCTCTGGAGAAGAACAGAGTTCCTGAATGGCAGAGAGTCGTCTAACCAAATTATCCTTCTTTCCATGGTACATTAAAAAACGAGTAGGTCGTACTTGTAGCGGTAAGGCCTTGCTGAATCCAAGTTTGGAGGAAGTCATTACTTCCAAAAGGTAAAGCGCCCCTTAGCATAACAAGCAAAACATTTCCGTTAACAGATGCAAAGCCCTTTTGTGCATAGCAATTCAAAGCATTTCAGTTCACAGATGTAAAGCACTTTTGTGCACAGCAATTCAAAGCATTTCCATTCACAGATGTAAAGTGCTTTTTTGCACAGCAATTCAAAGCATTTCAGTTCACAGTTGTAAAGCGCTTTTGTGCACAGCAATTCAAAGCGTTTCTGTTCACAGATGTAAAGCGCTTTTTGCACAACAATTCAAAGCGCTTCAGTTCACAGATGTAAAGTGCTCTTGGCACAACAATTCAAAGCATTTCAGTTCACAGATGTAAAGCAATCTTGGCATAGCAATTCAAGTGCTCCAGTCCTCATGTTTAAGGCGCTCTTGGCACAACAATCAAAGCGCTTCAATTCACAGTAGTAAAAGGTTCTTGGCACAACAATCTAAGTGATTCAGGCTACTTGAGTAAAAGCACTTCCTTGTATTATTGAGTAAAGCGCTTCAAGGTCAATGAGTAAAACTTTTTGGCATTTATTGTTGTGAATGTGAAAGTATTTCTGGAAATAACCAAATCATAGTTTTCATTGTTCTTTGAAAAGCTTAAGATGTGAAAAGCATATTTAATTCTTTGAGATTTTCTAAGTCATGATCAAAGGTTTATATTGTGAATACATAGATGTTACAGGATTGATATTCTGTGTATAATCATAGCTCAAAGTTCTTGCCATCTCTTGATTTTGAGGTCGTAGTTTACTCTTGTTCCATGTATCAAAGAAGGGGCTTTGCCCTCATTTCAAAAGAGGTCTCCATCTAATATCTTGGAGACGCATTTAGTCAAGAGTCTATTGATGAGTTACATTTCTATGAATGAATAAATACATATTTGTTCTAACTTTTACTTTTCAGATCTCTCTCCTTGCTGTTCCCTACCCTAATTCCCTTACCCCCGACTGGCTTCATCATAACTCTGTGCTATAATAGCTTTCTGAGTTGGTGACGCCGGAAGGTGGGCCTTTTGTTCAGCGATGTGCAGATCCTGAGGAAAGGAAACTGTGAAAAGATCTCACAAGTCCCCCCTGGCATCGGGCTAGCGCTGACTTCAGAAGTATGCTTGATTGTGCTTATGTGCTAGTCCCCATTGATGACTACGCAAAATAGCCACAAGTGTGAGTGGTGTCTTCAGCAGCAGTGGACAAAGTCATTCCAAAACTGGAACAATAATTCGGACACTCAGGGGGTCATTCCGACCCTGGCGGTCCATGACCGCCAGGGCCGGGGACCGCGGAAGCACCGCCAACAGGCTGGCGGTGCTTCCTGGGTTATTCTGACCGCGGCGGTAAAGCCGCAGTCAGAAAAGGTGAACCGGCGGTTTCCCGCCGGTTTTCCCCTGGCTCAGGGAATCCGCCATGGCGGCGCTGCTTGCAGCGCCGCCATGGGGATTCCGACCCCCTTCCAGCCACCCTGTTTCTGGCGGTTCTTACCGCCAGGAACAGGATGGCGGGAGCGGGTGTCGTGGGGCCCCTGGGGGCCCCTGCACTGCCCATGACACTGGCATGGGCAGTGCAGGGGCCCCCTAACAGGGCCCCACAAAGATTTTCACTGTCTGCTTAGCAGACAGTGAAAATCGCGACGGGTGCCACTGCACCCGTCGCACCCCTGCAACTCCGCCGGCTCCATTCGGAGCCGGCATCCTTGTTGCAGGGGCTTTCCAGGGCTTTTGGCGGTCGCCCGCCGGCCCAGCAGGAAAGCCAGAATGGCCGCCGCGGTCTCCTGACCGCGGAGCGGTCATTCGGCGGTAACCGCATGGCGGGCGGCGACCGCCGCCCGCCGCGGTCAGAATGACCGCCATAGTCTTATGAAAGAACTTTGCACAGGCAATTGACCCCATTCAATGCGCTGAAGAAAAAAGGATACCTCTAATCCTGGGGCACCAAACACCAGAAGACCATGCCCATGTAGCTGCTGGCCGTCCTGTGCAAGAATTGTCAGAGCTCCCTATGGGTTGAAAATGAAATGCTGCAGCCCATAGGAATCTCCTGGAACCCCAATACCCCGGGTACCTATATACCATATACTAGGGAATTATAAGGGTGTTCCAGTGTGCTAATGAGAATTGGTAAAATTAGTCACTAGCCTGCAGTGTCAATTTTATAAGCAGAGAGAGCATAACCACTGAGGTTCTGGTTAGCAGAGCCTCAGTGATACAGTCAGGCATTACACAGGGAACACATACAGGGCACACTTTATGAACACTGGGGTCCTGGCTAGCAGGATCCCAGTGACACAGGAAAAAACAACGTACATACAGGTAAAAAATGGGGGTAACATGCCAGGCATGATGGTACTTTCCTACACAAGCCCCCCAAACGAGGGACAATAAGGCTAACCTTGTTCAGTTGAGTCTTCATTATCTAAGTGGAAATATCTGGAGAGTCCATCTGCATTGGAGTGGGTACTCCCAGGTCTATGTTCCACTGTACAGTCCATTCCCTGTGGGGATATGGGCCACTCCAACAATTTAGGGTTTTCACCTTTCATTTGTTTTAACCAAGGTAGAGGTTTGTGGTCTGTCTGAACAATAAAGTGAGTGCCAAATAGGTATGGTACCAGCTTTTTCAGTGCTTAGACCACAGCAAAGGCCTCCCTCTCTATGGCAAACCAACATTTTTCTCTAGGGGTCAACCTCCTGCTGATAAAGCAACAGGTTGATCCTGGCCCTCAGTATTAAGCTGTGATAGCACTGCCCCAACCCACAATTCAGAAGGATCAGTCTGGACTATGAACTTTTTGGAGTAGCAAGGGCTTTTTAGGACAGGTGCAGAGCACATGACCTGTTTGAGCTCATCAAAAGCTAATTGACAGTTGGCTGTCCACAATACCTTTTCAGGCATCTTTTTACTAGTGAGGTCAGTAACCGCTTCTGTGCCGCGGATGTAATGGTTACGTCCTGCGGCACAGTACTCCTGTGCCGAGGACGCAACCATTACTTCCTCGGCCCGGAGCCTAGCTCCCTCCGTAGGGTTACCCCCACCCCCCAAAGGCAGGGATGGAAGGGAAAGCCCTTCCACCCCCGCTTCCCCGTAATGACGTCAGCGCGCGATCGCGCACTGACATTATTACACAGTGCCAGTCGCACTGGAAGCCATTTGCTTCCAGTGCGCGATCGGAGAAACAGGTGAGTTTCTCTTCCGGCGGGTGGGGGGTTCTAAACAAAGAGGCACCGGGGGAAAGGAAAGGGTTTTCCTTTCCCCCTGTGTCTCTTTGAGCATTCCTGCTGGCCGATCGCATTGCGATCTGGCAGCAGGAATGCCCACTAGACGCCAGGGATTTTTTATTTTTATTTATGTTTGCAAGGTTTCGTGTTTGGGAGCAGCCCCTTGGGCAAGGGTCGCTCCCCTTTGGGGGGCATGTTTGTGTGGCCATTTCTGCCCCCCTGCCAGCCTATTTTTAGGCTGATCTGCCCCCAAGGGGGGCAGAAACCACTAGATGCCAGGGATTTTCTTTTTTTCATTATTTATGCTGTGTTTTGTGTTGCGGGCGGCCCCTTGGGCAAGGGTCGCTCCCATTTGGGGGCCATGTTTGTTGTGGCATTTTGTGCCCCCTTTGGGGGCAGATTGGCCTAATATGTTTAGGCTGATCTGCCCCCATGGGGGCAGAAACCACTAGACGCCAGGGATTGTTTAAAATTTATTTCTGCTGTGTTTTGTGTTGGGGAGTGGCCCCTTGGGCAGGGGCCCCCCCATGTGGGGGGCATATTTGTTGCGGCCATTTCTGCTCCCCTTGGGGCCAGATCGGCCTATTATTTTTAGGCTGATCTCCCCCAAGAGGGGCAGAAACCACAAGAACGCCAGGGATTTTTTTATATGTTTATTTTTTTGGGGGGGGCATCCCCTTGGGCAAGGGGTGCCCCCCCACCCGGCATGCAACGCCGGGTGGTTATTGGGATTACGGGGAACTAAGGGGAAAGGGCTGAGGTCCTATAAGGGAGGGGAGACGGTGTAAAGGGAAAACACTGTACCCTCTAACCTCACGGAAACCCAACCCTAAATAGCTGCTACCAAAATAAAAGGGGAGCTCCACAGACGCACTGGGGCAGGGAGAAAGACACGGTAAAAAGTAACCCCTCACCTCCGTGCACTCCTACCTATCCCCCACCACCCTACTAAACCTAAATAACTCTACATATTTACTGAATCCCCACTTACCTGTTTTCTTTTCTTTTTTATTCTGGGGACCCTGGGCCGCTGACATATGGGAAGACCAGAACCTTCTTAAAGCCGTACCAGACCACACCAGGAACCTTATCCGAACCCTCAAAGAGAGAATAAAAATAAAAGGGGACTTTATTATTTTCATTGAGAGACTAAACCAACCCTGACATTGTGAGAAGATGATAAGTTCATCTTAGACCCAAAACCGAAATAAATTAGTTAACCCCTTGAGCACACGTCTGTCGCCTTAATCCAATATCCCTTCAACCCGGGATAAAGAACCCGTCACAGGCCTATTGAAGCCACTTAGACGCCAGGGATAGCATGTGTGTGTGTGTTAGTGGAGGGGGTACCCCCTTGGGCAAGGGTCGCCCCCCTTTTTAGGCACGTGTACCAAGGCCATTTCTGCCCCCCTTGGGGACAGATCGGCCTATTATCTTTAGGCTGATCTGCAGGAGGCGGAAACCACTAGAACGCCAGGGATTGTTTTGTATATGTTTATTTATGTGGGGGGGCGTCCCCTTGGGCAAGGGGCGCCCCCCCAAGGGGGGCATTGATCTGTTGGCCATTTCTGCCCCCCTTGGGGGTAGATGGGCCTATTTTGTTTAGGCCCATCTGCCCCCAAGGGGGGCAGAAGCCACTTAGACACCAGGGATAGTGTGTGTTAGTGGATGGGGGGTGGCCCCTTGGGCAAGGGTCGCCCCCTTTTGGGGGCACGTGAACCAAGGCCATTTCTGCCTCCCTTGGGGGCAGATGGGCCTATTTATTTTTAGGCCCATTGTCCCCAAGGGAGTAGAAGCCACTTAGGCACCAGGGATAGTGTGTATTTTTATTTATTTTTTCGTTTGGGGGGTGGCCCCTTGGGCAAGGGTCGCTGCCCATTGGGACACACTACTAAAGGTATTTTCTGCCCTCCTTGGGGCAGATAGGCCTATTTTTTAGTAGGCCCATCTGCCCCTATGGCAGAACCCACTTAGGCACCAATTTCTAAATGCTTGATGGTGGGATGTTTGTCAACTGACCAAGTATTTGCCTTTGTGATAATTTTTTTTCCTCCTTTTTGTTCTAGTTCAAAGCTTTGGCTTTCTTTGCTGTGGCTCCTTGCGGTTTTGGCGGTGGTTGACCTGCGGTTTGCATAGTTGCATGTTTTAGGTAAGTAAAAACAATTTACTCCAAAGGAGTATTGTTGCCATGCATGAATGACATGTTTGTAGGGGGTGTACTAAATGCAGGTTTTTGTGAAATTGTCCTTAGATTTGTGCACAATGATATTTGTGTTGTCTTATTTCTAATTTGCTTTTCTTTCTTTCTTTTTAGTGGGATATCATTGGTGATTGCTGTGTCTGTGCAGAGTAGTTGCTGGTGATTCAAGCTTTTTCAGGCAAGTGAGCGGTATAGTTTTTGAGTTTATAACGCTTACTAATAAAGCTACACTTTATTACTTATCTTACACAGCGCTGGTTGTTGGTGGTGCATTTGTCCAGTTAATTTTCGTAGGAAAGATCAAGGCTAGCCGCACGATGACCGCTCAGCAGGTGGTTGGTATGCTTTTTGAGTTATTGTCTGATCATGATTATGAGACGGACTCTGCATGTGAGGCAGAGGAGGAAGTTAGAGATTCTGGCAGTGAAGTTTCTGTCGGAGAGGAATCTTCTGATGAGGAAGCCACACTCAGTGCAGATGAAGGACCTGTTTTAGGGGAGGACACTGATGTGACATTAGTGCAGCAACCTGGGGCTGAAAGGTTTCCCGTTAGAAGACCTGAACTCTGGGTTGCCCCAAACATGGAGCAGCCAGAGTTGCCTGCCTTTACTGGTCTCCCGGGGTGTAGAGTCAATAAAGAGAACTTTTTGCCTGTCAATTTCTTCGAGTTATTTGTGGATGATGTGTTTTTGGAAGAGATTGTTGAGCAGACTAATTTGTATGCGGAGCAGTATTTGAGGGACAACGCTGCAAGACTTAGGCCACACTCTAGAGCTACCCAGTGGATTCCCACAAATTTGGAGGAGATGAAAAGGCTTTTGGGTTTGACTCTTTTGATGGAGTTGATAAGGAAGCCGTCACTGGCTTCTTATTGGTCTACTAGTCCCTTGATGGCAACAGCTATATTTCCTGCAGCCATGAGTCGTAATCAGTGTTTGCTTCTTCTTAGGATTCTGCATTTTATTGGCAATGCATTAGCCTTGCCACAAGCTCACCCTGATTCTGACCGTCTTTTTAAGATTAGGCCTGTCCTTGATCATTTTGTAGATCGGTTTTCAGAGATCTATGATCCAGGCAAAGAAATAGCTGTGGACGAGTCTTTGGTCCTCTTCAAGGGTTTTTTAGGCAGTACATTCCTAGCAAGAGGGCACGATATGGAATTAAATTGTATATGCTGTCTGAAAGTAGTACAGGATATGTGTATAATTTCCGTGTCTACACTGGTAGGGATTCCAGTATTGACCCCCCTGCTTGTCCTCCCACTTTTGGAGTTGCTGAGAAAATTGTGTGGGAACTTGGTAGACGACTGTTCAACAAAGGTCACCATTTGTATGTAGATAACTTCTACACTGGAGTGCAGTTGTTCAAGGAATTGTTTAGAGTGGACACTGTTGCTTGTGGCACAATTCGTTGTAACCGGAAAGGCTATCCAAGGGAGCTTGTCTGTAAAGAACTTGAGAGGGGACAGTGCAGTGCCTTGCGGAATGATGAGCTTCTAGCTTTGAAATTTTCAGACAGGAGGAATGTCTACATGCTAAGTACCATCCATGATGAGAGTACTTCCCCCATGACTGTTTGGGGCCAGGTGGCTGAAGTGATCAAACCTGTGTGCATTTTAGATTATAATAAGCACATGGGAGGTGTAGATAGAGTTGATCAAAGGTTGGAACCTTATACTGCTATTCGTAAGGCTTACGTTTGGTATAAGAAGTTAGATATTCACCTCTTCCACTTCACAACTTTTAATGCTTTTATTGTGTTTAAGCATAGGTCTCCAGAGTCAAAGATGACATTTGTGAAATTTCAGGAGTCAGTGATAGAGAGCCTTATTGTAGTGGAACAGGCCAGAGTTCCCAGAGAAGCAGTGGTGGAGGATGTGGCTAGATTGAAAGATCGCCACTTTGCTGAGCACATTCCTCCCACACCCAAAAAAGACTTTCCAGCTAAGAAATTTGGGGCCATATTTATACTTTTTGACGCAAAACTGCCGGCGCAGTTTTACGTAAAAAATATTACCGCCGGCTAACGCCATTTTGGTGCGTGGGAGTCATTATTTTTGACACACACAGCGGCGTCAAGTCATAAAGGAAAACGACGTTAACACGGCAGAAATGACTGTGGGTCGATTTACGACACCGCAAACCGGATATGCGCCGCAATAGCGTAAAAAAAAACAGCGAACACAGCCATTTCACCAGAGGAGAAAATGGATCCCAGACCCCAGGAAGATGACAGCAGACCAGAAACCAGCCAGGAGGACCCACACAAGAACCAGGACACATTTAAGAAGAAAAGAAAGTGTCGCTTTAGTGCAGAGAAACAGGAAATTCTGGTTAAAGAGGTGATGGAACACCAGCACCAACTGTTTGTCACATCAAAGTTGCCAATCAGTAGGAGAGAGG
This sequence comes from Pleurodeles waltl, assembly GCF_031143425.1. Lineage (NCBI taxonomy): Eukaryota > Metazoa > Chordata > Amphibia > Caudata > Salamandridae > Pleurodeles > Pleurodeles waltl. The sequence continues at coordinate 994,117,082 of NC_090442.1, forward strand.
CCATATGGCAACAAATTGTCGACAAGATTAACAGTGTGGCTGAAGTACGCAGAACAGCCATCGAGTGCAAGAAACGCTGGCATGACTGCAAGCGCAGGACAAAGGAAAAGATGGCCAGGAACAGGAAGGTAGCACTGCAGACTGGGGGTGGGAGTCCAGCACACCAGGAGGCCCTGGACCACATGGAGGAGATGGTCGCAGCCGTCATCCCTGAGGAGATCGTCACAGGGATTCAAGGACAGGACAGCGCAGATTACCAGGAGACAACGCACATGCAGGGTAAGTCGCATGGGGAATTATAATGCACTTATGTCAACTGCAACCGGTGGGGGGAATACCTACTACACATTGCATGTAAGTCATCATATACATGGAGTGGCATGGGTAAAGGGGCACGGCATGGGGGCATGGCCTGCACAGACAGAAGCTGGGGCACACCATTACACTACACCAACAACAGTCCCATGGGGGCATGCTGTCATGCCAACGATGGAGCAAAGGGAAAGCCACGACAGGAGGGAAGGCCACTACGTCAAACTGACATCCTGGCACACGTCAGCCAACATACCCCCTACATTAACTAGGGCCCTATTAGCAAACCTCTAGCCATACCGACAACTGCAATGTAACTGCGACAACAGTTGCCACTACCACCTCTGCTCTGTGTGCAGCTCAAGTAGCCAATGGTAGTAACCTCCCCATGGATCATACACACCTAAATTAGGGGGTGAGGATGACAACTGCAACAATCCCCAGAAATAAGACAAAGGCCCCAGTACTCTCAAATGTCAATGCCCATAGTTGTCACAAACATCAGCCAATGTAAACAACAATAGGAGCTACACAGCACTGAGGACACACCCATGCTGCATATGTCAGGGTCCATCCTGTGCCTGGGTAACAAGGCAACATCCCAAATGTCATACTGCTCAGACAACAGCATTGAGGGGGAGGACACATGTAACTGGTCACTGAAATACACCTGCACAGTCAGAGGAGGAAATAGGACACTGCTACGACTATCAGGGCAATCCAATGTAACACACATTCCCCAACATCAGCAGGACACATTACCAATGCTGACATCCATATCGTGCCATAACAATGCTATGCATAGTATACGCTACATTTCAACTACATATAGGTGGATGTGAAAGATCAGAGCATGGGGCAGGTCCAGATTGTGAAGTGTGCTGCTAGTGCCATCAGAGTACCCATGGCCAGTGAAAGGTCTCACCATGAGAATGGATGTACACGGAGGTTCGAGTAGGAAAAGAAGGTGTCAATTCTCTATTTGGCAAAAATCAACCCCTAGAGGCGATGAGTCTGACAAGTCTGATAACTCAATAACATACATTTGACACACAGGTGGGCCATAGGCCTGGAAGAATGCCCATCTGAAGGACTGGAGAAATTAACACAAAACAAGATCACAAAGTGAATTCATCAAAAGGCAGGCACGTCACATTAAAATTGCCACAACACAGACACACTCATTGTACCCTGTTTCATTGCAGAGGAAGATGGATCTCCTGCCGATATGCCTGTCCCAGATTTCCCTGATGACATGGATGACGAGCCGATAAACATTCCCCAGGAGACCATCCAAAAGGTCCTTGAAACCCTCCAGCCCCACCTTCTGTCACAAGGAGGAGCACAGAACAAGCAGCCATCGCAGAGGAACCACCCACCACCCCAATTGTAAGACCTGCCAGCTCCAATACAGCTGAGGACTCAGACGACACTGGCACCAGCTTTGAGAGAACTGTAGTTGGAGTACAGCGGGAGCTGGCCAAGGAGGTGCGGGTGGGGATGCAAAATATGGCAGCCAGCCTAGAGGGGATGCATTTGTGCATGATGTCATCTGCAGATCAGGCAGCAGCTATGCAAGCCCTAACATATAACTTGCAGGAACTGCAGAAAACCCAAAAGGAAATCAGCACAGCTGTAATACAGTTGACCCAACACATACAACAGCAATACTGTCAACACGTGCACAAATGCAACATTGAACCCCTCAGGGCCGACCTGGCTGCCTACCATTGTGATGTGGCTGCTATTCTCAAGAACCAGCAGGCCCTCCTTGCTGCAGTACTGCCCTTAAGACCTTCACAGGGAGCAGCGACCGGGATGTCTGACTCCACGTCTTCTAACACTGAGGTGTGTGTTGCCCCTTCACAACAACCACCAACAAGGACAGAGGAGGCAACACACACTTCAGAAGAAGAAGACATGGAACAGATCACATTCTCACGGAAAAGTACCCAGAAGCACTAGTCCCTGCCACATGGCCAACTATTACCAAGGTCCTGCGCTTTATAACATGCCAGTCTTACAACTCTACTTAATGACTGTTCTGCTTACCACTGTATATCTTGTCAGCCTGCCCAGTGATTGTCTCTCTCTTACTCATTGGCAAATCCTGTCCCTCTGCACTGTCTGAAACATCACCCCAGCATGTCAAAAGCATTTCCGTAACCCCTTGTGTAGGATCACAATGCAAGATGTCACTCCAATGTACATATAGCACTACAACACTTTTTAATAAATAGCACTTACACAACAAATCTGTCTCTGGCTAATGTGACATATCAGCTGTGCATTAGGTAACTGAAATGTGCCTACTGTCAAATTACATAGCTTGTCAATACAACTGTCCTTATATTATGTAGTCTGATAAATCTGCACAGTGCCCATGATTGCATCATACTCTGCCCATCCTGAGGGACATATCTGATGAAGTGAGAAACCATACACCATCATGCTGTGTTGGACAGAATAATGCTTTCTCAGGGGATATCTAAGTCATTAAATAGTGGCTACAAAATGTTGTCACCATGCAATACTAACACATATAACAGTGCACAGAAATCTAAGCAAACAATTCAAAAACTGCATGAATGAAGCTGTCTGAGTTTACATACTAATAGGTACTCATGCTGAACTGTGTCACAAATGACGTATGTGAGTCATGAAGACAAGAATACAAGAGTGCCTACAAGAACTCATCTTATAAGGGTGTCCTTGATCATCACACTGCAGTCAGACCTAAAACTGTTCCCCCAATACCAAGTCTGAGAGCACTGTTTGTGACTTAGAAAACATACTTATCGACAGAAACACATTGGGGGTCATTAAAGGTGCGGTAATACCGCAAACAGGCCGGTGGACAAAAAAAGGGAATTATGACCGTGGTGGAAACCGCCAACAAAGACAGCCACTTTAACACTCCGACCGCCACGGCGGTACAGACAAGCAGCGCGGCGGTCACCGCCAACAGACAGGCGGAAGACAATGTATCGCCCATAGTATCACAACCCGCCAATCCGCCACCTTTTCCGGGGCGGATTCACCGTGGATAAAAACACGGTGGAAACAGTTTCTGCAATGGGAAAACGCTCACCTTAACACATCCCACGAGGAAGGAGGACACCATGGAGCCGGAATTAAAAATCCTACCTGCCCTTCTCCTCCTACTCATCTACGAAGACCAGCGCTGGCGGCGGCGAAGACAACGGTGAGTACTGCACCTACGACATAGGGGAGGCAAAAGTCAGGGGGACACACACGCAACACCCCCACCCCCACCCTCGCATATTACAACACACACACCAATGCATTTACAAACATAACAGTAACAACCCCCAACCCCCCCGGAAGAATGCAAAGACAAAATGAAATCAGTTCAAACATTGTAATGTAACAATATACATGTGTCAATTATATACAGATATATATAAACTCATACAAAGGTATATACAGTACGAGAAGTAGTGCAGATATGCACATCCCAATGTCCGTGCACCACTAGGCCAAAAATGCATGGGCGAGGCCCACACAAGATACCTGTCCACAAACGGAGAGAACACTGCCGGGGCATCAGAGAGAAAAACAACAGGCACCCCAGGGGGAAGGGAAGGGGGGGCACCTCAGCCGGATTACAGCACCACGCCACATCCACGACGGGGCTCCATGCCCATTGATGTATCCTGGGGAGTGCAAAGCCACAGTCTCACAAGTCTCTACAGTGGGAGGTTTGCCCACTGTTCCATCCTGGGGAGTGCAAAGCCACAGTCTCACAAGTCTCTACAGTGGGTGGTTTGCCCACTGTTCCATCCTGGGGAGTGCAAAGCTACAGTCTCACAAGTCTCTACAGTGGGTGGTTTGCCCACTGTTCCATCCTGGGGAGTGCAGAGCCACAGTCTCACAAGTACATAACAGCCTCCACTGGTTCTGGAGGGGGACTGGTGCCCAGAGTGCTTCATCCTGTGAAGGACTGAGGTAGTGGATGCATGTCTCCACTGGTTCTGGAGGGGGACTGGTGCCCAGAGTGCTTCATCCTGTGAAGGACTGAGGTAGTGGATGTATGTCTCCACTGGTTCTGGAGGGGGACTGGTGCCCAGAGTGTTTCATCCTGTGAAGGACAGAGGTAGTGGATGGATCTCTCCACTGGTTCTGGAGGGGGAATGGTGCCCAGACTTGATTAGTCTCCCCGTGACAGTTCCTGTCCCGTCACAGTCCCAGCTGCACATGGGTTAACGATGCTTGATGTGGCGGTCTTTTCCTTCTTCTGCGGTGCATGCCCTGTTCAGCTGTGCTTGCCCTGTTCAGCTGTGCATGCCCTGTTCAGCGGTGATTCGCCATGGCGGTCTCTGGACTGTTCAGCGGTGCTTTGCCATGTCGGTCTCTGGACTGTTCAGCGGTGCTTGCCCTGTTCAGCGGTCTCTGGACTGTTCAGCGGTGCTTTGCCATGGCGGTCTCTGGACTGTTCAGCGGTGCTTGCCCTGTTCAGCGGTGCATGCCCTGTTCAGCGGTGATTCACCATGGCGGTCTCTGGACTGTTCAGCGGTGCTTGCCCTGTTCAGCGGTGCATGCCCTGTTCATCAGTGATTCGCCATGGCGGTCTCTGGACTGTTCAGCGGTGCTTGCCTTGTTCAGCGGTGCATGCCCTGTTCAGCGGTGCTTTGCCATGGCGGGCTCTGGACTGTTCAGCGGTGCTTGCCCTTTTCAGCTGTGCATGCCCTGTTCAGCGGTGATTCGCCATGGCGGTCTCTGGACTGTTCAGCAGTGCTTTGCCATGTCGGTCTCTGGACTGTTCAGCGGTGCTTGCCCTGTTCAGCGGTCTCTGGACTGTTCAGCGGTGCTTTGCCATGGCGGTCTCTGGACTGTTCAGCGGTGCTTGCCCTGTTCAGCGGTGCATGCCCTGTTCAGCGGTGATTCACCATGGCGGTCTCTGGACTGTTCAGCGGTGCTTGCCCTGTTCAGCGGTGCATGCCCTGTTCATCAGTGATTCGCCATGGCGGTCTCTGGACTGTTCAGCGGTGCTTGCCTTGTTCAGCGGTGCATGCCCTGTTCAGCGGTGCTTTGCCATGGCGGGCTCTGGACTGTTCAGCGGTGCTTGCCCTGTTCAGTGGTCTCTGGACTGTTCAGCGGTGCTTTGCCATGGCGGGTTCTGGACTGGGCATTGGTGTGTGGCATGACGGTCCCTCATTACCCAGCGGGGCTGTGGCTGCCAGGGTCCTCCTGGGCAATGCCTATGGCGGTGGTCTCCTGACCAGTGACGACACTTATGCCCTCCTGGGCAATGCCTATGGCGGTGGTCTCATGACCAGTGACGATACTTGGGCCCTCCTGGGCAATGACTCTGGCGGTGGTCTCATGACCAGTGACGATACTTGTGCCCTCCTGGGCAATGACTCTGGCGGTGGTCTGATGACCAGTGACGTTACTTGGGTCCTCCTGGGCAATGCCTATGGCGGTGGTCTCCTGACCAGTGACAATACTTATGCCCTCCTGGGCAATGCCTATGGCGGTGGTCTCATGACCAGTGACGATACTTGGGCCCTCCTGGGCAATGACTCTGGTGGTGGTCTCATGATCAGTGACAATACTTGTGCCCTCCTGGGCAATGACTCTGGCGGTGGTCTGATGACCAGTGACAATACTTGGGCCCTCCTGGGCAATGCCTATGGCGGTGGTCTCCTGACCCGTGACGATACTTATGCCCTCCTGGGCAATGCCTATGGCGGTGGTCTCCTGACCAGTGACGATACTTGGGCCCTCCTGGGCAATGACTCTGGCGGTGGTCTCATGACCAGTGACGATACTTGGGCCCTCCTGGGCAATGCCTATGGCGGTGGTCTCCTGACCAGTGACGATACTTGGGCCCTCCTGGACAATGTCTATGGCGGTGGTCTCATGACCAGTGACGACGGTGCTGGCGGTGGCGTCCCGGCCGCCGGGAAGGATGCCGCCCTTCTCCGCCGTGATGCTCACACCAGGCTGTGCAGACTTCTTCTGGCCCTTCCCCACCTTTGGAGGAGTCACAGCTGACTCTGCAATCCCCCTGGGACCCCTATGAGTTGTTTTGCCTCCAGGAGTCTTCAGCCGGTCCCGTCGGCCACTTTCCAACTTCAGAGCCTTTACAGGGGGTGGACTGGCAGTGCCTTGGCTCCGTGTCACACTGCCTGCCCTGGTGGCCGGTGCACTCCACACACCTTGAACACGCACCACTGGTACTGGAGGCTTTTTGGCTGAGGCGCTACGACGGGACTGATGAATTGGAGGGGTGGGGGCAAAAAGGTCAACTTTGCAGAGGGACAGTTTCTGACGAACACTGGGATGGGTAGCTGGAGGGGGTCTGGGAGTAGAGGAAGAGGAGGTGGTTGTAGGAGGTGTCACTTTAGGTGTTTCGGGTGCAGGTACTGGAGGCTGTCGTGAGGTGGATGGATGTTGGGTGTGTGGGTGCCCGCGTTTGTGTACTTTGGGAGGGGGCGTCACAGACACACTGGGAGAGGACACCGGGGACGTGTAAATGGGAGTGGGGGTGGTGAGTGCAGGTGAGCGGGGTGTGGTGCTGGGTGTTCTGGTGCGAGTCCTAATGCCTGTAGATGTAGTGCATGCAGGTGAGAGTGTAGACGACACTGGGAGGGAGGAGGGAGATGATGAGGAGGGGGACACAGTGGAGGCAGTGGATGTTGCTGTGTCTGTATGTGTGTGATGCTTGTGTGAGTGCCTGTGGGATGTGTGGTGCCTATGTTTGCCTGAGCTACTTTTGTGTGTTGAGGTGTGTGCATGCTGGTCTGATGGTGTGCTTGGGATGGGCTGGGGTACAGGGGATTGGGTCTGGGTGGAGGAAGTTGGATGGGGGAGGCTAGACACAGGGACAATGGCTGCCATCAGTGCCGAGGCCAGAGATTGCAGGGTTCGCTGAAGGGCAGCCTGACTAGAATGAATGCCCTCCAGGAATGCATTACTGTGTTGCAACTCCCTTTCTACACCCTGGATGGCATTCACAATGGTAGACTACCCAACAGTGAGTGACCTGAGGAGGTCAATGGCCTCCTCACTGAGGGCAGCAGGGGTGACTGGGGCAGGGCCTGAGGTGCCTGGGGCGAAGGTGATGCCCACCCTCCTGGGTGAGCGGGCACGGGGCGAACGCTGAGGGGCTGCTGGGAGGGCGGTGCTGGTAGGGGAGGTGGCAGCTGTACCTGTAGAAGTGGGGGGCACAGATGGTGCCGCCACCACAAGGGAGCTCCCCTCGGCGGACGAGTCCGTGTCGCTGGTTGGTGATCCGGTGGCCGACGTGAAGCTCCCCTCACCCTCCATCCCACTGGTGCATTCTGAGTCCATGGTGTGGCCCTCCATGGCCATGTGGGATGCAGCTCCCTCGTGCTCCGGGGCCACTGTACCTCCGCCTGATGATGCTGATGCACAAAAGAACAGGGAGAGCACAAAAAGGGGGGGGGGGGACAACAGAAGAAAGACAGGTTGAGTGCATGGCATACCGCTACCGTTGGCGGACAATACAGACACAGCAGCACCCTGCACTACGCCGTGCTCCTGGCCTCTACAGATGCAATTCCTGGGATCTGGACTACATGGCTATGGTGGACATCTGCACACATGGATGCCACAGGGGCATGTATACCTGTACTTGGCACTCTACTGCGGTGGGGTGGAGTGCCACATGGCCTGCATTACGGAGGGGCCTAGCCTATGGAAGTCGCCATGGGCTAGGGAAACCCACAGCCCTCCTCCCACACCTAGACCCCTCAACTGCGCGCAAAGTCCCCAGAATGATAGTGTACTCACCCCCTTTTGTCTGCTGTGATGCCCTCAAGCGCCCATCCAACTCCGGGTAGGCCACCGCCAGGATCCGGAACATCAGGGGGGTCATGGTGCGATGGGCACCCCTCCCACGTTGGGAGGCCATCCCCAGCTGAGCCTCCGCCGTCTTCTTGCTACAGCGGCGAATGTCCTCCCATCTTTTCCGGCAGTGGGTGCCCCGTCTCTGGTGGGCCCCCAGGGTCCGGACTTTCTTGGCGATGGCACGCCAAATGTCCTTCTTCTGGTGGGCGCTGACCTACATGACATGCACAAGGGAAGAAGAGAAGTCATTACCAACTGCACCGTCGATGTAAGTGTCCCCCCTCCCTACCCTTGCCATGTTGCACATGCATTCACATGCATTCATGTTCCCTGAACTCTGCCCCCTTCCCTCTTACAACCAGCCCTCTCCACCCAGGCCTAGCCCATACAACGTGCTCCCTGTGTACTTACCTGTTGGTCTGGAGGACCGTAGAGTAGCGTGTACTGGGGGAGGACCCCGTCTACTAGTTTCTCCAACTCCTGAGCAGTGAAGGCAGGGGCCCTTTCCCCAAACGCAGCAGCCATCGTCGCTTCCAGACCGAGGTCACAGCAGCACTTGCAGTGTAGGTCCTCTCCTGTCGAAGGTCAGGTATCGAGTGATTGAATAGATAGAAAATAGCGGCACAATTGTTCATTGGCTCCTGGGACCCATAGGGTCCAATGTTAACCAATGCTGCTTTGCGCCGCGGTCTACCATCACCTACTGCGACGGTGTGAAACGCCAGCGCAGTTACCTCACAATACCATTGTCCCAGTTTAGAGGTCAGGCAGCCGCCATTTCAGGGGCTCACATGGCTTAATTTACTTCTGCGTCACACATAACTAGGCCTTCACTCAACACACATACAGGAATGGTTTTGTGTTTGGTGTTGTGTTCTGTGTATCTGTGGGTACATACCTGGAAATTTGTTGACTCTGTGGTCGCTGTTGTCTTTCCTAGGCACCGTCAGCTGGGACAATTGAGAAGATGGCAGAATCCTCCTGTGTACCGACCGCTGGTGGAACTGTTGACAATGGAGGAGCGACATTTAATCACCTACAGGTTTGACCGTGCCACTATCCAGGAACTATGTACCCAGTTGGAGCCAGACCTGATGTCACCAATCCGCCATCCCACTGGAATCCCCCCTGACGTTCAGGTGCTGTCAGTGCTCCATTTCCTTGCAAGTGGGTCTTTTCAGACAACAGTGGCCATAGCATCAGGGATGTCCCAGCCTATGTTTTCCAACGTGTTGTCCAGAGTGTTGGCTTCCCTGCTGAAACACGTAAGGAGATACATCATTTTCCCTGAGGTGGAGGATTTGGCTACAGTGAAAGGTGACTTCTATGCCCTTGGACATATCCCCAACATCATAGGTGCTATTGATGGGACCCATGTAGCTCTGGTCCCCCCCCACAGGAGTGAACAGGTGTACAGGACCCGGAAGAGTTATCATTCCATGAATGTACAGATGGTATGTTTGGCAGACCAGTACATCTCCCAGGTAAATGCTATGTTCCCTGGCTCAGTGCATGACGCCTACATCCTGCGGAATAGCAGCGTCCCTTATATGATGGGTCAACTCCAGAGGCACCATGTGTGGCTATTAGGGGACTCTGGTTACCCCAACCTGTCCTGGCTACTGACCCCAGTGAGGAATCCCAGGACCAGGGCAGAGGAACGCTACAATGAGGCCCATGGGCGGACTAGGAGGGTGATCGAACGCACCTTGGGCCTCCTGAAGGCCAGGTTCAGGTGCCTCCATATGACAGGTGGTTCCCTATTCTACTCACCGAAGAAGGTGTGCCAGATCATCATCGCCTGCTCGATGCTTCACAATCTTGCTTTGCGACGCCAGGTGCCTTTTCTGCAGGAGGATGGTCCAGATGACGGTGTTGTGGCAGCTGTGGAGCCTGTGGAACCTGTGGACAGTGATGAGGAGGAAGCTGAGGAAGAAGACAACGACAACAGGAAGTCAGTCATACAGCAATATTTCCAGTGACACACAGGTGAGAACATTTTCATTTTTACCATTACATTCACTGTCACACGTCTTCCTCTATCCTGTGTGTAATTTCATAGCATTATTTGGTAACTGTGTTGTACCTTTCCATTACGGTTTCACAAGTGTGGTTACCAATGTGTGTTATCTGCTTGCATCCTTCAAGGACTTGTGATGTGTGACATAGGTATGTTGCCTTTACAACTAGAAACGCATTTTGACACTGTCATTGATAATACATTTTACCAAATCACAGACTGACTCCAGATTTTTTTGTGGTTCAAGCGTGTTTATTGAAGGGCTCAAAAATGGAGGGGGGTTGTACTATGGTGATGGGGGACGGTGGAGGAATGTCCATGGCAGAGTCCAGTCCATTGGTCACACAGGTGCACTGGCCATATGGGCAAAGGAAGTGGAGCTGGGGCAGTTAAAGTATGGACAGGGTAACAAAGTGGGACAGTGGGAGGACAATCAGGGTGGTCTCATTTCCTGGCGGGGGTCTTGCCATCTTGCTCTGTCCTGTTCCTGGATCTCAGGGACCGCTTGCATGGTGGTTGTCCGTCTGCAGGGGGTGGGGTGCTGGTGTGGTAGTCCTGTTGCGGGGCGTCCTGTCCACTAGCGCCGGCGGAGGTGGTGGGCAGTTCATCATCCATGCTAGTGTCAGGGGCCCCTTGGAGTGCCACGGTGTCCCTCAAGGTCTGCTGTATGTCCTTCAGCACCCCTACAATGGTGCCCAGGGCGGAGCTGATGGTCCTGAGCTTCTCCCTGAACCCCCAAATACTGTTCCTCCTGCAGGCACTGGGTGTCCTGAAACTTGGCCAGGACCGTCGCCATCGTCTCCTGGGAGTGGTGGTGTGCTCCCATGATGGAGGATAGGGCCTTGTGGAGAGTGGGTTCCCTTGGCCTGTCCGCCCCCTGTCGCACAGCAGCCCTCCCAGTTCCCCTGTGTTCCTGTTCCTCTGTCCCCTGGACCGTGTGCTCACTACCACTGCCCCCAGGTCCCTGTTGTTGTTGGAGTGGTGGGTTATCTTGGGTTCCCTGTAGTGGTGGACACACAGCTGATTGACGTGTCCTGGGTAGGGAGGTATGGGCCCGCTGGGTGGGTGCTGTGCTGGTGTTACCAGAGGGTGGAAGGTCAGTGTTGGGCTGTGCCTGTGCAAGGGGAACCGACTGTCCCGAGGCCCACGATGGTCCGGGCTGGTCATCAGGATCCAGTAGGGCAGAGCTGCTATTGTCACTGTGGGCCTCTTCTGTGGGCGGAGTGGAGTTGTCTGGATCCTCCGGTGTGGTGACGGTCCTTCGTGATCCTGCAGGGGCATAAGTGCATGATTATTGCATGTGTGTGTGTCATGGTGTGCAATGGGTGGCTCACCGTGTACACCAGTGCAAGCATTCCTGTGGGGGGGCTTGTGTGATGATGGTTGGGGGGGTGTTCTAGGTATGTGCAGTGGGCATGCTTTGGTGATGGGTGTCCATGCTTTGTTATGTCATGCTTTGGTGTTGGGATGTGTGGTTTGTGTTATTAGTACATTAGTGAGGAGTTGGAGTGATAGGGGAGGGTGTGAGGGTGGGGGTGTGTGATAGCATGCAGGTAGGGTGGGGGATATGATAGTTAAGATTTGACTTACCAGTGTCCATTCCTCCACCGACTCCTCCGAGGCCCTTTGGATGCGTGATGGTCAAGACTTGCTCCTCCCATGTTGTTAGTTGTGGGAGAGGAGGTGGGGGTCCGCCGCCAGTCTGCTGAACCGCGATGTTGTGCCTGGAGACCGCTGAACGCACCTTCCCCTGTTGGTCGTTCCACCTCTTCCTGATGTCCTCCTGATTTCTTGGATGCTGTCCCACAGCGTTGACCCTGTCCACGATTCTGCGCCATATCTCCATCTTCCTGGCAATGGATGTGTGCTGCACCTGTGAGCCAAATAGCTGTGGCTCTACCCGTTGGATTTCCTCCACCATGACCCTGAGCTCCTCCTCGGAAAACCGGGGGTGTCTTTGGCGTGACATGGGGTGGTGTAGGTGATGTGTGGGGTGGTGTATGTGTTGATGAGTGTGGTGATGTGCAGTGGTGTGTGGTGTTTTGTGCGTGGATGTTGTATGGGTGATGGTGTTGTGTGCCTCTGTGTGGTGGGGTTGTCTATTCTGTGCTCTCTCTCTGGCCTTCGTCTCTATTTTTTGGTCGTAGGGGTTTGTGGGTGATCGGGTGTGTGTTTTATATTGTGTTGGGTGTGTGGGAGTGTTGTTTGTATGTGTATCAGGTGTGTGTACTTGGAATTGTCCAATGTGGCGGTGTTTTGGAGATGTGTGTGTATTTTGAGCGCGGCGGTGTGTACCGCCAATGGAATACTGTGGCTGAAAGACCGCTGAATGGATTCGTGGGTCATAATAGCATGGGTGTGTTTCTGTTGGCGTGGAGGTAGAGGTTTTGTTTTCGCCAGTTTAACACTGACCTTTGTTGTGGCGGACTTGTGTGGGTGTCTGAATTTCGGCGGATTCCGAGATGTGGGTCATAATAGCTGTGGCGGGATTCCGCGGTTGCGGCGGTGTATTGGCGGTCTTGTGCACGGCGGTAAGCGCCTTTTAACGCCAATGTTGTAATGAACACCATTGTGATCCAGATTAACTGTGATTGGTGGTTGCAACAAATGGTGGAAACTTTGCAAGATGGCTCTGAGGTAGCTGCCAATCTTACAGCTCAGTTGGGATTTGTTTGTAGCATAGGACACAAATGTAATAGAACAACATTCATGTACACTAATTCCAAGCCCATGATCAAGTAGCATTTAACACATACTGTTAAGGGTTAACTATATATTTATTAAATGCTAATCACAGAAGAGGAAACTGAGGGAAAAGTCTTACCTACCCTAATCTACCCTGACTACTCATTACCCACAACTGTCCCTAACTAACCTAAGCTACACTTACTTATCACATGTAACGAAACATTCTAAACATCTACCCCCCACCCCCCTTATGAGACAGGACACATGGAGGACAACACATACTAACCTAAACACATACTATACTATCCTAAACAAATATATTTTTTTTTGTGTTTTTTTTTTTTTTTTTTACACACAAGAACCCCAACATAGCCCGCCACCCACCCACCCACACATGTAATAAGAAAAAAATGGAAACAAGCAGGCCCCCACCCCACACCCACTAACACTAACTAAACTAACAGCCTATACTAACCTAACACTAAGCCCCCTAACCCCACTAACTATAAGAACAAGGAAAGAGGAGGGAGTGGAGGGTATCATGTCCATCAAATAAAGTGTCTAGAGGTTGGCCCTCCGGAGGGTCCTCTTAATATCCTTGACCCGCCGTTTAATGTGCTGCATGTCCCGGCTCAGGTGGCTCACCTTGCGCAGCACTTTGTCCATCTTATGTTCAATTCTGTTGAAGGCTGCAGGGTCAACAGATGGAGCAGTGGCAGTCTGGGTACCAGTGGAGGAGGTCTGTGTGGGCTGTCCTGCACCGGTGGCAATGCTGGGGCCAGGAAGTCCTGCAGATGTTGGACCAACAGTGGCAGCTGTGGGTGGGGCCACCTGGCTCTGATTGGTGGTTGTGCTTGTGGTGGCTGTGGTGGGCAAAGTAGGCCCACCCTGTGGGAAGGCTCGCCATGCCCCGGAGGCACGTTCATGGCGATATCACCGGGCCATCCTCCGGAACCCCGACTCCACCAGCAGTATGTGCTGGTATCGCATGGCCCAGCGCTGAAATTCACAGACCTGGTCTGGAGTCATGTTAGCTGCTGTGAAGACAAATGCAGATATGCTACATTAGTAACTGCATTGTGTGAAACGGCACAGCAAGTTAATCAAACATTACATCTACTGTACTTGTAACAGCTCATATCATGATACAGAGCATTGAATGTCCCTGAGGAAGTATATGGCAGGCCAGACAACAAAGGTCACATCACACAAAGCACATCCATAACCCACAAGATGGGTAACAACTGGCTTTGACTTGCAATCTGAGTTCTGACAGTTATCATCTAAGAATCATGCTGCATATCCTCCGCCAAGAGCTGGGCTACAAATGTCAGTGTATGGAAAGCAAAACTAAAGCCACATGGTCTGCAAGTTGTAACTGGACTTGCCAGTATAGTACCAAGTGCCAAACCTGAGTGTGTATACTAGTATGCAAGCAAACCGTCACTTATTCACATGTATGTGTAACATACTGGTAGCATCAGTACTAGGTACCCCATTCACAAACCCATGGCTGTGTTTGAGGGGGGGCAGTGGATACACAACTATAATTTGCCAACAACATGTACACCGAGGAGTGTATAGGAAACTCCACACATGATTGTCTCTACAGACACACCACTGGTAAGGTCTATCTACAAATAGGATTCAGCAAACCCTAGAGCACTCATAGGGTCAGACATGTCAGGAAATGCAGAACTTAGTACACAACATATACTTCCAGTGAGGCCTGACTTACATCAGACACAGAGTTTCTAGAACACCCATGATCCTGAATTGCATGCACACCTAGGCCATTGCACTCAGGTTCCACAGAATTGATGCACTACATGTGGAAGTACATGCTGGTAGGAGGTTCCACCTACTGTTTCAAACTTACGTAGGTAAATAGGGAAGCAGATGTCTATTGGAAAGCTATTAGCTCTACCAATCTTAGAGAATGTGGGTCTGACAGGCTGACTAAATTGGGGCTTACTTCCATTGTGACTCTTGGTGATACAAGTGTCATACACATGACTATCTCCTGTACTCACAGTGGGGTCTACAGGGATGTCCTACAATCCCTACATGATACTATTGGATACGCATTGGCAAACTCAAAACATATGAGAACTGCATTCCCACTCATGGAACAAGTGAAAAGCTTGCCCAACGCATCACACCTTGCGATGGGTCCAACTCACATGAGTCCATAACCAGCAAACACAACACATAACAGACATATCAACACTTACTGGAGTGGTCAGGGTCCTCAAATGTCGCCACCTCTCCCACAGTGTAGGGTGCCGGTCCACCTGTAAGTTATGGAAGGAAGAAATGTGCTCAAAATCTGTGCACAGTTCAACAATTTCATAAACATATACAATGTGTAGGCTGAATAAGGAATTGGCAGCCTTTCAGACATGATGGTACTGCATCTGATATATCACGGCCAACTTGTACATAGCATCGGTCTCCTGTGACAGTTACACACATATCTGCACACATACATTGGCCCTAACTATCATGTGGTTGCAAACATGCCCCATAATTGGTGAGCACTAAGAAATAAGGAGTGTAATCGTCTCATCATGTGCATCCAAGAGAGACATCCAAAGCCTGGTTACTTGAGGACTGCATTACCAGTCAAACATGCCTTGTGGCCATGACACATTTATTGCACATAGGCCCAATGTACAGAGGGAGGGGCAGGGACTCCTGTAAGCCATCCTGTTGTTACAGTATAGTCAATTGATGTAGCCCAACTATGGTGATTTGCACCAACCATGGAGATGTGAAGCCATGTGCATGCACTTGGACTGCCATCCATATTTGGATTGTGGCTCAACTAATTCCAACAAACATCTTAAGATGTTAGCTGAGGGCACCTTACACCTTTTTACGATGTTTTCAAATCAAGAACTGACATGTATCCAAAAAGATCAAGGAATACATTAATCCCACACATTTATAGTACTTCTGTGAATGCTTTCCTTCCACACTCACCAGACTCACATGAGACAAATGTCTGAGCCACTTTGCTATTATCAATTGATGTGAAGGTAGCACTCATTTTCTGCATCATGTAGTGATTCCAAAGTCAGTCTAGCAATTGCGTCAACATAGTTGGCCTAAATGTTGGTATATCTGTACTTCTCTGTCAATAGTACCCTATAAAGACATGATTGGCTCCTATTTGGTTAGCTGTTCTGACAAAAAGGCCGCACCAATTTCCTAATGGAAAAGTAACCTGTAAGTTTGCTGAGCACGTGCTACCTGACAGCTAGCAATTGTGATCCTTGCCATAGTGCATCAATGATCCCCTTATATTTCCCCAGCATTACACACAGTCAACAAGTTAGTTGGCAGACATTGCACTAATCCCCTGATGTCACTACAGAGCATTTAATCGTGCACATTAACATAAGTCGTACTCACCAACAGTGCCACCAATCATGATTCCCAGGTGGTCCAAGAGATCCTGCTCCCTGGTGATGAGGTCAGCCCACCGGTGCTTCAGCTGGTGGTCACTCCTCTGGCTGGCATACACATGCTGCAGGTGATGCAGCACCTTTCCCCACCGGATTCTGTGAGTCTCTGTCGGATACCTCTGTATGACCCTGACCCCTGCCTGGATCATGAGCGGCAAGAAATGTGTCACCAGCCAGATGAAGCCCCCCAACTCCTCTTCCCCCATCCTGCCAAGACGTGGCCTACCAGACATACTTATAATTGACGATAAGGAATAGGGGTACAAGAAATAGAAAGGGGAAAAGGGTGAAAGTAGGGGTACAAAGACAGAAAAAAAGTAAACCTAAACACTAAAAGAGCCCAACTATCCCCAAACTATCACTACCCACAACAGACTCCCACAAACAAGAAAAACACAAGATAAATGGACAAATGTAGACAAAATACAGTACTACAGTATACACAAACAATATTTATTTTACAAAAGGACTTTACAGATAGCACACAGGACAAAAACAGCATAAAATCTCAAGACAACACTCTCTGCACAGCCACACAGTCTAGAAGGATCATAGACTGCAAAGTGAAAGTGAAAGTACACCCACTGTACATGATCTGTAAACAGGATATCCTATTACATCACTTCCTGTATGAAAAGTCCCGCCTTTTTCGCGTTATGCGTAATTTTTTGTTGCACAAAACTGTATTTGCGTCATTTTTTTTGACGCATAGACGTGAATATTAACCCGCATCCACATAATGAAACATGGACTGTACAAATATCTGGATGCGGGCTAAATATCACTCCTGTGCGTCAAAAAAAATGACGCAAACACAGTTTTGGTAAACAAAAAATGATGCACACCGCTAGGGACATCAAAATTACAGTGCATTAACTGGTTTGGGGCATTTTTACTTGTTTTTGGGTTATTTTACATTTGGAACAAATCAGAGATTGGCTAATTGAAGACAGTATGGTGTTGATGGTGTACGTTCACATGTGTGACATCATACTGCAGCGGAACATCATCCACTACACCCTTCACAGTATTTTTACAGTTGGCTGACGCAATAGATGGTCATAAGTGTGGACTACATATATGTGTTGCACAAATTGTGCATGTTTGGCATAACGAGAGGATAGCAATGTGACGCACATATGTACAATACCTAAATGCCTTTGGCTCAAAGTGTGTGCTTTGACAACTAATGTGTTGGTTGACCAAATGTGTGTGTATCACATGAAGCATAATTGTACATATGGTTGTATGAATGTGATGTCCATGTGTCCAATCCTTAGATGCAAGTCAAATTGAAAATGCGCAAGGGCATGTGTTAGTCATACATGTAACAACACCCGTAAAGTGTACTTCCAAGTTTTAGTGTCACATAGACACCACATGTGACATAGCATGCACCAGATGGATGGCAGACGCTTGTTCATGTCAATGGTCCACATTTTCTACATCCTATGTCCTAGAGTATTGGTAAGAGCTTCCTAGGCACTAGTTGGTGAATCCCACAGTGAGTCATACACATGCATTGAGGAAGTGGGTACCATGTTGTTTGCACAGACAGACAAGGGTGAATCTCATCTATATGATGACACCACAGTTGAGGCCATAGAAGTGAGCCCCAACTATCAAGTGGCTGTGGTGGACCAGCATACAAGACAGCACGTGTCCACATATTTCCAGTGATCAATTGCACATAGGTGTCTTGTTCATGTGTGTGGTCCAATGATGATCCTGTAGATTGTTTGGGGTGTAATTTGTCACAGTTGGGTCCAGGACTCATCATGAGTCAGTGGCAGCTATTCCTGTAACTATTGAGTATCCTTGGTTGATCAATGTGAGTAAAGTAGATGTGGACATGTGAACCAACATGTGGATGGTCCCACCCTGTCACTAAAGACGTGTAAGGAGACAGTCAACAGGGCAACCTTGGTGTGCTGAGTTAGATAATGTCTCAGGTGTCATGTTCCGGCAGGTGTCATTACAACATTTGTACACAGGTTGGCCTCTGCACTTCCCACTGCATCTGGGAACATCATAGCCTCTGTGCTGATTATTCTCGCAGCTATTCACCACACACGGCCCATCACTATGTTGTGCGCACTGTGATGCTGTGTGTGAACTGTCATGGTCCTGACATTTGTGTATTATTCAAGGACTTTATCAGAGGTTGCTGGTTGTGCTGAAAGCCCCATACCCAATCCCTGCCTACGGCCCTGGGACACTGTCACACTTTGTCATTCATGCATAAATGCAACCCAGACAAGGGATGGGCCATGAATTTTGCTTTTCCAAGAGGATGTAACTCAAAAGGTACAGTTAAAAGGCAGATGATGCTATACAAGGTATTTGGGTATGCATGGAAGAAGCCCATGCCCAATGTCCCCTGATGAATGGCAGGTTTGCTAACGCAAGTGTGGTACATATGTAGACACAGGGATACTTTAGTGTGACGCACAGACAGTTGCCAGTCAGGCTGACAGAATGCAAGGTGATTCAGGATCCAGTTACTTGACAAGTTACGTAATCAGTGGTCTGCCTGAGACTGTTTTGAGGACAAAGTAGACAGTTGACATGTCAAACTGTGTACGTCCTGTGTTTTTGAAGGTGACAAATGAACCCAGTGGCTGTGTTACATGGCTTAATTAGTATCAATGGTTGACGGTGTATATGACATTATGACAACTCCTATGCTGTTCCAGGCATCATCGGGGGCAGTGCTTTTTGAACTGTGTGGTGTGCATGGAGGTGATCATAGGTGTGGGCTGCATCTGTTTCTCACCAGTCCTGTGGGTGAGACTTGCATTCTAAAGGCCAACAGACATTTTCACAAGGGGAAGCAATCTACATGTGCTAACAGGGCTTTGAAACTAGAAGACAGTGTATAAATTGACCTGACGTCCTTGTAGTCAGATGTTCTATGACAATGGCATACAATAGGAAAGGGTGTAGCACACTGGTTTGCTAATGTTGGTCTGTGTGTATAGAGGAGGTATTATGAGGGTACACATCTTAGTATTCCAGGGACGTCTTCCGACAGGTGGGTTGTGACCAGGTGCATGGGTGTGTAATGAGTTAAGAAATGGGCTGACATGTACATGGAATGTCATGTGCGCAATGCATGTCATATGTGTGGCACTTGTGCTGTCTATGTTCTGCTTCTATGGAACTCTAGTCACAGATAGTCCTTGCAAATATTGGATGCAGTTGGACTAACTGCTGTCAAGGGTCTGGTCAGGCATTCCTGTTACTGATGCCAAAGCACATTGACATCCTCATGTATGAGGCTTGTTTTCCCCTTATTGAGTGATGGTGTCATAGTTGTGTGCCATATGCTGCGTTGGACCTTGCTTTCAACATGTATGTGCGAAATAGTTGTGTCCTCTGCTATTGGCCTTCAAAGGAGATATGTACATGATATATGTAATTAAGAGTGTGTGTGTATGTGACCATTGTATGTTAGGCATTACATTAGCTCTGGGATGTTCTGTGTCCTACTCAGTATCTCAGCAATGCTCCATGAGGCAACACTCTTATTTTGATAAGTAGAGATGAAGGTGTGCAAAAAGGAATAGCCAGACCATGATATGGTGATTAGAACAGGTGTTTATTTAAATAGGTTAACTAAAGTGGTGAAGGTGATCATATTCAGAAGAAATTATTTACAATCTGTTGCCACCTGCGTATACCAGCGGCCATGTTCTGTAGTTCCCCCTCCTGTTGCAGGCCAGCATCCTCCTCTTCCTCCTATTCAGGCATGTGTGGCTCTGGTTCCAGGAGGGGAATGTTTTTTTTTATACAAATGTTGTGCAATATTGCACATGTGAGGATGATCCTACAGACCATCTCGGGGGAATATAGAAGGCTACCACCAGTGATGTCGAGACAGCGGAACCTTGACTTGAGGATGCCAAAGGTCCGCTCGACAATGCTGCGTGTCCTCCTATGGGCGTCGTTGTATGCACGCTCTGCAGCAGTACTTGGGTTGCCAAAAGGTGTCATAATCCATGGCTGGATGACATACCCCTGATCAGCTGCAAGAGAAAATGAATGGGATCATGTTGATGTAGCTGGCACTATTGAAAAGACCTTTCATGGCGGTAGTTGTCTTGTGTTGTCTGTGACTCTTTTGTGTACTAATGTGGCATCCTATGCTTGTATGGCTGTACCATCTGCATTGTGTTGTTTCCTTGGCTGAACGAGTGTTTGCCTGCTGACCGTTTGTCAGCAGTATGTTTTGGGATTTACAATACAGTGTGCCCTCCCTAGCATTGTGACTTGTGATACAGGCGTCCGTGTGTCTTCACTGGGGGTGAGATGATAGTTCCATGCATAGTTAAAATTGAAAGTGTTGTTAACACGTTCATATCAAAGTACCCTAGACATCCCATACCTTGAAACGTATGCAATTTATTAATGTAAAGGTCATTGGGACACTTACAATTTGCAAGGTGACATTTAGGCAACCACACTCATTAACGTCTTAACATTAGGCTGTACAGTAATTTCCGATGTGTGACAGGTTCAATGGTGACTTCAGAAACATGGCTAGTGATGTCACGACCTCAGTATGTTCCTGTTGACATGTTGCTGTTGTGGTGTATGTGTTGTGTGTCCTAGAGGGTTGCTGTGCAGTGTGTATATAAGTAGGTTTTTGTACTTACCAACAAGTAGTCCATTGCCATACCATCCATCCTGGAAGTGTTCATTGATGGTGCAGTGACGGAAGATGTATGAGTCATGTACACTCCCAGGATATTTAGCCACAATGTTGGTGATCAAACCCTGGTGATCGACTATGGCCTGCACGTTGATGGAATGTGTGTGCTTCCTGTTGCGGTAGAGGTGTTCAGTTGCAGCAGGTGGCACAAGGCGTACATGTGTGCAGTCGATTGCACCAAGGACGTGTGGGAAGCCACTGATGAGGTAGAACCCCTATTTTGTTTCCTGCTGCTTCTGCAGTGTGTTAGGGAAGCAGATGTGGCGGGTGTCAGTCGAATTATGGCATCCAGTACTTTGGGCAAAAAGACGGAGAATGATGGTTGTGATATTCCGCCAACCAGGGCACCAGTTGTTTGGAAAGAGCCACTTGCCAGCATATGAAGTACGGCAAGCAGCTTTGTTTCAGTTGGGATGGTGCGGGGTGTCACTAAAGTGGGGGCCAACTGCTGTTCAATGTTGCGCAGCAGCTGCTGAATGGCCGGCCAGTTCAACCGGTACCTCTGGATGATGTTGTGTTCCCTGAGGCCCTGAAGGGAGGTTCTTGGGCGGAATATCCTCTCCTGCCTTCTGTGCTGCCTTTGGGGTCCCTGCTGATGTTGTTGTAGCTGCTGTTGTTGCTGCTGGGCTCTGCGTCTGCGTGCACGCTGGATTAGAATCACCTCCATGGCTCCCTGTTGCTGCTCTGCTGCTCTGCTTTTTGTTCTGTGTGTTCTGATTAAATACAGGTGTGTTTGCCCCATTTTAACGCCTGCCCCGACCCAGGTGTTAATTTTTGACGCAAATCAGGCTGTGCGTCATTTTCTGGCTCCGCCTCCCGGCCGTGCGTCATTTTTGCCCAAAGCATAAATACGACGCACGGCCCTTTAAGCCATTTTTTGGATGGGAACGCCTACCTTGCATATAATTAACGCAAGGCGGGTTGCCGCATCCAAAAAATTACGTACACGGCGGAATTTTGTCGTCCGTGGGCTCGGGCGTCAAAGTTTAAATACGGGGCAATGTTTGCGCTGATTGTGCGTCAAAATTTTTGACGCACAATCGCCGCAGACGGAGTATAAATATGCCCCTTATAGTGTGTTTTCGAAGAGGTATCCGGAGGGAGACTTGAATGTACTGCCCAGATTGTCCTTCAAATCCTGGGCTGTGTGTGAGTGGTTGTTTTAAGAATTACCACACCCAGAAGAATTACTGGGAACAACCATGAGTGTAAACTGACTGTTTTGTATTTTCATGTGTTCAGTTTCATGGTTGGCATTTCTGTCATGTACTTAGAGCTTTTGTGTTTGTAGTTTTGTAATTATTTCTAATTAGTTAGTGGTTTCTTTGTTTAAAAAAAAAAAGTGATGGCATTGTGTGTGGAGTGGCGCTTGGCTGAGGGTGTATATAGTGTACATATTGACTTGCTGTTGGCTACTGCAACACACTGCCAGCCAAACACCAGTCCACACATTCCCATCAGCTGGTGTGATTGCTGTATCAGGCATGTGGGTGTATATAAGTGATGGGCCCTTGAGTGGCGCTGTCTGTCGATGCGAGTGTTGTAATGTGCTGGGCCCGTGGCTGGCGGCGTGAGTGGTCTTGTGCATGTCATGTATGAAAGGTGTATGAATGGACTGTAAAGCGGTTGGTGCCTTGCCATGGCTTTACAGCTCACGAGTCATTGGTTCAGTTATTTGACCTTTCAGTTATTAACAGTGCATTTCATTTTTGTGAAATCTCTTGTTAATAAAATTTGATCCACTGAACCATCACTCACCCTCATGCCAAATCCAACCAGTATGTGTGGTAAAAATGACAAAACCTGCTCCGCTGTAATCAGGCATCGCAGCACACCTGTGACACGCTAGATGCCTCGGGTGGGACCCCGATGATGAAGCATGCCACCAACTTAGTTGGTGGGTGAGGGGTCTTTTTAACATAACCTAAGTGCATTTCTTTTCACAATTTTTGTGTTTGGAACATCACATAAGTATGTGGACACACCAAAATGATCTATTGCAAAACTACCTGTGTTGGGTGGAGGGGCACCTATGGTTTTGGTCCCGGGTGCGGCCTTCATCTAGGGAAACCTACCAAACCCAGACATGTTTTAAAAATAGACACTCCAAGGAGTCCAAGGAGGTGTAGCTTGCCTGGATCCCCCAACATTTTCTTACTCAGACTCATAGGCATGCTTCAAAATTTGCATAAAAAAATCATATTTTCCTAACTTTTCTTTGTAGGATCACCGCTGCAGCACAAATTTCCTACCACGCAGCATTCCCCTGAGTCCCCCAAGTAAAATGATACCTCACTTCCATGGGACCCCAAAGCAGAGTCAGCCTAAAAGATGTATAAAAGAAAAATATGTGCTTATCAACTCGCTGTGATATCCCCTCAATCTCTACAAGTTTTTGGCCTTTTTCTGCTGCAGGCACCTGGCCCACCCCCACAAGTGAGGTACCATTTTTATTGGGAGACTTGGGGGAACGCTGGCTGGAAGGAAATTTGTGGCTCCTCTCAAATTCCAGAACTTTCTGTCACCGAAATGAGAGGAAAAAGTGTTTTTTGGGCAAATTGTGAGGTTTGCAAAGGATTCTGGGTAACAGAACCTGGTCAGAGCCCCACAAGTCACCCCATCTTGGATTCCCCTAGATGTCTAGTTTTCAAAACTGCGCAGGTTTGCTAGGGTTCCCTAGGTGCCGGCTGAGCTAGAGGCCAAAATCCACAGCTAGGCACTTTGTAAAAAACACCTCTGTTTTCTGTGAAAAAATGTGATGTTTCCACGTTGTGTTTTGGGCCATTTCCTTTCGTGGGCGCTAGACCTACCCACACAAGTGAGGTACCATTTTTATTGGGAGACTTGGGGAAACGCTGGGTGGAATGAAATATGTGGCTCCTCTCAGATTCCAGAACTTTCTGTCACCGAAATGAGAGGAAAAAGTGTTTTTTTTGCCAAATTTTGAGGTTTGCAAAGGATTCTGGCTAACAGAACCTGGTCAGAGCCCCACCAGTCACCCCATCTTGGATTCCCCTAGGTGTCTAGTTTTAAAAACTGCGCAGGTTTGCTAGGTTTCCCTAGGTGCCGGCTGAGCTAGAGGCCAAAATCCACAGCTAGGTGCTTTGCAAAAAACAGCTATGTTTTCTTTGTGAAACTTGGATGTGTCCACGTTGTGTTTTGGGCCATTTCCTTTCGTGGGCGCTAGGCCTACCCACACAAGTGAGGTACCATTTTTATTAGCAGACTTGGGGGAACGCTGGGTGGAAGGAAATTTGTGGCTCCTCTCTGATTCCAGAACTTTCTGTCACCGAAATGAGAGGAAAAAGTGTTTTTTTGGCCAAATTTTTAGGTTTGCAAAGGATTCTGGGTAACAGAACCTGGTCAGAGCCCGACAAGTCACCCCATCTTGGTTTCCCCTAGGTGTCTAGTTTTAAAAAATGCGCTGGTTTGCTAGGTTTCCCCAAGTGCCGGCTGAGCTAGGGGCCAAAATCCACGGGTAGGCACTTTGTAAAAAACACCTCTGTTTTCTGTGAAAAAATGTGATGTTTCCATGTTGTGTTTTGGGCCATTTCCTTTTGTGGGCGCTAGGCCTACCCACACAAGTGAGGTCCCATTTGTATCGGCAGACTTGTGGGAACGCTGGGTGGAAGGTAATTTCTGGCTCCTCCCAGATTCCAGAACTTTCTGTCACCGAAATGAGAGGAAAAAGTGTTTTTTTGGCCAAATTTTGAGGTTTGCAAAGCATTCTGCGTAACAGACCCTGGTCAGAGCCCAACAAGTCAAACCATCTTGGATTCCCCAAGGTGTCTAGTTTTCAAAAATGTGCTGGTTTGCTAGGTTTACCTAAGTGCCGGCTGAGCTAGAGGCCAAAATCCACAGGTAGGCACTTTGTAAAAACCTCTGTTTTCTGTGAAAAAATGTGATGTGTCCACGTTGTGTTTTGGGCCATTTCTTTTTGTGGGCGCTAGGCCTACCAACACAAGTGAGGTACCATTTTTATTGGCAGACTTGGGGGGAACGCTGGGTGGAAGGAAATTTGTGGCTCCTCTCAGATTCCAGAACTTTCTGTCACCGAAATGAGAGGAAAAAGTGTTTTTTTGGCCAAATTTTGAGGTTTGCAAAGGATTCTGGGTAACAGAACCTGGTCAGAGCCCTACAAGTCACCCCATCCTGGATTCCCCTAGGTGTCTAGTTTTCAAAAATGCACTGATTTGTTAGGTTTCCCCTGGTGCCGGCTGAGCTAGGGGCCAAAATCCACAGGTAGGCACTTTGTAAAAAACACATCTGTTTTCTGTGAAAAAATGTGATGTGTCCACGTTGTGTTTTGGGCCATTTTCTTTTGTGGGCGCTAGGCCTACTCCCACAAGTGAGGTACCATTTTTATCGGGAGACTTAGGGGAACGCTGGGTGTAGGAAATTTGTGGCTCGGCTCAGATTCCAGAACTTTCTGTCACCGGAATGATAGGAAAAAGTGTTTTTTTGGCCAAATTTTGAGGTTTGCAAAGGATTCTGTGTAACAGAAACTGGTCAGAACCCCACAAGTCACCCCATCTTGGATTCCCCTAGATGTCTAGTTTTCAAAACTGCGCAGGTTTGCTAGGTTTCCCTAGGTGCCGGCTGAGCTAGAGGCCAAAATCCACAGCTAGGCACTTTGCAAACAACAGCTCTGTTTTCTTTGTGAAAATGTAATGTGTCCACGTTGTGTTTTGGGGCTTTTCCTTTCGCAGGCGCTAGGCCTACCCCCACAAGTGAGGTACCATTTTTACCAGGAGACATGGGGGAACGCTGGGTGGAAGGAAATTTGCGGCTCCTCTCTGATTCCAGAACTTTCTGTCACCAAAATGAGAGGAAAAAGTGTTTTTTTGGCCAAATTTTGAGGTTTGCAAAGGATTCTGGGTAACAGAACCTGGTCAGAGCCCCACCAGTCACCCCATCTTGGATTCCCCTAGGTGTCTAGTTTTTAAAAATGCACTGGTTTGCTAGGTTTCCCCAAGTGCCGGCTGAGCTAGAGACCAAAACCCACAGATACGCACTTTGTAAAAAACACTTCTGTTTTCTGTGAAAAAATTTGATGCGTCCACGTTGTGTTTTGGGCCATTTCCTTTTGTGGGCGCTAGGCCTACCCACACAAGTGAGGTCCCATTTGTATCGGCAGACTTAGGGGAACGCTGGGTGGAAGGTAATTTCTGGCTCCTCCCAGATTCCAGAACCTTCTGTCACCGAAATGAGAGGAAAAAGTGTTTTTTTGGCCAAATTTTGAGGTTTGCAAAGCATTCTGCGTAACAGATCCTGGTCAGAGCCCAACAAGTCAAACCATCTTGGATTCCCCAAGGTGTCTAGTTTTCAAAAATGTGCTGGTTTGCTAGGTTTACCTAAGTGCCGGCTGAGCTAGAGGCCAAAATCCACAGGTAGGCACTTTGTAAAAACACCTCTGTTTTCTGTGAAAAAATGTGATGTGTCCACGTTGTGTTTTGGGCCATTTCCTTTCGTGGGCGCTAGGCCTACCCACACAAGTGAGGTACCATTTTTATTGGCAGACTTGGAGGAACGCTGGGTGGAAGGAAATTTGTGGCTCTTCTCAGATTCCAGAACTTTCTGTCACCGAAATGAGAGGAAAAAGTGTTTTTTTGGCCAAATTTTTAGGTTTGCAAAGGATTCTGGGTAACAGAACC
Organism: Pleurodeles waltl; assembly: GCF_031143425.1. Taxonomy (NCBI): domain Eukaryota; kingdom Metazoa; phylum Chordata; class Amphibia; order Caudata; family Salamandridae; genus Pleurodeles; species Pleurodeles waltl. The sequence goes on from NC_090442.1 coordinate 994,143,779, forward strand.
TGGTCAGAGCCCGACAAGTCACCCCATCTTGGATTCCCCTAGGTGTCTAGTTTTCAAAACTGCGCAGGTTTGCTAGGTTTCCCCAAGTGCCGGCTGAGCTAGGGGCCAAAATCCACGGGTAGGCACTTTGTAAAAAACACATCTGTTTTCTGTGAAAAAATGTGATGTGTCCACTTTGTGTTTTGGGCCATTTTCTTTCATGGGCGCTAGGCCTACTCCCACCAGTGAGGTACCATTTTTATCGGGAGACTTAGGGGAACGCTGGGTGAAGGAAATTTGCGGCTCCTCTCTGATTCCAGAACTTTCTGTCACCGAAATGAAAGGAAAAAGTGTTTTTTTGTCCAAATTTTGAGGTTTGCAAAGGATTCTGTGTAACAGAACCTGGTCAGAGCCCCACAAGTCACCCCATCTTGGATTCCCCTAGGTGTCTAGTTTTCAAAAATGCACTGGTTTGCTAGGTTTCCCCAAGTGCCGGCTGAGCTAGAGACCAAAACCCACAGATAGGCACTTTGTAAAAAACACCTCTGTTTTCTGTGAAAAAATTTGATGCGTCCACGTTGTGTTTTGGGCCATTTCCTTTTGTGGGCGCTAGGCCTACCCACACAAGTGAGGTCCCATTTGTATCGGCAGACTTGGGGGAACGCTGGGTGGAAGGTAATTTCTGGCTCCTCCCAGATTCCAGAACTTTCTGTCACCGAAATGAGAGGAAAAAGTGTTTTTTTGGCCAAATTTTGAGGTTTGCAAAGCATTCTGCGTAACAGACTCTGGTCAGAGCCCAACAAGTCAAACCATCTTGGATTCCCCAAGGTGTCTAGTTTTCAAAAATGTGCTGGTTTGCTAGGTTTACCTAAGTGCCGGCTGAGCTAGAGGCCAAAATCCACAGGTAGGCACTTTGTAAAAACACCTCTGTTTTCTGTGAAAAAATGTGATGTGTCCACGTTGTGTTTTGGGCCATTTCCTTTCGTGGGCGCTAGGCCTACCCACACAAGTGAGGTACCATTTTTATTGGCAGACTTGGGGGAACGCTGGGTGGAAGGAAATTTGTGGCTCTTCTCAGATTCCAGAACTTTCTGTCACCGAAATGAGAGGAAAAAGTGTTTTTTTGGCCAAATATTTAGGTTTGCAAAGGATTCTGGGTAACAGAACCTGGTCAGAGCCCGACAAGTCACCCCATCTTGGATTCCCCTAGGTGTCTAGTTTTCAAAACTGCGCAGGTTTGCTAGGTTTCCCCAAGTGCCGGCTGAGCTAGGGGCCAAAATCCACGGGTAGGCACTTTGTAAAAAACACATCTGTTTTCTTTGTGAAAATGTGATGTGTCCATGTTGTGTTTTGGGCCATTTCCTTTTGTGGGCGCTAGGCCTACCCACACAAGTGAGGTCCCATTTTTATTGGCAGACTTGGGGGGAACGCTGGGTGGAAGGAAATTTGCGGCTCCTCTCTGATTCCAGAACTTTCTGTCACCGAAATGAGAGGAAAAAGTGTTTTTTTGCCAACTTTTGAGGTTTGCAAAGGATTCTGGGGAACAGAACCTGGTCAGAAACCCACAAGTCACCCCATCTTGGATTCCCCTAGATGTCTAGTTTTCAAAACTGCACAGGTTTGCTAGGTTTCCCTAGGTGCCGGCTGAGCTAGAGGCCAAAATCCACAGCTAGGCACTTTGCAAACAACAGCTCTGTTTTCTTTGTGAAAATGTGATGTGTCCACATTGTGTTTTGGGGCTTTTCCTTTCGCAGGCGCTAGGCCTACCCCCACAAGTGAGATACCATTTTTATCAGGAGACATGGGGGAACGCTGGGTGGAAGGAAATTTGCGGCTCCTCTCTGATTCCAGAACTTTCTGTCACCGAAATGAGAGGAAAAAGTGTTTTTTTGGCCAAATTTTGAGGTTTGCAAAGGATTCTGGGTAACAGAACCTGGTCAGAGCCCCACAAGTCAGCCCATCTTGGATTCCCCTAGGTGTCTAGTTTTAAAAAATGCGCTGGTTTGCTAGGTTTCCCCAAGTGCCGGCTGAGCTAGAGGCCAAAACCCACAGATAGGCACTTTGTAAAAAACACCTCTGTTTTCTGTGAAAAAATGTGATGTGTCCACGTTGTGTTTTGGGCCATTTCCTTTTGTGGGCGCTAGGCCTACCCACACAAGTGAGGTCCCATTTGTATCGGCAGACTTGGGCGAACGCTGGGTGGAAGGTAATTTCTGGCTCCTCTCAGATTCCAGAAGTTTCTGTCACCGAAATGAGAGGAAAAAGTGTTTTTTTGGCCAAATTTTGAGGTTTGCAAAGGATTCTGCGTAACAGACCCTGGTCAGAGCCCAACAAGTCAAACCATCTTGGATTCCCCAAGGTGTCTAGTTTTAAAAAATGTGCTGGTTTGCTAGGTTTACCTAAGTGCCGGCTGAGCTAGAGGCCAAAATCCACAGGTAGGCACTTTGTAAAAACACCTCTGTTTTCTGTGAAAAAATGTGATGTGTCCACGTTGTGTTTTGGGCCATTTCTTTTTGTGGGCGCTAGGCTTACCCACACAAGTGAGGTACCATTTTTATTGGCAGACTTGGGGGGAACGCTGGGTGGAAGGAAATGTGTGGGTCCTCTCAGATTCCAGAACTTTCTGTCACCGAAATGAGAGGAAAAAGTGTTTTTTTTGGCCAAATTTTGAGGTTTGCAAAGGATTCTGGGTAACAGAACCTGGTCAGAGCCCTACAAGTCACCCCATCCTGGATTCCCCTAGGTGTCTAGTTTTCAAAAATGCGCTTGTTTGTTAGGTTTCCCCCGGTGCCGGCTGAGCTAGGGGCCAAAATCCACGGGTAGGCACTTTGTAAAAAACACATCTGTTTTCTGTGAAAAAATGTGATGTGTCCACGTTGTGTTTTGGGCCATTTTCTTTTGTGGGCGCTAGGCCTACTCCCACAAGTGAGGTACCATTTTTATCGGGAGACTTAGGGGAACGCTGGGTGTAGGAAATTTGTGGCTCGGCTCAGATTCCAGAACTTTCTGTCACCGGAATGATAGGAAAAAGTGTTTTTTTTGCCAAATTTTGAGGTTTGCAAAGGATTCTGTGTAACAGAAACTGGTCAGAACCCCACAAGTCACCCCATCTTGGATTCCCCTAGATGTCTAGATTTTCAAAACTGCGCAGGTTTGCTAGGTTTCCCTAGGTGCCGGCTGAGCTAGAGGCCAAAATCCACAGCTAGGCACTTTGCAAACAACAGCTCTGTTTTCTTTGTGAAAATGTGATGTGTCCACGTTGTGTTTTGGGGCTTTTCCTTTCGCAGGCGCTAGGCCTACCCCCACAAGTGAGGTACCATTTTTACCAAGAGACATGGGGGAACGCTGGGTGGAAGGAAATTTGCAGCTCCTCTCTGATTCCAGAACTTTCTGTCACCGAAATGAGAGGAAAAAGTGTTTTTTTGGCCAAATTTTGAGGTTTGCAAAGGATTCTGGGTAACAGAACCTGGTCAGAGCCCCACAAGTCACCCCATCTTGGATTCCCCTAGGTGTCTAGTTTTCAAAAATGCACTGGTTTGCTAGGTTTCCCCAAGTGCCGGCTGAGCTAGAGACCAAAACCCACAGATAGGCACTTTGTAAAAAACACCTCTGTTTTCTGTGAAAAAATTTGATGCGTCCACGTTGTGTTTTGGGCCATTTCCTTTTGTGGGCGCTAGGCCTACCCACACAAGTGAGGTCCCATTTGTATCGGCAGACTTGGGGGAACGCTGGGTGGAAGGTAATTTCTGGCTCCTCCCAGATTCCAGAACTTTCTGTCAGCGAAATGAGAGGAAAAAGTGTTTTTTTGGCCAAATTTTGAGGTTTGCAAAGCATTCTGCGTAACAGACTCTGGTCAGAGCCCAACAAGTCAAACCATCTTGGATTCCCCAAGGTGTCTAGTTTTCAAAAATGTGCTGGTTTGCTAGGTTTACCTAAGTGCCGGCTGAGCTAGAGGCCAAAATCCACAGGTAGGCACTTTGTAAAAACACCTCTGTTTTCTGTGAAAAAATGTGATGTGTCCACGTTGTGTTTTGGGCCATTTCCTTTCGTGGGCGCTAGGCCTACCCACACAAGTGAGGTACCATTTTTATTGGCAGACTTGGGGGAACGCTGGGTGGAAGGAAATTTGTGGCTCTTCTCAGATTCCAGAACTTTCTGTCACCGAAATGAGAGGAAAAAGTGTTTTTTTGGCCAAATATTTAGGTTTGCAAAGGATTCTGGGTAACAGAACCTGGTCAGAGCCCGACAAGTCACCCCATCTTGGATTCCCCTAGGTGTCTAGTTTTCAAAACTGCGCAGGTTTGCTAGGTTTCCCCAAGTGCCGGCTGAGCTAGGGGCCAAAATCCACGGGTAGGCACTTTGTAAAAAACACATCTGTTTTCTTTGTGAAAATGTGATGTGTCCATGTTGTGTTTTGGGCCATTTCCTTTTGTGGGCGCTAGGCCTACCCACACAAGTGAGGTCCCATTTTTATTGGCAGACTTGGGGGGAACGCTGGGTGGAAGGAAATTTGCGGCTCCTCTCTGATTCCAGAACTTTCTGTCACCGAAATGAGAGGAAAAAGTGTTTTTTTGCCAACTTTTGAGGTTTGCAAAGGATTCTGGGGAACAGAACCTGGTCAGAAACCCACAAGTCACCCCATCTTGGATTCCCCTAGATGTCTAGTTTTCAAAACTGCACAGGTTTGCTAGGTTTCCCTAGGTGCCGGCTGAGCTAGAGGCCAAAATCCACAGCTAGGCACTTTGCAAACAACAGCTCTGTTTTCTTTGTGAAAATGTGATGTGTCCACATTGTGTTTTGGGGCTTTTCCTTTCGCAGGCGCTAGGCCTACCCCCACAAGTGAGATACCATTTTTATCAGGAGACATGGGGGAACGCTGGGTGGAAGGAAATTTGCGGCTCCTCTCTGATTCCAGAACTTTCTGTCACCGAAATGAGAGGAAAAAGTGTTTTTTTGGCCAAATTTTGAGGTTTGCAAAGGATTCTGGGTAACAGAACCTGGTCAGAGCCCCACAAGTCAGCCCATCTTGGATTCCCCTAGGTGTCTAGTTTTAAAAAATGCGCTGGTTTGCTAGGTTTCCCCAAGTGCCGGCTGAGCTAGAGGCCAAAACCCACAGATAGGCACTTTGTAAAAAACACCTCTGTTTTCTGTGAAAAAATGTGATGTGTCCACGTTGTGTTTTGGGCCATTTCCTTTTGTGGGCGCTAGGCCTACCCACACAAGTGAGGTCCCATTTGTATCGGCAGACTTGGGCGAACGCTGGGTGGAAGGTAATTTCTGGCTCCTCTCAGATTCCAGAAGTTTCTGTCACCGAAATGAGAGGAAAAAGTGTTTTTTTGGCCAAATTTTGAGGTTTGCAAAGGATTCTGCGTAACAGACCCTGGTCAGAGCCCAACAAGTCAAACCATCTTGGATTCCCCAAGGTGTCTAGTTTTAAAAAATGTGCTGGTTTGCTAGGTTTACCTAAGTGCCGGCTGAGCTAGAGGCCAAAATCCACAGGTAGGCACTTTGTAAAAACACCTCTGTTTTCTGTGAAAAAATGTGATGTGTCCACGTTGTGTTTTGGGCCATTTCTTTTTGTGGGCGCTAGGCTTACCCACACAAGTGAGGTACCATTTTTATTGGCAGACTTGGGGGGAACGCTGGGTGGAAGGAAATGTGTGGGTCCTCTCAGATTCCAGAATTTTCTGTCACCGAAATGAGAGGAAAAAGTGTTTTTTTGGCCAAATTTTGAGGTTTGCAAAGGATTCTGGGTAACAGAACCTGGTCAGAGCCCTACAAGTCACCCCATCCTGGATTCCCCTAGGTGTCTAGTTTTCAAAAATGCGCTTGTTTGTTAGGTTTCCCCCGGTGCCGGCTGAGCTAGGGGCCAAAATCCACGGGTAGGCACTTTGTAAAAAACACATCTGTTTTCTGTGAAAAAATGTGATGTGTCCACGTTGTGTTTTGGGCCATTTTCTTTTGTGGGCGCTAGGCCTACTCCCACAAGTGAGGTACCATTTTTATCGGGAGACTTAGGGGAACGCTGGGTGTAGGAAATTTGTGGCTCGGCTCAGATTCCAGAACTTTCTGTCACCGGAATGATAGGAAAAAGTGTTTTTTTTGCCAAATTTTGAGGTTTGCAAAGGATTCTGTGTAACAGAAACTGGTCAGAACCCCACAAGTCACCCCATCTTGGATTCCCCTAGATGTCTAGATTTTCAAAACTGCGCAGGTTTGCTAGGTTTCCCTAGGTGCCGGCTGAGCTAGAGGCCAAAATCCACAGCTAGGCACTTTGCAAACAACAGCTCTGTTTTCTTTGTGAAAATGTGATGTGTCCACGTTGTGTTTTGGGGCTTTTCCTTTCGCAGGCGCTAGGCCTACCCCCACAAGTGAGGTACCATTTTTACCAAGAGACATGGGGGAACGCTGGGTGGAAGGAAATTTGCAGCTCCTCTCTGATTCCAGAACTTTCTGTCACCGAAATGAGAGGAAAAAGTGTTTTTTTGGCCAAATTTTGAGGTTTGCAAAGGATTCTGGGTAACAGAACCTGGTCAGAGCCCCACAAGTCACCCCATCTTGGATTCCCCTAGGTGTCTAGTTTTTAAAAATGCACTGGTTTGCTAGGTTTCCCCAAGTGCCGGCTGAGCTAGAGACCAAAACCCACAGATACGCACTTTGTAAAAAACACCTCTGTTTTCTGTGAAAAAATTTGATGCGTCCACGTTGTGTTTTGGGCCATTTCCTTTTGTGGGCGCTAGGCCTACCCACACAAGTGAGGTCCCATTTTTATCGGCAGACTTAGGGGAACGCTGGGTGGAAGGTAATTTCTGGCTCCTCCCAGATTCCAGAACCTTCTGTCACCGAAATGAGAGGAAAAAGTGTTTTTTTTGGCCAAATTTTGAGGTTTGCAAAGCATTCTGCGTAACAGACCCTGGTCAGAGCCCAACAAGTCAAACCATCTTGGATTCCCCAAGGTGTCTAGTTTTCAAAAATGTGCTGGTTTGCTAGGTTTACCTAAGTGCCGGCTGAGCTAGAGGCCAAAATCCACAGGTAGGCACTTTGTAAAAACACCTCTGCTTTCTGTGAAAAAATGTGATGTGTCCACGTTGTGTTTTGGGCCATTTCCTTTCGTGGGCGCTAGGCCTACCCACACAAGTGAGGTACCATTTTTATTGGCAGACTTGGAGGAACGCTGGGTGGAAGGAAATTTGTGGCTCTTCTCAGATTCCAGAACTTTCTGTCACCGAAATTAGAGGAAAAAGTGTTTTTTTGGCCAAATTTTGAGGTTTGCAAAGGATTCTGGGTAACAGAACCTGGTCAGAGCCCTACAAGTCACCCCATCTTGGATTCCCCTAGGTGTCTAGTTTTCAAAAGTGCGTAGGTTTGCTAGGTTTCCCCAAGTGCCGGCTGAGCTAGGGGCCAAAATCCACGGGTAGGCACTTTGTAAAAAACACATCTGTTTTCTGTGAAAAAATGTGATGTGTCTACTTTGTGTTTTGGGCCATTTTCTTTCATGGGCGCTAGGCCTACTCCCACCAGTGAGGTACCATTTTTATCGGGAGACTTAGGGGAACGCTGGGTGAAGGAAATTTGCGGCTCCTCTCTGATTCCAGAACTTTCTGTCACCGAAATGAGAGGAAAAAGTGTTTTTTTGGCCAAATTTTGAGGTTTGCAAAGGAATCTGGGTAACAGAACCTGGTCAGAGCCCCACAAGTCACCCCATTTTGGATTCCCCTAGGTGTCTAGTTTTCAAAAATGCACTGGTTTGCTAGGTTTCCCCAAGTGCCGGCTGAGCTAGAGACCAAAACCCACAGATAGGCACTTTGTAAAAAACACCTCTGTTTTCTGTGAAAAAATTTGATGCGTCCACGTTGTGTTTTGGGCCATTTCCTTTTGTGGGCGCTAGGCCTACCCACACAAGTGAGGTCCCATTTGTATCGGCAGACTTGGGGGAACGCTGGGTGGAAGGTAATTTCTGGCTCCTCCCAGATTCCAGAACTTTCTGTCAGCGAAATGAGAGGAAAAAGTGTTTTTTTGGCCAAATTTTGAGGTTTGCAAAGCATTCTGCGTATCAGACTCTGGTCAGAGCCCAACAAGTCAAACCATCTTGGATTCCCCAAGGTGTCTAGTTTTCAAAAATGTGCTGGTTTGCTAGGTTTACCTAAGTGCCGGCTGAGCTAGAGGCCAAAATCCACAGGTAGGCACTTTGTAAAAACACCTCTGTTTTCTGTGAAAAAATGTGATGTGTCCACATTGTGTTTTGGGCCATTTCCTTTCGTGGGCGCTAGGCCTACCCACACAAGTGAGGTACCATTTTTATTGGCAGACTTGGGGGAACGCTGGGTGGAAGGAAATTTGTGGCTCCTCTCAGATTCCAGAACTTGCTGTCACCGAAACGAGAGGAAAAAGCGTTTTTTGGGCAAATTGTGAGGTTTGCAAAGGATTCTGGGTAACAGAACCTGGTCAGATCCCCACAAGTCACCCCATCTTGGATTCTCCTAGATGTCTAGTTTTCAAAACTGCGCAGGTTTGCTAGGGTTCCCTAGGTGCCGGCTGAGCTAGAGGCCAAAATCCACAGCTAGGCACTTTGTAAAAAACACCTCTGTTTTCTGGGAAAAAATTTGATGTTTCCATGTTGTGTTTTGGGCCATTTCCTTTTGTGGGCGCTAGACCTACCCACACAAGTGAGGTACCATTTTTATCGTGAGACTTGGGGAAACGCTGGGTGGAATGAAATATGTGGCTCCTCTCAGATTCCAGAACTTTCTTTCACCGAAATGAGTGGAAAAAGTGTTTATTTTGCCATATTTTGAGGTTTGCAAAGGATTCTGGCTAACAGAACCTGGTCATAGCCCGACAAGTCACCCCATCTTGGATTCCCCTAGGTGTCTAGTTTTAAAAAATGCGCTGGTTTGCTAGGTTTCTCCAAGTGCCGGCTGAGCTAGGGGCCAAAATCCACGGGTAGGCACTTTGTAAAAAACACATCTGTTTTCTGTGAAAAAATGTGATGTGTCCACGTTGTGTTTTGGGCCATTTTCTTTCGTGGGCGCTAGGCCTACTCCCACAAGTGAGGTACCATTTTTATCGGGAGACTTAGGGGAACGCTGGGTGAAGGAAATTTGTGGCTCGGCTCAGATTCCAGAACTTTCTGTCACCGAAATGAGAGGAAAAAGTGTTTTTTTGGCCAAATTTTGAGGTTTGCAAAGGATTCTGGGTAACAGAACCTGGTCAGAGCCCCACAAGTCACCCCATCTTGGATTCCCCTAGGTGTCTAGTTTTAAAAAATGCACTGGTTTGCTAGGTTTCCCCAAGTGCCGGCTGAGATAGAGACCAAAACCCACAGATAGGCACTTTGTAAAAAACACCTCTGTTTTCTGTGAAATAATTTGATGCGTCCACGTTGTGTTTTGGGCCATTTCTTTTTGTGGGCGCTAGGCCTACCCACACAAGTGAGGTCCCATTTGTATCGGCAGACTTGGGGGAACGCTGGGTGGAAGGTAATTTCTGGCTCCTCCCAGATTCCAGAACTTTCTGTCACCGAAATGAGAGGAAAAAGTGTTTTTTTGGCCAAATTTTGAGGTTTGCAAAGCATTCTGCGTAACAGACCCTGGTCAGAGCCCAACAAGTCAAACCATCTTGGATTCCCCAAGGTGTCTAGTTTTCAAAAATGTGCTGGTTTGCTAGGTTTACCTAAGTGCCGGCTGAGCTAGAGGCCAAAATCCACAGGTAGGCACTTTGTAAAAATACCTCTGTTTTCTGTGAAAAAATGTGATGTGTCCACGTTGTGTTTTGGGCCATTTCCTTTCGTGGGCGCTAGGCCTACCCACACAAGTGAGGTACCATTTTTATTGGCAGACTTGGGGGAACGCTGGGTGGAAGGACATTTGCGGCTCCTCTCTGATTCCAGAACTTTCTGTCACCGAAATGAGAGGAAAAAGTGTTTTTTTGCCAACTTTTGAGGTTTGCAAAGGATTCTGGGGAACAGAACCTGGTCAGAAACCCACAAGTCACCCCATCTTGGATTCCCCTAGATGTCTAGTTTTCAAAACTGCACAGGTTTGCTAGGTTTCCCTAGGTGCCGGCTGAGCTAGAGGCCAAAATCCACAGCTAGGCACTTTGCAAACAACAGCTCTGTTTTCTTTGTGAAAATGTGATGTGTCCACATTGTGTTTTGGGGCTTTTCCTTTCGCAGGCGCTAGGCCTACCCCCACAAGTGAGATACCATTTTTATCAGGAGACATGGGGGAACGCTGGGTGGAAGGAAATTTGCGGCTCCTCTCTGATTCCAGAACTTTCTGTCACCGAAATGTGAGGAAAAAGTGTTTTTTTGGCCAAATTTTGAGGTTTGCAAAGGATTCTGGGTAACAGAACCTGGTCAGAGCCCCACAAGTCAGCCCATCTTGGATTCCCCTAGGTGTGTAGTTTTAAAAAATGCGCTGGTTTGCTAGGTTTCCCCAAGTGCCGGCTGAGCTAGGGGCCAAAATCCACAGCTACGCACTTTGTAAAAAACACCTCTGTTTTCTGGGAAAAAATTTGATGTTTCCATGTTGTGTTTTGGGCCATTTCCTTTTGTGGGCGCTAGACCTACCCACACAAGTGAGGTACCATTTTTATCGTGAGACTTGGGGAAACGCTGGGTGGAATGAAATATGTGGCTCCTCTCAGATTCCAGAACTTTCTTTCACCGAAATGAGAGGAAAAAGTGTTTATTTTGCCATATTTTGAGGTTTGCAAAGGATTCTGGCTAACAGAACCTGGTCATAGCCCGACAAGTCACCCCATCTTGGATTCCCCTAGGTGTCTAGTTTTAAAAAATGCGCTGGTTTGCTAGGTTTCTCCAAGTGCCGGCTGAGCTAGGGGCCAAAATCCACGGGTAGGCACTTTGTAAAAAACACATCTGTTTTCTGTGAAAAAATGTGATGTGTCCACGTTGTGTTTTGGGCCATTTTCTTTCGTGGGCGCTAGGCCTACTCCCACAAGTGAGGTACCATTTTTATCGGGAGACTTAGGGGAACGCTGGGTGAAGGAAATTTGTGGCTCGGCTCAGATTCCAGAACTTTCTGTCACCGAAATGAGAGGAAAAAGTGTTTTTTTGGCCAAATTTTGAGGTTTGCAAAGGATTCTGGGTAACAGAACCTGGTCAGAGCCCCACAAGTCACCCCATCTTGGATTCCCCTAGGTGTCTAGTTTTCAAAAATGCACTGGTTTGCTAGGTTTCCCCAAGTGCCGGCTGAGCTAGAGACCAAAACCCACAGATAGGCACTTTGTAAAAAACACCTCTGTTTTCTGTGAAATAATTTGATGCGTCCACGTTGTGTTTTGGGCCATTTCTTTTTGTTTTGTGGGCGCTAGGCCTACCCACACAAGTGAGGTCCCATTTGTATCAGCAGACTTGGGGGAACGCTGGGTGGAAGGTAATTTCTGGCTCCTCCCAGATTCCAGAACTTTCTGTCACCGAAATGAGAGGAAAAAGTGTTTTTTTGGCCAAATTTTGAGGTTTGCAAAGCATTCTGCGTAACAGACCCTGGTCAGAGCCCAACAAGTCAAACCATCTTGGATTCCCCAAGGTGTCTAGTTTTCAAAAATGTGCTGGTTTGCTAGGTTTACCTAAGTGCCGGCTGAGCTAGAGGCCAAAATCCACAGGTAGGCACTTTGTAAAAATACCTCTGTTTTCTGTGAAAAAATGTGATGTGTCCACGTTGTGTTTTGGGCCATTTCCTTTCGTGGGCGCTAGGCCTACCCACACAAGTGAGGAACCATTTTTATTGGCAGACTTGGGGGAACGCTGGGTGGAAGGAAATTTGCGGCTCCTCTCTGATTCCAGAACTTTCTGTCACCGAAATGAGAGGAAAAAGTGTTTTTTTGCCAACTTTTGAGGTTTGCGAAGGATTCTGGGGAACATAACCTGGTCAGAAACCCACAAGTCACCCCATCGTGGATTCCCCTAGATGTCTAGTTTTCAAAACTGCACAGGTTTGCTAGGTTTCCCTAGGTGCCGGCTGAGCTAGAGGCCAAAATCCACAGCTAGGCACTTTGCAAACAACAGCTCTGTTTTCTTTGTGAAAATGTGATGTGTCCACATTGTGTTTTGGGGCTTTTCCTTTCGCAGGCGCTAGGCCTACCCCCACAAGTGAGATACCATTTTTATCAGGAGACATGGGGGAACGCTGGGTGGAAGGAAATTTGCGGCTCCTCTCTGATTCCAGAACTTTCTGTCACCGAAATGTGAGGAAAAAGTGTTTTTTTGGCCCAATTTTGAGGTTTGCAAAGGATTCTGGGTAACAGAACCTGGTCAGAGCCCCACAAGTCAGCCCATCTTGGATTCCCCTAGGTGTCTAGTTTTAAAAAATGCGCTGGTTTGCTAGGTTTCCCCAAGTGCCGGCTGAGTTAGAGGCCAAAACCCACAGATAGGCACTTTGTAAAAAACACCTCTGTTTTCTGTGAAAAAATGTGATGTGTCCACGTTGTGTTTTGGGCCATTTCCTTTTGTGGGCGCTAGGCCTACCCACACAAGTGAGGTCCCATTTGTATCGGCAGACTTGGGCGAATGCTGGGTGGAAGGTAATTTCTGGCTCCTCTCAGATTCCAGAAGTTTCTTTCACCGAAATGAGAGGAAAAAGTGTTTTTTTGGCCAAATTTTGAGGTTTGCAAAGGATTCTGCGTAACAGACCCTGGTCAGAGCCCAACAAGTCAAACCATCTTGGATTCCCCAAGGTGTCTAGTTTTAAAAAATGTGCTGGTTTGCTAGGTTTACCTAAGTGCCGGCTGAGCTAGAGGCCAAAATCCACAGGTAGGCACTTTGTAAAAACACCTCTGTTTTCTGTGAAAAAATGTGATGTGTCCACGTTGTGTTTTGGGCCATTTCTTTTTGTGGGCGCTAGGCCTACCCACACAAGTGAGGTACCATTTTTATTGGCAGACTTGGGGGGAACGCTGGGTGGAAGGAAATGTGTGGGTCCTCTCAGATTCCAGAACTTTCTGTCACCGAAATGAGAGGAAAAAGTGTTTTTTTGGCCAAATTTTGAGGTTTGCAAAGGATTCTGGGTAACAGAACCTGGTCAGAGCCCTACAAGTCACCCCATCCTGGATTCCCCTAGGTGTCTAGTTTTCAAAAATGCGCTTGTTTGTTAGGTTTCTCCCGGTGCCGGCTGAGCTAGGGGCCAAAATCCACGGGTAGGCACTTTGTAAAAAACACATCTGTTTTCTGTGAAAAAATGTGATGTGTCCACGTTGTGTTTTGGGCCATTTTCTTTTGTGGGCGCTAGGCCTACTCCCACAAGTGAGGTACCATTTTTATCGGGAGACTTAGGGGAACGCTGGGTGTAGGAAATTTGTGGCTCGGCTCAGATTCCAGAACTTTCTGTCACCGGAATGATAGGAAAAAGTGTTTTTTTTTGCCAAATTTTGAGGTTTGCAAAGGATTCTGTGTAACAGAAACTGGTCAGAACCCCACAAGTCACCCCATCTTGGATTCCCCTAGATGTCTAGTTTTCAAAACTGCGCAGGTTTGCTAGGTTTCCCTAGGTGCCGGCTGAGCTAGAGGCCAAAATCCACAGCTAGGCACTTTGCAAACAACAGCTCTGTTTTCTTTGTGAAAATGTGATGTGTCCACGTTGTGTTTTGGGGCTTTTCCTTTCGCAGGCGCTAGGCCTACCCCCACAAGTGAGGTACCATTTTTACCAAGAGACATGGGGGAACGCTGGGTGGAAGGAAATTTGCAGCTCCTCTCTGATTCCAGAACTTTCTGTCACCGAAATGAGAGGAAAAAGTGTTTTTTTGGCCAAATTTTGAGGTTTGCAAAGGATTCTGGGTAACAGAACCTGGTCAGAGCCCCACAAGTCACCCCATCTTGGATTCCCCTAGGTGTCTAGTTTTTAGAAATGCACTGGTTTGCTAGGTTTCCCCAAGTGCCGGCTGAGCTAGAGACCAAAACCCACAGATACGCACTTTGTAAAAAACACCTCTGTTTTCTGTGAAACAATTTGATGCGTCCACGTTGTGTTTTGGGCCATTTCCTTTTGTGGGCGCTAGGCCTACCCACACAAGTGAGGTCCCATTTTTATCGGCAGACTTAGGGGAACGCTGGGTGGAAGGTAATTTCTGGCTCCTCCCAGATTCCAGAACCTTCTGTCACCGAAATGAGAGGAAAAAGTGTTTTTTTTGGCCAAATTTTGAGGTTTGCAAAGCATTCTGCGTAACAGACCCTGGTCAGAGCCCAACAAGTCAAACCATCTTGGATTCCCCAAGGTGTCTAGTTTTCAAAAATGTGCTGGTTTGCTAGGTTTACCTAAGTGCCGGCTGAGCTAGAGGCCAAAATCCACAGGTAGGCACTTTGTAAAAACACCTCTGTTTTCTGTGAAAAAATGTGATGTGTCCACGTTGTGTTTTGGGCCATTTCCTTTCGTGGGCGCTAGGCCTACCCACACAAGTGAGGTACCATTTTTATTGGCAGACTTGGAGGAACGCTGGGTGGAAGGAAATTTGTGGCTCTTCTCAGATTCCAGAACTTTCTGTCACCGAAATGAGAGGAAAAAGTGTTTTTTTGGCCAAATTTTTAGGTTTGCAAAGGATTCTGGGTAACAGAACCTGGTCAGAGCCCGACAAGTCACCCCATCTTGGATTCCCCTAGGTGTCTAGTTTTCAAAAGTGCGTAGGTTTGCTAGGTTTCCCCAAGTGCCGGCTGAGCTAGGGGCCAAAATCCACGGGTAGGCACTTTGTAAAAAACACATCTGTTTTCTGTGAAAAAATGTGATGTGTCTACTTTGTGTTTTGGGCCATTTTCTTTCATGGGCGCTAGGCCTACTCCCACCAGTGAGGTACCATTTTTATCGGGAGACTTAGGGGAACGCTGGGTGAAGGAAATTTGCGGCTCCTCTCTGATTCCAGAACTTTCTGTCACCGAAATGAGAGGAAAAAGTGTTTTTTTGGCCAAATTTTGAGGTTTGCAAAGGAATCTGGGTAACAGAACCTGGTCAGAGCCCCACAAGTCACCCCATCTTGGATTCCCCTAGGTATCTAGTTTTCAAAAATGCACTGGTTTGCTAGGTTTCCCCAAGTGCCGGCTGAGCTAGAGACCAAAACCCACAGATAGGCACTTTGTAAAAAACACCTCTGTTTTCTGTGAAAAAATTTGATGCGTCCACGTTGTGTTTTGGGCCATTTCCTTTTGTGGGCGCTAGGCCTACCCACACAAGTGAGGTCCCATTTGTATCGGCAGACTTGGGGGAACGCTGGGTGGAAGGTAATTTCTGGCTCCTCCCAGATTCCAGAACTTTCTGTCACCGAAATGAGAGGAAAAAGTGTTTTTTTGGCCAAATTTTGAGGTTTGCAAAGCATTCTGCGTATCAGACTCTGGTCAGAGCCCAACAAGTCAAACCATCTTGGATTCCCCAAGGTGTCTAGTTTTCAAAAATGTGCTGGTTTGCTAGGTTTACCTAAGTGCCGGCTGAGCTAGAGGCCAAAATCCACAGGTAGGCACTTTGTAAAAACACCTCTGTTTTCTGTGAAAAAATGTGATGTGTCCACGTTGTGTTTTGGGCCATTTCCTTTCGTGGGCGCTAGGCCTACCCACACAAGTGAGGTACCATTTTTATTGGCAGACTTGGGGGAACGCTGGGTGGAAGGAAATTTGTGGCTCCTCTCAGATTCCAGAACTTGCTGTCACCGAAATGAGAGGAAAAAGCGTTTTTTGGGCAAATTGTGAGGTTTGCAAAGGATTCTGGGTAACAGAACCTGGTCAGAGCCCCACAAGTCACCCCATCTTGGATTCCCCTAGATGTCTAGTTTTCAAAACTGCGCAGGTTTGCTAGGGTTCCCTAGGTGCCGGCTGAGCTAGAGGCCAAAATCCACAGCTAGGCACTTTGTAAAAAACACCTCTGTTTTCTGGGAAACAATTTGATGTTTCCACGTTGTGTTTTGGGCCATTTCCTTTTGTGGGCGCTAGACCTACCCACACAAGTGAGGTACCATTTTTATCGTGAGACTTGGGGAAACGCTGGGTGGAATGAAATATGTGGCTCCTCTCAGATTCCAGAACTTTCTTTCACCGAAATGAGAGGAAAAAGTGTTTATTTTGCCATATTTTGAGGTTTGCAAAGGATTCTGGCTAACAGAACCTGGTCATAGCCCGACAAGTCACCCCATCTTGCATTCCCCTAGGTGTCTAGTTTTAAAAAATGCGCTGGTTTGCTAGGTTTCCCCAAGTGCCGGCTGAGCTAGGGGCCAAAATCCACGGGTAGGCACTTTGTAAAAAACACATCTGTTTTCTGTGAAAAAATGTGATGTGTCCACGTTGTGTTTTGGGCCATTTTCTTTCGTGGGCGCTAGGCCTACTCCCACAAGTGAGGTACCATTTTTATCGGGAGACTTAGGGGAACGCTGGGTGAAGGAAATTTGTGGCTCGGCTCAGATTCCAGAACTTTCTGTCACCGAAATGAGAGGAAAAAGTGTTTTTTTGTCCAGATTTTGAGGTTTGCAAAGGATTCTGGGTAACAGAACCTGGTCAGAGCCCCACAAGTCACCCCATCTTGGATTCCCCTAGGTGTCTAGTTTTCAAAAATGCACTGGTTTGCTAGGTTTCCCCAAGTGCCGGCTGAGCTAGAGACCAAAACCCACAGATAGGCACTTTGTAAAAAACACCTCTGTTTTCTGTGAAAACATTTGATGCGTCCACGTTGTGTTTTGGCCCATTTCCTTTTGTGGGCGCTAGGCCTACCCACACAAGTGAGGTCCCATTTGTATCGGCAGACTTGGGGGAACGCTGGGTGGAAGGTAATTTCTGGCTCCTCCCAGATTCCAGAACTTTCTGTCACCGAAATGAGAGGAAAAAGTGTTTTTTTGGCCAAATTTTGAGGTTTGCAAAGCATTCTGCGTAACAGACTCTGGTCAGAGCCCAACAAGTCAAACCATCTTGGATTCCCCAAGGTGTCTAGTTTTCAAAAATGTGCTGGTTTGCTAGGTTTACCTAAGTGCCGGCTGAGCTAAAGGCCAAAATCCACAGGTAGGCACTTTGTAAAAACACCTCTGTTTTCTGTGAAAAAATGTGATGTGTCCACGTTGTGTTTTGGGCCATTTTCTTTCGTGGGCGCTAGGCCTACTCCCACAAGTGAGGTACCATTTTTATCGGGAGACTTAGGGGAACGCTGGGTGAAGGAAATTTGTGGCTCGGCTCAGATTCCAGAACTTTCTGTCACCGAAATGAGAGGAAAAAGTGTTTTTTTGTCCAGATTTTGAGGTTTGCAAAGGATTCTGGGTAACAGAACCTGGTCAGAGCCCCACAAGTCACCCCATCTTGGATTCCCCTAGGTGTCTAGTTTTCAAAAATGCACTGGTTTGCTAGGTTTCCCCAAGTGCCGGCTGAGCTAGAGACCAAAACCCACAGATAGGCACTTTGTAAAAAACACCTCTGTTTTCTGTGAAAAAATTTGATGCGTCCACGTTGTGTTTTGGCCCATTTCCTTTTGTGGGCGCTAGGCCTACCCACACAAGTGAGGTCCCATTTGTATCGGCAGACTTGGGGGAACGCTGGGTGGAAGGTAATTTCTGGCTCCTCCCAGATTCCAGAACTTTCTGTCACCGAAATGAGAGGAAAAAGTGTTTTTTTGGCCAAATTTTGAGGTTTGCAAAGCATTCTGCGTAACAGACTCTGGTCAGAGCCCAACAAGTCAAACCATCTTGGATTCCCCAAGGTGTCTAGTTTTCAAAAATGTGCTGGTTTGCTAGGTTTACCTAAGTGCCGGCTGAGCTAGAGGCCAAAATCCACAGGTAGGCACTTTGTAAAAACACCTCTGTTTTCTGTGAAAAAATGTGATGTGTCCACGTTGTGTTTTGGGCCATTTCCTTTCGTGGGCGCTAGGCCTACCCACACAAGTGAGGTACCATTTTTATTGGCAGACTTGGGGGAACGCTGGGTGGAAGGAAATTTGTGGCTCTTCTCAGATTCCAGAACTTTCTGTCACCGAAATGAGAGGAAAAAGTGTTTTTTTGGCCAAATATTTAGGTTTGCAAAGGATTCTGGGTAACAGAACCTGGTCAGAGCCCGACAAGTCACCCCATCTTGGATTCCCCTAGGTGTCTAGTTTTCAAAACTGCGCAGGTTTGCTAGGTTTCCCCAAGTGCCGGCTGAGCTAGGGGCCAAAATCCACGGGTAGGCACTTTGTAAAAAACACATCTGTTTTCTTTGTGAAAATGTGATGTGTCCACGTTGTGTTTTGGGCCATTTCCTTTTGTGGGCGCTAGGCCTACCCACACAAGTGAGGTCCCATTTTTATTGGCAGACTTGGGGGGAACGCTGGGTGGAAGGAAATTTGCGGCTCCTCTCTGATTCCAGAACTTTCTGTCACCGAAATGAGAGGAAAAAGTGTTTTTTTGCCAACTTTTGAGGTTTGCAAAGGATTCTGGGGAACAGAACCTGGTCAGAAACCCACAAGTCACCCCATCTTGGATTCCCCTAGATGTCTAGTTTTCAAAACTGCACAGGTTTGCTAGGTTTCCCTAGGTGCCGGCTGAGCTAGAGGCCAAAATCCACAGCTAGGCACTTTGCAAACAACAGCTCTGTTTTCTTTGTGAAAATGTGATGTGTCCACATTGTGTTTTGGGGCTTTTCCTTTCACAGGCGCTAGGCCTACCCCCACAAGTGAGATACCATTTTTATCAGGAGACATGGGGGAACGCTGGGTGGAAGGAAATTTGCGGCTCCTCTCTGATTCCAGAACTTTCTGTCACCGAAATGAGAGGAAAAAGTGTTTTTTTGGCCAAATTTTGAGGTTTGCAAAGGATTCTGGGTAACAGAACCTGGTCAGAGCCCCACAAGTCAGCCCATCTTGGATTCCCCTAGGTGTCTAGTTTTAAAAAATGCGCTGGTTTGCTAGGTTTCCCCAAGTGCCGGCTGAGCTAGAGGCCAAAACCCACAGATAGGCACTTTGTAAAAAACACCTCTGTTTTCTGTGAAAAAATGTGATGTGTCCACGTTGTGTTTTGGGCCATTTCCTTTTGTGGGCGCTAGGCCTACCCACACAAGTGAGGTCCCATTTGTATCGGCAGACTTGGGCGAACGCTGGGTGGAAGGTAATTTCTGGCTCCTCTCAGATTCTAGAAGTTTCTGTCACCGAAATGAGAGGAAAAAGTGTTTTTTGGCCAAATTTTGAGGTTTGCAAAGGATTCTGCGTAACAGACCCTGGTCAGAGCCCAACAAGTCAAACCATCTTGGATTCCCCAAGGTGTCTAGTTTTAAAAAATGTGCTGGTTTGCTAGGTTTACCTAAGTGCCGGCTGAGCTAGAGGCCAAAATCCACAGGTAGGCCCTTTGTAAAAACACCTCTGTTTTCTGTGAAAAAATGTGATGTGTCCACGTTGTGTTTTGGGCCATTTCTTTTTGTGGGCGCTAGGCCTACCCACACAAGTGAGGTACCATTTTTATTGGCAGACTTGGGGGGAACGCTGGGTGGAAGGAAATGTGTGGGTCCTCTCAGATTCCAGAACTTTCTGTCACCGAAATGAGAGGAAAAAGTGTTTTTTTGGCCAAATTTTGAGGTTTGCAAAGGATTCTGGGTAACAGAACCTGGTCAGAGCCCTACAAGTCACCCCATCCTGGATTCCCCTAGGTGTCTAGTTTTCAAAAATGCGCTTGTTTGTTAGGTTTCCCCCGGTGCCGGCTGAGCTAGGGGCCAAAATCCACGGGTAGGCACTTTGTAAAAAACACATCTGTTTTCTGTGAAAAAATGTGATGTGTCCACGTTGTGTTTTGGGCCATTTTCTTTTGTGGGCGCTAGGCCTACTCCCACAAGTGAGGTACCATTTTTATCGGCAGACTTGGGGGAACGCTGGGTGGAAGGTAATTTCTGGCTCCTCCCAGATTCCAGAACTTTCTGTCACCGAAATGAGAGGAAAAAGTGTTTTTTTGGCCAAATTTTGAGGTTTGCAAAGCATTCTGCGTAACAGACTCTGGTCAGAGCCCAACAAGTCAAACCATCTTGGATTCCCCAAGGTGTCTAGTTTTCAAAAATGTGCTGGTTTGCTAGGTTTACCTAAGTGCCTGCTGAGCTAGAGGCCAAAATCCACAGGTAGGCACTTTGTAAAAACACCTCTGTTTTCTGTGAAAAAATGTGATGTGTCCACGTTGTGTTTTGGGCCATTTCCTTTCGTGGGCGCTAGGCCTACCCACACAAGTGAGGTACCATTTTTATTGGCAGACTTGGGGGAACGCTGGGTGGAAGGAAATTTGTGGCTCTTCTCAGATTCCAGAACTTTCTGTCACCGAAATGAGAGGAAAAAGTGTTTTTTTGGCCAAATATTTAGGTTTGCAAAGGATTCTGGGTAACAGAACCTGGTCAGAGCCCGACAAGTCACCCCATCTTGGATTCCCCTAGGTGTCTAGTTTTCAAAACTGCGCAGGTTTGCTAGGTTTCCCCAAGTGCCGGCTGAGCTAGGGGCCAAAATCCACGGGTAGGCACTTTGTAAAAAACACATCTGTTTTCTTTGTGAAAATGTGATGTGTCCATGTTGTGTTTTGGGCCATTTCCTTTTGTGGGCGCTAGGCCTACCCACACAAGTGAGGTCCCATTTTTATTGGCAGACTTGGGGGGAACGCTGGGTGGAAGGAAATTTGCGGCTCCTCTCTGATTCCAGAACTTTCTGTCACCGAAATGAGAGGAAAAAGTGTTTTTTTGCCAACTTTTGAGGTTTGCAAAGGATTCTGGGGAACAGAACCTGGTCAGAAACCCACAAGTCACCCCATCTTGGATTCCACTAGATGTCTAGTTTTCAAAACTGCACAGGTTTGCTAGGTTTCCCTAGGTGCCGGCTGAGCTAGAGGCCAAAATCCACAGCTAGGCACTTTGCAAACAACAGCTCTGTTTTCTTTGTGAAAATGTGATGTGTCCACATTGTGTTTTGGGGGTTTTCCTTTCGCAGGCGCTAGGCCTACCCCCACAAGTGAGATACCATTTTTATCAGGAGACATGGGGGAACGCTGGGTGGAAGGAAATTTGCGGCTCCTCTCTGATTCCAGAACTTCCTGTCACCGAAATGAGAGGAAAAAGTGTTTTTTTGGCCAAATTTTGAGGTTTGCAAAGGATTCTGGGTAACAGAACCTGGTCAGAGCCCCACAAGTCAGCCCATCTTGGATTCCCCTAGGTGTCTAGTTTTAAAAAATGCGCTGGTTTGCTAGGTTTCCCCAAGTGCCGGCTGAGCTAGAGGCCAAAACCCACAGATAGGCACTTTGTAAAAAACACCTCTGTTTTCTGTGAAAAAATGTGATGTGTCCACGTTGTGTTTTGGCCCATTTCCTTTTGTGGGCGCTAGGCCTACCCACACAAGTGAGGTCCCATTTGTATCGGCAGACTTGGGCGAACGCTGGGTGGAAGGTAATTTCTGGCTCCTCTCAGATTCCAGAAGTTTCTGTCACCGAAATGAGAGGAAAAAGTGTTTTTTTGGCCAAATTTTGAGGTTTGCAAAGGATTCTGCGTAACAGACCCTGGTCAGAGCCCAACAAGTCAAACCATCTTGGATTCCCCAAGGTGTCTAGTTTTAAAAAATGTGCTGGTTTGCTAGGTTTACCTAAGTGCCGGCTGAGCTAGAGGCCAAAATCCACAGGTAGGCACTTTGTAAAAACACCTCTGTTTTCTGTGAAAAAATGTGATGTGTCCACGTTGTGTTTTGGGCCATTTCTTTTTGTGGGCGCTAGGCCTACCCACACAAGTGAGGTACCATTTTTATTGGCAGACTTGGGGGGAACGCTGGGTGGAAGGAAATGTGTGGGTCCTCTCAGATTCCAGAACTTTCTGTCACCGAAATGAGAGGAAAAAGTGTTTTTTTGGCCAAATTTTTAGGTTTGCAAAGGATTCTGGGTAACAGAACCTGGTCAGAGCCCTACAAGTCACCCCATCCTGGATTCCCCTAGGTGTCTAGTTTTCAAAAATGCGCTTGTTTGTTAGGTTTCCCCCGGTGCCGGCTGAGCTAGGGGCCAAAATCCACGGGTAGGCACTTTGTAAAAAACACATCTGTTTTCTGTGAAAAAATGTGATGTGTCCACGTTGTGTTTTGGGCCATTTTCTTTTGTGGGCGCTAGGCCTACTCCCACAAGTGAGGTACCATTTTTATCGGCAGACTTGGGGGAACGCTGGGTGGAAGGTAATTTCTGGCTCCTCCCAGATTCCAGAACTTTCTGTCACCGAAATGAGAGGAAAAAGTGTTTTTTTGGCCAAATTTTGAGGTTTGCAAAGCATTCTGCGTAACAGACTCTGGTCAGAGCCCAACAAGTCAAACCATCTTGGATTCCCCAAGGTGTCTAGTTTTCAAAAATGTGCTGGTTTGCTAGGTTTACCTAAGTGCCGGCTGAGCTAGAGGCCAAAATCCACAGGTAGGCACTTTGTAAAAACACCTCTGTTTTCTGTGAAAAAATTTGATGTGTCCACGTTGTGTTTTGGGCCATTTCCTTTCGTGGGCGCTAGGCCTACCCACACAAGTGAGGTACCATTTTTATTGGCAGACTTGGGGGAACGCTGGGTGGAAGGAAATTTGTGGCTCTTCTCAGATTCCAGAACTTTCTGTCACCGAAATGAGAGGAAAAAGTGTTTTTTTGGCCAAATATTTAGGTTTGCAAAGGATTCTGGGTAACAGAACCTGGTCAGAGCCCGACAAGTCACCCCATCTTGGATTCCCCTAGGTGTCTAGTTTTCAAAACTGCGCAGGTTTGCTAGGTTTCCCCAAGTGCCGGCTGAGCTAGGGGCCAAAATCCACGGGTAGGCACTTTGTAAAAAACACATCTGTTTTCTTTGTGAAAATGTGATGTGTCCACGTTGTGTTTTGGGCCATTTCCTTTTGTGGGCGCTAGGCCTACCCACACAAGTGAGGTCCCATTTTTATTGGCAGACTTGGGGGGAACGCTGGGTGGAAGGAAATTTGCGGCTCCTCTCTGATTCCAGAACTTTCTGTCACCGAAATGAGAGGAAAAAGTGTTTTTTTGCCAACTTTTGAGGTTTGCAAAGGATTCTGGGGAACAGAACCTGGTCAGAAACCCACAAGTCACCCCATCTTGGATTCCCCTAGATGTCTAGTTTTCAAAACTGCACAGGTTTGCTAGGTTTCCCTAGGTGCCGGCTGAGCTAGAGGCCAAAATCCACAGCTAGGCACTTTGCAAACAACAGCTCTGTTTTCTTTGTGAAAATGTGATGTGTCCACATTGTGTTTTGGGGCTTTTCCTTTCGCAGGCGCTAGGCCTACCCCCACAAGTGAGATACCATTTTTATCAGGAGACATGGGGGAACGCTGGGTGGAAGGAAATTTGCGGCTCCTCTCTGATTCCAGAACTTTCTGTCACCGAAATGAGAGGAAAAAGTGTTTTTTTGGCCAAATTTTGAGGTTTGCAAAGGATTCTGGGTAACAGAACCTGGTCAGAGCCCCACAAGTCAGCCCATCTTGGATTCCCCTAGGTGTCTAGTTTTAAAAAATGCGCTGGTTTGCTAGGTTTCCCCAAGTGCCGGCTGAGCTAGAGGCCAAAACCCACAGATAGGCACTTTGTAAAAAACACCTCTGTTTTCTGTGAAAAAATGTGATGTGTCCACGTTGTGTTTTGGGCCATTTCCTTTTGTGGGCGCTAGGCCTACCCACACAAGTGAGGTCCCATTTGTATCGGCAGACTTGGGCGAACGCTGGGTGGAAGGTAATTTCTGGCTCCTCTCAGATTCCAGAAGTTTCTGTCACCGAAATGAGAGGAAAAAGTGTTTTTTTGGCCAAATTTTGAGGTTTGCAAAGGATTCTGCGTAACAGACCCTGGTCAGAGCCCAACAAGTCAAACCATCTTGGATTCCCCAAGGTGTCTAGTTTTAAAAAATGTGCTGGTTTGCTAGGTTTACCTAAGTGCCGGCTGAGCTAGAGGCCAAAATCCACAGGTAGGCACTTTGTAAAAACACCTCTGTTTTCTGTGAAAAAATGTGATGTGTCCACGTTGTGTTTTGGGCCATTTCTTTTTGTGGGCGCTAGGCCTACCCACACAAGTGAGGTACCATTTTTATTGGCAGACTTGGGGGGAACGCTGGGTGGAAGGAAATGTGTGGGTCCTCTCAGATTCCAGAACTTTCTGTCACCGAAATGAGAGGAAAAAGTGTTTTTTTGGCCAAATTTTGAGGTTTGCAAAGGATTCTGGGTAACAGAACCTGGTCAGAGCCCTACAAGTCACCCCATCCTGGATTCCCCTAGGTGTCTAGTTTTCAAAAATGCGCTTGTTTGTTAGGTTTCCCCCGGTGCCGGCTGAGCTAGGGGCCAAAATCCACGGGTAGGCACTTTGTAAAAAACACATCTGTTTTCTGTGAAAAAATGTGATGTGTCCACGTTGTGTTTTGGGCCATTTTCTTTTGTGGGCGCTAGGCCTACTCCCACAAGTGAGGTACCATTTTTATCGGGAGACTTAGGGGAACGCTGGGTGTAGGAAATTTGTGGCTCGGCTCAGATTCCAGAACTTTCTGTCACCGGAATGATAGGAAAAAGTGTTTTTTTTGCCAAATTTTGAGGTTTGCAAAGGATTCTGTGTAACAGAAACTGGTCAGAACCCCACAAGTCACCCCATCTTGGATTCCCCTAGATGTCTAGTTTTCAAAACTGCGCAGGTTTGCTAGGTTTCCCTAGGTGCCGGCTGAGCTAGAGGCCAAAATCCACAGCTAGGCACTTTGCAAACAACAGCTCTGTTTTCTTTGTGAAAATGTGATGTGTCCACGTTGTGTTTTGGGGCTTTTCCTTTCGCAGGCGCTAGGCCTACCCCCACAAGTGAGGTACCATTTTTACCAAGAGACATGGGGGAACGCTGGGTGGAAGGAAATTTGCAGCTCCTCTCTGATTCCAGAACTTTCTGTCACCGAAATGAGAGGAAAAAGTGTTTTTTTGGCCAAATTTTGAGGTTTGCAAAGGATTCTGGGTAACAGAACCTGGTCAGAGCCCTACAAGTCACCCCATCCTGGATTCCCCTAGGTGTCTAGTTTTCAAAAATGCGCTTGTTTGTTAGGTTTCCCCCGGTGCCGGCTGAGCTAGGGGCCAAAATCCACGGGTAGGCACTTTGTAAAAAACACATCTGTTTTCTGTGAAAAAATGTGATGTGTCCACGTTGTGTTTTGGGCCATTTTCTTTTGTGGGCGCTAGGCCTACTCCCACAAGTGAGGTACCATTTTTATCGGCAGACTTGGGGGAACGCTGGGTGGAAGGTAATTTCTGGCTCCTCCCAGATTCCAGAACTTTCTGTCACCGAAATGAGAGGAAAAAGTGTTTTTTTGGCCAAATTTTGAGGTTTGCAAAGCATTCTGCGTAACAGACTCTGGTCAGAGCCCAACAAGTCAAACCATCTTGGATTCCCCAAGGTGTCTAGTTTTCAAAAATGTGCTGGTTTGCTAGGTTTACCTAAGTGCCGGCTGAGCTAGAGGCCAAAATCCACAGGTAGGCACTTTGTAAAAACACGTCTGTTTTCTGTGAAAAAATGTGATGTGTCCACGTTGTGTTTTGGGCCATTTCCTTTCGTGGGCGCTAGGCCTACCCACACAAGTGAGGTACCATTTTTATTGGCAGACTTGGGGGAACGCTGGGTGGAAGGAAATTTGTGGCTCTTCTCAGATTCCAGAACTTTCTGTCACCGAAATGAGAGGAAAAAGTGTTTTTTTGGCCAAATATTTAGGTTTGCAAAGGATTCTGGGTAACAGAACCTGGTCAGAGCCCGACAAGTCACCCCATCTTGGATTCCCCTAGGTGTCTAGTTTTCAAAACTGCGCAGGTTTGCTAGGTTTCCCCAAGTGCCGGCTGAGCTAGGGGCCAAAATCCACGGGTAGGCACTTTGTAAAAAACACATCTGTTTTCTTTGTGAAAATGTGATGTGTCCACGTTGTGTTTTGGGCCATTTCCTTTTGTGGGCGCTAGGCCTACCCACACAAGTGAGGTCCCATTTTTATTGGCAGACTTGGGGGGGAACGCTGGGTCGAAGGAAATTTGCGGCTCCTCTCTGATTCCAGAACTTTCTGTCACCGAAATGAGAGGAAAAAGTGTTTTTTTGCCAACTTTTGAGGTTTGCAAAGGATTCTGGGGAACAGAACCTGGTCAGAAACCCACAAGTCACCCCATCTTGGATTCCCCTAGATGTCTAGTTTTCAAAACTGCACAGGTTTGCTAGGTTTCCCTAGGTGCCGGCTGAGCTAGAGGCCAAAATCCACAGCTAGGCACTTTGCAAACAACAGCTCTGTTTTCTTTGTGAAAATGTGATGTGTCCACATTGTGTTTTGGGGCTTTTCCTTTCGCAGGCGCTAGGCCTACCCCCACAAGTGAGATACCATTTTTATCAGGAGACATGGGGGAACGCTGGGTGGAAGGAAATTTGCGGCTCCTCTCTGATTCCAGAACTTTCTGTCACCGAAATGAGAGGAAAAAGTGTTTTTTTGGCCAAATTTTGAGGTTTGCAAAGGATTCTGGGTAACAGAACCTGGTCAGAGCCCCACAAGTCAGCCCATCTTGGATTCCCCTAGGTGTCTAGTTTTAAAAAATGCGCTGGTTTGCTAGGTTTCCCCAAGTGCCGGCTGAGCTAGAGGCCAAAACCCACAGATAGGCACTTTGTAAAAAACACCTCTGTTTTCTGTGAAAAAATGTGATGTGTCCACGTTGTGTTTTGGGCCATTTCCTTTTGTGGGCGCTAGGCCTACCCACACAAGTGAGGTCCCATTTGTATCGGCAGACTTGGGCGAACGCTGGGTGGAAGGTAATTTCTGGCTCCTCTCAGATTCCAGAAGTTTCTGTCACCGAAATGAGAGGAAAAAGTGTTTTTTTGGCCAAATTTTGAGGTTTGCAAAGGATTCTGCGTAACAGACCCTGGTCAGAGCCCAACAAGTCAAACCATCTTGGATTCCCCAAGGTGTCTAGTTTTAAAAAATGTGCTGGTTTGCTAGGTTTACCTAAGTGCCGGCTGAGCTAGAGGCCAAAATCCACAGGTAGGCACTTTGTAAAAACACCTCTGTTTTCTGTGAAAAAATGTGATGTGTCCACGTTGTGTTTTGGGCCATTTCTTTTTGTGGGCGCTAGGCTTACCCACACAAGTGAGGTACCATTTTTATTGGCAGACTTGGGGGGAACGCTGGGTGGAAGGAAATGTGTGGGTCCTCTCAGATTCCAGAACTTTCTGTCACCGAAATGAGAGGAAAAAGTGTTTTTTTGGCCAAATTTTGAGGTTTGCAAAGGATTCTGGGTAACAGAACCTGGTCAGAGCCCTACAAGTCACCCCATCCTGGATTCCCCTAGGTGTCTAGTTTTCAAAAATGCGCTTGTTTGTTAGGTTTCCCCCGGTGCCGGCTGAGCTAGGGGCCAAAATCCACGGGTAGGCACTTTGTAAAAAACACATCTGTTTTCTGTGAAAAAATGTGATGTGTCCACGTTGTGTTTTGGGCCATTTTCTTTTGTGGGCGCTAGGCCTACTCCCACAAGTGAGGTACCATTTTTATCGGGAGACTTAGGGGAACGCTGGGTGTAGGAAATTTGTGGCTCGGCTCAGATTCCAGAACTTTCTGTCACCGGAATGATATTAAAAAGTGGTTTTTTTTGCCAAATTTTGAGGTTTGCAAAGGATTCTGTGTAACAGAAACTGGTCAGAACCCCACAAGTCACCCCATCTTGGATTCCCCTAGATGTCTAGTTTTCAAAACTGCGCAGGTTTGCTAGGTTTCCCTAGGTGCCGGCTGAGCTAGAGGCCAAAATCCACAGCTAGGCACTTTGCAAACAACAGCTCTGTTTTCTTTGTGAAAATGTGATGTGTCCACGTTGTGTTTTGGGGCTTTTCCTTTCGCAGGCGCTAGGCCTACCCCCACAAGTGAGGTACCATTTTTACCAAGAGACATGGGGGAACGCTGGGTGGAAGGAAATTTGCAGCTCCTCTCTGATTCCAGAACTTTCTGTCACCGAAATGAGAGGAAAAAGTGTTTTTTTGGCCAAATTTTGAGGTTTGCAAAGGATTCTGGGTAACAGAACCTGGTCAGAGCCCCACAAGTCACCCCATCTTGGATTCCCCTAGGTGTCTAGTTTTTAAAAATGCACTGGTTTGCTAGGTTTACCCAAGTGCCGGCTGAGCTAGAGACCAAAACCCACAGATACGCACTTTGTAAAAAACACCTCTGTTTTCTGTGAAAAAATTTGATGCGTCCACGTTGTGTTTTGGGCCATTTCCTTTTGTGGGCGCTAGGCCTACCCACACAAGTGAGGTCCCATTTTTATCGGCAGACTTAGGGGAACGCTGGGTGGAAGGTAATTTCTGGCTCCTCCCAGATTCCAGAACCTTCTGTCACCGAAATGAGAGGAAAAAGTGTTTTTTTTGGCCAAATTTTGAGGTTTGCAAAGCATTCTGCGTAACAGACCCTGGTCAGAGCCCAACAAGTCAAACCATCTTGGATTCCCCAAGGTGTCTAGTTTTAAAAAATGTGCTGGTTTGCTAGGTTTACCTAAGTGCCGGCTGAGCTAGAGGCCAAAATCCACAGGTAGGCACTTTGTAAAAACACCTCTGTTTTCTGTGAAAAAATGTGATGTGTCCACGTTGTGTTTTGGGCCATTTCCTTTCGTGGGCGCTAGGCCTACCCACACAAGTGAGGTACCATTTTTATTGGCAGACTTGGAGGAACGCTGGGTGGAAGGAAATTTGTGGCTCTTCTCAGATTCCAGAACTTTCTGTCACCGAAATTAGAGGAAAAAGTGTTTTTTTGGCCAAATTTTGAGGTTTGCAAAGGATTCTGGGTAACAGAACCTGGTCAGAGCCCTACAAGTCACCCCATCTTGGATTCCCCTAGGTGTCTAGTTTTCAAAAGTGCGTAGGTTTGCTAGGTTTCCCCAAGTGCCGGCTGAGCTAGGGGCCAAAATCCACGGGTAGGCACTTTGTAAAAAACACATCTGTTTTCTGTGAAAAAATGTGATGTGTCTACTTTGTGTTTTGGGCCATTTTCTTTCATGGGCGCTAGGCCTACTCCCACCAGTGAGGTACCATTTTTATCGGGAGACTTAGGGGAACGCTGGGTGAAGGAAATTTGCGGCTCCTCTCTGATTCCAGAACTTTCTGTCACCGAAATGAGAGGAAAAAGTGTTTTTTTGGCCAAATTTTGAGGTTTGCAAAGGAATCTGGGTAACAGAACCTGGTCAGAGCCCCACAAGTCACCCCATCTTGGATTCCCCAAGGTGTCTAGTTTTCAAAAATGCACTAGTTTGCTAGGTTTCCCCAAGTGCCGGCTGAGCTAGAGACCAAAACCCACAGATAGGCACTTTGTAAAAAACACCTCTGTTGTCTGTGAAAAAATTTGATGCGTCCACGTTGTGTTTTGGGCCATTTCCTTTTGTGGGCGCTAGGCCTACCCACACAAGTGAGGTCCCATTTGTATCGGCAGACTTGGGGGAACGCTGGGTGGAAGGTAATTTCTGGCTCCTCCCAGATTCCAGAACTTTCTGTCAGCGAAATGAGAGGAAAAAGTGTTTTTTTGGCCAAATTTTGAGGTTTGCAAAGCATTCTGCGTATCAGACTCTGGTCAGAGCCCAACAAGTCAAACCATCTTGGATTCCCCAAGGTGTCTAGTTTTCAAAAATGTGCTGGTTTGCTAGGTTTACCTAAGTGCCGGCTGAGCTAGAGGCCAAAATCCACAGGTAGGCACTTTGTAAAAACACCTCTGTTTTCTGTGAAAAAATGTGATGTGTCCACGTTGTGTTTTGGGCCATTTCCTTTCGTGGGCGCTAGGCCTACCCACACAAGTGAGGTACCATTTTTATTGGCAGACTTGGGGGAACGCTGGGTGGAAGGAAATTTGTGGCTCCTCTCAGATTCCAGAACTTGCTGTCACCGAAATGAGAGGAAAAAGCGTTTTTTGGGCAAATTGTGAGGTTTGCAAAGGATTCTGGGTAACAGACTCTGGTCAGAGCCCAACAAGTCAAACCATCTTGGATTCCCCAAGGTGTCTAGTTTTCAAAAATGTGCTGGTTTGCTAGGTTTACCTAAGTGCCGGCTGAGCTAGAGGCCAAAATCCACAGCTAGGCACTTTGTAAAAAACACCTCTGTTTTCTGGGAAAAAATTTGATGTTTCCATGTTGTGTTTTGGGCCATTTCCTTTTGTGGACGCTAGACCTACCCACACAAGTGAGGTACCATTTTTATCGTGAGACTTGGGGAAACGCTGGGTGGAATGAAATATGTGGCTCCTCTCAGATTCCAGAACTTTCTTTCACCGAAATGAGTGGAAAAAGTGTTTATTTTGCCATATTTTGAGGTTTGCAAAGGATTCTGGCTAACAGAACCTGGTCATAGCCCGACAAGTCACCCCATCTTGGATTCCCCTAGGTGTCTAGTTTTAAAAAATGCGCTGGTTTGCTAGGTTTCTCCAAGTGCCGGCTGAGCTAGGGGCCAAAATCCACGGGTAGGCACTTTGTAAAAAACACATCTGTTTTCTGTGAAAAAATGTGATGTGTCCACGTTGTGTTTTGGGCCATTTTCTTTCGTGGGCGCTAGGCCTACTCCCACAAGTGAGGTACCATTTTTATCGGGAGACTTAGGGGAACGCTGGGTGAAGGAAATTTGTGGCTCGGCTCAGATTCCAGAACTTTCTGTCACCGAAATGAGAGGAAAAAGTGTTTTTTTGGCCAAATTTTGAGGTTTGCAAAGGATTCTGGGTAACAGAACCTGGTCAGAGCCCCACAAGTCACCCCATCTTGGATTCCCCTAGGTGTCTAGTTTTCAAAAATGCACTGGTTTGCTAGGTTTCCCCAAGTGCCGGCTGAGATAGAGACCAAAACCCACAGATAGGCACTTTGTAAAAAACACCTCTGTTTTCTGTGAAATAATTCGATGCGTCCACGTTGTGTTTTGGGCCATTTCTTTTTGTGGGCGCTAGGCCTACCCACACAAGTGAGGTCCCATTTGTATCGGCAGACTTGGGGGAACGCTGGGTGGAAGGTAATTTCTGGCTCCTCCCAGATTCCAGAACTTTCTGTCACCGAAATGAGAGGAAAAAGTGTTTTTTTGGCCAAATTTTGAGGTTTGCAAAGCATTCTGCGTAACAGACCCTGGTCAGAGCCCAACAAGTCAAACCATCTTGGATTCCCCAAGGTGTCTAGTTTTCAAAAATGTGCTGGTTTGCTAGGTTTACCTAAGTGCCGGCTGAGCTAGAGGCCAAAATCCACAGGTAGGCACTTTGTAAAAATACCTCTGTTTTCTGTGAAAAAATGTGATGTGTCCACGTTGTGTTTTGGGCCATTTCCTTTCGTGGGCGCTAGGCCTACCCACACAAGTGAGGTACCATTTTTATTGGCAGACTTGGGGGAACGCTGGGTGGAAGGACATTTGCGGCTCCTCTCTGATTCCAGAACTTTCTGTCACCGAAATGAGAGGAAAAAGTGTTTTTTTGCCAACTTTTGAGGTTTGCAAAGGATTCTGGGGAACAGAACCTGGTCAGAAACCCACAAGTCACCCCATCTTGGATTCCCCTAGATGTCTAGTTTTCAAAACTGCACAGGTTTGCTAGGTTTCCCTAGGTGCCGGCTGAGCTAGAGGCCAAAATCCACAGCTAGGCACTTTGCAAACAACAGCTCTGTTTTCTTTGTGAAAATGTGATGTGTCCACATTGTGTTTTGGGGCTTTTCCTTTCGCAGGCGCTAGGCCTACCCCCACAAGTGAGATACCATTTTTATCAGGAGACATGGGGGAACGCTGGGTGGAAGGAAATTTGCGGCTCCTCTCTGATTCCAGAACTTTCTGTCACCGAAATGTGAGGAAAAAGTGTTTTTTTGGCCAAATTTTGAGGTTTGCAAAGGATTCTGGGTAACAGAACCTGGTCAGAGCCCCACAAGTCAGCCCATCTTGGATTCCCCTAGGTGTGTAGTTTTAAAAAATGCGCTGGTTTGCTAGGTTTCCCCAAGTGCCGGCTGAGCTAGGGGCCAAAATCCACAGCTAGGCACTTTGTAAAAAACACCTCTGTTTTCTGGGAAAAAATTTGATGTTTCCATGTTGTGTTTTGGGCCATTTCCTTTTGTGGGCGCTAGACCTACCCACACAAGTGAGGTACCATTTTTATCGTGAGACTTGGGGAAACGCTGGGTGGAATGAAATATGTGGCTCCTCTCAGATTCCAGAACTTTCTTTCACCGAAATGAGAGGAAAAAGTGTTTATTTTGCCATATTTTGAGGTTTGCAAAGGATTCTGGCTAACAGAACCTGGTCATAGCCCGACAAGTCACCCCATCTTGGATTCCCCTAGGTGTCTAGTTTTAAAAAATGCGCTGGTTTGCTAGGTTTCTCCAAGTGCCGGCTGAGCTAGGGGCCAAAATCCACGGGTAGGCACTTTGTAAAAAACACATCTGTTTTCTGTGAAAAAATGTGATGTGTCCACGTTGTGTTTTGGGCCATTTTCTTTCGTGGGCGCTAGGCCTACTCCCACAAGTGAGGTACCATTTTTATCGGGAGACTTAGGGGAACGCTGGGTGAAGGAAATTTGTGGCTCGGCTCAGATTCCAGAACTTTCTGTCACCGAAATGAGAGGAAAAAGTGTTTTTTTGGCCAAATTTTGAGGTTTGCAAAGGATTCTGGGTAACAGAACCTGGTCAGAGCCCCACAAGTCACCCCATCTTGGATTCCCCTAGGTGTCTAGTTTTCAAAAATGCACTGGTTTGCTAGGTTTCCCCAAGTGCCGGCTGAGCTAGAGACCAAAACCCACAGATAGGCACTTTGTAAAAAACACCTCTGTTTTCTGTGAAATAATTTGATGCGTCCACGTTGTGTTTTGGGCCATTTCTTTTTGTGGGCGCTAGGCCTACCCACACAAGTGAGGTCCCATTTGTATCGGCAGACTTGGGGGAACGCTGGGTGGAAGGTAATTTCTGGCTCCTCCCAGATTCCAGAACTTTCTGTCACCGAAATGAGAGGAAAAAGTGTTTTTTTGGCCAAATTTTGAGGTTTGCAAAGCATTCTGCGTAACAGACCCTGGTCAGAGCCCAACAAGTCAAACCATCTTGGATTCCCCAAGGTGTCTAGTTTTCAAAAATGTGCTGGTTTGCTAGGTTTACCTAAGTGCCGGCTGAGCTAGAGGCCAAAATCCACAGGTAGGCACTTTGTAAAAATACCTCTGTTTTCTGTGAAAAAATGTGATGTGTCCACGTTGTGTTTTGGGCCATTTCCTTTCGTGGGCGCTAGGCCTACCCACACAAGTGAGGTACCATTTTTATTGGCAGACTTGGGGGAACGCTGGGTGGAAGGAAATTTGCGGCTCCTCTCTGATTCCAGAACTTTCTGTCACCGAAATGAGAGGAAAAAGTGTTTTTTTGCCAACTTTTGAGGTTTGCAAAGGATTCTGGGGAACATAACCTGGTCAGAAACCCACAAGTCACCCCATCTTGGATTCCCCTAGATGTCTAGTTTTCAAAACTGCACAGGTTTGCTAGGTTTCCCTAGGTGCCGGCTGAGCTAGAGGCCAAAATCCACAGCTAGGCACTTTGCAAACAACAGCTCTGTTTTCTTTGTGAAAATGTGATGTGTCCACATTGTGTTTTGGGGCTTTTCCTTTCGCAGGCGCTAGGCCTACCCCCACAAGTGAGATACCATTTTTATCAGGAGACATGGGGGAACGCTGGGTGGAAGGAAATTTGCGGCTCCTCTCTGATTCCAGAACTTTCTGTCACCGAAATGTGAGGAAAAAGTGTTTTTTTGGCCCAATTTTGAGGTTTGCAAAGGATTCTGGGTAACAGAACCTGGTCAGAGCCCCACAAGTCAGCCCATCTTGGATTCCCCTAGGTGTCTAGTTTTAAAAAATGCGCTGGTTTGCTAGGTTTCCCCAAGTGCCGGCTGAGTTAGAGGCCAAAACCCACAGATAGGTACTTTGTAAAAAACACCTCTGTTTTCTGTGAAAAAATGTGATGTGTCCACGTTGTGTTTTGGGCCATTTCCTTTTGTGGGCGCTAGGCCTACCCACACAAGTGAGGTCCCATTTGTATCGGCAGACTTGGGCGAATGCTGGGTGGAAGGTAATTTCTGGCTCCTCTCAGATTCCAGAAGTTTCTTTCACCGAAATGAGAGGAAAAAGTGTTTTTTTGGCCAAATTTTGAGGTTTGCAAAGGATTCTGCGTAACAGACCCTGGTCAGAGCCCAACAAGTCAAACCATCTTGGATTCCCCAAGGTGTCTAGTTTTAAAAAATGTGCTGGTTTGCTAGGTTTACCTAAGTGCCGGCTGAGCTAGAGGCCAAAATCCACAGGTAGGCACTTTGTAAAAACACCTCTGTTTTCTGTGAAAAAATGTGATGTGTCCACGTTGTGTTTTGGGCCATTTCTTTTTGTGGGCGCTAGGCCTACCCACACAAGTGAGGTACCATTTTTATTGGCAGACTTGGGGGGAACGCTGGGTGGAAGGAAATGTGTGGGTCCTCTCAGATTCCAGAACTTTCTGTCACCGAAATGAGAGGAAAAAGTGTTTTTTTGGCCAAATTTTGAGGTTTGCAAAGGATTCTGGGTAACAGAACCTGGTCAGAGCCCTACAAGTCACCCCATCCTGGATTCCCCTAGGTGTCTAGTTTTCAAAAATGCGCTTGTTTGTTAGGTTTCCCCCGGTGCCGGCTGAGCTAGGGGCCAAAATCCACGGGTAGGCACTTTGTAAAAAACACATCTGTTTTCTGTGAAAAAATGTGATGTGTCCACGTTGTGTTTTGGGCCATTTTCTTTTGTGGGCGCTAGGCCTACTCCCACAAGTGAGGTACCATTTTTATCGGGAGACTTAGGGGAACGCTGGGTGTAGGAAATTTGTGGCTCGGCTCAGATTCCAGAACTTTCTGTCACCGGAATGATAGGAAAAAGTGGTTTTTTTTGCCAAATTTTGAGGTTTGCAAAGGATTCTGTGTAACAGAAACTGGTCAGAACCCCACAAGTCACCCCATCTTGGATTCCCCTAGATGTCTAGTTTTCAAAACTGCGCAGGTTTGCTAGGTTTCCCTAGGTGCCGGCTGAGCTAGAGGCCAAAATCCACAGCTAGGCACTTTGCAAACAACAGCTCTGTTTTCTTTGTGAAAATGTGATGTGTCCACGTTGTGTTTTGGGGCTTTTCCTTTCGCAGGCGCTAGGCCTACCCCCACAAGTGAGGTACCATTTTTACCAAGAGACATGGGGGAACGCTGGGTGGAAGGAAATTTGCAGCTCCTCTCTGATTCCAGAACTTTCTGTCACCGAAATGAGAGGAAAAAGTGTTTTTTTGGCCAAATTTTGAGGTTTGCAAAGGATTCTGGGTAACAGAACCTGGTCAGAGCCCCACAAGTCACCCCATCTTGGATTCCCCTAGGTGTCTAGTTTTTAAAAATGCACTGGTTTGCTAGGTTTCCCCAAGTGCCGGCTGAGCTAGAGACCAAAACCCACAGATACGCACTTTGTAAAAAACACCTCTGTTTTCTGTGAAACAATTTGATGCGTCCACGTTGTGTTTTGGGCCATTTCCTTTTGTGGGCGCTAGGCCTACCCACACAAGTGAGGTCCCATTTTTATCGGCAGACTTAGGGGAACGCTGGGTGGAAGGTAATTTCTGGCTCCTCCCAGATTCCAGAACCTTCTGTCACCGAAATGAGAGGAAAAAGTGTTTTTTTTGGCCAAATTTTGAGGTTTGCAAAGCATTCTGCTTAACAGACCCTGGTCAGAGCCCAACAAGTCAAACCATCTTGGATTCCCCAAGGTGTCTAGTTTTCAAAAATGTGCTGGTTTGCTAGGTTTACCTAAGTGCCGGCTGAGCTAGAGGCCAAAATCCACAGGTAGGCACTTTGTAAAAACACCTCTGTTTTCTGTGAAAAAATGTGATGTGTCCACGTTGTGTTTTGGGCCATTTCCTTTCGTGGGCGCTAGGCCTACCCACACAAGTGAGGTACCATTTTTATTGGCAGACTTGGAGGAACGCTGGGTGGAAGGAAATTTGTGGCTCTTCTCAGATTCCAGAACTTTCTGTCACCGAAATGAGAGGAAAAAGTGTTTTTTTGGCCAAATTTTTAGGTTTGCAAAGGATTCTGGGTAACAGAACCTGGTCAGAGCCCGACAAGTCAAACCATCTTGGATTCCCCAAGGTGTCTAGTTTTAAAAAATGTGCTGGTTTGCTAGGTTTACCTAAGTGCCGGCTGAGCTAGAGGCCAAAATCCACAGGTAGGCACTTTGTAAAAACACCTCTGTTTTCTGTGAAAAAATGTGATGTGTCCACGTTGTGTTTTGGGCCATTTCTTTTTGTGGGCGCTAGGCCTACCCACACAAGTGAGGTACCATTTTTATTGGCAGACTTGGGGGGAACGCTGGGTGGAAGGAAATGTGTGGGTCCTCTCAGATTCCAGAACTTTCTGTCACCGAAATGAGAGGAAAAAGTGTTTTTTTGGCCAAATTTTGAGGTTTGCAAAGGATTCTGGGTAACAGAACCTGGTCAGAGCCCTACAAGTCACCCCATCCTGGATTCCCCTAGGTGTCTAGTTTTCAAAAATGCGCTTGTTTGTTAGGTTTCCCCCGGTGCCGGCTGAGCTAGGGGCCAAAATCCACGGGTAGGCACTTTGTAAAAAACACATCTGTTTTCTGTGAAAAAATGTGATGTGTCCACGTTGTGTTTTGGGCCATTTTCTTTTGTGGGCGCTAGGCCTACTCCCACAAGTGAGGTACCATTTTTATCGGGAGACTTAGGGGAACGCTGGGTGTAGGAAATTTGTGGCTCGGCTCAGATTCCAGAACTTTCTGTCACCGGAATGATAGGAAAAAGTGGTTTTTTTTGCCAAATTTTGAGGTTTGCAAAGGATTCTGTGTAACAGAAACTGGTCAGAACCCCACAAGTCACCCCATCTTGGATTCCCCTAGATGTCTAGTTTTCAAAACTGCGCAGGTTTGCTAGGTTTCCCTAGGTGCCGGCTGAGCTAGAGGCCAAAATCCACAGCTAGGCACTTTGCAAACAACAGCTCTGTTTTCTTTGTGAAAATGTGATGTGTCCACGTTGTGTTTTGGGGCTTTTCCTTTCGCAGGCGCTAGGCCTACCCCCACAAGTGAGGTACCATTTTTACCAAGAGACATGGGGGAACGCTGGGTGGAAGGAAATTTGCAGCTCCTCTCTGATTCCAGAACTTTCTGTCACCGAAATGAGAGGAAAAAGTGTTTTTTTGGCCAAATTTTGAGGTTTGCAAAGGATTCTGGGTAACAGAACCTGGTCAGAGCCCCACAAGTCACCCCATCTTGGATTCCCCTAGGTGTCTAGTTTTTAAAAATGCACTGGTTTGCTAGGTTTCCCCAAGTGCCGGCTGAGCTAGAGACCAAAACCCACAGATACGCACTTTGTAAAAAACACCTCTGTTTTCTGTGAAACAATTTGATGCGTCCACGTTGTGTTTTGGGCCATTTCCTTTTGTGGGCGCTAGGCCTACCCACACAAGTGAGGTCCCATTTTTATCGGCAGACTTAGGGGAACGCTGGGTGGAAGGTAATTTCTGGCTCCTCCCAGATTCCAGAACCTTCTGTCACCGAAATGAGAGGAAAAAGTGTTTTTTTTGGCCAAATTTTGAGGTTTGCAAAGCATTCTGCTTAACAGACCCTGGTCAGAGCCCAACAAGTCAAACCATCTTGGATTCCCCAAGGTGTCTAGTTTTCAAAAATGTGCTGGTTTGCTAGGTTTACCTAAGTGCCGGCTGAGCTAGAGGCCAAAATCCACAGGTAGGCACTTTGTAAAAACACCTCTGTTTTCTGTGAAAAAATGTGATGTGTCCACGTTGTGTTTTGGGCCATTTCCTTTCGTGGGCGCTAGGCCTACCCACACAAGTGAGGTACCATTTTTATTGGCAGACTTGGAGGAACGCTGGGTGGAAGGAAATTTGTGGCTCTTCTCAGATTCCAGAACTTTCTGTCACCGAAATGAGAGGAAAAAGTGTTTTTTTGGCCAAATTTTTAGGTTTGCAAAGGATTCTGGGTAACAGAACCTGGTCAGAGCCCGACAAGTCACCCCATCTTGGATTCCCCTAGGTGTCTAGTTTTCAAAAGTGCGTAGGTTTGCTAGGTTTCCCCAAGTGCCGGCTGAGCTAGGGGCCAAAATCCACGGGTAGGCACTTTGTAAAAAACACATCTGTTTTCTGTGAAAAAATGTGATGTGTCTACTTTGTGTTTTGGGCCATTTTCTTTCATGGGCGCTAGGCCTACTCCCACCAGTGAGGCACCATTTTTATCGGGAGACTTAGGGGAACGCTGGGTGAAGGAAATTTGCGGCTCCTCTCTGATTCCAGAACTTTCTGTCACCGAAATGAGAGGAAAAAGTGTTTTTTTGGCCAAATTTTGAGGTTTGCAAAGGAATCTGGGTAACAGAACCTGGTCAGAGCCCCACAAGTCACCCCATCTTGGATTCCCCTAGGTATCTAGTTTTCAAAAATGCACTGGTTTGCTAGGTTTCCCCAAGTGCCGGCTGAGCTAGAGACCAAAACCCACAGATTGGCACTTTGTAAAAAACACCTCTGTTTTCTGAGAAAAAATTTGATGCGTCCACGTTGTGTTTTGGGCCATTTCCTTTTGTGGGCGCTAGGCCTACCCACACAAGTGAGGTCCCATTTGTATCGGCAGACTTGGGGGAACGCTGGGTGGAAGGTAATTTCTGGCTCCTCCCAGATTCCAGAACTTTCTGTCACCGAAATGAGAGGAAAAAGTGTTTTTTTGGCCAAATTTTGAGGTTTGCAAAGCATTCTGCGTATCAGACTCTGGTCAGAGCCCAACAAGTCAAACCATCTTGGATTCCCCAAGGTGTCTAGTTTTCAAAAATGTGCTGGTTTGCTAGGTTTACCTAAGTGCCGGCTGAGCTAGAGGCCAAAATCCACAGGTAGGCACTTTGTAAAAACACCTCTGTTTTCTGTGAAAAAATGTGATGTGTCCACGTTGTGTTTTGGGCCATTTCCTTTCGTGGGCGCTAGGCCTACCCACACAAGTGAGGTACCATTTTTATTGGCAGACTTGGGGGAACGCTGGGTGGAAGGAAATTTGTGGCTCCTCTCAGATTCCAGAACTTGCTGTCACCGAAATGAGAGGAAAAAGCGTTTTTTGGGCAAATTGTGAGGTTTGCAAAGGATTCTGGGTAACAGAACCTGGTCAGAGCCCCACAAGTCACCCCATCTTGGATTCCCCTAGATGTCTAGTTTTCAAAACTGCGCAGGTTTGCTAGGGTTCCCTAGGTGCCGGCTGAGCTAGAGGCCAAAATCCACATCTAGGCACTTTGTAAAAAACACCTCTGTTTTCTGGGAAACAATTTGATGTTTCCACGTTGTGTTTTGGGCCATTTCCTTTTGTGGGCGCTAGACCTACCCACACAAGTGAGGTACCATTTTTATCGTGAGACTTGGGGAAACGCTGGGTGGAATGAAATATGTGGCTCCTCTCAGATTCCAGAACTTTCTTTCACCGAAATGAGAGGAAAAAGTGTTTATTTTGCCATATTTTGAGGTTTGCAAAGGATTCTGGCTAACAGAACCTGGTCATAGCCCGACAAGTCACCCCATCTTGGATTCCCCTAGGTGTCTAGTTTTAAAAAATGCGCTGGTTTGCTAGGTTTCCCCAAGTGCCGGCTGAGCTAGGGGCCAAAATCCACGGGTAGGCACTTTGTAAAAAACACATCTGTTTTCTGTGAAAAAATGTGATGTGTCCACGTTGTGTTTTGGGCCATTTCCTTTTGTGGGCGCTAGGCCTACCCACACAAGTGAGGTCCCATTTTTATTGGCAGACTTGGGGGGAACGCTGGGTGGAAGGAAATTTGCGGCTCCTCTCTGATTCCAGAACTTTCTGTCACCGAAATGAGAGGAAAAAGTGTTTTTTTGTCCAGATTTTGAGGTTTGCAAAGGATTCTGGGTAACAGAACCTGGTCAGAGCCCCACAAGTCACCCCATCTTGGATTCCCCTAGGTGTCTAGTTTTCAAAAATGCAATGGTTTGCTAGGTTTCCCCAAGTGCCGGCTGAGCTAGAGACCAAAACCCACAGATAGGCACTTTGTAAAAAACACCTCTGTTTTCTGTGAAAAAATTTGATGCGTCCACGTTGTGTTTTGGCCCATTTCCTTTTGTGGGCGCTAGGCCTACCCACACAAGTGAGGTCCCATTTGTATCGGCAGACTTGGGGGAACGCTGGGTGGAAGGTAATTTCTGGCTCCTTTCAGATTCCAGAACTTTCTGTCACCGAAATGAGAGGAAAAAGTGTTTTTTTGGCCAAATATTTAGGTTTGCAAAGGATTCTGGGTAACAGAACCTGGTCAGAGCCCGACAAGTCACCCCATCTTGGATTCCCCTAGGTGTCTAGTTTTCAAAACTGCGCAGGTTTGCTAGGTTTCCCCAAGTGCCGGCTGAGCTAGGGGCCAAAATCCACGGGTAGGCACTTTGTAAAAAACACATCTGTTTTCTTTGTGAAAATGTGATGTGTCCACGTTGTGTTTTGGGCCATTTCCTTTTGTGGGCGCTAGGCCTACCCACACAAGTGAGGTCCCATTTTTATTGGCAGACTTGGGGGGAACGCTGGGTGGAAGGAAATTTGCGGCTCCTCTCTGATTCCAGAACTTTCTGTCACCGAAATGAGAGGAAAAAGTGTTTTTTTGCCAACTTTTGAGGTTTGCAAAGGATTCTGGGTAACAGAACCTGGTCAGAGCCCCACAAGTCACCCCATCTTGGATTCCCCTAGGTGTCTAGTTTTCAAAAATGCAATGGTTTGCTAGGTTTCCCCAAGTGCCGGCTGAGCTAGAGACCAAAACCCACAGATAGGCACTTTGTAAAAAACACCTCTGTTTTCTGTGAAAAAATTTGATGCGTCCACGTTGTGTTTTGGCCCATTTCCTTTTGTGGGCGCTAGGCCTACCCACACAAGTGAGGTCCCATTTGTATCGGCAGACTTGGGGGAACGCTGGGTGGAAGGTAATTTCTGGCTCCTTTCAGATTCCAGAACTTTCTGTCACCGAAATGAGAGGAAAAAGTGTTTTTTTGGCCAAATATTTAGGTTTGCAAAGGATTCTGGGTAACAGAACCTGGTCAGAGCCCGACAAGTCACCCCATCTTGGATTCCCCTAGGTGTCTAGTTTTCAAAACTGCGCAGGTTTGCTAGGTTTCCCCAAGTGCCGGCTGAGCTAGGGGCCAAAATCCACGGGTAGGCACTTTGTAAAAAACACATCTGTTTTCTTTGTGAAAATGTGATGTGTCCACGTTGTGTTTTGGGCCATTTCCTTTTGTGGGCGCTAGGCCTACCCACACAAGTGAGGTCCCATTTTTATTGGCAGACTTGGGGGGAACGCTGGGTGGAAGGAAATTTGCGGCTCCTCTCTGATTCCAGAACTTTCTGTCACCGAAATGAGAGGAAAAAGTGTTTTTTTGCCAACTTTTGAGGTTTGCAAAGGATTCTGGGGAACAGAACCTGGTCAGAAACCCACAAGTCACCCCATCTTAGATTCCCCTAGATGTCTAGTTTTCAAAACTGCACAGGTTTGCTAGGTTTCCCTAGGTGCCGGCTGAGCTAGAGGCCAAAATCCACAGCTAGGCACTTTGCAAACAACAGCTCTGTTTTCTTTGTGAAAATGTGATGTGTCCACATTGTGTTTTGGGGCTTTTCCTTTCACAGGCGCTAGGCCTACCCCCACAAGTGAGATACCATTTTTATCAGGAGACATGGGGGAACGCTGGGTGGAAGGAAATTTGCGGCTCCTCTCTGATTCCAGAACTTTCTGTCACCGAAATGAGAGGAAAAAGTGTTTTTTTGGCCAAATTTTGAGGTTTGCAAAGGATTCTGGGTAACAGAACCTGGTCAGAGCCCCACAAGTCAGCCCATCTTGGATTCCCCTAGGTGTCTAGTTTTAAAAAATGCGCTGGTTTGCTAGGTTTCCCCAAGTGCTGGCTGAGCTAGAGGCCAAAACCCACAGATAGGCACTTTGTAAAAAACACCTCTGTTTTCTGTGAAAAAATGTGATGTGTCCACGTTGTGTTTTGGGCCATTTCCTTTTGTGGGCGCTAGGCCTACCCACACAAGTGAGGTCCCATTTGTATCGGCAGACTTGGGCGAACGCTGGGTGGAAGGTAATTTCTGGCTCCTCTCAGATTCTAGAAGTTTCTGTCACCGAAATGAGAGGAAAAAGTGTTTTTTGGCCAAATTTTGAGGTTTGCAAAGGATTCTGCGTAACAGACCCTGGTCAGAGCCCAACAAGTCAAACCATCTTGGATTCCCCAAGGTGTCTAGTTTTAAAAAATGTGCTGGTTTGCTAGGTTTACCTAAGTGCCGGCTGAGCTAGAGGCCAAAATCCACAGGTAGGCACTTTGTAAAAACACCTCTGTTTTCTGTGAAAAAATGTGATGTGTCCACGTTGTGTTTTGGGCCATTTCTTTTTGTGGGCGCTAGGCCTACCCACACAAGTGAGGTACCATTTTTATTGGCAGACTTGGGGGGAACGCTGGGTGGAAGGAAATGTGTGGGTCCTCTCAGATTCCAGAACTTTCTGTCACCGAAATGAGAGGAAAAAGTGTTTTTTTGGCCAAATTTTGAGGTTTGCAAAGGATTCTGGGTAACAGAACCTGGTCAGAGCCCTACAAGTCACCCCATCCTGGATTCCCCTAGGTGTCTAGTTTTCAAAAATGCGCTTGTTTGTTAGGTTTCCCCCGGTGCCGGCTGAGCTAGGGGCCAAAATCCACGGGTAGGCACTTTGTAAAAAACACATCTGTTTTCTGTGAAAAAATGTGATGTGTCCACGTTGTGTTTTGGGCCATTTTCTTTTGTGGGCGCTAGGCCTACTCCCACAAGTGAGGTACCATTTTTATCGGCAGACTTGGGGGAACGCTGGGTGGAAGGTAATTTCTGGCTCCTCCCAGATTCCAGAACTTTCTGTCACCGAAATGAGAGGAAAAAGTGGTTTTTTGGCCAAATTTTGAGGTTTGCAAAGCATTCTGCGTAACAGACTCTGGTCAGAGCCCAACAAGTCAAACCATCTTGGATTCCCCAAGGTGTCTAGTTTTCAAAAATGTGCTGGTTTGCTAGGTTTACCTAAGTGCCGGCTGAGCTAGAGGCCAAAATCCACAGGTAGGCACTTTGTAAAAACACCTCTGTTTTCTGTGAAAAAATGTGATGTGTCCACGTTGTGTTTTGGGCCATTTCCTTTCGTGGGCGCTAGGCCTACCCACACAAGTGAGGTACCATTTTTATTGGCAGACTTGGGAGAACGCTGGGTGGAAGGAAATTTGTGGCTCTTCTCAGATTCCAGAACTTTCTGTCACCGAAATGAGAGGAAAAAGTGTTTTTTTGGCCAAATATTTAGGTTTGCAAAGGATTCTGGGTAACAGAACCTGGTCAGAGCCCGACAAGTCACCCCATCTTGGATTCCCCTAGGTGTCTAGTTTTCAAAACTGCGCAGGTTTGCTAGGTTTCCCCAAGTGCCGGCTGAGCTAGGGGCCAAAATCCACGGGTAGGCACTT
The DNA here is from genome assembly GCF_031143425.1 of Pleurodeles waltl. NCBI lineage: Eukaryota > Metazoa > Chordata > Amphibia > Caudata > Salamandridae > Pleurodeles > Pleurodeles waltl. Next base: position 994,187,156 of record NC_090442.1, read on the forward strand.
TGTAAAAAACACATCTGTTTTCTTTGTGAAAATGTGATGTGTCCACGTTGTGTTTTGGGCCATTTCCTTTTGTGGGCGCTAGGCCTACCCACACAAGTGAGGTCCCATTTTTATTGGCAGACTTGGGGGGAACGCTGGGTGGAAGGAAATTTGCGGCTCCTCTCTGATTCCAGAACTTTCTGTCACCGAAATGAGAGGAAAAAGTGTTTTTTTGCCAACTTTTGAGGTTTGCAAAGGATTCTGGGGAACAGAACCTGGTCAGAAACCCACAAGTCACCCCATCTTGGATTCCACTAGATGTCTAGTTTTCAAAACTGCACAGGTTTGCTAGGTTTCCCTAGGTGCCGGCTGAGCTAGAGGCCAAAATCCACAGCTAGGCACTTTGCAAACAACAGCTCTGTTTTCTTTGTGAAAATGTGATGTGTCCACATTGTGTTTTGGGGCTTTTCCTTTCGCAGGCGCTAGGCCTACCCCCACAAGTGAGATACCATTTTTATCAGGAGACATGGGGGAACGCTGGGTGGAAGGAAATTTGCGGCTCCTCTCTGATTCCAGAACTTCCTGTCACCGAAATGAGAGGAAAAAGTGTTTTTTTGGCCAAATTTTGAGGTTTGCAAAGGATTCTGGGTAACAGAACCTGGTCAGAGCCCCACAAGTCAGCCCATCTTGGATTCCCCTAGGTGTCTAGTTTTAAAAAATGCGCTGGTTTGCTAGGTTTCCCCAAGTGCCGGCTGAGCTAGAGGCCAAAACCCACAGATAGGCACTTTGTAAAAAACACCTCTGTTTTCTGTGAAAAAATGTGATGTGTCCACGTTGTGTTTTGGGCCATTTCCTTTTGTGGGCGCTAGGCCTACCCACACAAGTGAGGTCCCATTTGTATCGGCAGACTTGGGCGAACGCTGGGTGGAAGGTAATTTCTGGCTCCTCTCAGATTCCAGAAGTTTCTGTCACCGAAATGAGAGGAAAAAGTGTTTTTTTGGCCAAATTTTGAGGTTTGCAAAGGATTCTGCGTAACAGACCCTGGTCAGAGCCCAACAAGTCAAACCATCTTGGATTCCCCAAGGTGTCTAGTTTTAAAAAATGTGCTGGTTTGCTAGGTTTACCTAAGTGCCGGCTGAGCTAGAGGCCAAAATCCACAGGTAGGCACTTTGTAAAAACACCTCTGTTTTCTGTGAAAAAATGTGATGTGTCCACGTTGTGTTTTGGGCCATTTCTTTTTGTGGGCGCTAGGCCTACCCACACAAGTGAGGTACCATTTTTATTGGCAGACTTGGGGGGAACGCTGGGTGGAAGGAAATGTGTGGGTCCTCTCAGATTCCAGAACTTTCTGTCACCGAAATGAGAGGAAAAAGTGTTTTTTTGGCCAAATTTTGAGGTTTGCAAAGGATTCTGGGTAACAGAACCTGGTCAGAGCCCTACAAGTCACCCCATCCTGGATTCCCCTAGGTGTCTAGTTTTCAAAAATGCGCTTGTTTGTTAGGTTTCCCCCGGTGCCGGCTGAGCTAGGGGCCAAAATCCACGGGTAGGCACTTTGTAAAAAACACATCTGTTTTCTGTGAAAAAATGTGATGTGTCCACGTTGTGTTTTGGGCCATTTTCTTTTGTGGGCGCTAGGCCTACTCCCACAAGTGAGGTACCATTTTTATCGGGAGACTTAGGGGAACGCTGGGTGTAGGAAATTTGTGGCTCGGCTCAGATTCCAGAACTTTCTGTCACCGGAATGATAGGAAAAAGTGTTTTTTTTGCCAAATTTTGAGGTTTGCAAAGGATTCTGTGTAACAGAAACTGGTCAGAACCCCACAAGTCACCCCATCTTGGATTCCCCTAGATGTCTAGTTTTCAAAACTGCGCAGGTTTGCTAGGTTTCCCTAGGTGCCGGCTGAGCTAGAGGCCAAAATCCACAGCTAGGCACTTTGCAAACAACAGCTCTGTTTTCTTTGTGAAAATGTGATGTGTCCACGTTGTGTTTTGGGGCTTTTCCTTTCGCAGGCGCTAGGCCTACCCCCACAAGTGAGGTACCATTTTTACCAAGAGACATGGGGGAACGCTGGGTGGAAGGAAATTTGCAGCTCCTCTCTGATTCCAGAACTTTCTGTCACCGAAATGAGAGGAAAAAGTGTTTTTTTGGCCAAATTTTGAGGTTTGCAAAGGATTCTGGGTAACAGAACCTGGTCAGAGCCCCACAAGTCACCCCATCTTGGATTCCCCTAGGTGTCTAGTTTTTAAAAATGCACTGGTTTGCTAGGTTTCCCCAAGTGCCGGCTGAGCTAGAGACCAAAACCCACAGATACGCACTTTGTAAAAAACACCTCTGTTTTCTGTGAAAAAAATTGATGCGTCCACGTTGTGTTTTGGGCCATTTCCTTTTGTGGGCGCTAGGCCTACCCACACAAGTGAGGTCCCATTTTTATCGGCAGACTTAGGGGAACGCTGGGTGGAAGGTAATTTCTGGCTCCTCCCAGATTCCAGAACTTTCTGTCAGCGAAATGAGAGGAAAAAGTGTTTTTTTGGCCAAATTTTGAGGTTTGCAAAGCATTCTGCGTATCAGACTCTGGTCAGAGCCCAACAAGTCAAACCATCTTGGATTCCCCAAGGTGTCTAGTTTTCAAAAATGTGCTGGTTTGCTAGGTTTACCTAAGTGCCGGCTGAGCTAGAGGCCAAAATCCACAGGTAGGCACTTTGTAAAAACACCTCTGTTTTCTGTGAAAAAATGTGATGTGTCCACGTTGTGTTTTGGGCCATTTCCTTTCGTGGGCGCTAGGCCTACCCACACAAGTGAGGTACCATTTTTATTGGCAGACTTGGAGGAACGCTGGGTGGAAGGAAATTTGTGGCTCTTCTCAGATTCCAGAACTTTCTGTCACCGAAATGAGAGGAAAAAGTGTTTTTTTGGCCAAATTTTTAGGTTTGCAAAAGATTCTGGGTAACAGAACCTGGTCAGAGCCCGACAAGTCACCCCATCTTGGATTCCCCTAGGTGTCTAGTTTTCAAAAGTGCGTAGGTTTGCTAGGTTTCCCCAAGTGCAGGCTGAGCTAGGGGCCAAAATCCACGGGTAGGCACTTTGTAAAAAACACATCTGTTTTCTGTGAAAAAATGTGATGTGTCTACTTTGTGTTTTGGGCCATTTTCTTTCATGGGCGCTAGGCCTACTCCCACCAGTGAGGTACCATTTTTATCGGGAGACTTAGGGGAACGCTGGGTGAAGGAAATTTGCGGCTCCTCTCTGATTCCAGAACTTTCTGTCACCGAAATGAGAGGGAAAAGTGTTTTTTTGGCCAAATTTTGAGGTTTGCAAAGGAATCTGGGTAACAGAACCTGGTCAGAGCCCCACATGTCACCCCATCTTGGATTCCCCTAGGTGTCTAGTTTTCAAAAATGCACTGGTTTGCTAGGTTTCCCCAAGTGCCGGCTGAGCTAGAGACCAAAACCCACAGATAGGCACTTTGTAAAAAACACCTCTGTTTTCTGTGAAAAAATTTGATGCGTCCACGTTGTGTTTTGGGCCATTTCCTTTTGTGGGCGCTAGGCCTACCCACACAAGTGAGGTCCCATTTGTATCGGCAGACTTGTGGGAACGCTGGGTGGAAGGTAATTTCTGGCTCCTTCCAGATTCCAGAACTTTCTGTCACCGAAATGAGAGGAAAAAGTGTTTTTTTGGCCAAATTTTGAGGTTTGCAAAGCATTCTGCGTAACAGACCCTGGTCAGAGCTCAACAAGTCAAACCATCTTGGATTCCCCAAGGTGTCTAGTTTTCAAAAATGTGCTGGTTTGCTAGGTTTACTTAAGTGCCGGCTGAGCTAGAGGCCAAAATCCACAGGTAGGCACTTTGTAAAAACACCTCTGTTTTCTGTGAAAAAATGTTGTGTGTCCACGTTGTGTTTTGGGCCCTTTCCTTTCGTGGGCGCTAGGCCTACCCACACAAGTGAGGTACCATTTTTATTGGCAGACTTGGGGGAACGCTGGGTGGAAGGAAATTTGTGGCTCTTCTCAGATTCCAGAACTTTCTGTCACCGAAATGAGAGGAAAAAGTGTTTTTTTGGCCAAATATTTAGGTTTGCAAAGGATTCTGGGTAACAGAACCTGGTCAGAGCCCGACAAGTTACCCCATCTTGGATTCCCCTAGGTGTCTAGTTTTCAAAACTGTGCAGGTTTGCTAGGTTTCCCCAAGTGCCGGCTGAGCTAGGGGCCAAAATCCACGGGTAGGCACTTTGTAAAAAACACATCTGTTTTCTGTGAAAAAATGTGATGTGTCCACTTTGTGTTTTGGGCCATTTTCTTTCCATGGGCGCTAGGCCTACTCCCACCAGTGAGGTACCATTTTTATCGGGAGACTTAGGGGAACGCTGGGTGAAGGAAATTTGCGGCTCCTCTCTGATTCCAGAACTTTCTGTCACCGAAATGAGAGGAAAAAGTGTTTTTTTGGCCAAATTTTGAGGTTTGCAAAGTATTCTGGGTAACAGAACCTGGTCAGAGTCCCACAAGTCACCCCATCTTGGATTCCCCTAGGTATCTAGTTTTCAAAAATGCACTGGTTTGCTAGGTTTCCCCAAGTGCCGGCTGAGCTAGAGACCAAAACCCACAGATAGGCACTTTGTAAAAAACACCTCTGTTTTCTGTGAAAAAATTTGATGCGTCCACGTTGTGTTTTGGGCCATTTCCTTTTGTGGGCGCTAGGCCTACCCACACAAGTGAGGTCCCATTTGTATCGGCAGACTTGGGGGAACGCTGGGTGGAAGGTAATTTCTGGCTCCTCCCAGATTCCAGAACTTTCTGTCACCGAAATGAGAGGAAAAAGTGTTTTTTTGGCCAAATTTTGAGGTTTGCAAAGCATTCTGCGTATCAGACTCTGGTCAGAGCCCAACAAGTCAAACCATCTTGGATTCCCCAAGGTGTCTAGTTTTCAAAAATGTGCTGGTTTGCTAGGTTTACCTAAGTGCCGGCTGAGCTAGAGGCCAAAATCCACAGGTAGGCACTTTGTAAAAACACCTCTGTTTTCTGTGAAAAAATGTGATGTGTCCACGTTGTGTTTTGGGCCATTTCCTTTCGTGGGCGCTAGGCCTACCCACACAAGTGAGGTACCATTTTTATTGGCAGACTTGGGGGAACGCTGGGTGGAAGGAAATTTGTGGCTCCTCTCAGATTCCAGAACTTGCTGTCACCGAAATGAGAGGAAAAAGCGTTTTTTGGGCAAATTGTGAGGTTTGCAAAGGATTCTGGGTAACAGAACCTGGTCAGAGCCCCACAAGTCACCCCATCTTGGATTCTCCTAGATGTCTAGTTTTCAAAACTGCGCAGGTTTGCTAGGGTTCCCTAGGTGCCGGCTGAGCTAGAGGCCAAAATCCACAGCTAGGCACTTTGTAAAAAACACCTCTGTTTTCTGGGAAAAAATTTGATGTTTCCACGTTGTGTTTTGGGCCATTTCCTTTTGTGGGCGCTAGACCTACCCACACAAGTGAGGTACCATTTTTATCGTGAGACTTGGGGAAACGCTGGGTGGAATGAAATATGTGGCTCCTCTCAGATTCCAGAACTTTCTTTCACCGAAATGAGAGGAAAAAGTGTTTATTTTGCCATATTTTGAGGTTTGCAAAGGATTCTGGCTAACAGAACCTGGTCATAGCCCGACAAGTCACCCCATCTTGGATTCCCCTAGGTGTCTAGTTTTAAAAAATGCGCTGGTTTGCTAGGTTTCTCCAAGTGCCGGCTGAGCTAGGGGCCAAAATCCACGGGTAGGCACTTTGTAAAAAACACATCTGTTTTCTGTGAAAAAATGTGATGTGTCCACGTTGTGTTTTGGGCCATTTTCTTTCGTGGGCGCTAGGCCTACTCCCACAAGTGAGGTACCATTTTTATCGGGAGACTTAGGGGAACGCTGGGTGAAGGAAATTTGTGGCTCGGCTCAGATTCCAGAACTTTCTGTCACCGAAATGAGAGGAAAAAGTGTTTTTTGGGCCAAATTTTGAGGTTTGCAAAGGAATCTGGGTAACAGAACCTGGTCAGAGCCCCACAAGTCACCCCATCTTGGATTCCCCTATGTGTCTAGTTTTCAAAAATGCACTGGTTTGCTAGGTTTCCCCAAGTGCCGGCTGAGCTAGAGACCAAAACCCACAGATAGGCACTTTGTAAAAAACACCTCTGTTTTCTGTGAAATAATTTGATGCGTCCACGTTGTGTTTTGGGCCATTTCTTTTTGTGGGCGCTAGGCCTACCCACACAAGTGAGGTCCCATTTGTATCGGCAGACTTGGGGGAACGCTGGGTGGAAGGTAATTTCTGGCTCCTCCCAGATTCCAGAACTTTCTGTCACCGAAATGAGAGGAAAAAGTGTTTTTTTGGCCAAATTTTGAGGTTTGCAAAGCATTCTGCGTATCAGACTCTGGTCAGAGCCCAACAAGTCAAACCATCTTGGATTCCCCAAGGTGTCTAGTTTTCAAAAATGTGCTGGTTTGCTGGGTTTACCTAAGTGCCGGCTGAGCTAGAGGCCAAAATCCACAGGTAGGCACTTTGTAAAAACACCTCTGTTTTCTGTGAAAAAATGTGATGTGTCCACGTTGTGTTTTGGGCCATTTCCTTTCGTGGGCGCTAGGCCTACCCACACAAGTGAGGTACCATTTTTATTGGCAGACTTGGGGGAACGCTGGGTGGAAGGACATTTGCGGCTCCTCTCTGATTCCAGAACTTTCTGTCACCGAAATGAGAGGAAAAAGTGTTTTTTTGCCAACTTTTGAGGTTTGCAAAGGATTCTGGGGAACAGAACCTGGTCAGAAACCCACAGGTCACCCCATCTTGGATTCCCCTAGATGTCTAGTTTTCAAAACTGCACAGGTTTGCTAGGTTTCCCTAGGTGCCGGCTGAGCTAGAGGCCAAAATCCACAGCTAGGCACTTTGCAAACAACAGCTCTGTTTTCTTTGTGAAAATGTGATGTGTCCACATTGTGTTTTGGGGCTTTTCCTTTCGCAGGCGCTAGGCCTACCCCCACAAGTGAGATACCATTTTTATCAGGAGACATGGGGGAACGCTGGGTGGAAGGAAATTTGCGGCTCCTCTCTGATTCCAGAACTTTCTGTCACCGAAATGTGAGGAAAAAGTGTTTTTTTGGCCAAATTTTGAGGTTTGCAAAGGATTCTGGGTAACAGAACCTGGTCAGAGCCCCACAAGTCAGCCCATCTTGGATTCCCCTAGGTGTGTAGTTTTAAAAAATGCGCTGGTTTGCTAGGTTTCCCCAAGTGCCGGCTGAGCTAGGGGCCAAAATCCACAGCTAGGCACTTTGTAAAAAACACCTCTGTTTTCTGGGAAAAAATTTGATGTTTCCATGTTGTGTTTTGGGCCATTTCCTTTTGTGGGCGCTAGACCTACCCACACAAGTGAGGTACCATTTTTATCGTGAGACTTGGGGAAACGCTGGGTGGAATGAAATATGTGGCTCCTCTCAGATTCCAGAACTTTCTTTCACCGAAATGAGAGGAAAAAGTGTTTATTTTGCCATATTTTGAGGTTTGCAAAGGATTCTGGCTAACAGAACCTGGTCATAGCCCGACAAGTCACCCCATCTTGGATTCCCCTAGGTGTCTAGTTTTAAAAAATGCGCTGGTTTGCTAGGTTTCTCCAAGTGCCGGCTGAGCTAGGGGCCAAAATCCACGGGTAGGCACTTTGTAAAAAACACATCTGTTTTCTGTGAAAAAATGTGATGTGTCCACGTTGTGTTTTGGGCCATTTTCTTTCGTGGGCGCTAGGCCTACTCCCACAAGTGAGGTACCATTTTTATCGGGAGACTTAGGGGAACGCTGGGTGAAGGAAATTTGTGGCTCGGCTCAGATTCCAGAACTTTCTGTCACCGAAATGAGAGGAAAAAGTGTTTTTTTGGCCAAATTTTGAGGTTTGCAAAGGATTCTGGGTAACAGAACCTGGTCAGAGCCCCACAAGTCACCCCATCTTGGATTCCCCTAGGTGTCTAGTTTTCAAAAATGCACTGGTTTGCTAGGTTTCCCCAAGTGCCGGCTGAGCTAGAGACCAAAACCCACAGATAGGCACTTTGTAAAAAACACCTCTGTTTTCTGTGAAATAATTTGATGCGTCCACGTTGTGTTTTGGGCCATTTCTTTTTGTGGGCGCTAGGCCTACCCACACAAGTGAGGTCCCATTTGTATCGGCAGACTTGGGGGAACGCTGGGTGGAAGGTAATTTCTGGCTCCTCCCAGATTCCAGAACTTTCTGTCACCGAAATGAGAGGAAAAAGTGTTTTTTTGGCCAAATTTTGAGGTTTGCAAAGCATTCTGCGTAACAGACCCTGGTCAGAGCCCAACAAGTCAAACCATCTTGGATTCCCCAAGGTGTCTAGTTTTCAAAAATGTGCTGGTTTGCTAGGTTTACCTAAGTGCCGGCTGAGCTAGAGGCCAAAATCCACAGGTAGGCACTTTGTAAAAATACCTCTGTTTTCTGTGAAAAAATGTGATGTGTCCACGTTGTGTTTTGGGCCATTTCCTTTCGTGGGCGCTAGGCCTACCCACACAAGTGAGGTACCATTTTTATTGGCAGACTTGGGGGAACGCTGGGTAGAAGGAAATTTGCGGCTCCTCTCTGATTCCAGAACTTTCTGTCACCGAAATGAGAGGAAAAAGTGTTTTTTTGCCAACTTTTGAGGTTTGCAAAGGATTCTGGGGAACATAACCTGGTCAGAAACCCACAAGTCACCCCATCTTGGATTCCCCTAGATGTCTAGTTTTCAAAACTGCACAGGTTTGCTAGGTTTCCCTAGGTGCCGGCTGAGCTAGAGGCCAAAATCCACAGCTAGGCACTTTGCAAACAACAGCTCTGTTTTCTTTGTGAAAATGTGATGTGTCCACATTGTGTTTTGGGGCTTTTCCTTTCGCAGGCGCTAGGCCTACCCCCACAAGTGAGATACCATTTTTATCAGGAGACATGGGGGAACGCTGGGTGGAAGGAAATTTGCGGCTCCTCTCTGATTCCAGAACTTTCTGTCACCGAAATGTGAGGAAAAAGTGTTTTTTTGGCCCAATTTTGAGGTTTGCAAAGGATTCTGGGTAACAGAACCTGGTCAGAGCCCCACAAGTCAGCCCATCTTGGATTCCCCTAGGTGTCTAGTTTTAAAAAATGCGCTGGTTTGCTAGGTTTCCCCAAGTGCCGGCTGAGTTAGAGGCCAAAACCCACAGATAGGCACTTTGTAAAAAACACCTCTGTTTTCTGTGAAAAAATGTGATGTGTCCACGTTGTGTTTTGGGCCATTTCCTTTTGTGGGCGCTAGGCCTACCCACACAAGTGAGGTCCCATTTGTATCGGCAGACTTGGGCGAATGCTGGGTGGAAGGTAATTTCTGGCTCCTCTCAGATTCCAGAAGTTTCTTTCACCGAAATGAGAGGAAAAAGTGTTTTTTTGGCCAAATTTTGAGGTTTGCAAAGGATTCTGCGTAACAGACCCTGGTCAGAGCCCAACAAGTCAAACCATCTTGGATTCCCCAAGGTGTCTAGTTTTAAAAAATGTGCTGGTTTGCTAGGTTTACCTAAGTGCCGGCTGAGCTAGAGGCCAAAATCCACAGGTAGGCACTTTGTAAAAACACCTCTGTTTTCTGTGAAAAAATGTGATGTGTCCACGTTGTGTTTTGGGCCATTTCTTTTTGTGGGCGCTAGGCCTACCCACACAAGTGAGGTACCATTTTTATTGGCAGACTTGGGGGGAACGCTGGGTGGAAGGAAATGTGTGGGTCCTCTCAGATTCCAGAACTTTCTGTCACCGAAATGAGAGGAAAAAGTGTTTTTTTGGCCAAATTTTGAGGTTTGCAAAGGATTCTGGGTAACAGAACCTGGTCAGAGCCCTACAAGTCACCCCATCCTGGATTCCCCTAGGTGTCTAGTTTTCAAAAATGCGCTTGTTTGTTAGGTTTCCCCCGGTGCCGGCTGAGCTAGGGGCCAAAATCCACGGGTAGGCACTTTGTAAAAAACACATCTGTTTTCTGTGAAAAAATGTGATGTGTCCACGTTGTGTTTTGGGCCATTTTCTTTTGTGGGCGCTAGGCCTACTCCCACAAGTGAGGTACCATTTTTATCGGGAGACTTAGGGGAACGCTGGGTGTAGGAAATTTGTGGCTCGGCTCAGATTCCAGAACTTTCTGTCACCGGAATGATAGGAAAAAGTGTTTTTTTTTGCCAAATTTTGAGGTTTGCAAAGGATTCTGTGTAACAGAAACTGGTCAGAACCCCACAAGTCACCCCATCTTGGATTCCCCTAGATGTCTAGTTTTCAAAACTGCGCAGGTTTGCTAGGTTTCCCTAGGTGCCGGCTGAGCTACAGGCCAAAATCCACAGCTAGGCACTTTGCAAACAACAGCTCTGTTTTCTTTGTGAAAATGTGATGTGTCCACGTTGTGTTTTGGGGCTTTTCCTTTCGCAGGCGCTAGGCCTACCCCCACAAGTGAGGTACCATTTTTACCAAGAGACATGGGGGAACGCTGGGTGGAAGGAAATTTGCAGCTCCTCTCTGATTCCAGAACTTTCTGTCACCGAAATGAGAGGAAAAAGTGTTTTTTTGGCCAAATTTTGAGGTTTGCAAAGGATTCTGGGTAACAGAACCTGGTCAGAGCCCCACAAGTCACCCCATCTTGGATTCCCCTAGGTGTCTAGTTTTTAAAAATGCACTGGTTTGCTAGGTTTCCCCAAGTGCCGGCTGAGCTAGAGACCAAAACCCACAGATACGCACTTTGTAAAAAACACCTCTGTTTTCTGTGAAACAATTTGATGCGTCCACGTTGTGTTTTGGGCCATTTCCTTTTGTGGGCGCTAGGCCTACCCACACAAGTGAGGTCCCATTTTTATCGGCAGACTTAGGGGAACGCTGGGTGGAAGGTAATTTCTGGCTCCTCCCAGATTCCAGAACCTTCTGTCACCGAAATGAGAGGAAAAAGTGTTTTTTTTGGCCAAATTTTGAGGTTTGCAAAGCATTCTGCGTAACAGACCCTGGTCAGAGCCCAACAAGTCAAACCATCTTGGATTCCCCAAGGTGTCTAGTTTTCAAAAATGTGCTGGTTTGCTAGGTTTACCTAAGTGCCGGCTGAGCTAGAGGCCAAAATCCACAGGTAGGCACTTTGTAAAAACACCTCTGTTTTCTGTGAAAAAATGTGATGTGTCCACGTTGTGTTTTGGGCCATTTCCTTTCGTGGGCGCTAGGCCTACCCACACAAGTGAGGTACCATTTTTATTGGCAGACTTGGAGGAACGCTGGGTGGAAGGAAATTTGTGGCTCTTCTCAGATTCCAGAACTTTCTGTCACCGAAATGAGAGGAAAAAGTGTTTTTTTGGCCAAATTTTTAGGTTTGCAAAGGATTCTGGGTAACAGAACCTGGTCAGAGCCCGACAAGTCACCCCATCTTGGATTCCCCTAGGTGTCTAGTTTTCAAAAGTGCGTAGGTTTGCTAGGTTTCCCCAAGTGCCGGCTGAGCTAGGGGCCAAAATCCACGGGTAGGCACTTTGTAAAAAACACATCTGTTTTCTGTGAAAAAATGTGATGTGTCTACTTTGTGTTTTGGGCCATTTTCTTTCATGGGCGCTAGGCCTACTCCCACCAGTGAGGTACCATTTTTATCGGGAGACTTAGGGGAACGCTGGGTGAAGGAAATTTGCGGCTCCTCTCTGATTCCAGAACTTTCTGTCACCGAAATGAGAGGAAAAAGTGTTTTTTTGGCCAAATTTTGAGGTTTGCAAAGGAATCTGGGTAACAGAACCTGGTCAGAGCCCCACAAGTCACCCCATCTTGGATTCCCCTAGGTATCTAGTTTTCAAAAATGCACTGGTTTGCTAGGTTTCCCCAAGTGCCGGCTGAGCTAGAGACCAAAACCCACAGATTGGCACTTTGTAAAAAACACCTCTGTTTTCTGAGAAAAAATTTGATGCGTCCACGTTGTGTTTTGGGCCATTTCCTTTTGTGGGCGCTAGGCCTACCCACACAAGTGAGGTCCCATTTGTATCGGCAGACTTGGGGGAACGCTGGGTGGAAGGTAATTTCTGGCTCCTCCCAGATTCCAGAACTTTCTGTCACCGAAATGAGAGGAAAAAGTGTTTTTTTGGCCAAATTTTGAGGTTTGCAAAGTATTCTGCGTATCAGACTCTGGTCAGAGCCCAACAAGTCAAACCATCTTGGATTCCCCAAGGTGTCTAGTTTTCAAAAATGTGCTGGTTTGCTAGGTTTACCTAAGTGCCGGCTGAGCTAGAGGCCAAAATCCACAGGTAGGCACTTTGTAAAAACACCTCTGTTTTCTGTGAAAAAATGTGATGTGTCCACGTTGTGTTTTGGGCCATTTCCTTTCGTGGGCGCTAGGCCTACCCACACAAGTGAGGTACCATTTTTATTGGCAGACTTGGGGGAACGCTGGGTGGAAGGAAATTTGTGGCTCCTCTCAGATTCCAGAACTTGCTGTCACCGAAATGAGAGGAAAAAGCGTTTTTTGGGCAAATTGTGAGGTTTGCAAAGGATTCTGGGTAACAGAACCTGGTCAGAGCCCCACAAGTCACCCCATCTTGGATTCCCCTAGATGTCTAGTTTTCAAAACTGCGCAGGTTTGCTAGGGTTCCCTAGGTGCCGGCTGAGCTAGAGGCCAAAATCCACAGCTAGGCACTTTGTAAAAAACACCTCTGTTTTCTGGGAAACAATTTGATGTTTCCACGTTGTGTTTTGGGCCATTTCCTTTTGTGGGCGCTAGACCTACCCACACAAGTGAGGTACCATTTTTATCGTGAGACTTGGGGAAACGCTGGGTGGAATGAAATATGTGGCTCCTCTCAGATTCCAGAACTTTCTTTCACCGAAATGAGAGGAAAAAGTGTTTATTTTGCCATATTTTGAGGTTTGCAAAGGATTCTGGCTAACAGAACCTGGTCATAGCCCGACAAGTCACCCCATCTTGGATTCCCCTAGGTGTCTAGTTTTAAAAAATGCGCTGGTTTGCTAGGTTTCCCCAAGTGCCGGCTGAGCTAGGGGCCAAAATCCACGGGTAGGCACTTTGTAAAAAACACATCTGTTTTCTGTGAAAAAATGTGATGTGTCCACGTTGTGTTTTGGGCCATTTTCTTTCGTGGGCGCTAGGCCTACTCCCACAAGTGAGGTACCATTTTTATCGGGAGACTTAGGGGAACGCTGGGTGAAGGAAATTTGTGGCTCGGCTCAGATTCCAGAACTTTCTGTCACCGAAATGAGAGGAAAAAGTGTTTTTTTGTCCAGATTTTGAGGTTTGCAAAGGATTCTGGGTAACAGAACCTGGTCAGAGCCCCACAAGTCACCCCATCTTGGATTCCCCTAGGTGTCTAGTTTTCAAAAATGCACTGGTTTGCTAGGTTTCCCCAAGTGCCGGCTGAGCTAGAGACCAAAACCCACAGATAGGCACTTTGTAAAAAACACCTCTGTTTTCTGTGAAAAAATTTGATGCGTCCACGTTGTGTTTTGGCCCATTTCCTTTTGTGGGCGCTAGGCCTACCCACACAAGTGAGGTCCCATTTGTATCGGCAGACTTGGGGGAACGCTGGGTGGAAGGTAATTTCTGGCTCCTCCCAGATTCCAGAACTTTCTGTCACCGAAATGAGAGGAAAAAGTGTTTTTTTGGCCAAATTTTGAGGTTTGCAAAGCATTCTGCGTAACAGACTCTGGTCAGAGCCCAACAAGTCAAACCATCTTGGATTCCCCAAGGTGTCTAGTTTTCAAAAATGTGCTGGTTTGCTAGGTTTACCTAAGTGCCGGCTGAGCTAGAGGCCAAAATCCACAGGTAGGCACTTTGTAAAAACACCTCTGTTTTCTGTGAAAAAATGTGATGTGTCCACGTTGTGTTTTGGGCCATTTCCTTTCGTGGGCGCTAGGCCTACCCACACAAGTGAGGTACCATTTTTATTGGCAGACTTGGGGGAACGCTGGGTGGAAGGAAATTTGTGGCTCTTCTCAGATTCCAGAACTTTCTGTCACCGAAATGAGAGGAAAAAGTGTTTTTTTGGCCAAATATTTAGGTTTGCAAAGGATTCTGGGTAACAGAACCTGGTCAGAGCCCGACAAGTCACCCCATCTTGGATTCCCCTAGGTGTCTAGTTTTCAAAACTGCGCAGGTTTGCTAGGTTTCCCCAAGTGCCGGCTGAGCTAGGGGCCAAAATCCACGGGTAGGCACTTTGTAAAAAACACATCTGTTTTCTTTGTGAAAATGTGATGTGTCCACGTTGTGTTTTGGGCCATTTCCTTTTGTGGGCGCTAGGCCTACCCACACAAGTGAGGTCCCATTTTTATTGGCAGACTTGGGGGGAACGCTGGGTGGAAGGAAATTTGCGGCTCCTCTCTGATTCCAGAACTTTCTGTCACCGAAATGAGAGGAAAAAGTGTTTTTTTGCCAACTTTTGAGGTTTGCAAAGGATTCTGGGGAACAGAACCTGGTCAGAAACCCACAAGTCACCCCATCTTAGATTCCCCTAGATGTCTAGTTTTCAAAACTGCACAGGTTTGCTAGGTTTCCCTAGGTGCCGGCTGAGCTAGAGGCCAAAATCCACAGCTAGGCACTTTGCAAACAACAGCTCTGTTTTCTTTGTGAAAATGTGATGTGTCCACATTGTGTTTTGGGGCTTTTCCTTTCACAGGCGCTAGGCCTACCCCCACAAGTGAGATACCATTTTTATCAGGAGACATGGGGGAACGCTGGGTGGAAGGAAATTTGCGGCTCCTCTCTGATTCCAGAACTTTCTGTCACCAAAATGAGAGGAAAAAGTGTTTTTTTGGCCAAATTTTGAGGTTTGCAAAGGATTCTGGGTAACAGAACCTGGTCAGAGCCCCACAAGTCAGCCCATCTTGGATTCCCCTAGGTGTCTAGTTTTAAAAAATGCGCTGGTTTGCTAGGTTTCCCCAAGTGCCGGCTGAGCTAGAGGCCAAAACCCACAGATAGGCACTTTGTAAAAAACACCTCTGTTTTCTGTGAAAAAATGTGATGTGTCCACGTTGTGTTTTGGGCCATTTCCTTTTGTGGGCGCTAGGCCTACCCACACAAGTGAGGTCCCATTTGTATCGGCAGACTTGGGCGAACGCTGGGTGGAAGGTAATTTCTGGCTCCTCTCAGATTCTAGAAGTTTCTGTCACCGAAATGAGAGGAAAAAGTGTTTTTTGGCCAAATTTTGAGGTTTGCAAAGGATTCTGCGTAACAGACCCTGGTCAGAGCCCAACAAGTCAAACCATCTTGGATTCCCCAAGGTGTCTAGTTTTAAAAAATGTGCTGGTTTGCTAGGTTTACCTAAGTGCCGGCTGAGCTAGAGGCCAAAATCCACAGGTAGGCACGTTGTAAAAACACCTCTGTTTTCTGTGAAAAAATGTGATGTGTCCACGTTGTGTTTTGGGCCATTTCTTTTTGTGGGCGCTAGGCCTACCCACACAAGTGAGGTACCATTTTTATTGGCAGACTTGGGGGGAACGCTGGGTGGAAGGAAATGTGTGGGTCCTCTCAGATTCCAGAACTTTCTGTCACCGAAATGAGAGGAAAAAGTGTTTTTTTGGCCAAATTTTGAGGTTTGCAAAGGATTCTGGGTAACAGAACCTGGTCAGAGCCCTACAAGTCACCCCATCCTGGATTCCCCTAGGTGTCTAGTTTTCAAAAATGCGCTTGTTTGTTAGGTTTCCCCCGGTGCCGGCTGAGCTAGGGGCCAAAATCCACGGGTAGGCACTTTGTAAAAAACACATCTGTTTTCTGTGAAAAAATGTGATGTGTCCACGTTGTGTTTTGGGCCATTTTCTTTTGTGGGCGCTAGGCCTACTCCCACAAGTGAGGTACCATTTTTATCGGCAGACTTGGGGGAACGCTGGGTGGAAGGTAATTTCTGGCTCCTCCCAGATTCCAGAACTTTCTGTCACCGAAATGAGAGGAAAAAGTGGTTTTTTGGCCAAATTTTGAGGTTTGCAAAGCATTCTGCGTAACAGACTCTGGTCAGAGCCCAACAAGTCAAACCATCTTGGATTCCCCAAGGTGTCTAGTTTTCAAAAATGTGCTGGTTTGCTAGGTTTACCTAAGTGCCGGCTGAGCTAGAGGCCAAAATCCACAGGTAGGCACTTTGTAAAAACACCTCTGTTTTCTGTGAAAAAATGTGATGTGTCCACGTTGTGTTTTGGGCCATTTCCTTTCGTGGGCGCTAGGCCTACCCACACAAGTGAGGTACCATTTTTATTGGCAGACTTGGGAGAACGCTGGGTGGAAGGAAATTTGTGGCTCTTCTCAGATTCCAGAACTTTCTGTCACCGAAATGAGAGGAAAAAGTGTTTTTTTGGCCAAATATTTAGGTTTGCAAAGGATTCTGGGTAACAGAACCTGGTCAGAGCCCGACAAGTCACCCCATCTTGGATTCCCCTAGGTGTCTAGTTTTCAAAACTGCGCAGGTTTGCTAGGTTTCCCCAAGTGCCGGCTGAGCTAGGGGCCAAAATCCACGGGTAGGCACTTTGTAAAAAACACATCTGTTTTCTTTGTGAAAATGTGATGTGTCCACGTTGTGTTTTGGGCCATTTCCTTTTGTGGGCGCTAGGCCTACCCACACAAGTGAGGTCCCATTTTTATTGGCAGACTTGGGGGGAACGCTGGGTGGAAGGAAATTTGCGGCTCCTCTCTGATTCCAGAACTTTCTGTCACCGAAATGAGAGGAAAAAGTGTTTTTTTGCCAACTTTTGAGGTTTGCAAAGGATTCTGGGGAACAGAACCTGGTCAGAAACCCACAAGTCACCCCATCTTGGATTCCACTAGATGTCTAGTTTTCAAAACTGCACAGGTTTGCTAGGTTTCCCTAGGTGCCGGCTGAGCTAGAGGCCAAAATCCACAGCTAGGCACTTTGCAAACAACAGCTCTGTTTTCTTTGTGAAAATGTGATGTGTCCACATTGTGTTTTGGGGCTTTTCCTTTCGCAGGCGCTAGGCCTACCCCCACAAGTGAGATACCATTTTTATCAGGAGACATGGGGGAACGCTGGGTGGAAGGAAATTTGCGGCTCCTCTCTGATTCCAGAACTTCCTGTCACCGAAATGAGAGGAAAAAGTGTTTTTTTGGCCAAATTTTGAGGTTTGCAAAGGATTCTGGGTAACAGAACCTGGTCAGAGCCCCACAAGTCAGCCCATCTTGGATTCCCCTAGGTGTCTAGTTTTAAAAAATGCGCTGGTTTGCTAGGTTTCCCCAAGTGCCGGCTGAGCTAGAGGCCAAAACCCACAGATAGGCACTTTGTAAAAAACACCTCTGTTTTCTGTGAAAAAATGTGATGTGTCCACGTTGTGTTTTGGGCCATTTCCTTTTGTGGGCGCTAGGCCTACCCACACAAGTGAGGTCCCATTTGTATCGGCAGACTTGGGGGAACGCTGGGTGGAAGGTAATTTCTGGCTCCTCCCAGATTCCAGAACTTTCTGTCAGCGAAATGAGAGGAAAAAGTGTTTTTTTGGCCAAATTTTGAGGTTTGCAAAGCATTCTGCGTATCAGACTCTGGTCAGAGCCCAACAAGTCAAACCATCTTGGATTCCCCAAGGTGTCTAGTTTTCAAAAATGTGCTGGTTTGCTAGGTTTACCTAAGTGCCGGCTGAGCTAGAGGCCAAAATCCACAGGTAGGCACTTTGTAAAAACACCTCTGTTTTCTGTGAAAAAATGTGATGTGTCCACGTTGTGTTTTGGGCCATTTCCTTTCGTGGGCGCTAGGCCTACCCACACAAGTGAGGTACCATTTTTATTGGCAGACTTGGGGGAACGCTGGGTGGAAGGAAATTTGTGGCTCCTCTCAGATTCCAGAACTTGCTGTCACCGAAATGAGAGGAAAAAGCGTTTTTTGGGCAAATTGTGAGGTTTGCAAAGGATTCTGGGTAACAGACTCTGGTCAGAGCCCAACAAGTCAAACCATCTTGGATTCCCCAAGGTGTCTAGTTTTCAAAAATGTGCTGGTTTGCTAGGTTTACCTAAGTGCCGGCTGAGCTAGAGGCCAAAATCCACAGCTAGGCACTTTGTAAAAAACACCTCTGTTTTCTGGGAAAAAATTTGATGTTTCCATGTTGTGTTTTGGGCCATTTCCTTTTGTGGACGCTAGACCTACCCACACAAGTGAGGTACCATTTTTATCGTGAGACTTGGGGAAACGCTGGGTGGAATGAAATATGTGGCTCCTCTCAGATTCCAGAACTTTCTTTCACCGAAATGAGTGGAAAAAGTGTTTATTTTGCCATATTTTGAGGTTTGCAAAGGATTCTGGCTAACAGAACCTGGTCATAGCCCGACAAGTCACCCCATCTTGGATTCCCCTAGGTGTCTAGTTTTAAAAAATGCGCTGGTTTGCTAGGTTTCTCCAAGTGCCGGCTGAGCTAGGGGCCAAAATCCACGGGTAGGCACTTTGTAAAAAACACATCTGTTTTCTGTGAAAAAATGTGATGTGTCCACGTTGTGTTTTGGGCCATTTTCTTTCGTGGGCGCTAGGCCTACTCCCACAAGTGAGGTACCATTTTTATCGGGAGACTTAGGGGAACGCTGGGTGAAGGAAATTTGTGGCTCGGCTCAGATTCCAGAACTTTCTGTCACCGAAATGAGAGGAAAAAGTGTTTTTTTGGCCAAATTTTGAGGTTTGCAAAGGATTCTGGGTAACAGAACCTGGTCAGAGCCCCACAAGTCACCCCATCTTGGATTCCCCTAGGTGTCTAGTTTTCAAAAATGCACTGGTTTGCTAGGTTTCCCCAAGTGCCGGCTGAGATAGAGACCAAAACCCACAGATAGGCACTTTGTAAAAAACACCTCTGTTTTCTGTGAAATAATTCGATGCGTCCACGTTGTGTTTTGGGCCATTTCTTTTTGTGGGCGCTAGGCCTACCCACACAAGTGAGGTCCCATTTGTATCGGCAGACTTGGGGGAACGCTGGGTGGAAGGTAATTTCTGGCTCCTCCCAGATTCCAGAACTTTCTGTCACCGAAATGAGAGGAAAAAGTGTTTTTTTGGCCAAATTTTGAGGTTTGCAAAGCATTCTGCGTAACAGACCCTGGTCAGAGCCCAACAAGTCAAACCATCTTGGATTCCCCAAGGTGTCTAGTTTTCAAAAATGTGCTGGTTTGCTAGGTTTACCTAAGTGCCGGCTGAGCTAGAGGCCAAAATCCACAGGTAGGCACTTTGTAAAAATACCTCTGTTTTCTGTGAAAAAATGTGATGTGTCCACGTTGTGTTTTGGGCCATTTCCTTTCGTGGGCGCTAGGCCTACCCACACAAGTGAGGTACCATTTTTATTGGCAGACTTGGGGGAACGCTGGGTGGAAGGACATTTGCGGCTCCTCTCTGATTCCAGAACTTTCTGTCACCGAAATGAGAGGAAAAAGTGTTTTTTTGCCAACTTTTGAGGTTTGCAAAGGATTCTGGGGAACAGAACCTGGTCAGAAACCCACAAGTCACCCCATCTTGGATTCCCCTAGATGTCTAGTTTTCAAAACTGCACAGGTTTGCTAGGTTTCCCTAGGTGCCGGCTGAGCTAGAGGCCAAAATCCACAGCTAGGCACTTTGCAAACAACAGCTCTGTTTTCTTTGTGAAAATGTGATGTGTCCACATTGTGTTTTGGGGCTTTTCCTTTCGCAGGCGCTAGGCCTACCCCCACAAGTGAGATACCATTTTTATCAGGAGACATGGGGGAACGCTGGGTGGAAGGAAATTTGCGGCTCCTCTCTGATTCCAGAACTTTCTGTCACCGAAATGAGAGGAAAAAGTGTTTTTTGGGCCAAATTTTGAGGTTTGCAAAGGATTCTGGGTAACAGAACCTGGTCAGAGCCCCACAAGTCAGCCCATCTTGGATTCCCCTAGGTGTCTAGTTTTAAAAAATGCGCTGGTTTGCTAGGTTTCCCCAAGTGCCGGCTGAGTTAGAGGCCAAAACCCACAGATAGGCACTTTGTAAAAAACACCTCTGTTTTCTGGGAAAAAATGTGATGTGTCCACGTTGTGTTTTGGGCCATTTCCTTTTGTGGGCGCTAGGCCTACCCACACAAGTGAGGTCCCATTTGTATCGGCAGACTTGGGCGAACGCTGGGTGGAAGGTAATTTCTGGCTCCTCTCAGATTCCAGAAGTTTCTGTCACCGAAATGAGAGGAAAAAGTGTTTTTTTGGCCAAATTTTGAGGTTTGCAAAGGATTCTGGGTAACAGAACCTGGTCAGAGCCCCACAAGTCAGCCCATCTTGGATTCCCCTAGGTGTGTAGTTTTAAAAAATGCGCTGGTTTGCTAGGTTTCCCCAAGTGCCGGCTGAGCTAGGGGCCAAAATCCACAGCTAGGCACTTTGTAAAAAACACCTCTGTTTTCTGGGAAAAAATTTGATGTTTCCATGTTGTGTTTTGGGCCATTTCCTTTTGTGGGCGCTAGACCTACCCACACAAGTGAGGTACCATTTTTATCGTGAGACTTGGGGAAACGCTGGGTGGAATGAAATATGTGGCTCCTCTCAGATTCCAGAACTTTCTTTCACCGAAATGAGAGGAAAAAGTGTTTATTTTGCCATATTTTGAGGTTTGCAAAGGATTCTGGCTAACAGAACCTGGTCATAGCCCGACAAGTCACCCCATCTTGGATTCCCCTAGGTGTCTAGTTTTAAAAAATGCGCTGGTTTGCTAGGTTTCTCCAAGTGCCGGCTGAGCTAGGGGCCAAAATCCACGGGTAGGCACTTTGTAAAAAACACATCTGTTTTCTGTGAAAAAATGTGATGTGTCCACGTTGTGTTTTGGGCCATTTTCTTTCGTGGGCGCTAGGCCTACTCCCACAAGTGAGGTACCATTTTTATCGGGAGACTTAGGGGAACGCTGGGTGAAGGAAATTTGTGGCTCGGCTCAGATTCCAGAACTTTCTGTCACCGAAATGAGAGGAAAAAGTGTTTTTTTGGCCAAATTTTGAGGTTTGCAAAGGATTCTGGGTAACAGAACCTGGTCAGAGCCCCACAAGTCACCCCATCTTGGATTCCCCTAGGTGTCTAGTTTTCAAAAATGCACTGGTTTGCTAGGTTTCCCCAAGTGCCGGCTGAGCTAGAGACCAAAACCCACAGATAGGCACTTTGTAAAAAACACCTCTGTTTTCTGTGAAATAATTTGATGCGTCCACGTTGTGTTTTGGGCCATTTCTTTTTGTGGGCGCTAGGCCTACCCACACAAGTGAGGTCCCATTTGTATCGGCAGACTTGGGGGAACGCTGGGTGGAAGGTAATTTCTGGCTCCTCCCAGATTCCAGAACTTTCTGTCACCGAAATGAGAGGAAAAAGTGTTTTTTTGGCCAAATTTTGAGGTTTGCAAAGCATTCTGCGTAACAGACCCTGGTCAGAGCCCAACAAGTCAAACCATCTTGGATTCCCCAAGGTGTCTAGTTTTCAAAAATGTGCTGGTTTGCTAGGTTTACCTAAGTGCCGGCTGAGCTAGAGGCCAAAATCCACAGGTAGGCACTTTGTAAAAATACCTCTGTTTTCTGTGAAAAAATGTGATGTGTCCACGTTGTGTTTTGGGCCATTTCCTTTCGTGGGCGCTAGGCCTACCCACACAAGTGAGGTACCATTTTTATTGGCAGACTTGGGGGAACGCTGGGTGGAAGGAAATTTGCGGCTCCTCTCTGATTCCAGAACTTTCTGTCACCGAAATGAGAGGAAAAAGTGTTTTTTTGCCAACTTTTGAGGTTTGCAAAGGATTCTGGGGAACATAACCTGGTCAGAAACCCACAAGTCACCCCATCTTGGATTCCCCTAGATGTCTAGTTTTCAAAACTGCACAGGTTTGCTAGGTTTCCCTAGGTGCCGGCTGAGCTAGAGGCCAAAATCCACAGCTAGGC
The DNA here is from genome assembly GCF_031143425.1 of Pleurodeles waltl. Classification (NCBI taxonomy): domain Eukaryota; kingdom Metazoa; phylum Chordata; class Amphibia; order Caudata; family Salamandridae; genus Pleurodeles; species Pleurodeles waltl. The sequence continues at coordinate 994,208,956 of NC_090442.1, forward strand.
ACTTTGCAAACAACAGCTCTGTTTTCTTTGTGAAAATGTGATGTGTCCACATTGTGTTTTGGGGCTTTTCCTTTCGCAGGCGCTAGGCCTACCCCCACAAGTGAGATACCATTTTTATCAGGAGACATGGGGGAACGCTGGGTGGAAGGAAATTTGCGGCTCCTCTCTGATTCCAGAACTTTCTGTCACCGAAATGTGAGGAAAAAGTGTTTTTTTGGCCCAATTTTGAGGTTTGCAAAGGATTCTGGGTAACAGAACCTGGTCAGAGCCCCACAAGTCAGCCCATCTTGGATTCCCCTAGGTGTCTAGTTTTAAAAAATGCGCTGGTTTGCTAGGTTTCCCCAAGTGCCGGCTGAGTTAGAGGCCAAAACCCACAGATAGGCACTTTGTAAAAATCACCTCTGTTTTCTGTGAAAAAATGTGATGTGTCCACGTTGTGTTTTGGGCCATTTCCTTTTGTGGGCGCTAGGCCTACCCACACAAGTGAGGTCCCATTTGTATCGGCAGACTTGGGCGAATGCTGGGTGGAAGGTAATTTCTGGCTCCTCTCAGATTCCAGAAGTTTCTTTCACCGAAATGAGAGGAAAAAGTGTTTTTTTGGCCAAATTTTGAGGTTTGCAAAGGATTCTGCGTAACAGACCCTGGTCAGAGCCCAACAAGTCAAACCATCTTGGATTCCCCAAGGTGTCTAGTTTTAAAAAATGTGCTGGTTTGCTAGGTTTACCTAAGTGCCGGCTGAGCTAGAGGCCAAAATCCACAGGTAGGCACTTTGTAAAAACACCTCTGTTTTCTGTGAAAAAATGTGATGTGTCCACGTTGTGTTTTGGGCCATTTCTTTTTGTGGGCGCTAGGCCTACCCACACAAGTGAGGTACCATTTTTATTGGCAGACTTAGGGGAACGCTGGGTGAAGGAAATTTGTGGCTCGGCTCAGATTCCAGAACTTTCTGTCACCGAAATGAGAGGAAAAAGTGTTTTTTTGGCCAAATTTTGAGGTTTGCAAAGGATTCTGGGTAACAGAACCTGGTCAGAGCCCCACAAGTCACCCCATCTTGGATTCCCCTAGGTGTCTAGTTTTCAAAAATGCACTGGTTTGCTAGGTTTCCCCAAGTGCCGGCTGAGATAGAGACCAAAACCCACAGATAGGCACTTTGTAAAAAACACCTCTGTTTTCTGTGAAATAATTCGATGCGTCCACGTTGTGTTTTGGGCCATTTCTTTTTGTGGGCGCTAGGCCTACCCACACAAGTGAGGTCCCATTTGTATCGGCAGACTTGGGGGAACGCTGGGTGGAAGGTAATTTCTGGCTCCTCCCAGATTCCAGAACTTTCTGTCACCGAAATGAGAGGAAAAAGTGTTTTTTTGGCCAAATTTTGAGGTTTGCAAAGCATTCTGCGTAACAGACCCTGGTCAGAGCCCAACAAGTCAAACCATCTTGGATTCCCCAAGGTGTCTAGTTTTCAAAAATGTGCTGGTTTGCTAGGTTTACCTAAGTGCCGGCTGAGCTAGAGGCCAAAATCCACAGGTAGGCACTTTGTAAAAACACCTCTGTTTTCTGTGAAAAAATGTGATGTGTCCACGTTGTGTTTTGGGCCATTTCTTTTTGTGGGCGCTAGGCCTACCCACACAAGTGAGGTACCATTTTTATTGGCAGACTTGGGGGGAACGCTGGGTGGAAGGAAATGTGTGGGTCCTCTCAGATTCCAGAACTTTCTGTCACCGAAATGAGAGGAAAAAGTGTTTTTTTGGCCAAATTTTTAGGTTTGCAAAGGATTCTGGGTAACAGAACCTGGTCAGAGCCCTACAAGTCACCCCATCCTGGATTCCCCTAGGTGTCTAGTTTTCAAAAATGCGCTTGTTTGTTAGGTTTCCCCCGGTGCCGGCTGAGCTAGGGGCCAAAATCCACGGGTAGGCACTTTGTAAAAAACACATCTGTTTTCTGTGAAAAAATGTGATGTGTCCACGTTGTGTTTTGGGCCATTTTCTTTTGTGGGCGCTAGGCCTACTCCCACAAGTGAGGTACCATTTTTATCGGGAGACTTAGGGGAACGCTGGGTGTAGGAAATTTGTGGCTCGGCTCAGATTCCAGAACTTTCTGTCACCGGAATGATAGGAAAAAGTGTTTTTTTTGCCAAATTTTGAGGTTTGCAAAGGATTCTGTGTAACAGAAACTGGTCAGAACCCCACAAGTCACCCCATCTTGGATTCCCCTAGATGTCTAGTTTTCAAAACTGCGCAGGTTTGCTAGGTTTCCCTAGGTGCCGGCTGAGCTAGAGGCCAAAATCCACAGCTAGGCACTTTGCAAACAACAGCTCTGTTTTCTTTGTGAAAATGTGATGTGTCCACGTTGTGTTTTGGGGCTTTTCCTTTCGCAGGCGCTAGGCCTACCCCCACAAGTGAGGTACCATTTTTACCAAGAGACATGGGGGAACGCTGGGTGGAAGGAAATTTGCAGCTCCTCTCTGATTCCAGAACTTTCTGTCACCGAAATGAGAGGAAAAAGTGTTTTTTTGGCCAAATTTTGAGGTTTGCAAAGGATTCTGGGTAACAGAACCTGGTCAGAGCCCCACAAGTCACCCCATCTTGGATTCCCCTAGGTGTCTAGTTTTTAAAAATGCACTGGTTTGCTAGGTTTCCCCAAGTGCCGGCTGAGCTAGAGACCAAAACCCACAGATACGCACTTTGTAAAAAACACCTCTGTTTTCTGTGAAAAAAATTGATGCGTCCACGTTGTGTTTTGGGCCATTTCCTTTTGTGGGCGCTAGGCCTACCCACACAAGTGAGGTCCCATTTTTATCGGCAGACTTAGGGGAACGCTGGGTGGAAGGTAATTTCTGGCTCCTCCCAGATTCCAGAACTTTCTGTCAGCGAAATGAGAGGAAAAAGTGTTTTTTTGGCCAAATTTTGAGGTTTGCAAAGCATTCTGCGTATCAGACTCTGGTCAGAGCCCAACAAGTCAAACCATCTTGGATTCCCCAAGGTGTCTAGTTTTCAAAAATGTGCTGGTTTGCTAGGTTTACCTAAGTGCCGGCTGAGCTAGAGGCCAAAATCCACAGGTAGGCACTTTGTAAAAACACCTCTGTTTTCTGTGAAAAAATGTGATGTGTCCACGTTGTGTTTTGGGCCATTTCCTTTCGTGGGCGCTAGGCCTACCCACACAAGTGAGGTACCATTTTTATTGGCAGACTTGGAGGAACGCTGGGTGGAAGGAAATTTGTGGCTCTTCTCAGATTCCAGAACTTTCTGTCACCGAAATGAGAGGAAAAAGTGTTTTTTTGGCCAAATTTTTAGGTTTGCAAAAGATTCTGGGTAACAGAACCTGGTCAGAGCCCGACAAGTCACCCCATCTTGGATTCCCCTAGGTGTCTAGTTTTCAAAAGTGCGTAGGTTTGCTAGGTTTCCCCAAGTGCAGGCTGAGCTAGGGGCCAAAATCCACGGGTAGGCACTTTGTAAAAAACACATCTGTTTTCTGTGAAAAAATGTGATGTGTCTACTTTGTGTTTTGGGCCATTTTCTTTCATGGGCGCTAGGCCTACTCCCACCAGTGAGGTACCATTTTTATCGGGAGACTTAGGGGAACGCTGGGTGAAGGAAATTTGCGGCTCCTCTCTGATTCCAGAACTTTCTGTCACCGAAATGAGAGGGAAAAGTGTTTTTTTGGCCAAATTTTGAGGTTTGCAAAGGAATCTGGGTAACAGAACCTGGTCAGAGCCCCACATGTCACCCCATCTTGGATTCCCCTAGGTGTCTAGTTTTCAAAAATGCACTGGTTTGCTAGGTTTCCCCAAGTGCCGGCTGAGCTAGAGACCAAAACCCACAGATAGGCACTTTGTAAAAAACACCTCTGTTTTCTGTGAAAAAATTTGATGCGTCCACGTTGTGTTTTGGGCCATTTCCTTTTGTGGGCGCTAGGCCTACCCACACAAGTGAGGTCCCATTTGTATCGGCAGACTTGTGGGAACGCTGGGTGGAAGGTAATTTCTGGCTCCTTCCAGATTCCAGAACTTTCTGTCACCGAAATGAGAGGAAAAAGTGTTTTTTTTGGCCAAATTTTGAGGTTTGCAAAGCATTCTGCGTAACAGACCCTGGTCAGAGCTCAACAAGTCAAACCATCTTGGATTCCCCAAGGTGTCTAGTTTTCAAAAATGTGCTGGTTTGCTAGGTTTACTTAAGTGCCGGCTGAGCTAGAGGCCAAAATCCACAGGTAGGCACTTTGTAAAAACACCTCTGTTTTCTGTGAAAAAATGTTGTGTGTCCACGTTGTGTTTTGGGCCCTTTCCTTTCGTGGGCGCTAGGCCTACCCACACAAGTGAGGTACCATTTTTATTGGCAGACTTGGGGGAACGCTGGGTGGAAGGAAATTTGTGGCTCTTCTCAGATTCCAGAACTTTCTGTCACCGAAATGAGAGGAAAAAGTGTTTTTTTGGCCAAATATTTAGGTTTGCAAAGGATTCTGGGTAACAGAACCTGGTCAGAGCCCGACAAGTCACCCCATCTTGGATTCCCCTAGGTGTCTAGTTTTCAAAACTGTGCAGGTTTGCTAGGTTTCCCCAAGTGCCGGCTGAGCTAGGGGCCAAAATCCACGGGTAGGCACTTTGTAAAAAACACATCTGTTTTCTGTGAAAAAATGTGATGTGTCCACTTTGTGTTTTGGGCCATTTTCTTTCCATGGGCGCTAGGCCTACTCCCACCAGTGAGGTACCATTTTTATCGGGAGACTTAGGGGAACGCTGGGTGAAGGAAATTTGCGGCTCCTCTCTGATTCCAGAACTTTCTGTCACCGAAATGAGAGGAAAAAGTGTTTTTTTGGCCAAATTTTGAGGTTTGCAAAGTATTCTGGGTAACAGAACCTGGTCAGAGTCCCACAAGTCACCCCATCTTGGATTCCCCTAGGTATCTAGTTTTCAAAAATGCACTGGTTTGCTAGGTTTCCCCAAGTGCCGGCTGAGCTAGAGACCAAAACCCACAGATAGGCACTTTCTAAAAAACACCTCTGTTTTCTGTGAAAAAATTTGATGCGTCCACGTTGTGTTTTGGGCCATTTCCTTTTGTGGGCGCTAGGCCTACCCACACAAGTGAGGTCCCATTTGTATCGGCAGACTTGGGGGAACGCTGGGTGGAAGGTAATTTCTGGCTCCTCCCAGATTCCAGAACTTTCTGTCACCGAAATGAGAGGAAAAAGTGTTTTTTTGGCCAAATTTTGAGGTTTGCAAAGCATTCTGCGTATCAGACTCTGGTCAGAGCCCAACAAGTCAAACCATCTTGGATTCCCCAAGGTGTCTAGTTTTCAAAAATGTGCTGGTTTGCTAGGTTTACCTAAGTGCCGGCTGAGCTAGAGGCCAAAATCCACAGGTAGGCACTTTGTAAAAACACCTCTGTTTTCTGTGAAAAAATGTGATGTGTCCACGTTGTGTTTTGGGCCATTTCCTTTCGTGGGCGCTAGGCCTACCCACACAAGTGAGGTACCATTTTTATTGGCAGACTTGGGGGAACGCTGGGTGGAAGGAAATTTGTGGCTCCTCTCAGATTCCAGAACTTGCTGTCACCGAAATGAGAGGAAAAAGCGTTTTTTGGGCAAATTGTGAGGTTTGCAAAGGATTCTGGGTAACAGAACCTGGTCAGAGCCCCACAAGTCACCCCATCTTGGATTCTCCTAGATGTCTAGTTTTCAAAACTGCGCAGGTTTGCTAGGGTTCCCTAGGTGCCGGCTGAGCTAGAGGCCAAAATCCACAGCTAGGCACTTTGTAAAAAACACCTCTGTTTTCTGGGAAAAAATTTGATGTTTCCACGTTGTGTTTTGGGCCATTTCCTTTTGTGGGCGCTAGACCTACCCACACAAGTGAGGTACCATTTTTATCGTGAGACTTGGGGAAACGCTGGGTGGAATGAAATATGTGGCTCCTCTCAGATTCCAGAACTTTCTTTCACCGAAATGAGAGGAAAAAGTGTTTATTTTGCCATATTTTGAGGTTTGCAAAGGATTCTGGCTAACAGAACCTGGTCATAGCCCGACAAGTCACCCCATCTTGGATTCCCCTAGGTGTCTAGTTTTAAAAAATGCGCTGGTTTGCTAGGTTTCTCCAAGTGCCGGCTGAGCTAGGGGCCAAAATCCACGGGTAGGCACTTTGTAAAAAACACATCTGTTTTCTGTGAAAAAATGTGATGTGTCCACGTTGTGTTTTGGGCCATTTTCTTTCGTGGGCGCTAGGCCTACTCCCACAAGTGAGGTACCATTTTTATCGGGAGACTTAGGGGAACGCTGGGTGAAGGAAATTTGTGGCTCGGCTCAGATTCCAGAACTTTCTGTCACCGAAATGAGAGGAAAAAGTGTTTTTTTGGCCAAATTTTGAGGTTTGCAAAGGATTCTGGGTAACAGAACCTGGTCAGAGCCCCACAAGTCACCCCATCTTGGATTCCCCTAGGTGTCTAGTTTTCAAAAATGCACTGGTTTGCTAGGTTTCCCCAAGTGCCGGCTGAGCTAGAGACCAAAACCCACAGATAGGCACTTTGTAAAAAACACCTCTGTTTTCTGTGAAATAATTTGATGCGTCCACGTTGTGTTTTGGGCCATTTCTTCTTGTGGGCGCTAGGCCTACCCACACAAGTGAGGTCCCATTTGTATCGGCAGACTTGGGGGAACGCTGGGTGGAAGGTAATTTCTGGCTCCTCCCAGATTCCAGAACTTTCTGTCACCGAAATGAGAGGAAAAAGTGTTTTTTTGGCCAAATTTTGAGGTTTGCAAAGCATTCTGCGTATCAGACTCTGGTCAGAGCCCAACAAGTCAAACCATCTTGGATTCCCCAAGGTGTCTAGTTTTCAAAAATGTGCTGGTTTGCTAGGTTTACCTAAGTGCCGGCTGAGCTAGAGGCCAAAATCCACAGGTAGACACTTTGTAAAAACACCTCTGTTTTCTGTGAAAAAATGTGATGTGTCCACGTTGTGTTTTGGGCCATTTCCTTTCGTGGGCGCTAGGCCTACCCACACAAGTGAGGTACCATTTTTATTGGCAGACTTGGGGGAACGCTGGGTGGAAGGAAATTTGCGGCTCCTCTCTGATTCCAGAACTTTCTGTCACCGAAATGAGAGGAAAAAGTGTTTTTTTGCCAACTTTTGAGGTTTGCAAAGGATTCTGGGGAACAGAACCTGGTCAGAAACCCACAAGTCACCCCATCTTGGATTCCCCTAGATGTCTAGTTTTCAAAACTGCACAGGTTTGCTAGGTTTCCCTAGGTGCCGGCTGAGCTAGAGGCCAAAATCCACAGCTAGGCACTTTGCAAACAACAGCTCTGTTTTCTTTGTGAAAATGTGATGTGTCCACATTGTGTTTTGGGGCTTTTCCTTTCGCAGGCGCTAGGCCTACCCCCACAAGTGAGATACCATTTTTATCAGGAGACATGGGGGAACGCTGGGTGGAAGGAAATTTGCGGCTCCTCTCTGATTCCAGAACTTTCTGTCACCGAAATGAGAGGAAAAAGTGTTTTTTGGGCCAAATTTTGAGGTTTGCAAAGGATTCTGGGTAACAGAACCTGGTCAGAGCCCCACAAGTCAGCCCATCTTGGATTCCCCTAGGTGTCTAGTTTTAAAAAATGCGCTGGTTTGCTAGGTTTCCCCAAGTGCCGGCTGAGTTAGAGGCCAAAACCCACAGATAGGCACTTTGTAAAAAACACCTCTGTTTTCTGGGAAAAAATGTGATGTGTCCACGTTGTGTTTTGGGCCATTTCCTTTTGTGGGCGCTAGGCCTACCCACACAAGTGAGGTCCCATTTGTATCGGCAGACTTGGGCGAACGCTGGGTGGAAGGTAATTTCTGGCTCCTCTCAGATTCCAGAAGTTTCTGTCACCGAAATGAGAGGAAAAAGTGTTTTTTTGGCCAAATTTTGAGGTTTGCAAAGGATTCTGCGCAACAGACCCTGGTCAGAGCCCAACAAGTCAAACCATCTTGGATTCCCCAAGGTGTCTAGTTTTAAAAAATGTGCTGGTTTGCTAGGTTTACCTAAGTGCCGGCTGAGCTAGAGGCCAAAATCCACAGGTAGGCACTTTGTAAAAACACCTCTGTTTTCTGTGAAAAAATGTGATGTGTCCACGTTGTGTTTTGGGCCATTTCTTTTTGTGGGCGCTAGGCCTACCCACACAAGTGAGGTACCATTTTTATTGGCAGACTTGGGGGGAACGCTGGGTGGAAGGAAATGTGTGGGTCCTCTCAGATTCCAGAACTTTCTGTCACCGAAATGAGAGGAAAAAGTGTTTTTTTGGCCAAATTTTGAGGTTTGCAAAGGATTCTGGGTAACAGAACCTGGTCAGAGCCCTACAAGTCACCCCATCCTGGATTCCCCTAGGTGTCTAGTTTTCAAAAATGCGCTTGTTTGTTAGGTTTCCCCCAGTGCCGGCTGAGCTAGGGGCCAAAATCCACGGGTAGGCACTTTGTAAAAAACACATCTGTTTTCTGTGAAAAAATGTGATGTGTCCACGTTGTGTTTTGGGCCATTTTCTTTTGTGGGCGCTAGGCCTACTCCCACAAGTGAGGTACCATTTTTATCGGGAGACTTAGGGGAACGCTGGGTGTAGGAAATTTGTGGCTCGGCTCAGATTCCAGAACTTTCTGTCACCGGAATGATAGGAAAAAGTGTTTTTTTTGCCAAATTTTGAGGTTTGCAAAGGATTCTGTGTAACAGAAACTGGTCAGAACCCCACAAGTCACCCCATCTTGGATTCCCCTAGATGTCTAGTTTTCAAAACTGCGCAGGTTTGCTAGGTTTCCCTAGGTGCCGGCTGAGCTAGAGGCCAAAATCCACAGCTAGGCACTTTGCAAACAACAGCTCTGTTTTCTTTGTGAAAATGTGATGTGTCCACGTTGTGTTTTGGGGCTTTTCCTTTCGCAGGCGCTAGGCCTACCCCCACAAGTGAGGTACCATTTTTACCAAGAGACATGGGGGAACGCTGGGTGGAAGGAAATTTGCAGCTCCTCTCTGATTCCAGAACTTTCTGTCACCGAAATGAGAGGAAAAAGTGTTTTTTTGGCCAAATTTTGAGGTTTGCAAAGGATTCTGGGTAACAGAACCTGGTCAGAGCCCCACAAGTCACCCCATCTTGGATTCCCCTAGGTGTCTAGTTTTTAAAAATGCACTGGTTTGCTAGGTTTCCTCAAGTGCCGGCTGAGCTAGAGACCAAAACCCACAGATACGCACTTTGTAAAAAACACCTCTGTTTTCTGTGAAAAAATTTGATGCGTCCACGTTGTGTTTTGGGCCATTTCCTTTTGTGGGCGCTAGGCCTACCCACACAAGTGAGGTCCCATTTTTATCGGCAGACTTAGGGGAACGCTGGGTGGAAGGTAATTTCTGGCTCCTCCCAGATTCCAGAACCTTCTGTCACCGAAATGAGAGGAAAAAGTGTTTTTTTTGGCCAAATTTTGAGGTTTGCAAAGCATTCTGCGTAACAGACCCTGGTCAGAGCCCAACAAGTCAAACCATCTTGGATTCCCCAAGGTGTCTAGTTTTCAAAAATGTGCTGGTTTGCTAGGTTTACCTAAGTGCCGGCTGAGCTAGAGGCCAAAATCCACAGGTAGGCACTTTGTAAAAACACCTCTGTTTTCTGTGAAAAAATGTGATGTGTCCACGTTGTGTTTTGGGCCATTTCCTTTCGTGGGCGCTAGGCCTACCCACACAAGTGAGGTACCATTTTTATTGGCAGACTTGGAGGAACGCTGGGTGGAAGGACATTTGTGGCTCTTCTCAGATTCCAGAACTTTCTGTCACCGAAATGAGAGGAAAAAGTGTTTTTTTGGCCAAATTTTTAGGTTTGCAAAGGATTCTGGGTAACAGAACCTGGTCAGAGCCCGACAAGTCACCCCATCTTGGATTCCCCTAGGTGTCTAGTTTTCAAAAGTGCGTAGGTTTGCTAGGTTTCCCCAAGTGCCGGCTGAGCTAGGGGCCAAAATCCACGGGTAGGCACTTTGTAAAAAACACATCTGTTTTCTGTGAAAAAATGTGATGTGTCTACTTTGTGTTTTGGGCCATTTTCTTTCATGGGCGCTAGGCCTACTCCCACCAGTGAGGTACCATTTTTATCGGGAGACTTAGGGGAACGCTGGGTGAAGGAAATTTGCGGCTCCTCTCTGATTCCAGAACTTTCTGTCACCGAAATGAGAGGAAAAAGTGTTTTTTTGGCCAAATTTTGAGGTTTGCAAAGGAATCTGGGTAACAGAACCTGGTCAGAGCCCCACAAGTCACCCCATCTTGGATTCCCCTAGGTATCTAGTTTTCAAAAATGCACTGGTTTGCTAGGTTTCCCCAAGTGCCGGCTGAGCTAGAGACCAAAACCCACAGATAGGCACTTTGTAAAAAACACCTCTGTTTTCTGTGAAAAAATTTGATGCGTCCACGTTGTGTTTTGGGCCATTTCCTTTTGTGGGCGCTAGGCCTACCCACACAAGTGAGGTCCCATTTGTATCGGCAGACTTGGGGGAACGCTGGGTGGAAGGTAATTTCTGGCTCCTCCCAGATTCCAGAACTTTCTGTCACCGAAATGAGAGGAAAAAGTGTTTTTTTGGCCAAATTTTGAGGTTTGCAAAGCATTCTGCGTATCAGACTCTGGTCAGAGCCCAACAAGTCAAACCATCTTGGATTCCCCAAGGTGTCTAGTTTTCAAAAATGTGCTGGTTTGCTAGGTTTACCTAAGTGCCGGCTGAGCTAGAGGCCAAAATCCACAGGTAGGCACTTTGTAAAAACACCTCTGTTTTCTGTGAAAAAATGTGATGTGTCCACGTTGTGTTTTGGGCCATTTCCTTTCGTGGGCGCTAGGCCTACCCACACAAGTGAGGTACCATTTTTATTGGCAGACTTGGGGGAACGCTGGGTGGAAGGAAATTTGTGGCTCCTCTCAGATTCCAGAACTTGCTGTCACCGAAATGAGAGGAAAAAGTGTTTTTTGGGCAAATTGTGAGGTTTGCAAAGGATTCTGGGTAACAGAACCTGGTCAGAGCCCCACAAGTCACCCCATCTTGGATTCTCCTAGATGTCTAGTTTTCAAAACTGCGCAGGTTTGCTAGGGTTCCCTAGGTGCCGGCTGAGCTAGAGGCCAAAATCCACAGCTAGGCACTTTGTAAAAAACACCTCTGTTTTCTGGGAAAAAATTTGATGTTTCCACGTTGTGTTTTGGGCCATTTCCTTTTGTGGGCGCTAGACCTACCCACACAAGTGAGGTACCATTTTTATCGTGAGACTTGGGGAAACGCTGGGTGGAATGAAATATGTGGCTCCTCTCAGATTCCAGAACTTTCTTTCACCGAAATGAGAGGAAAAAGTGTTTATTTTGCCATATTTTGAGGTTTGCAAAGGATTCTGGCTAACAGAACCTGGTCATAGCCCGACAAGTCACCCCATCTTGGATTCCCCTAGGTGTCTAGTTTTAAAAAATGCGCTGGTTTGCTAGGTTTCTCCAAGTGCCGGCTGAGCTAGGGGCCAAAATCCACGGGTAGGCACTTTGTAAAAAACACATCTGTTTTCTGTGAAAAAATGTGATGTGTCCACGTTGTGTTTTGGGCCATTTTCTTTCGTGGGCGCTAGGCCTACTCCCACAAGTGAGGTACCATTTTTATCGGGAGACTTAGGGGAACGCTGGGTGAAGGAAATTTGTGGCTCGGCTCAGATTCCAGAACTTTCTGTCACCGAAATGAGAGGAAAAAGTGTTTTTTTGGCCAAATTTTGAGGTTTGCAAAGGATTCTGGGTAACAGAACCTGGTCAGAGCCCCACAAGTCACCCCATCTTGGATTCCCCTAGGTGTCTAGTTTTCAAAAATGCACTGGTTTGCTAGGTTTCCCCAAGTGCCGGCTGAGCTAGAGACCAAAACCCACAGATAGGCACTTTGTAAAAAACACCTCTGTTTTCTGTGAAATAATTTGATGCGTCCACGTTGTGTTTTGGGCCATTTCTTTTTGTGGGCGCTAGGCCTACCCACACAAGTGAGGTCCCATTTGTATCGGCAGACTTGGGGGAACGCTGGGTGGAAGGTAATTTCTGGCTCCTCCCAGATTCCAGAACTTTCTGTCACCGAAATGAGAGGAAAAAGTGTTTTTTTGGCCAAATTTTGAGGTTTGCAAAGCATTCTGCGTAACAGACCCTGGTCAGAGCCCAACAAGTCAAACCATCTTGGATTCCCCAAGGTGTCTAGTTTTCAAAAATGTGCTGGTTTGCTAGGTTTACCTAAGTGCCGGCTGAGCTAGAGGCCAAAATCCACAGGTAGGCACTTTGTAAAAACACCTCTGTTTTCTGTGAAAAAATGTGATGTGTCCACGTTGTGTTTTGGGCCATTTCCTTTCGTGGGCGCTAGGCCTACCCACACAAGTGAGGTACCATTTTTATTGGCAGACTTGGGGGAACGCTGGGTGGAAGGAAATTTGTGGCTCCTCTCAGATTCCAGAACTTTCTGTCACCGAAATGAGAGGAAAAAGTGTTTTTTGGGCAAATTGTGAGGTTTGCAAAGGATTCTGGGTAACAGAACCTGGTCAGAGCCCCACAAGTCACCCCATCTTGGATTCCCCTAGGTGTCTAGTTTTCAAAACTGCGCAGGTTTGCTAGGGTTCCCTAGGTGACGGCTGAGCTAGAGGCCAAAATCCACAGCTAGGTGCTTTGCAAAAAACAGCTATGTTTTCTTTGTGAAACTTGGATTTGTCCACGTTGTGTTATGGGGCTTTTCCTGTTGTGGGCGCTAGGCCAACCCACACAAGTGAGGTAACATTTTTATCGGGAGACTTGGGGGAACGCTGGGTAGAAGGAAATATGTGGCTCCTCTCAGATTCCAGAACTTTCTGTCACCGAAATGATAGGAAAAAGCTTTTTTTTGGCCAAATTTTGAGGTTTGCAAAGGATTCTGGGTAACAGAACCTGGTCAGAAACCCACAAGTCACCCCATCTTGGATTCCCCTAGATGTCTAGTTTTCAAAACTGCACAGGTTTGCTAGGTTTCCCCAAGTGCCGGCTGAGCTAGAGGCCAAAATCCACAGCTAGGCACTTTGCAAACAACAGCTCTGTTTTCTTTGTGAAAATGTGATGTGTCCACATTGTGTTTTGGGGCTTTTCCTTTCGCAGGCGCTAGGCCTACCCCCACAAGTGAGGTACCATTTTTATCAGGAGACATGGGGGAACGCTGGGTGGACGGAAATTTGCGGCTCCTCTCTGATTCCAGAACTTTCTGTCACCGAAATGAGAGGAAAAAGTGGTTTTTTGGCCAAATTTTGAGGTTTGCAAAGCATTCTGCGTAACAGACCCTGGTCAGAGCCCAACAAGTCAAACCATCTTGGATTCCCCAAGGTGTCTAGTTTTCAAAAATGTGCTGGTTTGCTAGGTTTACCTAAGTGCCGGCTGAGCTAGAGGCCAAAATCCACAGGTAGGCACTTTGTAAAAACACCTCTGTTTTCTGTGAAAAAATGTGATGTGTCCACGTTGTGTTTTGGGCCATTTCTTTTTGTGGGCGCTAGGCCTACCCACAGAAGTGAGGTACCATTATTATTGGCAGACTTGGGGGGAACGCTGGGTGGAAGGAAATTTGTGGCTCCTCTCAGATTCCAGAACTTTCTGTCGCCGAAATGAGAGGAAAAAGTGTTTTTTTGGCCAAATTTTGAGGTTTGCAAAGGATTCTGGGTAACAGAACCTGGTCAGAGCCCGACAAGTCACCCCATCTTGGATTCCCCTAGGTGTCTAGTTTTCATAAATGCGCTGGTTTGCTAGGTTTCCCCAAGTGCCGGCTGAGCTAGGGGCCAAAATCCACAGGTAGGCACTTTGTAAAAAACACATCTGTTTTCTGTGAAAAAATGTGATGTGTCCACGTTGTGTTTTGGGCCATTTTCATTTGTGGGCGCTAGGCCTACTCCCACAAGTGAGGTACGATTTTTATCGGGAGACTTAGGGGAACGCTGGGTGTAGGAAATTTGTGGCTCGGCTCAGATTCCAGAACTTTCTGTCACCGGAATGATAGGAAAAAGTGTTTTTTTGGCCAAATTTTGAGGTTTGCAAAGGATTCTGGGTAACAGAACCTGGTCAGAACCCCACAAGTCACCCCATCTTGGATTCCCCTAGATGTCTAGTTTTCAAAACTGCGCAGGTTTGCTAGGTTTCCCTAGGTGCCGGCTGAGCTAGAGGCCAAAATCCACAGCTAGGCACTTTGCAAACAACAGGTCTGTTTTCTTTGTGAAAATGTGATGTGTCCACGTTGTGTTTTGGGGCTTTTCCTTTCGCAGGCGCTAGGCCTACCCCCACAAGTGAGGTACCATTTTTACCAGGAGACATGGGGGAACGCTGGGTGGAAGGAAATTTGCGGCTCCTCTCTGATTCCAGAACTTTCTGTCACCGAAATGAGAGGAAAAAGTGTTTTTTTGGCCAAATTTTGAGGTTTGCAAAGGATTCTGGGTAACAGAACCTGGTCAGAGCCCCACAAGTCACCCCATCTTGGATTCCCCTAGGTGTCTAGTTTTCAAAAATGCACTGGTTTGCTAGGTTTCCCCAAGTGCCGGCTGAGCTAGAGACCAAAACCCACAGATAGGCACTTTCTAAAAAACACCTCTGTTTTCTGTGAAAAAATTTGATGCGTCCACGTTGTGTTTTGGGCCATTTCCTTTTGTGGGCGCTAGGCCTACCCACACAAGTGAGGTCCCATTTGTATCGGCAGACTTGTGGGAACGCTGGGTGGAAGGTAATTTCTGGCTCCTTCCAGATTCCAGAACTTTCTGTCACCGAAATGAGAGGAAAAAGTGTTTTTTTGGCCAAATTTTGAGGTTTGCAAAGCATTCTGCGTAACAGACCCTGGTCAGAGCTCAACAAGTCAAACCATCTTGGATTCCCCAAGGTGTCTAGTTTTCAAAAATGTGCTGGTTTGCTAGGTTTACTTAAGTGCCGGCTGAGCTAGAGGCCAAAATCCACAGGTAGGCACTTTGTAAAAACACCTCTGTTTTCTGTGAAAAAATGTGATGTGTCCACGTTGTGTTTTGGGCCCTTTCCTTTCGTGGGCGCTAGGCCTACCCACACAAGTGAGGTACCATTTTTATTGGCAGACTTGGGGGAACGCTGGGTGGAAGGAAATTTGTGGCTCTTCTCAGATTCCAGAACTTTCTGTCACCGAAATGAGAGGAAAAAGTGTTTTTTTGGCCAAATATTTAGGTTTGCAAAGGATTCTGGGTAACAGAACCTGGTCAGAGCCCGACAAGTCACCCCATCTTGGATTCCCCAAGGTGTCTAGTTTTCAAAAATGTGCTGGTTTGCTAGGTTTACCTAAGTGCCGGCTGAGCTAGAGGCCAAAATCCACAGGTAGGCACTTTGTAAAAACACCTCTGTTTTCTGTGAAAAAATGTGATGTGTCCACGTTGTGTTTTGGGCCATTTCCTTTCGTGGGCGCTAGGCCTACCCACACAAGTGAGGTACCATTTTTATTGGCAGACTTGGAGGAACGCTGGGTGGAAGGACATTTGTGGCTCTTCTCAGATTCCAGAACTTTCTGTCACCGAAATGAGAGGAAAAAGTGTTTTTTTGGCCAAATTTTTAGGTTTGCAAAGGATTCTGGGTAACAGAACCTGGTCAGAGCCCCACAAGTCACCCCATCTTGGATTCTCCTAGATGTCTAGTTTTCAAAACTGCGCAAGTTTGCTAGGGTTCCCTAGGTGCCGGCTGAGCTAGAGGCCAAAATCCACAGCTAGGCACTTTGTAAAAAACACCTCTGTTTTCTGGGAAAAAATTTGATGTTTCCACGTTGTGTTTTGGGCCATTTCCTTTTGTGGGCGCTAGACCTACCCACACAAGTGAGGTACCATTTTTATCGTGAGACTTGGGGAAACGCTGGGTGGAATGAAATATGTGGCTCCTCTCAGATTCCAGAACTTTCTTTCACCGAAATGAGAGGAAAAAGTGTTTATTTTGCCATATTTTGAGGTTTGCAAAGGATTCTGGCTAACAGAACCTGGTCATAGCCCGACAAGTCATCCCCATCTTGGATTCCCCTAGGTGTCTAGTTTTAAAAAATGCGCTGGTTTGCTAGGTTTCTCCAAGTGCCGGCTGAGCTAGGGGCCAAAATCCACGGGTAGGCACTTTGTAAAAAACACATCTGTTTTCTGTGAAAAAATGTGATGTGTCCACGTTGTGTTTTGGGCCATTTTCTTTCGTGGGCGCTAGGCCTACTCCCACAAGTGAGGTACCATTTTTATCGGGAGACTTAGGGGAACGCTGGGTGAAGGAAATTTGTGGCTCGGCTCAGATTCCAGAACTTTCTGTCACCGAAATGAGAGGAAAAAGTGTTTTTTTGGCCAAATTTTGAGGTTTGCAAAGGATTCTGGGTAACAGAACCTGGTCAGAGCCCCACAAGTCACCCCATCTTGGATTCCCCTAGGTGTCTAGTTTTCAAAAATGCACTGGTTTGCTAGGTTTCCCCAAGTGCCGGCTGAGCTAGAGACCAAAACCCACAGATAGGCACTTTGTAAAAAACACCTCTGTTTTCTGTGAAATAATTTGATGCGTCCACGTTGTGTTTTGGGCCATTTCTTTTTGTGGGCGCTAGGCCTACCCACACAAGTGAGGTCCCATTTGTATCGGCAGACTTGGGGGAACGCTGGGTGGAAGGTAATTTCTGGCTCCTCCCAGATTCCAGAACTTTCTGTCACCGAAATGAGAGGAAAAAGTGTTTTTTTGGCCAAATTTTGAGGTTTGCAAAGCATTCTGCGTAACAGACCCTGGTCAGAGCCCAACAAGTCAAACCATCTTGGATTCCCCAAGGTGTCTAGTTTTCAAAAATGTGCTGGTTTGCTAGGTTTACCTAAGTGCCGGCTGAGCTAGAGGCCAAAATCCACAGGTAGGCACTTTGTAAAAACACCTCTGTTTTCTGTGAAAAAATGTGATGTGTCCACGTTGTGTTTTGGGCCATTTCCTTTCGTGGGCGCTAGGCCTACCCACACAAGTGAGGTACCATTTTTATTGGCAGACTTGGGGGAACGCTGGGTGGAAGGAAATTTGTGGCTCCTCTCAGATTCCAGAACTTTCTGTCACCGAAATGAGAGGAAAAAGTGTTTTTTGGGCAAATTGTGAGGTTTGCAAAGGATTCTGGGTAACAGAACCTGGTCAGAGCCCCACAAGTCACCCCATCTTGGATTCCCCTAGGTGTCTAGTTTTCAAAACTGCGCAGGTTTGCTAGGGTTCCCTAGGTGACGGCTGAGCTAGAGGCCAAAATCCACAGCTAGGTGCTTTGCAAAAAACAGCTATGTTTTCTTTGTGAAACTTGGATTTGTCCACGTTGTGTTATGGGGCTTTTCCTGTTGTGGGCGCTAGGCCAACCCACACAAGTGAGGTAACATTTTTATCGGGAGACTTGGGGGAACGCTGGGTAGAAGGAAATATGTGGCTCCTCTCAGATTCCAGAACTTTCTGTCACCGAAATGATAGGAAAAAGCTTTTTTTTGGCCAAATTTTGAGGTTTGCAAAGGATTCTGGGTAACAGAACCTGGTCAGAAACCCACAAGTCACCCCATCTTGGATTCCCCTAGATGTCTAGTTTTCAAAACTGCACAGGTTTGCTAGGTTTCCCCAAGTGCCGGCTGAGCTAGAGGCCAAAATCCACAGCTAGGCACTTTGCAAACAACAGCTCTGTTTTCTTTGTGAAAATGTGATGTGTCCACATTGTGTTTTGGGGCTTTTCCTTTCGCAGGCGCTAGGCCTACCCCCACAAGTGAGGTACCATTTTTATCAGGAGACATGGGGGAACGCTGGGTGGACGGAAATTTGCGGCTCCTCTCTGATTCCAGAACTTTCTGTCACCGAAATGAGAGGAAAAAGTGGTTTTTTGGCCAAATTTTGAGGTTTGCAAAGCATTCTGCGTAACAGACCCTGGTCAGAGCCCAACAAGTCAAACCATCTTGGATTCCCCAAGGTGTCTAGTTTTCAAAAATGTGCTGGTTTGCTAGGTTTACCTAAGTGCCGGCTGAGCTAGAGGCCAAAATCCACAGGTAGGCACTTTGTAAAAACACCTCTGTTTTCTGTGAAAAAATGTGATGTGTCCACGTTGTGTTTTGGGCCATTTCTTTTTGTGGGCGCTAGGCCTACCCACAGAAGTGAGGTACCATTATTATTGGCAGACTTGGGGGGAACGCTGGGTGGAAGGAAATTTGTGGCTCCTCTCAGATTCCAGAACTTTCTGTCGCCGAAATGAGAGGAAAAAGTGTTTTTTTGGCCAAATTTTGAGGTTTGCAAAGGATTCTGGGTAACAGAACCTGGTCAGAGCCCGACAAGTCACCCCATCTTGGATTCCCCTAGGTGTCTAGTTTTCATAAATGCGCTGGTTTGCTAGGTTTCCCCAAGTGCCGGCTGAGCTAGGGGCCAAAATCCACAGGTAGGCACTTTGTAAAAAACACATCTGTTTTCTGTGAAAAAATGTGATGTGTCCACGTTGTGTTTTGGGCCATTTTCATTTGTGGGCGCTAGGCCTACTCCCACAAGTGAGGTACGATTTTTATCGGGAGACTTAGGGGAACGCTGGGTGTAGGAAATTTGTGGCTCGGCTCAGATTCCAGAACTTTCTGTCACCGGAATGATAGGAAAAAGTGTTTTTTTGGCCAAATTTTGAGGTTTGCAAAGGATTCTGGGTAACAGAACCTGGTCAGAACCCCACAAGTCACCCCATCTTGGATTCCCCTAGATGTCTAGTTTTCAAAACTGCGCAGGTTTGCTAGGTTTCCCTAGGTGCCGGCTGAGCTAGAGGCCAAAATCCACAGCTAGGCACTTTGCAAGCAACAGGTCTGTTTTCTTTGTGAAAATGTGATGTGTCCACGTTGTGTTTTGGGGCTTTTCCTTTCGCAGGCGCTAGGCCTACCCCCACAAGTGAGGTACCATTTTTACCAGGAGACATGGGGGAACGCTGGGTGGAAGGAAATTTGCGGCTCCTCTCTGATTCCAGAACTTTCTGTCACCGAAATGAGAGGAAAAAGTGTTTTTTTGGCCAAATTTTGAGGTTTGCAAAGGATTCTGGGTAACAGAACCTGGTCAGAGCCCCACAAGTCACCCCATCTTGGATTCCCCTAGGTGTCTAGTTTTCAAAAATGCACTGGTTTGCTAGGTTTCCCCAAGTGCCGGCTGAGCTAGAGACCAAAACCCACAGATAGGCACTTTCTAAAAAACACCTCTGTTTTCTGTGAAAAAATTTGATGCGTCCACGTTGTGTTTTGGGCCATTTCCTTTTGTGGGCGCTAGGCCTACCCACACAAGTGAGGTCCCATTTGTATCGGCAGACTTGTGGGAACGCTGGGTGGAAGGTAATTTCTGGCTCCTTCCAGATTCCAGAACTTTCTGTCACCGAAATGAGAGGAAAAAGTGTTTTTTTGGCCAAATTTTGAGGTTTGCAAAGCATTCTGCGTAACAGACCCTGGTCAGAGCTCAACAAGTCAAACCATCTTGGATTCCCCAAGGTGTCTAGTTTTCAAAAATGTGCTGGTTTGCTAGGTTTACTTAAGTGCCGGCTGAGCTAGAGGCCAAAATCCACAGGTAGGCACTTTGTAAAAACACCTCTGTTTTCTGTGAAAAAATGTGATGTGTCCACGTTGTGTTTTGGGCCCTTTCCTTTCGTGGGCGCTAGGCCTACCCACACAAGTGAGGTACCATTTTTATTGGCAGACTTGGGGGAACGCTGGGTGGAAGGAAATTTGTGGCTCTTCTCAGATTCCAGAACTTTCTGTCACCGAAATGAGAGGAAAAAGTGTTTTTTTGGCCAAATATTTAGGTTTGCAAAGGATTCTGGGTAACAGAACCTGGTCAGAGCCCGACAAGTCACCCCATCTTGGATTCCCCTAGGTGTCTAGTTTTCAAAACTGTGCAGGTTTGCTAGGTTTCCCCAAGTGCCGGCTGAGCTAGGGGCCAAAATCCACGGGTAGGCACTTTGTAAAAAACACATCTGTTTTCTGTGAAAAAATGTGATGTGTCCACTTTGTGTTTTGGGCCATTTTCTTTCCATGGGTGCTAGGCCTACTCCCACCAGTGAGGTACCATTTTTATCGGGAGACTTAGGGGAACGCTGGGTGAAGGAAATTTGCGGCTCCTCTCTGATTCCAGAACTTTCTGTCACCGAAATGAGAGGAAAAAGCGTTTTTTGGGCAAATTTTGAGGTTTGCAAAGTATTCTGGGTAACAGAACCTGGTCAGAGCCCCACAAGTCACCCCATCTTGGATTCTCCTAGATGTCTAGTTTTTAAAACTGCGCAGGTTTGCTAGGGTTCCCTAGGTGCCGGCTGAGCTAGAGGCCAAAATCCACAGCTAGGCACTTTGTAAAAAACACCTCTGTTTTCTGGGAAAAAATGTGATGTTTCCACGTTGTGTTTTGGGCCATTTCCTTTTGTGGGCGCTAGACCTACCCACACAAGTGAGGTACCATTTTTATCGTGAGACTTGGGGAAACGCTGGGTGGAATGAAATATGTGGCTCCTCTCAGATTCCAGAACTTTCTTTCACCGAAATGAGAGGAAAAAGTGTTTATTTTGCCATATTTTGAGGTTTGCAAAGGATTCTGGCTAACAGAACCTGGTCATAGCCCGACAAGTCACCCCATCTTGGATTCCCCTAGGTGTCTAGTTTTAAAAAATGCGCTGGTTTGCTAGGTTTCTCCAAGTGCCGGCTGAGCTAGGGGCCAAAATCCACGGGTAGGCACTTTGTAAAAAACACATCTGTTTTCTGTGAAAAAATGTGATGTGTCCACGTTGTGTTTTGGGCCATTTTCTTTCGTGGGCGCTAGGCCTACTCCCACAAGTGAGGTACCATTTTTATCGGGAGACTTAGGGGAACGCTGGGTGAAGGAAATTTGTGGCTCGGCTCAGATTCCAGAACTTTCTGTCACCGAAATGAGAGGAAAAAGTGTTTTTTTGGCCAAATTTTGAGGTTTGCAAAGGATTCTGGGTAACAGAACCTGGTCAGAGCCCCACAATTCACCCCATCTTGGATTCCCCTAGGTGTCTAGTTTTCAAAAATGCACTGGTTTGCTAGGTTTCCCCAAGTGCCGGCTGAGCTAGAGACCAAAACCCACAGATAGGCACTTTGTAAAAAACACCTCTGTTTTCTGTGAAATAATTTGATGCGTCCACGTTGTGTTTTGGGCCATTTCTTTTTGTGGGCGCTAGGCCTACCCACACAAGTGAGGTCCCATTTGTATCGGCAGACTTGGGGGAACGCTGGGTGGAAGGTAATTTCTGGCTCCTCCCAGATTCCAGAACTTTCTGTCACCGAAATGAGAGGAAAAAGTGTTTTTTTGGCCAAATTTTGAGGTTTGCAAAGCATTCTGCGTATCAGACTCTGGTCAGAGCCCAACAAGTCAAACCATCTTGGATTCCCCAAGGTGTCTAGTTTTCAAAAATGTGCTGGTTTGCTGGGTTTACCTAAGTGCCGGCTGAGCTAGAGGCCAAAATCCACAGGTAGGCACTTTGTAAAAACACCTCTGTTTTCTGTGAAAAAATGTGATGTGTCCACGTTGTGTTTTGGGCCATTTCCTTTCGTGGGCGCTAGGCCTACCCACACAAGTGAGGTACCATTTTTATTGGCAGACTTGGGGGAACGCTGGGTGGAAGGAAATTTGCGGCTCCTCTCTGATTCCAGAACTTTCTGTCACCGAAATGAGAGGAAAAAGTGTTTTTTTGCCAACTTTTGAGGTTTGCAAAGGATTCTGGGGAACAGAACCTGCTCAGAAACCCACAAGTCACCCCATCTTGGATTCCCCTAGATGTCTAGTTTTCAAAACTGCACAGGTTTGCTAGGTTTCCCTAGGTGCCGGCTGAGCTAGAGGCCAAAATCCACAGCTAGGCACTTTGCAAACAACAGCTCTGTTTTCTTTGTGAAAATGTGATGTGTCCACATTGTGTTTTGGGGCTTTTCCTTTCGCAGGCGCTAGGCCTACCCCCACAAGTGAGATACCATTTTTATCAGGAGACATGGGGGAACGCTGGGTGGAAGGAAATTTGCGGCTCCTCTCTGATTCCAGAACTTTCTGTCACCGAAATGAGAGGAAAAAGTGATTTTTTGGCCAAATTTTGAGGTTTGCAAAGGATTCTGGGTAACAGAACCTGGTCAGAGCCCCACAAGTCAGCCCATCTTGGATTCCCCTAGGTGTCTAGTTTTAAAAAATGCGCTGGTTTGCTAGGTTTCCCCAAGTGCCGGCTGAGTTAGAGGCCAAAACCCACAGATAGGCACTTTGTAAAAAACACCTCTGTTTTCTGTGAAAAAATGTGATGTGTCCACGTTGTGTTTTGGGCCATTTCCTTTTGTGGGCGCTAGGCCTACCCACACAAGTGAGGTCCCATTTGTATCGGCAGACTTGGGCGAACGCTGGGTGGAAGGTAATTTCTGGCTCCTCTCAGATTCCAGAAGTTTCTGTCACCGAAATGAGAGGAAAAAGTGTTTTTTTGGCCAAATTTTGAGGTTTGCAAAGGATTCTGCGTAACAGACCCTGGTCAGAGCCCAACAAGTCAAACCATCTTGGATTCCCCAAGGTGTCTAGTTTTAAAAAATGTGCTGGTTTGCTAGGTTTACCTAAGTGCCGGCTGAGCTAGAGGCCAAAATCCACAGGTAGGCACTTTGTAAAAACACCTCTGTTTTCTGTGAAAAAATGTGATGTGTCCACGTTGTGTTTTGGGCCATTTCTTTTTGTGGGCGCTAGGCCTACCCACACAAGTGAGGTACCATTTTTATTGGCAGACTTGGGGGGAACGCTGGGTGGAAGGAAATGTGTGGGTCCTCTCAGATTCCAGAACTTTCTGTCACCGAAATGAGAGGAAAAAGTGTTTTTTTGGCCAAATTTTGAGGTTTGCAAAGGATTCTGGGTAACAGAACCTGGTCAGAGCTCTACAAGTCACCCCATCCTGGATTCCCCTAGGTGTCTAGTTTTCAAAAATGCGCTTGTTTGTTAGGTTTCCCCCAGTGCCGGCTGAGCTAGGGGCCAAAATCCACGGGTAGGCACTTTGTAAAAAACACATCTGTTTTCTGTGAAAAAATGTGATGTGTCCACGTTGTGTTTTGGGCCATTTTCTTTTGTGGGCGCTAGGCCTACTCCCACAAGTGACGTACCATTTTTATCGGGAGACTTAGGGGAACGCTGGGTGTAGGAAATTTGTGGCTCGGCTCAGATTCCAGAACTTTCTGTCACCGGAATGATAGGAAAAAGTGTTTTTTTTGCCAAATTTTGAGGTTTGCAAAGGATTCTGTGTAACAGAAACTGGTCAGAACCCCACAAGTCACCCCATCTTGGATTCCCCTAGATGTCTAGTTTTCAAAACTGCGCAGGTTTGCTAGGTTTCCCTAGGTGCCGGATGAGCTAGAGGCCAAAATCCACAGCTAGGCACTTTGCAAACAACAGCTCTGTTTTCTTTGTGAAAATGTGATGTGTCCACGTTGTGTTTTGGGGCTTTTCCTTTCGCAGGCGCTAGGCCTACCCCCACAAGTGAGGTACCATTTTTACCAAGAGACATGGGGGAACGCTGGGTGGAAGGAAATTTGCAGCTCCTCTCTGATTCCAGAACTTTCTGTCACCGAAATGAGAGGAAAAAGTGTTTTTTTGGCCAAATTTTGAGGTTTGCAAAGGATTCTGGGTAACAGAACCTGGTCAGAGCCCCACAAGTCACCCCATCTTGGATTCCCCTAGGTGTCTAGTTTTTAAAAATGCACTGGTTTGCTAGGTTTCCTCAAGTGCCGGCTGAGCTAGAGACCAAAACCCACAGATACGCACTTTGTAAAAAACACCTCTGTTTTCTGTGAAAAAATTTGATGCGTCCACGTTGTGTTTTGGGCCATTTCCTTTTGTGGGCGCTAGGCCTACCCACACAAGTGAGGTCCCATTTTTATCGGCAGACTTTGGGGAACGCTGGGTGGAAGGTAATTTCTGGCTCCTCCCAGATTCCAGAACCTTCTGTCACCGAAATGAGAGGAAAAAGTGTTTTTTTTGGCCAAATTTTGAGGTTTGCAAAGCATTCTGCGTAACAGACCCTGGTCAGAGCCCAACAAGTCAAACCATCTTGGATTCCCCAAGGTGTCTAGTTTTCAAAAATGTGCTGGTTTGCTAGGTTTACCTAAGTGCCGGCTGAGCTAGAGGCCAAAATCCACAGGTAGGCACTTTGTAAAAACACCTCTGTTTTCTGTGAAAAAATGTGATGTGTCCACGTTGTGTTTTGGGCCATTTCCTTTCGTGGGCGCTAGGCCTACCCACACAAGTGAGGTACCATTTTTATTGGCAGACTTGGAGGAACGCTGGGTGGAAGGACATTTGTGGCTCTTCTCAGATTCCAGAACTTTCTGTCACCGAAATGAGAGGAAAAAGTGTTTTTTTGGCCAAATTTTTAGGTTTGCAAAGGATTCTGGGTAACAGAACCTGGTCAGAGCCCGACAAGTCACCCCATCTTGGATTCCCCTAGGTGTCTAGTTTTCAAAAGTGCGTAGGTTTGCTAGGTTTCCCCAAGTGCCGGCTGAGCTAGGGGCCAAAATCCACGGGTAGGCACTTTGTAAAAAACACATCTGTTTTCTGTGAAAAAATGTGATGTGTCTACTTTGTGTTTTGGGCCATTTTCTTTCATGGGCGCTAGGCCTACTCCCACCAGTGAGGTACCATTTTTATCGGGAGACTTAGGGGAACGCTGGGTGAAGGAAATTTGCGGCTCCTCTCTGATTCCAGAACTTTCTGTCACCGAAATGAGAGGAAAAAGTGTTTTTTTGGCCAAATTTTGAGGTTTGCAAAGGAATCTGGGTAACAGAACCTGGTCAGAGCCCCACAAGTCACCCCATCTTGGATTCCCCTAGGTATCTAGTTTTCAAAAATGCACTGGTTTGCTAGGTTTCCCCAAGTGCCGGCTGAGCTAGAGACCAAAACCCACAGATAGGCACTTTGTAAAAAACACCTCTGTTTTCTGTGAAAAAATGTGATGCGTCCACGTTGTGTTTTGGGCCATTTCCTTTTGTGGGCGCTAGGCCTACCCACACAAGTGAGGTCCCATTTGTATCGGCAGACTTGGGGGAACGCTGGGTGGAAGGTAATTTCTGGCTCCTCCCAGATTCCAGAACTTTCTGTCACCGAAATGAGAGGAAAAAGTGTTTTTTTGGCCAAATTTTGAGGTTTGCAAAGCATTCTGCGTATCAGACTCTGGTCAGAGCCCAACAAGTCAAACCATCTTGGATTCCCCAAGGTGTCTAGTTTTCAAAAATGTGCTGGTTTGCTAGGTTTACCTAAGTGCCGGCTGAGCTAGAGGCCAAAATCCACAGGTAGGCACTTTGTAAAAACACCTCTGTTTTCTGTGAAAAAATGTGATGTGTCCACGTTGTGTTTTGGGCCATTTCCTTTCGTGGGCGCTAGGCCTACCCACACAAGTGAGGTACCATTTTTATTGGCAGACTTGGGGGAACGCTGGGTGGAAGGAAATTTGTGGCTCCTCTCAGATTCCAGAACTTGCTGTCACCGAAATGAGAGGAAAAAGCGTTTTTTGGGAAAATTGTGAGGTTTGCAAAGGATTCTGGGTAACAGAACCTGGTCAGAGCCCCACAAGTCACCCCATCTTGGATTCTCCTAGATCTCTAGTTTTCAAAACTGCGCAGGTTTGCTAGGGTTCCCTAGGTGCCGGCTGAGCTAGAGGCCAAAATCCACAGCTAGGCACTTTGTAAAAAACACCTCTGTTTTCTGGGAAAAAATTTGATGTTTCCACGTTGTGTTTTGGGCCATTTCCTTTAGTGGGCGCTAGACCTACCCACACAAGTGAGGTACCATTTTTATCGTGAGACTTGGGGAAACGCTGGGTGGAATGAAATATGTGGCTCCTCTCAGATTCCAGAACTTTCTTTCACCGAAATGAGAGGAAAAAGTGTTTATTTTGCCATATTTTGAGGTTTGCAAAGGATTCTGGCTAACAGAACCTGGTCATAGCCCGACAAGTCACCCCATCTTGGATTCCCCTAGGTGTCTAGTTTTAAAAAATGCGCTGGTTTGCTAGGTTTCTCCAAGTGCCGGCAGAGCTAGGGGCCAAAATCCACGGGTAGGCACTTTGTAAAAAACACATCTGTTTTCTGTGAAAAAATGTGATGTGTCCACGTTGTGTTTTGGGCCATTTTCTTTCGTGGGCGCTAGGCCTACTCCCACAAGTGAGGTACCATTTTTATCGGGAGACTTAGGGGAACGCTGGGTGAAGGAAATTTGTGGCTCGGCTCAGATTCCAGAACTTTCTGTCACCGAAATGAGAGGAAAAAGTGTTTTTTTGGCCAAATTTTGAGGTTTGCAAAGGATTCTGGGTAACAGAACCTGGTCAGAGCCCCACAAGTCACCCCATCTTGGATTCCCCTAGGTGTCTAGTTTTCAAAAATGCACTGGTTTGCTAGGTTTCCCCAAGTGCCGGCTGAGCTAGAGACCAAAACCCACAGATAGGCACTTTGTAAAAAACACCTCTGTTTTCTGTGAAATAATTTGATGCGTCCACGTTGTGTTTTGGGCCATTTCTTTTTGTGGGCGCTAGGCCTACCCACACAAGTGAGGTCCCATTTGTATCGGCAGACTTGGGGGAACGCTGGGTGGAAGGTAATTTCTGGCTCCTCCCAGATTCCAGAACTTTCTGTCACCGAAATGAGAGGAAAAAGTGTTTTTTTGGCCAAATTTTGAGGTTTGCAAAGCATTCTGCGTAACAGACCCTGGTCAGAGCCCAACAAGTCAAACCATCTTGGATTCCCCAAGGTGTCTAGTTTTCATAAATGTGCTGGTTTGCTAGGTTTACCTAAGTGCCGGCTGAGCTAGAGGCCAAAATCCACAGGTAGGCACTTTGTAAAAACACCTCTGTTTTCTGTGAAAAAATGTGATGTGTCCACGTTGTGTTTTGGGCCATTTCCTTTCGTGGGCGCTAGGCCTACCCACACAAGTGAGGTACCGTTTTTATTGGCAGACTTGGGGGAACGCTGGGTGGAAGGAAATTTGTGGCTCCTCTCAGATTCCAGAACTTTCTGTCACCGAAATGAGAGGAAAAAGTGTTTTTTGGGCAAATTGTGAGGTTTGCAAAGGATTCTGGGTAACAGAACCTGGTCAGAGCCCCAAAGTCACCCCATCTTGGATTCCCCTAGGTGTCTAGTTTTCAAAACTGCGCAGGTTTGCTAGGGTTCCCTAGGTGACGGCTGAGCTAGAGGCCAAAATCCACAGCTAGGTGCTTTGCAAAAAACAGCTATGTTTTCTTTGTGAAACTTGGATTTGTCCACGTTGTGTTATGGGGCTTTTCCTGTTGTGGGCGCTAGGCCAACCCACACAAGTGAGGTAACATTTTTATCGGGAGACTTGGGGGAACGCTGGGTAGAAGGAAATATGTGGCTCCTCTCAGATTCCAGAACTTTCTGTCACCAAAATGATAGGAAAAAGCTTTTTTTTGGCCAAATTTTGAGGTTTGCAAAGGATTCTGGGTAACAGAACCTGGTCAGAAACCCACAAGTCACCCCATCTTGGATTCCCCTAGATGTCTAGTTTTCAAAACTGCACAGGTTTGCTAGGTTTCCCCAAGTGCCGGCTGAGCTAGAGGCCAAAATCCACAGCTAGGCACTTTGCAAACAACAGCTCTGTTTTCTTTGTGAAAATGTGATGTGTCCAGATTGTGTTTTGGGGCTTTTCCTTTCGCAGGCGCTAGGCCTACCCCCACAAGTGAGGTACCATTTTTATCAGGAGACATGGGGGAACGCTGGGTGGACGGAAATTTGCGGCTCCTCTCTGATTCCAGAACTTTCTGTCACCGAAATGAGAGGAAAAAGTGTTTTTTTGGCCAAATTTTGAGGTTTGCAAAGCATTCTGCGTAACAGACCCTGGTCAGAGCCCAACAAGTCAAACCATCTTGGATTCCCCAAGGTGTCTAGTTTTCAAAAATGTGCTGGTTTGCTAGGTTTACCTAAGTGCCGGCTGAGCTAGAGGCCAAAATCCACAGGTAGGCACTTTGTAAAAACACCTCTGTTTTCTGTGAAAAAATGTGATGTGTCCACGTTGTGTTTTGGGCCATTTCCTTTCGTGGGCGCTAGGCCTACCCACACAAGTGAGGTACCATTTTTATTGGCAGACTTGGGGGAACGCTGGGTGGAAGGAAATTTGTGGCTCCTCTCAGATTCCAGAACTTTCTGTCACCGAAATGAGAGGAAAAAGTGTTTTTTGGGCAAATTGTGAGGTTTGCAAAGGATTCTGGGTAACAGAACCTGGTCAGAGCCCCACAAGTCACCCCATCTTGGATTCCCCTAGGTGTCTAGTTTTCAAAACTGCGCAGGTTTGCTAGGGTTCCCTAGGTGACGGCTGAGCTAGAGGCCAAAATCCACAGCTAGGTGCTTTGCAAAAAACAGCTATGTTTTCTTTGTGAAACTTGGATTTGTCCACGTTGTGTTATGGGGCTTTTCCTGTTGTGGGCGCTAGGCCAACCCACACAAGTGAGGTAACATTTTTATCGGGAGACTTGGGGGAACGCTGGGTAGAAGGAAATATGTGGCTCCTCTCAGATTCCAGAACTTTCTGTCACCGAAATGATAGGAAAAAGCTTTTTTTTGGCCAAATTTTGAGGTTTGCAAAGGATTCTGGGTAACAGAACCTGGTCAGAAACCCACAAGTCACCCCATCTTGGATTCCCCTAGATGTCTAGTTTTCAAAACTGCACAGGTTTGCTAGGTTTCCCCAAGTGCCGGCTGAGCTAGAGGCCAAAATCCACAGCTAGGCACTTTGCAAACAACAGCTCTGTTTTCTTTGTGAAAATGTGATGTGTCCACATTGTGTTTTGGGGCTTTTCCTTTCGCAGGCGCTAGGCCTACCCCCACAAGTGAGGTACCATTTTTATCAGGAGACATGGGGGAACGCTGGGTGGACGGAAATTTGCGGCTCCTCTCTGATTCCAGAACTTTCTGTCACCGAAATGAGAGGAAAAAGTGTTTTTTTGGCCAAATTTTGAGGTTTGCAAAGCATTCTGCGTAACAGACCCTGGTCAGAGCCCAACAAGTCAAACCATCTTGGATTCCCCAAGGTGTCTAGTTTTCAAAAATGTGCTGGTTTGCTAGGTTTACCTAAGTGCCGGCTGAGCTAGAGGCCAAAATCCACAGGTAGGCACTTTGTAAAAACACCTCTGTTTTCTGTGAAAAAATGTGATGTGTCCACGTTGTGTTTTGGGCCATTTCTTTTTGTGGGCGCTAGGCCTACCCACAGAAGTGAGGTACCATTATTATTGGCAGACTTGGGGGGAACGCTGGGTGGAAGGAAATTTGTGGCTCCTCTCAGATTCCAGAACTTTCTGTCGCCGAAATGAGAGGAAAAAGTGTTTTTTTGGCCAAATTTTGAGGTTTGCAAAGGATTCTGGGTAACAGAACCTGGTCAGAGCCCGACAAGTCACCCCATCTTGGATTCCCCTAGGTGTCTAGTTTTCATAAATGCTCTGGTTTGCTAGGTTTCCCCAAGTGCCGGCTGAGCTAGGGGCCAAAATCCACAGGTAGGCACTTTGTAAAAAACACATCTGTTTTCTGTGAAAAAATGTGATGTGTCCACGTTGTGTTTTGGGCCATTTTCATTTGTGGGCGCTAGGCCTACTCCCACAAGTGAGGTACGATTTTTATCGGGAGACTTAGGGGAACGCTGGGTGTAGGAAATTTGTGGCTCGGCTCAGATTCCAGAACTTTCTGTCACCGGAATGATAGGAAAAAGTGTTTTTTTGGCCAAATTTTGAGGTTTGCAAAGGATTCTGGGTAACAGAACCTGGTCAGAACCCCACAAGTCACCCCATCTTGGATTCCCCTAGATGTCTAGTTTTCAAAACTGCGCAGGTTTGCTAGGTTTCCCTAGGTGCCGGCTGAGCTAGAGGCCAAAATCCACAGCTAGGCACTTTGCAAACAACAGGTCTGTTTTCTTTGTGAAAATGTGATGTGTCCACGTTGTGTTTTGGGGCTTTTCCTTTCGCAGGCGCTAGGCCTACCCCCACAAGTGAGGTACCATTTTTACCAGGAGACATGGGGGAACGCTGGGTGGAAGGAAATTTGCGGCTCCTCTCTGATTCCAGAACTTTCTGTCACCGAAATGAGAGGAAAAAGTGTTTTTTTTGGCCAAATTTTGAGGTTTGCAAAGGATTCTGGGTAACAGAACCTGGTCAGAGCCCCACAAGTCACCCCATCTTGGATTCCCCTAGGTGTCTAGTTTTCAAAAATGCACTGGTTTGCTAGGTTTCCCCAAGTGCCGGCTGAGCTAGAGACCAAAACCCACAGATAGGCACTTTCTAAAAAACACCTCTGTTTTCTGTGAAAAAATTTGATGCGTCCACGTTGTGTTTTGGGCCATTTCCTTTTGTGGGCGCTAGGCCTACCCACACAAGTGAGGTCCCATTTTTATCGGCAGACTTAGGGGAACGCTGGGTGGAAGGTCATTTCTGGCTCCTCCCAGATTCCAGAACTTTCTGTCACCGAAATGAGAGGAAAAAGTGTTTTTTTGGCCAAATTTTGAGGTTTGCAAAGCATTCTGCGTAACAGACCCTGGTCAGAGCCCAACAAGTCAAACCATCTTGGATTCCCCAAGGTGTCTAGTTTTCAAAAATGTGCTGGTTTGCTAGGTTTACCTAAGTGCCGGCTGAGCTAGAGGCCAAAATCCACAGGTAGGCACTTTGTAAAAACGCCTCTGTTTTCTGTGAAAAAATGTGATGTGTCCACGTTGTGTTTTGGGCCATTTCCTTTCGTGGGCGCTAGGCCTACCCACACAAGTGAGGTACCATTTTTATTGGCAGACTTGGGGGAACGCTGGGTGGAAGGAAATTTGTGGCTCCTCTCAGATTCCAGAACTTTCTGTCACCGAAATGAGAGGAAAAAGTGTTTTTTGGGCAAATTGTGAGGTTTGCAAAGGATTCTGGGTAACAGAACCTGGTCAGAGCCCCACAAGTCACCCATCTTGGATTCCCCTAGGTGTCTAGTTTTCAAAACTGCGCAGGTTTGCTAGGGTTCCCTTGGTGACGGCTGAGCTAGAGGCCAAAATCCACAGCTAGGTGCTTTGCAAAAAACAGCTATGTTTTCTTTGTGAAACTTGGATTTGTCCACGTTGTGTTATGGGGCTTTTCCTGTTGTGGGCGCTAGGCCAACCCACACAAGTGAGGTAACATTTTTATCGGGAGACTTGGGGGAACGCTGGGTAGAAGGAAATATGTGGCTCCTCTCAGATTCCAGAACTTTCTGTCACCGAAATGATAGGAAAAAGCTTTTTTTTGGCCAAATTTTGAGGTTTGCAAAGGATTCTGGGTAACAGAACCTGGTCAGAAACCCACAAGTCACCCCATCTTGGATTCCCCTAGATGTCTAGTTTTCAAAACTGCACAGGTTTGCTAGGTTTCCCCAAGTGCCGGCTGAGCTAGAGGCCAAAATCCACAGCTAGGCACTTTGCAAACAACAGCTCTGTTTTCTTTGTGAAAATGTGATGTGTCCACATTGTGTTTTGGGGCTTTTCCTTTCGCAGGCGCTAGGCCTACCCCCACAAGTGAGGTACCATTTTTATCAGGAGACATGGGGGAACGCTGGGTGGACGGAAATTTGCGGCTCCTCTCTGATTCCAGAACTTTCTGTCACCGAAATGAGAGGAAAAAGTGGTTTTTTGGCCAAATTTTGAGGTTTGCAAAGCATTCTGCGTAACAGACCCTGGTCAGAGCCCAACAAGTCAAACCATCTTGGATTCCCCAAGGTGTCTAGTTTTCAAAAATGTGCTGGTTTGCTAGGTTTACCTAAGTGCCGGCTGAGCTAGAGGCCAAAATCCACAGGTAGGCACTTTGTAAAAACACCTCTGTTTTCTGTGAAAAAATGTGATGTGTCCACGTTGTGTTTTGGGCCATTTCTTTTTGTGGGCGCTAGGCCTACCCACAGAAGTGAGGTACCATTATTATTGGCAGACTTGGGGGGAACACTGGGTGGAAGGAAATTTGTGGCTCCTCTCAGATTCCAGAACTTTCTGTCGCCGAAATGAGAGGAAAAAGTGTTTTTTTGGCCAAATTTTGAGGTTTGCAAAGGATTCTGGGTAACAGAACCTGGTCAGAGCCCGACAAGTCACCCCATCTTGGATTCCCCTAGGTGTCTAGTTTTCATAAATGCGCTGGTTTGCTAGGTTTCCCCAAGTGCCGGCTGAGCTAGGGGCCAAAATCCACAGGTAGGCACTTTGTAAAAAACACATCTGTTTTCTGTGAAAAAATGTGATGTGTCCACGTTGTGTTTTGGGCCATTTTCATTTGTGGGCGCTAGGCCTACTCCCACAAGTGAGGTACGATTTTTATCGGGAGACTTAGGGGAACGCTGGGTGTAGGAAATTTGTGGCTCGGCTCAGATTCCAGAACTTTCTGTCACCGGAATGATAGGAAAAAGTGTTTTTTTGGCCAAATTTTGAGGTTTGCAAAGGATTCTGGGTAACAGAACCTGGTCAGAACCCCACAAGTCACCCCATCTTGGATTCCCCTAGATGTCTAGTTTTCAAAACTGCGCAGGTTTGCTAGGTTTCCCTAGGTGCCGGCTGAGCTAGAGGCCAAAATCCACAGCTAGGCACTTTGCAAACAACAGGTCTGTTTTCTTTGTGAAAATGTGATGTGTCCACGTTGTGTTTTGGGGCTTTTCCTTTCGCAGGCGCTAGGCCTACCCCCACAAGTGAGGTACCATTTTTACCAGGAGACATGGGGGAACGCTGGGTGGAAGGAAATTTGCGGCTCCTCTCTGATTCCAGAACTTTCTGTCACCGAAATGAGAGGAAAAAGTGTTTTTTTGGCCAAATTTTGAGGTTTGCAAAGGATTCTGGGTAACAGAACCTGGTCAGAGCCCCACAAGTCACCCCATCTTGGATTCCCCTAGGTGTCTAGTTTTCAAAAATGCACTGGTTTGCTAGGTTTCCCCAAGTGCCGGCTGAGCTAGAGACCAAAACCCACAGATAGGCACTTTCTAAAAAACACCTCTGTTTTCTGTGAAAAAATTTGATGCGTCCACGTTGTGTTTTGGGCCATTTCCTTATGTGGGCGCTAGGCCTACCCACACAAGTGAGGTCCCATTTTTATCGGCAGACTTAGGGGAACGCTGGGTGGAAGGTCATTTCTGGCTCCTCCCAGATTCCAGAACTTTCTGTCACCGAAATGAGAGGAAAAAGTGTTTTTTTGGCCAAATTTTGAGGTTTGCAAAGCATTCTGCGTAACAGACCCTGGTCAGAGCCCAACAAGTCAAACCATCTTGGATTCCCCAAGGTGTCTAGTTTTCAAAAATGTGCTGGTTTGCTAGGTTTACCTAAGTGCCGGCTGAGCTAGAGGCCAAAATCCACAGGTAGGCACTTTGTAAAAACGCCTCTGTTTTCTGTGAAAAAATGTGATGTGTCCACGTTGTGTTTTGGGCCATTTCCTTTCGTGGGCGCTAGGCCTACCCACACAAGTGAGGTACCATTTTTATTGGCAGACTTGGGGGAACGCTGGGTGGAAGGAAATTTGTGGCTCCTCTTAGATTCCAGAACTTTCTGTCACCGAAATGAGAGGAAAAAGTGTTTTTTTGGCCACATTTTTAGGTTTGCAAAAGATTCTGGGTAACAGAACCTGGTCAGAGCCCGACAAGTCACCCCATCTTGGATTCCCCTAGGTGTCTAGTTTTAAAAAATGCGCTGGTTTGCTAGGTTTCCCCAAGTGCCGGCTGATCTAGGGGCCAAAATCCACAGGTAGGCACTTTGTAAAAAACACATCTGTTTTCTGTGAAAAAATGTGATGTGTCCACGTTGTGTTTTGGGCCATTTTCTTTCATGGGCGCTAGGCCTACTCCCACAAGTGAGGTACCATTTTTATCGGGAGACTTAGGGGAACGCTGGGTGAAGGAAATTTGTGGCTCGGCTCAGATTCCATAACTTTCTGTCACCGAAATGAGAGGAAAAAGTGTTTTTTTGGCCAAATTTTGAGGTTTGCAAAGGATTCTGGGTAACAGAACATGGTCAGAGCCCGACAAGTCACCCCATCTTAGATTCCCCTAGGTGTCTAGTTTTCAAAAATGCGCTGGTTTGCTAGGTTTCCCCAAGTGCCGGCTGAGCTAGGGGCCAAAATCCACGGGTAGGCTATTTGTAAAAAACACATCTGTTTTCTGTGAAAAAATGTGATGTGTCCACGTTGTGTTTTGGGCCATTTTCTTTCGTGGGCGCTAGGCCTACTCCCACCAGTGAGGTACCATTTTTATCGGGAGACTTAGGGGAACGCTGGGTGAAGGACATTTGCGGCTCCTCTCTGATTCCAGAACTTTCTGTCACCGAAATGAGAGGAAAAAGTGTTTTTTTGGCCAAATTTTGAGGTTTGCAAAGGATTCTGGGTAACAGAACCTGGTCAGAGCCCCACAAGTCACCCCATCTTGGATTCCCCTAGGTGTCTAGTTTTCAAAAATGCACTGGTTTGCTAGTTTTCCCCAAGTGCCGGCTGAGCTAGAGACCAAAACCCACAGATAGGCACTTTCTAAAAAACACCTCTGTTTTCTGTGAAAAAATTTGATGCGTCCACGTTGTGTTTTGGGCCATTTCCTTTTGTGGGCGCTAGGCCTACCCACACAGGTGAGGTCCCATTTGTATCGGCTGACTTGGGGGAACGCTGGGTGGAAGGTAATTTCTGGCTCCTCCCAGAATCCAGAACTTTCTGTCACCGAAATGAGAGGAAAAAGTGTTTTTTTGGCCAAATTTTGAGGTTTGCAAAGCATTCTGCGTAGCAGACCCTGGTCAGAGCTCAACAAGTCAAACCATCTGGGATTCCCCAAGGTGTCTAGTTTTCAATAATGTGCTGGTTTGCTAGGTTTACCTAAGTGCCGGCTGAGCTAGAGGCCAAAATCCACAGGTAGGCACTTTGTAAAAACACCTCTGTTTTCTGTGAAAAAATGTGATGTGTCCACGTTGTGTTTTGGGCCATTTCCTTTCGTGGGCGCTAGGCCTACCCACACAAGTGAGGTACCATTTTTATTGGCAGACTTGGGGGAACGCTGGGTGGAAGGTAATTTCTGGCTCCTCCCAGAATCCAGAACTTTCTGTCACCGAAATGAGAGGAAAAAGTGTTTTTTTGGCCAAATTTTGGGGTTTGCAAAGCATTCTGCGTAGCAGACCCTGGTCAGAGCCCAACAAGTCAAACCATCTGGGATTCCCCAAGGTGTCTAGTTTTCAATAATGTGCTGGTTTGCTAGGTTTACCCAAGTGCCGGCTGAGCTAGGGGCCAAAATCCACTGGTAGGCACTTTGTAAAAAACACATCTGTTTTCTGTGAAAAAATGTGATGTGTCCACGTTGTGTTTTGGCCCATTTTCTTTTGTGGGCGCTAGGCCTACTCCCACAAGTGAGGTACCATTTTTATCGGGAGACTTAGGGGAACGCTGGGTGGAAGGAAATTTGTGGCTCGGCTCAGATTCCAGAACTTTCTTTCACCGAAATGAGAGGAAAAAGTGTTTTTTGGGCCAAATTTTGAGGTTTGCAAAGGATTCCGGGTAACAGAACCTGGTCAGAGCCCGACAAGTCACCCCATCTTGGATTCCCCTAGGTGTCTAGTTTTCCAAAATGCACTGGTTTGCTAGGTATCCCAAAGTGCCGGCTGAGCTAGGGGCCAAAATCCACGGGTAGGCACTTTGTAAAAAACACATCTGTTTTCTGTGAAAAAATTTGATGTGTCCACGTTGTGTTTTGGGCCATTTTTTTTTTTCGTGGGCACATGGCCTACTCCCACAAGTGAGGTACCATTTTTATCGGGAGACTTAGGGGAACGCTGGGTGAAGGAAATTTGTGGCTCGGCTCAGATTCCAGAACTTTCTGTCACCGGAATGATAGGAAAAAGTGTTTTTTTGGCCAAATTTTGAGGTTTGCAAAGGATTCTGGGTAACAGAACCTGGTCAGAACCCCACAAGTCACCCTATCTTGGATTCCCCTAGATGTCTAGTTTTCAAAACGGCACAGGTTTGCTAGGTTTCCCTAGGTGCCGGCTGAGCTAGAGGCCAAAATCCACAGCTGGGCACTTTGCAAACAACAGCTCTGTTTTCTTTGTGAAAATGTGATGTGTACACGTTGTGTTTTGGGGCTTTTCCTTTCGCAGGCGGTAGGCCTACCCCCACAAGTGAGGTACCATTTTTATCAGGAGACATGGGGGAATGCTGGGTGGAAGGAAATTTGCGGCTCCTCTGTGATTCCAGAACTTTCTGTTACCGAAATGAGAGGAAAAAGTGTTTTTTTGGCCAAATTTTGAGGTTTGCAAAGGATTCTGGGGAACAGAACCTGGTCAGAGCCCCACAAGTCATCCCATCTTGGATTTCCCTAGGTGTCTAGTTTTCAAAACTGTGCAAAAATCTGACATCGCAGTAAAAAGTTACAGAGTAAAACGTGGAGAAAAATGGCTGTTTTTTTCACCGCAATTTCAATATTTTTTTTATTTCAGCTGTTATTTTCTGTAGGAAAGACTTGTAGGATCTACACAAATGACCCCTTTCTGAATTCAGAATTTTGTCTACTTTTCTGAAAAGGTTAGTAGTCTGGGATCCAGCATTGGTTTCTTACCCATTTTGGTCACTAACTGGAAGGAGGCTGAAAGCACAAAAAATAGTAAAAATGGGATATGTCCCATTAAAATGTCAAAATTGTCTTGAAAAATGGGTTTTTCTAATTCAAGTCTGCCTGTTCCTGAAAGCTGGGAAGATAGTGATCTTTCCACCGCAAACCCTTTGTTGATGCCATTTTCAGGGGAAAAACCACAAGCCGCCTTCTGCAGCCCTTTTTTCCCATTATAAAAAAAAAAAAAAATTATATAAAAGTATTTTGGCTAATTTTTTTGGTCTCCTTCAGGGGAACCCACAAAGTCTGGGTACCTCTAGAATCCCTAGGATGTTGGAAAAAAAGGACGCAAACTTGGCATGGGTAGCTTATGTGAACAAAAAGTTATGAGGTCCGAAGCGCGAACTGCCCCAAATAGCCAAAAAATGGCTCGGCACAGGAGGGGAAAAGGCCTGGCAGCGAAGGGGTTAAGAGGAGCTGCAATGGAGCCATAATTCTTAACAAACCTCCTATATACCCTGTGAGGCCTAAAAAGGCTCTCACCTGGGTTTGAGTTGTAGGGGGAGCCCATTCCATAATGGTCTGGATCTTCCCCTGCAGTGGTGCAATCTGTTCCCTGCCTACCAGGTGGCCCAGATAAACCACTTTCCCCTGCCCTATCTGGAACTTTGAGGCCTTGATAGTGAGGCCTGCCTTTTGCAGGGCCTCCAAAACCTTTCACAGGTGGACCAGGTGATCATCCCAGGTGGAGCTAAAGACAGTTATATCATCTAGATATGCTGCACTAAAAGCTTCTAACCCTTGCAGGACTGTGTTCACCAACCTTTGAAAAGTGGCAGGTGCATTCTTCAGACCAAAGGGCATCATAGTGAATTGATAGTACCCTCCAATGGTTGAGAATGCAGTT
Source organism: Pleurodeles waltl (assembly GCF_031143425.1). Lineage (NCBI taxonomy): Eukaryota > Metazoa > Chordata > Amphibia > Caudata > Salamandridae > Pleurodeles > Pleurodeles waltl. The sequence continues at coordinate 994,246,352 of NC_090442.1, forward strand.
TTAAGTTTTGCATCTTCTGATAATTTAATCTGCCAATACCCTTCAGTTAAATCAAAAGTGCTTAGATACTTGGCAGAAGCCAGTGTATCTATTAGCTCATCTGCCCTGGGTATAGGGTGAGCATCTGTCTTGGTTACTTGGTTGAGCCCTCTATAGTCAACACAAAACCTCATCTCTCTTTTTCCATCTTTCGGGTGAGGTTTTGGAACCAGCACCACTGGGCTAGCCGATGGGCTTTCTGAAGGCTCAATCACTCCTAAGCCCAACATTTTGTGAACTTCTTGTTTAATGCAGTCCCTGACATGGTCAGGCTGCCTATAAATCTTACTTTTGACAGGTAAACTGTCTCCAGTATTGATTGTATGCTCACACCAAGTAGTGGTACCTGGTATCAGTGAGAAGAGTTCAGAAAACTGACTTAAAAGATTTACACAGTTATCCTTCTGATCAGCAGTAAGGCAATCTGCAAGTACTACTCCCTCCACTAAGCCATCAGCTTAGCCATCAGCTTCAGTGGTGGAGAAGAGATTAGGGAGAGGGTCACTCTCTTCTTCCTGTCCCTCATCAGTTGCCATGAGCAGGGTGAGATCAGCCCTGTCATAGCAGGGTTTTAGGCGGTTGACATGGAGCACCCTTTTTCTCTACAATTAGATGGGTTCCACTCCATTTGTCCTGGAGTGCTCTTGCGGCCACAGGCTCCAATACCCACACCTTCTGTCCTGTGTGGTATTGGGTCAGGACAGCCTTCTGGTAATGCCATTGCTTTTGCAGCTCTTGGCTGGCCTGAAGGTTTTTACTGGCCTTTTTCATGTATGCAGTCATTCTTGATCTTAGGCCAAGTACATAGTCCACAATGTCCTGTTTAGTAACCTTTAAAGGTTGTTCCCAACCCACCTTAACAAGTGCAAGAAGACCTCTCACAGAGTGCCTAAAGAGGAGTTCAAAGGGGCTAAAGCCCACTCCTTTTTGGAGTACCTCCCTGTAAGCAAAAAGGAGGCAAGTAACAGGACATCCCATCTCCTTCTGAATTTTTCAGGGAGTCCCATTATGATACCTTGGAGAGTTTTATTAAACCTCTCAACCAGACCATTTGTTTGTGGATGATAAGGAGTAGTGAACTTGTATGTTACACCACACTCCTTCCACATTGCTTTGAGGTATGCAGACATGAAGTTGCTACCTCTGTCTGACACCACTTCCTTAGGGAAGTCCACTCTGGAAAAGATTCCCAGGAGGGCCTTTGCCACTGCAGGAGCTGTAGTGGTCCATAAGGGGATTGCTTCAGGGTACCTAGTAGCATGGTAAACTACCACAAGGATAAACCTATTGCCTGAAGCTGTTGGAGGGTCAAGGGGGCCAACTATGTCAACCCCTAACCTTTCAAAGGGCACCCCAACAATAAGGAAGTGGAATTAAGGGGGCCTTTGGAGTACCACCAGTCTTGCCACTGGCTTGGCAGGTAACACAAGAGCAACAGAACTCTTTGATTTCCTCTGACATATGAGGCCAGTGAAACAGAGGAACAAGCCTGTCGCCAGTTTTACTTTGGCCCAAATGCCCAGCCAAAGGAATGTCATGTGCCAAGGTAAGAAGAAACTCTGTATTGCAAAGGGATGACCAATCTCCTGGCAGCTCCAGGTTTAGGGTCCCTTGATTCAGTATACAGGAGGTTGTGTTCCCAATACACCTTATGGCTATCACTGACATCTCCATTCTGCTGCATGACAGCTTGCTGTCTCAAACCCTCAAGTGTGGGACAGGTCTGCTGTGCCACACTCAGCTCTTCCCTAGCAGGTCCTCCTGCACCCAAAAACTCAGCAGTGTCTGCTGCCAGCTCATCTGGTGTACAGTAGGTTCTGCACAGGGAGAGGATTCCTCTTCCTCAAAAGGGGAATCTTCTGGTGAGGGAGGGATAGTGGGCAAGGATTTACCCTTCCTACCCCTAGCTTTTGGGAGCACTTGGTCCATTGTTCCAGGATCCAAGTTTCCCTATCCTTTTTGCTTCTTGGCTTGAGCCCATGTTAAAGCAAAAATATGCCCAGGAATGCCCAGCATTGCTGCATGAGCCTCCAACTCTACTTCAGCCCAAGCTGTTGTCTCCAAATCATTGCCTAGTAAGCAATCTACAGGTAATTCATTGGCTACCACAACTTTCTTTGGACCAGTAACCCCCCCCCCAAACCCGCAGTTGAGATTCACAACAGCCATGGGGTGGCTAAGTGTGTTATTGTGAGCATCAGTCACTTCGTACTGCTGACCAAGTAGGTGTTGATCAGGGTGAACCAGTTTCTCTATAACCATAGTTACACTGGCTCCTGTGTCCCTGTAGGCCTCAACCTCAACACCATTAATTAGGGGTAGTTGCTTATACTTACCCATATTAAGGGGACAAGCAACCAATGTGGCAAAGTCAATGTCACCATCAGAGACTAAAACAGCCTCTGTGGTCTCCCTAACAAGACCAACCCCAACTACACTGCCAATAGTGAGCCCAGCTACACCCTTACACCCTTGGATTGGCTATTTGTAGTGGACTTCCCACCACCACTGCTATTACTAGAGGCACTAGAAGTTGCAGTTGGGGTTGTGATAGTTGGAGCCTTGGTGTTTTTCTTTGGGCAAGTGGCATCACTTGCCCAATTGCCTTTTACTTTGCATAAATAACACCATGGCTTTTTCTGATTGTGAGAAGAGGATTTGGACCCACCACCCCCAGAGGATTTTTGTGGGCCTGATGAAGACTCAGAATGTTTTTATCTTTGTCCCCACCCTTGCCAGAAGACTTACCATCCTTCTTCTTGCCATCCTTGTCACCCCCTGTATGAACTTCTCTGTTCATTCGTGTTCTGACCCATTTGTCTGCCTTCCTTCCCAATTCTTGGGGAGAGGTCAGATCTGAGTCTACCAAGTACTGGTGCAACAAATCAGACATACAGTTGTTCAAAATATGATCTCTCAGGATTAGACTATACAGGCTTTCATAGTTAGTCACCTTACTGCCATGTAACCAACCCTCCGAGACCTTCACTGAACAGTCTACAAAGTCTGTCCAGTCTTAAGAGGACTCTTTCCTGGAGTCTCTGAACTTAATCCTGTATTGTTCAGTGGCTAAGCCAAATCCATCCAAGAGTGTATCCTTCAAAACTTTGTAGTTATTAGCATCACTTTCTCTGACAGTAAGGAGCCTATCCCTACCCTTACCAGTGAAAGATAGCCACAAGATAGCAGCCCACTGCCTTTGAGGGACCAACTGTACCATAAAGGCCCTCTCAAGCGCAGCGAGCCACTTGTTAAAGTCATCCCCCTCCTTGTAAGAGGGGACTATCTTCCTCAGGTTTTTGGAATCTTGCTCTCTAACAGGATTACTATCAAAAACACTGCTGCTGCCACCATGGGGAACTAACCCCAACCTCTGCCTTTCCCTTTCCACATCCAGAGATTCCCTGTCTCAGGCCAGCTGCTGCTGTTTAAGCTTCAGCCTGGCCTCTTCCAACCTCAGCTTTTGGAGTTCCCTTTCCATTAAGTTATCCTCAGGGTGGGAGGCTTGGAAATTGTGAGACACAGAAGAAATGTGGGAAGTGGCAGAGATGGACGTGTCCCTAACTGGCTGGACCCTAGTAACCTGGCCTTTAGGAGTGAAAGGTGCCCTACTAGTGTGTGACCCCCTCCCACTACCAGTGTTACTAGATGGCCTGTTAGCTGACAGAACAATCCCCAGCATCTTCAGGAGACTTCTCTGAGTCTGGCTGGGTACCCCCTCCTCTACCTCCTGATCCTGGGATTGGCCAGACTGGTTCTGGTCACTTTCTAGGAGAAGGCTAAGGAGAAGATATTTTGTAGGATTCTTACCAATTGCTAAACCTCTTTCTATGCAGAGACCCCTCAAACTTTTAAAGTTTAGATTTCCATATGATGCCTGGACAACTGTGGGAGTAATCTCTACTGCAGACAAGACAGAAAAGGTTTAGGACAGAGAGAAAAAAAAATGTTTTTGGAACTTTTAAAAGAACAGAAAAAAACTTTTTCAAACTTTTTCAAACTTTCGAGAAATTTCAGAAACTTTTCAGAAACTTTTTAGAAAGTTTTAGAGAAGGAAGGTTAAACTGTTTAGGTTACAGTGTATATTCTGAAGTATTTGGTATATGTTTTTTTATGAAAAGCACCAATTGACAAAGTGGTAAAGCAGTTACAAGTCCTTATCCCACCGCTGCCACCAATGTAGAAGGCTGGCCTGGCTTATAGTGGGTACCTTGTGGTACTTACACCTTGTGCCAGGTCCAGTTATCCCTTATTAGTAGATTAGTAGTGTTCTAGCAGTTTAGGCTGATAGAGGTAGCTATAGCAGAGCAGCTTAGGCTGAACTAGGAGACATGCAAAGCTCCTACTATACCACTTATATCACTTAGCACTATATCATAAGAAACACAATACTCAGAGTTACTAAAAATAACAGTACTTTAGTTTAGTGACAATGGGGGTCATTCTAACCCTGGCGGTCCAAGACCGCCAGGGCTAAAATGACGGGGGCACCGCCAACAGGCTGGCGGTGCCCCGCTGGGCATTCTGACCACGGCGGTTCGGCCGCGGTCAGAAGTGGAAAACCGGCGGTCTCCCGCCGGTTTTCCGCTGCCCAAATGAATCCTCCATGGCGGCGCAGCAAGCTGCGCCGCCATGGAGGATTCTGACACCCCATACCGCCATCCTGTTCCTGGCGGTTCTCCCGCCAGGAACAGGATGGCGGTATGGGGTGTCGCGGGGCCCCTGGGGGCCCCTGCAGTGCCCATGCCAATGGCATGGGCACTGCAGGGTCCCCCGTAAGAGGGCCCCAAAAAGAATTTCAGTGTCTGCTTTGCAAACACTGAAATTCGCGACGGGTGCAACTGCACCCGTCGCACCTTCCCACTCCGCCGGCTCAATTCTGAGCCGGCGTCCTCGTGGGAAGGGTGTTTTTCACTGGGCTGGCGGGCGGCCTTTTGGCGGTCGCCCGCCAGCCCAGTGCAAAACCCAAAATACCCTCAGCGCTCATTTGACCGCGGAGCGGTATTTTGGAGGGGGGAACTCTGGTGGGTGGCCTCCGCCGCCCGCCAGGGTGAGAATCACCCCCAATATGCCAAAAGTATCACAGAGGATATACTCCTTTAAGAGGTAAGTAATATACACAAAATATACACACAAACCAAAATCAGGTAAGTAAAACACTTAGAAAAGTAGTGCAAACACTGTAGAACACAATAGAATTCAATGGGAGAAAATAGGCCGGCAGGGAGCTCCCGTTATGCTCCGCAGCTAGCCTCAGACGCAGGGAGACCGCGCGTTGGAGCGAGACGCGCTGTGGACACAGCATTTCATTCTACGAGCGGCAAGTAAGACGCTGAAATCCAGACCAAGGGGAGCGGCTCCTGAACTAGCTGTTTCGGCCAGACGGGGCTGAACAGCCGATTACGGAGCCGCTGGCCGCCCCCCCTGCAAGTGCAGTTTCAAGTGCCGTTTCGCTGGAGTAACTAAGGAACTGAGGGTGGAACCAGCTGACAGCTGACTTCGTTGCCACAACCTCTCGGCTCCTGCAACAGCTCGCTGGCAAGGGAGAGACCGGCGCGACACCTGGAGGTGAGGCAGGGGCCATAAAAAATCTTTTTTTTTAAAGAAAGGAGAAGACTGAATTGAAAAGGCCGCTTTCAATTATATTGGCCTTGGCTCTTTAGGTGAGTATTCCTAGTCAATGCTAATATATTGGGGGACTTTGACTGCCAGGCTTGTTTAGTGAGCCAGGGGGTCTCTTATTAAGAGAACTATTTTCCCAAAAGACATTATTGGTTGCTATGGCTCTGCTAGTTCCTGTTGCACTCAGCCAAATGCGGATTCAGTCGCACTTAGAGGATTAAGACAGACCATTACTTCTTCTCTGTATAAGGGAGCTATTAGAGTGGAAATTACTTACTTAAAACACTGGTCTTGAGACTTGCCCCTGGTGCGATTTACCGGCCCTTCTCTGTGCCTCGCTGACGACTCAATCGCGCCTGAAGGATCAGGACAGGCGCGTTTCTGGCGGGACACGGCTACTCCGTGCTCTTGGATGATGCAGCGTTCTCCAAATCACGTGCTGGGCACAGGTTGCTCTGCCGCCAGGGCTCCTAGAACAACACGTACTGTCAAAACAAAACGCCCTGTGCCTTCGGATAACCACATACATAAGGCTCCATCTTTAGAACCTCCCCTACCGTCCGCCATAGATTTAACTTCTAACTCTATTTCGCCCCTGCCTCATAATTTACCACCCTCCATGAGCAATTTGGCAAGCCTTCACCTTAGCTCTGACTGTCCATCTATGAATTACGAGTTTTGCCATCCGACTCGGATCCCAGTCCGGGATCATTTGGTAAAGGCTCTCCACTGCTCCCTCAGTCGACCCCTAGCTGGAACTCTGAGACTTCCTGCGGCCAGGTGACGGACACGGACTCTGCCTCCAAGCCACTCTATCCCTTGCTTGGGGTGGGGAAAGGCCAGAAAGAGGTTACCCCTTTACTGATTAACAGCTGCATCTCTGCCCCTCAGGCAGATAGTTCCGTTTCTCTCCCACTGCACGAGTCAATCAGCAGGGTTAGGGGAGATACAGTAGCTGGATCCTCCCCTCATGTTGCTACTCCTGTTGGGTCTTCTGAGTTAAATGGTCAAAATGGGGCTCTGTCTCAGGAGCTGAAAGATACGGCAAGTACTGACATCCCCCCGGAAAGCTTACTCCTGCAGATACTAAGGGAATTAAAAACTCTGAAAGTTTCGCAAGATGACGCAAATCAGAGAACAGAATCACAATTGAACTTAATCTGTAGTAATATCCAGCAACTTAATTCGCGAATTACGGATATCGAGCAGCGGGTTTCTGACCTTGAGGACGTCCATGTGACTGTAGAACAGTCCCTGGCAAAGTGTCAGGCGGACCTGCTAGACCTACAGATTCGGCTCGACGACGCCAAAAATCGTTCACGTAGATCTAATTTGAGATTCGCGGGAGTCCCTGAAGGCCATGAAAATGGCCAGACAGTCACAGATCTGGTCACTGGTCTTATTCAACGTCATGTTCTATTAGAACCAACGGACAAGCATTCGGATCTCACCATCATGCGGGCCCATCGGGTCCCCGCAGTGCAGCCTCCTAATGCTAAATACCCTCGCACTATTCTAGTGAATTTTGGTGATTTTTGCATCAAGGAACGCATTTTTCAGCAAGCAATTAAGACTAAAATCTACCAGATTCCCGGTGACAATGCGTTTAAGATTTTCTCAGATATGTCGGTGGCGGCTGCACATCGAAAAGAATAGAAAGGGATGATTCCGGCATTTCAAAAAGCCAGGGCTCAGGGGGGACTTGTGCAGCAATCCAAACTTAAAGTGTTTTTTCAGGGTCATTCGAATTTTATTCATACAGTTGATGTTGCTAAATCCTTGCTAAATGTAATTCAAAGCTCTGAGCAGTCAGGTCGAACAAGGGGGGGCGGGCCAGGGTAGAAAAAACTTGACAAGAGAATGGCAGGGCGACATACATATTGCACTAAAAGGTATGATGATGCTGCAAGAAAATGCGAGATTCTTTTGATGGCGTCCACAACGCTTGTCCAGGTTATTTTCACTTTAGTCTCTCTCCAGTCTGTGGCTTAGGGTGCTATGTCAAGGCACCAGGTTAGGGAAGGTTGGGGTCGGGGGTGGGGCCTCGGGTTGCCCAGGCGGGAGGGCTCCAGGTGTGGGCCACTGAGGGTGAAGGTTGGGGGGTAAGGGAGGAAGTGGGTTTGGGGGGAGAGGTACGGACACCAGGATCGGTTTTTGTCACTTTAGAGCACCGTTATGTTGATTATAGAGTATTTAACTCCATAGTGTGGGTGATATTATTCAGACCAGTTCAAGGTGTAAATCAATGACAACATTGTTTCTTCCATTAAGAATACTCTCCTTGAACGTTAATGGATTAAATAACCGTAGGAAAAGGTCCGTAATTGAGGAAAGGGTAACCGCTCTAAATCCCTCAGTTATACTTTTACAGGAGACTCATATTCCGGTTAATAAAGTTCCGGATTTCCACATGTTTAAAAAAATGGCTGATTTTAAAGTAGTCGCTGCAGCTTCAGCGGCTCACAGAGGTGTGGCAGTCTTCCTAGCCAGAGCCCTCAATGCACAGCCACTTGATTTTTTTTCTGACCCCGACGGACAATGGTGTTGGGTCCAGTGTTTAATTGCCAAAGAAAGATTTGTCTTTGTTAGCTTTTATGCCCCTCTGTTAGATGACCCAGCCCCCTATGTAGGCTTGTTTCACTCCCTTGTGCAGAATTATTATTGGGGGAGGTTTTAATTTCCTTCAGGATCCAGTTTTGGATACCACGGTTAGGGGTAAGAAACAACACAAACCCAAAGTTGCTAAAATCTTTAAATTCTATGTTAAGGTCTTGATGCTTTGTGATCCCTGGAGAACGAACGCTCCTGATGCGAGGGAATATACTTGTATTTCCACTCGGTTCAAAAGCTCCTCTCGCATCGATTTTCTTCTGATATCAGAAACATTGTGTTATAGAACTCAGTCGGTCCAGCACTCTGGCCTTTCAGACCATGCCTTCCTGGTGCTGGAAGTGTCTCTCTATTCCAAAGCCCCTACAATTCAGACTAGAAGGTGGGTTTTTTAATCTCCAACTGCTTTTGGATGACGGGTGGCTACAGATCTCTCAGGCTGAAATAAAGGACTTTTTCAAACGCAATCAGGGATCCTCAAGTCCAGCTGTGGTCTGGGATTCATTTAAGGCCCTTTTTAGGGGCTGGGTAATTGCCAAAGAGGCAGCTGATAAATCGTTTCTGAGACAACAAATCACTGCACTGGAAGAAGCAGTTCAAAAGTGTTTAATTGCCTATCTACATGCTCCCTCGGAAAATAATAGGCAGTCTTTTGAAGCTGCTAAGAAGGCATTGGCTGATAACTTTTTTAAGAAGGTGGATATAGAATATCGGACTTATAAACAAAAGGTCTATGAAGAGAGTAACTTTACAGGAAATTTTTTGGCATGGCAAGCTCAAGTTCGTATTGCTGGTAATATCATACATGCTCTAAGATGTCCTGTCACCGGGGCTAGACATACTGACCCCCGAGCCGTCGATGAAATTATGTTGGAGCATTATAGACAAATTTATAGCTATGCCAGAGTTATCGATCCCAGGTCTACTAAGAAATTCCTGAGGGACCTGGATATTCCCAATCTCTCAGACGAAGACTGTGAAGTGCTGTTACAGCCATTTACGAAGCCAGAACTCCTAGACGTTGTGAAGAACCTTCCCACGGGGAAAGCCTGTGGACCGGATGGCTTCCCGGCTGAGTTTTATAAGGCTTTTATTAACGCATTTGCCGATGATTTCTTGGCCTTAATTAATGGCCTACTGATGGGCGAGCAGATTCCTAATACCTGGCATTCAGGAAACGTGGTTAGCTTTCCTAAGAAAAACAAGGACAGGGAGGACCCCAATGCATATCGTCCAATTTCATTGTTAAACCCAGATTACAAAATTATTACAAAACTTTTGGCCAATAGGCTTAATGGGGTAGTGAACAAACTGGTGCATCCCGATCAAAATGGGTTTATAGCTGGTCGCCAACTTGCTACTAATACACATTTTTTGGCTGAGGCTCTTGATTATTTTGCTTCTAATAAAGTCCCTGCCATCATTCTTTTGCTAGATGCGGAAAAAGCATTTGACTTGGTTGTATGGGACACGCTTTTTGCAGTATTGTCCAGCTACAAGGTGCCCTCTCAGGTTACTGTACTAATTCAAAGGTTGTACTTAAATTCGGAAGCCAATATTATTATAAACTCAAAGTGCGTCGGCCAACTTCAAATACAACGAGGGACTAGGCAGGGTTGCCCTTTATCACCCATACTATTTTTTCTTTTTATTGAGCCTCTAGCCATTAAAATTAACAACACATTCAGATTCAACCTCCTGTAAAGTCAATGGGAAAGATCAAACTCTATGCAGATGACATCATCATGTTTCTAGATAAAGAACATACTTCTCAGGAAGCGGTTTTGAATGTATTTAATTAATTTAAGCAAATTGGTTGCTATAATATCAATATGAGCAAGACCGATATTATTCTTTGCGTCACCTCTCCTATCAATCTTCTTCCTGAATTAAGATGTTGTGTGAATGCCAATCCAAAGAGATATTTAGGGATTTATTTCTCGGACAATATAGGAGACCTGTACGATAAAAAGTTTGCTCCATTACTTCAGAAAACTCAGGCTCTTCTGGCCCGCTGGGGGTCCCTTCCCCTTTCTATACTAGGTCGAATTGCGTTAATTAAAATGGCGATCTTACCACTCTTCAATTTTTTGTTTGCGGCCATCCCGTGTGTTCTAACGCAAAACTTTTTTAGAAAACTGGAGTCCATATTTCACCCTTTTATTTGGCAAAACCGGAAGGCTCGAGCCGCATTAAGTATATTATATGCGGATAAAGAAAAGGGGGGATTAGCTTTGCTGAATTTCAAAGACTATTATTTTGCTTTTTGTGCACATTACTGTGCTAACTTTAAAATGGATCATTTTGCAGGTTGTAGGTTCTTTACTGATTTTCGGGATTTAATATGTAGGGAGCATAATATTCGGAAACCCAGCACTCTTGGCGAAATCGCCTAAAAAAGTTCGCTATAAGATTTTCAAATGTTTTTTTAAGAGAAGATCAGACTTTTTTTAGAAAACATTCGATCCCATTTTTTCATTTTGACACTCCTCTTACACAGATCTTGGTGCACTCTGGTGCTCAGCTTAATGAAGACTTAGTAAGGAGATGGGAGCACGCTGGATTCAGTAAAATTGGGGATATTCATTCCAATGACATCTGGGAAACTCCATTAAATATTCTGTCTGCTGTCAAAAAGGACTTCCTTTTGGTTGGATCCTATAATATTTTGTTACATATTTTAAGGGATTTAGATGTCAATTCTATCATTAACGCCCAGTCGTGGATCTCAGAATTGGTGGATCCTCCTGGGATAAGGACTGCGGGGTCATGGAGAAGGCTTCTGGCAGACAGGGACGAAGCAGATCTTGGGATAAAAGCTCAAAGGAAATGGGCTCATCAGGAGGGCTTAGAGCTTTCAAGTGAATGCTGGGAGACCATTAATCGTCTGAATTTCTCAGTTCTTAGAGGGGCAAACTGGCACCGAATTATATTTTTCAGCAAATGGTTATTGTATCGAACCCCGCAGGCCCTGTCTGACATGGGGACCGGCTATCTCAATATGTGTTTCCGTTGTAAGGAAGTAGGAGTGGCAGGCTGGACTCATGTGATTGCAACATGCCGATGTATACAGGGATATTGGGCTGGAATTTTTGAGATGTTAACAACTATGGCGCTGGTTTCCATATCCCCCAGCATTCGGCTGATGAGCTTGGGTTACGACCCTGAGGCAAGGCTCCCTTCTAGGTGGGAGAAGCTCATATTTATCGCCACTGTGGTTGCAAGATCTCTTCTGTTAAGAAATTGCCACTCTGAGCTGTCTCCCACTAGTCAAGAATGGCGTTGTAAGATGACGCAAGTCAGGGTTCAGGAAATGAGATATGCTAGCAGAGTAGGGTAGTGGTGAAAAGTTCTCCCTGATCAGGGGGATTATTTCTTAGATAAGCCTGGATGAATTTGTTTATTGTTTATGGTTTAATTTTTCTTTTGAATGAATATACACAACTTTTTATTTTCACTGAAAGTGACAATGTATAATTTTTTGTTTCGGTGTTACTCGATCCTGGCAAAAAATGTATAAATAAAAAAATAAAAAAAATAAAAAGAGAAAATAGGCCTAGGGGCAACACAAACCATATACTCCAAAAGTGGAATGCGAACCACGAATGGACCCCAGGCCTAGTGTATTGTGCAGAGGGTCACTGGGAGTGTAAGAAAACACTAAGGGTGTCCAAGATACCCCACCCCAAGACCCTGAAATGTAGGAGTAAAGTTACCCTACTACCCCAGAAAGACAGTAAAGTCGAGATAGGGGATTCTGCAAAGCCAACAACTGACTGCAAAGCACCAAAGACGGATTCCTGGACCTGAGGACCTGCAAAGGAAGTGGACCAAGTCCAAGAGTCACGCAAGTGTCCAGGGGAGGCAGGAGCCCTCTAAACCCTGGATGAAGGTGCAAAAGGGCTGCCTCCCAGTGGAAGAAGCCAAAGATTCTGCAACAACAGAAGGTGCCAGGAATTTTTACTTTCGTCAGAAGATGTCCCACGGCGTGCTGTAGGATGCAGAGTTATTTCTACGCAGAAAGACCGCAAACAAGCCTTGCTAGCTGCAAGAGTCGCGGTTGAAGATTTTGGGTGCTGCCAGGGCCCAAGAAGGACCAGGAGGTCGCCCCTTGGAGGAGGAGACAGAGGGGGCACTCAGCAACACAGAAAGCCCATGCAGAAGCAGGCAGCACCCACAGAAGCACCTGAACAGGCATTCAGAAGATCTGAGCACGGTGGTCACCTCAGCACAACAAAAGAGGGTCCCACGAAGTTGGAGTCCAACTCAGCAAGTTGGGCAATGCAGGATGGAGTGCTGGGGACCTGGGCTAGGCTGTGCACAAAGGAAGTCTTGCAAAAGTGCACAGAAGCCCTAGCAGCTGCAGTTCACGCAGTACACAGGATTACTGTCTGGCGTGGGGAGGCAAGGACTTACCTCCAACAAATTTGGACAGAAGGGCCACTGGACTGTCGGGGATACTTGGATCCAATTCCTGTGTTCCAGGGACCACGCTCGTCAAGATGAGAGGGGACCAAGAGGACCGGTGATGCAGAAGTTTGGTGTCCTGCGTTAGCAGGGGAAAGATTCCGTTGACCCACGTGAGATTTCTTCTTGGCTTCCAGTGCAGGGTGAAGGCAGACAGCGCTCAGAGCATGCACCACCAGAAAACAGTCGAGATAGCCGGCAGGATAAGGAGCTACAATGTTGCTGGTAGTCTTCTTGCTACTTTGTTGCGGTTTTGCAGGCGTCCTGGAGCAGTCAGCAGTCGATCCTTGGCAGAAGTCGAAGACAGAAGTGCAGAGGAACTCTGGTGAGCTCTTGCATTTGTTATCTGATGAGAAACCCACAGGAGAGACCCTAAATAGCCCTCAGAAGAGGATTGGCCACAGAGAGAGGTAAGCACCTATCAGGAGGGGTCTCTGCCGTCACCTGCTGGCACTGGCCACTCAGAGGTCTCCATTGTGCCCTCCCACCTCTGCATTCAAGATGGCAGAGGTCTGGGACACACTGGAGGAGCTCTGGGCACCTCCTGGTCAGTGGAGTGGTCACTCCACTTTCCTTTGTCCAGTTTCGCGCCAGAGCAGGGCTGGGGGGGATCCCTGAACCACTGTAGACTGACTTATGCAAGGAGGGTACCATTTGTGCCCTTCAAAGCATTTCCAGAGGCCAGGAGAGGCTACTCTTCTCAGGCCCTTAACACCTATTTCCAAAGGGAGAGGGTGTAACACCCTCTCTCAGAGGAAATCCTTTGTTCTGCCATCCTGAGACTGGGCTGCCCAGGCCCCAGGGGGGCAGAAACCTGTCTGAGGGTTGGTAGCAGCGGTAGCTGCAGAGAAAACCCCAGAGAGCTAGTTTGGCAGTACCCGGGCTCTATGCTGGAGCCCCGGGGATGCATGGAATTGTCCCCCCAATACCAGAATGGTATTGAGGGGACAATTCCATGATCCTAGACATGTTACAGGGCCATGTTCGGAGTTACCATTGTGACGCTACATATAGGTATTGACCTATATGTAGTTCACACGTGTAATGGTGTCCCCGCACTCACAAAGTCTGGGGAATTTGCCCTGAACAATGTGGGGGCACCTTGGCTAGTGCCAGAGTGCCCTCACACTAAGTAACTTTGCACCTAACCTTCACTAAGTGAGGGTTAGACATATAGGTGACCTATAAGTTACTTAAGTGTAGTGTAAAATGGCTGTGAAATAAAGTGGACGTTATTTCACTCAGGCTGCAGTGGCAGTCCTGTGTAAGAATTGTCAGAGCTCCCTATGGGTGTCAAAAGAAATGCTGCAGCCCATAGGAATCTCCTAGAACCCCAATACCCTGGGTACCTAGGTACCATATACTAGGGAATTATAAGGGTGTTCCAGTATGCCAATGAGAATTGGTAAAATTAGTCACTAGCCTGCAGTGATAATTGTAAAAGCAGAGAGAGCATAAACACTGAGGTTCTGGTTAGCAGAGCCTCAGTGATACAGTTAGGCACCACACAGGGAACACATACAGGGCACACTTTATGAGCACTGGGTTCCTGGCTAGCAGGATCGCAGTGACACAGGCAAAAACAACATACATACAGGTAAAAAATGGGGGTAACATGCCAGGCAAGATGGTACTTTCTTACAACCACAACTATGGCCACAGACCTGAGTTTCTTGAGCCATTCAGTGGCCGGTACAATTCCCCACCACCGGATTGGGTGTCAAGGACCCTGACGGAAGACAGGATGTTTCAACATCGACAGACTCAAAATGCAAAAGCTAGTGAGCGACAACGTGTTATGCAGTTCCTACAAATGTAGCAGGACTGTGTATTAGACCAGCACAAACTTCACAATATAGAGACTCATTCCACATAAACAATCAGTAAGTGTTACCATATCTCAGCTAGTTAACAGTACCACATTGAACCCCTAAACAGACCAGGAAAAGATGTTGTTGGCAACCTCCTACATGACACTCTGATTCCCAAGGAATCAGTGGAAACAAATCTATCCTTTTGTTAGTCCCTCTTGTATGCCAAAGATAAACACAAGAAATATATGAAAAGCGTTTTCAAAACATTGATTGAAATGATCATATTCTTGTATAAAAAAAGCATGTGCTGCGATTATTAGAAAGATGAGACATACCAATGTATCAGCATTGTTAGAATAGTAATAATTCAACTATGGTAATTGTTGCTAATGTTTGCGTACTCCTATCAGTATTTAATACTACACTAAAGAGAGCATAGCGGTAGTACCCTCTGCCATATCATTTGGGATAGTTTAAACCCCATACCTTGCTGTTAGGTATCTGAAAGCCACTATATGTTATTCTCCTTGGCAGGATGGAGGTTGAGTCAGCAGGGCTGCATCTCAGTGACAGCTCACAGAGGTTCTGTGATATTCCCAGCATAGAAATATTCCTCTCGCTGAATCACAGCACAGAAGCTGATTATATAATGAAGTACTGCTCTTATCATACTGTGGGAGTGACACAGACCATTTTAATTGTTTTGTCTAGCTGAATGAAGTGTTTCCTAATGAGCACAGCAAGGGAACAAAACAATGACATTGTGCTTTAAAATGTACAGCCCTGGAACTAGCTCTACAGACTACAGGACATTAGTGCCTATTAGAAAAGCACATAAAAGCACATTCACACACTATGGTGTGGAAAAGGTTACAATGAAAAGGAGATGTCAACTTAAGAAGTCGAATCTAAAATAGCAAGTACATGCAAGCCATGCAACAGAAAAGCCTGAGATAGACAACTGCTTGTGGGAGACCTGGTCTTTTTCTTTAAGGAGGATTGGAGGTCAGAGAACAGACAAGAACCTACAGAAGAAAGGAGTGGAGTGTAAGCAACGGATGAACATATGGAAGCAATATCCGCCACAACCATGGCAAGAGGAGAAGTGTCCGATCAGGCAGAACATCAAGAGTGGCTCCAGGCAGATCGTCTGAGTACGTACCCGGGGGAATGCAGAACCACACTTAACCTTGTCACTGACATTTGCAATGGACTCTCAGAACCAGAGAGGGGAACCCATCGATACAACTTAAGAACAGATCCTGTCCCATCTTAGAAGTACAAAAACTTTGTGGTTTAGAAATTCATACATGACTTGTGTGTTTTTTTGTTAGTCCAGTTTATTTATTTATTAGGGCAGTGGTTCCCAACCTTTTGACCTCTGTAGACCCCCACTTTATCATTACTGAAACCCAGGGACTCCCACTGAATCCTTATCCGGGGACCCCCAATAAGTCATTACTGAAAGCTGGGGATCTAATCTGTTAATATATGTTAATATCATTTAATTTTTCTAAGCAGTCGCGGACCCCTGAGGAGACTTTACGGCACCCAAGGGTCTCAGGACCACAGGTTGGGAACCACTGTATTAGGGTTTAAGGAGGATTATGGTGTTATGTGTTTGTTAGAAATAAGGTCTTTGGTTGGCAGTCAGGTTACCCCAAGTCCAAGCAAGGACCCTCACTCACACTAGTCAGGGTAAGTCACACACAATCCAAATTATCCTGTGCCCACCCTCTGGTAGCTTGGCACTGAGCAGTCAGGCTTAATTTAGAAGGCAATGTGTAAAGTATTTGTGCAATAAAGCATACAATAACACAATATAGCACCACAAAAATACACCACACAGTGTTTAGAAAAATATATAATATTTATCTGGATATTTGCAGGTCAAAACGATCAAAGATGCAATAAGAAAATGTAAGGACACCACTGAAAAGTGATATAAAGTGTCTTAAGTCTTTTAAAAGCAAACAAAGTCTCTTTCAAGCACAAAGTACCTGGTTCGCATGAAAAATCTCCGCAAAGGGCCGCAGAGGAGGAGAAGCGGGGAAACAAAGGGTTGTGCGTCGATTTCTCGGGCCGCACACGGTTGATGCATCATTTAGTTTCCACTCAGGGACGGCTGTGCGTCGATTTCCGGCGCGCGGTCGTGGATCCTCTTCAGGTTGCGGGGTTTTCAGATGCCCCGGGGTCTGTGCGTGGAATCCTGTGCTTTTGACAAGCTCTGTGTCATTTCAGTGGCAGGCGCGTGTCAATTTCTCCTCTGGAAGTTGGGCTGCATCGTCCGAGGTCGGCTGTGCGTCGATCTGGTGGGCCGTGCGTCGAAGTTCCGGTCGCACTGCAGGTGCTGCGTCGATTTTTTCCTTGCAAAGTCGAGCGACGTCGTTCCGGTTCGGCATTCAGTGAATTTTTCACCGCAGGACAGGCTGTGTGTCGTTCTTGGCAAGCTGTGCATCGAATCTTCGCCGCACAAGGAGTCCAGTTGCAAGAGAGAAGTCTTTTTGGTTCTTAGACTTCAGGGAACAGGAGGCAAGCTCTATCCAAGCCCTTGGAGAGCACTTCTTCACCACAGCCAGGGAGCAGCAAGGCAGCAGGGCACCAGCAAGGCAGCAGTCCTTCACAGAAAGCAGTCAGGTGAGTCCTTTGGACAGCAAGGCAGTTCTTCTTGGCAGGATGCAGGTTCTGGTTACAAGTTTCTTCTCCAGGAAGTGTCTGAGGTGGTAGGGCAGAGGCCCTGTTTTTATACCCAAATGTGCCTTTGAAGTGGGGGATGCTTCAAAGAGTGGCTTAGAAGTGCACCAGGTCCCCTTTCAGTTCAATCCTGTCTGCCAGGGTCCCAGTAGGGGGTGTGGCAGTCCTTTGTGTGAGAGCAGGCCCTCCACCCTCCCAGCCCAGGAAGACCCATTCAAAATGCAAGTGAGGCTGAGTATCCTGTGTTTGGGGTGTGTATGAGTGAATGCAAAAGGAGCTGTCAACTAAACCCAGCCAGGCGTGTATTGTAAGGCACAGAAAGATTTAAGTGCAGAGAAATGCTCACTTTCTAAAAGTGGCATTTCTAAAATAGTAATATTAAATCCAACTTCACCAGTCAGCAGGATTTTGTATTACCATTCTGGCCATAATAAATATGACCTTCCTACTCCTTTCAGATCAGCAGCTATCACTCCAACAATGTATGAGGGCAGCCCCAATGTTAGCCTATGAAGGAAGCCTTCCTCACAGTAGTGTAAAAACGCATTTAGGAGTTTTACACTACCAGGGCATGTAGACTACACAGGTACATGTCCTGCCTTTTACCCAAACAGCACCCTGCTCTAGGGGTTACCTAGGGCACACCTTAGGGGTGACTTATATGTAGACAAAGGGGAGTTTTAGGCTTGGCAAATACTTTAAATGCCAAGTCGAATTGGCAGTGAAACTGCACACACAGGCCTTGCAATGGCAGGCCTGGGACAAGGTTAAAGGGCTACTTAAGTGGGTGGCACAATCAGTGCTGCAGGCCCACTAGTAGCATTTAATCTACAGGCCCTGGGCACATACAGTGCACAGTACTAGGGACTTATAAGTAAATTTAAATAGTCCAATTGGGTATAATCCAATGTTACCATGTTTAAAGGGAGAGAGCATATGCACTTTAGCACTGGTTAGCAGTGGTAAAGTGCACAGAGTCTAAAAACCAGCAAAAATGAGGTCAGAAAAAGAGAAGGAGGAAGGCAAAAAGTCTGGAGATAACCCTGCAGAAGGGCCATTTCCAACAGTGTTTTCAATACAGGAAAGGGTGTTTCACAGAGGCATATCCCCTGGAATGTAGAGCAATAGTACACTCTGTGGGGGCATCATGCTAGATAATAGAAAGTCGCTATTACTCCGTGTATGGCAGTGAAGTGCACAATGCAGATCACAGCTGTGTATTCCTTTTCAGGCTGCAATCAACACTCCTCAGTCCCTTTTTGGTAAGAACATAGGCCCTCATTATGACATTGGCAGTAAGTTCCGCCATGCTGACTGCCGCCAACATACCACAGCCGTGGCGGATTACCGCTACCCATATTATGACACACACATAGCAATCTGTCACTATACAGCCACACACACAAGTCCATCAGCCCAAAGGATGGTGATAAACTGGCGGTATCCAAACCCACACCATTACGCTAAGAGAACTACACCCACAATATTATGACCCACGAATCACCACAGCGGACATTCAATGGTGCTAAACCATTGGCGGTACATTCTGCCACGCTCAAAATACAAACACACATACAAAACACCACCACATTGGACAATTCAAAGAACACACAACTGACACACATACACACACCACACCCACACACCCACACCACTATAAAACACACACCCACATTACCCACAGCCCTTTACGAGTAGAAAGAATTGCCAACAGTGAGAGATACAGCCAGCCTCCTACAAAGAGCACCCACATAACCAGAGCCACAAAACACAATTACCCATCCACCATCCACGCACCTTACATCACACACCCCAAAACACATCACCCCACACACCCTCACCCACACCACTCACACTACACCCATGGCACCACAATGATACCCTAGGTTCTCAGAGGAGGAGCTATGGGTCATGGTGGAGGAAATCATCCGGGTAGAGCCACAGATATTCGGATCACAGGTGCAGCAGACATCCATTGCTAGGAAGATGGAGTTAGGGCGGAGAATCGTGGACAGGTTCAATGACGTGGGACAGCACCCCAGAACCAGGGATGACATCAGGAAGAAGTGGAACGACCTACGGGGGAAGGTGCGTTCCGTGGCAGCAAGATACCAAATAGCTGTACAGAGGACTGGTGGTAGACCCCCATCTCCTCCCCCATAACTAACAACATGGGAGGAGCAAGTCTTGGCAATCATGCACCCTGAGGGCCTGGCAGGAGTTGGAGGAGGACTGGACTCTGGTAAGTCAGCTCTTTATTACTATCACACCCCAACCGGCATGCCATCACATACCTCCACCCCTACTCTCACTCCCATCACTCCACCACCTCCCACACACCCCACCATCACAACCCACCCATCCCAAAACCAAGCCCTGTATGCAACACCAATGCACGGACACCACTCACTGACCTGCATGGACAACTATCACCACTGCATGCACACTAGAGACAATCACCTAGCCCACCAAATAACAACTCACACAAGGTTAATCTGCTAGGGCAATAACAACCATAGAGGGCAACACACCCATGCACAAGATGTCTCACGCAGAAACAATAACACTGCAATTACATCCCCACACGTCCCCCAGTTCACGTCACCAAAGAATAGGTACCAGCAACATCCATTCCCCCCCCAGAAGACGCCCACAGTGATGACAGCAGCTCTGCTCGCCTGGATCTAGATGACCAACCTGGCCCATCAGGGATCTCCGGACAGTCGGTTACCCAGGCACAGTCCCATACCACCACAGAGCCTCCCCCTCAGGAAACGCCACCACAGCACCCACCCAGCTAGCCCATACCTCTGTCCCCAGGACACGTCAATCAGCAGTATGTCCACCACTACAGGGACCCCAGGACAACCCACAAACACAGGACGATCAGGGACCTGGGGTCATTGGCAGTGGGCACACGGTTCAGGGCACAGAGGCACAGGACAACAGGGAAGCTGGTAGGACTGCTGTGCGACGGGGAGGACAGGCCCAGGGAACCGACTCTACAGGAGGCACTCACTGCGATCCTGGGAGCATACCACCATTCCCAGGAGACGATGGGCCAGATACTGGACAAGTTGCAGGAGAACCAGCGGCTGCAGGAGGGACAGCACCTGGGGATCAGGGAGGACCTGAAGGACATCAACACCACCCTGGTCTCCATTGCAGGGGTGCTGGCAGACATGGCCAACACAATGAGGGAGGCAGTGGCACACCTCCGGGCCCCTACCACTAGCCAAACTGACCGGTGAACAGCCCTCCACCTCCGCTGCCGCTAGTGGACAGGAGGCCCCGCCACAGGACCAAAAGGCCACCAGCACCCCTCCCCCTGCAGAAGGAGAACCACCCCGCAAACGTTCCCTGCGATCCAGGCAGAAGCCAGAGACTATTGCCAAGACCCCCGCCAGGAAATAAGACTCTCCTGAATGTCACCCTTGTGTCCCACTCTGTTACCCTGTCCACCTTGAACTGCCATAGTTCCACTTCCTATGCCCCATTGGACAATGCGCCTGTGATACAAATAGACTGGACTCTATCCTGGATTGTCCTCCACCATCACTCAAGCCCATTGCACATCCTCATTTACTTCTAAGCACTTAAATAAATACCCTTTGAAAAAATACAAGTATATCAAATCATTTAAGTATGTATTCGTTTAACTAGGTTCAAACATTGCTATTAAACTGTACAGTCATGAATACATAGGAATGACCTGTAGTTGGCTGCAGTCAACACAACAGGAGCCAGAGTGGGGCACAGATATCTGAAAATATAGATGCCAAAAGGTACAGTAAATGGCCATAGAAGTAGGGAAATCAGCCTGCCAGTGACAATTTCAATCACAAAACTGTCAATGAAATCTGAAGTTACACTGTCTTACCTGTGTGTCATTGGAAGTATTGACATATGATTGCACTTCTGTTGTCCTCATCCTCTTCTTCACTGTCCACAGGTTCCACTGCTGCCACACGCCCATCACTGGCCTCCTCCTCCTGCAGAAAAGGCACCTGGCGACGTAAGGCAAGGTTGTGCAACATACATCATGCCACGATGGTCTGGCAGACCTTTTTGGGTGAGTAGCACAGGGAACCACCTGTTAGTTTGGAGGCAACAAAACCTGGCCTTTAGGAGGCCAAATGACCTCTCTATAATTCTTCTTGTATGCCCATGTGCCTCATTGTAACGTTCCTCTGCCCTTATCCTGGCATTCCTCACACGGGTCAGTAGCCATGAGAGATTGGGGTAACCTGAGTCACCTGCAAGTATCGAGGGACAACTGTTAGACACACACTAACCCTTAGGGCCCATACCATACCCATACACCAACATATACTGGTTGGGAACCAGGGCTCACCTATCAGCCACACCCATTGCCTCTGGAGTTGAGCCATCATATATGGGATGCTGCTATTCCTCAGGATAAAGGCATCATGCACAGACCCAGGATACTTTCATTGACATGGGATATGTACTGGTCCGCCAGGCACACTATCTGTACATTCATGGAGTGAAAACTCTTTCTATTTCTGAACACCTGGTCATTTCTCCGGGGGACGAAGAATTCAATATGTGTACCATCAGTTGCCCCAGTGATGTTGGGGATGTGTCCCATTGCATAGAAATCAGCTTTCACTGTGGACAAATCCTCCACCTGGGGGAAACGATGTAGCTGCGTATGTGTTTAATCAGGGCTGACAACATTCTGGTCAGCACTATTGAGAACATTGGCAGTGACATTCCTGCTGCCAAGCCCACTGTCATTTGGAAAGAATCAGTTGCCAAGAAATGGAGCACTGATAGGATTCGCACAAGAGGGGGGATCCCAGTGGGGTGATGGATAGCAAATATCAGGTCAGGCTCCAATTGGGCACACAGCTCTGTGATGGTGGCCCTGTAAAGTCTGTAGGTGAGGATAATGTGCCTGTCCTCCATTGTTGCCAAGTCCACCAGGGGTCTGTACATGGGGGGATGTCTCCATCTCCTATTCATCTGCAGCGTTTGCAATCTATGGGGCAAAATGGTGAGCAGCTGGTCAATATCTCATAAATCAAACCACTACAATTCATTGCATGTTGTAATTTTAACTGTATATTGTTGGAGGGGTCCAAATGGTGCTAATGTGTACCTTGACACAGTTAGGAGCCATGGCCTTGCCCCCTCCCAAAATGGCATCTGCCTGTCCTGTATGGAGGGACATGTGGAAATGATGTAATTCTGCCAACATTGTGTGCGGTTGCCGGAGGCGGTCGAGAACCGCCGTGCAACTCCTCATTGGTTATTATTGGCCCCTATGGGGTACAGTGGCCAATGGTGATCTACGCCGGCGGTGACGGTACGCACCGCTGCGGACGTCACTGTCATTTTCTACCTGTTCACCCACTTGCTACCTGACCTTCAACAGGAGAGGACCTACACTGCATGTGCTGCTGTGACCTGTGTCTGGAACCGACTATGGCTTGTGTCACTCGGGAAAGGGCCCCTGACTTAATCTCAGCTGAGTTGGAGAGACTGGTGGATGGGGTCCTTCCCCAGTACAGAATGCTGTATCGGCCTCCAGACCAACAAGTGTGTACACTGTGAGCACGATACATGGGGCATGAATGCATGGAGTGCTGTGTGTGAAGGACTTGTGTAGGGGAAGTGTTGGTGGATGGGCCCTGGGCAGCGTGCAGCATGTATGCTGGGCCATGTCTGTGCGTAATGGGATGGGAAGGGCCATGGTGGGCCATGAGTGTAACATGCAGGATGGTCTGACTGATACCTTTGCCTATGTGTATTTCTCTGCAGGTCAGTGCCCATCAGAAAAAGGGTATATGGCGAGTCATCGCCAAGGAAGTGCGGACCCTGGGGGTCTACAGCAGGCAGAGCACCCACTGTAGGAAACGGTGGTAGGACCTGAGATGCTGAGCACGTAAGACGGTGGACACCTCTGTGCCCACCCCAACTACAGGCACAGCCGCCACCCCCGTACCAGCACTGCCCTCCCAGCAGCCCCTCAGCGTGTTTCCCATGCCCGCTCACCCAGGAGGGTGGGCATCTCCTTTGCCCCAGGCACCTCAGGCCCTGCCCCGGTTACCTGTGCTGCCCTGAGTGAGGAGGCTATTGACCTCCTGCGATCCATCTCTGTTGGGCAGTCAACCATTGTGAATGCCATCCAGGGGCTGTCAGCCCAAATGCCAGAGACAAATGCATTCCTGGCGGGCATTCACACTGGCATTGTGGCCCAACATTGATCAATCCAGGCTCTGGCCTCCTCTCTGATGGCAGCAATCGTCCCTGTTTCTGGCCTCCCCCGCCAACTTCCTCTACCCAATCCCATTCCCCTCAACCCCAACCTATCCCAAGCACACAGGCAGACCAGCATGCACACAAGACAACACACGAGAGGCTCAGGCAAACACAAGCACCACACATCATCCCACAGGCACTCACACAAACACCATCCAGAATCAGACATACCAACATCCACTGCCTCCACTGTGGCCCCCTCCTCCTCCTCGTCCACCTCCCTCCCAGTAGCGTCTCCACTCACACCTGCATGCACTACATCCACATCCACTACCACCATCACTAGCACGCCTATCACTATACACTCCTCTCTAGCAGTCACCACCCCCACTTCCATGCACACGTCCCCTGTGTCCTCTCCCACTGTTTGCTGCCAAAGTACACAAACGCAAGCACTCAGACACCCAACAGCCATCCACCTCACAACAGCATCCAGCCCATGCACCTGCACCCAAACACAGCAGACTGACACCTCCTACAACCACTTCATCTTCCTCCACTCCCAAACCTTCACCCTCTTCCCATCCCAATGTCCCTAAGAAGCTTTTCCTCTCCACCGTTGACCTCTTCCCTTCCACTCCTCCCCCGTCCTTCCCGTCGGACCAGGGGGGTCAGAACCCAGGCAAGCACCTCAGCCACCCAGTCCACGGCCACTGTAGTGATGACAGATACTCCAGGTGGGAGAGGATGCCAGGCAGCCACATTGAAAGGGTGCCTGCACCAGCTGCCTCGAGGAAGGGCAAGGAGGCACCACCAGCTGCCCCGAGGAAGAGCAAGGAGACACCACCAGCTGCCCCGAGGAAAGGCAAGGAGGCACCACCAGCTGCCCAGAGGAAGGGCAAAGAGGCACTACCAAATGCTACAGGAAAGGGCAAGGGACCTGCACCTGCAGGCAGGAAGGACAGGAGTCCTGGTGCTGGGCCTCATTTGGAGCCCCCAACATGGGGGTTCAGCCATCCGAGGCTGCAAGAGAAGGGCTGAAGCCTCCCGCCACCACTGCCAGCACTGCCACCAGCACCACTGCCAGCAGCAGCAGCCCCAGCCCCAGTGGGCAGCCGTCCAAGGCTGCAGGGGAAGGGCTGGAGCCTACCCCCACCACTGCCAGCACCGCCACCAACACCACCACTGCCACCAGTGAGCAGCCGTCACCACTGGCAGACGATGTATAGTCCTGCGTCCATGGGCTGTTGTGCAGCCTGGCCCCCTAAAATCCTGTGGGTGTGATACCCAGGTGAGAGACTGTGCCCTTGCACTCCGCAAGATCTGCATCACTGGGCGCAATGCCCCCTCCAGAACCAGTGGAAGAAGCCATCCACTCACCCCATCCTTCCCAGGATGAAGCGCACTGAGCACAAGGCCCCCTCCAGAACCAGCGGAAGAAGCCATACACTCACCCCATCCTTCTCAGGATGAAGCTCACTGTGCACAATGCCCCTCAAGAACCTGTGGCAGTAGTCACCCACTTGAGACCTGTGGCCTTGCACTCCCCAGGACCAAGCAGTGGGCAAACCACCCACTTGAGAGACTGTGACCTTGCACTCCCCAGGACCAAGCAGTGGGCAGACCACCCACTTGAGAGACTGTGGCCTTGCACTCCGCAGGACCAAGCAGTGGGCAAACCACCCACTTGAGAGACTGTGGCTTTGCACTCGCCAGGACAGCGCACAGGGAATGTAGCCCCCTCCAGGACCATTGGCGTTGTACCATCTTCCGGCTGAGATGCCCCCCATTTCCCATCCCCCTGAGGTGCCTGTCTGTTTTCGACCTGATGCCCCTGCAGTGTTCTCTCCGTGTTCTGGCAGGAGTGAGGTGGGGCCTTGGCCTATGTGTTGTGGCCCTGTGGCCCACAGACATTGAGGACTGGGTAGTGTCCCTACATTTGTACATATGTATATACATTTGTTTTTTGATGCACTTATTCATAGTATTTTTATGTATTACACTCACTTTCTTCAATTCATTTTGTCCTTGCATTATTCCTGAGAGGTACGGGTGAGTATGTACTGTTACTGCATCTGCTTGTGTGTATGGGGGCGAGGCTGTTGCGTGTGTGTGTCACTCTCCTTTCCTCCCTCCCTCCTCTGTGTTCTAGGCAGCAGTACTCACCGTGGTCGTCTTCACTGGCATTCGTGGTCATAGTGAAGAAGAAGATAGATGAGCATGGGGAAGGAAACCATGCAACTCGGGCTCCATGGCGGCGTGGTTCTTCCTTGAGTTTCCAGAGGTGAGTCATTTCCATTCTGTGCAGTGTTTCTGCCAGGCTTTTGATGTCATCGGTACCGCCCCGGAAAAGGTGTCGGATTGGTGTGTCATAATTCAATGGGCGGTACATTGTCTTCCGCCTGGCTGTTGGCGGTTACCGCCATGGTGCTTGTTGATTCCGCCCTGGCGGTCAGTGTTTTAAAGTGGCTGTCTGTCTGAGCGGTTTCCGCTGTGGTCATAATTCAATTTTTTTACCACCGGCCAGTTGGCGGTATTACCGCTGCTTTATTGCCGACTGCCAGGATTGTAATGAGGGCCATAGCTCTTAGGGATCCTCATTTAGTTGCTTCTAACCGAGTCAAGAGATTATTTTTATGTTAACTCATCATCTTATGGCACTCTGCTCGGCTTAGCTTGATTAAATTAAGACTTTACCAGCCTGATAATTTCTGTTTATTATAGGTGGATTAACAATTTAGTTGGCTGTCTAGCATTGCCTTGTCTTAGAGTTGCATTTTAAGTTGCAGGTTGGTGTGTTTACATCAAGCATGCATGGCCATCTACTACTCTGTATGCCCTCTGGGAAGGCTACAGACATCCATAAAGTTTCAGGCAACAGTTAACAATTCAAGTAAGAATTGATCAGAAAAGGACAGTGGTAGGAGGGCACTATGGTCCTTCAGTGGGTGTAATACCGGGGAGCATATTGTTTACTTGCATCCATTTAATTGTCATGCCATTTTCTTGTGGTCATTTCTTCATCAACTTCAAGTTTATTGTAGAACATTTCATCATTTTTCATTTCATTGTATGTAGGATAGGGCTGGGTTATTGGTAAGGGTTAACGGTAAGTGGCAGTGGGATATGTCTTAAGGATAAGGGGTTAAGAGGAAGGCTAAGAGGTTAACAGCATGAGTGAGCAGATAAGAGTAAAGGAGTAAGGAAGCAGGGGACTCAAAATGGTAATGGTAAGGAGTTAAGGGTAAGAGTTGATGCAGCGCTTTTCTCTGAGGTCAACTAAACCACTACTGAAGAACATGGAGCGGTGTTAATCCCTTTAAGATTTTGTTGCTCCTTGAGAACCACATCATGGCCCAGTAATTGACAACGTGGGAAAACATTAACGATGCTAACATATCATGTTGTATATCAGAGAATGACATAGGCCCTCATTACAACCCTGGCAGTCAAAGACTGCCAGGGTTGTATTGGCGATCGTACCGCCAACAGGCTGGCGGTACAATGGCATGGGCAGTACAGGGGCCCCCAGACACAGCCCCACCCTGCTTTTCACTGTCTGCACAGCAGACAGTGAAAAGCGTGACGGGTGTAGCTGCACCCGTCGCACGGCCGCAACACCGCCGGCTCCATTAGGAGCCGTCTGCAATGTTACGGCCGACATCCCTGCTTGGCCGGAAACTCTGTTTCCGCCCGCTGGCCCAGCGGGGATGTTGAAATGCGGCCGGCGGGTTTGCGGCCGCATAGGTGGCCGCTTGGCGGTTCAACCTTGGCAAGGTTGTAATGAGGGCCATAATGTTTTAAAGCAGTGTTTACAAAAAATCCACTGTATACTGAATTAAAGGTGAAGAAAGGACAAAGAGGTGACTGCTTGCAGAGGAAATGTGTTGGCAGAGACCGAAAAACATTTTGAAATCGAGGCCTACATTTTTCATTAAAGTGAACACAGCTTCTCATTAGAATATCTCAAATTCAACATGTGTTAATCACACTATGTTACTGCGATTATGTGTTTTCAACAAGAACTCTCGACCAGGGGTTAAAGTTAATGGGCTTGGGTAAGGTTAAGAAGGTAAGAAGGTAAAGTTAAGGGCAACTGATTAATGGATGGGGGTAAGACTAACGGTAAGTAAGCAAAGGGACAAGAGGCCCAGTGTTTAAAGATATGGAGTGCTACTTTGTAAGAGGTAAAGAGAAGGGGTTAAGGGTTAAATGTAAGATGATAAGGGATTCTGTAAGGACTGAAGGGAGTAAGTGATTTAGTCCCTCATTATGACTCTCGCGGAAAATACCGCTTACAGCCACGCTGATGGCCGCCAACTTACTGAGGCGGCAGCGAATAGCCGTTCACCATATTTTTACACACACACCAATCCGACAGAATACAGCCACATACACAAATTCGCCAGACCAAAGATCAGTGATAAACTAGCGGTATCAAAACCCACACCGTTACGCCAACAGAACAATGCCCATCACATTATGACCCATGAATCACCACGGCGGACATTCAATGGCGGTAAACCATTGGCGGTACATACCGCTGCGCTCACAATGGACCCCCACAAATAAAACAACACCATATTGCACAATTCAAACACACACCTGAGACCCAAACACACACCACACCCATACACCCACACCACTACAAAACACACACCCACAACCCTTTACGAATACCAATAAGTGTCACCAGACTGACACCAAGACCACTGCGACAACTAGACACACACACCACATACACCCCTACATCCCTCACGCACCCCACTTCACACACTCCAACACACCCTCACCAACACACATCACTAACACCCATCGCACCACAAAGGCACCCCCGTTTCACTGAGGAGGAGTTAAGGGTCATGGTGGAGGAAATTGGCCGGCCTTAGCCACAGGTATTTGGAGCACAGGTACAGCAAATATCAATAGCCAGGAAGATGGAGCTATGGTGGAGAATTGTGGACAGGGTCAATGCCCTGGGACAGTACCCAAGAACAAGGGACAACATCAGGAAGAGGTGGAATGACCTATGGGGAAAGGTACGTTCCATAGCAGAAATACACCAGCTCGCTATCCAGAGGACTGGTGGTGGACCCCCACCTACTACCCCACAACTCACAGCAAGGGAGGAGCAAGTCTTGGCAATACTGCATCCTGAGGGCCTGGCCGAAGTTGGAGGAGGACTGGACTCTGGTAAGTCAACTTCCATCAGTTATCACCCCCGTACCTGCATGCCATCACATGCCCTCACGCCCGTCACTCTACTCCATCCCACACACGCCACCATCACATCTCACTAATCCCAATGCCAAGCCCTGCATGCTGTACCAATGCATGTACACCCCTCACATCCCTGCATGGACACTCACCACTGAAGCATGCACAGCATAGAGAAACTAACAATCCCACCATACACAAGTAATAACTGGCAGGGCAACACCAACCATAGAGGGGAAGCCAGGGATGTACAATATGTCATACAAATGAACCATAATACATCATTTACATCCCCACAGGTACCCCTGCCAATGTCACTGGAGAGGAGATGCCAGCACTATCCAGTCCCCCAACAGAAGAGGCCCACAGTGATGACAGTAACTCTGGTTTTCAAGATCTGGACGATCTACCTGGCCCATCATGGACCACTGGACAGGCAGTTACCCAAGCCCAGTCACAGACCCCCACAGAGCCTCCCCCATCAGGAAACAACACCACAGCACCCACCCAGCATACCCAAACCTCTGTCCCCAGGACACGTCAATCAGCAGTGTGCCCACCTGTACAGGGACCCCAGGCTACACCTCACCCCCAAGACAATCAGGGACCTGGGGTCAGTGGCAGTGGGCACACAGTTCAGGGGACAGAGGCACAGGCCAACAGGGAAACTGGGAGGATTGCTGTGCGCCAGGGGGAGGATAGGACCAGGGAACCGACTTTCCAGGAGGTGCTCTCTGCGATCCTGGGAGCCCATTAACATTCCCAGGACATGATAGGCCAGATCCGAGACAACGTGCAGGAGAAGAGGGGGCTGCAGGAGGGATGGTAACAGGGGATCAGGAGGACTTGCAGGCCATCAACAACACCCTGATCTTCACAGGAGGGTACTGGCAGACATGGCCAACATTATGAGGGAGGCAGTGTCACACCAGCTGGCCTCTGCCACTAGCCAGTCATCTGAACAGCCTTCCAATTCCTCTGCCGCTGGTGGCCAGGAGGTCCCGCCACAGGACCCACAGGCCACCAGCACCCCTCCCCCTGAAGAAGGTGAACCACCCCGCACATGTTCCCTGTGATCCAGACAGAAGCCAGTGACACTTGCCAAGACCCCCGCCAGGAAATGAGACTCTCCTGATTGTCCCCCTTGTGTCCCACTCAGTCATCCTGTCCACCTTGAACTGCCATTGCTCCCCTTCTTATGTCCCCTTGGACAATGCACCTGTGCTACGAACAGACTGGAACAATACCCTGGACTTTCCTCCATCATCACCCCATCCCATTGCACTTCCCCTTCTGTGCAACCATTGCAAATGAACTATACATAGAATGAGCATAGAATCAATGACCTGCAGCTGGCTGTTGTGATCACACCAAGAGTATTTGTCAAATCACCAACATCTGCAAAATGAATAGCCAGAGGTAACAGTAAGTGGTCATAGAAGTGGAAAATACCTGCATGCCAATGCCACACAGAATACAACCAAAGTCATTGAAATATAAAGTTGCACTGTCTCACCTGTGTGTCATTGGAAGTACTGACGGATCACAGATGTTCTATTGTCCACATTCTCATCCTCTGCCTCATCATTCTCACTGTTCACAGGGTCCACTGCTGCCACAGGGGCATCTCCAGTCTCCTCCTCTTGCAGAAAAGGTACATGGCGTCTGAAGGCCAGGTTGTGCAACCTGATCGTCTGGAAGCACCGAGAGGGGGCGCTCTAATGTCCGCTCACCCTGTGAGAAAGTATCACTAGGTATATTTCTACCAAAAGCTGGGGGTACGATTGTCGTTATTATGGCCATTTTTATAAATTATCCGTTCAAGTTTTTCGGGCTGAATAATGATAGTTTTTCAAAGCTGGCAAGTTTTCTAATTGCTGTTGTGTGAGATGTCTATGGTGTAGGATGCTGGCCTGGCTTGTAGTGGGTACCAAGGGGTACTTATACTGTACCAGGTCCAGTTATCCCTTATTAGTGTAGAAGAGGTGTTTCTAGCAGCTTAGGCTGATAGAAGGTAGCTATAGCCTTCGGTCAGGAACTCGCTCCTCCATGACCGCAGCACCACCTTGCTGTGTCTGTGTCCCTGACCCCGCCTGCGCCTCATCCCTGGTGTCTAGTGGGCTTCTGGTAAGCATCGCTAGACTCGTGTGCATTGTGGCATTTTTCTAATTTTGTGACTGTTTTCAGTGGCTTGTTTCACTGTGTTTTATTGTGCCATTGTTTACATTTTGTGCCTTTTCTTGCTTTTGCGACTGTATTCTTGCCCCTTGTGCGGTCCCCCGCCGGCCCTCTGAGCTGCGTTTCCCCGACGCTGCCTCCGCGCGTCCCCGTCCCCCTCGCGCTCCCATTCGCCGATCCATCCCGCCTCCCAGCTGCTCCTCCCTCCCCCCTCTCCCCTCCCTTCTTAATGGCGGGTGCTGCGCATCCGCGCAGCGGAGGCGCGCCAGAGGCAAGCCCGTCTGCACCCGTCCGTGCCTGGACCGTGCCCGTCCGTGCCTGGACCGCGCCCAGCGCCACCCCCCCGGTCCACACGACCCCCGCACGACCAGACGCCTCTACACGGCCAACCAGCTCAACGCCCTCAACCCCGGCCGCTTCACAACCTGCTTCCAAACCTCTCCGAGGAACACCAAAGGACCCTTCTCCTGCCGCGCCTGCAACTTCACCTGCGACAGAACGAGGAAACCTGCAACAACCGGTACTAACCACCTCCACTGCATACTCCTCAACACACGCTCCGCACGTAAGCACGCCATTGAACTCTGGGACCTGCTCGACACCACCGCCCTAGACGTAGCTTTCCTGACCGAAACCTGGTGGAACGACGCCTCAGCACCTGACATCGCCATAGCCATCCCGGACGGCTACAAGATCACCAGAAGAGATCGCGCCAAGGGAATCGGAGGAGGAATAGCCATCGCCCACAAATCCACCCTCAAAATCCACACCCACACGGACGATACCCTCAAGACCGCCAAACACCTGCACTTCCGAATCCACACAGACCCCAACACCACTCTCAGAGAACTCTCAGAGGAACGCTCATCTACAGACCCCCCGGGCCACGAGCACCCTTCAGCGACTCCATCGCCGACCTGACCAGCACCCACGCGCTCCCCTCGACGGACTACATCCTCCTTGGAGACCTCAATTTTCACTTGGAGAACAACAACGACACCAATACCGCATCTCTGATTGACAACCTCTCCAACCTCGGCCTCAGACAACTCATCACCACACCCACCCACATCGCCGGACACACGCTTGACCCGATCTTCTCCACAAGCACCGACGTCACCTTCAACCACACCACTGAACTGCACTGGACCGACCACCACTGTGTCCACTTCACCTTCAAGAAGAATATCAAGCACCACCACACCCAACAACCCCCCCGCTGTTACTGGAGCAAAGTCACCAAAGACCAGCTGACCAGCACCCTCGCCCAGAACCCACCCACCGACTCCACCGACCCAGACACCGCCGCACTCAACCTCCGACGGTGGATCTACGACTGCGCCAACACCCTCGCACCACTCAAGAGACCCACCGCCAACCAAGAAAGAAAAAAAGCCGCCTGGTTCACAGACGAACTCCTCACCTCCAAACGCATCTGCCAGAAACTAAAAAAGAAATGGCTCCTCGAACACACACCCGACAGCCTCACAGCCCACAAGGAGGCCACCCGCAAGCATCACCAGCTAATCAGACTAGCCAAGCGATCACACTTCACAGAACGCCTCAACCACAACGCACACGACAGCAAAGAACTCTTCTGCATTGTGAAAGAGCTCTCCAACCCCAGCTCCAACGTCAACGACATCACACCATCCCAAGAACTCTGCGACGCCCTGTCCACCTTTTTCTATCAAAAGATCATCGACATCCATGACAGCCTCAACACCACGCCCACGACGGACCCTACCCCCGAAAAGTCCTCCTGCTCCAACCGCATGATCGCCTGGACCAACGTAGACGACTCAGAAACACGCAAGATCGTGAATTCCATCCACTCAGGATCTCCATCAGACCCATGCCCCCACCACGTCTACCACAAAGCTGACTCTTCCATCGCCCCCCAACTTCAAAAGGTCATAAACCTATCCTTCGAGACTGCGACTTTCCCGGAAAACTGGAAGCACGCCGAAATCCACGCCCTCCTTAAGAAGCCCAAAGCAGACCCCAACGACCTCAAAAACTTCCGACCAATCTCCCTGCTGCCTTTCCCGGCGAAGGTCACCGAGAAGATCGTAAACTCTCAGCTAACCCACCACCTCGAGATCAACTCCATCCTGGATCCCTCCCAGTCCGTTTTCAGACGGAACCACAGCACCGAGACTGCACTTCTCGCCGCCACAGACGATGTCAGACAGCAAATGGACAACGGCGAAACATCAGCCCTCATCCTCCTGGACCTATCCGCCGCCTTTGACACGGTCTGCCGCTGCACCTTTATAACACGCCTCCACGAAGCCGGAATACTGGAAAAGGCCCTCAACTGGATCTCCACCAACATCATCTGCGGCATCCCCCAAGGATCCTCTCTGAGCCCAATGCTGTTCAACGTCTACATGGCCCCCCTCGCACAACTGGCCCGTCAGCACAACCTCAACATTCTCTCTTACACCGACGACACCCAGCTCATCCTCTCCCTCACCAAAGACCCACACACTGCCAAGGCCAACCTCCACGAGGGAGTGAAGTCCATCGCCGAATGGATGAGATACAGCCGCCTGAAGTTGAACTCTGATAAGACGGAGGTCCTCATCCTCGGACTCCCCCCCTCCGCTTGGGACGACTCCTGGTGGCCCACCTCTCTGGGAGCCCCGCCAACACCCACCAACCACGCTCGCAACCTGGGCTTCATCCTCGACTCCACCCTCTCCATGTCCAAACAGGTCAACGCAGTTTCTTCCTCCTGCTACCACACCCTCCGCATGCTCCGTAAAATCTACAAATGGATCCCAACAGAAACAAGAAGAACGGACCCAGGCCCTCGTCAGCAGCAGGCTAGACCACGGCAACGCACTCTACACAGGTATCTCAGCAAAAAACATACGACGCCTCCACGCATTTAAAACGCCTCCGCCCGACTGGTCCTCAACGTACCCCGCCGCTGCCACATCTCCCATCACCTAAGAGACCTCCACTGGCTCCCCGTGGACAAGAGGATCACCTTCAAGCTCCTCACCCACGCTCACAAAGCACTCCACAACGCCGGTCCAGCCTACCTGAACAACAGACTCAACTTCTACACCCCCACCCGCCAACTCCGCTCCGCCAACCTCGCCCTCACCAGCGTTCCCCGCATCCAGCGTAAGACCGCCAGTGGCAGATCCTTCTCCTTCCTCGCCGCCGAGACCTGGAACGCCCTCCCTACCTACCTGCGACAGACCCAGGACCTACACGCCTTCAGGAGACTTCTTAAGACCTGGCTCTTCGACCAGTAGCAGCACCCCCCCCTCCCTCAGCGCCTTGAAACCCTAACGGGTATGTAGTGCGCTTTACAAATACTGTGATTGATTGATTGATTGATTGATTGATTGCAACATGCAGCATGCCACAATTATCTGGCAGACCTTCTTGGGTGAGTAGCACAGGGATCCACCTGTCAGATGGAGGCACCGGAACCTGGCCTTCAGGAGGCCAAAGGTCCTTTCAGCAATCCTTCTGGTTCACCCATGTGCCTCATTATAATGTTCTTTTGCGCTTGTCGTGGCATTCTTCACATGGGTCAGCAGCCATGATAGGTTTAGGTAACCAGAGTCCCCTGCAAATATTGAGGGACAACATTTAGCCACACACTATCCTATATGACCAACACTTTAGGCATACACCAACATATACTGGGTGGGAACCAAGGCTCACCTATTAGCCACAACCTGTGCCTCTGTAGTTGGGACATCACATTTGGGATGCTGCTATTCCTCAGGACAAAAGTATCATGCACCGACCCTGCATACTTAGCATTGACGTGGGAGATGTCCGCCAAGCACACCATCTGCACATTCATGGAGTGGATTCCTGAACACCTGTTCATTCTGGTGGAGGGGCACAAATGCAATATATCATATTGGGGATATGTCCCATTGCATAAAACCCGGCCTTCACAGTGGCCAAATCCTCAACCTGGGGGAATGCAGTGTATCTGCACATGTGTTTTATCAGGACAGACAACACTCTTGTCAGCACTATTGAGAACATTGGCTGTGACATTCCTGCTGCCAAGCCCACTGTCACTTGGAAAGAACCAGTTGCCAGGAAATGGAGAACTGATAGCACTTGCACAAGAGGAGGGATCCCAGTGGGCTGACAGATAGCAGATATCAGGTCAGGCTCCAATTGGACACACAGCTCTGTGATTGTGGCGCTGTCCACTCTATAGGTGAGGAAAATATGCCTGTCCTCCAGTGTAGCCAAGTTCACAAGGGTATGTCTCCATCTCCTATTCATTAAAGCGGTTGGTATCTAAGGGACAAAAGAGTGAGGAGGCTGTCACAAACTGAACAAGGGAGCCACAACAGTAGTCCGCAATCTGTAAATATGTAATGGGACAGTGCACTTTGTCAAGTATGTGCCTATTTATCCTGTGATGCAGCATTATTCCATAGGCCTGTCCCCCCCTGAAATGGCCACCGACTGTCCTGTGTGGACGGATAGGTGGAACTGAGGTGATGTCGCTGATGGTGTGCGCCGTGCCAGTAGGCGATCGGGAACCGTCGTGCAGCTCCTCATTGGATATAATTGGGCCCTATGGGGTACAGTGGGCAATGGTGATCTACACCAGTGGTGACGGTATGCACCGCCGCGGAAGTGACCGCCATTTTCTATCATATTCCTCACTTGTTTCCTGACCTTCCATAGGCGAGGACCTACACTGCATGCGCTGCTGTGACCTGTGTCTGGAACCTACCATGGCCCGTGTGACCGGGTAAAGGGCCCCAACCTTCACTTCTGAGGATTTGGAGAGACTGGTGGATGGGGTCCTACCTCAGTATGGACTGCTGTATGGGCCTCCAGTTCAACAGGTGAGTACACCGTGGGCACGATGCATGTGGCATGAATGCATTGAGTTGTGTGTGAAGGCATCAGGTAAGTGGGGGGTGGATGTCCTCTTGGCGGTATACACGCTGTGTGATGGGCTATGTGTGTGCCTATGGTGATGGAAACGGGTCTGGTGGGCCATTCGTGTTACTGGCTGGACTGTTTGTCTAATGGTATTCTCCTGTCTATATTGCCTCTGCAGGTCAGCACCCATCAAAAGAAGGGTATATGGCGTGCCATTGCCAAAGAGGTGCAGACCCTGGGGGTCTATTGCAGGCGGAGCACCCACTGTCAGAAACGGTGGGAGGACCTGAGATGCTGGGCATGGAAGACCGCAGAGGCCCAGCTAGGGTTGGCCTCCCAACAAAGAAGGGGTGCCTATCGGACCCTTGTAGGAGGCTGGACTGGCTTGTAGTGAGTACCTAGGGGTACTTGCACCTTGCACCAGGCCCAGTTATCCCTTATTAGTGTATAGGGTGTCTAGCAGCATAGGCTGATAGATAATGGTAGCTTAGCAGAGCAGCTTAGGCTGAACTAGGAGACGAGTGAAGCTCCTACAGTACCACTAGTGTCATATGCACAATATCATAAGAAAACACAATACACAGATATACTAAAAATAAAGGTACTTTATTTTTATGACAATATGCCAAAAGTATCTCAGTGAGTACCCTCAGTATGAGGATAGCAAATATACACAAGATATATGTACACAATACCAAAATATGCAGTACTAGTATTAGAAAACAGTGCAAACAATGTATAGTTACAATAGGATGCAATGGGGACACATAGGGATAGGGGCAACACAAACCATATACTCCAAAAGTGGAATGCGAACCACAAATGGACCCCAAACCTATGTGACCTTGTAGAGGGTCGCTGGGACTATTAGAAAATAGTAAGGGTTAGCAAAATAGCCCACCCCAAGACACTGAAAAGTGAGTACAAATTGCACTAAAGTTCCCCAAAGGACATAGAAGTCGTGATAGGGGAATTCTGCAGGAAAGACACAAACCAACAATGCAACAACGATGGATTTCCAGTCTAGGGTACCTGTGGAACAAGGGGACCAAGTCCAAAAGTCACAAGCAAGTCGGAGATGGGCAGATGCCCAGGAAATGCCAGCTGTGGGTGCAAAGAAGCTGCTACTGGACAGTAGAAGCTTAGGTTTCTGCAGGAACGACAAGGGCTAGAGACTTCCCCTTTGGAGGACGGATCCCTCACGCTGTGGAGAGTCGTGCAGAAGTGTTTTCCCGCCGAAAGACTGCCAACAAGCCTTGCTAGCTGCAAATCGTGCGGTTAGTATTTTTGGATGCTGCTGTGGCCCAGGAGAGACCAGGATGTCGGCAATTGCATCAGGGGACAGAGGCAGTGTCGAGCAAGACAAGGAGCCCTCTCAGCAGCAGGCAGCACCCGCAGAAGTGCCCGAAATAGGCACTACGAGGATGCATGAAACGGTGCTCACCCGAAGTCGCACAAAGGAGTCCCACGTCGCCAGAGAACAACTTAGGAGGTTGTGCAATGCAGGTTAGAGTGCCGTGGACCCAGGCTGGACTGTGCACAAAGGATTTCCGCCAGAAGTGCACGGAGGCCGGAGTAGCTGCAAAAGTCGCGGTTCCCAGCAATGCAGTCTGGCGTGGGGAGGCAAGGACTTACCTCCACCAAACTTGGACTGAAGAGTCACTGGACTGTGGGAGTCACTTGGACAGAGTTGCTGGATTCAAGGGATCTCGCTTGTCGTGCTGAGAGGAGACCCAGGGTACCAGTGATGCAGTTCTTTGGTGCCTGCGGTTGCAGGGGGACGATTCCATCGACCCACAGGAGATTTCTTCGGAGCTTCTAGTGCAGAGAGGAGGCAGACTATCCCCACAGCATGCACCACCAGGAAAATAGTCGAGAAGGCGGCAGGATCAGCGTTACAGAGTTGCAGTAGTCGTCTTCGCTACTATGTTGCAGTTTTGCAGGCTTCCAGCGCGGTCAGCAGTCGATTCCTTGGCAGAAGGTGAAGAGAGAGATGCAGAGGAACTCGGATGAGCTCTTGCATTCGTTATCTAAAGAATCCCCAAAGACAGAGACCCTAAATAGCCAGAAAAGAGGGTTTGGCTACTTAGGAGAGAAGATAGGCTAGCAACACCTGAAGGAGCCTATCAGAAGGAGTCTCTGACGTCACCAGCTGGCACTGGCCACTCAGAGCAGTCCAGTGTGCCAGCAGCACCTCTGTTTCCAAGATGGCAGAGATCTGGAGCACACTGGAGGAGCTCTGGGCACCTCCCAGGGGAGGTACAGGTCAGGGGAGTGGTCACTCCCCTTTCCTTTGTCCAGTTTTGCGCCAGAGCAGGGCTAAGGGGTCCCTGAACTGGTGTAGACTGGCTTATGCAGAAATGGGCACCATGTGTGCCCATGAAAGCATTTCCAGAGGCTGGGGGAGGCTACTCCTCCCCTGCCTTCACACCATTTTCCAAAGGGAGAGGGTGTAACACCCTCTCTCAGAGGAAGTCCTTTGTTCTGCCATCCTGGGCCAGGCCTGGCTGGACCCCACGAGGGCAGAAGCCTGTCTGAGGGGTTGGCAGCAGCAGCAGCTGCAGTGAAACCCCGGGAAAGGCAGTTTGGCAGTACCAGGGTCTGTGCTACAGACCACTGGGATCATGGGATTGTGCCAACTATGCCAGGATGGCATAGAGGGGGCAATTCCATGATCATAGACATATTACATGGCCACATTCGGAGTTACCATTGTGAAGCTACATATAGGTAGTGACCTATATGTAGTGCACGTGTGTAATGGTGTCCCCGCACTCACAAAGTCCGGGGAATTGGCCCTGAACAATGTGGGGGCACCTTGGCTAGTGCCAGGGTGCCCTCACACTAAGTAACTTAGCACCCAACCTTTACCAGGTAAAGGTTAGACATACAGGTGACTTATAAGTTACTTAAGTGCAGTGTAAACTGGCTGTGAAATAACGTGGACGTTATTTCACTCAGGCTGCAGTGGCAGGCCTGTGTAAGAATTGTCAGAGCTCCCTATGGGTGGCAAAAGAAATGCTGCAGCCCATAGGGATCTCCTGGAACCCCAATACCCTGGGTACCTCAGTACCATATACTAGGGAATTATAAGGGTGTTCCAGTAAGCCAATGTAAATTGGTAAAATTGGTCACTAGCCTGTTAGTGACAATTTGAAAGAAATGAGAGAGCATAACCACTGAGGTTCTGATTAGCAGAGACTCAGTGAGACAGTTAGTCATAACACAGGTAACACATTCAGGCACACTTATGAGCACTGGGGCCCTGACTAGCAGGGTCCCAGTGACACATACAACTAAAACAACATATATATAGTGAAAAATTGTGGTAACGTGCCAGGCAAGACGGTACTTTCCTACACAACCCCCCCCAAACGAAGGACAATAAGACTAGCCATGACCTGATGAGTCTTCATTGTCTAAGTGGAAATATCTGGAGAGTCCATCTGCATTGGAGTGGCTACTCCCAGGTCTATGTTCCACTGTATAGTCCATTCCCTGTAGGGATATGGACCACCTCAATAATTTAGGATTTTCACCTTTCATTTGTTTTAGCCAAAGTAGAGGTTTGTGGTCTGTCTGAACAATGAAGTGAGTGCCAAACAAGTATGGCCTCAACTTCTTCAGTGCCCAGACCACAGCAAAGGCCTCCCTCTGAATGGCAGACCAACGCTTTTCTCTAGGGGTCAACCTCCTACTAATAAAAGCAACAGGGTGATCCTGGCCCTCAGAATTAAGTTGTGATAGGACTGCCCCTACTCCTAATTCAGATGCATCAGTTTGGACATGGAATTTTTTAGAGTAACAAGGGCTTTTCAGGACAGGTGCAGAGCACATGGCCTGCTTCAGCTCCTCAAAAGCTTTCTGACAGTTTGCTGTCCATAATACCTTTTTAGGCATTTTCTTGGATGTGAGGTCATTAAGAGGGGCTGCAATGGAGCCATAGTTCTTAATGAACCTCCTGTAATACCCAGTGAGGCCTAGGAAGGCTCTCACCTGGGTCTGAGTAGTAGGGGGAACCCAATCTATAATAGTTTGGATTTTCCCCTGAAGTGGTGCAATCTGTTCCCCACCAACAAGGTGTCCCAGATAAACCACCTTCCCCTGCCCTATCTGGCACTTTGAAGCCTTGATAGTGAGGCCTGCCTTTTGCAGGGCCTCTAAAACTTTCCATAGGTAGACCAGGTGATCATCCCAACTGGAGCTAAAGACAGCTATATCGTCCAGATATGCTGCACTAAAAGCTTCCAGCCCTTGCAGGACTGTGTTCACCAACCTCTGAAAAGTGGCATGTGCATTTTTCAATCCAAAAGGTATTACTGTGAATTGGTAATGGCCTCCAATGGTTGAAAATGCAGTTTTAGGTTTAGCATCTTCTGATAATTTGATCTGCCAATACCCTGCAGTCAAATCAAAAGTGCTTAGATACTTGGCAGATGCCAGTGTATCTATGAGCTCATCTGCCCTGGGTATAGGGTGAGCATCAGTTTTGGTTACCTGGTTGAGACCTCTGTAGTCTACACAAAACCGCATTTCCTTCTTTCCATCCTTGGAATGAGGTTTTTGTACAAGTACCACAGGAGAAGCCCATGGACTTTCAGACTGCTCAACCACTCCCAGTTCTAACATTTTCTGCACCTCTTGCTTTATGCAGTCCCTGACATGGTCATGCTGCCTATAGATCTTACTTTTGACAGGCAAGCTGTCTCCAGTATCTATAGTGTGCTCACACCAAGAAGTGGTACCTGGCACAGTAGAGAAGAGTTCAGAAAACTGACCCAGGAGATTTATGCAATGGTCTTTCTGCTCAGCAGTAAGACAATCAGCCAAAACTACACTTTCCACTAGAGCATCTTGTTCTGTGGAAGAGAAGAGATCAAGTAGAGGATCACTGTCTTCTTCCTGTCCCTCATCAGTTGCCATGAGCAGGGTGAGATCAGCCCTGTCATAGTAGGGTTTCAGGCGATTGACATGGAGCACCCTAAGGGGACTCCTGGCAGTGCCTAAGTCAACTAAGTAGGTGACTTCACCCTTCTTTTCAACAATTATGTGGGGTCCACTCCATTTATCTTGGAGTGCTCTTGGGGCCACAGGCTCCAAGACCCACACTTTCTGCCCTGGTTGGTACTGAACCAAAACAGCCTTCTGATCATGCCATTGCTTCTGGAGCTCTTGGCTGGCCTGAAGGTTTTTACTGGCCTTTTTCATATACTCAGCCATCCTTGATCTGAGGCCAAGTACATAATCCACAATATCTTGCTTTGGAGCTTTTAAAGGTTGTTCCCAACCCTCCTTGACAAGTGTTAGTGGACCCCTAACAGGGTGTCCAAAGAGGAGTTCAAAGGGGCTGAAGCCCACTCCTTTCTGGGGTACCTCCCTGTAGGCAAAAAGGAGGCATGGTAAAAGGATATCCCATCTCCTGCGGAGTTTTTCAGGGAGTCCCATAATCATGCCTTTGAGAGTTTTGTTAAATCTCTCCACCAGTCCATTTGTTTGTGGATGATAGGGTGTAGTGAACTTGTAAGTCACACCACACTCCTTCCACATGGCCTTTAAGTAAGCAGACATGAAATTGGTTCCCCTGTCTGATACTACTTCCTTTGGGAAGCCCACCCTGGAAAATATTCCCAGGAGGGCCTTTGCCACTGCAGGTGCTGTAGTGGTCCTTAAAGGAATTGCTTCAGGATATCTTGTGGCATGGTCCACTACCACCAAGATAAACCTATTGCCTGAAGCAGTAGGAGGGTCAAGGGGGGTTTAGGATCCCTTGCTTCAGTGTACAAGAGGTTGTCCTCCCAGTAAACTCTGTGAGAGTCACTGACATCCCCATTAGCTTGTTTGACAGCTTGCTGTCTTAGACCCTCTAGTGTGGGACAGGTCTGCTGTGCCACACTCAGCTCCTCCCTGGCAGGCCCCCCTTCACCCAAAAGCTCAGCAATGTCTGCTTCCAGCTCCTCTGGTGTAGGTTCTGCACAGGGTGGAAATTCTTCTTCCTCAGAAGTAGAATCCACTGTAGAGGGAGGGATAGTAGGAAGTGCTTTACTTCTACTAGCCCTAGCTTTAGGGAGCACTTGGTCCATTGTTCCAGGATCCAAGTCACCCTGTCCTTTTTGCTTTTTGGCCTGAGCCCTTGTTAAAGCAAAAATATGCCCTGGGATGCCCAGCATTGCTGCATGGGCCTCCAACTCCACATCTGACCAAGCTGATGTCTCCAAATCATTTCCTAGTAGACAGTCTACAGGTAAATCTGAGGCTACCACAACTTTCTTTGGACCAGTAACCCCCCCCCAGTTGAGATTTACAACAGCCATGGGGTGGCTAAGTGTGTTGTTGTGAGCATCGGTTACTTGGTACTGGTGACCAAGTAGGTGTTGTTCAGGGTGGACTAGTTTCTCTATGACCATAGTCACACTGGCTCCAGTGTCCCTGTAGGCCTGAACCTCAACACCATTTATTAGGGGTAGTTGCTTGTACTTATCCATGTTAAGGGGACAAGCAACCAAGGTGGCTAAATGAATAGCCCCCTCAGAGACTAACACAGCCTCTGTGGTCTCCCTAATCAGACCAACCCCAACTACGTTACCAAAAGTGAGCCCAGCTACTCCCTTGGATTGGCTATTAGTAGGTTTGCTCCCACCACCACTGCTATTAGTAGAGACACTAGGTGTAGCAGTAGGGGTTGTAGTGGTAGGAGGCTTGGTGCTTTTCTTTGGACAACTGGGATCTGTTGTCCAATGGCCTTTTATTTTACATAAATAGCACCATGGTTTCTTTTCTTTGTTTTGATTTGAAGAGGATTTGGGCCCACCACCCCCACCAGAGTGTTTTTGTGGGCCTGATGAAGACTCATTTTTAGATTTGTCCCCACCCTTGTCAGAAGACTTACCATCCTTCTTCTTGTTGCCATCTTTGTCACCCCCTGTATGAACTTTTCTGTTCACCCTTGTTCTGACCCATTTGTCTGCCTTCTTTCCCAATTCTTGGGGAGAGGTCAGATAAGAGTCCACCAAGTACT
The DNA here is from genome assembly GCF_031143425.1 of Pleurodeles waltl. NCBI lineage: Eukaryota > Metazoa > Chordata > Amphibia > Caudata > Salamandridae > Pleurodeles > Pleurodeles waltl. The sequence goes on from NC_090442.1 coordinate 994,289,126, forward strand.
GGTGCAACAAATCAGACACACAATTATTAAGAATATGCTCTCTCAGGATCAAGTTATACAGGCTGTCATAATCAGTAACTTTACTGCCATGTAACTACCCCTCCAAGGCCTTCACTGAATGGTCAATAAAATCAACCCAGTCTTGTAAAGACTCCGTTTGGTCTCTCTGAACTTTATCCTGTATTGTTCAGTGGTTAAGCCATAACCATCCAGGAGTGCATTCTTAAGAACTGTAAAATTATTGGCATCACTTTCTTTCACAGTAAGGAGCCTATCCCTACCCTTTCCACTAAATGATAGCCATAGGATAGCAGCCCACTGCCTTTGAGGGACATCCTGTACAACACAGGCCCTCTCAAGTGCAGCAAACCACTTGTTAATGTCATCCCCCTCCTTATAAGGGGGAACTATCTTGTGCAGATTCCTAGAATCATGCTCTTTTGCAGGATGACTATTGGGAATACTGCTGCTGCCACCATGGGTTTCAAAACCCAACTTCTGTCTTTCCTTCTCTACTTCTAAGGACTGTCTATCCAAATCCAGCTGTTGCTTCTTGAGCTTCAGTCTGGTTTGTTCCACTCTCAATCTATTGAGCTCCCTTTCTAACAATCTGTCATCAGGGTGGGTGGGAGGGACATTCCTTGACACAGAAGTGTGGTGAGAATGGACAGAAGGAGACCTGTCCCTTACAGAAGGCACCCTAACAGCTTGGTTAACAGAAACATCACTTCTACTGTGGTGAGAAACAATACTTTTGCTATGATGTGAAATAACACTATCTGTATGGTGTACCTCTTCATCATTACCAACTATGCTAGACTGTCTAGTAATGGGCAGGCTATGAAGTTTCTTTCCTGAATCCTTTCCTAGGGGAGTCCCTGGATCAAATTGGGAACCATTGGCTACTTTTTCAACAGATGGGGCCCTTGTGGCCTTATCTTGTTCTCTAAGCATGTTAAGCAACAATTCCAAGGAAGGATTCTTCCCTACACTCAAACCTCTTTCTACACAGAGACTCCTTGCTCCTTTCCAGCTAAGGTGGTCATATGCAAGTTTGGACAGATCAACATTTTGGCCTGTGCCAGACATTTTTAGAAAGAGTTTAAGTGACAGAAAAAGAGAAAAAAGTTTTCAGAACTTTTAGAAAGAGAGAAAAAAAACTTTTTAAACTTTTAAGAACTTTTAAGAAAGTTTAGAGGTACTTTTCAGCACTTTAGAAAAGAGGTGAGAAAAGAAATGCAAAACATTTTGGTTAGGTGTACATACACTGAACTTGTTTTGTATATTTTTCTCTTATGAAAAGTACAATGACAAGAGTGGTAAGTAGTCTCAAAGCACTTATCCCACCGCTGCACAACCAATGTAGGAGGCTGGACTGGCTTGTAGTGAGTACCTAGGGGTACTTGCACCTTGCACCAGGCCCAGTTATCCCTTATTAGTGTATAGGGTGTCTAGCAGCATAGGCTGATAGATAATGGTAGCTTAGCAGAGCAGCTTAGGCTAAACTAGGAGACGAGTGAAGCTCCTACAGTACCACTAGTGTCATATGCACAATATCATAAGAAAACACAATACACAGATATACTAAAAATAAAGGTACTTTATTTTTATGACAATATGCCAAAAGTATCTCAGTGAGTACCCTCAGTATGAGGATAGCAAATATACACAAGATATATGTACACAATACCAAAATATGCAGTACTAGTATTAGAAAACAGTGCAAACAATGTATAGTTACAATAGGATGCAATGGGGACACATAGGGATAGGGGCAACACAAACCATATACTCCAAAAGTGGAATGCGAACCACGAATGGACCCCAAACCTATGTGACCTTGTAGAGGGTCGCTGGGACTATTAGAAAATACTAAGGGTTAGCAAAATAGCCCACCCCAAGACCCTGAAAAGTGAGTGCAAAGTGCATTAAAGTTCCCCAAAGGACATAGAAGTCGTGATAGGGGAATTCTGCAGGAAAGACACAAACCAACAATGCAACGATGGATTTCCAGTCGAGGGTACCTGTGGAACAAGGAGACCAAGTCCAAAAGTCACAAGCAAGTCGGAGATGGGCAGATGCCCAGGAAATGCCAGCTGTGTGTGCAAAGAAGCTGCTACTGGACAGTAGAAGCTTAGGTTTCTGCAGGAACGACAAGGGCTAGAGACTTGCCCTTTGGAGGACAGATCCCTCACGCCGTGGAGAGTCGTACAGAAGTGTTTTCCCGCTGAAAGACCGCCAACAAGCCTTGCTAGCTGCAAAGCGTGTGGTTAGTGTTTTTGGATGCTGCTGTGGCCCAGGAGGGACCAGGATGTCGCCAATTGCGTCAGGGGACAGAGGGTCGTCGAGCAAGACAAGGAGCCCTCTCAGCAGCAGGCAGCACCTGCAGAAGTGCCAGAAACAGGCACTACGAGGATGCGTGAAATGGTGCTCACCCGAAGTCGCACAAAGGAGTTCCACGTCGCCGGAGAACAACTTAGGAGGTCATGCAATGCAGGTTAGAGTGCCGTGGACCCAGGCTGGACTGTGCACAAAGGATTTCCGCCGGAAGTGCACGGAGGCCGGAGTAGCTGCAAAAGTCGCGGTTCCCAGCAATGCAGTCTGGCGTGGGGAGGCAAGGACTTACCTCCACCAAACTTGGACTGAAGAGTCACTGGACTGTGGGAGTCACTTGGACAGAGTTGCTGGATTCAAGGGACCTCGCTCGTCGTGCTGAGAGGAGACCCAGGGTACTGGTGATGCAGTTCTTTGGTGCCTGCGGTTGCAGGGGGATGATTCCGTCGACCCACAGGAGATTTCTTCGGAGCTTCTAGTGCAGAGAGGAGGCAGACTACCCCCACAGCATGCACCACCAGGAAAACAGTCGAGAAGGCGGCAGGATCAGCGTTACAGAGTTGCAGTAGTCGTCTTCGCTACTATGTTGCAGTTTTGCAGGCTTCCAGCGCGGTCAGCAGTCGATTCCTTGGCAGAAGGTGAAGAGAGAGATGCAGAGGAACTCGGATGAGCTCTTGCATTCGTTATCTAAAGAATCCCCAAAGATAGAGTCCCTAAATAGCCAGAAAAGAGGGTTTGGCTACTTAGGAGAGAAGATAGGCTAGCAACACCTGAAGGAGCCTATCAGAAGGAGTCTCTGACGTCACCTGTTGGCACTGGCCACTCAGAGCAGTCCAGTGTGTCAGCAGCACCTCTGTTTCCAAGATGGCAGAGGTCTGGAGCACACTGGAGGAGCTCTGGGCACCTCCCAGGGGAGGTACAGGTCAGGGGAGTGGTCACTCCCCTTTCCTTTGTCCAGTTTCGCGCCAGAGCAGGGCTAAGGGGTCCCTGAACCGGTGTAGACTGGCTTATGCAGAAATGGGCACCATGTGTGCCCATGAAAGCATTTCCAGAGGCTGGGGGAGGCTACTCCTCCCCTGCCTTCACACCATTTTCCAAAGGGAGAGGGTGTAACACCCTCTCTCAGAGGAAGTCCTTTGTTCTGCCATCCTGGGCCAGGCCTGGCTGGACCCCAGGAGGGCAGAAGCCTGTCTGAGGGGTTGGCAGCAGCAGCTGCTGCAGTGAAACCCCGGGAAAGGCAGTTTGGCAGTACCAGGGTCTGTGCTACAGACCACTGGGATCATGGGATTGTGCCAACTATGCCAGGATGGCATAGAGGGGGCAATTCCATGATCATAGACATATTACATGGCCACATTCGGAGTTACCATTGTGAAGCTACATATAGGTAGTGACCTATATGTAGTGCACTCGTGTAATGGTGTCCCCACACTCACAAAGTCCGGGGAATTGGCCCTGAACAATGTGGGGGCACCTTGGCTAGTGCCAGGGTGCCCTCACACTAAGGTGGTCATTCTGACCCTGGCGGTCTTTGACCGCCAGGGCGGAGGACCACGGGAGCACCGCCGACAGGCCGGCGGTGCTCCAATGGGGATTCCGACCGCGGCGGTAAAGCCGCGGTCGGACCGGCACCACTGGCGGGGTCCCGCCAGTGTACCGCGGCCCCATTGAATCCTCCGCGGCGGCGCAGCTTGCTGCACCGCCGCGGGGATTCCGACCCCCCCTACCGCCATCCAGATCCCGGCGGTCGGACCGCCGAGATCCGGATGGCGGTAGGGGGGGTCGCGGGGCCCCTGGGGGCCCCTGCAGTGCCCATGCCACTGGCATGGGCATTGCAGGGGCCCCCGTAAGAGGGCCCCTAAATGTATTTCACTGTCTGCTGCGCAGACAGTGAAATACGCGACGGGTGCAACTGCACCCGTCGCACAGCTTCCACTCCGCCGGCTCGATTCCGAGCCGGCTTCATCGTGGAAGCCTCTTTCCCGCTGGGCTGGCTGGCGGTCTGAAGGCGACCGCCCGCCAGCCCAGCGGGAAAGTCAGAATTACCGCCGCGGTCTTTCGACCGCGGAACGGTAACCTGACGGCGGGACTTTGGCGGTCGGCCTCCGCCGCCCGCCAAGGTCAGAATGAGGGCCTAAGTAACTTAGCACCCAACCTTTACTGGGTAAAGGTTAGACATATAGGTGACTTATAAGTTACTTAAGTGCAGTGTAAACTGGCTGTGAAATAACGTGGACGTTATTTCACTCAGGCTGCAGTGGCAGGCCTGTGTAAGAATTGTCAGAGCTCCCTATGGGTGGCAAAAGAAATGCTGTAGCCCATAGGGATCTCCTGGAACCCCAATACCCTGGGTACCTCAGTACCATATACTAGGGAATTATAAGGGTGTTCCAGTAAGCCAATGTAAATTGGTAAAATTGGTCACTAGCCTGTTAGTGACAATTTGAAAGAAATGAGAGAGCATAACCACTGAGGTTCTGATTAGCAGAGCCTCAGTGAGACAGTTAGTCATAACACAGGTAACACATTCAGGCACACTTATGAGCACTGGGGCCCTGACTAGCAGGGTCCCAGTGACACATACAACTAAAACAACATATATACAGTGAAAAATGGGGGTAACATGCTAGGCAAGATGGTACTTTCCTACAACCCTGACCCCCCCTGATGGTCTGCATACTGGCGGTGGCCAATCCAGAGCTGATGGATGGGCGCTTAAGGGCATCCCAGCAGCCACAAGGGGGTGAGTACAGTGGCTATCATTACAACTCACGGCTGGTGGGGTGGCATCCGGGTGGTGGTTGTGTGTCAGCGGGTACCCCTAGGCCAGGCCAGACATAGCAGCGTAGGTCCTCTGGTGGCTAAGGGTCTGAAGGGGAAATACTGCCTACCTAGCTTGTTAGCATCCACTACTGGTCACGGCTGCGTGGGTCCCAGGTGTGCTGCAGTTGGCGGTGTGTCCTCCTCCTCAAACCTTGGTGGCTAGCAATATCACTGGTAGTGCAATGCATAGTGCACAGGCCGGTACCCTGTGTGGGAGGGTGCTGTTTACGCCAACGGTGGTGTTGGTGCAGTCATTGACCCAATGTATCCTTTGTCTCTCTCCCACCCCTTTCTTGTTTTGCCATCCTGTCCTTATGTGCATTAGCATCATCTGGCGGAGGAGCAGAGGCACCAGCAACAGAGGGAGCTGCATCCCACAGGACCCTGGAGGCAGAGTTCACCGATGCTGAGAGCACCAGTGGGATGGAGGGCGAGGGGAGCACCACAGCGGAGACTGGAGGGGACCACATAGACTCAGATACCTCCTCCGATGGGAGCTCCCTGGTGGTGGCGGACATCTCTGTGACCACCCCAGCTGCAGCCGCCACCCCCAAACCAGCACTGCCCTCCCAGCAGCCCCTCAGCGAGTTACCCGTGCCCGCCCACCCAGGAGGGTGGGCATCTCCTTCGCCCCAGGCACCTCAGGCCCTGCCCCAGTCAGCCCTGCTGCCCTCAGTGAGGAGGCCATTGATCCCTCACTGTTGGGCAGTCAACTATTCTAAATGCCATCCAGGGTGTTGAGAGGCATTTGCAGCAAACAAATGCATACCTGGAGGGCATTCATTCTGGCGTGGCGGCCCAACAGAGAGCATTTCAGGCTCTGCCCTCAGCACTGATGGCAGCCATTGTCCCTGTGTCCAGCCTCCCCCCTCCTACTTCCACTACCCAGACCCAATCCCCTCTACCTCAGCCTATCCCAAGCACACCTTCAGAACAAATCATCCAGGATGGCAGCCACATGCACCACAGTCACCACCGCCGCTCTGACCACCACCTGCACTGCCACCTACACCTCCATCTGCACCGCCGCTGCCACAAAGTCAGTCTGCAGCATCCTCCCCAAAGATCAGCCATCCTAGGCTGCCAGAGATGGTATGGTGTCCCCATCCACCGCAACAGTCACTTGCACCACGGCCAGCACTGGCAGCATCTCCACCGCAGCCACCGCCACCTGCACCACCATCAGCACCGCCACGTGCACAGCTGATGCCACTCTGTCGGCCGTCAGCAGCATCCCCAGTGTGCAGCCGTCAGAGTATGCAGGTGGCGTCCTGGACTCTGGACACGCCACTTGAGACAGCACCTCCAGCACTGACACAAACCAGCAATTGGCAGCCTAATTCGCCACAGGATGGAGTGTGGGTCTGCCTCCATGGAGTATCATGCTACCTGTTCCAGGTGCATCGCGTGGCTGAGACCCCCAGGTGAGACGAAGTCAACTACCACACCCCAGGTGCAGCATCACTGTGCACAAAGCCCCCTCCAGAACCAGTGGAGAAAAGCATCCACTAACACAGTCCTTGGCAGGATGAAGCATCACTGGGCATAAAGCCCCCTCCAGAACCAGTGGAGAAAAGCATCCACTAACACAGTCCTTGGCAGGATGAAGCATCACTGGGCGAAAAGCCCCCTCCAGAACCAGTGGAGAAAAGCATCCACTAACACAGTCTTTGGCAGAATGAAGCATCACTGGGCACAAAGCCCCCTCCAGAACCAGTGGAGAAGGCATCCACTAGAGAGTCTGTGGCTTTGCACTCCCCAGGACCAAGCAGTGGGCAGTGAACTCACTTGAGAGACTTAAGAGACTGTGGCTTTGCACTCCCCGGGACCAAGCAGGGGCAGTGAACCAACTTGAGAGACTTGCGAGACTGTGGCCTTGCACTCCCCAGGACCAGGCAGTGGGCAACCCACCCACTTGAGAGACTTGAGAGACTGTGGCTTTGCACTCCCCAGGACAAAGCAGTGGGCAGTGAACCCACTTGAGAGACTTGAGAGACTGTGGCTTTGTACTCCCCAGGACCAGGCAGTGGGCAACCCACCCACTTGAGAGACTGTGGCTTTGCACTCCCCAGGACAAAGCAGTGGGCAGTGAACCCACTTGAGAGACTGTGGCTTTGTACTCCCCAGGACCAGGCAGTTGGCAACCCACCCACTTGAGAGACTTGAGAGACTGTGGATTTGCCCTCCCAGGACCAAGCAGTGGGCAGTGAACCCACTTGAGAGACTGTGGTTTTGCACTCCCCAGGACCAAGCAGTGGGCATGCAGCCCCCTCGAGGAGCAGTGGCGTTGTACCATCATCCGGATGAGGTGCCCCCCTCCCCTTCTCCCTGAGGTGCCTGTTGTATTTTTTCGACCTGATGCCCCTGCAGTGGTTTCTCCGTTTTGAGGCAGGTGTCATGTGTGGGCTTCGCCCATGATTTTTTTGCCCACTGGGCCATGGACATCTGCAAAGGACAGTGTACGGCCTTCTGTACATATTGTAAATATTTGTATATACTGGTTTTTCCAATTGTTTACTTTATCTGCCTATTTCTAATATATGAAAGATTTGACTCAATTCCTTTTGTCCTTGCAATCTTCCAGGGGGTTACGGGGTGTATATGTAATGTTGTTGCATGTATTTGTGTGTATGGTGTTGTGGGTGAGGTTGGGGGTGTGGATGTTGCATTTTGCATGTGTGTGTCACTCTCTTTTGCCCCCTTGCCTTCCTTGTGTGCTAGGTGCAGTAGCCACTGTCGTCGTCACCGCCGCCGCCACTGCCTTCTTTCCACTTCATTGTGTATTAATAGATACAGCAACATGGGCAGGACCTGTAACTCAGGCTCCATGGCGTCCTGGTTCTTTGTTGATTGTCGAGAGGTGAGTGGTTTCCCTTCCAATTTCTGTTTCTGCTGTGCTTTTGATGGCGTTGGTACCCCCCCCGGAAAATCTGGCTGATTGGTGCCTTGTAATAGTGTGGGCGGTACATTGTCTTCCGCCTGTCTGTTGGCGGTGACCACCACGGTGTTTGTTGCTACCGCCGTAGCGATCGGAGTGTTAAAGCGGCTATCTGTGTTGGTGTTTACCGCCATGGTCGTGATTCCATTTTTTTAACCGCCGGCCTGTTAGCGGTATTCCCGCCTCTTTAACACCGACCGCTGCGGTTGTAACGTGGGGCCATAGTATGTTAAATTCACATTTTAAACTTCAACACTTCTATACAAGAGAGAAAAGGTAAAAGCAGCACAAGACATTCCTCCCATTTCCAGCCTACAATTGTCCATTAATGTGTGCGATTATAACCAGTTGGCTACATTGAAAATGTCTTCTATTGTTATACCTTTGAAAGCCACCGAAGATGTAGCAGTTCTTCTTGTTGATCTACCTTGAACCTTGTTAACTAAATCACTACCCTAAGATAAGCGAGCAGTAATATTTGCTTGATCCACCTGTTCAGCATAGAGTTAGATGTTTTCATACCATTTCCTGCTAGATCTACCGTGACGAAAAACCCTATCCACTTTACTGAAAGGCTCTGTTCTCTTGAGATATATCAATACTGACATTCTTACATCAAACAGATGGAACAATGCCAACTCCTCTGGTTGGAGATTTGGAAAAAAGACTGGCAAGACAACTTCTCTAGAATGATGGACATCAGAAGGGAGCTTGGTTATAACCAGGACCACTGAAATTATGTGGCATGGGAGGGCCAAAGTATGCAGCACAGTTGACTAAATTATGCGGCACAAAGGGGTAAAATATACAGCATGTTTTGTGATAGTTTTACTTCATTAGTTTGTCATTTTTACACTGTGACTAGTATCTGGGAATAAGTTGCACCTCATTAATAGCAGTTTAACGCTCAAATTATTTAGCAATAAGCAACAGAAAGGTGATCAGGCAACCTCTGCAAAGGACCCTTTACTGTGCAACAATATGTGTTGCCACATGTTTAGTAACATATGATCCGTTTGAGCTAGAAACAATGCTTTTTGTTAGAATTTGTACATTATGTAGCAGATGACTGACTATGTGGCAAATGTGCCAAATCCATAATTATGCGAAAAACGCTGAAGTCGCACAATCGCAAAATTCCAGTGGCTGTGGCCAAAAACTTAGAGTTAAGCCTCTAGATAGTGTTGTCTGGAAACAACTTAAGAAAAGGCTCAGACTTCAAAAAGGAGCCCGATTCCCCTGTTCTACTAGTCAAGGACATGGCTACAGAAAAAACTTTTCAATTTAGATAATAAAACTCCACTTCCAGTAGTGCCTCAAAGCAGGTGATAGAAAGGGTTTTCAGCAGTACTGGTAAATCCCATGAAGGAAGTGTATACAGCAGTCCTGGCCTTTTCAGAGAACGTTTCTTCATCAATCTAACTACCTGAGGTTCCAGATGATCTAACTGGGGGCTTTTAAGTACTTTTACTCCAGCCCATTCGGAGCAGAAAGTTGAAGTAGTGAGCTCTAACTTAAAACCATCTGCTAAAAATCCCAAACCTTAATCAGATCTACTAACACTGTGCTATAGCCAGTTATAGCCCCTTTCCTTGCAACTCTTATCAAAGATCATCCGAAGTTTCGGGTGAGTTTGCGGGGTAGCTGGACCTTTGGAATTAATTGCACCAATTCTAATGAACACCTCTTTGCTAAGAGATGTAGCCTCTCAAGAGCCATGCCTGAAGGTGCATTTGCGCCACTTTTTGATGCAATAATGGCGCAAACTTGCAAAATACAATTGTATTTTGCAAGTTTGCGCCACTTTTGCATAAAAAAATGACACAAATGTGGTGCTAAAAAAGTATAAATATGGGCCTTAATATGGCACCCCACCTCAGCTTTCTAGCATCCTCTGTTATCACCCATAAAGGAGCCACATGAAATAGTAGACCCTTAGACAGGTTGTTTTCCCTCTCCCACCAATCCAAGGAGCTACAAACGCATTCCAAGCCTGGTACTCCCTGATCGTACTCCTATGAAATTGCTAACAAATGTGCTAACATATGGTTGATCAGAGGGTGTATATGCAGACTAGCCCAGGGTAACATATTAATCGACAACACCATCAACCCTTGCAGCCCCCATCATTGTCTTACAGTAGGAGCTCTCTGGTTCAGGAAGTCTGTGATCTCTCTCCTAATTCTCTGTCGTCTCTCCAGGGGTATAAACAGCTGCCCCACATCTGTCTTGAAGTATGTACCTATGAAGAGTAGTCGTGTGTAGGAATTAGGCACTACTTCTTGTGGTTGAGCAGCAGACTATGAACCTGCAGAATCTTGCAGACGTTCTGGCATAGAGGTTTGCCTTGGAAAAAGAAGAGGCAGAGATGAGCCAGCTACCTAAATGAGTAAAAACGTCAATCCCTCTCTCATGAATGACTCCTAGTAACGGTGCCCACACCTTTATAAGTACTCTTTTTTAAGACGAAAGACCAAATGATAGAATATGAAATTGATGATGATGATATTGTTTGTTAACACAAAAGCAGAGCAACTTTTGTGTGGTGGAATGGATTGATATATGCAGGTAGGCATCTAGTAAATCGAAAACCTTTCGTATTACCAAAGAATCTGCCCTTTGCAGTTCTTATTGATGCTAGAAGTTTTGTATCATAACCAGACCCATTAATCTTCTCCTCCAGAGAAGCATCAAACAACTTAGCTCCAGCAAAAGGGATCTTCATCATTACAAGCTATTTCAGTGGAGCACCCACTTTCCAGGACCTAAACCTGCTGGGGATGCTGCCATACTTAAAGAATCGTATGGATCAGATCAGATAGCAGCCTCGCTGTGCCATTGAGTCTAGAGTAAGAGTAATGTCAGTTCATTGTTCCATCAACTCAGCTAGGGCTTGGAAGTCCTTTATGAGGGATTGTACGGTACAGTAGCAATATTTAGCAGGTCTGATTTCAAAATTCAATACTGCATATTTTCATTTGACTGCAACGCCAACCCTATTGTCCACTGGGACTAGTGGGGTTGCAACTCTTGAAATAATTGTACTTTGCAATGCTAGGCCTGCCATCAGCGAGTCTACTATCACTGCAACTGGGTATTTCTTTTTGAAGTTCTACATCAGATATCTCTTTGTGAGATACCTAGGAAATAAATGCTTGCCAACTTCTCTCTATTAATATTAAAACACATTTTTGATAGAACAGAGTGATAGAAGAGATTCTGGTTTCTTTTTCTGTTATTGAAAAAAATCACTCTACTTCTTATTGGCCCTAAACATATCTTTCCCTTACATCCTCTTCCTCCCATGCTAGGTCATCATTTAAAGGGGGGTATAAGCCCGAGCTCCTTCCCCCAGACAGAATCATTTAATAATATTACATACCAAATTTGTGACAACAACAACTAAATTTATCCCACCACTAATAAAACACAACACTGTTAACCCCTCAAACAGCTGAACCCCCAAACAAGAGAAATTTACATTTTCCCACAATGAAATATCCCTTTCCTTCCAATAGCTCTGGCTAGGCTCTATTCTCTTCTCAGCATTTTTAGACCTATGATTTACCAAAGTTACCAATATCATAAGCAGTTGAATTAGCAATTTATATAAGCAGTTTATAAACAAGATCCTCCTGTCAACTTTTCCCTGTTCCAAGATAGAAACAATGTTTATCTTGAACCAGGCCTGGACATTTGTAAATATTTGATTATAAATTGCTATAAGAAATTATGTTATTGGTTGAGGTGGTTCTAAACTCTTCTCAAGCAACAACCACAGTCCTTGTCAGGGTGAACCACAAAAGTCAAATTAACCTGTGCTTAGCCCTCTGGGGGCTTGGCACAAAAGCAGTCAGGTTCAACTTAGAGGCACTGTGTTTTTTGACATGGAGGTTGGGAGTGTACCTTGTGGCCGCCCATTTCACTCCTGCGAAAAAGAACTATATCAAGTGAGATCCTGATAGGTAAGTCCTGGTCTCCCATCAGTTCTCACTGTTTTTTGGTGAAAGTCCCACATTTCAGATTTTGGCTGGAGGAGCATCAATAGCACCACTTTAACACCACTTCTAGAGGGTCCAGAACTGGTTGGGTACCGCTTGGGGGATCAGGACTCACTTCAAGCAGAAGCCAGGTGCAGGCTTCAAGGCAACTGGAGCTTGTTATGTCCCTGTAGTTCATACAGTAGGCCACCTAACTAGCCTTTGGAGTCATCTTCACAGCCAAGTCCTGTGATTTAGCAGCCTGTGATCAAGCAGACAGGCAGGCCTCGAGCTGCATTCCAGTCCTGTGAGGGTCCAGCCAAGCTTCAAGCAGCAGGGCAGTCCTCTGGTAGCAACAGGGTAGTTCTCTGAAGCACAAGGTGGTCCTTCTGGGCGTCCACTGCAGATCCAGGAGTGTACTGAAGAGTTCAACTGAAGGTTGCCTGCCTGGTGTCAGCCTTTGAAGTTGGGGAAACATCTAGGCTACCTGTACATCTGATTCTGGAAATTTCATTCCTCTGCCCAGGCATCACGTGGTCTGGGGTGACAAAAGACTGGTGTCAAGTTCCTTTGTGAGTATGCTGGAGGCAGCCTTTTCAAATGTAAATGAGACAGGGAACAGCTCTGCTCCACCAATCCCAGGAGGATGACACATCATGAAAACACCTGATCCTACTTTGTCTCACTATCTGGGAGGAACACACAAAGGACAACTGCCAACTACTCACAGTCATGAGAATGAGGACACAGTCTGCAGACACCAAATGATTAGGACAAGAAAATGGCAGCTTTCTAAATGTGGCATTTTCAGATCTGTGACTTAAAGTCATAGGTTACTATAACGGGGATTTTAAATTACAATTCTTTTGGGACCAAACATGACATTACTACCTATTCCCAATCAAAAGATGGCACTTATTCAATTAAATAAGGTAACCCAATGTTATCCTTTGGGAGAGGTAGGGCTCTCAGTTGTGAAAAATAAATTTGGGAGTTTTTCACTACAAGGACATGTAAAACTTAAAAAAGATGTCCTGCCTTTTAAATGCAATGCACACCTGCCCTATAGGTTGTTTAGGGGTGACATGTATGTATTAAAAAAGAAAGTTTAGCCCTCCCAAAAAGTTTATTTTGCCAAGTTGAATTGGCAGTTTAAAACTGCACACAGACTGCACTGGCAGGCCTGAGACATATTTTAAAGGGCTACTTAAGTAGGTGGCACAATAAGTGCTGCAGCCCCAAAAGTAGCATATAATGCACAGGCCCTGTATACGTGTAGTAGTACTACTTATCTAGGGACTTGCAAGCCAGTTATCTAGGAACTTGCAAGCCAGTTAAATGTGCCAATTGGGTGCAAGCCAATTCTACCATGTTTAAAAGGAGTGAGCTCAAACAATGTAGCACTGGTTAGGAGTGGTAAAGTGCAGAGAGTCTTAAAGTGAGCAAAAACCAATGTTAGCAAACAGGAGGGGAGAAGGCAAAACGTTTGGGGGCAGACCAGTCCAAGGCTGTCAGGTCTAACAATCACCTAGAAGAACCTTTGAGCCTGATTTAGATCTTGACAGTGTCACCGCAAAGCTGTGTCGGCGGTGGACCCGAGCAGACCATCAAGTCGACTTTGTTCCATCCATCGTATTTAGATGCATAGCAGCTTAGCTGAACACTGCCACGATGGAGTGCTCTTCTCAGCAGTCAGGCAGGTGGATTCCCGCCGACCGTACTTAGAAGTTACAGTTGTACAGGTGGTTTGCTGATGGAGGGAGGTCATTGCTGGACCCAATAGACATCAGACAATGCAGTGGCTAAGGAATATAGGTAAGTCACACACACACACTCTACCCTTGTCGTATGAGTCCCCCTGCATCACATATGAACAATACACCATAGGCACATCAATATCAATATCCATTGCCATTCATCACAACACAACATGTACTTGCCACAACCACACACACACGTACATCCTTCCCACAACAAACACACACTAGTTACACTGCACCAATACACAACACAACCAACACAGTCACTCATTCATTTACACAAACACAGGCACACACAAGCACTAGTACAGACATCATGATAGCGACCGCCACTCAACAACATGCACCTGAATTCTGCATGCAGCAACACAACATACACAACAACGTCCACACCATATGCAAGTGGCACACTGTAGGAGGCTGGACTGGCTTGTAGTGAGTACCAAGGGGTACTTGCACCTTGCACCAGGCCCAGTTATCCCTTATTAGTGTATAGGGTGTCTAGCAGCTTAGGCTGATAGATAATGGTAGCTTAGCAAAGCAGCTCAGGCTGAACTAGGAGACGTGTGAATCTACTACAGTACCACTTAGTGTCATATGCACAATATCATAAGAAAACACAATACACAGTTATACTAAAAATAAAGGTACTTTATTTTTATGACAATATGCCAAAGTATCTTAGAGTGTACCCTCAGTGAGAGGATAGGAAATATACACAAGATATATATACACAATAGCAAAAATATGCAGTATAGTCTTAGAAAACAGTGCAAACAATGTATAGTTACAATAGGATGCAATGGGGAAACATAGGGATAGGGGCAACACAACCCATATACTCCAGAAGTGGAATGCGAACCACGAATGGACCCCAAACCTATGTGACCTTGTACAGGGTCGCTGGGACTATTAGAAAATAGTGAGAGTTAGAAAAATAACCCTCCCCAAGACCCTGAAAAGTGAGTGCAAAGTGCACTAAAGTTCCCCTAAGGACAAAATAGTCGTGTTAGAGGGAGAATGCAAGGAAAACACAAATCAGCAATGCAACAACGATGGATTCCTGTCTGAGGGTACCTGTGGAACAAGGGGACCAAGTCCAAAAGTCACAAGCAGCTCGTAGCTGGGCAGATGCCCAAGAAATGCCAGCGGTTGGTGCAAAGAAGCTCTTACTAGGCTGAAGAACTGTGAATACTGCAGGAACGACAAGGGCTAGAGACTTCCCCTTTGGAGGATGGGTCCCCCACGCCTTGGAGAGTCGTGCAGAAGTGTTTTCCCGCCGGATGGATGCCAACAAGCCTTGCTACACGCAAATCGTGCGTTTGGCGTTTTTGGACGCTGCTGGGGCCCAGGAGGGACCAGAAGGTCGCAAATTGGACCTGCAGAGAGAGGGGACGTCGAGCAAGACAAAGAGCCCTCACTGAAGCAGGTAGCACCCGGAGAAGTGCCAGAAACAGGCACTACGAGGATGCGTGAAACGGTGCTCGCCGAAGTTGCACAAAGGAGTCCCACGTCGCCGGAGACCAACTTAGAAAGTCGTGCAATGCAGGTTAGAGTGCCGTGGACCCAGGCTTGGCTGTGCACACAGGATTTCCGCCGGAAGTGCACAGGGGCCGGAGAAGCTTGCAAAGTCGCGGTTCCCAGCAATGCAGCCCAGCGAGGTGAGGCAAGGACCTACCTCCACCAAACTTGGGCTGAAGAGTCACTGGACTGTGGGGGTCACTTGGACGGTGTCGCTGGATTCGAGGGACCTCGCTCGTCGTGCTGAGAGGAGACCCAAGGGACCGGTAATGCAGCTTTTTGGTGCCTGCGGTTGCAGGGGGAAGATTCCGTCGACCCACGGGAGATTTCTTCGGAGCTTCTGGTGCAGAGAGGAGGCAGACTACCCCCACAGCATGCACAAGCAGGAAAACAGTCGAGAAGGCGGTAGGATCAGCGTTACAGAGTTGCAGTAGTCGTCTTTGCTACTATGTTGCAGGTTTGCAGGCTTCCAGCGCGGTCAGCGGTCGATTCCTTATCAGAAGGTGAAGAGGGAGATGCAGAGGAACTCGGCTGAGCTCATGCATTCGTTATCTAAAGTTTCCCCAGAGACAGAGACCCTAAATAGCCAGAAAAGAGGGTTTGGCTACCTAGGAGAGAGGAAAGGCTACTAACACCTGAAGGAGCCTATCAGCAGGAGCCTCTGACGTCACCTGGTGGCACTGGCCACTCAGAGCAGTCCAGTGTGCCAGCAGCACCTCTGTTTCCAAGATGGCAGAGGTCTGGAGCACACTGGAGGAGCTCTGGACACCTCCCAGGGGAGGTGCAGGTCAGGGGAGTGGTCACTCCCCTTTCCTTTGTCCAGTTTCGCGCCAGAGCAGGGGCTAAGGGGTCCCTGAACCGGTGTAGACTGGCTTATGCAGAATTGGGCACATCTGTGCCCAACAAAGCATTTCCAGAGGCTGGGGGAGGCTACTCCTCCCCTGCCTTCACACCATTTTCCAAAGGGAGAGGGTGTTACACCCTCTCTCAGAGGAAGTTCTTTGTTCTGCCATCCTGGGCCAGGCCTGGCTGGACCCCAGGAGGGCAGCTGCCTGTCTGAGGGGTTGGCAGCAGCAGCAGCTGCAGTGAAACCCCAGGAAGGGCAGTTTGGCAGTACCAGGGTCTGTGCTACAGACCACTGGGATCATGGGATTGTGCCAACTATGCCAGGATGGCATAGAGGGGGCAATTCCATGATCATAGACATGTTACATGGCCATATTCGGAGTTACCATGGTGAAGCTACATATAGATAGTGACCTATATGTAGTGCACGCGTGTAATGGTGTCCCCACACTCACAAAGTTCAGTGAATTGGCTCTGAACAATGTGGGGGCACCTTGGCTAGTGCCAGGGTGCCCTCACACTAAGTAACTTTGCACCTAACCTTTACCAGGTAAAGGTTAGACATATAGGTGACTTATAAGTTACTTAAGTGCAGTGTAAAATGGCTGTGAAATAACGTGGACGTTATTTCACTCAGGCTGCAGTGGCAGGCCTGTGTAAGAATTGTCAGAGCTCCCTATGGGTGGCAAAAGAAATGCTGCAGCCCATAGGGATCTCCTGGAACCCCAATACCCTGGGTACCTCAGTACCATATACTAGGGAATTATAAGGGTGTTCCAGTAAGCCAATGTAAATTGGTAAAAATGGTCACTAGCCTGTCAGTGACAATTTGGAAAGAAATGAGAGAGCATAACCACTGAGGTTCTGATTAGCAGAGCCTCAGTGAGACAGTTAGTCACTACACAGGTAACACATTCAGGCACACTTATGAGCACTGGGGCCCTGGGTTACCAGGGTCCCAGTGACACATACAACTAAAACAACATATATACAGTGAAAAATGGGGGTAACATGCCAGGCAAGATGGTACTTTCCTACACAACCCCCCCCCAAACGAAGGACAATAAGACTAGCCATTACCTGATGAGTCTTCATTGTCTAAGTGGAAATATCTGGAGAGTCCATCTGCATTGGAGTGGCTACTCCCAGGTCTATGTTCCACTGTATAGTCCATTCCCTGTAGGGATATGGACCACCTCAACAATTTAGGATTTTCACCTTTCATTTGTTTTAGCCAAAGTAGAGGTTTGTGGTCTGTCTGAACAATGAAGTGAGTGCCAAACAGGTATGGCCTCAACTTCTTCAGAGCCCAGACCACAGCAAAGGCCTCCCTCTCAATGGCAGACCAACGCTTTTCTCTAGGGGTCAACCTTCTACTAATAAAAGCAACAGGTTGATCCTGGCCCTCAGAATTAAGTTGTGATAGGACTGCCCCTACTCCTAATTCAGATGCATCAGTTTGGACATAGAATTTTTTAGAGTAACAAGGGCTTTTCAGGACAGGTGCAGAGCACATGGCCTGCTTCAGCTCCTCAAAAGCTTTCTGACAGTTTGCTGTCCATAATACCTTTTTAGGCATTTTCTTGGATGTGAGGTCATTAAGAGGGGCTGCAATGGAGCCATAGTTCTTAATGAACCTCCTGTAATACCCAGTGAGGCCTAGGAAGGCTCTCACCTGAGTCTGAGTGGTAGGGGGAACCCAATCAATAATAGTTTGGATTTTCCCCTGAAGTGGTGCAATCTGTTCCCCACCAACAAGGTGTCCCAGATAAACCACCTTACCCTGCCCTATATGGCACTTTGAAGCCTTGATAGTGAGGCCTGCCTTTTGCAGGGCCTCCAAAACTTTCCAAAGGTGGACCAGGTGATCATCCCAGCTGGAGCTAAAGACAGCTATATCATCCAAATATGCTGCACTGAAAGCTTCCAGCCCTTGCAGGACTGTGTTCACCAACCTCTGAAAAGTGGCAGGTGCATTTTTCAAACCAAAAGGCATTACAGTAAACTGGTAATGTCCTCCAATGGTAGAAAATGCAGTCTTAGGTTTAGCATCTTCTGACATTTTGATCTGCCAATACCCTGCAGTCAAATCAAAAGTGCTTAGATACTTGGCAGATGCCAGTGTATCTATTAGCTCATCTGCCCTGGGTATAGGGTGAGCATCAGTTTTGGTTACCAAGTTGAGACCTCTATAGTCTACACAAAACCTCATTTCCTTCTTTCCATCTTTAGAATTGGGTTTTGGTACCAGTACCACAGGAGAAGCCCATGGACTGTCAGAGTGCTCAACCACTCCTAGTTCCAACATCTTCTGAACTTCTTGCTTTATGCAGTCCCTGACATGGTCAGGCTGCCTATAGATCTTACTTTTGACAGGTAAACTGTCTCCAGTATCTATAGTGTGCTCACACCAAGAAGTGGTGCCTGGCACAATGGAGAAGAGTTCTGAAAATTGTCCTAGGAGATTTATGCAATTATCTTTCTGCTCAGCAGTAAGACAATCAGCCAAAACTACACCTTCCACAAGAGCATCTTGTTCTGTGGAAGAGAAGAGATTAGGTAGAGGATCACTGTCTTCTTCCTGTCCCTCATCTGTTGCCATGAGCAGGGTGAGATCAGCCCTGTCATAGTAGGGTTTCAGGCGGTTGACATGGAGCACCCTAAGGGGACTCCTGGCAGTGCCTAAGTCAACCAAGTAGGTGACTTCACCCTTCTTTTCAACAATTGTGTGGGGTCCACTCCATTTATCTTGGAGTGCTCTTGGGGCCACAGGCTCCAAGACCCACACTTTCTGCCCTGGTTGGAACTGAACCAAAACAGCCTTCTGATCATGCCATTGCTTCTGGAGCTCTTGGCTGGCCTGAAGGTTTTTACTGGCCTTTTTCATGTACTCAGCCATCCTTGATCTGAGGCCAAGTACATAATCCACAATATCCTGCTTAGGAGCTTTTAAAGGTTGTTCACAACCCTCCTTAACAAGTGTGAGTGGACCCCTAACAGGGTGTCCGAAAAGAAGTTCAAAGGGGCTGAAGCCCACTCCTTTCTGGGGTACCTCCCTGTAGGCAAAAAGGAGGCATGGTAGAAGGATATCCCATCTCCTGCGGAGTTTTTCCGGGAGTCCCATAATCATGCCTTTGAGAGTTTTATTAAATCTCTCCACCAGTCCATTTGTTTGTGGATGATAGGGTGTTGTGAACTTGTAAGTTACACCACACTCCTTCCACATGGCCTTTAAGTATGCAGACATGAAATTGCTTCCTCTGTCTGATACTACTTCCTTTGGGAAGCCCACCCTGGAAAATATTCCCAGGAGGGCCTTTGCCACTGCAGGGGCTGTAGTGGTCCTTAAAGGAATAGCTTCAGGATATCTTGTGGCATGGTCCACTACCACTAAGATAAACCTATTGCCTGAAGCAGTAGGAGGGTCAAGGGGGCCAACTATGTCAACCCCTACCCTTTCAAAGGGAACCCCAACCACAGGCAGTGGGATAAGGGGTGCCTTTGGAGTGCCACCTGTCTTGCCACTGGCTTGACAGGTTTCACAGGACTTACAAAATTCTTTTGTGTCCTCAGACATCCTAGGCCAATGAAACAATGGTACCAATCTGTCCCAAGTTTTCATTTGACCCAGGTGCCCAGCTAAGGGAATGTCATGTGCCAGTGTTAGGAGGAACTTTCTGTACTCCTGAGGAATCACTAATCTCCTGGCAGCTCCAGGTTTAGGATCCCTATGCTCAGTGTACAAGAGGTTGTCCTCCCAGTAAACTCTGTGTGAGTCACTGACATCCCCATTAGCCTGTTTGACAGCTTGCTGTCTGAGACCCTCTAATGTGGGACAGGTTTGCTGTGCCACACTCAGCTCCTCTCTGGCAGGCCCCCCTTCACCCAAAAGCTCAGCAGTGTCTGCTTCCAGCTCCTCTGGTGTAGGTTCTGCACAGGGAGGGAATTCTTCTTCCTCAGAAGTAGAATCCACTGTAGAGGGAGGGATAGTAGGAAGTGGTTTGCTTCTACTAGTCCTAGCTTTAGGGAGCACTTGGTCCATTGTTCCAGGATCCAAGCTTCCCTGTCCTTTTTGCTTTTTGGCCTGAGCCCTTGTCAAAGCAAAAATATGCCCTGGGATGCCCAGCATTGCTGCATGGGCCTCCAACTCCACATCTGACCAAGCTGATGTCTCCAAATCGTTCCCTAATAGACAGTCTACAGGTAAATCTGAAGCTACCACAACTTTCTTTGGACCAGATACCCCCCCCAGTTGAGATTTACAACAGCCATGGGGTGGCTTTGTGTTATGTTGTGAGCATCGGTTACTTGGTACTGGTGTCCAAGTATGTGTTGTTCAGGGTGCACCAGTTTCTCAATCACCATTGTGACACTGGCACCTGTGTCCCTGTAGGCCTGGACCTCAACACCATTTATTAGGGTTAGTTGCTTGTACTTCTCCAAGTTATGGGGGCAAGCAACCAAAGTGGCTAAGTCAATAGCCCCTTCAGAGACTAAAGTAGCCTCTGTGGTCTCCCTAATTAGACCAACCCCAACTAAATTACCAAAAGTGAGCCCAGCTACTCCCTTGGATTGGCTATTAGTAGGTTTGCTCCCACCACCACTGCTATTAGTAGGGACACTAGGTGTAGCAGTAGGGGTTGTAGTGGTAGGAGCTGTGGTGCCTTTCTTTGGACAACTGGGATCTGTTGTCCAATGGCCTTTTATTTTACATAAATAGCACCATGGTTTCTTTTCCTTGTTCTGATTAAAGGAGGATTTGGGCCCACCACCCCCACCAGAGTGTTTTTGTGGGCCTGATGAAGACTCATTTTTAGATTTGTCCCCACCCTTGTCAGAAGACTTACCATCCTTCTTTTTGTTGCCATCTTTGTCACCCCCTGTATGAACTTTTCTGTTCACTCTTGTTCTGACCCATTTGTCTGCCTTCTTTCCCAATTCTTGGGGAGAGGTCAGATCAGAGTCCACCAAGTACTGGTGCAACAAATCAGACACACAATTATTAAGAATATGCTCTCTCAGGATCAAGTTATACAGGCTGTCATAATCAGTAACTTTACTGCCATGTAACCACCCCTCCAAGGCCTTCACTGCCTGGTCAATGAAATCAACCCAGTCTTGTGAAGACTCCTTTTTGGTATCTCTGAACTTTATCCTGTACTGTTCAGTGGTTAAGCCATAACCATCCAGGAGTGCATTCTTAAGAACTTGGAAATTGTTAGCATCATTTTCTTTTACAGTAAGGAGCCTATCCCTACCTTTTCCAGTAAATGATAGCCATAGGATAGCAGCCCACTGCTTTTGAGGGACATCCTGTACAACACAGGCCCTCTCAAGTGCAGCAAACCACTTGTTAATGTCATCCCCCTCCTTGTAAGGGGGAACTATCTTATGCAGATTCCTGGAATCATGCTCTTTTGCAGGATGACTATGGGGAATACTGCTGCTGCCACCATGGGTATCTAAACGCATCTTCTGTCTTTCCCTCTCTATTTCTAAAGACTGTCTATCCAAATCCAGCTGTTGCTTCTTGAGCTTCAGTCTGGTTTGCTCCACTCTCAATCTATTGAGCTCCCTTTCTAACAGTCTGTCATCAGGGTGGGTGGGAGGGACATTTCTAGATACAGAGGTATGATGGGAATGAACAGAAGTAGACCTGTCCCTTACAGAGGGCACCCTAACAGCTTGGCTACCAGTATAATGTGAGAGCACATCATCAGTATGATGTGATTCAACCTCTGTACCAACTATGCTAGACTGTCTAGTAATGGGCAGGCTGAGAAGTTTCTTTCCTGAACCTTTTCCTGGGGGAGTCCCTGGATCAGATTGAGAACCATTAGCTACTTTTTCTACAGATTGGGCACTTATGGCCTTATCCTGTACTCTAAGCATATTAATTAACAGTTCTAAAGAAGGATTCTTCCCTACACTCAAACCTCTCTCTATGCAGAGACTCCTTGCTCCTTTCCAGCTAAGGTGATCATATGCAAGTTTGGACAGTTCAACTTTTTGGCCTGTGCCAGACATTTTTTAGAGAGAGTTAAAGTGATAGACAAAGAGAAAAAAGTTTTCAGAACTTTTTTGGAAAGACAGAAAAAACTTTTTAAACTTTTAAGAACTTTTTGAAAGTTTAGAAGTACTTTTCAGCACTTAGAAAAGAGTGAAAAGAGGAAATGCAAAACTTTTTGGCTATGTGTATATACACTGACCTTGTTTTGTATATTTTTCTCTTATGAAAAGTACAATGACAAGAGTGGTAAGTAGTCTCAAAGCACTTATCCCACCGCTGCACAACCAATGTAGGAGGCTGGACTGGCTTGTAGTGAGTACCAAGGGGTACTTGCACCTTGCACCAGGCCCAGTTATCCCTTATTAGTGTATAGGGTGTCTAGCAGCTTAGGCTGATAGATAATGGTAGCTTAGCAAAGCAGCTCAGGCTGAACTAGGAGACGTGTGAAGCTACTACAGTACCACTTAGTGTCATATGCACAATATCATAAGAAAACACAATACACAGTTATACTAAAAATAAAGGTACTTTATTTTTATGACAATATGCCAAAGTATCTTAGAGTGTACCCTCAGTGAGAGGATAGGAAATATACACAAGATATATATACACAATAGCAAAAATATGCAGTATAGTCTTAGAAAACAGTGCAAACAATGTATAGTTACAATAGGATGCAATGGGGAAACATAGGGATAGGGGCAACACAACCCATATACTCCAGAAGTGGAATGCGAACCACGAATGGACCCCAAACCTATGTGACCTTGTAGAGGGTCGCTGGGACTATTAGAAAATAGTGAGAGTTAGAAAAATAACCCTCCCCAAGACCCTGAAAAGTGAGTGCAAAGTGCACTAAAGTTCCCCTAAGGACAAAATAGTCGTGTTAGAGGGAGAATGCAAGGAAAACACAAATCAGCAATGCAACAACGATGGATTCCTGTCTGAGGGTACCTGTGGAACAAGGGGACCAAGTCCAAAAGTCACAAGCAGCTCGTAGCTGGGCAGATGCCCAAGAAATGCCAGCGGTTGGTGCAAAGAAGCTCTTACTAGGCTGAAGAACTGTGAATACTACAGGAACGACAAGGGCTAGAGACTTCCCCTTTGGAGGATGGGTCCCCCACTCCTTGGAGAGTCGTGCAGAAGTGTTTTCCCGCCGGATGGACGCCAACAAGCCTTGCTACACGCAAATCGTGCGTTTGGCGTTTTTGGACGCTGCTGGGGCCCAGGAGGGACCAGAAGGTCGCAAATTGGACCTGCAGAGAGAGGGGACGTCGAGAAAGACAAAGAGCCCTCACTGAAGCAGGTAGCACCCGGAGAAGTGCCAGAAACAGGCACTACGAGGATGCGTGAAACGGTGCTCGCCGAAGTTGCACAAAGGAGTCCCACGTCGCCGGAGACCAACTTAGAAAGTCGTGCAATGCAGGTTAGAGTGCCGTGGACCCAGGCTTGGCTGTGCACACAGGATTTCCGCCGGAAGTGCACAGGGGCCGGAGAAGCTTGCAAAGTCGCGGTTCCCAGCAATGCAGCCCAGCGAGGTGAGGCAAGGACCTACCTCCACCAAACTTGGGCTGAAGAGTCACTGGACTGTGGGGGTCACTTGGACGGTGTCGCTGGATTCGAGGGACCTCGCTCGTCGTGCTGAGAGGAGACCCAAGGGACCGGTAATGCAGCTTTTTGGTGCCTGCGGTTGCAGGGGGAAGATTCCGTCGACCCACGGGAGATTTCTTCGGAGCTTCTGGTGCAGAGAGGAGGCAGACTACCCCCACAGCATGCACAAGCAGGAAAACAGTCGAGAAGGCAGTAGGATCAGCGTTACAGAGTTGCAGTAGTCGTCTTTGCTACTATGTTGCAGGTTTGCAGGCTTCCAGCGCGGTCAGCGGTCGATTCCTTATCAGAAGGTGAAGAGGGAGATGCAGAGGAACTCGGCTGAGCTCATGCATTCGTTATCTAAAGTTTCCCCAGAGACAGAGACCCTAAATAGCCAGAAAAGAGGGTTTGGCTACCTAGGAGAGAGGAAAGGCTACTAACACCTGAAGGAGCCTATCAGCAGGAGTCTCTGACGTCACCTGGTGGCACTGGCCACTCAGAGCAGTCCAGTGTGCCAGCAGCACCTCTGTTTCCAAGATGGCAGAGGTCTGGAGCACACTGGAGGAGCTCTGGACACCTCCCAGGGGAGGTGCAGGTCAGGGGAGTGGTCACTCCCCTTTCCTTTGTCCAGTTTCGCGCCAGAGCAGGGGCTAAGGGGTCCCTGAACCGGTGTAGACTGGCTTATGCAGAATTGGGCACATCTGTGCCCAACAAAGCATTTCCAGAGGCTGGGGGAGGCTACTCCTCCCCTGCCTTCACACCATTTTCCAAAGGGAGAGGGTGTCACACCCTCTCTCAGAGGAAGTTCTTTGTTCTGCCATCCTGGGCCAGGCCTGGCTGGACCCTAGGAGGGCAGCTGCCTGTCTGAGGGGTTGGCAGCAGCAGCAGCTGCAGTGAAACCCCAGGAAGGGCAGTTTGGCAGTACCAGGGTCTGTGCTACAGACCACTGGGATCATGGGATTGTGCCAACTATGCCAGGATGGCATAGAGGGGGCAATTCCATGATCATAGACATGTTACATGGCCATATTCGGAGTTACCATGGTGAAGCTACATATAGGTAGTGACCTATATGTAGTGCACGCGTGTAATGGTGTCCCCGCACTCACAAAGTTCAGTGAATTGGCTCTGAACAATGTGGGGGCACCTTGGCTAGTGCCAGGGTGCCCTCACACTAAGTAACTTTGCACCTAACCTTTACCAGGTAAAGGTTAGACATATAGGTGACTTATAAGTTACTTAAGTGCAGTGTAAAATGGCTGTGAAATAACGTGGACATTATTTCACTCAGGCTGCAGTGGCAGGCCTGTGTAAGAATTGTCAGAGCTCCCTATGGGTGGCAAAAGAAATGCTGCAGCCCATAGGGATCTCCTGGAACCCCAATACCCTGGGTACCTCAGTACCATATACTAGGGAATTATAAGGGTGTTCCAGTAAGCCAATGTAAATTGGTAAAAATGGTCACTAGCCTGTCAGTGACAATTTGGAAAGAAATGAGAGAGCATAACCACTGAGGTTCTGATTAGCAGAGCCTCAGTGAGACAGTTAGTCACTACACAGGTAACACATTCAGGCACACTTATGAGCACTGGGGCCCTGGGTTACCAGGGTCCCAGTGACACATACAACTAAAACAACATATATACAGTGAAAAATGGGGGTAACATGCCAGGCAAGATGGTACTTTCCTACACACACATACTGACATAACCCCATCACCACTTCACCTTCCTCTACCTCACCCAGACAATCGCACACACATACATGTACTGACACACACAGCTCAAAGCACAGCATGACAGATACAAGTCCCCTTGCAATGTGCACACAAGTGTGAATGTACTGTAACTGTGGTGCCAGCATCCATTTGGCAATGAATACTGATGTCATAATGACAGTTGTGTATGTGTTCGATATGCGTTGTGTACCAGTGTGTTGCCACCAGTGCCTGACCTACCTGTGTACCTTGAATATGCATGTCACAGTAATCTTAGAAAAATTACTGAGACATGTATATGTCTGCAGTGGTCCCGTGTCCATGTGCAATGCCCCCTCCAACATACACAGTCACTGAGGGTTGCCTACCTTTGAGTCCAGTGATGGGAAGGTTGTGTTTTCTCCGTGGTCCCATGGCAACTGGAAACGTAAGTGGATTTGGGAGAAAAGGTGAGTTTTCACCCCCTTTCCCCTCAGTCCGCCAAGTCAAAAGTGGAGGTCGGGCTGACACTTTTTACTTTGCAGTATGGCACATCCAAATCTGCTGTGTGGTAAGCCTGACTGGCGTCCCACTGGCGCCATTGCAGTGAATAGGGATGCTTGGTAGAGTTGCCAGGACTCTGACAGGTTAAAGCCTATGGGACTGCCAACATCTAAATACGGTGGGCAGACCTTCATGGTGGCAGATGGGTTTTAAGTCGAAAACTTGATGGCGGGACCGTTACTGCCAAGATCTAAATCAGGCCCTTAGATTGTTGACATTGGTTGCAAATAAACCAGCTTATCTGGGCGGACATCTCAGATACTGTGACTTTATCACTGGTATCATAAGGTCTCATTATGCCTATGCTTAATTCCCATTCTAATTCAAATGGCATTTATGAGAACACCAGGAACCTCTACTGGGCCTCAAATTGATGAAGAAAGGAAGAATCCAAGAAAAAGGCAAACGGCAGTCACAAAGACTCAGAAGAGAAATATCTTTTAATCCTCCCATGTGAGGTAATAAGCTGATTTTCTAGCTTTCATAATGAAAATGGGGTGCTGATTTGTAACTTTGCAGTGTAATTCGCAAAAGATGCCCTTGGCCCTTGCAATTTCACTGAAGGGGGAGCCGAGATCTCAGTTTTCTCAATTGCATGTGCAAGTAAGTTTACAGTCCAGAATTTTCCTTTGAAGTTTTGAACTTTTAGTTCTGTTTGTCCTTTATAAATTCAGAGGTACAGGTAGCAGAATGCAAAGACAAAAATCAACCTGGACTGGATAAGCAGCTCATAAATGGAATTAAGAAACCTTAGAACACTCTAGGAACCATTTTCCTGCTGTCCTGGTCTGCTTCACTAGAACTCTAGTGATGAGCTTTCCCGCTCATGCTTCCTTTGCCTTATGGACAATCTTTTCCTTGGTTTGGACTGTTTCAGTTCAGGGATCGTCTTACTTTCAATTTGTTTTTTCTCAACCTTGGTCCTATCTTTCCCTGGTGTGGCTTGTATCACCTTAGGAACTATCTTCCCCTAGTATGGTCTGTTTCAACTTAGAGGCTTATCGTTCCCCATTATACCTTATCCCAAGAAAAATCTTGTCCTATGCTCTCTTTAGCTCTCCCTCTGAGACGGACCTTGTGCCATGCTTTTCACTGACTCACCTGGTAATGAGCTTGCTCCTTGTTTTTGCTTACTTTCCGCTGGCGTCCATTTTGGCCCGTGCTTTCATCTGTGTTAACGTAGCTTCATCATAGTGTTGTCATGAGATGACAATGCCCTGCAGGGCTGCCAGGTTTCCAATCTTTTTTTGCGATGCAAAGGAGCATGCCCCTAGGCCACCCTACATACTAAGACCAGTAATTTAAAATACATGCTTTCTTTACTAAAGAGTAAAAGAGCTTAAATACAATTTGCATCATCTTTGACAGCCTTAAAGATTTAGCGACAGCCCATGTTGCAAACTTTTGAATGACTTGTCACAGCGGTGCTTTCTTTGCCTCCAGAGTGCTAGGTGTCGAGTGCACACCTGACGAAATTACACACTTCACGTCAGTGGAGGAAAAATAAAAACTAGTGTTGGCAATACCAGAAGATCTGGCTTTAGAGGAATGATGTATGGTGATGTGAAGGATTACCCGTAAATAATGGGAATGGATATGTACTTATTTGGAAGCAAAGCACTGCAGAATAATACTGGTGCAGGTTAAAAGGTTAGGTGAAGGTTGCACTGTCAAGCCAGATCCAAAAAGCCACGTAGGTTAATGATTGCCTTACTTCCCTCTCTCATCAATAGCAAAAAAGGGCAACCCAGTATAAGTTTGTGGGCTTGGGTATTGAAACTGTACAAGGGATATAATTTGGGGGAGTATTGAGTAAATTATACCTAGTTTATTGATGTCTATTGTTGACATTAACTTCAATTTAATATAATTTAGAATAAACACAATTAATTTAGAATCCACAAAAATAAATCATAATAGCAGGTGCATCTTTGAAAGAATACGTATTAAGATTATGTTGTAGAATTTAACATGAAATAAATTGATTCAGCGGTTCCGTATCAGTACTTTTTCCATTACATTGACATTGTCATTTCTAATACAGTTTGGAGTCAAACGGCAATGTACTAAATGCCCAATTCCTGAATATTAGCAAATTGTAGGTCTAAATGACATAACATCCGTTCATAAATGAATTCCAGACAACTTCCAAAGAAAGATGGGTAGAGCGTCAATGTTTTGGTCTCAGATGTAATCATCCATAAGACCATCTTCAGGACGAAGTTGTCTGTATGAAGTAATTTGGCCCTCTGATCTTCTTGTTTTCATACAAGCGACATTGTCCTGAAGTGGTATAACTCACTCAATACTCCCCCAAATAATATCCCTTGTAGGCACTCTTCCCTGTTACATATACTACTTCCTACTCTGACACTGGCATAGGGGGGAAAATACTATAAATGATCTAAATATCTAAAACACTCTAATATAATTACAATGCCATGTGTGCGCCCTTGAAAGTTCAAGCACAGGTGGCTGAATAAAGAAAGAAACAAAATGGCCACGGCTGTGTGGAGGACAAACACTTCTTTGTGGAGTCACACAGCCTCTGCCCAATCAAAACATGTACTCCTGGTACCCAACATGTGGGCGCAGCCAAAGCCCTTCAGGCCAGATCATTACAACGCAAAGCCCTCTCCTTAGAAAAGTGAAAGAATGGCCTCGTCAGATCAGTGTGATTAGAAGACAGCCGAATCCTGCCAGTAGGTCCGAAGGGGGGGATCCACCTTCCATACGTTCAGTGTTCAGGATCGGGACTATCCATGTATATGGGCATGAATAAACACACAGCGCTCTACCAGACTACAAATACCAGAGACTAGTGCGGGAGCAGCACTTAGACTGTAAAATAAGCGATAGCAAGCAAGCTAAGTGTCAGGATTTAAGAAACAATCCATTCTCTCCTTCACAAGTGCGAATGACAACTGCTTCTCTTACAGGAAGCACACAGAAAGACTCTGTCATCTCAAATAGAATAACATAACAGATGCATTTGTATTTGTAGAGCAAATGTTCGCATTGAGGGGTAACTTGATGCTACAGATAGGTAAATAATGTGCCAGCTGATCGTCACTGACCTTGAA
The DNA here is from genome assembly GCF_031143425.1 of Pleurodeles waltl. Classification (NCBI taxonomy): domain Eukaryota; kingdom Metazoa; phylum Chordata; class Amphibia; order Caudata; family Salamandridae; genus Pleurodeles; species Pleurodeles waltl. The sequence continues at coordinate 994,318,271 of NC_090442.1, forward strand.
CTGGGTCATGGCCCTGGTGTCTAGCGTGTGTTTTCACTTTCCTCGCACCATTAAAAATACATAAATCACTTACTGGCTGCAGCCCTCTGTCCGATAACATATCAAAACATCTTAGACCCCATCTTTCCCTGGAGCCGTTCACGGAGCAACCCCTAGGCCAGCAGCCAATCGCTCTCTCCCCAAATTCAAATGTTGCCTGTAAACAAGGGCCTGATCTCGAATAGGCTGGTGATTTTTCTCAGGGTGAAAACTCCTTTTGTTGCTGGAGCAGAATTACAAGTTCTTCAGAAAAGCCAAATTCCTTGGAATTACTGGGTTTGGTAAAACTGGGGCACAGATTCTCTGGCCTAAAGCAGATTGAGCTCATGCATGGTAAATGGTTCACTATCTGTGCCCCAGCTCAGGACTGTCACAGAGCCAAACACAAGCCTGCCTACATTTCAGAGTCAAAGGATCTCATTGTTTACAGATCTACATATATTGAATAGTATGTCACCTTTTATAAATAGTGCACCTCATTGGTTTCCAGAATACAGCTGAAAATGTATCTCTTATTGAGACTGACTGTGTAACCTCCTGCTGCTCTCACAAGATCAGTGCTTCTGTAAAGCGTTTATTTTAGTCAATCTCGCCTCTCCTCACCCTCCATTCCTCTCCCTTTTTCTCATTTATCAATCATTATAATTTGCTCCTTATTTCTAACTCTAAATCCTAACTCGTAATCCCTCATTCTTCACCACTCATTCCTCGCTCCATATCTCCCAAACCTCACTACTCATTCTTCAGTCCTTATTCCTCAAAATGAACTCCTCATCCTGTATTCCATATCCTTTCACCTAGATTATTCACTATCAGATTAATAAAAATGGGATGCAGTTAGCTGGGAATATGCCCTTCCATGGCAGCTGAGGTAAGTAAAAATACTTTTAAATGTATGTTGTGTGCGTGCTTGCGGGTGAGAGTGTGTTAATGTGAGTGTATGTGTAATTGTGAAAGTGTGTGTATGTGTTAGTATGTGTGTGAAAGTGGGAGCCAAAGGGCGCGTGATGTCACTTCCGCTACCCCTGGCATTTTGGTGAATTGACGTCTATGACTCCTCGCTTCTCACTGTTCATCCTTTCCCCTCTAATACCGAAAGGCCGTTAAACTACAGGAATTTATGGTTACAACCAGGTACGTCCTCTAGATGGCAGGCTAGCACAGCTTTCATTCCCAAAGCTCGTATTTCAGTTCATGACCTAGATGAAAATGCCAAGGCCAAGAGCAAGGCTGATATAATCAGCTATTTGTCAGACTTCCAAGTTTAGCGAGTCCTACAGAACAGAAGCGAGTTTTTTTCCAAATGTAAACATTGAACTACTTTAGAGGGCAACACAATATCTCTGTTTGAAAGAGACACCTCTGTCCCTGCAAATATGTCTTGTTGCCCCTGCTGGCTGCAGTAGCTCTTTTTGTCTTGTTTATAAGGTCGGATTTGGATCATAATTAGGCCCAGGCAGTGTCAAAAAGTGTCCCACACTCCTGGACGGCGCCCTCTTATGAAACCGTGTTTGTTTAGTGTCATTGGTTTAATTTTTAGAGAAATGTTTTTTAAAATAAGCATTTTAGAGCTTATAGAGCAAATAGCATTGGCGAAAGCTAGAAGCACTGTATTTTGGCCAGTTGGAAGAGGAGAAAAAACCCAAAGAGCCACAGCACCTGATGAGTCTAGGGTTGCCACCTGGCGGCTTGATCGCTCTTTTAATGTCCTAGCTGGTGCAAAAATAAAGAAAAGCACCTAAAGCCCGCATTCTCTCCTCTAATCAGTGTGTACTTTAAACAGTACTTATAAGGCAAACACACTTAAAATGTGTTCTAAAGCTGCCTTATGACTACTAGTTAAACTAAACAAAGGCATAAAATCCATATTATAAAGAAATACAGGTCTTTTAATATAAAGAGCCTTCCTTAGTTATCTTGCTCTGGCCTTCACATAATCTTAAAACGTGGTCAAATAGCAGTTTATTTTTGTAGTTTTATATGGTGTGAATACTGCAAGGGCTCAGGAGTGATTGACTAGTTACATTACACAAGATCAAATTAATTCTTTTTATTTTAAGCTTAGAGTGATTTGCTCAGAATCACCGGATGTTGAGCTGACACCAGCACTCCTTGAACATAGATTCCAGTTCAAAAGTCAGTAGATCTGACTCATTTTTCTTCTCTCTGGGAAAAGTGGCAGCAGCAAGAGTATGTAAATACACCCTCCCATCCATCAAGGCCTAAAAGACCGGGGCCACGGTGACGGGGAGGGGTTCCAGGAGAAGCGTACAGCTGCTACTGCTCCATCAACAGGTAAGAGGGGGTAAAGGCCCCTAAATCACATGGTCTGAGCCACCTTCTTCTCAGCCCACCAGAGCCTCAGGGCAATCGCCTGTCAGGGAGGGATTACAAAAGCACATAGCAGCTACTCTAAGGGGCTGAGGTGAAGATGAGCTAATGGTCCAAAAATCTGCAGTCTGCCCTCTTCCCAGCGAGGCCCTGCATACTCCCACCTTTCCCGCCCACCATGCCCAAAATGTGATGGCCCAGCGGAGACGGGAAAAGACACAGCTTCTGGGCAGGGACAGCCCCACAAGGGTCCGAGGTGAGAATGGTCAAGGGTCAGAGCAGCACCTGGCCCCAAGGAGGCTAAATCTAAGACTCAACCTCTCCCCCGCTCATCATATCCTCATGGTGATGGATTAGCAGGAGAGAAATAAAGGAAAGGGCATGACGTGCTCTTTGGCAGAGGCCCTAAAAGAACCAGCTCACTGGTCACCTTTAGGCCATGGCCCATTGGCCAATGCTCAACTGGCCACTTTACCAGCCGACACTGCTTGTTATCCTCTGTAGTCTTCTGCTTGGAGTCCAACAGTGAAAAGCAAAACTGCAAGTACCAGGATAAACCAAACCAATACGAGACATGGTGATGAAGCCCTTTATGACGTGCAGTACTCTACTCCGTAGCCCAAACTTAGTAGTTAATTGAGTGGTTAATGTGTCACTCACCCCTGACATGGAACAACTTCAGAGCCCTGACACTGTTAAGTGCTCAAACATTTACTGTAGGGATGAGTTGGGCATGGCTACTGCCCAAAGAAAATGGTCGCCTAATCAGAGAGAGTTCTGCCATGCCAAGGGACAAAAACCATTCGCTCTGCTGATACACCGCCTCTACGGACACTTTAAACAGTGCTCGGCATCTAAGAAGGTGTGGTGCTTTTAGTGACCCACTTTTGGCGAAAAATACTTTGAGAGAAACACCTCTTATAACCAAGTGCTCCAGAAGCTGCCTCACAATGCCTGACCCTAAAATGGATGACACCAGGACTGCAAGTGGATGAATCTCTACTCGACTACCCCAGCGTTGCTACAAACATCCTTCCCCTGGAGGTGAGCACTTACTGGCACTACTCTACAATGATCTATAAGGGTAGGGACCTATAATATATAAAACTAACCTACTGACAAAAGCAAATATGGCACTGGCCCTCTCATCCTATGCCTGACCATAAAATGGCCCCGTCCATTTTATACAACTCTCTCTAAAACATGCTTCTAAACTACATAAATTTGGATCCTAAATTCCTCCTTCTCATCAGCAACCCAAATTGCAGACAGGAGGGGGCTAAGAATAATCCCTTACACTCCAAAGTGCTATATCTTGCTATTCAACAATCTGCATTGCGGCACCATATATAATTATTCAAGTGTTACTAACCCAGGAAGGATACCGACTACTGCACCTCACCCTGCCTCTGTCAAACATCTCAAGGACAACCGAAACCCCACTAGGAGCACCTAACATGAAGTATACTGTAAGGTCTGCTCTCAAAGTGGCAGACTCCAAACTGCACGACCCGAAAGATGTGAGGGGAGGTCTGAAAGACACCAAACCAGCACAAAAGAGACACAAGCAGGACCCCCTTGGCCCCATACTCCCCAATAAAATCTAAATCTGAGAACTCTACAATTCTAGATCCTTTTATGCAGAAAATCAACATGCTACACATGTTTCCTGAGTCAACCACAGAAACCATACAGAGCGACCTTGCATTTTTTAAACAAGAAATGATACAACTGGGTGGGAGAGTCTCTGGAACAGAATCACGGATAAATCTCCTGGAAGACCACAAACACAAATCTTCTCAAACTTTATCAACCACCACCCGAGACTGGCTCGACTGGAAAGGAACATTACAGAGCTCAAAGATAGAAATAGAAGAGACACTTGCCCATTTTTGGACTTCCTGAAGGTAGCGAAAACCTAGCTCCTTCCTATGCAACATTTATTGAAAAATGGATCCCTCAAGTACTCAATATAAACTTAGACAAGAACTTTGAAATAACCTGAGTGCACATAGTGCACACACATGAGCCCGCAAATAGCAAAGCTGCAAGAGCCCTCATTTTCAGACCCTCTGCTACTCACATACTGAAGTACTGAAGCCATCCTAACACAGATGAAGAAAATACAGAGAATTAAGTGGCAATGCACCTCTATTGGGATGTCTCAAGGTTACTCCAAAGACACTGTCAGGAAACAAAAGGCGTTCCTTTACCAAAGGAAATCTTTGAACGCTCTCTCAATACAATTGTCGTTAATTGGACCTGCACGAATAAAAACAACTGACAACGCCAAAACCATCAATTTTGAAGACCCTAAGGACCTGGACTCCTATGTTGCGGAAATCCAAGACCTGAAAATGACTTTTTAAAACCTCTGAAGGAATGGCTAACACTTAACACAAATTCTTTCTACTAAATTTCACTAATTTTTTACTCACTTAGTATCACACCATAATCAGGCTGCCAACAATTGGCCTAAACAAACCCAATTCACATGCTTCCCATAACGCTGCAGAACTCTGATCGACTCATGGGATCGACACACAGGTACACAAGCTAATTCTTCCATAATAACTAAACAGGCTGAAATATTTGTTTGAGTCGCTTCCACTTCTTCAAACCGAGACAGAATAAATAAAGTGGTCAGCAACCTAGAAAAAGTTAACTAAACTAATTAGAACCTACTAATAACCTAATAACCTACTGTTAACCCTAACCAATGGTAAGATTTCTCTTCGTTTCTTCAGTGACTGGTACTATATCTCTTTAATGACCTTCAACCTGCTCTGGTTAAATTGCATGTTTTATAATTGCCCACTAACCGATGACAAATTTATTGCAATGTTTCATCTTCTCACTTTCAACATAATTTAGATTTGTCAAATTTCGTATTGGCATTAATTAATATTGATACCAGCCTTACATTGATAATAATATCATACGAATCTAGTGAGATCTGACCCACAGGTTGGACAATACAAAAATCGCTAACGTTTGCCCGCATTACCTGCAATACAGTAACCTGAGGCACTTGACCGGCTCACTTCGATATGTGCTGAATTTATGTTGAGAATAAGCTGGCACTATGTGAACATTATGCCGGTACCAGGTTGATAATATATTGGTTCTAGGTAGACACCTTACTGGTAAGTCATTGAAACTCTGTTAGCTCTACATTGACACTATGTTGATATTATGTTAGCACTATAATGACAGTAAGCGGAGAATTCACTGCAAACTCTCTAATTACAAAACACATTGGGTACCATTTTTCACAACCCTAAGTGTTGACATAAAAACCTAACTCAGCAGAAATAATGACATGTGTCACCAACCAACACCCATCCCACATATAGCCACCTCACTCACTACAAATAATACACTTTCTCTATATAGTACGACTACTATACCTGCAAATATAATAATATAAACAACAGAATACACATTATTATCCACTCCCACTAAATGACAACTAACTCACTAGGCACCACTGTAGAAACAACGCCAGGCACTCCAGCCACTATACAAAATAGGTAAACATATCAAACTTAGACACTACTGTGACTCCTAATACACACCCTATTCTATACAGGGCACAACAAGACTACACTCCGGACCTAGTCTTGACCACTCGTGGCCTCCATTCCCTCTCTTCAGTTAGATTTTGTCAGATACCTCGCCATGGTATCCAGATTCTCATCACAAATATTTAATCAATCACTATACTATCATTTTCTTCTCCATTTTCTTTTTACCGTTTATATCTTTCCTCCTGTCCAGTCCTGTACTATTCCACTATCTCTTTTCCCTCCTCCTTACCCCTTTCCCTTCCTCTATCACCTATTCCGTTTCCCCTCACACATGCCATGCCTTCAAACCCACATGCCCCCCAACCCCACCTACACAGATGACATTATCCTTTTTACCATTCAGGCAGACTCAGCTTTGCCGCAAATCATATCCACCATCAACGACTACTCTAAGATGTCAGGCTACAGCCTCAGCAAGGAAAAGACAGAGGTTCTTCCTCTCAATGTGTACTGCAGCAGTTCACACATCAGCCCCTATGGACTCAAATGGGCCCCAGATAAGATAAAATACCTAGTTATATGGTTCACCCATAACCATAAAGACTCCGTCGATCGCAATGAGAAAAAGAAGTTAGATAACATCAAAGATAGCTTAGAGAAATGGTCACCAGGTTCATTGCTTGGTGGGGTAGAATAGAATCTATCAAAACAATGCCCACCCCCTCATTAACTTTTTAATCAGCATGTCCCTCATATACCTCTCAGATAACTTTTTTACTAAAATAGACATGTTACTTATCGAATTCCTCTGGAAGTCTTAAAAACTTGGCGGCCTAAACTTACCCGACTACTGGTAACTACCACCAACCCCTCGCTGCCATAGCTCGCTATTGAAATCACCCTCGCTAAACCCTTATCCCTCATTCATTTCTAACCTTCAAAAAAATCAAAACACACCACTCTATAAACATTCAATCCAGCACAGGCACTCTAAAAATTGACAACAAACTACCCACCAAAGTTAAACACTCATGTCTAGCCTCGCTATGGCACAATGAAAGTTAAAGCTGGAAGGGAGATTGCCGTATATAGAGAAATGGCAGAAAAATATATTCTCCTGGTGAGAGATATCGACACAAACCCTATAAACCCCATACCTTTCTTTCAAATTAAAAACAAATTTGTCTTAAACGACCTAGACTTTTGCCATTTCCTTAAAATAAAATCTCGTATAGCAAAACATGCAACTCCACCCGATCTACCCAACACTTTAGAAAAATTTACCAGAGGTGGTCACCTAGCTTCCAAACTGTACTCTCTCCTATCCCCCACAAAACCTCTCTAAATAAATCAAAACAGGAAAGTGAGAAACTCTACTATCAGACCCCAAGAACACTCCAAAGGTCTCACTGGCCTGGCCATCTACCTGGAGTAACCTCACTTCCAACATAATAACTCCACCACTAGCACAAAGCAGATACTGGATTGCCAATATGGCCGACTGGACTCCGGCCAAACTTTATAAACTAGACCTCCGATCCTCCAATACATCCTGGAGCTGTGAGAAGCAAATAGGAGACTTAAAACACATGCAAATGGAGTGCACCTGCACCAAAAAGTTCTGGCAGGACATCAGTAATACAATATCTCAAATTCTTCATACAAAATGGACTCCTATAATAGCCTCTGTTACACTGGGCATCCTCCCAATGGACATTAGACAGGCAGTAAACAAAGAAGACCATCTCCTATGGGGCATTCTAGTCACAACTGACCTTAAAGTTGTCCTCAATGAATGGAAAGATTCATCCAAACTATCCCCCACACATGGTGGGAAGGGTCCAATTCACCAGAACTGCCTGTAACACCGAAACGTATACTGAATGACAACACCAATGAAGAATAGTAAACTATGGTGAAAACTTCACAACTTTATGTCTCACTCGTCTATGTAACCACGATCATCCGATCACTTGATCATTCATGCATTCACTCACTCATTTGCCCACCCTTGCCTTCCTCTCCCTACTCGCCCACCTTCTCCTCTCCCTACCCACCCTCCTTCCCCATGTACTCCCTACTTTTCACCCCCTATCACCTTCTTCGTCTCTCGTCTCCGCTCTTTTACTCTGACTCATTCATCTATAACTTAGGTACCTTTATAATTCACCACAACATCAAAAATGTTCCATTACAATACATACACTGATTAACCTCACTTCACCATTGCAAACAAGTACACTTATCTCTACTCTATACTTTTGTAAATGTGGACCGACTCCTTGTGCTATACCCTAAACTACTGTTTCTACTTGATTTGATGGTACCATACAATGTATTGTTTCTTTTCATTTATGTTATTTAATTTTACAGTTGTATAAAATCCCAATAAAACACTCCTGAAATAAAAAACACATTTACAGTAAGGACAATAACTATGCAAAAGTAAATTGTGCACAATGGCACTTAACAACTATTCTCCACCATAAATTGGAACATGTATTTGGGCAGGCATTTAAGGAAGCTGCTGTGTTAAAGGAACAGGGAAGGGTACAACAATGTATCATTAGTTTAACACTGCACAGGGGTTGGTGGTGAGTTTTTTGAGAACTGCATGGTCTGTTACAGTGGACACTAGTTCTCATACACAATGATGAATCTAGATACAGCCTCTTTTTATGTGTGCTGCCATACACCTCTCTAATATTAGAAAAAGTATTGGCAAAACCAATAGGTCTGGCATTGGCCGTGAGTCTTCTGGAACGTTTTGTTTTATTTTGCAAAACATTATTGCTTGGGAATATGCAGGGCCATCATCAATCTAGAAAACAATAATTTGATATATGGTCGCAAAACCTCCCACACATTACCACAGTACTCCTTGGCACTGAAGGGAACTACTTTGTGTTTGGATGTGTTTCTTGTGAAAGGGCAGCATTTCCTAACTCATAGGGAAGACAGGCAGTGGTTGAAGTGGGCTGATACATTGCCATTTAATGAGTGCTGGAGTGAGTGGTGGAAACATGTGAATAACACAACCACAGGCTAATGGATTAAGCTGGCTGAAACCTTAATAAGGAACTGTTGGACTTGACATCCTTGGCATAGCTCCCCAACCTTTTGCCTTCCATCCTCCTGTTTTTACTCATCTTGTTTCTGCTGGCTTTATGACTCTGCACACTTTACTATGACTAACCACTGCTAAAGAGCTAGTGCTCTCTCCTTTCAACATGGTAAAAGTGGCATACACCCAATTGGCATATTTAATTTATAAGCCCCCGGTAGAGTGGTACTAAAGGTACCCAGGGCCTGTAAATTAAATGCAATTAGTTGGCCTGCAACACTTATTGTACCATCCACTTTAGTAGCCTAGCCCTGTAAACATCTCAGGCCTGCCATTACAGCATGTGTGTGCAGTTTTTAACTGCCACTTCCACCTGGAAAAATAAACCTCTTGCCAGGCCCATGCCTCCTTTTTTAATATATATAAGTAAACCCCAGGGTAGGCAGTAAACAATCTAGAGGGCAAGGTGCAGTGCATCTAAAAAGTTGGACATGTACTTTTAAGTTTTACATATCCTGGTAGTAAAAAACTCCTCCATTTGTTTTTCACTGCTGTGAGGCCTACCTCTACCGTAGAATAACATTGGGTTTTCTTATTACATTTAATAAGTTGTAACTTCCAATTGAGAGCAGATAGAAATCTCAAGTTAGGTGTCTAAGCAATCATAAATTAAATTCCTCTTTAATGATAAAGTTGAATTTTAAGTCACAATTCTCAAAATGCCACTTTTAGAAAGTTTGCATTTTCTTGTCCTAACCATTTGGTGCCTACATCGAGGGGCACATGAATAGGTGTAATGGGCAGATGGTCTGTATTACTCCCAGATAGTGAGATGAAGGGAAGATAGGTATTGGAAGGATGGGCCATCTGTGACTTCATGAGAGGGAGGAGCTGTCACCTACTACACTTGCACTTCACAAAGGCTCTAAGAGAGCACTCTCATAAGGGATTTGACCCTAGTCTTTTGTGACTCCAGGCAAGCTGGAGCGAGGGCAGAGAGGCAGGAAATTCCAAACACCTCTGGGGGTGGAAACCTCCAGAACCTTCTCCTACTTCAAAGTGGGCACCAGGTATAAATATTGGACCTTCAGACCCAGCTCTTCATTACACTAGAAGGACTGCTGTGCTGCTCTGCAAGAAGGACTGATACTCTGCTGCCCAAGTGAAAGGACTGGACATGGATCTTGAATCCAGGACCACCAGAGTGACTCCAAGGGCTAGTTGGCTGGCCTACTGATTAATCAGAGCCTCAGGGACAGAAAACACTCCAGCCACCTTGAACCCAGCACTTCCTCTCTGTCCGCTATGAGTCCTAACACCCAAGGTGTCACCTCAGTCCTGGACCATTGGAAGTGGATCTAAAAGGTGCCTCGCCAACCCAGCAGCGGTTCTGTGATTGGAACCAATGCAGCTCAGCACATCTCCTGGGAGCTACAGCCGGAACAGCTGCAGCATGATGTATTCCCCTGATTTGATTTTTGCTGTTTTGATCTCAAGTAATTTACTAGATTTTACTGTATTTTTCGAAATTGGTGTTGTGAAAAATGTTGGAAAATGGGTTATTGGTAAGGGCAGGTAAGTACCTATGCTCAGCAATAAGCCACTAAACTGCACTTAGGTCAAGTTAGGTCTCAGTAAATTAAACCTAGCTCAACCCTTGGTAGCTTGGCAATAAGCGACAAGGCTTAACTTAGGAGACAAAGCCTAAAGCATTCAAATATCACAAAACAGTAATTAAATAAAACACAAGGAACAGTTTAAAAATCCAAAATCATGTTCTAAAAATAGGAAATATTTTTAGCTTGAAAATGACACCAAAACGAATAAAATCAGATAAGGGGAACCGGAGATATGATTTTTTAAAGAATTAATGTTTTCTAGCGCATAGAAACAAAAAGCGCCAATCTGGTCATCTGGTTGCACCTCGACTGGGCAAAGTCAAAGTTTAAGGCCGACCGCGATGGAGCCCGGCTCGGCTACAGCCCACGGGAGGCCTCGGTCAAAATTTTACCTTAGGACTCAGTCACTTTATGGGAGATTTTCTTCATCGGGACGAACCTGCAAGTCTGGCCAGGTCGCGGTTGACGCAAGCCGGCTAGAGTTGCCGCGGTGGGTCGGTCCCTCTATGGAGCTTTTTTCCAAAAGTTCTCCAAACTTCTGGATCTTTCTCCAGATGTTCTTTTAAGGTTCTTGTAAGGTCCACAGTTCCAGAAGCTCTGAGAAGGTGTGGCTAAAAATCCTAAACACACCCCTCTCTTGCCCTCTCCTAATCTAATCAAGGGGGCACATAATTGTCTGGGTTTGCAAGATGTGAGGGTGTTACTGGGTTGCTCCAAATGTCCTTCCCTGCCTTTGAAGACCAGTTTGGCAGCCCTTCCCTCTTCCTGCTTCCCCATCTGCTAAGGGAAGATCTCCTCCCCCAGGCACATCTCTTTGTGTTGAGCCAGGTCACTTCACACCTCATCAAGGCAGCCTGACCAGGCTGCCAGAGGCTGGCCAATCAGAGAAAAGCAGCAAAAACACTGCAGGGTTGAGGTTGGCAACTCTTCAGGTAAAGTTTAAAACTCCTTACCTGAACAAGTTATATTATTAAATCCCACAACTGGAAGTTGTGGGATTTATTATAACAATTAACTTGATACCAAAACTGTCGCATCTGTTACTTAAGGGGACTTTTAAAATTAAAATAAAGTCTCCCCATTCTAGCCTATGGAGGCCATTCACTACAATGAGGGAAAAACAAATTTGGCTGTTTTACCTCCCCAGGGCTTATAAAACTATGTTTATAAGGTCCCTGCTTATAGTTACATGGCACCCAGCCCTAGGGGCACATAGGGCACACCTTACGGGTGACTTATATGGAAAAATAAGGTAGTTTAAAGCTTTGGAACTACTTTTAATTTCAAAGTCAAATTTGCATGTAACTTTAATTTAAAAGCAGCCAGCAAGGCAGGCCTGCCTTTAAAATGACACTGGGCACCTCAGCAGTGCACCTATGTAGGAGGCTGGACTGGCTTGTAGTGAGTACCAAGGGGTACTTGCACCTTGCACCAGGCCCAGTTATCCCTTATTAGTGTATAGGGTGTCTAGCAGCTTAGGCTGATAGATAATGGTAGCTTAGCAGAGCAGCTTAGGCTGAACTAGGAGACGTGTGAAGCTACTACAGTACCACCTAGTGTCATATGCACAATATCATAAGAAAACACAATACACAGTTATACTAAAAATAAAGGTACTTTATTTTTATGACAATATGCCAAAGTATCTTAGAGTGTACCCTCAGTGAGAGGATAGGAAATATACACAAGATATATATACACAATAGCAAAAATATGCAGTATACTCTTAGAAAACAGTGCAAACAATGTATAGTTACAATAGGATGCAATGGGGAAACATAGGGATAGGGGCAACACAAACCATATACTCCAAAAGTGGAATGCGAACCACGAATGGACCCCAAACCTATGTGACCTTGTAGAGGGTCGCTGGGACTATTAGAAAATAGTGAGAGTTAGAAAAATAACCCTCCCCAAGACCCTGAAAAGTGAGTGCAAAGTGCACTAAAGTTCCCCTAAGGACAAAGTAGTCGTGTTAGAGGAATAATGCAGGAAAGACACAAACCAGCAATGCAACAACTGTGGATTTCCAATCTAGGGTACCTGTGGAACAAGGGGACCAAGTCCAAAAGTCACAAGCAAGTCGGAGATGGGCAGATGCCCAGGAAATGCCAGCTGCGGGTGCAAAGAAGCTTCTACTGGACAGAAGAAGCTGAGGTTTCTGCAGGAACGAAAAGGGCTAGAGACTTCCCCTTTGGTGGACGAATTTCTCTCGCCTCGGAGAGTCGTGCAAAAGTGTTTTCCCGCCAAAAGGACACCAACAAGCCTTGCTAGTCGCAAATCGTGCTTTTGGCGTTTTTGGACACTGCTGGGGCCCAGGAGGGACCAGGAGGTCGCAAATTGGACCTGAAGAGAGAGGGGACGTCGAACAAGACAAAGAGCCCTCACTGAAGCAGGTAGCACCCGGAAAAGTGCCAGAAACAGGCACTACAAAGATGTGTGAAACGGTGCTCGCCGAAGTTGCACAAAGGAGTCCCACGTCGCCGGAGACCAACTTAGAAAGTCGTGCAATGCAGGTTAGAGTGCCGTGGACCCAGGCTTGGCTGTGCACAAAGGATTTCCGCCGGAAGTGCACAGGGGCCGGAGTAGCTGCAAAGTCGCGGTTCCCAGCAATGCAGCCCAGCGAGGTGAGGCAAGGACTTACCTCCACCAAACTTGGACTGAAGAGTCACTGGACTGTGGGGGTCACTTGGACAGAGTCGCTGGATTCGAGGGACCTCGCTCGTCGTGCTGAGAGGAGACCCAAGGGACCGGTAATGCAGCTTTTTGGTGCCTGCGGTTGCAGGGGGAAGATTCTGTCGACCCACGGGAGATTTCTTCGGAGCTTCTGGTGCAGAGAGGAGGCAGACTACCCCCACAGCATGCACAAGCAGGAAAACAGTCGAGAAGGCGGCAGGATCAGCGTTACAGAGTTGCAGTAGTCGTCTTTGCTACTATGTTGCAGGTTTGCAGGCTTCCAGCGCGGTCAGCAGTCGATTCCTTATCAGAAGGTGAAGAGAGAGATGCAGAGGAACTCGGATGAGCTCTTGCATTCGTTATCTAAAGTTTCCCCAGAGACAGAGACCCTAAATAGCCAGAAAAGAGGGTTTGGCTACTTAGGAGAGAGGATAGGCTAGCAACACCTGAAGGAGCCTATCACAAGGAGTCTCTGACGTCACCTGGTGGCACTGGCCACTCAAAGCAGTCCAGTGTGCCAGCAGCACCTCTGTTTCCAAGATGGCAGAGGTCTGGAGCACACTGGAGGAGCTCTGGACACCTCCCAGGGGAGGTGCAGGTCAGGGGAGTGGTCACTCCCCTTTCCTTTGTCCAGTTTCGCGCCAGAGCAGGGGCTAAGGGGTCCCTGAACCGGTGTAGACTGGCTTATGCAGAATTGGGCACATCTGTGCCCAACAAAGCATTTCCAGAGGCTGGGGGAGGCTACTCCTCCCCTGCCTTCACACCATTTTCCAAAGGGAGAGGGTGTCACACCCTCTCTCAGAGGAAGTTCTTTGTTCTGCCATCCTGGGCCAGGCCTGGCTGGACCCTAGGAGGGCAGATGCCTGTCTGAGGGGTTGGCAGCAGCAGCAGCTGCAGTGAAACCCCAGGAAGGGCAGTTTGGCAGTACCAGGGTCTGTGCTACAGACCACTGGGATCATGGAATTGTACCAACAATGCCAGGATGGCATAGAGGGGGCAATTCCATGATCATAGACATGTTACATGGCCATATTCGGAGTTACCATTGTGAAGCTACATATAGGTAGTGACCTATATGTAGTGCACGCGTGTAATGGTGTCCCCACACTCACAAAGTTCAGGGAATTGGCTCTGAACAATGTGGGGGCACCTTGGCTAGTGCCAGGGTGCCCTCACACTAAGTAACTTTGCACCTAACCTTTACCAGGTAAAGGTTAGACATATAGGTGACTTATAAGTTACTTAAGTGCAGTGTAAAATGGCTGTGAAATATCGTGGACGTTATTTCACTCAGGCTGCAGTGGCAGGCCTGTGTAAGAATTGTCAGAGCTCCCTATGGGTGGCAAAAGAAATGCTGCAGCCCATAGGGATCTCCTGGAACCCCAATACCCTGGGTACCTCAGTACCATATACTAGGGAATTATAAGGGTGTTCCAGTAAGCCAATGTAAATTGGTAAAATTGGTCACTAGCCTGTTAGTGACAATTTAGAAAGAAATGAGAGAGCATAACCACTGAGGTTCTGGTTAGCAGAGCCTCAGTGAGACAGTTAGGCACTACACAGGGAACACACACATATAGGCCACAAACTTATGAGCACTGGGGTCCTGACTAGCAGGGTCCCAGTGACACATAACAAACATACTGAAAACATAGGGTTTTCACTATGAGCACTGGGCCCTGGCTGGCAGGATCCCAGTGAGACAGTGAAAACACCCTGACATACACTCACAAACAGGCCAAAAGTGGGGGTAACAAGGCTAGAAAGAGGCTACTTTCTCACACAACCCCCCCCCAAACGAAGGACAATAAGGCTAACCTTGGCCAGTTGAGACTTTATTGTCTAAGTGGTGATAAGTAGAGAGTAGCTCTGCAATAGACTGGTTACTCCCTTTATCATCCACTATCTGGTTACTTCCCTGTGGGGATGTAAACCACCCTGTTTGAAGTTTTTTAGCTAAGCAACAATGTGAAGATGTATTTTCAGAGTTTCTATCAATAAGTTTTAGTTTAGAGCAGTGGGAATTGTCCACTGAACCTATTTGTAGTGATGGAAATGCCAGACAGGGATGCTGTCTCAGTAAAGCCATAGCTGGGCAAAAACTTTGTCCATATGGCTGGAAGAGAGAACAGGGATGCTGTTTCTCTTGAGTTGGAGCAGGGCAGGGATGCTGTCCTATGAGCTCCACACTAGGGCAGGGATGCTGTCCTAAGTGTTGTGAGGCAGTGCAGGGT
The DNA here is from genome assembly GCF_031143425.1 of Pleurodeles waltl. Lineage (NCBI taxonomy): Eukaryota > Metazoa > Chordata > Amphibia > Caudata > Salamandridae > Pleurodeles > Pleurodeles waltl. The sequence goes on from NC_090442.1 coordinate 994,333,764, forward strand.
TTCTGCACTAAAGTTTCTCTGGGAGGGTTGGAGGGATGCTCCATGTTAACTAAAATGGTGCTCTTTTTGTCACCAATGTTAGTTATCCCACAGAGAGGTACTTCTACCTCAGGGACTACAGTTTTGCCAACTGATGATTCCCTTGGAACAGGTGCCACCCCAGGAGAGGTTTCTCCCACCACAGGAATGGTATCCTGAATGGTAGGGTGGTTAGGGGATACTGTGATACCCTTTTTACCTGTTGTTGGAGAGGGATCCTGAGTTTTCAGGCCTTCTCTCCTTTGCTTTTTCATTTCAGTAGAAATGAGAGGGAACAATTCCTCAGGGATGCCCAGCATGGCTGCATGGGCATAAAACTCTACATCAGCCCAACCTGAGGCCTCTAGGTCATTACCTAAGAGACAGTCTACAGGTAAGCTAGGTGATACCACCACCTGCTTAGGGCCAGTAACTCCACCCCAACTAAACTGAATTATAGCTAAGGGAAGAAACTTAGTGGAGTTATGGACATCAATAATCTTATACTGTTGTCCAATGATGTGTTGATCAGGGTGCACTAGGTTTTCAGTCACCAAAGTGATACTGGCACCTGTGTCCCTGTAGGCCAAGGCCTCAACACCATTTATTGAAACTGTCTGCCTGTACTTATCCATTGTAAGGGGACAAGCAGCCAGTGTGGCAAGGCCAATGCCACTAGGTGTGACAGAAACTGTCTTGGGAGTGACTACCCCAGTTTCTACTATGGACCCAAAAGTGAACCCAACTACACCCTTAACTTGACTGTTGCCAGCAGTCCCACCACTATTACCACTACTGCTAGGGGCACTAGAGCTTGATGTATTAGTGGTGGTAGGCTCAGGGGGTTTACCTGGACAGGACTTATCCCCTGGCCTATGGCCTCTGTTTTTACACACAAAGCACCAAGGCTTTTTAATGTGTGCAGGTTGAGAAGAAGAGGAAGAATTTGTTTTATCCCCACCCTCTGAAGAGTGTTTAAGATTTGAAGTGGGATCTTTGGTTTTACCCTTATCCCCATGCTTATCTTGAGATTTTTCACCATCTTTCTTCTTATTGCCATCTTTGTCACCCCCTGTATGAACTTTTCTGTTCACCCTTGTTCTGACCCATTTGTCTGCCTTCTTTCCCAATTCTTGGGGAGAGGTCAGATCAGAGTCTACCAGGTACTGGTGCAACAAATCAGACACACAATTATTAAGTATATGCTCTCTCAGGATTGTGTTATACAGGCTTTCATAATCAGTAATGTAAGGAAATGCCTCCTTGGCATGGTTGCCCCCTGACTTTTTGCCTTTGCTGATGCTATGTTTACAATTGAAAGTGTGCTGAGGCCTGCTAACCAGGCCCCAGCACCAGTGTTCTTTCCCTAACCTGTACTTTTGTATCCACAATTGGCAGACCCTGGCATCCAGATAAGTCCCTTGTAACTGGTACCTCTAGTACCAAGGGCCCTGATGCCAAGGAAGGTCTCTAAGGGCTGCAGCATGTCTTATGCCACCCTGGAGACCTCTCACTCAGCACAGACACACTGCTTACCAGCTTGTGTGTGCTAGTGAGGACAAAACGAGTAAGTCGACATGGCACTCCCCTCAGGGTGCCATGCCAGCCTCTCACTGCCTATGCAGTATAGGTAAGACACCCCTCTAGCAGGCCTTACAGCCCTAAGGCAGGGTGCACTATACCATAGGTGAGGGTACCAGTGCATGAGCATGGTACCCCTACAGTGTCTAAACAAAACCTTAGACATTGTAAGTGCAGGGTAGCCATAAGAGTATATGGTCTGGGAGTCTGTCAAACACGAACTCCACAGCACCATAATGGCTACACTGAAAACTGGGAAGTTTGGTATCAAACTTCTCAGCACAATAAATGCACACTGATGCCAGTGTACATTTTATTGTAAAATACACCACAGAGGGCACCTTAGAGGTGCCCCCTGAAACTTAACCGACTATCTGTGTAGGCTGACTAGTTCTAGCAGCCTGCCACAAACCGAGACATGTTGCTGGCCCCATGGGGAGAGTGCCTTTGTCACTCTGAGGCCAGTAACAAAGCCTGCACTGGGTGGAGATGCTAACACCTCTCCCAGGCAGGAATTGTCACACCTGGCGGTGAGCCTCAAAGGCTCACCTCCTTTGTGCCAACCCAGCAGGACACTCCAGCTAGTGGAGTTGCCCGCCCCCTCCGGCCAGGCCCCACTTTTGGTGGCAAGGCCGGAGAAAATAATGAGAATAACAAGGAGGAGTCACTGGCCAGTCAGGACAGCCCCTAAGGTGTCCTGAGCTGAGGTGACTCTAACTTTTAGAAATCCTCCATCTTGCAGATGGAGGATTCCCCCAATAGGGTTAGGATTGTGACCCCCTCCCCTTGGGAGGAGGCACAAAGAGGGTGTACCCATCCTCAGGGCTAGTAGCCATTGGCTACTAACCCCCCAGACCTAAACACGCCCTTAAACTTAGTATTTAAGGGCTACCCTGAACCCTAGAAAATTAGATTCCTGCAACAAGAAGAAGGACTGCCCAGCTGAAAACCCCTGCAGCGGAAGACCAGAAGACGACAACTGCCTTGGCTCCAGAAACTCACCGGCCTGTCTCCTGCCTTCCAAAGATCCTGCTCCAGCGACGCCTTCCGAAGGGACCAGCGACCTCGACATCCTCTGAGGACTGCCCCTGCTTCGAAAAGACAAGAAACTCCCGAGGACAGCGGACCTGCTCCAAGAAAAGCTGCAACTTTGTTTCCAGCAGCTTTAAAGAACCCTGCAAGCTCCCCGCAAGAAGCGTGAGACTTGCAACACTGCACCCGGCGACCCCGACTCGGCTGGTGGAGATCCGACACCTCAGGAGGGACCCCAGGACTACTCTGATACTGTGAGTACCAAAACCTGTCCCCCCTGAGCCCCCACAGCGCCGCCTGCAGAGGGAATCCCGAGGCTTCCCCTGACCGCGACTCTTTGAACCTAAAGTCCCGACGCCTGGGAGAGACCCTGCACCCGCAGCCCCCAGGACCTGAAGGACCGGACTTTCACTGGAGAAGTGACCCCCAGGAGTCCCTCTCCCTTGCCCAAGTGGAGGTTTCCCCGAGGAATCCCCCCCTTGCCTGCCTGCAGCGCTGAAGAGATCCCGAGATCTCTCATAGACTAACATTACAAACCCGACGCTTGTTTCTACACTGCACCCGGCCGCCCCCGCGCTGCTGAGGGTGAAATTTCTGTGTGGACTTGTGTCCCCCGCGGTGCCCTACAAAACCCCCCTGGTCTGCCCTCCGAAGACGCGGGTACTTACCTGCAAGCAGACCGGAACCGGGGCACCCCCTTCTCTCCATTCTAGCCTATGCGTTTTGGGCACCACTTTGAACTCTGCACCTGACCGGCCCTGAGCTGCTGGTGTGGTGACTTTGGGGTTGCTCTGAACCCCCAACGGTGGGCTACCTTGGACCAAGAACTAAGCCCTGTAAGTGTCTTACTTACCTGGTTAACCTAACAAATACTTACCTCCCCTAGGAACTGTGAAAATTGCACTAAGTGTCCACTTTTAAAACAGCTATTTGTCAATAACTTGAAAAGTATACATGCAATTTTTATGATTTGAAGTTCCTAAAGTACTTACCTGCAATACCTTTCGAAGGAGCTATTACATGTAGAATTTGAACCTGTGGTTCTTAAAATAAACTAAGAAAAGATATTTTTCTATATAAAAACCTATTGGCTGGATTTGTCTCTGAGTGTGTGTACCTCATTTATTGTCTATGTGTATGTACAACAAATGCTTAACACTACTCCTTGGATAAGCCTACTGCTCGACCACACTACCACAAAATAGAGCATTAGTACTATCTATTTTTACCACTATTTTACCTCTAAGGGGAACCCTTGGACTCTGTGCATGCTATTCCTTACTTTGAAATAGCACATACAGAGCCAACTTCCTACATTGGTGGATCAGCGGTGGGGTACAAGACTTTGCATTTGCTGGACTACTCAGCCAATACCTGATCACACGACAAATTCCAAAATTGTCATTAGAAATTGATTTTTGCAATTTGAAAAGTTTTCTAAATTCTTAAAAGACCTGCTAGGGCCTTGTGTTAGATCCTGTTTAGCATTTCTTTTAGAGTTTAAAAGTTTGTAAAAGTTTGAATTAGATTCTAGAACCAGTTGTAGATTCTTAAAAAGTATTCCAACTTTTAGAAGCAAAATGTCTAGCACAGATGTGAATGTGGTGGAACTCGACACCACACCTTACCTCCATCTACAGATGAGAGAGCTAAGGTCACTCTGTAAACTAAAGAAAATAGCAATGGGCCCCAAACCTACCAAAGTACAGCTCCAGGAGCTTTTGGCAGAGTTTGAAAAGGCCAACCCCTCTGAGGATGGCAACTCAGAGGATGAAGATAGTGACTTGGAGGGAAATTCCCCCCCTCCAGTCCTACTTAGGGAGAGCAGGGCTTCTCAAGCCCTGACTCCACAAATAATAGTCAGAGATGCTGGTTCCCTCACAGGAGGGACCAACAACTCTGAAATCACTGAGGATAACTCCAGTGAAGAGGACATCCAGTTAGCCAGGATGGCCAAAAGATTGGCTTTGGAAAGACAGATCCTAGCCATAGAGAGGGAAAGACAAGAGATGGGCCTAGGACCCATCAATGGTGGCAGCAACATAAATAGGGTCAGAGATTCTCCTGACATGTTGAAAATCCCTAAAGGGATTGTAACTAAATATGAAGATGGTGATGACATCACCAAATGGTTCACAGCTTTTGAGAGGGCTTGTGTAACCAGAAAAGTGAACAGATCTCACTGGGGTGCTCTCCTTTGGGAAATGTTCACAGGAAAGTGTAGGGATAGACTCCTCACACTCTCTGGACAAGATGCAGAATCCTATGACCTCATGAAGGGTACCCTGATTGAGGGCTTTGGATTCTCCACTGAGGAGTACAGGATTAGGTTCAGGGGGGCTCAAAAATCCTCGAGCCAGACCTGGGTTGACTTTGTTGACTACTCAGTGAAAACACTAGATGGTTGGATTCAAGGCAGTGGTGTAAGTAATTATGATGGGCTGTACAATTTATTTGTGAAAGAACACCTGTTAAGTAATTGTTTCAATGATAAACTGCATCAGCATCTGGTAGACCTAGGACCAATTTCTCCCCAAGAATTGGGAAAGAAGGCGGACCATTGGGTCAAGACAAGGGTGTCCAAGACTTCAACAGGGGGTGACCAAAAGAAAGGGGTCACAAAGACTCCCCAGCAGAAGGGTGATGAGACAACCAAAATTAAAAATAGTAAAGAGTCTTCTACAGGCCCCCAAAAACCTGCACAGGAGGGTGGGCCCAGAGCCTCTTCACAAAACAATGGGTACAAGGGTAAAAACTTTGATCCCAAAAAGGCCTGGTGTCATAGCTGTAAACAGCATGGACACCAAACTGGAGACAAGGCCTGTCCCAAGAAAGGTTCCACTCCAAACTCCCATCCAGGTAACACTGGTATGGCTAGTCTCCAAGTGGGATCAACAGTGTGCCCAGAGCAAATCAGGGTCCACACTGAAGCTACTCTAGTTTCTGAGGGTGGGGTGGATTTAGCCACACTAGCTGTCTGGCCGCCTAACATGCAAAAATACAGACAGCAACTCTTAATTAATGGGACTAGAATAGAGGGCCTGAGGGATACAGGTGCCAGTGTCACCATGGTGACAGAGAAACTGGTTTCCCCTGGCCAATACCTGACTGGAAAAACTTACACAGTCACCAACGCTGACAATCAGAGAAAAGTACATCCCATGGCAATGGTTACTTTAGAATGGGGAGGGGTCAATGGCCTGAAACAGGTGGTGGTCTCCTCAAATATCCCAGTGGACTGTCTGCTTGGAAATGACCTGGAGTCCTCAGCATGGGCTGAGGTAGAGCTAAAAACCCATGCAGCAATGCTGGGTATCCCTGAACTGGTGTGTGTGAAAACAAGAGCACAATGCAAGGCACAGGGTGAAAAAGTAGAGCTGGAGTCTGGAAAAATGGCCCAGCCTACCAAGAGAACAGGAAAGTCAGTTGGGAACCCAACTGCAACACAGCAAAAGAAAGGGAACCTCTCTTCTCAGGAAGAAGTTCTGCCCTCTGAGGGAACTGAGCCTTTGGAGCTTGAACCTTATCAGGTTGAGCTCTTAGGCCCAGGGGGACCCTCAAGGGAAGAGCTGTGTAAGGGACAAGAAACCTGTCCCTCTCTTGAAGGCCTTAGGCAGCAAGCTGCTGAAGAGTCCAAAGGCAAGAAAAATGGAACACATAGGGTCTATTGGGAAGATGGGCTCCTGTACACTGAGGCCAGAGACCCCAAACCTGGTGCCACTAGGAGAGTGGTAGTGCCTCAGCTGTTCAGAGAGTTCATCCTAACATTGGCCCATGACATTCCCCTTGCTGGACATTTGGGACAAACCAAGACGTGGGAGAGGTTAGTCAACCACTTCTACTGGCCCAATATGTCCAGCATGGTTAAGGAGTTTTGCCTCTCCTGCCCCACCTGTCAAGCCAGTGGTAAGACAGGTGGGCATCCAAAGGCCCCCCTCATTCCACTTCCAGTGGTGGGGGTGCCCTTTGAAAGAGTGGGTGTGGACATAGTTGGTCCACTAGAACCTCCCACAGCCTCAGGAAATATGTATATCCTGGTAGTAGTGGATCATGCTACCAGGTATCCTGAAGCTATTCCCCTTAGGTCGACTACTGCCCCTGCAGTAGCCAAGGCCCTCATTGGTATCTTTACCAGAGTGGGTTTCCCTAAGGAGGTGGTGTCTGACAGAGGTACCAACTTCATGTCAGCATACCTAAAGCACATGTGGAATGAGTGTGGAGTGACTTATAAATTCACTACACCTTACCATCCACAAACTAATGGCTTAGTTGAGAGATTCAACAAGACATTAAAAGGCATGATCATGGGGCTCCCAGAAAAACTCAAAAGGAGATGGGATGTCCTCCTGCCATGTCTGCTTTTCGCTTACAGGGAGGTACCACAGAAGGGAGTAGGGTTCTCACCCTTTGAACTTCTGTTTGGTCATCCTGTAAGGGGACCACTTGCCCTTGTTAAAGAAGGCTGGGAGAGACCTCTCCATGAGCCTAAACAGGACATAGTGGACTATGTACTTGGCCTTCGCTCTAGAATGGCAGAGTACATGGAAAAGGCAACCAAAAACCTTGAGGCCAGCCAACAGCTCCAGAAGTTTTGGTATGACCAAAAGGCTGCACTGGTTGAGTTCCAACCAGGGCAGAAAGTCTGGGTTCTGGAGCCTGTGGCTCCCAGGGCACTCCAGGACAAATGGAGTGGCCCTTACCCAGTACTAGAGAGGAAGAGTCAGGTCACCTACTTGGTGGACCTGGGCACAAGCAGGAGCCCCAAAAGGGTGATCCATGTAAACCGCCTTAAGCTCTTCCACGACAGGGCGGATGTCAATCTGTTGATGGTAACAGATGAGGATCAGGAGGCAGAGAGTGAACCTCTCCCTGATCTTCTGTCATCAGACCCAAAAGATGGTACAGTAGATGGAGTGATCTACTCAGACACCCTCTCTGGCCAACAGCAAGCTGATTGTAGGAGAGTCCTACAACAGTTTCCTGAACTCTTCTCCTTAACCCCTGGTCAGACACACCTGTGTACCCATGATGTGGACACAGGAGACAGCATGCCTGTCAAGAACAAAATCTTTAGACAATCTGACCATGTTAAGGAAAGCATCAAGGTGGAAGTCCACAAGATGCTGGAATTGGGAGTAATTGAGCGCTCTGACAGCCCCTGGGCTAGCCCAGTGGTCTTAGTCCCCAAACCTCACACCAAAGATGGAAAGAAAGAGATGAGGTTTTGTGTGGACTACAGAGGGCTCAATTCTGTCACCAAGACAGATGCCCATCCAATTCCAAGAGCTGATGAGCTCATTGATAAATTAGGTGCTGCCAAATTTCTAAGTACCTTTGACTTGACAGCAGGGTACTGGCAAATAAAAATGGCACCTGGAGCAAAAGAAAAGACAGCATTCTCCACACCTGATGGGCATTATCAGTTTACTGTTATGCCCTTTGGTTTAAAGAATGCCCCTGCCACCTTCCAAAGGTTGGTGAATCAAGTCCTTGCTGGCTTGGAGTCCTTTAGCACAGCTTATCTTGATGATATTGCTGTCTTTAGCTCCACCTGGCAGGATCACCTGGTCCACCTGAGGAAGGTTTTGAAGGCTCTGCAATCTGCAGGCCTCTCTATCAAGGCATCCAAATGCCAGATAGGGCAGGGAACTGTGGTTTACTTGGGTCACCTTGTAGGTGGAGGCCAAGTTCAGCCACTCCAACCCAAGATCCAGACTATTCTGGACTGGGTAGCTCCAAAAACCCAGACTCAAGTCAGGGCATTCCTTGGCTTGACTGGGTACTACAGGAGGTTTGTGAAGGGATATGGATCCATTGTGACAGCCCTCACTGAGCTCACCTCCAAGAAAATGCCCAAGAAAGTGAACTGGACTGTGGACTGCCAACAGGCCTTTGACACCCTGAAACAAGCAATGTGCTCAGCACCAGTTCTCAAAGCTCCAGATTATTCTAAGCAGTTCATTGTGCAGACTGATGCCTCTGAACATGGGATAGGGGCAGTTTTGTCCCAAACAAATGATGATGGCCTTGACCAGCCTGTTGCTTTCATTAGCAGGAGGTTACTCCCCAGGGAGCAGCGTTGGAGTGCCATTGAGAGGGAGGCCTTTGCTGTGGTTTGGTCCCTGAAGAAGCTGAGACCATACCTCTTTGGGACTCACTTCCTAGTTCAAACTGACCACAGACCTCTCAAATGGCTGATGCAAATGAAAGGTGAAAATCCTAAACTGTTGAGGTGGTCCATCTCCCTACAGGGAATGGACTTTATAGTGGAACACAGACCTGGGACTGCCCATGCCAATGCAGATGGCCTTTCCAGGTTCTTCCACTTAGAAAATGAAGACTCTCTTGGGAAAGGTTAGTCTCATCCTCTTTCGTTTGGGGGGGGGTTGTGTAAGGAAATGCCTCCTTGGCATGGTTGCCCCCTGACTTTTTGCCTTTGCTGATGCTATGTTTACAATTGAAAGTGTGCTGAGGCCTGCTAACCAGGCCCCAGCACCAGTGTTCTTTCCCTAACCTGTACTTTTGTATCCACAATTGGCAGACCCTGGCATCCAGATAAGTCCCTTGTAACTGGTACCTCTAGTACCAAGGGCCCTGATGCCAAGGAAGGTCTCTAAGGGCTGCAGCATGTCTTATGCCACCCTGGAGACCTCTCACTCAGCACAGACACACTGCTTACCAGCTTGTGTGTGCTAGTGAGGACAAAACGAGTAAGTCGACATGGCACTCCCCTCAGGGTGCCATGCCAGCCTCTCACTGCCTATGCAGTATAGGTAAGACACCCCTCTAGCAGGCCTTACAGCCCTAAGGCAGGGTGCACTATACCATAGGTGAGGGTACCAGTGCATGAGCATGGTACCCCTACAGTGTCTAAACAAAACCTTAGACATTGTAAGTGCAGGGTAGCCATAAGAGTATATGGTCTGGGAGTCTGTCAAACACGAACTCCACAGCACCATAATGGCTACACTGAAAACTGGGAAGTTTGGTATCAAACTTCTCAGCACAATAAATGCACACTGATGCCAGTGTACATTTTATTGTAAAATACACCACAGAGGGCACCTTAGAGGTGCCCCCTGAAACTTAACCGACTATCTGTGTAGGCTGACTAGTTCTAGCAGCCTGCCACAAACCGAGACATGTTGCTGGCCCCATGGGGAGAGTGCCTTTGTCACTCTGAGGCCAGTAACAAAGCCTGCACTGGGTGGAGATGCTAACACCTCTCCCAGGCAGGAATTGTCACACCTGGCGGTGAGCCTCAAAGGCTCACCTCCTTTGTGCCAACCCAGCAGGACACTCCAGCTAGTGGAGTTGCCCGCCCCCTCCGGCCAGGCCCCACTTTTGGCGGCAAGGCCGGAGAAAATAATGAGAATAACAAGGAGGAGTCACTGGCCAGTCAGGACAGCCCCTAAGGTGTCCTGAGCTGAGGTGACTCTAACTTTTAGAAATCCTCCATCTTGCAGATGGAGGATTCCCCCAATAGGGTTAGGATTGTGACCCCCTCCCCTTGGGAGGAGGCACAAAGAGGGTGTACCCACCCTCAGGGCTAGTAGCCATTGGCTACTAACCCCCCAGACCTAAACACGCCCTTAAACTTAGTATTTAAGGGCTACCCTGAACCCTAGAAAATTAGATTCCTGCAACAAGAAGAAGGACTGCCCAGCTGAAAACCCCTGCAGCGGAAGACCAGAAGACGACAACTGCCTTGGCTCCAGAAACTCACCGGCCTGTCTCCTGCCTTCCAAAGATCCTGCTCCAGCGACGCCTTCCGAAGGGACCAGCGACCTCGACATCCTCTGAGGACTGCCCCTGCTTCGAAAAGACAAGAAACTCCCGAGGACAGCGGACCTGCTCCAAGAAAAGCTGCAACTTTTTTTCCAGCAGCTTTAAAGAACCCTGCAAGCTCCCCGCAAGAAGCGTGAGACTTGCAACACTGCACCCGGCGACCCCGACTCGGCTGGTGGAGATCCGACACCTCAGGAGGGACCCCAGGACTACTCTGATACTGTGAGTACCAAAACCTGTCCCCCCTGAGCCCCCACAGCGCCGCCTGCAGAGGGAATCCCGAGGCTTCCCCTGACCGCGACTCTTTGAACCTAAAGTCCCGACGCCTGGGAGAGACCCTGCACCCGCAGCCCCCAGGACCTGAAGGACCGGACTTTCACTGGAGAAGTGACCCCCAGGAGTCCCTCTCCCTTGCCCAAGTGGAGGTTTCCCCGAGGAATCCCCCCCTTGCCTGCCTGCAGCGCTGAAGAGATCCCGAGATCTCTCATAGACTAACATTACAAACCCGACGCTTGTTTCTACACTGCACCCGGCCGCCCCCGCGCTGCTGAGGGTGAAATTTCTGTGTGGACTTGTGTCCCCCGCGGTGCCCTACAAAACCCCCCTGGTCTGCCCTCCGAAGACGCGGGTACTTACCTGCAAGCAGACCGGAACCGGGGCACCCCCTTCTCTCCATTCTAGCCTATGCGTTTTGGGCACCACTTTGAACTCTGCACCTGACCGGCCCTGAGCTGCTGGTGTGGTGACTTTGGGGTTGCTCTGAACCGCCAACGGTGGGCTACCTTGGACCAAGAACTAAGCCCTGTAAGTGTCTTACTTACCTGGTTAACCTAACAAATACTTACCTCCCCTAGGAACTGTGAAAATTGCACTAAGTGTCCACTTTTAAAACAGCTATTTGTCAATAACTTGAAAAGTATACATGCAATTTTTATGATTTGAAGTTCCTAAAGTACTTACCTGCAATACCTTTCGAAGGAGCTATTACATGTAGAATTTGAACCTGTGGTTCTTAAAATAAACTAAGAAAAGATATTTTTCTATATAAAAACCTATTGGCTGGATTTGTCTCTGAGTGTGTGTACCTCATTTATTGTCTATGTGTATGTACAACAAATGCTTAACACTACTCCTTGGATAAGCCTACTGCTCGACCACACTACCACAAAATAGAGCATTAGTACTATCTATTTTTACCACTATTTTACCTCTAAGGGGAACCCTTGGACTCTGTGCATGCTATTCCTTACTTTGAAATAGCACATACAGAGCCAACTTCCTACAAGTAACTTTACTGCCATGTAACCACCCCTCCAAGGCCTTCACTGAATGGTCAATGAAATCAACCCAGTCTTGTGAAGACTCCTTTTTGGTCTCTCTGAACTTTATCCTGTATTGTTCAGTGGTTAAGCCATAACCATCCAGGAGTGCATTCTTAAGAACTGTAAAATTATTGGCATCACTTTCTTTCACAGTAAGGAGCCTATCCCTACCTTTTCCACTAAATGATAGCCATAGGATAGCAGCCCACTGCCTTTGAGGGACATCCTGTACAACACAGGCCCTCTCAAGTGCAGCAAACCACTTGTTAATGTCATCCCCCTCCTTATAAGGGGGAACTATCTTATGCAGATTCCTGGAATCATGCTCTTTTGCAAGATGACTATGGGGAATACTGCTGCTGCCACCATGGGTTTCTAAACCCAACTTCTGTCTTTCCTTCTCTAATTCTAAAGACTGTCTATCCAAATCCAGCTGTTGCTTTTTAAGCTTCAGTCTGGTTTGTTCCACTCTCAATCTATTGAGCTCCCTTTCTAACAATCTGTCATCAGGGTGGGTGGGAGGGACATGCCTTGAAACAGAAGTATGGTGAGAATGGACAGAAGGAGACCTGTCCCTTACAGAAGCCACCCTAACAGCTTGGCTAACAGAAACATCACTACCAGTATGGTGAGAATAAATGCTTTTGCTATGATGTGAGACAACACTATTTATATGGTGTGGCTCATCATCATTAACAACTATGCTAGACTGTCTAGTAATGGGCAGGCTAGGAAGTTTCTTTCCTGAATCTTTTCCTGGGGGAGTCCCTGGATCAGATTGAGAACCATTAGCTACTTTTTCACCAGATTGGGCACTTATGGCCTTATCCTGTACTCTAAGCATGTTAATTAACAGTTCTAAGGAAGGATTCTTCCCTACACTCAAACCTCTCTCTATGCAGAGATTCCTTGCTCCTTTCCAGCTAAGGTGATCATATGCAAGTTTGGACAGATCAACATTTTGGCCTGTGCCAGACATTTTTAGAGAGAGTTAAAGTGATAGTAAAAGATAAAAAGTTTGTCAGAGCTTTTAGAAAGACAGAGAAAAAAAACTTTTTAAACTTTTAAGAACTTTTTGAAAGTTTAGAAGTACTTTTCAGCACTTAGAAAAGAGTGAAAAGAGGAAATGCAAAACTTTTTGGCTATGTGTATATACATTGACCTTGTTTTGTATATTTTTCTCTTATGAAAAGTACAATGACAAGAGTGGTAAGTAGTCTCAAAGCACTTATCCCACCGCTGCACAACCAATGTAGGAGGCTGGACTGGCTTGTAGTGAGTACCAAGGGGTACTTGCACCTTGCACCAGGCCCAGTTATCCCTTATTAGTGTATAGGGTGTCTAGCAGCTTAGCTGATAGATAATGGTAGCTTAGCAGAGCAGCTTAGGCTGAACTAGGAGACGTGTGAAGCTACTACAGTACCACCTAGTGTCATATGCACAATATCATAAGAAAACACAATACACAGTTATACTAAAAATAAAGGTACTTTATTTTTATGACAATATGCCAAAGTATCTTAGAGTGTACCCTCAGTGAGAGGATAGGAAATATACACAAGATATATATACACAATAGCAAAAATATGCAGTATAGTCTTAGAAAACAGTGCAAACAATGTATAGTTACAATAGGATGCAATGGGGAAACATAGGGATAGGGGCAACACAAACCATATACTCCAAAAGTGGAATGCGAACCACGAATGGACCCCAAACCTATGTGACCTTGTAGAGGGTCGCTGGGACTATTAGAAAATAGTGAGAGTTAGAAAAATAACCCTCCCCAAGACCCTGAAAAGTGAGTGCAAAGTGCACTAAAGTTCCCCTAAGGACAAAGTAGTTGTGTTAGAGGAATAATGCAGGAAAGACACAAACCAGCAATGCAACAACTGTGGATTTCCAATCTAGGGTACCTGTGGAACAAGGGGACCAAGTCCAAAAGTCACAAGCAAGTCGGAGATGGGCAGATGCCCAGGAAATGCCAGCTGTGGGTGCAAAGAAGCTTCTACTGGACAGAAGAAGCTGAGGTTTCTGCAGGAACAAAAAGGGCTAGAGACTTCCCCTTTGGTGGACGGATCCCTCTTGCCTTGGAGAGTCGTGTAGAAGTGTTTTCCCGCCGAAAGGACGCCAACAAGCCTTGCTAGCTGCAAATCGTGCTTTTGGCGTTTTTGAACGCTGCTGGGGCCCAGGAGGGAGCAGGAGGTCGCAAATTGGACCTGAAGAGAGAGGTGACGACGACCAAGACAAAGAGCCCTCACTGAAGCAGGTAGCACCCGGAGAAGTGCCAGAAACAGGCACTACAAGGATGTGTGAAACGGTGCTCGCCGAAGTTGCACAAAGGAGTCCCACGTCGCCGGAGACCAACTTAGAAAGTCGTGCAATGCAGGTTAGAGTGCTGTGGACCCAGGCTTGGCTGTGCACAAAGGATTTACGCCGGAAGTGCACAGGGGCTGGAGTAGCTGCAAAGTCGCGGTTCCCAGCAATGCAGCCCAGCGAGGTGAGGCAAGGACTTACCTCCACCAAACTTGGACTGAAGAGTCACTGGACTGTGGGGGTCACTTGGACAGAGTCGCTGGATTCGAGGGACCTCGCTCGTCGTGCTGAGAGGAGACCCAAGGGACCGGTAATGCAGCTTTTTGGTGCCTGCGGTTGCAGGGGGAAGATTCCGTCGACCCACGGGAGATTTTTTCGGAGCTTCTGGTGCAGAGAGGAGGCAGACTACCCCCACAGCATGCACAAGCAGGAAAACAGTCGAGAAGGCGGCAGGATCAGCGTTACAGAGTTGCAGTAGTCGTCTTTGCTACTATGTTGCAGGTTTGCAGGCTTCCAGCGCGGTCAGCAGTCGATTCCTTATCAGAAGGTGAAGAGAGATATGCAGAGGAACTCGGATGAGCTCTTGCATTCGTTATCTAAAGTTTCCCCAGAGACAGAGACCCTAAATAGCCAGAAAAGAGGGTTTGGCTACTTAGGAGAGAGGATAGGCTAGCAACACCTGAAGGAGCCTATCACAAGGAGTCTCTGACGTCACCTGGTGGCACTGGCCACTCAAAGCAGTCCAGTGTGCCAGCAGCACCTCTGTTTCCAAGATGGCAGAGGTCTGGAGCACACTGGAGGAGCTCTGGACACCTCCCAGGGGAGGTGCAGGTCAGGGGAGTGGTCACTCCCCTTTCCTTTGTCCAGTTTCGCGCCAGAGCAGGGGCTAAGGGGTCCCTGAACCGGTGTAGACTGGCTTATGCAGAATTGGGCACATCTGTGCCCAACAAAGCATTTCCAGAGGCTGGGGGAGGCTACTCTTCCCCTGCCTTCACACCATTTTCCAAAGGGAGAGGGTGTCACACCCTCTCTCAGAGGAAGTTCTTTGTTCTGCCATCCTGGGCCAGGCCTGGCTGGACCCTAGGAGGGTAGATGCCTGTCTGAGGGGTTGGCAGCAGCAGCAGCTGCAGTGAAACCCCAGGAAGGGCAGTTTGGCAGTACCAGGGTCTGTGCTACAGACCACTGGGATCATGGAATTGTACCAACAATGCCAGGATGGCATAGAGGGGGCAATTCCATGATCATAGACATGTTACATGGCCATATTCGGAGTTACCATTGTGAAGCTACATATAGGTAGTGACCTATATGTAGTGCACGCGTGTAATGGTGTCCCCGCACTCACAAAGTTCAGGGAATTGGCTCTGAACAATGTGGGGGCACCTTGGCTAGTGCCAGGGTGCCCTCACACTAAGTAACTTTGCACCTAACCTTTACCAGGTAAAGGTTAGACATATAGGTGACTTATAAGTTACTTAAGTGCAGTGTAAAATGGCTGTGAAATAACGTGGACGTTATTTCACTCAGGCTGCAGTGGCAGGCCTGTGTAAGAATTGTCAGAGCTCCCTATGGGTGGCAAAAGAAATGCTGCAGCCCATAGGGATCTCCTGGAACCCCAATACCCTGGGTACCTCAGTACCATATACTAGGGAATTATAAGGGTGTTCCAGTAAGCCAATGTAAATTGGTAAAATTGGTCACTAGCCTGTTAGTGACAATTTAGAAAGAAATGAGAGAGCATAACCACTGAGGTTCTGGTTAGCAGAGCCTCAGTGAGACAGTTAGGCACTACACAGGGAACACACACATATAGGCCACAAACTTATGAGCACTGGGGTCCTGACTAGCAGGGTCCCAGTGACACATAACAAACATACTGAAAACATAGGGTTTTCACTATGAGCACTGGGCCCTGGCTGGCAGGATCCCAGTGAGACAGTGAAAACACCCTGACATACACTCACAAACAGGCCAAAAGTGGGGGTAACAAGGCTAGAAAGAGGCTACTTTCTCACAACCTATGGGTGCACTATCTATGCTGGGGTCCTAAACCTACATGCCCTACCATATACTAGGGACTTATAGGTAGGTTGACTTAGCCAATTATAATTAGCCTAATTTGCATACTGATTTTACACCGAGCACAGGCCCTGGGAATGGTTAGCAGTACCCAGGGTACCATAAGAGTCAGGAAAACACCAGCAAAAAGTGAAAAATGGGGGCAAAAAGTTAGGGGGCCTCTGCACTCAGCCCTGGTTTCTCACACAAGCCCCCCACAGCCATCACACCCAGGGGACTCAGCTCAACCCTGGGAGAGCCTTCCCGGCTTGTTAAGCAAGGAAGACAGTGAAGAAAACTGGCTGTCCCTTTGCAGGGCCTATTCTGCCTTACATCCTCCTGTCATGGTCACTCCCTTTGGGTAGTAAACCCATCCCAACAGTGATAGGTCCCATCTTAAACTGATACTTCCCTCTAGGGGGGGTCTTCCTCCTCTCTCTCTCCCAACTTGGGTAGTGAGGTGCCCACCTCCCCTATCCCTAACTTTGCTAGGGCACCACCTGGCTTACCCAAAGAGGTCACCCAACACTTGAGCAACCCCCCCATGACCAAAAGGGTCAGGGGGCCTACTTTGCTTTTGGCCCTGGGGTCTGCCGCCCAGGCTAAGTGCAGTGCTGCCAGGAAGGCTAGCACCCAGCAGAGGCTACTGACAGCTGTCAGCACCCAGAACCACACCCTAAGCTCTCCACTGACAGGTGGCTGAGCTGCTTTAGGGGCAACTGTGGGGTCCGGGCACCCCTATTGCTATCTAGAGTGGGGGGCTACCACCTCCTGTGGCAGACACCCTCCTTCCACTCTCCCTTCTGTCAGTGCAGGGGCAACGCCCTGCATCTGGACAGCTGCCTGACTACCCAGGACTTCCTTGGGGTCAGGTGAGGCCTCACCAGTGCCAACTCTGCGCTCCCCCCTACTGGGGCAGAAGGCCTTTGACTCACTGGAGCTCTTTTTAAGAGTGGTCTACTCTTCGTTTTCTTCTTTCCTTTTCTTGGGGACGCCTGTCTCCTAACTGTAGGTACTGACTCCTCAGGACTTTGGGTTGGGTGGGCGCCTTGGGCTACCGCCCCATCTGGGACCAGACTCACCTCTGGGAGGTCACTGCCCAGGATACAATCTAGGGGGGGGTCAGCACTGACTACCACCATAAACCAGTCAAGGATGCCCTCCCTCTCTTGGGGCACTATGGCTACAGGTTTGGAGGTGACCTCCCCTGTGGCTATCCTGACTTTCCTGGTCTCTCCTGAGACATACATGTCTGGGGTCACTAACCGGTCACTCACTATAGTGTGACTGTCAAAGGTGTCTCTCAGGCCAGTGGTAGGGATCCCATTCACCTGAATGGGGTGAAAGTGCCTACTCCCACCCTCAGGGATCACCAGCTTACCATCTGGTCCTGTCTCCCAGCCCAATGCTAGCAGGACTTCATCATCTGAGGAGTCCTCCTCCATGGCTACACTGGACAGCACATTGCTAACCACCTTATTTGGACAGGCTGCATCTCCTCTGAAGTGACCTGTCTGCTGACAGTCAAAGCAAGCCTTACTGTCCAAGAGTTTTTTTTAACCCTGGGTCTCCCTGTCTCTGCTTGTCAGAGTGGGAGTGGGATTGACTCCCCTCCTTATTAGGGTTCTGGGGTACAGAGGGAGTCTCTGTGGTGGGCTTACCACCTCCCTCCTTAGGTTTTTGGGGACCTGACCCCCCACCCCTTCTTGGAGTCACCCACCTGAGACTTGACAACCACCCTGGTTCTCAACCACTCATCAGCTGCCTCCCCCAGCTCTCTAGGGTTGGTCAGCTTACAGTCCACTAGATGCTGGCGTAACCATTCTTGGATACAATTGGTCAAGATGTGCTCTCTCATGATCAGATTGCAAAACCCCTCATAAGTATTTACTTTTTTACCATGAATCGAGCCCTCTAGTGCCTTACATGAGTTGTCTACAAAGTCAACCCAAGACCTGGTATTGACCTTCTGGGTGTCCCTGAACTTCATCCTATACTGCTCTGGGGTCAGACTAAACTTTTTAGGTAAGCATCTCTTCATACTGGGATATAAATCTGCCTCCTCCCCCCCAAGGTTAGGAGCTTATCCCTCCCAGAGTTGGGGACCAACTCCCAAAGAAGTGAACCCCAGTACTGAGGCTTAACTCTCCTCATCTGGAGGGCCCTCTCAAAGGCCCCCAGCCACTTATCTATGTCATCCCCCTCTACATAGGCAGGAACCACCCCCTTGGGTAATTTGGGGCAAAGCCCCCCACCCATGGACACCTCAGCTTCTCTGTCGCTGCCACCATCTCTGTTCTCTTCCCTTGCCCACTTTTTCTCTTCTAGGGCCAGCTTCTGCGCCTGCAAAGCTAAAAGGGCTAGCTGGGCCTCCAGCTCTCTTTCCTTGAGGGATAGGTTCTCTCCTCCTGAAGGGATCCCCTTCCCCCAACTAGCTTTGTGTATGACCCTAGTGACTGTCTGCAGTGAGGACCGATCTTCTTCATCCTCACCTAGGCTCAGATGCCCTCCTTCCCATGAGTGGTTGGAGCTAGCAACCTCCCCTGCTTCTTCCTCCTCTGGAGCTTCCTCTAGGCATACGTCTTGGGCCTCAGCCCATGCTGTCAGGGATTTAATCAGGACATGCTTCATGAGGTAAGTGATTGCAGGCAACTCCCTCGCAGTACACAACCCCCTAAGCTGGACTACTGTCAGTGTGGGTAGGCTAGCCAGATCAAGCTCCATGGTTCCCTAGTTTTGTGTCAACAAAAACTTTTTGCAAAAATTGAAAACAAGAATTTCGAAAAATCACAAAAATTCAATAATTGAAATTAATCCAAATAAAAAATTAAAACAATTTTTGCACTAGGACAATTTAAAGGATTTTTTATTTGCTTTACTTAAAACTGCATCATGATACTGAACACAAGTACAGGATCCCACCACTGCGCACCAAAAATGTTGGAAAATGGGTTATTGGTAAGGGCAGGTAACTACCTACACTTAGCAATAGGCCACTAACCTCCACCTAGGTCCAGTTAGGTCTCAGTAAATTAAACCTAGCTCAACCCTTGGTAGCTTGGCAACGAGCTACAAGGCTTAATTTAGGAGACAAAGTGTAAAGCATTCAAATATCACAAAACAGTAATTAAATAAAACACAGGAAGCAGTTTAAAAATCCAAAATAAATTTCTAAAAATAGGAAATATTATTAGCTTTAAAATGACACCAAAACGAATAAAATCGGATGAGGGGAACCGGAGATATGAATTTTTAAAGAATTAATGCTTTCGAGCGCATAGAAACAAAAAGCGCCAATCTGGTCATCTGGTTGCAACTCGACCGGGGTAAAGTCAAAGTTTAAGGCCGACCGCGATGGAGCCCGGCTCGGCTACAGCCCGCGGGAGGCCTCGGTCAAAAGTTTACCTTAGGACTTAGTCACTTTTTTGGAGATTTTCTTCATCGGGACAAACCTGCAAGTCTGGCCGGGTCGCGGTTGAGGCAAGCCGGCTCGAGTTGCCGCGGTGGCTCGCTCCCTCTATGGAGCTTTTTTCCAAAAGTTCTCTAAACTTCTGGATCTTTCTCCAGATGTTCTTTTAAGGTTCTTGTAAGGGCCACAGTTCACCCCAATGTTCCAGAAGCTCTGAGATGCTCCTTGAGGTGCGGACTACAACTCCCAGAATGCACCTGGCGCAAACACCTTTTTGGGCACTGGACAGTGGTCAGCTGGTTGGTTTCATCAGGAGTTGGTGCAGAGGACTCTGGTTAGCAAGTTTTCACCTGTAGCAAATAGGGAGTCCCTCCTTGAACCAGTTGAAGCCAGGCAAAGTCCTTCTTGTGTTGAAGCCCAAGTGTGCAGCTGGTGCAGTCCTCCAGAGTGCAGTGTACAGGTGCAGGCCAGGGGTCCAGCAGGGCAGTCCTTCTTCTTCTGTAGTTCTTCCTTGTTGGTATCTGATAGGGATCTGGTAGGGAACTGAGGTGTGGGTGCAGGTCTGCCAGTTTTATCCGTGCTCCTGGGTGAAAAACAGGGGGCTCCTGGTTCTCCAGTCATGGGCAGGGTCCTTCCCTCTGTGATGACCACTTCCTGGGAAGTGTGGCAAAAATCAATCCCAGGGAGCAACATTCCTCAAAAATCCATCATGGCTGGAAGTGATTAATGCAGGTTACATCTGGCTGAGCCCACCCAGTGGTGTGGCTAAAAATCCTAAACACACCCCTCTCTTGCCCTCTCCTAATCTAATCAAGGGGGCACCTAATTGTCTGGGTTTGCAGGATGTGAGGGTGTTACTGGGTTGCTCCAAATGTCCTTCCCTGCCTTTGAAGACCAGTTTGGCAGCCCTTCCCCCTTCCTGCTTCCCCATCTGCTGAGGGAAGATCTCCTCCCCCAGGCACATCTCTTTGTGTTGAGCCAGATCACTTCACACCTCATCAAGGCAGACTGACCAGGCTGCCAGAGGCTGGCCAATCAGAGAAAAGCAGAAAAAACACTGCAGGGTTGAGGTTGGCAACTTTTCAGGTAAAACTTAAAACTCCTTACCTGAACAAGTTATATTAAATCCCACAACTGGAAGTTGTGGGATTTATCATAACAATTAATTTGATACCAAACCTGTTGTATCTGTTACTTAAGGGGACTTTTAAAATTAAAATAAAGTCTCCCCATTCTAGCCTATGGCGGCCATTCACTACAATGAGGGAAAAACTAATTTGGCTATTTTACCTCACCCGGACTTATACAACTATTTTTATAAGGTCCCTGCTTATAGTTACATGGCACCCAGCCCAGGGGCACATAGGGCACACCTTACGGGTGACTTATATGTACAAATAAGGTAGTTTAAAGCTTTGGAACTACTTTTAATTTCAAAGTCGAATTTGCATGTAACTTTAATTTCAAAGCAGCCAGCAAGGCAGGCCTGCCTTTAAAATGACACTGGGCACCTCAGCAGTGCACCTATGGGTGCCCTACCTATGCTGGGGTCGTAAACCTACATGCCCTACCATATACTAGGGACTTATAGGTAGGTTGACTTAGCCAATTATAATTAGCATAATTTGCATACTGATTTTACACAGAGCACAGGCCCCTGGGACTGGTTAGCAGTACCCAGGGCACCATCAGAGTCAGGAAAACAGCAGCAAAAAGTGAAAAATGGGGGCAAAAAGTTAGGGGCCTCTGCAATCAGCCCTGGTTTCTCACATGTGGGATTTCTCATGTGTTGTGTTTTCACTTTGTTATTATTTGAAGTCCTGTATAAATATTTTACACAGTGCCTCTAAGTTAAGCATGGCTGTTTTGGGTCAAGCTATCAGAGTGTTAAGTATAAGGTTAATTAGGCCCAGCTTGTGACTTCCCCTTGACATACATTCTGGTTGCTGCTTGAGTAGGATTTCATCCCCTCAACCAGTAACCCAATTTCCAACAGTGACTATGTTCAACACATAACTCTAGTAAAATCAAAAGGTCTTGGCTAACACAGACCTAAAAAAGTGAATCAGATTTGCATTGGCTGCAAGTCTCTTGCCTTTAACAAAGAAAGAAAGTGAATGAAGAAAGAGAAAGGGAAGAAAAGATGACAAGAAAGAGAGAAAGAAAGAAAGAATGGAAAAAGTCAAGAATGGAGGAAGGAAAGCGGTATAAAGAACAACAGAAGAAAAAAGGCAAGAATAAAAGTAGGAAAAGGAAGGAAGGAAAAGAAAGAAAGAAGGATAAAGAACAGAAGAGAAAAAAGGAAAAAGAGGATATCTTAATGTAGAACAGTTTCAATTGTACACAATCTGGCATACTGTGAAATAGTAGCAGTCAGAAAGACTTAGACAGGAGATGGGATCTGATAAAAATGGATTGCACATAAGAACCAGCTTGCTCTCAAATCAGTCTCTAAACACAAAGGCTACTCTAACGTAATTATAAAGTAAAAACAAAAACACTAGCACTGAAAGGAACTACCCGTGTGCAGATGTGCTTCTTGTGAAAGAGCAAAATTCAGTCACACAAAGTAAAGTTAACCAGTGTCTTAAGTCAGCTTGCCCACTGCTCCAATTATGTATGCTGTATTGGGTGGAAGCGAAATGGGAATGGTACAACAACAGACTAATGGATGAAGAGAGGTGGCTGAAAGCCCCTGTATGTATGAATATCATACCTGCTATACATATCTTAGTAAAGTCAAAAAGTCTAGGCTAATGCCAGACTTAAAAATCAAAAGATGTTGGCTAACACAAGGCCTAAAGAAGTAAAGGCCTGACAGGATCAGCGTGGTATAGACTGCAGAATGCCTTAAAGTAACTAGTATTCAATCTTTTTAACTTTATGTCTCTGGTGATACTAACTCTTGCACTTCGAGGATATTACATCTTTTTGCACAGTTCTCCCAGTTTTTTCCTGAATTAGCTTGTAATATGACGTGATCCTCCGAGAAGCTGCTGAAACATCTCCCAATGCAAATGCTATGACCTCTGAAACATGATAAGTAATTGTCTAACACTAATTGGCTTATTTGACATTTAGATAATGTCACAATACATATGTGCAAAAACTGCACAAGTGGCGTCAAATATAGTCTGTGGGCTGCAATGTGGACCTGCAGACCTTAAGTACATCACTGCTGCAGTCGCTGAATTTAAGGATCAGATGAATGCAGTATGGGCCACCATGCTTTTTGCAGTCCACTCTGCATTTATTTTGTTTTTCATAAAGAAGAAGTTTGGTTTTTGAAAAACAAAATTGCAATGATCATGATAGTCAGGGAGTTTTCTCCCTCCCTGGTAGGGGCAAAATAATCTGTTGGCTGTGCGAAACCACTAGACTTTCCTAAACTACACACCCTCGGAGTTGGCCTGAAAAGGTTTCTCGGATTCTCCTACCATGGTGTAATATTTATTATGGCTCTCCCTGTTGTTTTCTATGGATACATCTTTATTTTTCTTTAAAAATTATTAAATCCTGAGCCCTTCACTATTTTTTGTGGTTCTGTTGTCTTTGTAATTAATACATTCTCTTCCTTAATGCTAAACTGATGTGGGTATTTTACTTTGTAACTTTCATCCATTAATATTGATTTGGTGCTTCTAAACGGTGTGGAAGCTCAAAATGTTTCTCCCCATTTAATAATCCAGATACTTACAAGGAGCTACAACTCCCTAGCAAACAATGCTGTGACAACACATTTCACATGTGCGTTTCCACCTGATTTACCTAACTGCACAAAAAATAGGAAATGATGCACATGGCATCAAAGATTGCTGTAACTATCTGCAGATACACCAAGATACCTTCAAAGTTTTCCTTTCTACATAAATGTGTAATTTCTTGATAAATTCTTTACCCAGGATGTGGCCATGTTGCATCTACTAGATGTCTTTGCCACTATCCAAGCACACCACAGTATCCCATCATCTGCCTTCTAAAAATAAGAGTGAGGAAAGGGTACAGATTTTTTCTCACCTATTTTGAAAGGGTAACCACCAATGCCGCTGGACCAACAAAGAGATGGAATCAATACTTTGCCACTTTTGATTTACGGGCAACCTATCAAGCAGCCAGATTCTCAAGCACCACCCCCTATCCAGAAGTGAAAAAATCCATAACTGAAAGATTATTAATCAACAGCAAAACTATCAACTATAATAAGAGTAGTGGGCACCCAAGTAAGGCCAAAAGCTCTCTTTTCTCATCAAATGGATCTGGGGTAAAAGGGCTATAACCTGAAACCATATATGTTGCAGAAATAATGGACAACATTTATTTTGAATAATCCACCGAATTATGGTACTTAAATATGCAAAAATGACTGAAACAGTACCCCAGAAGTTATAGACATTGGGCCTTATATAGGCCCTCATTACAACCTTGGCGGTCGGACGAGACCGACCGCCAAGGTTGTACTGCCAGTCGGCCGCCCATGCGGCCAGAAACCTGCCGGCTGCATTTGGACCTCCCCGCTGGGCCGGCGGGCGGAAACAGAGTTTCTGCCTGCCAGCTCAGCAGGGATGTTGGCGGTAACATTGCAGCCGGCTCCTAATGGAGCCGGTGGCAATGTGGCAGTTCGGCGGGTGCAGGAGCACCCGTTGCGCTTTTCACTGTCTGCCAGGCAGACAGTGAAAATCATGACGGGGTTGTGCCTGGGGGCCCCGCGACTCACCTTCCCACCAGCCTTTCCATGGCGGTCTCTACTGCCATGGACAGGCTGGCGGGAAGGGGAGTCAAAATCCCCAGGGCAGCGCTGCAAGCAGCGCTGCCCTGGCGGAATCAGACCACCGGGACAACCATGGCAGTAAACCACCGGTCCCGGTGGTGTGACCGCGGCGCTACCACCACGGTCATAATATGCCGATTTGTACCGCCAGCCTGTTAACGGTACGATCGCCACTTCAACCCTAGCGGTCGTTGACCGCCAGGACTGTAATGAGGCCCTTAGTCTGGTGGACTGGATACTTTGGGCCTGATTGAGATACTGGCAGAAAAGTTACTCCATCACAACAGTGACAGGTTTCCCGTCTGCTGAAATCTAAATCCCATGGAATATAGTAGGATTTCAATGTCGGCAGATGGGCTATCCATCACCGTTGTGATAAAGTAACTTGTCTGCCAACATCTAAATTAGGCCCTTTGACCCAAACGTGGCCAATGTGCTGTTCGCCTTTACAAATGGCATAGGTTATAATGCCCTTGTAATATGGTGGACAGCATATCCTTTTGGCTTGGGACAGAATGTTAGAACTGTCAGCCTTAGGGTGGTCTTCTCCCAGACTTTTTGCCTGCTTGCCTTATCTTTTTGCTGTATCGTTTTATTGGCTTTAGTACTCTGAGCACTTTACCAGTGCTGACCAGTGTTAAAGTGCATGTGCTTCTACCCTAAACATTGTAACGTTGTTGTTTACACAATTGGCATTTTTAATTTACTTGTAAGTACCTTGTAAAGTGTTATACCATATATCCAGGGCCTGTAAGTTAAATGCTCCTAAGCAGTAGTGATTGTGGCACTCACTTAAGTAGCCGCTTTAAACATGCCTCTGGCCCGCCACTGCAGAGCCTGTGTTTGCAATTTAACTGCCACTTCGAATTGGCATTTAAAACCCCTTACCAAGCCTTAAACTCCCATTTCATTACAGATAATCACCCTTTAGGCAGGCCCTACGTAGCTCATAGGCCAGGGTGCTATGTATTTAAAAGGTAGGGCATGGAGGTTAATGTTTTACGTGTCCTGGTGGTGAAAAACTAACTCCCAAAGTCATTTTTCACTTCTGTGAGGCCTATTCCTCTCATAGGTTAACATTGGGAATTCATCAATACCCTTTTTAGCTGTAATTCCTGAAAAAAATGAATGACTGAACGAATGAAGGATGCTTATACAGCGTACAGCTACTCATAGAGTGTCCCGATGCTCCAGGTAAGATTGGTGGGTAGGCTGTGGAATCTCAGATCTGCTTACTCCTGTTAAACAAAAAAGTCTTCATCTCCTTCCTAAATTTCACCGTAGAATTAATCAGTCTAAGGTGCATGGGAAAAATATTCCAAGCTCTAGTGGTCAGGGCTGAGAAGGAAGAGCCTCCCCAACAATGTTTTTGGAAGCATGGACCCTGATTAAGCTTGCAGAGCTAGAGCACAGAGGTCAAGTCGAACAATATTCCAACCGCCTCTTGCGAAGGTACTTTAGGCCCTGCTTATGAAGTCTGGTGGGTCAAAGTCAGTGCCTTAAACAAAATGCGCTGCTGCAATTGTTATAAGTGTAATTTTTCTCACAGCGGAGACACCCTGGTGCATTTAGGGGTTTTAAACAGTAGGTGAACCACTGTAATCTTAATAACCTGTAATCGGTTCAACAAGTAGTCAGGCAGACTCAATTAAAGGGCATTGGAATAATCTAGTCTGGATAAAATCAATGTCCTCACTACCTTCACCTGGGCTTCATGTGGGAGGTAATATAAGCATGTCTTCTGCATCCGCATAATCCAACATCAAGACTTCACTACAGCTGATACTTGAGCCCCACAGAGAGCTGGGTGTCAAAAATGACCCCTAAGTTTCTAGCAGACATTGTTGGGGGGGCAGAGCCTGCACTGCTCCCATACAACCAGGAGATTGATCAAGGCCAAATAATAGCACCTCCGCCTTTTCTGGGTTACATTGAAATGTATTAACTTTCAACCAGCACCGCCAACATGCAGCCTGAAAAAGCTTCTTTCGCCTCATCAGAATAACCATCATACATGAACAAAAGTTGGGTGTCAACAGCATATGACATGACCCTGATATTACAGGATACCACCACTGCAGCCAGCCGGGACATATAGGGGGTCATTCCGACCCCCGGCGGTCAAGGACTGCCGGGGCCGGGGATGCGGGAGCACCGCCAACAGGCTGGCGGTGCCCCGCAGGGCATTCTGACCGGGGAGGTTTGGACGCGGTCAGAACAGGAAAACCGGCGGTCTCCCGCCGGTTTTCCGATGCCCTCAGGAATCCTCCAAGGCGGCGCAGCCTGCTGCGCTGCCATGGGGATTCCGACACCCCATACCGCCATCCTGTTCCTGGCGGTTCACCCGCCAGGAACAGGATGGCGGTATGGGGTGTCGTGGGGCCCCTGGGGGCCCCTGCAGTGCCCATGCTCAGCAGACACTGAAATTCGCGACGGGTGCAACTGCACCCGTCGCACCTTCCCACTCCGCCGGCTCCATTCGGAGCCGGCTTCCTCGTGGGAAGGGGTTTCCCGCTGGGCTGGCGGGCGGCCTTCTGGCGGTCGCCCGCCAGCCCAGTGGGAAAGCCAGAATGGCCTCCGCGGTCTTTTGACCGCGGAGCGGCCATATGGCGGTTCCCTCCAGGCGGGCGGCTCCCGCCACCCGCCGGGGTCTGAATGACCCCCATAGATATTAAAAAGAGTGAGACTAAGGGAAGAACCCTGCGGCAGACCTCATCTCATGCCCTTAACCGCAGACACATATGGTTTCATCCTCACAACCTGTTCCCGGTTAGCCAGAAAGGATCTCAACCAATCAAAAGCTGTGCCAGTCACCCCCAGATGTTTTAGCCTGGGCAGCAAGATGTCATGGCCGACTGTATCAAATGCAGCGGACAGATCCAACAGCACCAGGGCAACATTAAGTCCAGAGTCAAGATTGAATCTAATGGACTCGGAGATTTCAAGTAAGGCTGTCTCTGTGCTGTGATGGGTTCTAAACCCAGATTGAGAGGGGTGAAGCAGGTTATTGTCTTCCAGAAAAGTGGTAAGGTGTGAATTCACCAATCTTTCCAGGATCTTCGCTGCCGCTGGAAATAGCGAAACACATCTAACATTTGACAGTGACTCCGGGTCCGCATTGGCCCTTTTAAGAAGAGGAATGACATTGGCCCATTTCCATTCCATCTGGAAAATCCCTTCCCGGATAAAGGCCTTAAATATCAAATGATAAACTGGGCCGATGATATCAGCAACAGATTTCTGAATATGATGGGAGATCAGGTCCGGAGATGCACCCAATTTACATTGGATTGGAAAGGTGAAGCTGTGTCATGATTCATATCCTTGGAATGGTAGTGATGATTTCTCTTCACTGGCAAAGTCAATTTATCATTACTATTTTAGAAATGCCACTTTTAGAAAGTGGGCATTTCTCTGCTCTTACAGCTCTGTGTGCCTGCAGCCTGCCTCCAATACACGTCTGGTGTGGGTGACAACTACACTTTTCCTCTAGACAGCCACAAACACAGGAAAGTTAGGTGTGTCTGAGTACTCATCTGAATTCATCTGCATTCTGATGCTCTTTCTTGGCAGGCAGGGTAGGAAGGGGTGACACTTGCACCTGAATAGACAGAGCCTGTCCCTACAAAAAGGGCTGATTACACCCTACTGATAGTCTGGAGGTAGGGCTGAGAAAGAAAGAATCCTTGTGCACTTCAAAGAACCTTCTTTGAAGTCACCCCCACTTCAAAGGCACTTATAAGTACTGTGTCTCTGACCCCACCAAATCAGACACCTCTAGACCTACAACTGGACTCTGTCAGAAGAACTGCTGTGCTGCTTAAATGACTCATCCACGGGACTGCAGAATCTGGAAGGCCTGTTTTTCTCTTGTGTTGCCCTGCTGCCTGCTGGACTATGACTCTGTTGAAGGATGGCTTGACTCTGCCTTCTATCTGAAGTGTACTTCAAGGGTTTGTTGTCTTGCCTCCTGTTGCTTGAGACTCAGGGATATCAAAGTCTCTATCCCTGCTCCTGTGCCTGGTTCACTGGAAGTAGACCCAAATACTTTCATCACAGAATTCAATGCCTCTCCTGTCTGTGTGTAGCTAAACCGGCGCATCGACCTGGTTGCGGAGGCAAAATCGGTGCATCGCTCTCGAACTACTACATCGCTCTGAGAGACCAACACATCAGAACCACACATCTCTGCTGCAGCAGTCTACAGAGATCGATGCATCCCTTGACTGCATGGATGGAGAAACCCAACACTTCACACTTCAAAACCAACACATCTCGGCTCTAGCACTTGTCTTCGGAACTGATGCATCACCTCTCCGTGCAAGGGCCCACCTGACTCATCCCACCTTGCATCTCGCTTTTGCGACCAGGAAAGGTACTTTGTTCACCGAGGCCTGAGTGGGTCCTACAGCCGGCCTGCACTCCATCAAGATCAGCTCGAACTTTGACTTTGCCCTGGTCCAGCATGACCTAAAGTAACCCCTAAAGCACTATTTGCGTCTAAGTGCTATTTTCACACCTATTCCTCTAAAATTCATATCTTGACTTGCACTTATTGGATTTTTGTCATTTTGGTCTTGTTGGTCCAAAGTCATACATTTTTTATCATATATATGAGTGGTGTAAATACACACTGTATACCACATATGGCATTGTGCTTCCACTAATAGGTCCATTTCTTGCTCCATGTATCATGTTTTTGCAGGAAAGTTAAATAAGCCAGTTAGGTGAAAGCAATGCACAGTACGCATCTTAAGTGGAAAGCACCCATGCTATGCCATTGTCTGGAAGTGACATGACAAAGAAAGTCCTAAAGCCAGCAAAACCAAGAATTAAAAAGTGGGAGGGCGATGAAAAAATTATATTCTGTCTTGGAATCAGAGGATCCAAGAGATACTTCTATAACATGATTTCCACTTTATGTACACTGGTCTGTTGCTTATAGCTATGTATCTCTTATCAATACAGCTGCCATGGGTAGCACATACCTCGGCATTAAGATGCCTCCATTGTAGCCTCTACATCCACAAGAAAGGCTAGCATGTGATGTCCACCTATTTTCAGTGCCTTCACCAAAATCTTTCCTGCAGCATGGTATGGTGCAGCCATGTTGGACAACAGTCTGGTGACCAGATATATGAAAAGACGCTGATGTATTTACTGTGTCCTTCCAAGGTGGGGGGGGGGCACACATATTGCACAGATACAATGTACAGCACATACATGAACGTGCTTCTAAGAGTCTTGACACTACAATAGCTCCAAAAAGTGACAATGGTATCCATTGGGGAAATGGTTGCTGATACACTTACACAACCTTGCCACCAAAAACACAGAGGAGAAATAGCAAGGCATACATTGAGATATGATGCATCATTTAGTACAATCCAAACAACATGTCAGCTGGAATCAAGGTGTATGCAGGAAGAAAGTGCAGCAGTCGAAAATAAGCCACCCTCCGGAGGTTTGCCTCATTCTCAACAATATGCCCTTCATGAAGAGATGAACAATATGTCCCCAAATCTATGACCAATAGCACAGAGGAACATACCCATCTACAGCTCCAGTGGATGGTTTATCATCCTGTAAGTTCCTATGAACGGACGTGGTACTTGCTTGGTATGATGCTTTGCTGGTGCACACCAATGTTAGGCGCCAGCATTTATCTCGGATTGCTTCTATGATTGGAGAGTAGTTGAACTCTTCAGAAGTTTCCTGGCTACTGTCAGCTGATGCATGACCACGACCATAGTGGTGATGAGCCAACCCCCACCCCCATAGTCACGTGGTTTCCCCTGATACATCACCAGAGCCGTTTCCAACCACTGCAAAATGCATATGAATGAACGCTATGCCAGATTCTCCTGGGTTGCAGGAATCAGAAATGGAACTAGATAGCATAAGGTGGATGACGCCTGCAGTCTTCAGGTTCTTCTCAGGTGAGGGTGGGGGGGTGATCCTTTCCCTGCACAGATACACCACACACATTGGGGCTGGTGACCAAGGTGATAGACATACTCAGGGGTGTAACCTGGTCATTATGACTAGGAGTGTGAGCTTCAGATTTACCAACAATCACGCAGGCACATAATGTTAAAATACACTACATGACAAGCAGGGCACATGACATGGGCTTAAGGGGCAACGAAAGACAGAGGAATGCGGATTGGTAGGAGCACTAAGTGAGAGAAAGCACATTATTTTGTGAAATGACGAACATTTTGAAGTCTTTTCAAACAGAGAGAGGAAGAGAGTGCGTGCGTTTATGTCTGCATATGTAAAAATTCCTGGTGAAATCCGAGGGACACCTCACCATACCCGACTGAAAGCATCTGTGCCCAACTTTTTTTTTATCACACAATACATACGAGGGATGTAACACCCCAAACACCTCTTCTGAAGCTACCCTCCTGTTGAGGCACTTTCAGAGGGTTAGGCCCCCAGTGAAAACACCTTAAGACAAGGCCTGCCCTGAATCAGGTAAAGGCAGAAGCACAAGGACATATAATATAACAGCTACCTTTTCACATCCGTGGCGTTTACTTGACTCATTTGTTTTTTTCCATTCCATCAAAAACAGGTTACCCGTTTTCTGCATGGTTGAAATAGTGTGAATCCTGAGTAGCTGCTCCACTATACTTTTAATGCAACATAACTTGGACTTTGGGCTCTTGATAGAACCGTGTCATTCTGTTACTTGCTATTTGTTTGAAGAGCCATAAAATACAGAGAAATTGTTGATTCTGGTTAAAGGTGATTTGCGATTTCATTGGGTTAGGTGTCAATGTCATGAAAGTGTTCTGCATTTTTTTCTTTGTAATTGAACCACACCTCAAACTCAAATGTCAAGTTAGGTTTTACATAAGTTAAATAAAAGACACACAGTTCACTAAGTACTGCATACTCAACTGTGCCGGCAGTATTTGAAATGGCGGGATGGAGACCTATTCTATGTACACCTGGCATACAGTTTATATGTGCTCCTGGTGGCTCATTGCCAGTTTTCCTTTCGTCTCTAAGTCTCCCCCTCCCAAATTCCTCCTATTCCTCAGTGCTTTGCGGCTACCTATCCCTTTCTTCACCTGAGATACAGCAGGCAAAGCAAACTCAGTTTCATCTAAATCACAACGGTAGGTCCCCCACCTCCAGCTCATACTGACTATTGTCACGCACAGCCTGGGGAAACAAAGGTCATCCATTTGAATTTGTTTTTTTACTAACTTTTTCATAAATGTTTCAAAACCAGTGACATTCCTTGGATGTTGACTTAATCTTGGTGCATAACCTTAAAGCTGAAAAATAAAGTGGATTTTCTATATGTATATATATATATATATATACATGTCTGAAAGGGTATTTCTTTGATATATCGAAATGGTGGGAGGTCCAGTCATTGAAGAAATACATTGAAGTAGGAAGGATCCAAAGAGGACTAAGCATAATGATTACAACAACCTGTGAGAATTCCCATGTAGACTTAATAAATGAATGGGAGGAGTTGAATGCTGACAGTTCCATGAGACCAATCAAGTATGCAACCATAGACAGAGATTTTATCATGGCACAAATTTAGCAAGTAAAGGAATAATTAATTACAATACGAGATAAGGAACTAGTGGACAAATTCCGAAGGAAGAAGAAAGTTTGAATGAGAAAGCATGAGGAGACCATAAAATTGGGGAAGGCACACAATTTTCAAAGGGACAGCAGAGACTATGAAAATGGATAGATTTATACATTCGACAAGCGCTTTGACAACAGAAGGGGGGAGCGCGTAGGAGAGGTGAACAAAGTAAGAGAAGACATTTCATTGAGTGATCCAAGTTCAGACATGGGTTCAGAATCAGATCGTGAAGGCAGTATGATAACTGGAGGAGCAATAACAACAGTCCAAGATGAGTTTAATTTTTTTATGGCTGGGTTGGTTAACCAAACACAAAACAAGACAACAAACACAAGTAGGCGGAACCGAAGGCAAGATGAGCAAGGAAAGGCGAGGAGACAATCCTTCAGGGTTGATGACACACAGCTACACAAAATTCTGAGTAAAAATACAGTAATTAGTTTAACAAATGAACAGTTAATGCATGAAGACAGGCATTTTGACATTAGGACTCTGTTTTTGCCCTAGGACCACATTTAATTACGAGCAATGCAGAACTTATTTGTATATGTTTATTCACAAGCTTAAATTATGGAAATTCTTTAAAACCCAGCAACAGTCAGTGAAACCCTAATGCAAGGTTACACACACATACAGCAAACTGCTGGTTTCTGATGTGGGCATGATAAGAGATCTCTTAGAATGTGAACATGAGAATGAGAAAGAGATACAGGGTTTGACTGACTCAGAAGTACTGAGAGAGGCACAAGTGTGAGGTGATGAAGGGATGATACAGCATTCAAACCTAAGTGACAATTTGCGCCAGCAATGCCCCATGATAATATAGATTTATTTGCAAACAACATGATCAATGAGCTAAAAATGGTGAGATGTACAAGCCTCAGGCAGAAACAAACACTGGCATCACAGTAAAGAATGTATAAGGAGGTCATGCATAATTGGATTGAGAAAAATGAATGTGTAGTATGGGGCTCAGACAAGGGAAGAAATGTAGCATTATGGCTAAAGAGCATGTACTTAGAGGAAGCATATTCCCAGCTGAATTACCCTTCATATTATAAGAGAATAAAAAGAACTGAGTATGAGGCCACAAAAACAACCTTCTTTAAGAATTTGAAAGAATGGCGAGAGACAGAATTATTGAACATTGATAAATATAATTTCTTTAAAATAACTAATTTGCCCATTTTTCACTTAATTTAAAAAAGGCACAAGAAAAAAGAGAGGCCCCCCAGGAAGGTCGATCATATCTGCCATAAGCAGTTTATTTGAGAACGTGTCAAAATATGTTGACCAATTCCTGCAACCATTGTTAATGAGTTTGTACTGTACTGTAAATTAAGGATACCTCAGAGTTTTTTAGGAGGATGTTCGGTGTACAATAGGAAGAAAACCTTTTGATGATATGCTTGGATGTAGCTTCACTATATACTAGTATTTGCCACACAAATGACATAAATTCAGTGAAACATTTCCTAAGGTCCAGATTATTCAAATACAATGAAATGCTTCTAAATAAAAATGATACAGTAATGTCTTACTTGAAATATTTTCTTGTTTAACAAAGAACTATTTCAACAGATAAGGGGGACTGTGATGGGTACCTGTCTGTCTCATACCTGTTGGACTTTTGCTTATGCAGGGTCATCCCCAGTCTTTTTCGCCTCCTGCCTCCTATGTTTTTCTGACATGTTGCTGTTGGCTTTTCAACTCTGAGCACTTTACCACTGCTAATCAGTGCTAAAGTGCATATGCTCTCCTGTTTAAATTGTATGTAAGTGGTTTATCCATGATTGGCATATTTGATTTACTAGTAAGTCCCTAGTAAGGTGCACTAGAGGTGCCAGGGCCTGTAAATCAAATGCTACGAGTGGGCCTGCAGCACTGGTTGTGCCACCCACATAAGTAGCTCTGTAATCATGTCTCAGACCTGCCCCTGCAGTGTCTGTATGTGTATTTTTACACTGTAAATTCGACTTGGCAAGTGTACCCACTTGCCAGGCCTAAACCTTCCCTTTCCTTACATATAAGGCACCCCTAAGGTAGGCCCTAGGTAGCCCCAAGGGCAGGGTGCAGTGTATGGATAAGGTAGGACATATAGTAATGTGGTTTATATGTCCTGACAGTGAAATACTGCCAATTTCGTTTTCACTGTTGCAAGGTCTGTCTCTCTCTCATAGGATAATATGGGGGCTACCTTTAAATATGATTAAAGTGTAGATTCCCCTAGAGAGTAGATGGACATGTGGAGTTTGGGATCCCTGAACTCACAATTTAAAAATACATCTTTTAGTAAAGTTGATTTTGAGATTGTGCGTTTGGAAATGCCACTTTTAGAAAGTGAGCATTTTCTTGCTTAAACCATTCTGTGACTCTGCCTGGTTTGTGGATTCCCTGTCTGGGTCAGTTTGACAGTTGGGTTGTTTTTCACCTCACACCAGACAGTGACACAAAGGGAGCTGGGGTGTGATCTGCATTTCCTGATTAGCCATCTCTGCTAGGAGGGAGGGGTGGAGTGGTCACTCTCATCTGAAAGGACTGTGCCTGCCTCTGACAATGCTGTCTCCAGCCCCCTGGTGTGTGTCTGAGGCCTTGCCTGGGCAAGGCAGGATTTCACAAGAAGGTGTGAGTCCCCTTTGAAGGAAGGTGACTTCAAAGACTAAAATGGGTATAAGAAGGGCACCCAAACTTACAAACTTTAGAAACACTTCTGGAATCAAGAGGAACCTCTGCCTGGAGAAGAGCTGATCGCTGAGGAACAAGTGCTGCCCTGCCTGTGACTGTGCTTTGTGGAGCTTTCCTGCAGTGCTGCTTCTGCCAGAGTAAGAGGGCAAAGACTGGACTTTGTGTGCCTTCCATCTTGAAGAAGAAATCTCCAAGGGCTTGATGTAGAGCTTGCCTCCTGTTGTTGAAGTCTCAGGGATAGCAAAGACTTCTTCCTGCCAGCACCTGGAGTCTCTGGAGAGACCCCTACTCTGCTCTGTGGTGCCCTTCCAGTTCCTGGGACCCTGAAAGGAGAGGCTGGCAGCCTAAGGACAAAAATACACGCACCGAGCACCGTGCGGAGAAAAGATCGACGCGAATCCGATCGCGGCTGAGAAATCGACGCGACGCCGGTTCCGCAGCTGAGAAACGACGCCGCAGGAAACGCGACCGAAAGACCGAAGCCCGGAGCAGGAGAAACGACGCGCAGCATCGCTGACGGAGGCTGAGAGATCGCACCCTGCGCCGCGGGACTTTCGGATCGTCGTGTGGCTGGCTTTTTCAACGCGCACCGCCGTGCCGAGTTACTTTCGACGCACACCGCCCGTGCGGGGTTATTTTTGACGCAAACCAGGTACATTTTCACGCTAGCAGCGCTAGTGTGGTGTTACAACTACCTAAAGACTCTTTTTATTTTAAACCTTTAAAAAATCATAACTTGACTTGTGTATGTTGGATTTTTGTCGTTTTGGTCTTGTTTTGTCTAGATAAATATTTCCTATTTTTCTAAACTGGTGTTGTGTCATTTTGTAGTGTTTTCATTAAGTTACTGTGTGTGTTGGTACAAATACTTTACGCCCAGCACTCTGAGGTTAAGCCTACTGCTCTGCCAAGCTACCAAGGGGGTAAGCAGGGGTTAGCTGAGGGTGATTCTCTTTTATCCTAACTAGAGTGAGGGTCCTTGCTTGAACAGGGGGTAACCTGACTGTCAACCAAAGACCCCATTTCTAACATTGGTGACCAGCGGTCGGGATTTGGACTTGTATTTGTACTTGACATACAGTGATTAAGTGTACACTACTGTTTTGATCTCAGACCACTACGTGACCACATACTACTAGTCTTGTGATTTTTGTTTTTTTTACTTGGACTGTTTTTCTCTGCATTCAGTTTCTTTTTTTTCGCTGATCCCGTGATTGACTTTTCTGAAACTTCATTTGAGAACTTGCTTTTCTGTTTTTGGAACTGTGCATATTTTTTTTTACCTCTCATCATGTCTCAGTCTGGAGATGCCCTAGCTGAAGCTGCTTTTGACTTGGAGAAATTGGAGAGCTACAAAGTGGCTCAGTTGAAGCAGTTTTGTAGTAATGTTGGCTGTCCCATTAAGAGCTCATCCAAGAAGGATGAGCTGCAAAAGGCGCTGAGGGCCTGGGTGACAGCCAAAGCAGCTGAGGGGCACACAGATGAGGAGCCAGAGGGGGAAGAGGAGTTGCAAGTCACTCACACTGATGTAGTGGGTGGGCCTGCTATGTCTCAGGGGAGAATCTCCAGGGCAGGTAGCAGTGTGTCCTCCAAGAGTCTGACACCTGGAGAGTTACAGGACAGACAGGCAGAGAGGGAGTACCAGTTGGAGCTGAAAAGGCTCAGTCTAGAGGTGGAACAGAGAAAGCTGACCCTTGAGGTGGAACAGAAAAAGCTCGATTGGGAGCTGGAAGAAAGGAGGAGGAACTTAGAGATTAAAAAAATGATTTATGCTTACGAGCTTAAATTGAAAGAGCTGGAAGTCATGAGGGCTGAGTCCAGCTGGAATGGTGGCAGCAACCATTGTATATCCAGTGATGCTGCAGAAGTGCACATGCCCAGAGAGGTGGTGCCCTACTTGAAGGAGGGAGTTAACACACGCCAGGAGGTTCAGGGGTATGAGGTAGCTCCAGTGATGCACAGGGTCCCTGAGGTGGATTGGGGAACTGGCATGGGGAGTCATATTCCTACTGGTGGGAGGGACACTCTACTGACTCTAGTTGAGAGTGACAGGGAGAGGGGTTCCCCCCAGGTAGAAGTCCTGGTTATGGAGTGTGAAAACATCCCAGAAGAGTGTGGGTTGAGTGTCAGGGACAGTCAGGTACTGTCTCACCAGTCTCAGGAGGGTGATGTGGGGTGCTTTTTCAAAGCAGAGTCACTGGATGGTTGGGTGAAGGGTACTTTGGTTAATTCATGTGAGGGGCTGAGTGATGTAATTGCTGGAGAGCATATGTCTAGTCCTTATTTTCCAGAGCTATGCCAACACCAGGTGGAGTGTGAGTTCTCTGACCCCAGGGAGCTTACAATGGAGGCAGACTTCTGGGTGAGTACCAGAGAGTCTGAAGAGGCATTTGGGGGTGCTCCTGAGAGGAGTGGTCTAGGTAGTTCCCAACCAGGTGAGGTAGGGAAGGATTGTAGTGTCCCAGGTAGGTCCCAGTGTAGTGGGATGGGGGAGGGACCCCATGTCCAGTCTCAGAGGAGAGGGAATGGGGATGGGTTGAGGCCCAAGGTGCCCGAGATCCGGTCCCAGGTCCTGGAGGGTTCCCTGCGGGAACACCAGGAGGGGAGCCTAGCCTGTACCATAGGGCCATCTGTTGAGGGAGACCCCACAGTGTCAGGAGAACTTGGGGGGGCCGCTGTAGCCAGCGTCCCACCAGTTCTGGTGTCTGGCAGTACCACTCCTAGTGAGGGGGTGCAGAAGTCCAGACAGAGGGTTGAGAGGGGGTTGCGGACCCCAGTGGAGAACCTGGAGGGTCAGGGGTCAGCTCTGAGAGCAGAGCCCCCCATGAATGACCTTGGTGAGACCATTTCTGGGTTGGGGGGAATCCAGACTCTGTCAGATGGGCAGAGGTCAGGAGACCTGCGCCAGCCAGACTCTTGTGTGGCCCTTCGGGACAGTGTGTCCCTTGAGGGGGGTAAGTGTGCCCCCCTGGAAGTCCTGGTGTGCCAGGCAATGGTTCAACCGCAGGGTGGTGACTCTGGGTTGAATGATCAGGTTCAGGGGGTAAACTCTGACCTGATGGGGGGTAAGTGTGCTCCCAAGGAAGTCCTGGTGTGCCAGGCAGTGGTTCAACCGCAGGGTGGTGACCCTGGGTTGGATGACCAGGTTCAGAGGGTAAACTCTGACCTGGTAGGGGGTAGGTATGCCCCCCAAGAAGTCCTGGTTTGCCAGGCAGTGATCCAGTCTG
Source organism: Pleurodeles waltl (assembly GCF_031143425.1). NCBI lineage: Eukaryota > Metazoa > Chordata > Amphibia > Caudata > Salamandridae > Pleurodeles > Pleurodeles waltl. Next base: position 994,371,592 of record NC_090442.1, read on the forward strand.
TGGGTACAGACCCCGGATTGGGAGGCCAGGTTAAGGGTGTCCCCCCTGACCTGGAGGAAGGGGCTACTGCTAACAGTGCCCCTACCATGTTGTCTTCTGGGGGGGCCACTCCTAGTTGGGTGGTTCAGGACCCCAGAAGAGAGGGCAGGGGGAGGGAAGCCTCACCCCTGGCCCTGGTCCAACCTGAAGGTACAGACCCCAGGTTGGAGGATCAGTTGCAGGTTAACATCCCTGCACTGATGGAAGAATTGTGCAGGACTGCTTCTACAAGCACCCTGACAGTTTTTGACTCTGGGGGTGCCGCTTCTGCGGGGAGGGTACAGAGCCCCAGAGGGGAGGACCAGGGTCAGGTTAACATCCCTGACCTGGTGGAAGAGAGAGTGGTCAAAGGGTGCCAGGCACCTGGGGCTACCACCCCCCACTCTCCACAGTCACAGTGGTTAGAGAGGCCTGAGGTCGGGCTCTCATCCCTGACAGTTGTCTGGGGCCACTGTGGCTTGCTGTCCTGGTGGACAGAGTTGCCCCTGGGGGGGGGAGGACGAGAGTCACACCCCGGGGGTGGAGTGGGCAACACCACTGTGTTGGCCCTGGTGGTACTATCTGCCCATTGCAATACATCTGTGAGCAAAGTAAAGTTAGGTGTTGCACAGATGGTGTCTGTAGATGTGGAGAAGGGTTCCCCATGGGTTAGCTTAGTGGGCCCTGAGAGTATGGACAGAGGGATCCAACTGGAGTCAGGAAGGCGTAGAACTGGAACATGCCCCTGCTGTTGTGGGCCTGGGTCCCTGTTCTATCGCCCCAATCAGGGAAGTACATCAAGGTATTGATTGTTCTCCCCTGGCTTTAGGCTGGTAGGGGGTCGTGTTGGACTTTTGCTTATGCAGGGTCATCCCCAGTCTTTTTCGCCTCCTGCCTCCTATGTTTTTCTGACATGTTGCTGTTGGCTTTTCAACTCTGAGCACTTTACCACTGCTAATCAGTGCTAAAGTGCATATGCTCTCCTGTTTAAATTGTATGTAAGTGGTTTATCCATGATTGGCATATTTGATTTACTAGTAAGTCCCTAGTAAGGTGCACTAGAGGTGCCAGGGCCTGTAAATCAAATGCTACGAGTGGGCCTGCAGCACTGGTTGTGCCACCCACATAAGTAGCTCTGTAATCATGTCTCAGACCTGCCCCTGCAGTGTCTGTATGTGTATTTTTACACTGTAAATTCGACTTGGCAAGTGTACCCACTTGCCAGGCCTAAACCTTCCCTTTCCTTACATATAAGGCACCCCTAAGGTAGGCCCTAGGTAGCCCCAAGGGCAGGGTGCAGTGTATGGATAAGGTAGGACATATAGTAATGTGGTTTATATGTCCTGACAGTGAAATACTGCCAATTTCGTTTTCACTGTTGCAAGGTCTGTCTCTCTCTCATAGGATAATATGGGGGCTACCTTTAAATATGATTAAAGTGTAGATTCCCCTAGAGAGTAGATGGACATGTGGAGTTTGGGATCCCTGAACTCACAATTTAAAAATACATCTTTTAGTAAAGTTGATTTTGAGATTGTGCGTTTGGAAATGCCACTTTTAGAAAGTGAACATTTTCTTGCTTAAACCATTCTGTGACTCTGCCTGGTTTGTGGATTCCCTGTCTGGGTCAGTTTGACAGTTGGGTTGTTTTTCACCTCACACCAGACAGTGACACAAAGGGAGCTGGGGTGTGATCTGCATTTCCTGATTAGCCATCTCTGCTAGGAGGGAGGGGTGGAGTGGTCACTCTCATCTGAAAGGACTGTGCCTGCCTCTGACAATGCTGTCTCCAGCCCCCTGGTGTGTGTCTGAGGCCTTGCCTGGGCAAGGCAGGATTTCACAAGAAGGTGTGAGTCCCCTTTGAAGGAAGGTGACTTCAAAGACTAAAATGGGTATAAGAAGGGCACCCAAACTTACAAACTTTAGAAACACTTCTGGAATCAAGAGGAACCTCTGCCTGGAGAAGAGCTGATCGCTGAGGAACAAGTGCTGCCCTGCCTGTGACTGTGCTTTGTGGAGCTTTCCTGCAGTGCTGCTTCTGCCAGAGTAAGAGGGCAAAGACTGGACTTTGTGTGCCTTCCATCTTGAAGAAGAAATCTCCAAGGGCTTGATGTAGAGCTTGCCTCCTGTTGTTGAAGTCTCAGGGATAGCAAAGACTTCTTCCTGCCAGCACCTGGAGTCTCTGGAGAGACCCCTACTCTGCTCTGTGGTGCCCTTCCAGTTCCTGGGACCCTGAAAGGAGAGGCTGGCAGCCTAAGGACAAAAATACACGCACCGAGCACCGTGCGGAGAAAAGATCGACGCGAATCCGATCGCGGCTGAGAAATCGACGCGATGCCGGTTCCGCAGCTGAGAAACGACGCCGCAGGAAACGCGACCGAAAGACCGACGCCCGGAGCAGGAGAAACGACGCGCAGCATCGCTGACGGAGGCTGAGAGATCGCACCCTGCGCCGCGGGACTTTCGGATCGTCGTGTGGCTGGCTTTTTCAACGCGCACCGCCGTGCCGAGTTACTTTCGACGCACACCGCCCGTGCGGGGTTATTTTTGACGCAAACCAGGTACATTTTCACGCTAGCAGCGCTAGTGTGGTGTTACAACTACCTAAAGACTCTTTTTATTTTAAACCTTTAAAAAATCATAACTTGACTTGTGTATGTTGGATTTTTGTCGTTTTGGTCTTGTTTTGTCTAGATAAATATTTCCTATTTTTCTAAACTGGTGTTGTGTCATTTTGTAGTGTTTTCATTAAGTTACTGTGTGTGTTGGTACAAATACTTTACGCCCAGCACTCTGAGGTTAAGCCTACTGCTCTGCCAAGCTACCAAGGGGGTAAGCAGGGGTTAGCTGAGGGTGATTCTCTTTTATCCTAACTAGAGTGAGGGTCCTTGCTTGAACAGGGGGTAACCTGACTGTCAACCAAAGACCCCATTTCTAACAATACCTATGCAAATTTTCATATGGACTGGTGGGAGGAGCAGGTACTCAATGGCACTGATATGCAAGAATGTTCCTCTTAGATAACAATGTGGTTGAGATATATTGATGACTTATTTGTTTTATGGAAAGGAGATATAAACACCGCAAATAAGTTTGTGAGGTAAATTAACATTAAAAATTTGAATCTAATATTCACAAGTCGCATCAGCAACACAACAATAGGTTTGTTCGATGTGAGGCTGGAAGTCATCAATTTGAAACTTACCACCACAATGTACAGGAGGAGTACAGCAGGTAATACTACTCTGCACGACAGTAGTTCACACCCTTTCCCTTCATTGTGCAGCATACCATATAGGGAGTTTCTGAGGGCCAAGCACTTATGCAGCATGGAGGAATCTTATATGAGCACAAAGACAGACATGGTTGACCAATTGAAGGCCAGAGGCTACACTGAAAATATACTCAAGGCAGCTAAAAGTTAAATAGCCACTCACAAAATGGAAACATTGTTGCAGTGTAAAAATCAGGAGGACAGCAAAGAGAAATACCAAGGGGGTGAGCAGGGGTTATCTTGGACGTGTAACTCCCTTGCCCTTACTAGAGTGGGTGGGTTCTGCCTGGTTTAGGTGTATACCCTAGTCAACCAGAAACCCCATTTCTAACAGGTAGATTCATCACCACCTAAAACAGTCTTCACAATACAATATGGAAAGCACTTCAGACTAGGTAGCTGGTAAGAAGCCACTGAATACCTATAGAAAAGCTTGCTCATTAAGAAATATGTTGTTTTACAACAATGTAACAACAGATAAGACACAGTGGCTAAAACCTCAAAAAGGCTTTACAAAGTGCAGCAAATGTAAGGCCTGTGTACAAGTGAGAAACATCTTTTTTTTAAATTATTTTGACGGCAGATGCAATTACATTCCATAATTTGAAGATCAATCTAATATATTACTATTCTTTCGAGTGCCCCTGTCCCATTAATAATTGAGCCAATATATCTGTAAGTGTATCTGCAGGCGCAGCCTACTAGCTTAGTTTCTATCTCCCACCCGAGCCCAGTCATTTTACACATTGTTCATCTTCCCCCATCTACCCTGGTATCTCTGTAATGCTCTGATTCACTGGGCATACAGGTTTTCTTTCGCACGTATTGCCTCCATCCTTGCCTCCATGCCGCACACATGGGGGGTGTTGGTGATTTCCACACCTGAAGAATCAGTGACTTGGCTATCAAGGTGCCCACAAATGCTATTTGTTTAGCAGAAATAGACAGATCCATGTTCACAAGTGAAAAACATCATAGAGATTTATAAAGATCTACATGAAAACATAAAAATTAAACAAGCCTAAAACTGTAAAACAGACTATGCTATGTATGTGCTTGAATGCCTGTGTTCCAAAAGATATGTAGGCAGCACCACATTGCAGGTGCATAAACGTATTTTACAACATTTGCGGGCAATTAAAATTAAGAGGAAAGCTATCCTTTAGGAAGACATTATAAGAGTTTCCACAACAGTGATCCCAGTCTTCTCACTTACATTGCATAGGTTGTATAACGAAGACACCCACAGGAAGATACAGGAAGAAATCAGGAGGACAGCAAAGAGAAAGTGTGTAGATTCAGCACCACATACAACAGTGTTCACAATACAGTAAGGAAAGCACTTCAGGAGTACTGCCACTATATCATGAATGGCCCAGTCATAGGCTAGGTAGCTGGTAAGAAGCCATAGATTACTTATAGAAAACCTCACTCAATGAGAGATACATTAGTTTACAACAATGTAACAACAGATAAGACACAATTGTTAAACCCTCAAAAAGACTTTACAAAGTGCAGTACATGTAAGGCCTGTGTACAAGTAAGAAACATCATAGAGATATATACCGACCCCCATAAAAGAAAAAAAAGAAAAGACATGCCTTGAATTGTAAAACAGAATATGCTATATATGTCCTTGAATGCCCCTGCTCAAAAAGATATGTATACAGCACCAAATTTGAGGTCCATAAACGTATTTTACAACATTTGTGTGCAATTAAAAATTAAGAGGAAAGCTATCCTGTAGCAAGACATTATAAGAGTTTCTACAGCAATGATCCCAATCTTCTCACTTACAGTGCATAGATTGTATTCTGAAGACACCCAGAGAAAGAGAAAGGTAGAAATCCTTGCGTAAACTGGAACGTAAAGATATCTTCAGACTGGACAGTAAGGAACCAATATTGACAAGGAAATGTATACAGATGTGTAACTTGTTATTTTTTTAATATTGTGAATATGTTCCTTGCCATCATTTTAAAGGTTTAATTAGCAGATCACCGCACAATAACACCCAATTCTCTCTTTTTCATGTATGTTTGTGTTGTAGGTATACAAGCCCATGCAGACCAGTCAGTTAAGATGTAATGAGGAGAAATTACACCCACGAAAAGGAACAATAGTACCTTACACCAGGAATGATGAGGTCAGTGTACAGGATGTATTTAAGTTTGTAACACAGAGCCTAATCCAGTATTATCCTATATGGTCTAATTGGAAATTAGGCAAATGTACTAAAGTAATTTGGGTCGGCCCACTTGGGCTACATGCTTTTATAGAAGCCAAGAAACTTGTTATAATGTTAATAGTTGAGCAGTGAGGACAATTACATGTGGATTTACTTGTTTTACTTACATTAAAGAATTTTTCGTTGAGATGGCAATTTTAGAAAATAATCTTGAATGAGGCCTGGGGTGATTCCCTGTCACAGGTTTCCTTTCTGCCAGGACTTTCATGGCGGTCCTACCGCCGCAGAAACAGTGGCAGAAAGTCAGCTCCTAATACCGCCGGCAGTCTTACTAAACCAAAGGTTACAAGGACGCTATAGTTAAGTTCTGAATTTACTCACACAAAACCATAGAAATTCAGCAGTTATAGTTATAGTTAGCTGAAGTAATTATAACTCGTGCACTAAGGTAACTATAACTAGTGCCCCCACCATGCACAGTTTAGTCCTCAATAATGTTTCTGCAAATGCTACATTTGAATTAATTTAGCAAAGATGTCATAATGTAATATATGGGATAATTATCAGTGCAAGGCGAGGGCGTGAGTTATAGTTACCTTAGGGCACGAGTTATAATGACTTCACCTAACCATATCTATAACTTCTGAATTTCCATGGTTTTGTGCAAGTAAATTCAGAACTTAACTATAAAGTTCCTGCAACCTTTGTTTTTTTTAGTGAATTTCTATGTTTTTTTAAAACAAAAAGTAATTTTAATTACTCTATGTTAAGGGTGGCCACAGGGATTGGCCTGTGACCAGGTCCTGCAACCTACTCTCTGTATGCACCCAACTCTGTGCCATGCACAGCCTTTGGCCGTGCACGCTTGGAATGGGTAAAGGCCCTGTGACCATCTCCGTATAAGTACCCCACCTCCTGGGACCGTAAGTAGGTACTTGAGTGTCTGAGTGGGTCTGTGAGTGGGTGCATGAGTGTCTGAGAGGGTCTGTGAGTGGGTGAGTGACTGAGTGGGTCTGTGAGTGGGTGCATGAGTGTCTGACAGGATCTTTGAGTGGGTACATAAGTGTCTGAGTGGGACTGTGAGTGGGTGAATGAGTGAGTCTGTGAGTGGGTGCATGAATGTCTGAGAGGGTCTGTGAGAGGGTGTTTGAGTGGGTCCTTGAGTGGGTGCATGAGTGTCTGAGTGGGTCTGTGAGTGGGTGCATAAGTGTCTGATTGGGTCTGTGAGTGTTTGCATGAGTGTCTGAGTGGGTCTTTGAGTGGGTGCATGAGTGTCTGACAGGGTCTGTGAGTGGGTGCATACGTTTCTGAGTGGGACTGTGAGTGGGTACATGAGTGTATGAGTGGGTCTGTGAGTGGGTGCATGAGTGTTGGGGTGGGTCTGTGAGTGGGTGCATAAGTGTCTGATGGGGTCTGTGAGTGTTTGCATGGTTGTCTGAGTGGGTCTGTGAATGGGTGTGAGAGTGTCTGAGTGGGCTTGTGAGTGTGTGCGTGAGTTCCTGCAGAGTCTGTGAGTGGGTGCATGAGTGTGTGAGAGGCCTGTGAGAGTGAGTGTCTGAGTGGGTCTGTGAGTGGGTGATACAGTGTGAGTGGGTGTATGAGTGACTCACTGTGTCCATGAGTGAGTGTATGAGTGATTGAGTGGGTCTGTGAGTGGGTATGTGAGTGTGTAAGTGGGTATGTGAGTGAGTGTGCATTTTTTTTTGTTTTTTTTGCGATATTCACAAATTTGGCACAACGTTATATGGCTGCTGTGCACATAGCTGCTGTGCTGAGCATCATGATGAATCAGTAGCCGCTGGTGTATTTTTAAAGTGGTGTGGCAGAACGTGTTATACCCGAGTATAATGAAAGAGCGAGCGAAGCGTGCAAGCCCGAAGTGCAAAATGTGGGTGCTGGGGGTTCTATCCCACAAGAAACATTTGAACAAATGAATTAAAATGGTGGATTTTACACCACACATTAAAAGTTCCCTCTGCTCTTTTGGGGACAGACACACCGCACTCACTCACTCACTACGCTGAAAAAGTTCTCCATTGTTGACCACACTCCCTCAGCTGGTGATGTTACTGCAGCACAGATACCTGCAATGTGGGTGATGTACTGAGCCCGAACTACACAACCATGGACCTAATTAGTTATAGCAGGAAATAATGCCACGCTTACCCAGTGTTGCACTGTGATGTAACACCAGACTCGTTGCCACGTGTTGTCAGGGCAGACTGGGGACCGAAACCAGCCATGGCAAATATGTCGGACCAGCCCCTGGGTCGGGAGAGGTGATTAGCAAGTGAAAAGCAAAGCTGCTTTTGTTACTGGGGGCCGATTTAGCAGCACTGCTGCAAAACTGGCCTCCAGTAACAAAACCGAACCCGACAGCTGCTAAATCGGCCCCCTTCCTTCTAGCCTAGGTTGAAGTTGAAAATCACACCAGGCTAAGAGCAACACTGCGCTTCTTCATGTAATAATTTATGATGCACTAAGCGCTCAGCAGTGCAGGCCTGGCACTCAATTGCCCCCTATTGGAAAATGTCAGGCACTGTGCTATACATAATCCACAAAACAGAGTCCTCATGCCGGCTGCCCCTGTGACAGTCTCCTGTCTGGCTTTCCCACCCTCCACCCTCTGCTGCTTAGTTCCTGCTCATTTGTCTGCTCCTTTTTAACTCAGTTCTGCTTGTTTTTTCCTCAATTTTTCCTCTTTTATTCTCATTTTCTGTACCTTTCACCCTTTTCTGCTTGTTTTCTGCACCCTTTCCACTATTTTCTGTGCATTTTCAGCTCCTTTTTCCCCTCTTTTCTTCTCACTTTTCTGCTCCATTTTCACTCCTTTCTGCTCGTTTTTGCCCTGCTTGCCTTTTCTGCTTTTTTCCTATCCTTATCATTTCCCCTCTCCCGCTATTTCCCACCCAGTGCCTGCCTTCCCCCAGGACCTACTTAATAGAGTCCGCAGTGTGACCCCCATTGAGCAGGTCCTTGTGCCAGCTCCCTCTGTGAAAGTCTCCTCTCCAGCATGCCCACTGCCACCCTCTGCTGCCTGGTTTCTGCTTGTTTGTCTGCTCCATTTGCACTCTTTTCTGCTCATTTTCTGCTCCATTTGCACTCTTGTCTGCTCATTTTCTTCACCTTTTCCCCCTCTTTTCTGCTGGTTTTCTGCACCTTTTCCCCTCTTTTCTTCTCATTTTCTCTTCCTTTTTCCCTTTTTTTCTTCTTGTTTTTGCCCTTCTTGCCTTTTCTGCTCCTTCTTCTCTTTTCCCCATTTCCCTCCTCCTGCAGTGTCCCACCTCTTGCCACCCAGCGCCCCACCCTGCCCCAGGACCATCTTAATGGAGGCTGCTGCCACAAAGCAGGCATGCGTCCGTGACTGGACTGCCTCCTGCACCAGGAACCCTGGCCATAAAGCCACTCACTGCTACTCCACTGAGGAGCTCAGAACTATGAATCCTGGGCACCACAACAACAATTGCTGAACCACATCCCCTTGTGCTCCTAAAGGACCCTTCACCTGCCAAAACTGCAGCGTCTCCCGCAGCACCAACCCTTCAGCCCACGCAGGACCCTGTGCCACATCCACTTCGAAGGCCACAGTCAACCCAGAACCTCTCCATTGGATCCTACTCAATGCCTGATCGTGCTGCAAACATGCCACAGAAATCTGAGACACCATCACCTCCCTCTCCCCAAATGTAGCTTACATCACCGAAACCTGGCTAAACCCTACCTCAAACCCCGCCATTTTAACCCAAAATATCCAACAGCTACAAGATCATACACTGAGACTGCACCAACAGACACGGTGAGAGCATCGTTATCATATTGAAGAACACCATTTGATGCATCGCCACCAACAACAACATCTCACCCCACATGGAACACCTCAATTTCCAACTATAAACCAATGCCCAAACTACCTTAAGAGACACCCTTATATACAGACCCCCAGGACTGCGACCGGCCTTCTGTGACTTAATGCCCAATATCATTGCGGCACTAGCCATCGACTCCAACCACTACATTCTACTTTGCGGCCCCATATTCCACATCGATGACCCAAATTATGCCAACTCCACCACCCTCCTTGAGAACTTGAACAATATAGGCCTCTCCCAACTGGTCAACATATCCACACACAAGGCTGGACACACTCTTGACCCACTCTTCATCTCCAGTGGCAGAGTCAGATTCAGCCACATCACAGAACTCTCCTGATCCGACCACAGCATTTTCCACTTCACTATCACTGACCCCCAACACACCACCATCAAGAGCCACAAAGCCAACTACTGCAACTAGAGCAAAGTTACTGAATCACTTTGGACACCGGTCCTAAGTTCATCTAAACTCCAGGCCTCTTCCGATCTCAAACAGGCCATCCTAAACGTCTCTTCTTGGATCACCAAATGGGATGACTCAGTTGCCCTGATGAAACCAGCCAGGACCAACAAAACCTCTGCTAACGCCAGCTGGTACACTCCAGAGCTTAGAGCGACCAAGCGCTGCTGCTACAAACTCGAGAAACAATGACGATCCACCAGAAATCCCTCTGATAGAACAGCCCACAAAGGAGCCCTCAGCAATTACCACCAACAACTCAAGGAGGCCAAGAGAGCAGCCATCATGACACACATTGACTCAGCATCCAACCACACAAAATACATTTTCAAAATAGTTAAAGAATACTCCAGCCCAGCAGCCACAGAACGCACCATCCACCCATCCCAAGAACTCTGCAACATCCATTTAGAATACTTCCACAGCAAGATCGCCACCATCTACTACTTTGACCCCCAACCCACGATCTCCAAACCCAGCTCTTTTGACCCCCAGTGCACATCAACAGCACTATCTCCATGTGGGCACCGCTCACCACTCAATCCACCTCAGCCATCATGACATCCATTTACTCTGGGGCACCCACTGAACCATGCCCCATAACCTGTTCAACCTCAGAACCAACCTCATCAGCACAGAACTCACAGGCATCCTCAACACTGCATTACATCAGCAGTTTTTCCAGACAAACGGAAGCATGTGGACATCAAAACCCTTCTGACAAAACCCTCAGTCCACCCCAACAAACTCAATATTTACTGACCCATCTCTCTCCTCCTCTACCCGGCAAAAGTACTGGAGAAGGCCATCAATCAGCAGCTCACCAGCTACCTGGAAGAAAACAACCTACTGGACACCTCCCAATCAGTTTTTGGCCAAAGTATTGAGACCGCACTCACCGCCACTGATGACATCAGAGCCCTCCTCGAACACAGGGACACCACCGCCCTGATCGTTTCAACCTATCAGCTGCGTTCAACACTGTCTCTCATCACACCCTCATCAATAGACTCCACAATATCGGAATACAAAACAATGTCCTGAAATGGATCATCTCCTTCCTGACAGTACACACTCGGAGCATCCGACTTCCCCCTTTCACCTCTGCACGCCAAAGCATCATTTGAGGTGTACCCTAAGGTTCAACCCTCAGCCCCACTTTGTTCAGTACCTACATGACCCCCTCCAGCACACATCATTATATCCCACTGACTCAACATCATCGCCTACGCAGACGATACACAACTGATCCTCTTGCTTACTGAAGATCCCTCCATCATCAGAACCAACTTCCGCAAGGCCATGACCACCGTAGCCAACTGGATGAAAATAACTGCCCAAAGCTCAACTCCAACAAGATGGAAGTCCTGAGCTTTGGGAAAAACACCTCCACATGTGACCATAGCTGGTGGGCAGGCAAACTCAGACCCACTCCCACACCTACAGGTCACATTCAGAACCTTGGCATCAGCCTCGACAGTGAGCTGACAATGAAGGGGCAGATCAACACAGTCAACTCCTCCTGCTTCCACCCCCTTCGCATGCTCTGCCGAATCTTCAGATGGATCACAACCAACACCATGAAAACTGTCACCGAGGCCCTCGTCACCAGCCGCCTCAACTACGGTAACTCTCTCTACACAAGTTTGTCCTCCAAGCTCCTAAAGAGACTCCAGACAATACAGAACACCACAGCCAGATTCATCCTGGACCATCCCAGGTACATCCACATCAGCCTCCCACCTCAGAAACCTCCACTGGCTCCTCATCCAGAGAGATGTCATTACAAGCTCCTCAAGCATGCCTAAAAAGCCCTACATGGTCAAGTACCGGAATAATTCAACCGCAGTCTACACTTCCACCAGCCACCTGTGCTCTTCTTCTCTGGCCCACACACACACACACACACACACACACATACCCAGAATCTGATGCTGCCACAACGGCGGCTGCTCTTTTTCCTGCATCGCTGCCAAGGCCTAGAACGACCTACCCCTCCCCCTTCAAACTGCATCCTCACTGGCATACTTCAAGAAGAGACATTGCACCCCAGTCACCATATACCACCAGGGGTGACAGCGATGCCCTTTACAAATCACTGAATAAATGAATGGACTGAGAATGCACATTTTTGGACTCTGTGGCACCACCTCTAAACATTATTTTGCCCTGATAACTTTATTGTGCCATTTTCAGAGACCCTCTGCTGGCTAGATATGATAAAAGTCACTCCCCTATGTATCCAGGCCTGGTGACTGGACTGCCCTGACACAAACTAACTATTAATCCACACTTTTGAAGAACCTGAAAGAGAGCTGCTGGACTCTTTCCCCATGCCCCAGCCACCTGTTATAACAAAATCTACAGGAGTTGTTGCATCTGGGTGGAAGAGGCAGAGGCCACTGACACACTCACTCCTATACTGTCTGAGACAGCTTGTGGTGCCCCCAGCCATTGAGATTAATGGAGGTCTTCCGACTCCACCCGGGGCCATATGAATAATGCCCAAAGTAAAAGCCTATTCTTAGCAGTAACACTGGCTAATCCCTGCACAGCGTGGGGCTGGGTGGTTGCAGGGTTGGCCGCAGGCTAGGCCCTATGGACAACCCCCAATGCACACAGCTGAAGGACATGCGCAGCAAAGGGTTGGCTAGTTATAGGAGTTGGCTGCAGGGTTGGATTAACGTATAGTAATGAAAATTCACTGAAAAACAAAAGCTTACAGGGACATTATAGTTAGGAAATGGAATTTAAAAAAACATAGAAATTCACTTAAAAAACCAAAGGTTACAGGGATGTTATAGTGAGGCTCACATTTTAAACGAACCAAGCCATAGAAGTTCACCAGTTATAGTTAGAATGCCCCATATATACTTCAGACCTGATTGGCTTCATTTGGGACATCTCTTCATGCAACATGTCTACCATTATCTAATCATTCTGTACCTCCTCACTAATTAAGGTGTACTTAGGGCCAGATGTGCTAAAGTTTTTAGCTGTCATAGACAATCCAGTTTGCAAAATCAGAGGGTTTGCAACTGCTAAAAAGGTATTTTGTATTATTTTGTGTGTATTAAAACCATTTTAACAGTCACTACAGTATACCAACTGTAAATCGAATCTGGGCAGGGCGTATTGTGGGTGTCCCTTTCAAACTGGAATTCTGTACTCTATGGCTCAATAGTTACTCATTGGAATTCAGGTTGCAAGCAATTGATAATTTACTATTTCCTGACTTGGAATGGTAACTTATTTGTAAATGGAAAAAGGGTTCATTCTTCCCTTTTGTAAATTGGGGTGCCAGTTTCAGGAATAGCTGGCGGTTGCCTAAGGGATAGCAGGCAAATCTTACTGAAGGTTTTCATTTTTTTGGTTTTAGAGCAGTCATCTTTTCTTTAAGGGAATCACGCTGCTAAAAAAAGTTTTTAATTTTGAAAAGCAAACACAGAGAGGGTGATCTGGTTACCCTTGCAGGCCATCTTCCCTGTGGTTGTAGCCAATCATTGTTGGGAACAAATTAGTGTTATTTAGTGGTTTGTAGTCAGCAAGAAATGAATATTCATTAGGAAGATTGGTCTGCTTATCCACTATAAGACTTTTTTGTGTGAATATGTGTTTATATTTTAAATAACTATTAAAAATAATTTAACTTAATTTACCATTATTTCCCATGGGGTTTTATTTTAAGCCCCTAATGCCATTATTTTCTATAGGAGGATGTTCCAGTACCAGTGTTTGGCAATATGTGGTGCTGGACTGAAATAATTTCCTACTATTTTGGCTATAATAACCTCAGACCGGGAAACAGCCTTTATCATGCAGTCTATACAACACTTTGCCTTTACTGTGCAGTCTTATCCACGCATATGTCTTTACAATGTATGCATTAACCACACATAGGTATTTACCACGCACGTCTTTACCACACTAAATGGTAAGTATTGGTAAATGCTTTGTAAATTTAAAGAACGTATTTAGTTAATATTTGTTTGTTAAAATAATTATTTTTAAAATGTACTTAAAATACTTAAACCGTGCTATTTTTAAATGCAGAAATTAAAGCAGAGCAGAATGTAAGAGAGATGGGGTAATAAGTGGGGAAGTGTATTGATACTCGGGTACAAATTAATCATATCATTTAACATATGCAAGTTTAAAATTTAGGAACGGTATGTAAGGAATATAGGGATTATGGATTGGGAAGTGTATTAATACTCAGGTAAGAATTAAAACACCTGAGAATTAAATAATTAAATTAGTTTTTAAGTATTTTAAAATTATGAAATTAATAATGAATATGATTCGAAAATAAATATATAAAAGGTTTAGGAGTAAGATTTAAGGGATACAGGGGTAATGTATGGGGAAGTGTATTAACACTAGAGTATAAATTAAAATACTTGAGTCTTAATGTATTAAATACATTTAAAGTATTTTAGACATATTAAAATAATGAATGCATATTATGTTAGCATGTGCCAATTAAAGTTTTAGGCATGGGATGTGAGGGATATAGGGTATTTGGTGGAGAGTTGTGTTACTAATCAGGTAATGATTAGAACACCTGAGCATTAATTAGTTTAAATAATTTACATGTATTGCAGACTTATTAAAACATTAATGCATACTACTTTAAAATGTGTTAAAGTTTTAGGAGCAGGATAGGGGAAATGTGTGGGAAAATGTATCAATATGCAGGTATTAATTTTAATATCATTTTTATTAATAAATGAATGTAGAAAAGCATGTTTAAATTTAATTTAATAAACAGTAATAAATCTTAAATAGTCTAAAACACTCCAAAAATAATATAAATATTCATATTAACTTGAAAACAACCACTAGACATTATTATTGTAAATAATATGAAGGCATCACAAATATATAAAAACATATTTGTACTAATTATTAAAACTAGAAAACTATTTAAAATACAAACATATATACTTTATTTATATCAGTAATTATTAATGTGGTAGCAACGCACCGTCCTGTGATTCTGGGCAAATCACTTAATCTCCCCGTGTCCATGGACAGCGTCTTGAGACACTCAGGGGTGATACGCTGCGCTATATAAATCTACATTTCAATAGCATCTTATAATTTTAATACCTTTTTAAGAACAATTCTGTTTATTCATTGAGCTGCCACTTCTTACTTACACAGCATTATGGCTACAACCCCAGGGGCCGGCTGCAATGACGAGCAATAATCTAGGGTCATTATGTTCACTGCTTCTGTCTACAACTTGGAGGCCGGCAGCATCAGTTAGGCAATTTGAAAAAGAAAAACAACAAGACATACACATCAAGAAACTCTCCATAACTATCCCATTCCACCCCCCCCCCCAGGCTCCGAACTTTCCTTGGTTAAAGGGCCAATCTCAGTGAGCATATATTAAATAGTGTGTTGGTTATGAAAGTGGATTGGAGGAAAAGAACACCCTACGTTACCGGAGGAGGCGCATCAGGAATCAGGCAAAGCACTCTCAAATATGCGGGGCATGCCAGCTCCCAAAATTCAGTGGAAAGTAGGTTAATGAAGGGGGCCCATATGTCTGCATATCCAGTGTGGTCTGGGTCCGTTGCAAGGGATGGCTTCTCCATTCTCAATATATACCACAATCTATGTAGCCAGGAGATGTGCTCAGGTGTTTGGTCCGTGTCCCATAGAGAGAGTATGGTCTGATGGGCTGCCCCTTGGGCTAGGACCATTTGCCTTCCACTAAGAGAGTGAAGAGGATAAGTCAGGGGATTGGTAAGGCCTAAGATGATATCAGCTGGGAATTTTGTAATTGAAGAGTTGAAAGCAATGTCAATGTCTAGGAGGGCCAGTTTCCAATAGCCTGTAAGCTTGGGGTAATGCCATAGAAAGTGTAACAGAGTTCCAGTACCACCATACCCCGCCAACATTTCGAGGTGCTATCCTGCTTCCACCGCTGCATCCATGCAGAGCTCATGTACCATTAAGAAATAGTCTTATATGCCGTTTCAGTGTTGGACATGAAGTGCGCTGTGTGGTGGACCCTGTAAAAGATATCCTTCCACTCCTTCACAGAGAGACATCTGCTCAGTTCGGCTTCCCACTGGAGCTGCCCTTTAGATTGGGTGTGGAGTGGTCCTGATTCAAGAGGGTGTACAATTCTGATGTGAGGCATCTGTCGTTACTTTTGAGAAGCACCCATTACTCAAAGAGGCCATTGATCATCCCATGTTCTGTATCATCTCAGGCCCCGTCACATAGTGGTGCAGTTGTAGGTACCTAACCCGGTCAGCGTCTTGGAGGGAATAGTCATTTTTAAGTCACTCGAAAGGTATCAATCCTAGGGTATCAGAAAGGGAACCCACATGCTTACACCCCCCCATCTCACCATCTACCAAACTGTCCAGGCTGCAGTCCTGGCAGGAAGTCTGGATTTCCTAAAATTGGGGTCATGGGGAAGGGAATGTGATTAGGCCTGCTTTGACGGCTACTGAATCCCACACGTGTAGTGTAGAGCAGGTCACTGGGGAGGAGTAAAGGCCCCACACCCTTTGTCTGTGGGAAAGCCAGGCCCCCTTCCATATATGGGAACCAGCAACAGCTTGATCCATAAATGTCCAATGTTTCTCCTAGAGCTGGCAGTTCCACTCTACAATAAAGTGGATCTGGGCTCCCTGGGAATTTCAGAGCAAATGGGGGACTGCCAGTCCACCCTCCCCTTTCGGTTGGTATATCAAATGTTTGTGCAAATGGAGTTTCTTGGCATCCCAGATAAATTGACCACCAGTTGAAGAGTGCCAATCATGTTAGAGGGTGGTAGGGGGCAGGGTCTGGAATAGATAGAAGACGCGGGGAAGCACAATCATCTTGACCACCATGACCCTGCCCATCCAGGAGAGGCGAAGGCGACTCCAAAACGCTAAATCCTTGCAGATCTGCTAGATTAGGACAGAATAGTTGACGGTCACTATTCTGGAGGCAGAGCATGTTAGTTAAATTCCTAAATATGGAATGGTATCTGTTTACCACTCAAAAAAAAAGACGGAGCAGAGAGTCACTTTGTGCACTGGGTTAACAGTGAGGTTCACGATCTGTTATTTTTGCATGTTTACTTTAAAGCTCGAGACCTCTCCGATGATGCTGAACTCCTCTATCAAGGTTGGAAGTGAATGTGCCAGGTCTGCTATGGATAAGATATCATTCACATAGAGATTGATCAGATGATGGCCCTCTCTGTGGGTTATCCCTCATACATTGAGCTAGCGGCTCCATGTTAAGGGCAAAAAGGAGGGTGGGGGCAAAAGGCAACCCTGATGTGTGCCTCTCTGGATAGGAAAGGGTAGTGACAAAATACCGTTGACCCTGACCGAGGCCCTCAGATTGCTATAGATACTACAGACCCATTTGTAGGAAAAATTCTCAAAACACTTTGAAGAGGTAGGGCCAGCGGACGAGGTAAAAAGCTTTTTCCACGTCAATTGATAGGAGCAGAGCTTTCTTGTGTGACTGCCGGGCTTTCTCCATAAGTAGTCATTTGGTGTTATCACTACATTGACACATGGGGATGGAGCC
The DNA here is from genome assembly GCF_031143425.1 of Pleurodeles waltl. Classification (NCBI taxonomy): domain Eukaryota; kingdom Metazoa; phylum Chordata; class Amphibia; order Caudata; family Salamandridae; genus Pleurodeles; species Pleurodeles waltl. Next base: position 994,388,958 of record NC_090442.1, read on the forward strand.
CGCCTGGTCTGAGTTGATCGAGACTGGCATCAAGGGGCTAAGACAGTGTGCTAATATGCTAGCAAAAAGCTTTGCATCTGTTTTGAAAGGAGAAACAGGTCTGTACGACCTGGAGAGTGCTGGGTCTTTGTCCGGTTTCTGAAGCACGGTAATGACCACTTCCAGCATGGAGTCTGTGAGGGACCCGGCATCGTCAAGGGAGTTGTATAACCTGGTGAGTATAGGGGCCAGATCTTGGCAGAAGGCCTTGTAAAATTGTGCACTAAAGCCATCTGGTCCCGGGGCTTTCATTGGTTTCAACCTGGCTATGGCCGAGATCACCTCGTCAATGCGGATAGGCTGATCCAGAGCCAGAGTCTCTACTGTGGGCAGATGGTGAGAGGAATATTCTGAAGGTAACTCCCTGGGCTGCTACCGGGGCTGTCAGTGCCAACATAGAGGGAACCATAAAAGTCCTGAAAAGCTGACGCTATTTCATCTGCTGATCGCACTTCCATGTCTAGGCTAGTGCAGATTGCTTTCACAGTCCCCAGTCCTGTACACTTATGACCTTTCACAAGTGCTTTGCTGATCCAGGTGGCATCGGTTTTCAACTGCGGGGATTGCTATCAGCTCTGTACACACTTCCAACTTCAGAGTTTGCCAAGGGAAGAGAAGCCCCCCATGATCATTAATCTGAATATAGGACGCAATTGCAGCATGGATGGAGGCAACAGAGGTTGGGACTGCAGCAGGGAGTTGTGCAAGCACCAATTGGAAGTCTTAGGTTAAAGGAAGGGCAACTTCAGTGAAAGAGACAAGGGCGCGTGGTCAGAGTGAGCATGGGGAAATGGATGCTTCTGTGGCAACTGCCACTAGGGGCATAGTCGCTAAGAAATGTTCAATGCAGGCATACGTCTTTTGGATAGTTGAGTAAAATGTATAGTCCCTAGAAGATGGGTACAGTCGGAGAGCCAGCATAGGCCAGGCATCGAGAAGGCTCCCGCTTGAGCTGATCGTTGGCCACAGCGGTCCAAGTCTCTGTCCGTGACCAAGTTCAGGTCACCACCCACCAGGACTGCGGCATCCGGGGTTCAAAGAACCATGGCCAAATAACTCATAATGAAGGCCTCTTGTCACTCATTAGGAGCATATACTCTCACCAGCATAAAGGAGAAGGACCCCTTCTTAGTCGGAATGCTATGAGGTGACCCTTAATGTCAGCTAAGGTGGATAAGATTTCCCCATGGAAGTCTCGGGAAAGCAGAATGGCCACACCCCCCTTCTTAGTTGGGCAGGAGGAGCAAAATTGATACAGGAACCAAAGAGAGCCCATTCTATGAGTATTTTTAGAAAGCAAGTATGTGTCATGCAATAAGCAGGTGTCACCCCTGGACTTCTCTAGGAGGGATAGTACTGCTAAACTCTGTGAGGGGTTGTTCAGATCCCGAACATTAAAGCTGATAATTTTAAGTTTCATGACAGTGTACCAGAGGAATAAATGTCAATAGTATGTTATGGGAAGCTGTTTGAATGTGTGGTATGGGAGCGGCTCCCCTCCACCCAACCCTTGGGATGTTATGCCAAAAGCCAGAAAGAACCTTGTTTTGTAGTGGAGCCAGCATACCCAGAACTTCACAAGAGCAAATAAGAAACATAAAACACTTTTAGATTCCAGCATCAGCCCATAGACATTGGTTAGTTGAGAAGGAGTATGGGCCTGATGGGTAGGGTCAGGAAGAGAGAAGGGTCACACAATAGGGAGGTTTCCCCAACAGGAGGCTCAGAAGTGGCAGGATGAAATTGTGGAAATCTCCACCGCTTGTCCCCACCTTTATGTTCCCCACACACCTGTATTTCTGCGGATGAGGAGATGCCCCCTAGATCATGAGGCTCCAGTTAAGCGAGACAGACATGGCTGCGGGTCAGGATCTACAGCATCCAAGAGCGGGCTGGGCTTCCTTCTACATGACTGTTGTGCTTCAATCAACTTTGGGGGCTGCTCGAGTGGAGTTCTGGGGCAGGTTCCTCAGTGCCCAGCATTCAGCAGGCCTACTTGAGTGATCTGATTTGGTACAGTTTACTGCCAAGTCTAAAGATTATTCAAAATGGGTGACCCCAAATGTAGGAGATCCCCTCACCGGCTGTCCCCTGCAAAGTAGCAGATCTGATTTATACCTCCAAAGGGAGGGGTGGCCAAGTGGTCCGCCTGCCCCCAGTGTGCGGCAGAAGTTCACAGTGCAATAAGGAGGGTCACCAGGCAGTGGGGTGGGTTGCACAGGTTGCCATCTTGGCAGGGGGCCAGGAGCATCCAAACACACATCTAACCCTCTATAATGGGGGCTGACACATTACGGCTGCCCACAGAGACAGTCACCTGGGCTTCTTAGCATCGTGGAGGCAGTTCAGAATGGCAGGTAGGGTGCTGATACAATGCTGTAGTGTAACAAGGACGGAGGACGGATAAAAACATCCTACCCGCATGCCATCTTGGCCACACCAATACCTTTTTTGAAAGTTTTATTATGGTTTCCTATTCATTTCAATGGGACTAATTGTGCATTTTTTGTTTTGTTGCTATTAGGTTTGATATAATTGGTTCAATATGTGCAGTAAGTGGAGTGTCACTGTAAAGATCAGAAGCATGGAGGAGCAGCAGTCAGGTAAGATCAATCTAATTTTCCTAAAACAACATATGGGTTAGCCAATTTATGGTAAGGAGAGAAGGAGGGGGGTAGCTAGATGTTTAAAAAAAAAAGAATTATGTATATAGTATTAATTCTAACTAGTTTTACACCGGATACAGTTTGTTATCATATGTGCACAAAAATAGGTTTAAAAAGAGAAATAAACGTTTTAAAAAAATCTTTTTTTAAACCCATTTTTTTTAAAACAAAGAGACAACTTTTTTCCAAAATAATTTTTTTTTTAATTGGTCCCCAACTTTAAAACAAGAAACCGTTAATTTGGAAGAACAAAGAAAACTTAATTTGAGGGTATTTAATTTACTTTGGGGAAAGGGTTAATTTTTTGGTGTTTCCAGAATTGAACTTATTGTCTTACCTGTTTTTGGATTGTGACTTTTTGGGGGGAAAAAACTAAGAAGACAAACATGAAATAATTGGTATTTTTTTAAATACATATTTGTCTGGTTTTTGAATGGTTGTGACTTTCATCGATTATTGGATCTCCAGTGTGACTGTTGGTCAAAAGGTTTGTAAATAAATCACCAAGAGTTGAAGAAAGAAGAAATCTTCAAGAAGGATAGAAAAAACACATTTTTTAATAAATCATTTGAAAAATGGCAATCAAAGTTTGTAAAATTGTCAAAACAGAAGAGTAATGTTTGTAAAAATTAATAGAGTTTCAAAGTATAAAATGTGAGCAACATTGTCTTGGTAGTTTGCATCTCCCAATAAAGGAAACTGTCGGGATTTCATCAATAGTCTTTCCGACATCTCTTTACTTTTTTGGGAAATTCAAGCACACAGACTACCTATCAATGACTATGCCATTCTCATTTCCTTGAAGATTTGCTCTTTTTTAACATTTTCTAGAAAATGATAAAGGTTAAAAGAATTATGTCAACTCTTGATGGCATTGTTTATTTTTGGACCTCCCTCCAAACAGGTTGAGTAAACGTTTCACCATTCAAGAGAAAATGTGGTGTTCTTTTGTGACCCAACTGCTTATATGGCCAATCCATGCACCTTCAAAGTAATTTAGAAGTGGAGTCAATTTATCTTTTTTGGGGCAAAATATTCTGATTGTATAACAAATGTATTGAAATCATCCACAGAATCCAGAGGTGGAAAACAAAAGGCTGTTAGTTTTCACAGTTCAATTAAGCTTACTCTTCTACATATAGTCCTCAGATAAGGATACTTTTAGAATTTGTTTCCAATACGCATGGGAAAAATTAAACAAAAACCCTTAAATTTGGTTGTTTGAGTACATTTTAGTAATGGTATTAATCATTTTTAGTTCAAAGTTAGTTATGATTTTCCTAGGACTTTTAATTACAGGTTTAGAATTTTCTACTGATAATAATTCAGTATAAACTGAGGGCTGTTTGTCAGGCAGTAAACTGTAAATTAACAAGATAGTTGTGTTATTTATGGTAGCGTATAAAGTGTAAATTTGGATGAATGCATGAGTTTGGATTTAAATGTGCCATCCGTCATTCAAATTTCACTGTTTCCAAGGCTAAGATTGCTAGGTGGTGTGCCAAAGTTTAGTCTATTTTTGAGAGTTATTGTTATCATAGAGTAGGAAAGGTTCATGGTTAAATTACTCTGTTAGTTCAAGGGGAATATTAATATCAGAATGGGACTGAAAAGGTTCTGTTTGGGGATTACTTGTCTGTTTTTGTTGTTGTACCATTCATCTTAAATTTGTGATTGTGGGTGTATTACTATCAACATGCATGGGTTACCTCCTTCAAAACTGAACCACAGGGTTCACTGGAGGGGGACACAAGTGATTTTATATATTGAACAGTCTCTCTAACCTCTAATTTGTTGCAGAATGAGAGTGGTTATGCTCGGTGGCTCTCTCCACTGTATCTCCGAGGGTAACCGCTCTGCCTTTGCAATGGGTTGAGAAATATTCAACACACCTCCAATGACTCCTGGGCTCAGTTAATCTTGCTTTACAACCTTAACCACCATATTACAAAAGCCTATTACCTCTTTCTGACAAAATTCACTAGGTCTGAAGAGGATTTTCCATAGTTTGTTGATGTGAAAAATAAACAGAAGAATATGTTTTTCTTACAGTGTTAGATATATTGTACTATTTACTTATTGTACTTGTAGAAATAATGTTAATAGTTTATACCTGCTAAAAACAAGATATTTGAGATGTTCAAACTACAAAAAATGGTTATGTTAAATTTCATGTTTTGAAAAAAAAATGTTATTTCTTTACATACATATTTATTGTGTATTTACTTACCTTGAATTCTTGGAGTTTCCATTGGTTTAAGTCTGGTAGTTTTGGGGCAATTTTATTCTGTTGTTCTTGTCTTCTTTGTTGTGATCCTGAAGTTAGCAAGAAAACTGAAGCATGTTTTTGAATTTTTGTCTTGCTTGGATTTTAAGGTATGGTTATTGAGATTTCGAATTACAAATGTTGAGTTTTTTACCTCTACTATGGCTCTTTCTTCTTTTAGGGATGAACAGATGTCCTTGTGTCTATTTTAGTTGATGTTTGATTCTTTTTTAAAGATCTTGATCAGTTTTTTTACTCCCTACATTGAAAATGGGGTTGTTAATGTCTATAATGTAACTAATTTTGTTTTCTTGGTAGTTAAAACATGTAACATTTTAATTACTATTTATATGCCCCTAAAGTGTCCACACATTCCCAGAGTTGGTCCTCACTGAAGTTAAGAATAGTAAACCTGCCCTCTCACATTGTCCAGCCACTTACCCAAGTTGGCACTGACCTAAGTTAGGAATAGTAAATCTGCCACCTTCCATAGTGTCCAGTAAACCCAAAGTTGGCTCTGACTGAAGTTAGGAATAGTAAACCTGCCCTTTTACATTTTCCAGCTACTTACCAAGTTGGCACTGACCTAAGTTAGGAATAGTAAATCTGCCCCCTCACAGTGCCCAGCACCATCGCTGAGATGGATGTGACAGGAGTTAGAAATAGTAGATTTGATCCCTCACAGTGTCCAGAAAACACCCCAGGTTGACCCTGACTGAACTTAGGAATAGTAAATCTGCCCCCCCCCCTATCCAGCACTCAGGGGTTAAGAATAGTAAATCTGCCCCCTCCCAGTGTCCAGAACCTTACTCCATTTGGCACTTGCTTGAGATAAGAATATTAAATCTGCACCTTCCCCACGTTGGCTCTGACAAGAGCTAGAATTAGTAAATCTGCCCATTCACAGTGTCCAGCACCTTACCTGATTTCCCCCTTACTGGAGCTCAGAATAGCAACTCTGCCCATTCACATTGCCCAGCACCTTACCTGAGTTCCCCCTGACTGGAGCTAGGAATAATAAATCTTCCCATTCACAATGTCCAGCACCTTACCAGAGTCCACCCTGACTGGAATTAGGAATAGTAAATCTGCCCATTCACAGTGTCCAGCACCTTACCTGAGTCCACCCTGACTGGAATGAGGAATAGTACATCTGCCCGTTCACAGTGCCCAGCAACTTACCTGAGTTCCCCCTTACCGGAGCTAGGAATAATAAATATGCCCGTTCACAGTGTCCAGCACCTTACCTGAGTTCCCCCTTACTGGAGCTAGGAATAGTAAATCTGCCCATTCACAGTGCCCAGCACCTTACCTGAGTCCACCCTGACTGGAATTAGGAATAGTAAATCTGACCCTCACAGTGTTTAGGACCTTCCCTGAGGTGGTCCCGACTAGAGTTAGAAGTACTAAATCTGCTCCCTACAGTGTCCAGTACCTCAAGCTGGACCTGATTGGAGTTATTAATTTTTAATATAGCCCCTCGCAGTGTCCATCATCTTCCCAGAGTTTATGATAATTGATTATTTACAGCAAATATTTATTTAACTTAATTTTGGTTCAGCTTTTCAGTGGGTGTGAAATTAGTTGGTTTTCAGAAGAATGTATTTCTTCAAAAATATTGTCTGAAATTGAAAAGATTAAAAACATTCAATATAATTTTTTGGGATATTTGTTTTAATAATTGCCATGTTTACATAGAAATACTTATATTGAGAGACAGTATTGCAGAAACAGCCTTAGAAAACTGTCCTCCGCTCAGCAATGCATCTGGTCAGCTCACACGTCAGTCTAGAACTGAGCTTTTATATTGTTTTTAAGGATTAGTCACAATTTCCAACAAAATAACTTTTGTAATTCACTCAAACTCCTCACCTCCTCCTTAACCCACTCTCATCCTTTGTCCCTTTTCTCTCTTCCTCCTCATTTACTTCACACTTTCCTCGTTTATTCCATCTTCCCATCTTTCCTTCCATTCTTCCCAACTACCTTCCTTCCTTCTTTTCTTCTTTCCTTTCTTCCTTTCATCCTTCTTTCCTTCCATCCTATCAACCTTGCTTCTTTTGCTCTTTCCTTCCTTCCTTGCTCCCTTCCCTTCCATGTGCACACTTTCACTTACATTACCTAAACCATCATACTTACGGGGTCATTATGACCCTGGCGGAAGGCGGAGAAGCGGCGGTAAGACCGCCAACAGGCTGGCGGTCTTTTTTATTGTATTACCGCCATGGTCATCCGCCGCTTCTCCGAGACGACCGCCGGGCTGGAGACCTGGGTCTCCAGCCCGGCGGCCGTCACTATACCGCCAGCGGTATTTTGACCCGGCTTACTGCCGTGGATTTCCTGCGGTTGGAACCGCCATGAAATCCAAGGCGGTAAGCACTATCAGTGCCAGGGAATTCCTTCCCTGGCACTGATAGGGGTCTCCCCCACCCCTCACCCCCATCCCAACTCCCTCCCCTACACCCCCCACCACCCCTGCCAACCCCAAAGGTGGCAGGGCCCCCCACCCCAACCCCCAACATCACATAACTCACACACACACACGACACGCATGCAGGCACCACCAACACACACACACACCGACATACATGCCAACATCCACACACACACAGTCAGACACGCACACCCACATACAAACATACACGCACACATCCATACAGACATACCCACAGACATACACGCACTCATTCCCAAAATACGCAACACCCCCGCAAGCATACACGCACTCACACACCCCCTCTACATACACACACGCACACCCCCATGCACCCACACAACACACAACACCCCCCCGCCCTCCTCCCCTAACGGACGATCGACTTACCTGTTCCGTCGATCCTCCGGGAGGGAACGGGTGCCATGGGGGCTGCTCCGCCGACACCACACCGCCAACAGAACACCGCCACGCCGAATCACAGGACGTGATTCGGTGGGCGGTGTTCTGTTGGCGTGGTGGTGAAGGTGGAGCAACCTCCACTTCCCCGCCGCCCGCCAGTATGGCTGTTGGCGGCTCTCCGTCGGAAAAAGGACGGAGAGCAGCCAACAGTCATAATACGCCGAGCGGCAAACCGCCACTACTGGCGGTCTTCCGCACAGCGGTCCCTTGGCGGTCTTGTAAAAAGACCACAGAGTTTGTAATGACCACCTTAATGTCTAACTCAATTGAACCACGGTTTCCTCCCCACCCCTCACATCCTTTTCAGTCGTTTCCCCACTCCATCTCACCAGGTTTCCAGCAGAATTCAATTCATAAGGGCATAAGGCTCTGAAAAGATTTACAATTATATCACTGCCGAAGATTTAGAATTAATCCACTGTTCGCAGGCCTGCTCCTAAACATGAAACGATTCCCAAATAACTGCTTACTATAATTGTGCATCTTTGAGCTATCGCCCTCAGTTCATTATGAATGTTTAGGCTCTGTATGCAGTTTAAAGGAGCATCTTTGTAACTTTATTATGTTTTTATGAATTAAGTGATCATTCAATCAAAGATGCAGATTCTTAGTCAATTGCCATCAAGGCAATGTATGTCTGTGAGAGACTTTAATATTCAAAGGATTGTATTAATTATTCAACCTAGAGCAACTCATTCACAAAACAAGAATGGCAGAAGAAGCCGAACGGATTCAATGAAGGTGTGCCAGCCGACAGAAGCCTGGAGTGACATCTCCCAATAGGAAATAGAATTCTACACATTGGAGGAATAATTATGCCCTTACATAGGCCAACGTAACAAGTAGTGTACCTGACATATGCAACACTTGTAGAATAATGGTGGTAATGCTGTTAGGAAGATATTCTCCATAGCGCTAAAAGATGGATAATTGATTGATAAACTCTAGGGAACCCCATCTGTGTTAGTTACCTGGGATTAAAAGCAATGATTATTTTTCTTCTTTATTAGTGCTTTGCCCATTGGTGTTGTGATATGGAATGTATGTAGAGCTTTTGCTAGTGGATTGCCGATCTCAAATAAAGAAGGTAAAACTTAGGTAAAGGGGGTGGAGGAGTTATGGGAATCACAGAACAAGATGCTCTGGGTTGACCAGAGGAATGATTTAAGCGCAATTAACGGTATTAACTTAATGATAGGGAATGCCCTTCAAATCATTTGAGATCATCGAGTCATGCGAAAAGAAAAAATAGCAAGTATATGAATGGAGTGAAAAAGGTGAACATACTCTGATCTAGCACAAAAAGAAAGACATGATTAGGAACCTTGTGGCATAGGTCTTTGATGTGATAAGTGGCCATTGTGACATGTAACCACATAGAATCCATTTTTGTTTTCATGGACTATTGTAAGATACAATGTTCTCAATTAGAGAAACGCAGTAAAAAAGTATTTGCCAACCTTCTGTTTGTGCCCCCGAATTTGTTTATAGGCAGATTTTTAGACTTGGCATCCTTGGCATGGTCTCTCCTAAATTTTAGCCTCTGTTTCCCAGGTTGTTGATGTGTGCTGGACTCTGTTTTTGCTGTTTTTGTTACTCTGGGCACTTTACCACTGTTATCCAGTGGTAAAGTGCAAGTGCTCCTATGTAAAATGTATGTGTATGTGTAATTGCTTTCCATGATTGGCACATATGATTTAGCAGTAAGTCCCTAGTACAATGCACTAGAGGTGCCCAGGGCCTGTAAATCAAATGCCACCCACGTTAGTAGCTCAGTAAAGATGGCTCAGACCTGCCACTGCAGTGTCTGTGAGTGCAGGTTCAACTGCCAATTCGACTTTGCAAGTGTACCCACTTGCCAGGCCTAAACCTTCCCTTTTCTCACACGTACAACACTCCTAAAGTAGGCCCTAGGTATTCCAATGGGCAGGGTGCAGTATATGTTTAAGGTGGGACATGTACTAATGTGGTTTAAATGTCCTGACAGTGAAATACTGTGAAATTCGTTTTTCACTGTTGCAAGGCCTATCTCTCTCACAGGTTAACATGGGGCTGCCTTTAAATATTATCAAAGCGCAGATTCCCTTTGGGAGTATATGGACATATGGAGTTTGGGTCTCTGAAATAACAATTTAATAATACATCTTTTAGAAAAGTTGGTATTGAAATTGTGTTTGAAAATGCCACTTTTAGAATGTAGCCATTTTCTTGCTTAAACCATTCTGTTACTCTACCTGTTTCTGGATTCCCTGCCTGGGTTAGTTTGGCAGTTGGGCTGTTTGCACCTCTCTCTAGACAGTGACACAAAAGAAGCTGGGGTGTAGCCTGCATATCCTGATGAGCCATCTGTGCTAGGAGGAAGGAGAGGAGTGGTCACTCACACCTGAAAGGGCTGTGCCTACCCTCACACAATGCAGTCTCCTACCCCCTGGTGTGTGTGTGTGGGTCCTGGCCTGGGCAAGGCAGGATCTCCCAAACAAGAGACACTTTCCTTTGAAGTAGTTCTACTTCAAAGGCAGAAAGGGGTATAAGAAGAGAACCCAAATCCCTGAAAATTAGATCACTTCTGGAATAAAGAGGAACCTCTGCCAAGGAGAAGAGCTGAAGAGCTGAGATGAAGTGCTGCCCTGCCTGTGACTGTGCTTTGTGGAGCTATCCTGCAGTTGCTGCTTCTGCCTGTGAAAGGGGACAAAGACTGGATTTTGTTGTGCATTCCTGCTCATGAAGAATCTCCAAGGGCTTGAACTGAGCTTGCCTCCTGTTGTTGAAGTCTCAGGACCATCAAAGACTTCCCCTGCCAGCACCTGGACTCTCTGCTGCGACTCCTGCCCTGCCAAGTGGTGCCCTATCCAGTTCCTGGGCCCTTGAAAGGCGATGCTGGCAGAAAAAGACTGAAAATCCACACACAGACCGCTGTGCGGAGAAAGTTGCAACACACCTTCCATGACGTGGCTGATAAACTTTATTGGGAACTTGTTTGCTGCCTTTGGAACATTGCACTTTTGTTGACTTTTCATCATGTCCCAATCTGGAGATGCTTCAGTTGGAGCTGCTTTTGACTTAGGGAAACTGGAGAGCTATACAGTGGCTCAGTTGAAGCAGTTTTGCAAAAATCTTGCCTGTCCAATTAAGTGCTCCACCACGAAGGAGGAGCTGAAAAGGCACTGAGGGCCTTGGTGTCAGCCAAGGAAGCAGAGGGGCACACATAGGAGGAGGAGGATGAGGAAGAGCAATCCATACACAATGGTATAGTGGGTGGGCCTGTTATGTCCAGGGAGAGGGTCTCCAGGGCAGGTAGTAAAGTCTCATCTAAAGGTCTGACTCCTGAAGAGGTACAGGGTAGACAGGCAGAGAGGGTTCATCTGCTGGAGTTAGAGAAACTTAAAATGGAAATGGAGGAGAGAAGATTAGCCATAGAGGAGAAAAAGATGCTGCTGGCTCATGAGCTCAGTTTAAGGGGACTGGATCAGAGGAGCCAGTCTAGCAGAGATGGTGGCATCAATAGCACAGAGCAGCCTGAGAGGAGGGTGCACATTCCTAAGGACCTTGTGAAGGATTACAAGAGGGCGAATGATATACTGTTGTGGTTTAAGCGGTATGAGTCTGCTCTGCATATGAATCTGGTCCCTGAAGCTCATTGGGGGGTAGCTCTGTGGAAACACTTCGAGGTAGAGGGAAGGGACAACCTAACATCCTTAGGGGATCCCCAGGGGCTCACCTTCCCTATCATGTAGGACGCCCTGATCACAAGGTATGGTCTCACCCCTGAGCAGTACAAGGACAGGTTTAGGTCCTATAAAAAGAAGGCATCCCAAACATGGTTGGAATGTGTTGATTCTTTCTGCAGGTCACTGGATAGTTGAGTGAAGGGCAGTAAGGTAACAACGTATGAGGGGCTGTACAATTTAATTGCTTGGGAGCACTTGTACAGTTTATGTTTTCCAGGCTGCACCAGCACCTAACTGACATCAAGCTGACAGACCCCAGGAAGCTTGTGCAGGAAGCGGACTGCTGGGAGAGCACCATGGTCCAGAAGAGGTATGGGGGAGACCACGCCAAGGGTGGGCAGGGTCCCTCTCAGAAGAAAGGGGGGGTGAACAGGGGGAATTCTCTAAAGGGCCCCAACCTATTTCCCAGGTAAAGTATTCCCAGCCCCCTAGTGAAAAGAAGCTGTGGTTCTCCAAAGGGAGACCTGTGGAAGGGGTCCCCCACGTAAGTGTTATGCATTGACCAGCTGGGTCATGCGAGCGGGAACCCAAAATGCCCCAAGAGTACACTGGCACCCACTGGTGCGCAGTCCCAGGGTTTGGCTAGTGTAATGCTTGGAGAGGAGTTGGTTCCAGGTGGGTGGAAGCCAGCTGAGATGACTCTTGTCTCACTAGGGGACAGTGAGATGGTCCAGAGAACCCTAGTACCTGAGAACACTAAAAAGTACAGGCAGTGGGTGACCATTAATGGACAGAGGGTAGAGGCTCTGAGAGACACAGGAGCCAGTGTGACTACAGTGAGGAGTCACCTGGTGTCTGAAGAGCAGATAGATCCCCAGGTACTTCACCAAGTAGTTGCAGTGGCCAACTCGGAGTGCCTGTGCAGGGTGGCACATGTACCCTTTGAATGGGGGGGTCTCGGGTTTCTAGAAGGTAGCTGTGAGTCCAACTATGCCTGTGGATTCTTTGCTTGGCAATGACCTGGAGGATTCCCCTTGGAAGGAGGTGGAACACAGGTAACACTTGGAGATGTTGGGTCTGCCTGGGTGGGTATGCGTATCCACCAGGTCAATGGCTGCCTGTCAGGGTGGTCAAAATCCCCTGGAGCCTGAAACAGTGGCCCAGGGGACTGCCAAAAAGAGGCACGGCAGGGGGTGTGGGAAACCATCCCCAGAAGTTCCCACGGTCCAGGAGGAGGCAGAGTCTGAGGGTGATGCCCCAGAGCCTAGAGGGGAACAGGTGGCTGAACTGGGAGAGGTCCCTGAGCTGTCACAGTGGCAGCAGGAAGGGGGACCCACCAGGGAGGCATTTTGTGAGGCACGGAAGACATGTCATACTCTAGTGGGTTTGCAGCAGTAGGCTGCAGACCAGGTGGCTGGCAAGGAGCCAGGATCTCACCTGATTTATTGGGAGGACGGCCTCCTATATAGTGAACCTAAGGTTGCTAGGCCTGAGTCAGCCTGTGTGCTGGTGGTACCCCAGTGCTTCAGAGCCTTCCTACTGGATCTGGCTCAGGATGTGCCTTTAGCTGGACATTTGGGACAGGACAAGATCTTTGAAATGCTTGTCACCCACTTTTACTGGCCCCTAATGCGCAGACGCTCAGATGCTCATTGCAAGTCTTGCCAGATTGTGAGGCAAGTGGCAAGAGTGGGGGAAAACGTAAGGCTCCCCTCCAACCTTTTCCATTGGTTAGTACCCCCTTTGAGAGGGTCGGTATTGACATTCTGGTGCCTCTGGATCCCAAGACAGCCATGGGCAACAGGTTCATCCTAGTCTTGGTGGACCATGCCACCCGGTACCCAGAAGCCATTGCTCTGAGGTCAATCACTTCCCCTGTGGTGGGTCGTGCATTGAGGGGGGATTTTACCGCATGGGGTTCCCCAAAGAAGTGGTATCTGATAGGGGTACTAACTTCATATGCACGTATATGAAGTCCTTGTGGCAGGAGTTTGGGGTAACGTACAAGTTCACCACTCCCTACCACCCCCAAAATAATGGTCCGGCTGAAAGATTCAACCGCACCTTAAAAGGCATGATCATGGACCTATCAGAGCCCTGGAGGAGGAAGTGGGATGTCCTCTTGCCATGCCTTCTGTTCGCCTACAGGGAGGTGCCTCAAAAAGGGCTTGGATTTAGTCCTTTTGAGTTACTGTATGGCCACCCTGTTAGGAGACCCTTGAGTCTGGTGAAGGCTCCCAGTAAACCTCCCCCCAGAGAAAGCCCCCAGTAAACCTCCCCAGGATCTATTTAGCTACATGCTGGCCTTCAGAAACCAGATTGCCCGCTTCAGAGCTCTCGCCCAAGAGAATCTGGGAGCAAGCCAGGCAGACATGAAACGGTGGTATGACCAGAATGCCACTCTGGTCGAGTTTCAACCTGGGCAAAAAGTGTGGGTGATGGCGCCAGTGGAGCCTAGGGCGCTCCAGGACATGTGGACTGGGCCATTTGAGGTGGTGGAGCGCAAGAGTGAGGTCACCTACCTGGTGGACTTGCGGACTCCCAGGAACCCCTTAAGGGTCCTGCATGTGAACCGTCTCAAGCCACACTTTGAGCGGACTGAATTGTCCATGCTCCTAGCAACAGATGATGAAATGGAGGAAGAGAGTGAGCCTCTTCCTGGCCTCCTGTCTGCTGGAAAGAAAGATGAGTCCATGGGGGGAGTGAACCTCTCCCCCTCCCTGACCTCAGAATGGCACAGGGACTGTCGCCAGGTATTGGGTCAGTTTGCCCCCCTGTTCTCCCTGATCCCAGGGGTAACACACTTGTGTACACATGATGTGGACACTGGGGACAGTCCACCCATTAAACAGAAGGTTTACAGGGTGACTGATGAGGTCAGGGCTAGCATCAAAGATGAGGTGTCTAAAATGATAGGCCTAGGGGTGAATGAGTTTTTTTAGCAGTCCTTGGGCCAGTCCTGTGGTCTTGGTCCCAAAGGCTGCTGCTCCTGCTGCCACCCCAGAACTCTGGTTCTATGTGGACTACCGGGGTCTCAATGCGGTCACTAAAACTGACACACACCCTATCCCTCAAGCTGATGAGCTCCTAGGTCGGTTGGGAGCTGCCCAATACCTCAGCACGTTTGATTTGGACAGTTTCAGTTTAAAGTGATGCCATTTGGAATGAAAAATGCCCCTGCCACATTCCAGAGATTGGTCAACCAGGTGTTGACTGGGCTGAATGTCTTCAGCGCAGCATACCTGGATGACATTGCAGTGTTTAGTATCACTTGGGAGGAACACTTGCAGCACCTCGGCAGAGTGTTGGAGGCCCTGCAAAAGGCAGGGCTCACTATTAAGGCAAGCAAGTGCCAAATAGGGCAGGGTTCAGAGGTGTATTTAGGACACCAGGTGGGGAGTGGCCAGGTGGCACCCGTACAGCCAAAGATCAATACCATTCTGGCTTGGGAGCCTCCCAAGACCCAGACAGACGTGAGAGCCTTTTTGTGCCTCCCTGGCTATTACAGGAGGTTTGTCAAGTGATATGGCACCATTGTTGCCCCCTTGAATGAGTTGACTTCCAAGAAGCAACCAAAAAAGGTGATCTGGAGAGAGGCTTGTCAGACTGCTTTTGATGCCCTGAAGGCTGCCATGTGCACAGCATCTGTGCTGAAGGCACCTGATGACTCCAAGGAGTTTGTTGTGCAAACAGACGCCTCAGAGTATGGTATAGGAACAGTACCCTCACAGTTTAATGAAGAGGACCTAGATCAACCTGCAGCCTTCATTAGCAGGAGGTTACGTCCCCGGGAATGTAGGTGGAGTGCCATAGAGCGTGAAGCTTTTGCTGTGGTCTGGGCGGTGAAGAAGCTCAGACCCTACTTGTTTGGGACTCACTTCCAGTTTCAGACCGACCACAGGCCCCTCAGATGGTTAATGCAGGTGAGGGGTGAGAATCCAAAACTGTTGAGGTGGTCCATTTCCCTACAGGGGTTGGACTTTACGGTGGAACACCACCCTGGCACAGAACACGCCAATGCTGATGGTCTGTCCAGATTCTTCCACCTTAGTAATGAGAACTCCCATGTGGTTGGGTAGTTGCTCCCCACTTTCAGCTGGGGGGCCACGTTTTAGACTTGGCATCCTTGGCGTGATCTCCTCTAACTTCTTGACCCTGTTTCCCAGGTTGTGATATGTGCTGGACTCTGTTTTTGCTGTTTTGTTACTCTGGGCACTTTACCTCTGCTATCCAGTGCTAAAGTGCACCCATGTTAACCTATGATAGGGATAGGCCTTGCACAGTGAAAAGTAAATTTGGCAGTATTTCACTGTTAGGACATGCCAAACACATTAGAACATGTCCCACCTTTAACATACACTGCACCCTGCCATTGGAGCTACCTAGGGCCTACCTTAGGGGTGCCTTACATGTATAACAAGGGAAGGTTTAGGCCTGGCAAGTAGGTACACTTTCCAAGTCAAATTGGCAATTTAAAACTGCACACACAAACACTCAGTGGCAGGTCTGAGCCATGTTTACAGGGCTACTAATGTGGCTGGCACAACCAGTGCTGCAGGCCCAGCATTTGATTTACATGCCCTGGGCACCTCGACTGCACTTTACTAGGGACTTACTAGTAAATCAAATATGCCAATTATGGATAAGCCAATTGCACATACATTTTACATAGGAGCACTTGGACTTTAGCGCTGGTTAGCTTTGGTAAAGTGCCCAGAATATCAAAACCCCAAAAAACAGAGTCCAGCACACATCAACAACCTGGGAAGCAGAGGCAAAAAGTCAGGGGATACCACACGAAGGATACCAAGTTTAACTGCTCACAAAATAGAATCAAACCCATGCAAACAAGGGATTTACTTAACTCTTTCCATTTGCCAGGGCTCTTATGCACAGAGATGTGTAAAATGGTGGAATAGTTCTTGGAAGTGGAAACATAATGCATTAAGAAGGCTGAAGGACAGAAAGACAGCTCAGCCTGGCAATATACCATCTGGGTATTATGAGACTTCAATAGCAGAATAACTGTTTTATTTGGTTGAGATCTTTAATTGTTTCAAACTGGAAGAATCATTAGTACATGTAATTCTCAAAGATAACAATGATCCTTTATACTCTTCAGAAAATTATTGTCAGACTCACTATGTCATAGGACTCCAGCTGCATCTCACAGATGAGGCCCAAGAAAGTAGAAACTAATTGTGGTTGCTTGTGTTCATATGTAACAGGGATCTAGTCTGGAGGTTTGATTGCACTATTCCGAGTGGAGCAGGATGTAGTTTGATTTGCATATGGCTGGTGTCTGTCTAGAGTGGCTTCATGACCCAGCATACTTATCAATAACTGTGATTAATTAACATTCTCCACTCATCACCTGTTTCCTTTCCTAGATTTTCAATGGGCTAAATTGAACCGACTAGGTTTGTATTATTAAAACTATTGTGCCCCCTTGTCCAAGTAGGGACCACAATCCTAGTCAGGGAAGGTCATAACACAATTCAAATTATCCTGTGCTCACCCTCTGGTAGCTTGGCACAGAGCAGTCAGACTTAACTTCGGAGGCAGTGTGTAAAGTATTTGTGCAATAAATCATACAGTAACACAGTGAAAAAAACACAAACATACACCACACAGGTTTAGAAGAATAGATAATATTTATTTATAATATTTATCTGAATAAAATAAGGTCGAAATGACAATAATCTAATAAGTACAAGTTGAGATGTCACTTTTTAAAGATTTAAAAGAGTGTCAGTTCTTAAGAAACAGTGGTTGTATCCTTGTAACGCTCAGTACCTGGGATGCGTCAAAAATATGACCCATGGGGAATGCAGAGGAGGAAATGCGTGGAAAAATAAGGTGTTGAATGCTAATTTTCTGGCGCGGCATAGACGATGTGTTGTTTCTTTCCACGCTGCAAAGTGATATGTCAATTTCCAGCTGCACAGCCTTGGTTCCTTACTGCGAAGCGGGGATTTTTTGACACCCAGGGATGATGCTTTGAAAATCCTCGATGCGCTGGGAGAAGTAGGAGGTGCTGCGTCGATCCGGTCGGTGCTGAAATTTTAGCTGCGAGGCAGGTGCCGCGTCAGGTTTCGGGCTACAAAGCTGGTGCTGCATCGTTCCGGTTGGCAGTGTGGCGATTTTCCAGCCACGGTACAAGTGCTGCATCAATTTCGGCAGGCGTTGCATTAATTTTCTGACGCATGAAGATTTCTTGAAAGGGTGACATCTTTGTTGACCCTGAGACTTCAGACACAGGAGGCAAGCTCAATCCAAGCCCTTGGAGAGCACTTTAAGAGGAAGGCAGAGTCCTTCCCGCAGAGTCAGAAGCACCATGCAGCAGGGCAACAAGCAGGAAAGCAGTCCTTCAGCAAAGCAGTCCAGATAAGTCCTTTTGGCAGCCACGTAGCCTCTCTGACAGAGTCCAGGTGTAGGTCTAGAAGTGTCTTATTTGGTGAGGTCAGAGACCCAGTTTGTATACCCAAAACTGCATTTGAAGTGGGGGAAACGTCAAAGAGTGGTTTTGAAGTGCACAAGTTTCCCTTTCTGCCCAGTCCTGTCTGCCAGGATCCCTGTGTGGGGTTATCAGTCCTTTGTGTGAGGGCAGGCCACTGGCCTTTGAAATGTAAGAGAGATCCCCTCCACCCTTCCTGCCCAGGTAGACCCATTCAGTATGCAGATGGATGCAGATGTGACAGAGTGTCCTATGCTTATGGCTGTCTGGGTGGAATGCACAAGAGGAGATGTCAACCAGCACAGGCCACATGTGGATTGGAGACAGGATGTAAGGCACAGATGACAGTAAGTGCAGAGAAATGCCTACTTTCTAAAAGTGGCATCTCTAAAATAGTAATATTAAATCCAACTTCACCAGTAAGCAGGATTTTCTATTACCAATCTGACAACACTAAACATGACAGGGCCACACCTTCCCGATTAGAATCTACCACTCAAGAGGATCTGAGGGCAGTTCTAATGCTAGTCTGTGAGAGGAGCGGGCCTCACAGTAGTGGAAAGAGAATTTATGAGTTTTTCACTACCAGGACATGAAAAAACACATAAGTACATGTCTTGCCTTTTACCTACTTTGCACCATGCCCTATGGGTTACCTAGGGCCTACCTTAGGGATGACTTATATATGGAAAAAGGGGAGTTTAAGGCTTGGCAAGTAGTTTAAATGCCAAATCGAAGTGGCAATGCACATACAGGCCTTGCAAAGGCAGACCTGAGTCGTGGTTAAGGGGATACTTATGTGAGTGGCACAATCAGTGCTGAAGGCCTACTAGTAGCATTTAATTTACAGGCCCTGGGCACATGTAGTGCACTTTACTAGGGTCTTATAGGTAAATTAAATATGTCAACTGGGTGGGAACCAATGTTACCAGCAAAAACAAGGACAGAAAAATGGAAAGAGGCAGGCAAAAAGTTGGGGGATAACCAAACTAAGGCTCCCAGGTGTAACACTGTTGTTTTGCTGCATTTGCATGCTTCCTTCAACTGGGGTGTGCAGATTTTCTAGGTCTGTCCCCAATATTGGGCCATCCTTGGCTCCTGTGAAATTTGGCTTTGCTACTATTCCTGTTCTCCCATCTACCAGGAGTAATAATGGCAGGGACACACTCCCTGTGCATCACGACCATTGTTTTTTTGCTGTTCACAAACTCCTGCTTTTTTGTTAAAACCATGATACCTGCTCTGCATTCAGCTCCATCTTCAGTTAATCTGGTGCAAGAACCAGGGCCTCTCTTGACCTGGAGGGCCGGTGTGCTGTTGCTGGGTTCTAAATGAACCTCTAAATCTCCAGTCATATCAACCTCAGAATGTGTATGTTTAAGGCTTCTGCCTGATTACATTAACTGTGCAAGCAAAGAAAATGCCAACAAACGACAAAGGGCTGAATTGGAAATATCTTATTTTTAACAACAGGTGGTAGGAACTAGGCCTTTTTGTTGTTTGCTATTCAGTGTCTTGAATAATTAACCCCAGGACTTCAAGGAGTGTGTAAAATTCCTTGAAATTGATATGAGCTAGTTACCTCAGGCCCTTTTCTTTGTAAAACCTTGGTTCTATACAGATTATGTGAATTGCAAGGAAAATTTAGTGGGACCATCGGAACAGATTAAATGTGTCCTACTCCCAGAAACACAATCATAGCACAAAAAAGTACACGTGGTGTACGGGGTCAGTCTCCACAGAAGGGGGTATGTGCTCTGAACAACAAAAGTCCTCTGTTTGAGGAGGGTTACCCTTACCCACCATTACATGGGATGCTTCATCTTTGGGTCCCTCCTCACACCAGGCCTGTAGTACATGGTGTGGTCTACAACTCCTTTAACCAAGGAAGGAAGTCTTTGAGGTTTTTGGATAATCAGGGCCCTTTGAAAGTCAGTGGTTTAAGGAATGCAGAGTGCAAGGTGTTTCGTAGAAGGGGTTAAAACTCCCTCTTCGGGGGCTAAACAATACTTTTATTCTGGTGACACCAAAGGCTAGATTAAAATTGAGACGGAAAGACTTCAATCCCAAAGGAGAGGATTCAACATGTTTATGCCTGACTAGAGATCTTGCAAAGAGGTTCTAGGCATTCTTCAAAACCATAATCCTGTATCGTCACTGCCAAATTTTGATGCTGAAGTGTGTAAAGGTATACTTAGACTGGTACTGACAGTGACCCACAATATTTGTTAGAGGGGTTCACCGTTGTCGTCAAGTGAAATAGACATAATAGTACAGAGACAAAAATCAGTCGAGGAGGACTTCAAAATTATAGTCCATTCTCATGCTTTCCTGTGTCTACAGAGTTTTCTGGTGGCCATGCATATGTGTCATCACACAGCACATATGCGAAGCTGAATTATCTTTTGCACATTCTTGATAGAAGAAAAGCCTGTCTCCCTTTTCTCCTGTATCTATTGGCCACTGTGGATCATAGGATGCTAGTGAGCATCAGTGCCACTCATATAGAATTAGAGAGCAGAGCACTGTGTTGTACAGGTCTGCCCCTTACGCTCATGCAGAGCAGAGTTTGTGAAGGCTGGGCCCCGCAGATTTTCACTTCGAGCACTACAGTGCAGATCTCCCTTGGCCCCAATGCAATTAACCTCGGAATGCAGCCACTGGGTATAGGACTTCACCATGGGATTGACAACAAAGGGAATATAAAGGTTGTCAGAGGATTGCACTGCACTTTACATACCAGAATTTTCCCACATTACATATATAGGAGCTGTCCATTACAAAGGAGTAATTATTTTTGTCTGCTTCATGTTGCACATCACTGGAGCAGTGGGGCCTAGCACTTCTGACCAAGCCACCCTTCCACTGGATGGTGGACATGAGTCTGCCCCCCCCCCAACCATTTATTTGGCAACGGCTTCGCACATAAAACGGTGACTGTACCAATTTTGACAACGGTGTTCATCTGGCACCAGATTATCAATGGGAGTGTCTGGTTCCCCTGATACATTACCAGGGCCTTAATGGAAAACATACCTTGGTGGGTCCTTCACAGGCACATTTGGCTAGCAGGCCATGCCTTTGCCAATAAAATCACCATATTGTGATAGTGGTTAGTTTGGCGGCCAGTGCAGAGGGGGGCACTCTTTGTGAAATATTCCTGTTTTCCCATGACCCCAGAATGGACTTCTCGGTCCTGACGCTGAAGAGATATGTAGACAGAGAAGAGTGCATCACGGCACTGTGCAAATTACATATCTCCGCCCAGGTGTTCTACAGGGCATGGATGGTGCACTCAACCATGTATAATGTGGCTTCTGTGCACTAGTGATAACAGTACACGAGGAAAGTGGTGTCCACACCTCAAAATTGACCTTTTGTCACCTCTAGCTCACCTGGTTCTTTGCCAGTATCACTACTTTTACGATAAGAATACTAAGAAAATTATTTGATTTGAAAATGCCTTTTGATTCCTGCCAAGTGGTGGTTCTCACAACCCATGCAACGTGTTGGCTTTATGGCTAAGGCAGCAGACAGGTTTTATTTTGTGCGATATTCTTTACAAACTGTGAGTCATGCAGTCTGCCTAACACCTGAGTAGCTCAGAAGATCAGTCTGCTCAAGTTTTGGACTGTCAAAAAACTATTTTGTTGGCATAATCTCTGCTTGCAGATAGATTTAATGCATTGCTCTCTCTGGTAGTTAAGCTATTTTCTTCACACTAGTTCGGTGCCCCCCTGAGGCTGCTGTCGGCATACCTTTGCTGGTGCCCCTGGATGTGAGAATTCACTCTGGTGCCCTGCAGAGTGGTAAGCAGAGCTGCACCACTTCCTTCAGTTACATATATGCTTTGACCATAGTGGCGTCGCTGGTGTGGGGTATCTGCGGACGAAGTTCCATCTGTACTGTAACTGTCCTGGCCCTTGTCCCACACCACGGGGCAGTAGCAGCACCGGGCTAAAACAGAGAAGGAAACTCTGAGCCAGGGAACAGTAATCTTGTTCCTGTTTACTTTCCACATTTTACCCTCTCTTGCATTCCTTAGAGTAGTTTCTGAATGTTGTGTTTCTGCAGCCTAGCAAAGTGTTTCTCATGTATAAAGGGTACTGTGAAAATAGTCAACTCTGTGTATCTGTGTGAGTTCAGGTTGTGAGTGGTTATTTGTGAAGGAAAGGAGAAGCAAGGAACTACCTCTAGGAGAGAGTGAAAAAAGGGTGCTGAAGAAAAAAGAGATGAGAAGTGAGATATACAAATGCAGGGTTCCAGAAAGACATCAGGAGAAAAAGGCTGTAAGTGTTTATTCGAGAGACTGCAGAAAAAAGTGGCATGAAGAGAGGAACAGGAGTGATTGAGACACTTTGCAGACTACAGTCTTTTTAAAATTTTTCAATAACATTGCATGTGTTTGTAGATATGTAGATCTATTACTCATGTGCCATAAGCTTTCTGATGGCCAGTTGTAGCCTCACTAGTTTCCCCAATAAACTCACTTGTAAAGATGCCACTATTCAGCAGAGTGGATTTGTTGGTCTCTGTGGCGGGTGTGTGGCACTCCTGTGTTGTGAAAGTCAATAGTTCTTTCCCATATCTTAAAAGTTTTGTATGATTTCCATATTTTGTAGTTCCTCTGGCATGAGATGCATCAGTTTGCAGGAAACTATGCAGCACATTTACAAGACACAATAATGCCACTGGAGTGTCACTTTTGTGGCTTTTCATTGCCTTGTAAATATAGCCCCCTTTCACACATAACTCTGTATGAAAGGGGCGTTCCATTGGTGTTGGTGTGGGTATCTCCATGCAACACCCATCGAATCGGACACATTTCCAGATTTACATGGTTTCATAAACCTGAGAATGTGTCAGTAAAAGTGGTACAGTGAGGAGAAATAACTTTATTTCTCCCTGTTTTTTGCTCTTTTTATGTGTGCTGCATGCAAAACTTACAAGGACATCTATTTAGGATATCTTCAAAATGGGAAATCCAATTCAACTTTGCATGACATTAAAATGCTTTCCACCCATTATTCAAGTATAAGACAACCTTTGCACACTTTGGGCCTCATTTACGAGGCCCTTGGGCCATATTTACAAGCCAGCATTAAACCACTGTTTGTGGCTAACGCCGCCTTGTAAATACAGCCCCTTCACACGCATCACTCAGCATGGAAGGTGCGTGCAATGGTGTTGCTGTGGGCGTTCCACTGCAATACCCATTGCATTTTGACACTGCCCCAAGTTTATGACGAATCGTAAACCTGAGGCAGTGCCAAACACTAACGCCACACCAGGGGTGGCATTAGCATGGCACAGCGAGAAGAAATACTTTTATTTCTCCTTGTTTTTGCTTTTTCTATGTGTGCTTCATTCTACAGCACACATTGAAAGAGCAAAACACTATTAATGATTGTTTATGTGCAAGTAGGTGTCCCTTCCTGCACCTAAACAATAATTCCCTGCAATGCAGGCACCCTTTCACTATGGTGCAAGGGTGCCTGCATTGACGCTAGGCAGCTAATTTTACAGTGCTAATAAATACATTGCATCCCTGCATTTCTGAAGTGATGCAGCGCGGCACTGCCAAGTTTGGCGCAGCACTGCACCACTTCCTCATAAATGAGGCCCTTTATACTTTTTTGAAGGACCAGCAATACAATTGGAACAAATTAATAATGCTCTACTCCACTCCAATCCACTAAAGGTCCTCTCAGTTACACAGTACGTAGAATCAAAATACTTTGGTGGTCAATCAGAAAATTCTGTGTGTCCAGATGTTGTATACTTTAAATCCAACAGAATATACATTAATAGAATTACAAAGTTATCAACTGGATATCCTGCAATTCCAAGAAACCATTTCTGAAATACCCCCCAAAAAATATGCATTTGCTACAGAACACTTCGTGCAAAATAAAAATAAAAAGATCAGATTTTCTCCAAAAACTGAAAAAGAAGAAAGAGTAGCTTGGTTAAAACTTGCTATTTGTCTAATTGTGGAAAACAGATATGATGCTTGTGATGATCACATTGTATATGATTATTGCCTTGGAAAACGGAACCATAACTTTATGCCTTCATGTGCAACTCACAACAACTTAGAACTTTATGCTATAGCTACAGAATTGTGAAATCTAAATGTATATGAAAGTATATTAATTCAACTCTACATCCATTTCAAACTTTTGTAAGAATGCAATGAAAACAAGGCAAATTTCACCCACATAAATTAGTTTGTGCCGTAAAAGGCATAGTTCTGCCCATTAGATTTTAAACAAAATATTGAAACTCTTGTAGTACAGCGCAAATTAGAACAACCTTTTATACTATTAGTTAATGGAGCCCCTACAAAGACAAAAAATGGCAAGAATTAATAAGTATTGAAAAAATGCAAGATGCTAGTTTGTAACTTGTACAACTCAACATCCACTACAAAAAATGAAACTTCATTACTTCATCTCTACCACTGAATTTCCATTCACACATGAAAACAAAATTTGCCAGTTTGAAGAAATTAATAGCAAACACTCAGAGCAAATCTATGAGCACTACAGTTTAAACCACTGAATTATACTGTAGAGGTGAAGCATTCAAACTGTATCAAATCAGAGAACCTACAGGACAGTCAGTTAGTATCGAGGAAAAAAAAGATTTAGAAGCAAGATGTTGTCCACATATATTTCCCACTGGAAAAGGAGGGCTATATGATGATCGTCATGTTCAGATTTCTGCTTCTACATATTACTCTACAAGACTATATTCAGAGGGCCAACGTTTTTGCCAAAACATTCCTTACACCTTCATTATAGTATGCAAAAGTAAACTATCCATGCTGTCTTAGGCTGTTGCGCTTGTGATGCAAATTGGAACAAGACTTAGCAACTAAAGATTTTCTACACAAGGTGGAAACCAATGATGAAAACCTTGACTATAACTTGGTCAACATTATGGCATATCAGAAAGGTACAAATTAATATTGGTTCCAAATACATGGAGAACTACAATGTATGTTGAGAAATTTGGGACTACCTACTTGGTTCCTAATTTTGAGTTGTGATGATGGAATAATTTATACAGTTTTCTAAGCGAAGCAAATGATAATCTTTCAGCTATTACCTTTAAGACAGTTGGTGAATTATGTTCTTTTACTCCTCCAAATATTAGCAGATATTTCAATCATGAATTCAAAACTATGCTTAACTACTTAACAAACAAAAATAAGACTCTCTTTGTAGAGGTAGTAGATTACTTTTGAGATGATTATCAAGCAAGAGGTGAACCCCATATTCGTATGCCTTTGTGGATTAAAAATGCCCCAAATTTAGGCTATAACTTCGATAAATCCATTCTTAATTTTATTGAACAATATGTCATTTATAAGCGCCCTAAAAAATAATAAAATATTAAACTGTTTGAAGAAGTTCTGAAATTTCAGAGTCATAAGTGTGGCAATTGACGCTTATGTAAATTTAAAAACAAATCAAAACACTACAGCAAATGTTTTGGTTTTCCAAGACCAATTCTAAATAAAGGTAAAGTCAACAATCTTATGTCTTCAGTTAGGGATGTCGTCACAGTAAAGTTGTTTAAAAATACTTATAATCTAAAAAGAGACCAATCATCACAGCGGACCAACCCCCTCATACTACATAGGTGGAATGCTAGCTTTCAACAAATCTACAACATCTATTCTACAGTTTATGTAGCATAAATCAGTATATATGTCAATATGTGGCATTGCATGGTTGATAACAATAGCAAAAGTCTACTGATTTATGTAAGGACATTGCATGAATACAATTTATTCCCATGCAATTGTTAGAGAAACAAACAGGTGAACAAACACAGCATTTTTACATTTGTTTCACAATCCATTTGATTTAAGTTTTTTACCCAATGTTTTATGATGACTACAAAGCTATACTCTCTTCACCTCTTTAAGTGCTAAGTGATGACATATGTCTGTACCATTATTGCTACTGCTGTCTGAGAAACACTAAAGAAAATTAAGATAGATTTTTTAAAATATTTATGAAAATAGATGTTTACAGTACAATGATAAGATTTGTTGTCAATCTTTAGAACAATACATTACTTTAAGCATCATAGACATTTGTGTGTGTACTGTTAGTCATACCTCTACTAAGAACTTACCATGCACTTACCTTTCTGTCCACTGTATTGTCACAATGTGTATATATTAAACCTGTTGGAAAAAATGTTTGTATAGCAACCAGCTCTTTATTTTTATGAATATGGAGTTAGTTCTGAAAATAATGTTTTTCTACTTTTTGGGATTTTAATTATTTTCTGTATTTGTTTAAACTACGGCCAACTAAACCTACAGCAAAAAACAATAAATGCAGAAGGGAAGGGGAGCAGGAAGGCGGGAAATAATTAAACTAAGAATTTTTGGAGGATACTGGTGAGCTATAACTAGTTGACAATGAATGTTTGAGTCCTTCTCTGCAGGCACTATAACATTCTGACAATACAAACAGTAAATTGAAGTACTGGTGTTCACACCACAACATGCTGCTCTTGCCTCAGCCGATGCACTGCCACCGCAGGCCTTGGTAGTGGAATGAAGGGTGCAGTAATGCGAATGGATGCTCCTGGCAAGCGATGAGCCAAGCCCGAGGTTGACAGTGCAGCATTGTTGGCAGGTGACTCTGGTGCTACGGTGGTGTGCCCAAGTTCAGCCAGCTCCAACTCTTGCTTATCTAGCGCACCTGCCAAATGTGTGGAGTGAATTCCCTGCAGATGTCTGAAGATGCTTTCACCTCCTTGTCATACTCAAAGAGTATTACTGTCTACTCCCACGCAAGATGACTTTGTGACACAAGTAGCATGTCCCATGGCACGGTTTACCTTCTTTTCTCCGGCAAACAAGGTGAAAAACTACCACACTAACTCCTTGATGCGTTTTTGCCTCTGAACGTCATTCTGCTTCTGGGCAGTGGCCTGTTCTTTGTCACCCATTTCTGCCTCACACTCCCCACCAGGCTGACCTCCTTTTGCCGTGGCTGGAAAAAAGATGTTGTTCTTGCAATGCAGGCAGACAAATATATAAGATGTGTACTCCTCCAGTACTGTGCTCGTGCAACCACACCCAAGCACAAGAGAAATACCAAAAAATACATTGGCCTTTCCAATATGTCAAATGAAAAAAGCATTGTAGCCAGTCAGAATCTTCTTACACTTGCTGAGTGCCGCAGTACCAACAAGGCAATACTGCAATACCATCAAACCCTATACCTTTCCTATAGCCACCCAACCTCCCCATATTTTTTAGGAGTCATATTAATGCTTCAAAGTGAATGATTATTACTGCCATAACATTTCCAATTGGGCTACAGTATTATATCCCAAAAATACCAAAATACAGGACAATCAGTTTTACAAAAGAGGAAAACCCTTCCCTTTCACTGTTTAACAGTTTTATCATAATTCGGCATGTGAATTCTAAATTATTTATATTTCTACTAGTAAATGCTTCTTAACATGTTAACTTGATATTCAAATAATATTATTAGGGAAACAAATTATACATTCTCTATTCCTAGTCACATATTATTCAATACTTACAAATAATTCTCACAGTTTTCAGAGATATTGCTTGCTGTACTATTATAAAAAAACAACATTCTGTTACACCCTGCACTATTAAATACAACCCATTTGAAAAAACTTTGAAATTTTAAGAAAAAACAAATGTTATAAATAAGTTATAGCTATGGAGCATTGTATTAATCATCCATCTCAAACAACACTTATAAAACGCACATGTGTCTCCAATCTTGCCAGCATCATTGATAAGAGTGAATGACCTATAACTCATCCTTTCACCTATGCATTTCTTGTTTCATAAAACAACACATAATTTAAAGGATGGTAATTAGTTGCACCAACAACAGCAGCAATACCATTGAAAATGATATATATATATTTTTTTTAAGTGCCTTATACAGTGGCAAGTTTTATGATGCTGACAGGACTGGGGACCCGTGTGTGCTTTGTAACAATTAGAAATACATTTTTAATTTATAAATTTAATGATTAACTATATTTTACAATCTCAAATGTTTGCATCGTTTAAGTGTGGTTTGAGATAGATGATTAATAAAATGCTCTGTTACTATAACTCATTTGTAATCTCAGTTTTTTTCTTGGAGTAACTAGTGACTATATATATATATATATATATATATATATATATACAAGAAACCTGCACTCCTTCTATTTTATTTTTTTCAAAAGAAGGAAAAACCGCACTCCTGGGTCGGTGCTGAGTTCTCCTTTATTTTCAAACAAACGTGTCTGACAGAACCAAAGCTTAATGCGTTTCAGTCTCCTCAGCCTCCTGGACCTTGTTCACAGGCATAAATCATTAGTCCTTCATTAGTGTTTATATACCTATTTGCACAAGCTGTTCTTTAACACCCAAAACATTTTTTCACCCCAGATTACAAAAGGTTGTTAAAAACCTGTTACAGTACTGTTGTCTAACACATTCTTTGGACATGATTGTTATGTTTTCAATATTTCTCCCCGTGTTTGATACCTCCATACAATCTATATTTTATCACAGAGCTATGTCCCTAATGCATTGTGGATGTTGTGATCGGTAATGGAAAACCTTTATTTAATTAATTAAATCGTTCTGCTGCTGAAAGTTATTGATTATATTGTTAATTAACCATCACACTTGTTAAGCTATCCCTCCTTAGTGTATTAGTTTTGTAGTTTTAATTAAATGGTCAAATAAAATTATAAATGAAGGGACTGGTTTCATAACGATTATGATGTGTGAAATACAGGGCTAATCCCTAGTGCATGTGCATAGCGATTACATGGCTTACTGAACCGTTCGTAATTGTTGGTATTAAGACTCTTTCTACCGCTAATGGTGTTTGATCTCACTTTGAGTGGCTTCTACTAATTGTGACTTTCCTTATGGTTATTCCCACATTGAGTGTTGTGGTATCGCATAAGCATCAGCTATCCTACTTGCCTATATTACTTTGCATCACTGCTGACTTTAATTAATTCTTATGCATTTTGATGTTCTATTTGATATTTTATTAATCCAATCCTAATGTGTTGACCTGTAAGTGCTCCGCCCAAGCAGTAAGACAATAAATTCTATGCAGGATGGTTCGGAGATGTCTTTGTCCCAATACCTCCTACCACTCCATTGCTAATCATGGTTTATGTAACCACTAATGACGACATTGCTATCCACTTATTCAACAATGACCTGAATGTGGACAAACTACTGTAGCACTTCATTAAAAAAACATACACCTAAAAGATCAAAAGGGAGGTCAAACAAAACAAATTCTGTCCAAATTATCTCTAGTCATTAAAGAGAAGGTGGGAACATTTTTTTTTAATCTATAATAGGTATGTTTAACTTCGGCAGTTTGTTATATACTCAGTGTCTCTTATCTATAGTGATTCAGTTCTAGACTAGAGGACATTATCAGTCACAATCATAAATGGACATGTAACTTCATCAGAGTTAAGACCAAAAGAGGTCACAGTTTGAATTTTGATAATCTGTCTGGACTCCCTCTGGCAGAGTACTTTCTCATGATCTCCTCTTCTTTCAGATTTTGGGACATGGTCAATCACATAGTACTTCGGATCTTTCCATTGGCTTTGATGCTCCACCTCCATGTGTTTAGCCACAGCATAACTTCTATCCAGATTTATAGTTGCACATATCCCTTTCCTCATTTCGCATATTGTGCTCCCTACATATTTCAGTCCAAAAGGACATTCTATGACATAGACAATATAACGGCTCCTGCATGTGATATGATGTTCAATTTTCTTCATTTGGCCATTCCCTGTGAAGTACTCTTTTATTTATTTCAATTGACCATGCTTTCCAGTTTACTCAGTTCCAGAATCCTGTCTGTGATAGGCATGGTTTCGTTGAGTCACTAAAGTGGCTTTTTGACAGTTTATCCTTCAGGGCCTTCTGAATGTTCTTTGCGGAAAATCACCTACTATTTTACCCACTGTATGGTCCATCTTTAATACTACCCAGTGTTTGCTAAGTGCCAGTTGAACATCATTGGCTTCAGCACAGTATGTTGTTATGAATCTTATTGTTTCTTGTGGATCAGTTTTCAATTCTTTGTTCTGGTGTATCAAGACTCATACTGTTGTATGTTGCAGTTTTTCCTTTTAATTTTTAATACACTTCACAGGGTACTTTCTCATTTTACACCTTTTTCACTGTGGCCTCCAAGTGTCTTTCATATTCACTTTGTTCTGAACAGATTCTTTTGATCCTCAAAAATGGCTCATAAGGGATGCTTCATTAGTACTTGCTGGATGGAAGCTACTAGCATGCAATACTGAGTTAGTTGCAGTTATTTTTCTATGTAGTTTTGTCTGGTCCTGGTTGTTACTTACACACATTTATGTGTCCAGGAATGTCATTCATGTTCTACTTATGTAATAAGTAAAGGTCAAGTGTGCTGAGATCTTATTCAGTATCTCAAAATATTGCTCAATTTCCCTTTCTGTACCATCCCAAATGATGAAAAGATCATCAATGAACCAAAGCCGGGTTAGTATTTTCTGCACAAATATCTCATTTTCTTCTGAACAGGCCACTTGTTGTTCAATTCACCCCATTGTCAGATTTGCAAAATTGGGACAAAAAGAAAAACCCATTGCTGTGCTTTAACTTGAAGTTATAACTGTTTGTTAAACAAAAAGAGATTGTTCATCAAACACATTCTTATCATGTGTAATAGCATGTTATTATGATGGACAAATTATATATTTCACTGCAATAGGAAGTGTGCACATGCCTATGTTGTGTTCAATGTTTGTATATAGGGCCACAACATCCATTGATCAATTTATAAGTTTCATGCCATGGGACTCCTTCCATGTGTTTCCTAAAAAAATCTCCAGTATCACACAAATCGGAGCTTAGACCTTGTACCAAAGGTGCCAAGACATTATCTATATAATTGGACATAGGTTCCATCAATGAGCCCATGGGTGATATTATCAGTCTTCCCGGAGTATTTGTGGCATTTTTATTAACGTTAGGTAGGAAGTACAAAGTTGGTGTTACGGGATGTTCTAAAGTCATATATCTTGCTTCATCTGGGTCAATTAGATCCTGTTCCTCCCATTCACTGAGGCTCATTTGTATGGCTACCTGGAGCTGCTTTGTGGGATACATTTAAATTTTCTAATAACATGTTGTGCCTGATTATTGGCAGAATGCTTCCTTTACATAGTTTTTCTTTGGTTACTATTACAATATTTCCACCCTGGTCCGTCGGTTTTATCTCAATTGTATTATCTGCTTGCAGGCTCACTAATGCTTGTCTTTAATTGGTGGTGTATTTTCTCCACTGTATCTTATGTATCTCATGAACCACCAATACAGCATATTGGTCAATCTTATTACTTGACTTTTATCACTGAGAGACCAAGCCATGTGCTTTGTAAGCAGCCGTCAATCAATGCGGCTGCATTGTATCCAAAGCACAATAGTTCATGAACCTGACTGAGCTAGCATATCATGCAGAAATTGTATCAAGCGTGTTATTTCCCAACTCACAGTTCCACGCGGTGACTGCCACCCTCCAGTTGCTGCCTCCTGAGGTCTTCGGCTTTGCAGAATACTTCCACAGTGTTCTC
The DNA here is from genome assembly GCF_031143425.1 of Pleurodeles waltl. Classification (NCBI taxonomy): domain Eukaryota; kingdom Metazoa; phylum Chordata; class Amphibia; order Caudata; family Salamandridae; genus Pleurodeles; species Pleurodeles waltl. The sequence continues at coordinate 994,420,627 of NC_090442.1, forward strand.
TCTAGTCTCCTTACCGTGATGGCGGCTGCCTGTACCCTCGTAGATACCTCGTAGAAAAATGGCTGGTCGTGGCGTCTAATGGCGCACTTCGTTCAGACAATCTCAGCGGTGCAGGTTTGTTCAGCATGGCACACTGATATATATCCAAGAAAACTGTACTCCATCTTTATATTTCTTCAAAAGATGTAAAAAACCGTACTCCAGGGTTGCTGGTGAATTCTCCTTTATTTCAAAGAAAGGTGTCTGGCAGAACCAAAGATTAATTCGTTTCAGTCTCCTGGAACTTGTTCACAAGCACAGATCATTAGCATAGCATAGATCATTAGTAGTTCAGTAGTGTTTACATATCTATTTGAACAAACTGTTCTTGAACCTCCAAAACATTTTTTCACCAGTGATTACAGAAAAGTTGTTCAAAACTTGTTACAGTGCTGATGTCTCACACATTCTTTAGACATGATTGTTATGTTTTCAATCTTTTTCACTGTGTTTTCCAGTTTGATACCTCCATACAATCTACATTTTATCACAGGGCTATGCCCCTAATGCACTGTGGATGTTGCGGTCCTTAATGGGAAACCCTTATTTTATTAATTAAATCGTTCCACCGCTGAAAGTTAGTGATTATATTGTTAATTAACCATCACACTTGTATATATATATATATATATATATATATATATATATATACATATATACATATATATTACTGGCAAAAATCCCAAGTGCATGGGCAGTGCAGGGGCTCAAAGGTATGGCTTTTAAAACATGTTTGCATGCAATGATTCCTATTTTGTGATCAATTATAGTATATTAGTAACACACATCTAAAGTTATCAACAGAAAATCATCTTCCCATATAATGCCTTCCAGTTTCCCAAAAAATCCTTGGTGTCACGTACATAGGATGGGAAGTTCATGACTAATTCCCTGAGAAAAAAATCCACATATTTAGAAACATTTTCAGATATAATCTCTAGTGATGACACAATAGTTCGGACCGGAGGATTGGCAGCATTCTGGTGGCCTTTGGGGAGCAAATACTGGTATTTTGTGGTGATCCTGTTTCAGATAAAGATATTCTTCCCATTCCAAGAGCCTTTGGTCTCTCAAGTTTTTCAACATTTCCCATAGAGTGACTACAACCCTACTGTATTCTGTTCTAGTTGTGATGTGAGAACATCTATCATCACCTAATTGTCTCATGCCCTCTTGAATGTGCATTTCTCTGGACAGAATTACAATATTACCCCCTTTGTCTGTAGGGCGGATTATGATATTCTTGTCCTCAGATAATTCTCTGATTGCCCCCAGTTGTTTTGGGATAAGTTTTTCTTAGTCCAAAATGTATATATGCATATGTGTATACATTTTTTTTTTATATATATATATATATATATATATATATATATATGGATGGATAACCATTTAACGAATCTTCATGAAACTTTCCAAAAAATTTGCTCTTTATCCTCTACTTTGTGCATCTAAATTTTCAGGGTGATCGGTTAAGCGGGGGGCGAGAAAAAGGTGGGTCCCAAAACACTGCACAAAAAAAAAATTGCCATAAAATTAGATCTTGGTCAAGAAAATGTGCTTTTTGTGATTTGGTGTAAATCCGTTCAGTAGATTTAGAGATATTAAGCTCCAAAAATATTTGTGTATCTGGACGGCTTGTTTCAAGGGACTCTTGTGAGAGTCCCTCAAACTCAATTTAAAAAATAGAGATTTATTTCCCTTGGGCCATCTCACTCCTGTGGGAGTGAGTGCTTTGATTGGCTGCCAGCAACATGCAGGCAATTGTTTTTGGCAGCCAGTAAAGGACGTGGGGACTTAGCTCCTGATTTAGATTTTGACAGACAAATTACTCCGTCACAATGGTGACAGATTTCACATCCGCTGAAATATAAATCCCATGATATCTATGGGACCTATATTTTGGTGGGTGGGAATTCCGTCACCTTTGTGATGGAGTAACTCGTCCACCAAGATCTAAATCAGGTCTTTAGTCTCCTGTTCTGCAATGTTTTTTAAAAAGCAGTTTGAGAGGGCAGGATAGGGATACCCTCCCCCTAGGCCCTGTGGGGTGGACCCAGAGGGACCGCACTGGGGCCAAAATTGAAACAAAATGCCTATTTTTTATGTGATTTTGCAGAATCGTGGCAAACAAAAAAAAGAGAAAATGGTGACCTGCCATTTTTTCTAAAATACCTAGTGAGGGGTTGCTTGCTTGAGAAGGGCCTTCCCTCTCCAAGTCTACTTTGGGTGCCAAGGACTAAATCCCACTGGGCATCTTAAATAAGGGGGGAACACAGACCCCCTCCCTGAGCTAATGGGGGCCACAGAGACTCCATCCTCCAGGGTTGAATTAACAAAAAAGGAGAGGGAGCTGCAGAGATCCCTCTGTGAGCCTTTGTAGGCCCGGGGACCTGATCTCCTGGCCTGATTTCTGAGAAAAAAGAGAGAGAGGGCCACACAGCCTTCTCCTGGGTCTAAAAAGGCCCCAGCAACCCCATCTTCCAGGGCCGATTGGTGTAACAAAGGTGAGGGAGCTGCAAGGCCCCCTCCCTAAGCCTTAAAAGGTCGTGGGGACCCCATTCTCCAGGGCTGGCCCAACTACTTTGTACCAGGGAACCCAATCCCGAAACACAGTAGCTTCCCTGCCCTCACTAGCACAGGCAGGGAAACATACCTCTGACCCTGCTTCCTGCAGGCAGGTCGCTTCCTCCTCACCACTGCTCCAGGTGCCAAATCTATTTTTGGGTTTTTCACCCGTCTTCAGAGCGGACTCGCCGCTGCGTCCCCGTGGCCCCTCCCCCTCCCTCCACCTCCACTCTCTGTTTCCCTTTCCCACTTCGGAACCTTTCTGCCCTGCCCCCCCCTGCTCTCCCATTGGAGGATCCCTCCCTCCTCCCAGCTGCCACTCCCTCCCACCTCCCCTCTTATGCCGGCGGCAGCACGGGTATAGTAGCGACCTCTGACTCTGCTTCTTGCAGGCAGGTCGCTTCCTCCTCACCACTGCTCCAGATGCCAAATCTATTTTTGGGTTTTTCACCCATCTTCAGAGTGGACTCGCTGCTGCGTCCCCGCGTCTCCGCCCCCCTCCCTCCACCTCGATTCTCTGTTTCCCTTCCCCGCTTTGGAACCTTTCTGCCCTGCCCCCGCTCTCCAATTGGAGGATCCCTCCCTCCTCCCAGCTGCCACTCCCTCCCACCTCCCCTCTTATGCCGGCCGCATCGCGGACGTCGGTGCGCCAAAGACAAGCCCATCTAAGCCCGTCCGCGCCAAGACCGCGCAGAGCGCCAGACCCTCTGGCCAACACGCCCCCCGCACCACCAATCACCACTACACTGCCGACGAACTCCACGCCCCCAATCCAGGACGCTCCTCTATCTGCTTCCAGTCCACACTGACGCGCACCAAAGGACTCTTCTCCTGCAAAGCCTGCAATTTCACCTGCAACCTAACCTCCAAGCCCCAACTCAAAACCTCAGACAACCGCCTAAGATGCATCCTGCTGAACACCCGCTCCGTCCACAAGCAAGCAATCGAACTCTGCGACCTACTGACCACATCCTCACCCTACGTCGCATTCCTCACCGAAACTTGGATGAATTCGGCCTCGGAACCAGACATAGCCATAGCCATACCAGAAAACTACAAGATCACCAGAAGAGACTGCAGCAACAGACCAGGAGGAGGAATCACCATAGTCCACAAAAACACCATAAGAGTCTCCACCAGCTCCCAAAACACCATCAAATCCGCCGAGCACCTCCACTTCAAAATTCACATCAACGCCAACACCACCCTCAGAGGAACACTGGTCTATAGACCACCAGGCCCCAGACCGCAGTTCTGCGACGACATCGCCGACGCCATCAGCTCCCAAGCCCTCGCCTCAACAGACTACATCCTCCTCGGTGACCTGGACTTCCACCTAGAAAATAACAACGATATCAACACCACCAACCTAATCGACAACCTCGCATACCTCGGCCTCAAGCAACTCGTCACGTCACCCACCCACACCGCAGGACACACACTCGACCCCATCTTCTCAGCCAGCAACCACGTCTCCTTCAGCCACACCACCGAACTCCTATGGACCGACCATCGCTGCATCCATTTCTCCTTTCAGAAGCTGGTCACTCACCACCTCACCACTAAACCCCTCCGCCGCTACTGGAACAGAATCTCAACAGAACAGTTGATCTCCACCCTCACCCAGGCACCCCCTCCCAGGACCCAGGACCCCAGCACAGCCGCCACCTACCTGCACAAATGGCTAGAAGACTGCGCCAACACCCTCGCACCACTCAAACAACCCTCAGACTCCCACCACAGACCCAAGGCCAGCTGGTTCACCCCCGACTTGCAGGCCTCCAAACGGGAATGTGGAAGAATGGAGAAGCCCTGGCGCCTTGCACCCACTGAATCCAACCACACGGCCCTGAAGTCTGCCATCTGCAAACATCGCCAGCTGATCCGCACTACCAAAAGAACCAACTACAAAAGCTGAATAGACACCAACGCCCACAACAACCAAGAGCTCTTCGGCATCATCAAAGAACTCTCCAACCCCAGGACCTGCTCCCACGAACCCTCGCCATCACAGGAACTCTGCAACTCCCTTGCCACTCACTTCTGTCAAAAGATCGAAGACATCCACAATAGCTTCGAACCCCTGACCCATCAGCCAACCACAGACAACCACGAACCCAACGCATCAAACAACACCAACCCTCTTTGCTCCTGGACCCACGTCAACAATGAAGACACCATTAACTCCATGGCCTCCATCCATTCCGACCCCTGCCTGCACCAGATCTTCAACAAAGCCAGCAACATCATCGCACCCCACCTCTGCGCAATCATCAACAGCTCCTTCGAGACAGCCACCTTCCCGGAGATATGGAAACACACCGACGTCAAAGCCCTGTTGAAGAAACCCAAAGAAGATCCAGATGACCCCACCAACTACCGACCTATCTCCCTTCTCCCCTTCCCAGCGAAGGTCATTGAAAAAATCATGAACAGCCAACTTTCCCGCTACCTGGAAGACAGCAAAGCGCTCGATACCTCCCAATCCGGTTTTTGCAAGAACCACAGCACGGAGATCACACTCATTGCTGCCACAGATGACATCAGGACCATGCTCGACAAAGGCGAAACCGCAGCGCTCATCATCTTGGACCTTTCCACAGCTTTCAACACCGTCTGTCACCACACCCTTCGTGCACGCCTCCACAACACCGGAATCTGGGCAAGGCCTTCAACTGGATATCCTCTTTCCTCTCTGGCAGAACCCAGAGAGTCCGCCTTCTGCCCTACCTGTCCGAATCCTCCAAAACCGTCTGTGGCATCCCTCAAGGATCCTCCCTCAGCCCAACACTTTTCAAAGTCTGCATGGCTCCCCTCAGCAATATCGCACGATCCCACCACATCAACATAGTATCCTATGCAGACGACACCCAGCTGATCATCTCCCTCACGAAGGACCCCACAACATCAAGAAACAACCTCCACATGGGACTTTTAGCTATCGCCGACTGGATGGATTCAAGCCGACTCAAGCTAAACGCAAACAAAACAGAGGTCCTCATCCTCGGCAGCAACCTCTCTGCCTGGAACGACTCCTGGTGGCCCACCTCCCTCAGAGCCGCCCCCACCACCCAAGTACGGAACCTGGGCATCACCCTTGACTCAGCACTCAGAATGACTCAGCATGACTCAGCAGGTCAACGCAGTCTCCTCTTCCTGCTACAACACCCTCCGCATGCTATGCAAGATCTTCAAGTGGATTCCCGTTGAAATTAGAAAAACAGTCACCCACGCCCTAGTCAGCAGCCGACTGGACTTCGGCAACGTGCTCTATGCAGGAACCATGGCCAAACTACAAAAGAAAATGCAACGTATCCAAAACGCCTACGCCCGACTCATCCTTGACATCCCATGCCGCAACCACATCTCTGCCCACCTCAGAGAGCTACACTGGTTACCGGTATCAAAGAGGATTACCTTCAAACTACTCACCCACGCACACAAAGCCCTCCACAACACAGGTCCGGCCTACCTCATTTAAGATGTCATAAGTGATGTTTTAAATGATGTAATAAAACATGTCATGAGTGATGTAAATTGTGAGGTCATATGTAGTGCATGGCACAGGCACAAGTTAAAGTTAACTATACTAACTATAACTGGTGAATTTCTGTGTTTTTTTTTTGTTCCATCCGTTATGTTGGCACTGAAATATTTACCTAGCACGTCACTTTAACCTTTGTATTTTATAGTGAATTTTTAAGGTTTTTCATGAATATATTATAATATATATATATATATATATATATATATATATATATATATACATACACACACACACATATATATATATATATATATATATATATATATATATATATATATATATATATATATATACATACACAAATTTAATTTCATTTATTTAACACAAGTTCTATTCCTTTGCATCCACGGTTTCGCATGATACTGTATAGCAGAACCTGTGAGTGGCAATGTGTGGTGCTTGGCTTACTCTAAAGCTGTGTTGCAGTACATTTGCACCTATTTTGAAAACCTTTAGAGCTATAATAACTTCAGAACTGTAGTTTGTGAATACCAATGGTCTTAATCTATTGTGGGTTTGTATGAGCCTGTCACTACCTAAACCCCCTTCAACTTTCCTTAAACCTCCTCCCATTTAGTAGTAAGTATTCTCCATTATCCAGCCACATTCCTTTGTCCCTCCCACATTTACTACAAGAAGGTATACCTTCATATGCCGAGCAATCAACCACCTTGGCAGAAATCTCTGAACAGAAAAAAAGGAGAGGCAGAGGTCTTTGGCCTTAAGTTTGGTAATATCATTTTGTAGTATGCGGATTACTAATACTACTGTACTGCAAAATGCAGTTCGTGTGTAGGCACCCTAATCTATTTTCAAACAGAGATTATGCTAAACTATAGTGAATTTTGTTTATCATTTTATGAGGCTATTTCTCTCCCAGTGCTCAAATAAATTGATATTTTAAACTGCACAGGTGTTAAAGAGGTGACTCACAGATTGTAAAGTGTTTAGTGGTAGGAAATAAAATCTGTCTGCTGCATCAGGCAGAAAGCCAATAGGTGGTATGGATTATGAGAACACTTCACATGATTTGGAACGAGTCAGGGCACGTCTCCTAGTGACATTGTTTTCTTAGAATTCCTATGGTAAAAGTAGTGACGCTTGCAAAGATAGAGGTAATCTAGAGGTGAGAAAAAGTACAATCTTAAACCAATATTACGTAAGCCAACTATGCAGATCTCATTTGAGTGCAACGCCCATGCCCAAGACAGTGTCTGGAAAGGAGATATGCAAAGTGAAAAGTGCCATGCTGCACCCAGCCCTGTCTTTAGGTCTTTTTAGTGGTAAGGAGGTAATCATCATCCAACCCGACAAGTCCATTTTGTGGTCTGTGGTAAACCTAGTAATGTTACATCAAGAAATGCCCCCTCTGCATTAGCCACCAGACTATTCACTCTCCTATTATGGTGATGCCATTCGCACAGGCATGGCTTGCCCATGATAGTGCCTGTGAAGGTCCCACAAAGCCTTGTAGGTCAAGAAGACGATGGTAATGTATCAAGAGAACAAGGCACCACCTTTAATGACCTGATGCAGATAGACCCACCTGTCAAATGAGGCATGTGAAAAAGTCCTATATGTTGAGGGCATGTACAGCAAAATGATTGGAGGAAGAGTCAAAATCACTTGTTACCCCTTCCACAAGGGTAGTATGGTCTGTAGTATTTGTGGTAGGCAACATAACTACTCCATTACTGCGCTGCATGAAACAGCCATTAAATATGTTTTCTTAAGAATGAGTTCATCTATATCTGTAATTCAGAAAAATGCAGGTTTGCAAGAGGGTTCAATGGAGGACTCTGCAAGAGTTCAAGAGTTCTCGGCCACTATTGGACTAGATATACCCAAACACATGTATTTTGCATTGGGTAAGACTATAGATTCAGGGGCATATTTATCACATTCTCACGCAATGCAGAGGGTAGGAATGTGCTGCACTTAACATTATATGGCGCATTTCTGCTCTCTGCCTGCACTGGCACACAATGCGCTGCCTAGCGCCAACACAGGCATCCTTGCACCATAGTACAACTGCACCTGTGTTACAGGGAGGATTGTTTTGGTGCAGGACGGGACACCTCCCTGCACAAAAACAATCCTCAGAGGCATTTTCCTCTTTCTATGTGTGTGGCAGAATGCAGCACATGTAGTAAGAGGAAGAAATGAGGAGAAATAAACATATTTCTCCTTGTTACGCCTCTCACAGGCAGTGTCACTTCTAGCCAGAGACCCTTGACCCAACAAGGCATGCCATCAACACTTGAGAGAGATCAAATTTCACTAATATATTAGTGGCATAGAAGTTAGCATATGATGATTAATTATCCTACATTTAAAGGCCTAACAGAAAAAAATAACATGAGTTGTAAAATGTGCACATTTGAATAATGGTGAACCATATGACCACCATTCGTATTAACATGAGAGTTTGCATTTATATTCAATGAAGGTACTAAAATGAGCTAATGTTAAAGAATGTTTTTATTAAAATGTAGATTAAGAATTGAAATATTAAATGAACATGAATTAAACGTACTTATATTGAATTCAATGGATTTCATTTACCTGAGTTGCATATGTGCAGAAAAATAAATGCATGTCTAAATTAGTTCCAACATGTTATAAATAATGTTTGCAATTAAATAATTTGCTTTGCATATATGAATTGTAAGGTGTGCATAAGTTTATTAATTGTATTAATGTGTATTAAGGCTTCTTAGCTTGACTAGGCCTGAAAGATTCATTTTGCAGCAGTAATGGAAAGTTACTTATTTATTTGGTCTCCTTTGTCTCTTTCCCTAGGCTGTTAATGTGAATGTTGAATGTCCTATTGTATTGACGGCAAAGAAACAAGTTTTAGAAACAACAATGTTGCTTCATTTGTTTTGGCTATCGAATGGGACAGGAAATTTATGATTCTATGTGAAACTGTTTTAGTTCCGTGAGAGAAAACTCTCAAGTATAAATACATAGAGAATGTAATATTTTGTTAGAAATGTGTGAAATCATATAGCTGATAATGCATTTGTGTTGGGAAGATTCATAAAAGTTGCAGATTCGAAGATTCATAAAAGTTGCATATTCGATGGTGCCATCTGCAGCAACTGAATACTGAATCTGATGTCTGAAGTGCGCTCACCTGAAGAAGCAATGAATGGATTGTGCATATTCTTAATTCGTGATAAACTTTGATTTTCAAGTCAGTCCATCTTCTACCCTGCTTCGATGCTGTTCAGAACTCTACCGGAGTCTGTTTAGGTCTGCTATCACCTTCCTATTCTTGAAGTTTCCTGATGAGTTTCCTCATCATAGTCTTAACTACCCTGTTTTGTTATGTGGTTCAGTACTAATAAGGCCAACTAATTCCGAACTGCTGATATGTCCTATGTACAGCCCGTGTTCTGCTCTGTCCTGATACTGCTGTCAACTGATGCTAAAAGTAGGTGACCGTTCTGCCTGATGAACTACTCTTGTATGTTGTCCCATGAGGAGAGGTATAACTAAATGTGATTTCTTGTTTCCTTTTCAGTTAGGTACTTGCACCAGCATATTTTTATAGTGAGTTTTCCTACTTAGATGTTTTCCAAATTATTTTCGTCTTGCTTTTGTTTTGCTTTTGCCTGCATGTGTTAGCCTGTTCCCAAACATGCAAGTCCAAATTTATATTAGTGATAGGAATGGCCCAGCTCTGAAACCTGAAATCTGAAATTGATTGTGAGAACTCTATTTTGATGATTTGCTGATATCACCGTCATCTGCTTTGAAATCTAACAATAATGTGCATTGTTGCTAATCTATATTATTCTTTTGGAGTGCCTAACAGTATTGATGTTTAGTAGGCTAAATATTTTCAGATGGTTTGGTCAACCTATGGTTTTCATGTATGTTTATGGCTTAGTTTCGCACACCATTTATGTGACAATGATTTTGGGACTGAAATAAAGCTTTCAAACTTTATTCGGTTTGGAGTTTGATTGCATGTTAAATTGCTCATGGTGTTTAGAATTGTTTATTGTATTATGTTATTCATTTTGTGATTGAATTATTCTGACTACTACATACACCAAGTCCAAAGGTTCACTCGACCTCTATAAGTGAGACTGATGAGGATGTCTCATCTGAAACCTAGTGGTTGTTGAATCTAGAACCATGGAGAAGAAATTCTTCTCCGGGCCCCAGTGCTTCCTAACTCTTATTCATATTCAGGAGCAGTTTGTCACTGCCATAGACATTTATAGAACCTTAAAATTAAGCTTTATTATTTATTTTATTTTGGTTTTCATTAGAGTTCTTGTTTCCTCAGTGTGCTTTAAAGAGCGATTTGGAAGTATAGTGCTACAGACAAGTCTGAAAGATTTTACCAGGCTATAGATGAGGACATTGTGTGACACAGAAATCCTTGCTCGTGTTCTCTAAACTGAAAGTTTACATTGGGCTGCCTTCTTTCTGAAGCCCAAAATGGTAGATGCCCATCTTAGGTGTTTGACCAGTATTTGGGCAATAAATGCAGGTTTTAAAGCCTGCTGTGATGAAGGTTGTATTGCCTAGTGTTGCATAGTCCCCCCTTTTCTGGGGTACTCCTGGACAGATTTGCTAGCACACCATGAAAAGAATATTTAATAAATGTCCTTTCGGAGCCTATGGCACTTAAGCAAATTGATGTGTAAATTGTGCTTTCAAATGCACAAATTCATCTCATTCTTGTCAGAATTTTCTCAGGGAGATAAACTCCCTAAAAGAGGTCTGGCTTACTTGCTTTGCTCACTTACGACAATTCAGGGCAATTATTATGCCCTAGATTAGAACTTCAAAGATCGAGTTAGCACTACAGTATAGGTGGTGTCTAAAATAGACATGTGTTTGTGTTGTGTAATTATGCTGTTGTTATGGAACTTCAGCAATGTCCATTGTTGCGATGATAGGGTCATGCCTTCCTAGAAAGGTTCAGTGTCAAGGATCATATGATCTCACTTAATGTGATGTCATTAAGGTCAAAGGGTATTATGTGATATCATTTCTAGCATTTTGGTGAACCAAAATGCTGGACCTGAGGTATTTTTTTTTTACATAAAGGCCACTCATGCTATTAGGATGGTATGAATTCCAAAATTCTGGCACTCACATATATTATGTAATTTTTACTATAAGGGAGCACTCATGGAATATGGGGGCACCCGTTACATAATGCTGGCCCTGGCAAAATGGAGGTACGTTCTGACATATGGGGATGGTCACATCACATTTTGAAAATAATGTGTGCAACTCTTGGGATTTGTCAGGTTTCATTGACTTGGCACACCATGAAAGGAATATTTAATAAATGTCCTTTCGGAGCCTATGGCACTAAGGCAAATTGATGTGTAAATTGTGCTTTCAAATGCACCAATTCATCTCATTCTTGTCAGAATTTTCTCAGGGAGATAAACTCCCTAAAAGAGGTCTGGCTTACTTGCTTTGCTCACTCACGACAATTCAGGGCAATTATTTTGCCCTAGATTAGAACTTCAAAGATCGAGTTAGCACTACAGTATAGGTGGTGTCTAAAATAGACATGTGTTTGTGTTGTGTAATTATGCTGTTGTTATGGAACTTCCGCAATGTCAATTGTTGCAATGTTAGGGTCATGCCTTCCTAGAAAGGTTCAGTGTCAAGGATCATATGATCTCACTTAAAGTGATGTCATTAAGGTCAAAGGGTATTATGTGATATCATTTCTAGCATTTTGGTGAACCAAAATGCTGGCCCTGAGGTATTTTTTTTACATAAGGGCCACTCATGCTATTAGGATGGTATGAATTCCAAAATTCTGTCACTCACATATGTTATGTAATTTTTACTATAAGGGAGCACTCATGGAATATGGGGGCACCCGTCACATAATGCTGGCCCTGTCAAGATGGAGGTACGTTCTGACATATGGGGATGGTCACATCACATTTTGAAAATAATGTGTGCAACTCTTGGGATTTGTCAGGTTTCATTGACTTGGCACACCATGAAAGGAATATTTAATAAATGTCCTTTCGGAGCCTATGGCACTTAAGCAAATTGATGTGTAAATTGTTCTTTCAAATGCACAAATTCATCTCATTCTTGTCAGAATTTTCTCAGGGAGATAAACTCCCTAAAAGAGGTCTGGCTTACTTGCTTTGCTCACTCACGACAATTCAGGGCAATTATTATGCCCTAGATTAGAACTTCAAAGATCAAGTTTGCACTACAGTATAGGTGGTGTTTAAAATAGACATGTGCTTGTGTTGTGTAATTATGCTGTTGTTATGGAACTTCAGCAATGTCAATTGTTGCGATGTTAGGGTCATGCCTTCCTAGAAAGGTTCAGTGTCAAGGATCATATGATCTCACTTAATGTGATGTCATTAAGGTCAAAGGGTATTATGTGATATCATTTCTAGCATTTTTGTGAACCAAAATGCTGGCCCTGAGGTTTTTTTTTTTACATAAGGGCCACTCATGCTATTAGGATGGTATGAATTCCAAAATTCTGGCACTCACATATATTATGTAATTTTTACTATAAGGGAGCACTCATGGAATATGGGGGCACCCGTTACATAATGCTGGCCCTGGCAAAATGGAGGTACGTTCTGACATATGGGGATGGTCACATCACATTTTGAAAATAATGTGTGCAACTCTTGGGATTTGTCAGGTTTCATTGACTTGGCACACCATGAAAGGAATATTTAATAAATGTCCTTTCGGAGCCTATGGCACTTAAGCAAATTGATGTGTAAATTGTTCTTTCAAATGCACAAATTCATCTCATTCTTGTCAGAATTTTCTCAGGGAGATAAACTCCCTAAAAGAGGTCTGGCTTACTTGCTTTGCTCACTCACGACAATTCAGGGCAATTATTATGCCCTAGATTAGAACTTCAAAGATCAAGTTAGCACTACAGTATAGGTGGTGTCTAAAATAGACATGTGTTTGTGTTGTGTAATTATGCTGTTGTTATGGAACTTCAGCAATGTCAATTGTTGTGATGTTAGGGTCATGCCTTCCTAGAAAGGTTCAGTGTCAAGGATCATATGATCTCACTTAATGTGATGTCATTAAGGTCAAAGGGTATTATGTGATATCATTTCTAGCATTTTGGTGAACCAACACCCATGCTCCAAGTGACTCGGGCACTCTTGTGGTTCATCCAGTAGCTAACTACAGCAATCAAAGAAGCTCGTAAAGAGCCCATCCCATAGTGAAGTATGCCACCATCTGTAGGTTTATTAAGTCCAGAGTTCTCTGTGTGAGTTAAACTCACGTGTTTTGTCAGGCTGAATAATTGTGATAGGTAAAACAATGTCCCATGTCTGTCATAAGCCTACAATGCCATTTTGTTGTTAAAAGTAGTTTGTGAGGATATTTTGTACACTCCATAATTCATCACTGAAATATTTAGAGGAATCCAGAATAACTCCCTAAAAGTTCAACCAAAAAGCAACAGAAAAGGAACCCACAGGAGAGACAGGAAAGCGTCAACTGCTGCTGTGGTTCCTCCATAAGAGCGCAGGAGCACTATCCCCTCCCTGACACACTGCTGTAGAGAGAGTGAAAAATAAAATTGCAATAAATGGTTTTATTAACCATTTTATTTTAGTATCTGCTGAAGTGAGTGTGGGGGTGGGGCCAGTGCACCATTGTTGCTGATTGGCAGCAATGAGAAGTGGCCACTTCAGTTTGAAGTGTGCATGTAGGTTTGGCCGTCTATCTTACTACGGCCATCCCAACATGCACAATTCAAACCTCTCCAACCCAGCTGTCTTGCACAGATGGGTTGGAGAGCAGGCACAGGCCTCCAGTGCCTTTTGGGGTGTTGAGGCAGCCTGCTCGAGTCAATCCAGATGGTTCAATCATATTACTTAACATTGTTAACAGCATGAGAGCAGCACCTGGATTGGATAAGGTAGTTGGCTTTGTATATCACCTCGCGCTTGGAGGAGTCTAGAGCCAGGGACTGGAGAGCATCAAGGACGTGCTGCAGGATAAGGTTAGTGCAACTTTTATTTTTTCTTTCTTAAATGTTTATTAACATATATTAATGTATATTTTAATGTATTTGTTAGAAATGGGGTCTTTGGTTGGCAGTCAGGTTACCCCCGTACAAGCAAGGACCCTCACTCTAGTCAGGGTAAGTCACACACAATCCAAATTATCCTGTGCCCACCCTCTGGTAGCTTGACACTGAGCAGTCAGTCTTCACTTAGAAGGCAATGTGTAAAGTATTTGTGCAATAAATCATACAATAACACAATATAGAACCACAAAAATATACCACACAGTGTTTAGAAAAAATATATAATATTTATCTGGGTATTTGTAGATCAGAACGATAAAAGATGCAATAAGAAATTGTAGAGATATCACTGTAAAGTGATATGAAGTATCTTAAGTCTTTAAAAAGCAAACAAAATCTCTTTCAAGCACAAAGTACCTGGTTTGGAGTGGAAAATCTCCACAAAGGGGCCGCAGAGGAGGAGATGCGTGGAAAAATGGTGTGTGCGTCGGTTTCGCCCCTTCACACACGGATTTGCGTCGTTATTTTTCACGCGGGGAAGACGTGCGTCATTTTCTGGCACGTGGACAGTCTCCTTCTGTGGGTCACGGGATTACCAGATGTCCCTGGGTCTGTGCGTGGAATCCTGGGCTTGTTATCCGGCTGCGCGTCATTCCGGTGGGCTGTGCGTGGAATTTTCTCCCTCACGGCAGGCGTCACATCAATTTCCTCTCTGGAAGTCGGGCGGCATTGTCCAGGCGGCCCGTGCGTCGAAGTTCCGGTCGCACTGCAGGCGTCGCGTCGATCTTTTCCTTGCGGGGTCAAGCGGCGTCTTTCCGGATCGGCGTGTGGTGAATTTTTCACCGCGGGGCAAGCTGTGCGTCGAATTTTTCGGCACACAAGGAGTCCAGTTGAAAGATGGAAGTCTTTTTGGTCCTGAGACTTCAGGAAACAGGAGGCAAGCTCTATCCAAGCCCTTGGAGAGCACTTCTGCAGCAAGGCAAGAGTTCAGCAAGGCAGCAGGCCAACAGCAAGGCAGCAGTCCTTTGTAGAAAGCAGTCAGGTGAGTCCTTTGGGCAGCCAGGCAGTTCTTCTTGGCAGGATGCAGGTTCTGGTTCAGGTTTCTTCTCCAGCAAGTGTCTGAGGTGGTAGGGCAGAGGCCCTGTTTTATACCCAAATGTGCTTTTGAAGTGGGGGAGACTTCAAAGAGTGGCTTAGAAGTGCACCGGGTCCCCTTTCAGTTCAATCCTGTCTGCCAGGGTCCCAGTAGGGGGTGTGGCAGTCCTTTGTGTCAGAGCAGGCTCTCCACCCTCCCAGCCCAGGAAGACCCATTCAAAATGCAGATGTATGCAAGTGAGGCTGAGTACCCTGTGCTTGGGGTGTGTCTGAGTGAATGCACAAGGAGCTGTCAACTAAAACCAGCCAGACGTGGATTGTAAGGCACAGAAAGATTTAAGTGCAAAGAAATGCTCACTTTCTAAAAGTGGCATTTCTAGAATAGTAATATTAAATCCAACTTCACCAGTCAGCAGGATTTTGTATTACCGTTCTGGCCATACTAAATATGACCTTCCTACTCCTTTCAGATCAGCAGCTACCACTTCAATAATGTATGAGGGCAGCCCCAATGTTAGCCTATGAAGGGAGCAGGCCTCACAGTAGTGTCAAAACGAATTTAGGTGTTTTACACTACCAGGACATGTAAACTACACAGGTACATGTCCTGCCTTTTACCCACACAGCACCCTGCTCTAGGGGTTACCTAGGGCACACATTAGAGGTGCCTTATGTGTAGAAAAAGGGGAGTTTTAGGCTTGGCAAGTACTTTTAAATGCCAAGTCGAATTGGCAGTGAAACTGCACACACAGGCCTTGCAATGGCAGGCCTGGGACAAGGTAAAGGGGCTACTTGAGTGGGTGGCACAACCAGTGCTGCAGGCCCACTAGTAGCATTTAATCTACAGGCCCTAGGCACATACAGTGCACATTACTAGGGACTTATAAGTAGATTAAATAGTCCAATTGGGTATGATCCAAAGTTACCATGTTTAAAGGGAGAGAGCATATGCACTTTAGCACTGGTTAGCAGTGGTAAAGTGCGCAGAGTCTAAAAGCCAGCAAAAACAGAGTCCAAAAGTGGAGGGAGGCAGGCAAAAAGTTAGGGGTGACCACCCTAAGACATGTCAGGTCTAACATGTGTCCCCCCCAGCTGAAAGTAGGGAGAGCTACCCGACCTCCTGGGAGCTCTCATCGCTAAGGCGTAAGCATCTGGAGAGACCATCAGCATTGGCGTGGACAACCCCTGGGCGATGCTCCACCGTAAAGTCCATCCCCTATAGCAGAGGGCCTCAAGTGATCCCAGGGGGGGCGCCAAACTCTGGACAAAAGAAATATTATACAGATAACATACCTTTTTTTTAAGCAAAAGCATGTTATTGCAGTTTTAAAAAGGTAACAATACTTAACTGCAATGTTTAAATAGGTTTAGACCTATTTAAACATTGCCATCTTTCTAAAATAATTGTGAAAAATTCTGAGGGGGGGCCCAATGATTTTTATTTTTCAATTGGGGGGGCGCGGCATTAAAAAGTTTGAAGACCACTGCCCTATAGGGAAATGGACCACCTCAAGAGTTTGGGATTCTCAACCCTCATCTGCATGAGCCATCTGAGAGGCCTGTGGTCTGTCTGATCTCGGAAGTGAGTCTCAAACAGGTAGGGTCTTAGCTTCTTCAGTGTCCAGACCACAGCAAATGCTTCTCTCTCAATAGCACTCCACCTCTGTTCCCGTGATAATAGCCTTCTGCTAATAAAGACTACTGGTTGGTCTGAGCCCTCCTCATTTAGCTGTGCTAGAACAGCCCCTATGCCATGCTCTGAAGTGTCTGTCTGCACAATACATTCCTGGGAGTAGTCAGGGGCCTTGAGCATGGGGGCTGTGCACATGGCTTCCTTCAGAGAATCAAAGGCTTTCTGACAAGCCTCTGTCCAATTCACCAACCTAGGTTGTTTCTTGGAAGTGAGTTCTGTCAAGGGTGACACAATAGTGCCACAGCCCTTGACGAATCTGCAGTAGTATCTAGTGAGGCCTAAAAAGGCTCTCACCTCAGTCTGTGTTCTAGGTGGGTGCCAGGCCTTGATAGTTTCAATCTTGGCCTGGAGTGGCTGCACCTTGCCACCACCTACTAGGTGTCCCAAGTACACCACGGAACCCTGCCCAATCTGGCACTTACTGGCCTTGATGGTCAGGCCTGCCTGTTGCAGAGCCTGAAGCACCTCCTTGAGGTGGAGCAGGTGTTCCTCCCAGTTGGAACTGTAGACAGCTATGTCGTCCAGGTAAGCTGCACAGTGGGCATCTTTACCAGCTAGGACCCCGTTAACCAACCATTGGAAGGTAGCGGGGGCATTTTTTAACCCAAATGGCATCACCCGGAATTGGTAATGGCCATCAGGGGTGGAAAATGCGGATCTCTCTTTAGCCCCCTCAGTCAAGCCGATCTGCCAGTACCCTGAAGTAAGATTAAACGTGCTCAGGAACTTGGCAGCACCTAGTCTGTCAACGAGCTCATCAGCTCGGGGGATGGGGTGAGCATCAGTCCGCGTGACTGAGTTGAGACCCCGGTAGTCCACACAGAACCTAAGTTCCGGCTTTGCACTTGGGGCAGTAGCCTTAGGAACCAATACCACAGGGCTGGCCCAGGGACTACTGGATTTCTCAATAACCCTTAAAATCAACATCTTGGAGACCTCCTCCTTGATGCTGGCCTTCACCTTATCCAATAACCTGTAAATTTTGTTCTTCACAGGGGGACTGTCACCTGTGTCAATGTCATGAACACAGAGGTGGGTCAGTCCAGGACTAAGGGAGAACAGGGGGGAGAACTGCTCTAACAGCACATGGCAGTCTCCTCTCTGGGTTAGAGTCAGGGAGTCAGAGAGAATGACGCCCTCCACTGACCCATCCCCTTCTTTGACAGAGAGGAGGACGGGGAGAGGTTCACTCTCCTCTTCCATGCCCTCATCTGTGACCAGGAGCATACTGACCTCAGACCTCTCAAAGTGAGGTTTGAGCGGGTTGTGATGGAGGACCCTTAGGGTAGTGCCTAGGGTTCTTGAGGTCCACTAGGTAAGTGGCCTCCCCTTTACGCTCCTTGATCTCAAAGGGGCCAGTCCAGCGGTCCTGGAGAGCCCTGGGCTCTACTGGCTCCATCACCCAAACTTTGTCTCCAGGTGAGAACTCAACCAGAGTGGTCTTCCGGTCATACCACTCCTTCATCACCTCTTCACTTGCCTCGAGGTTACTCTTGGCCTGCTTCCAGAAGCGTTGGGTTTGGTTGCGGAGGGTCAGCATGCAGCTGACCACATCCTGGGAGATGACTTGGGAGCTTTCTCCCAGCCCTCTTTAACAATGCTTAGGGGTTCCCTGACAGGGTGACCATAGAGAAGCTCAAAGGGGCTGAACCCCACCCCTTTCTGGGGCACCTCTCTGTAAGCAAACAACAGGCATGGTAAGAGGACGTCCCACTTATGCCTCATGGCATCAGTCAGGACACTAATCATGCCCTTCAGGGACTTGTTGAATCTCTCAACAAGCCCATTGGATTGAGGATGATAAGGGGTGGTAAACCGGTAGGTCACCCCACACTCATCCCACATGGACTTCATGTATGCAGACATGAAGTTTGTGCCCCTGTCAGACACAACCTCCTTAGGGAATCCCACACGGGTAAATATTCCCAACAGAGCTCTGGTCACCACCGGTGCAGTCACTGTTCTCAGAGGGATTGCCTCTGGATAGCGGGTGGCATGGTCCACCAAAACCAGGATAAACCTGTTGCCCAAGGCAGTTTTGGGGCCCAAGGACCAACAATGTCAATGCCCACCCTTTCAAAGGGGGTGCCAACTACTGGGAGTGGGAGCAGGGGAGCCTTGAGCTGTTTCCCTGTCTTCCCACTAGCCTGGCAGGTGGGGCAAGCTCTGCAGAAGTTATCTGAGGCTGTCCTCATTCTGGGCCAATGGAAGTGGGTGACAAGCCTGTTAAAGGTCTTGTCTTGGCCCAGGTGTCCTGCCAGGGGGATGTCGTGAGCCAGACCCAGTAGGAAGGTCCGGTGACACTGGGGGACCACCAGCACATGGGCTGCCCCAGGACCTGGAACCTTAGGCTCACTGTAAAGGAGATCATTCTCCCAGTAAATATGGTGATTGCCAGAGGCGTCACCTGCTGCTTGGGCTGTGGCCTGTTGCCTCAGACCCTCAAGGGCGGGGCATTCCTTCTGCGCCTTGCAGAATTCTGCCCTGGTTGCCCCCCCCTCTACTTGCCAGCCAGCAAGTTCAGGTAGGTTAACCAGGTCAGCTATGTCCTCCCCAGTTGGCTCAGGGGCCTCAGGGGCTCGTCCACCACCGTAGGAACATTTGAGGCGGGTTTCCCGCGCCTCTTGCCCTTCCTCTTTGCAGTCTGCGTCATTTTTCCAGGCTCCAGACGCCCTTGACTCCCTTCCCGGGCAGCCATGGACCGTGTGGTCATGCAGACCCACTCAGGCAAACCTAACATCTCCAGGTGGGATCTGAGCTCTACCTCTTTCCAAGCAGTATGCTCAAGATCATTGCCTAACAGACAATCTACAGGCATGGCAGGACTCACAGCTACTTTCAGAGTACCAGAGACCCCCCCCCCCACTCAAGGGGGACCAGAGCCACCGGTAGGTGACTCTCACGATTGTCCGCGACTATGACCTGGTGGAATGTAATAGGGACTATCTGCTCTGTTGACACCAGCTGACTCTTGACAGTAGTCATACTGGCTCCTGTGTCACGCAGAGCCTCCACATTGTGCCCATCAATGGTGACCCACTGCCTATCCTTGGAAGTATTTTGGGGCATGTGGGCTTTGAGCACCATTTCTCTTTCTCCCAGGGACACTAGGGAAACCTCTGCCTGCTCCCCAAAGCTATCTGGGTCCATCTCCCCCCGAGCGCTACACTAGTCAACCCAGGTGTCTGTCCGGTAGTGGACGGTGCTCTCTTGGAACACTGGGAGTCGCCCTTAGAGTGACCATACTGGTAGCACTCTAAGCATTTGGAGGTGAATTTCCCTGATGATTTTTCATAAGTCCCTGGCTTTTTCCCAAATCTGGAAGAGGAATAGTTGCCACCCGTCCCTGGGGATTCTTTTGGGGGCCTTTTGAGAGTTCCATATCTGTAAGTTTATTTCCCCCCTCTTTCTTCTGTTGGGAACCCTGACCACCTATGTGGGTGTCCCCCCCAGGTACCTTTCTGGACACTCTGGTGCTAACCCAGAGGTCCGCGTCCTCAGCAAGCTTCCTGGGATCAGTCAGCTTACTATCTACCAAGTGCTGGCGCAACTCTGTAATAGTAGTATTGAGCATATGCTCTCTCAAAATCAGGTCATATAACCCTTTGTAATCATCTACTTTGTTGCCCCGCACCCATCCATTCAGCGCCTTACTGGAAAAGTCAAAGAAATCTACCCATGTTTGTGTGGATTGTTTGGTGCTGTCCCTGAACCTCTGACGGTATCCCTCACGGGTCAGCCCAAACTTGGCAAGTAAAATGGCTTTCTGAAGTGGGTATGTGTTGTGATCTGGTTTATCCAATGTGAGAAGTGTGTCCCTCCCCAATGGTGGCACATAACCCCACATAGCTGTACCCCATTGTCCTTCAGGAACTTCATGAGCCCTTAGTTCAACTTCATAAGCAGCTAACCATTTATCTATGTCATCTCCCACCACAAAACTGGGCACCACATTTTTGGGTATGCAAACCTTCTTTTCTCCAGCAGGTCCTGTCTGTATGCTGCCACCATTACTGCTGGATTCAGACTGTCTTGCTTTGATCTCCAGCTCCTTGAGACTCAGTTCATGAGCCAACAATAGTTTCTTTTCAGCCAAAGCTCTCTCAGCTGCAGCTTCAGGTCTTTCAGCTTCCATCTGTTTGGCTGCTCTTTCAGCCTCCTTGGCTTCTCTCTCTGCCCTTCTTTCTTCATGTTGAGCCTCAATTTTCAGTTTTGCCATTTGCAATTGGAACTCCCTTTCTTCTCTCCTTTCCTCTGCGGTCAGGCTTTGCTCCGAGACACTGCTCCCTGGTCTGGAAGGGGGCACAATTGCAGTGGTAACATCACCCACTGATGGCAACACATCCTCTGAGGGGCCATTTTCTGGCTCCTCTTCCTCATCATCCTCCTCTAAATGGGCTTCTGCCCAGGCCCTCAGCACCACTTGAAAGTCCTCCTTTCTGGAGGCCCCTTGGGTGGGTACTCTCATCACCCTGCAGAACCCTTTTAGCTGTTTGACAGTATATGTCTCCAACAGAGCTAGGTCCAAATCTCCTGCTTGAGACCCAGCCAGAGACATGTTGAGTGAGGATTTCGTTTTTGAAAATTGTCAAGAAGAACGAATTTGCAAAAAGAGATAAAAATCAAGTTGACCTTCAACTGTGGGTAGGTAGTGAAATACTTAGCTACTGTATGTCACTGCAGAAATACAAGTCCTATCCTCACCGCTGATCACCAATGTTAGAAATGGGGTCTTTGGTTGGCAGTTAGGGTACCCCCGTCCAAGCAAGGACCATCACTCTAGTCAGGGTAAGTCACACACAATCCAAATTATCCTGTGCCCACTATCTGGTAGCTTGGCACTGAGCAGTCAGGCTTAACTTAGAAGGCAATGTGTAAAGTATTTGTGCAATAAATCATACAATAACACAATATAGCACCACAAAAATACACCACACAGTGTTTAGAAAAAATATATAATATTTATCTGGGTATTTGTATATCAAAACGATAAAAGATGCAATAAGAAATTGTAGAGATATCACTGTAAAGTGTTATGAAGTGTCTTAAGTCTTTAAAAAGCAAAGTCTCTTTCAAACACAAAGTACCTGGTTTGGAGTGAAAAATCTCCGCAAAGGAGCCTCAGAGGAGATGCGTGGAAAAATGGTGTGTGCGTCGGTTTCGCCCCTTCACACACGGACTTGCATCGTTATTTTTCACTCGGGGAAGACGTGCGTCGTTTTCCGGCGCGCGGACAGTGCGTGGAATCCTGGGCTTGTTATCCAGCTGCACGTCGTTCCGGTGGGCTGTGCATGGAATTTTCTCCCTCACGGCAGGCGTCGCGTTGATTTCCTCTCTGAAAGTCAGGCGGCGTTGTCCAGACGGGCCGTGCATCAAAGTTCCTGTCGCACGCAGTCATCGCGTCGATCTTTTCCTTGTGGGGTCGAGCGGCTTCTTTCCAGATCGGTGTGCGGTGAATTTTTCACCACGGAGCAAGCTATGCGTCAAATTTTTCGGCGCACAAGGAGTTAAGTTGAAAGATGGAAGTCTTTTTAGTCTTGAGACTTCAGGAAACAGGAGGCAAGCTCTATCCAAGCCCTTGGAGAGCACTTCTGCAGCAAGGCAAGAGTTCAGCAAAGCTGCAGGCCAACAGCAAGGCAGCAGTCCTTTGTAGAAAGCAGTCAGGTGAGTCCTTTGGGCAGACAGGTAGTTCTTCTTAGCAGGATGCAGGTTCTGGTTCAAGTTTCTTCTCCAGCAAGTGTCTGAGGTGGTAGGGCAGAGGCCCTGTTTTATACCCAAATGTGCCTTTGAAGTGGGGGAGACTTCAAAGAGTGGCTTAGAAGTGCACCAGGTCCCCTTTCAGTTCAATCCTGTCTGCCAGGGTCCCAGTAGGGGGTGTGGCAGTCCTTTGTGTCAGAGCAGGCCCTCCACCCTCCCAGCCCAGGAAGACCCATTCAAAATGCAGATGTATGCAAGTGAGGCTGAGTACCCTGTGTTTGGGGTGTTTGGGGTGTGTCTCAGTGAATGCACAACTAAACCCAGCCAGACGTGGATTGTAAGGCACAGAAAGATTTAAGTGCAAAGAAATGCTCACTTTCTAAAAGTGGCATTTCTAGAATAGGAATATTAAATCCAACTTCACCAGTCAGCAGGATTTTGTATTACCATTCTGGCCATACTAAATATGACCTTCCTGTTCCTTTCAGATCAGCAGCTACCACTTCAATGATGTATGAGGGCAGCCCCAATGTTAGCCTATGAAGGGAGCTGGCCTCACAGTAGTGTAAAAAACGAATTTAGGAGTTTTACACTACCAGGACATGTAAACTACACAGGTACATGTCCTGCCTTTTACCCACACAGCACCCTGCTCTACGGGTTACCTAAGGCACACATTAGAGGTGACTTATGTGTAGAAAAGGGAGAGTTTTAGGCTTGGCAAGTACTTTTAAATTCCAAGTCGAATTGGCAGTGAAACTGCACACACAGTCCTTGCAATGGCAGGCCTGGGACAAGGTAAAGGGGCTACTTGAGTGGGTGGCACAACCAGTGCTGCAGGCCCACTAGTAGCATTTAATCTACAGGCCCTAGGCATATACAGTGCACATTACTAGGAACTTATAAGTAGATTAAATAGTCCAATTGGGTATGATCCAAAGTTACCATGTTTAAAGGGAGAGAGCATATGCACTTTAGCACTGGATAGCAGTGGTAAAGTGCGCAGAGTCTAAAAACCAGCAAAAACAGAGTCCAAATGTGGAGGGAGGCAGGCAAAAAGTTAGGGGTGACCACCCTAAGGCATGTCAGGTCTAACAGTATTTTTTTAATGTATATATGTTTTAATGTATGTAGTGCCCCACTGCCTCAATATGTCACCGACCACCACTGCTCAACTGACATGTACTGGATACAGTTATCTGTATTAAAAGAAGAAAAGCCCCTCTTGGAGCATCTAAGAGTAAGCTACAAGCACTGTCTAATCCTCAGTTTGTAGCCATGCCACTTTCACCGCAATGGAGCTTATGAAGGAGTGGTGTAGGTGAATCCCATGGGACTTCAAGGGCACCACAGTACCAGGTCTATGGATTCCACCCAGAAGTGTAGGACAGATAACAAAAGGATTACCACAGACCCCTGACTAAAGATTCTGTCAAATGGTAAATGTGCAAAAACAAGAAATTCACTGGCACCTCAGTAGTGGAAGCCAAGGCCAAGCCTTACCACATACATCGCATAAAAGGGTGAAAGGTGTCCAAACATAAGCAGAGAAACTGCAACCCAGGGAGATCCACCAACAGCTGCGTAAAAGGCTGATTAGTTCTAGGTAGAAGGTCTGGACAAATATGCATGAACCATCAGTAGATTAAGTTATAAAGTCACATACACAGGTAATGAAAGAGCAGCTGACTGTCTTCTTTTTTCCCTTGCACGATAAAAGCGTATTGCATAGAAGCCTAACTGAATTGACAGTGCTTGCGAGAGCTAGAGACTTTCACTGAACAACTACATCTCAAGACTCACAGACAAAGAAAAGCGTTACAGTGGCTCCATACTCAACAGCAGCCAAGATGCACCAATGCACATAGACACCACCTATCTCCACTGTAAGTAAAACATAGACACACAAAATGACTGAGAGCAGAAAGTAAAAGAGAAGCACCACAAAGCATGCCATTGAACAAGATAGTGAGCAGTGGCGGCCAGCAGCTTTAGGAGGGAGGGGGCAGGTGGGGCACACACACACACTCATTCTTTTCACACACACACACGCATGCACGCACATCCATTAACAACACTCATACCATTTAAACATGCACGCACGCACCAAACATTCATTTTAAAACATCACACCCACTCATTCTTTCACACACGCACGCACATCCATTAACAACATTCACACCATTCAAACATGCACGCACGCACCAAACATTCAATTTGAAACATCACACATACACACTTACCTTCGGCCTCCAGGTCCCAGGAGGGTTGGGATTGCTGACTTCCCTCATTGGCTGACCTTAGTTCAGCCAATGAGGGAAGGCAGCAGTCCCAGCCTCGTCACAGAGTGGGATGGGGTCAGTGAGACTGCTGACCCCACCCCACTCTGTGACGAAGTGTCACTGATTGACACTCGCCCTGGGCGCTTCAGGACTTAAACTGAAGCGCCCAGGGAGAGTGTCAATTGGTGACGCTTTCCTCGTCACCCTGGGGAGGGCCTCGAGGCACCTTTGCTGGGCTGAGGAGGTCACGACCATAGGAGCTGTGATCTCCTCAGCCAAACAAAGTTCAGCTCAGGCAGCCAGGAGTGTGCACAAATCGCGCATGTCTGCTCCTGGCTGCCTGACTTGAACATGAAGAGTGTCTGTCAGGCTGACCTTTGTTCAGCCTGACAGACACTCTTCATGGGGGCAAAATGTGGGGGGGCGGGCCCCTCCGCCCTAAAGGACGGGCCGCCACTGATAGTGAGATAACCACATACTTTGGTACCTCTTGCCATAAACAGAGCATACCGAACCCTACTATGGGCCTGATTATGAGCTTAGGTGTTACTTATTGTACATGATAAAGAACGATCCCATGGGGTTTGTTATTTATTGTGTGCCATAAATAACACCTCTCACGGGTTTGTGGGAAATAACGCATGGATTTTGGTGTTTAACACACAAAAATCTGCACGGTACGGTAAATACTGTAACATTTTCCCTGTTAAATTTCGGCTGGTTTGATCTGCAGGAATTTAATGACAGTTGAAGTATTTTACGCATACGATAATTGTTAATTGATAATTGATAAACTCATAATTCCGACCATTGCGCTGTAAACAGTGGTTATGCACTGGTCGGAATTAATGGACCCACTTGTAATCAGACCCTAAGTATTGAAGAATACAGTTGAACTGTATTTGCAGGCATGGTTTGAAACAGGGATCACTTTTGCATATAAGCGGCAGAGCACAAATCCAGAGAGAAATGCAAGAAAGTATTTGGCTTTTACAAGAACGCATAATATGAAACACACCATCAACTTTGGTCCACCTTGCAGAACCTGACTGACCATTCTCAGTGAATGCACTCACCGACATGAAGAAACCCCAGCGCTAACAGAGTGCTTTGCAGGTCGCAGTCAAAAAGGCACTTCCGAAGCACTGCAGCAGGTTAACCCCTTCTGTGCCGCGGATGTAATGGTTACGTCCTGCGGCACAGTGCTGCTGTGCCCAGGACGTAACCATTACATCCTGGGCACACAGCCCAAAGGGAGCACTAGCGCTCCCTCTGTGGGGTTCCCTCCCACCCCCCCCAAGGCAGGGATGGAAGGGGAAGCCCTTCCCCTTCCACCCCCCGTGACGTCAGCGCGCGATCGCGCGCTGATTGTCACAGGGCCTCCTCCCATCACGCTGGAAGCTCAGCTTCCAGTGCGATCGGAAGAGAAATGCTTGCATTTCTCTTCTGATCACGTGGGGAAGGCCGAGAGAGGCTTCCAAGGGAAGGAAAGTTATTGGGGAAGGAAAGTTATTTCCTTCCCTTTGAAGTCTCTCTCTGCGTTTTGGCAGCCGGATTGAAAGCAATCCGGCTGTCAAAACGCCCACTGGACACCAGGGATTTTATTTAAAAAAGGAAACTGGCATGAGGGAGCGACCCCTTGGGCAAGGGTCGCTCCCAGGGGGGCATTTTTTTTAAACGCCTTTTCTGCCCCCCCGGGGGCAGATCAGCCTATTATTAGGCGATCTGCCCCCAAGGGGGGCAGAAACCTCTAGGCACAAGGGATAAAAAAAAAATGTTGTTTTGTTTTTCGTTTTAGAGGTGGGGAGCGACCCCTTAGGCAAGGGTCGCTCCCATAGGGGGCAAATTATATTTAGGCCATTTCTGCCCCCTTTGGGAGCAGATTGGCCTATTTTTATGAGGCCAATCTGCCCCCAAGGGGGACAGAAACCACTAGGTACCAGGGAGTTTTTTTTTTTGGTTCGTGAATTTCACGTAAGGGGAGCAACCCCTTAGGCAAGGGTCGTTCCCCTAGTGGGCAAATTTATTTTAGGCCATTTTTGCCCCCCAGGGTGGCAGATCAGCCTATTTTAATTAGGCTGATCTGCCCCCAAGGGGGGCAGAAACCACTAGGCACTGGGGATTTTTGTTGTTGTTGTTGTTTTACAGATGGGGAGCAACCCCTTGAGCAAGGGTCGCTCCCCTGGAGGGGCAAATTGTATTTAGGCCATTTCTGCCCGCTTTGGGGGCAGATCGGCCGATTTTGGGTCAATCTGCCCCCAAGAGGGGCAGAAACCACTAGGCACCAGGGATCTTTTTTTTTGCGCTGTCACTCAAGGGGAGCGACCCCGTAGGCAATGGTCGCTCCCCTCGGGCTGGGGGGGCAAATATATTTTAGGCCATTTCTGCCCACCCGGGGGCAGATCGGCCTATTGTTATTAGGCCGATCTGCCCCCAGGGGGGACAGAAACCTCTAGGCGCCAGGGCTATTTTTTTTGTGTTTGTTTTTTTAGAGATGGGGAGCGACCCCTTAGGCAAGGGTCGCTCCCCTGGAGGGGCAAATTGTATTTAGGCCATTTCTGCCCGCTTTGGGGGCAGATCGGACGATTTTATGCCAATCAGCCCCAAGGGGGGCAGAAACCACTAGGCACCAGGGATCTTTTTTTTGCTCTGTCACGCAAGGGGAGCGACCCCGTAGGCAAGGGTCGCTCCCCGGGGAGATGGGGGGAAAGTTTATTTTAGGCCATTTCTGCCCCCCCCTGGGGCTGGCTGAGCTAGAGGCCAAAATCCACAGGTAGGCACTTTGCATAAAACACCTCTGTTTTCTGTGAAAAAATGTGATGTGTGGACGTTGTGTTTTGGGCCATTTCATTTTGTGGGCGCTAGGCCCACCCACACAAGTGAGGTACCATTTTTATTGGGAGACTTGGGGGAACGTTGGGTGGAAGGACATTTGTGGCTCCTCTCAGATTCCAGAACTTTCTGTCACCGAAATGAGAGGAAAAAGTGTTTTTTTTGGCCAAATTTTGAGGTTTGCAAAGGATTCTGGGTAACAGAACCTGGTCAGAGCCCCACAAGTCACCCCATCTTGGATTCCCCTAGGTGTCTAGTTTAAAAAAATGTGCTGATTTGCTAGGTTTCCCCAGGTGCCGGCTGAGCTGGAGGCCAAAATCCACAGGTAGGCACTGTTTTCTGTGAAAAAATGTGATGTGTCCACGTTGTGTTTTGGGCCATTTCCTTTCGTGGGCGCTAGGCCTACCCACACAAGTGAGGTACCATTTTTATCGGGAGACTTGGGGGAACGCTGGGTAGAAGGAAATTTGTGGCTCCTCTCAGATTCCAGAAATTTCTGTCACCGAAATGTGAGGAAAATGTGTTTTTTTTAGCAACATTTTGAGGTTTGCAAAGGATCTGGTTAACAGAACCTGGTCAGAGCCCCACAAGTCACCCCATCTTGGATTCCCCTAGGTCTCTAGTTTTCAAAAATGCACAGGTTTGGTAGGTTTCCCTAGATGCCGGCTGAACTAGAGGCCAATATCTACAGGTAGGCATTTTGCAAAAAACACCTCTGTTTTCTTTAAAAAAAGGGATGTGTCCACGTTGTGCTTTGGGGCATTTCCTGTTGCGGGCGCTAGGCCCACCCACACAAGTGAGGTACCATTTTTATCAGGAGACTTGGGGGAACGCTGGGTGGAAGGACATTTGTGACTCCTCTCAGATTCCAGAACTTTCTGTCACCGAAATGAGAGGAAAAAGTGTTTTTTTTGGCCAAATTTTAAGGTTTGCAAAGAATTCTGGGTAACAGAACCTGGTCAGAGCCCCACAAGTCACCCCATCTTGGATTCCCCTAGGTCTCTAGTTTTCAAAAATGCACAGGTTTGGTAGGTTTCCCTAGGTGCCGGCTGAGCAAGAGGCCAAAATCTACAGGTAGGAACTTTGTAAAAAACACCTCTGTTTTCTATGAAAAAATGGGATGTGTCCATGTTGTGTTTTGGGACATTTCCTGTCGCAGGCGCTAGGCCTACCCACACAAGTGAGGTATAATTTTATCTGGAGACTTGGGGGAACGCTGGGTGGAAGGAAATTTGTGGCTCCTCTCAGATTCCAGAACTTTCTGTCACCGAAATGTGAGGAAAATGTGTTTTTTAGCCAAATTTTGAGGTTTGCAAAGGTTTCTGGGTAACAGAACATGGTCAGAGCCCCACAAGTCACCCCATCTTGGATTCCCCTAGGTCTCTAGTTGTCAAAAATGCACAGGTTTGGTAGATTTCCCTAGGTGCCGGCTGAGCTAGAGGCCAAAATCTACAGGTAGGCACTTTGCTAAAAACAACCCTGTTTTCTGTCAAAAAATGGGATGTGTCCACGTTGTGCTTTGGGGCATTTCCTGTCGCGGGCGCTAGGCCTACCCACACAAGTGAGGTATCATTTGTATCGGGAGACTTGGGGGAACGCTGGGTGGTTGGAAATTTGTGGCTCCTCTCAGATTCCAGAACTTTCTGTCACCGAAATGTGAGGAAAATGTGTTTTTTTAGCCAAATTTTGAGGTTTTAAAAGGATTCTGGGTAACAGAACCTGTTCATAGCCCCACGAGTCACCCCATCTTGGATTCCCCTAGGTCTCTAGTTTTCAAAAATGTACAGGTTTGGTAGGTTTCCCTAGGTGCCGGCTGAGCTAGAGGCCAATATCAACAGGTAGGCACTTTGCAAAAAACACCTCTGTTTTCTGTCAAAAAATGGGATGTGTCCACGTTGTGCTCTGGGTCATTTCCTGTCGCGGGCGCTAGGCCCATCCACACAAGTGAGGTATAATTTTTATCGGGAGACTTGGGGGAATGCTGGGTGGAAGGAAATTTGTGGCTCCTCTCAGATTCCAGAACTTTCTGTCACCGAAATGAGAGGAAAAAGTGTTTTTTTTGGCCAAATTTTGAGGTTTGCAAAGGATTCTGGGTAACAGAACCTGGTCAGAGCCCCACAAGTCACCTCATCTTGGATTCCGCTAGGTCTCTAGTTTTCAAAAATGTGGTGGTTTGCTAGGTTTCCCCAGGTGCCGGCTGAGCTAGAGGCCAAAATCCACAGGTAGGCACTGTTTTCTGTGAAAAAATGTGATGTGTCCACATTGCGTTTTGGGCCATTTCCTTTTGTGGGCGCTAGGCCTTCCCACACCAGTGAGGTACCATTTTTATCAGGAGACTTGGGGGAACGCTGGGTGGAAGGAAATTTGTGGCTCCTCTCAGATTCCAGAACTTTCTGTCACCGAAATATGAGGAAAATGTGTTTTTTTAGCCAAAGTTTGAGGTTTGCAAAGGATCTGGGTAACAGAACCTGGTCAGAGCCCCACAAGTCACCCCATCTTGGATTCCCCTAGGTCTCTAGTTTTCAAAAATGCACAGGTTTGGTAGGCTTCCCTAGGTGCCGGCTGAGCTAGAGGCCAAAATCTACAAGTAGGCACTTTGCAAAAAACACCTCTGTTTTTTGTCAAAAAATGGGATGTGTCCACGTTGTGCTTTGGGGCATTTCCTGTCGCGGGCGCTAGGCCTACCCACACAAGTGAGGTATCATTTTTATCGGGAGACTTGGGGGAACGCTGGGTGGTAGGAAATTTGTGGCTCCTCTCAGATTCCAGAAATTTCTGTCACCGAAATGTGAGGAAAATGTGTTTTTTTAGCCAAATTTTGAGGTTTTCAAAGGATTCTGGGTAACAGAACCTGGTCAGAGCCCCACAAGTCACCCCATTTTGGATTCCCCTAGGTCTCTAGTTTTCAAAAATGCACAGGTTTGGTAGGTTTCCCTAGGTGCCGGCTGAGCTAGAGGCCAATATCAACAGGTAGGCACTTTGCAAAAATCACCTCTGTTTTCTGTCAAAAAATGGGATGTGTCCACGTTTTGCTTTGGGGCATTTCCTGTTGCGGGCGCTAGGCCCACCCACACAAGTGAGGTACCATTTTTATCAGGAGACTTGGGGGAACGCTGGGTGGAAGGACATTTGTGGCTCCTCTCAGATTCCAGAACTTTCTGTCACCGAAATGAGAGGAAAAAGTGTTTTTTTTGGCCAAATTTTAAGGTTTGCAAAGAATTCTGGGTAACAGAACCTGGTCAGAGCCCCACTAGTCACCCCATCTTGGATTCCCCTAGGTCTCTAGTTTTCAAAAATGCACAGGTTTGGTAGGTTTCCCTAGGTGCCGGCTGAGCAAGAGGCCAAAATCTACAGGTAGGAACTTTGTAAAAAACACCTCTGTTTTCTATGAAAAAATGGGATGTGTCCATGTTGTGTTTTGGGGCATTTCCTGTCGCAGGCGCTAGGCCTACCCACACAAGTGAGGTATAATTTTTATCTGGAGACTTGGGGGAACGCTGGGTGGAAGGAAATTTGTGGCTCCTCTCAGATTCCAGAACTTTCTGTCACCGAAATGTGAGGAAAATGTGTTTTTTAGCCAAATTTTGAGGTTTGCAAAGGTTTCTGGGTAACAGAACATGGTCAGAGCCCCACAAGTCACCCCATCCTGGATTCCCCTAGGTCTCTAGTTGTCAAAAATGCACAGGTTTGGTAGATTTCCCTAGGTGCCGGCTGAGCTAGAGGCCAAAATCTACAGGTAGGCACTTTGCTAAAAACAACCCTGTTTTCTGTCAAAAAATGGGATGTGTCCACGTTGTGCTTTGGGGCATTTCCTGTCGCGGGCGCTAGGCCTACCCACACAAGTGAGGTATCATTTGTATCGGGAGACTTGGGGGAACGCTGGGTGGTTGGAAATTTGTGGCTCCTCTCAGATTCCAGAACTTTCTGTCACCGAAATGTGAGGAAAATGTGTTTTTTTAGCCAAATTTTGAGGTTTTAAAAGGATTCTGGGTAACAGAACCTGTTCATAGCCCCACGAGTCACCCCATCTTGGATTCCCCTAGGTCTCTAGTTTTCAAAAATGTACAGGTTTGGTAGGTTTCCCTAGGTGCCGGCTGAGCTAGAGGCCAATATCAATAGGTAGGCACTTTGCAAAAAACACCTCTGTTTTCTGTCAAAAAATGGGATGTGTCCACGTTGTGCTCTGGGTCATTTCCTGTCGCGGGCGCTAGGCCCATCCACACAAGTGAGGTATAATTTTTATCGGGAGACTTGGGGGAATGCTGGGTGGAAGGAAATTTGTGGCTCCTCTCAGATTCCAGAACTTTCTGTCACCGAAATGAGAGGAAAAAGTGTTTTTTTTGGCCAAATTTTGAGGTTTGCAAAGGATTCTGGGTAACAGAACCTGGTCAGAGCCCCACAAGTCACCTCATCTTGGATTCCGCTAGGTCTCTAGTTTTCAAAAATGTGGTGGTTTGCTAGGTTTCCCCAGGTGCCGGCTGAGCTAGAGGCCAAAATCCACAGGTAGGCACTGTTTTCTGTGAAAAAATGTGATGTGTCCACATTGCGTTTTGGGCCATTTCCTTTTGTGGGCGCTAGGCCTACCCACACCAGTGAGGTACCATTTTTATCAGGAGACTTGGGGGAACGCTGGGTGGAAGGAAATTTGTGGCTCCTCTCAGATTCCAGAACTTTCTGTCACCGAAATATGAGGAAAATGTGTTTTTTTAGCCAAAGTTTGAGGTTTGCAAAGGATTCTGGGTAGAAGAACCTGGTCAGAGCCCCACAAGTCACCCCATCTTGGATTCCCCTAGGTCTCTAGTTTTCAAAAATGCACAGGTTTGGTAGGCTTCCCTAGGTGCCGGCTGAGCTAGAGGCCAAAATCTACAAGTAGGCACTTTGCAAAAAACACCTCTGTTTTCTGTCAAAAAATGGGATGTGTCCACGTTGTGCTCTGGGTCATTTCCTGTCGCGGGCGCTAGGCCCATCCACACAAGTGAGGTATAATTTTTATCGGGAGACTTGGGGGAA
The DNA here is from genome assembly GCF_031143425.1 of Pleurodeles waltl. NCBI lineage: Eukaryota > Metazoa > Chordata > Amphibia > Caudata > Salamandridae > Pleurodeles > Pleurodeles waltl. The sequence goes on from NC_090442.1 coordinate 994,453,419, forward strand.
TGCTGGGTGGAAGGAAATTTGTGGCTCCTCTCAGATTCCAGAACTTTCTGTCACCGAAATGAAAGGAAAAAGTGTTTTTTTTTGGCCAAATTTTGAGGTTTGCAAAGGATTCTGGGTAACAGAACCTGGTCAGAGCCCCACAAGTCACCTCATCTTGGATTCCGCTAGGTCTCTAGTTTTCAAAAATGTGGTGGTTTGCTAGGTTTCCCCAGGTGCCGGCTGAGCTAGAGGCCAAAATCCACAGGTAGGCACTGTTTTCTGTGAAAAAATGTGATGTGTCCACATTGCGTTTTGGGCCATTTCCTTTTGTGGGCGCTAGGCCTACCCACACCAGTGAGGTACCATTTTTATCAGGAGACTTGGGGGAACGCTGGGTGGAAGGAAATTTGTGGCTCCTCTCAGATTCCAGAACTTTCTGTCACCGAAATATGAGGAAAATGTGTTTTTTTTAGCCAAAGTTTGAGGTTTGCAAAGGATTCTGGGTAACAGAACCTGGTCAGAGCCCCACAAGTCACCCCATCTTGGATTCCCCTAGGTCTCTAGTTTTCAAAAATGCACAGGTTTGGTAGGCTTCCCTAGGTGCCGGCTGAGCTAGAGGCCAAAATCTACAAGTAGGCACTTTGCAAAAAACACCTCTGTTTTTTGTCAAAAAATGGGATGTGTCCACGTTGTGCTTTGGGGCATTTCCTGTCGCGGGCGCTAGGCCTACCCACACAAGTGAGGTATCATTTTTATCGGGAGACTTGGGGGAACGCTGGGTGGTAGGAAATTTGTGGCTCCTCTCAGATTCCAGAACTTTCTGTCACCGAAATGTGAGGAAAATATGTTTTTTTAGCCAAATTTTGAGGTTTTCAAAGGATTCTGGGTAACAGAACCTGGTCAGAGCCCCACAAGTCACCCCATTTTGGATTCCCCTAGGTCTCTAGTTTTCAAAAATGCACAGGTTTGGTAGGTTTCCCTAGGTGCCGGCTGAGCTAGAGGCCAATATCAACAGGTAGGCACTTTGCAAAAATCACCTCTGTTTTCTGTCAAAAAATGGGATGTGTCCACGTTTTGCTTTGGGGCATTTCCTGTCGCGGGCGCTAGGCCCACCCACACAAGTGAGGTATCATTTTTATCGGGAGACTTGGGGGAATGCTGGGTGGAAGGAAATTTGTGGCTCCTCTCAGATTCCAGAACTTTCTGTCACCCAAATGAGAGGAAAAAGTGTTTTTTTTTGGCCAAATTTTGAGGTTTGCAAAGGATTCTGGGTAACGGAACCTGGTCAGAGCCCCACAAGTCACCCCATCTTGGATTCCGCTAGGTCTCTAGTTTTCAAAAATGTGCTGGTTTGCTAGGTTTCCCCAGGTGCCGGCTGAGCTAGAGGCCAAAATCCACAGGTAGGCACTGTTTTCTGTGAAGAAATGTGATGTGTTCACGTTGTGTTTTGGGCCATTTCCTTTCGTGGGCGCTAGGCCTACCCACACCAGTGAGGTACCATTTTTATCGGGAGAATTGGGGGAACGCTGGGTGGTTGGAAATTTGTGGCTCCTCTCAGATTCCAGAAGTTTCTGTCACCGAAATATGAGGAAAATGTGTTTTTTTAGCCAAATTTTGAGGTTTGCAAAGGATTCTGGGTAACAGAACCTGGTCAGAGCCCCACAAGTCACCCCATCTTGGATTCCCCTAGGTCTCTAGTTTTCAAAAATGCACAGGTTTGGTAGGCTTCCCTAGGTGCCGGCTGAGCTAGAGGCCAAAATCTACAAGTAGGCACTTTGCAAAAAACACCTCTGTTTTTTCTCAAAAAATGGGATGTGTCCACGTTGTGCTTTGGGGCATTTCCTGTCGCGGGCGCTAGGCCTACCCACACAAGTGAGGTATCATTTTTATCGGGAGACTTGGGGGAACGCTGGGTGGTAGGAAATTTGTGGCTCCTCTCAGATTCCAGAACTTTCTGTCACCGAAATGTGAGGAAAATGTGTTTTTTTAGCCAAATTTTGAGGTTTTCAAAGGATTCTGGGTAACAGAACCTGGTCAGAGCCCCACAAGTCACCCCATTTTGAATTCCCCTAGGTCTCTAGTTTTAAAAAATGCAGAGGTTTGGTAGGTTTCCCTAGGTGCCGGCTGAGCTAGAGGCCAATATCAACAGGTAGGCACTTTGCAAAAATCACCTCTGTTTTCTGTCAAAAAATGGGATGTGTCCACGTTTTGCTTTGGGGCATTTCCTGTCGCGGGCGCTAGGCCCACCCACACAAGTGAGGTATCATTTTTATCGGGAGACTTGGGGGAATGCTGGGTGGAAGGAAATTTGTGGCTCCTCTCAGATTCCAGAACTTTCTGTCACCCAAATGAGAGGAAAAAGTGTTTTTTTTTGGCCAAATTTTGAGGTTTGCAAAGGATTCTGGGTAACGGAACCTGGTCAGAGCCCCACAAGTCACCCCATCTTGGATTCCGCTAGGTCTCTAGTTTTCAAAAATGTGCTGGTTTGCTATGTTTCCCCAGGTGCCGGCTGAGCTAGAGGCCAAAATCCACAGGTAGGCACTGTTTTCTGTGAAGAAATGTGATGTGTTCACGTTGTGTTTTGGGCCATTTCCTTTCGTGGGCGCTAGGCCTACCCACACCAGTGAGGTACCATTTTTATCGGGAGAATTGGGGGAACGCTGGGTGGTTGGAAATTTGTGGCTCCTCTCAGATTCCAGAACTTTCTGTCACCGAAATGTGAGGAAAATGTGTTTTTTTAGCCAAATTTTGAGGTTTTAAAAGGATTCTGGGTAAGCAGAACCTGTTCAGAGCCCCACGAGTCACCCCATCTTGGATTCCCCTAGGTCTCTAGTTTTCAAAAATGTACAGGTTTGGTAGGTTTCCCTAGGTGCCGGCTGAGCTAGAGGCCAATATCAACAGGTAGGCACTTTGCAAAAAAACACCTCTGTTTTCTGTCAAAAAATGGGATGTGTCCACGTTGTGCTCTGGGTCATTTCCTGTCGCGGGCGCTAGGCCCATCCACACAAGTGAGGTATAATTTTTATCGGGAGACTTGGGGGAATGCTGGGTGGAAGGAAATTTGTGGCTCCTCTCAGATTCCAGAACTTTCTGTCACCGAAATGAGAGGAAAAAGTGTTTTTTTTGGCCAAATTTTGAGGTTTGCAAAGGATTCTGGGTAACAGAACCTGGTCAGAGCCCCACAAGTCACCTCATCTTGGATTCCGCTAGGTCTCTAGTTTTCAAAAATGTGGTGGTTTGCTAGGTTTCCCCAGGTGCCGGCTGAGCTAGAGGCCAAAATCCACAGGTAGGCACTGTTTTCTGTGAAAAAATGTGATGTGTCCACATTGCGTTTTGGGCCATTTCCTTTTGTGGGCGCTAGGCCTACCCACACCAGTGAGGTACCATTTTTATCAGGAGACTTGGGGGAACGCTGGGTGGAAGGAAATTTGTGGCTCCTCTCAGATTCCAGAAGTTTCTGTCACCGAAATATGAGGAAAATGTGTTTTTTTAGCCAAATTTTGAGGTTTGCAAAGGATTCTGGGTAACAGAACCTGGTCAGAGCCCCACAAGTCACCCCATCTTGGATTCCCCTAGGTCTCTAGTTTTCAAAAATGCACAGGTTTGGTAGGCTTCCCTAGGTGCCGGCTGAGCTAGAGGCCAAAATCTACAAGTAGGCACTTTGCAAAAAACACCTCTGTTTTTTCTCAAAAAATGGGATGTGTCCACGTTGTGCTTTGGGGCATTTCCTGTCGCGGGCGCTAGGCCTACCCACACAAGTGAGGTATCATTTTTATCGGGAGACTTGGGGGAACGCTGGGTGGTAGGAAATTTGTGGCTCCTCTCAGATTCCAGAACTTTCTGTCACCGAAATGTGAGGAAAATGTGTTTTTTTAGCCAAATTTTGAGGTTTTCAAAGGATTCTGGGTAACAGAACCTGGTCAGAGCCCCACAAGTCACCCCATTTTGAATTCCCCTAGGTCTCTAGTTTTAAAAAATGCAGACGTTTGGTAGGTTTCCCTAGGTGCCAGCTGAGCTAGAGGCCAATATCAACAGGTAGGCACTTTGCAAAAATCACCTGTGTTTTCTGTCAAAAAATGGGATGTGTCCACGTTTTGCTTTGGGGCATTTCCTGTCGCGGGCGCTAGGCCCACCCACACAAGTGAGGTATCATTTTTATCGGGAGACTTGGGGGAATGCTGGGTGGAAGGAAATTTGTGGCTCCTCTCAGATTCCAGAACTTTCTGTCACCCAAATGAGAGGAAAAAGTGTTTTTTTTTGGCCAAATTTTGAGGTTTGCAAAGGATTCTGGGTAACGGAACCTGGTCAGAGCCCCACAAGTCACCCCATCTTGGATTCCGCTAGGTCTCTAGTTTTCAAAAATGTGCTGGTTTGCTAGGTTTCCCCAGGTGCCGGCTGAGCTAGAGGCCAAAATCCACAGGTAGGCACTGTTTTCTGTGAAGAAATGTGATGTGTTCACGTTGTGTTTTGGGCCATTTCCTTTCGTGGGCGCTAGGCCTACCCACACCAGTGAGGTACCATTTTTATCGGGAGAATTGGGGGAACGCTGGGTGGAAGGGAATTTGTGGCTCCTCTCAGATTCCAGAACTTTCTGTCACCGAAATATGAAGAAAATGTGTTTTTTTAGCCAAATTGTGAGGTTTGCAAAGGATTCTGGGTAACAGAACCTGGTCAGAGCCCCACAAGTCACCCCATCTTGGATTCCCCTAGGTCTCTAGTTTTTAACAATGCACAGGTTTGGTAGGTTTCCCTAGGTGCAGGCTGAGCTAGAGGCCAAAATCTACAGGTAGGCACTTTGTAAAAAACACCTGTGTTTTCTGTCAAAAAATGGGATGTGTCGACGTTTTGCTTTGGGGCATTTCCTGTCGCGGGCGCTAGGCCCACCCACACAAGTGAGGTATCATTTTTATCGGGAGACTTGGGGGAATGCTGGGTGGAAGGAAATTTGTGGCTCCTCTCAGAATTCAGAACTTTCTGTCACCCAAATGAGAGGAAAAAGTGTTTTTTTTTGGCCAAATTTTGAGGTTTGCAAAGGATTCTGGGTAACGGAACCTGGTCAGAGCCCCACAAGTCACCCCATCTTGGATTCCGCTAGGTCTCTAGTTTTCAAAAATGTGCTGGTTTGCTAGGTTTCCCCAGGTGCCGGCTGAGCTAGAGGCCAAAATCCACAGGTAGGCACTGTTTTCTGTGAAGAAATGTGATGTGTTCACGTTGTGTTTTGGGCCATTTCCTTTCGTGGGCGCTAGGCCTACCCACACCAGTGAGGTACCATTTTTATCGGGAGAATTGGGGGAACGCTGGGTGGAAGGGAATTTGTGGCTCCTCTCAGATTCCAGAACTTTCTGTCACCGAAATATGAGGAAAATGTGTTTTTTTAGCCAAATTGTGAGGTTTGCAAAGGATTCTGGGTAACAGAACCTGGTCAGAGCCCCACAAGTCACCCCATCTTGGATTCCCCTAGGTCTCTAGTTTTTAACAATGCACAGGTTTGGTAGGTTTCCCTAGGTGCAGGCTGAGCTAGAGGCCAAAATCTACAGGTAGGCACTTTGTAAAAAACACCTCTGTTTTTTGTCAAAAAATGGGATGTGTACACGTTGTGCTTTGGGGCATTTCCTGTCGCGGGCGCTAGGCCTCCCCACACAAGTGAGGTATCATTTTTATCCGGAGACTTGGGGGAACGCTGGCTGGTAGGAATTTTGTGGCTCCTCTCAGATTCCAGAACTTTCTGTCACCGAAATGTGAGGAAAATGTGTTTTGTTAGCCAAATTTTGAGGTTTGCAATGGATTCTGGGTAACAGAACCTGGTCAGAGCCCCACAAGTCACCCCATCTTGGATTCCCCTAGGTCTCTAGTTTTCAAAAATGCACAGGTTTGGTAGGTTTTCCTAGGTGCCGGCTGAGCTAGAGGCCAGAATCTGCAGGTAGGCACTTTGCAAAAAACAACTCTGTTTTCTGTCAAAAAATGGGATGTGTCCAGGTAGTGCTTTGGGGCATTTCCTGTTGCGGGCGCTAGGCCCACCCACACAAGTGAGGTTCCATTTTTATTGGGAGACTTAGGGGAACGCTGGGTGGAAGGAAATTTGTGGCTCCTCTCAGATTCCACAACTTTCTGTCACCGAAATATGAGGAAAAAGTGTTTTTTTAGCCAAATTTTGAGGTTTTCAAAGGATTCTGGGTAACAGAACCTGGTCAGAGCCCCACAAGTCACCCCATCTTGGATTACCCTAGGTCTCTAGTTTTCAAAAATGTACAGGTTTGGTAGGTTTCCCTAGGTGCCGGCTGAGCTAGAGGCCTATATCAACAGGTAGGCACTTTGCAAAAAACACCTCTGTTTTCTGTCAAAAAATGGGATGTGTCCACGTTGTGCTTTGGGGCATTTCCTGTCGTGGGCGCTAGGCCCACCCACACAAGTGAGGTATCATTTTTATCGGGAGACTTGGGGGAATGCTGGGTGGAAGGAAATTTGTGGCTCCTCTCAGCTTCCAGAACTTTCTGTCAACGAAATGAGAGGAAAAAGTGTTTTTTTGGCCAAATCTTGAGGTTTGCAAAGGATTCTGGGTAACAGAACCTGGTCAGAGCCCCACAAGTCACCCCATCTTGGATTCCCCTAGGTGTCTAGTTTTCAAAAATGTGCTGATTTGCTAGGTTTCCCCAAGTGCCGGCTGAGCTGGAGGCCAAAATCCACAGGTAGGCACTGTTTTCTGTGAAAAAATGTGATGTGTCCACGTTGTGTTTTGGGCCATTTCCTTTCGTGGGCGCTAGGCCTACCCACACAAGTGAGGTACCATTTTTATCGGGAGACTTTGGGGAACGCTGGGTAGAAGGAAATCTGTGGCTCCTCTCAGATTCCAGAAATTTCTGTCACCGAAATGTGAGGAAAATGTGTTTTTGTTAGCCACATTTTGAGGTTTGCAAAGGATTCTGTGTAACAGAACCTGGTCAGAGCCCCACAAGTCACCATATCTTGGATTCCCCTAGGTCTCTAGTTTTCAAAAATGCACAGGTTTGGTAGGTTTCCCTAGGTGCCGGCTGAGCTAGAGGCCAATATCTACAGGTAGGCACTTTGCAAAAAACACCTCTGTTTTTTGTAAAAAGATGGGATGTGTCCACGTTGTGCTTTGGGGCATTTCCTGTTGTGGGCGCTAGGCCCACCCACACAAGTGAGGTACCATTTTTATCGGGAGACTTGGGGGAATGCTGGGTGGAAGGACATTTGTGGCTCCTCTCAGATTCCAGAACTTTCTGTCACCGAAATGAGAGGAAAAAGTGGGTTTTTTTGCCAAATTTTGAGGTTTGTAAAGGATTCTGGGTAACAGAACCTGGTCAGAGCCCCACAAGTCACCCCATCTTGGATTCCCCTAGGTCTCTAGTTGTCAAAAATGCACAGGTTTGGTAGGTTTCCCTAGGGGCCGGCTGAGCTAGAGGCCAATATCAACAGGTAGGCACTTTGCAAAAAACACCTCTGTTTTCTGTCAAAAAATGGGATGTGTCCACGTTGTGCTCTGGGGCATTTCCTGTCGCGGGCGCTAGGCCCATCCACACAAGTGAGGTATAATTTTTATCGGGAGACTTGGGGGAATGCTGGGTGGAAGGAAATTTGTGGCTCCTTTCAGATTCCACAACTTTCTGTCACCGAAATGAGAGGAAAAAGTGTTTTTTTTAGCCAAATTTTGAGGTTTGCAAAGGATTCTGGGTAACAGAACCTGGTCAGAGCCCCACAAGTCACCCCATCTTGGATTCCGCTAGGTCTCTAGTTTTAAAAAATGTGCTGGTTTGCTAGGTTTCCCCAGGTTCCGGCTGAGCTAGAGGCCAAAATCCACAGGTAGGCACTGTTTTCTGTGAAAAAATTAGATGTGTCCACGTTGTGTTTTGGGCCATTTCCTTTCGTGGGCGCTAGGCCTACCCACACCAGTGAGGTACCATTTTTATCGGGAGACTTGGGGGAACGCTGGGTGGAAGGACATTTGTGGCTCCTCTCAGATTCCAGAACTTTCTGTCACCGAAATGAGAGGAAAAAGTGTTTTTTTTGGCCAAATTTTGAGGTTTGCAAAGGATTCTGGGTAACAGAACCTGGTCAGAGCCCCACAAGTCACCCCATCTTGGATTCCCCTAGGTGTCTAGTTTTCAAAAATGTGCTGATTTGCTAGGTTTCCCCAAGTGCCGGCTGAGCTGGAGGCCAAAATCCACAGGTAGGCACTGTTTTCTGTGAAAAAATGTGATGTGTCCACGTTGTGTTTTGGGCCATTTCCTTTCGTGGGCGCTAGGCCTACCCACACAAGTGAGGTACCATTTTTATCGGGAGACTTTGGGGAACGCTGGGTAGAAGGAAATTTGTGGCTCCTCTCAGATTCCAGAAAGTTCTGTCACCGAAATGTGAGGAAAATGTGTTTTTTTTAGCCACATTTTGAGGTTTGCAAAGGATTCTGGGTAACAGAACCTGGTCAGAGCCCCACAAGTCACCATATCTTGGATTCCCCTAGATCTCTAGTTTTCAAAAATGCACAGGTTTGGTAGGTTTCCCTAGGTGCCGGCTGAGCTAGAGGTCAATATCTACAGGTAGGCACTTTGCAAAAAACACCTCTGTTTTTTGTAAAAAGATGGGATGTGTCCACGTTGTGCTTTGGGGCATTTCCTGTTGTGGGCGCTAGGCCCACCCACACAAGTGAGGTACCATTTTTATCGGGAGACTTGGGGGAATGCTGGCTGGAAGGACATTTGTGGCTCCTCTCAGATTCCAGAACTTTCTGTCACCGAAATGAGAGGAAAAAGTGGGTTTTTTTGCCAAATTTTGAGGTTTGTAAAGGATTCTGGGTAACAGAACCTGGTCAGAGCCCCACAAGTCACCCCATCTTGGATTCCCCTAGGTCTCTAGTTGTCAAAAATGCACAGGTTTGGTAGGTTTCCCTAGGGGCCGGCTGAGCTAGAGGCCAATATCAACAGGTAGGCACTTTCAAAAAACACCTCTGTTTTCTGTCAAAAAATGGGATGTGTCCACGTTGTGCTCTGGGGCATTTCCTGTCGCGGGCGCTAGGCCCATCCACACAAGTGAGGTATAATTTTTATCGGGAGACTTGGGGGAATGCTGGGTGCAAGGAAATTTGTGGCTCCTCTCAGATTCCACAACTTTCTGTCACCGAATGAGAGGAAAAAGTGTTTTTTTTAGCCAAATTTTGAGGTTTGCAAAGGATTCTGGGTAACAGAACCTGGTCAGAGCCCCACAAGTCACCCCATCTTGGATTCCGCTAGGTCTCTAGTTTTCAAACATGTGCTGGTTTGCTAGGTTTCCCCAGGTGCCGGCTGAGCTAGAGGCCAAAATCCACAGGTAGGCACTGTTTTCTGTGAAAAAATTAGATGTGTCCACGTTGTGTTTTGGGCCATTTCCTTTCGTGGGCGCTAGGCCTACCCACACCAGTGAGGTACCATTTTTATCGGGAGACTTGGGGGAACGCTGGGTGGAAGGACATTTGTGGCTCCTCTCAGATTCCAGAACTTTCTGTCACCGAAATGAGAGGAAAAAGTGTTTTTGTTTGCCAAATTTTGAGGTTTGCAAAGGATTCTGGGTAACAGAACCTGGTCAGAGCCCCACAAGTCACCCCATCTTGGATTCCCATAGGTCTCTAGTTTTCAAAAATGCACAGGTTTGGTAGGTTTCCCTAGGTGCCGGCTGAGCAAGAGGCCAAAATCTACAGGTAGGCACTTTGTAAAAAACACCTCTGTTTTCTATGAAAAAATGGGATGTGTCCATGTTGTGTTTTAGGGCATTTCCTTTCGCAGGCGCTAGGCCTACCCATACAAGTGAGGTATCATTTTTATCTGGAGACTTGGGGGAATGCTGGGTGGAAGGAAATTTGTGGCTCTTCTCAGATTCCAGAACTTTCTGTCACCGAAATGTGAGGAAAATGTTTTTTTTAGTCAAATTTTGAGGTTTGCAAAGGATTCTGGGTAACAGAACCTGGTCAGAGCCCCACAAGTCATCCCATCTTGGATTCCCCTAGGTCTCTAGTTGTCAAAAATGCACAGGTTTGGTAGGTTTCCCTAGGTGCCGGATGAGCTAGAGGCCAATATCAACAGGTAGGCACTTTGCAAAAAACACCTCTGTTTTCTGTCAAAAAATGGGATGTGTCCACGTTGTGCTCTGGGTCATTTCCTGTCGCGAGCGCTAGGCACATCCACACAAGTGAGGTATAATTTTTATCGGGAGACTTGGGGGAATGCTGGGTGGAAGGAAATTTGTGGCTCCTCTCAGATTCCAGAACTTTCTGTCACCGAAATGAGAGGAAAAAGTGTTTTTTTTGGTCAAATTTTGAGGTTTGCAAAGGATTCTGGGTAACAGAACCTGGTCAGAGCCCCACAAGTCACCTCATCTTGGATTCCGCTAGGTCTTTAGTTTTCAAAAATATGCTGGTTTGCTAGGTTTCCCCAGGTGCCGGCTGAGCTAGAGGCCAAAATCCACAGGTAGGCACTGTTTTCTGTGAAAAAATGTGATGTGTCCACATTGTGTTTTGGGCCATTTCCTTTCGTGGGCACTAGGCCTACCCACACTGTGAGGTACCATTTTTATCGGGAGACTTGGGGGAACGCTGGGTGGAAGGAAATTTGTGGCTCTTCTTAGATTCCAGAACTTTCTGTCACCGAAATGTGAGGAATTTTTTTTTTTTAGCCAAATTTTGAGGTTTGCAAAGGATTCTGGGTAACAGAACCTGGTCAGAGCCCCACAAGTCACCCCAGTTTGGATTCCCATAGCTCTCTAGTTTTCAAAAATGCACTGGTTTGGTAGGTTTCCCTAGGTGCCGGCTGAGCTAGAGGCCAATATCTACAGGTAGGCACTTTGCAAAAAACACCTCTGTTTTTTGTAAAAAGATGGGATGTGTCCACGTTGTGCTTTGGGGCATTTCCTGTTGTGGGCGCTAGGCCTACCCACACAAGTGAGGTATCATTTTTATCTGGAGACTTGGGGGAACGCTGGGTGGAAGGAAATTTGTGGCTCTTCTTAGATTCCAGAACTTTCTGTCACCGAAATGTGAGGAATTTTTTTTTTTTAGCCAAATTTTGAGGTTTGCAAAGGATTCTGGGTAACAGAACCTGGTCAGAGCCCCACAAGTCACCCCAGTTTGGATTCCCCTAGCTCTCTAGTTTTCAAAAATGCACTGGTTTGGTAGGTTTCCCTAGGAGCCGGCTGAGCTAGAGGCCTATATCAACAGGTAGGCACTTTGCAAAAAACACCTCTGTTTTCTGTCAAAAAATGGGATGTGTCCACGTTGTGCTTTGGGGCATTTCCTGTCGCGGGCGCTAGGCCCATCCACACAAGTGAGGTATAATTTTTATCGGGAGACTTGGGGGAATGCTGGGTGGGAGGAAATTTGTGGCTCCTCTCAGATTCCAGAACTTTCTGTCACCGAAATGAGAGGAAAAAGTGGTTTTTTTGGCCAAATTTTGAGGTTTGCAAAGGATTCTGGGTAACAGAACCTGGTCAGAGCCCCACAAGTCACCTAATCTTGGATTCCGCTAGGTCTCTAGTTTTAAAAAATATGCTGGTTTGCTAGGTTTCCCCAGGTGCCGGCTGAGCTAGAGGCCAAAATCCACAGGTAGGCACTGTTTTTTGTGAAAAAATGTGATGTGTCCACATTGTGTTTTGGGCCATTTCCTTTTGTGGGCGCTAGGCCTACCCACACCAGTGAGGTACCATTTTTATCGGGAGACTTGGGGGAACGCTGGGTGGAAGGAAATTTGTGGCTCCTCTCAGATTCCAGAACTTTCTGTCACCGAAATGTGAGGAAAATGTGTTTTTTTTAGCCACATTTTGAGGTTTGCAAAGGATTCTGGGTAACAGAACCTGGTCAGAGCCCCACAAGTCACCATATCTTGGATTCCCCTAGGTCTCTAGTTTTAAAAAATGCACAGGTTTGGTAGGTTTCCCTAGGTGCCGGCTGAGCTAGAGGCCAATATCTACAGGTAGGCACTTTGCAAAAAACACCTCTGTTTTTTGTAAAAAGATGGGATGTGTCCACGTTGTGCTTTGGGGCATTTCCTGTTGTGGGCGCTAGGCCTACCCACACAAGTGAGGTATCATTTTTATCTGGAGACTTGGGGGAACGCTGGGTGGAAGGAAATTTGTGGCTCTTCTTAGATTCCAGAACTTTCTGTCACCGAAATGTGAGGAATTTTTTTTTTTTAGCCAAATTTTGAGGTTTGCAAAGGATTCTGGGTAACAGAACCTGGTCAGAGCCCCACAAGTCACCCCAGTTTGGATTCCCCTAGCTCTCTAGTTTTCAAAAATGCACTGGTTTGGTAGGTTTCCCTAGGAGCCGGCTGAGCTAGAGGCCTATATCAACAGGTAGGCACTTTGCAAAAAACACCTCTGTTTTCTGTCAAAAAATGGGATGTGCCCACGTTGTGCTTTGGGGCATTTCCTGTCGCGGGCGCTAGGCCTACCCACACAAGTGAGGTATCATTTTTATCGGGAGACTTGGGGGAACGCTGGGTGGAAGGCAATTTGTTGCTCCTCTCAGATTCCAGAACTTTCTGTCACCGAAGGAAAATGTGTTTTTTTAGCCAAATTTTGAGGTTTTCAAAGGATTCTGGGTAACAGAACCTGGTCAGAGCCCCACAAGTCACCCCATTTTGGATTCCCCTAGGTCTCTAGTTTTCAAAAATGCACTGGTTTGGTAGGTTTCCCTAGGAGCCGGCTGAGCTAGAGGCCTATATCAACAGGTAGGCACTTTGCAAAAAACACCTCTGTTTTCTGTCAAAAAATAGGATGTGTCCACGTTGTGCTCTGGGGCATTTCCTGTCGCGGGCGCTAGGCCCACCCACACAAGTGAGGTATCATTTTTATCGGGAGACTTGGGGGAATGCTGGGTGGAAGGAAATTTGTGGCTCCTCTCAGGTTCCAGAACTTTCTGTCAACGAAATGGGAGGAAAAAGTGTTTTTTGGCCAAATTTTGAGGTTTGCAAAGGATTCTGGGTAACAGAACCTGGTCAGAGCCCCACAAGTCACCCCATCTTGGATTCCCCTAGGTGTCTAGTTTTCAAAAATGTGCTGATTTGATAGGTTTCCCCAGGTGCCGGCTGAGCTGGAGGCCAAAATCCACAGGTAGGCACTGTTTTCTGTGAAAAAATGTGATGTGTCCACGTTGTGTTTTGGGCCATTTCCTTTCGTGGGCGCTAGGCCTACCCACACAAGTGAGGTACCATTTTTATCGGGAGACTTTGGGGAACGCTGGGTGGAAGGAAATTTGTGGCTCCTCTCAGATTCCAGAACTTTCTGTCACCGAAATGAGAGGAAAAAGTGTTTTTTTTGGCCAAATTTTGAGGTTTGCAAAGGATTCTGGGTAACAGAACCTGGTCAGAGCCCCACAAGTCACCTCATCTTGGATTACGCTAGGTCTCTAGTTTTCAAAAATATGCTGGTTTGCTAGGTTTCCCCAGGTGCCGGCTGAGCTAGAGGCCAAAATCCACAGGTAGGCACTGTTTTCTGTGAAAATAATGTGATGTGTCCACATTGTGTTTTGGGCCATTTCCTTTTGTGGGCGCTAGGCCTATCCACACCAGTGAGGTACCATTTTTATCGGGAGACTTGGGGGAACGCTGGGTGGAAGGAAATTTGTGGCTCCTCTCAGATTCCAGAACTTTCTGTCACCGAAATGTGAGGAAAATGTGTTTTTTTTTAGCCACATTTTGAGGTTTGCAAAGGATTCTGGGTAACAGAACCTGGTCAGAGCCCCACAAGTCACCATATCTTGGATTTCCCTAGGTCTCTAGTTTTAAAAAATGCACAGGTTTGGTAGGTTTCCCTAGGTGCCGGCTGAGCTAGAGGCCAATATCTACAGGTAGGCACTTTGCCAAAAACACCTCTGTTTTTTGTAAAAAGATGGGATGTGTCCACGTTGTGCTTTGGGGCATTTCCTGTTGTGGGTGCTAGGCCCACCCACACAAGTGAGGTACCATTTTTATCGGGAGACTTGGGGGAATGCTGGGTGGAAGGACATTTGTGGCTCCTCTCAGATTCCAGAACTTTCTGTCAGCGAAATGAGAGGAAAAAGTGGATTTTTTGGCCAAATTTTGAGGTTTGTAAAGGATTCTGGGTAACAGAACCTGGTCAGACCCCCACAAGTCACCCCATCTTGGATTCCCCTAGGTCTCTAGTTGTCAAAAATGCACAGGTTTGGTAGGTTTCCCTAGGTGCCGGCTGAGCTAGAGGCCAATATCAACAGGTAGGCACTTTGCAAAAAACACCTCTGTTTTCTGTCAAAAAATGGGATGTGTCCACGTTGTGCTCTGGGGCATTTCCTGTCTCCGGCGCTAGGCCCATCCACACAAGTGAGGTATCATTTTTATCGGGAGAATTGGGGGAACGCTGGGTGGAAGGAAATTTGTGACTCCTCTCAGATTCCAGAACTTTCTGTCACCGAAATATGAGGAAAATGTGTTTTTTTAGCCACATTTTGAGGTTTGCAAAGGATTCTGGGTAACAGAACCTGGTCAGAGCCCCACAAGTCACCCCATCTTGGATTCCCCTAGGTCTCTAGTTTTCAAAAATGCCCAGGTTTGGTAGGTTTCCATAGGTGCCGGCTGAGCTAGAGGCCAAAATCTACAGGTAGGCAATTTGCAAAAAACACCTCTGTTTTCTGTCAAAAAATGGGATCTGTCCACGTTCTGCTTTGGGGCATTTCCTGTCGCGGGCGCTAGGCCTACCCACACAAGTGAGGTATCATTTTTATCGGGAGACTTGGGGGAACGCTGGGTGGAAGGAAATTTGTTGCTCCTCTCAGATTCCAGAACTTTCTGTCACCGAAATGTAAGGAAAATGTGTTTTTTAGCCAAATTTTGAGGTTTTCAAAGGATTCTGGGTAACAGAACCTGGTCAGAGCCCCACAAGTCACCCCATTTTGGATTCCCCTAGGTCTCTAGTTTTCAAAAATGCACTGGTTTGGTAGGTTTCCCTAGGAGCCGGCTGAGCTAGAGGCCTATATCAACAGGTAGGCACTTTGCAAAAAACACCTCTGTTTTCTGTCAAAAAATGGGATGTGTCCACGTTGTGCTCTGGGGCATTTCCTGTCGCTGGCGCTAGGCCCACCCACACAAGTGAGGTATCATTTTTATCGGGAGACTTGGGGGAATGCTGGGTGGAAGGAAATTTGTGGCTCCTCTCAGGTTCCAGAACTTTCTGTCAACGAAATGGGAGGAACAAGTGTTTTTTGGCCAAATTTTGAGGTTTGCAATGGATTCTGGGTAACAGAACCTGGTCAGAGCCCCACAAGTCACCCCATCTTGGATTCCCCTAGGTGTCTAGTTTTCAAAAATGTGCTGATTTGCTAGCTTTCCCCAGGTGCCGGCTGAGTTGGAGGCCAAAATCCACAGGTAGTCACTGTTTTCTGTGAAAAAATGTGATGTGTCCACGTTGTGTTTTGGGCCATTTCCTTTCGTGGGCGCTAGGCCTACCCACACAAGTGAGGTACCATTTTTATCGGGAGACTTTGGGGAACGCTGGGTAGAAGGAAATTTGTGGCTCCTCTCAGATTCCAGAAATTTCTGTCACCGAAATGTGAGGAAAATGTGTTTTTTTTAGCCACATTTTGAGGTTTGCAAAGGATTCTGGGTAACAGAACCTGGTCAGACCCCCACAAGTCACCATATCTTGGATTCCCCTAGGTCTCTAGTTTTAAAAAATGCACAGGTTTGGTAGGTTTCCCTAGGTGCCGGCTGAGCTAGAGGCCAATATCTACAGGTAGGCACTTTGCAAAAAACACCTCTGTTTTTTGTAAAAAGATGGGATGTGTCCACGTTGTGCTTTGGGGCATTTCCTGTTGTGGGCGCTAGGCCCACCCACACAAGTGAGGTACCATTTTTATCGGGAGACTTGGGGGAATGCTGAGTGAAAGGACATTTGTGGCTCCTCTCAGATTCCAGAACTTTCTGTCACCGAAATGAGAGGAAAAAGTGGGTTTTTTTGCCAAATTTTGAGGTTTGTAAAGGATTCTGGGTAACAGAACCTGGTCAGAGCCCCACAAGTCACCCCATCTTGGATTCCCCTAGGTCTCTAGTTGTCAAAAATGCACAGGTTTGGTAGGTTTCCCTAGGTGCCGGCTGAGCTAGAGGCCAATATCAACAGGTAGGCACTTTGCAAAAAACACCTCTGTTTTCTGTCAAAAAATGGGATGTATCCACGTTGTGCTCTGGGGCATTTCCTGTCGCGGGCGCTAGGCCCATCCACACAAGTGAGGTATAATTTTTATCGGGAGACTTGGGGGAATGCTGGGTGGAAGGAAATTTGTGGCTCCTCTCAGATTCCACAACTTTCTGTCACTGAAATGAGAGGAAAAAGTGTTTTTTTTGGCCAAATTTTGAGGTTTGCAACGGATTCTGGGTAACAGAACCTGGTCAGAGCCCCTCAAGTCACCCCATCTTGGATTCCGCTAGGTCTCTAGTTTTCAAAAATGTGCTGGTTTGCTAGGTTTCCCCAGGTGCCGGCTGAGCTAGAGGCCAAAATCCACAGGTAGGCACTGTTTTCTGTGAAAAAATTAGAAGTGTCCACGTTGTGTTTTGGGCCATTTCCTTTCGTGGGCGCTAGGCCTACCCACACCAGTGAGGTACCAGTTTTATCGGGAGACTTGGGGGAACGCTGGGTGGAAGGACATTTGTGGCTCCTCTCAGATTCCAGAACTTTCTGTCACCGAAATGAGAGGAAAAAGTGATTTTTTTTGCCAAATTTTGAGGTTTGCAAAGGATTCTGGGTAACAGAACCTGGTCAGAGCCCCACAAGTCACCATATCTTGGATTCCCCTAGGTCTCTAGTTTTCAAAAATGCACAGGTTTGGTAGGTTTCCCTAGGTGCCGGCTGAGCTAGAGGCCAATATCTACAGGTAGGCACTTTGCCAAAAACACCTCTGTTTTTTGTAAAAAGATGGGATGTGTCCACGTTGTGCTTTGGGGCATTTCCTGTTGTGGGCGCTAGGCCCACCCACACAAGTGAGGTACCATTTTTATCGGGAGACTTGGGGGAATGCTGGGTGGAAGGACATTTGTGGCTCCTCTCAGATTCCAGAACTTTCTGTCAGCGAAATGAGAGGAAAAAGTGGATTTTTTGGCCAAATTTTGAGGTTTGTAAAGGATTCTGGGTAACAGAACCTGGTCAGACCCCCACAAGTCACCCCATCTTGGATTCCCCTAGGTCTCTAGTTGTCAAAAATGCACAGGTTTGGTAGGTTTCCCTAGGTGCCGGCTGAGCTAGAGGCCAATATCAACAGGTAGGCACTTTGCAAAAAACACCTCTGTTTTCTGTCAAAAAATGGGATGTGTCCACGTTGTGCTCTGGGGCATTTCCTGTCGCCGGCGCTAGGCCCATCCACACAAGTGAGGTATCATTTTTATCGGGAGAATTGGGGGAACGCTGGGTGGAAGGAAATTTGTGACTCCTCTCAGATTCCAGAACTTTCTGTCACCGAAATATGAGGAAAATGTGTTTTTTTAGCCACATTTTGAGGTTTGCAAAGGATTCTGGGTAACAGAACCTGGTCAGAGCCCCACAAGTCACCCCATCTTGGATTCCCCTAGGTCTCTAGTTTTCAAAAATGCCCAGGTTTGGTAGGTTTCCATAGGTGCCGGCTGAGCTAGATGCCAAAATCTACAGGTAGGCAATTTGCAAAAAACACCTCTGTTTTCTGTCAAAAAATGGGATGTGTCCACGTTCTGCTTTGGGGCATTTCCTGTCGCGGGCGCTAGGCCTACCCACACAAGTGAGGTATCATTTTTATCGGGAGACTTGGGGGAACGCTGGGTGGAAGGAAATTTGTTGCTCCTCTCAGATTCCAGAACTTTCTGTCACCGAAATGTGAGGAAAATGTGTTTTTTTAGCCAAATTTTGAGGTTTTCAAAGGATTCTGGGTAACAGAACCTGGTCAGAGCCCCACAAGTCACCCCATTTTGGATTCCCCTAGGTCTCTAGTTTTCAAAAATGCACTGGTTTGGTAGGTTTCCCTGGGAGCCGGCTGAGCTAGAGGCCTATATCAACAGGTAGGCACTTTGCAAAAAACACCTCTGTTTTCTGTCAAAAAATGGGATGTGTCCACGTTGTGCTCTGGGGCATTTCCTGTCGCTGGAGCTAGGCCCACCCACACAAGTGAGGTATCATTTTTATCGGGAGACTTGGGGGAATGCTGGGTGGAAGGAAATTTGTGGCTCCTCTCAGATTCCACAACTTTCTGTCACCGAAATGAGAGGAAAAAGTGTTTTTTTTGGCCAAATTTTGAGGTTTGCAACGGATTCTGGGTAACAGAACCTGGTCAGAGCCCCACAAGTCACCCCATCTTGGATTCCGCTAGGTCTCTAGTTTTCAAAACTGTGCTGGTTTGCTAGGTTTCCCCAGGTGCCGGCTGAGCTAGAGGCCAAAATCCACAGGTAGGCACTGTTTTCTGTGAAAAAATTAGATGTGTCCACGTTGTGTTTTGGGCCATTTCCTTTCGTGGGCGCTAGGCCTACCCACACCAGTGAGGTACCAGTTTTATCGGGAGACTTGGGGGAACGCTGGGTGGAAGGACATTTGTGGCTCCTCTCAGATTCCAGAACTTTCTGTCACCGAAATGAAAGGAAAAAGTGGTTTTTTTTGCCAAATTTTGAGGTTTGCAAAGGATTCTGGGTAACAGAACCTGGTCAGAGCCCCACAAGTCACCATATCTTGGATTCCCCTAGGTCTCTAGTTTTAAAAAATGCACAGGTTTGGTAGGTTTCCCTAGGTGCCGGCTGAGCTAGAGGCCAATATCTACAGGTAGGCACTTGGCCAAAAACACCTCTGTTTTTTGTAAAAAGATGGGATGTGTCCACGTTGTGCTTTGGGGCATTTCCTGTTGTGGGCGCTAGGCCCACCCACACAAGTGAGGTACCATTTTTATCGGGAGACTTGGGGGAATGCTGGGTGGAAGGACATTTGTGGCTCCTCTCAGATTCCAGAACTTTCTGTCAGCGAAATGAGAGGAAAAAGTGGATTTTTTGGCCAAATTTTGAGGTTTGTAAAGGATTCTGGGTAACAGAACCTGGTCAGACCCCCACAAGTCACCCCATCTTGGATTCCCCTAGGTCTCTAGTTGTCAAAAATGCACAGGTTTGGTAGGTTTCCCTAGGTGCCGGCTGAGCTAGAGGCCAATATCAACAGGTAGGCACTTTGCAAAAAACACCTCTGTTTTCTGTCAAAAAATGGGATGTGTCCACGTTGTGCTCTGGGGCATTTCCTGTCTCCGGCGCTAGGCCCATCCACACAAGTGAGGTATCATTTTTATCGGGAGAATTGGGGGAACGCTGGGTGGAAGGAAATTTGTGACTCCTCTCAGATTCCAGAACTTTCTGTCACCGAAATATGAGGAAAATGTGTTTTTTTAGCCACATTTTGAGGTTTGCAAAGGATTCTGGGTAACAGAACCTGGTCAGAGCCCCACAAGTCACCCCATCTTGGATTCCCCTAGGTCTCTAGTTTTCAAAAATGCCCAGGTTTGGTAGGTTTCCATAGGTGCCGGCTGAGCTAGAGGCCAAAATCTACAGGTAGGCAATTTGCAAAAAACACCTCTGTTTTCTGTCAAAAAATGGGATCTGTCCACGTTCTGCTTTGGGGCATTTCCTGTCGCGGGCGCTAGGCCTACCCACACAAGTGAGGTATCATTTTTATCGGGAGACTTGGGGGAACGCTGGGTGGAAGGAAATTTGTTGCTCCTCTCAGATTCCAGAACTTTCTGTCACCGAAATGTAAGGAAAATGTGTTTTTTAGCCAAATTTTGAGGTTTTCAAAGGATTCTGGATAACAGAACCTGGTCAGAGCCCCACAAGTCACCCCATTTTGGATTCCCCTAGGTCTCTAGTTTTCAAAAATGCACTGGTTTGGTAGGTTTCCCTAGGAGCCGGCTGAGCTAGAGGCCTATATCAACAGGTAGGCACTTTGCAAAAAACACCTCTGTTTTCTGTCAAAAAATGGGATGTGTCCACGTTGTGCTCTGGGGCATTTCCTGTCGCTGGCGCTAGGCCCACCCACACAAGTGAGGTATCATTTTTATCGGGAGACTTGGGGGAATGCTGGGTGGAAGGAAATTTGTGGCTCCTCTCAGGTTCCAGAACTTTCTGTCAACGAAATGGGAGGAACAAGTGTTTTTTGGCCAAATTTTGAGGTTTGCAAAGGATTCTGGGTAACAGAACCTGGTCAGAGCCCCACAAGTCACCCCATCTTGGATTCCCCTAGGTGTCTAGTTTTCAAAAATGTGCTGATTTGCTAGCTTTCCCCAGGTGCCGGCTGAGTTGGAGGCCAAAATCCACAGGTAGTCACTGTTTTCTGTGAAAAAATGTGATGTGTCCACGTTGTGTTTTGGGCCATTTCCTTTCGTGGGCGCTAGGCCTACCCACACAAGTGAGGTACCATTTTTATCGGGAGACTTTGGGGAACGCTGGGTAGAAGGAAATTTGTGGCTCCTCTCAGATTCCAGAAATTTCTGTCACCGAAATGTGAGGAAAATGTGTTTTTTTTAGCCACATTTTGAGGTTTGCAAAGGATTCTGGGTAACAGAACCTGGTCAGACCCCCACAAGTCACCATATCTTGGATTCCCCTAGGTCTCTAGTTTTAAAAAATGCACAGGTTTGGTAGGTTTCCCTAGGTGCCGGCTGAGCTAGAGGCCAATATCTACAGGTAGGCACTTTGCAAAAAACACCTCTGTTTTTTGTAAAAAGATGGGATGTGTCCACGTTGTGCTTTGGGGCATTTCCTGTTGTGGGCGCTAGGCCCACCCACACAAGTGAGGTACCATTTTTATCGGGAGACTTGGGGGAATGCTGAGTGAAAGGACATTTGTGGCTCCTCTCAGATTCCAGAACTTTCTGTCACCGAAATGAGAGGAAAAAGTGGGTTTTTTTGCCAAATTTTGAGGTTTGTAAAGGATTCTGGGTAACAGAACCTGGTCAGAGCCCCACAAGTCACCCCATCTTGGATTCCCCTAGGTCTCTAGTTGTCAAAAATGCACAGGTTTGGTAGGTTTCCCTAGGTGCCGGCTGAGCTAGAGGCCAATATCAACAGGTAGGCACTTTGCAAAAAACACCTCTGTTTTCTGTCAAAAAATGGGATGTATCCACGTTGTGCTCTGGGGCATTTCCTGTCGCGGGCGCTAGGCCCATCCACACAAGTGAGGTATAATTTTTATCGGGAGACTTGGGGGAATGCTGGGTGGAAGGAAATTTGTGGCTCCTCTCAGATTCCACAACTTTCTGTCACTGAAATGAGAGGAAAAAGTGTTTTTTTTGGCCAAATTTTGAGGTTTGCAACGGATTCTGGGTAACAGAACCTGGTCAGAGCCCCTCAAGTCACCCATCTTGGATTCCGCTAGGTCTCTAGTTTTCAAAAATGTGCTGGTTTGCTAGGTTTCCCCAGGTGCCGGCTGAGCTAGAGGCCAAAATCCACAGGTAGGCACTGTTTTCTGTGAAAAAATTAGAAGTGTCCACGTTGTGTTTTGGGCCATTTCCTTTCGTGGGCGCTAGGCCTACCCACACCAGTGAGGTACCAGTTTTATCGGGAGACTTGGGGGAACGCTGGGTGGAAGGACATTTGTGGCTCCTCTCAGATTCCAGAACTTTCTGTCACCGAAATGAGAGGAAAAAGTGATTTTTTTTGCCAAATTTTGAGGTTTGCAAAGGATTCTGGGTAACAGAACCTGGTCAGAGCCCCACAAGTCACCATATCTTGGATTCCCCTAGGTCTCTAGTTTTCAAAAATGCACAGGTTTGGTAGGTTTCCCTAGGTGCCGGCTGAGCTAGAGGCCAATATCTACAGGTAGGCACTTTGCCAAAAACACCTCTGTTTTTTGTAAAAAGATGGGATGTGTCCACGTTGTGCTTTGGGGCATTTCCTGTTGTGGGCGCTAGGCCCACCCACACAAGTGAGGTACCATTTTTATCGGGAGACTTGGGGGAATGCTGGGTGGAAGGACATTTGTGGCTCCTCTCAGATTCCAGAACTTTCTGTCAGCGAAATGAGAGGAAAAAGTGGATTTTTTGGCCAAATTTTGAGGTTTGTAAAGGATTCTGGGTAACAGAACCTGGTCAGACCCCCACAAGTCACCCCATCTTGGATTCCCCTAGGTCTCTAGTTGTCAAAAATGCACAGGTTTGGTAGGTTTCCCTAGGTGCCGGCTGAGCTAGAGGCCAATATCAACAGGTAGGCACTTTGCAAAAAACACCTCTGTTTTCTGTCAAAAAATGGGATGTGTCCACGTTGTGCTCTGGGGCATTTCCTGTCGCCGGCGCTAGGCCCATCCACACAAGTGAGGTATCATTTTTATCGGGAGAATTGGGGGAACGCTGGGTGGAAGGAAATTTGTGACTCCTCTCAGATTCCAGAACTTTCTGTCACCGAAATATGAGGAAAATGTGTTTTTTTAGCCACATTTTGAGGTTTGCAAAGGATTCTGGGTAACAGAACCTGGTCAGAGCCCCACAAGTCACCCCATCTTGGATTCCCCTAGGTCTCTAGTTTTCAAAAATGCCCAGGTTTGGTAGGTTTCCATAGGTGCCGGCTGAGCTAGATGCCAAAATCTACAGGTAGGCAATTTGCAAAAAACACCTCTGTTTTCTGTCAAAAAATGGGATGTGTCCACGTTCTGCTTTGGGGCATTTCCTGTCGCGGGCGCTAGGCCTACCCACACAAGTGAGGTATCATTTTTATCGGGAGACTTGGGGGAACGCTGGGTGGAAGGAAATTTGTTGCTCCTCTCAGATTCCAGAACTTTCTGTCACCGAAATGTGAGGAAAATGTGTTTTTTTAGCCAAATTTTGAGGTTTTCAAAGGATTCTGGGTAACAGAACCTGGTCAGAGCCCCACAAGTCACCCCATTTTGGATTCCCCTAGGTCTCTAGTTTTCAAAAATGCACTGGTTTGGTAGGTTTCCCTGGGAGCCGGCTGAGCTAGAGGCCTATATCAACAGGTAGGCACTTTGCAAAAAACACCTCTGTTTTCTGTCAAAAAATGGGATGTGTCCACGTTGTGCTCTGGGGCATTTCCTGTCGCTGGAGCTAGGCCCACCCACACAAGTGAGGTATCATTTTTATCGGGAGACTTGGGGGAATGCTGGGTGGAAGGAAATTTGTGGCTCCTCTCAGATTCCACAACTTTCTGTCACCGAAATGAGAGGAAAAAGTGTTTTTTTTGGCCAAATTTTGAGGTTTGCAACGGATTCTGGGTAACAGAACCTGGTCAGAGCCCCACAAGTCACCCCATCTTGGATTCCGCTAGGTCTCTAGTTTTCAAAACTGTGCTGGTTTGCTAGGTTTCCCCAGGTGCCGGCTGAGCTAGAGGCCAAAATCCACAGGTAGGCACTGTTTTCTGTGAAAAAATTAGATGTGTCCACGTTGTGTTTTGGGCCATTTCCTTTCGTGGGCGCTAGGCCTACCCACACCAGTGAGGTACCAGTTTTATCGGGAGACTTGGGGGAACGCTGGGTGGAAGGACATTTGTGGCTCCTCTCAGATTCCAGAACTTTCTGTCACCGAAATGAAAGGAAAAAGTGGTTTTTTTTGCCAAATTTTGAGGTTTGCAAAGGATTCTGGGTAACAGAACCTGGTCAGAGCCCCACAAGTCACCATATCTTGGATTCCCCTAGGTCTCTAGTTTTAAAAAATGCACAGGTTTGGTAGGTTTCCCTAGGTGCCGGCTGAGCTAGAGGCCAATATCTACAGGTAGGCACTTGGCCAAAAACACCTCTGTTTTTTGTAAAAAGATGGGATGTGTCCACGTTGTGCTTTGGGGCATTTCCTGTTGTGGGCGCTAGGCCCACCCACACAAGTGAGGTACCATTATTATCGGGAGACTTGGGGGAATGCTGGGTGGAAGGACATTTGTGGCTCCTCTCAGATTCCAGAACTTTCTGTCAGCGAAATGAGAGGAAAAAGGGGATTTTTTGGCCAAATTTTGAGGTTTGTAAAGAATTCTGGGTAACAGAACCTGGTCAGACCCCCACAAGTCACCCCATCTTGGATTCCCCTAGGTCTCTAGTTGTCAAAAATGCACAGGTTTGGTACGTTTCCCTAGGTGCCGGCTGAGCTAGAGGCCAATATCAACAGGTAGGCACTTTGCAAAAAACACCTCTGTTTTCTGTCAAAAAATGGGATGTGTCCACGTTGTGCTCTGGGGCATTTCCTGTCGCCGGCGCTAGGCCCATCTACACAAGTGAGGTATCATTTTTATCGGGAGAATTGGGGGAACGCTGGGTGGAAGGAAATTTGTGACTCCTCTCAGATTCCAGAACTTTCTGTCACCGAAATATGAGGAAAATGTGTTTTTTTAGCCACATTTTGAGGTTTGCAAAGGATTCTGGGTAACAGAACCTGGTCAGAGCCCCACAAGTCACCCCATCTTGGATTCCCCTAGGTCTCTAGTTTTCAAAAATGCCCAGGTTTGGTAGGTTTCCATAGGTGCCGGCTGAGCTAGAGGCCAAAATCTACAGGTAGGCAATTTGCAAAAAACACCTCTGTTTTCTGTCAAAAAATGGGATGTGTCCACGTTCTGCTTTGGGGCATTTCCTGTCGCGGGCGCTAGGCCTACCCACACAAGTGAGGTATCATTTTTATCGGGAGACTTGGGGGAACGCTGGGTGGAAGGAAATTTGTTGCTCCTCTCAGATTCCAGAACTTTCTGTCACCGAAATGTGAGGAAAATGTGTTTTTTTAGCCAAATTTTGAGGTTTTCAAAGGATTCTGGGTAACAGAACCTGGTCAGAGCCCCACAAGTCACCCCATTTTGGATTCCCCTAGGTCTCTAGTTTTAAAAAATGCACTGGTTTGGTAGGTTTCCCTAGGAGCCGGCTGAGCAAGAGGCCTATATCAACAGGTAGGCACTTTGCAAAAAACACCTCTGTTTTCTGTCAAAAAATGTGATGTGTCCACTTTGTGCTCTGGGGCATTTCCTGTCGCTGGCGCTAGGCCCACCCACACAAGTGAGGTATCATTTTTATCGGGAGACTTGGGGGAATGCTGGGTGGAAGGAAATTTGTGGCTCCTCTCAGGTTCCAGAACTTTCTGTCAACGAAATGGGAGGAACAAGTGTTTTGGGCCAAATTTTGAGGTTTGCAAAGGATTCTGGGTAACAGAACCTGGTCAGAGCCCCACAAGTCACCCCATCTTGGATTCCCCTAGGTGTCTAGTTTTCAAAAATGTGCTGATTTGCTAGGTTTCCCCAGGTGCCGGCTGAGCTGGAGGCCAAAATCCACAGGTAGGCACTGTTTTCTGTGAAAAAATGTGATGTGTCCACGTTGTGTTTTGGGCCATTTCCTTTCGTGGGCGCTAGGCCTACCCACACAAGTGAGGTACCATTTTTATCGGGAGACTTTGGGGAACGCTGGGTAGAAGGAAATTTGTGGCTCCTCTCAGATTCCAGAAATTTCTGTCACCGAAATGTGAGGAAAATGTGTTTTTTTTAGCCACATTTTGAGGTTTGCAAAGGATTCTGGGTAACAGAACCTGGTATAAGCCCCACAAGTCACCATATCTTGGATTCCCCTAGGTCTCTAGTTTTCAAAAATGCACAGGTTTGGTAGGTTTCCCTAGGTGCCGGCTGAGCTAGAGGCCAATATCTACAGGTAGGCACTTTGCAAAAAACACCTCTGTTTTTTGTAAAAAGATGGGATGTGTCCACGTTGTGCTTTGGGGCATTTCCTGTTGTGGGCGCTAGGCCCACCCACACAAGTGAGGTACCATTTTTATCGGGAGACTTGGGGGAATGCTGAGTGAAAGGACATTTGTGGCTCCTCTCAGATTCCAGAACTTTCTGTCACCGAAATGAGAGGAAAAAGTGGGTTTTTTTGCCAAATTTTGAGGTTTGTAAAGGATTCTGGGTAACAGAACCTGGTCAGAGCCCCACAAGTCACCCCATCTTGGATTCCCCTAGGTCTCTAGTTGTAAAAAATGCACAGGTTTGGTAGGTTTCCCTAGGTGCCGGCTGAGCTAGAGGCCAATATCAACAGGTAGGCACTTTGTAAAAAACACCTCTGTTTTCTATGAAAAAATGGGATGTGTCCATGTTGTGTTTTAGGGCATTTCCTGTCGCAGGCGCTAGGCCTACCCACACAAGTGAGGTATCATTTTTATCTGCAGACTTGGGGGATCGCTGGGTGGAAGGAAATTTGTGGCTCTTCTCAGATTCCAGAACTTTCTGTCACCGAAATGTGAGGAAAATTTATTTTTTTAGCCAAATTTTGAGGTTTGCAAAGGATTCTGGGTAACAGAACCTGGTCAGAGCCCCACAAGTCACCCCATCTTGGATTCCCCTAGGTCTCTAGTTGTCAGAAATGCACTGGTTTGGTAGGTTTCCCTAGGTGCCGGATGAGCTAGAGGCCAATATCAACAGGTAGGCACTTTGCAAAAAACACCTCTGTTTTCTGTCAAAAAATGGGATATGTCCACGTTGTGCTCTGGGTCATTTCCTGTCGCGGGCGCTAGGCCCATCCACACAAGTGAGGTATAATTTTTATCGGGAGACTTGGGGGAATGCTGGGAGGAAGGAAATTTGTGGCTCCTCTTAGATTCCAGAACTTTCTGTCACCGAAATGAGAGGAAAAAGTGTTTTTTTTGGCCAAATTTTGAGGTTTGCAAAGGATTCTGGGTAACAGAACCTGGTCAGAGCCCCACAAGTCACCTCATCTTGGATTCCGCTAGGTCTCTAGTTTTCAAAAATATGCTGGTTTGCTAGGTTTCCCCAGGTGCCGGCTGAGCTAGAGGCCAAAATCCACAGGTAGGCACTGTTTTCTGTGAAAAAATGTGATGTGTCCACATTGTGTTTTGGGCCATTTCCTTTCGTGGGCACTAGGCCTACCCACACCAGTGAGGTACCATTTTTATCGGGAGACTGGGGGGAACGCTGGGTGGAAGGAAATTTGTGGCTCCTCTCACATTCCAGAACTTTCTGTCACCGAAATGTGAGGAAAATGTGTTTTGTTTAGCCACATTTTGAGGTTTGCAAAGGATTCTGGGTAACAGAACCTGGTCAGAGCCCCACAAGTCACCATATCTTGGATTCCCCTAGGTCTCTAGTTTTCAAAAATGCACAGGTTTGGTAGGTTTCCCTAGGTGCCGGCTGAGCTAGAGGCCAATATCTACAGGTAGGCACTTTGCAAAAAACACCTCTGTTTTTTGTAAAAAGATGGTATGTGTCCACGTTGTGCTTTGGGGCATTTCCTGTTGTGGGCGCTAGGCCTACCCACACAAGTGAGGTATCATTTTTATCTGGAGACTTGGGGGAACGCTGGGTGGAAGGAAATTTGTGGCTCTTCTTAGATTCCAGAACTTTCTGTCACCGAAATGTGAGGAAATTTTTTTTTTTAGCCAAATTTTGAGGTTTGCAAAGGATTCTGGGTAACAGAACCTGGTCAGAGCCCCACAAGTCACCCCATTTTGGATTCCCCTAGGTCTCTAGTTTTCAAAAATGCACTGGTATGGTAGGTTTCCCTAGGAGCCGGCTGAGCTAGAGGCCTATATCAACAGGTAGGCACTTTGCAAAAAACACCTCTGTTTTCTGTCAAAAAATGGGATGTGTCCACGTTGTGCTTTGGGGCATTTCCTGTTGCGGGCGCTAGGCCCATCCACACAAGTGAGGTATAATTTTTATCGGGAGACTTGGGGGAATGCTGGGTGGAAGGAAATTTGTGGCTCCTCTCAGATTCCAGAACTTTCTGTCACCGAAATGAGAGGAAAAAGTGTTTTTTTTGGCCAAATTTTGAGGTTTGCAAAGGATTCTGGGTAACAGAACCTGGTCAGAGCCCCACAAGTCACCTCATCTTGGATTCCGCTAGGTCTCTAGTTTTCAAAAATATGCTGGTTTGCTAGGTTTCCCCAGGTGCCGGCTGAGCTAGAGGCCAAAATCCACAGGTAGGCACTGTTTTCTGTGAAAAAATGTGATGTGTCCACATTGTGTTTTGGGCCATTTCCTTTTGTGGGCGCTAGGCCTACCCACACCAGTGAGGTACCATTTTTATCGGGAGACTTGGGGGAACGCTGGGTGGAAGGAAATTTGTGGCTCCTCTCAGATTCCAGAACTTTCTGTCACCGAAATGTGAGGAAAATGTGTTTTTTTTAGCCACATTTTGAGGTTTGCAAAGGATTCTGGGTAACAGAACCTGGTCAGAGCCCCACAAGTCACCATATCTTGGATTCCCCTAGGTCTCTAGTTTTAAAAAATGCACAGGTTTGGTAGGTTTCCCTAGGTGCCGGCTGAGCTAGAGGCCAATATCTACAGGTAGGCACTTTGCAAAAAACACCTCTGTTTTTTGTAAAAAGATGGGATGTGTCCACGTTGTGCTTTGGGGCATTTCCTGTTGTGGGCGCTAGGCCCACCCACACAAGTGAGGTACCATTTTTATCGGGAGACTTGGGGGAACGCTGGGTGGAAGGAAATTTGTTGCTCCTCTCAGATTCCAGAACTTTCTGTCTCCGAAATGTGAGGAAAATGTGTTTTTTTAGCCAAATTTTGAGGTTTTCAAAGGATTCTGGGTAACAGAACCTGGTCAGAGCCCCACAAGTCACCCCATTTTGGATTCCCCTAGGTCTCTAGTTTTCAAAAATGCACTGGTTTGGTAGGTTTCCCTAGGAGCCGGCTGAGCTAGAGGCCTATATCAACAGGTAGGCACTTTGCAAAAAACACCTCTGTTTTCTGTCAAAAAATGGGATGTGTCCACGTTGTGCTCTGGGGCATTTCCTGTCGCTGGCGCTAGGCCCACCCACACAAGTGAGGTATCATTTTTATCGGGAGACTTGGGGGAATGCTGGGTGGAAGGAAATTTGTGGCTCCTCTCAGATTCCAGAACTTTCTGTCACCGAAATGAGAGGAAAAAGTGTTTTTTTTGGTCAAATTTTGAGGTTTGCAAAGGATTCTGGGTAACAGAACCTGGTCAGAGCCCCACAAGTCACCTCATCTTGGATTCCGCTAGGTCTCTAGTTTTCACAAATATGCTGGTTTGCTAGGTTTCCCCAGGTGCCGGCTGAGCTAGAGGCCAAAATCCACAGGTAGGCACTGTTTTCTGTGAAAAAATTTGATGTGTCCACATTGTGTTTTGGGTCATTTCCGTTCGTGGGCACTAGGCCTACCCACACCAGTGAGGTACCATTTTTATCGGGAGACTTGGGGGAACGCTGGGTGGAAGGACATTTGTGGCTCCTCTCAGATTCCAGAACTTTCTGTCACCGAAATGAGAGGAAAAAGTGGGTTTTTTTGCCAAATTTTGAGGTTTGTAAAGGATTCTGGGTAACAGAACCTGGTCAGAGCCCCACAAGTCACCCCATCTTGGATTCCCCTAGGTCTCTAGTTGTCAAAAATGCACAGGTTTGGTAGGTTTCCCTAGGTGCCGGCTGAGCTAGAGGCCAATATCAACAGGTAGGCACTTTGCAAAAAACACCTCTGTTTTCTGTCAAAAAATGGGATGTGTCCACGTTGTGCTCTGGGGCATTTCCTGTTGCGGGCGCTAGGCCCATCCACACAAGTGAGGTATCATTTTTATCGGGAGACTTGGGGGAATGCTGGGTGGAAGGAAATTTGTGGCTCCTCTCAGATTCCACAACTTTCTGTCACCGAAATGAGAGGAAAAAGTGGTTTTTTTGGCCAAATTTTGAGGTTTGCAAGGGATTCTGGGTAACAGAACCTGGTCAGAGCCCCACAAGTCACCCCATCTTGGATTCCGCTAGGTCTCTAGTTTTCAAAAATGTGCTGGTTTGCTAGGTTTCCCCAGGTGCCGGCTGAGCTAGAGGCCAAAATCCACAGGTAGGCACTGTTTTCTGTGAAAAAATTAGATGTGTCCACGTTGTGTTTTGGGCCATTTCCTTTCGTGGGCGCTAGACCTACCCACACCAGTGAGGTACCATTTTTATCGGGAGACTTGGGGGAACGCTGGGTGGAAGGACATTTGTGGCTCCTCTCAGATTCCAGAGCTTTCTGTCACCGAAATGAGAGGAAAAAGTGTTTTTTTTGCCAAATTTTGAGGTTTGCAAAGGATTCTAGGTAACAGAACCTGGTCAGAGCCCCACAAGTCACCCCATCTTGGATTCCCATAGGTCTCTAGTTTTCAAAAATGCACAGGTTTGGTAGGTTTCCCTAGGTGCCGGCTGAGCAAGAGGCCAAAATCTACAGGTAGGCACTTTGTAAAAAACACCTCTGTTTTCTATGAAAAAATGGGATGTGTCCATGTTGTGTTTTAGGGCATTTCCTGTCGCAGGCGCTAGGCCTACCCACACAAGTGAGGTATCATTTTTATCTGGAGACTTGGGGGAACGCTGGGTGGAAGGAAATTTGTGGCTCTTCTCAGATTCCAGAACTTTCTGTCACCGAAATGTGAGGAAAATGTATTTTTTTAGCCAAATTTTGAGGTATGCAAAGGATTCTGGGTAACAGAACCTGGTCAGAGCCCCACAAGTCACCCCATCTTGGATTCCCCTAGGTCTCTAGTTGTCAAAAATGCACTGGTTTGGTAGGTTTCCCTAGGTGCCGGATGAGCTAGAGGCCAATATCAACAGGTAGGCACTTTGCAAAAAACACCTCTGTTTTCTGTCAAAAAATGGGATGTGTCCACGTTGTGCTCTGGGTCATTTCCTGTCGCGGGCGCTAGGCCCATCCACACAAGTGAGGTATAATTTTTATCGGGAGACTTGGGGGAATGCTGGGAGGAAGGAAATTTGTGGCTCCTCTCAGATTCCAGAACTTTCTGTCACCGAAATGAGAGGAAAAAGTGTTTTTTTTGGCCAAATTTTGAGGTTTGCAAAGGATTCTGGGTAACAGAACCTGGTCAGAGCCCCACAAGTCACCTCATCTTGGATTCCGCTAGGTCTCTAGTTTTCAAAAATATGCTGGTTTGCTAGGTTTCCCCAGGTGCCGGCTGAGCTAGAGGCCAAAATCCACAGGTAGGCACTGTTTTCTGTGAAAAAATGTGATGTGTCCACATTGTGTTTTGGGCCATTTCCTTTCGTGGGCACTAGGCCTACCCACACCAGTGAGGTACCATTTTTATCGGGAGACTTGGGGGAACGCTGGGTGGAAGGAAATTTGTGGCTCCTCTCACATTCCAGAACTTTCTGTCACCGAAATGTGAGGAAAATGTGTTTTGTTTAGCCACATTTTGAGGTTTGCAAAGGATTCTGGGTAACAGAACCTGGTCAGAGCCCCACAAGTCACCATATCTTGGATTCCCCTAGGTCTCTAGTTTTCAAAAATGCACAGGTTTGGTAGGTTTCCCTAGGTGCCGGCTGAGCTAGAGGCCAATATCTACAGGTAGGCACTTTGCAAAAAACACCTCTGTTTTTTGTAAAAAGATGGGATGTGTCCACGTTGTGCTTTGGGGCATTTC
Source organism: Pleurodeles waltl (assembly GCF_031143425.1). NCBI lineage: Eukaryota > Metazoa > Chordata > Amphibia > Caudata > Salamandridae > Pleurodeles > Pleurodeles waltl. The sequence goes on from NC_090442.1 coordinate 994,484,736, forward strand.
CTGTTGTGGGCGCTAGGCCTACCCACACCAGTGAGGTACCATTTTTATCGGGAGACTTGGGGGAACGCTGGGTGGAAGGAAATTTGTGGCTCCTCTCAGATTCCAGAACTTTCTGTCACCGAAATGTGAGGAAAATGTGTTTTTTTTAGCCACATTTTGAGGTTTGCAAAGGATTCTGGGTAACAGAACCTGGTCAGAGCCCCACAAGTCACCATATCTTGGATTCCCCTAGGTCTCTAGTTTTAAAAAATGCACAGGTTTGGTAGGTTTCCCTAGGTGCCGGCTGAGCTAGAGGCCAATATCTACAGGTAGGCACTTTGCAAAAAACACCTCTGTTTTTTGTAAAAAGATGGGATGTGTCCACGTTGTGCTTTGGGGCATTTCCTGTTGTGGGCGCTAGGCCCACCCACACAAGTGAGGTACCATTTTTATCGGGAGACTTGGGGGAACGCTGGGTGGAAGGAAATTTGTTGCTCCTCTCAGATTCCAGAACTTTCTGTCACCGAAATGTGAGGAAAATGTGTTTTTTTAGCCAAATTTTGAGGTTTTCAAAGGATTCTGGGTAACAGAACCTGGTCAGAGCCCCACAAGTCACCCCATTTTGGATTCCCCTAGGTCTCTAGTTTTCAAAAATGCACTGGTTTGGTAGGTTTTTCCTAGGAGCCGGCTGAGCTAGAGGCCAATATCAACAGGTAGGCACTTTGCAAAAAACACCTCTGTTTTCTGTCAAAAAATGGGATGTGTCCACGTTGTGCTCTGGGGCATTTCCTGTCGCTGGCGCTAGGCCCACCCACACAAGTGAGGTATCATTTTTATCGGGAGACTTGGGGGAATGCTGGGTGGAAGGAAATTTGTGGCTCCTCTCAGGTTCCAGAACTTTCTGTCAACGAAATGGGAGGAACAAGTGTTTTTGGCCAAATTTTGAGGTTTGCAAAGGATTCTGGGTAACAGAACCTGGTCAGAGCCCCACAAGTCACCCCATCTTGGATTCCCCTAGGTGTCTAGTTTTCAAAAATGTGCTGATTTGCTAGGTTTCCCCAGGTGCCGGCTGAGCTGGAGGCCAAAATCCACAGGTAGGCACTGTTTTCTGTGAAAAAATGTGATGTGTCCACGTTGTGTTTTGGGCCATTTCCTTTCGTGGGCGCTAGGCCTACCCACACAAGTGAGGTACCATTTTTATCGGGAGACTTTGGGGAACGCTGGGTAGAAGGAAATTTGTGGCTCCTCTCAGATTCCAGAAATTTCTGTCACCGAAATGTGAGGAAAATGTGTTTTTTTTAGCCACATTTTGAGGTTTGCAAAGGATTCTGGGTAACAGAACCTGGTCAGAGCCCCACAAGTCACCATATCTTGGATTCCCCTAGGTCTCTAGTTTTCAAAAATGCACAGGTTTGGTAGGTTTCCCTAGGTGCCGGCTGAGCTAGAGGCCAATATCTACAGGTAGGCACTTTGCAAAAAACACCTCTGTTTTTTGTAAAAAGATGGGATGTGTCCACGTTGTGCTTTGGGGCATTTCCTGTTGTGGGCGCTATGCCCACCCACACAAGTGAGGTACCATTTTTATCGGGAGACTTGGGGGAATGCTGGGTGGAAGGAAATTTGTGGCTCCTCTCACATTCCAGAACTTTCTGTCACCGAAATGTGAGGAAAATGTGTTTTTTTTAGCCACATTTTGAGGTTTGCAAAGGATTCTGGGTAACAGAACCTGGTCAGAGCCCCACAAGTCACCATATCTTGGATTCCCCTAGGTCTCTAGTTTTCAAAAATGCACAGGTTTGGTAGGTTTCCCTAGGTGCCGGCTGAGCTAGAGGCCAATATCTACAGGTAGGCACTTTGCAAAAAACACCTCTGTTTTTTGTAAAAAGATGGGATGTGTCTACGTTGTGCTTTGGGGCATTTCCTGTTGTGGGCGCTAGGCCCACCCACACAAGTGAGGTACCATTTTTATCGGGAGACTTGGGGGAATGCTGAGTGAAAGGACATTTGTGGCTCCTCTCAGATTCCAGAACTTTCTGTCACCGAAATGAGAGGAAAAAGTGGGTTTTTTTGCCAAATTTTGAGGTTTATAAAGGATTCTGGGTAACAGAACCTGGTCAGAGCCCCACAAGTCACCCCATCTTGGATTCCCCTAGGTCTCTAGTTGTCAAAAATGCACAGGTTTGGTAGGTTTCCCTAGGTGCCGGCTGAGCTAGAGGCCAATATCAACAGGTAGGCACTTTGCAAAAAACACCTCTGTTTTCTGTCAAAAAATGGGATGTGTCCACGTTGTGCACTGGGGCATTTCCTGTTGCGGGCGCTAGGCCCATCCACACAAGTGAGGTATCATTTTTATCGGGAGACTTGGGGGAATGCTGGGTGGAAGGAAATTTGTGGCTCCTCTCAGATTCCACAACTTTCTGTCACCGAAATGAGAGGAAAAAGTGGTTTTTTTGGCCAAATTGTGAGGTTTGCAAGGGATTCTGGGTAACAGAACCTGGTCAGAGCCCCACAAGTCACCCCATCTTGGATTCCGCTAGGTCTCTAGTTTTCAAAAATGTGCTGGTTTGCTAGGTTTCCCCAGGTGCCGGCTGAGCTAGAGGCCAAAATCCACAGGTAGGCACTGTTTTCTGTGAAAAAATTAGATGTGTCCACGTTGTGTTTTGGGCCATTTCCTTTCGTGGGCGCTAGACCTACCCACACCTGTGAGGTACCATTTTTATCGGGAGACTTGGGGGAACGCTGGGTGGAAGGACATTTGTGGCTCCTCTCAGATTCCAGAGCTTTCTGTCACCGAAATGAGAGGAAAAAGTGTTTTTTTTTGCCAAATTTTGAGGTTTGCAAAGGATTCTAGGTAACAGAACCTGGTCAGAGCCCCACAAGTCACCCCATCTTGGATTCCCATAGGTCTCTAGTTTTCAAAAATGCACAGGTTTGGTAGGTTTCCCTAGGTGCCGGCTGAGCAAGAGGCCAAAATCTACAGGTAGGCACTTTGTAAAAAACACCTCTGTTTTCTATGAAAAAATGGGATGTGTCCATGTTGTGTTTTAGGGCATTTCCTGTCGCAGGCGCTAGGCCTACCCACACAAGTGAGGTATCATTTTTATCTGGAGACTTGGGGGATCGCTGGGTGGAAGGAAATTTGTGGCTCTTCTCAGATTCCAGAACTTTCTGTCACCGAAATGTGAGGAAAATTTATTTTTTTAGCCAAATTTTGAGGTTTGCAAAGGATTCTGGGTAACAGAACCTGGTCAGAGCCCCACAAGTCACCCCATCTTGGATTCCCCTAGGTCTCTAGTTGTCAAAAATGCACTGGTTTGGTAGGTTTCCCTAGGTGCCGGATGAGCTAGAGGCCAATATCAACAGGTAGGCACTTTGCAAAAAACACCTCTGTTTTCTGTCAAAAAATGGGATGTGTCCACGTTGTGCTCTGGGTCATTTCCTGTCGCGGGCGCTAGGCCCATCCACACAAGTGAGGTATAATTTTTATCGGGAGACTTGGGGGAATGCTGGGAGGAAGGAAATTTGTTGCTCCTCTCAGATTCCAGAACTTTCTGTCACCGAAATGTGAGGAAAATGTGTTTTTTTTAGCCAAATTTTGAGGTTTTCAAAGGATTCTGGGTAACAGAACCTGGTCAGAGACCCACAAGTCACCCCATTTTGGATTCCCCTAGGTCTCTAGTTTTCAAAAATGAACTGGTTTGGTAGGTTTTTCCTAGGAGCCGGCTGAGCTAGAGGCCTATATCAACAGGTAGGCACTTTGCAAAAAACACCTCTGTTTTCTGTCAAAAAATGGGATGTGTCCACGTTGTGCTCTGGGGCATTTCCTGTCGCTGGCGCTAGGCCCACCCACACAAGTGAGGTATCATTTTTATCGGGAGACTTGGGGGAATGCTGGGTGGAAGGAAATTTGTGGCTCCTCTCAGATTCCAGAACTTTCTGTCAACGAAATGGGAGGAACAAGTGTTTTTGGCCAAATTTTGAGGATTGCAAAGGATTCTGGGTAACAGAACCTGGTCAGAGCCCCACAAGTCACCCCATCTTGGATTCCCCTAGGTGTCTAGTTTTCAAAAATGTGCTGATTTGCTAGGTTTCCCCAGGTGCCGGCTGAGCTGGAGGCCAAAATCCACAGGTAGGCACAGTTTTCTGTGAAAAAATGTGATGTGTCCACGTTGTGTTTTGGGCCATTTCCTTTCGTGGGCGCTAGGCCTACCCACACAAGTGAGGTACCATTTTTATCGGGAGACTTGGGGGAATGCTGGGAGGAAGGAAATTTGTGGCTCCTCTCAGATTCCAGAACTTTCTGTCACCGAAATGAGAGGAAAAAGTGTTTTTTTTGGCCAAATTTTGAGGTTTGCAAAGGATTCTGGGTAACAGAACCTGGTCAGAGCCCCACAAGTCACCTCATCTTGGATTCCGCTAGGTCTCTAGTTTTCAAAAATATGCTGGTTTGCTAGGTTTCCCCAGGTGCCGGCTGAGCTAGAGGCCAAAATCCACAGGTAGGCACTGTTTTCTGTGAAAAAATGTGATGTGTCCACATTGTGTTTTGGGCCATTTCCTTTCGTGGGCACTAGGCCTACCCACACCAGTGAGGTACCATTTTTATCGGGAGACTTGGGGGAACGCTGGGTGGAAGGAAATTTGTGGCTCCTCTCACATTCCAGAACTTTCTGTCACCGAAATGTGAGGAAAATGTGTTTTGTTTAGCCACATTTTGAGGTTTGCAAAGGATTCTGGGTAACAGAATCTGGTCAGAGCCCCACAAGTCACCATATCTTGGATTCTCCTAGGTCTCTAGTTTTCAAAAATGCACAGGTTTGGTAGGTTTCCCTAGGTGCCGGCTGAGCTAGAGGCCAATATCTACAGGTAGGCACTTTGCAAAAAACACCTCTGTTTTTTGTAAAAAGATGGGATGTGTCCATGTTGTGCTTTGGGGCATTTCCTGTTGTGGGCGCTAGGCCTACCCACACAAGTGAGGTATCATTTTTATCGGGAGACTTGGGGGAACGCTGGGTGGAAGGAAATTTGTGGCTCCTCTCAGATTCCAGAACTTTCTGTCACCGAAATGTGAGGAAAATTTTTTTTTTAGCCAAATTTTGAGGTTTGCAAAGGATTCTGGGTAACAGAACCTGGTCAGAGCCCCACAAGTCACCCCATTTTGGATTCCCCTAGGTCTCTAGTTTTCAAAAATGCACTGGTATGGTAGGTTTCCCTAGGAGCCGGCTGAGCTAGAGGCCTATATGAACAGGTAGGCACTTTGCAAAAAACACCTCTGTTTTCAGTCAAAAAATGGGATGTGTCCACGTTGTGCTTTGGGGCATTTCCTGTCGCGGGCGCTAGGCCCATCCACACAAGTGAGGTATAATTTTTATCGGGAGACTTGGGGGAATGCTGGGTGGAAGGAAATTTGTGGCACCTCTCAGATTCCAGAACTTTCTGTCACCGAAATGAGAGGAAAAAGTGTTTTTTTTGGCCAAATTTTGAGGTTTGCAAAGGATTCTGGGTAACAGAACCTGGTCAGAGCCCCACAAGTCACCTCATCTTGGATTCCGCTAGGTCTCTAGTTTTCAAAAATATGCTGGTTTGCTAGGTTTCCCCAGGTGCCGGCTGAGCTAGAGGCCAAAATCCACAGGTAGGCACTGTTTTCTGTGAAAAAATGTGATGTGTCCACATTGTGTTTTGGGCCATTTCCTTTTGTGGGCGCTAGGCCTACCCACACCAGTGAGGTACCATTTTTATCGGGAGACTTGGGGGAACGCTGGGTGGAAGGAAATTTGTGGCTCCTCTCAGATTCCAGAACTTTCTGTCACCGAAATGTGAGGAAAATGTGTTTTTTTTAGCCACATTTTGAGGTTTGCAAAGGATTCTGGGTAACAGAACCTGGTCAGAGCCCCACAAGTCACCATATCTTGGATTCCCCTAGGTCTCTAGTTTTAAAAAATGCACAGGTTTGGTAGGTTTCCCTAGGTGCCGGCTGAGCTAGAGGCCAATATCTACAGGTAGGCACTTTGCAAAACACACCTCTGTTTTTTGTAAAAAGATGGGATGTGTCCACGTTGTGCTTTGGGGCATTTCCTGTCGCTGGCGCTAGGCCCACCCACACAAGTGAGGTATCATTTTTATCGGGAGACTTGGGGGAACGCTGGGTGGAAGGAAATTTGTGGCTCCTCTCAGGTTCCAGAACTTTCTGTCAACGAAATGGGAGGAACAAGTGTTTTTGGCCAAATTTTGAGGTTTGCAAAGGATTCTGGGTAACAGAATCTGGTCAGAGCCCCACAAGTCACCCCATCTTGGATTCCCCTAGGTGTCTAGTTTTCAAAAATGTGCTGATTTGCTAGGTTTCCCCAGGTGCCGGCTGAGCTGGAGGCCAAAATCCACAGGTAGGCACTGTTTTCTGTGAAAAAATGTGATGTGTCCACGTTGTGTTTTGGGCCATTTCCTTTCGTGGGCGCTAGGCCTACCCACACAAGTGAGGTACCATTTTTATCGGGAGACTTTGGGGAACGCTGGGTAGAAGGAAATTTGTGGCTCCTCTCAGATTCCAGAAATTTCTGTCACCGAAATGTGAGGAAAATGTGTTTTTTTAGCCACATTTTGAGGTTTGCAAAGGATTCTGGGTAACAGAACCTGGTCAGAGCCCCACAGGTCACCATATCTTGGATTCCCCTAGGTCTCTAGTTTTCAAAAATGCACAGGTTTGGTAGGTTTCCCTAGGTGCCGGCTGAGCTAGAGGCCAATATCTACAGGTAGGCACTTTGCAAAAAACACCTCTGTTTTTTGTAAAAAGATGGGATGTGTCTACGTTGTGCTTTGGGGCATTTCCTGTTGTGGGCGCTAGGCCCACCCACACAAGTGAGGTACCATTTTTATCGGGAGACTTGGGGGAATGCTGAGTGAAAGGACATTTGTGGCTCCTCTCAGATTCCAGAACTTTCTGTCACCGAAATGAGAGGAAAAAGTGGGTTTTTTTGCCAAATTTTGAGGTTTGTAAAGGATTCTGGGTAACAGAACCTGGTCAGAGCCCCACAAGTCACCCCATCTTGGATTCCCCTAGGTCTCTAGTTGCCAAAAATGCACAGGTTTGGTAGGTTTCCCTAGGTGCCGGCTGAGCTAGAGGCCAATATCAACAGGTAGGCACTTTGCAAAAAACACCTCTGTTTTCTGTCAAAAAATGGGATGTGTCCACGTTGTGCTCTGGGGCATTTCCTGTTGCGGGCGCTAGGCCCATCCACACAAGTGAGGTATAATTTTTATCGGGAGACTTGGGGGAATGCTGGGTGGAAGGAAATTTGTGGCTCCTCTCAGATTCCACAACTTTCTGTCACCGAAATGAGAGGAAAAAGTGGTTTTTTTGGCCAAATTTTGAGGTTTGCAAGGGATTCTGGGTAACAGAACCTGGTCAGAGCCCCACAAGCCACCCCATCTTGGATTCCGCTAGGTCTCTAGTTTTCAAAAATGTGCTGGTTTGCTCGGTTTCCCCAGGTGCCGGCTGAGCTAGAGGCCAAAATCCACAGGTAGGCACTGTTTTCTGTGAAAAAATTAGATGTGTCCACGTTGTGTTTTGGGCCATTTCCTTTCGTGGGCGCTAGACCTACCCACACCAGTGAGGTACCATTTTTATCGGGAGACTTGGGGGAACGCTGGGTGGAAGGACATTTGTGGCTCCTCTCAGATTCCAGAACTTTCTGTCACCGAAATGAGAGGAAAAAGTGTTTTTATTTGCCAAATTTTGAGGTTTGCAAAGGCTTCTGGGTAACAGAACCTGGTCAGAGCCCCACAAGTCACCCCATCTTGGATTCCCATAGGTCTCTAGTTTTCAAAAATGCACAGGTTTGGTAGGTTTCCCTAGGTGCCGGCTGAGCAAGAGGCCAAAATCTACAGGTAGGCACTTTGTAAAAAACACCTCTGTTTTCTATGAAAAAATGGGATGTGTCCATGTTGTGTTTTAGGGCATTTCCTGTCGCAGGCGCTAGGCCTACCCACACAAGTGAGGTATCATTTTTATCTGGAGACTTGGGGGATCGCTGGGTGGAAGGAAATGTGTTTCTCTTCTCAGATTCCAGAACTTTCTGTGACCGAAATGTGAGGAAAATTTATTTTTTTAGCCAAATTTTGAGGTTTGCAAAGGATTCTGGGTAACAGAACCTGGTCAGAGCCCCACAAGTCACCCCATCTTGGATTCCCCTAGGTCTCTAGTTGTCAAAAATGCACTGGTTTGGTAGGTTTCCCTAGGTGCCGGATGAGCTAGAGGCCAATATCAACAGGTAGGCACTTTGCAAAAAACACCTCTGTTTTCTGTCAAAAAATGGGATGTGTCCACGTTGTGCTCTGGGTCATTTCCTGTCGCGGGCGCTAGGCCCATCTACACAAGTGAGGTATAATTTTTATCGGGAGACTTGGGGGAATGCTGGGAGGAAGGAAATTTGTGGCTCCTCTCAGATTCCAGAACTTTCTGTCACCGAAATGAGAGGAAAAAGTGTTTTTTTTGGCCAAATTTTGAGGTTTGCAAAGGATTCTGGGTAACAGAACCTGGTCAGAGCCCCACAAGTCACCTCATCTTGGATTCCGCTAGGTCTCTAGTTTTCAAAAATATGCTGGTTTGCTAGGTTTCCCCAGGTGCCGGCTGAGCTAGAGGCCAAAATCCACAGGTAGGCACTGTTTTCTGTGAAAAAATGTGATGTGTCCACATTGTGTTTTGGGCCATTTCCTTTCGTGGGCACTAGGCCTACCCACACCAGTGAGGTACCATTTTTATCGGGAGACTTGGGGGAACGCTGGGTGGAAGGAAATTTGTGGCTCCTCTCACATTCCAGAACTTTCTGTCACCGAAATGTGAGGAAAATGTGTTTTGTTTAGCCACATTTTGAGGATTGCAAAGGATTCTGGGTAACAGAACCTGGTCAGAGCCCCACAAGTCACCATATCTTGGATTCCCCTAGGTCTCTAGTTTTCAAAAATGCACAGGTTTGGTAGGTTTCCCTAGGTGCCGGCTGAGCTAGAGGCCAATATCTACAGGTAGGCACTTTGCAAAAAACCCCTCTGTTTTTTGTAAAAAGATGGGATGTGTCCACGTTGTGCTTTGGGGCATTTCCTGTTGTGGGCGCTAGGCCTACCCACACCAGTGAGGTACCATTTTTATCGGGAGACTTGGGGGAACGCTGGGTGGAAGGAAATTTGTGGCTCCTCTCAGATTCCAGAACTTTCTGTCACCGAAATGTGAGGAAAATGTGTTTTTTTTAGCCACATTTTGAGGTTTGCAAAGGATTCTGGGTAACAGAACCTGGTCAGAGCCCCACAAGTCACCATATCTTGGATTCCCCTAGGTCTCTAGTTTTAAAAAATGCACAGGTTTGGTAGGTTTCCCTAGGTGCCGGCTGAGCTAGAGGCCAATATCTACAGGTAGGCACTTTGCAAAAAACACCTCTGTTTTTTGTAAAAAGATGGGATGTGTCCACGTTGTGCTTTGGGGCATTTCCTGTTGTGGGCGCTAGGCCCACCCACACAAGTGAGGTACCATTTTTATCGGGAGACTTGGGGGAACGCTGGGTGGAAGGAAATTTGTTGCTCCTCTCAGATTCCAGAACTTTCTGTCACCGAAATGTGAGGAAAATGTGTTTTTTTAGCCAAATTTTGAGGTTTTCAAAGGATTCTGGGTAACAGAACCTGGTCAGAGCCCCACAAGTCACCCCATTTTGGATTCCCCTAGGTCTCTAGTTTTCAAAAATGCACTGGTTTGGTAGGTTTCCCTAGGAGCCGGCTGAGCTAGAGGCCTATATCAACAGGTAGGCACTTTGCAAAAAACACCTCTGTTTTCTGTCAAAAAATGGGATGTGTCCACGTTGTGCTCTGGGGCATTTCCTGTCGCTGGCGCTAGGCCCACCCACACAAGTGAGGTATCATTTTTATCGGGAGACTTGGGGGAATGCTGGGTGGAAGGAAATTTGTGGCTCCTCTCAGGTTCCAGAACTTTCTGTCAACGAAATGGGAGGAACAAGTGTTTTTGGCCAAATTTTGAGGTTTGCAAAGGATTCTGGGTAACAGAACCTGGTCAGAGCCCCACAAGTCACCCCATCTTGGATTCCCCTAGGTGTCTAGTTTTAAAAAATGTGCTGATTTGCTAGGTTTCCCCAGGTGCCGGCTGAGCTGGAGGCCAAAATCCACAGGTAGGCACTGTTTTCTGTGAAAAAATGTGATGTGTCCACGTTGTGTTTTGGGCCATTTCCTTTCGTGGGCGCTAGGCCTACCCACACAAGTGAGGTACCATTTTTATCGGGAGACTTTGGGGAACGCTGGGTAGAAGGAAATTTGTGGCTCCTCTCAGATTCCAGAAATTTCTGTCACCGAAATGTGAGGAAAATGTGTTTTTTTTAGCCACATTTTGAGGTTTGCAAAGGATTCTGGGTAACAGAACCTGGTCAGAGCCCCACAAGTCACCATATCTTGGATTCCCCTAGGTCTCTAGTTTTAAAAAATGCACAGGTTTGGTAGGTTTCCCTAGGTGCCGGCTGAGCTAGAGGCCAATATCTACAGGTAGGCACTTTGCAAAAAACACCTCTGTTTTTTGTAAAAAGATCGGATGTGTCCACGTTGTGCTTTGGGGCATTTCCTGTTGTGGGCGCTATGCCCACCCACACAAGTGAGGTACCATTTTTATCGGGAGACTTGGGGGAATGCTGAGTGAAAGGACATTTGTGGCTCCTCTCAGATTCCAGAACTTTCTGTCACCAAAATGAGAGGAAAAAGTGGGTTTTTTTGCCAAATTTTGAGGTTTGTAAATGATTCTGGGTAACAGAACCTGGTCAGAGCCCCACAAGTCACTCCATCTTGGATTCCCCTAGGTCTCTAGTTGTCAAAAATGCACAGATTTGGTAGGTTTCCCTAGGTGCCGGCTGAGCTAGAGGCCAATATCAACAGGTAGGCACTTTGCAAAAAACACCTCTGTTTTCTGTCAAAAAATGGGATGTGTCCACGTTGTGCTCTGGGGCATTTCCTGTTGCGGGCGCCAGGCCCATCCACACAAGTGAGGTATAATTTTTATCGGGAGACTTGGGGGAATGCTGGGTGGAAGGAAATTTGTGGCTCCTCTCAGATTCCACAACTTTCTGTCACCGAAATGAGAGGAAAAAGTGGTTTTTTTGGCCAAATTTTGAGGTTTGCAAGGGATTCTGGGTAACAGAACCTGGTCAGAGCCCCACAAGTCACCCCATCTTGGATTCCGCTAGGTCTCTAGTTTTCAAAAATGTGCTGGTTTGCTAGGTTTCCCCAGGTGCCGCCTGAGCTAGAGGCCAAAATCCACAGGTAGGCACTGTTTTCTGTGAAAAAATTAGATGTGTCCACGTTGTGTTTTGGGCCATTTCCTTTAGTGGGCGCTAGACCTACCCACACCAGTGAGGTACCATTTTTATCGGGAGACTTGGGGGAACGCTGGGTGGAAGGACATTTGTGGCTCCTCTCAGATTCCAGAACTTTCTGTCACCGAAATGAGAGGAAAAAGTGTTTTTTTTTGCCAAATTTTGAGGTTTGCAAAGGATTCTGGGTAACAGAACCTGGTCAGAGCCCCACAAGTCACCCCATCTTGGATTCCCATAGGTCTCTAGTTTTCAAAAATGCACAGGTTTGGTAGGTTTCCCTAGGTGCCGGCTGAGCAAGAGGCCAAAATCTACAGGTAGGCACTTTGTAAAAAACACCTCTGTTTTCTATGAAAAAATGGGATGTGTCCATGTTGTGTTTTAGGGCATTTCCTGTCGCAGGCGCTAGGCCTACCCACACAAGTGAGGTATCATTTTTATCTGGAGACTTGGGGGATCGCTGGGTGGAAGGAAATTTGTGGCTCTTCTCAGATTCCAGAACTTTCTGTCACCGAAATGTGAGGAAAATGTGTTTTTTTAGCCAAATTTTGAGGTTTGCAAAGGATTCTGGGTAACAGAACCTGGTCAGAGCCCCACAAGTCACCCCATCTTGGATTCCCCTAGGTCTCTAGTTGTCAAAAATGCACTGGTTTGGTAGGTTTCCCTAGGTGCCGGATGAGCTAGAGGCCAATATCAACAGGTAGGCACTTTGCAAAAAACAACTCTGTTTTCTGTCAAAAAATGGGATGTGTCCACGTTGTGCTCTGTGTCATTTCCTGTCGCGGGCGCTAGGCCCATCCACACAAGTGAGGTATAATTTTTATCGGGAGACTTGGGGGAATGCTGGGAGGAAGGAAATTTGTGGCTCCTCTCAGATTCCAGAACTTTCTGTCACCGAAATGAGAGGAAAAAGTGTTTTTTTTGGCCAAATTTTGAGGTTTGCAAAGGATTCTGGGTAACAGAACCTGGTCAGAGCCCCACAAGTCACCTCATCTTGGATTCCGCTAGGTCTCTAGTTTTCAAAAATATGCTGGTTTGCTAGGTTTCCCCAGGTGCCGGCTGAGCTAGAGGCCAAAATCCACAGGTAGGCACTGTTTTCTGTGAAAAAATGTGATGTGTCCACATTGTGTTTTGGGCCATTTCCTTTCGTGGGCACTAGGCCTACCCACACCAGTGAGGTACCATTTTTATCGGGAGACTTGGGGGAACGCTGGGTGGAAGGAAATTTGTGGCTCCTCTCACATTCCAGAACTTCCTGTCACCGAAATGTGAGGAAAATGTGTTTTGTTTAGCCACATTTTGAGGTTTGCAAAGGATTCTGGGTAACAGAACCTGGTCAGAGCCCCACAAGTCACCATATCTTGGATTCCCCTAGGTCTCTAGTTTTCAAAAATGCACAGGTTTGGTAGGTTTCCCTAGGTGCCGGCTGAGCTAGAGGCCAATATCTACAGGTAGGCACTTTGCAAAAAACACCTCTGTTTTTTGTAAAAAGATGGGATGTGTCCATGTTGTGCTTTGGGGCATTTCCTGTTGTGGGCGCTAGGCCTACCCACACAAGTGAGGTATCATTTTTATCTGGAGACTTGGGGGAACGCTGGGTGGAAGGAAATTTGTGGCTCTTCTTAGATTCCAGAACTTTCTGTCACCGAAATGTGAGGAAATTTTTTTTTTTGCCAAATTTTGAGGTTTGCAAAGGATTCTGGGTAACAGAACCTGGTCAGAGCCCCACAAGTCACCCCATTTTGGATTCCCCTAGGTCTCTAGTTTTCAAAAATGCACTGGTATGGTAGGTTTCCCTAGGAGCCGGCTGAGCTAGAGGCCAATATCAACAGGTAGGCACTTTGCAAAAAACAACTCTGTTTTCTGTCAAAAAATGGGATGTGTCCACGTTGTGCTTTGGGGCATTTCCTGTCGCGGGCGCTAGGCCCATCCACACAAGTGAGGTATAATTTTTATCGGGAGACTTGTGGGAATGCTGGGTGGAAGGAAATTTGTGGCTCCTCTCAGATTCCAGAACTTTCTGTCACCGAAATGAGAGGAAAAAGTGTTTTCTTTGGCCAAATTTTGAGGTTTGCAAAGGATTCTGGGTAACAGAACCTGGTCAGAGCCCCACAAGTCACCTCATCTTGGATTCCGCTAGGTCTCTAGTTTTCAAAAATGTGCTGATTTGCTAGGTTTCCCCAGGTGCCGGCTGAGCTAGAGGCCAAAATCCACAGGTAGGCACTGTTTTCTGTGAAAAAATGTGATGTGTCCACATTGTGTTTTGGGCCATTTCCTTTTGTGGGCGCTAGGCCTACCCACACCAGTGAGGTACCATTTTTATCGGGAGACTTGGGGGAACGCTGGGTGGAAGGAAATTTGTGGCTCCTCTCAGATTCCAGAACTTTCTGTCACCGAAATGTGAGGAAAATGTGTTTTTTTTTAGCCACATTTTGAGGTTTGCAAAGGATTCTGGGTAACAGAACCTGGTCAGAGCCCCACAAGTCACCATATCTTGGATTCCCCTAGGTCTCTAGTTTTAAAAAATGCACAGGTTTGGTAGGTTTCCCTAGGTGCCGGCTGAGCTAGAGGCCAATATCTACAGGTAGGCACTTTGCAAAAAACACCTCTGTTTTTTGTAAAAAGATGGGATGTGTCCACGTTGTGCTTTGGGGCATTTCCTGTTGTGGGCGCTAGGCCCACCCACACAAGTGAGGTACCATTTTTATCGGGAGACTTGGGGGAACGCTGGGTGGAAGGAAATTTGTTGCTCCTCTCAGATTCCAGAACTTTCTGTCACCGAAATGTGAGGAAAATGTGTTTTTTTAGCCAAATTTTGAGGTTTTCAAAGCATTCTGGGTAACAGAACCTGGTCAGAGCCCCACAAGTCACCCCATTTTGGATTCCCCTAGGTCTCTAGTTTTCAAAAATGCACTGGTTTGGTAGGTTTCCCTAGGAGCCGGCTGAGCTAGAGGCCTATATCAACAGGTAGGCACTTTGCAAAAAACACCTCTGTTTTCTGTCAAAAAATGGGATGTGTCCACGTTGTGCTCTGGGGCATTTCCTGTCGCTGGCGCTCGGCCCACCCACACAAGTGAGGTATCATTTTTATCGGGAGACTTGGGGGAATGCTGGGTGGAAGGAAATTTGTGGCTCCTCTCAGGTTCCAGAACTTTCTGTCAACGAAATGGGAGGAACAAGTGTTTTTGGCCAAATTTTGAGGTTTGCAAAGGATTCTGGGTAACCGAACCTGGTCAGAGCCCCACAAGTCACCCCATCTTGGATTCCCCTAGGTGTCTAGTTTTAAAAAATGTGCTGATTTGCTAGGTTTCCCCAGGTGCCGGCTGAGCTGGAGGCCAAAATCCACAGGTAGGCACTGTTTTCTGTGAAAAAATGTGATGTGTCCACGTTGTGTTTTGGGCCATTTCCTTTCGTGGGCGCTAGGCCTACCCACACAAGTGAGGTACCATTTTTATCGGGAGACTTTGGGGAACGCTGGGTAGAAGGAAATTTGTGGCTCCTCTCAGATTCCAGAAATTTCTGTCACCGAAATGTGAGGAAAATGTGTTTTTTTTAGCCCCATTTTGAGGTTTGCAAAGGATTCTGGGTAACAGAACCTGGTCAGAGCCCCACAAGTCACCATATCTTGGATTCCCCTAGGTCTCTAGTTTTAAAAAATGCACAGGTTTGGTGGGTTTCCCTAGGTGCCGGCTGAGCTAGAGGCCAATATCTACAGGTAGGCACTTTGCAAAAAACACCTCTGTTTTTTGTAAAAAGATGGGATGTGTCCACATTGTGCATTGGGGCATTTCCTGTTGTGGGCGCTAGGCCCACCCACACAAGTGAGGTACCATTTTTATCGGGAGACTTGGGGGAATGCTGAGTGAAAGGACATTTGTGGCTCCTCTCAGATTCCAGAACTTTCTGTCACCGAAATGAGAGGAAAAAGTGGGTTTTTTTGCCAAATTTTGAGGTTTGTAAAGGATTCTGGGTAACAGAACCTGGTCAGAGCCCCACAAGTCACCCCATCTTGGATTCCCCTAGGTCTCTAGTTGTCAAAAATGCACAGGTTTGGTAGGTTTCCCTAGGTGCCGGCTGAGCTAGAGGCCAATATCAACAGGTAGGCACTTTGCAAAAAACACCTCTGTTTTCTGTCAAAAAATGGGATGTGTCCACGTTGTGCTCTGGGGCATTTCCTGTCGCGGGCGCTAGGCCCATCCACACAAGTGAGGTATAATTTTTATCGGGAGACTTGGGGGAATGCTGGGTGGAAGGAAATTTGTGGCTCCTCTCAGATTCCACAACTTTCTGTCACCGAAATGAGAGGAAAAACTGTTTTTTTTGGCCAAATTTTGAGGTTTGCAACGGATTCTGGGTAACAGAACCTGGTCAGAGCCCCACAAGTCACCCCATCTTGGATTCCGCTAGGTCTCTAGTTTTCAAAAATGTGCTGGTTTGCTAGGATTCCCCGGGTTCCGGCTGAGCTAGAGGCCAAAATCCACAGGTAGGCACTGTTTTCTGTGAAAAAATTAGATGTGTCCACGTTGTGTTTTGGGCCATTTCCTTTCGTGGGCGCTAGACCTACCCACACCAGTGAGGTACCATTTTTATCGGGAGACTTGGGGGAACGCTGGGTGGAAGGACATTTGTGGCTCCTCTCAGATTCCAGAACTTTCTGTCACCGAAATGAGAGGAAAAAGTGTTTTTTTTTTGCCAAATTTTGAGGTTTGCAAAGGATTCTGGGTAACAGAACCTGGTCAGAGCCCCACAAGTCACCCCATCTTGGATTCCCATAGGTCTCTAGTTTTCAAAAATGCACAGGTTTTGGTAGGTTTCCCTAGGTGCCGGCTGAGCAAGAGGCCAAAATCTACAGGTTGGCACTTTTGTAAAAAACACCTCTGTTTTCTATGAAAAAATGGGATGTGTCCATGTTGTGTTTTAGGGCATTTCCTGTCGCAGGCGCTAGGCCTACCCACACAAGTGAGGTATCATTTTTATCTGGAGACTTTGGGATCGCTGGGTGGAAGGAAATTTGTGGCTCTTCTCAGATTCCAGAACTTTCTGTCACCGAAAATGTGAGGAACATTTATTTTTATAGCCAAATTTTGAGGTTTGCAAAGGATTCTGGTAACAGAACCTGGTCAGAGCCCCACAAGTCACCCCATCTTGGATTCCCTAGGTCTCTAGTTGTCAAAAATGCACTGGTTTGGTAGGTTTCCCTAGGTGCCGGATGAGCTAGAGGCCAATATCAACAGGTAGGCACTTTGCAAAAAACAACTCTGTTTTCTGTCAAAAAATGGGATGTGTCCACGTTGTGCTCTGGGTCATTTCCTGTCGCGGGCGCTAGGCCCATCCACACAAGTGAGGTATAATTTTTATCGGGAGACTTGCGGGGAATGTTGGGTGGAAGGAAATTTGTGGCTCCTCTCAGATTCCAGAACTTTCTGTCACCGAAATGAGAGGAAAAAGTGTTTTTTTTGGCCAAATTTTGAGGTTTGCAAAGGATTCTGGGTAACAGAACCTGGTCAGAGCCCCACAAGTCACCTCATCTTGGATTCCGCTAGGGTCTCTAGTTTTTCAAAAATATGCTGGTTTGCTAGGTTTCCCCAGGTGCCGGCTGAGCTAGAGGCCAAAATCCACAGGTAGGCACTGTTTTCTGTGAAAAAATGTGATGTGTCCACATTGTGTTTTGGGCCATTTCCTTTCGTGGGCACTAGGCCCTACCCACACCAGTGACGTACCATTTTTATCGGGAGACTTGGGGGAACGCTGGGTGTGGAAGGAAATTTGTGGCTCCTCTCACATTCCAGAACTTTCTGTCACCGAAATGTGAGGAAAATGTGTTTTGTTTAGCCACATTTTGAGGTTTGCAAAGGATTCTGGGTAACAGAACCTGGTCAGAGCCCCACAAGTCACCATGTCTTGGATTCCCCTAGGTCTCTAGTTTTCAAAAATGCACAGGTTTGGTAGGTTTCCCTAGGTGCCGGCTGAGCTAGAGGGCCAATATCTACAGGTAGCACTTTGCAAAAAACACCTCTGTTTTTTGTAAAAAGATGGGATGTGTCCACGTTGTGCTTTGGGGCATTTCCTGTTGTGGGCGCTAGGCCTACTCACACCAGTGAGGTACCATTTTTATCGGGAGACTTGGGGGAACGCTGAGTGGAAGGAAATGTGTGGCTCCTCTCAGATTCCAGAACTTTCTGTCACCGAAATGTGAGGAAAATGTGTTTTTTTTTAGCCACATTTTGAAGTTTGCAAAGGATTCTGGGTACAGAACCTGGTCAGAGCCCCACAAGTCACCCCATCTTGGATTCCCCTAGGTCTCTAGTTTTCAAAAATGCACAGGTTTGGTAGGTTTCCATAGGTGCCGGCTGAGCTAGAGGCCAAAATCTACAGGTAGGGCAACTTTGCAAAAAACACCTCTGTTTTCTGTCAAAAAATGGGATGTGTCCACGTTGTGCTTTGGGGCATTTCCTGTTGCGGGCGCTAGGCCCATCCACACAAGTGAGGTATAATTTTTATCGGGAGACTTGGGGGAATGCTGGTGGAAGGAAATGTGTGGCTCCTCTCAGATTCCAGAACTTTCTGTCACCGAAATGAGAGGAAAAAGTGTTTTTTTTGCCAAATTTTGAGGTTTGCAAAGGATTCTGGGTAACAGAACCTGGTCAGAGCCCACAAGTCACCTCATCTTGGATTCCGCTAGGTCTCTAGTTTTCAAAAATATGCTGGTTTGCTAGGTTTCCCCAGGTGCCGGCTGAGCTAGAGGCCAAAATCCACAGGTAGGGCACTGTTTTCTGTGAAAAAATGTGATGTGTCCACATTGTGTTTTGGGCCATTTCCTTTTGTGGGCGCTAGGCCTACCCACACCAGTGAGGTACCATTTTTATCGGGAGACTTGGGGGAACGCTGGGTGGAAGGAAATTTGTGGCTCCTCTCAGATTCTACAACTTTCTGTCACCGAAATGTGAGGAAAATTTATTTTTTTTAGCCACATTTTGAGGTTTGCAAAGGATTCTGGGTAACAGAACCTGGTCAGAGCCCCACAAGTCACCATATCTTGGATTCCCCTAGGTCTCTAGTTTTAAAAAATGCACAGGTTGGTAGGTTTCCTAGGTGCCGGCTGAGCTAGAGGCCAATATCTACAGGTAGGCACTTTGCAAAAAACACCTCTGTTTTTTGTAAAAAGATGGGATGTGTCCACGTTGTGCTTTGGGGCATTTCCTGTTGTGGGCGCTAGGGCCCACCCACACAAGTGAGGTACCATTTTTATCGGGAGACTTGGGGGAATGCTGGGTGGAAGGACATTTGTGGCTCCTCTCAGATTCCAGAACTTTCTGTCAGCGAAATGAGAGGAAAAAGTGGATTTTTTGGCCAAATTTTCAGGTTTGTAAAGGATTTCTGGGTAACAGAACCTGGTCAGACCCCACAAGTCACCCCATCTTGATTCCCCTAGGTCTCTAGTTGTCAAAAATGCACAGGTTTGGTAGGTTTCCCTAGGTGCCGGCTGAGCTAGAGGCCAATATCAACAGGTAGGCACTTTGCAAAAAACACCCCTGTTTTCTGTCAAAAAATGGGATGTGTCCACGTTGTGCTCTGGGGCATTTCCTGTCGCGGGCGCTAGGCCCATCCACACAAGTGAGGTATCATTTTTATCGGGAGACTTGGGGGAACGCTGGGTGGAAGGAAATTTGTGACTCCTCTCAGATTCCAGAACTTTCTGTCACCGAAATATGAGGAAAATGTGTTTTTTTTAGCCACATTTTGAGGTTTGCAAAGGATTCTGGGTAACAGAACCTGGTCAGAGCCCCACAAGGTCACCCCATCTTGGATTCCCCTAGGTCTCTAGTTTTAAAAAATGCACAGGTTTGGTAGGTTTCCCTAGGTGCCGGCTGAGCTAGAGGCCAAAATGTACAGGTAGGCAATTTTGCAAAAAACACCTCTGTTTTCTGTCAAAAAATGGGATGTGTCCACGTTGTGCTTTGGGGCATTTCCTGTCGCGGGGCGCTAGGCCTACCCACACAAGTGAGGTATCATTTTATCGGGAGACCTGGGGGAACGCTGGGTGGAAGGAAATTTGTGGCTCCTCTCAGGTTCCAGAACTTCTGTCACGAAATGGGGGGAAAAAGTGTTTTTTTAGCCAAATTTTGAGGTTTTCAAAGGATTCTGGGTAACAGAACCTGGTCAGAGCCCCACAAGTCACCCCATCTTGGATTCCCCTAGGTGTCTAGTTTTCAAAATGTGCTGATTTGCTAGGTTTCCCCAGGTGCCGGCTGAGCTGGAGGCCAAAATCCACAGATAGGCACTGTTTTCTGTGAAAAAATGTGATGTGTCCACGTTGTGTTTTGGGCCATTTCCTTTCGTGGGCGCTAGGCCTACCCACACAAGTGAGGTACCATTTTTATCGGGAGACTTTGGGGAACGCTGGGTGGAAGGAAATTTGTGGCTCCTCTCAGATTCCAGAACTTTCTGTCACCGAAATGTGAGGAAAAAGTGTTTTTTTTTTGGCCAAATTTTGAGGTTTGCAAAGGATTCTGGGTAACAGAACCTGGTCAGAGCCCCACAAGTCACCTCATCTTGGATTACGCTAGGTCTCTAGTTTTCAGAAATATGCTGGTTTGCTAGGTTTCCCCAGGTGGCAGCTGAGCTAGAGGCCAAAATCCACAGGTAGGGCACTGTTTTCTGTGAAAAAAATGTGATGTGTCCACATTGTGTTTTGGGCCATTTCCTTTTGTGGGCGCTAGGCCTACCCACACCAGTGAGGTACCATTTTTATCGGGAGACTTGGGGGAACGCTGGGGTGGAAGGAAATTTGTGGCTCCTCTCAGATTCCAGAACTTTCTGTCACCGAAATGTGAGGAAAATGTGTTTTTTTTTAGCCACATTTTGAAGTTTGCAAAGGATTCTGGGTAACAGAACCTGGTCAGAGCCCCACAAGACACCCCATCTTGGATTCCCCTAGGTCTCTAGTTTTCAAAAATGCACAGGTTTGGTAGGTTTCCATAGGTGCCGGCTGAGCTAGAGGCCAAAATCTACAGGTAGGCAATTTGCAAAAAACACCTCTGTTTTCTGTCAAAAAATGGGATGTGTCCACGTTGTGCTTTGGGGCATTTCCTGTCGCGGGCGCTAGGCCTACCCACACAAGTGAGGTATCATTTTTATCGGGAGAATTGGGGGAACGCTGGGTGGAAGGAAATGTGTGACTCCTCTCAGATTCCAGAACTTTCTGTCACCGAAATATGAGGAAAATGTGTTTTTTAGCCACATTTTGAGGTTTGCAAAGGATTCTGGGTAACAGAACCTGGTCAGAGCCCCACAAGTCACCCCCATCTTGGATTCCCCTAGGTCTCTAGTTTTCTAAAATGCACAGGTTTGGTAGGTTTCCATAGGTGCCGGCTGAGCTAGAGGCCAAAATCTACAGGTAGGCAATTTGCAAAAAACACCTCTGTTTTCTGTCAAAAAAATGGGATGTGTCCACGTTGTGCTTTGGGGCATTTCCTGTCGCGGGCGCTAGGCCTACCCACACAAGTGAGGTATCATTTTTATCGGGAGACTTGGGGGAACGCTGGGTGGAAGGAAATTTGTTGCTCCTCTCAGATTCCAGAACTTTCTGTCACCGAAATGTGAGGAAAATGTGTTTTTTTAGCCAAATTTTGAGGTTTTCAAAGGATTCTGGGTAACAGAACCTGGTCAGAGCCCCACAAGTCACCCCATTTTGGATTCCCCTAGGTCTCTAGTTTTCAAAATGCACTGTTTGGTAGGTTTCCATAGGAGCCGGCTGAGCTAGAGGCCTATATCAACAGGTATGAACTTTGCAAAAAACACCTCTGTTTTCTGTCAAAAAATGGGATGTGTCCACGTTGTGCTCTGGGGCATTTCCTGTCGCGAGCGCTAGGCCCACCCACACAAGTGAGGTATCATTTTTATCGGGAGACTTGGGGAATGCTGGGTGGAGGAAATTTGTGGCTCCTCTCAGGTTCCAGAACTTTCTGTCAACGAAATGGGAGGAAAAAGTGTTTTTTTGGCCAAATTTTGAGGTTTGCAAAGGATTCTAGGTAACAGAACCTGGTCAGACCCCACAAGTCACCCCATCTTGGATTCCCCTAGGTCTCTAGTTGTCAAAAAATGCACAGGTTTGGTAGGTTTCCCTAGGTGCCGGCTGAGCTAGAGGCCAATATCAACAGGTAGGCACTTTGCAAAAAACACCCCTGTTTTCTGTCAAAAAATGGGATGTGTCCACGTTGTGCTCTGGGGCATTTCCTGTCGCGGGCGCTAGGCCATCCACACAAGTGAGGTATCATTTTTATCGGGAGACTTGGGGGAACGCTGGTGGAAGGAAATTGTGACTCCTCTCAGATTCCAGAACTTTCTGTCACCGAATATGAGGAAAATGTGTTTTTTTAGCCACATTTTGAGGTTTGCAAAGGATTCTGGGTAACAGAACCTGGTCAGAGCCCCACAAGTCACCCCATCTTGGATTCCCCTAGGTCTCTAGTTTTCAAAAATGCACTGGTTTGGTAGGTTTCCCTAGGAGCCGGCTGAGCTAGAGGCCTATATCAACAGGTAGGCACTTTGCAAAAAACACCTCTGTTTTCTGTCAAAAAAATGGGATGTGTTCACGTTGTGCTCTGGGGCATTTCCTGTCGCGGGCACTAGGCCCACCCACACAAGTGAGGTATCATTTTTATCGGGAGACTTGGGGGAATGCTGGGTGGAAGGAAATTTGTGGCTCCTCTCAGGTTCCAGAACTTTCTGTCAACGAAATGGGGGGAAAAAGTGTTTTTTGGCCAAATTTTGAGGTTTGCAAAGGATTCTGGGTACAGAACCTGGTCAGAGCCCCACAAGTCACCCCATCTTGGATTCCCCTAGGTGTCTAGTTTTCAAAAATGTGCTGATTTGCTAGGTTTCCCCAGGTGCCGGCTGAGCTGGAGGCCAAAATCCACAGATAGGCACTGATTTCTGTGAAAAAATGTAATGTGTCCACGTTGTTTTTTGGGCCATTTCCTTTCGTGGGCGCTAGGGCTACCCACACAAGTGAGGTACCATTTTTATCGGGAGACTTTGGGGAACGCTGGGTGGAAGGAAATTTGTGGCTCCTCTCAGATTCCAGAACTTTCTGTCACCGAAATGTGAGGAAAAAGTGTTTTTTTTTGGCCAAATTTTGAGGTTTGCAAAGGATTCTGGGTAACAGAACCTGGTCAGAGCCCCACAAGTCACCTCATCTTGGATTACGCTAGGTCTCTAGTTTCAAAAATATGCTGGTTTGCTAGGTTTCCCCAGGTGCCAGCTGAGCTAGAGGCCAAAATCCACAGGTAGGCACTGTTTTCTGTGAAAAAAATGTGATGTGTCCACATTGTGTTTTGGGCCATTTCCTTTTGTGGGCGCTAGGCCTACTCACACCAGTGAGGTACCATTTTTATCGGGAGGACTTGGGGGAACGCTGGGTGGGAGGAAATGTGTGGCTCCTCTCAGATTCCAGAACTTTCTGTCACCGAAATGTGAGGAAAATGTGTTTTTTTTAGCCACATTTTGAAGTTTGCAAAGGATTCTGGGTAACAGAACCTGGTCAGAGCCCCACAAGTCACCCCATCTTGGATTCCCCTAGGTCTCTAGTTTTCAAAAATGCACAGGTTTGGTAGGTTTCCATAGGTGCCGGCTGAGCTAGAGGCCAAAATCTACAGGTAGGCAATTTGCAAAAAACACCTCTGTTTTCTGTCAAAAAATGGGATGTGTCCACGTTGTGCTTTGGGGCATTTCCTGTCGCGGGCGCTAGGCCTACCCACACAAGTGAGGTATCATTTTTATCGGGAGACTTGGGGGAACGCTGGGTGAAGGAAATGTGTGACTCCTCTCAGATTCCAGAACTTTCTGTCACTGAAATATGAGGAAAATGTGTTTTTTTAGCCACATTTTGAGGTTTGCAAAGGATTCTGGGTAACAGAACCTGGTCAGAGCCCCACAAGTCACCCCATCTTGGATTCCCCTAGGTCTCTAGTTTTCTAAAATGCACAGGTTTGGTAGGTTTCCATAGGTGCCGGCTGAGCTAGAGGCCAAAATCTACAGGTAGGCAATTTGCAAAAAACACCTCTGTTTTCTGTCAAAAAATGGGATGTGTCCACGTTGTGCTTTGGGGCATTTCCTGTCGCGGGCGCTAGGCCTACCCACACAAGTGAGGTATCATTTTTATCGGGAGACTTGGCGGAACGCTGGGTGGAAGGAAATTTGTTGCTCCTCTCAGATTCCAGAACTTTCTGTCACCGAAATGAGAGGAAAAAGTGTTTTTTTTTGGCCAAATTTTGAGGTTTGCAAAGGATTCTGGGTAACAGAACCTGGTCAGAGCCCCACAAGTCACCTCATCTTGGATTCCGCTAGGTCTCTAGTTTTGAAAAATATGCTGGTTTGCTAGGTTTCCCCAGGTGCCAGCTGAGCTAGAGGCCAAAATCCACAGGTAGGCACTGTTTTCTGTGAAAAAAATGTGATGTGTCCACATTGTGTTTTGGGCCATTTCCTTTTGTGGGCGCTAGGCCTACTCACACCAGTGAGGTACCATTTTTATCGGGAGACTTGGGGGAACGCTGGGTGGAAGGAAATGTGTGGCTCCTCTCAGATTCCAGAACTTTCTGTCACCGAAATGTGAGGAAAATGTGTTTTTTTTAGCCACATTTTGAAGTTTGCAAAGGATTCTGGTAACAGAACCTGGTCAGAGCCCCACAAGTCACCCCATCTTGGATTCCCCTAGGTCTCTAGTTTTCAAAAATGCACAGGTTTGGTAGGTTTCCATAGGTGCCGGCTGAGCTAGAGGCCAAAATCTACAGGTAGGCAATTTGCAAAAAACACCTCTGTTTTCTGTCAAAAAATGGATGTGTCCACGTTGTGCTTTGGGGCATTTCCTGTCGCGGGCGCTAGGCCTACCCACACAAGTGAGGTATCATTTTTATCGGGAGACTTGGGGGAACGCTGGGTGGAAGGAAATGTGTGACTCCTCTCAGATTCCAGAACTTTCTGTCACCGAAATATGAGGAAAATGTGTTTTTTTAGCCACATTTTGAGGTTTGCAAAGGATTCTGGGTAACAGAACCT
The DNA here is from genome assembly GCF_031143425.1 of Pleurodeles waltl. NCBI lineage: Eukaryota > Metazoa > Chordata > Amphibia > Caudata > Salamandridae > Pleurodeles > Pleurodeles waltl. Next base: position 994,509,116 of record NC_090442.1, read on the forward strand.
GGTCAGAGCCCCACAAGTCACCCCATCTTGGATTCCCTAGGTCTCTAGTTTTCTAAAATGCACAGGTTTGGTAGGTTTCCATAGGTGCCGGCTGAGCTAGAGGCCCAAAATCTACAGGTAGGGCAATTTGCAAAAAACACCTCTGTTTTTTGTCAAAAAATGGGATGTGTCCACGTTGTGCTTTGGGGCATTTCCTGTCGCGGGCGCTAGGCCTACCCACACAAGTGAGGTATCATTTTTATCGGGAGACTTGGGGGAACGCTGGGTGGAAGGAAATTTGTTGCTCCTCTCAGATTCCAGAACTTTCTGTCACCGAAATGTGAGGAAAATGTGTTTTTTAGCCAAATTTTGAGGTTTTCAAGGATTCTGGGTAACAGAACCTGGTCAGAGGCCCACAAGTCACCCCATTTTGGATTCCCCTAGGTCTCTAGTTTTCAAAAATGCACTGGTTTTGGTAGGTTTCCATAGGAGCCGGCTGAGCTAGAGGCCTATATCAACAGGTAGGAACTTTGCAAAAAACACCTCTGTTTTCTGTCAAAAAATGGGATGTGTCCACGTTGTGCTCTGGGGCATTTCCTGTCGCGAGCGCTAGGCCCACCCACACAAGTGAGGTATCATTTTTATCGGGAGACTTGGGGGAATGCTGGGTGGAAGGAGATTTGTGGCTCCTCTCAGGTTCCAGAACTTTCTGTCAACGAAATGGGATGAAAAAGTGTTTTTTGGCCAAATTTTGAGGTTTGCAAAGGATTCTGGGTAACAGAACCTGGTCAGAGCCCCACAAGTCACCCCATCTTGGATTCCCCTAGGTGTATAGTTTTCAAAAATGTGCTGATTTGCTAGGGTTTCCCCAGGTGCCGACTGAGCTGGAGGCCAAAATCCACAGGTAGGCACTGTTTTCTGTGAAAAAATGTGATGTGTCCACGTTGTGTTTTGGGCCATTTCCTTTCGTGGGCGCTAGGCCTTCCCACACAAGTGAGGTACCATTTTTATCGGGAGACTTTGGGGAACGCTGGGTAGAAGGACATTTGTGGCTCCTCTCAGATTCCAGAATTTCTGTCACCGAAATGTGAGGAAAATGTGTTTTTTTTAGCCACATTTTGAGGTTTGCAAAGGATTCTGGGTAACAGAACCTGGTCAGAGCCCCACAAGTCACCATATCTTGGATTCCCCTAGGTCTCTAGTTTTAAAAAATGCACAGGTTTGGGTAGGTTTCCATAGGTGCCGGCTGAGCTAGAGGCCAAAATCTACAGGTAGGCAATTTGCAAAAAACACCTCTGTTTTCTGTCAAAAAATGGGATGTGTCCACGTTGTGCTTTGGGGCATTTCCTGTCGCGGGCGCTAGGCCTACCCACACAAGTGAGGTATCATTTTTATCGGGAGACTTGGGGGAACGCTGGGTGGAAGGAAATGTGTGACTCCTCTCAGATTCCAGAACTTTCTGTCACTGAAATATGAGGAAAATGTGTTTTTTTAGCCACATTTTGAGGTTTGCAAAGGATTCTGGGTAACAGGAACCTGGTCAGAGCCCCACAAGTCACCCCATCTTGGATTCCCCTAGGTCTCTAGTTTCTAAAATGCACAGGTTTGGTAGGTTTCCATAGGTGCCGGCTGAGCATAGAGGCCAAAATCTACAGGTAGGCAATTTGCAAAAAACACCTCTGTTTTTCTGTCAAAAAATGGGATGTGTCCACGTTGTGCTTTGGGGCATTTCCTGTCGCGGGCGCTAGGCCTACCCACACAAGTGAGGTATCATTTTTATCGGGAGACTTGGCGGAACGCTGGGTGGAAGGAAATTTGTTGCTCCTCTCAGATTCCAGAACTTTCTGTCACCGAAATGAGATGAAAAAGTGTTTTTTTTGGCCAAATTTTGAGGTTTGCAAAGGATTCTGGGTAACAGAACCTGGTCAGAGCCCCACAAGTCACCTCATCTTGGATTCCGCTAGGTCTCTAGTTTTGAAAAATATGCTGGTTTGCTAGGTTTCCCAGGTGCCAGCTGAGCTAGAGGCCAAAATCCACAGGTAGGCACTGTTTTCTGTGAAAAAAATGTGATGTGTCCACATTGTGTTTTGGGCCATTTCCTTTGTGGGCGCTAGGCCTACTCACACCAGTGAGGTACCATTTTTATCGGGAGACTTGGGGGAACGCTGGGTGGAAGGAAATGTGTGGCTCCTCTCAGATTCCAGAACTTTCTGTCACCGAAATGTGAGGAAAATGTGTTTTTTTTTAGCCACATTTTGAAGTTTGCAAAGGATTCTGGGTAACAGAACCTGGTCAGAGCCCCACAAGTCACCCCATCTTGGATTCCCCTAGGTCTCTAGTTTTCAAAAATGCACAGGTTTGGTAGGTTTCCATAGGTGCCGGCTGAGCTAGAGGCCAAAATCTACAGGTAGGCAATTTGCAAAAAACACCTCTGTTTTCTGTCAAAAAATGGGATGTGTCCACGTTGTGCTTTGGGGCATTTCCTGTCGCGGGCGCTAGGCCTACCCACACAAGTGAGGTATCATTTTATCGGGAGACTTGGGGGAACGCTGGGTGGAAGGAAATGTGTGACTCCTCTCAGATTCCAGAACTTTCTGTCACCGAAATATGAGGAAAATGTGTTTTTTTAGCCACATTTTGAGGTTTGCAAAGGATTCTGGGTAACAGAACCTGGTCAGAGCCCCACAAGTCACCCCATCTTGATTCCCCTAGGTCTCTAGTTTTCTAAAATGCACAGGTTTGGTAGGTTTCCATAGGTGCCGGCTGAGCTAGAGGCCAAAATCTACAGGTAGGCCAATTTGCAAAAAACACCTCTGTTTTTTGTCAAAAAATGGGATGTGTCCACGTTGTGCTTTGGGGCATTTCCTGTCGCGGGCGCTAGGCCTACCCCACACAAGTGAGGTATCATTTTTATCGGGAGACTTGGGGGAACGCTGGGTGGAAGGAAATTTGTTGCTCCTCTCAGATTCCAGAACTTTCTGTCACCGAAATGTGAGGAAAATGTGTTTTTTTTAGCCAAATTTTGAGGTTTTCAAAGGATTCTGGGTAACAGAACCTGGTCAGAGCCCCACAAGTCACCCCATTTTGGATTCCCCTAGGTCTCTAGTTTTCAAAAATGCACTGGTTTGGTAGGTTTCCATAGGAGCCGGCTGAGCTAGAGGCCTATATCAACAGGTATGAACTTTGCAAAAAACACCTCTGTTTTCTGTCAAAAAATGGGATGTGTCCACGTTGTGCTCTGGGCATTTCCTGTCGCGAGCGCTAGGCCCACCCACACAAGTGAGGTATCATTTTTATCGGGAGACTTGGGGAATGCTGGGTGGAAGGAGATTTGTGGCTCCTCTCAGGTTCCAGAACTTTCTGTCAACGAAATGGGATGGAAAAAAGTGTTTTTTGGCCAAATTTTGAGGTTTGCAAAGGATTCTGGGTAACAGAACCTGGTCAGAGCCCCCACAAGTCACCCCATCTTGGATTCCCCTAGGTGTATAGTTTTCAAAAATGTGCTGATTTGCTAGGTTTCCCCAGGTGCCGACTGAGCTGGAGGCCAAAATCCACAGGTAGGCACTGTTTTCTGTGAAAAAATGTGATGTGTCCACGTTGTGTTTTGGGCCATTTCCTTTCGTGGGCGCTAGGCCTACCCACACAAGTGAGGTACCATTTTTATCGGGAGACTTTGGGGAACGCTGGGTTAGAAGGACATTTGTGGCTCCTCTCAGATTCCAGAAATTTCTGTCACCGAAATGTGAGGAAAATGTGTTTTTTTTAGCCACATTTTGAGGTTTGCAAAGGATTCTGGGTAACAGAACCTGGTCCAGAGCCCCACAAGTCACCATATCTTGATTCCCCTAGGTCTCTAGTTTTAAAAAATGCACAGGTTTGGTAGGTTTCCCTAGGTGCCGGCTGAGCTAGAGGCCAATATCTACAGGTAGGCACTTTGCAAAAAACACCTCTGTTTTTTGTAAAAAGATGGGATGTGTCCACGTTGTGCTTTGGGGCATTTCCTGTTGTGGGCGCTAGGCCCACCCACACAAGTGAGGTACCATTTTTATCGGGAGACTTGGGGGAATGCTGGTGAAAGGACATTTGTGGCTCCTCTCAGATTCCAGAACTTTCTGTCACCGAAATGAGAGGAAAAAGTGGGTTTTTTTGCCACATTTGAGGTTTGTAAAGGATTCTGGGTAACAGAACCTGGTCAGAACCCCACAAGTCACCCCATCTTGGATTCCCCCTAGGTCTCTAGTTTTAAAAAATGCACAGGTTTGGTAGGTTTCCCTAGGTGCCGGCTGAGCTAGAGGCCAATATCTACAGGTAGGCACTTTGCAAAAAACACCTCTGTTTTTTGTAAAAAGATGGGATGTGTCCACGTTGTGCTTTGGGGCATTTCCTGTCGCGGGCGCTAGGCCTACCCACACAAGTGAGGTATCATTTTTATCGGGAGACCTGGGGGAACGCTGGGTGGAAGGGAAATTTGTTGCTCCTCTCAGATTCCAGAACTTTCTGTCACCGAAATGTGAGGAAAATGTGTTTTTTTAGCCAAATTTTGAGGTTTTCAAAGGATTCTGGGTAACAGAACCTGGTCAGAGCCCCACAAGTCACCCCATTTTGGATTCCCCTAGGTCTCTAGTTTCAAAATGCACTGGTTTGGTAGGTTTCCCTAGGAGCCGCTGAGCTAGAGGCCTATATCAACAGGTAGGCACTTTGCAAAAAACACCTCTGTTTTCTGTCAAAAAATGGGATGTGTTCACGTTGTGCTCTGGGGCATTTCCTGTCGCGGGCGCTAGGCCCACCCACACAAGTGAGGTATCATTTTTATCGGGAGACTTGGGGGAATGCTGGGTGGAAGGAAATTTGTGGCTCCTCTCAGGTTCCAGAACTTTCTGTCAACGAAATGGGGGGAAAAAGTGTTCTTTGGCCAAATTTTGAGGTTTGCAAAGGATTCTGGGTAACAGAACCTGGTCAGAGCCCCACAAGTCACCCCATCTTGGATTCCCCTAGGTGTCTAATTTTCAAAAATGTGCTGATTGCTAGGTTTCCCGAGGTGCCGGCTGAGCTGGAGGCCAAAATCCACAGATAGGCACTGTTTTCTGTGAAAAAATGTGATGTGTCCACGTTGTGTTTTGGGCCATTTCCTTTCGTGGGCGCTAGGCCTACCCACACAAGTGAGGTACCATTTTTATCGGGAGACTTTGGGGAACGCTGGGTGGAAGGAAATTTTGTGGCTCCTCTCAGATTCCAGAACTTTCTGTCACCGAAATGTGAGGAAAAAGTGTTTTTTTTGGCCAAATTTTGAGGTTTGCAAAGGATTCTGGGTAACAGAACCTGGGTCAGAGCCCCACAAGTCACCTCATCTTGGATTACGCTAGGTCTCTAGTTTTCAGAAATATGCTGGTTTGCTAGGTTTCCCCAGGTGCCAGCTGAGCTAGAGGCCAAAATCCACAGGTAGGCACTGTTTTCTGTGAAAAAAATGTGATGTGTCCACATTGTGTTTTTGGGCCATTTCCTTTTGTGGGCGCTAGGTCTACCCACACCAGTGAGGTACCATTTTTATCGGGAGACTTGGGGGAACGCTGGGTGGAAGGAAATTTGTGGCTCCTCTCAGATTCCAGAACTTTCTGTCACCGAAATGTGAGGAAAATGTGTTTTTTTTAGCCACATTTTGAAGTTTGCAAAGGATTCTGGGTAACAGAACCTGGTCAGAGCCCCACAAGACACCCCATCTTGGATTCCCCTAGGTCTCTAGTTTTCAAAAATGCACAGGTTTGGTAGGTTTCCATAGGTGCCGGCTGAGCTAGAGGCCAAAATCTACAGGTAGGCAATTTGCAAAAAACACCTCTGTTTTCTGTCAAAAAATGGGATGTGTCCACGTTGTGCTTTGGGGCATTTCTGTCGCGGGCGCTAGGCCTACCCACACAAGTGAGGTATCATTTTTATCGGGAGAATTGGGGGAACGCTGGGTGGAAGGAATGTGTGACTCCTCTCAGATTCCAGAACTTTCTGTCACCGAAATATGAGGAAAATGTGTTTTTTTAGCCACATTTTGAGGTTTGCAAAGGATTCTGGGTAACAGAACCTGGTCAGAGCCCACAAGTCACCCCATCTTGGATTCCCCTAGGTCTCTAGTTTTCTAAAATGCACAGGTTTGGTAGGTTTCCATAGGTGCCGGCTGAGCTAGAGGCCAAAATCTACAGGTAGGCAATTTGCAAAAAACACCTCTGTTTTCTGTCAAAAAATGGGATGTGTCCACGTTGTGCTTTGGGGGCATTTCCTGTCGCGGGCGCCTAGGCCTACCCACACAAGTGAGTATCATTTTTATCGGGAGACTTGGGGGAACGCTGGTGGAAGGAAATTTGTTGCTCCTCTCAGATTCCAGAACTTTCTGTCACCGAAATGTGAGGAAAATGTGTTTTTTTAGCCAAATTTTGAGGTTTTCAAAGGATTCTGGGTAACAGAACCTGGTCAGAGCCCACAAGTCACCCCATTTTGGATTCCCCTAGGTCTCTAGTTTTCAAAAATGCACTGGTTTGGTAGGTTTCCATAGGAGCCGGGCTGAGCTAGAGGCCTATATCAACAGGTATGAACTTTGCAAAAAAACACCTCTGTTTTCTGTCAAAAAATGGGATGTGTCCACGTTGTGCTCTGGGGCATTTCCTGTCGCGAGCGCTAGGCCACCCACACAAGTGAGGTATCATTTTATCGGGAGACTTGGGGAATGCTGGGTGGAGGAAATTTGTGGCTCCTCTCAGGTTCCAGAACTTTCTGTCAACGAAATGGGAGGAAAAAGTGTTTTTTGGCCAAATTTTGAGGTTTGCAAAGGATTCTGGGGTAACAGAACCTGGTCAGACCCCCACAAGTCACCCCATCTTGGATTCCCCTAGGTCTCTAGTTGTCAAAAATGCACAGGTTTGGTAGGTTTCCCTAGGTGCCGGCTGAGCTAGAGGCCAATATCAACAGGTAGGCACTTTGCAAAAAACACCCCTGTTTTCTGTCAAAAAATGGGATGTGTCCACGTTGTGCTCTGGGGCATTTCCTGTCGCGGGCGCTAGGCCCATCCACACAAGTGAGGTATCATTTTATCGGGAGACTTGGGGGAACGCTGGGTGGAAGGAAATTTGTGACTCCTCTCAGATTCCAGAACTTTCTGTCACCGAAATATGAGGAAAATGTGTTTTTTTAGCCACATTTTGAGGTTTGCAAAGGATTCTGGGTAACAGAACCTGGTCAGAGCCCCACAAGTCACCCCATCTTGGATTCCCCCTAGGTCTCTAGTTTTAAAAAATGCACAGGTTTGGTAGGATTCCCTAGGTGCCGGCTGAGCTAGAGGCCAAAATCTACAGGTAGGCAATTTGCAAAAAACACCTCTGTTTTCTGTCAAAAATGGGATGTGTCCACGTTGTGCTTTGGGGCATTTCCTGTCGCGGGCGCTAGGCCTACCCACACAAGTGAGGGTATCATTTTTATCGGGAGACCTGGGGGGAACGCTGGGTGGAAGGAAATTTGTTGCTCCCTCTCAGATTCCAGAACTTTCTGTCACCGAAATGTGAGGAAAATGTGTTTTTTTAGCCAAATTTTGAGGTTTTCAAAGGATTCTGGGTAACAGAACCTGGTCAGAGCCCCACAAGTCACCCCATTTGGATTCCCCTAGGTCTCTAGTTTTCAAAAATGCACTGGTTTGGTAGGTTTCCCTAGGAGCCGGCTGAGCTAGAGGCCTATATCAACAGGTAGGCACTTTGCAAAAAACACCTCTGTTTTCTGTTAAAAAATGGGATGTGTTCACGTTGTGCTCTGGGGGCATTTCCTGTCGCGGGCACTAGGCCCACCCCACACAAGTGAGGTATCATTTTTATCGGGAGACTTGGGGGAATGCTGGGTGGGAAGGAATTTGTGGCTCCTCTCAGGTTCCAGAACTTTCTGTCAACGAAATGGGGGGAAAAAGTGTTTTTTGGCCAAATTTTGAGGTTTGCAAAGGATTCTGGGTAACAGAACCTGGTCAGAGCCCCACAAGTCACCCCATCTTGGATTCCCCTAGGTGTCTAGTTTTCAAAATGTGCTGATTTGCTAGGTTTCCCCCAGGTGCCGGCTGAGTTGGAGGCCAAAATCCACAGATAGGCACTGTTTTCTGTGAAAAAATGTAATGTGTCCACGTTGTGTTTTGGGCCATTTCCTTTCGTGGGCGCTAGGCCTACCCACACAAGTGAGGTACCATTTTTATCGGGAGACTTTGGGGAACGCTGGGTGGAAGGTAATTTGTTGCTCCTCTCAGATTCCAGAACTTTCTGTCACCGAAATGTGAGGAAAATGTGTTTTTTTAGCCAAATTTTGAGGTTTTCAAAGGATTCTGGGTAACAGAACCTGGTCAGAGCCCCACAAGTCACCCCATCTTGGATTCCCCTAGGTCTCTAGTTTTCTAAAATGCACAGGTTTGGTAGGTTTCCATAGGTGCCGGCTGAAATAGAGGCCAAAATCTACAGGTAGGCAATTTGCAAAAAACACCTCTGTTTTCTGTCAAAAAATGGGATGTGTCCACGTTGTGCTTTGGGGCATTTCCTGTCGCGGGCGCTAGGCCTACCCACACAAGTGAGGTATCATTTTTATCGGGAGACTTGGGGGAACGCTGGGGTGGAAGGAAATTTGTTGCTCCTCTCAGATTCCAGAACTTTCTGTCACCGAAATGTGAGGAAAATGTGTTTTTTTAGCCAAATTTTGAGGTTTTCAAAGGATTCTGGGTAACAGAACCTGGTCAGAGCCCCACAAGTCACCCCATCTTGGATTCCCTAGGTCTCTAGTTTTCAAAAATGCACAGGTTTGGTAGGTTTCCATAGATGCCGGCTGAGCTGGACGCCAAAATCTACAGGTAGGCAATTTGCAAAAAACACCTCTGTTTTCTGTCAAAAAATGGGATGTGTCCACGTTGTGCTTTGGGGCATTTCCTGTCGCGGGCGCTAGGCCTACCCACACAAGTGAGGTATCATTTTTATCGGGAGACTTG